>NC_064627.1:524429118-527069118 GCF_023864275.1 Schistocerca cancellata
GCTATAAGCATCTATTCAGCACTATAGATGTGTTTTAATCTATATAAGATCGACAGGTGCTCATACGTCTTAGGGTATGCACTTCAAGAGTTCATGTTTACTTGTCATTTTTTTACTGTTCTGGTGCATACTGCTAGCCCTGAAAGCATATCGGTGGTTTTTTGGTTCACTATGTCTTCTTGTATACCCACATTATACAGGGTGAGTCAACTAACATTACCGGTGGATATATTTCGTAAACCACATCAAATACTAACGAATCGATTCTACAGACCGAAAGTGAGGAGAGGGGCTAGTGTAATTGGTTAATAAAAACCATAAAAAATGCACGGAAGTATGTTTTTTAACACAAACATACGTTTTTTTAAATGGAACCCCGCTAGTTTTGTTATCACATCTGAACATATAAACAAATACGTAATCAGTGCCGTTTGTTGCATTGAAAATGTTAATTACATCCGGAGATATTGTAACCTAAAGTTGACGCTTGAAACCTCCGACGTTCAGTTGCGTGTTGTAACAAACAGCTGCAACATATATCGCGTTTCTACAGAATGATCTGCCAACGTTGCTCGAAAATGTCCCACTGGAAACGCGTCGACGTATGTGGTATCAGCATGATGCTGCACCTGCACATTCCGCAATTAACACTAGGCTGACCCTTGACAGGATGTTCGACGGGCGTTTCATAGGACGTGGAGGACGCATAAATTGGCCAGCCCGTTCTCCTAATCTTACACCTCTGGACTTCTTTCTGTGGGGTACGTTAAAGGAGAATGTGTACCGTGATGTGCCTACAACCCCAGAGGATATGAAACAAAGTATTGTGGCAGCCTGCGGCGACGTTACACCAGATGTACTGCGGCGTGAACGACATTCATTACGCCAGAGATTGCAATTGTGTGCAGCAAATGATGGTCACCACATTGAACATCTATTGGCCTGACATGTCGGGACACACACTATTCCACTCCGTAATTGAAAACGGAAACCACGCGTGTACGTGTACCTCACCCCTCATGGTAATGTACAAGTGCGTCAGTGAAAAAGACCAATAAAAAGGTGTTAGCATGTGGACGTAATGTGCTGTTCCAGTCTCTTCTGTACCTAAGGTCCATCACCGTTCCCTTTGGATCCCTACGTTATTCGGTGCTCTCCGATACACACGATCGAACAGCGGAGGAGTGGTAGTCAAGCGTCAACTTTAGGTTACAATATCTCCGGATGTAATTAACATTTTACAATGCAACAAACGGCACTGATTACGTATTTATTTATATGTTCAAAATAACAAAACTAACGGGGTTCCATTTAAAAAACGTAGGTTTGTGTTAAAAAACATACTTCCGTGCATTTTTTATGGTTTGCATTAACCAATTACACTAGCCCCTCTCCTCACGTTCGGTCTGTGGAATCGATTCGTCAGTATTTGATGTGTTTTACGAAATATATTCAGCGGTAACGTTAGGTGACTCACCCTGTATATGCAGATATATTCAAAAGGATGGCTTTGAAGTTTGTACGACCAGCATCAATGCAGAGCCTACATCAGCATTATTGAGCCTCATGCTCATGTGGTTGTCTTCAAAGTATTTCATTCAGTCTATCGACTCGAGCAATAAGGTCTTCCACTGACGTTACAGGTGTGTCATACACTATACTCTTCATGCTATTCATACTACCCAACAGAAAATAATCGAGATGTTTAAAATGAGGCGACCATGCTGGCAATGGAACTGGTCCACCTCTACCACTCCATCGATTCAGATATGCGATTTTCAGGTGATTCCATACGTCAACTTCAGAGTGTGCTGGAGCTCTGTCATGTTGCAACCACATGTCCATCCAAACATTTAGTAGCATTACTTCCATTAGGGTTGGCAAAACATCTCTAATAACTGTGGGGTAATTCGGTCCTGTTAGTCTGTTTGACAGCAGATGTTGTCCAATATTGTAATCACCAATTATCCTGGCCCTGATGTTAATGCCAATCCTGTGTTGGTGATTTTAAATCGCCTTCAGACAAGGACTTTCGTCTGTCCAAACGTGCATCATGTGAATGTTTAACCCTAGGACTCACTGAGCTAAAATTTCCCTTGTACTCCATCTGGGGTCATACATGACCCCAATCAATATATAATTGACTGTGTGTACTAATCATTCAGAGAACAACGTACTGTCGTTTAATACTGTTTGTTTACATTTTATTTATTATTTAGACACATTTCACAGCTTTTTTAACAGGTATGTACATAGTAGAATTAAATTACATATGGCAGAGTAATTACATATCAGAAGTTTCAATATTACTCTAAGTCATAATTTGTTTCACTCATAAATGTTTCACAATGGCTTCAAATTTACAGAAAATGTGATGAACAACTCAACAGGAAACATAATTCTAACCGGAATCCGTACCATAGTCATCTGCACATATTTTGCAAGTAGTAACTATTTCAGAATGTTCCTTGCAAACAAATTTGTTACACTTTTTGCATGTTTAACTGTATTTTGTGTCCTTTGATCGGGGGCAAATGGAGCATCTGCCTCGCGTTCTCTTCTGATTGTCGGGTATTACGTCTGGATGTCCATTGTCTAACAGATCATCCAATCCACACCGTTTGATACTGCTAATAATATCTTTGTTCCTTGCTTGTGGTAAACTCAAACGACGTTCCACTTGGGGCTTTGCATTTCTGTGGCCAACTTCATTAGAAAATGACGTCTCTCTGTTTTTTCAACAGCAACACAGAAGAGTCTGTAGGCATTGAGTGCAGCTGGGTGACAAGATCATAAAATACTGATAATGGCCAACGTTTTGTACCCTTTCTCACAGAATAGTAAGAGCTCATTTGATCTAGCGTATCAACATCTGATTTTGTTGAGTTGTAATACAACTCTACTTCTGGTTTTCGTTTCAAGTTGTTTTCTTTGGGCACTTCAAATGATTGATGTTGTGTTGACAGGAGTAGCACAGCCTTATTTCTTTTTGGAACATACGAAACTAATAGGGTTTTACCACTGTATGCAAATCTGGTAGTGCATTCTTCCCTAGTTTTCGAAGGCAAAACCTCTTTTGGGACTTCTTTTCTTGTAGAACGTAGAGTACCTACAAGTGTTAACTTCATTTGCAACAATTCTTGGCCAAGGTCATAGCTCGTGAAAAAATTGTCAGTGGTAATATTCCTACCACTGCCAGCCAGATGACGCATTAAATCTAAGACCACTCTCTTGCCTTGATTCACTTCTCTCACATCACCACTCCTTCCAGTGTACATTTGAAGATATGTCAGATAACCATGTTCACAGTCTACTGCGCACCATATCTTGATGCCATACTTTCCTGGCTTTGAAGGAATTTAGACCTTCAAACTGCACCGACCTCTGTATACGCAAAGATGTTCATCAACAGTAATGTTTCTGGAAGGTATAAATGATGTTTGACATTGCACGGCAAACAAATCAAATATTTCCTGTACAGCTTCAGCCTTATTTCCAGTCCCCTCTTTCCTTTCAAGTCTTGTGATGCGGTCGTCAAAACTAAGTGAACGCAGAATGTCCTGATATCGCCTCCTCGACATAGTAGCACGGAATAGAGGAGTACCATATTCAGAGTCCCAAAATTCGTCAATAGGATTCCCCCGGCTCTTCTGTACGCCATACAGAATCAGCAAGCCTAAAAATTAAAGAAGCTCTCATCTGTCTGTATCACATCAGTCAACTAATTTTCCAGACACTTTCAATTCATTTCCTCGTTTATTTGTGAACTGAACTATTATATCCAGCAATTCATTAGTAATAAACTGCCTGAAACAGTCAACAGCTGAGCTAAAACTAACTGTACTAGGAATACCTGCTGAAAATCGTTGTATGTTGCGGATGGGAAATCTACCAATTGATCGTTCTTTTGTACTCCATGCAATATCCGGACCCCTGCTTACCAGTACTGCACTTTCATCCTCTCCACTGTCATCATTTTCAGCAAGAATATCATTTTCTTCTAATTCATGTAAACAAATTTCATCACTTTGGTCTACCTGTGTCTCTGTTCTATCATCTTCGGCGTCACTACCTTCTGAATCACTACTGCTACGAAGTAAGTCTTCCATAGCTTGTTCTACACTATAGCCAGGAGCAAAACGTATTCCATCCATGCTGAAATTACACTGCAACAACAAACGTACAACAAACGTACAAACGAACTTCCAGTTTGAGGTTACTTCTAAGTAACACCTGAATAACACCTGAATTCAGTGTTACCAACTCAAAATACCTAAGAAAGAGATAGAGATTGATAGTTGATAATCTATACATTCTATGAATGTTACACATAATCTATCTGGGGTCATAATTGACCCCAACAGTAGTTTCTGTTAATTATTGATTTAAATGTTGCGTCAAGCGCTCTAAAATTTTTGTGAGAGAACTACAATACTGTGTGGTAAAAGTCATAAAATTCTGGATTTTTACAAGAAATAGAAATATTATTTTATTCATAGTAAAGATGATTGGGGTCACCTATGACCCCAGAGTGAGTCCTAGGGTTAATATGCTGACTCTAGTAAATGTGCATTCATCCATCAATAGCACCAAACTAAGGAATTGTGGTTGGAGTATGCATTACTGTAAATACCATTGCACACACTGTTAATGTCACTGGTAATCTTCCTAAAACTCCTTCGAAGCTATGCGGCACATACAAGTTTTGTCAGGTTAAAGTTGCGACAATGAGTTGACTATGAGACCCTTAGAACTGCCATTAGCGACTAGTAATCATCCAGGCGTATGAAGGGTAGAGAGAAAATTGGAGGATGGTGTAAGGTGGGGTGTTGTGATTTGGGCGAGAAACAGGTGTTATCTCGGGGTGGATTTCTTCAATGCGGGTGTGAGTTGCTTAATATTACAGCAAGAGAGGCTGGGTAAGGCAAAAAGGTGCATGAGGTGTGAAATATGACTGTAATGGAGCCACAGGGCTCCTGGATTGATTATTAGTGGATGGGACAATGGGAGGTGCTCTAGGAAGAGAAGTTGGTTTGAGAAGTGGATGAGTTGGTACAGGATGCGAGTTGGGGAAGGTGGATGGGTACAGAAGACGAGGTAGCATGCAGGTCTTTCCAGTATTTCAAGGGACTGATAGAATTTAGCTGAGGCAGAGATCCAGGCAATGCTGGCGTAGGTTAAGATGGAGAGGATGAGGTATTTATTGGTGAAGATAATGGTAGAAAGATGTAGACCCCAGGTGAGTCTTGTTAGTAGCTTTGGTAGTTTTAGTATGTTTCAGGCTTTGTTTTGGATGGTAAGGAGACATGCATTCCATATTACTTTTCTGTTGAGACTTCATCCTAAATAATTAACTATGATAATTAGAACGATGGTTTGGAGGCAGATCAAGAGATGGGAATCTGGACGGTGGAAATGCTGAGTGGTGCACCTGAAGATGGTGTCTTGGCTTTTCTGTGGATTTACTTGAAGTTTCCATGTATTATACCACTCAACTAGGAGATTCAGGAGGCAGTGGAGGGAAGTATGAAGACTTGAAGGGTGAGATAAGTGGATAAGTAGGTGGTGTCATCAGAATATTGCAGGAGGTATGTTGGGGTGGAGATTTAGGAATGTCTGCTGTGTACAGGATGTAAAGGATGGGTGAGGGCACAGAGCCTTGAGGCACACTCACACCAGGGTCTTATATGTGGGAGCAGGCACGATTGGTTGTGACATATGTAGGACAGTGTTAAAGGAATGATGCTATAAGGTGGACAGAGTTAACTGTGAGTGCATAGAATTGTAGCCTGCGTCCAGTATACCATACATGATCGTAGGCTTTCTGGATGTCAAGGTAGATAAATATAGCGGAGTTCCATTATTTAGTTGACAGGAGATTATGTTGGTAAAGTAATGAAGTTGGTCATCAATGGAGTTGTTGGAATGAAAGTCACATTGGGTATTGGGAATGGGTAGGTGGGTTGCAACATGATAATAAATTATCTGAATAAGATTGATTTCAAAAACTTTGCTCAAATTGTCATGAGGATGGTAAGTCAATATGATGAAGTCAGCAAGGATGAGTCATCAGGTCCTGAGAAGACTTTGGACGTTTTTCACAGCTCTGGGTAACAATCTGTGAACAGGATGGCATTTTGTACAGAACAACAAGGGTTTTTTGATAGGCTTTGGGACACACTCTGAGAGGGCAGATGATAACTGTATCATGACTGGGAGCAGTTTTTATCTTCTCAATGACGGTTAATATCGTCAGCTGTTATTGGTGTGCTGAGTATTGTTCATGGAATGTTGTGTAAGTACTGGAAACTTGGGGCGAGAGGTGGGACCGCTGTTTTCGTATGTTCATACAGCTAAAATTCCCTAGTGTAATAAAAGTTCATGTGGTACCCAGGGACAATGTGAGGTGGTCTCTTGTTGTGTAGGATGGGATAGGTGGGAGTGACGTTTTTTCTGGAGAGTCTATGGAATGCTTTCAAATACTTTATGGAGTTTATAGGAGTTTAGTTTCGCGCAAGTTATGTGCGAGTCCTGAAGTCATTTGCGAACATCTCACTGGAGCTGTCAGTGGCATGTGACATGGTCCAAATCATGAGCACAAATGAATTCACTGTGTGCATCACAGGATTCTTGGAGTTGAGCAAGAGCACGTGGAGGAAGAATAGTTGTGAATCTGGTGTGGGATGTGTTGGGAAAGGCATCCAACACAGTGTTTTGTAGGATGGCAGCCTCACTTAAGATTTCGCTGGAATTTTGAAGTTTGGAATCATGGCTTTCGGTTGTGGTGTGAATTTGGTTATTCTATGCATTCCAGTGTGCATGAGATTAATCCTACATACTCTGGGGTGGACGATTAGGAGTGGTGCAGGTTGGGTTTGGTACACAGTATGAGATCTGGAGGATCACTCAGGCAGGTAATCTAGGACTTCCAAAAGGTGTGCCTCAACAGGTATGGGGAGACAATAATGACATTGGAGGTGGCATGCCTTTAAGGTAGGGTGTGGACAGGGATGCGTATATTGTGGTTATTGAGGGTATCGATGACAGGCACAACCACCATTTTTCGAATGCTGTGCTGGAGTGAAGGTTATGATCAGCTGTGATTATGTATATGGTAACGCTTCAGTCTGTATGGGTCAGAAAACTGTAAAGGATGTGTGTGTTTTGGGAAAAATATGGTGAGGATGAGGTGTTCAGTTGGATCATTAGGGACTGGTTAGTGATTAGAGATGATGTTTCAGACACTGGCGATGGCCATTCTCCACCAGGCTATAGGGTGTGGGTTATAGGTGCGATGTAAGATATAAAGAGAATGACGTGGTTGCAAAAAGGTTTCATTGAGGAGGGCAAAGATATCATGTTTTTCGAAGATATTGATAAGAAGATGTAACTGAAGTATTGGGAGCGGTTATTTTGGTATATGATCTCCATGTCTGGTGCACTACTTTCAATAAAACAAGGAGTTTGATGGGTAGGTTAGACTAATGTTTCGATACGATCGAAATTGAAATGAGTTGGATTTTAGGAATATGTGATGTAGGTACTGAGATGGTATGGGTGGCGAAAATCATTCGTTTTAGAGTGTGGGGTCTTTCAAAAGGATATTTTTTTCAGTATAATGTTATGAAACAGATTATATCTTCAACATTGGGGGGAGGCTGGAGGAAGTTGTTTGTGTGGAGTGGTTGATCAACAGTATGTATGGGGTTGGTGTAGGAGTAGATGGGGTGTGGTAGGTCGCAGATGTTCCAGGTATGTGGGGAATTTATGTTCCAATATCGTTTGTGAAGGTAGTTTTGCTTGCAGTGAGGAAAGGTGGGTGGGTACCTGCAGTGTTCTTCCTGTGGTAAATCAAGGTCCCATGTTTGATAAGTGTGTCACTGATACCAGTGTTTCTGAGAACGCTTGTACTGAGAAGTGAAGCCCATTATCATTTTGAATGCGGAGTACCTTGCGCACATCGATTCCTGGCTGCTAGGTGAGTTCAGTTTCGGTGTCTTCATCGGTGTACTCTAAGCTGACCTTTTTAATCATTGCTGTCAGTATGGAGGTTCGCAATGGGGCTGCATTTGTTCAGGCGCAACGTTGTAAGGATCGTAATGATAAAATTTCTTTCAAAAGAGGAGATAATTCGGAGGAGTGGTGAAAGTGAATGAGAATAATTAGTTTTAATGATGATGGAATCTGCCCAAGAGATGTGCTGGACTTGCATTGCTGAAAGGTAGTGATGATTGTGATGAGAATCTCTGGATTGAGAAATTTGGGATCAAAGCTGTTAAGCGAAAAGGAAGTCGAGTGGAATAGGTGTTTCTGTTCTGACATGGTTTCGACATGCAGTTCGACAGTACGTGAGAGAGCTAGCTGAGTTCTTTTAGCTTCATCATAACGATCAGTGGTTCTCGGCCATTTTAATTTTAGTGATAGTTCTTAATTGTATGTGGAAAGAAGGTTATGCGATGACTGGAGGGTAGGACAGTTAACCTGCTCGAGGATAGCGGTGTCCGGACTGCTACAGGTAATGGTGTGTCTGCTGTTTTTGCTGCTGATTCTGCAACTGAAGATGCACCTGGCGTTGAGGTGGCTGATACTGTGACGGCTGGCGGTGATGATGATGGTGCTGTGTCCTGGGCTGTCGGCGGTGCAGTTGGTGGTGCCGGGGTACTGTGACGACGTGCTGAAGAAGTTCTAGAGACGTTTTACAGGTATTTGTTACTCATATTGTTGTTCACGTAGCAAGCGGTTGTGTGTACATTGCGACTTTATCTGTTGTGGCCATAGATACTGGCGACATCATCATTCTGAAACCTTGGTCATCGTATAGCAGTCCGGTGATGGAAGCAGCGTTCGTCCACAACAGAAGAAGGTGACCTCTTGGCCACGATTTTGCGAACATTTTTGGCGATGGGAGTCGTGGCACCGGTGACAGTCACATGCCATAATAGAGCAGACTAACAGAATCCTAATCTATAAGAGTAGTTTCTAGAGATCCAGTCACTATGAGTTAAGGGACTTCATCTTTGCAGTGTGACGAAGTCTTCTTCCGTCCCGCTCTGCATAGTGCGCTGCGAGTATTACGCGTATGCGTCAACACTCAGCTGTCCTCTGCGTTCTGCGGTTCCACCAGCGATGGCGCTGCCGCCAGGAAGTGTGGTTCGTCTGTCAACTTGAGTTTGGACGCACATGCGGAACACTCGCTCAGTGCTATATACACATGGACGGAACAAATTTTCGTCAGCATTCGGTGGCTCACCTGAAGGTGACTGGCAAGTGCTTAGTCGAAATACCGTGCAATACGTTAAACGACGACCGCCTGCAAGCCCGAAATTTGTTCAAACATTTAATTTGCCAAGAGAACTTGATAATTCACATCAGTTCAACATTTCGGAATCCCACAAGCACGTCTGAAAATCAGATTTTTTCGATATGTATGGTATCTATGGTAACTTAATGGACTGATTCAAATGGCTCTGAGCACTATGGGACCTAACATCTCAGGTCATCAGTCCCCTAGAACTACTTAAACCTAACTAACCTAAGGACATCACACACATCCACGCCCGAGGCAGGATTCGAACCTGCGACCGTAGCGGACGCGCGGTTCCAGACTGAAGCGCCTAGAACCACTCGGCCACCATCGGCCGGCCTTAATGGACTATCCAGTATCAATATAAATTAGGTGATTTGACTATGCGGTATCGGTATATTAACCATGTCACTTTACGACTGAACATGCTAAATGAATGTCTAAGAAATGTGTTATTTCCCTTAAGAACTAATATAGTTTTTTCGTTAAGATTAAAATTAACTGCCCCAAGAAATCGTAACAGAACAATGGAAAAAATGTTCCGAGAAGAAACAGACGAAAGAAACTTGAATACACATTAAACACAATGGTTTTTATTATCCTTTGCTGGCAGAGGTTAATGAACTATATTGGAACAAATAAGAGGAACTAAATGTAATGTTCGTAAGGCAATGACTCAATATTCTAAAACAGAAGCACCTCTTGAGGCAGATACGAGAGGAGCTCTCTGAGGCGCGGCGTTCCTGCGAAGGACGACAGTTTGTCGTCCTAATTGCACGTCTCTAAAGACACCGCCTGGAAGGATGGTCGGTCCCCAGGCGGCATGCAGGCGTTATGAATCCGGCATAAATCACCTCTCACCTTGCCACTGCCTTGAGACACGAAATTACCTTCATAAATTAAATACCCCTTGAAAAGCGGGCCCACCTCAACATCTGTAGGGAAATCTTGGGTCTCCGAGAGGGAGGCGGGCCACGGTATACTGCCGTGTTTAATTCCACCGTGACGGATCGCACAATCTTAGCGCCCGAGGAACTAAAATTCCTCGTATCCTCATCGAAAAATCTAGTGACTCTGAAATCTTCAGTAAATTTCCCAGGAGAGGCTCTGCTAGTTATCAAATAATTTCCGAGAAAATCTGTGCATAGCGTACATATTTTATCTGCCCTAAAACCATGTACTTATTGGTTAAGTCACTACGAGCTGCATAAGCAGCATTAACGGAATTAAATGCTCTCATATTCAACAGTAACTGATATCTTTAAGCAGAAGATTTATCAGGCTAACGCTTCTCGTATGATGTAAAATTAATTCCACTTGAATTAAGGGACTGAAATGAATGCGATCCTCTACCACGAAATAGGATGCTGAGGGCGAATCCCGTGGAGGCCCATTCAAGATACATAGTTACATTAAGAAGTCTAGCACGCACAATTAATTTGTCACAAGAGGCTGAAGATTGAACGTTTATCACTGATCTCATGATTATTTTCCAGCGGGGTTTTTGAAAGTTGACATAAATTATAACATGCGTAACAGTGTGACCCACGAAGCAACTATAGTAACGGGTAGGTGAGCAAATAATTTGTATCTAACACTGCTTTGTGGCTTTAATGTCTCATCGCTGATGGGAATATTTTGTGTTTACCTTTCCATGCAGTTTTTAGTTTTCATCTGTCCTACTCCTTCTCGTTGTCGCTGTGCTGAAATTAAAACACAATTGTTTACTACGGCTGTGGCAAACAAATTGTCAACGAATATCATTGACCGAGGTAACAAGAAGTAACAATGAACTGTTTGACCTCAGTCCGACAGGGGCAACAATTGCAATGTAAATATATTCAGGCAACTAAAGGCTCACAAGATAGGAATTGCTGGTTTCCGTATTAAGGAACTTTATCTGATGCTGCTGTTATCGTGCAGCTCAGTCAGCCTAGATTATGACTTGAAGTAGAACCGAAGAAAGATGAAACTAACAAGCAATAACTGAAATGAGATCAGAGGAAAAATTTTCAGAATTAGGACAACGAAGGAGAGTAAGTACAAGTGCTCTGGTAAATTGGGAGCAAAGTAACCCATGAATAAAGAAATATGTAGGACATAGAAAGGCCGGCCGGATTGGCCGAGCGGTTCTAGGCGCTACAGTCTGGAACCGCGCGACAGCTACGGTCGCAGGTTCGAATCCTGCCTCGGCCATGAATGTGTGTGATGTCCTTATGATAGTTAGGTTTAAGTAGTTCTAAGTTCTAGGGGACTGATGACCACTGCAGTTAAGTCCCATAGTGTTCAGAGTCATTTCAACCATTTGACATAGAAAGCAAACTAGCACAGCAAAGAAAGTATTGCCGGCCAAGTTTACTTGTGTAATTTATTGGCCTTAAGTTTACGATTAGGGTACTCCACAGTATGGAACTAAATCAGTTACTTTGAGAAAAAGAGGAAATGGTGAGGGTCGAAGATTCTGAGACGCAGTGGTATGGAAGGATGTTGAAAAATAAGTGGAATGGTAGTGTAAGAATGATGAGAATCTCTGCAAAATTGTGAGGAGAGGAGTATGTGGCAAACACTGATAAAAGAAGGGACAGGATAACAGAATGTAAGACATCAATAAATAATTCACTCAACAACAACCGCGACTGCTGCCAAATAGAGCAGACTGTCAGACACAAAAAGATACTATTGACGAATTCCTCTTGCAAAGCTCGCGAGGTGATATTCATCACAGGGCACACATATTAACTGATCTACTAGAAAGAGCTCAAATGTCTACAACCCCAAAAATGAATGATTTACGTAAACATAGTATACCGTGGACGACATTATTAACAAATACCAAGGGAGGACTAGTTAGGGAAAAGAAGATACTACCAGCCAGCAGAGACAACTCAAGAAAAATAAGTCGGACTACAGCAACACTTTGAGGCAAACGATATAAAGACGAATTACAAAAAGCATAGCAGGACCGTTGGAACGATTTTGTCAGGACCAGGTTACAGAATAACACATGGGGAGATCGCTTGAAAACACAAACTGAGAGAATAAAATTATCAACGTTAAGGCGATGAAACGGTACAAAGGCGCAGGGCTGCAGGTGTTCGACAGAGAAACTGCTAAACAGGCCACTACCAGACGATGACCCTACACACGGCCAAAACCACCAAACAGACCTACGCAGACAAATGGACATTAACTGAATAAGTGGTAGTATCATTACTCCTTTCGCAACCGAGGAGATTGCGCTGGCAATAACGAATCTTATAGACAGAAAAGCTCTGGACCTAGATGGAGTTCACACAGAAACCATCAAAACTGCTGCACCACACATCGTTCCCTACGTGACGAAGTTACTTAATGGCCCTTTACTGCCAGGGGTAATATTTGCCTGTTGGAAGACCGCCAATGTAGTGATTACCAAGGAATCAGAGGACAATTACTCAACAGACACAAAATCATACATACCATTCTGTCTAATGATTGTACAATGAAAGGTCCAGGAGAGGTTAATGTGTGACTGAAGTCACACAAACAGCTTCTGGGCTTGAGTGCATATCAGTATGTGTTCAGGCCGCACAAGTCTGTCGACGACGCAGTAAACAGGGCTTTACACATAATTCAGAGAGCCGGGGACAAATATTTGGTGACAAAATTAATTGATAAATGTGGCGCTTTTGACAACCTTTGGTGGCCGGCGCTACTCGCTAAGTTAAGACTAATGCAGATCCCAACAGCTTTGTATTACAGCTTCTTTGACTACTCCAGAGACAGACTTGAAGGATTAGCGAGCGGAGAACCAAAGAGCTGACAACAAAATCACCAGAGGATGCCCACAGGAGTCCGTATGTGGACCCTTATTATAAAGCATTGCTATTGAGCCGGTGACAGACAGCTTATACACAGAAGGTACAGCAATGGGGAATAATAGCGTACGTCGATGATTCGCCCGTAGTGGTGCCGGGAAACTCAAGAAGACACTTAGAACTAAAGACTACGCAACTCCTTCTAGACATCAATGAATAGTGCAACAAAAATAAACTAACAGTTGCAGTTAATAAAACGGTGTACTTACTACTGCCGGCCGGAGTGGCCGAGCGGTTCAAGGCGCTACAGTCTGGAACCGCTCGACCGCTACGGTCGCAGGTTCGAATCCTGCCTCGGACATGGATGTGTGTAATGTCCTTAGTTCGGTTTAAGTAGTTCTAAGTTCTAGGGGACTTATGGCCACAGCAGTTGAGTCCCATAGTGCTCAGAGCCATTT
Organism: Schistocerca cancellata; assembly: GCF_023864275.1. Lineage (NCBI taxonomy): Eukaryota > Metazoa > Arthropoda > Insecta > Orthoptera > Acrididae > Schistocerca > Schistocerca cancellata. Next base: position 524,442,678 of record NC_064627.1, read on the forward strand.
GAACCATTTGTATTTACTACTGAAGGCGAACTAAAAGGATATCTCAGCATCAAGCTAAATAGCACAACCTGCAACGCTGAAGAGTGACAAGATACTAAGGTGTACACTTTGTCGATAAACTGAAGTTTTCTGCTCATATCAGGCTTACAACTGGCAAACAATGAAAATCATGCAAAAATTAGCAAGACTAAATATCACAAATTTTGACTATCGATATAGATAAAACGTACGTAAAATATCGCACTGCTCGTATACACAGTGTGCTTTGCAGCGAGCGCCTGGGTGCATCTACTGGAGCTTGCAACACGTAATATCATAATGAGATGTGGCCAAAGAAGAATTCTCGTCAGGATGTCGGGGGCCTCCAGTACAACATCGGCGGGGGCACTACGCATGGTGATGGGACTGTATCATTGACGCTCCCATCTGCCAAAGAGCAGCAGCATGCTGGTTGAAGAAAGACAGAGTCGCCAAGATATTTGAAATTATAGGAGAGCTAATCACAGAAACGCGCCAACTAAACCACTGGAGAAATGATACGTGGCAGTGAAAAAGGAAATCGACAGAAAAGGGCTGTCGTATTCACACCTTTTTCCCAAACATCAAGCAACGAATGAGGCTGAAACATACAGATCCAGCTCGTGGTATAGTCCATTTCCTCGTGGGCCATTGTCCATACCCAGAACACCTCCATCGGTTTGGTCTCAGCCGAACAACCATGTGCACGTGCGGAGAATTAGGAACTCATGACATGTCACTTTACACTATGAAAGACTGAAACATATAGGACCCTGGACTGATTCTGACAAATTCTACTACAACCTGACGATTGAAGCATACTGAATAAAATAATCAATGATGTGTCACGTACGTTACACGAATTATACAAATAACAACAAACACTTACTCAAATAAGAGCAAACACACATACACGATAACAGAATACTTGGTATGACACAGACACGAACGCATACACGAAATAAACTAAGATGCTGAAACAGACACAGACAGTGAGATTAACATGCAGATCTAGATGTAAAATGAGACTAAATTAAGGAACACAGAAATGGATCAATTGTCATTTTAGTAGATGTAGAAACGTCTTCAGTAATATGTCTAATTTAAATGATACATTTCTTATGAAACCTTGATAAAATAGGACATGTTATGAAAATGATGCTACTGGTCATTAAACGTAGATAATGTTTTACGTTTCAGACAACAAAAGCACCATGCACATAACATGTAGAAATAAGGAAGTCAGAGATGCACAAATAATATACTGATTATGGCATTGTGTAAAGCACTTGTGACTCGTAACAAATATAGTATAAGGACAATACAACACAAGTCTGTACACATAAACCTAGGAATAAGCGCTTAAGATATTTCTAGACGCTACCCCAAATACGACAGGCTCGATGATTTGTTGAGCCCTCATATCCGAGATAGCTAAGTGGTGATGTCTCTAACAGGAATCTATGTGCTTTCTTGTCATACTTTATTTCTTCTTCTTAAATGCAAAATTCTTGTCATTTTAGAAAAATTTTCCGAATTTGTAAAGTGTCATAAAGCGATAATCTGTTATAACCTCTCTTCATCTTCCTGAATTTCTATCTTCAATTCATAACCCGATAAGTTTAAAATTTTATTTCTTAATTACTTTTAAGTCTCTATGTATTTGACGGTGAAATTTTACTAAGCCTTATCAACTGTTGAACATTCTGTGCAGGTAAAGTTTCATATTGGGACATTACGACCTGTCCTAGAAATTAAGTGGCATATAATTTGTAAACAGCGGTAACACATAAATAAATAAATGACCGAATGCCTTTCTAGGAATGAAGAAGAAGGTATTTTGACAAGATTTTTGCTTAAAAGTCACACACTAGGTATTTTTGTAACGCTCAAGAATTGTTTCATAATACGAAATATTTACGAACTACACAATACGACCAAAGATGATGGTTCAACAAGACACAGATCTAATGTGACCAACGTTAATGGTGGAACCAGATAGAGATGAAATTTCGCTCTCTCGAAAGTACAAGCTTAGCCACTAAAATAAAATTATTTCCCCCTCTCTCTCTCTCTCTCTCTGACACACACACACACACACACATACACACATACACACACATAAAACACATGGTTCGCTTATCGTAACTCGTTAGAGTAAATATTGATTTATAATCACGAAAGAAAATTCCAATCTCGAACCGAAATAAAGTTGCATTATTTGTCAAAGCACAAAACACTTGTGGGACTTGTAAAGGGTCCGCAGGCCCTTACTACTAGGTTTGCACTCACACAGGTCGACAGGGCAACTATCGATTAGTGTGTCGGGTCGCGAGAGCGAGAGTTGAGGTAAGTCAGTGCGTGTTGTAGGTTCCCGCGAGGCGGGCAGAGCTGAGCAGAAGCCAGCAATTGATAGAAATTACCGACAAAGGGAGTGGCCATCGCCGCGGTTCAACCCCTCTGTGTTAGTATTATATGGGAACGTGAGAAAGTATACTTAACAGAGTGATTCAGTGATATTTATGTGCCGATATTTGAGATTCCGCGTCTACCGCGCCGGAATTATTTGGATTGCAGTGTTGGATTGCAGTGTTGGAGTGCAGTGATTTGGATTTAGCGTGTGACAATAATGAATAACGAAGAAGCCTGTGCTGAGATTAGCCGTTATTAAAAGTGTATGACGAAGGCAGTGGCTGTCTCTTTTTCTTGTGTTTTGGATGACGAATATAGGTCTTGATTAGCGAAGCTGTGTTGGTGTTCTTCTTGTTACCAGACATTTCATTATTACAGCATTTGAGGACAGAATGGAATGTAACATCTCCTGAGCAGTCCAACCCGATTGCCAGCCCCATTAGGTACACGGTCACATTAATTAATTATTATCTGGGCTGCTATCAGATCCCGATCGAGCGGGAACGTAAATAATAATAGGACGTGTTACAGACTACCGTTGTAGCTTAATTAATCTTTGACATTTAAAAGAATACATATGGCTTTCATAATGGTGCTACTGATATAACTTATTGATTAAGCAGCACTTGTGGAATAAGACAGGAATGCTTAAATAAGAAATTTTTGTAGGAAATTTAATGTAGTTATATTTGTACTGAGATATATTTTCGCTAGAGGGTCTTGTTTGTGAGGAATTCAAGAGAACGTACAAAAGCTACGACAATTTCAGCTCGACCCCCAAATCCAACTCCTACCATTCACGATTTTTAGTATCCTATTCGTGGCATCCCTTCTACCTCTGTATAAAAATTTGCAATCCCTCCTACCTCTGTATAAAAATTTGCAACTATATCAATTAGTTCCCCCCATGAACCATGGACCTTGCCGTTGTTGGGGAGGCTTGCATTTCTCAACGATACAGATAGCTGTACCGTAGGTGCAACCACAACGGAGAGGTATCTGTAGAGAGGCCAGACAAGCGTGTAGTTCCTGAAGAGGGGCAGCAGCCTTTTCAGTAGTTGCAGGGGCAACAGTCTGGATGATTGACTGATCTGGCCTTGTAACACTAACCAAAATGGCCTTGCTGTTCTGGTACTGCGAACGGCTGAAAGAAAGGGGAAACTACATCCGTAACATTTCCGAGGGCATGCAGCTTTACTGTATGATTAAATGATGATGGCGTCCTCTTGGGTAAAATATTACGGAGGTAAAATAGTTCCCCATTCGGATCTCCGGGCGGGGACTACTCAAGAGGACGTCGTTATCAGGAGAAAGAAAACTGGCGTTCTACGGATCGGAGCGTGGAATGTCAGATCCCTTAATCGGGCAGGTATGTTAGAAAATGTAAAAAGGGAAACGGATAGGTTCAAGTTACATTTAGTGGGAATTAGTGAAGTTCAGTGGCAGGAGGAACAAGACTTTTGGTCAGGTGAATACAGGGTTATAAATACAAAATCAAATAGGGGTAATGCTGGAGTAGGTTTAATAATGAATAAAAAAATAGGCGTACAGGTAAGCTACTACAAACAGCATAGTGCATGCATTATTGTGGCCAAGATAGACACGAAGCCCACGCCAACTACAGTAGTATAAGTTTATATGCCAACTAGCTCTGCAGATGGCGAAGAAATTGATGAAATGTATGATGAGATACAAGAAATTATTCAGGTAGTGAAGGGAGACGAAAATTTAATAGTCATGGGTGACTGGAATTCGGCAGTAGGAAAAGGGAGAGAAGGAAACATACTAGGTGAATATGGATTGGGGCTAAGAAATGAAAGAGGAAGCCGCCTGCTAGAATTTTGCGCATTGCATAACTTAATCATAGCTAACACTTGGTTCAAGAATCATAAAAGAAGGTTGTACACATGGAGGAATCCTGGAGATACTAGAAGATATCAGATATATTATATTATGGTAAGATAGAGATTTAGGAACCAGGTTTTAAATTGTAAGACATTTCCAGAGGCAGATGTGTACTCTGACCACAATCTATTGGCTATGAACTGTAGATTAAAATTGAAGAAACTGCAAAAGGGTGGGAGATTAAGGAGATGGGACCTGCATAAACTGAAAGAACCAGTGGTTGTACAGAGTTTCAGGGAGAGCATAAGGGAACAATTGACAGGAATGGGGGAACGAAATACAGTAGAAGAAGAGTAGGTAGCTTTGAGGGATGAAATATTGAAGGCAGCAGAGGATCAAATAGGTAAAAAGACGAGGGCTTGTGGAAACCCTTGGGTAAATATTGAATTTAATTGATGAAAGGGGAATATATAAAAATGCAGTAAATGAATCAGGCAAAAAGGAATACAAACGTCTCAGAAATGAGATCGACAGGAAGTGCAAAATGGCTAAGCAGCGATGGCTAGAGAACAAATGTAAGGATGTAGAGGCTTATCTCACTAGGGGTAAGATAGATACTGCCTACAGGAAAATTAAAGAGACCTTTGGTGAAAGGAGAACCACTTGCATTAATATGAAGAGATTTGATAGAAACCCAGGGAAAGCAGAAAGGTGGAAGGAGTATATAGAGGATCTAAACAAGGGCGATGAACTTGAGGACAATATTATGGAAATGTTAGACTATGTAGATGAAGATGAAATGGGAGATATGATACTGCGTGAAGAGATTGACAGAGCACTGAAGGACCTGAGTCGAAACAAGGCTGCGGAAGTAGACAACATTCCATTAGAACTGCTGACAGCCTTGGGAGAGACAGTCCTGACAAAACACTACCTTCTGGTGAGCAAGATTTATGAGTCAGGCGAAATATCCTCAGACTTCAAGAAGTATACAATAATTCCAAGCCCAAAGTAAGCGGGTGTTGACAGATGTGAAAATTACCGAGCTATCAGTTTAATAAGTCACAGCTGCAAAATACTAACACGAATTCTTTATAGACAAATGGAAAAAGTGATAGAAGCCGACCTCGCAGAAGATCAGTTTGGATTCCGTAGAAATGTTGGAATACGTGAGGCAATACTGACGCAACGACATATCTTAGAAGAAAGATTAAGGAAAGGCAAACCTACGTTTCTAGCATTTGTGGACTTAGAGAAAGCTTTTGACAATGTTGATTGGAATACTCTCTTTCAAAATCTGAAGGTGGCAGGGGTAAAATACAGGGAGCGAAAGGCTATTTACAGTTTGCACAGAAACCAGATGGCAGTTATAAGAGTCGAGGGGCATGAAAGGGAAGAAGTTGTGGGGAAGAGAGTGAGACAGGGTTCTAGCCTATCCCCGATGTTATTCAATCTCTATATTGAGCAAGCAATAAAGGAAACAAAAGAAAAGTTCGGAGTAGGTATTAAAATCCACGGAGAAGAAATAAAAACTTCAAGGTTCGCCGATGACATTGCAATTCTGTCAGAGACAGCAAAGGACTTGGAAGAGCAGTTAAACGGACTGGACAGTGTCTTGAAAGGACGGTATAAAATGAATATCAACAAAAGCAAAACGAGGATAATGGAATGTAGTCGAATTAAGTTGGGTAATGCTGAGGGAACTAGATTAGGAAATGAGACACTTAAAGTAGTAAAGCAGTTTTGCTATTTGGGGAGCAAAATAACTGATGATGGTCGATGTAGAGACTATACAAAATGTAGACTGGCAATGGGAAGGAAAATTTGTTAACATATAGTATAGATTTAAATGTCAGGAAGTTGTAATGGAACTGAAATGATGGTGGGCTGACAGTAATTTGGAGCCCGCGCGTCTGAAACGGGCGCGCTTGTGTGAGACTGCCAGGGAGTGCACCCTGATGCCATCTATTGGCGAAACTGGGAATTAGCGCTGTCAGACAATGCACTAAGCTCTCAGAGTCAAATGTATTCTTTTTCTTGGTAATTATAAGTTATTACTGTATAATTTAATGTTGTAAAACGCTAGTAGTAAATTATTATGACTGGTATGGACTCCAGGGTAGTAAATATAAATATTCTTAAATACTAAATGATTTCGGTAAAAAGGTGGTAGGGGAACGCCCCCACTCTTGGTGATACAAGAGATTGTTAAAGAAACGGCAGCTGATATTGAAACACTGCGCAATACCATGTTGAGTTTTGATTCATGTGTGCAGGAGCAGGAAAATACACTGCGTAATGAGATAAAATTATTAAGTCAGCAAGTTCAGAATCAGACGTTTCTTAACTGTAGTGGTATCCCATTGGTAATGCAAAAATCGGAAATACTGAGTAGGGAGGAAAAATACGATCCTCAAAAGAAACAAGGTGGATGGCATCCAATGGATTTTATAAAAAATTGTGAACGTGTCTTACCAACAGACATGTCGGATAAAGAAAAAATTAATTTAGTAATAGACGCTTTAGCAGGTCATGCTAAACGTTGGGGATTGAATTTGGATATCGACAATTTGAAGTTTACAGACTTCAAAGAAAAGTTCCTTGAGGAATTCTGGAGCACACAACAGAGAGATAGGTTGTGGAGAGAATTCGTTGTCGCCAGAATGCCAGAACATGGGCGTGGGCTCATGAAAGAATACTGTGAAGGATGGTTCAAGCGTTTGGAATATCTTAAAGATCGTAGATCAGAATCGGAGATAGTGTGGGAGTTGTGGAAAAAGCTACCTGACGATTCAAAGCGTTATGTAGGAGGCACTCATCGAACATTCGGTGAATTTTTAGAAAAAATCGAGAATGAAGATAGGTGGCGTGAAACTAGAGAGTTTCGAGGTTTCAGAAATCAGTATGGAATAGTAAAAGGTGGTAGGAATGAACCGCAAATTAACATGATGAGAGGAAGAGGTCAAGAAGGTAACTCTCAGCGAGGGAGAGGACACTATCAGGGAAACAGGATGCATTATCAAAATCAGGAAAACTAAATACCGCGCAGGTCAAGGGCCTAACGCGCGCGGAAAGAAAGAAATGGCCCAAATATAGGGAAGATCGGAGTAGGCAGTACTATAGTAGGATAGTGCGTCGTTCGCCTGAAGAGCAGTTACATAAACGAAACTTTGCGAAGTATAATGCAGGGATACAAACAGAGGAGAGAGAGCAGGGAGGAATTATTAAGGGAAATGAAGTAGGAAAAGAATATCAGTCGGATGTGAAGGCTCACGTGAATGAAATAAGTACAATTCGCGGTCAGAGTGACGAATTGATGAAGGAAGAGTCAGAGAAGGCGTTGTTTGTCGGTAGGGATGGCAACTGTGCAGAGAGGCAGGGGCAAGGGAGGAGTGATGTGACTTATGGTAAAAGGTTCGTACGAATAGTCGACGAATCGCATCGAGAAGTAATTAAAGAGGAAAGGGTGGATAAGAAAAAAGGGGCATAGTGCAGAGACGCATGCCGATTCAGAAATTACCTCGTATGCAGAATATATACATCAGCTCAAAAGCCAGCCAGCACAATTAGAAAGATCTTCCACTCAAGCGATTAATTTGGACCCGAATATGACAGTGTTAGAGAGCCATACCGATTATGATGTGTACCTAGTGACAGCAAGAGTACATGACTGTGATGAAGATTCTTTTAAAGAAATTAGAGAAAGTGTATCTAACCAAGAGAAAGAGTGTTGTGATCCCTGTAGTACTGAAGCAAATGAGTTGAGTGAGACTGGAATTCCATTAGTAGGGGAAAATAATGAAAGTAAGAGTGGCGAATGCACTATCCAACAAAGGGAAAGTATTGAAATGGATTATAATTTGCGAGAATTATTTGAACCCGAAGAAGGTCATATTTCTAAGGAGGAGGAATTATCGTCAGAATCATCAGAAAGCATCCAGGGAGAAAAAGAAATAGAGGAAGTTTCCGATTCCGCAACCGAGAGTTCAGGCATGACAGATTCGAATGAGAACGCGATGGCATTAAAGAGCCTAGACGAAGGACTATTGGAAAAAGTGGTGAAAGAATTTAGGATGAAAAGGAGAAAGAAACCTCCGGATGGAATGGTCAGTATAAAAACCGGAAAAATAATATGGCAAGACTTGGCGGTGGAAAAGGATTTATTATGGGAAGATAAAGAAAGTATGAAAGAGGACAATAGGATGCAAACAATCCTACCTATTAATGTATGTGGGTACGATTTATATGTATTGTTGGATACGGGTGCTCAAATAAGTGCTATTTCGCACGCATTTTTTGAGATGATTAAAGAGCAATGAGGAGTAGTCATGATGCCAGTAACAGGTGTTAAAGTGATAGGGGCGACAGGGAAATGTAGTAAACCTGTTAAACATCAAGTGATGATAGAATTTAAGATAAAAAACAAGCTATTTTCTAATGCATTTTTAGTAGTTCCAGAGCTCAGTGCCGAGATCATTTTAGGCATTGACTGGTTAATAAAACAAAAAGTAATTATAGATTGTGACAAAGGGATAATAGTTTGTAAAGTTGATAGTGCGGTATTAGAAATACCATTTGAATCATCTAGAGTAATGGAGGAGAACCAGCTGAGATGGGTAGAATTTAGAGATGATCATGATTCAGGAATAGGTCAAAAATTCGATTGGTTTCTGGTGAGGCAGATAGTTGAAGATGGAAATAAGGAGACACTCCTTCGAAATGTAGTGGATAAAACGGAAGGACTATCTGATGCCCAAAGGGAGGATCTATGGAAAATTCTGAAAGAAAATCAGGAGGTATTTTCGGGCAAACCGGGACGAGTGATAAATTATGAGTACTGCATGGAGGTAGAGGAGCATGAACCTTTCTTTAAACCACCATATAATGTACCCTTGTCTAAGAAAGAAGCAGTTCAAAAAGAAATAGATAAAATGGTTTCATGTGGGGTCATTGAACGGAGTTCTAGCCCATATAATAACCCATTGGTGATAGTAGATATGAAGGATGGAAGTGTACGAATAGTGATAGATGCTCATACTCTGAATAAAGTAGTGAAGAGGGAGTTGGATCGTCCAGAGAACATAGATAATTTATTGCAGAAGTTTAATGGTGTAAAGTACATGACTAGTTTAGACCTAACGGCAGGATACTGGCAAATCCCATTAAGTGAGGAGTCTAGGAAGTACATGGCATTTTTATTCAATGGCAAATGCTACCATTACACAGTGGTACCATTTGGCCTAAATACTTCCGTTTCAGTGTTCATTCGGGCTTTAGACAAAATTTTAGGGAGTGAACTTAGTTCGCTAATCACGGTTTATGTAGATGATTTGTTAATTGCTACAAGGGAAGAGCACATGGAGTTATGCGACAGGGTGTTCAAAGCTTTAATTAAAGGAGGAATGACCATGAACCTGAAAAAATGCGAGTTTGTGAAGAAAGAAATAAAGTTTTTAGGTCACATAGTAACACCAGAGGGAGTTGAAAAGGATCCCAACAAAGTCAAAGCAATAAGAAATTGTCCGGCTCCCAAGAATAAAAAACAACTAAAGTCGTTTATAGGACTTTGTTCCTTTTATCGTAAGTATGTGGATGATCAAGTGTTCAATAGCCCACATCTGAACAACCTACTTAAGAAGAACAGTGTGTATATATGGACTGAGGAATGTGAAACAGCATTCAACCGGCTAAAAGACAATTTGGCTAAAAACATAAAGTTATGGCACCCTGACCTGTGTGAACCATTCCACATGGCAACAGATAGTTCAGATTATGGATTGGGAGTATCCATATTTCAGGAGGTAATAATAGATGGGGAAAAAACTCATAGACAAATAGCATTTGCGAGTAGAACCATGTCTAAGTACGAAAGAAACTATACAGTTTCAGAGAAGGAGGCTTTAGCTATAGTATGGGGTTTTAGGAAATTTCAACTTTTCTTATGGGGACATAAGACTGTGGTCCATACAGACCACAAAGCTTTAATATTTTTGAAGGACTGCAGATTGTTACATAACAGGTTGACCAGATGGGCGCTGTTTTTACAACAATTTGATATAGAGATCAAGTATGTTAAAGGAAAAGAACATGCAGTACCGGATGCTTTGTCGAGATTACTGGAAGGATGTGAGACACTAGAAAGTGTAAAGAATAGGGAAGACGTTTTTGAGGTGAATTACTTCAAAAAAGCGGAAGGAAGAGAAAAAATTAGGGAAATATGTCGGAATATGCGAAGATATCAAAGTGATGATGATGCACTCAAGTCGGTAAAGGTCAAGTTTGACAATCCGGACGCAACTAACATAAGGGCTTCATATAAAATACATAAAGGTGTACTGTATCTTCAAAGATTAAATAATCCAGGGAAGTGGAGAGTATGTTGGCCGGAACAACACACTGAAGTGCTGATAGATTATGTTCACTTGGCATATGGCCATTGTGGTGCACGGAAGTGTACCGATAAGTTAGATGAATGCATTACCTTTAACAACATGGCACGAAGGGTAGCACAGAGGATAAGATCTTGTGATCTATGCCAAAAGGCGAAAGTAACAAATGCAACTAATCAAGGGCCCATGCAATCAATAAAACCTGATGAAGTATTAGAAATAGTAGCAGTAGTTATCTTTGGACCATTACCGAAAACCATGGGGGGGTTTTTGTGTACATATTTGTAGCAGTTGAACTTTTCTCAAAGTATATAAAGCTTTATCCCTTGAGAAAAGCTACTGCCAGAGCTGTGTATGATAAAATGGTGTGTGATTATTTTGTGAAAGTAGGGAAGCCAAAGAGAATACTATCAGATAATGGTGTTCAGTTTTGCTCAAAAATGTGGAAGGATGGGATAGCTGAGAAACAGGTAGAAGTGGTACATATCTCAGCTTATCACCCATCAAGCAATCCAGCAGAAAGATATATGCGTGAGATAGGTCGGTTATTTAGGACGTACTGCCATAGTAACCACAAGAAGTGGGGCATGTATGTGAGTGAATTCGAAGAAACCATGAATTCATTAACAAACGAGAGCACTGGATTTACTCCAGAAGAAATTCTGTAAAAGACAAGAAGTAAATGTCTATTAGAAGACCTACTAGAATTTCCAAATAGAGTTGAATTAGATTATGATAGTAAAAAGAACTTAGTAAAAGACAAGATGAGAAATCAAGCAGATGCGAGAATTCGTCGTCACGACGAAAAAGTAAGGAATCCTAAATTCAAAATAGGTGATTTCGTTCTTGTAAAAACACATGAAAAGTCAAGTGAAATTAATAACGAGATCAGCATATTTAAATATATATATAATGGACCATTTAAAATAGTGTCCACACCCAATGTGAATGCTTATTATTTAGAGTACCCATTAACAGGCAAACGCCTGGGAGTAAGAAACATAGTGGATCTCAAAAGGTATGAACCACGAATTCTACCAGATTGAAAATAAATATATAAATAAATATTAAAGTAAACCAATATGTAAATAATTGTGTTTCTTTTGTTCTATGTGAAAGGTAAATGCTCACTAAAATATATTGCAGTATTCTAATGAAACTTCTAGTTTAAGTAGAGACTAAACAGACTGGAAAAGACTGAGCTTCTAAGAAAGCCTTAATAGATGTGTAAATAAGTGTTGTGGAAGAGGTAGAAAAGTGAGGAGGTAAAGTGAAAAGGACGGGCTACAAAGTAATAGGCGCATAACGTGTGTTTTACTTGCCTGAGATAAAAGAAGTGTATTTAAAACTTTGTAAAAAAAAAAAAAAAAGATGTTTAAAGTGTACTGTGATTAGAAGTAAGAAAATTGGAAATAATATATGTAAATCATTTATGTAATGTTTAGCAGGAAAGAGAGAAAGAATTGGTGTTTCAGTTTAAATATGTAATATAAGTATCCAGGTGTATCAGTAAGAAAGGGAAAACCCTTGGTAAAAAGCTTATCGAACATTTCAGATTCATTATAGGAGAGACTTCTTATTGAATTATCACTGTAAGATACTTCAATAAGAAGTGGGGCATGTGTAACGGAACTGAAATGATGGTGGGCTGACAGTAATTTGGAGCCCGCGCATCTGAAACGGGCGCGCTTGTGTGAGACTGCCAGGGAGTGCACCCTGATGCCATCTATTGGCGAAACTGGGAATTAGCGCTGTCAGACAATGCACTAAGCTCTCAGAGTCAAATGTATTCTTTTTCTTGGTAATTATAAGTTATTACTGTATAATTTAATGTTGTAAAACGCTAGTAGTAAATTATTATGACTGGTATGGACTCCAGGGTAGTAAATATAAATATTCTTAAATACTAAATGATTTCGGTAAAAAGGTGGTAGGGGAACGCCCCCACTCTTGGTGATACAAGCGTAGCTAGGGGTAGCTGGAGACACAGGGACTGAACAATGGAATGGCCTGGGGAGTGTTGACGTGATCGGACGTGCGTAACTGTGCTCACGCAAAAGTGATTGTGCAACAGCGAAGAGGCGAATATCGTCGCCGTTTGTGGAGTAGAACGCGACGAATGGTTGTCGAAGCCGCCTCTATGCCACTGGGGCTGATTGTAAGAGTTCCTGCGCCCAGAATTTATGGCGGACGTGCAGTAGCTTATACGAGTGCTACAGCTCGTAGTTCCAGCCGCCATTAAGGGCATGAGGCGTGAAGAGCTGCGTTAGCCACGTGCATCTCACCACCAGCACCGACACGTCTACCCAAGGCAAGACTGCTTGCAATTGTTAAGTCGAACTTTGTATACATGTAAAAGGAGAATACCAGTTTTCTTTTATGCAAGTGCAGAGGACAGAATATAGTAATGAGTGAAATTACGACGCATGTTGTTCATTGTAAAGTGTAGTAACCTCAAACATAGTATAGTGAAATCAGACTGAGGCCACCATCGCCTCTTTCATTTACAATTCTTTTGGTTGTAGAGTACTTTAGCGTATAAGAATGTTGAAAAGAGCAATGGTCACACCAGAATGAGTCGCCTATTTACAGTTACTTAAATTTTTCTGAACAACCTTTCAAGTAAAGTCACTTAACTGATTCTGTATCAATGGTCCAAAGAGTAATATCCAAAATCATTAAATAAGTTGAAGGATAGAATTTTGTTAACCGAAGTTGCATAACCTGTCTTGGTAGTAATTACCAAGCCAACTCACAGAAATTGAGAGAGTATTTGCTTTGTAGAATCATCTAGAATGATCAGAAATAGTAATATTCAGAATTAAGTTTAAATTCAACTCAAGCCATTTCACTTTGAAACGAGCCCAAAAATTGATTTATTCTTTTGCTCCTTCAGAGCTGGCGACCGTAGTTATAAGTATTTTCAGGAGGATTCGACGGTAAGTCTGCTGCTCTCGTCGTGCTGATAGGATTATCCACTGCTGCTAGCAGTGGTGATTGGATACATAAGCTCACTACCAAGTTAAGTGGGTCAGGTAGGCAGTGTTACCGTGTGAACTGTAGGGCACTGTAGGCCGTGGATCGAACCCGTTCAATCATCACAGCTCTTAGGGAAATAGTCCGGTTAGGAGTGTACTAATCATTAGGTAAATACTGGCGAGTAACGGTCAAAAATGTATACGCAAGTGAATTTAGCAAGGTCCACGTAGCACCTAGTTAATGTGGTGCAATGGCGAGGGCAGGAGTGGAGTAAAAGTGAGCTGAGCTTGTGGCAGCTGTGCTGGATTCAAATATTAACTACGTGAATTCACTACTGCCTCTTACCATTGGGACTGAGCTATTTACAGTTAAAATACGTAGCAGTAAGCGCAAAGGCGTGACAGCTACAAGTCCGTATTGGTTTTATACATACGGAATTGGGAAGTGGGTCATTCCGTCAGTGGAGGGGGTTAAAACAACCGAGTCAGTGGAGAACATACCCCATTTACTGGTGGAAAGATTCAGCGGTTCGGTCGCAAAGTCCTTTCTGAAAGTATTTGTATGGAGTGTAGCCATGTACGGAAGTGAAACTTGAACGATAAATAGTTTAGACAAAAAGAGAATAGAAGTTTTTGAAATGTGGTGCTACAGAAGAATGCTGAAGATTTGATGGGTAGATCACATAACTAATGGGGAGGTATTTAATAGAATTAGGGAGAAGAGGAGCTTGTGCCACAACTTGACTATAAGAAGGGATCGGTTTGTAGGACATGTTCTGAGACATCGAGGGACCACCAATTTAGTATTGGAGGACAGCGTGGAGGGTAAAAATTGTAGAGGGTGACCAAGACATGAATACACTAAGCAGATACAGTAGAATGTAGGCTGCAGTAGGTACTGGGAGATGAAGAAGCTTGCACAGGATGGAGTAGCTTGGAGAGCTGCATTACACCTGTCTCAGAACTGAAGACCACAACAACACAACAGCAACAACATCAATTAGTTCCCGTAATCTATTTCTTGTCTTAATTCACCTAGCCTTTTATTACACCACACACTTAATGGTGCACTTATAAATTGTAAAGTTCGTGTATTTTAACTCATCTTCGTGACTTTTGACACTGTAATATTAAGAATTTATTCGTTTTATTTGTCTAGCCTTCTAACTACGAATTTACTGTGCTTGTCCGGTGAAACGTTATCGACCTGCTAACGCAGTTACTTTTTACTTAACGCTTAGAAAAGTATTTTTTCTATCATTACCCTCACAGTTAAGTTAAATTAGTAATGTTAACGAAATCGCCGAAGACCCCGGTAGCGTAACTGTCCAGTCAATAAAGCCCTAGCAAGAAAGCCGAATAGACGACGTATACATCAACACTTACATGTACTACTCTGCAATTGACACTGGCAGAGGGTTCTTCCGACCATCTTCGAACTATTTCACTGTCACACTCTTCAACAAAGTGTGAGATAAAGAACACATAAGTATTTCTGTGCGGTATCTGAGCTCTCTTATTTTACTACGACGATAATTTTTCCCTTTGTAGGTTGCTGACACTAAAATACTTCCACGTTCGAGGAAAAAGCTGGTAATCGAAATTTCGTGAAAACATTTCGCCGCAACAAAAAACGCCTTTGTCACCTCAACTCGCTTACCGTACACGTGCCACTCACTCCCCTATTTTCCGAGGTCCTCCGTCAATCCACGTCTTCCAACAATCCTATCTGGTAAGGATTCCATACTGCATACCAGTGCTCTAGCAGAGGACAGAGAAGTGTACTGTAGACAGTCTCTTTCTTAATCCTGTTGTATCTTCTAAGCTTTCTGATAATAAAACACAGACTTCGGTTTTTATTCCAGAATATGTTATCAAGTAGTTCCGGTTTAAGTTATTCCTAATTGTAATTGCTAATTATTTAATTGAGTTGATAGCATTTAATTTTGTGTAACTTATCGTGTAAACAAAATTTAACGAATTTATTTATGTAGTCATGCGAACTACCTCACATTATTCCTTCCTTATTTTCACACCATACAGATATCATGTATGAGTCATTTTTTAAACTGGTTTCTATTTTCTGATGACTGTACTAGACGGTATATGACACCATCACCTGCAAACAATCTAAGGTGACTGGCCACATTGTATTCTACATTGTATTCTAAATCGAATACATAGATTTTGCAAAGCTGAGGGCCTATAAAACTTCCAAGAACCCCATATATCACTTTTGTTTCATTCGATAATTTTTTATTTATTTATACCTCAACTTCCGTAGGACCAAATTGAGGAGCAATTCTCCAAGGTCATGGAACGTGTCAGTACATGAAATTACAATACAAAAGTAATATCAGATACAAGTAAAATGTTTATGAACACGAAAAAAGTCAAGCCATAAGTTTAAGTAAACGCAATCAAGAGTACAACAAGAATCAGTTTAATTTTTGAAGGAACTCCTCGACAGAATAGAAGGAGTGACACATCAGAAAACTCTTCAGTTTCGATTTGAAAGCGCTTGGATAACTGCTAAGGTTTTTGGATTCTAGTGGTAGCTTATTGAAAATGGGTGCAGCAGTATATTGCACACCGTTTTACACAAGACTTAAGGAAGTGAGATCCAAACGCAGGTTTGATTTCTGCCGAGTATAAACTGAATGAAGGCTATTTATTATTGGGAATAAGCGAATATTGTTAACAACAAATGACAGAAAGGAATATATATATATATATATATATATATATATATATATATATATATATATATATATATAGATGGATTGAGAGGCCAGTGTCAAAATACTGATACTCGTGAACATGGGTCGACAAGCAGTTAGTGAACTTACAACACTTATTGGCTGAACTGCCCATCTCTGAGCCAAAAATATCCTTTTGGAATGGGAAGAGTTACCACAAAATATAATAACACGACATAAGCGAAGGAAAATAAGCAAAGTAGACTAATTTTCGTGACGAACGATCACTCACTTCAGATACCGTTCGAATAGTAAAAAGGCAGCTTTAAGTATTTGAACAAGGTCCTGAATGTCGGCTTTCCACAACAGCTTACTATCTATCTGAATACCTACAAATTTGAACTGATTAGTTTCACAGATCATATGCCCGTTCTGTGAAACTAAAACGTCAGGTTTTGTTGAATTGTGTGTCAGAAACTGTAAAAACTAGGTCTTACTATCATTTAGTTTTAATTTATTTTCTACAAGCCATGAATTACACTATTTGAAACCGAGCCAATGTGGCACACAACATCCTTTGCTAAAAAGCTAGTGTCATCAGCAAACGGAAATCCTTTAGTGTTACCCATAATACTAGAGGGCATATCATTTATATAAATAGGGAAACCGAGTGGGGCACCCTCCACTTTACTGTACCCCACTCAGACCCCACATCACAGCCATTCTCAACACTGTAAATAATGAACTTTTGCTGTCTGTTGCTAAAGTATGAGGTGAACCAATTGTGAGCTACACCCTGTATTCCGTAATGGTACACCTTTTGGAGAAATATTTTGTGATCAACACAATCAAACGCCTTAGTTAAATAAAAAAACTAAGCCTAGCGTTCGAAACCTTTTGTTTAACCCATCCAGTACCTCACAGAGAAGAGAGAATATAGCAATTTCAGTTGTTAAACGACATCCAAAGCCGAACTTTACATTTGATAACAAATCGTGTGATATAAAATGATCAATTACCGTTACATACACAGCTTTTTCAATAACTTTAACAAACATTGATGGCATAGAAATACGTCTAAAATTGTTTACATTATCCTTTCCTCCGTTTTTATAAATCGGCTTTTCTAATCAGTAGTTTAATCCTTCAGGAAACTGACTATTCCCAAAGGAAAAATTACAACTATGGCTAAATACAGGGCTAACATGTGCAGCACAGTACTTTAATATTCTGCAAGGCATTTCATCATATCCATGAGAGTACAAAGTCTTCAGTCATTTAATTATTGACTCAGTCTCTCACGTGTCTGTATCTCAGAGGAATATTTCAGACATCAACCTGGGAAAGGCGTTTGCCAAAAGAGTTATATGATTCCCTGTAGAAACTAGATCTTTAATTCGCCACCAATGCTCAGAAAATGATTGTCAAATACTGTACATATATATATGATTTACCAGTAAGAGAAATATTTTTACTCTGGACTGACTTTATGTCGTTGAACTTGAGCTGCTGACCAGACACTTACTTCACAACTGACCATATGGTTTTAATTTTCTGTCAATTACTATGTATTATGACCTTTGTGACAAGATATCACGAATGTACTTGTACAACTAAAGCGATATTCCATAGGCACTCAGTTTGATTACAAGTTTCAATCAAAGTAATTCATGATGTTCGAGTACAGGGTATGTTCCAAATTCATACTGTAAATCGACGTTATTGATAGGGATCAGTAATTCCTTGGTTTACTTCAATTTTTCTTTCTGCAGTACTTGTGCGAATTGTGCAAATTTTCAGTTTCCTGGTACAGGTCTTACGTCTAGTGACCTGTAGTAAATGACTGGTAGGTGTGAAGCTATTGTATCAGCAAACCTAGTTGGTATACTATTTGGATCGGAAAATTTGCCTTTATTAATAGATTTAGCTGCTTCGCAACAGCGAGGATATTCGCTTCTAAGTTACTCATGTTGGCAGCTGTTACTGATTCGAAGTGTGGAATATTTACTTCGTCTTCCGGAGTGAAGGCAGTTCAGGACACTAAGTTGAATAACACTGCGTTAGTGGCGCTGTCATCAATAATATTACGATTGATATAGCATAGTGAAGGTATTGAATGTTGCTGTGCTTTCTGTATGATCTGAATCTCTTCGAATTTTCTGTCAGATTTCAGGACAGTGCGTTGTAGTGGAAACTATTAAAGAGTTTCACATTGTTGCCAGTGCTAAGGTTCAGCAAAAAATCGCAAGTATTGGAGATTTACTTTTCTTTTAAACCTGGCACGTATTATTAGTTGCTTCAGCAACAGTGTTGTGACCTTTTTGTGTATCATAGGGGATCGGTATTTTCTTTTATCAATTTATTCAGTATAATTTTTTCAGCGGCCACAGTCACTACTTGTCTGCATTCAGGCCACATCTTGTCTACACTTACGTAATTACTTGGGAAGCTGCCAAGCAATTTTTTATCTGTTTGTAAAATACACAAACCTTAAGCTTAATAATGGTGGATATGGATGTTATGGTGGACTGTCTCAACCATTATGTGGTCGCTAATTTTTTTACCTTTCATTGTCCCACCTATTTGCTCAGGGTTATTTGTTGCTAAGAGTTCAAGTATTATTTTGCAGAGATTTTCACTTCGAATAGCCTCCTGAACTATTTACTCAAAATAATTTTCGGAGAAAGCATTTAGTATAAGATCTTACGACGATATGTACCTACCACATTCCTTGAAACGGTTTTCACCAGCATATCAAGGGTAGATACTATAACTGCATGAGTGGGGCATCTATTTCTTTGAACTGTACCACAACTGAGTTCCCGGGTTCGATTCCCGGCGGGGTCAGGGATTTTCTCTGCCTCGTGATGACTGGGTGTTGTGTGCTGTCCTTAGGTTTAAGTAGTTCTAAGTTCTAGGGGACTTATGACCATAGATGTTAAGTCCCATAGTGCTCAGAGCCGTTTGAACCATTTGAGCCACAACTGAATTATCTGAACCTGGAGGTCGGTGAAAGAAAATAATTATTAATGTATTTCGATTGTCAAGTATAGCCTCGACCCTTACAACAATATTCCACCTAAATATTCTTAACACTGTTAGATAACTTGCAACAATTTCGAGTGAACTTATCTCCTGCCACAGGCAGCTTTCTGTTCCTATAATGATTTGAGGTTCAAACCTTAAATTAGCGCTTGGAGGTCTGGTTCTTTCCCAACAGAGGCATGACAGTATACAGTACCAATTGTTGCTATGTCTACCATCTTCCTGTGTTTGTCCTGCACCATTTGAGACTGAAGCCTTTCTCTACTTTTCCGACACCCTCTAACTGGAAACTGCGCAGTCCATTTCACACTTCCCCTGCTACCCGTCTGACCAACCCGTCTGACCCCTGACCAATAATGTGGAGTCACAAATAATTGTAGAGTTGTACGCGGGAGTGGCGTGAGCAACATTCCAAAAATCCTTATCGGTGGGGTTTGCGCCTATGGTGTCACCGCGTTTTAAAGTCACTTTGATACGTTTTTCTTGAAATAATCTAAAACTACGAATCCTAGCGAAACATATCCCAGTACTAAGTGAAGCTACAGAAAACTTTCTGTTTGAAGGTCCTGCTCATTAAACCTTTAGGATCAATAGTCCGCACCGCGCAACTGCTGCAGGTTAGGTTGTTCAGTACGACAGTTTGTGGTAGTTTCCCAATTCATTAATCACAAGTGTAGCATCTAATACTGTTCGTCTTAGTTTACTCTACAGTACTGTCGCAATTGGAAACAATCGTCATTCACAACCCTATATAACTAGGAACTTTTAAACTGCTGAACTCGAAGATTTGGTTCCTGAAATTTTCTCTGATAATTAATCCTGTTTATCTTTCGAATGACATATATTGCATTCATATTATGATTTCCTTCTACAGATGCTTATGTTCATGTTCACTAAATACTTTGAATCTAACTATATGGACAGCTTACTCAATGTCAAGGTTGGTTTCCTCAAGTGGCAATGTTTCCATGAGATTAGAAGTTTTCATAATGGCTTTCTGAACAGCTGTAGAGATATACTGAAATGATTACTTGATTAATCTGCAGTAACAGAAAAAAACTGCCCCAAACTCTTTTCCTTTATTCAAGCAGCTGAATAAATTCCAGTCTTCTTTGTTTGTTTATAATGGTAGTGATGCAGCACAGGCTTTCCTTCTGCTGGATTGTTCGCCTCACATTTTCAAGAAAGAGTAATTCTCTGACGATTACTGTAATAGTTTTCTGGCATGCCGGCTGACAAGGTGGACATCCAGAGTTACAATCACTGTGGAGGTCTCCATAGATTGTGGTCTACCTCTTACCCTTTCCGCTCCAACTTCTAATACAGTGACAATAATACCTCCAGAATTTCACAAGGAAACTGCATAGACATAGACATATCAGGGAACAGATCAACGTTCCAAATTTTTAAGTCATATCACAGTTGCTCAATATGAGGACCATTTATGACGTGGCCAACTTCAGTTAGTGCTGAATTTCATTGCTGTCACTGGTATGAACTGCCGTGGAAGACATGATAACATGCCACTTTGGATATGAGCTCATTGGGTTGTCTATTTGCAAATACAGACTGAATCTAAGGATGTCCATCTTACTGCATAGATCAGTTCAGGTGATTACATATATGAGAAAGAGTACCACCACAGTTCCATCTAGAAAATGTC
The DNA here is from genome assembly GCF_023864275.1 of Schistocerca cancellata. NCBI lineage: Eukaryota > Metazoa > Arthropoda > Insecta > Orthoptera > Acrididae > Schistocerca > Schistocerca cancellata. The sequence goes on from NC_064627.1 coordinate 524,463,727, forward strand.
TTTATTCTATAACACAAATAGAGTCAGCCACACATTACCGCCATCCTCAGGCCATGTTTACCAAAGGACAACAACGCAATGCCTGTACTTGAAATCTAAACAGCTATAAAGCACACATAAAATTATGCCATTGTAATGTATTAGCTGAACCTTAAGGTAATAATTCTACGAAGTACCAATAGAGCACATACGTCGGTACATCCAATTTTTTCCCTCTATTCCGGAAATGTATAAGCGTATATAACCTAAACACAGAATAAACTTGAATCACTGTCACAAAACGCATGGATGTCGATATATGTAAAAACAATAGACATCTAAAAAGGACGATTTTCGCTCCTACAAAACCAAATCATTAAAACAACACTATGTACCATGGTTATAAATTTAATGAAGGGTCCAAAGTATCAGACACGATACAAATAAAAATTTTCATGAATGTTTAAAGGAATATGCTAAAGATGTATAGTTGACGGCCAGCATTCGGATCTTATTTATACGACAAACATTGATCCACGTTTATGGATATTTTATCGACCTATCACGTGGCATTTTTTTCTGCTTCTTATCTTACCATCGTGGTGTAATTTTGATGATGACTTCAGCTGTGATTTGCATTTTACCAGACGTTGTATAACGATAACTAAGGACACTCGTTCTGTAGGACATTATGCTTTTCAGAGTACGCACTGGGGTTTTTTAAATTTTTATTAGGGCATCCTGCACAATTACTAGAATAAGGGTTTGGAACTCCTCTCAAGTTGTTTATGCCTACTTAGGCCATAGATTTTTATTACGTGTTCGTTTTCCCATTTCCGCCTTCATACGGCGTGATATTTTCTGGTTTGGCATCATGGAGTTCAAGGTGCCATTTGCATTTCTTCTTTTCCCTCTGATTTCATATACATTAAATCGGTATGTCAACGCATGAGACGTTGCAGATATTGTGGTTTACAGTTTCTGTAAAAGTAATGGGTGTTTAAGAAGGGACAGTACCACATTTCTATTGTTTTTACACTTTATCTGACGGCGTACTAGCCTACATATTTATGTGTAGTGTGTGATTAGAGATCAGTGGGTATCAGAAGGTCTTAGGCACCCATGCCCAACACTTATACAATGTATTTGTAGCAGTTAGGTTGCAGGTATACAATGTGTTTTCGGCTCCCTAGGATTTGTTTCTAGGAGTGTTTTTATTATGGAGGGTTTTAGTTTTGTTCCTTGCGGTTAGGTTTTTGTGTTTATCACACAAGGGTGTAATAGCGGACATAGTAATTGAGGCATTGTATATTTGTTTATTTAACACATTTATCAAGGATTTTGAGAGGAGATCATTTTCAGTCCTTGGAGATAGATTGTCAGAAAATCATGTGGTTCAAGTACAGTTATAATAGGTCTGTGGTTAGCCCGTACCAGATTTGTTTCACTTTTACCGTTAGGTTCTCAAATCACGTGTACACCTTTGGCATACGACTTTAACCATTAATGAACATTTTAAGTTATATTATGCCTGATTCTAGGGAGCCTTTGTTAAATTTATAACCGTGGTACATTTTGTTGTGTTAATGATTCGTTTTTTAAGGGGCGAAATTTGCCCTTCTGAGGTGTCCATTCCCTTATGGCGACAGCCTTGCGTTTTGTGGCTGTGATTCGGGCTTATACGCTTAGACATTTCTGGATTAGAAAAAATGGAAGTATTGACATACGTGCTGTATTGGTACTTACCTAAATACACTAGAATATCACAATTTTATGTGTTCGTTGTTTTAAATTTGTTTAATTTTCAGTGTTGTTGTTCTTTGGTAAACGGAGCCTGGGGATGGCGGTAATGTGATGCTGAAATTAGTCGTGTGATACAATTAAGATATTCTTAAGATACTGCTGTGGTAGTACTTTCTCTCATAGAAACTAAATCTGTGCGACGCTGTGGGATGTAAATTTCTCTGTAAGTTTTGACACGTGCTCCCTAGTGCAACTACACTACTGCAAATTTTACGATACTAAATTTGGGGAGATACTCTGTCGAGTGTTGTGCGTACTTTTTTCAGTATGTCTAATAGTTCAAATAATCTTCTTGTGATACCGTGATGATGATAATAACAATAACAACAAAATATATAAAACATTTTACTATAATGACATTTATTTCATGAGAGCCATAATGACTATTATTGGAAAATCCGAGATACTGCAGTGAAGGTCCTTACATAAGATCCGTACTCCTGGTGATGAACCTATGATGTAAAAAAGTCCCTCTGAAAAGTCAGTAGATGTACTTTAAAATTTAACGTTTCAATAACGATAGTAATAATAGCAATGAATGTAATAAAAAAATGGTTCAAATGGCTCTGAGCACTATGGGACTTAACATCTGAGGTCATCAGTCACCTAGAACTTAGAACTAATTAAACCTAACTAACCTAAGGACATCGCACACACTCATGCCCGAGGCAGGATTAGAACCTGCGACCGTAGCGGTCGCCCGGTGCCAGACTGAAGCGCCTAGAACCGTGAATGCAATAAAAATAGTAATAAAAGTAATGATTCGTATATAGCAGAGCAAAATACTTCGCTTTCCTTTCGTTGTTCTCACTGTTCACATGCAGAAAATCATCTACTTTTGTTGAACGACACTGCGAATCACAAAGAAGATTACTCCCCATACGGTTACATTTACGCCCATTAATTTAATTTCTTTTTGTTTCGTTTTTTTTTCCTTTAAACAACAAATTTGCAGCGTGCTACATATCTTCCATTTGTACCTATTTTCCCACTTCACGCTTTTTCGTGATTACTCTACAACCCACCATTAAGTTTCTGACAGAGGATATATCGAACTAACTTCAAATTATGTCTCTACAGTTTCACTCTCGAAGAGCGCATGGGAAAAACGAACAATTAATCCTTTCTGTGCGAGCTGTAATTTCTCTCATTTTATTATGATGATTTCTTTCAGTGTACTTGGGCTCCAAAAAATATTTTCGCATCCAGAGGAGAAAGTTTGTGATTCAACTTTCATGAGAAGATCCTTCACCAACGAAACACGCCTTTGCTTAAATGTCTGCCACCCCAATTCGAGTGTGATATCGTCGACACTCACGCCGCTATTTCGCCATGATACAAAACAAGCTGCCCTTTTCCGAACTTCTCGATGTCGTCCACCAATGCCGACTCATGATAATTTCACACCGGGCAGTAACAATCCAGAAGAGGACCGACATGAATAGTGTATGCAGTCTGTTTAGTTGACCTGTTGCATTATCTAAGTGTTCTGTTAACAAATTGCAGTCTCTGGTTCGCTTTCCCCACACTTTCATCTATGTTGTCGTGGCAATTTATGTTCATTGTAACTGTAATCCCCAAGTGTTTCCCGGGTTCCCGGGTTCGATTCCCGGCGGGGTCAGGGATTTTCTCTGCCTCGTGATGGCTGGGTGTTGTGTGCTGTCCTTAGGTTAGTTAGGTTTAAGTAGTTCTAAGTTCTAGGGGACTGATGACCATAGATGTTAAGTCTCATAGTGCTCAGAGGCATTTGAACCATTTTTAACCCCAAGTGTTTACTTGAATTCACACCATTTAAATTTGTGTTTAATCGTGTAATCGAAGTTTAGGGGATACCTATTAGCATTCATGTGGAAGAATTCACACTTTTCATCTCCTCTGGCGTTGTGCAGACGTACAAAATGAGACGTTTTTTCGCTTCTTGTGCAAAGGTAATGTTCTAAACCTACTCGTTCTCTTTAAAAAAATAATAATGAAATAAATGCGGAAATGTGTTCTAGGAGGCGACAAAGCTCAGATCGGGTGGCAATCCAGATGTCAGGTCGCTGCCAACTTATTGGTTACACGTTGCGAGTGATTTACCTTTCAGTTACTCCACAGACGAGCCGCCTACAGAGAGCTATTCAGCCCCAGAGAAAATGATTTCCAAGAGACCAGTTACCAACTGGCGATATCAACAAGTTTCATTGGAGTTGCTCCGTGTGCAGAGCCCGAGAACTGAATTACGTACGAGTAAGCTCCGGTTGTAAACGAGACATGGAACAAACAGCGAGACACCTTGTCGTCGTTCCGCAGTGAGTATTGTGATGGACTGTGAACCGCAGGAGAGACGCGGGCACGGACGGACGAGCAGTTCCCGCGAGGAAGTCACGCGGAAGCGCAGAGCACGGCGTTATCTGTGTCGCGGGTTGCCGGCTGCGCCTTCGCGCCCCGGGACACGCGATAGCAGTGTACCGGTAACAGGCGGCGCTGCCACACGGGACCACGAGCGTATCGGCCCTTCAGCGCCAGTGGCTGGGAGCAGTGCTAATTTATCGCTCTGTTGTTCCGTGCCGGCTGCGCCGTGCCGCGGCGACTGATACGGCCCTCGTGACACCCGCCGCATCCCGACTCGCTGTTCCGCGGTAATACCGTACTACGGTGGTCAAGCCAACCGACTACTACGAACTGCAACCCGAAAAGCAACGGCATTTGCAGACGTAATTACAGAGCAAGCAATGAGAGTATTTTTCTCAATTATTTATTTGAACATTTTATCTGACCAACATAAATCGGGACACGATGTTAAGTAATAGAATTTTAATTATCGCCTAGAACAAATCAAATCATGAGCAGACCATGGAAACTGGTGATCGTATTTCTATACACATTCACCACCAATACGACGAAAATTCCTTAACGATGCCCGAGTTGGTTGAAACCTTTGATGCAGATGTCAGTACTTCGTCGTTCAGATAATGTTCGACCTAAAGATCCACCTTTAAAGAGAGAGAACACAGGATACGGCGTTGGTAGAAAAGAGGAGTGAAGCGAAATTGGTATCCAACGGAACCGGTCATGTGGGGCTATGTCGTATGCAGAATGAGTTACGTTGTTGCCGTGGACCAAAGACCTCTCCACAGACGGTTGCCTGCGACACTTCATCTTGAATCTCTCTCGTAGCCGCGTCGCAGGCAGCCGCCAGAGGAAGTGTCTTTACTCCACGGCAACAACGTAACTCATTCTGCATAAGACATAGCCCCACATTCTGGTTTCGTGGCCTATCGTTGCTTCGATAATTTGCTCCTGTGACGGTTTCACCCTTACTAGCGTAATCCACCAGCACGACCCCGTGACATTCGAAAAAACAGTCAACGTCATCTTGTCTGTGGGTGGTTCAGCTGTTCCCTTTCTGGGGGTTGGTGAGTCCATGTGCTTCCATTGATTCCTATGATCATTATTCCATTGAAGAAGTCATATAGATAGGCAAGATGATGCAGCAGGACGCAAAGGCGCCGCTGGCTTTATGGATATGAATGTGTGTGAGAGGTGGCAGAACGCATCTGGCGGCGATTTCTGTCATGTTCAAACACAGCCAAATCCTAAAGAATGGAATAAAGCAACCCACGAAACCTGAAATAATATATGTTTATCTACAGCCAATTTATTTCGTGCAACATTCACATGAATCTATGTAAGTGACAGATGCTCCAATTGAAATCATTTATGTATTTCGCATATGACTCCAGATTCTTCACAGACAAATGTTTTGGCACTCCGTTATTCACGGCACAAGATTATCTGTTGTGCTGCCATTGCAGAAACGTCAGATGAGTATGTACTGAGAATGTTACGACACCAGTTGTCAAATTTGTGGTGTTTTTAGCACAAAATGTTTCGTGACTGCGTATCTGGGAACCAAATGCTATGAAACAGGGCAACCAGTCGATAAATCATATTAAATTTTCTGAACTCATGCAAAGGTATTTATATAGTCCTGAGTTCTTAGAACAAGGATAAAGATGTAAAAACTCTTACGCAAATGCGGTGGAAAACGGTTTTGACGCGGGTTTAATATATAGGATGGATGCAACGGCAGGACACAGAAATCAGCAGAACGAGAAAAATTCACAGACATGTAGAGTAATGACATATTGGCCAATTTGTAAACTGGAGAGGTCATTTAGCAACACAGAGTGAAAACTGCTTTTACGACGGGTAACAACCTGAAGCCGAGGATGAAGCATAAGACTGGTAAAGGGCAGAAGTGGATGACGAAAACGATAGTTTAAGAAATAAGGTGTCGAGATTGTGTAATGAAATGCGTGAGGCAAAAGAGAAGAAATTTTTAAGAAAAGTCTACATAGAACAGTAACAAAGAGAATGGCTAAAGGGCTCAACAGCAGTAGTGAAGCACCTCAAGGGTGGGCAACATTTGTTTGGTAACATCATAAACAGCGTGAGGGTTTTGCACTTTAAAGATAAATGGTAGTTGAAGTCAAATTTAGAGGGAGTGGAGATTTTTTGTGCTATAAGAAAGGATAGTGTCACTGTGTTAAACCAAAAGACAGATGTGTTCAAGGGGCACTTCCGGTCCCACTTAAAAGATGTGTTCCGTGGAAAGTACTCACCAACTTACTCGAATTAGAAGCCTTAGGTTTTATGTATCCTGTTGGCAATTCTATTTGGATGCAGTGTTGTTTTTGTACGATGTATTGCACTTGACGTATTACGTTAATAGTTTTTGTAATAGACAGTAGTGCAGTTGATTGTTATGAAATATGCATTTCAGAAAAGTACTATGTGCCTTGACAATATAGAAGCATTGTGATGTGTAGTAATATAGGACGATATAAGAACCTTTACAACGGCACCAGTACGTGTAGTTTTGAGTTTATTCATGTTTTACAGCGTTTGATAAAGGGATAATGTAGTTCAACAACATGTTGTGCTAAAACGATTGCACATTTGTCAACTGGTAGCCTAATATTATCAGTACCGAACACTTGACGACTCTGGACCACTAGCTACTGCATCATGCGTTGGTGCAATCTTGCCATACAAACGTATTAGGTCAACATTGTTTGTTGCAGAGTTGTTCTCCTTCGAATACAGAAATTTGCACTTTCTTCCCCTAAATTTCTTTTTCTTCCGTATTTCCTCTGTCGCCACTTGGATCACACGCGCTTTTATGTTTTCCCATTCTGTATTTATATTATTTTCTGCAAATGTATTTCGAAAATAAAGAGCGAGTCCCTATTGAAATAGACTTTTCACAATGTCTTGTTGTAGAAGATAGAGTTCGAAAACTTCACCTTCGAGTTGACTCCTCGCAGTAGTTTCTTCCCTCTACTAATGAGGTTTACCTTGGCAATCACCAGGCTTACCAAGACCTTGTTCCAAAATCATCTTCTATTAGTGTGAACACGAGCCATAAAAAGCTGTCGGAAAAGAAAAAGCTAAATCAGTATAGAATTTCCGACTTCAGAGAGATGGAAATGTGGAACACATTAAACCTGACATCACCATTCAAGATTGAAGGAAAATGTGGGTCATTTATTTTCCCATCCCAGATGATAGCAGACTCGTCAAGAAACACATGAGAACTTTTTAAGCTCGACCATCAGCGATTCTGGTTGAAACTACTGAAATTGGTCTCAATGGTTCTTGGCACACTGAGAGCACTACCAAAAGTTCTTGATGGATACTTGAAACCTGTTCGTACTGATATAACACCCATATGCCAAGTGCAGTAAGAGTAGGCCTCTTACCAGTATCTAATTATCCGCCGAAAGATAACGCTGTCCTGGACCTTTGAGAAGTGTCCAACTAGTGAGAAAATACGAGATCCATCATATCGATCTCATTTGATCCATTTTTTGTTGACATAATAGTGGTTATAGTGACAATAATGTCTTGGATCCAGCACTGTTGAGGACAGCGAAACTCTACTCCAGAGAACGTCGGTTCTAAATCACTTGGACAATTCAGATTTGGTTTTTCTAGAATTCTCTAAATCGTTTGAATGCTCCTATAGTTTCCTTGAAAAGGTATAGTTGATTTTCTCCCCTTTATTCCCCAGTCAGAAATTGTACTGCGCCTCTCACAACCTTGTCGTAGATGTTCCTTCAGCAGTCTTTCCATCAAGAGAAAATGTTAGTCATACGAGGGCATGCTATAAGGTAATGGCTCTGAATTACGTATGTGGAAACTGTTGAAAGAATACAAACGTTATTAATATTCTACATATTTTTCCTTAAAGTCTACTTATGTACAGCCCTTTGCCGCTAGTGAGAAACAGCAGGCTGTAATCGAGTTTCAGATTCGAAGAGTTTGGCCATAAAGGAGGACACTCTCCTTTAGCACGACGGTGCCAGGCCACACACAAGCGATGAGACTTCTATTTTTCACTATCACCGATAATACTCCATTCAGTCTTGCTTGGCCCCATCCGATTCTTCTTCGCTCCTTTTAAGAACAACTTCCAGGACATCACTTTGATGGTGATGAAGCTACGCGATCTGAGATAAGATTGTACCTCCATTAACAAAGACAATGATATCAAGAAACTGGTCTGTCGCTGGGAGAAACGTGTTCGTCATCAGGAAGTAAGAGAGAATGAATGTGTGGACATGAAGAATAAAGAGGTAAAATGTTAATAACTTTTGTTTCATTTGAAAAACATGAAGTTAAATATGAACGTAGGATAGCGCTTCCATTCTCATAATCAACAGACTTCTTCTGGGTTTGGGGCCGCATTGTCATTTATAAAATTCCGACGTTACGGCGACTACTGCAAGAGGCCTTCCTCAGAGTGTATTGCAATACGCCCCGAGGAAGGCGGCTTGCAATAGTTGCTGAAACGTCGGAATTTTATATTTGGCAATTTGGTCCAAAATACAGAAGAATTTTACTGTCCGCTTTACGTTACTTCACATAAAAAAATTCGGAGGCCTTACTTTTCAGCACGCCCTCAGATGTACACTAGCCGATTTGGAGCGCTGTAAGGACGCAATCAAGACCTTCGCATGTTGCTAGCTGTGCTGTTCTAATTAGCACTGACTGGCTACAGCTGTGTTTAGCGTACCTGAGGAAACCTGAGAATCAGTTTTCTCCAAACTGAGGCCATTACCAAGGCTATAGACACTGTTATACCTTGTTACCATAACGTCTCCTGAGACAAACTGTTTTTTATACTTGTCCATTTTAGACTTGTCCACTTTGCGGTCCCTTACCATCTTCCCTCTTTGTCAGTAGCCAGACTGAGCTGAGTCACCCTTGGCCTTATGCACAAAGTTATTTCATTCTTTCACATTTAGTGTCAAACTCCTCCGATTCTCAATTCCAATTTAGCTTATATTCTCTCTAATATCCTCTTCTTACCACAGGTAGGAACTCTCCTGCTTCCTTCAGGTACTGCGATGTCTATATTCTTAATATTTCTCTCAGCACATCTATATACAGCAGATACTATGGAACCCACCGCAAGGCCTCTTAATCTGAATGTAACTGATAGAGTAAGTTTTGTTGTATAGATTATATACACTCCTGGAAATTGAAATAAGAACACCGTGAATTCATTGTCCCAGGAAGGGGAAACTTTATTGACACATTCCTGGGGTCAGATACATCACATGATCACACTGACAGAACCACAGGCACATAGACACAGGCAACAGAGCATGCACAATGTCGGCACTAGTACAGTGTATATCCACCTTTCGCAGCAATGCAGGCTGCTATTCTCCCATGGAGACGATCGTAGAGATGCTGGATGTAGTCCTGTGGAACGGCTTGCCATGCCATTTCCACCTGGCGCCTCAGTTGGACCAGCGTTCGTGCTGGACGTGCAGACCGCGTGAGACGACGCTTCATCCAGTCCCAAACATGCTCAATAGGGGACAGATCCGGAGATCTTGCTGGCCAGGGTAGTTGACTTACACCTTCTAGAGCACGTTGGGTGGCACGGGATACATGCGGACGTGCATTGTCCTGTTGGAACAGCAAGTTCCCTTGCCGGTCTAGGAATGGTAGAACGATGGGTTCGATGACGGTTTGGATGTACCGTGCACTATTCAGTGTCCCCTCGACGATCACCAGTGGTGTACGGCCAGTGTAGGAGATCGCTCCCCACACCATGATGCCGGGTGTTGGCCCTGTGTGCCTCGGTCGTATGCAGTCCTGATTGTGGCGCTCAACTGCACGGCGCCAAACACGCATACGACCATCATTGGCACCAACGCAGAAGCGACTCTCATCGCTGAAGACGACACGTCTCCATTCGTCCCTCCATTCACGCCTGTCGCGACACCACTGGAGGCGGGCTGCACGATGTTGGGGCGTGAGCGGAAGACGGCCTAACGGTGTGCGGGACCGTAGCCCAGCTTCATGGAGACGGTTGCGAATGGTCCTCGCCGATACCCCAGGAGCAACAGTGTCCCTAATTTGCTGGGAAGTGGCGGTGCGGTCCCCTACGGCACTGCGTAGGATCCTACGGTCTTCTACATCTACATCTACATTTATACTCCGCAAGCCACCCAACGGTGTGTGGCGGAGGGCACTTTACGTGCCACTGTCATTATCTCCCTTTCCTGTTCCAGTCGCGTATGGTTCGCGGGAAGAACGACTGTCTGAAAGCCTCTGTGCGCGCTCTTATCTCTCTAATTTTACATTCGTGATCTCCTCGGGAGGTATAAGTAGGGGGAAGCAATATATTCGATACCTCATCCAGAAACGCACCCTCTCGAAACCTGGCGAGCAAGCTACACCGCGATGCTGAGCGCCTCTCTTGCAGGGTCTGCCACTTGAGTTTGTTAAACTTCTCCGTAACGCTATCACGGTTACCAAATAACCCTGTGACGAAACGCGCCGCTCTTCTTTGGATCTTCTCTGTGTCCTCCGTCAACCCGATCTGGTACGGATCCCACACTGATGAGCAATACTCAAGTATAGGTCGAACGAGTGTTTTGTAAGCCACCTCCTTTGTTGATGGACTACATTTTCTAAGGACTCTCCCAATGAATCTCAACTTGGTACCCGCCTTACCAACAATTAATTTTATATGATCATTCCACTTCAAATCGTTCCGCACGCATACTCCCAGATATTTTGCAGAAGTAACTGCTACCAGTGTTTGTTCCGCTATAATATAATCATACAATAAAGGATCCTTCTTTCTATGTATTCGCAATACATTACATTTGTCTATGTTAAGGGTCAGTTGCCACTCCCTGCACCAAGTGCCTATCCGCTGCAGATCTTCCTGCATTTCACTACAATTTTCTAATGCTGCAACTTCTCTGTATACTACAGCATCATCCGCGAAAAGCCGCATGGAACTTCCGTCACTATCTACTAGGTCATTTATATATATTGTGAAAAGCAATGGTCCCATAACACTCCCCTGTGGCACGCCAGAGGTTACTTTAACGTCTGTAGATGTCTATCCATTGAGAACAACATGCTGTGTTCTGTTTGCTAAAAACTCTTCAATCCAGCCACACAGCTGGTCTGATATTCCGTAGGCTCTTACTTTGTTTATCAGGCGACAGTGCGGAACTGTATCGAACGCCTTCCGGAAGTCAAGGAAAATGGCATCTACCTGGGAGCCTGTATCTAATATTTTCTGGGTCTCATGAACAAATAAAGCGAGTTGGGTTTCACACGATCGCTGTTTCCGGAATCCATGTTGATTCCTACATAGTAGATTCTGAGTTTCCAAAAACGACATGATACTCGAGCAAAAGACATGTTCTAAAATTCTACAACAGATCGACGTCAGAGAGATAGGTCTATAGTTTTGCGCATCTGCTCGACGACCCTTCTTGAAGACTGGGACTACCTGTGCTCTTTTCCAATCATTTGGAACCTTCTGTTCCTCTAGAGACTTGCGGTACACGGCTGTTAGAAGGGGGGCAAGTTCTTTCGCGTACTCTGTGTAGAATCGAATTGGTATCCCGTCAGGTCCAGTGGACTTTCCTCTGTTGAGTGATTCCAGTTGCTTTTCTATTCCTTGGACACTTATTTCAATGTCAGCCATTTTTTCGTTGGTGCGAGGATTTAGAGAAGGAACTGCAGTGCGGTCTTCCTCTGTGAAACAGCTTTGGAAAAAGTTGTTTAGTATTTCAGTTTTACGCTTGTCATCCTCTGTTTCAATGCCATCATCATCCCGGAGTGTCTGGACATGATGTTTCGAGCCACTTACTGATTTAACGTAAGACCAGAACTTCCTAGGATTTTCTGTCAAGTCGGTACCTAGTATTTTACTTTCGAATTCACTGAACGCTTCACGCATAGCCCTCCTTACGCTAACTTTGACATCCTTTAGCTTCTGTTTGTCTGAGAGGTTTTGGCTGCGTTTAAACTTGGAGTGAAGCTCTCTTTGCTTTCGCAGTAGTTTCCTAACTTTGTTGTTGTACCACGGTGGGTTTTTCCCGTCCCTCACAGTTTTGCTCGGCACGTACCTGTCTAAAACGCATTTTACGATTGCCTTGAACTTTTTCCATAAACACTCAACATTATCAGTGTCGGAACAGAAATTTTCGTTTTGATCTGTTAGGTAGTCTGAAATCTGCCTTCTATTACTCTTGCTAAACAGATAAACCTTCCTCCCTTTTTTTATATTCCTATTAACTTCCATATTCAGGGATGCTGCAACGGCCTTATGATCACTGATTCCCTGTTCTGCACTTACAGAGTCGAAAAGTGCATCCGTGCGTCGCTGCGGTCCGGTCCCAGGTCGACGGGCACGTGCACCTTCCGCCGACCACTGGCGACAACATCGATGTACTGTGGAGACCTCACGCCCCACGTGTTGAGCAATTCGGCGGTACGTCCACCCGGCCTCCCGCATGCCCACTATACGCCCTCGCTCAAAGTCCGTCAGCTGCACATACGGTTCACGTCCAAGCTGTCGCGGCATGCTACCAGTGTTAAAGACTGCGATGGAGCTCCGTATGCCACGGAAAACTGGCTGACACTGACGGCAGCGGTGCACAAATGCTGCGCAGCTAGCGCCATTCGACGGCCAACACCGCGGTTCCTGGTGTGTCCGCTGTGCCGTGCGTGTGATCATTGCTTGTACAGCCCTCTCGCAGTGTCCGGAGCAAGTATGGTGGGTCTGACACACCGGTGTCAATGTGTTCTTTTTTCCATTTCCAGGAGTGTAATTCATAGGAGCATCTCCTCCTATAGACATCATATTCTTCCAGTGCCCTACGTATTTTTCTCAAGACGTTTCTTTCAAACGTCAGATTGCTTACCACAGAATTTAGTTAACGACCATGTTTCCGCACTGGTCTTAGTAATTACACACGCCGTAAGTTTAGTTTCCCTGAAAAGCGACTTAAAGATGTTTTCTGAAACTATAAGGAAAGTGTCACTACGCACGATATCAATCTTATTTGAACAAATTCTAAGCACGGAGGTTCATTAGAATTATCTTGCTCAGCTACAGGCATATATTTGGTTTAACGTTCACTTATCTGTAGGTTCATCTTTTTAACGGCCCCTTCAAGGCCTGTTTAACTGCTTTCGGCTTTGCAGCAATAACAACGTAATCCCAGCGCCTGGACTGGTTTGCACAAGACAGTTGCCCTTGTAATGGCTCCAGACCTGTAATAACCCATGCTAAGGCTATGTTAACAGAAGACAAGACCACCTTTCTGTCTTGTTCTATCATTTGTGGATAGAGCACTTGGCAGCATTTTCTGTTCCTTCATTTGACTGTGAGTGTTTTTAAAACTAGCTTTAATTCAATTGATCTACTTCTTAGAAATCTCTAACTCTTCCATTGATGTATACATCTCCCTTTCGTCACTACCGTCATAGATTTATATGAAGTGGATAAAGATTTAATATTAGAGAGAGACAGAAAGAAAGATAGGGGGGGGGGGGGGGGGGATGAAAAGAGAGGGACCCTGATTAGCCTGTGTGTGTGTGTGTGTGTGTGTGTGTGTGTGTGTGTGTGTGAAAGAACAGCCTCTCGCTGATGTGAGGTCCATTTCTTGCTGCTTAATTAAACTCAGGTTCGCCTGGTGATTAGTACCTTTTGTAAGTTAATCCGTTGCTAATTCTGGGCTAAACTCTGCAGTATTACCGTTCTCTGGCTCCTGCGTTAATTACAAAAGTGTTCTAAATGAACGTACTTTTCCCGTCATTGGGGAACAAAAGTTTGATCCTACCATTACCGTCGCCGTGGGACAATTAACGCTGTGCAGCGTAACTGCAGATACTCTCCGGATATTAAATAAAAAGGCACAGAATTTCATGAACTAATGAGGATGTGGTGAGACCCTGTCATTCAAGAACGACCTATTTTAATGAATCAGTTGTTAATTGGTACAACCTATAAACAGGATGAGAGTGATAACCATAAACATAATACGTCTGTAGATTCGGTCCAATACGTGTGAAGAAATAACACAAAAATAATTAACTAACGTAGCACACTGAAATGACGCAGTATTACTTGTACCTACGTTATTTCACAAAATATAAATGCCAGAAATTGAAATGTTGTCTATTGTCACGTTTATTTTCACTTTTATCACCAGTTTTGTTCTATGATTTGGCTATATGTAGTTGCAGAAGTACCAGTCGGTTTAATGCGCGGTGTACTTGTTTGTGCCTTGCCAGCACATTTTTCCCATGGGAGCATTAAGTTCAAAAGTTTGAATTATGTTGCTGAGGAAGAATGTCATTAATTAAGTACTATGGAATAATAACAACGGACTACGAAGTGTAGATCTCAGATGACTGTTACCAGAAGTGCGTATAACGTGTGAAGAATTATAGGATTGCCAATTTCTTGCCAGCTCTGTGAGTGGTCTGCTTCGTTGTCCATTGCATTGCAATTTCTTTCAGACGTAAATCTGTTTCACAGATTCACTAACATAGCTTCCAAATGAGCAACCCGAGTGATATTAAATCAGCTGCCTGTAACATCTTTGGAAACCCACCGCAATGAAGCGTTATCAAACTGTTTCTCTGTAGCTAGCTCATGGTTCGCTTCGTAAAACTGCCTCCAAAGGAGGTCAGTATCACAAATAGAGTAAATATGTGTTTAATAATGAAAACAGTTTTTCGTGCCTCTGGTATTCCATCAAGGACAGTGGAACAGCAGCCGGACATGAAGTACTTGAATAATGATAAGTGAAACCAACTGCTTTACTGTAATCCAACGTTATTTATTCAAAACATGCTCCCAGCTTTAACACAAAAAAGCGTCATGTTGAGGCCTCAAGCGTAATCTGCCATCAACGTAAAAACCACAATGATGAAGACCTATGGTGTCTTCAGACGGTAACAATCCAATTTATCAAACATTTTAGGCCAGGAAGTTTAGCCAACAAAGCCGAGTGCAGCGGGGCCAAAATCAATTTGATTCCGTAACTTCCAGTGTTGAGATATATTGTGCTGTTTCAATTTGAAGACTCTGTTCGTCTTTGCCCTTGTGATTCGTAATTCGAGCCGGCCGGATTGCCCGATCGGCTCTGGGCGCTACAGTCTGGAACCGCGCGCCCGCTGCGGTCGCAGGTTCGAATCCTGCCTCGGGCATGGATGTGTGTGATGTCCTTAGGTTAGTTACGTTTAAGTAGTTCTATGTTCTAGGGGACTGATGACCTGAGAAGTTGAGTCCCATAGTGCTCAGAGCCATTAGAACCATTTTCGTACTTCGATGGCAGATTGCGCTTGTAGCCTGAAGATGACGCTTTTTGGCTTTTAAATTGGCTGCATATTTTGAATAAAAGACGTTCGAGTACAATACAACTATCATTAGCTAAGGATTCCTTGTGGCTTCTTTCTGTCAAGGTATTATTATCTGGAGCGTATAACTGCATCTGCGTACTCAACATAGTAGACAATTTTTTACTAGCGCCGATTGAAGCCTAAAATGGTAACTCACAATATACAGTAGAAGCCACGTCCATAATTTACGAAAGGTCACTAATGTTAGTCATAGAGTGTTTTTATTTCTGTCTGCTAACATCAGAGGATCAAGTAAGCGAGCTATCCGCAGTGGATCATGCTGTATGTATGTCACTGACCTGATGCTTTTTTTCCTGTCATGATTTCCTTATTATCCTTGAAGGATAGTACCTTTTGTTGATAGAATAGTGGTTTCGACCAAGTGCTTGTTCAGTTTCGTCAAGTGATGTGTACCGACGTAACTTCAGATAACCCGTTACAGCAAAACAATTCGATTAATTCCTTTTCATCGCGAATTGTAGAGGAGTATTTAAACTGCGCGAAATAATGGAGGTTAAGGCGACGACAGTTCTAAGGAAGTAGTTGCTAGGTAAAGTGTCAACTGCTCCCGGTGTAGTGCAGTCAAGCGATATTTTTTTATTTACTTGTCTATTAGCTGCTCCCCGCGATGTTACCCGCGGTTCAACAATTATCTACAAAGAAATTTAATGCCGACCCTCAGATCCATGTTAAGCGCCATCACAAAAGTTATCTGTTAAAAAAAATCTACGTGGCCGAGTTGCGTGTTGAAAATGTGACGGGAAAGAAAGCAAATAATTTCGCAACTGTTTGCGACATGCCTACAGCAGAAAAGATAATGTGTTGGTGTGTATGGCGAGCCAGTCTCTGTAAACAACGTTGAGAAAATTCTTGTTCTCTGCGTATATGAAGAGATTTCTGGTTCTCGATTCATGGAAACAGCCAACGAAGAGCTGTGTGTGCGAAAACATTGTTTTAATGTTTGCCCTTCACTCTTATTTATGGTGATCCCGATAATATCGCAATCCAACACATCTCCAAAGCATTATGCGGGCTGTGAAATATTTTCATGAGCATACGTTACATCGTTATTAAGCCCAGTGTTCCTTTCATTCTACAGAAATATTTCTGCTGTCTTGTATTTATGTTTGTACTTACTTCATTTGAAAAACAGTTTAAAAACTAATCTCTATGCTAAGATTAATACGTTCAGTTGAGAGCTAATTTTCATGGATGGCTTTTCAGTCATGTTACCCATTCCACTGGAATAATAGTCACGTTGACCATCCCACTGGAATACTACTTCTTTTCGGAATGAAAGGTAGCTTATGTGTTAATTTAGGGTAGAGGCTTTCTTCATTCCAAAATTTATCCATATCCGTACAGCTGCTTCACATCGAAGAAGAAGAAAAAAGCAATTTCTAGTTCGGTGCGACGCAAATGTTTTAATAACTGTACGTACAGTAACGCCTTCTGCCCTGATGTGAGTAGCTGTCATTTGAGGATACGCTTCCATATCATAAACAAATCCAGCCTAACTAAGTGCCTATGACGTTCTACATATGAAGACACCACGTCTCTCTCTATTACACAACTTAAATGACACCGTCGTTGTAAGTCTTCAAGAATCTCAGAAGCTACAAGTAAAGCCCTACGCTCAGCTATAAAATGCAGTGGCCTTGTATTTATTACGTAGAATTACTCATGATGTTGAATCCTATTATGTACGACATATTAAACAATAGAAGCTTTTTCGCAAATACGATACAGTTCAAAAGTCAAAGGGTAAGTAGCTGTTTCTAAGCGTGACTATTGATCGAAATTAGGCGTTTTATCCTTAAAATTAATCTTGTGCTTTATACTTTCAGAGGAAGCTTATGTGTTAATTCTGGGTATAAACTAATTCCATTCCAAACTTCTCCCAAATCCGTCGAGCCCTTACAGCGTGTAGGAGTAACGAACATACATACAAACTTTTGCTTTTATAATGTACTACCTGTTACCCGCTGCTTCGATCGCGTACCTGTAGTTTTGTTAAGATGTCTGATGGTGAGTAAGTAGGGTATTAATTTCACGAGATGTCTGCGTGTATAGTGGTGTGGAGACGTATGTATTAAAAATGTGCGTACTGCCAGTGTGTAGGTACATAGCGAATGTGTTTCTACTATTGCTGTATATCGAATCTAAAAGCACACATTATATTTTCTAATTATACTTAAAACTTGTCCAGATTCATTACATTTGTGCATAAGTAGAGTTTTTAGGGGTCTGTCTGGCTCAGTTAGTATTTCATGGGAGATTTTGCCACCAGAGCAACACATATTAACTGTTCCGCCCTTTCGTTTTGATGCATCATGGTGCCTACATTTTTCACATATACTATTATGATGACTAATTTATGATTAACAAAGTCTGTTTTAATTGATCGTAATGAAATGCAGCCTCACCAACACCCTCCCACATTCCACATGTGAGGTTACGACGACTCTCTGTTTGTCGTACAGCTTTTAAATGAGGCCGTCGTTGAGGGTCTTCAAGCGCCTTGGAAGCTGTAAGAGACACGTGACGCTCAGCGTGTGAAGTGCGATCCTTGTGACTGCTCTAAAGTCGCTATAGTACTTAAAGTCGCCTGACGTTCTGCATCCAAGTTCCGGCGGACATGAGATTGCTCTAAGGTTTGTGGGGTCAAGTAACTTTTACAGTTGGAACTCCCTTAAAACTATGCAGTAAATCAGACTTACATTTATGATGCTTATAGTAATAATTTTAAATACTGTTTTCGGGCTTACAGTCCGATTTTATTATTGTATCTACATCAAAACTGTCCATCTATGCCAGATCGTCTGCATGACACTCACGTGTACTATATTTAAAAATGTTAATAACACTGAAAAATTTACTATTTTCTAAGACACTATTTTCTTGATTATCGATAGTTTCAGCGATTTAGTCTTGCAAACGTAACAGATGGAGCTAGTTTCGCATTCGTAATATTAATATGGAAGTATGGATTGGCGTGGATTAAACACGTCGAGGATTGTGCATGCATTGTATTCTATCTGTTACCCATGACTGCGGTCCTATACCAGTAAACTGAAATGAAATGTGGTTATGGCTTTATTGACTGGGAGTCCCCGATTGGCAAGATTGGGAGTTTGGTGAAAGTCTTTATATTTGACGCCACTTCGGTGACTTGCACGTCGATGATGATAAAATGATGATAAGGCCAACACACAAATCCAGAGTCGAGCAGAAAAAAACGACCCAGGCGAGAACTGAATCCATAACTGATGATCCTGATGACCACGAGCTACTCGCAGAAAACCGAATGAAACTAAGAAGTTACACTTAGCGCATGACGCTCAGCGACCAAAATGTGACGGGTCTGTGACTGATATTAGTATGTATGTAAGGACGGAACACGTAGAGGATCGTAAAAATATTGTATTCACTTCGTTGAATCGTATTGCGTAGAGCATATGAAACAATAAAAGAAGCTTTAAAAATATGATAAAGCTCAAAAGGCAAAGAATGAATAGCTGTTACAAAGGGTAATTATTGTACAATACTTAGCGCTATATTCTTCAAATCAACAAATATGTTGTGCTACACACTCTCTAAAGTAGCCTATGTCCTTCCTCATCGTTCAAGCTATCTCCATATCACATTTTACCAAACTCGATTCAGCGGTTTATTCGTGTAAAAGCAACAAAGAGAATTACTTTTGCATTCATTGTATTCGTCCGGAAGTATGGACTAGCTGACAAACCCGGCGTTTTCCAAGTATTTGTCTTGTTACTTTTTCATTATAAAAAAACAAGTAAACTGTGTTTGTAGTGTACTATGGAAAAAACTTCATTTCCATGCATTCAGGAAAACAACTTAGAAATTATGTAACAGTCGTACAAAGAAATATACATAATTATATATGTGTAAGTACAGTAACCCCGACTAATTTTGTACGCTGGGTGCAGCTGCTTTGCGTATCTACAAAGTGATGTTGTAAACGTATCCATCGCAACACCTCTTCATAGTTATATAGATTACTATTATTGTCGCCTGCAGCCGTTTGTACTTCGCAGACGAAATCTGTCAAAAGCGCTGCCATGTGTCAGGGATTTCCTTAAGCTGACTCGACTGTAGGAGCGTATTAGTAGTAAAGAGTAAATGTATCGACCCTTCATGCATGATACGGCATTGTTATACGTATCTCAGGTTATGACACCATATCTCTTCAACTGTTATACAATTATACATTTCTGTAGTGACTTTCAGCAGCATATGTGAATATATCTGCAAAATGCGTTGCAAACAGTGTTAGTAATAGAGAAGTAATAAAGTTAAGGGTAATGCAGAATGCGGCAGTCTTTTACGCATCTCATTGTGTATGACAGCGTAGCTCCTGAACTATGTGTGGTACCATGCCCTAATTTCGCAGGTGCATTTGGCAGATTATGTGCATACTGTCTGCGAAGTTTATTGCGAATAGAGTTAGTAGCCAATAAGTACCAATTTTAAACGTGAAGCTCAATGCGGTAGTTTTTTCTGCATACCAGTGTTTGTGACGTCATATCTCCTGAATAGTGATAGGTGGGTGTTTCTCAATACGATAGCTACTGGTGTTTGACAGTAACAGATTTTTGTTCAAGTTTGGTTGAAATCGGTCCCGCGTTAAGGATGAAATATGAAACACACAAACTCACACGCACACATTCACATACATTTTTATAATATGTATGGATAAGGCATCTTCGCAAGATCAGGGTTATCATGCCATCACTAGCATCTCACCAAGCATATCTTATTACGCAATTGTTCAGTTGTTCTATATGATGTGAATTGTTAGTATTCTTGTAACCTTTGCCTCAGGTAGTTTTGTTCTTGAGTACATCTTTGGAAGCAATCTCTTTGGCAAGTAAACTTAATGTTCTTACGAGTAGAGGTCGTGACTTGCTTGCTCCTTCCAAGCAGGCGATTTACTTACTTGTTCTGTTGGCAGCGACAGTATAGAAAACTTTTCCGATAGGCTGTTTCTCCAAGTCGGATGAGGTAATGCGCACCAATGAGTTTTCTGCTATCGCACGTATTTCAATGACATACTTAAGAAAGATTTTAGTGAATCATAATGTAGAACATTAGTTGTTCAACAGAACATTGTTTGGCCAATTATTTCTCGATTACCAGACATGCGTTTAGGAAACTATTACATCGCTCTTCATCCTTTTCAATGCACTGAATGCCGAAGTCACGTCTAGTTTAATGCGTCAGTACAGCTTCCTTTTAAATACACATGTCCATGCCATTGTCAGTATTAACACCTAAAAGATGCTCGCATCTTTCATTCATATATAACTTTAATACTTTAACTGTCTGTTTTCTGAGCTATAATATAACTTTAGAATGAAGATTTAGAATATATCTATCCTGAAATACTACATTTCCGTTTAACAACGAGAAACTACTTGTATTATTTTTGTTCTCTTTCACCATGGCCACTATTACACCCATTGCACGATCATTTAATATGGAGCATACTCATAGTCATAGCACCATGCGTGATTGACTTTAAGAATCACCTGCATGAACAACGTGATTCATTTCAGATCGACACATAGGAAATAATTTTATTATTGGCGCTACTGCACAACAGAGCAGATCTCTGTTGCACAGGTAACAATATCAGGTTCATGGAAACATTGTTTGGCGTATTTGTAGAAGAATTAATACACACCTATTTTAGTATAAATTGGTGTTAGTATCAGCATCTGCACATAGATGTCTTATGCGCACGTCATTGGCTGTCAGAGTCTTGACTGAAGATGAATTTTCTCTATTAGGTGCTAAGTTTGATTTCTGGCAATATTTAGAACAATGTCTGTTTGAAAATTTGGTACCATTTTATATTCATAGTTTTGCATAGGCACATCCGATGTTCAGAAATTAGTACAGTCATCACGCAGAGGATTAGCCAACGCTGGCCAGTGTGGCCACGCGGTTAAAGGCGCTTCAGTCTGGAACCGCGCGACCGCTACGGTCGCAGGTTCGAATCCTGCCTCGGGCATGGATGTGTGTGATGTCCTTAGGTTAGCTAGGTTTAAGTAGTTCTAAGTTCTAGGGGACTCATGACCTCAGATTTTAAGTCCCATAGTGCTCAGAGCCATTTGAACCATACAGTCATCACGCAAAGACACAACACAGTCGCACAAGTAATAATTATAAGTTTAAACCTAGAAGGCTTCAAAAACATAGATGATACTTTTCAATTAAGTTATATATACAAAACCTATATATTAGAAAATTCATTATAGAAGTTACACAATTAAAAGCACAAACGTGAAGTTTACTATCTCATAATAAAATAATGCATAACCTCAAGAAGTAACTACACTCTAATTTTACCAATAAGGCAACCTTTATTGGCGAAGTGCGTGAAAGGACTTTTGTAATTTTGGACTAATGTTTATTGTATTTGCTGTTTCATGCTACAAAACTGTAGACGTTTGGAGAACCACTGGAACCGAAAATTAAAATTTATCTGACGAGAAAATTAAAAGTAGACTTGGTAACAGAAGAACCAGAGAAGGTAAGGCTGCAGCAATTCTTAGCGGCAACACACTAGCAAGAGCACATATATGTCGTAGATTTTATAACATGAAATGATATATAATTTGAAGCTGATGCAGCACTTTCCATTTCAAAATTTATGTAACGTACACTCATACTACAATATAGTTTAATCGTAAAAAGTAGAAAATGATCCAACAGATTGCTTCGTCTCATATAATGACGAGCCGCCATTAAGAAACTAATGTTGGGAAAGCAAAAAATTTTAAAATTTCAATTTAAGAATTTTCGAACAAGCGTTGTTTAAAAATCAAACATTTGCTATCAAAATATAATTTCATTAATAGAATTTTTGTACAGGGATGGTTAAAACACGTGGATAATCAGCAAAAACGGAGCTTAACATTGAAAATCCAGATTCTGACACAGACAGTTTTGTAGGTGGGGAAATGACCAGTGTGTTAATAATACCACAGTAACTACATAAAACATAGACAATAATGAAAATTTGATTGGAAGTATGTTTATTAGCATGAATGAAGCCACGTCAGAGCTTTTGATGGGAGCCGACATGTTGTTAGACGCGACAGCCATGATACAGCTTGTGCGGTCCACAAACGGCACTGATCAATTGCATATCATAGTAATCAAGCAGGGGATAATCCAAACTACACCGAATAACATACAGATTGATCTCACAACCTTAAAAACCGGACGACATGAAAGCATAATTAGTCACACTGCTAAACAATAACAATGCACTAAACACCACAGTTGACCAAATAAATACTCAACTCCTTGATAAGATTTCAGGTTTACACAGACAAATTTAAACACTTAGTGAGCAACAGGGTTAGTCAACTGCTGAAATTCAAACTTTGTTTAATCAGAAGAAGAAATATGAGGATCAGCGAAAGCTACTTTTATCTGATGTTGAGAAATTGTGTTCTGATCATGATACATGAAGCACTCAAGTAGTAAGTGTAGCTTAGACGCACGCTTTTTAAACACACGTATCACAGAGCTAAATAGCTTAGGAAACACTTTGAAAGTTTTGCAATTAGAACACTCACTTTAGTCAAGTTAACAAAGATCTTCACATTTGGCTGGAGGAAAAGGGTAAGCATTTTGAAAGTTGTTTCCAACAAAATTTGCTGCGGTTCTCAATGTTTAAGTTAAGGAAATTTTGAAGAGTGGTACACATACTGTACATTTTCCACCGCGAACCGGCAGACACATACAATAACAGTCAAATGATTACACAGCTAATGAGCACCCCAGACATACGAATAGTAACTCATATGCAAATGAGCAGAACAGTTATGGTTTTAATGCTAGACATTCATGTGAACCTGTTCAGCAAGATAAGTGTATTAACATGTACCACCCTCTTACAGCAGTAATCAAGTAGCATACCGTCTCCAGTGTATATGGGAAACGAGCATATTTTAAATAAGGGGGTAGAAAGTGCATTAGCAGAAATGTTACAGAATGAAACTTTATTAAAATACAGAGAATGCCAAGTCTTCATCCATGAAAAGAGAACAGTCCTGTGAAATGTTTTTCACATAGTGTTTAGAAACGCTTGTCCCCGTGCATGGACAGATAGGTAAAAGATATGTTATGTCATCGGATTCATATAGGTCGAAGCAACAATATGGGCATGTAACTTTGCCGATCGTTGTATATTATGAAGAATTCGAGCGAGCTTTTCTGAACTAATTCTAGTCAACTTCGGCTCTATACAGGATTCTAAATTGGTGTTCGAACCATAACCGTTCAGGTCACAGTAAGGTAATCTTCGTCGTTACTTCGAAAAATATTTGCACATGACACATTACTGGGATGATCCCGTTACTTCGTGAGACGAAATCCGTGTATTAAGAACATGATTACCATTCCACATAAGCGAAGAGATAATACAGGTACCAGATCATAATGTAGAACAATTTCTTTCGGTCTTAGATCCACTTGATATCATTAATGAAGACATGCGGAGTGCGTAACAGTTACGGTATACCTGAGTCAGAAATGCAAACAACGCAGGTTATCCAACCTAATCCAGACGCGAAGAATAATGTCAACTGCATACCGCAGCAAAACACACAGCCAATTCTGAAAGCGTACAATAAAAACAATGGGACACATTCAAATGGAGACAATCCAAACAAAAATCGAAAAGCTGGTAGCAATAACAACTACTATAGACGTGGGAGTAATCACAATCGCAGTCAACATAACACAAAAAACTCATCGTATGAAAACAATTCGCAACCGTAGTATTACGGAAACAAACTCTAATAACTAGCACAGTCACTGGCAACCACCAACCGGTGTTACGCAGCAAATCTGTAATTTAATTAATCATGGTCAGCCAAGCAACAAAAATACGACAAATCAAGACAGCTGTTGACTGACGAATGCGTTGGGGACGATAATACAATAACAGACGTGTTTGACGCACCGAATAAAAAAAGTACACAAACACAACTAGCAATGTAAAAAAGCCACATATACCTTTTCTAAGGTGTAATCACGATGCAAGTTTAACAGACGTGCTACTCGAGGATCGTACTCAGTCCCAATCACCAGTAAAAGAGAACGTTCTAGCAACCGACGAGTATTATGATTGATTATGCTAGCAGCGGTTAGCGCCGTATCTCACAATATTTGTAAACAAATGGTTAATTAGGATCGATACTTGAATTTCCGGTTCAAAAATGCCGAATCTTCACTGCGGCTGGATGTAAATCAAACAGAGTAAGTAAGCAAATATTTGTGACTGTTGAAGAAGGAAATGGTACAATAGAATGTCCATTGCTTGCTGTCGAAAACATAGTCATAAATTGCCTGACAGGCATAGATTTATTAAGGAAGAAGGACAGTGCAATCGACTTCTCACAAGATAATGTTTTATGAAGCGCAATGGCCCTCAAATCCATACTAGTGTGGATAAACAGACACTGAACCATAATAAACAGTGATCATGATACAAGATCCAGTTAGCATGCGAACAAGATGACAACTACAAGCAATGAACCTGAATTTGATATCAGGTGGAAGACCAAAAATCCCTAATTAATGTTAAAATAAATGAAACTACAGCTATTAACAAGGGAAAACAGGAAACACTACTCAAACTATTGTTAAACTACCTGTACCTATGTACAGAGAAACCAGGTGTCATCAGTACTTATGTATGTAAGAGGGGAGTCAAACCTTACGAAATCTTGTAACACATATTAGATTCCTCTGTCCAAGGAGCCGATGGTGCTTGAAGAAATCAAGCAAATTCGTAAATGTAATATCAGAGAACCATCAATATCTCTCTACTGTAGTTCTCATTAACTGCAATCAATCCAAACGGAAATATATGCTTAGTTGTGATTGCACGTGCGATCAACAAAATCATCGTGCCAGTTCCAATAAAATCAAAAAATCTCGGAGAGCAATTTCACAAATTTTTAGGGGTAAAGTACGTATCAACTGCTGATTTAAGAAATTCGTTTTGGCAAGTACCGTTAAGCAAACGGGATGTATAGGACGTTTCTTTTTGGTGGCCACAGTTACCAATTTTGTTTTCTTCCATTCAGACTCAACGCACGTTCAAGCGTTTTCCATGTACTCTAGGCCCAGAAATACCAGAAAAAATAACGTTTCTTCGATTATGTAATCCTTATGGCCACACAGACATGGGAAGGTCACATATACACTCCTGGAAATTGAAATAAGAACACCGTGAATTCATTGTCCCAGGAAGAGGAAACTTTATTGACACATTCCTGGGGTCAGATACATCACATGATCACACTGACAGAACCACAGGCACATAGACACAGGCAACAGAGCATGCACAATGTCGGCACTAGTACAGTGTATATCCACCTTTCGCAGCAATGCAGGCTGCTATTCTCCCATGGAGACGATCGTAGAGATGTTGGATGTAGTCCTGTGGAACGGCTTGCCATGCCATTTCCACCTGGCGCCTCAGTTGGACCAGCGTTCGTGCTGGACGTGCAGACCGCGTGGGACGACGCTTCATCCAGTCCCAAACATGCTCAATGGGGGACAGATCCGGAGATCTTGCTGGCCAGGGTAGTTGTTTTACACCTTCTACAGCACGGTGGGTGGCACGGGATACATGCGGACGTGCATTGTCCTGTTGGAACAGCAAGTTCCCTTGCCGGTCTAGAATGGTAGAACGATGGGTTCGATGACGGTTTGGATGTACCGTGCACTATTCAGTGTCCCCTCGACGATCACCAGTGGTGTACGCCCAGTGTAGGAGATCGCTCCCCACACCATGATGCCGGGTGTTGGCCCTGTGTGCCTCGGTCGTATGCAGTCCTGATTGTGGCGCTCACCTGCACGGCGCCAAACACGCATACGACCGTCATTGGCACCAAGGCAGAAGCGACTCTCATCGCTGAAGACGACACGTCTCCATTCGTCCCTCCATTCACGCCCGTCGCGACACCACTGGAGGCGGGCTGCACGATGTTGGGGCGTGAGCGGAAGACGGCCTAACGGTGTGCGGGACCGTAGCCCAGCTTTATGGAGACGGTTGCGAATGGTCCTCGCCGATACCCCAGGAGCAACAGTGTCCCTAATTTGCTGGGAAGTGGCGGTGCGGTCCCCTACGGCACTGCGTAGGATCCTACGGTCTTGGCGTGCATCCGTGCGTTGCTGCGGTCCGGTCCCAGGTCGACGGGCACGCGCACCTTCCGCCGACCACTGGCGACAACATCGATGTACTGTGGAGACCTCACGCCCCACGTGTTGAGCAATTCGGCGGTACGTCCACCCGGCCTCCCGCATGCCCACTATACGCCCTCGCTCAAAGTCCGTCAACTGCACATACGGTTCACGTCCACGCTGTCGCGGCATGCTACCAGTGTTAAAGACTGCGATGGAGCTCCGTATGCCACGGCAAACTGGCTGACACTGACGGCGGCGGTGCACAAATGCTGCGCAGCTAGCGCCATTCGACGGCCAACACCGCGGTTCCTGGTGTGTCCGCTGTGCCGTGCGTGTGATCATTGCTTGTACAGCCCTCTCGCAGTGTCCGGAGCAAGTATGGTGGGTCTGACACACCGGTGTCAATGTGTTCTTTTTTCCATTTCCAGGAGTGTACATTTGAGAAATGACATTAAGTAAATTCGCACAAGCTAGTCGTACAGCAAGTCTACAAAAATCAAAGTTTGCGCAAAAGGAGATTAAGAATTTAGGACACATAATCAGTTTTGAAGGCATTAGACGAGATCCTAGTAAATTGGACGCAATTAAGAATTTTCCTTACCACGTATCAGGAAACAATCAAAATCTTTCCTGGACTTAGCGTCTTTACTTGGCGCTTGGTGCCAAATCAATTATTCAACAGCGAATACTTGCTAGCACTTTTAAAGAAGAATCACGCTTGGGTTTGGACGGTTTACCATAACAAGAGATTTTTAACAGAATAAAGGAAGCATTGATAAAGCCAAATACTTTGTGTCACTGTGATCTTAATGAAGATATCTACATTCCAAGCGATGCATCATGCACAGGGTTTTGACCATGTCTTTTCACGTAATAGGAACTGGGAACAACCAAAAGGTAACAAATATTGATCTTACTAATCTAAGTTTGTTTGCTTTTAACATATTAGCGCAACGATGTATGGAGGTTAATCAGCCACTATATGTGTGCTTCCTGGATTATAATAAAGCATTTGACAAAGTTTGTCATGATCATCTCATAGAATTGTTAGAAAAGAAAACACTTGATAAGAAAGACATCCGCATTATATATAACCTCTACTACAATCAAACCGCAACCGTGAATGTAGAAAATGAGTTATCGAATGATATAGAAATAAAGAGGGGTGTGAGACAAGGTTGCGTTCTCTCACCCTTATTGTTTAATATGTATTCAGAAGACATATTCCAGGCAGCTCTATCAGATGAAATAGCTGGCATTAAAGTGAATGGGCTAAACATTAACAATGTTAGGTTTGCTGATGACACTGCACTACTAGCTGGAAACCTCAAAGATCTACAATTACTTCTTGACAAAGTCGCAGAAAAAAGTGAAGAATTTGGCTTGACTCTTAACGTAAGCAAGACTAAGTACATGGTGATATCTAAAACACACCAACAAGAAAATCTTACAATCAATAGGGAAAGAGTCGATCAAGTACGTAAATTTAAATATCTCGGAACAATTGTAAATGAGGAGATTGAAAGCTCAGAAGAAATTAAATCGAGAATAGGGCAGGCCAGAAGTATCTTTAATAAGATGAAAAATGCATTCTGTTCGAGAGACATTTGTTTAAACACAAAAATGAGGTTGCTAAGATGCTATGTATTCTCAAAATTACTATACGGAATGGAAGCGTGGACATTGAAAAAGAAGGACATGAACAGTTTAGAAGCTTTTGAAATGTGGGCATATAGAAGAATAC
Source organism: Schistocerca cancellata (assembly GCF_023864275.1). Lineage (NCBI taxonomy): Eukaryota > Metazoa > Arthropoda > Insecta > Orthoptera > Acrididae > Schistocerca > Schistocerca cancellata. The sequence continues at coordinate 524,492,219 of NC_064627.1, forward strand.
TTAGAATTAGTTGGGTGTCGAGGATTACTAATCAAGATGTCCTAAGAAGAATGGGAAAGGAAAAAGAATTAATTAAAACTATTAAAGTAAGGAAGCTTCAATATTTAGGCCATGTTATTAGAGGAGTAAATTACAAAATATTGCAAATAATACTAGAAGGGAAAATTTGTGGGAAGAGAACGAGGGGTAGAAGACGGACATCCTGTATTGACAATTTAAAAAATTGGTACAACTGCTCAACGTCAGAACTCCTTAGATCGGCCAAATCACGATCAGAAATTGCCATGATGACAGCCAACCTTCTTAGAGGAGACGGCACATGAAGAAGAATCTAAGTCTAAGTGAGTGTGAACGTACTTATTCAACCACAGAGTTGGAAACCTTGGGATCCATATGGGCTTTTAATAAATTTAACTATTATGTTTTTCGAAGACATGTGAACGTACACACTGTGCAACAGACGTCAACCTTTTTAATGACATGCTTACTCGTACGTCCACGATTATACCGATGGGCAATGACCTTGCAGAACTACTCGTTAGAAATAGTATTCATTAAAGGCAACGACCACGTAACTGCAGAGGCGTTGTCACGTCTTTCTCAAGGACTATGTATCATGGTTGATTGGTTAGAGAGGAGAGCACCAAACAGCGAGGTTGTCGTTCCATAGGACTGAAGAAGGATGGGGAAGGATGTCGGCCGCAATCTTTCAGAGAAGCCATCCCGGCATTTTCCTGAAGTGATTTAGAGAAATCATGGAAAACCTAAATCGGAATGGCCACACATGAGTTGGAACTGTCGTCCTCCCGAATGCGAGTCCAGTGTTCTAACCATTGCTCCACCTCGCTCGACTATCTCATGACGTAGATGATCTGGAACATATGAACGATTATCGGATTATGTTGATGCAGGACAAACGGAACCGTCAATATTAGCTACACTTGTTTAGGAATATGTCAATACTGCACAGGACTGACAGTAGGTGGAGCAAAGTAAGATTGACAAAAACAAAGAACCTTGACCATCCTATTTGAAAGCATTATAAACTATATGAGGATGTCTTATCCCACCGTCGACGTTCAGGCTATAATCAGCTCTGCATCTGTATTCCACAATAATCAGAAGCAAATCTAATGTGGCATGCGCATTTCACTTGGGGATACTACAGCGCAAAGAAATGCATCCAGAAACTAAACACTTACTGCTATTTCACAAAATTCGGAGGAAATGTCATAACCTTAAGAAAACCTGTCAAAAGGCAAAGTCTAGGACCTAGGTTGTTAAGTAGAATTGCATCCGATTATTCACACTGAACCTAAAGAAGCCATAGCGACAGACATAGGTGGACCGTACCCCAGAAGTAGAGGCGGTTCAAGTATGTATTCGCTCTCTACAAACTTTTCTCAAAATATGTAAATGTGTTTGCCATAAAATACGCAACAGCCAATTCAGTCATCAAACAGTTAAGTAGAGATTATATACCTAGCGCCGGCAAACCTATGGCCATGCTTTCGGACTATGCATCATATTACACAGGTTATAATCCGTGTGAAAGGGTATTCAAGAAACTAAGCCGTGCTAAGCGAACATACATATCACGAATTCATTCCAAGTGAGTGAACTATTTGTCTCTTTTCGAGAACGTTTACAACAATTTGCAATATATGACTCTAATTATACACTTACAGAAATTATGTTAGACATAAACGAAAGTAACGAATGGTGTGATTTCCTTCCGGAGATTCCTGGACGACCGGAATCCTACGACAAAAAGATACGAGATGTATTAACTACCCTATCAAATAACGACAGAATCAGAAAACACGAATGTGAAAAAAAACTGTAAACAAACTGAGGAATTTACAATAGGCATGCAAATACTTTTGCGTACTCACCCAAAATCTTGTGCGATGAAGCGACCTAACGCTAAGTGGGCACTTGTTTATGAAGGCCCATTCATCACTGCTCGCATTCCGCACGGTTGGTCGTATTTGTTACAAAATCCTAGAGCAAACAGAATATTATATTAAATTTCAGCCTCCAGTTGCTAAGCAAAGAAATTTTACCTAGGTTTCGGCTATAATAATATAGCCTTCATCAGAAATGTTACAACATAAAATTAAATTAAATCATGACAGATATTGGCCCTGTCAGACTTAAAATGTTAGTACTACAGTACATGATACTAATCAATGTTTAATCATACTTTTGTACAATACACTTTTATATATCTTTTGCCTTTTATAAAAAGGGTAACTTCAGTGACTTATGATTTTAATCCCTTTAATAGTCCGAACTATGGTAATAAGCTATTTTTCATAATAATCTCAGTTAACAGTTACTGGTTCTAAGTTTGTATTACTCCGAACGCGCATGCGCGCGACCACCAGCTAAGCTCGCTTCGTCGCTGTCCGTGTGGCGAGTTACGTACGACTCAGCGCCCGCGGCCCACCTCTCTGGCCCGTTTGTAGAAGTGACGCTGTATTATGACTATGTACTGTAGTACTAATATTTTAGGTCTGACAAGGCCAATATCAAGCATGTTTTAATTTAATTTTGTATTGTGACATTTCTGAAGAAGGCTGTATTATTATAGCCGAAACCAAGGTAAAGCTTCTTTGCTTATGCAACTGGAGGTTGAAATTTAATATAATTACATTTTACAGTTGCTGATTCTGCTGCACCATGCTAAAAATATACAAGCAGAATAGTTGTATTACACCATCATAGAGAGTTACGTAAGTTTCATATAAAAGCATAAACAAAGTCATTAAGAGACAAGCAGGTAAGTGAATAACAAATGACGAATGTAAACCACCACGCCGTGCCTACAGCTTACAAATACGCAAAGTCGTCTAAGATATTTTATTTCAGGTCTGCATCTAAGGAGAAAGAAGAGATGGCAAAGAAGAGAACTATATTTTGATTTAAATGATGTCTATATGATAAACGATTTACTTAATTTATTACGCTGGATAATGAAGGTTATGCCAATCACTCAGGAATATTGTATGTATCAGCATTGGCATAAGAGTGAGTATGTATGAACCTGGCACAAACAGAAAGCACTCTTAGTAACAAACTACGGTTTAGAAAAAGAGGATGGAACCACATACTTCCATAATATAATGGAAAACGTTGAAGAAAGCAGACAAATGGTTTAGACGAACGAAATCATTAAACAACATTGGAAAACCGATTAGAAATCACAAACACATCAAATGCTGTAACTTGTAGATGGATTTAGAGCAACTTTAATTCTTACTTTAACTGTAGTATTTTCTTCATAGAGATGCTCTTGAGCTCATGTGTTGTTCTGCGGCTTGTACTGCGCCTAATAATTTCTTTCAGGTTTCAGTAGTAATTCAAAAATTAAAAAAATCGTATGGTTACATTAAAATACATAACATTGTCGCATATACAAATGTACAGTAGAATGTTTAGAATGACGGAAGTATTTAGACAGGAAAACCTTTAAAACAACGAACGAAATCGTATAAATGACAGGAATGTTCTAAGGTACCATTAATTGTGACAAATTGAAACATTGAACTTCAACTTAGTGTACAGCGAAACATGTTTGAGGCTACTGCAAGTAGCAAAAACGAATATAAACGAGGGAATAGTACGTGTGTCAGATGTAGTGTGGAATTGGGAGGGCGAAATGTTCTCGGAAACGCGACAACAGGCGTCGACGCAGAAATTCTATCACTCTTCCTCACAGTTTCACAAAGGTGGCACTTGTTCCCAAATGAATCGCCACCACGAAGACCACCAGATGGATATCATTATGTGGGTGTGCTATTCTGCCGAAAAATAAAGGAGAACCGTAAAAAAAAAACATTGTATGTAAAGCATGGGTAAAGCATGGAGTGGACATGGATTGTGAGAAAAGACTCTCTTAACAATGATATCGAATAAACAGTTAACTTCACAAATACTAACCTTAGAACGATTAAAAGGATGACATCCGCATATATATTTTAAAAATTAGCAATATTTATTTTGTGAGTAGAAAAAGCGATTCTATTTATCGTACTATCTGTTATTTATTTGTCTTGTTATTTCTATGTTAAAATGCACGATTTCCTCTTCTATTGGTGACCTTGACGTAACAAGACAAATGTTTAACCATGTGTGATAATGCAGCAAACTATTGTGCGTTATACTGTGGAAGGAATGGTATACAAAGAGCTACTGAGCGTATCAGAGACGTTTGAAATATAAACGTTGAATCACGTCGGCTGTAACCTATTGTGCTCAGACTGAGACTAAAATAGCGCCCCCAGAAGCGTGGCGCGAGAATTTAAATTGGCATTTAGTATAAAAAGTAAAAGAGAACTGGTATAAGTGTGTTATTTAAGAATATTGTAAACACACCTCTGAAGTAAATAGTTCGACTGTAATTCTACAGTGAGCCTCATTCTTTAGGGGGCAGTATAACAGAGCAGTTTAAAAAACTCTCTATGGAATAAATATGCCGAGTAACAGCAAAGAATTATTTTATATACGTAAGATAGGCGTAAGAGATTGTATCTCAGGTAATTTTGTTTCTAAAATAAAAGACAAAATTTCAAAAATTATACGTCTCCTGTTAAAGTTTAGAGAGGAAGGTATTAGCGTAATCTAGCAGACGCTATACACTTATTTAGTTGATAAAGTAAGGCACCAAAAATATTGGTGTTTTTTTTAATGACAGTAACCCGACTTTATTTGCTTCTGTCACTAAGAGTTTGTACCTTTATATTAATATTTCGCAGCAATGAGCCAAGATTATTGATGCAGAATAATGGCGCCTTACTAACATTTGGTCAGCGGTCTCGTGTTATAGTATGTCTTCTTTCAGATCAGAGACCTGTATACTTTAAATATCGAAGTGTGATATTTCGTTGTCCGGCGACCATAGCAAATCTAATTTGTGAGACTGCAACTCAAACCTGCAGTAAATATAATCATGTCATTTTATCAATAAGCCAACCTTTAAACTGTGATGAGATTTGAGCTCTGATTTTAAGCATTGCGGTAAAGAAACACTAAATGAGTCAATGAATGAGGCGTAATACTGGTAGTTACCTTATTGTCTGGTTGCGATCAATCACTGGGCGTATGAATTTCTGACATGGTCAATTAGATGGATGACAGAGATGCCACGCGCACCAACATTCATCGTTAGTTGCAATTAAATACTCATTAATAGTGGACGCTCTCCATAACTAGTGATTACACAAGTGAGTGTTTCACATGGCACAGAAAATGTATTCAGAATAGGGAGAGGACATCTTTGATGACGTGATTCAGGAAGAAATGAGAATCGATATGGGAAGGATAGGGGAACCGGTATTAGAGTCAAATAGAGTTTCGGAAGGCTTGCTGTCATATAAGGTGGCACGCATGGGTAATATTCCTTTTGCATTTCTGATACCATGATGGAGGGAGGGGCGGAGGGTGGGGGGACAGCGGCAGTGATTATTCAAGTTGTTATGTAGGATCTATGAGTCTCAACAAAGACCATTAGATTTTCGGAAAAATGTATTCACGTTACCCCGTAGATGGCAACGGCAGATGACTATGAGAGTTATCGCACCTTTAGCAGCTAATGTTTCCAAGTTCCTCATGGAAACAGTATACAGAAGAATTGAAAAGATATTAGGAATGTGTTAGAAGACCCTCAGTTTCATTTGCGGAAAGATAAAGACACCACAGAAGCAATTTCTTGCGATTTATAATAGAATATAATAGAATGTTCATATTTTGCGTTGGCCTGTAAACAGCGTTCGAGAATTTAAAGTGGTACAGAGTTGAAATTCTGAGAAAAATGGGAGTGAAGTATAAGAAAACGTGGGTAATGTATAACATATGCAAGCACCTAGAGGAAACTATAATAATTAGATACCAGTACGAAGGGCTTGGATTAAAGAGAATCACTGAAATGGTTGTTGGTTGACTTGGGGGAGAGGACCAAACAGCGAAGTCATAAGTCCCATCGAATTACGGAAGAATTGGGGAAGGGAATCGGCCGTGCCTTTCCAAAGAAACCAACCCGGCATTTGCCTGAAGCGATTTAGGGAAATCACGAAAACCAAAGTCAGGATGTTCGGATGTGGATTTGAACCGTCGTCCTCCCGAATGCGAGTCCAATGTGCCAACTACTGTGCCACCTCACTCGATCACTGAAAGGGCGTCGTCTCTCGCAGCTGGCGTTCCATCTTCACACCAAACGAATATTGTCGTAAAGAAGATACAAGGTGGGTTAAATTTCAGGGTGAAAGGATATTATCAGCTGTGACAATCGCGTATGATGTGAAGAGGAACTGTATGGTAACCCATGGAATGCACGTGTTTAAGATACCTTAAATACGTTACAAACTGCATTAAAGAACGGTAGGAAAAGTATACATGCATCTCAGTAATAATTATGACCAAATAATAATAACAGAATGTCCAGTGTCTAAACAGGTGCAGTTTCACCTAGTCCCATTTTGTAGTTAGTGTTTTTCACCACATGTCTGTTATGTGTATTTACGATTAAATCATTCATATAGGACGATGAATAATCCTATAAATATACCCATACGCTTATACATTCGTGACTTTTACTTACAGCTAGTTGTGATCGGAAATATTCAAAGACAATATAATCTGTATAGCAGTAGGTTCAATGCCCTCTACAGTGGAAGGTGAACCTCACCATCAGAGATCCAGATGTGTGGCAGTTCACTTTTCAGGGCATGGTTGCACTGGACTGGTATCAAGTGTCATGTAGTGATCTAACATGGAAACAATGCTATCTGAGTTAGTGCTTTAATCCGTAACATCTGCAGCAGAAGAGACAGAACTGGAGAGGAGAGCAATGGCCTCTGCAGTATGGACTGCCTCTGTCTGTGTAGTGTGTTGGAGTCTGCAGTAGCCCACCAGAAAGGCTGAGCACAGCACGTTCCCAGGACAATGGTTGAGGTTAGCGAGGTGCCGTGATCAGCACAGTTTCAGAGGCACTAAAATGCAGTTGCAGCAGCGTTGATGGAAGCCAAAAGTAAACACCAGAATGTACCTTGACAATAACTATACTGTGGCAGGCCAGGTCATGCTATGGCCTCTGTGATGGTTATGATTGTGCATGTCCACATTTTGGATGTCTAGCGATAGTGTTTGCCTATAAAAGTAATTTACATTTGTGCAGCTAGATGGCCCATGCTAGAGGTCTGGTCTGCCTGGAAGGTGACCAGCAGCAAATGACACTCACCTAGTAGCTGACCAGTAGTGGATAGGGGTCACATCGATAACATTTGGACTCAGCTCAATCAGTAACCTGCAGATACTGATGGCAGGATCTAATGATGATTATTGGCTGGGTAATTTTGGTGCATCGACTAGCATGGAACTCCCTTCAGCTAGCAGTAGGTACATGACTGAGAACGCCCTTAGATTTCGCAATATTTATCCAGAACCACTGTCATTTCTACAGCAGCACCAAATTTTACCGCCATGTGGATCATTGTCATATATCAAAATAAGAACTATAATCGCTACAGCATAGTGTTACCTGCTGGTGCCTGGCCATGATGTCCATCATATTCATCTCGAATGCTCTGGTTGTCTTCAGAAACATCTGAAGTGATGCTTGCTGATGACTAGTTTGCACCTCATACAGATGACACAAAATTGCTCACATATTCCTCAACACCGTTTTTATGACCTTCACCAATAACATTTGATGCGTCCATATAATACATGGTCATACGCTTCTATTAACACTTCATCTCACAATAAGCAGACACTATAATATGCAAGTCAGTCATTGCTGTCCTCCATAACACTCAACTGCAAACGGTAGACAGAAATTGTATTTTGAATAGCTCATAATCTTCATCAGCACCCTCTGCCATTTCCAACAGATGCAACCAAATGGCATATGATGCTTACCTTCCTGCTCAATTCATTTGTGTTACAATGATTTCTACCTGTTTTTTGAATCACTTCAAACTTTGCCTATTTCAACACCGACTTAGTTAGCCAACCACTTTAACATTACGTTATCTGTTAATAACTTCAATCTCTTGCTATAGGTTTACCCCCTGTAGTATGTGACACCATATACTAAAGTCATAATTTCCTTTTCTGTGGTCAGGTAACTTCTCTCAGCGAAAGGTGTAAGCCACACAATGCCCATTGCCATGTAGTTCTCACACACTGTTTCCCATTAGAAGCATTGCATCACAAGAAAATAAAAATAAAAAAATTTGGCCTAATTCGAGGATATCAACACAGGGCTAGTTGCTAGAGCCTCCTTCAGCTACTTACACATATTTGACTCTTTGCTGTCGACTGGAACTTTACACCCTTCGTCAACACCCAAGTTATAAGTCATGCGAAGTCCACAAACCCCAATACATATTTTCTGTACTCATTACCTTATCATAAAAATGACTAGCTCTTAGACCATTTGCAGTAGGTGTAACTATGTACTGCACGCACCAACTTCGGATCAGATTTTAATCCATCCTGAATAATCACATGTCCTAGGTTATAAGCTTTGGTTAGTGGAAATTGGCAATTTTCGATATTCAGCGTGAGATATGTGCAACACAACCCATCGAAAAGGTAATTCACTCATTGTATATGTTCCTTTACATCCTTCCCAAACATAATAATCCCACCCAAGTATATGATACACTGGTGTATTTCATATAGGAATCACAGCATGTAGCTACCACATTGTTCTATACGATGGCATTCACTGATTTTAGTAATCACCTCAAGGGCCTGTAAACAAAGTCTTAGGGGGCTCCTCTGGCACTACCTCCATTAGATATCACAGTCCTCAGGTCTATCGTCGAAAGTATTTGCACTGACCCAGGTCGCCCAGTATCTCCACAATACTGGCATCTGTAATCGTCTTAGTGTCCTAACAGTGATAACCACAACAGAATTTACACCTTCTTGAATCTTTCTGGTAGATTAAAAGTGTGCGAACCAGTATCAGACTCGAACTCAGGAGTTTTGCCTTTCGCAAGCAAGTGCTACCCAACCACGACTAACGACCCGTCCTCACAGCTTTACATCCGGCAGTACCTCGTTTTCCACCTTCCAAACTTCCTCTATACTTTTTGTCCCATCTGACAATCGTTTTGTGTGATGAAAACTGTTGCTCCCCAGGAGCTTTCTTTTACTGCATCACCATTCAACAGCTGATCAATAAAATCCCCCATAACTGGCTGCTGTGATGGGGTGCTGTACACAGCTCATAATACACAGGAGATTTGTACCCAGTCAGAATCCTATGCCGTGTTATGGGTGTTGCTGGTAGTAGCCTATAAATCTGCAAACTTCACTAACTCCTTCACCGTGCACTATGCTGCCTTTTCCTTCCAAACGCTAGACTGTTGCATGTAATGCAGCTGTATCAAAGGTTTACTTATTTGACCTGTCTGAATCGCTCTTATCCAGAACGTCTAACGTGGTAACTAACTATCTTATTACCAAAATCACTTTGTTGGCACCAAAATTATCTACACTGTGAGAACCCACATGTTATCCATCTACTTCCTGCACGTGTACGCTACTCTTGTGTGTAAAACACTGCAGTGCATCTAATTCATCATTGTTTATTGTTTACTAAAGACTCTAACATACAAATGATGTTAGTAGGACCTTTTAGTAGGTCTCCACCTATGTACATTAACTGTAGGTAGCAATTTAAATGCGAATTTAGTCTTAATGACTTTTTAAACAGTTTAATTGGCTCTTTCCTGACGACAGGAAAACCTTGTGGTAGTGATTCATTAGCAGAAGTACACACAGGCCAGAACATTGTTCCACTGAGTTGCACAGAGCACTGTGAAACATCAATTTTCGGCTGATGTTTAATTAAGAAATTGAACAACAGAGCTGCGCAGTACCCTGTATCAGCATGGGCAAAAATTCTGTACTTCCAATGAATTATTTTGTACCCGCCGGAAAATTTAGTACCATTAAACGTAGCGTTCCCTCTTCGCAGTCCCTTAACTCTTATTACCTACAACGACGATTACTCAGTCACCTACTCGCCACAGACACATGAGTACCTATGTCCAATAATAACTTACATTCTGTACCATTTATTACGTCAAATAAAATACACTCCACTTCTTCACACGCCTTTGCAAAATTTAAATTTCTTTGAAACTATGTTAGGCGTATTTTGAGTTCCCTTTGACGATAAATGACTGATTATTGCGTCCTTGCTTAGTCTACTTTTTACTTCTACGATCTTGCTCGCAGTGCCCAACCACTACAAACTTGTAACATTGTGGCTGGTGACACTGCTCCTGCTCGTCGCCCAGGTTCCCATATCTGTGACGCCTTATGGTCATAGAGAAGACAGACTTTGTCTCGCATCGCTGTCGCTAGATATATTTCTTCTAACTCCATGGCAATCCTGATGGTGGCGGCCAACTGCTTTGGCTCTTCTGTATGCACTTTCTTCGACGTATCGGGTGGAAGTCACTTTGTAAAAGCTTCCAATGAGCGCTCCTCAGCTCCTGATGAATGCTTACGTCATCAGTGATTTATCTGAGCATTTATCTTCCTTATTCAGTCAGGGAAACTCTCTACCGATTTATTCTGCCTCTGATATACTTAAATTGTCACGAAAGAACCTCGTACTATTATGATTTCTATGTGCTGCATGAGAACTTCCTTAGTTGCTCAAATGTCCAATAATTTTTGCTCTTGATCCGCCATAGAAGCCTTTGTTCCACCATAATGCACAATTTTGGCACACGCATTAAACAATCATCTGCCTTCTGCGCAGCAGTGTGGCTGCTTCCAGCTCACCCACGAATGCCAACACATCCTTCGTTGTCTTATAAGATAAGTGGGTAATCGGACTGGCAACACGTGAATATAATAAGGGTGAGGTTACACTGGATGAGACTTTACCTTCCCTCATCTCAGAAAATTCCATCTGCATCTGCATGTTGCTTAACTTTAGAACTATATGATGTATCGTAGCTTTGAACGCCCACTGTGAGGAAAAACCGCATGAATCTCGCTCTGACACTGAGGGACCTTTACCCAACACAATTAAGAAAAAGTTAAGAACAAACAAAGACAACAATAATTCTGGCACTCGCAATAGTGATACATCATTTCCTAGTCGTTTCGTCAAATGATCATCGACATTAACATTCTGCTCTCATTGACAAAATGACCAGAACACCAGTATCGATGACACTTAACAGGCAGTGACGGCGCACTCGGCATACTGAGGCCTACCATATCGCACTGTGTGCATCTAGCTAGTTGCATGTCAGCATAATTTTCCCCTAGTATTCCCTGTGAAGTGAAATAGGTCGGCACGTTCCTCCTCCCTCGAGCACTGCACTTGCAAGTTTCTGTGTCAGTTTTCCCGTCCGTCCCTTTGGACACCAACAGCAAACCGAGGAAGTTACGTCCAATCATCACACTGGATTGTTGACACTGCGAGGTGGAACTGCTAATGACTTCCACAATCCAGCTGTTGGTAGCAGTGAAGAACTACTGACACAACTTGTAGTGAGCAGACTGAACGACTACTATAGTGGAAGTGAAGATTGCTGTGATGGGTCAGTATTTAGAGCAGTTCAGCTTCAAGGGCGTGGCTGCAGTGAAGTGGTGGTAGCAGTGGGGATGGAGCCGAATTAGTGGTCAATGGCCTCTGTGATATGGCTTGCCTCAGCAATTCAAACTTGCAGGAGGTAGTGGGTGGTGTGCTCCGTGTTCCCATGTCTGTGATGAAGGCTGGTGAGGTGGTGCGGTCAGCACAGTATCAGAGGCGGTGAGACAGAGCAGCGCCAGTGGCGGCACTGGACAATAGTGGACATGAGAAAGGGGGTTGTGGCTGTTGGCCTGCTTCTGCCGCATGGTGTCAAGCACAATGACAAAGGCGGAGTGACGGCCGGAGTGGCCGATCGGTTCTAGGCGCTACAGTCTGGAAGCGCACGACCGCTACGGTCGCAGGTTCGAATCCCGCCTCGGGAATGGATGTGTGTGATGTCCTTAGGTTAGTTAGGTGTAGGTAGCTCTAAGTTCTAGGGGACGATGACCTAAGAAGTTCAGTCCCATAATGCTCAAAGCCATTTGAACCATTTTTTGAAGGCGGAGTCGAAGAGTGGCTTTTAGCGTGGTTGCCAAACATGGTATGTGCTCTCATTGGGCGAAGCCCAACAACAATATTGGCTAGCGCAAGGTGTTGACGGCTGCAAGCTAGATTGCTCAGGCTCGAAATCCAGCCCACCAAGAAGGCGATCAGTGGCAAATGAGTTCCAGGAGGTGATCCACCAATGAAAATGTGCCAGATAAGCAGCATTCGGAGTCATCTGGGGCAGTAGCTTCCAGTTATTGACTGCAGAGTCTTGTGACGGAAACTGACTGGTTCAGTTTGGTACTTTCACTGGCTCGAAACTGCACTCGGCTAGCAGCCTGCGATTACTGAAAACGTTTTGTAACATTATCGATTTTTCCATCAAAGCCAATTCGCGAGGCTTGGCCGTTGAGCAACCATGACATTCTGGTGCACTCCTTCCGTCACTTCACAGAAGAGACGGTAATGAAATCGTGTTCGCCCGCTTCTGCATTTGGCGGCTTGCTAACTGAGGTTGTTTCATACTGCATGTGTGTTCTCGCAACATGGTACCTAGTTACAGAGATGGCCTGCGGTGTCATCCTTAAGACGTAATTTCAGTGAGTGCTCAACATAAGCCGTCTGCTTCACCAGGCGGTAACCTGGCGCAACAGGCTTCGCATATCAGACTACAGTTGTGCGTCAGTTTTGACTCAGCAACTTAAATTCAGAAGCCCTTCAGAGAAGGATGAAATCAATAAGAGTATATCAAACTCAAGGCAGCTTTTTCTTAGTCACAGTAGGTGACTCTGTATATCATTAAAAAAAAAACGAATATATTGCAATATATTTTCTGTCCATCATATTAAGGATACACAGTTATTAAGATCATACTGGGGTATTTTTCCTTTACCAGACGATTTCTAAGACAGTCTTCCATGTCGTATGTGGCAACCAACAGCACCGCACAACCGCAGTAGCAGGAGCCTGACATAGCCCTGTTCGCCTTGTGCGCATGCGCCGTGTGGCGGGACCGGAACGCCAGCCCTGGCTGGCTGATACGGCAACAGCTGCCGGGATGGGGGCCGTACAATGAGCGGCGGACGAGCTGCCAGCAAACTTGGCGCATTATGATCTCCGAGCGAGATTTCATTAGCAGCTGCGCCTGTTCCGGCGGCTGCCTTCCATCCGAGCTTCCGCACCGCAACACCGGCGCAAACTCACGCATACCAGATGCGTCTGCGCGTTCAAAGCACACAGATAGATGCGTCTGCACACACACACACACACACACACACACACACATACACGACACATATACACGAGCCCAAAGTTCGTGGGATAACCTACTCGGCCAGGTTATGGAAGATGGTTCAAATGGTTCAAATGGCTCTGAGCACTATGGGACTCAACATCTTAGGTCATAAGTCCCCTAGAACTTAGAACTACTTAAACTTAACCAACCTAAGGACATCACACACACCCATGCCCGAGGCAGGATTCGAACCTGCGACCGTAGCAGTCCCGCGGTTCCGGACTGCAGCGCCAGAACAGCTAGACCACCGCGGCCGGCGGTTATGGAAGAACATAATGTTGCATATCATGGGATTCCACTTTGATCTTCCAATGAAATGACACTTATGATACATACGATGCTACGAAATATGCCAGTGACGTTCACTTCAAACATTATTCCCTCCCTGGGTGTCGGAAATGAATGGATCTACTAACAATAATAGGATGTCACCCAAGTTGCCTCAATTTATAGTTGTGTGCAGGCCGGACACAGTTTTACGAATGGAATCTGCCACTAGAAGGGTTAAGATTTTAAGACGGCAGCCAGAAGCATTATCACTATCTGGTAAGAAAACCATTGGCTACTTGTATTCATTAATCACAGATATGCCACCGTTGGCGTGAATCTGAAGTTCATTTCTTAGGCTTTTGTTTTGTTTTAACCGTATTGGTACTTAATCGAATCAGAAGAAAACTCAAGCGTTTCTGGAGAAAGAGAAAATATTAGTTTACACCCTTCTGTAAGGACAGCATTTCTATTTGATGCAAAGCAGAAAGTGAATGAGTAACAATAAAAATTTCCGTCTGTATTAGGTAACGTTTTATTTTATAGTTTATTTATTATACGAAAATGGTTTCAAAATTGTTGGCTTACTTATAGTACATACTATTACAATTCAAAATGTATTTTCACCTGTTTTGCCAATTTACGTAATGTGTTGGGATTGCATATTTGTGTTTTTTTAAATTTCTTCCAAGTCTCTGCAATAATTTTTGCAATGTTTTCTGACTCTGCTGATCAACGACAAAAACCACTCAGTACACTATTCACCTTTTCTTTATATTTATCACAGGGCAACAAATGTTGACTGTTTTTTTGAATATAGAGGAAACACTACGAAATTCTCACTTACTCCATGATTGGCGCTTTTTGCGCGTCATCAGTTTTCTGCCTCGTTTGATGCAGTACACCACGATTCCCTCTCCAGTACTCGTCTTTAGATTTTAGGCTGTCGACCTCATGCAGTCTGGATACATTACAAATAAATCGCGACAAATTTTGCTGTTGTCTTACCTAAGCACTCCTGATAAAACTTTAGGCAAACCTAGGAGGTATCAAACTTCCTGGCATATTAAAACTATGTGCCGGACCGAGACTCTAAATAAGGACCTTTGCCCTTCACGGGCAAGTGCTCTACCATCTGAGCTATCCGAGCATGACTCACAACCCGCCCCCACAGCTTCAGCTGTGCCAGTACCTCGTCTCCTACCTTTCAAACTTCACAGAAGCACTTCTGCGAACCTTGCAGAACTAACAGTCCTGGAAGAAAGGATAGTGTGGAGACATGGCTTAGCCACAGTCTGGGGGACGTAGAGCACTTGCCCGCGAAATACAAAGGCCCCGAGTTCGAATCTCGGTCTCGCACAGTTTTAATCTGCCAGGAAGTTTCATATTAGCGCACACTCCGCTGCACAGTGAAAATCTAATTCTTGAAACATCCCCCAGGCTGTGGCTAAGCCATTTCTCCGCAATATCCTTTCTTCCAGTAGTGCTAGTTCTGCAGGGTTCACAGAAGAGCTTCTATGAAATTTCGGAGGTAGGAGACGAGGTACTGGGAGAACTGAAGCTGTGAGGGCGAGTCGTGAGTCGTTCTTGGATGGAGAGCACTTCCCCGCGAAAGGGAGAAACCCCGAGTTCGAAACTCTGTCCGGCACACAGTTTTATCCTGCCAGAAAGTTTCGTATCAGAACACACGCCTCGGCAGAGTGAAAATTTTATTCTTGAAACATCCTCCAGGCTGCGGCTAAACCATTTCTCCGCAATATCCTTCCTTCCAGGACTGCTAGTGCTGCAAGTTTCGCAGAAGAGCTTCTGTGGAAGTTAGAAGGTAGGAGACGAGGTACTGCAGAATTGAAGCGGTAAGGGTGGGTCGTGAGTCGTGCTTGGGTAGCTCAGTTGGTGGAGCACTTGCCCGCGAAAGGCAAATAACCCGAGTTCGAGTCTCGGTCCGGTACACCGTTTTAATCTGCCATGAAGTTTCACATCACCGCACACTTCGCTTCAGAATGAAAATATCATTGTAGGAGGTATCACTCTAAATCCATGTGGTGATGGATCTTTATTTAAATTTATGGCTGATTATATGTGTCCAGCCAGTACTCGAACTAAGGACTTTACATTTCGCAGGCAAGTACTCCACCGACTGAGGCAACCAAGCACGACTAGTGTCCTAATCTCACAGCTTCCGTTTCGTAGGTTCCTCATTTCTACCTGCAACATCACAAAAGTTTTCTGCATGCCATGCGGGACAAATATTACTGGAAAAAGAGGATATTGCGGAGACGTGGCTAAGCCACAAGCAGGGGGAATGTTCTCGGAATGAACTTTTACTCTGTAGCTGTGTGTGTCGCTCATTTGAAGCTTCGTGGCAGATTAAAACTGAATGCCACATCGATCTTGATCTTGCGACGCTGTCTACGGTGGACAAGTGTTCTACCAACTGAGCTATCCCAAAATGACTCATGACCCACACTCACAGTTTTACTTTCAACCAGTACGGGCTGTGGCTAAACTACCGCTCCGCAGTAGCCTTTCGCTCCGGTCTATTAGTCACGCAAGGTGTGCAGGGGAACTTCTGCCAAGTTTGAAAGATAGGAGATGAGGTTCTGGCGGAAGAAAAGCTGTGAGGGCAGATGAGGGTCGTGCTCGGACAGTTCAGTCGCTAGAGCCCATGTCCACGAAAGAGAAAGGTAGCCAGTTTTAATCACCCAGGAAATTTCGAATCATCGTAGAACACGCTGCCGTGTGAAAATTCATTGTGGAGGTATACTGTTGTCATAATCAGCAGGAAACGAACGCCATCAACCATAGCTGATGTATACATGCTGAGGTCAGAAGCAGAAAATGAGGATGTAGAGAAAATATGCGATGATATTGGAGGTGTAAGTCAGTATCTGAAGGAAGATGATTGGAAAGCTGTTGTTGTGACAGCAATTCTTGTTGGATTTGTAACCAATTTTCATTGATAATACGTCAAACTGTCTAAACTCTATATTGGTTAGAGTCATTTACGACCATTCTTCGCATGCTGCGTTACATGCCAGCGAGAACTACACCATTCCCAGAAGATACTTCGAATATTCATTGCTGAAAAGAAAGACATATCGGGTGATATGATTCAAGATGTGGTATGGATACGTCAAAACACAATGGGTCGTGGATATACAGGGTATTACAAAAAGGTACGGCCAAACTTTCAGGAAACATTCCTCACACACAAAGAAAGAAAATATGTTATGTGGACATAAGTCCGGAAACGCTTACATTCCATGTTAGAGCTCATTTTATTACTTCTCTTCAAATCACATTAATCATGGAACGGAAACACACAGCAACAGAACGTACCAGCGTGACTTCAAACACTTCGTTACAGGAAATGTTCAAAATGTCCTATGTTAGCGAGGATACATGCATCCGCCCTCCGTCGCATGGAATCCCTGATGCGCTGATGCAACCCTGGAGAATGGCGTACTGTATCACAGCCGTCCACAATACGAGCACGAAGAGTGTCTACATTTGGTACCGGGGTTGCGTAGACAAGAGCTTTCAAATGCCCCCATAAATGAAAGTCAAGAGGGTTGAGGTCAGGAGAGCGTGGAGGCCATGGAATTGGTCCGCCTCTACCAATCCATCGGTCACCGAATCTGTTGTTAAGAAGCGTACGAACACTTGACTGAAATGTGCAGGAGCTCCATCGTGCATAAAGCACATGTTGTGTCGTACTTGTAAAGGCACATGTTCTAGCAGCACAGGTAGAGTATCCCGTATGAAATCATGATAACGTGCTCCATTGAGCGTAGGTGGACGAAACTAAAATGAGCTCTAACATGGAAATTAAGCGTTTCCGGACACATGTCCTCATAACATCTTTTCCTTATTTGGGTGTGAGGAATGTTTCCTGAAAGTTTGGCCGTACATTTTTGTAACACCCTGTAGACACGACAGAACACAATAGGGCCTGCTGCTATACCTCATCCTTGTATCGACACATCTTACCTCGCTGATTCTATCAACCGACTGACACATACACCATGTTTCAATATCATTGGATGTCGATGGTCAAACGATCGCGTAGTATCAGATCCACACCACTCACCGTGCCCCAGTATGAACGATGAACCATTTTAAAGGGATGGTCGAAATTAGGTGTCCACCGTGGTTTTTGGGTAACGTATTTTCCCAAACCCGCCGAAACCCAGGGTCCAGTGTCCTGCCACAGCCAGAGCTGCTTACAATCAATGGCAGCAGAGGACTTCTGATGTAAGTAATCACTGCCAGTCTTCCAACGACTTTGTGAAAAATGATGGAGGGGCAGACAGTTCGTTGCACCCGGCGGCTTTCAGGTGATCTACTGCCTTTAAAGATGGAATAATCAGCGAAAAGCATGAAGACGCAGAAGGCAATGGAAACAATTGCACTGCAGATACGCAGTGTTTATCTGCGGCACATGTAGTGTCACTGAAAAAGTGTATGACGATCTTCCCAATAGCAAATATTCCGGACTGGTCCTCCTTCGGATCTCCGGGAAGTACTGATACGGGGAAAATCATATTGAGAGAAAACAAGTGAATAACCAGTGAAAGGGTAACAATCTACCAGTCGAATCGTGGAATGTCACAAGGCTGAATGTGATAAGGATGCCAGAAAATCTGAATACGAAGTACAGAGGCTCATGTAGATATTGTGGCGGAGTGTGAAGTTCAGTGGAAGAAGTTGTAACGGCAGTAGGATCCACGTTACAGAGGAAGGTAGGGGGAGACGATTTACAGTGAACCGTTTTGTCAAACGATTATTTCCATCAGAAAAAGCAGCCAACACCAAAAAGAGTAGTACATGAATAGGCTATATGTGGAAATGACAAGCAGAAGCGCAGGATAAAGAGAGAGCGAGAGAGAGAGAGACAGTGACGAAGACATAAAACGACAAGTTGTTCAGTATATGGAGATGAAAATCTAATAATCACGGGAGATTGGACGGTTGTACTAGTGCATGAAACAGAAGAGAGAGTTAGTGAAGAATGCGTGTCGGTTGGTTGTAATGCCATAGAGGAAAGACTTAAAGATAGTATCAGCGAATACTCTGTTCAAAATTTACGTGACTAGGAAGTATACTTGGATAAATCCTGGAGGCACTATGAAATACTTGATTCATTACACAACAGCGAAATACGAATTCGGAAGTTAGACAGTGCATTGTGAGCTGTACCAAGGAGAATGTGTAGACTAACATCACTATTTAATAACGAAGAGCAGACCGAAGTAAAAATGAATCGTCGGAAAGTATCAGTGAGTAGGGAAGTTGGGTACGAAGTAGTAAGGAATGGTGATGTGCCACAGAATTTCTCTAAGGATGTATACAGGCTAGAAAGCATAGGATAGGCGCCTGGCTGATATTTTCAAGGACTAAAGGTAGCGAGATGTCTCTCTTCCTGCTTTTCTGGACAATTAAAATTACAGTCTACGTAAATAGTACGAACAGCTTCCTTATTCGAAATTACTTCTCTTTTGTTTGTATCAAGAACTATCGCATATCCTGTTGTTGTAAGCTACCATATGGTGGCATAGAGACTGTTCTACAATGATTTATAGTTTCAAATCTTCACTCCATATTCTGATTCCTGTTTGTAATTCATGCACAACCTAAATAATGTATGATATAAAATCCATGAATCTCTCAACATTGAACTTATATTTACCACAAAATTTCGGAGGTTGTACGGGTATTTTATTTTGGTATCAGGATTCGTTGGTCTCCAGTTACTCGTTAGGAACTACCGCAATTTGTTTTATTTTTTATTCTCACTTACATTTGTATATGTACTGCAATCAAGTTATCTGCAAAGCGGGGCAAATGTCGACTATATGCGCTGTGGGTATTGCTTATTAATAAAGTGGTTAGATTCACTTACGTTACTTGCTGTTGACAACAGTAATGCTCTCTCTACTCGTGGCAGTAATAAAAAAATAGCTCTGAGCACTATGGGACTTATCTTTGGTCATCAGTCCCCTAGAACTTAGAACTACTTAACCTAACTAACCTAATGACATCACACACATCCATGCCCGAGGCAGGATTCGAACCTGCCACCGTAGCGGTCACGCGGTTCCAGAGTGAAGCGCCTAGAACCGCAAGGCCACACCGGCTAGCGTTAGTAACCAGT
This sequence comes from Schistocerca cancellata, assembly GCF_023864275.1. Taxonomy (NCBI): domain Eukaryota; kingdom Metazoa; phylum Arthropoda; class Insecta; order Orthoptera; family Acrididae; genus Schistocerca; species Schistocerca cancellata. The sequence continues at coordinate 524,512,034 of NC_064627.1, forward strand.
TCCACTGTCTGCTGTGTCTTTTTTCCCTATAAGGTCACATGAACATTAACGTTATGTGCAGTAGTATGAATAGGTTTACTAGTGGAAGAGGTGGCCTATATTCAACTCGTGTATGGTTCCACTGAAACCACTGGAAGAGTTGCTCAACTAGGCAACGCTAAACTGTTCCCACAATGACGGCAACTACATAACATTACTTTTGTGCCTGTCTCAGGGTTATTGTGTTATTCACATCAGCCCTTTGTGTTGCACTTTTGGGTGTTTGCTTATTACAAGCATTTACACTGTTTAGAAGGTATTAAGAAACAAAGGTAACTTGACAAAGAAATCGAGTATATCATAATCGTATTATGACACCACATCTCCACCGGAGATGACGAATGCTTTACACCAAAATGCTCAAAAAATATTCCTGCAAAATCTTAGAAATTTTGTCGGAAGAATTCTAGACTGAAGAGCCAAAGAAACTGGTACACCTGCCTAACATCGTGTAGGGCCTCCGTTAGCACGCAGAAGTGCCGATGGACTCGTCTAGTGTCTGAAGTAGCGCTGGAGGGAACTGACACCATGATTTCTGCAGGACTGTCCATAAATCCATAACAGTACGAGGAGGTGGAGATCTCTTCTGAACAGCACGTTGCAAAGTATCCCAGATATGCTCAATAATGTTCACGTGTGGGGAGTTTGTTGCCCAGCGGAAGAGCTTAAACTCAGAAGAGTGTTCCTGGAGCTACTCTGTGGCAATTCTGGACGTTCGGGATGTCGCATTGTCCTGCTGGAATTCCTGAGTTCGTCGGAATGGAAAGTGGACAACAATCGATTAAGATATGGATATGTCAAAACACAATAGGTCACCGGTGTGCTTAAGAACGTGTCACCTTACAGAGTCGTACTTAGACCTGTCAGGAGTCCCGTATCACACGAACTTAAACCGCCCCACAACGTTACAGAGCCTCCACCAGCGTGAATAGATCTCTGCTGACACGCAGGGTCCATGGATTCATCAGGTGGTCTCCATACTCGTACAAGTAGGCGTCCATCTGCTGGAAATAATTTGAAACGAGACCCGTCCGACCAGGCAATATGTTTTATGTCATTGACAGTCCAAAGATGGTGTTGACGGGCCCAGGCGAGGCCTAAAAAGCTTTGTGCTGTGCAGTCATCAAGAGTACACGAGTGGGCCTTCGGCTTGGAAAGCCCATATCGACGACGTTTCGTTGAATAGTTCTCACGCTGACACTTGTTGATGAACCATCCTTGAAACCTGCAGCAATTTGCGGAAGGGTTGCACTTCTTTCACGTTGAACGATTGTCTTGAGCTGTCGTTGGTCCCATTCTTGCAGGATCTTTTTCCGGCTGCAGGGATGTCGGAGATTTTATGTTTTACCGGATTCCTGATATTCACGAAACACTGATGGAAAGGTTGAACTGGAATATCTCCACTTCATCGCTAAATCGAAGGTGCTGAGCTCGCTGACTATCACACCACGATCAAACTCACTTAACTCTTCACTATCTGCCATTGTAGCAGCAGTAAGCGATCTAACAACTGCGACAGACACTTGTTGTCTTATACAGGCGTTGCCGACTGCAGCGCCGTATTCTGTCTCTTTATGTATCTTTGTATTTGAATACGCATACGTTTCTTTGGGACTTCAGTGGAGTTCACCCGGTCCAAGTCAATGGACACACACTTCCTGGTTCGGTGCCTCCAGGACTTTGTAAGTACACTTCCTGCTAATGTAAATTTTGAACACAGTATTAGCTGCTACTCCCTATTATTCCTTCCTCTATGACAATGCAGCCACCGAACACGTAATGTTTACTAACTCTGTCAAAAATGGCTCTGAGCACTATGCGAATTAGCTTCTGAGGTAATCAGTCGCCTAGAACTTATAACTAATTAAACCTAACTAACCTAAGGACATCACGCACATCCATGCCCGAGGCAGGATTCGAACCTGTGACCGTAGCGGTCACGCGGTTCCAGACTGAAGCGTCTAGAACCGCACGGCCACACCGGCCGGCTGTTTCATGCTCTAGTGCAGCCTTCCAATCTCCCGTGATTATTTATTTTAAAATCATACTGAATTTGTAGTTTTCAGTTTACCTAACCATATTGCTCCCACGCATAATATGAGTTTTAGGTGGTTCTTTGATTGTTTATTTTAGATAAAGGCATAAATTGACGCATTTTGGACTCTGACGTAAGTTTGTTAATGTCTTCAGAGTTATGAAAATGTGACATCATTACACTCGTACACAAAAGAATTTGCGAAAAACGTGTAACTAATAAGATAATTAATTTAGTTTTTCGATATGAGCAAAGATTTAATTAAAATTCAATTAACAAATAAAATAATTTGTTTATTTCATGTTTATGATTTAATTAAATCTTTGCTGAAATATGAAAGCGAAATTAATTTTCTTACTAGTTACATGTTTCTCGTAATTTTTTTTTTGTTTATGTGTACAATGATTTTGAAAGTTAAGCCGTGGTGCTGACTATGTAAAATGTTTGAGAATATAATAAATATTACTAACGACATGAATTATAATTACTGATTGAATACTGTAAACAAGTAACAGTTGGGTTAAGAGAACAATGGACAAGGATTCAGGGTGGCAGAAGTGAGTCAAGTACTCTGGCCCTAAAAATATGAATAACGAAATCTGGGTGACGCAGTATGAATTAATCTGACGCTGAGCAGACTTTGATGGATAATTTACGGAAGTTCCTTAATATAGGTGCAGCCGAGAGCAACTGACGATTGAGATCTGCACGCACTGACAAGGCCAGAGCAACAGCATGTTACCCTGTTTGCTCTGTGCGGTGATGTAAATTACAGCTGGCGAGAAGTGTGTGACAAGGCCAGAGCAACAGCATGTTACCCTGTTTGCTCTGTGCGGTGATGTAAATTACAGCTGGCGAGAAGTGTGTGACAAGGCCAGAGCAACAGCATGTTACCCTGTTTGCTCTGTGCGGTGATGTAAATTACAGCTGGCGAGAAGTGTGCGGCGGTGGCGAGACGTGGAGGAAGCACCAGTGAATCGATCGCCACCATGAAGGAATGCAAAAATCACACGGTCTAGCGATCAGGCACATGGATCGCAATTCACTCTCTAGCAGAGCCCTGAAATCACGGTAGATTTCAGTGTGTGACACACCCATTCGCTGGTCGTACCAAGGACCGATCTGGCTAACTTATATGACAGAGCGCACAAGGATACCAAATGTCGAGGCTGGTAAACTTAAAACGAATAAATGTGCCCTCGGCAAACGAGTATTCCAGGACATTTGAGGTCACACTGTTGGTACAATAAGAACACCACATGCTCTGCAGTCTAACTACTTGCAAGTGAAGTCAGTCTCAGGACAGATCCCAAGCACACACCACACATGCGAGAGCTTTTACCAGAAGATGCTTCCAGCTTGAAGTGCAGAGACCGAGTGCCTCAGACCTCTCCAGATAAAAAAATTCCGTTTTCCCGCAAAGTGCACGAACGACACTGCTTTCACCCCATCTTGAGCCAAACACAGGGCTTTAGAGTGGCTAAATCTCCCCTCCTGCATGACAGCACAAACTCATGTCAAACCAGTGCAAGAGTTAAGAAACCTGCATCTCTGAAAAAAAAAGAAGCTGCCCATTACTTGCTTTTGTAAGATTTTGCAGAGGGAGAAGATGTTTTAATCGAGGCAGCCAATGGAAGTGGGTCACAGGCGTATTTGCAGTATCGGTGAACACAAAAACTTATGAATATTTTTACACGTTGCTCTGCACACAGTGCCCGGTTTACGACTCCACTGTGTAGATGCTTCCCTTCAGTCCGTCGCAACCAGCCCAGTCCTCGGCTGGTGCCGTGGCAGGCAGCTAGGCACTGTTCTGCTGCAGACCTGTCTTGACTAGGGGCAGCTCTGTCTGTGCTGTTTGGCTGTGTGCCTGTCTTACTTAGGGATGGGCTCGCCGTCAAATGTTTCAATTTCCAACATGCCATTTCTGCGAGCTAAGAACCATAAAAATACCTCATGCTTTTAGCGCCCTACCAGGCTCCATCAACGTCTGCTCAGGCTGTTACTTTCTAGAGTCTCGCTCAAAGTGCATAAGGTTGTGATAAATTCTTTACTAAATTTCTGTATACGAAGAATAGGTGAGAGAGTAACCTGCCCTCCCACAATGTCACATTGTCATAATGCTGAAGGTATTAAAAACCTTATGTCAGAGCCAAAATGTATCACTTTATGCCTTTCTCTCAAATAAATAATCAAAGAACCACCTAAGACCCTTATTACACATGGAAGCAATATGGTTGGGTAAACTTCTGGAACTACTTTCAGCATAATACGGTTTCCAGTATTCCATAATCATATCCTCTACCAAACCTGCAGAGCAGAAACTCAGTATTTTTTATAACAAAAAAATAATATATTTGTCTTGTGATAACCAATTCGATGAAAACAGTGAGGCAAAATAAGCAAGCACAAAGTGCATGGTCGTCACACACCAGCAGTAAAGCGTGCAATGGGAGCTCCATAAGGCACAACCCAACTGCCTATCGTCCACGTGAAACGGGCTCTTGGCTTGGTCCTCCTGCGCGATGTCGAGCCCAACTCAAGCAAGAACGGTGGCTCAGGCAGGATGACTTGGGCTGTTTTACGGTACACCTTAGCGAAGTCAATAACAGCTCTATTTACAGGATGTTTCAAAAATGACCGGTATATTTGAAACGGCAATAAAAACTAAACGAGCAGCGATAGAAATACACCGTTTGTTGCAATATGCTTGGGACAACAGTACATTTTCAGGCAGACAAACTTTCGAAATTACAGTAGTTACAATTTTCAACAACAGATGGCGCTGCGGTCTGGGAAACTCTATAGTACGATATTTTCCACATATCCACCATGCGTAGCAATAATATGGCGTAGTCTCTGAATGAAATTACCCGAAACCTTTGACAACGTGTCTGGTGGAATGGCTTCACATGCAGATGAGATGTACTGCTTCAGCTGTTCAATTGTTTCTGGATTCTGGCGGTACACCTGGTCTTTCAAGTGTCCCCACAGAAAGAAGTCACAGGGGTTCATGTCTGGCGAATAGGGAGGCCAATCCACGCCGCCTCCTGTATGTTTCGGATAGCCCAAAGCAATCACACGATCATCGAAATATTCATTCAGAAAATTAAAGACGTCGGCCGTGCGATGTGGCCGGGCACCATCTTGCATAAACCACGAGGTGTTCGCAGTGTCGTCTGAGGCAGTTTGTACCGCCACAAATTCACGAAGAATGTCCAAATAGCGTGATGCAGTAATCGTTTTGGATCTGAAAAATGGGCCAATGATTCCTTTGGAAGAAATGGCGGCCCAGACCAGTACTTTTTGAGGATGCAGGGACGATGGGACTGCAACATGGGGCTTTTCGGTTCCCCATATGCGCCAGTTCTGTTTATTGACGAAGCCATCCAGGTAAAAATAAGCTTCGTCAGTAAACCAAATGCTGCCCACATGCATATCGCCGTCATCAATCCTGTGCACTATATCGTTAGCGAATGTCTCTCGTGCAGCAATGGTAGCGGCGCTGAGGGGTTGCCGCGTTTGAATTTTGTATGGATAGAGGTGTAAACTCTGGCGCATGAGACGATACGTGGACGATGGCGTCATTTGGACCGCAGCTGCAACACGGCGAACGGAAACCCGAGGCCGCTGTTGGATCACCTGCTGCACTAGCTGCGCGTTGCCCTCTGTGGTTGCCGTACGCGGTCGCCCTACCTTTCCAGCACGTTCATCCGTCACGTTCCCAGTCCGTTGAAATTTTTGAAACAGATCCTTTATTGTATCGCTTTTCGGTTCTTTTGTTACATTAAACCTCCGTTGAAAACTTCGTCTTGTTGCAACAACACTGTGTTCTAGGCGGTGGAATTCCAACACCAGAAAAATCCTCTGTTCTAGGGAATATACCATGTTGTCTACAGCACACTTGCATGTTGTGAACAGCACACGCTTACAGCAGAAAGACGACGTACAGAATGGCGCACCCACAGACTGCGTTGTCTTCTGTATCTTTCGCATCACTTGCAGCGCCATCTGTTGTTGAAAATTGTAACTACTGTAATTTCGAAAGTTTGTCCGCTTGAAAATGTACTGTTGTCCCAAGCATATTGCAACAAACGGTGTATTTCTATCGCTGCTCGTTTAGTTTTTATTGTCGTTTCAAATATACCGGTCATTTTTGAAACACCCTGTAGATAAAAACGGTGTAGTTTCACTTGCCATGCCATACAGGAGCTTCCAACCGTCGAGACTAGGCAAAAAAGTGGTAACTCTAACGGTACTGGTCACTGTCGTCTATAAATCAAATTGCTTACAGTTCCACAGATCTAATGAATAAACTGGATGCGCTACAATACTAAAGGGCCTTCCACATGGGAGGACGTGCAAGCATTTGAAATGAACTGCTACTGTTCGCTTTGCACGGAACCTTGACTTTCCAAATTAGAAGTGCCGAGTTCCATCTGTGGCTCACTGTAGGTGATGTGTTGCTTGTCAAGTGAGACACCGTTACTCGGCAGACACGGAGCCAGGCGATGTCTTTAAACTGGACCCAGTGAGTCACTCGTCTCCAGTGTCACTGCTGACGGGCCCTGACTTATAGTTTCGGGACGTATTATCAAGTTAGCAGCTCCACTGTTTCTGCCGACTGCCAAAATATTAACATCAGTGTGTAGCGTACTAAGAGTTTTCTTTTCTTGTGTGTCAGCGAAAACAACAGTGATTGCATTACTGCAGGATACCTTAGCGATTTACAATGAATATTCTGCAAGGCAACCTACAATTTCCTTGATTTCTGTAGTTTACGCAACTGCAGTGTGACCTTTACGTTAGTAAAATTTAATTATTAAAGTAGTACGTCAGCAATATTAAATTATTTAAGTAATAAGGCCATGAGTTCCTGAAGCAAGGTTAAATTACTATTCCTCCTGCACGGCACTTTGTTTTTTGTATGCACGGTGTTCATAACTAAAGTTACAGTTTCAGAAAGCTGTAGAAAGGGAATCATTTCTCAGAATGACATCAAATTTGAACAGCATATTATTGGATCAGGGAGAAAACGTCATGAAACAAAAAATTACAAAAAATTGTACCAATAGATGGCGCTGCAAGCATGTTAACGTAAATGGAGTCGGCTACAAATGACATGTGAATCGCAGTACGGCGTCTATGGTTTGAGTTGCACATTACACAATCTGTACTGTTCTGTGCACACATGTTCTTCAGTCAGCACTGCACCAAAGCTAGTTAGGCAAACCGATTCACCAAGGCAAGATTGTTCCACACTGGATGGAAAAAATCGGTTTTTAATTGTCGTGAGTCCAAAAATAGCATAATATTCCCAATGACATCAGTTTTTAATTGCACTGGCTCTGAAAACAGCACTTAAAGCAAAATGAAATCGCTTCCTAATTGTCTTAATCGGGACACTGAATCTAACATTATTCATATAACTCACAGCCAAAAGTCACACTGTTTAAGATACGGCCATGCTGTAGGGAAATGAGGGCTGATCATCCTATCATTTCCGAAATGTCTCTGCAGCAGCCACTTCAATGGCTGTGCAATGTGTAGAGGAGTGACATCTTGTATAAACATGATCCTACGCACACATCCACAATGTTGAAGGGTTGGAAAACGTTGCTACGCAAAAGACTTCATGGCGTTTACCAGGTAACAGGACCCGCAGGACTAATCTCCTCGAAAAAAGCGGTCCTGCGATAAACGATGCCCTCAACCCGCATCACACAGTCCCCCTTTGTAGGATGAGGTGGAAGACCCTACTGGTTGATGTGCGTTTGCGTTTTTCGTTCCCCATATTCTGCAGTTCTGCATATTGACACGTCCTTGGAAACGGGAATGGACTTCCTCTGCCCACAAAATGTACCATAGCCACTCATTGTCCTCCTCAGTGCGATCGGGAAACTCCAGGGCGAACGTTTGTCCAGCTGGCAGTTCATCAGGAAGCAACTTCTAAACGTGGATGATTTTGTAGGGATAGAAATGCAGTATGTTTCACAGTACTCGTATTTTGTGCAACGTGCTCGCAGGTACGTCTAAACCTCTGGCAATTTCCCGTGCACTGTATGTTTGAACACGAGCACTCCACACCTCCAGCAGTGCTGTGACCAAATCTTAACTGCTTTCCTCTCTGAGCCATATTGCACATCAGAAGAACTTGTCTTTTCGAATTTTGTAATAAATTTCTCGTCACCTTAGCAGACATCGGACCAAAGCCCTTCTTCATACCCTTGAGTGTCCGGAACTTCTACAGGGCTACTGATGCACTCACCGTTATTGTAAAAGAGGTTCACCAGCAAGCGCAATCCTTCATGGTGACAGTCAGGTTGGGTGTCTCAGACGCAAACGGAGGAGAAGTGTGGCGCGTGTATGTTGGTGTGCATATTCTGACACTTACAGTGCCAAATGTTGGTCTCTTTTTCCAATAACCTTTCTGCCTCCGTCAATAATGTGCTGTTCAAACTTGACTCCATTCTGAGCAGTGGTTCTCTTTCTACAGCGTTTTGAAACTGGAACGTTAACTATGCACACTTCGTTAGAGACCCTAATTATCGCCAGCTTTCAAGGTAAAACAAAGCCGATCAGGAAACAGAGAGCTCTGAGGTATCTCACTTACATTCGTACTGGCTTTAGGTTGTGAATTAAATGCTACTACGATTTCAAAATGTGCTTCTCAGGTAAGATTGAAATTCAGACGGCTTAAACAAATAAATTTACCTGTTCGGTTGTGGAGACAAATTATGATGGTATTCATTTTAGTTTTGTCACACAAGTGCGTGACTGTCATTCAGCAGAAGTCACACAGCACCAAGGAGAAACAAAAGATTTGTGGCTAGAGATTCCTGAGATAACACAGCCTCGAATATAAAGTCGTATCCCCGTCGCAGCCGCCCCGAGTTGGCTACGTATTGTCCCTGCCGACAGACTGAACTCTATCTCCCGTGTCTTCTGCACAAAGAGAGAAACGGAGAAGTAGGGGACGGCTGCAGACGGCGACGGAAAAACTTGGGTGACTTCGCCGCCCGGCGTCGCCCGGTAACTTATCTGGACTGCCACAGTGTGCCCAGCTTGTCAGTGGACCCTGTGCTTTCAGCAAAGTGGATCAGACTGGCGACCGCCGCCTTGTTTACAGAGGCAGGCTCGCAGCGCCAATAGACTGTTTGGAGACTCGCAAAACAGATCCCAGCTGGGATTTGCAAGACAATCGACGATCGGCTGTGGTCTATCCGATAAGTGAACAGACGTTGCCGGACACAGGTGCTGCCTGACAGAGACGTAAATTTTGCTCGTACCCCTTGGGTTCTACGTGTGTAGCAAGTTCTTCTCGTAAACTGAGAGATCAACGTAGTGTCTTTTGCCGCATACATTACCAATGTAGCGTTGCGACGGTGCGATCATCCCTTTTACATTATTATCACGCAATACAGAGGGTTACATGAAACGAACGTTAATGTCATTATGGTGAGGCAAACCAAGACAATTGCAAGCGAAATACATGAACCGAATGTTAATGTTATGATAGTGAGACAATCAAAGACAGTTTCAAGTTCGACCACATCGTCTAGAGGTATTCCGTAAAGACTAAGTGGAAAACAGGCTGCAGATAGCAAGAAAACATTCAAGAAAATTTACCCGAAATTATCTATCATTTCTTCTTTACCTCTTAAAAGCAATTTAAGATACTGTACCACCTGTGCTACTTTTAGTCTCTAGTACTGAGACCACACGTATACTATTATAGCATAATATGCATAAAATACATAAATACTCGATGCCATGGGGTTTAGTCTGAAGACTGGCGCTCAGTCCGGAACCGCGCGACTGCTACCGTCGCAGTTTCAAATCCTGCCTCGGGCATGGATGTGTGTGATGTCCTTAGGTTAGTTGGGTTTAAGTAGTTCTAAGTTCAAGGGGACTGATTGTGGTGTCACCGCCAGACACCACACTTGCTAGGTGGTAGCTTTTAAATCGGCCGCGGTCCGCTAGTATACGACGGACCCGCGTGTCGCCACTGTCAGTGATGGCAGACCGAGCGCCGCCACACGGCACGTCTAGTGAGACGTACTAGCACTCGCCCAGTTGTACAGCCGACTTTGCTAGCGATGCTACACTGACAAATACGCTCTCATTTGCCGAGACGATAGTTAGCATAGCCTTCAGTTACGTCATTTGCTACGACCTAGCAAGGCGCCATTTATCCTTTGCTATGTATCTAATGAATCATGAACCATCCGACCGATGTACACCAATTATGGATTAAAGTTAAGCATTACATCAACTACGTACTTTATTTATTAGACTCAACTCCTTTAATTGTTCCAGACCTCACGCCAGTCTGCGTGAGCTAAACGCGTGCAATTCGGCCTCCTCTAGCAATACGGTGTTGGCTCTTCTGCCAACACTACACTGATGACCACAGATGTTAAGTCCCATAGTGCTCAGAGCCATTTGAATCATTTCATTTCTGCATTGCTAATACTTCCCACATTCATTTGAAATCGCTTACTGTAGTCAACATTTCGGCTCCCTCTACATTTAATTCATTATGTCTGTTTATACTGCATTCAGTCATTTGCTTCTATAATACGCATGAGAAGAGTTCGTATGAATTACACCACTGTGCATATATCAGATGACTGAAAAATACTTTTTATGCTGATTCCAACTCTGTTTCCGGTTTTTTGCCACAGTTTAATGTGAAAGGTATGTTACTACGCCAGTGGGTTATGCATTGGAGGTAAATTTCTCAATACTGCACAATATAACTTTAAGTTGTTACACATTTATATGCTAGTTATTATTGAGCGACCTTGAAAGAGTTCTTTATCTCGCAGGCTTGCATTATCGGTGCTCTACTGTGATTAATCTGTCTATTTCAGTCAGTATTAATAAATCAGTTCGCCTATTGTTTGTAGTTACATGTACGTCAACACGCAAGTCTGTGAATAACCCAAATGTTTTATATTACACTTATAAAATTAGCTGTTTAGGCGCTGTGTAATTTTTACAACAGACTTTGTGAATGTTTATTTTAAAATGAAACTTTGTGCTCAGTGTGACGGATGGGTGCAAACGGCTGTTTGCAGCTATTGTGCTGAGAGGTTAAAATTGCGGCCGAAAGAGACAACATGCATGTGATTTTCCATTCTAGTGGTACGGAAGTGGCCTAAAATTCACCTTAATGACCATCACTTCTGTTCAATTAATGTTCGTGTGTGCAACTCGAAAAATAAGGAACATATAGTGTATCCAAGCGTTCATTCAGCCATTTCGACATTTGCACCTGAATTAGATTTGATTGTTCCTCTTCCTCCAGTTGTTTCAGAGAATGTGGCAGAAAATGATGATGATGAAAATTGAAGCTCATGCAATTACCGAAAACGATAATGTCCATCAGCCTAAATGCGACTTCATTCTGCGTCTGTTCTCTGAGTGAACTTAATAATCTCGCACGATATATGAATTTTGTTAAGGAATCTACGGAGCTACATGGTCTCCGCTTAAAAAGTAAGAAAATCCTACAAACAGAAACACATTACTCATGGTACAGGCATAGAGAACAAGAACTATAGCCTCTCTTCTGACAGAACGAGTCCTTGGATTTTTGTAATAACAAACATTAGTTAATGCACTTCTGTGGAATTCAACATGATCTTACACAGTGGAGACTCTTCTCGACTCACTACGAGGAGCCTGAAAGGCATCTTGCTGCAAAACGGGAACGTGTGCGGTTCAGTTCCTGAATTCCCTCGTTTCAAATGAGTCGTTTCGTGACATGAATATATTCCTAAAAGTATCCAGTATGTGGAAAATAAATGGTTTATCTGCGGTGACTTCAAAGTTAACGAAATATTATTAGAACAACAAGCTGGGATCACAAAAGCGCCTTGCTCTCTATGCGAATGGGACACTTGGGCAAGGTAAAGACACTGGAGTGTGAGAATTTGGGTAGGGCGGAGTAATTCAGTATCTGGAACTAAAAATACCTTCACAAACTGCTTATATACGGAGTTTCCTGTCGGATTAACACTGCGCACCGGACCGAGACTCGAACTCGGTACCTTTGCCTTTCGCGGGCGGCTGCTCTACGAACTGCAGTACCAAAGGACGTTTCAAGGCCAATCTTCGGTGCCTCACCTCCACCAGTACATCGTCCACAATCTTCCAAACTTCCCAGAAGCTCTCCTCCGAATATTGTAAGACCAGCAACGCTAGAATAAAGCATATTGCGGGGACATCGCTTAGTCACACTTTCCAGAATGAAATTTAGACTCTGCAGCGGAGTATGCCCTGATACGAAACTTCCTGGCAGATTGAAACTGCGCGGCAGACCGAGCCTCGAATTTGGGATCTTTGCCTTTCGTAGGCCGTTGCTCTACCGACTAAGCTACCGAAGCACGACTCGTGATTCCTCACAGCCTCACTTCTGCCAGCACCTCGTCTCTTACATTCAAACTTCACAGATGTACTCCGGCGAAGCATGCAAGACTAGCACTCCTAGATGAACGGATATTGCGAGGTATAGCTTAACCACAGCGTGGCGGTCTGGGCAGAGTTTCCGCTAATGTGAAACTTGATGCCGGAATAAAACTGTGTGAAGGACCGAGACTAGAAGTAAAGACCTTCACCATTCATGAGCAAGTGCTCTACCGACTGAGATACCCAAGCACGACTCACGACCCATCCTCACCGCCCCAATAAGATATTACGTTTAATGAAAAAAATACGAGCTTACGGAATATCGGACCAGGTTTGCGATTGGATTCAGGATTTCCTAGAAGAAAGAACTCAACATGTCATTCTTAACGGTTCAAAATCTGCAGATGTAGAGGTAATTTCGGGAGTACCGCAAGGAAGCGTGATAGGACCTTTATTGTTTACAATATACATAAATGACTTAGTTGACAACATCGGTAGCTCCGTGAGGCTATTTGCAGATGACACGATTGTCTACAAGAAAGTAGCAACATCAGAAGACTCGTACGTACTCCAGGAAGACCTGCAGAGGATTAATGCATGGTGCGACAGCTGGCAGCTTTCCCTAAACGTAGATAAATGTAATATAATGCGCATACATAGGGGCAGAAATCCATTCCAGTACGATTATGCCATAGGTGGTAAATCATTGGAAGCGGTAACGACCGTAAAATACTTAGGAGTTACTATCCGGAGCGATCTGAAGTGGAATGATCACATAAAACAAATAGTGGGAAAAGCAGGCGCCAGGTTGAGATTCATAGGAAGAATTCTAAGAAAATGTGACTCATCGACGAAAGAAGTAGCTTACAAAACGCTTGTTCGTCCGATTCTTGAGTATTGCTCATCAGTATGGGACCCTTACCAGGTTGGATTAATAGAAGAGATAGACATGATCCAGCGAAAAGCAGCGCGATTCGTCATGGGGACATTTAGTCAGCGCGAGAGCGTTACGGAGATGCTGAACAAGCTCCAGTGGCGGACACTTCAAGAAAGGCGTTACGCAATACGGAGAGGTTTATTATCGAAATTACGAGAGAGCACATTCCGGGAAGAGATGGGCAACATATTACTACCGCCCACATATATCTCGCGTAATGATCACAACGAAAAGATCCGAGAAATTAGAGCAAATACGGAGACTTACAAGCAGTCGTTCTTCCCACGCACAATTCGTGAATGGAACAGGGAAGGGGGGATCAGATAGTGGTACAATAAGTACCCTCCGCCACACACCGTAAGGTGGCTCGCGGAGTATAGATGTAGATGTAGATGTAGATATTTAATAAAACGTATCGGACTATTATGCCGTTGTCGAATGGATTTCATCTAAAACCTAAGGTTTCGTCCCCATCTGCGGAGGACATTTTCAAGGGGGATCGTAGCTTCTTTGAATGTTCGTTTCACCCTGGGTCTCTGCTGACTACAGCAAAATTCTGTTTCCGCACGCTTCCGCTCAGTGGCGTGACGCCACACGTTTTGAATACGCGAACGCAATTGGTCGTTGTTGACTGCCGTCGTCCCCTGTTGTCATCATCCCATGGTGAATGACTGGTAATCTTCTTCAGCATCGGAATCCAGATGCATTCAATTTCAAGTCGTCCTCCTTCCTATTGAAACCCGTGAGATGTTGTACAACCTCTATGGCCTCTCGCTCTATAACCTTTCGAGTATGCGCTTGTGGCTGCTAGTACTTGGGTCCTATCAAAATAAATGTGGTGGTCTCCCGTCTGCAAAGTATGGCCCGCAACAGCAGATCTCCCCTGTTCTGCAATCGCTCTTGGGCTCTTCTAATTGTTTTTGACCGTTATTTTTGTAGTAACCACGTGCACCTACCCACAACTACCCGGAATCCTATAAATTTCTGCTCAAGCGTCGGTGAAATCTACAGATTTCCTGCCTTTCATTAAGAACGTTTCTGACCGCAAAGGAAAAATCTTGGAAAAGCGGAACATCGCGGTAATCTCCAAACCCATGCGGAAGATACAAGATCACCTAAAATCGGCGAATGATGCTTGCCAACCGCCAGATAAAGCAGGTATTTGTAAGATTCCGAATAGTTGTGGGGAGATGTACATAGGTACTACAAAAACAACTGTCAGAAAGTAATTGGAAGAGCAAAAGGTTGGTTGTTGAAGAGGGAAGATTGACAGATCAGCTGTTGCAGAACGTAGTTGGCAGCCAGGAGACTACAACATTCAGTCTGATGGTATTCAAGTACTCTCAGCCACAAACGAACACCACGAATGGTTTCACAGAGAGGCCGTAGAGCTTGTAAAAAACCACAGGAATTCCATTAGGAAAGAGGAGGGCGCGAAATTGAAGGTGTGTACCGGTCTTTCGCCATGGGATGATGCAACAGCTGACGACGGCAGTCGACAACCGCCAATTGCGTGGCGTATTCTAAACACGTGACGTCACGCCACTGCGTGGATGTACGCGGAAGCGGAATTTTGCTGTAGTCATTAGCGAGTTGGGGTGTGCATCATTCAACAAGGCTACGATCCCTTCATCAAATGTCCTCCGCAGATCGGGACGAAACGTCGAGTTTTAAAATGAAATCCCTTCGACCACGGCATAATAGCCGGAAATATTTTGTTCATTGTGACATTTCTGGCAGCGGAAGTTTGCAATTTGTAGCCTCACTACCGCCAGTACATCAGTTACTGCCTTAGAAACTTCGCAGAAGTCCTCCTGCGAAACTTGCAAGACTATCATACCTGGAAGAAAGGCTACTTCTGAGACATGGCGTAGCCAGAGCCTCGGGGATGTTTCCAGAACGAAATTTTCACTCTGAATCTGAGCTGATGTGGAAGTCCCTGGCAGATTAAAACTGAGTGCAGATCTTTGAACCTCACAGGAAATTGCTCCACCGGTTTTCTTTTTCTCTTTAAATGAGGAACCGTTGCGGGAGAAGGGCGTCTCGTAGGGCAGAGGTCGACACACGAGACCTGACCAACCCGTCACCATGCCCACGCAACATGCACTGGGATCGGGGAGGTGATTAAGCAAGCTTTTTTATTTATTTATTGCTCACTTAGTTCCTTAAGATGACCTTCACTGCACGGAAACACTTGCAGCCTAGAGACTGCCTCAATTTATCTTCTCGAAGAGTTGGATTCCGTTTGAATTTCTCAATAATGTCCTGATTCTACTGTGCTTTCTCCGAGTTTTGTTTACTGTTTCGGCTTATCGTAACTTGGAGCGCGTCACTCGCTACAAGGTGCACATTTGCATCCTTGCTGTTCCAGATGATGGCGAAGGTACTCTCCTTGTAGTTTTTATATTTTTTCTTCTTTTTCTACAAGAATTAAACTCGAATGTTACTACATCAGTTAGACAGTAATCGTAGTTTCAGGCATGCCTGTTGCCTCACAACTGGAAGGCGTTTTTACATTCCTCCAGAAACAAAACATGTTCTAAAGGCACTTACAATGCGGTATACACCCATAAATGAATAAACTTTCTGAAAATTTAAACATAGCCCCTATGTGAACATAAAAGAACGTTGAGGATACGTATCTTCCTTTTATGTAAGAATGCTTGTCGTAAATCAGATTCCCTCTATAGTGCTAGAGGGCTATAAGATATGACTACATACGTAGAAAGGACTTTTTGCATTGTCACCCTGAAGTTCAAAACTGCCGGCAAATAGCCACCCATCTTTGATTTCCATTTTTCTTGTTTGGAGATCTTCGTGTACGCTTGCGTGATGTCGTATGGAGATTGTGATAGAGACTTTTTCTTCCTGCCCAAGCTGAACTGAACCAACTTATGCATTAACCAAAAAGGTCGAATGTCGTTTCTCATTTGGATAAGACTATCTTGTTGGAACCAGCAGTTCTTCCAAAGAGATGTCGTTATCAGTCGTACGGTTCGCAATGGAAAATTTATGTCGTGTCCATTGCATTCCACGTTAGCGGCGCCGCAAGTAAAACGGTGAAGTGGAATATGTTCGTAACATTGGTCAGTATTTGACAAGCCGATCGTATGTACTTATGGTGTTATATAAATCGCATTACCACGTACCTCTTACGTGTCACGATGAGGTTTCAAAACGAATGTTTTGCCAAACTCTATACCAAGGGATTGTGAGGAAGTTCTTCGCTAATTTGCTTATACACTTACCTTTTGTCAGCACTTTATAAACTTCTTTGCTTGTGTAGTTCCTTAGCCTTTGTCTGATGTATCCATGCTCAATAGTGTATAATATGTGACTTCCTGTAATTAATATTGCCGACCGTAAGTGGCACCCTGTTGTCTGGAGGCGGTACTGCGTTCGCAATGTATCCAGTGAGATTTCCATTACTTGCTACTAGGGCCTTGGGCATCTAGATATCAGTAGAGCTCTATATTTATCTCGAACTTCGGTGAGCCCTAAACCTCCTATTGTTTCAGGTACACTCATGGTTTGTTAATCAATCCTAAGGACTCCCCTCTTCACACGAACAACGCTAGAGAATATGCAATTCACTTATCTATTGTTGGAGGCAAGGGGAAAATACTTGCGAGGTAGTAAACCTCAGGAAGTAAAGCAGGATTTATCAGCGTGATTTTTTGTATCATATCTAAAGAACGAGAGGAATTCTCTCCTAACACCGCTCAGAGGGTGTTGAGGTTACTTTTCCAATTCCAGGACGCTTTCTTGGTAGGATACTTACTAAACCGTATACCCAGAATTTTGATGTTGCGTGCTTGCTGCTCTACTCGTCCAGTTTCAACAAATCCTATGCTTCCAGCTGTAAAATGCTAGATTTAACTACATTGATTTATCTCCAGAACAGTAAATATATGTTTGGGCAACATCCTGTATTTCAACATCGTTAGGATCAGTTCCGTAAACCGTCAGGTCATCAACGTAACATCTACATACATATTTTCTGCATCCATTTTCAATTCCATGGAGCTTCACAAATAGTGGTCGTTGAAGAGGCTCGATTCATATAGAGAATAGCAGCGTAGAGATGGGAGAGCCTTGTTTTATAGACGCTGCGATGGGAATTATTACTGTGCATTGTCTATTGACAAGAATTCTATGAGTTATGGTTCAAATGGCTCTGAGCACTATGGGACTTAACATCTGAGGTCATCAGTCCCCTAGAACTTAGAACTACTTAAACCTAACTAACCTCAGGACATCACACACATCCATGCCCGAGGCAGGATTCTAACCTGTGACCGTAGCGTCTAGGAGTTACATGAGTGTATAATTTCATAATGACATTTGCTAAAAAAGGCTTCTATCTTATTTTGGACATGACACGTAGCATGTGGTTGCGACCGACCTTACCAAATTCTTTACCCACGTCTAACGACGTGATGGTCAGTCATCAGTTGAATGCCGAAGCGACAGCCACTTCGCTTGCTGTATTGTTGTCCTTGGAACGGCACACTTCTGATACTGATCGATGAGGCTACCAACAATGGTGTTCAATGGATGAAGTAATACCCTAGCACTTACGTTGTCAGTCAGCGTTTAAGAGAGGTAGAGGGCGCATGAGCTGCACCCATGGTCTAGGGGCTGGCAAGTACGTTAGCTCAGCGTCTATGGTCAGAGAGCTGACCGGTCTCTGTAAAAAAAACACTGAGTGAAGGGTACAACAATGAACCTCAACGGATGTCATGGACGTCCGCTATGACCAAATACAACGAATAATAAATGAATGAGATAAAAAAAGTGGTAGCTACTTTGATTAGTGATCGAAACGTCCTCGGCCCTGGGTTCGAATCCTGGAACCGCTTAAATTTCGATCAATAATCATTACTGACGGCCGAAGAATTCTGACACAAGAATTCACCCTCATACTGCAACCTTTCATGTCAAAGAGTGTGGAGTAGCGAACAGAGGATCAGGGCTCTCTCTTTTCTTAGGGTTGGGAAACTGCCCTTAAGGGCGGTGGAATCAGCACTGATCAACAGCATGAGGATATAGAAGGAAATGGAAACCACTGCATTAAAAACACGTAAGGTATATCCACAGGACATGAGCAACGTAATTGAAAATGTGTCATGATGCTCTCCATTGGCAAAAGGTTCCCGAATAGCCTCCGATTTGGATCTCCAGGAGGAGCCTGCCAGGGGGGGCAATGAAAATGAAAAAAAGATTGAATAATAAGCGAAAGGATAACGTTCTATGAATCGGGGCGTGGAATGTCAGAAGTTTGAATATGGTAGGGAAACTAGAATATTTGAAAAGGGCAATGCAAAGGCTCAATCTAGATATAATAGGGGCGAGTGTAGTGAAATGGAACGAAGACAAGGAATTCTTGTCAGATAGGTGTGGGTAATACCAACATCAGCAGAAAATGGTATAAAGGGAGTAGTATTCGTTACGAATAGGTAGTTAGGGCAGAGAGTGTGTTACTCTGAACAGTTCAGAGACAGGGTTGTTTTTATCAGAATCGACAGCAAACCTACACCGAGAACGATAATCCAGGTATACACGCGGATGTCGCAAGCTCTAGATGAGGACACAGAAAAAGTATATGAGTATATTGAAACGGGAATAGAGTACGTAAAGGGAGATGAAAGTATAATAGTCATGGGGGACTGGAATGCAGTTGTAGGAAATGAGTAGAAGATATGGTTACAGGACCTTATGGATTTGGGACAAGGAATGAGAGAGGAGAATGACTAATTGAGTTCTGTAATAAATTTCAGCTAGTAATAGCGAATACTCTCTTCAAGAACGACAAGATGACGAGGTATTATTGGAAAAGGCCGAGTGATACGATAAGATTTCAGTTTGATTACATCACTGTCAGAGATTCCGAAGTCAGATACTATATAGTAAGGCGTACCCAGGAGCAGATATAGACTCAGATCACAATATAATGTTTTGAAGAGTAGGCTGAAGTTTAAGACATAAGTCAGGAACAATCAATACGCAAAGAAGTGGGATGTGCAAGTACTAAGGAATGAAGAGAAATGCTTGGAGTTAAGGCTATAGATACAGCAATAAGGAATATCTCAACAGGCAGTACAGTTGAAGAGAATTGACATCTCTAAAAAGGGTCATCACAGATGTTGGAAAGAGAAAATATAGGTACAAAGAAGGTAACTGCAAGGAAACCATGGTTATCAGAATAAATGCTTCAGTTGATCTATATGAATTCTAAAATTGTTCCAGGAAACTAAGTAATTCAGATATACAAGTTGTTGAGGAACAAAATATTTAGGAAGCGCAGGGAAGCTAAGACGAAATGGCTGAATGAAAAATGTGAAAAATCGAAAAAGAAATGTTACAGCATACAGAAAAGTCAAAACAACCTTCGTTGAAACTTAAAGCAAGGCTGGTAACGTTAAGAGTACAATGGGAATTCTACTGTTAAATGCAGAGAAGAGTGCGGGTAGGTGGAAAGAAGCCATTTGTCTGATGTGATAAAAGAAGAAACAGGAGTCGATTTAGACGTGATAGAAGATCAAATATTAGAATCAGAATTGAAAAGAGCTTTGGATGACTTAAGATCAAATAAGGCAGAAGAGATGGGTAACATTCCATTACAGTTTCTAAAATCATTGGCGGAGTTGGCAACAAAACGACTATTCACGCTGGCGTGTATGAGTCTGGCGACATAGCATCTGACTTTGGGAAAAATATCATCGACACAATACCGAAGCCTGCAAGAGCTGAAACTGCGAGAATTACGGCACAATCAACTTAACAGCTCATGCATCCAAGTTGCTAACAAGATTAATGTACAGAACAATGGGAAAGAAAACTGGGAATGTGCTAGATGACAATCAGTTTGGGTTTAGAAAAGGTAAAGCCACGAGAGAGGTAATTCCGACGTTGCGGTTGATAATTGAAGGAAAACTAATGAACAATCAAGACACGTTCATTTGTTGACCTGGAAAAACATTTGACAACGTAAAATAATGCAGGATGTTCGAATTCTGGAGAAAAATAGGGGTGATATTCAATGTGTACAAAAGCCAAGAGGGAATAATAAGAGTGGACGACTAAGAAAGAAGTGCTCGAATTCAGAAGGGTGTCAGACAGGGATGTGCACTTTCACCCTGCTGTTCAATCTATATGTCGAAGAAGCAGTCATACAAATAACAGAAAGGTTGACTGGAATTAAAATTCAAGGTGAAAGGATATCAGTGATACGATTCGAATTACAAACATTATTATCTGTGTTCTTTTGTAGCGGAAGAATGAGTGTTCTTCGTTTCTCTGGCTTATCGATTCTGCTGTTCTCGCTGACGGACGTTAATTGTTCACAGACTATAAATAATACAATTATTTGTAGCAGAAATATAATTGTGCTAAATTTATATATGAGATTAATAATTGTAGTGCGTGTTTTCGTCAGTAGCGAGTACTTATCCTGTATATGATTCAGTGTGTAGTAATTAAATGTTGCCCTGACCATTTTTGTGTAGGCTCATTATTGTAGCGACGCCATTAATGACAAAAATTATGCATGTTCTTGCAACAGCCATATAATACTAAAAGTATAAAAAGAACAATCTTAATAATCTTAAAACCCCGTCTTGTAGTATTTTTCAATTCATATTAGGTCAGAGGTACAGTTTTTTGTTAATAACGACAGCAATGAATGCTTACGCTGCCATTGCACATAGGCAACTATCTTGGAGCATACAGCCCCACAGAAAAGGTTGTTTAAATGTACCATCGCGTTATATTAAAAAACGATCTTTAATCCATCATGAGTAGGACTGATGTCTTCACGTTGGGATATGTATGAGATTGTGGGTGATAGCGCCCTGAGAAAAATTAGCCGTAGCTTTTAACAAACATAAAAGACAAAAGATTCATTATTTCTATTTTTCAAAACTATTTCATACGATAAGAATAATGGGACAGTTATCGTTGTATGAAGTATTCAATTAAAAATTTAATTATTCATTACGCGACAGACGTAGAAGGTGGTCGGTGGTAACGCTTCAGACTGATGACCAAAAAAGGAGAAAGGTGGTTCATGCTTTGTATTAGAGCAGCCCTTTTTAGCAGCCAACACTATGAGTCTTTCTAAAATCACCCAGGAAATATTGGCTGACGTACATAATTCGTCGAGCACTGTAGTCAATGTACTACCGATTAAATTACAGTACTTCAAGTAAAACTCTCCTGGTAAACCACCGGGTCAGACGAGGTGCTCCTCAAGCTTCCTTTCCACTCTTAGTTCAGTTCCTCTTCAGTGATCTGAGCTTCCAGTTCTACATATTCTGTTCCCGTTACAGTTGCGTCAACGTCTTTTAAAAAAAAAACTAACAATTGTTTTCATAGTCACTGTACACGTTAGCATACAATCTCTTGAAATGGTCATGGGCTATCTTTTAATGACCTGTTGGTCGATAACTTGTCTTCCATCATCATTGCGGAGAGAACTTACGTGCAGTCAGCGTCTTCTTTTGAATTCTTCCAGAAAGTTGGAAAATACAGTTCTTTCATGGTCTACTCCGCTGTTGTCTCTCGACCTTATTGTAACTACCTGTATTTTCTGGGGATTCAAAGCGGTTGCTTTGGCCTTGATTCGTTTTATTCTCGTGATGCGGTGTGGCATATTGACGGTATCTCTGTGATGTTCTCTTAGACACTGGAAACAGAATTCCACTGTTTTTGCTTTACCACCGTTTCATTTCAAAAGCTTAGCTTTTCGGTAAAGATCGTAGAGTTTAGGTTTTGTGTATTACCCACTATCCCAGCTTAGGTCTGTAGCGCGTTATGTTCCTTAAGAATATTTCCGAACCTCGCTTTAGTTCGTGATCAAGCTGTGTCCATCAGGTGTGAGATGTTGAGTTTCCAGACACCTCTACCCCTAAATCTCCTTTTCCTTGTCATGTTAATCTTAGCCACAACTGTCAAATGCTCAAAAAAACTGACTGGACAGTGAGAACGCTATTTGTGACGCTACTAGTGGCTTAGATCGGTTTACCCTACTCACGGAATGGCTAATAATAAATGTGAACCCTGACTTTCGTTTTGGATGCCAGTGCCATATGTCGACGAGGTGCAATCTTTCCACTAATTCACCCAGTTGCAGGCATATATTAGGACTGTGCGTTTGGTCAGCGGCGGAAAGAGCACAGGCAAAATTACCAACAAGGATGCTGTACTCTTTCGCGGGACTGATTAACTCAACTACGCTTCCCTGGCATTCGAAAGGGACGGAGCGTAGATATTAATGAGCTGAGCTGCGTGCGTTTCAACCTAAGTTCCTCGGTCACTTGCTAACTTTTAACATCTCTAGTTACAATTCCTTCCTTGAATAACGCGGGGTGCTGCTTTCAGGTCCTTTGTTGAGGACAGCTTTGTATGCCGCGACATGTTCCACACTGTGTGTGCACACGTCTTGCAACATGAATCTGTCTGTATCGAATGCATATACAAAATCTCGTAGGCATTAAACTTTGGTCAAACTAGTAATTCTTTTAATGTTAACTGTAGATATACTATGTGACTGTATATCACTGTATGTTAACAGAAGTTGTCCTCCATGCCAGTATCCGTGCCTCCGCGCTTCTCTGTATCGCGTCTGACACTGTGAGTTGTCGGCGAAATACACTTCTCCATTTCTTCATGCCAGAGTGAGTTGTCGTGTACTGTAGTGCTTCAGACACACCAATTCCACCGCACTTCTGTATACTGCGTCCGCCACTGTGTGCTCCCATCGGATTACAGTCCTCCATTTCTTCATGTCAGGGTTAGTTTCCGTGCACTATAGTGATTCAGACACGTCGGTGATGTTAGGAGGGAGACAGTCAGTACGGCTATCACTGTGTTCTACGCCAACAATCATGGATTCGTTGGTTTGGGACTTACTGCGAATTCTTTCTCCAGAGGCGGCAGTTTCAGTGTCTGCTTCTTGTGATGAGGGTCTCGTGTTTGACGGAGTCCTTCTCTTCTGATTCTTCGTCCCATGTTTTCTGATGTTGGTAACATTACTTGGTTCTGAACATCTTCTTCCTTACCCTCCTCTCGTGTCTGCAGATGGTTGGCTTTCCGTGTTCCTTTTTTTCCCTTCGGTGCGTCTGTAGGTTGGTTGTTTGAGTTTGCTGCACCTTTTTGTATCATTATGCTGTCTGTGGATTTGTCTAATTTTCCTATTCCACAGTCTAACAGCTTTGCCATCGGCGATTTCTACGTTTGTTGATGTTCTTCCTGGTCTTCCGATGGCGTGTCAGGTAGTTTTTGTCGTATCTGCTTCGCTTTTTCTATCAAGATGAACGCAGTTTTTCAGCTATGTGGTCGGCATTTCTGCATTTTTTTGTTTTTTTTTTCGTTGGTAGAACTTTCCGTTATTCAGTCGTTTGTCATCTGTGATTCAGTCTCATGTGCCGACAGCTTTTCTTAGTTTGGATCGACGGTCATGCCATCGTTGTTCGCAATGCTATGATTGATAACTGCATCGCTGCCTCATTCAGTATCACAGCTGAGACTGTATTTTCTAGAGTTCCGTCTGCATTACTCTTCTCAACTCGTACGACCTCTTTGACGTGGCCGACTGTGTCATTCGTAACTGCCTTTGACGTCGTAGCTGGGGTTCCAGAAATTGCTGCGACGTACGTTATCGGTAACTGTGGCGTAGTGAGTGGGACAGCTGCCTGCCCCATAAGTAGTTTTGTCATTCGGCGCTGCAGACAGTCAGGGCGTTTAATCAGGTCCCGCGCAAGACCTCGGCTGCCCCTCATAAATAACAATAGCCCTATGTCGACGGACGTTAATATATGAGGACTCATGCTTTATCATATCAATTTTTACCAGCCTCGGACCGTTTAAAACAGGAAAATTATGTGTACTGGCTCTTCTCAGCAATGTTGCTTAGAATGCTGACATAAGGCTTCAAAACTGTATTCATTTGCTCTGAGGTTACTCGGATGGTAATTAGAAAACTCTATTTCTTCTGATTCCAGGTCCGGTGTGAGAATCTTTGACATCGCTGACGTTGTAGTCAGAATATTTGAACTTTAAGTTGTCTCCACATACTTCGACAATTTGGTCACATTGTTCACAATTCTTTTATTTAAGATATCGGTAATACTACTAATCGACAGATGAGTTCCAATCATATCAAATGGTTCAAATGGCTTTGAGCACTATGGGACTTAACATCTGAGGTCTTTAGTCCCCTAGAACTTAAAACTACTTAAACCTAACTAACCCAAGGAAATCACACACAACCATGCCCGAGGCGGGATTCGAACCTGCGACGGTAGCGGTCGCGCGATTCCAGACTGCAGCGCCTAGAACCGCTATGCCACACTGGCCGGCTCCAATCATATCCTCAGCTGTTCACTTAAATACTTCTTCCATAAAGTACTCTACCTCAAAAGATTTAGGTGGTGGATAATTATTGTCCAACATAAATTTCGGTGTGCCTTTCCCTACAGGCCGTGCTATCAGAAGTCCCATCTGATTTGTTGCAACAAGCTACGAACGCCATACGGCGTTAAACTCACCGACAACAGCAAAAGGCCACTAGTAACGGAGACGTAAACACGGCTCAATTCTGTTTGCCACGGCCGTCAAGGGCCGACAGCCGACTGAACTACCCGAGCATGACACACATGTCCTCAAAGCCTCTCTTCCACCACTACCTATTCTCCAACTTTCCAGACTTCGCAGAAGTTCTGCTGCGAACCTCGGAAGTCTAGCACTCTTGGAAAAAAGGTTATTTTGGAGACATGGCTTAGCCACAGATTGCGGGATGTTTCCACTCAGCAGTGGAGTGTACACTATGAACCCTTCTGGCCGATTAAAAGAGTGCGGAACCGACACTCGAAATCGGCAAGTGCTCTACCGACTCAGCTACAAAAATATTTCTTACGAGCCACCCCGACAGCTAAGTTTCAGTCAGCACCTCGTCTTGTACCGTCCAAACTTCACAAAAGTTGCGAAACTTGCAACACTAGCTCTGCTGGTAGAAAGGATGTTGCAGATAGGTACATAGCTTAGCCGCAGCCTAATGGACATTTCCAGAATCAAATTTTCCCTCTGCAGCGGAGTGTGCACTGATATGGAACTTTCGGGCGGATTAAAGCTGTGTGACGGACCGAAACTCGACCTCAGGAACTTTGCCTATTGTAGGCAACTGCTCTACCGACTGTTGTAACCTCACAACAGTTTACTTCCGTAACCTCGCAATAAAAAGGCGACTAACCTCTCAATAAAATTGTGGCTCACATATACCTTTCAATACTTAACTGACTGTGAACTTAAAATGGTAAATTTTGGACGTCAGCGGCGCTGCGTCATGGCCCTGAAAGATCATTCTGAACAAAATTTAACATTCTTACCTCAATGAAGTTGCCGGATAACGCGTATGTATCTGACAGGAGCGCCTGCGATGGTGCACGAATGACGAAACGTAATTTTTCGGATGAATCCAGGTTCTGTTTACAGCATCATGATGGTCGCATCCGTATTTGACGACATCGCGGTGAACGCACATTGGAAGCGTGTATTCCTCATCGCCATACTGGCGTACCATCCGGCGTGATGGTGTGGGGTGCCATTGGCTACACCTCTCGGTCACCTCTTGTTCGCACTGACGGCACTTTAAACAGTGGATGTTACATTTCAGATGTGTTACGACCCATGGCTCCACTCTTCATTCGATCCCTGCGAAACCCTACATTTCAGCAGGATAATGCACGACCGCATGTTGCAGGTCCTGAACGAGCCTTTCGAGATACAGCAGATCTTCGACTGCTGCCCTGGCCAGCACTTTCTCCAGATCTCTCACCAATTGAAAACTTCTCGTCAATGGTGGCCGAGCAACTGGCTCGTCACAATACGCCAGTCGCTACTCTTGATGAACTGTGGTATCGTGTTGAAGCTGCATGGGCAGCTGTACCTGTACACGCCATCCAAGCTGTGTTTGACTCAACGCCCTGGCGTATTAAGGCCGTTATTACGGTCAGAGGTGGTTATACTGGGTACTGATTTTTCAGGATCTATGCACCCAAATTGCGTGAAAATGTAATCACATATCAGTTCTAGTATAATATATTTGTCCAATGAATCAGTAGTGCACATCGCTCTCCACGACCGGCCCAACCGCCAGACTGTGAGCTACAACTACTACTGCTGCCGACACAGCTCTCTCGTCTGTGATTATATTGTGGCTCACATATCGCTGGCAGCGCGTGGGCATTCCATCGAAATTACATCTGCTCTAGTGCACTAGCAATAACATTCCTTAGTCATGGACCTCTTACACAGTGCTACCCAAGCGTGTCTCACGACGAATCCTCACAGCTCCACTTACGCCAGTACCTCGTCCTCTACCTTCCACGCGACACGGAAATTCTCCTGTGAATCTTGCAAGACTATCATCCTGAAACGGACACTGCGCAGACATGGCTTATCCACATCCTAAGAGATGTTTCAGATTAAAATTTTCATTCTGCAGCGGGGTGTGCGTTTATATGAAATTCCCTGTGCGATGAAATATGTGTGTCGAACCTAGATTCGAAGGCAGGACCTTTGAATCTCACGGGTATCTGCTCTAAATATTGAGCTATCCAAGCATGAATCTCGACCCGACCACACTTTGCGTCTTAGACTGTATCTCCTACTCAAAATTCATAAAATTAATCGTCCTCTGAGACCAATTGTTAACACTATTAATCCGCACACTTATGAAACAGCAAGATTTGTGGCAAGTCATTTACATCCATGTACTGATAAAACTGATTGGTTAAAAAAAAAACTGCATCATTTTGTAGAGAAGAGTGAGGTGCTAATTCTGTCTCCTGCTCTTTTCAGACATTATCTTTCAGTTGTATGATGAATTTTATGAGCAACTTGATCGTGCAGCTATGAGTAACCCATTATTTCCTGCAATAGCTAAGTTCTAAATGGAAAAATTCAATCAGTCAGCTTTAGAAAAGGCAAATAAGGTACCACCTCACTGGTATGGGTGTGTGGATGACACATTTGCGGTCAGGCCACATGGTAAAAAAGCTTTGGATGAATTCTTTAGTTTTCTGAATAAAATAAATCCCAATATCCAGTTCACCATGGAAACAGGAAATGGCACTAAAGTAACTATCTTCGATGTTTTAGTTATGAGACAAAACGATGGAAGTTTTGGAGAAAGGGTTTTAAAAGTAGCCCAAACGGACAGATATTTAAGTAAGAATTCTAATTACCATCGACAGCTAAAGAGAGGCGTCATTAAAAGTCTTGTCGACAGCGCCAAAACTAATTGCATGTCGGAATAACTGCTCGACGAATTAAAATATCTAAAGCAGACTTTCAAGAATAAGAAAATTGGTCAAACGCTTTGATCCGTAAACGCCCTCCGGTGTCAACAAGTAATAGATATAAAATTCCTTGTACATACGGTAAAGTTTCTTATGGAAAAGATAAAAGAAACGTGAATAAATGGCTAAAGGAACACAAAAACCTCTGCCGACGAGGGGAAACAGACAAGTCGGCTGTAGGAGAGTATACTCTTCAGTCAGGAAGTCATGAAAGGAAGTTTTCTAAAGTAAAGGTTTCGTCTACGACGATAAACTAGTATCCACGGCTATGTAGAGACGCCATTGAAACATATAAACATAGGGATCATTTTATTAGGAAAGAAGAGACCATGAAACTTATCCACACATGGACAATAGCTCTGGATGATCGATAAACAGTTTATCTTTCACAAGACGACAACCGATAGTTGAGTCTCTGTATGTCCATCTTTTCAGAAATAGTTGCGGTACTCGGCTCTTTGATACAGGATGTCAGATCAAACACCTTTCAGTCTAGTTGCCAAAGTTATTTTATTTGGCTACCAGTTTCAGCAATTTACTACGCCATCTTCAGGCCCCTGACCGGCCTTGTAGTAAGATTCCACCTCAGTTCTGGTCAAAACAGGGGCCGGCATTCGAATATTGGTATTAGTAGGTTCTTGCTTGCTGTAGCGATCACTTCAACTATAATCGGTCCAATGTCGGCCTTAGTCTCTGGCATGAGGTACACGTAATTTATGAATATATTTCCTCCTGTGCAGCCTGTTACAATTTTATGTTGACAAGAGCGTCTACCTGGGGACGTCTACTAGTAAGTATTCATTCATAATACGATATATGTAATCTGGCTGCTGTCTAAAGCCAGGTCTTGCGATAATTCTTGTTTTCTCAATTTTGTTTATGACAAGAGCCGCTCTTCTTCATCCAATGTAATGTATCGTCATGTGATGTAACAAGGCTCACTAATTCTGAAGAGGATATTTTTACAAATATCAAAACCTAGGTGGCTGATTTTTCAACCTATTCAGGTTTACACAGCTGTTGTTTGGCAGCCATCTTTAATATTTTCAAATAAAATGAGTTCGGGAACTAGAAAGCTGAAGGTGTTCGATTTGACATCCTGTATAGATAGTTAAGTTTTGTCTTTGGCAAGGATCATGTCTGTTTATCAAGTGTTGCTCCAGCCACACTAATTTTTCTGCAGTATAGATGTCGTTCTGAAACTTCCGACTCCTCAGTCGATAAGACTTAAAGGAGGAGCAACGCCTCTGAAGAGGTCCAGTGCAGTTCTAGACGAAACATTAGGAATAGAAGAGTTCTTGGACCACAATCCTATACCCCGAAAGGTTTACTAACAGCATTGTTATACGATCGTGATATCCTTCATAATGTTATTGAATAATGTATTAGTGAGGTGCTAACACTCGGGGACTGGAGCATCCACCCTCCACCCATTTGGGTTTCACTTGGTACATCTGAATGCTTCGTACTGGTGTCTGAGACATCTTACATCTCTACACAGAAGGGGCCAGGTTAAGGTCTCCTTTCTCTTAAGCTATAGATTTTAAGATGGTTTCTCACAACAGTTAAACACAATAGTAACAAACCATCAAAAACAATGTGGCTTACTAAAGCGACAAAAATAGTTTGTAAACAGAAAAAGGAACTGTATATTATAGCTAGAAGGAGTTATGGTCCAGAAACAGCCAAACATTATAAAACTACTGCATGGTATTAAGAAAAGTTACTAACAAGTCCAGAATTAAGTGCATTATGTCTGAAATTAGGGACTCTGATAACACAGTTAAAACAACTTGTGCTATTATTAAAAGGGAAGCAGGGCAACTGAGAGCACAGGAAAATTGTATTTACATAAAACTCAATGAAAAGTTTATTAAAGTAGAAAATATTTTTAATAATCACTTTTTAAGTGATGCAGAGAAAATAGTATCTAGCTGTTCATTAGATAATGCAAGGCTGTACATGGAAGAGGCAATACCTACTCCATCTGATGAAACTGAAATTCATCCCTACTCTCCAACTGAAATTAGGAAAATTATAAATTCATTCAAAAGGGAAATCCCTCATGGAATAGATGGCGTTTCCATCAGAGTACTAAAAGATGGTTCTCAAGAGATAAGTGGGATTTCCAGCCATTTATTTACTAGCTCTCTGAAAGAGGCCATTTTTCTGGATAGACTAAAATATTCTATTGTTAAACCATTGCATCACAAGGTCTGATGCTAACTAACAACCAGTCCCAATTCTGACTGCTTTATCTAAAATTGTTGACAAAGTAATGTATTCAAAAGTAGCGTCACGTATTTTTAAAAATGAAATACTAAGAAAATAACGATTTGGTTTTAGAAAAGCTTTCCAGCAGAAAATGCTATATATACTTTCACTAATCAAATATTAAATGCTCTGAATAATCGAACGTCACCCATTGGGATATTTTGTGATCTGTAAATGGCTTTTGACTATGTGAGTGATGAAATTCTTGTAGGTAAGCTGAAGTATGTAGTGGTATGAGTGGGACAGTACACAAATCGTTTAGTTTTTAATAAATTAGAAGAAGGCAGGAGGTTGAAATTAACAGTACAGACAGTCTTCAAAAATCAACAGTGACATCTAACTGGGCAGGTATCTAGAACGGTGTCTCACAGGGGTCAGTCCTCAGTCCCATATTGTTCTTAATACATGTTAATGATTTTCCAGCCTACATTCATGAAGATGCTAAGTTAGTTCTTTTGCTGATTATATAAATATAATAATCAAACCCAAAGAACAAGTATTATCTGAGGAAATTGCAAATTATCTCTTCCAGGCAATTATTAAGTGATTCTATGCAAATGTATCCACACTAAACTTTGGGAAACTACAGTATACACAACTCTATTCAGAAAGTGGCATAACATCATTGGTAACTATACGCTTTGAACAGAAGTCTGTTAGTAAGGCGGAATAGTAAATTGGGTGTGTGCGTTGATGAGAGATTCTATTGAAGAAACGCATTGATGATCTGCTAAAATGTCTGAGTTGAGCTACTTATGATATTTGGATTACTGCAAAGTTTGGTGACAAAGAGCTCAGAATATTAGCGTGCTATACCTGCCTTCAGTCACTGCTTTCATATGACACAGTATTTGGGGTAACTCATTATTAATAGAAACAAAATACATTGCGCGAAACCTTGTAATCAGAGTAATCCATGAAGCCCACCTGAGATCTCCTTCCAGACATTTATTTAAGGAAGTAGGGATATTTACAGTACCTTCACAGTACATATATTCACTTACGAAAGTCGCTGTTAATAACCCATCCCAATTCAAAAGTAATAGCACGGTGCATAGCTACAATACTAGAAGGAAGAATGATGTGCAGTATTCTGGGTTAAATCTGACATTGTCGCAAAAAGAGGTGAATTATGCTGCCTCAAAAGCCTTTTATGCTATCAAATAGCGTTAAAAGTCTGACAGATAGCCAAGCGGCATTTAATTTCTGAATGACAACTCTTCCTACTCGACAGATGAATTTTTGGACATGGTAGTAGTATATTAGTAATTTTTGAGAACATTTCTAGTGGAGAATAGCGGTCTGCCGAAAAGTACTTAAAAATTAGCACAAACAGTCTCGACAGCAAGAAACATTTATTTTAAAGTAATCAGTGTCGGACA
This sequence comes from Schistocerca cancellata, assembly GCF_023864275.1. NCBI lineage: Eukaryota > Metazoa > Arthropoda > Insecta > Orthoptera > Acrididae > Schistocerca > Schistocerca cancellata. The sequence continues at coordinate 524,543,474 of NC_064627.1, forward strand.
ACTTTTTATCCATCTTCAGAATTTATACCTTAATAGTACGCAATATCAGTGAATGGAATGACTGTAATAACGTCACAAACTGATGTCCGGAAATAGTTGACAGAGAAGGCGGAAGCCTTTTGAAACCAGCAACCGCTGCATGGTTTAGCGTACATGTCGCAAGGCATAGAAAAGCCTAAGCATGCGCAGTCAATGAGCTTATAAATACCAAGCAACTTTGTACAGAAATCACTTTGTCATCTTGTTTTAGTATCGTAGCGCTACAACCGTGCGGCTGTGACACTAGGTGCACCATCCGGATTACTGTGCGGAGTCGGCAGTTCGACGCCGCGACAGTGTAGTATGCACTGAGACTCGAGAAGCAGAGGCAAGCCCTGGGAAATAGTGCACCGGCCACAGCGCTTCTACAGTGGGTCACGGGCGCTGCACCGCTGGAGACATTAGCCGTGCCTCGGCCATCGCTGCCTTAGCTCCCGAATCTGGAAGACATTGCTGACCGTAGCAGTGGTATTACACCACCACTCATGTTCTCTCAACGCCGGCCGTGTGGCCCTGCGGTTCTAGGCGCTTCAGTCTGGAACCGCGTGACCGCTACGGTCACGGGTGCGAGTCCTGCCTAGGGCATGGATGTGTGTGATGTCCTTAGGTTAGTTAGGTGTAAGTAGCTGCTGGAGTTGAGCTCGACGTTACATGGCAAGGTAAGAAGCTAAAGCACTGTCCAACACCTAAATACATTGGGGTTGTACTTGACATAACGCTTTCCTTCAAGCAGCATTGCCAAAATGCCAAGGCCTATGTCTGCTCCATGAATAACAACAGGCTGACAAACTATGAATGGGGAGCTCAACCATCAGTACCGAGAACATGAGCACTTGCTGTGTGTGTTTCTGCAGCAGACTATGCAGCGGCAGTATGGGAAGCATCTGCGCATGCTAAACAGGTTGATGTAAGTGTAAATGAGACAATGCGAACTGTTACAGGCCGTCTGGACCCACACCAACGGGTAATTTGTACCTACTTGCTGGAATTGCCCCATCCAAGATCAGAAGGCACGTGGCAGCAGACGGTGAGAGAACAAAGAAAGAAACAGATTCTCGACACCCACTGAGTGGGCACGTTACTCAGGCTCGGAGGCTTAAGTCTAGAAATAGCTTTATTGCAAGAACCAAGATCCTTGACGGTTCACAGGAAGATAATAGAGTCTGTAAATGGGAGAATGAACAAACCGCACTGCAGATAATACCAAAAGAGCAAATGGCACCTGGAAACAAACTTCCTTATACAGTGTGGATAACACTAAATAGGCTGAGGGCTGGTGTACCCAGATGCAAAACTAATCTGTGCAAGTGGGGACTGTTGACAAACGATGACGACGTTCTTTGCGGATGCGGAGAGGCACAAGACGAGGCATATCTGCTCATGTGCCGACTACTGCCGGAGCCCTGCAGTTTTAGTGACCTGCTACAAGCCAACGACAAAGCCGTAGCGGTGGCTAACTATTGGAAAAATAAAATTTGATCTGGACACGGAAAACTAAGTAGAGTAAGTAGTTCTAAGTCTAGGGTCTGATGACCTCAGATGTTAAGTACCATAGCGCTCAGAGCCATTGATCTATTTGTTCTGTGAACACTGCGTGACGTCACGCACACGTATGCCGGAGACAACTGGACGCCTCAGCTACACTACCGCTGCCTGTAATGAATAGCGCCAGAGGGTTACAGGAAAGGAATATGACTTGAGTCTTACTTCGTTACGTACACAAAATGAGATGGAGGTGCAACTGGACAGGAGTGAGTGGGAAAAAGGTAAAAATGTCTGAATCTTGTATTACATAATGCTGACTACGATACTGTTTTCAGGAATGCTTAGGTCTGCAATAAGGATGCATGAGGCCATACCTATTATCTTCATCATATTACAAAAGCCATTTGTAGATTTCAGTATACTGACGACTAATACACAACGGCATCCAGCCGTATACCAAAGAGCTGTTTCTGTAGTCGTTGGTTACTGAAGCCAACCGAAAATTATCTTATCTAACTGAAAATCTATAATAGTTTCACAAGAGAAAATTCTACTTTTAATATACTTAAAGAAAATTCTGCCCATAATCGGCCAATGCTTGCTGCAACAGGACCTTTCCATAAAAGTATTGATTTTAGGGGGCCTGAGTTAAGGTACCGATGTTCAGTAGCGTAATACTGTGATGGGAATAAGAACTACCAAACGAAATGACTCGCACTTGACCAGACCCGGATTCTGATCACTGTTCCGCAAACTCTTTTAAGTCTGATATGAGGAAGATTTCATTGGAGGCCATAGTTCGACCCATTCTCTGTCATTTAAAACGTGAGCGCCATTTCTAAAGATATTGTCATCAAAAGGCACTTGAACACATGTCTTCCTAAAGGAAGGGAGTAATTCCTTAGAAGTCTAGTTAGAAGTACCGCTTTCGTATTTCTGCATCTGTACTCCAGAAGCCTTGTTATTTGGTGAGGTTTCCTTCGTGCTCCATTGTTATTTTCCCACTGCCATGTTCCAATAGCGAACGGTACTTCAAGAGAGCAATAGTCGACAAGCTATCTCAGTAAGTTTATCCTTATTACCTTTTCACGATACGTATGTAGGTGGATGTGATACGTCTGTTGAATCTTCTAGGAATGTAATCAGTCGAAAATTTAACAGTGGACCATACTTTGAAGCACAACGCCCCTCTTCCATCACCAATCACTGGAGATGAATTAGCATTTCCGTAAAGCTTTCGGTAAACAAACATCTGTCGAAATGTGATGCCTTTCCTCTTGTCTTCTCTTTTCTATCAGGCGTACGAGGTGCGGCTCCAGGACTACACGATGAACATTCAAGTATCTATCGAACTAGGTTTCTCTAAGCTCTCACCTCTGGGGGGAGGGGGGGGGGGCGGGCACACCTCCTACTGCTTCCACTGACGAATCCCAGTCGGCCATTCCAGAAATTAGTTGCGTATGGTAATTCTATTTTAATTCACTCCGTACTCATACTCGCAAGATAGGTTTTATAAAAGCAAAAAAATTAGCTTGTCTGATAATATATCTTACAGTGCGGACTTAGGCATCATAGACTTTAATAAGGAACGTTGGTGAATGGGCTTGACGATGTTGTAAAAGTAAGTGTAGTGGTTACTGGCGTTGGTTTGCAGTATGGCCTACATAAGCCTCGTCGGGACTCATCTGTGGATTACATTATTAACAGCTGGTTGGAAACAGTGCACGCCTCGATTCCGTTAGTTAAATGAGTCCTCTGCTAATGAGGTTACTGCTGGAGTAAAACTCCGAGCAGATGAGAAATAAAAGGTACAGAGGGAGACGGCGGGAACACTGGCTTCACCCGCCGCTACACCGCGCTACTGGCTGCAGCGGAACTGGCTCCCATGTAAGCGGAAGTTACGGCTGGAGTGTGATTTTGGAGCGGCTGGACGGCCTGCACGCAGTTCCAGTGCAGCCGCCGCTATACCACCGGCCTGCGCCGCCGCCGCCGCCGCCGCCGCCACCACCACCACCACCACCACCACCATGACAACAACTCTGCGCCTGCGTCCGACAGCCGAGCATCCCAGTTACTGCCTTGGACAGCAGTATGTTGGGTAGTGTCGGCGAAATTTTCTGCCTACGTTTCTCATACCGAATATTTCTGCTTCAGTTGCAAATCTGGGAGTCCGGAAAAGAGTTTCTGTGTAGTATGATTACGTTCAACGTTTTATGCCGACGCCCTGGAGGGTTAAATTACGAATAGAGGTCTCATTAAGTGCTGTAAGACAGCGAAGAATAAGATGGTGTCGTCAGAAGTTCTCAGTTAGTCGTATTGACTAACTCTGTCATTGCAGCTTTTTTTGGATTACTTCATATTTATAAATTAAAAGTGCCAACATCTGTATGTTCTAAAGCATTACTTTACTTAGTTAACCATTTCGGCTTATAAGTCCACTTTCTTCGTAGAGGAAACAGTTGTTTTTGCGTTTGTCACTCTGAAGACTGTTTTGATGTGCCTCTGACAGCTAGTATTCCCTGTGTAAATCTCTTCATATTTGCACATCTTCACTCTCCATCCATATGAAACTGCTTAATCTGGTTTATGTTACTCATTCGCCCCGCCCCCCTCATCGGAGACAAATCCAATTTCCCAGCAATTACCAATTGGCGATTCCGTAATGCCTCAGGATGTGTCCAATCAAACGATCTCTTCTTTCAGTCAAGTTTTGCCATATATTTCTTTTCTCCCTTATTCGATTCACAATCTCCTCATTTTTAATAAGATGAACCTATATAATCATTTGAATCTTTCTTGATCACTACAATATAAAAACTTCAATTCTCTTCTAGTGTCAACTCTTACCCGGGTATCTTAAACTGTAGCTCAAGGGTACACCGAAATATCATCAGAAAATACTGCCTAATAACGTTGTAGTCAATGTCAATAAATTTCCTTCTTTTTAAATAACTGCGAGGTACATTCGTGAACCATTACGAAAAACGTATAACACAAGAAAATTCCCCATTGGCGGTCGCAAGCCCGGCTGATAAAGGAGGAGCAGTAACACCTCGTTAAAATACTTTGGTTCACCTCTCCCGGGTAACACTACCTCGTTAAGGCCCCTTACCAGAGGACAGCGAAGACCTCAACCGCCGTGAAGACGGAGATGGAAGCCATCGAGATGATGAAGCTGGTGAATGAGGCAACCTTGATTTTAATGGTAGCGTAGAAGCGTGGTCTTGGGACATCTTTTTTCATTAGTAATCAAAACATCGTCAGTCCCGCGTTCAAAAACAACCGCCGCTCAAATTTCCATTAATAATCAACATTGGCGATCGAAGACTTCCGGCATAAGACGTCACCCTCATTCTGCCAACGGACTTTTCAAAGAGGACGTAAGGGCGCACAGGGGTTCAGGGAACTCTCTGGTCCTTTGGATGGAAAATTGCACATAAAGGTGGAAAGATCAGCAATAATAAACGGCATGAGGATGCACGTACACTCACAGAACATGTGCCCTACAATTGAGAAAGTGTTATGATGACATCTACGTTGGCGAAAGATTCCGATATAGTCCCCCATTCGGACCTCCGAGAGGGGACTGCCAAGGGGGATGTGACCATGACAAAAAGACTGAATAATCAAAGAAAGGTAACGTTCTACGAGACGGGGTCTGGATGGTCAGAAGCTTGAACTTGTGTGGGAAGCTAGAAAATTTGATAAGGGAAACACAAAGGGTCAATCTAGATACAGTAGGCGACAGTGAAGTGAATTGGAAAAAATACAAGGATTCCTGGTCAGATGAGTATAGGGTAATATCAAGAGCAACAGAAATTGGCATAACGGGAATAGAGTTCGTTACGAATAGGATGCTAGCGCAGAGAGTGTGTTACTGTGAACAGTTCAGTGACAGGGTTGTTCTTATCAAAAAATGCCTCTCAGCACTATGGGACTTAACTGCTGAGGTCATCAGTCCCCTAGAACTTAGAACTACTTAAACCTAACTAACCTAAGGACAATCACACACATCCATGCCCGAGGCAGGATTCGAACCTGCGACCATAGCGGTCGCGCGGTTCCAGACAGTAGCGCCTAGAACCGCTCGGCCACACCGACCGGCTGTTCTTATCAGGATCTACAGCAAATCAACATCGACAACGATACTTCAAGTATATATGCCAACGTCGCAAGCTGAAGATAGAGATACAGACAAGGTATATGAGGTAATACCGTACATAAAGGCAGATGAAAATATAAAAGTCATGGGGCAATGGAATGCAGTTATAGGGTAATGAGTAGCAGAAAAGGTTACAGGAGAATATGTATTTGGGACAAGGAAAGAGAAAGGAAAAACAGTGAGTTCTGTAATAAATTTCAGCCAGTAATAGCAAACACGTTGCGCAAGAATCACAGGAGGGGGAGGTATACTTCGAAAAGGCCGGGTGATACGGAAAGATTTCAGTTAGATTTCATCATGGTCACGCAGAGATTTACAAATCAGATACTGGATTCTAAGGCGTGCCCAGGAGCAGGTAAAGACTCAGATCACAATGTAGTAGCGTGAAGAGTTGGCTGAAGTTTAAGAAATTAGACGGGAAGAATCAGATCGCATAGAAGTGCGGTAAGAAGCAATAAGGAATGAGGAGATACGCTTCAGGTTCTCTTAGGCTATAGATACAGCTGTGTAAGCAGTACAGTTGAAGAGGAATGGACATCTCTAAAATGGGCAATCACAGAATTAGGAAGGGAAAACATAGATACAAAGAAGGAATCTGCGAAGAAACCACGGGTAACAGAAGATCGATGAGAGAAGTAAGCAAATGTCCAGCGAAATTCAGGAACACACAAATACAAGCTGCTGAGCAACGACAGAATTTGGAAGTGCATTGGAGCCAAGACGAAATGGCTGCATGTGAAATGTGAAGAAATCGAAAAAGAAATGATTTTCGGAAGGACGGACACATCGTATAGGAAAGTCACAATAACCTTCGGAGAAATTAAAAGCAATGATGGTAACATAAATAGTGCAACGGAAATCCCACTGTTAAGTGTACAGCAGAGAGCGGATAGGTGTAAAGACTACATTAAAGACCTCTATGGGGGGGGGGGGATATTTGTCTGAGTTGATAGAAGAAGAAACAGGAGCCGATTTCGAGGAAACAAGGCATCCAGAATTGAAGAGAGCTTTGAAGGACAAGATCAAAGAAAGCAGAAGGGATAAATAACATTCCATCAGCATTTCTGAAATCGGCGTGTAGAATGTATGAGTCTAGCGATATACTATTTGACTTTCGCAAAATATCATCCACACAGTTCCGAAGACTGCAACCACTGACAAATGCGAGAAATATCGCACAACCAGCTTAATAGCTCATGCACGCAAGAATAACCTTCTCGATTCGGGGCTTGGAATGTCAGAAGCTTAAGCGTGGTAGGGAAGCTAGAAAATGTGAACACGGTAATGACTACAAAAAAAGTGGCTGACGGAAAATTCCACTGGTCGTCTAGGCAGAGAGTTCTGCTATAGACAGGCTTCCTGTACGGGAAACAGAGTTAATGCCACATGGAAACCGGTGGGTCTCATGGATCCATCAATGAATTCATAAAAGGACTATGCCCATTGAACATTCCAAGTTTCAGCAGTAAATTCCAAGAGACGGCAACAGAGGATGAGAAATAGCAAGTAGATTTTTAGTTTTGGCAGTGACGAGGAAGAAAGGTAAAAGCAGCAAAAATCTTAAGAAATAACAGCGTAAATGGAGACGTGTTGACAGGCGCACAGAGTAGGGTGTCTGTTTTGGTAAATAACATAAGGAAAGGAAGTATAAAAAAAGATGATCCGGCATGAAGTTAATGAGACGTTCTCCTAGTCCGAGGTGTTTGATTGTCAAGCGATTATAATAGGAAAGTATGCTGCCTTTAACAGTGTTAACGTAGCTGATAAAGAGGAATATATTGACTGACTCAGACATATCAGCTTCTCCACATCAAGAACAGTTTGTTCTGGAGAACTTACATGGTAGAGCTGGGTCTCTATTAAATGATAATATGGTTGCGAAGTTTGGTAAAGAAACACTGAACCACAACAGTAGCAGGTTAATTGAAGTTTGCGTTAAGACGCAGTGTCAAATAATGAATGGGTTTTTCCAACATAATATCATCAACCAACTGATGATTTAAGGTCAATTTGAGATTTAGTAATTTCCAAATAGAACAGAAGACTTGTAGTCCAAGTTGTTAGAGCGTTTTGAGGTCCAGACTATGGAATGCATCACCACATGGTTTTGGAAAGGGTCATAATCCCCCCCCCCCCCCAGGGCCAAACATTTAGAGAGGGAACAGGAAGAAAGGCAGGGAGGTAGAAATCTCTACAATTAAGAGAAAAATAAAATGGATGATTAGTCGCAGTAAAGAGGACGCGTGGAAATGTGAGGAAATGTGCCGCCGTACAGCACTTAATTCGATACAACATGGCATCAGAAGCTTGAAGATTACGTCAAGAGGAAGCTCCTGCTAAAACTGGAAGATGAACTGGAGTGACGGCAACGTCACTAGTAACTATTTTTAATAAAATTGTTCAAGGAGATCAAGCACCCCAAGAATGGAAGATACCATATGTCGCCGCCATATAAAAGAGAGAGAGAGCGGGAGAGATTATAATAATTACAGGTGAATAAGTATAATAGCTTCGTTGAGTAGAGTGTTCAATAGCCTAATAAAGAACAGATTTTACAAAAAAAGGTTGTGCACGCCGTATCTGAGGAACAGTTACGTTTAACTGCTGGGGATATCTGTATTGATAACATCTTTCGTGTACGTCGGAATTCATCTCAAAAGGTCAAGATCTTCATTTGGTGTTTGTTTATTTAGAAAAGGCCAGTTAGAATTCCAGGACACAGATAACATTGGAAAATGGTCCAGTAGATGCTTCGTTAATAGACCCGGTGTACAGGACGTACCACACCAGTTTTAAAACAAGCGAAGGAATAACATAAGGATGTTCGATGCAACCAACCTTCCTTAAGTTGTTTTTAAAGTTGTTCTCGGTTACTGGAATACACAGTGCAAGAATTTTCGTTGGGCGGACCAGCACCAAAGATAACGTTCATCACTGTTGGCCGACGATCAAATACTTATTGCTGTGAATTATGATGATGCCGTGTACACATAAGTAAGTCAATGGATGCTTAGTGGCAATGAGAACTAACAGTCAATATGGATGTTATTATTGCTGTTGGAAGTGGGCAAAGCAAGGATTTGAATTTTGAATTTTTCCGGATAAGAAAAGCGGACGTTTTCAAGTATCTAGGTTCACTAGACGCAGGACTAGCAGTGTGAAGCGGGCATCCTACAGGATAAGTCAAGCGAAAGTAGCTTTTAGATCATTAAACGGTATCTTTAGGAGTCGGTACATATAAACACGAATAAGAATGTACTATTACGTGCTGAGGTTGAAAGTATTTTGAAGTATGGCTCAGAGTGTTGAACACTGAAGGAGGAAGTTTGAGGCTGTCGAAATGGACGGATTACGGTGGAACATGGCAGCGACCCACTTGGATAGAATGGGGGAATGAACGGATAGGAATGTATTTGGATGCGGTGGAACGAGTCACACAGATGGAATTGATGTTCGAGTAAGGAGAAAGTGTCTGCATGTGTGAGAGACGTAGGAAAATTGATGGCCGCACTGTTTGTTCAACTGGGCTCCACCAGGGAGAGCAGGCTGAGGGAGGCCAAGGACAACTACAATGTGGAGGGGAACTGTGGCCAAAACCATGGAAAGGAGAAGTCTGCCAGAAGAAGATTTCCAGTATAGAGGCTTGAGACTTCGGAGAACAGGCAGCTGCACAGAAATGAAAGCGCATGCTAAAGTAAATATTACACATTTTGACAGAACTGCAAAAAAAGGTGAAATCCTTGGTCTAGCAGGACAGATCGGATGAGTTTATATTTGTGGAAAGAAGCCAAAATAAGCTGCTGTCAGTTACATTCAACGCATAGTTTTTATTAGTTAAAACACACAATAACATAAGCAAGAATTAAAAACCCTCAAGGTTTTAACGAAAGAGCTCCTTTGATTTGATTTAAACCGTCTGAAAGTTACATACGAAAATCCAGGGCCCAAGGTCTAAGCAAGGAATTGAGGTAGAGGAGTTCTTCTGGAAGTTTAACTTATTTCAATTTTTTTTCTTTACTTCAGGCTGAAGGCCACACATTAAACAAGAACAGTGTTGTGGCTTTAGGCCAAAACAAAGATTTTCATTGTTAATTGTAAATAGGCTGAAACCTGGCTGACGGCCACATATCAACCAAACAATATAACGTCTTAAAGCCTAGAAAGAAGAGCTTTCAATTTAACAGGCTGAGGGGCTTAACTTGCAACATTTCATGCAAACTCGATTCAATTCCTCACTCTAAAGAATTATAATATTATGACTTAAAGCAACACCAAGATTTTAAATTTTTTGTTTTAATAAAACTCGTCTGAAAGCCGCACAACATGTCAAAACAATATTGTGACAAGGCATGGGGAGAAGAGCTTTCAATTTGAAAAGGCTCAGGGCCTTAGCTTAAGACATTTCATGCAACTCGGCTGAAGGCCTCATACCCAAAAAAAAAAATAATGTTAGGAATTAAGGGCAAGAGCAAGAGTTTGAATTTTCAGTTTAAGTGAGCTTAAGACTCGGCTGAAGGCCACACAGCAAGGAGAAAATAATTTCACTCCTGAAGGCCTAAATAGAAAAAGCTTACAATTTTAATAAGCTAAAACTTGGCTGAAGGCCACACAGAGTACTTAAGACTAAAAGGATATCACTATGTAAACCACAAGGAGCGGCGCTCAGTAGTTTCCAAGGGTCGGCGTAGGAAGTAACACTAACGCACATTTAGGTGAGACAGGCAGCCAGACCGACAACCTCTTAATTGGAAGGCAACCCATCTGAAGGCCAGCCGAAAAATCGACCAACAAAATCTGTTCTGCTCCTCCCGACGAGCAAATGACAACAAGACGTCAATAGCACAACGTTCTGTATACTGGTGCCCAATCCAGCCAAGTCAGAGTGAACGCCCAAATCTACCAACACATCTCAGCTGTCGAACTTCACGCCATGCTGAACAACAACAACGCAATGACGAAAATAAACTGCCAAAAACTACGTCAACACCCATGGAAGGTAACCGGAACGTTAAAGGCCACAAGGCAGAAGATACCGCTGGAGCACTTCGTTAATGAAGGAGTGAATTAAATTAGGTTAAACCCCATCCAAGAAAACGGCTGCAATTCCAGCCGACTTCATTGTACACACGTTGTTTCTCACGGGACTCTGACAGAGACCGCCGACAGTTAAAGAGGATTCGCAATGTGTAATTAGCAAACATCTATCCAGACCATCATGCAGGAATTCCAAACTGCATCAGGATCCACTGCAAGTACCATAACAGTTAGGCTGGAGGGATTTTAAGGTGGAGTGGCTGCTCATAAGCCACACATTAGGCCAGTAAATGCCAAACGACGCCTCGCTTGGTGTAAGGAGCGTAAAAACTGGACGATGGAAAAACGTTGTGTGGAGTGACGAATCACGGTACACAATGTACCGATGCGATGGCAAGGTGTGGGTAGGGCGAATGCCCGGTGAACATCATCTGCCAGCGTGTGTAGTGCCAACAGGAAGATTCGGAGGCGGTGGTGTTATGGTGTGGTCGTGTTTTTTATCGAGGGTGCTTGCACCCCTTGTTGTTTCGCGTGGCGTTATCACAGCAGAGGCCTATATTGATCTTTTAAGCAGTTTCTTGCTTCCCACTGTTGAAGAGCAATTCGGGGATGGCGATTGCATCTTTCAACACGATCAAGGGCATGTTCATAATGCACGGCCTGTGACGGAATGGTTACACGACAGCAACATACCTGTAATGGACTGGCCTGCACCGAGTCCTAACCTAAATCCTACCGAACACCTTTGGGATGTTTTGGATCGCCGACTTCGTGCCCGGCCTCACCGACGAATATCGATACGTGTGCTCAGCGCAGCACTCCGTGAAGGATGGGCTACCATTCCCCAAGAAACCTTCCAGCCCCTGATTGAGCATATGCCAGCGAAAGTGGAAGCCGTCGTCAAGGCTAAGGGTGGGCCAACACCATATTGAATTCCAGCATTACCGATGGAGGGTGGCGTGAACTTTTAAGTCTTTTTTAGGTAGGTGTCCGGATACGGATTAGCGTATCTCTGAAAATTTCCTACCCCACAATCAGAACAACAGCAGTCCAACTTTCGACTAGGTCGTTTCGTACTAAGGCCCTTACCTGAAACTGATACCTTTATCCTTCTTCAGCATCTCTGAAAGTTCGTAACATTGTCACGTAAAAACACGCCTCGGAAGTGTAGCGAAATGCGGAAAGTCCTTCACAGTACCTTCACTTAGTTCCACACCAGATGCGCTGACCAGAGCAGAAGCGCGCAGAGCAGCGGAGAACTGCTCAGAATGAAGCACAGCAGGGTTCAAGTGTGCACGCGTGCGCCCGTCATTATCAACACTAAGCAAGAAAAGCCATCCAAACATCGCCAGTCACGAACGAACAATTCCAACAGATGAATCGACACTTCCTGCTTGTTACCCAGAGCAACGTAGCGCTTCGTGGACGGTGTGAACGCAGCTCAAGCCAGGCATCACAGACAGCCAGTGAGTTTACGCAAAAGTGGAAGTGAATCTCAGGCCTGATCGCAGATGCCCAGGCCTGAACCCAGGATCCGTGGTGACGGCTATAGCGCTGGATGAAGACACTCTAGTCTTTTTTCGTGGCACCTATTCGAGACCCGTAACCATCAGGTCTCGGCGGCAGCTTGTAAACCACCTGTCAGCCGATGACGCTGTCAGTCGAAGTTGAAGCTGTTTGACCTCACATATGACTGTCGGCAGGCCTGCGGAGGGCATCGGCTAGAGTCGTAACTCACAGAACCGGTCGCAGTACGATTCCAACAGCTGCTAGTGGCTGAGTGGCGAGTATTCTAGACCCTCTGCCCAGCTACGTTGTGACCGGGATGAAGTATGTGTTAAACACTGTTGTTATTCGCTAACACTAGTGAAAATAAGTCACAGGAAACAGCAACACTGTAAAATATGTAGGAGGATCCATCGGGAGAGCTTAACAGGGAACTTTCACTTAAAACTGGTTGTAGGAAAAGGAGATGCCCATAATTGGGAGAATGAAAATGAAATGAACTTCCAGATACCTTTTATGAACAAGATATAGGTAAAAAGTATTTTAAATCTGCCAGGAATTTCGAAAAAAATTAGATAATCTAAACTTTATCAGCCACCATAAAACTATTTATAATACATCAATACAGTTTCGGAATTTGGCATTGTTGGTGGAGTTCAACGCAATGTATACATGTCAGAAGCCATAGTGACTACTGACGACTTACAGCTGTGTTTAATCATGAAATACATTCGCGAATTTTTCATTTTTTAAGTAAATTTTATAGCTGAGTTGGTACCGTATTCGCAATTAGCGAATAGACTTCACCGTTTAATGCAGCTATATATCGTCAGCAGCGTCCACTCATTCGGACTTTCTTGCACGTCCGAAAGAATATTGCACCGAACTTCACACATATTGCTTTAATGTGTTTCACGCCAAAGCCAAGGCAAACTGACCAAAAAGGAAGCAAGTCTGTATCTATGCGTAAATCACATAATTGTGCGAGCACTCTGGGAAGCAGACATTGAACAATACGGAAATCTGGATTGTCCGTAAAGCTTGCTCGGATAGCTGAAGCAGTTACAGCGACCGCTTGCGTAAAGCGAGAAGTTCGTATTCAAGTCCCGGCAGCAATTTTTATTTGTTTCCAGCACACTGCGTATCTGTGATGGCATTTCATAATTCATTATTTACAGCAGCTTTTATGGCACCGATTTTACTGTTGGGTGGAAAGAAGTAAAAATTTTATATTATTTGACCCCGTGGTAAGTACTGTTCCATACATAATGTCGTAAGTATTTTTGTGGTACCTGATGTTCAGGTGACCGAAACCGGTGCATCATTAAAGATTTATTTCATCGGTAGCTCTTGGTAGTACTGAAACATGACTTTGCGAAAAGGAATTCACCGACGGAACAGGTATTTTACAAAGCTGTTGTTCGGTAAGGTCTTCAGCATCGCTCGTCCTTCCCGTATGTCAATGATAAGATTTGCGTGTCCTATCTGAAAGTGAAGAAGAATTGCAAGATGGATTGATAAAGTAAGGTACAAGGAGGTTCTATAAAGGATATGTGACGTAAATAACACGGTGATAGTATGAAAAAGAATATATGAGGCGATGAGAGGATGTATCAAAACATTAGGGTACACTTTCCATGATACTATTAGGGGGCTACAAAGGATAAAATCTGAACGGGGAGAAAATGGTTGTCGTACTCGTACATCTAGAAAATAGCTTCACCAACTGCGACATAATCGCGTACACAAACATGGTGATCCAATATTGTCAAATGTTTTTTATTCAAAAATGGTTCAAATGGCTCTGAGCACTATGCGACTTAACTTCTGAGGTCATCAGTCGCCTAGAACTTGGAACTAATTAAACCTAACTAACCTAAGGACATCACACACATCCATGCCCTAGGCAGGATTCGAACCTGCGACCGTAGTGGTCACGCGGTTCCAGACTGAAGCGCCTTTAACCGCACGGCCACTCCCGCCGTATTCCAGTCTCTGATTACAATATCAATTCTATAGACGATAACCGGTTTCAGTCCATAATGACCTTCCTCAGATCTTTTTTACACCATTTTCCTATAGTGATAAGGCCATAAGGCATCGTCAAAACATTATAATCAGCACAGCATCGTCACATGTGTCTAAAATAAGGTGTAGAATAGGCCATATCGTCCACATTGTGAGTTGCAGTATGTTTTGACGATGCCATTATGGCATGGTGTAAAAAAAGATCTGAGTATGGTCATTACGGACTGAAACCGGTCATCGTCTAAAGAATTGATATTGTGATCACAGACTGGAATAAAAAACATTTAGAAATTAACCCATGATGTTTGGTGGAAGTACTACTCAGAAATGAACAGCTTAACGCAAACCAGTCAGAACAATGTTGAATGTCTCAGTCCAATGCGTTTGCCTTCAATCTAAGCGAAACCTCCATTGAAACGTGGACAATACAGGGAGTTTGTAACTTTTTTTTAATTTTAACTATTTCACAATATATTACTGACAAGGGAACCTCCCCATCGCATCCCCCTCAGATTTAGTTACAAGTTGGCACAGTGGATAGGCCTTGAAAAACTGAACACAGATCAATCGAGAAAACAGGAAGAAGTTGTGTCGAACTATGAAAAAAAATAAGCAAAATATACAAACTGAGTAGTCCATGTGGAAGATAAGTAACATCAAGGGCATTGTAGAGTTACGAGCGTCGTGGTCTCGTGGTTAGAGTGAGCAGCTGTGGAATGAGAGGTCCTTGGTTCAAATTTTCCCTCGGGTGAAAATTTTAATTTTTTATTTTCAGGCCATTATGTGCCGCAAATGCCGTCACCAGTGTCGTATAGAATATATAAGACGTGTTTTCCTGTGGAGGAATCGGTTGACCTATGGCCTTGCGATCAAATGTTTTCGGTTCCCATTGGAGAGGCACGTCCTTTCGTCTACTAATCGCACGGTTTTGCGGTGCGGTTGCAAAACACAGACACTAAACTTATTACAGTGAACAGAGACGTCAATGAACGAACGGACAGATCATAACTTTGCGAAAATAAAGAAAGTAAAATTTTTACTCGAGGAAAGACTTGAACCAAGGATCGCTCGCTTTTCAATTGTTCACGCTAACCACGAGACCACGGCGCTCATCAGATCGTATAATCCTTGATGTTGCTTATGTTGCGCATGGACTACTCAGTTTGTATATTTTGCTTATTTTTTTCATAGTTCCACACAACTTCTTCCTATTTTCTCGATTGATCTGTGTTCAGTTTTTCAAGGCCTATCCACTGTGCCAACTTATAACTAAATCTGAGGGGGGTGCGATGGGGAGGTTCCCTTGTGAGGAAAAATGTCAAGCCCAGTGTTTGTGAAAGTGCGTTATTTTCTGCGTGTAGAGAACGAAGTCGATGACTTTCTCTTCATTTGCAATACACGTCTTTCGATCAGGTACAATGGTGTAGTAGTTAATATTATCCCATTCTGAATTCTTAGCTACAACACTCATCACCTACAATGTGACAAGGAATCCTAAGTTTAAAATAGAGCTGCACGTTCTTGCTCGCGGACTAATAGTTTCTTAATGAAAATCCAGAACTGTAGCATTGTAGCGGGTGGGACAGAGGAACTACCTGCAGCTCCCAGCAGTTCCTTTGTGCGCCGCTACGACACGCCACGCCCAGAGGCGGCTTCCGCCTCCCCGAGCTGTCTCCGCCACACTCCGGAGAAGCTCTCATTTTCTCACGTCACTGCTCCCTCTCCTTACTCACCCCTTCCGCTTTCGTTTGCCGCGCACTCGAGTTTGGCACCACTTTGCTGTGCTTTTTACTTTCACTCTTCAGGCGGTTAAAATTCCCTCCCGAGCGTCTGCAGTGCTTTGCTCCAGCTTTCCTTAGGCTCCGTACGACCAACAAGTTGAAAGTTGGTTCTCTTAACAACTTTAAACGATTCGTTCAAAGTGTTAACTTTATAACTGTATTCCAAGACATAGAGACGAAGCCAAGTTTTAGTGTTTTAAACAGGATCACATTTCATTGGTGGAGTAATGTCTGAATGAAACGGGAGAGAAGATTATTTCCTTTTCTGTAGTAGTCCTCGGCATTTTGAAAATAACCTATATTCGATGGTAGCAAATAATAAAATAAAATAAACAGAACTATATCTTTTACGTTCCTTAGCATATCTGAGTGCTGGTAAAACTTCAGAAACAAAAACTTTCTTTCTAGTCTAGTCAGCTGCAAATTAGTTCAACTTTAGTTAACGTGAAGTTACAAACTGTAATTTATATTTCACCTCTGAACTTATCTTTTCGTCGAGACTCCACCATACTTCAGATACGAATAAATGCATAAATAAATAAATAAATAAATTTGTCTAACCTACACAATCTATTTTTGATTTTTATACGTGCAAAATACCTGCGTGCCCAATTCCACAATTTCATTTCTCACGTGTATAATGTTATACTACTTTCATTGTCTTTCTGCGCCGCTACGATTTTCTCTGTCACATCCCTTTTCTCTCACATTGCCACTGTCTCTTTTTGCTTACTCATAGTCTGCTGTCTTTCTCTTCAGCCACCACTGTGTCCTCTCCCATTAGTCCGGAGGGGTTTGCTAGGGGATTTGATCACTATACTGGGAATCTTTAATACATGGGTATTGGGTAAGTTGGCAAATAATTTCGTGTTGAAGTTCGCCGATCTGTGGGGAGGGGTGGCGGGGAGGGCGAGGGAGGGGCTCAAGAGCCCCCAAATCCTATGTATGGTCTCCACTCATCTTTTTTTACTTCCACTGTCACTTCTCTCTTCTACCCCCACTGCTGCTATCTCCATACTTCTCCCCTTGTCTTTTGCGGTCATCGTCTCTCATTGATCATCATTATCTCTACTCTCTTTGGCTCCCACTGCTATTGTCGCCATCCATCTCTCTGTATCTTTCACTGCCACTTTCCCTCTCCCCATTTATCACTGTTTCCTTTCTCCTTCTGTCCCACTGGCTCTGTGACCTCATTCTGACACCGTCACACTCTCTCATGCACACTCTCTGCACAAAAAGAGCGTGAATACGTTCGCATGCCAAAATTTGTGGTGAGGAAAGCGGACTAAGAATTGAGACAGCTAAGACAGCTATTACCATCTTTTCTGTCAGAGACTCTAAAAGAGGAGCATATTCACCCTTTTTGCGCTCCGACTGGAGAATTTTTCGACTGGTCCCTTTCTTTTCCCTGTTACAACAAGGCTTGCTGCTTGTACATACATTTCATATACATTACTTCGACATACAAACAAGAAACAAGTACATATGATACAAGATTACCACAAACAAGAAACAAGTACATATGATACAAGATTAACACAAAATTGCCTCCTATCCAACGCGAGATCACTTTAACCTACTTCGCATAAAAATTTACAATGTTCTCAGGTTACATCTAAAATACAGCAATAAATGCAGTATTTCATTAGCAAATGCAGAAAATTTCACATGAAAAGTAACTTTTTGCAAGCTGTAAGCAGCTCACGCAGCGAGGTGGCACCATCGAATAATTTCTATGTCAAGATAGCCTGTACAAGAATGAAGTGTTCATTACACAGAGGCAGCAAGCCCTCAAGTTTTATTGGTGGAAAAATACGGACTGAAACGCTGTTTGGTAAACGCAAAACCCTTGCGATGACCCTTTCCATGTGATCACTACGACAGTTAGTACTACATTTAAGTCTCAGACCGTATTATTACGTGCGTATTTTACTTGCATAAGTACGGTAACTTTGAACCTCTGGAGCTCGGTAACAGATAACGATGTCGAAAATAGTTTCAGTATCCAAGAGAATATCATCTGAAGATTATACATTAAAAATTGAGCCAGTTCGTCATCCCCACGATCAGCATGTTCTGTACCCCAAATTCATGATTTTTCCGGAGTTCCTCAGGAACTGCCCATGGAGAAATGGTGTTTTTATAAGCCGTCTAAGCTCCACCCTACGTCACAACTATTGTAAAATAATCAACGGATTTGCTCAATTAGCCCGGTCTGGAGGAAGTGTGTAATGTTTGAACTCTGAACCCGTGCTGTAGCGTAGCTACAGTATGCCCATTCTTCCTAGAGGTATACAAATGGTCGACAGGTTGATGGCCATCCCAAACACTTGACCCGTTATCTCTGCGATTAGCAGAAACCGAGATAACACTCCCTGGAAATTCGCATCTTCGCTCGAATTGATTTTTTGAATATATTGGTACCATTCACTAATTCTTATACCTGTCTAGTCGTTATATCAATAAATGCCATAATCGCTGTATTACAATATCTAAAACATTACAAGAACAGCATCAACTTTAGTTTTGGCAATTTCACTATATATATATATATATATATCTTGAATGTGTGGAGCAATTAAATATAACCG
This sequence comes from Schistocerca cancellata, assembly GCF_023864275.1. Taxonomy (NCBI): domain Eukaryota; kingdom Metazoa; phylum Arthropoda; class Insecta; order Orthoptera; family Acrididae; genus Schistocerca; species Schistocerca cancellata. Next base: position 524,562,100 of record NC_064627.1, read on the forward strand.
GAATTTTAATTTTATATGATCCATACCCCGAGGACATCAATATGTCATGTCTACGACAGTGAAGTATTATGTATCGTCGTTACAGTCAAATGCCAACCAAGTACTTATGTCTTTATCGTGATTTTATTGGCACCCATTTATCGTTTGACGTATTTGCTTGTATGTATAGACTTTGGTTATAATAAATGATGTTGTTCCTTATATGGTGACAATCCACAATCATAGTGACTTTCTTAGTAGAATTTTCATAGGGGGTGCAACAAATGATACTTTTTATACAGCAATGAAAAAATAGTAGCACACCTAGTTAAAGGCGAATTATTATCAAACTATCAACCGACATTTACGTTATTGTCCAAACCGCTGAAAGTAGTAAATATCACATTACAGAGATAATGGAAAGCTAAAAGAATTCATCTGCAACTATAAAAACATAAATCATTTGTATACTCTGTCCGATATTTAGGGAAACAAACGTTCAACATATAGGTTTATGAGTTAGTGATAATTTCATTCCACACTTTTCCTTAAAATCAAAATGGTGTAACCAGCGACCATTGGAAAATCCAATTAACAGTACAGTGACAGTTGCCGTCTATTATCAGGTACTATTCATTTGTATTTTAATAGTCTGCTTTACTGTCACCATAACAGGAGCATCAGATCAAGTATTTACACGATAAAGAATTCCATGATGCCTCGCTAGTTAAATAACGAACGTCATTTTGCTTTTAGAGGTAAATAATATTACTTACAACTCTGGTGACATTAATTACCACATAATTTACTTTGTATCACTTGTCTATTAAAAATACGTTCAATAAAAATGAATGAAGTAGAACAGTGTTTCAGATAATTGTCTATCACCGCGGAGTGCGGTGTTTCAAATCTCCATCCAGCCATTTAGAATTAGTTTGCCTCGTTCATTTAAGGTACATTTGGGATAATTCACTGAATTTCTCAGTCCAAGCTTCGACCTCGTCTATAACACTCATGTTGTCGATACAGCACTAAATCCTAATGATTTTTTTGATCTAACCCTTTACGAAAATGTAAAAAAAATTTAAAACAATATCATTATACCAACTCAGCACATGACAGTCTGTTTTTTCAGTAACCAAATGAAACTGGAAGATGGTATGCGGTCGTGTATTTACACATACACACTAACACAAATGTATAGGAGTACGCTTCTTCAATGAAGTATTCCTTTGCCTAATTAGTTCTGGGGTTCTCAGAGCGTAATTTTAGTTTACCACCACTTTGACAGAATTAACGGCGATGTAGTTGTTCACCATGGAGGTCCAGTGTCGCTTACCATTATGTTGATAACTCTGTACTGGTCACAAATTCGCTTGCATCAATTAAAGATCTAAAGGGCTCATCAGTATTACATTAACGAGAGTTTAACGCAGAACACCATTTACCACTCTGTGGGATCACATATCTATAAGTGTAATGTTATACGCTCTACTCGATTTATTGGTGCACATGCATTGGAAGTAGTTTCGAAGTAAAAACACAGTTCCAACAGCATGAAATATTACATTGATTCAAAACTTTTATGAAATCAACACATCCACATCATGTTAAACACATTGACACCATAATAATCGTTTTACAGTCAGTTAGTTATTACATGTTCCAAAGATCATTTCAACGACTCTTTTATCGAAATGATGTAAAACAGTCAGTTTACAGGATATGTATACGTGATTAGTGTCAACATTAAAGAGTATATGACTTTTTAGACGTACTCCTGCGTTGAGTAGGGAGGAAGCAATTGACGGGAGCTACTTAATTTGAATGAAATGTTATTATTGGGAGAGTTGCATATGAGGCTGTGTATTCAAGGGTTTATGTGGCTCTTTCAAGTTAAAGGATCTGAAGGCTCATCTGTTCATATGATTCTGGGAGCGAACTTCGTTAGTCAAGTGGAGTTGGCGCTGGAAGAACTTTCCATTTTACTCTGAGCCCCATTTGAACTTTGAATTCTGTGAGCATTGAGTGCAGGACGGTACACATGTGATTGTTGATAGAACTGATGAACCGAATAAGGCTTTGACCAGAGTCATTAAATCAGAAAAAATGGAAGCAATTAGAACAGCTGTACCAAGAATTTTGCGATGTTCTTGCTGATCGGTTAGGGTTGGCAAAGCGTGGTGAGTTCAAGATAGAACGGATTTGTAGTACCGCAGTGACACAGTCACATAACAGCCTCGCCCCGCCGCACATGAAACTTGTTTTGTCAGGCATTTTATGTTATTGGGCAAATGATCAAAAGTTCCTGTTGGTGCATATTTAACTACTTCCTGAGCCACTGATAGCTTTAATAACTACTAATACGGTTCCTTTAACCTCTAGTATTATCGACATAGACATCGTTGTTCCTTTCATATTGTGATGAATTTCAGTAGCGAATGGTGCAGGTAAGATGCCTAACTACTTGAAGAGGTACTTGCAAGACGATTGCCTGTCTACGCCACATATTACCCTTATTTCACGCTTCTGTGTGATGAGTACTTTATTTCTAAGTGATGATGTGGCCCAGAAAATTATCCCATAATGCACTACTGAATATAAAAGTACAGAACATGCCAGAAGATTTATTCGTATGTTTTTACAACGAGCAATTTCACGAAGAACAAAAGTACGTGAACTTAGAGAAGCTCATGAAGAAGCACTTTCCCGTTCAAGTTTTTGTCTGTATCAATCTACAGTAGTGTACCCTGACTACAGACTCCTGCTCATATGCTACATCAACTGTTGATATAATTTTGTTCGTTGTGCAGAACTTAGGACAGTGCGTTTTCAGGAAGAAAAGAAAGGAAGATTAAGATTTAACGTCTCGTCGATATCGAGGTAATTAGAGACAGAACTGAAGCTCTGAATGGTTCAAGAGTCGGAAAAAAACTCGACCGTGCCCTTTCAAAGGAACCATCCCGGTAATTGCCTGGAGAGAGTTAGGGAAATCACGGAAAACCTAAATAAGGATGGCGGGTTTGTAATGTCGTTCTCCTAGATGCAAGTCTAATGTGCTAACCACTGCGCCATCTCGCTCAGTATATATAGTGCGTTTTTTTAAATTTACGGAGGGTCCTATTCCAGAGAACCACTAAACAATTGTTTGATGAACATCATAGCAGTCTCTTGTGTGACTTTCTCTCTAGAGGAATTTATTGTAATACTAGCATCGTCTGCAAAATGAACCACTTCCGTTTGTTGTAATTTAAGTGCAAGTTTATTCGTATTTATAAGGAGTACGAGTGAACCCAAATTTAAACTGTGGAATTGTCTTTGTAATTTATTGAAAGTAAAACATTATTTTATGATTTGACTTTGTTTGAAGTATTCAGAAAAACACTTTGCATTCTTCTGTTTGTTATGTATGTATCTATGCCGCTAGAGGGAGTGTTATAGTGGATTGAGCTGTGACTGATCTTTGCCCATTGCTAAAATAATTTTTATTTTATTTGAACAAACTTTAAACATTTATTTGTGAATACTCGCAGTAAATTTAAGTAAATCGTGAGACAGTTACACTTCCCAGAAGGACAACTAGTTCACCATTAAATAACAAGCTAACTCTTTGTAAGATTGACAGAATAATTTCCCAGAACGACCAGATACAGGAGAAATAATTTAATATCTCTAAAATACCAAGGATGTTTCGAAATTAACATCAATTAAAATTAAATCCACAGTAGACAATTACTCACTAATTCAATACACAAAACAATTTCCGAAAGACAATACAAGAGTTGCAAGAGAATCTCTCTGGGTAAGGAATCTGCAAAAGGGTTCCAACACAACAGTAGATACTTAATCAAACACGGAACGGTTAAATATTGTGTAATAACTTGCTCAGAAATGTGTAAGAAATATTTATGAGACACGAAAATACTGTGCAAGGAGAATATTCAACTTAATGTTTTAAAATGAAATACACATTAATCAAGACAATTACACCTGCCCACGCAGGAACACATCAAATGGGAGCCTAGGAGAAATACACAAGGTCAGTAATGAAACAAAGCAGTAGGCTCTGCCAGAAATATCGACTCTTAGACAATGTGTATAATAGTGGATTTTAATACAACAGTATGCCATCTTAGGCAGTTTATAACACTTAAAACACATGACAGTGGCACTTTGAAGCTGTAATCATGATGTGTAAGTGTAAATATAACAGACAACAGTTTAATGGCGGTACTGACTTTAAAGAAATACACAACCGCTCAATACGTTTCTTAATACAGCTATGCTCTAGAAAGCGTTCCAAAACATTCAAATGAAGGCTGGTAGTTAAATACTGAGAGGGTTGGGTACAGAATACGTGAGCAGAACTTCAAGTGAAATCAGTCTGAGAGGAGGCCAAACGAAACGGCAATTGGCGAATCTGCATTTGCATCTGGACAGTTGAGACATACAGACACAAATTAGAGTGAGTACTGATAATACAGTGTCTGCTGATCAAGCTAAATTACACGCATTACCTACAACTGCCGATAACTAACTTATTATAACATTTTAGACCCCAAATCAGTAGAACACAGTCACATCTTACAACTCTCTCACACAGGCAAATTCGCGGTCTCCAGATTTTGTTTGCAAACTGCGCCCAGTCATGCCGTGTAGTATTTTGCCATCTCTTCCTCCTTGTTGCAGCTGCCACATTACTGCCGCCACGGCGTGTAGTCTAATACAACGGTCGTTTCCCCTCTTGGTGCCTGCCCGCTGATTGCCTGTTCGCTAGCCAAAACCAGACCCTCTCTTCTCTCCAGCCCTCCTTGAGGTGGCGCCGCGTCGCAGTGCCCACGTCGCAGCGCCGCCAAGGAGCTGCTCAGACATCACTCCTGCGCCGGTGGCGCGGATTTGAAACAGCAGCGGCTGCGTGACATATTATGACGGTACAGTATGATTTAAACAAACTGTGCATAAAGTCATCAGTTCCATAGAAGTTAAGTAAACAAAAGCTACACAATAACTCCTTACTTATTCTTTTTGGAAGAAGAAGCCAGCGAGTAAACTGGACCATAATTATATGGGTCTTTCTTCTCTTCTTTCTTTATAAACAGGTTTAACAGCTGCAAATGTTAATCTACTTGGAAAATTCCCTGTCCCACTAAGGAAATTCCATGGCCACCGTATGATCTTTTGTTTTCTAGAAATGAAATGATCGGGTGGCATTGTTGGCTGGGAGGCCCCATTCATGGGAGTTCTGCCCCCGTATTGCAAGTCCTTTTTAGGTGACGCCACATCGGCGACTTGCGAGTCAATGATGATGAAAATGATGATAAAGGACTCGCAACACCTAGTCCCCTGCCGGGAATAGAACCCGGGCCCCTTGCGTGGTATGCGGTAACGCTATCATTACACTACGCTAGAATTTTTGTACTTCTGTTACGAGGGCCACCCAGAAAGTAACGCACCGCATTTTTTTTCTTGAATCATTCTCTACTGAACATAAAGAGAATTACCCACATGAAAGAATGGTGTTTTATGTACACATCCTATATTTCCACGTAATCCCCAGCGCGTTCTATGGCCTTCCGCGAGCGCGAAACAAGGGCATGTATGCCCTGTCGGTACGAATCTTTGTCCCGCTGGTGGAGCCAGTGCTTCACTGTGTGAATCACCTCCCTATCGTCCCCAAAATGTCTTACACGAATGACATCCTATAACGGCCCATACTCGCGAATGCCAACATCAGCTCGCTGCAAATGTCAGGTGTGACAGGTGGATGGTCTCCCTGACCGCTGAAAATCGTGTCAACTCCGCCGAACCGCCTTTTGATGACCTCACCCTCCGTGCCCAGCGACTAACTGTACTTCTGTCGACAGCAGATGCTCCATTGACTTTTTACAAGCGTTTGTGAATATTCCCCACAGTATTTCTCTGCAGTGAGAAATTCAGTGACCGCACGTTGCTTTAACGTACAACACCTACAGACGCCCTTTAGAAATTGTCCCGCAGCTACGCAATGTTTATGTGACGGAAACTTGGCGCGCTCACTCAGAAGACTTCAAATAATACATACATAACCTTTCGAATTCGTAGCGTTATTTTCGACTGAAAAAACAAATGCGGTGGATGACTTTCTGGGTAACCCTGGTAATTACATTGAATGATATTGTGCTACTTCTTGCTGCTTGAGGTACTGTTTGTAAGTAGTCTGTTTAGGTTTTTATGTTGGTAACGCCCTGACTGCGCTGTGTGCAGTCTGTGGCTGGTTGGACTCGTTGTTGGAAGTTATTCGCCAGTGTAGTGTCGGGCAGTTGGAGGTAAGCCGCCAGCAGTGGTGGATGTGGGGAGAGAGACTCCAGAGTTCTCAGGAGCTAATATAAGTTGACGATCTGGACGTGTGTCCGTCAGAAAAAGAAATTTGTTGAACTGGATTTCACATATGTATAATGACTTTTGAACATTGTTAAGGGAAATACATTGCTTGTTGTCTATCAAAATCTTTGATTTGTTAACTATATGCCTATCAGTAGTTAGTGCCTTCACTAGTTAGCATCTTTTATTTAGCTGGCAGTATTGGCGCTCGCTCTATTTCAGTAGTTCGAGTAACGAAAATTTTTGTGAGGTAAGTGATGCATGATGGGATTAGGTTTTTATTAGTCAGGGCTATTCATTTGTAGGGATTATTTAAAGTCAGACTGCGTTGCGCTAATATACACTCCTGGCTACACCACGAAGGTGACGTGCTACAGACGCGAAATTTAACGGACAGGAAGAAGATGCTGTGATACGCAAATGATTGGCCTTTCAGAGCATTCACATGAGGTTGGCGCCGGTGGCGACAACTACAACGTGGTGAGATGACGAAAGTTTCCAACAGATTACTCATACACAAACAGCAGATGACCGGCGTTGCCTGGTGAAACGTTGTTGTGATGCCTCGTGTCAGGAGGAGAAATGCGTACCATCACGTTTCCGACTTTGGTAAAGGTCGGATTGTAGCCTATCACGATTGCGGTTTATCGCATCGCGACATTGCTGCTCGCGTTGGTCAAGAGCCAATGACTATTAGAAGAATATGGAATCGGTGGGTTCAGGAGGGTAATACGGAACGCCGTGCTGGATCCCAACGACCTTGTATCACTAGCAGTCAAAATGACAGCCATGCGGATGGCTGTGACGAATCGTGCAGCTACTTCTCGACCCCTGAGTCAGATGGGGACGTTTGCACGACAACAACCATGTGCACGAACAGTTCGACGACGTTTGCAGCAGCATGGACTATCAGCTCGGATACCATGGCTGCGGTTACCCTTGACGCTGCATCAAAGACAGGAGCCCCTGCGATGGTTACCCAACGACGAACCTGCGTGCACGAATGGAAAAATGTCATTTTTTCGGTTGAATCCAGGTTTGTTTACAGCATCATGATGGTCGCATCCGTGTTTGGTGACATCGCGGTAAACGCACATTGGAAGCGTGTATTCGTTATCGCCATACTAGCATATCACCCGGCGTGATGGTATGGGGTGCCATTGGTTACATGTGTCGGTCACCTCTTGTTCGCATTGACGGAACTTTGAACAGTGGACGATACATTTCCGACGTGTGACGACCCGTGGCTCTACCCTTCATTCGATCCCTTCAAAACCCTACATTTCAGCAGGATAATGCACGACCGCATGTTGTTTCTGGATACAGAAAATGTTCGCCTGCTGCCCTGGCCAGCTTATTCTCCAGATCTCTCACCAATTGAAAACGTCTGGTCAGTGATGGCCGAGCAACTGGCTCGTCACAATACGCCAGTCACTACTCTTGATGAACTGTGTGGTATCATGTTGAAGCTGCATGGACAGCTGTACCTGTACACGCCATCCAAGCTCTGTTTCACTCAATGCCCAGGAGTATCAAGGCCGTTATTACGGCCAGAGGTGGTTGTTCTGGGTACTGATTTCTCAGGATCTATGCACCCAAATTGCGTGTAAATGTAATCACATGTCAGTTCTAGTATAATATATGGTCCAATGAATACCCGTTTATCGTCTGCATTTCTTCTTGATGTAGCAATTTTAATGGCCATTAGTGTATTTTGTGTCAGTTTAGAAATGATCAGAATAAGGAAATAGAAAACAGTCTACGTACGTTCAGCTTTACTCAGCTCTTTCAGTATCAAGTAACGTAGAAATTTTACCAGCACAGTCATTCTTTACATTCAAAGGGGAAGTTTCATGTGGAATGATACTTCTAAATTATTATGTTGATTCATCATCTGAACCATATAACCCGTGTTTGCAGCTTCATTTCGTTGTGTCCTCAATAATGGACGCAACCAGAGCCGGCGTGCTGAGACAGTTCCAAACTGGCGCGACGGGCGGCGCTTTGAAGTTCGTCGCCCACCACAATCGCGGACCAATAGGGAATCTCGACACCGCCGTCAATGAAACTGACTTCTTCGTTGTGATATGCCGCGGCCACAGGTAGCAACTTGAGGTTTATGTTCGGCCTTGGACTACGAAAGTTATGGTACGGAGTTCCAGGGTTGCGGTTCATAGTGAAAACCAACCTACGAGACTAAGTCTACAACTGGCGTCGCCTATAGGCTTCGTATAGGACAAGTGCTTACCACAGTGATTGACAGTGTTGCCCCAGGACAGATATACTCGTGTTGACGTTGTTTCTAGCAATACACGCCTTGACAGGCCTTTGCTTAGATGTCTCTGTCCGCAAGTACATCCAACGAGTTGGTGTACAACTTAGGCAACGTAGCGCAGTAATGTGTGTATTTGTGTGTCACTAATTTGTTTGCACTATTTCCTCCATCCACCTTGGAGCATCTTAACCTAATTCGACGTGTGCTAGCCATTCTACCCAGTTGATCCAAACACATCACATTTATGAAGTGATTGTTAAATTTACTTGCAACTAGTGAATTGTCATGCGTCACATTGCCATTTAGAACACTTCTTAATGTTCTGTAAAATTATGTTTATTTGTCACTAAGCGGCCTTCGGCTTCTCAGGTCGTCTTCGGGGGGGCAGCTGAATGTCGCAAACACAAACAAGATGTGCAACGTGCACGGATATTTTGGTACAAAAGATACAAAAATGGCGCATCACTTCCAACAATTTTTTTTTCGATCTTTCTGTTGATTTAATGCAGGCCGCCACGAATTCCTCTCCTGGGCCAACTTCTTCCTCTCACAGTAGCGCTTGCTGGACCTATTGCAACTGTTTTTCCCTAGCCAACTTCTTCATCTCACAGTAGCACTTTCGGGATGTATTGCAACTGTCTTTCGCTACAGCTTTTGCCTTCTACATCTCCTGTATAGCTCTATGGAAGACATTCCCTGATGTCTTAACAGATATCATGTCATCCTACTTTTCAACATTCGCTTGTAGTCATACGTCTCAAATGATTGGATTCTTTTCTCTTCCAGTGTTTCCATAGTTCATGTTTCACTATCATACACTGCTGTGCTCAAGACGTACATTCTCAGAAATCACTTCCTCACATTAAGGGCCCTGTTCGCTGCTAACAGACTTCTCTTGTCGAGAAATGCACTTTGTCAGTGCCAGTCTGCTTTTGATGTCCTCCTTTCTCCGTCCATCATTGGTCATTTTGCTGTGTAGACAGCAGAATTCCTTAATTTCATCCACTTCGTGACCATCAATCCCGATCTTGAGTTTCCCGCTGTTCTCACATCTACTAGTTCTCATCACCTTCGCCATTCTTCGATTTACTCTCAATCCATATGCTGTACTCATTATATTGTTCATTCCATTCAGTATATCGTGAAACTGTTCTTCACTTTCACTTAGTACGCGAATCGTATCATTGATATCCTTTCACCTTGAACTTCAGTTCCACTCCTGGACCTTTCTTTTATTTCCATAGTTGCTTCTTCGATATTCAGATGGAACAGTCTCACATCCTTTTGTATCCGAGCTCTTCGATCTTGGTCGTCCACTCTTGTTACTCCCTCCTGGCTCTTGTACGTATCTAACATTCTGTGTGATGTCTTTTTGTTCTAAGTCGTGTCTCCCTACCACTTTTGCACAACGACGCTCTGAGCGTGTTTTTTAGGGAATTGACTAGTTTGAACCTGGGACCTGTTGCTGGTAAGGAGACACTAGACCACACATGACATGTAGAGTTCAGAAGAGTTCAGTGAGACTAGCGATGATGTAATTCAATACTTAATGATTTCAGCGTCAGCTCCACTCCACTCCCTGAAAAAGAATCTTAATACTAACTAAATTTAATGGAAGGGGTTCAAGGCTATCCTGTTTTGTTATCTGGTAAAATAACGTCGAAAAAGCCATTAAGTTTACCATTGGAATTTCTATTCTACTCACAAAACATTGTTTGTAAATTGTGCTATTGATGAAAGGAAATATTTTAATACGGGATGGTCAAATCCAACTGCGTTCAACAAAAATGTGAACGAATAATCCCTGAATGGGTTTCCAAGTTCTATAATGGATCGAAGGATGACCTATGCCATATCACATCTACAATCTAGGTTTAAGTTTTTCATAAAAGAGAAAACTATCAAAATGAACTACATTGACCCCTCAATTATCTTTAACAACTTATTTAACTTGTCATAAATTACAGTGGCTGATGTGGCTTCTCAATAATTATATAACAGAAAAATCATCACGTTTCAGATTTTAACTTCTAGTAGCAAATGTGAATACCACGAAGTTTCATTGACGATCGACACTAGTATTACTTAAAAAGGGGGTGTAGCAGATGAGACTTCTGCAGTTCTGAGTGAAGCCTTATGCACTCTTATGCGGCATCGCGTGCGTTCATTATCTTGTCGGTGGTTAGGCAGCGTCAGGGTCGGCGGGCGGCACAGCTCCACACACCTTGCCGTTTCAGTAGCAACTTTCTAAATTCTCTTTACTACAATTTACTAAAGTGGGTTTAAAAAAAAAGGTATCTGGCTGTGTTTTCAACTGACCAGTTAGGGTCCACCTACAAAAATTCTTTTTTTGGTGGGGCAATGTTTTTAAAGTTTGCTACGTAACAGAGACGCGTATAGTCTCTGCTTGCAACTGGTGTCGCCCTTTTAGTTTTATGGTAAGATCTAAGCTGTTCTTCTGGAGGGCTCTATCTTTTAATATGGGCTGGGGGCTGCTCTTGGCGATCGGCCGGCGATGTGGGTGTCTGTCCCTCCCTTATTGTAGGGCCTTCTACCCTACACGGCTCTGCTCTCGGCTTCTGTTCTCGTTTCTCCCCTCGGAACTGCATCTGTTTCACGTTGGGAAGGTGTGACATGCATTTAGGCATTCTTGTGTTAGTCTGTGGTATTCCATTTGCTCACTCGTTGATCGTATTACATTGGTTAATTTAATGTCAGGATTTATTCGGAGCTATGTGACTTACTGCCGGATTTGCTATCATGTCAGGGTTTTCATGGAAGGTGTTGGATTTGCCTGACACCTTACATGTATTGTGAATTAGCCACCTCTCCCTACAGCAAACCCCCATTTTTATCAGAATTTCGAACATCTTGCACCATTTTACACTGTCGATCGCTTTTTCAAGTGTCTTGATTTTTCTTTAGTCTTGCTTCCATTATGAACCGCAACGTCAGAATTGCCTCGCTAGAGCCTTACCTTTTCTGAAGTCAAACTGATCGTCGTACAGCACATCCACAGTTTTCCTTTCCATTCTTCTGTATATTATTCTTGTCAGCAACTTGGATGCATCAGCTGTTAAGTTCACTGTGCGATAATTCACACAATTGTCAGCTCTTGCATTCTTCGGAAATGTGTCGATGATATTCTTGCGAAAGCCAGACTCATATATTCTACACAAAAACGTGAATAATAGTTTTTTTGCGACTTCCCCAAATTATTTTTGAAATTCTGATGGAATGTTATCATCCCTTCTGCCTTCTTTGATCTTAGGGCTTCAAAGCTGTCTTAAATTCTGATTCCAATGCTGGAACACCTGTCTCTTCTAAATCGACTCTTGTTTTTTCTTCTGTCACATCAGACGAAACTTCCCATTCATAGAGGCCTTCAGTGTTCTATTTACACGTATCCGCTCTCTCTTCTGCAATTAACTATGGAATTCCCATCCACTATTAATGTTACCGCCCTTACTTTTAACTTCACCGTACATTGTTTTCATTTTGCTATATACTCTGTTAGCCTTCTAACATTCATTTCTTTTTCCATTTCCTCACATTTTTCATTCAGTCATTTCGTCTTAGCTTCCCTGCACTTGCTATTTATATCATTCTTCAGCGACTGGTATTTCTGTATTCCTGAATTTCACTGATCATTTTGTTACTTCTTTCTTTCATCTATCAAGTGAAGTTTTTCTTCTGTTACCTACGCAACTTCACTAATTGCCCTTTTTACCGATATCCATTCCTCTTCATTGCCTACTGAGCTGTTCCTTGTTGTGGTATCCATAGCCTTTAAGAACTTCAAGTGCATTTCGTCAACCCTTAGAACTTCTGTGTCCCAATGCTTTGCGTGTTGATTCCTCCTGACTACTCTCTTGAACTTCAGCCTACTCTTCATCACTACTACACTGTGATCTGAGTCTGTATCTTCTCCTGTGTACACTTTACAATCCAGAATTTGATTTCTGAATCTCCATCTGACCATAATGTACTCTAACTCAAGTCTTTCTTTATCAGCCGATCATTTTCAAATATACCTCCTCCTCTTGTGATTATTGATCAGCTATTACTAGCTCAAATTTATCACATAACTCAATTAGTCTTTCTCCTCTCTCATTCCTTGCCCCAAGCCTATATTCTCCTGTAGCCTTTCCTTCTACTCCTTCCCCTACAAATGCATTCCAGTCCCCCCATGACCATTAGATTTTCATCTCCCTTTACATACTGTATTACTTTTCAATATCCTCATATCCCTTCTTATGTACTCGTACTCATCTTCAACTTGCAACATGGGCATGTATACCTGAACTATCATCTCGCTTCTGACAAGAACAACCCTATCATTGAACTGTTCACTGTAAGACACTCATTGCCCTAACTTTCTACTCATAACCAATCTTACTCCCATTATAACATTTTATGCTGCTATTGATATTACCCTGTACTCATCTTACCAGAATTACCGGTCTTCTTTCCGTTTCACTGCTCTGAACCCTACTGTATCTGAACTGCGCCTTTGCATTTCAATTTTAATATTTTCTAGCTTCCATACCACATTCTAGCTTCTGGCATACCACGCCCCGACTTGTAGAACTATTTTCGCCGGTTATTCAATCTTATTCTCATAGTCACCTTCCACTTGTCAGTGCCCTTCCAGAGATCTTCTGGAATCTCTTACCAACCAATAGATCAATACGACTGATTCTCAATTATAGGCCACATGTCCTGTTAGTACCCGTTACGATGTAATTCTCATTGATCTTGCATCCTCATGCCGTCGATCACTGCTGATTCTTCCACCTCTAGGGGCAGTTTCACCCCAAGGCCAAGAGAGTGTCCACTTCTTCGCCCTCTTTGACAAGGACGTTGTCAGAATGAGGGTGACTTCCTATGCGATCGCCAATGCTGCCTATTCATCAAAATTTAAGTGCTGGCGGCTTAGAACCCAGAACTGAGGACGTTTTGACTATTGGTGAAAGACGTAACCCATAGACCACGGGTGCAACAACAGATATAATAGCAACGTGATCAAAACAACTATTCGCACGACTTTTTTCATGAATCACAGCCAAAAGAATTTCCTACAGAAGCCTAAGAAAAATAACTGCTGGCAGAATTTAATAGAGTGATCAATTGAACGCAAATCTGAGCAGCGAGTTCCAAAAAAAAAAAAAAACAGCCATTAAAAACTACTGAAGTAAATTAAATTTAGTATAACACTGGAAGTTTAAGTGAGTTCATTATTTGATTGGGAGAGGCTAGTCCACCGAAATACTGGAGCAAATGTGTTTATCAGAACCGGACTAGGTACTGTATATATATATATATATATATATATATATATATATATATATATATATATATATATATATATATATATATATATATTCAATCTACATTTGGAAACACTTCTGCTATTTATGAGACTTTGAATTCCATGGTTCGATACTCAAGGATTTTTATAGCTGTATATTTCATCACTTTCTGTATTAAACTTGGATACATTAAAGGCTAATGCTATGATTTTCCACTCTAGTGTTGTACTTCGGTCTCTGTTACACTCAAATGAAAATGGATTGTTGACAGCAAGTATTACGGTGACCCTTCGGGAACTGAAACGGATATTGTTGGAGGGAAGCTACGATCTTTTCGAGAAGCACTGTTGAGAAAATTTAGAGAACTGGCAGTTGAGGATGACTGCAGAATATTCTACTGCCGCCAATGTTAAGTTCCGAGTAAGGACCATAAAGATAAGATTAGATTAGAAGTCGTACAGAGGCACGTAGATAATCTTTTTTCACTCGTGTAATTTGCGATTGGAACAGAAAAGGAAATGACTAGTAGTGGTACAGGGTACACTGCGCCGCGCACTGTAATTGGCTTGCAGAGTATGTATGTATATATAGACGCAAGTATAATAATTTCACAGTGTATTAACAGAATTAATATGTTGTGAGGTTGTGATCAATATTGTCAGCAGCCTTAAGAGATTCCTGCAAGTTGTGCTTGAGTGCCACATATGATTTTATTTACTTTCTTTCGTGCAATAAATAATTTTCGTCTAAGTGAGAAATTACCTCAGACTGTTATGCGACAAGACACAAATAAATGATAGTACGCAAAACGTGTGAAGTTAGTAACTTCTACATCCCGAAAGTTTTCGATAGTTTTTCTTATGGAAGATGTAACTGAGATCGTACGTTTTGTCAGATCTACTATACTGTTTTTCAGCTTAAGTTTTCTTCAGTTTGCTCTCCTAAGAAGTCACAACTCCCTACGGTGTTCATTATTTCCTGTTGATATACTAAAATAAAATGTAAATGTCATGTGACCAGGGCCTCCCGTCGGGTAGACCATTCGCCTGGTGCAAGTCATTCTATTTGACGCCACTTCGGCGATCTGCGCAGCGATGGGGATGGAATGATGATGAGTAGGACAACAACATACAGTCCCTGAGCGAAGAAAATGTCCGACCCAGCCGGGAATCAAACCCGGGCCCTGAGGATTGACTTTCTGTCGGGCTGACCAGTCAGATACCGAGCTGGGGGGGGGGGGGGGGGGGGACTGTTGATATTCTAGGTTAATGGCAGACAGGCCATATTCGACTGTACTAAACTGGATTCTAATCAATGTGTCAAGTCATCTTATTTGTGCGAAACCAGTCTGTAACTTTCGCAAAAAGATCATTTGTTATTATTTCTGTCTTCTTAGTCTGCTTCCCTGTTTCTATTTTAACAGTTTTCAGTATTAATTTCAGTCTATTGCTTATCTGTCAGTTTCAAACAAGGTGTGCCTATTCTTGGACTTTTTATAACTTTTATAAATATTTTACTGTTCTCTTTATAACATGGAAGTATTTCTGAATCATTATTCTTATTGCAGTTTTGTACGTGTCTTTTTCTATATAAGAGATTCTAATACTTCTAACGTTCAATGGTATCTTGAATGATTACCCACTATTAAATTTAATTATTTTTGTTGGTAAACTACTTTGAACGATGAATAGAAGCTCATTAAGAAAGTTGCTGAAATGAGAGCTAACGTTAGACTCACTGGAGACTTCACTAATGTAAAATATTTACATTTGGTTTAAAATCTCAAGCAGTTTATCCATGAAAGACCTTTACGATTTTCTTTCAGTATTTCTCATCTGCACATTTAACTATGTTATGTTATGTCACTAACATTGTTCATCGTTATCTGACAATCCGTTTACCATAGGGTAGCTATGCGTTTCTCTAACTTCCGCTTGCTATGTGAATACATCTACAAGGGTACTGTTATCTTCCGGCAGGAAAGATTGTCACCGATACTAAATTATAAGTAGTTAACAGATTTGGCGTTAGAATCTTCCAAGGAATTAATATAATAATGCCTCTTTTCTATCTGACATAAAACATAAGATATTCTACAGAAAACACTATGAACCATTTGAAGCCTCCATGGTAATTTCCTAAATTGTCAGTGGAGACCTGTGTACCTTAACAATGACGTGTATTTCATATCCCAATATTAACTGACACGCACATGTCTCTAGATCGTGCTGTAAAAGGAATTTATTTATTTCTACATTTCGGTAGTTTTGTTCCTTTTTTATGAATGTGATAGTTCCTTCTGTATCTGTAATAGATCTACATGATTATTTAGCTAATATCTAACCACTTACATTAAGATTTTCTAACCTTGTCGTTATTTGATTTGTGAAGAGAGAATCTGCCCCCCTACTAATGTCTTACAAACAACGTAACAAATCATTTACTTGATTTTCTATCCACAATAATATTCCAGTGAAGCAAGTCAATTTCACTTTGCCATTAATTTTTATAAAATGAAGTAAGAGACACCGTGAGTTAATTTATTTGTATACTATGTGAAATCTGAATATGACCTAAAGTCGGTGTCTCATCAGATCCCAGTAACCTCAAGGATTTGCTTTTCGTGCTGGTGGATGCCCTACGTTTATATGTATATGACGTAGCTTGCTAGTATACTTATCAGATTCAGAAACTAACTTATTTACAAGAAGGAACGGTTAATAATTTTGATTTGGGACCGATTACTGCAAGCACAGAATTTGAGAGAGACAGAACTGACGTGAAGTGGGACGCACAGTTTGTCACCCCCACACGAATGAGTGCTTCTGGTACCAACAAAGCGAGAAATATGATGATCTGAGAATACTGAACATTTAAAAGACCGCGCAAGTTCGTCGAGATAGAGGAAAGATTGGTTTTCTTGAGGAGTTTACAAAGATGATAGTAACTTTCTTGAAATACTCTCATAATGTTTAGTCCAGATTATGTATTCCTAAACTCTTTGCTGACAAGAAAACTGTTATTAGCGAAGGACTGAAGGGTAAGTGTTGAAGGAAGTCTGGCATTGGCAAGATAAAATATTATGACTGAATGACCAAGCATATTAACGTGTCATGTTGATGGAGTACGGGATGGATACATTTCCCTTAATGTGATAAACATCTTGAAATGATGTAGATTATGGCTGTTGAGAAGTAAGATAATACAAAACAGAACTCTTGACACAACTGTGATGGACACAAAGAAAAATTATGGATGCAACACTTACCTGTTTAAAACCACTAGCACACCACTGCATTGTGATATAGTAGCCGTGTTAGTCCTTACTAGTATTCTACCTGTACATTGATTTTAACATAGCGACGTGGTGCAGTGGTTAGGACACTGGATTCGTGTTAAAGATGACATCTATTCAAATCCCCGAAAAACCAAACATATTTACATTCTTCGCGATTTCCCTAAATCGGTCCAGGATATTGTCGGGGTCTTTCCTCTGGAAAGGGTACGGCCTATTTAGTTTTCTGTCTTTTCATAATTTGAACTTGTGCCCAGTGTCTAGTGACTGTTCTGTCGACGGAGCTTTAAAATCTTTCTTTCTTCGTTTTTAACATGCTACTACATCAAACAAGTTTGTGAGGAGGGCAACCACGACTCCGAGACATTACGAAAAACGACAACATACAACACTCAATTACCATTTACAATGTCACAAAAATTATAAGAATGAAAAAGCAAAAAATGATGAAGTGTTTCAAAAAGCTGCCTAGCTGTGTGATGCATCTTCTGATTTATCTGTCAAGAACACAAATCACTGTGTGAAATTTTTTAAATTGTAGAAATACAGAACGATAGTGTTGACATTCAATAAAAAATAATGATGAGTACTCACAATGGTTGTATTTCCATGCTGTGGATGGACAATTACGGAGTCTCAGCTTTTGGGGAGTTATCCACATTAAGAGTCAAAGGACAATTGCCGGATGTCATGGCAATGACAGTGTCGTAACGAAATTGAGAGCATCCAAAAGGTGTGTAACACTATTATCTACATTACCTATTACTGTGTTAAATGTCTTGTTTGTCTGTTTCTACTTAATGGGCTCTTTGTTTAGCACCCATGTAAATGTTTTATTCATGATTTATGTCAACGTAATGAATCTGTGGATGAAATTTTGAAAAATTAATGTTCTGTAAAAGGATAAAAATTATAAAATTTCACTCGAAATGCTAGTTCATGCATAGGAAATATAGGTTTTTTGTCTCGTAAATCATGGAGGTAATCCCCTATGCAATGAAAGTGGCGTGCCCGAAATAGAAAATTGGATCTGACAGTCGAACTGCGAAGCTCCTGTGCGGCATGAGTCAGACGGTAGCTAGCCAGCAAAGTGTGTGTACCTTGTGAAGTGAAAGAGACTAAAGAACTGCAATGATATACGAGTATAACATAGCAGCCGATGCTGGAGTAATTTGGTTTTTATTCATTTGGGTTATTATTGGTTACCTCTGTGCTACGAAAATTCTACGCTAAGAAAAGAATTTTCGGAGCTAGTTACACAGAAAGGGCCATGGATACTTTTACCGCCTTTGTTGAGTAGAACAGGAGACCGGCATCGCCACCAAATGAGTACTCTGTTATTGAATGAAATCGTTATGCCGTTTCTTTTTCAAAAATAAGTTTTGTTCTGTGAACTTCGTGTTGAGTATCCGTATTTCCTCTTTCGTCGTTTACCTATATAGGCACCTAACTCAAGTGCTGCTATAATTCCGAATATCCTCTTTTATTGACCTGAGAAGGCATTTCAGTAAACTTGCGCTACAGTTAATAAACTTAGAGGAGTAGTATATTACACAATTATTCAAAGAGCATAAGTTTTGGAGTACTCCGCGTATTTTTTATAAAAGGTTGGTTAAAAGCTTTATCAAAATAGAAACACCAATAGAAGTATTCAATTTAAAGGTTCCACTGATTGGAATAACATTGTTTATAACTTCGTATGTTACGCACTTAACAATGTGTGTAATGTTGTGACGTGGCAAAACGTTCAGCTTAAATCTGAGTCTATTGATGGAGTACTTTCTGGGTCCCCTTGCTAGTAGTTGAGCTAGATTTAAGTTTCATATTACAGTAATGGTACTCAAGCAGTACTGCTTTCATTCTTATAAGATGTGTGCACTACTGCAAGCAATTAGCTGCAACTGTTCAAACTAAAATAGATTCAGGTATAAGGAAGTGAATGCTGCTTGAGAATACAAATAAAAATCAGTACAATAGGTACATCTACTTGAAAACTGTTTCAATGTTGGTAATTTCCATTAACTAAACTGACGATTGAACCACTTTTCCAAGTTAGTAGTTCTGCACAATTAATAAATATTTGTCTATTATGATCGTTAGCTTCCTACTGTTTGGTACATAGAGTAAGCGTTATTGAGAGCCAGTTGTTACCTAAACGTATTAATACTCCTCCTGTGTAATTTATGTCAAACCACTAGTACATTACTTGCTAAATTGCGCTATTGCCTTGTGTCTTATTAGCATCACAGAATTTCAGTATCATATAGTCTTAATAGCTAACTGCTAGCTGTATAAAACCCATGAAATAAAATCCCTCGTAATTTGCGTACTTCCGCTGTACTGCCAACAGGCTGATGTGGTGTATCCAGCCCGTAGAGGCTAGCAGTACACTGGAAGGCTGATATCCAGCAGTGTAAAGGCGCTAAGTCCTGAGCATACGCTGCGTAGCACAGCCAGTTACCTACGCTACTGCAAAAGGAGTCCTTGATAGCTAACTGTGTACTTCGTCTGAACAGTCTGTGCGTCGGTCAGCAGCTGATGCAGGCAACAATAGCTGGCCACACTCTCACACCTCGAGACAATCGTATTACAAGAGTCTCAGCGAACATATAATGACATTTGAGACTGATAACATGAAACACCTGCAGCCGTGCTTTCGATGTTACTTGGTCTTTCGACAAGTTTTGGACGCTCATTTTTTGCATATGACGTATATATGCCCCTCTCTAGTCTCCACCTCAGCTTTTTATAACTTTGACATGGAATATATTTACACAGCTATTTTCACAGCCTTACCTATACTGAGACTCAAATTTTGTTGAAGCTGTCCTCGAATGGCTACTTGCACACAGATGTGTATGTGTTATTCACCCCGAGCATTATCTTTGGTTTTGTACACTCCTGGAAATGGAAAAAAGAACACATTGACACCGGTGTGTCAGACCCACCATACTTGCTCCGGACACTGCGAGAGGGCTGTACAAGCAATGATCACACGCACGGCACAGCGGACACACCAGGAACCGCGGTGTTGGCCGTCGAATGGCGCTAGCTGCGCAGCATTTGTGCACCGCCGCCGTCAGTGTCAGCCAGTTTGCCGTGGCATACGGAGCTCCATCGCAGTCTTTAACACTGGTAGCATGCAGCGACAGCGTGGACGTGAACCGTATGTGCAGTTGACGGACTTTGAGCGAGGGCGTATAGTGGGCATGCAGGAGGCCGGGTGGACGTACCGCCGAATTGCTCAACACGTGGGGCGAGAGGTCTCCACAGTATATCGATGTTGTCGCCAGTGGTCGGCGGAAGGTGCACGTGCCCGTCGACCTGGGACCGGACCGCAGCGACGCACGGATGTACGCCAAGACCGTAGGATCCTACGCAGTGACGTAGGGGACCGCACCGCCACTTCCCAGCTCCTGGGGTATCGGCGAGGACCATTCGCAACCGTCTCCATGAAGCTGGGCTACGGTCCCGCACACCGTTAGGCCGTCTTCCGCTCACGCCTCAACATCGTGCAGCCCGCCTCCAGTGGTGTCGCGACAGGCGTGAATGGAGGGACGAATGGAGACGTGTCGTCTTCAGCGATGAGAGTCGCTTCTGCCTTGGTGCCAATGATGGTCGTATGCGTGTTTGGCGCCGTGCAGGTGAGCGCCACAATCAGGACTGCATACGACCGAGGCACACAGGGCCAACACCCGGCATCATGGTGTGGGGAGCGATCTCCTACACTGGCCGTACACCACTGGTGATCGTCGAGGGGACACTGAATAGTGCACGGTACATCCAAACCGTCATCGAACCCATCGTTCTACCATTCCTAGACCGGCAAGGGAACTTGCTGTTCCAACAGGATAATGCACATCCGCATGTATCCCGTGCCACCCAACGTGCTCTAGAAGGTGTACGTCAACTACCCTGGCCAGCAAGATCTCCGGATCTGTCCCCCATTGAGCATGTTTGGGACTGGATGAAGCGTCGTCTCACGCGGTCTGCACGTCCAGCACGAACGCTGGTCCAACTGAGGCGCCAGGTGGAAATGGCATGGCGAGCCGTTCCACAGGACTACATCCAGCATCTCTACGATCGTCTCCATAGGAGAATAGCAGCCTGCATTGCTGCGAAAGGTGGATATACACTGTACTAGTGCCGACATTGTGCATGCTCTGTTGCCTGTGTCTACGTACCTGTGGTTCTGTTAGTGTGATCATGTGATGTATCTGACCCCAGGAATGTGTCAATAAAGTTTCCCCTTCCTGGGACAATGAATTCACGGTGTTCTTATTTCAATTTCCAGGAGTGTATATTATGTTTAAGGCACGACATAGGTGGTTTTCTACGTATGGTATTTTAACAGGTTTTTGCACATTCATTTTTTCAATAATACATAAATAAGACTACATTCGGTTTTCAGCTTAGCATTTTATAACTTTTTATGTGACCTATAGTTGCATTTATATTGTTATTTTGGCAGCTTTACCTATGCTGATACTTAGCTTTAGTTGAGGCTGTCGTGGAAGGGCTACTTGTACACATTGCGGGGCGGCGGGTTAAATGTATGTGGTTCGCCGTCTTTTTACGAGAGCTTGCCAACTATTGGTCTGCCAAAAAGCGATGGAGAACGTGCTGACAATAGTTTACAGTCTGCACGTCCACGTTCTCGTCCAGCCCACTGAAAGAAATGTTTCTGTTCTCTATTTTCTTAGCGGAATCAGTACTATAATTGTAAATGAAAATCTGGGCTTCTAATTGATACATGTATTTTCTCACGCACAACATGTGAAAGAAAATTATGTTCATATTGACAGTAAATCTTCCTATCCTAAACAGCACTATTAGCAACTCAGAGGCGACCTCTACAGTAAATTCCTACCAAATAGTCTTTTGCCGTGTCTACTGATGCTCAAATTAAATTAAATGCTCGCCACAAAAGTGGAAAATAATTGTCAGCACTTGCCACGCGGATTTGTAAATATCACGGACGGCACACTTAACATTTCCTTTAGCGAAATCTAAGCGATCCAGGGCGGTGTACAGTCCTCTCGAGTTCACTGTCAATTATTACAGAAAATTAGACTTTCGCAACAGCCCGTATCTGACGTCATCCGACTCAGCACGCAATCCGGCGTTTGACAGACGCGGATCTTACAGTAGCTGGGTGTGAAGTGAAGCCTGGTCTTGCCTCTCGGGATGTATTTATACATGTGGCGCGGCGGACGGCTAAGGGAGCACCTGCTGTCATCCGTGTCCTGCACACGGCAGCATTCTCTAAACGGCCGCTTTCTCGTACACACAATATCTAATAACAAAGTTATGAATTAATAAAGAAACTTCTTCACTTTTGCATGCATGTATGTAAGTTCGTTGAAATTACAGAAAAAGTGTCTGCTTGCTTGCTTAAGAACTTTGCCTTCTAGAATGTTTAGATTGGAACTGACAGTAGATAGTAACCTCTGCATATAACTTTAAGAGACGTTGTATTGGTTGTTACTAACAGTACGGTCCTAAAACTAGTTATAGCTACATTATTTAATAGGTTGTACCAAGTGCTATAACCAAAATTTCTTAGCATTGAAACAGCAAAGACTTAATCTAATGAAATTAGTTGCGAATGTGGGTCTCACGGGAGTCGTACCAGAGATAAGTCCCTGCAGTCGCAGATGGATAGAACGTCCGCTTTGTAAGCAGGTGATCCCGGTTTCGAGTCCCGGTCGGGTCACACATTTTCAACTGTCCCCTTTGACGTGTATCAACGCCTGTATTCATTTCTTTGTAACTTCATTCTAACAAGCTGCATGGTGACCGATGGTATATGTATATAATTAAACTACTACAAACGGGGATGTTTTAGTTATAGATTTAGTTTTCATTAAATTACTAGAAAACTATTAGAGGTAGCTTAATGTGGTCACGTAATTATTATTTTTAGGTTGAAATGAAGTATCATACAAATTTTTATATTTCTACGTCTAATATTTAGCGCCTTCAGTTTTTCTTAAAAACGTGGATTCTGACCACAATTTTTATTTTATCATGTTGCTGTTTGCAGCAGCTAATTTTGTCATACATTGGAACATTATGACCAATTTTTGGCTTTGTGGCTTTATTATTTACCACCACTTATTTTTTCTTAAAACGATGTATTTATGAAAACCACAGATTTAATCATTCAAAGACTTGACACTTAAAACGTTATTACATTAAAGTATACGCTGACAAGGTTTGAAAATGCAATTTTAACTTTTAATTTTACTCTTAATTATGGTGCAGTACTTGTGCGCAACACGCTAACACTTTATGGTGACGTGGCGCTACTAGCAGTGAACTGGGATAAGTCCCGGCACACTCGCTCACCTCTTATTGCTCAAGCGATACAGCGCTTCTTTCGCTACAATAGGTTTATATTTCTTTGATTTACTTATTCCTGATGTAGTTTCTTTCATACATTTTCTTCAATAATTATTGTAGTTCAGTAGGTTACTTCTGGATTTCGAAGCTTGGTGTATCATCCAGCTAACTATTTTTCCTCTCGGAATATTTAATTAATGATTTTATTAATAATTAGTACATTTTACAATGTGTATGGTGGACATACCTTATAGAAACTATATATAATTCTAATTTAGGTATGTTGCATTGGATGTATAATAATGTCCTTGTTTCTTATTCTGTTTTTAATCTGTCTTTGTTTTTGCATGTTTGCAAATTGGTGATACTGTCGTTATTGTCTATACATACTGACCTGAAGTTGGTGTATTTAGCCACCGTAACTGCAGATTTATTAGATAGGTGAAGGGCTGAAATCCCGCAAAACTTCAGTCAGAAGGATGGACATACAAAAATCTGTCAGTGAGGCTGTCATTTCTGAGTATCTGAAATGCGGTTGGGAGCTGGTGTTGAGTGGAAATGTATTGAACCATAATGATTTTATTAACGTTTCTAAAAACACCAAAGAATTTATTTTTAAAAGCAAACATCCAAGAATAGCATTAACTGAAAAGACTAAATTTGAATAACACAAGTGAGAGCAAACACCTCAACTCGGCAACAGTATGAAATCACTTCATTTTAGTAAAGAATATTAAATGAAGTCAAAAGAAAACGTTTACATTACTAACAACTATGTCACAAATATCAACCATCGGCTATTGTCAGTAGTTACCAAAACGTCATTGCCTTCGAAGCAGCCAAAATGACTGACAAATGTGGTTCAAATTTATGATGATACAGGCGGTGGCAGAGGCAACGCCAGTAGTAATAATTCCTCCTTCTCTACTAACATAGCTGTCGCTATCACAGTACTAGAAACCTTCATTAAAAGTTTCAATCATGGTACTCAGGTCTCTTTAACAAGATAATAGTTAAAAAGAGATACGATCTCCTCTTCTGTTTTGTACAAAAACATAATACAAATACAGAAATCCTTCTATAGTTTTTTTTTTTTTTTTTTTTTTTTTTTTTTGTACTGGCAAACAATTTAGTAAACAGCTCGATCTTGTGATGCTAGCCAACAAGTAACTATCGAAATTTTTATGTAGCTACTTTCAACCATTTTCACTGACTATAAAGTACAATTTGAAAATTAATAGAATTACATCTGCATTCTCTAGTCTTGGATTATAAAATCAGTTTGGAATAGTGACAGCCACAAGCCCACACAGAACTGAACTCAAGTAGAACCAGGCAAAGTCTTCATAAATAACACGTTTATATATATATATATAACGTGAAACCAGGACACGGAGTCAAAATAGACACCACACGACACAAAGCGACATGCACATTAATCGGATGCTCACCGTGATTTCTCGTAAAATCCAGCGCCATTGACGATCGCTTGCTTAGAGAGAGCCGAGAGAAGGATGTAACAAGGATTAATCGTAATCGGAAACCCACGGATATCATCCAGCGTACGCCACCGCGTCCGGTACATGCAAAGGTCGGCCTGCACTCCAACCCGGAACCACAATGGACACAAACTGCTTGCAACTTCAATAGCAGAGGACACGCCGAATACTGTGCGTCCTGCCGAAGTAGTCATTAACGAGCAATATTCACGGCTGCGATCAACACTCGGTCCCCCCAAACCCGCAGTGAGGAAAGGCAAGACTGTTCCCAACGGGCCACGGCAGACGCTTGGCCACAAAAAAGCAGCCTCAATTGTACTCTTCGCCGCCCGTGTCACACTCTCCTTTTCTCCAGTTTGCCGCAGCCCTTAACTACCTTCTCCTCCAACCTCCCTCTACAGGCGACAGTAACACGCGGGCGCACAGCACAGTATATACTAGCCAGTACTTCTCCACCAGTAGCACTCCTATCCAGGGAAACAGGCCGTACCGTTGGTTAGCGGTGACTTCATTCGTTCTGCTCTCCTAGGCACCTGGTTTAGTCAGCCCCTGGAACTGTTGCAGCGCCAAAAATCACGTCAGAGTCGCTGGCTAGCTTTTCCCGCTTCGTCGGCTTCCTGAGCAAGTGCTCTTGCAATCTGAATACGTCTTTTTAACTACATAGCGCGTGGTCACCGCAGTGACGGCGGTTCTCTACGTCTGACGTCATTTTGCTGCATTGGCGCAAGGCAGTTCAGTGCCCCAGTCTAGGGCGTGGCGCAACACTAAATATGTATTTTCGTACCCTTGGGAGAGAAATGTCCATGACCTGCTTGACATGTGCTGCGTATTTACACTCTGCATTCACCACGCGATTGGAACATGAGAAGGTTTTGGACTCGTAGCGCAACACGTGTGTCAACTACAAATCCTAAATTGTGGGTTTAATTTCGAAAGTGTTTCCGGGATTTGTCGTCACTTATCGAATCTTTCATCTGTAGCAATAATACGAGGAAAAAGAACTTTTTTCTTCATCTCGTATAGATCAATATGAACAACCATGACGGTAAAGAAGGAGAAATTTCAGTATGGAAGTGTACCACCAGTTGTCCCCCTCCCCCCCCCCCCAATGATATTAATACATTATACACTAAACACAAGGAAATTTACGGAGTGTGAACTTTAGGCGGTTACCGAAAACACCAGATATCGCAGCATACATTTAGAAGCTCATAGTGCATGACGTGAAAGATATATGAAGAGGTCTCGTTGCTTAGGGATACTTTTATTCATCGCGCTGTAAAGAGCCAGCCTGCCCATGCATTATGGAATTCTCTGTAGGTCGATCGATGTAGCGTTTTCCCCGCGGGTCCACTGGAAAGTTTTCCGAATGTTAAGATAATGTCAATGTGGACAATTACAGTTGCTGAAACTGGATAGTAATCATCGATGTTGGAGTCAATCCAGTCGACAATTAAGATGTTGTTGTTGTCGTCTTCAGTCCTGAGACTGGTTTGATGCAGCTCTCCATGCTACTCTATCCTGTGCAAGCTTCTTCATCTCCCAGTACCTACTGCAACCTACATCCTTCTGAATCTGCTTAGTGTATTCATCTCTTGGTCTCCCCCTACGATTTTTACCCTCCACGCTGCCCTCCAATACTAAATTGGTGATCCCTTGATGCCTCAGAACATGTCCTACCAACCGATCCCTTCTTCTGGTCAAGTTGTGCCACAAACTTCTCTTCTCCCCAATCCTATTCAATACTTCCTCATTAGTTATGTGATCTACCCATCTAATCTTCAGCATTCTTCTGTAGCACCACATTTCGAAAGCTTCTATTCTCTTCTTGTCCAAACTATTTATCGTCCATGTTTCACTTCCATACATGGCTACACTCCATACAAATACTTTCAGAAATGACTTCCTGACACTTAAATCTACACTCGATGTTAACAAATTTCTCTTCTTCAGAAACGCTTTCCTTGCCATTGCCAGTCTACATTTTATATCCTCTCTACTTCGACCATCATCAGTTATTTTGCTCCCCAAATAGCAAAACTCCTTTACTACTTTAAGTGTCTCATTTCCTAATCTAATACCCTCAACATCACCCGACTTAATTCGACTACATTCCATTATTCTCGTTTTGTTTTTGTTGATGTTCATCTTATATCCTCCCTTCAAGACACCATCCATTCCATTCAACTGCTCTTCCAAGTCCTTTGCTGTCTCTGAAAGAATTACAATGTCATCGGCGAACCTCAAAGTTTTTATTTCTTCTCCATGGATCTTAATACCTACCCCGAATTTTTCTTTTGTTTCCTTTACTGCTTGCTCAATATACAGATTGAATAACATCGGGGAGAGGCTACAACCCTGTCTCACTCCCTTCCCAACCACTGCTTCCCTTTCATGTCCCTCGACTCTTATAACTGCCATCTGGTTTCTGTACAAATTGTAAATAGCCTTTCGCTCCCTGTATTTTACCCATGCCACCTTTAGAATTTGAAAGAGAGTATTCCAGTCAACATTGTCAAAAGCTTTCTCTAAGTCTACAAATGCTAGAAACGTAGGTTTGCCTTTCCTTAATCTTTCTTCTAAGATAAGTCGTAAGGTCAGTATTGCCTCACGTGTTCCAGTATTTCTACGGAATCCAAACTGATCTTCCCCGAGGTCGGCTTCTACTAGTTTTTCCATTCGTCTGTAAAGAATTCGTGTTAGTATTTTGCAGCTGTGGCTGCAGATTGAATAACATCGGGGAGAGGCTACAACCCTGTCTCACTCCCTTCCCAACCACTGCTTCCCTTTCATGTCCCTCGACTCTTATAACTGCCATCTGGTTTCTGTACAAATTAAGATAAAGCTGTTTAAAAGTGTTCTACTTTCCATGGCCTCATTCTATCCTATTTTTTCGTCATTTCAAAAACAGTTTCATCCACTGTATGCTATACGGGAAGATTAAAGGCGAGGGATAACACGCAGTCACATCGATAACATGAACCTGAGACCACAGAATTTGGTGCTGGTATTAGAGCTCCTCTACGTATTCACCTTGCAACGCGACGCTGTCAACCCTACGATGGACGACTTCACGGAGACCTTCTGTAAGTGAGTCATCTATCGTATGGTTAAACGTTTTACTCTGAATGGTGAATATTTGCTTGTACGTACATCTCTACATATTAACTGTTCAGAAAATATTGCAACTTGAAATTAACCTCGCCACAATTATAGAAACGCACGCTATTGAATGGTTTCTTCTTTCAGGGAAGAAGTCACCTGGAACCATGAGAATACAGAGGATCGGGGAAAATTTGATACTTAAACGAATCAAGATATGCAAATCTGTCCTGCGTAGAATGTGCAGGGACGTTTCTGGGACTTTCAAACGACACTTTGTCCTTACAGCCCACTGTAACCTCGTCAGAGCATTCAGTGGTATGATTCTGTCACGAAGTGCCCATTACAAACATTGTTTGTTAGTACCTTAGTTGATGATGGATCTTCGCATTTCTCGACGTAGGTGAATCACTATGTCTGCATTGTTTCCTTTGCTTTTTGTCTCGGGGTCATCGTTATACACCTAGCACTCGGCTATGGTCATTAGACAGCTGTAGAAACCTCTGTATCGATATGACGCAGCTGCAACATTCGTTGTTCGTAACTGAGTCTTCCCGTACACTTGTACAAAATGTTTACTACTGAAATCTTACACAACTTTCAGGTACAACTGCAAATCAAAAATGAAACCATATGGCTGAATAGCTACGAGTAGTACAAAAGGCAATAAAGTCAAAAAATGCATAGAGTAAAGGAACATTCCTAAAATCAATACCGAGCATAAATATCCCGGTTAAATTAAAAGGCAGCACATCTGCCGTGCATCGTCCGTCAGAGAGGAGTGCAGAAAAGTGACCACCATAAAATTCCTATAAAATGTGCCTAACGTAGATTACGTGTTTCAAACGCCAAAGAGGGTTCAAATGGGTCTAGGCATTATGAGACTTAACATCTGAGGTCATCAGTACCCTAGACTTCGAACTACTTAAACCTAACCAACCTAAGGACATCACACACATCCATGCCCGAGGCAGGATTCAAACCTGCGACCGTAGCATCAGCGCAGTTCTGGACTGTAGCGCCTAGAACCAGTCGGCCACACCGGCTGGCTTTTAATAATCCCTACAAAAGAATAGCCCTGACTAACAATAACCTGTACCCAGGGAGGGCCTAGAGTTTAAATAAAGACAGACAGATTCGGATTGGAGTATGACTAAAACTAAGCCATAAATAGCTACACTTAAGGAAGTCCTGCCGATGACAAGTTTCCACACCACTGCCATTGATAGGAGTGTCTGCTACATACCAATTACTCGCCTGCAGTAACGTCCTCCATCTACAAATGACACTGGCATTGAGTAACGTGGCTACAAGCTGCACTCAAGTAAACACGACGCGAGCAGCATCCCACTTGAACAAGACAAAGTTTAAAGCGACGAAAACATTAACGAGCAGTTAAATGTTACGATACGTGTACAAGAAAAGACCACCTGAATGAAACATAGTGGACCAAGTCCAAAGTAACTATAAAATGTATTAAAAAAACTGAGACAAATACAGACAAATCAATAAACATCAAAAGATACACAGGTCGAATCTAATGTCAAACCCATCTGAGTTTGTGTTTTTGTGGTATCTCAGAAATTTCGGCACCCATTTAGCTTCAAGCTAGTCTTGCTCCTGAAGGAAGGCAAACGCCGGTTAAAGATTGTCGATGGGGTTGCCTACTCTCGGGCGCTAGTGCAACCACAAGGCTGAATGAGTGTCGAAATTTCCTTCATGTAGATGTTCAACAAAGGTGCGTAAGTGCTAATGAATTTCGGGATCTTACTGGGATCCTTTGCCTTTAAATGCAAACTCATTTTAACTAACTTACCGGGATTCACAGTCATGTGAAATTTTTTGAAAGACATCATGCTTACCCAAGCGACTGTTAGACTTTTTATTTCCGCTATAGCAATTTCGGCTTTTGGCCATTATCAAGTGCAGATGTTTTGGCTTTAAGGCATGTCAACGTTAAGTGTCAGCCTGTATAAATTTGACATGTCTTAACGCCAAAACAACGTCACTTGATAATGGCCAGAGGCCGAAATTGCAACAGTGGAAATAAAAAGATAACAGTCACTGGCGTAAACATGATGTCTTTCAAAAAAGTCTTGTTAATGTCGCCCCTCCTCCGCACTTGATCACACCACAGAAATGTGCGAAACAAGATGGCTGAGACTGCTTAGACACCCTTTGCTGCTGCGGATCACGTTCAACTTTCGTCGAATGGTTTATAACGATCCTTAGTTGTCCCACCCTGTATAGCACAACAAAAACTGTCATCACACTACACTCCAAAGGGATCAGATAACGTTCAATAGGGTTGCAGCCCAATGATGTCAGAGTAGGGATGAAACACCGAGGGGTGCCAGCGGTGTCGAACGTTGTCCAGAACGTCGTCCTGTTGCTCATGTGTGGGTTCAAATGGTTCAAATGGCTCTGGGCACTGTGAGACTTAACTTCTGAGGTCATCAGTCCCCCAGAACGTAGAACTACTTAAACCTAATTAACCTAAGGACAGCACACACATCCATGCCTGAGGCAGGATTCGAACCTGCGACCGTAGCGGTCGCGCGGTTCCAGACAGTAGCGTCTAGAACCGCTCGGCCACCCCGGCCGGCTCATGTGTAGTAATCAACACCCTAAGGCGAGGGGTGATTTCATTCACGCCTTTGAAGCCACCTCATGAAGCCTTTTGTTGACTCTCAGTGGCGGTAAGTCTGAAATATTTTCTTCGGCCACCTAAAGTAAAAAAAAAAAAAAAAAAAAAAACGTGATTTAAACACTGGGTGTTGCTGTTCTGAGTTCAATAGCAGAGCACTAAAAAGAAATTGTGAAACGCGGGTAAGACGGTGTGTACCGACCTACTCAAATTGGGCCACGTCCACGGTGGTGTTGGGGAGAACTGAGGTGAAATTTGGTGCCAGTGGGACGCCCTTAACTCACTTTACAGCTCACATGAACATCTCAGATGACTATAACTTGAAGCGCCGCAGAGGACGAGGAAGACGTCACGGGGCGCCACGCTTTTGCTCAATTACAGAGGACGGTTGTAGGCACCTATGAGCCAAAGTTAAATTTTATATTTCGCAATCGGGAACAATTACCATAAAGTGAACCTTTAATGTGTTGAGCAGTGTATGTTACCTAGGATTTAAATTGATTATGAGACTGGAAAATAAACTACGGAGAATGTTTTAGAATTTAAATAATATACCTCTCCTACTACCCTGGATAATTAATTTCATGTGGCTCAATGGCCTCGTGCAGGTCTTGCAATTGTACGCCACTTTGGCGTGCAACGCATCTAAGCTACACCAATTATCCAACCGCGGGAAGGGGACCTGTAGTTTACGAGGAATCTGAAACACGTACAGTTTCTGGCGAATGTTCACAACGGTTTGAGATATAACGATAGGTCAAAGCGCAGAGTGAAAAATCCGTATTCCGACAGCGTTTCGATCCATTGACTTCTCAGTATCCAGGCCCGGGCTTTACCGCTTTTCCACCAGGCCCGACACTGAATACGGTGAATTGCTGACGTATAGATATGAGGAATTAAGCCAGGGTAATATAAGCGGATTGCTGCTGACATCTTATTGTCTTTTCTTGGAGCAATGACGCTCATCAGCACTTGCGTCATTAAATTCATTAATTGCAGAGAAGAAATGTAATTCTCTGGATACGGGAAACATACCTGTGAGCGACTATTAGTCAAAATTTCATACTTATCTACAGGCTTTAAGTAGCATTCATGACTTGTTTCGATTTACAAATAAATGAGACTATATCTACTACATGAATTAACATAGAAATTTGGTGTGCGTTTCACATTACGTATAGAAACTAAAAGATCGCCTTTGTGATATTTGTAATTTGGCCACTTAATTGGGTGCCACAGTTTACTTGTGCAGTTATCTTACTCGTCTGCCTCGTACATTAACCAATTTTTCAAGACAGCTACAACATAGTAAGAAAATCCCTTTCAAGATCTTGGTTTCATAAGGTGTCATTAAGTTAGAGATGCTGGACGTGAATTTCATCAATAGCACATAACTGCTCCTTCTACATCTCGCATCTGCCGTAAGGTGTGTACGAATCTCCCGATGTGTCATTTGCCTTATCGCCTTATCTCACGGCAAGCGATTTTTTCTTTGTGAGAGTGTTTGAAGGGTTTCGCTTATGCACCTCTCATTCCAGGATTTTCAGGGTATTGGGACACTAATACCGAAAGCAGTGACTTCTGGAACTACAGGCATGCTCGCAGAAATATGGCACGAATTTCATTATTATGTGGATTTTTTTTCCAACGGAACGAGCCATTCAGCCATCGAAACACAGGAAAAGTTTTATTACTGCGGGATTAGACAATCATGGTGACATTATTGTAAGTCTTACCCAGGTACTATGTGAAATAGTATTAAGTAAGTATCGATTCGTCATAAAATAAGTTTTACAATAAAACTAACCTAAAACGAGAGAAAAAAAGTCATCATCGGGTGGATATTCGTCGTGAGCTCTATAAAGGGTGCGTTGAACGATTGTGAAACATAGATGAAACCTTTATCTTAAACGTAAGTGAACAAAGATAGCCCAACGTTTTATGCACATCAGTGTAGGAGAGATTTTTGTAAAATTATTTTGGTTTCTTTTGGAGAAAAATATGTACTTATTAGTGCTGTGCGTAAGTTAAAATTCCGCCAAAGTTTCTATCTTCCAATAGAAGGTACAATTTCGTGAGATCACATAAATAATTTTTGATCCATACGGTGCTGTCAGTCCCTGTAATGAAATGTTCCAGTATGTTGCATGAAATAAAGACTGAATAAATATAATGTTTGTTGCTTCACAAACCTATGTTTGATGGTCAGCTGATTCAGGATGAGAACGGTGGAAACAAAAATAATCAGAAATTTTTGAACGTTAGACCGTGCCTTGCACCCTGAACACAAGTTGTTGTGTTAAAATTCGAAATAAAGCACTAATTATTGCACTGATATTTGTAATTAGGAAAGTTAAATTCACTGAGTTTATTCACGCAGCTCAGCGCGCCTAAGTAGTTGAAGGCATACACATTCGAACCGGAAATAAGGGCTGTTTTTTTCACAAATATTAGACCAGTAATAGAAAGGTAACTTTAGTTTTTCATTGGTATCCATCAATGTCAAATTATTCCTCGGAATAGTTCGGCCACGGTCACAAAATTCTGTTGAAAACGTTTAAGCTATATGTATGTGTGTGTGTTTCGAAAGGATTGATTACTTACATAGGTAGTGATAAAATAAACACAAATACTTAAATGACATTCAGAACAGAACGAAGTAAGGGGATATTAATTGGACATGCAGGAAGAATATTCGTACACTCAACACGCATAAATGCAGCGCAGCGGATGTGTTAAACTATATGCGAACCCAGGGGCAGGCGTACTCGTGGTCAAAGTTGCAATCGATCGCCTCTGACATGCACATGGGTGGAACACCCTATTGCGCACCAAGCATATCGTAAGGCCTTTACATCTGTACATGTTATGGACTTTGCAATACTGTGTAATCCCAAATCATCGATCGCTGACTAAAGAAATACCCGTCCCATGTACAGGCAGAGTATGGAGAGGTGCCGAGATCGAAACGCAAAGACTCGTCACTTTGAGTTATCCGATGTGTCGCCGTTGTACACCATTCCAAATGGTCACTGTCGGTATAAAGGCCACCTATTGACAGACGCAATTGTTCCAGTGTGTCGGAGAGACACTGTGATGTTATTCATAGCGACATGGTTTGGTGTAGCCATATGGTGTGACGTCAGGTCAAGGCTGGTAGTAATTGAAGTAGCTGCGTTGGTACAACGGTGCATCTCGGACATCCTGCGTTATCTTCTGTTTCCTTTCATGCGACAGAATAATGGTGCCAGTTTCCAGCTAAAAAATTCTTTATAACCAACTAGGATTTCAACTCTGTCCTGGTGCCAGAGCCCGGGATATCAAGGTGCATTTTTAACAATTGTGAGCAAGCTTGCCTCAGAAGAGGACACAGTGGCTTTGCGACCTTCTTCCAAACTGTGACGTTGCGTGAATTCAGGGCAGAGGGGTGCAAAGTCATGCTGAGTTCTTGGTAGATACGTCTCGATATTGCTATCACTGAAATAACGTAACACACCAGCTTAACCAGTAAACTCATTTCCTCTTTTGCTTCTGTGCTTTTCTGTCAGCTGGCTTACGATGGCGCACGGATATTTTGTAATGCACCTCGCTATTTGGGATTTTGTCTCAAAGGAATAGACTGTAATTAGTCTGTTATAGAGACGAGGGTATTCTTTAAGAAAAAGTGGTCTCCTGTTGTAATATTAAAAGTCGACCGTATTTAACGCTTAAACCTTTCCCGGTAGGGGTAAACACTTCATAGCGATTGGTCGCTCTCGCAGTCTTACACACTTGGGGAATAAAAAAATAAACATATAAACAGATTTAGTGTTAGAAAACTCATCCCTTGATATTGTATTACATGACACTTATTTTGTAGTAGCACAATTTCACTACGTACTATCTACAGGAGCAGTATTTTCAATTATATTCATTATATAAACACAAATTATTGTAGATATAATAGTATTACAGACTATAACTGAATTTCAAATATTAGTAATTGAGATAACTATCAAAAATGGTTCAAATGGCTCTGAGCACTATGGGACTTAACATCTGGGGTCATCAGTCCCCTAGACTTAGAAGTACGGAAACCTAACTAATCTAAGGACATCACACACATCCATGCTCGAGGCAGGATTCGAACCTGCGACCTTAGAAGCAGCGCGGCTCCGGACTGAAGTGCCTAGAACCGCTCGGCCGGAAGATAATTATCACGAAATAAAAATACTCTTAGAAAATTATATAATAATCCAACATTCATTATTACAATTAAACAATAGTAATAATAATAATGATAATAATGAGAATGATTAATTATTCCTAGCACTAAAAAAATGAAATAAAGTAGATAGGAACCAGTGCTGTCAAGATTTAGCGAATAGGCTCTTCACCTCTCAGATACTGTGTGAAGACAACTGTATGATGCGTCTGCAAACCCGACAAGAGTAACCATCAGTCAGTACGACAGAAGTAATCCCTTCACAAAATTATGGAATGTTCTAACGCAAGGATGTAACCTTCTAGTATTGTCATAGACGCATGGGCGGTGTGTGTTTTGGCGGTATTAGCGTTGAGCGACATTATCTGAATTGATCAGTCCACGTAGTACGATTACTTACGTTTCAGTTTGAGTTCGTGCGTAGCTGAAAGAGCAGATGTTGCTAACGCACCAGAACGATGATCGAAGACTGCGCGGGTGTACTGACGGTACACAGCGCACGATGGACACTATGGAACGGCGGTACACACGAGAACTGTACTGAGGTGTCAGGTCAGAGGGGTGTTCTGAACACAATTTCGACACAAAGCAGCTCAATAGGCTGTGGAGTGGAAGGGGTAGGCTAGCAATAGAACAGTGCATCACCATTGACTAGACACTCATTTACTGAATACATACGTCAGGTATTATCCAAACGGAACAATCAGTACAAATTACAAAATAATATTCTTTTCCCTTAAGTCACTCAAACATTTGAACAGGCAAACTGCAATCATTTAACTGAAAGCCTTTTAAGAAACCAAGACTAGAAAAATTGAATGATGAGTTAAAATCATACTTAAATAGTCTCTGACCGAGCACATATTTTAAAACGAAATACTTCCTTTAAGGAACCAGCAGTCAAAATTAATTACATAATCCTCAACAACCATATTACATCCAAGACATTTAAGATTAAACAGTAATATATAACATCAGAGAGCTGCAGTCCCAAGTTTTGAGCAGCACGTTTCAGATGGATTGCACTGCAACAGTACAATACAAGTCCCACGGAGGATCTCCCCACACAGGAAGTTATTGCCGCAATCGACCAATTTCAACATCATTCCATGTACAGACCTAAAACAAACTAAAAGCTCTCTTAAGTTTGGTACAGTTAATTCCGTTTCAATATAACATACATCACAAATGTAGCCCTAGGACGGCATTGACACCCCGCAATTTAGCACGCTAAAAACTACAGCGATGCACTCATCCCGTATCCTTACAAAATCCAGTAACAGAGAGCAGACTCCCCAATAGCGGAACATTTAACCACGCGCAGCATGCGGGTTTGCGGGTTGCTGATCTCGCCCTTAACCTCAACACCAGTTCAAATACTAGTCAGCCTACAATCTTGAGCCACCATACACATTCCTTCAGTTACTGCATAGAAAGAAAATGTGATAGGCAAACAGACCAGCATATGATAAAAGCTTAAGCAATTTCCTTACTAGACAACCCTTATGAATAGTAGCTATAATTTTTTTTAAACGTGAGCGCACCCACAATCAAAAGACAAACAACGCCAGTCATAAGGACAGTAGCACATAAGGAAGTAGCACTGGTAACTTCTGCTTAGATTGGCTACAAATCAGCGCGTGATTTAACACACCAGAGAACAGTCTTTACAACACAACCACCAATACAATAGCAAATTACTCACACGTGTACTCCCCCACGATTTCGATTCGCAAAGCCATAGACAAAACGTGGAGAACGTATCACTTAGACCAACATAATGGTGATCCCTCAGTTACCGCAAATAACTGACTCCCTTAGTTGCACAGCAAAGAACTAGAACTAATGAAACCACCACAGTTTTCGCCTCTAAATTGTCACAGTAAAAGTGAGACTCAATCAGAAATGTAATTTTACATCAGTTCCCGTATAGTCAATACAAGCGCCTGATTTTCACCCGTTTACAACGGCAGGCAGTAACATCGTACGGAAAAGAGCGTAGACACAAGTTACTACCAATTATCTTCTCCGAAAGCAGCCACCGCAACTCTCGGGAACCACTGGGACATCCAATGCAAAAATCGTTACTCCTTCACACAAATTACAGGACGCCCGCTTCCCGCTGCTTGCTACGGCTCCTTCCGTTCAGAGCCAACTTGTATATCTTCCTGCGATAGGCTCGTTCCCACACTCGCTGCGTCAACCCGACAACTGTCTTCCATCAGTTCCCGGAACACACCCACCACAGGACCTCGCCTCGTTACTCCTCGCGTAGGCCCCAGAGGGCGCTGCTTACCGCCCTGACCGTGGCAGGAAAGATAAACCACCAGAGTGGCACTACCGATATGAGCCGCCACGGCTCATGTACGATCATCAATTACGCCGGCAGAAACTGAAGAACAACACCAAAATGATATTCTGAATATCACCATTTTCTAGGACTTGTTTCTAAGGGTGGTGCTGACTCATCGCCCAGCTGAAATCGAAGTCCACCAGCCACAGACTAATAAACAGGCCGCAGCGTGAGCGGCGATCGGAGCTTGCCTCCCCATATTGACTCCTGCGCAACGCCAGACACAGCAATTGCGTCGTAGATGATACAGGCTATATTTTTCCATTTTATTTTCTTGTTTACTAATTTCAAACGTTGCTCAAGTAGAGCGGAAATTATGTAAATTTCGTCTAGACAAGTACTTGCTGTCTAGGCCTAACGCATTATGACAGTCTCGGTGACAGACCTGTTCGAGTGACTGCTTCCCGACGCGGTGAATTTTCCGTGCGCCAGTCCCAGGCGGTGGGGACAAGTGCTGGCGGCGCGCGCACTGTGCAGTACGTCAGCGCGGCAGGCCCCCGCGCTGTCAGCGGCGGACCGCGCCGCCAGCACTTTGCGGCTGTTTGCGCCGCGGCTGTTTACGCCGCTGTTTATAATGCGCCGGCCAGCGGCCAGCCGGCAGCGCCAGCACACCGTTATCCGGCGCTGCAGGCCGCGGTCCTAACTGATGTCGGCTACGCGCCGCCACGTACACCACCCGCAGCGCAGCCGTGTCAACTACCCGCATTAAACATGTACACCGCAGGCCCGTTTTAAAAGCTACACCCAGGTGTAAAGGTCGCAAGTGCAAAACTCTGTTTATTTTATGTGCGGTCCTTCTCATTACCTCATCAGTGGGAGGGGGCTGTCAGCTGTTACTACGCCGTTCACCCAACCTGATGTTTATCACTTCCATTAATATTATAATGTTTATATATAATTTCTGAGCCACGAAAGTTGGATGTAGGCAATCTTTCGGAGCATGGGGAAAATATACGCAATGAGTAGGGACTACAGGCTAACCTTACTGATTGGAAACCTACTCCAGAATCGAAGATTCTTCGTGGATTTTCTGGGACGGAGAAGCCGGTGGAGGATACAGAAAAATGGCCTCCCCAAGGAAGCGTACTGGCCCTACGCTTTTTAATATATATAATAATGACCAGCCCCTCCCCGAAGGCACCGAAAGCTTCGTACACGCAGACGATTGCGCCATTACCGCTCAAGAAAACAGCTTTCAAACTGTTGAACAGAATCTGTCAGAAGCCCTCGAACAGCTTGCCACCTACTATAAGGGGAGCCATCTCAAACCCAACCCAGGGAAAACCCAAACCTGCGCCTTCCACCTAAATAACAGACAATCTGCAAGAAGACTACAACTTAAATGGGAAGGTGTGCCCCTGGAACATTGCGAAACACCAAAATACTTAGGCGTTACCTTGGATAGAGCACTCACCTATAAAAAGGACTGCATGAACACTAAACACAAAGTAGCCACGAGAAACAACATTGTGTGCAAACTAACAGGCACTACATGTGGGGCACAGCCTGGAATAGTGAGAACCACAGCTCTTGCTTTGTGCTATTCAACAGCGGAGTACGCGTGCCCAGTGTGGTACAATTCTAGCCACGCCAAACAAGTGGACATACCGCTTAATTAATCCTGCCGCATAATCACAGGCTGTCTGAGACCAACTCCGACAGATAAATTGTACTGCCTGGCAGGCGTGGCCCTATCAGATATTAGAAGGAAAGTAGCGGCCAGGAAGGAAAAGGTAAAGGCGTTGACCTCACCTGCCCACCCGCTGTACAAACACCAGCCAGCCCGCCGTCGACTAAAATCTAAAAAAGCTTCCTGCACACAGCAGAAAACATCTTCGGGACACCGCAGCAAGTGAGGCTGGCAATGTGGCGAGAAAGAAACGCGCACCTTGGGGAATGGTTAGTCCCAAACGAAGAACTCCCTCCCGGCCATGTGGAAGGATGGACGGAATGGAAATCTCTTAATACGCTGCGTTCTGTTGTCACACGATCCAAAGATAATATGCGCAAATGGGGCCTCTCAAATGAACCGGCACTGTGTGACTGTGGACACACTCGAACCAACTTCCACCTCACGCAGTGTGTGCTGTGCCCAAGCACCTGCACCACGAATGATTTGATGAATGCCACCGTGGAAGCGCTGGACGTCGCCAGGTTCTGGTCCAAGACTTCATAAAATAAAAAAAAAACTACTTGACCCTGCTTATATATCTGTATAATTTTATACTCTTTTTGTATTTGTTGTATACTTGATATGTATGCGTTAATCATTCCTATTTTATGTACGATGCTTCTGACACGATTAAATAAATAAATTTGAAGTATACAAGAGGTCTCCGATCCTGTTGTTAACGTACTTCCACGTCACTACGTTAATTTAAATTACTACTATCACTGAAATGCTGCTTTGCCTGATCGTGACCGGCGCTAGCAGCGCGTATCGATATATCCCCTCTCGTAGTATCTTTGCTCGACTGCTACTACTTCCCGGTCGTTGTCTGTGGTAGGGGAGTTCTGGTCGGGAGTTCTGGTCTGCCAGTCAGTTGGAACGCGTCTGGAGCGCAGTCCGGCCCTGCACGACGGGGAGTTCCAATGCGGTACTGGTGCAGTCGGGTTGGAGCAGCAGTGAGGTCTGCGTCGACATGGCTCTCCCGACCATTGCCGCCACGCATCACTTGAGCCGGGCAACGGTCTTGGTGGATCGTCGGTCGGTCGTCCTGCCGGACGACGCGTTTTGGCTCGGCGATCGTTCATGAGTCGGCTGTGTGTGTGCCTCGACTCCTGATTTGTCTTCGTGCG
Organism: Schistocerca cancellata; assembly: GCF_023864275.1. Classification (NCBI taxonomy): domain Eukaryota; kingdom Metazoa; phylum Arthropoda; class Insecta; order Orthoptera; family Acrididae; genus Schistocerca; species Schistocerca cancellata. Next base: position 524,602,270 of record NC_064627.1, read on the forward strand.
TGCTTAGTTACTGTTGGGTATCCAGGTCTTAGTGTAAGTGTTTGTCAGGTTGTTTATGTATTTGGCGTTCTATCCAATGACGACTATTTTAGACGTTGTCGGCATTCTGATAGGAGTCAGTAGGAACGTGTGACGGGGAGAGTTAACAGCGGCAGTTAAGGGCGTGAGTTGGGCCCTGGCAGTCAGTTGCAACGCATCTGGAGCGCAGCTCGGGCCAGCCAGTGGCTTGCTGCAGCAGTGAGTCCTGCGTGGACATTGCACACCCGACCATTGCCGCCACTCATCCCTTAAGCCGGGCCAGACTTTGGGTGGATTATTAGTCGGTCGGTTAGTCCGAGGACATCTCCGTGCGGTGTGGTCGACTGGGCCGCTGGCGGTCTCTGTCCAGTGTCGGAGTCTGTCTGGAGCTGTCCTGTCTGTACGAGCATCATCGCTCGCCGACCCGGGACGTGAATGTTGAGTGGTTTTGAACATTACGTTGTTGGTTCCGGCATTGCTGTTGTGGGGGTTTTCCTGTGAGTAACACCGAGTGGAGTATTCGAGATAGCCGCCGTCAGATGGAACTGATCAAATTAATTTCTCCATAGTCAAGTGTACCAGCGGAATTTTCTGCCTTGTAGCCGTTAGTGTTCTGGTTTTCTGGTTACTTGCCCTGGCCGCTAACGTAGTTTTTAGGCAGTATCTTCTCCTCGCCTGTTGTTACTGCCCAACATGGTGGGTAGTTTTGGCAGCTCAGTTCACATACGCGTTTGTTTGGGGATAGAGATACGTGTAACTCTTTTGAGGCCTTGAATTCTCGTGTACTCCGTCGTGGCAAGCAAGCGGTTGGTCGGTCGGTCCGTGACTGTCCTTGGTTGGGTTCGGACAAATCGATTGTAGTTGGGCTCACCGCCTGTCTCCCTTAAGTGAAGGAGGGCAGACCAATTCACTAGAGACTCCTGAGTGCCGTTCTCTTATTTATTCCTTGGCAGTGTTGTAATTATTTTTAAAGGTTTTGTTGGGGCTTTACTGTATTTTATATTTTCAATTGGGCAAGGTTAATTGAGGGCCTTCAGCGCTGGAAACATATTCTCAGAGTTTCCTTGAAGTCCAAACATTATTGCCTCCTCTGAAAGATTTTACAAGTTATTGTGGGCCTTCCGCCGTTGGTGTTGCAAAAGGAAATTTTTAAACTTAATGTAATGTTTTACTGATTGTTGCAATATATATATATTTCATTAATTTTCAGAATTTAACTTTGCGACCATCAGCCATCTTATTGCGTTTATCTCTTTCTGTGCACCTTGCGGGCCATCAGCCCTTTTAGCATTGTGGCCTTCGGCCTTCAGTAATCATCATAGCATATTTGAATTTTGAAGACTTAATTCGACGGCCTTCAGCCGCTCCTCATGCTGATCTCTTATGTGTATACGATTTATCTTATTCGCAAATTTAACTGTGGGTCATGTCTTTTCAAAATTTATTTAGTCTAAAGCATCTGTTTGGACGCCTTCAGCCACGAAGCAAACTTAATTCTTTCAAAAGTGTTTTTATGAACTAAATGATAATAAATTACAATTGTGGAATGAAACCGACCGCAACTCCCTTGGCCCTTTCCACAAGCTTAACCATCTTTTAGCCCTGCGTGATTTAGCGGGCGTTTCAGGTACCGCATGCTCTAAGCAAAAATATGTGCATATCTGCTTGGTCGTCACCAATTGGCTGGTGAAAAACCGACTATTTCTATATTGTACCATTGCTTCTGATGGTAAATGGTGTCTTTATGTTAACAAAATTAAAAGAAAGGAATTATTGAGTCCAAACAAAACGCCCTACACGCATCCACAAAACATAATATTATACGTTTGGTGGAATAGTGACGGTGTGGTCTCCTACGAATTCCTTGCCTATAACTGCTGACATTTATTGTCAACAACTGAGACGTACTGTCGACACAACCCGAGAACAATGAACACGAAAACCGCATGAATTGATGCTACTCAAAGATAACGCCCTCCAGCACTCTGCTACATTGGCAAAAAACAATACTCGGGGGTAAGAATAGGCCCGCGGTATTCCTGCCTGTTGTAAGAGGCGACTAAAAGGAGTCTCAAACAAAAAATGGTTCAAATGGCTCTCAGCACTATGGGACTTAACATCTTAGGTCATCAGTCCCCTAGAACTTAGAACTACTTAAACCTAACTAACCTAAGGACATCACACACATCCATGCCCGAGGCAGGATTCGAACCTGCGACCGTAGCAGTCGTGTGGTTCCAGACTGAAGCGCCTAGAACCGCGAGACCACCGTGGCCGGCGAGTCTCAAACGTTTTGGCCCCGTATGTGATGGTCCCCTGTCGGCTTTGACTTCCATATCTCAAAATTATTCCGAAGAGCGAGCCGATTGGCGGAAGGCGCCTTACTTTGTGCATTGTGTCCATCGTGCGTTGAAACCTTTCGCCAGTTTATTCGTCGTTGCATAGCAGTCCTGCCCGCTCTCCATATCTTGGGCATGGATACGTTTCTGCGTGCACTTTCCATCATGCAATGTGCAGTGCCACTTTCTGCACAGACGACGACCATGGACTACTTGACACTAAATCTCCAGCACGGTGGCCAGTCCGTTGTAGTGGGGCCGCCATGTACCATGTTGGTTGTAGCCCCCTGACAACACAGGGATCGCTCTGCTGATGCCTGCGCCGTTAACTCCCCACGTATGCCAAGGAGCAGATGCCTATCTCCCTGGGGCATCGGAACTTCCAGCAATGGCCATCCTGCCAGGTGGCCTTTGCTAATGCTGGGTGGCGCCCGTGGGGAGGGCCCTCGGTCGGAGTAGGTGGCATCAGGGCGGATGACCCGCAATGAAGCGTGGTTCATCATCTCTCGCTGGTGGCCAGCCGCCAGCAGTCTCTAAGCGTTCTCGGGATTAATTTAACGCTCAGAAATACGATCCGAAAACGTTCCCCTCCCTGGCCACACCATGGGAGGAGCGTAAGTTCAAAATGGTTCAAATGGCTCTGAGCACTATGGGACTCAACTGCTGAGGTCATCAGTCCCCTAGAACTTAGAACTACTTAAACCTAACTAACCTAAGGACATCACACACATCCATGCCCGAGGCAGGATTCGAACCTGCGTCCGTAGTGGTCACGCGGTTCCAAACTGAAGTGCTTAGAACGGCACGGCCACACCGGCCGGCTGGAGCGCAAGTCTCAGGATGGCACTGACAGTTATTCGCCCCGGTTCCTAGTTTGTAAGAGAGCTGATGGGGAGTCTTTCATGTCCACAAAGCCTCAGTTCTTCGTAGAGTATTTAGAGGACAAGTTTGGGGAGGTGCAGGGCTTGTCAAAAATTGCGCTATGGGTCAGTACTGATAAAAACGGCATCCTCTGCCCAGTCACTCAGGTTACTTGCTTGTGACAAGTTTAGGGATGTTGCCATTATGATCACACCCCATAAGAGTTTAAATATGATCCAGGGTATTATTTACTGTACGGACCTTCTTTTGCAGTCTGATGACGAGCTGCGCGTCAATTTAGAGCGTTGCGGTGTTTATTTCGTCTGGCCCGTTCATCGAGGTCCGAAGGATAATCAGATTGGTACCGGCGCCTTCATCTTGGCCTTCGAGGGTGATACATTACCGGAGAACGTCAAGGTGATGGCCCACTGTTGTGATGTCAAGCCCTATATCCCTCCCCCGATGCGGTGCTTTAAGTGCTGGCAGTTCGGCTATATGTGTTCCCACTATACTTCCAGCCTCACAGTCGAGATTGTGGACGCCCATCTGTGTCAACTGCGGAGAGCATCATTCACCTTGCACGCCAAACTGCAGGGTATTACAGAAAGAGCTAAAAATCATGGAATATAAGACCCTCGAGCGACTGACCTATACTGAGGCTAAGAGGAAATATGACCGACTACATCCTGTTTGAATGACACCCTCATATGCCGCTGCTACAACCACCATGTTAGCCCCATCAGTTCAACAAATTCCAGCTGCATCACCGAGCCGTACAACTACAGATGCCCCCTTCCCATGGGGGGGGGGGGGGGCGGGCACTACCCATCCTGTTGCTCCTGCGCCGCTTATCTCGGGAGCAACACCCCCTACCCATCGGGGACGTCCGTCCTCGCTTCTAAGCCGGAGAATCGTCCACCTTCTTCGGCTCCTCTCGCTCGCAAGGGGTCTCTTGGGTCCCTCCCTTCTCAGATTTCCACAAGTGGGAAGGATGACGCCTGACAGTGGTATAAGTGCCCACAGGCAGCTGGTCGTACGGCTTCGCGATCCTCCTCCATCCTGGAGATTGAATCAGTGAAACCCTCTCAGCCAGTGGAACCCAAGTAGCAGTGTGAGAAGTCCAAGAAAAAGACCTCTAAGAGCAAGGCACTTGCGGTGGGAACGCCCCCCCCCCCTCACCACAACTTCAAGGATGAGGTGGAGATACTGGCGTCCGCTGAGGACATGGGTCTCGCTGCTCTCAGACACAATGGACAGCTCTTGCACAGGTGCTCAGTCGGTGGTGGCAGGTGATGCAGCAGCGTAATCTGCCTCCCCAGTCCCTTCACACCTTTCTCGACCATGGACAATGTCATCCTCTAGTGGAACTGCAGCGGTTTTTTCCACCATATTGCTGAGCTCAGACAACTTCTCAACCTTCACCCTTTCCTCTACACTGCTCTTCAAGAAACTTGGTTTCCAGCAATACGCACCCCTGCCCTACGTGGCTATCGGGGTTATTATAGGAATTGAGCAGCTTACGAAAGGGTCTCTGGCGGCGTCTGCATCTATGTCCTTCACTCCCTTCACATCGAGTCTGTCCCTCTACAAACACCTATAGAGGCTGTGGCTGTTCGGGTGTGGACGCCACAGGCTGTTACTGTCTGCAGTCTGTATCTTCCACCAGATGGTGATGTGCCGCAGCATGTCCTGGCTGCGCTGATAGCCCAATTGCCACCAACTTTCCTGTTACTGGGCGACTTCAACGCCTATAACCCTCTGTGTGGTGGAACAGTGGCAACAGGCCGAGGCAGCACAGTTGAGCATGTATTGGCACAGCTCTAGCTTTCCCTTTTAAATGATGGTGCCTTCACACATTTCAGTGTGAAGCATGGTATGTACTCAGCCACCGACCTTTTGATCTGCAGCCCTAGCCTCTTACTGTCTGTCCAATGGAGTGTACATGACGACTTGCGCGGTAGTTACTACTTTCCGATCTTTCTGTCACTGCCACAGCGTCACTCTCCTGGGCGCCCTTGTAGATGGGCTATGAATAGGGCTGACTGGGACTTTTTCTCCTCCATTGCCACTATTGAGCCTTTTTCCCTTGATGCGGTTGTTCACTCGGTCACCACTGGTATCGTTACTGCGGCAGAATCTGTCATTACCTGTTCTTTTGGGTCACCTCGGCGGAGGACTGTGCCTTGGTGGTCGCCTGAGATCGCTGATGCGATTAAAGATCACCGGCGGGCGGTCCAGCGTCACAAGCGACATCCCTCATTAGAATACCTCATCGCCATTAAACGGCTCCGTGCGCGGGCCCGCTGCATCATTCGCCAACACAAGCAGGAGTGCTGGGAAAGGTATGTCTCCACCATTGGCCTTCATATCTCTCCATCGCAGGTTTGGGCCAAGATTAGGCGCCTCTATGGCTATCGGACCCCCGTCCTTGTCCCTGCACTCTCACTGAATGGAGCAGTTTGCACTGACTCCGACATAATCGCAAACCGCTTAGCAAATCATTTTGCTCTGAGCTCCACTTCTGCACATTACCTACTGGCCTTCCGCTCCCTGAAAGAGCGGTTGGAACATCAGAGCCTTTCATTTCTCATGCGCCACTTTGAATCCTACAATGTTCAACTCATTGGGTGGAAATTCCAAAGTGCCCTAGCTGCTTGCACTGACATGGCTCCCGGGCCAGATTTCATTCACTGTCAGATGCTCGAACACCTCTCGGCGACGCCTCCTAGACAACTGTATCTGGATCGAGGGTGAGTTCCCGTCGCAATGGGGGGAAAGCATCGTAATACCCGTTTTGATACCTGGCGAGAACCCACTGGAGGTGGACAGCTACCGCCCCATTAGCTTCACCAACGTTTTTTCAAGTTGCTCGAATGCATGGTGAGCTGGCGGTTGAGTCGGGTACTCGAGTCTCGGGGCCTTCTGGCTCCGTCTCAGGGTGAATTCCGTAAGGGCCGCTCTGCCGCCGATAATCTGGTGAGCCTGGAGTCTGCCATCCGTACGGCCTTTGCCCGCCGTCAGCACCTCGTCGCTGTATTTTTTGACATGCGGAAGGCATACGATACGACATGGCGACATCACATCCTCTCTACGCTTTATGGTTGGGATCTTCGGGGTCCGTTGCCGATTTTCATACGAAATTTTCTGTCGGATCGTACCTTCCACGTGCAAGTTGCTGCCTCCCATAGTCCCCCCCCTCCCCCCCCGAGTTGAGGAGAATGGGGTACTGCAGGGACCTGTCTTAAGTGTCTGCTGTTTTTAATTGCAATTAATGGGCTCGCTGCGGCGATGGGAACGTCTGTCTCAGCTTCCTTGTATGCTGACAGCTTCTGCCTCTACTGTAACTCCATTGGCATTGCTGAACGTCAGCTGCAGGGCGCTATCCGCAAGGTGCAGTCTTGGGCTGTAGCGCATGGCATCCAGTTTTCGGCTGCCTAGAACTGCGTTATGCATTTCTGCTGGCGACGCACTTTTCACCCTGAGCCATGGCTTTATCTTGACGGCGAACCTCTTGCTGTGGTGGAGACACACAAGTTTTTGGGTGTGGTTTATGATGCCCAGCTGACTTGGCTCCCTCATATTCAGCAGCTTAAACATATGTGTTGGTAGCATCTTAATGCTCTGCGTTGCTTGAGCCACACCAGCTGGGGACCCGACTGATCTACCCTCTTACGGCTCTACCAGGCGTTAATTCAGTCCCACCTGGATTATGGGACCCTGCCTTATGGTTCAGCACACCCTTCTGCATTGCAGGTGATGGACCCCATCCTTCACAGCAGGATCCAACTTGCCACTGGAGCTTTCCAGACCAGTCCTGTGAACAGCATCCTTATGGAGGCAGGTGTCCCTCCACTGCAGTTACGGCGCCAACGTTTACTGGCCGCTTATGCTACACACGTTTGTGGCTTGTCTGGGCATCCCAATTATCGTCTCCTGTTCCCTCAGTCTGTCGTCTATATCCCAAAATGTCGGCCCTGGTCGGGTTGTACGATTACAGTTCGCGTCAGAGAGCTTGTCTCCGGGCTTGGGGTTTTCCCTCTTCCACCTCATTTCCAGGCCCCTCTGCGTACACCCTCATGGTGTCTGCCACGCCCATGCCTACGGCTTGTATTGGTACAGGGCCCGAAGGACTCGGTCCCTCCTGAGGCCTTCCGCCGCCGCTTCCTTTCCATCCTTGCCACGTATCAGGGCTCTGGCGTTGTCTACACTGACGGTTTGATGGTCGCTGGTCTTGTCGGTTATGCTCTAACTCTAGGGGACCATTACTAACAACACTCATTGCCGGCTGACTGCAGCGTTTTCACTGCTGAGCTGGTTGCCATCTCTCGTGCCTTTGGGTATATCGGCTCCTGCTCAGGTGAGTCCTTTGTTATCTGTAGCGACTCCCTGAGCAGTTTGCGAGCTATCGACTAGTGTTTCCCCCGCTCTCGTCTGGTGATGGCCATCCAGGAGTCCCTCCATACTCTTGCCCGTTGCAGCCGCTGTGTGGTCTTTGTGTGGGCCCCTGGTCATGTCGGTATCCCAGGCAATGAAAGGGTTGTCATGCTGGCCAAACAGGCTGTCGATGCACCAGCCTTATCGACTGGGCTTTCGGAGACCTCAGGGCAGTTTTGCTGAAGAATGTACTTCGCACCTCGGGTGAAGAATGGTGCACCCTGCCTTCACCAAACAAACTTGGGGCCATCAAGGAGGCTACTGGCGCGTGGCGCTCCTCCTTGCAGGTCTCTCGCTAGGAGTCTGTTGTCCTCTGCCGGCTGTGCATTGGGCACACCTGGTTGACACGCAGCCACTTATTGCGCCGTGAGGACCCACCTCTATGTCGCTGCGAATCCGCTTTGACGGTGGTCCACATTTTGTTGGCCTGTCCCCTTTCTGCTGTGCTTAGGCAGACGTTTGTGCTGCCTGGTAAGATCCCTACCCTTTTAACAGATGACACTGCCATGGCAGGCTTAGTTTTGCGTTTTATTCGGGCAGGGGGCTTTTATCACTTAATCTGAGTGTTTTTAATTTTTTGTGTTGAGTCTGGCCTTTGGCCTACGATTTTACACTGGGTTGTTTTGTGTGTTTCTAGATGGTTAGCTTTTCCTTTTTTGTCTCTTGGTCAGCCAACCACTGTCACACTCTGTGTGATTTTAATTCATTTTGTCTGGTCTCTGTCTGAGTCTTTCTTGTCCTGTGTTGTCTGTTGTCATCTTTATTGTTCGTTTTTATTCTGTGTGGTTGTTTGAAGTTTTGGAAAAAGGGACCAATGACCATAGCAGTCTGGTCCCATCAATGCCACAAACCAACCAAAAAACACTCTTTAGGAGCAAAGACACTACTGAGGAGCGTGGTTGGGAGGTCATTCCGCACCCACCTTATTTACCTGATCTTGTGCCCGTAGATTTTAACCTTTCCCGCTCTCCATTCGAAGAACCTTCAAAGAACTTCCATTCCGATGAAAATCCGCTACGAACGTGGCTCGACGATTTCTTCGCCTCACCACGTCGCGGAGTGGAAAAGTTACCCCAACGTTGGCAGACTGTTGTAGGTAGTGAAGCAGGAGGTTTTACTGATAACCAAAGTCTCTTATGTGTATCTGGTGTGTTTATTAAACTTATGGTAAAGCGCTATGAATTTAGGCACCAGCAGAACATAAATAGGTGCATGAGCGTCTATATGGGAAATTACTAACGTGATTAGCAGAAGCTTCATGTATTCTGTGATACACTTAGGAAAAGTTGTTGGTTGTTACGTTGTAAGTGGCAGCTTTGCTTAACTGGTGGTGTGAAATGTTAGTTTTTAGGCTTAGGTATCTCTACGTGAGTGGCCCCGTGTCATACATATTTAAAACATAGAGACTGCATGCTACGTTTACGGCAGCAAGATGAAAATTTTTTGCTATGTGAAAGAGATTGATTTAATATTATGATATTAATGTTATCTGCAGAAATGTTAAGACAGATGAAGTCTTGTAAAAAGGGCTCTTGCTTCTTTTTTAACACTTAAAAATTTCCATACTTCCTAAGAACATGATCCACATAATTGACATACCAGAACTTACACTACTGATAATTCCATGTTTATTGTGTAAATCGTAATATCCTTTAGTATAAATTGCAGAACTTTGTTGCAGCCGGAAAGCCGCAAAATGATCCTAATCCTATTTCGCTGACAGGAAATAAAGCCGTGAATTGTAGAGAGCCCTCATTACGATGTCTTTATCGTACTGGGCATTAGTTCCATGTGCTATCCCACAAGGTTTCATCTCAGGGTAGTTAATTTTTCTTGTTTGTATTAATAAGCTGTCATAAGTAATGTTAACAGATATCAAACCCATTCTGTTTGCACATGATACTAATAATACAGTACACAAAAGTCGAGTATAGTTTTACAAAGATTGTTTAACGAAATGTTCGTAGACATCTTCATCACTACTGTTCGAAAAGACACGCAACATGCAACTCAGAACTTGAATGAGACTTTCTCCTAGCGTATGTCTAAAATATGGCTACGAGCAGATAGATGTTGCTAGTATTTTCTTCCTTAGATCATATGTTACATGTTGTCAGACAAAGGCGATGTAAAAATAAAAACGCTAGCATATTCCGCTTAATCAGTTCCACAGTGTCGTACCGGATCATTTCTTGGGGTGTCTCACCTAGTAAACCTAACGTTTCCAGAGTGCATAAACGGGAAATATAAATCAAAACTTTGAATATAGCTGCTAATGTTCAGTGACCGTGTCAGAACTGTATTGTAACAAATAAGCCCTCGGTCACAAGTGTTAAGTCAAAATTGACCTGGTTTCGACGCTACTATGAGCGTCGTCTTCACAATTAGACTAACTGTACTAAAACATTAGGTATATAGTACATTAATAAAATTAAAGTTTGTTCTGACTCGAAAAGATGCAGTACTTACAAGTCACATATTAAAAAAGATCTAAACCGGAAAGGCGACGTCATGAACACATAAGAGGTGGCGAGCCGCTAAGGGCTGTTCGTACTGTGGACAAGGGTTGCAACAAGATTGAGCGTTTCTGGCCTAGATCTTTTTTAATATGTGACTTGCAAGTACTGCATCTTTTCGAGTCAGTACAAACTTTAATTTTATTAATGTACTATATACCTAATGTTTTAGTACAGTTAGTCTAATTCTGAAGACGACGCTCATAGTAGCGTCGAAACCAGGTCAGTTTTGACTTAATATTTGTGACTGAGGGTTTATTTGTTATAATATAAATATAAATCATTTTTGCTATGAAGTCGAACGAGTCCGGCAGATACATCATTAAGGAGCCGCAGATATTAACTATAGCTTCCTATAAGATTTATTCCTTAACGAAATATGTTTTAAGTTAGAAACCTCTCTTTCAAACCAACAAATCAGTTCATGGACTCTGTATTAATAATAAGAATAATCCACGGCAAAATGAAATGTCGCGTTAGTCGAGAAAGGTGTCCATTGTTGAGGAACACAAATATTCTATTAGTTGATATATGAGTTATTAAATAACGTCAGGGTATCGTAACAGTTTCCCTCGTACAACTTCATTGTAGCAATGTATACGTTCGGGAGAGTTGTACGTGGTTCAGCCAAGACTGGAGAGCAGCATCTCTCTAGGGAAACTGGCCTCCGTATTCCAAGCCGAAATTACTGCAATCAGGGCATGTGTGGGGGAGAATATGAGTAGGTGCTACAATGATCGTAGCATCTACATCTATTCAGACATCCAGGCAGCCTTGAAATCATCTGCAGCTCCTGCAACAAGATCTAAAATTGTTGCAGATTGCCACAGGGCTCTGGTGGAGCTAGGGGGAAGCAACAGGGTGTACCTAGTGCAGGTCCCTGGCCACTTACGGATCTATGGCAATGAACAAGCCGATAGATTGGCTAGGATGGAGGCAACAACTCCATGTATTGGACCGGAACCTGTCTTGACAATCACCAAGGCTATGATCAAATTAGAACTACGGAACTGACTTAGGAAACAGCACATAGGATATTGGACCAAGGTCCATAAGCAAAAACATGGTAAGGTAATGATGCCCAAGCATAGTTTAAAAGAAGCTCTGTAATCCTGGGATTGAACAGGAAAGAGACCAAACTCGTGACTAGACTGATGAGGAACTTCAAAAAACAGCTACACCAATGGGTATAATCGAAGAGGACCCTAAATGTAGGATCTGTGATGAGAGGGAAGAAACTGCATCACACCTAATCTTTGAATGCATGGCATTGGAGAGTAAAAGATAGACCTGAAGAAATTGTGTCCAACAAAAAACTCGTAGAGGGACTTCTTGCACTATTCAATGGCACTGGTTGGCTTTGCTAGATATACAGGGAGTGATACCGCACAATAAACCTAGCTTCGGTGCGGGCAGTGGCGGGCTAGACCTAAGCTGTTTTCCCTCTCCTGTTAAAATCAAATCAAATCAATCAAATAAATGTGATAGGTGTAAATGCGTATTGCAAACTGCTTTTTTGTTTGTTGGTGAGTTGCTGCAATAGCCCATAAATAACCACATGTACTCCAGCGTGTCCACATCTATATGATTTCGGCTGTTTTGATATTTTCTCCTCAATGAAAACATGTTAAAATTGTTGATTTAGTCCTCGTCCAAGAGGACCATTTCATTGGGGATCTATGAAACGAACATGAGAATGTACTTAATTTCCACTTTTTTTCTTATTTGCAAATATATGTTAAATATTCTTGTACAGCGTGGGGCAAATAAAAGAGGCCCAGACAAGTGGACACGATTGGACGTGAATGTATGCATACAGCCACACCCCGTTACGCGCATACCACGTGTAAGCTTGCCACGTGATCCACACCCTTTCATATCGTAGTGCAGGCTGTGGCAATGTGAATAGAGCAGTGCAAAAAGGACGATGGTTCTTACAGTGGAGCACTAGAGTACCATTGATGCCTGCACGACACACAGCTTTACACCTCGCTTGGGCCTGTCAACACCGGCATTGGACTGTTGACGGATGGAAACATGTTGCTAGTTGGACGAGCGTCATTTTAAATTGTATCGAGAGGATGGACATGTACGGTTATGACTTCATGAATCCATGGACCCTGCATGTCAGCAGGGGACTGTTTAAGCTAGTGGAGGCTCTGTAATGGTGTGGGGCGTTTGTAGTTGGTGTGATAAGGGACCCCTGATACCTATACATACGATTGTGTCAGGTGACACGTACGTAAGCATCCTGTCTGATCACCCGCATCAAATCATGTCCATTGTGCATTCCAACACACTTGTGAAATTGCAACAAGACAATACGACACCCCACACGTCCTAAATTGCTGCAGGGTGGCTCCAGCACCCCTCTTCTGAGTATAAACACTTCGACTGGCCACCAAACTCTCCAGAAACCTCTCTTGTGGTCTGAGAACAACTAGTGACAAATGAAGCCAGTACATTTGTTATGAAATTGATGTGATTGTGCCGGACAAGTAATTTCAGTGTAAAATTGATGAAACATTTGTTTTCGCATTTACTTTCATTCAGCGTTCAACAACTGTCGCTCAACTTCCGTAGGAACGTCTCGCACGATTCTTTCTCCAAACTGTTAAGATAATTTCTCTTCCATTAGCATACTTACTACACCTTTAATCATCAAGCATCTACAACGTTATTAGATTATATATACTTTCCTATCGATGCAGCAACACTCAGGAAATCCTCAAGGATACTGAACGCGTTATAATACAGGGTGGGCAAATATAAGTGCTCTGAAGACCCGAGTTCAGGGGTACAAAGAAACACAGCAGAGAAAAGGAAATTCGGTACTTACCTGATTATAGAATTTGTTGGAAGTGACCACCATTCATCTCTTAGCGCTTTTGCGCCTTTCTCAGCAAGAAGCTAAAGGATGATCGAAACTGGACTTTTGGAGTTGCTTTAATGTTATCCGAAATATTCTGCTGCGGTTCTTGGAGACTAAGGGTGTTATTGCGATATATCTTAGACTTCAGGACTCCCCACACAAGGCAATAGCACATTGACAGATCAGATGTTCTGGATGGCCAACTGAGGCTGTGACCAGACATTCCTCGGCTAAAAAATCTTTTCAGGCGTGAAGACTGTATAAATGTACACCATGACTGTATGCGCAATATCTCCATCCTGCTGAAAATAACTGGAGGTATTTTCCTCCTCCGTTAATGGTGCCACAAATGGTTCCAAAATTGAATATAAGGCGCCAAAGTCTGCTTCAGTTGCAAGGAGATGGGACCGATAATGCAGCGTGGAGACACTACACACGATACCCAACCTTCCGATCACGGAATGGCCTTTCGTGGATGTTATGCGAACTCTCCGCTGCCCATAACCTGTGATGAGTTGACATAACCACTCAGGTGAAACCGTGCTTCATCAGATCTAAAGAACAGATAAGTGTCCAAGACATTTATTCTTATCTCAGTGAACAGCCAGTCACAGAACTGGAGACACTGAGGAGCATCTAATGGTTTTAATGAATGAAGAACAGACACTCTGCATATGCAGGTTCCAGTGGTTTATTCGTCCGCATGGTCGCAGGATCCGCCCCGTATTGTAACTCGTTCAGTGATATGTCAGTCTCTTGCGACAGCACCGGGTTAATCTGGTAGAACTATGATGAGTTTTCTAGTGAATTGCAGCCACGTATTCTAGGGCACGTTTCGGATCTTTTTTAACTTATTCAAAACACATCCTGTCCGACGCCATTTTCGGACTAAGCGTCGCAGGGTACCATGAAACTTCTCAACAACAACTGACCACACTGTTTACTCGCCTTTGTTGTCAGTTAACCTTCCACAATCAACACCCGCTGCTCCACTGTCGATGATGCCCATATGTTTCATTGAATGATTCGCACGCTGACACTTGTTGATGGCCAAGCGTTGAAGTCTACAGCAATTATCGGAAAGGTTGCACTTCTGTCACGTTGAACGATTCTCTTCAGTCGTCCTTGGTCCCGTTATTACAGGATCTTTTTCCGGCCGCAGCAATGTCGGAGATTTACCAGATTCCTGATATTCACAGTATAGTCCTGAAACTGACGTTCAGGAAAACCCCCACTTCAGCGCTACCTCGGAGATGCTGTGTCCAATCGCACGTGCGTCGACTATAACACCACATTCAGACTCACTTGCATCTTAATAACCTGCCACTGTAGCAGCAGTAACCGATCTAACAACTGAGCCAGACATTTGTTGTCTTATATAAGTGTTGCCGACGGCAGCGCTGTATTCTGCGTCTTTACATATCTCTGTATTTAAATACGCACGCCTTACCAGTTTCTTTGGCGTTTCAGTTTATTTGACCTAACACACAGCGTAATTTACTGCTCCCTCTCTCTCGCACTGTGGGTAATTAGAGAGGTTTAGTGAACCACTTTATCGAAAAGTCCAATGTTTAAGAATGCAACATTACTTGTGCCCTCCTAGTCACTATCAGACGTTACGCAAATATCATTCATGACTCCAGCAGGCCGGCCGGAGTGGCCATGCGGTTACAGGCGCTAAAGTCTGGAGCCGAGCGACCGCTAAGGTCGCAGGTTCGAATTCTGCCTCGGGCATGGTTGTGTGTGATGTCCTTAGGTTAGTTAGGTTTAATTAGTTCTAGGTTACAGGCGACTGATGACCTCACAAGTTAAGTCGCATAGTGCTGAGAGCCAAATCCAGCAGAAGAAAATTGTTTGGATCGTTAATGAATTTAACGTTCGAACGATAACGACATTGAATGAAATATAGTGTTAATTAATGCACGTGGACGAAATGAGGAAAGAAATCAGTCAAGGAATTTTCAGAAAAAGGGTTTCAACAAATGCATTAACTGGTGTAATGAAGCGGAAACTAATATTATGGGATGAATAGTGCAAGCGTTATGATTGTGACTTCAGTGAGTTTATCAAAAATGGTTCAAATGGCTTTGAGCACTATGGGACTCAACTGCTGAGGTCATCAGTCCCCAAGAACTTAGAACTACTTAAACCTAACCAACCTAAGGACATCACACACATCCATGCCTGAGGCAGGATTCGAACCTGCAACCGTAGCGGTCGCGCGGTTCCAGACTGTAGCGCCTAGAACCGCTCGGCCACTTCGGCCGCCATTGCGTTTATCACTGGCCCACCTCGCTCACTGATCCAATACCAGTTACCTATGCGTCGTGTATTAAAATAGGGAACCTGCTGTCTGTAACAAGAAAATGTTGTCTTATTGACTTACAGTATTGATTCCCGCTATTAGTAATTTACCACAAAAGTTAATTGAAGGACTGAGCAAACTGTCAGGCCCAAAGAATTATCAACACTACCCACAAGCAGGAGCCCCACGGAGTGGCCGCAAGGTTAAAGGCTCCATGTTACTGATTACGCGGCCTCTCCCTCCGGAGGTTCGAATCCTCCCTCGGACAATGGTGTGTGTTTTTTGTGTGTTTGTGTTGTTCTTAGCATAAGTTAAAGTAGTGTCTAAGACTAGCGACCGAAGACCTCAGCAGTTTGATCCCTTAGGCATTCACACATATTTGAACATTTTAGACTGGAAACCTGCTGGTGGAGCTGTAAGTATAGTAGGAGCAGAAACGAATGGAGGATCATTTAGCGACGATATGGGTCATAAATTGTGATATCGACTGATGTAAGCGACTTTGACTAGGCGTAGATTCGTATGGCTCGGCATCCAGGATCTCGGAAAGGGCATAACTGGCCGGCTGTTCGATTTAAGGAAAGCTGCCTCGATAGCTGCTGCCATGCAAGCTGTATCTTTTAAATTGTTGACGCTTGTGGAATTTTTTCATTCGAGTCTGCAGTGTCCGAAATTATATTTAAATAAAAAGCAGATGTTAGTAGTAAGCACTTTACTGTGCCACATCTTTGAAATGGGCTAGCTGTCTGTTGTCAGTCATTGTGATTATAACGCTGTCAACATGAGATATACAACGTTTTTTTTAATTAAACTCGTGACTCTGCCACCCAATATGAACAGATTTCTAGGTCACATTCACGCTAACTACAACCATCTGAGAGTACTTTATGTGATTTATGCTAATCGTAAATGCGGTCTAGCATATTTCTGGCCTACGCATGTGATAAACCAAAACACTGACCATGGGTCTCAATGGTTAACATTGTCTGTGAATCTTAGACAAGCTGCACGGCCTGGAAGGCATAGCAGCCTGGACCTTAAAATAGGAGGACGTGCTGAAACGTAAAGCCTCCGAATTTTTATTTCCTTTACAGTATCTGTAGAAGCAGATGTCTTGATTGTATCTAAACTGGGAATTTACTTTCAAAACCTTTTCTTAAGCATTTACTTTATTTACTAGCGATTCATCAACAACATTAACACATTTAATCACACTATGTGAGCGTGGAGGTAGTTACCAGTGGATAACTGATTAAAACAGATTAAATTTATTTCAAAAAATGGCAATTTTAATTCTAAAAGCCCCCCTCCCCCTTGTTTTTAAAACAGATTTAAAATTATAATCAGAAAGCACTCTCTAAATATCAAGTTACAATTTATTCAGAGGCACAAAGAACAAATATTGACAGTATGAGCTTTCGGGCTGAGAACCTTGCCGCTTCCTTTTGACACGGCCGTAGTCACAACCGCTCACAACAACCTCTGAAAGACTACACTGGTGCAAATCTTCAACACACCGGATTACTTTCAACTAAAAATTTTAACAACTCACACAAACACATAAACTATGCACCCCGTAGGAGGGATGGAAGTGGTACAAAACAATAACATTAAAAAATTAACTTGCCACCGAAGGTGCAACTTGATAAAAAAAAAACCACTCTTACCGTGGAAGGGTGGTAGTTTTATATATTAAAAATGACCATTTAAATAAAAACCCATGAAATGCAGTCTCACATAAAATATGCAAACATGCTCAACATTACACATGATGATAGGCAAGATAAAAATATATTTCAGGAATTTGGCCGTTACGCTTCAAGCAATAAATTCGTTAACACAAGAATCCGTCCAACATGACAGAGACAGCTATTATCGTATATTGACAGGGAGATTACTGAACAACCCGAACCGCAGGTTGCTCTCACCAGCCCCTACTCAACAAGGGAAAAACGGACCACCCAATTCACACATAACCACCTTCCCGCGGGTGGGCAAACGGAGAAGAATGTTGGGACGACCCGAAAATAAGCGGCTGGTGACCTCAGCAAGAAAACAAGTAGACTTTAACAAGTAAATGAAACAACGTATCTCCAATCACTTAACTTCTAATAAACTGCGATTTCTGGCGAAGACCTGGAGCAGCAATCCCAGCGCTCTCCCGAACCGTCCGCTGCCGGCCGCTTCAACGGACGCAGGAAAGCGCGCCGATCTCCCGTCTCACGGCGTCGCAGCTCGCACCGGCTAGCGCGATGTCGTGGGTTGACTCCTGTTGCTCTCGTGTCGACCGCGAAGCCACTACCCCTCGCTATACGGCGCAGGCCCCTGGACTCACGTGGCGACCTCACTTGCGCCGACGCTCAAGGCGGACAAGTCATCTTGTGTCTCAGTGCGCGACCGATAAACCGACCGATCCAACCGCCAATGACTGTTGCCCGAGCAACTCGAGCAGACTAGCGGCCTAACGCGCAGACTGAGATGCAGGAACTCAGCCGCGACCGGGCGATCACTAGCAGAGTTCTGTTACTGGCGATGTGGCGAGACTCTCATTTGCCGGCTTTAAAGTTTGATCCAAACGACAGAGATACTAGTATTCCGACAGACAGACACTAACGGCCGCACAAGTACGAACAAGAGACAGACCAGCAACTGGTGACGCGATACTGACCCAGTCTCACTCCGACTGACCAGACTCGTCACTGGCGAGCTCATCGCACCCCTTAAATGCACGTGAACAGGTGACCTTTCCCCTTTTACACCAGAGGGAGACACGAAAGCTGCGATTGCCGCAGCGGCCGCGCCGCCAGAAACGGAGGGCGACTGCTTTACACAACGCTCTGCGGCGCGCTCTTCAAAACAGAATTTTTTTTTCGCGGCTCAGTGTCGTCATCAGTGGTGTGTGACGTAGGGTTATTCGTGCCAGTAATGAGGGAAACACTGGCACTAACCCCAACGTGTGGCAGCTCGGAGTGGACGATCGTGTACGCCAACCGACAAGATACATTGGAATCAGCTTGATGAACTCATCTGAGAGAATCGTCGGATAATGGAGATGCAGTTGTCAGGGAAGTGTGGTGTATCACCATGAACTCCTCAAGGTACTGCGAGACCTTCAGGAAACTGAAATTACGAATTCGAAGAGTTCATCCACACATCGAACGCCCTCTCCTTTAGCATGACAATGCCGGACCACACACGAGCGCTGCGACTCCTGCAACAGTCAGACGCCTTGGGCTTACTGCTACCGATTATCCTGCATAGTGTCCAGACTTGTGCTCACCCGATTTCCATGTGTTTCCAAAACATAAAGAACTCACATTGTTAGTGATGAAGCGTTGAAAGCAGACCTGAGTTTGTGGCTCCGCCAAAACGTCAAATATTCTACACTGACTATACCAATAAACTGGCCTCTCGTTGGGAGAAAAGTGTTCGTCGCCAGTGTGACTACGCTGAAAAACAGTATGTTGACATGAAGAATAAAGGAATAGAATTTTGGTAATGTTAGTTAAATTTAAAAAGCTTTACGAGCTTTCACATAAAAAATTCGGAGACATCACATTTCAGCAAGCCTCGCACTATACAGTAGAATAACGTCAAGTGGAATAGCAGATATAATAAATGTGGGGCCTGGGAGCGGCTCGCGAAGCTGAGATTCTGAGAAATTTCCCAAGGTGTCTGCTTTCAAACGGAGACGGATCATTGCTACCATTCACTCACTGCAAGTAATCTCACAGCCTCTAGCAGAATGACGTCACAGTGACGTACAATCATAAGTCGCTGGGCGATTATTAGTTAAAAGGTCATCACAGCAGAAGTTTCTACAGGTATTTCATGTGTTCTATTAGAAACCTATTATTTGACGCGACTGTAAACGAGACAGTCGTACTGAACACTCTTTAACCTTGCTAGAGTCTGGAAGAAATATAAAGAAGACGTTAATGGAAACCTGTTTAAGGCAGCTATCATGTTTACATCAAGTCATCTCGAAACCATTTGTCAGCAAGAGCCTGTGTAGCACAGCTGCTGAATTATAAAGATAGAACTGCAGAATGGGAGAAAAAACTGCATGCAGTAGGAAGAATTACCTCATTTTCTAGAGGAACTTTGTTAATGTGAATGATTTCCTCTAACGGGTCCCAGAGGACATATTCTGAAGTTACGTGGGTACCGCGGCAATTTGTGAGACATTTCTTCGAAATTATATCTGCAACATTGGAATCTACCAGTGTTCTGTCAGAGACCGGACATAATTACAGTCGATAAAGTGCATAATGGTTTTATATCTACTGGCACTGTAGCGTCTCTGAATCACCAACTATAAAAGAAACAAAAACGGAAACTCTGAGTAGGTATTAGTAAGGCAGCTGAAAGGTGTGAAATATCTGCAAGACATACACTCCTGGAAATTGAAATAAGAACACCGTGAATTCATTGTCCCAGGAAGGGGAAACTTTATTGACACATTCCTGGGGTCAGATACATCACATGATCACACTGACAGAACCACAGGCACATAGACACAGGCAACAGAGCATGCACAATGTCGGCACTAGTACAGTGTATATCCACCTTTCGCAGCAATGCAGGCTGCTATTCTCCCATGGAGACGATCGTAGAGATGCTGGATGTAGTCCTGTGGAACGGCTTGCCATGCCATTTCCACCTGGCGCCTCAGTTGGACCAGCGTTCGTGCTGGACGTGCAGACCGCGTGGGACGACGCTTCATCCAGTCCCAAACATGCTCAACGGAGGACAGATCCGGAGATCTTGCTGGCCAGGGTAGTTGACTTACACCTTCTAGAGCACGTTGGGTGGCACGGGATACATGCGGACGTGCATTGTCCTGTTGGAACAGCAAGTTCCCTTGCCGGTCTAGGAATAATAGAACGATGGGTTCGATGACGGTTTGGACGTACCGTGCACTATTCAGTGTCCCCTCGACGATCACCAGTGGTGTACGGCCAGTGTAGGAGATCGCTCCCCACACCATGATGCCGGGTGTTGGCCCTGTGTGCCTCGGTCGTATGCAGTCCTGATTGTGGCGCTCACCTGCACGGCGCCAAACACGCATACGACCATCATTGGCACCAAGGCAGAAGCGGCTCTCATCGCTGAAGACGACACGTCTCCATTCGTCCCTCCATTCACGCCTGTCGCGACACCACTGGAGGCGGGCTGCACGATGTTGGGGCGTGAGCGGAAGACGGCCTAACGGTGTGCGGGACCGTAGCCCAGTTTCATGGAGACGGTTGCGAATGGTCCTCGCCGATACCCCAGGAGCAACAGTGTCCCTAATTTGCTGGGAAGTGGCGGTGCGGTCCCCTACGGCACTGCGTAGGATCCTACGGTCTTGGCGTGCATCCGTGCGTCGCTGCGGTCCGGTCCCAGGTCGACGGGCACGTGCACCTTCCGCCGACCACTGGCGACAACATCGATGTACTGTGGAGACCTCACGCCACACGTGTTGAGCAATTCGGCGGTACGTCCACCCGGCCTCCCGCATGCCCACTATATGCCCTCGCTCAAAGTCCGTCAACTGCACATACGGTTCACGTCCACGCTGTCGCGGCATGCTACCAGTGTTAAAGACTGCGATGGAGCTCCGTATGCCACGGCAAACTGGCTGACACTGACGGCGGCGGTGCACAAATGCTGCGCAGCTAGCGCCATTCGACGGCCAAAACCGCGGTTCCTGGTGTGTCCGCTGTGCCGTGCGTGTGATCATTGCTTGTACAGCCCTCTCGCAGTGTCCGGAGCAAGTATGGTGGGTCTGACACACCGGTGTCAATGTGTTCTTTTTTACATTTCCAGGATTGTATTTACACCTTTACAGCTAAAATAATGTCAGTAATAATATAGAGCATAAAACGATTCTAACGTACGAACTAATTTCTGTTATTTATGTTCGCTGTACCCTAATTGATACTTTACAGCTGATGGCACAAGAATTGTTCTATGAAACACAAAGGATTAGGTAATTATTTAATGGACAGCCGCTGTACGGAGGCAGAAAGCTATTAATCACGTTGCACACTGACGGCGTCCGCGTGTCTTGAAATTTTCCACACCGTACCGCGCTCATGGTACGTGAACATCCTTCCCGGTCTCCAATGTGGTGGTTAATGTTCCCACACCCTGTTGTCGATGAAAGCTGTCAACTTTAGGTGAATGATATTTCACGTAATGGAAATTTGTTTTAGCGATGGATTTCTCAAGCGCGCAGTCTACTCATGAGACACGATTCATTTGCTTCATCTGTTCAAGTATGGGGCATGGAACAGTTAATCGCTTTGTAACACTGTAGCATAATGCCTCTCATACTTTACGGTCAGCTGATTCCATGATTTTAAAACAATTTTTTTAAATTATATATACTTATGAGTTTTGCCAGTAATTTGTGTTTATGATACTGTAATAGAATGATGGCGGAACAAGTAAGAAATATTTATGTCAGAGCTTCGCAGGAAGACTCTGGAAAAGCTAGGAAAAGTTGTGCTGTAAGTTTCCAAGTAGCATCTTTTAGTGTAACAGTAACATCGTTGGTGCTATCGCGCGCAGACGTATTAGTGGAGGCGAAGTGGTGGGTTGTGAATCATCTGTGGTGAGACACGGACGTGAAGTGTTGGCGCAGTAATGCCAAGAGTTGGTTATTCTGGAGTTGGTTTTGTAAGATGTGGCAAGTAAATGTAAGTAAGTGAGCTACCATGTGTATGGGCACAGCACTTGTTTGTAAGAAGATTTGGCAATTAAGGGAGGTTACTGTGAGGTCCAAAGTTACACAAGCTGCTCGACAAGGGAAGAGGGTCTATTGACAATAGTGTATACCACGAAAAGTATTACGTCGCAGCACAAGCAACTCGTCGCTAAGTACGGACAAGTCAGTTATTTCGTAGTAGTGTACAGTGCTTGCCAGTGTATTAATTAATTTCTTGGACATTGTAGTGTTGTTTAGTTAATTCATAAACTTAGTGAGTGAAGCCTACTGACCAAGATCATTAACCATCAACAGTAACCATCTATCCCTTCATCAAAACTTCCGAACAAATCACAAGTGAAAGATATAATTAAAAGAAGATAAATCAAATTAGTTTTACAGTTAACTGCCATTCAAATAGTTATTGGAATCAGGGGTAGTAATAATTATAGTTCTTCATACGGTGTTGCACTACTACTGTAGACATTCAGTCAAACAAGAAGCTATTTAAAATCAGTTTGTTTTTTCAGTGAAAAAATTATGTTGATGTTACTGCAGCCAAAGTAATTTTAAGAAGCTTTGTTGTGTTTTACACATAATTATATGTGCTTATATTCTCGAAACAATTGCATTCTCAAATGGCTGTTGCTATAAATGAAACCATTTAGGACCATAGTTTGAGAAGTAACCATTAGGGAACAGTAATTAGTTTTGCGAAATAGCTTGTATGAAAACATGAACAAATTATATTTCCTAACAGTGCAATTCGCGTGTCAGATTCGCATGTAGAAACAATAATGATGAGTGACTGAAGTTATCTTCAAGCGAAAAGTATACTTTCAATCACTTCCTTCTTCTTCGATAAAACATAAAATGCAAATAGTTCGACAACTGCTGTGAACATAAAAATGAATCCGGTGATTTCATTACAAAAAATTAAAAATTACAGCTTTTTGACAGTCCGTAAGAATGAACGACCAAATCCTAAAACACTCTGCTTATATAGTTAAGACGTGATTAGGATAAATGTCTCTTGCTTCATCCGTTATGTATGTTTCTGTGACAGGTTGAGATTGAAAAATATGCCGGTCGATGTATTTACTTCCGAGTAGTTTTGCTTCGCTCAGAATTGAGGTTACTTAACAGGCACATTGTGCTGCAAACACGGTTCAGAAACACGCTTAATTTTAGTTAGATAGGTGGCACTATAGATTAAGTGCCCAATGCGTAACTCACTCACCCAAGACAAGGCTTCTGTAACCTGAAAGAAAGTTAAGCTTATCAATTACTACTCATAAAAATTAATTGATAGTAGAATGTGCAAGGCAAATGTTAGTCAACCTGCCTTACAGCAGCTAGCTAAATTGTTGATAACTGCTCGTTTGCAACTTAGAAACATCAGGCCTAAGTGTTGTCTTTAGTGCGTGCAATGGCAGGTGGGCATATTTCTTTTCTACCAAAAGTGACAGATTAGCCTGTTATGTAGCTCTGCTTATTAGTTGAATAGCGTAATGTAGCAATAACATAAGTAAAATATGTGTTTAGCGATGTAGAGAAAAAGGATATAGCCAAAATTAATGGACTGGACAAAGCACTGTGCTTAATATGGTTAAAAGTTCACCTTTCCATGATGTATTTTCGGACTTACCTGTGACACACTGGTGTTCTGTGTCTTGCAAGACAGCCAGTGCGTTTAGGCTATCTGTGAATATTACTCTGCCGTCACGTGAAGCGTTACAGACATACAACTAAATAAATATTGACCGCACACGATTACTCGACAAAATTAGTAAGTCTTGCAGGTACTTAAAAAACAATTGAATCTGTTGACATGCCAGCATTCAGAAATCATTAGAGAATATTGCCTCCTGAAAAAATATCTTATGACAATGATAACCGTCTAACCGTTGCGAATGGGTTCACACTATATATTGACTGATTCAGTAGAAAGATCTGAAGCACAAATTAATGGGCTGAAGCACGGAAAAAAGCGGCATTCCCGATAGCGTTCCGGAGGGGTCAGTTTATTACAGACAAGTCACCATTCAGAACACCAGAGGTACAAGAAGGTGAAATCAGACGGACTGAAAAGGATAAGGATCTAGGTGAATGAATAAAGTCAAACACCTCAGAAAATGAAATGTGAACAAGAACAAACCTGTATTAGTTAACACCAACTTACGATGATAGTGCACAACAACAAACCAGGAGGCTCTGTATGCCGCTGAGTGCAACAACAAACCAGGAGGCTCTGTATGCCGCTGAGTGCCTTGATAGGAACAGAAAAGTTCTTGTCGAAAAATTATAACTAAAAGAAGGCCCGATTTTGAGAAAAATTCTATCAGATTCATAGAAAGTGACGAATTCAGGAGATGTCATTACAATGAACTCTATATAATTGTAGAAAAGAACATCGACACCATCCCTAGGTGGAATTCTATGGACACGTTTCACGTACAGTCCTACAGTTAAAACTTAAGTTCATCTCTTAGCAAGAAAACGATGGAGATTTAGTTCACCGTGGTAGTAAAACACCTGCAAGAAGTTTGGAAACACTGGAGTATCCCCAGCAAGACATTTTACGTAAGAATGAACCCAGAGAACATCTTAGTATCGAAGAAAATCTAAAACTAAAAACTGACCAAACATGAACTGAAGCGAGGAAGGAACAGAAGAAGAGGCGATTGGGTGACTACTAGACTAAAGTTTAGATACAGGAGCAAGGAAAAGGAGAAAAACAGTGGAAATGGTGTAGTTCGGCGATGGACAGTACGAAAGGAAGAACAAACTGCCAAAACATTAAAGACCACTAAATAAGGTTGTTGCCCTCTTTAGAATACTGTCATATGCTTAGGATTAATCAAAATAGCTCTACGGGAGCTGAAAATGTCAATAAATTAAAATCATTAATGTATGCAATAGGGGAAAAGCGTTTAATCAAGACATCTGAATGCTTAAAAGATCTCCCCATAAACCCAACCAAAGAATTTCACAATTTTTCGGTCGTAGACAGGCCTCTCGTGCATTAAACGCGTTATTAAGTGCTCTGGCTCGTAACAGCACTTATGTCGTCTAACTTCGTTTGAGGTTAGAAAGATCTCTGAGTATACCTCACCACGTCTCGAAAGTTTTAGGCAGCGCACTAATAACGAAAGCTGTAAAGATGTCTTTAAAGTCATTCGTTTCCATGTTCAGACGACGTCGTACATGATATTGTGAAAAGTAAAAAATACTGTAAAGTTTTGTGATCCAGCATATCCTCGGAGTGACAGATAGCTCTCTCACGAAGTCAAGACATACGAGTTACGTACATAGCGCATCATTCCCAATACGTCTTTCCCACTTAACACATTACAGTTTGGGCGTCACCAGGACTGAATTATTGCGGGCCGCGAGGGTGGGGGGAGACCATATGTTTCAACGACACTTAAAACTTCTAAATCGTGCTAATTTAAGCGTACTGAGTATTAAGAAAATAAAATCACGGCATTTAAATTTATTGACAGCCATGAATGATTATTATGTATTATGTCCTATGCAGCCACGGAAATTATTAAAAAATTTAATTCTTTTTCAAACTAAATTCTGCCTCATGTGACTGATAGTACAGTGTAGTGGAAAGCTAAGTAAACTGGAACACATTTTGTAATAAATATTTACTCACCGTCATTCCTTTGCATTTTAAAGAAAGAAAATGATGATGAATTGCTATGAATGCTCTTCATAGCAATTCCTCTCGACACATGCACTGACTATAACTTTATTGGTATACCAACATTGGACTGAAAGTAACTCCTGCATGGTGATCGATTGTTATCCGTCTGCTTCCTGGCCACCCCTCTTCTACTTCTATATCTGCATGATTATTTTGACGCTCACATTTAAGTGCGTAGCAGAGGGTTCTTCGAACCACCTTTTGACTATTTCTCTATCGTTCCACTCTAACAGGACGTGGGAAAACCGAAGACTTCATCCTTCTTCTTACTATATTATGATGATCATTTCTCCCTATAGAGGTGGCGACAGTATTATCACATTTGGAGGATAAAAGTGATGACTGTAATTATGTCCGATGATGATATTTGGTTTGTGAGGCGCTCAACTGCGCGATCATCAGTACCCGTACAATCTCCCAAGTTTTACGCAGTCCAATTTTCTTTCAGTCCCATCTAGCCACCGAGCCGTGCGCGGCTCGTGTTCATGCCGTTTGTCATTTTCCCTTATGGTACTGCCGCCTCGTTTTCTTATTCCATTTAGTGACGTCACTAACTTCCTGCCTTACCTGCCATGAGTGGCAGCAGCAGCGCTTATCGATAAATGCATTGTCGTACTATCTCTGGAGCGACCGATAGTATTTCTGGGTTGTCCTGTGTCTGAAGTTGAGTCGGGAAGCAGCAGCAGTGAAGTCGGGGACGGAGCGCCGGTGATCCGCGGACAGCCAGTGCTCGCCGACCGCTGCCGACACGCTTAAACTGTCCGACGGAAGGAGATTGGAGTGGGCCGACCGTTGATAAGTCGTTCGGTTGGTCGTCTCATCGGACGGCATATATTTGATCCTTTGAGCGTTTCCGGGCCTGGGCAGTCGGTCGGTTGGGGCAGAGCAGCGAAGAAGTCTCCGTGGCAGGTTGTCAGGCCTGGAGCCGATGGCAGTGTGCACCCGCGGTTGGAGTTGTGAGGCGCTTCTTGCGAGGGTTACGAAGTTCGTTGGCCACCGATCCTGGACAAAAAAGGTGAGTGGTCACTTAACCTACTATCAAGCGTCAAATGCTATCACATCTCTTCGTTTGATCCTGGTTGTCGCTTTCTGGGAGATTCCAGCGAACAACAACTCGTGTGGATTGAAGTCAGCTATAATTTCAGCCGCCTTCCTGTGTGGTGTTTAACATAATTTCGCTCCTTCCTTCATTAATGAAGTGTACCAGCGATATCTTCTGCCCTGTTGCTGTTGACGTTCCGGTTACCTGCCGTGGTCGCTGACATAGTTTTCAGCAGTGTATTTTCCTGGTTGTGTTGATGCTGTCCAGCACGACGTGTAGTTCGACAGCTGAGGTTTTGTTGTTAGTTTTGGGCGTTTATTCTAACTTAGCTGAACTGGGCACCAGTATCCAGAACGTTCTGCTATTGACATCTTGTTGCCGTTTTGCTGGTCGGTTGGAGCAGAACTGATCTCGTTGGTTGGTTCATGGGCTGGCTTTTGGTTGGGTTGCCTTCGAAATAAGAGGTTGTCGGGCTGGCTGTCTGCCTTACCTAAACATGCGTTAGTGTTACCTTCCCAGGCCGACCCTTGGAACCTTCTGAGCGGCGCCCCTTGTGTTTTACATAGCGATTTCGTTTTTAGCCTTAAATGCTCTGTGTGGCTTTCAGCCGGGTTTTAGCTTATTAAAATTGGAAGGCTTTTCTTCTAAGGTCTTAAGCCGTAAAAAAGAAAAAAAAAAGTTTCTTATTTGGTATGTGGCCTCCAGCAGAGTTTCAGCCTTTGAAAATTAAAACTGAAAATTCCTTGTGTCTAGGCCTTATGCCATAAATTTGTTTCAAGTTGCTATGTGGCTCTCAGCCAAGTTTTCAGCCATTTCAATCAAAAGTGAAAAATTTTGTCTCATATATTTTCTGGTTTGTATGTTGCCTTCAGAGGAGTTTTCCTGTTAAATTAAAAATTGGAAATTTCTTTGCCTGGGCTTTAATCCGTGAGATTGTTGGGTTTCGTATCTGGCCTTCAGCCGAGTTTTATGTGAAGCATTTTAAGATAAAGCCTTAAGCCTATTTCAGTTGAAATTTAGAAGCTCTTCCCTTTAGGCCTTAAGCCGTAAAATTCTTTTCTGCATCGTGTATGGCCTTCAGCCGAGTTTTAATCTCTCTTAAATTAAAAATTCAAAATCCTTGTCATGTCCTTAAGTCATAAGATTGTTATTCTTTAGTATGACGCCTTCAGCCGAGCTTTAAATAAAATATTTTTAAATAAGGCATTTAGCTTTTTCAAATTGATTTTCTATGTGGCCTTCAGCCAACCATAATTAAATCAAAGGAGGTCTTCCGTTAAAACTTTGGGAGTTTTTAATTCGTGCTTGTGTGATTGTGTGTTTTAAGAAATAAAGTTTATGTGTTGAGAGCAACTGACACTAACTTATTTTGACCCCTTTCCACAAATGCAACCTCATCCGCTCTGTACTGTTAGCCTAGGGATTTCAGCCACTGTCACGAAGTTGATGATGATGTTGATGATAATGAAATGATGAGGGCAACACAAACGCCCAGTCCCCGGACAGAGAAAATCCGCAACCCGGGAATCGAACCGGAACCCCGTGATCCAGAGGCAGCAACGCTAGCCACTAGACCAAGAGCTGCGGACGATTGAAGTTATATGGTAAGATCTCACCACAACGGGAAACGCCTTTGTTTTACTGATTGCCATCCCAACTCGATTATCATATCCGTGACACTCTCCCCATGGTTAACTCCGAGTCAACTCCCTCCCTGCTTCAAACATAGACCAAGACCAAGCAGTTTCGTGCTTATCTACCCAACACAATCACTTGTAATGGTACGGACAAAATTCATTAAATTTTGGAATATGTCTTATTAGTGGTTGATGTAAGTGAATTTTGTTTTCTGACACGTTAGTAAATTCTGCAAATCATAAATCTTACTGCATGAGTTTCGTGTGTAATTGGTTAAGCTCGGATATATTAATTATAAAGTACCTTTGTTGACAAATAATATCCAAAAAGCAATCTGCTCTTCCAAAAATATTCGGCGCGGGGAGGAGGGGGGTGGGGGGGAGTTGTTTATAGTCGTTGTCTTCCCTGCCTTCCATCAGACTCACAGTAATATATTGTGTACATGTTGTTAACAGGGAAACCTCGGCGCCCCAAAATCGCCAATAAAGAATTTAATTGGACAAGACACAACGATGTGGATCGTCGGTCACGATTTATTGCATACAAAATAATTTATTCATAAAAGGTTTCAGAATTCAAAACCGCAATAAACCTTACAAGAAAATATAAAGGTTCTTTAAACCCGGACCAAGCTTACGATTTTAAATTGTTCGACAATATTTTAAATAGTTCGACAGTATGAAGCTTGTAGATACAAAAGTAATAATTTATTTTAACGGAAATTCAACATTTGTTTGGATGACGTTATGAACAAATGACCTCATCAACAACCCTTTACAGGGCAAGAGATTAGCAAGTAATACATCATTTCAAATGAACCACTAAATAACATTTTTAGCAATTAATAAAGGGTTCGTACAAATAACGACAATTTCCAAAATTTATATAAAATAGATAATAAACACTAAGGGTGCAAACATTTTGATAATTATTCGCCCGTGGAATGAACACGAAGTTGGCAATAAAGGGCAAGAACTCGATCCAGGAAACGGAGAGATCAAACACAGCTTATTAAATTAATTTTGAACAATATGTGATAATCACTATTAGCGGGGAAAAGAGAAACTCACTGTCTTAGCGGATATCACGTGTGAAATTCTTCTTTCCCACTAACATTTTTCGGAAATCATTATCATAACAACATTTATTTTTAAAAATTAAAAATACAACTACATTGAAAATTTACCTATCTCGATATACAACCCGAAGGTACTTTATTATAAAAAATTAAATCCATATTACTACATATAGAATTTAATGGCAGCTTGGAGAGCATATGCTATAAGAGCAAACACTCTAAACCTGTGTCAAAGGCTCTGAGGGGTGATACAAAACAAATACTACTTACCTCGTACATGAATTCCGTGCCCAGAGTGGGACCTGATACCACCGTCGCACACAACGGTAGACACAAGACCTTGCCAGCCCGAACGCTCGACAGACAGCGAAGGGAGAAACGGTGAACCGCTGGACTACGGGCGTGCGAAACAAGGATCACAAGCCCCAACCAGACTGGATCACTCGCGTCCGCACATGGCAGTACGAGGCCCACAAGCTCTGAAGTTTAGCGTAGACACTTGGAGTACAGATCATTGATTAGTAAATATTAAATCTCAGGCGCATGCAAAAGAAAATCAAATTAACACAACTAAGCCCAGAATAGCCCAATGAACACCTAAGTGGAGTGACAGTTTCAACTGAGAGTACAAAATATAAATTACAAAATCATGGGAGGTTACAGACAAAGAATTGAACAACCAGAGGATATTTAAACTATTTAACGCTTGGGTCAAAGCTACATAAAAGTTCCATAAAAGTAGTTCACAAAATATCCATAAATATGTCTGCATTACAGTTAGTGTTCATCCAGTACTAAGGAAACATCCGAAACACCCCGGAAAATATCTGGCGCAATAACAAGGGTCTCGAATTCGATCTCTGCTCGGCAATAGACAATGCTGTCTCGAACAGAGTGAATGCCAGTACTGAGACAGGGAAAAACGACAAATACCCACAATGATCACAGATTTTCTAGGTAATGGCGTTAAGGAAATAACTCCGTCATAGTCTGATGCCGGCCAAATCGACAACGACGTCGGAGGACACTTGTTAGGGTCGTACTGCTGATACCTCTTTCCAGTGACCCTATTTGTCCCCTACACAGGGCGCTACATTGCGCTTGAGTAGCGAACGAAGACCAAAGATCAAAACACATGGCAAGGTTAGATATCCAGAGAGTCGTCACTGCTGACATGTAACCTCCGTAGAGACGTTGATATAATTTCGCGTTATGTGGATACCACTAACACTTCGTTGTTCAGGGCACTGTAATTGGTTTTCCTGCAAGTGACATGACCGGAAGAGACGCTGTTTTTATGTTTTGGGGTAACGTAGAAATATCTTTACCTGCTAAGCAACTGCTGCAGTCTCAAAATGAACCAGTGTGCATTATGTTTTCGACTTGCACTAATATTCTGACATTCCACACACCTGACAGCAGCTCGAAACGCTATACATCTACATTTTTTAAGCATTGTATTTCCATATTGGAAAATGGACCCAACATACACTCCTGGAAATTGAAATAAGAACACCGTGAACTCATTGTCTCAGGAAGGGGAAACTTTATTGACACATTCCTGGGGTCAGATACATCACATGATCACACTGACAGAACCACAGGCACATAGACACAGGCAACAGAGCATGCACAATGTCGGCACTAGTACAGTGTATATCCACCTTTCGCAGCAATGCAGGCTGCTATTCTCCCATGGAGACGATCGTAGAGATGCTGGATGTAGTCCTGTGGAACGGCTTGCCATGCCATTTCCACCTGGCGCCTCAGTTGGACCAGCGTTCGTGCTGGACGTGCAGACCGCGTGAGACGACGCTTCATCCAGTCCCAAACATGCTCAATGGGGGACAGATCCGGAGATCTTGCTGGCCAGGGTAGTTGACTTACACCTTCTAGAGCACGTTGGGTGGCACGGGATACATGCGGACGTGCATTGTCCTGTTGGAACAGCAAGTTCCCTTGCCGGTCTAGGAATGGTAGAACGATGGGTTCGATGACGGTTTGGATGTACCGTGCACTATTCAGTGTCCCCTTGACGATCACCAGTGGTGTACGGCCAGTGTAGGAGATCGCTCCCCACACCATGATGCCGGGTGTTGGCCCTGTGTGCCTCGGTCGTATGCAGTCCTGATTATGGCGCTCACCTGCACGGCGCCAAACACGCATACGACCATCATTGGCACCAATGCAGAAGCGACTCTCATCGCTGAAGACGACACGTCTCCATTCGTCCCTCCATTCACGCCTGTCGCGACACCACTGGAGGCGGGCTGCACGATGTTGGGGCGTGAGCGGAAGACGGCCTAACGGTGTGCGGGAACGTAGCCCAGCTTCATGGAGACGGTTGCGAATGGTCCTCGCCGATACCCCAGGAGCAACAGTGTCCCTAATTTGCTGGGAAGTGGCGGTGCGGTCCCCTACGGCACTGCGTAGGATCCTACGGTCTTGGCGTGCATCCGTGCGTCGCTGCGGTCCGGTCCCAGGTCGACGGGCACGTGCACCTTCCGCCGACCACTGGCGACAACATCGATGTACTGTGGAGACCTCACGCCCCACGTGTTGAGCAATTCGGCGGTACGTCCACCCGGCCTCCCGCATGCCCACTATACGCCCTCGCTCAAAGTCCGTCAACTGCACATACGGTTCACGTCCACGCTGTCGCGGCATGCTACCAGTGATAAAGACTGCGATGGAGCTCCGTATGCCACGGCAAACTGGCTGACACTGACGGCGGCGGTGCACAAATGCTGCGCAGCTAGCGCCATTCGACGGCCAACACCGCGGTTCCTGCTGTGTCCGCTGTGCCGTGCGTGTGATCATTGCTTGTACAGCCCTCTCGCAGTGTCCGGAGCAAGTATGGTGGGTCTGACACACCGGTGTCAATGTGTTCTTTTTTCCATTTCCAGGAGTGTATAATTCTCGGCTGACTAATGAAGACCGTAATATGATGACTTCTCACTAGATACTACATATTAGGCTTTGGTTGTGTCCTTTTAAGAGAAAATTTCACAATACGATCTACTTCTCGTTAAAGGAGGCACAGTTTGGCATGCACGAAATCTTATTTAATTCTAAAATATGAGTGACTCTCTTACAGAAATTTCTGCTCAAACGAGCTGCAGAATGTGAAATGTAGGGCTAGTTCCTTAGGCCGAAGTGATTGTTGTATATGCGTAAATTACATAACTCAGAAGGCAACTGATGTATTATGGGTACTTCATTGCTGTACTAACACAGCAGAGCCATCCTGAAAGCGACAAGTCTTACAAGGGTAGCCACAATGAGCAAACAATACCATAAAATCGTAAATATATGGTCAAACGAACTATTTAAGAGAAACTATACTTAAGGCTTCATCAATCAGATTTAATGTGTAAAGGAATGACAATGAATATTTGTATGGATCAAACATTTTTGTATCTGCTAAAAAGCCAAATGGTAAAATCATTATAACGTCAAGCTTTGGGGCGCTACAAAACGAAACAAAATTTACTCCTCGACGCTTAGTTTTGTATCAGCACCAATCAGGTCTGTTCAGCATTTGTTAGCAATTGCTCTAAAAAAGTACAACGACGAGATTAAAACGCACTGTTCGCCGACTGTTTTTACTATAAGCCCAGAAACTACCATAGGAATAATTCGTTATGGCAAGAATTTTCATTTCTAAAGAAATTCTATATATAAATCAGTTATATACAATTCAATAATCGTTAATTAACTCCCAACAATTTGAGAGAGACGGAGGCTTTGCTGATCAATTTTTTCTCGTCATAAAACCAACTTCCAAGTAATTAGTGCTATGTCAGGTCCATTTCTACAGCAGTGCTGATTCCACGAATAAATAAGCTGCCCGTTCAGCTCTGCATATCAAGCTTAAAGTCGCGGGTAACGGGACGAAGCGTGAAGCACACCTCTACAGCAATAATATTTACTCTCATCTCCTCTCAATAGGTGATCAGAATGTGGCACACATTTATTCTGCTTTCGAAAAAGAAAAAAAATACTACTTCTATTCAAAGAGTAGTCATGAAAAATCTTTCTGAAACTCTACGAAAATCGTCAGTGTAATGTGCCACTCTCTATAAACTTTAATTTTCTGATAAACATGCATAAAAGGAAAAAGGAAAAGTGGAAAAGATATCAGTACTGAACAGAAGAGAGGAAAGTTTATGACACCATGAAATAATGCAAATAAAATGCAAGACTGTGTGTTATTTAATGTTAATTAAGTTCGATAAATAATTTTTACCAGACCAGTGGAACACAAAAGGAAACGCCGCGCGGGATTAGCCGAGCGGTCTAAGGCGCTGCAGTCATGGATTGTGCGGCTGGTCCCGGCGGAGGTTCGAGCCACCCCTCGCGCATTGTTGTGTGTGTCTGTCTTTCGGATAATTTAGGTTAAGTAGTGTGTAAGCTTAGGGAATGATGACCTTAGCAGTTACATCCCATAAGATTTCACACCCATTTGAATATTTTTGAACAAAAGGAAACAATGGCTCAATTTTACACCGTCATTTATTATTTTCGATTAGTTCGACAGAGTACGGTTTTTAACGTTCTTAGAAATTAAATTCATTATGAAAATCCCGGGTCACAACTATGATCAAATTCATTATCTATCTTTTTCTAACTGTAACTACAGAGCACCCCCCCCCCCTCCCCACCCTCCCACTTCGTCCTGAACCATGGACCTTGCCGTTGGCGCGGATAGAGATAGTCGTACCGAAGGTGCAACCACAGGTATCTGTTGAGAGGCCAAAAGTTCTAAAGAGGAGCAGCTGCCTTTTCAGTAGCTGCAGGGGCAACAGTCTAGATGATTGACTCATCTGGCCTTGTAACACAAACCAAAACGACCTTGCTGTGCTGGTACTGCCAACGAGTGAAAGCTAAGGAAAACTACAGCCGTAATTTCTCCAGAGGGCATGCAGCTTAACTATATGATTAAATGATGATGGCGTCTTCTTGGGTAAAATATTCCGGAGGTAAAGTAGTTCCCTATTCGGACCTCCGGACGAGGACTACTCAAGAGGACGTCGTTTTCAGGAGAAACAAAATTGGTAAGCTAAGGATCGGCTTGTGGAATGTCAAATCCCTTAATCGGGCAGGTAGATTGGAAAATTAAAAAAGGGAAGTGGATAGGTAAAAGTTAGATATAATGGGAATTATTGAAGTTCGGTGGCAGGAGGAACAAGACTTCTGGTCAGGTAAATGAAATGTTATAAATACAAAATCAAATCGGGGCAATGCAGAGGTAGGTTTAATAATGAATAAAAATATAGGAGCGCCGGTAAGGTACTACGAGCAGCATAATGAACTCATTATTGTAACCAAGATAGACACGAAGCCCACGCCTACCACAATAGTACAAGTTTAAATGCCAAGTAGCTCCGCTGATGACGAAGAGACAGAGGAAATGTATGACGAGATAAAGGAATTTATTCAGAGAGTGACGGGAGACGAAAATTTAATAGTCATAGGGGATTGGAATTCGACAGCAGGAAAAGGAAGAAAAAGTAGTAGGTGAATATCGACTGGGGGTAAGGAATGAAAGAAGAAGCCGCCTGGTAAAATTCTGCACAGAGCGTAACTTAATCATAGTTAAAACTTAGATTAAGAGTCGTGAAAGAAGGTTATATACGTGGAAGAGGTCAGGAGTCACTGGAAGGTTTCAGATAAACTATATAATGGTGAAACAGAGATTTAGGAACCAAGTCTTAAACTGTAAGACATCTCGAGGAGCAGATGTGGACTCTGACCACAATCTGTTCGTTATGAACTGTAGCTTAAAACTGAACAAACTGCAGAAAGGTGGGAATTTAAGGAAATGGGGCATGGATGAACTGAAAGAACGAAATGTTATCGAGTGTTTCAGAGAGAGCAGTAGGGAACACTTAACTAGAACGGGGGAAAGAAGTACAGTCGAAGAAAAATGGGTATCTGTGAGAGATGAAATAGTGAAGGCACAGAGGATCAAGTAGGCAAAAAGACGAGGGCTAATAGAAATGCTTGGGTACCAGAGGAGATACTGAATTTCATTAATGACAGGAAAAAATAGAAAAACGCAGTAAGTGAATCAGGCAAAAAGGAATACAAACGTCTCAAAGCGAGATCGATAGGAAGTGCAAAATGACTAAGCAGGGATGGGAAGACGACAGATGTAAGGATGTAGGGGCACATATCATTAGGGGTAAGATAGATAATGCCTAGAGGAAAATTAAAGAGATTTGTGGAGAAAAAAGGATCAGTTGTATGAATATCAAGAGCTCTAATGGAAAACCAGTTCTAAGCAAAGAAGGGAAGGCAGAAAGATGGGAGGAGTATATGGAGGGACTATAAAAGAGCGATGTACTTGAGGGCAATATTGTGGAAATGGCGGAGGACGTACATGAAGATGAAATGGGAGGTATGATACTGCGTGAAGAATTTGATAGAGTACTAAAAGACCAAAGTTGAAACAAGGCCCCAGTAGAACACTCCACTGAAACTACTGCTAGTCTTCGGAGAGCCAACCCTGAGAAAACTCTTCTGGAGAGCAAGATGTATGACACAGGTGAAATACCCTCAGACTGAAGAATATAACAATTCTAGTTCCAAAGAAGGCAAATGTTGACAGGTGTGAAAATTACCAAACTATAAGTTTAATAAGTCATGGTTGCAAAACACTAACACGAATTCTGTACAGGCGAATGGAGAAACTGGTAGAATGCGATCTCGGGGAAGATCAGTTTGGATTCCGATGAAATGTTGGAACACGTGAGTCAATACTGACCTTATGACTTATCTTAGAAGATAGATTAAGGAAAGGTAAATCTAGATTTGTAGCACTTCTAGACATGGAGAAAGTCTGTGACAATGTTGACTGGAATACTCCATATTCTGAAGGTGGATGGCGTCAAATACATGGAGCAAAAGGCGTCTTATAATTTGTACAGGTACCAGATGTCAGTTATAAGTGTAGAGGGGCATGTAAAGGAAGCAGTGGTGGGAAGTAAGTGAGACAGGGTTGTAGCCTATGCATTATGTCATTCAATCTACATACTGAGCAAGCAGTAAAGAAAACAAAAGAAAAATTTCAAATCTAGTAGAATTAAATCAGGTGCTGCTGAGGTAATTAGGTAAGGAAATAAAGACACTTAATGTAGTTGATATGTTTTACCCTTTGGGGAGCAAAATAACTGATGATGGTCGAAGTGGAGGGTATATAACATGTTGGCAACTGGCAAGAAAATCCTTTCTTAAGCAGAGAAATTTGTTAACATCAAGTATAGATTTAATTGACAGGAAATCTATTCTAAAATTATCTGTGTGGAGTGTAGTCATGTATGGCTGTGAAACGTGGACGATAAATAGTTTAGACAAGAAGAGAATAGAAGCTTTCGATATGTGGTGTAACTGAAGAATGCTGAAGATTTGATGGGTATATCACGTAACTAATGAGGAGATACTGAATAGAATTGGAGGGAAGAGGAAATTGGGTCACAACTTGAGTAGAAGAAGGTATCGTTTGGCAGGACATCTTCTGAGGCATCAAGGGATCAACAATTTAGTACTGGAGGGAAACGTGGATAGAGACCAAGAGATGAACAAACTAAGCAGATTCAGAAGGATGTAGGGTGCAGTAGTTACCTGGAGATGACGAACCTTGCACAGGATTGAGTAGGATCGAGAGCTGCGTCAAACCAGTCTCTGGACTGAAGACCACAACAATAACAACTATCGAGGTTTGATTCCGTTGATTCTCCTACGTTTTAGCTGATAACATGAAGGTCAAAAATTTATTTACCACAAAATAAAGAAAATTCTAAGAATGTAAATAGCAGTTGCACTTTAGGAGGTGGAATGCTTTGCTTCCTTAAAACGTATTGCAGTATTTTCTTGTAGAACTAACGCCATATACAGAAATAATACCTAGAAACTGATGCGAATATGTTCTTATGATGACTTTGTATGCAGCGGATTAACATTGTATCACCGGCGATAACAACTGTGGCTCCAAAATATTAGTCACTCTCCCTAAACCGCTAATCCAGCAACCAATCTCTATAGGAGGGCGAAGAACAACATTAATGGTAGACTACTCACACATGATTTGAACGCTTAGCACACATCGTTACTATTTTGCAGCATTTTGAGGCACATTTCTACCTATTCACCTTTGTACGGCACCGCTACAGCTAAGATGACGACAGGCGTCATGTTAGCGTTTGAACGTAGTGAGACTTTCTCCTCTATCACTAGTCATTGGTATAACTTCTGTCCGCGATAGATAGTCTAACCTTCTTGGTTACTTTGAAATACTTCGGTCACGTTTTCTTCATTCATCTTTTATGTCAATCAACGAATTCCTAATTTATCATTTCCACAAGCAGAAAGTTTTTACAACTTGATTAAAGTCTATTTTTTGCTAGATGAGATCTTACAGTTTTCTGTATGGTTATTTGCACGACAATTGAGTGAATCTGTTTATTGACAAACACGTGATCGTAACACTAACGGTGTGCCTTTGGAGAGATTACAAAAAACTGTCTCTCCACAACTGAATAATAATGTGGTAGAAAGGTCCAAGTACATTTTTCATGAAATCGTAAGACACACAAGTGTGCGGAATGTTTCAGTGAGAACTCCATTTCTGGTGCTAAATTACACGAGAAAAGAACGACTGCGACAATAGCGACACTACTGTAGAAACCATGGGGTTGAAAGACAACTTTCAGAGCCCTTTACACCCGTCAGTTGAGCAGATTTTTTACGCTTACGTGGCGGTTTACATGAGTTTCGCCGCTCACTGAACGCGAAATACACTTGTTATATAATGGAAAAATGGGTTTGCAGAGCCGGATGTTCGAAACAAGAATGCTACGTATCATATAGTTACCATCATTCCGATGAAGTGATTCAGAAAGCATTATAAACTCGTTTACTGTTAAGTGAGATAAACTTATTTTATGTAAACACAAATTTACTCCTGCTTGCGGACCCAACAAGAGTTTCTAGTAGTCACGTTGATTAACATGATTTAAAATTCCAAAATTTTCCTATTTTACGCGCCATCAACAACTTGATAGATACTAACGAAAATGGCTCAGTGTGCTTGGCTTGAACTAAATCTTACTTCTAAGCATCAAGGCTACTTTTACCAACATTAAGAAATGCCAAGAAAAGGGGTGCTATTGCACTGAAGATAAAAAAATTTCATGTAGTCTTTGCGGTAGATAAGGTGATTAATTTAGAGATCGAAGAGGTTGCTCTGTTAAATCGAAAAATTTAGCGGTTGCTCTGAATACCTCCGTTCAAACAAATCGATCATTCTGAAGTCAAGCTTTATACAGTCTACTTAGGCATCAGCACTACATACTACACTCCTGGAAATTGAAATAAGAACACCGTGAATACATTGTCCCAGGAAGGGGAAACTTTATTGACACATTCCTGGGGTCAGATACATCACATGATCACACTGACAGAACCACAGGCACATAGACACAGGCAACAGAGCATGCACAATGTCGGCACTAGTACAGTGTATATCCACCTTTCGCAGCAATGCAGGCTGCTATTCTCCCATGGAGACGATCGTAGAGATGCTGGATGTAGTCCTGTGGAACGGCTTGCCATGCCATTTCCACCTGGCGCCTCAGTTGGACCAGCGTTCGTGCTGGACGTGCAGACCGCGTGAGACGACGCTTCTTCCAGTCCCAAACATGCTCAATGGGGGACAGATCCGGAGATCTTGCTGGCCAGGGTAGTTGACTTACACCTTCTAGAGCACGTTGGGTGGCACGGGATACATGCGGACGTGCATTGTCCTGTTGGAACAGCAAGTTCCCTTGCCGGTCTAGGAATGGTAGAACGATGGGTTCGATGACGGTTTGGATGTACCGTGCACTATTCAGTGTCCCCTCGACGATCACCAGTGGTGTACGGCCAGTGTAGAGATCGCTCCCCACACCATGATGCCGGGTGTTGGCCCTGTGTGCCTCGGTCGTATGCAGTCCTGATTGTGGCGCTCACCTGCACGGCGCCAAACACGCATACGACCATCATTGGCACCAAGGCAGAAGCGACTCTCATCGCTGAAGACGACACGTCTCCATTCGTCCCTCCATTCACGCCTGTCGCGACACCACTGGAGGCGGGCTGCACGATGTTGGGGCGTGAGCGGAAGACGGCCTAACGGTGTGCGGGACCGTAGCCCAGCTTCATGGAGACGGTTGCGAATGGTCCTCGCCGATACCCCAGGAGCAACAGTGTCCCTAATTTGCTGGGAAGTGGCGGTGCGGTCCCCTACGGCACTGCGTAGGATCCTACGGTCTTGGCGTGCATCCGTGCGTCGCTGCGGTCCGGTCCCAGGTCGACGGGCACGTGCACCTTCCGCCGACCACTGGCGACAACATCGATGTACTGTGGAGACCTCACGCCCCACGTGTTGAGCAATTCGGCGGTACGTCCACCCGGCCTCCCGCATGCCCACTATACGCCCTCGCTCAAAGTCCGTCAACTGCACATACGGTTCACGTCCACGCTGTCGCGGCATGTTACCAGTGTTAAAGACTGCGATGGAGCCCCGTATGCCACGGCAAACTGGCTGACACTGACGGCGGCGGTGCACAAATGCTGCGCAGCTAGCGCCATTCGACGGCCAACACCGCGGTTCCTGGTGTGTCTGCTGTGCCGTGCGTGTGATCATTGCTTGTACAGCCCTCTCGCAGTGTCCGGAGCAAGTATGGTGGGTCTGACACACCGGTGTCAATGTGTTCTTTTTTCCATTTCCAGGAGTGTATACGCGTATAACTTTATAGTATGTACTGGCAAGTGTTGGTTAGACATTAATGACGAGGTGCTGCAGCAACTTTTGTTTGGTTATAGATCACCACATGTGAAAAAAAAAGGTTCAAATGGCTCTGAGCACTATGGGACTTAACATCTGTGGTCATCAGTCCCCTAGAACTTAGAACTGCTTAAACCTAACTAACCTAAGGACATCACACACATCCACGGCCGAGGCTGGATTCTAACCTGAGACCGTAGCGGTCACGCGGCTCCAGACTGAAGCGCCTAGAACCGCCCAGCCAGACCGGCCGGCCACATGTAACAGCTGAAAGTGGTAGCATTAAAATTCTAGCGATCTCTCTGTATGAAATAAGTTTTATGCGTTATACTGAGGTCGGCTTCTCCTCAATTTACCTATGTTAAAGTTAGTGACAAAATATAAATATTATCAGTGAACGAACAACTAAGAAGCCGCCGAAGTTGATCACTCTTCACCTTATGGAGTTCCATTGTTAACAACAAAATGGTCATGTTTGGTGTAAAAAACCGCAAACTTAAAGGGCATATCACTTTATGTGTATGTAATTACTACTGACTTTGAGATATAGTGGTCTGGTGCAGCGGTCAAATCGCAGGGATTGTTTCTAGGAAGCAAACATCTGACATGCGACTTGAGGATTTCCATGGTTTCCCTAAATCGTCTAAGGTGAAATTATTCTCGAAAAACT
This sequence comes from Schistocerca cancellata, assembly GCF_023864275.1. NCBI lineage: Eukaryota > Metazoa > Arthropoda > Insecta > Orthoptera > Acrididae > Schistocerca > Schistocerca cancellata. The sequence continues at coordinate 524,643,280 of NC_064627.1, forward strand.
GCCGAGCCGATTCCTTTTTCCAGTCTTGTAGAACCCTAATGTCTGCATCGACATTAACGACATCGTTGTCGATACGATCTTAATCAATGGTCTTCTTTAGGTCGTCTAATGGTTCCTTTTCTTCCACTCATGTAATTTAATTGTGATGATATTAAGAACTCCTATTAGTATTACTATTTGAATTCATAAGAGATGAATACCAATTACATTTATTTCCGAGTGTTCTGATATAATAACTCATAACTTACCGAAGACATACAAACTCTCATTCGAGGAAAGATCCATATCTAAAGACTGGAAAGTAGCACAGGTCGCGACATTACTCGAGAAAGAAAGTAGGAGTAAATTCGCTGAATTACAGATCCATATCACTGAGGTCGATTTCAGTACGATTTTGGAACACCTGGACCGAACATTATGAATAACCTCGAAGAACGTGCGTTGATACGTAGTCAGTTCGGAATCATAAAATATCACTAGTATGCAATACAACTACCTCTCAATTGTTATGAAGTAATGAATGCTATCGACAGGGGATCCCAAATTGATTCCGTGTTTCTAGACTTCCAGAAGACGTTAGATACTGTTCCGCACAAATGGCAACTAATCAAATTGCGTGCCCATGGAGAATCTTCTTAGTTGTGCTGAAAGGCTTCAGAGAATCCACCTTCCATATAACTGTTTGGTGTTACCAAGTTCTGCAGAGCAAAGGCTTCAGCCTAATCATGTGCATATATTTGAGTTTCATATCTCCTTCCGCTGCGAGGCACAAACCAGTTTTGTCGACGCACCTTCTGGTAGAAAACGTTGAACTTTATGTTCAGTTATTCTGTGAATTTCGGAGTCTTTCCGTGAGAGCATATGTGCATCTATGTTGCCACCCTTCCCCAGGCTAATTCCTCTAAATAATTTTGTGTAAAACAGTTTGCTCGGCAAGAGCTCTAATATAAAATTTTTTAAGTGTTACGTGTTCAATGAAGTTTAGGAGTACGGTCCACTTTTTGATTAAAAAAATGTACTGTAAACATCAATACTTCGAGTCCTAGCTTGGAAAGTCAGAAATCTGAACGTAGTAGGAAAGCTAGAAAATTTGAAAAGGGAATAGCAAAAGCTCATTCTATATGTAGTGTGGGTCAGTGAAGTGCTTTGGAAAGAACATAAGGATACCTCGTCTGATGACTATAGGGTAATACTGACAACAGCTGAAAATCTCATAACGGGAGTTGAATTCGTTATGAATATGAAAATCGGACAAAGATTAGAGGTCTGTGAAAAGTTCCGTGTTTGGGTTTCTGTCAACACTCGGCAGTAAATGAACACTGACAACGACAACGACAGATCAGGTATATATCCGAAAGTTGCAAACAGAGGACGAAGAGATACAGAAAGTATATGAGGTTATTGAAACAGGACTTCTGCATGTAAAGGGAGATAAATGTCTAATAATAATTGGGACTGGAAGATAGGGTTACGATAAAGCCTGGGCTCAGTAAGAGAAACGTGAGAGAAGAAAGACTAATTGAATTCTATAATAAATTTGTGATGGTAGTAGCGAATACTCTGTTCAAGAATCACAAGAGGAGGAGGTATACTTGGAAAAGACCTGAAGACATAAGATTCCACCTGGGTTGCATCATGGTCATTCAGAGATTCCGAGATCAGATATTGAGTTGCAAGGCATTCTCAGAAACACATATGGAGTCAGATCACAATTTAGTTATGAAGAAGAAGAGACAGAAATTTAAGGGAATCGCTGGGATGTATCAGTTTGGAAGGAAGTGGGATACTGAACTAAATGAGGAATGTTGGAAGACGTTAGAAGTTCGCTAACGACGTGAATACTGCGATAAGAAATACCAAGGTAGCCATTTCAGTTGAAGAGGAGTGTACAATCACATATGTTGGACGTCAAACTGAGGAGGTAGGAAGCTGGTTGCGGAGTGGAAATGTACTGGGACCACAAGCACTTAAAAACAAGCAAAAGTTACTTAAAAACAAGGAAAATATTTAAAATTAGAAAAATGCACCCATAATGGAATAATAGGAAGCGAAATTTTTCAAAACTCAAAACACTAGCGGTACCAGTAGTGATCAAAGCGTAACAACGCAAGAGAAAAAGGCCTTAAAGACCAATGAGAGAGACGTCTTTCACAGTTGCAGCACACATGAGCTACAGTTCACGACGATAAAACTATAATAACTCAACAGTCCCTGTTAAATAGTTCGACAAACATAACAACCGCTAAGTTGACTTCAAGCGCTATTAAACGTATCTTTCATTGGTGAGCCAAACAGCTTCTAGTTACAAATAAGTGTAGTCAGCACGGTACATATTAGTCATGCAAGGCGAGTCCAAAAATATTCCTAGGGATTGCACCAACGGCTTATCCCACTGGAGTCAGAACGTAAATGCTAAAAGCAAAATTGTAGCTAGAAGAAAATCTTAAAATTTATCCTACAAGCAACCTTAACAGAATTTTGAAAGAAACACATGTACTGTATTAAAGGCAGGCGGTTATGTAAGCAAACTTTAAAATTGGCGAAGATGCCTAAGGATTTTCCCTGAAAGCCGGCCGGGGTGGCCCAGCGGTTCTACGCGCTACAGTCTGGAACCGCGCGACCGCTACGGTCGCAGGTTCAAATCCTGCCTCGGGCATGTATGTGTTTGATGTCCTTAGGTTAGTTAGGTTTAATCAGTTCTAAGTTATAGGGACTGATGACCTCAGAAGTTAAGTCCCATAGTGCTCAGAGCCATTTGAACCAATTTTTCCCCCTGTAGGTGTCAGGATGGGTTAAGGAGGTTAAGTGGGCGTTCAAGACTGATCCGATTCACTCTAGCACAAGGGATGAAAATGAGTGTAGCCTAAAAATGGAGATTTAGTCTCGCTGTCCAGTTGTACGGGGTACATTTGGTCTACCGTCTACTACGACCGCGGTGGGAACCGCGCATGGTGGCGGAGGGCATTTCGCCCTCAATGGGAGGAGCACGCGGACACGACCATAGGGCAGGAGGGCTTGTAGACCAGAGAGAGATCCGCTGCTGCAGCCACTGTCTCGCCGGCCAGCCTGCACACCCCACGTTACCGATCTCTACTCTCTGCCACTGGTTGGCACTGTAACTTCTGAAGACGTTACTCTCATCAGCCCCGTGGACAGCGTCCCAAGCTCAGCGGAGCGGAGCGTGGGATCCAACCGCATTGCTGCAGAGCTGTTTGTGTAACCTACATCACGCCACCTAGGTGCAGTAAGTATTGCAAAATTTGAAAAAGAAAAAAAAATTCTTTTCTACTCTTAACACTACTTTGGTCTGCACAGTCAACGCGTAGCAATATAGCTAGTTCCTGCGGCACAGTGGCCACGCAAAATAACAGCCTCAATACCCCGAACTTACATTAAAGGACGCCTGTAGGCGGTGTTATTAGATTTTATAAAGGTTTAAGGATACCTTTTAAAGTAAACCACACACAAATTTGAAAAAAAAGTATTAGTAAGACCAATGCTGAATCTCAGGAAGCAATAATATGGATTAAGTACACTCAGCTGGCCAACTGTCTGATCAAAATATATGTATATAGACGGACGTATTACGGAATCTGTTTGATGACTCTTCAGTGAGGTCCATATGATAATAAAGCATTAAGTACACATATAGACATTCAAATTTAAAACCATTGCGTAAAGTAAGGTTCACGTTGACTGGATGCATTAGGAACGGAATCTGAATATAATGCAAGACACTAGGTAATCTGCGACTCAGAAAATTATAGATAAACTAAACAGTAGGTGCCTGACAAACACAAAAGGCCTTAAAATACAGAGAAACATGAGGCCCAAGAAGAGCATAGGTGCCTGACAAATACAAAAGGCCTTAAAAACGCAGAGAAACATGAGACAAAAGAAGAGCAGAGGTGACCCACAAAATAATATGCAAAAAATGGTTCAAATGGCTCTGAGCACAATGGGACTGATCTTCTGAGGTCATCAGTCCCCTAGAACTTAGAACTACTTAAACCTAACTAACCTAAGGACATCACACACATCCATGCCCGAGGCAGGATTCGAACCTGCGACCGTAACAGTCATGCGGTTCCCGACTGTAGCACCTAGAACCGCTCAGCCACCCCGGCCGGCAAAATAATATGCAGAAAGCGCATATGACCCACATCGCAAGACAGCAACGCTATTCAGTAACGTGGCTAATGGATAATATAACCTAATGCACGTTCGCCACAGTCAGTATCGAATACTAAAGAGAGGTTTTGGTTCATAACATCCGGCCTGAGTAATAACACACATAACAAATAGAATCGAAGGGAACCAGGGTGTCCCAAATTTTAATGCCTGTTATCGAAAGGATCGCCTTTCTTCACATTATGGGCACGAGAAAGCTCCCCAAGCAGGCTCGCTTCCCTCAACCGTCGGACACATGCTGTGAGGTACTCCACCACAGATAGCAGAGGACGGGCTTATACTCCGTCCACCGTTGACTATAGTCGCACTTTAGAGTAGAAACCTTCCAGTAACAAGCCAGAGGCATAGCTAGATACTGTTGATACTAGTCACGCACCCACAGCACAAAACGAGGAAGGAAACCACGAAGAACCCATTGGTAACAAAAGAAATAATTAACTTGATCTACGAACGAAGAAACTAAAAAAAAACACAGCTAGAACTGAAATAAATAAGAAGTGCAGGGAAGTTAAAGTGAAATTGCTGCAAAATGTTTTAAAGAAATCCAAAAAGGAATGATTATCGGAAGGCCTGATTCAGTGCCCAGAAAAGTCAAAAAAACATTTTTAATGAAATTAACAGGAAATATGGAAACATTAAGAGTCCAATTTTAATACCACTGTTGAACGCAGAGAGAAATCTGAGTGGTTTAGAAAGTACACTGAAGGCCTCTATGAAGAGGAGGACGTGTACTATGACGAGATAGAAGACTTAGTGTCCCCACTATTAGAATTTAAAAGGTCTCTGGAAGGCAGAAGGGGCAGACAACATTCCATCAAAGTTTCTAAAATCATTGTGGGAAGTGACAACCAAATGACTGTTCAAGATCGTGCGTAAAACATCTGATGCTCGCGACATACCATAAGACTCTCCGCAAACTGGCATCCACACAATACTGAAGGTAGCAAGGGCAGATAACTGCCGAGAAATATCGCACAATCAACTGAACAGCCCATACATCCAAGCTGTTGACAAGGAGTAGAAAAGAAAATTGAGGGTCTGTTAAATGACGATCAGTCTTTATTTAGGAAACGTAAAAACTCCAGAGAGGCAGTTGTGACATTACACTTAATAATGCAAGCAAGACCGAAGAATAAGTCGACCTAGAAAAAGCCTTGGACATTGAAAAAAGGTGCAAGGTTTTTGAAGTCCTGAAAACAATAGGAGTAAGATGTGGGGAAAGACGGGTATTACACAACATGTACAAGCAGCAAGAAAGGAACAATAAAATTGGAAGTTAAAGAACAAAGTGTTAGAATTGAATAGGATGCAAGACATGCCTGCAATCTTTCACCACTACTGCTCATTCAGTACAATCAAGAATCCCTGTTGGAAATAACGGAAAGATTCAAGAGTGGGATTAAAATTCGGGTTAAAACGATAATAACGATAAGATTCGCTGATGATATTGCTAACCCCAGCTGAAGTAAAGAAGAATTACTGGACCCTTTAAATGGAACGAACAGTCCAATTAGTGCAGAAGATGGATTGAAATTAAACCTTAACAAAGCAAAAATAATGAGAAGTAGCAGAAACAAGAATATGAGAATAGCAGGAAGCTTAACATCGTGTGTGTGTGTGTGTGTTTAGTGCTCACAGGCGCTAAACGGCGAGGTTATCAACACCCTTCCTCATATTAAAATTAACGAATGAAGAGAGAAGTACTAAAATGTGATCAAACATGTTAAGACAACAGGAAAGAAGAATAGATGCTTTACAGGAGACTAAATCACAAGTAAAGCGACAAAGGAGTTAAAAGGAAAGCACAGGAAAATGTCACTGGCTGGCCATTTACGTAAAACATGGACGAGCTAGTAACCCCACGAATATATTAAAATCTCCCTAAATTCTTGGTAAAAATGTTGGACAATTCACGAAACGTTAAAACGAGAAGAACATGCGATTGATCATTATCTAAAATAGACTGCAGATCCGTCGGCAAACCTACCGAGGCCCACTGAAACTAAAATGCTGTCTAATAAAATGTGGCGCCCCGTCCATGTGGCTGGAAGGAAGTACGCCAAGGCTTAGTTGTGGGCTTTACGACTCGGAGCTTATTGTTGGTTACTTCCAACCACTCATCCTCCCACCACGCAAGACTCTGGAGCTCAACAGCGGCATCATTGCACGCTGGGGAATGGCACACTGAAAGACCTGAGGATCAAGGCAAACCTACTTGGCTGCGAAATCCGCCCTTTCATTTCCCACAATTCTCTGGTGCCCTGATAGTCAGCATAAAGTCACCTCCTTCCCCAGCCGTTGTAGGAGGAGGAGGCAATTCTGGATCGTCTGGACTATTTTATCTTCTATGCACAAACGTATCACAGAGTGAAGAGCACTCAGAGAATCGAAACAGACAAGAAATTGAGCACTTGAAGAAAGTCTCATCTGCTCCAATGACCGCAAGATTACATACAATTCTTCTGCATCAAAGACAGTAAAGGCTTGAGGCAGTCGAACCTTGAGGACACGATCGGGGAAAACAACAGAGCAACCAACGGAGTCACCCTGTTTCGACCCATCCGTAAAAACAGTGACATAATCGTGGTGCTCTGATAAAATGGCAATAACTATCGCATTAAAAACGAAAGCAGGAGTATTATCTCCCCTGTTCTGCACCAAATCTAAAATCACTTTTGGGCTCTCCAGTGACCAGGACGGCAGATGGTAAAAACCCTGGATTTGAGGTCGTACTGGCTCCACACCGAGTTACCCTAGCACACGCCGCAAGCGGATCCCAAAAGGCATTGTGGCTCGTGGACGGTTGGCAAAAAGGTGCTGCAGAGGTGAACCAGCCAGAGTATGGTGTGCGGATGAAGTTGGAGCTGCGAGGAACTTACACGCTTGATGTAGCATGAGGAGCTTTCGCCAGATGGCTAGTCGCGGTTACCCCGCTTCAGAACAGAGGGTGGATACGGAACTGGTCAGATATGCACCCATAGCCAGGTGAATCCCCTAATGGTGGACAGCGTCAATGATCCACAAGTAAGAGGGCCTCACCATGCACCCGTAGTCCAGCAGCGAACACACGAAAGCCCTGTTAAACTGGAGGCGATACGCTCTGTGTGCTTCCCAAGACTTCTGGCTGAGGCACTTTAAGATCTTCAGTGCCTTGAGGGTTCTGGCACTCTGGCCTCTCAGGTGCGGCTACCACGACAATCTGGAATTAAAAATGAGGCTCAGAAACCTCACTGAGTTTCTAAAATGTAAGATGGTGTCACCCATATTCAAGGCAGGTAAATTAAAAACACGACGAGAACGATTAAGGTGAACAGACACGCATTTATATGCAGAAAACCGAAAACCCGTTTTTGCACACCACTCCTCTAACTGCCACATGGTAAGAACAGGCTGCTCTCTGTTGTCACACTTGAGGAGGAACAGAAAACAGCAAAATCGTCCACAAACAAGGAGCACTGAACAGAATTCCGTCCCATAGATATGATCATTTTGATGGCTAAGGCAAAGAGAGTAACACTTAAACAATGCCCTGAGGAACACCATCCTCCTGTTCAAATCGATTTGGCAGTGAGGCACCCGCACGGATCCTGAAAAACGGGTGACATAGGAAGGACCGTCGTACGAAGATGGCGATGTGGCCACGAAAGCCCCGTTGATGCAGTTGGGCAACAATTCAGAGTCTCCAAGTAGTACCATGTGCCTTACTGATATCAAATAATATACCGACACAATGATGGTTGCGTAGGAAAGACTGCTCAATAGCCGCCTCTAGCAGGTTCAGGTTGTTAGCAGTGGACCGAAATCTCCGGAAGCCACACTGAGAGCGGCTAAGGAGTTGTCTGGTCTCTAACAACCAGATCAGACGTCGATTAACCATTTGCTCCAGGGTCTTTCATGCGCAGCTCGTTACGGCGATATTCCAGTAACTGCTGGGAGACGTACGGTCCTTTCCTGGTTTCAGGAGAGGTATCAGAACCGTCTCCTTCCACGAGTTGGGCACATTGCCTGTCTGACTTACAAGAGTTAAACATTTCAGGAGGATTTCCTTTCACTCCGCTGGCAAATGGCGAAGCATGCAGTATCGGATTTGGTCGTGACCGGGTGCAGTATCACGAGTCTCAGAAAGTGCCGATTCGAGCTCCCACACGGAGAAAGGAGGTTTGTAGGCCTCACAACAGTTTGATCTAAAGTCCAACTTGCCCCTCTTGACATTAGCACGGTAGCGACTAAGTGCCGCATCCTGGTTGCATCGCCTGTAGTATCTGCAAAATATTAGGGCAGAGTCTCAGCGATATTTCCGGCCGTCATTTAGAGACATCCCTCTTTCAGCGCTGCTGCGGTTGTTGAACGACGGTGTTGACCGGATATGCACCGGATGGCTTCCCACACTTTTATAGAACAAGTGTAACGATTGATGGTGTCCAGGAACTCTCCCATGAACGTTTCTTGTTCTCCTTAATGATGCGGTGAGCCTTGGCTCTCGCGATTCGAAAGGCCGTGTGGTTATCCGCTATCAGGCGATATTTAAACCGTTGATTAGTGATCACGAAGTAGATGACTTTAAGAAATTCTGCTACCTTCGAAGCAAAAGATCCATGATGGACGAAGCAAAGAGGTCACCAAAACCAGACTAGCACAAATAAAGAGGTCACTCCTGGCACAGAGAAATTTACTGATATTAAAAAATCCGCCTTAATGAGAGAAAGAATTTTCTTTTAATGTACGTTTGTAGCACAGTATCGTGGGGTAGTAAATCATGGACAGTAGGAGAAACGGAAGAGAAAAGAATCGAAGAATTTCAGTTGTGGTGCCTTTAGCGATTTTTTGTGTATGTATGGGAGTGTTGATTCGTTGTAGCGTCAATGTGGCATATTTGTCGTGTGTGTGTACCGTGTGTGTGTGAAACACTGAACAACAGGTGTGAGTCACTTACGCTGCTGACAACAAATCGTAAGATCACGTGAGGCTGCGTACAACATATTGACTGCAACTCCAATCCATGGGCAAGCAATTTTATCTCTGAAATTGCTAATGCTTTCTACATTCAAATCTTCGATAAATAAATCACCTTTTTAGTGTCTGTATAGAAGTAAAGAAGATTACGAACAGATCAGTGTGGAACTCCTTAATCGTTTACTTTTAGAAACATCTCAGGATAGTAACGGAATCTCCTTTAGCACGAATAATAAATTACACTTTCGTAAGATCGCGCTGAGAAACATATTTGCATGGTATACCTATTTTTAATTCAAAGCCGATCATTTTCATAACTGTGAAAAATTTCGTCACTTGATCAAACAATAGCCATGAAGCAGCAACGACAAGTATCTATTTTGATGTATATACTAATCTTTGCCAAACGAATGAAATTAACTTGACTTTAGCCTGTTTATTAAAGAAATCAATTTCAAATCAAAACACCTCCTTTAGGCTTTACGCCACATAATATTGGAGTAATTTAAGAAATAAACTGCTGTCTAGTAAATGGAGACCAACAATGCTTATTGCAACTCGCACTGTACCGCGAGTTATTAATCTCTGAAAAACGGACAGTTAATTTTTCATACATGCCGGGATGCTAATGCTAATGGAATAAATGGTTTGGTTATCAATAACATCATATATTTACCAGAAATACGTTACAAGATACGTTAGTTTCCGTCCACGTCTTCCTCAAAGGAAGATTCAAACCAGACTAAAAAGATTATGAACATGTATTTCTACTGTTTTCATTCTTCTCCGTACTTTACTACAAATCATAGATTCATTAACATGAAATATGGATACTGCTTTTCATATACATCACAGTGTGAAAATTAATTTGTTTTATTGCGTAACCATTTCTCGTTACATATAAATAAATGTTTTGTTTTACGGGGGACCAGTGCAATGGCCCGGGGAGTGACTGGATCGCAGTTATATGAAGTTTTGTGGACATGCATCCCTCACGTACTAACCGTTAATTAGTCACACCACAGTATGCCACAACGCACACTCATAAAAACAAAGAAAAAGACAAGTTTTAAACGGTTTGTTACGTGAGCACCCTTACGTCAGTTGTGAGTTCGTAATTGTATTTGTTTTACCAGTTATTAATTAATAAGTTTGCGTATCGTTTTCAGATACACAGTTTCACATTTATAGTGGGTTTGCAACTGCAGCCACTTTAAGCAGTTCTCAACTTATCAGTTCACAGAGCATTGTTTATTACACACGATTACAAATGTTATGAGTTCAAAATTGTGTTTTAAGAAAATATGTCAGTATTTAACGACAGCTATTACATAAGATTTTTGTAGCGTTACTTGCTAATACTCGTTCACTTTACTAACGAATTTTTTCCTCTTTCTCACTTTACTGCTGCAACCAAAGAAAACTGCCCACTAAAATTTATCATTACCTAGAAAGATACTTGTTAACTCTCCCATTCGAATTGCAGGCATTGGGAAAAAACCGAAGATGAGCAGAGGGACAGCCCGGAGTCTTTAGACTGTGCCCACGTGAGCGTTCTCACCACGTTTACCAGTTTAGTTACAAACTAGGCTATTAAAATTGTTAACGCTTTTTTAAATACTGACACAATGAACATTTTAAAATACCACTACAAATGCGTGTTTGTTAAAAGAAGTCGTTGCAACAATTTTCATTCCATTGTTCTTTGGATCTCAAGAATGCAAATGTGTGAAACAGTCTTTGAGAAAGTAAGGCTAAACTGTCCATGTGTAACAAAATATTCTGTAGAATTGGATTTTTACGGTCTAGCGGTGAAATACGAGATGATGAGTTCATTCTCCGGGTATCTGCGTCGGTAATGGTGACTCAAGTTACAGGAAAAGACGTTATTAGACGGACGTGAGTTGGACGGTGAGCTGCTACTATGAACCCGGGACAAGGCCACACCTCATCGGTGGTCAGCTGTTGCAGCCGGTTCCGCCACCCCCCCTCCCCCCTCCCCTCGGGGTCAGTCCTGTTCGTGTGGCGGGCGCCTATTTAGTGGCGGTATTGTTTCCGAGTGAACATTACATGTTACCGACATAGCATTAATACACTTACCAGCTTGTTGATTTAGCTGAAATGAGTAATGATTAGTTTCCACTCAACCTGTTATTCTTGCGTGTGTGGGTAATCTTTTTGTGTGCAGTGTGAAGCAGTTACTCTGTCCAGTATTTTGTACATTTCTTGGTCGTAGGCATCATTTCTTTTAATTGATCTACAGAGACCATTACTTTCTTATCTGTCACTGTACTTCTCTAGCCCGCTCTGTCTGTAAACTCTATGGTGAGCATCCACTACAGTCGTAACGGGTGTGTAGTGCTTTCCGAATTCACAATTAGCACACCTGGCCTCGCAACGTTCAGATACCACGACTCCAATTGTCTCTGTCTGCTTGACGAGTAAACGCAGTCTGTTTCAACTCGTATGGCGTAATTATAATTATCATTTACACATCTCTTATCCATAGAAGTTGGTTGGGATGGTTAACTAAATGGGGAAGTGAATTGCGAACTGGTGTCATTGATTGATGCATTAGTCACTCGCTTGCTATGATTAAGCAGCTTATGTTCCATAGCCTTATTCACGCTCTAAATCACTCGCACAGAGCGTTCTTATAGTCGCAGCACAATTTCGCGCTCATAGGTTTTTTTTCGTACTTAGAATGTAGTCTTTCATCATCAATTTCGTACATCATACATGATGAAAAGAAACACTATAATTATTTTGCCCTTTAAAATTGTTTCCACATGCAAAATGTATATCTGCGTGTAGCAGGTTTTCGTTTACAATGTGTTGTCTGACATTACTTGTGACATTTTCATAAAGTAACTAAGCATACCTCCACGTCAAATGTTGACCATTAGATCATCAGTTCTCGTGGTTTTACAATCATTTATATACAGTCATTCAGTAACCTATTTTCATACCGCGATATTCAAACAAGGGACACTGCCGCATCCTGCCAAGCTTCACTATAACAAGAGAAACCTTCATCGAGAACGAATGTAACAGTTAGGAAACACACGTGACTGTGATGAAATGTCTAAAATTAGGACGGATTTCATACCGAATGAGATGTAGTTACTAGTAAAACAAGACACCAGAGCGATCTGATCAGAAGTTGAAACCTAGATATAAGCATTAAGTACCCCAAGTATATTTAATATCTGCTTATTGAGGGCTCACTCAAATGGACCCGAACTTACTAACACGGCTCCTACATCGTCATTTTTATGAACAATGTAGTCATATCATCTGTGACGTTTATAAACGGCATCTAAAGTCAGGTATGTCAACACATATAAATTACACTATACATGAAAAACCTTAATACTACAAACATACATAAATACAAATCAACCAAATACAAGTGTTATACCTATACTACTATTTACAAAACAATACACTTTTTTTCTTACTACCAGACCTTTAAAATCAACTTTTGAGGGGCAATAAAAGGTTGGGATATAGACCAATAACCGTTAGTGTCCTCGGATTAGCTAGAAAGTAAGAACCTTCATGAGGCATTTTCTCAATTAAATATGTCCTTGTATACGACAATTGCCTCTTTTTGTTAATTTTCTTCATGCTAGGGGTTTTAGATTAGATTGCCTTATTGATATGTATCGACCTCTACTGCTTGATGTGTTTAAGGCTCCTAACTTGAACCTGTCTACTTATAGATATCAAAGATTGCTTGACCTTAACTTCCCTCACAACCTTTCTAGGGATATGAGGTAATGATTTCAGCCATTCATTTCATTCAACCTGTGACGACGTGAGCTCAGGGGGTGTAAATCCTGTCGGCTCATGTGGTAAGTTATTATAAATATTCTCAAATAGAGGGACATACTTCACCCACATAGTATGATGTGATGATGAGTAAGTTGTTACAAAGCAGTTGAACTCGCGGAATATTCTTTCAACCAAGTTCGTTCTGTGGTTATAGATGGATATCAAAATGTGTTTAACACGTTGTTCCCTTATAAATGTTTTCCATTAATTGCTTTGGAGGCAAGTGGCTTTGTCTGTCTAGAATATGAATGGTTACCCCACTTGTGGAATGTAGTCACATAGTAATTTCATTACAATAAAAGTCAGGTACTAGTCTCTCCCTAGCTGTGGCTAAGGGTCCCATCACACTGACAGCTGCTAATTGTACTGGTTGTGATGTTAAAATGGCGTGTAGTTAATAAAACACACTACTGTAGGTATCTACTTTATCCTTTGACAAACCAAACGTATACCTATTAACTTAATAACATGTTCATTGTCCATACAGGTTGGGAAAATAACAATAGGTAGCTATTTTAGTTGCACATTTCCTTATGCCAAAGTGACCACAGCTGTGGTGTGTGTACCAAATAACATTACCTATATTCTCTGCTGGAATACACATACACCACTGCTCTGTATTGAGGTGGTACCTGTGGAATAAAACATCATACCAGAGCTTGTGTTGCTTCCTAACGTCACTTTCTGGAATACTTTTGATATTTTACGTTCTTCCAGTAGGGTTCTGCATCTTGTATGTCCCTTATGTTCTTACACATTCTGAGATATGCTTGTCTCTGACTTGAGTCTTGGATCAACAGAATCTTATATTCACTTGCCTGCTTAACAATTTTTTGTGAATTTAGGCAATCCTTGTGCAAACACGAGAAGCATTTGCCACCACATTCTCCTTTCCTTTCACGTGTATTATTCCAGAGTTGTAGTTTTGCAAGGCTAATAATCATTAAGTTAGCCTGCCATGTAACATCCTTCATGACAGGCTAAAACACAGGGTTTTATGGTTACAGAAGACACTATAAGTTTACCATAAACATAATAATGGTAGTGCCTAAACAACAGCCAATATCTCGAGTTCACAACCACATAAGACACAATTTACAGACCCTGTAATTTTAATGTCCCGATGTTTGGTCGACCTCGAACAAACATGTTCCTAACCCACAGGTCGAAGCATCTGTCGCTAGATAAAATTCTTTCTTTATTTTTGGATGATTTAGCATTTCAGAATGTACTAGATCCTCTCTGATTCTATCGAAGGTTGTCTGATGTTCCTCACAGAAAAACCAAGGTAAGCTCTTCTACAGTAAGCTTCACAGTGCATCATTGTTCAGCATCTGCTCAGTTACAGTCTGAAAAATAACCCTGGCCTATGAGAGCATTTTACTCTTTCTTCATGACTGAGTAAGGTAAATGCCATATCGCATTAAGCTTACCCGAATAACGTATTAGCCCTGTAGGAGGGATACTCTGACCCAGGAACTTAATATCTTCCTGTTCAAACAATGAGTTTTTAAAGTTCACCATGACACCTGTATCGACAAATTTCTTTAGAACACGATCTATGAGTTCTAAATGTTCTGACCACGACTCTTTTTATGTGTACTAAATGAAATTTTGAGGTCAGCTTCGCCTGTTGATATTGCGCATATCAAGGATGAAGGCCTCTTAAGAGTCGATGACTCAGGGTCTTTTCCTATTAAGACCTAATCGCCTAGAAATATGTCACAGTTCTACCCAATTTTCGGTCGAATTTAGTCTTCTTTAGTCGCGCTGCATGCTATACTGATTCACGCACGTCGTCCAACAACGTCTTCTTATCTTTGTTTGGTTCAACAAAGGTGGCGTGTTTTGTATTTTCTCTGTTGGAATGTGCCTGGTGGATGAGCACGGCGTGTTATTGAAAGTCTCTTCAAAGACCCACATGTAATCTATCAGCTTTTGTTGTTACGTTCCAGCGTAAGTGTGAATAACTCTATTAAAGTCTCTAAATATGCGTTCAACGGGTGACGCTTTTACATGATATCGGGATATGTAGATATTCTTTATGCCTAATTTTAACATACACTGCTTCGAAGCCTTGCTGGTCCACGGATTGGAGTAAGAGGTATTACAATAAGTTTGATATCGGTAGACATTCGTCTCATAAACATAATCCTTGGTCACATAAGTTTCTGATCAAAGACTTCCAAATATTTCTTTAATAAGCTAGCTAATTCATTTATCTGTACTTCAGGTATGCATTCAGATTCGACTACTTTGTTCTGGATAACGATTTCAAAGCCCGATGTATTGTCTGTTGGTAAATTACTTAGTCCACAGTTGTTAATTAAACTATCAATTTTCATTCTCTGCCAAAATGTGCCTTGTAATTCCAATTTCCTCACCAGGTTCAAAACATTAATTCGCTCATGACTGGCTATGGTGCATATCGCTTTTAAGAGATCAGTTACTGCATTTTTGTCTCTCAGAAAATCCAAGTGCTAGATGGACTGATACGATAGTGTAGGGGCTACCAAGAAAGTTGTAAGACGTATGCGTTGCCGGCGATGGGCGAGGCATGGCAGAGTCTCTGACCAGAGAGTAGTATGTAGTTAGTTGTTGCTTGTTGCTAGTCGGCAGTAGTCTGCAGTAGTCGGCATTAGTCTTCAGTAGTCTTCGGTAGTATGCAGTAGTCGACAGTAGTCGGCGCGTGCCTGCGCGTGTCGGCAGTCTGCTCTGGTCGGGACTCTGGAGGATGAGTATTATTGTAGAAGGTAAAGAAGCAGCCTTGCGCATATCTAGTAATGTAAATTAACTGTCATTAATTTCTTTTTTAAAAAAAATGCCCCAGTAATAATTTTTGTAATATAAAGTAATTTTTTTAAAGAAAAGCATTCATTTCAATTTAAAGAATATTTCCAATGCATGATCATTCCTTCCAAGAATAGGAATTTTTCCTTTCTTTATTCAGAATGCAGGGCCGAGGCGCAGCGCTGCTGTCGTCATAAAATTTACCAGGATACTGAATTTTTGTATTATTTTGGTGTTTAGGAATTTTGTGGTTACATTAAATGTGAATGCATTTCTGCACGGAGACTATAAATGGGAACCAATTTTGTTCAGAGGTTACAATAGATAAAATTCATTTAATTATTATTATTGTGCGGAGGTTACGTTTGGTTCTTGGTTACTAATTTAAAAAAATAAATTTCTGTGGGGAGGTTACACTTGGCGACATCCGGCCAGGATCGTATTTCTTTGTGAATCTTCTGATAAGTAGATCTGCTCTAATTTACTTAAATGTAGTTTGCATCTGGCGCAACGCATTTACTGATTTGTCACTCTTTCTTTCACAGATCATCGGCAATTTGTTGCTCTTTGTTGTAATTGTGTTTGTTGCATTTTTGCATTGTCCTTGTTTCATTTGTGCTTAATTTTGGTTTGTAAAAAATGCCGCGAAAAACTGTTAACAGTACATCGCGATGTGTACTGAGTGAAATAGCCGACTCGAATAATTTGACCGATAGTATTTGTGACACTCAGTGTAATGATGATAATCACCTAATTGTAGACAATCAGTGCGTACCGACTACTAATATTGATTTTGATCCTAGTGATGAACAAACAAATTCAATTGTGTCCTCTGTTAATTTAACGACAATTGATGACGCGGCACGTTCTGTTACAATGAACACTGCCCAGTTTAACACACCCGATTTGCAAAATTTGAATTGTGAACAGATAAATTTTTCTAACGAAAATGAACCGTGTGCTCAAAGTACGACAGATTTATTTGATTCCGAGGTAGTGACTAACAGTGCACATCCGTTTGGCAAACCCTTGCAAGAATTACAGAATGACCAAATGGTTACAGAAAACGTGACAAATGCACATACACCATCACACAGCACAGAGAATACAGTAGCTAATTTTGGCATGGATCGAGTCATAGCATTAATGATACAACTTAACGAGAATCTCAAACAACAATTTGGTGAAAATGTTAAACAACTACTTAATGAAAATTCCAAACAACAGAATGAAAGAAAAGACAACAATCACAAACAACTTAATGAAAAACTAGATAACAATTACAAACAGCTTAGTGAACAGATTACAGACGTTGCCGCGCAATGTCATGATACTAAAGAACAATTACGTGTGGAAATTAAGGCTTGTGCTAGGAAAAGTAGTGAAGAAATTAGATCTGTTGCTCAAGAATTAAGGAATACGCAAACAGCTGCAACAGAATCACTTAGAGACGAAATTAGTGCAGTTGGTAAACGATGCTCTGAAAGCGCAACACAGTTACGTGACAAGTTTAAATTAATGTCAGCAGAACTTTCACGCACACTGGATGCAAAAGTAGACGCGAAATTTGACCAACAGAACAGTCAAATTGACGAACGTTTTAATCACCACCTACAAAACAGTGAAACGCGTTACCGTAAATTCATACAGGAAGAAAATAAAGTAAAACGACAAGTCATGGAAACAATTACTGCACAGTGACAGGAAGATAAACGTAAATTGTTTACGAAAGCAAAAACATACGTAGACAACAATATTGCTACAGTATCAGACGAAATTAATACTATCAAACAGTTGAACAACGAATTGCGTGATTAAATTTCCGATCTTAAATCAAAAACAGATACACACACAGTAGACTTTCAGACAGTGACCGACAGACTTGAGCAATTAGAATTAATACAGGATCCCGATGCCATCAAAGCAGACGTTAAAAAATTGAACGAAACCACACGTAAAATACAAAAACAAATTAATGCTTGTGACACTAAAAACGATGATCAGGTAAAAATACTGACTGAAAAATATGATGAATTGGCCAGTCGTATTGACGTTATTGAAAGTAATAATGACAGATAATCAGACGATACTTCACCGATTTCGTTTAATCAAACACCTGAATTTCAAAATTTACAGCAGACGATCAGTGAGATATATTCGTCCAATAATACATTACGTAGAAAATTGTCAAGTGACACAGATGAAAAATGTTTCAGTCAATAACACGTCACAGCATACGGCACATTCCGAACATTTGTCACATTCACACAGCCAGTATAATTTATGTAATTTACAGAGAGTACGTGACTTAGAATCCCAAGTGACACAGACAAACAGATTCTCATGCAATCCTGATCCTGTTCACACATTCAGAGACGATAACGTTGATTACGAGAAATTTTTATCCGTAAGAAAATCTAAGGTATTTAAAAATGACAGAGCACAGGTACACGCTTTGAAGTGGATACGTCGATTTATTTTTGTACTTTCACCGCCTTTACCTGTAATGCACAAACTAGCATTGGCTTGGATACAACAATTTGCTTTTGAATTCTCACCGGCATTGCCTGTAACACAAAAGCTAAAATTTATTTGCAGCGCGTAATTGACCTTACGGGATTCATTACGCTTTAATGAATATGTGCCGTAGCGTGCACAGGACACCGAGCCGTAGTAGTGCTGTTTCATCTTTAGTTTCCTGCACTGCTGCCATCTCTTCTACTATCCTTTATATCTATTAAACAGCTCTTTAACTATCAATCTATCTAGGATTAAGAATGAGTAAAGAAAACCTGATAAGACAAGTTTTACCGAAAGTGACAGTTTTCATTAGACGCTCCAGAAATGACAACCACGAGAACTTTAATACCAGACAAAAAAATTTAATCATCAGTATGTATAAAATTTTTCAGCAGTCGCAAACCCATTTTGGTTACAATAGACGTTTTTTCACCGCAACAGCATGAAAGCCAGCCGGTTAGCATACCTAAACAACAATGCAGTCTGCAAGGTCAACCAAGCTTTAATGTTTCGCCGCCTGCACGTATAGCATCAGCTCCAACAAATAGTAATGCACAGCAACAAGGAAACCAGTACGTCCAGAAAACACACCATTTCAGTTCATATCGTAATGCACCGTATAGAAATGATTATCATGACAGACGTAAAAGTAATGGGCACAATTTTCAGCGTACTTTTAATAACAGTCGGTCTTACCAACAGCAAAATCATCCGTAACAACATATTATCATGAATGAGCCAAACAGTAGATATCATCCCGAACGTAATACGTCAGGTAGAAATAACAGAATCGTACAAATAGTTGAAATGCCACAGCATCCTCCCGCAAATAATAGCGCGTCAGATAGAATTTGACTAGATACAGTACAGGTTGCATCTTACAGGAACGCAAGCAATGCTTTTGAGACGCAGAATCATGTTCACGAAAATGTTATTACTTTTAACGACATCCGATATACACTTTTGCATTAAAAGACAGAATCACAACGTACATAGACGACATTCTTATTGCAGAAGCTAACTGGTCGGAACACAATCTGATCCTTGAACAACTGTTGCAAACTTTTCGTGCACAAGGACTCACAGTTAATCACAGTAAATCGCACTTTGGTAAAACTTCTATAAAATTTCTTGGACATGTAATTTCAGCAGAAGGCATTGCGCCTGACCTGGAAAACCTCCAAGCTTTACGTGACGTTACTGTTCCTACGACGAAGAAACAACTACGCAGCTTTTTGGGTTTAATTAACTTTTTTCGTAAATTTATTCATTACTCTGCTTTAGACACCCCTAGATTATGTCAATTGACAGGTAAAAACACTATTTGGTCCTGGGATAAGCAAGCACATTCTGAATTTATAAACCTGAAAGAAGCTTTGTTGAATGCACCACTTTTATCGCACCCAGATCTTACTAGAAATTTTTCCATTGCCACCGACAGTTCTAACACCGCTTTAGGCGTGTACATTTTTCAAGAAATTGAAGAAGATGGCACTACAGTAATTAAAAACGTAGCCTTTGCGAGTCACATTCCGTCACCTGCTGAACGTAATTATTCTGTTACAGAACTTGAAACATTATGTGTTGTATGGGCATTTACGAGATTTCGGCATTTCCTTTATGGAAGACATACGACCGTTTATACTGATCATAGAGCTATACAGTTTTTACTTTCCGCTAAATTTACACACGACAGATTAAGCAGATGGAAACTTTATTTTGCAGGAATTTAATTTTACAATTGTTCACATTCCCGGCACACAAAATATTGTAGCAGACGCACTATCCCGTTCTCTCAGTAACAATCAGCAAGACATCCCAACCAACTTCTGCAAAGCAAATTTCAGCATCATGTATATTCAACAAGTAGCATTTGAAAATTTCATTTCGTCGTCATTATTAGACATAGCACAAGAGCAGAGTAAAGACAACGTATGGAAAGAGATTAAACACCTTTGGCAAGATAGGAATAATGTTACCATTAGAAACTATTACACTGTACGCAATAATATTCTGTTTCGCCGCTCTCACCCTGACAGCAACAATTGGTTATTATGCATTCCTGACGAACTTGTTAACAAATTAATTTGGTATACTCATTTAAGTTACGCACATTACGGAGCCAGAAAATGTTTTCTTATACTGAGACAGAACTGTTATTTTACCAACATGGAGAAACGTATTCGACGAGTTTTAGCGTCATGCAAAATCTGCCAGAAAGCTGTCAGATACGACTTCACATATTCCTCCATTACATCCCATTGTACCTGTTAAATTGAGACACATGGCCGCTGTAGACATTTTTGGTGCGATTCCCAGAACTAATAGAGGTTTTTGCTACATCTTTGTCGCTGTTGAACTCACTTCAAAATTTGTTACCTTCACTCCGTTACGCAAAGCTACTGCTAAAACTGTTTCGAAAGCATTTGTTAAACATTTTCTATTTCAAGTAGGGCATGTGTTGAAAGTAATTTCCGCCAATGGACCACAGTTTCGATCTGCTATATGGACACGTATGTTACGAGCTAGAAACATTTCTCCCAACTATATATCCAGGTACCATGCTTCTTCGAACCCTTGTGAACAATTAATGAAAGAAATTGGTAAACTGTGTAGAATATACTGCCATAAAAATATATTGATTGGGACACACACACACACTCTCATTCCAGGATGTAATTAATTCCATACCAAATGAATCTACTATGCTATCTCCGTCTGTTATACTGAAAAATGTTGAACCACCTAACAAAATTAAAGAATTAGTATCCTTTCCTACATCGCGTCGACTACGCCATCATGAAATAATTGACATTGCACTCAACAATATGAAACGTGCAGCAGAGCGCCGTAGAAGACAGCAAAAACAGGTTTGTACACGCCGTGACTTTCACATTGGACAGAAGATATTACTACGTACACACTATTTATCCAACGGAGGAATGAATAGATGCAGTAAATTTGAGCTTCTATATGCAGGTCCATATCGAATTCGCAGCATTCCTCACCCCAATGTAGTACACGTCGAAACTTTGAGAATCAGAAGAAGCAAGGGCAATCACCATGTCTCCAACATCAAACCCTTTATTGAATGAACATACTTTATGATTTATCACACTGTAATGCCATTTCATAATTTTTTTATGACCACTTATGCAATTATATTCACATGAACACTTACTGATGATTATCGTATTTTTTCTTGGCAAGTGCCCGGCAAGGTAAGGTTAAGAGGTAGCTCTTCTTGTCGTTACACATCAGACCGTGCATATTTTTCCAGATGAACTTACACATTTTATGACCACTTACGCAATTATATTTATGTGACTACTTACTGATGATTATCGTATTTTTTCTTGGCAAGTGCCCGGCAAGGTAAGGTTAGCTGGTCGCTCTTCTTGTCGTTACACATCAGACCGTGCATATTTTTCCAGATGAACTTACACATTTTATGAGCACTTATGCAATTGTATTTATGTGACTACTTGCTGATGATTGTCGTATTTTTTCTTGGCAAGTGACCGGCAAGGTAAGGTAAGCAGGTCGCTTTTCTTGTCGTTACACATCAGACTGTGCACATTTTCCACTCTTCATGTATGTATGATTGTTTTCCTGTTTGTATGCATTATGAAATATTTAAGATGTAACAAACACTAGTTGACTTTGACATTTTTCCTTATGATAGCTCAGCATCGTGACTATTTTTACATTTTTTTTGCTGCTGCATTGTGATACATTTTTGTACCTGCACACTGTCTGTGTTTTTGACATATTACGTTTTCTGTCATGCTATGCTGTATGCTGAATTACATCACTAGAAACCAGTTTCTATTTAATGGGTATATGATTTAAATGCAAGACATTAATCTTTGTTCATCATTTTCAGAAAGAAATAATGTGTAAAAGAAATAAATTAAACAGAAATGGGAATTTCACCTTCGGAATGAACGAAAGAAGATGCAATACCTCGTCACGAAGAGTAAATGGATCAGAATTAACAAGCATGAACGAGAATATACTATACACATCGTATGATAGCAGTCTTAACTAATTTTTTCTTTCAGAATACGAGGCGATTGATGCAGGCTGTCAGACAGAACTACACATCTTAGTTTTAGTGATGAAATATGCTAGAAATAAGGAATAGTTGTATAATGAATAATGAAGTGACTTTTTTGCATATGATAATGAATGGTGATGAATAATGATGAAGAATATGTTAATATGGATAATGAAGTTTTTCTTTACAGGTGATGATAATAATGGAGTTATGATAATATGGATAATGAAGTTTTTTTTGCAGGTGATGATAGCAATGATAATGAAGTTTTTTCTTTGCAGATGAGGATAATGTTGAAGTTTATGTATTTATGCTATGTAGTTATTTAAGTATTTGCTGCAGTTCGTTTTGACAGTATGTCTTATGTCGCATGGTATGAGGACTGAAGGTTTTAGAAAGGACAGCTAGAGAATATATATATTTTATACACATTTCACTACCTGTTAATTCGAAGTTCACTACTTTTCAGCATAATATGCGTTTCTTCTTTCAGTTTAATAATTCATTTTGTCTTTTTTGCAGGAGAAATTATTCACGAAATTAATACGCTATAAGCAGTTTATCATTAAACCTGTTCTAGAACTTGCATTTTTTCTTACCCATTTGTGTGTGTCATTCATGAATGTGATCACATATACTCTACTTTTTTCATAACCTTGCTACAGCTGACTCATGACGAATGACGTTAATAATCTTTATTTGCAGCAATAAGTAAAAAACAAATATTTTCATCCCCCAGCAATTAATTATCGATCCCAACGCAATGCATTGCTAGCACAAAAAAAAAAATGTATTACCAGTCCCAAATAATGCTACCAGTTTAAGAGAGTTCTGAGTAATACTGAATAATGTTTTCTAACCACAGACCTTGAGCAATAGTTACAGTATGTTACATTTTCACTATGTCCTATGTCACTTGAATGATGAGTTCTGAGTAATGTTTTCTAACCACAGACCTTGAGCAATAGTATGTTATATTTTCACTATGTCCTATGTCACTTGAATGATGAGTTCTGAGTAATGTTTTCTAACCACAGACCTTGAGTAATAGTTACAGTGTGTTACATTTTAAATATGTCCTATGTCACTTGAATGATGAGTTCTGAGTAATAGTGAATGATATTTTATAATAATGCATACATGCTATGCCAATAATTTCTTTAAATAATTTTTTGTCATACTCTATAAATGCTATGCCAATAATTGACTCTCATTTTGAATGATAACTTCTGAATAATACTGAATAAGGTTTTATAAAAACATAAGAATACTTTGTAACTGGCCAATGAGTGCCAATAATTATTTTAAATGTGTCGTATGTCACTTGAATGATGAAAAATGTTTTGTACTATTCAATACTTGCTATATGTTTTGTAACTGGCCAATGAGTGCCAATAATTACTATAACTAAGTGAATTATGTTAATACTATGCCATTCATTAGCTCCTGTTTTCAATGATGACTTCTGATGTTTTGTAACTGGCCAATGAGTGCCAATGATTACTATAACTAAGTGAATTATGTTAATACTATGCCATTCATTAGCTCCTGTTTTCAATGATGACTTCTGATGGTTTGTAACTGGCCAATGAGTGCCAATGTTCACTGTAATCAGATGATTTATGAACATTATTCTGTAATACTTCATACATGGTACAGAAATGTTCAGTAACTGGGCGATGAGTGCCACCAATTACTCAAATCAGTTGTTAGACTAGTATAATTCTCAATGAAGACTAGTATGCGACTTAATGTCTTTCACCTTCTGACCTAATTACCAGAAATTACTGCAATATCCGTTTGTCCTGTCTATCCTTATGATCATGGAGCACTATATTTGGTTTTTGCACTAATTCTACGTTGGTGTACCTTACAAGAACGTGGTGTTGACACGACATGCTGTCCACCACCTTGAGCGATGGAGATGTTATTATGGTCCCACTGTTTGGTATACCTAATGTACTACCAAAATCATAACATGGAATATTACTGCGACATTTCAGTGTCTTGGCTACACTGATTAATACTTCAAGGAAAAGAACTTCAGATTGTCTCACTTGGTGTTGTGCTTCTGTAGAATGATATGGACTTTCAGTGCAGCTGCGTGCAACCTAAAGTGCTACAACCATGATGCAATTCTTCCCTTTCCTATTCTAGTTCTTGTAAAATAGTAAAAAAAAAAGTATATACAGTGTGTGTGCACTTTTGTCATTTTGTTAACATGATTTGTATTCATTGCATATACATTTTGTGATTTGCTGATATGTTCTGAACTACAGTGAGTGTGCACTTTTGTCAATTGTTACTATGATTTGTACTCATTGCCTATACATTTGTGATTTCCTGATATGTTCAGCACTACAGTGTGTGCGCACTTTATGTCATTTATTAATATGATTTGTACTTATTCCGTATACATTTTGTGATTTGCTGGTATATTCTGAACTACAGTGCATGTGCACTTTTGTCATTTGTTAATATGATTTGTACTCATTGCCTATACATTTGTGATTTCCTGATATGTTCAGTGCTACAGTGCATGTGCACTTTATGTCATTTGTTAATATGATTTGTACTTATTCCGTATACATTTTGTGATTTGCTGGTATATTCTGAACTACAGTGCGTGTGCACTTTATGACATTTGTTAATATGATTTGTACCCATTGTGTATACATTTTGTCTTTGCTTGATATGTTCTGTACTCAGTGCATGTGCACTATATTTTATTTCATGTTCTGCACTTATATACATATGTATATATTCTCTGATTGTAAACTTAGTTAATTAAGAAAAATTTGTTGCTCATGGCAAGTCCAATTGACTCACCATCGCTGCCAAATTTTTGCCCCCCCCCCCCAGTTGAGGGTTATGTAAGACGTATGCGTTGCCGGCGATGGGCGAGGCATGGCAGAGTCTCTGACCAGAGAGTGGTATGTAGTTAGTTGTTGCTTGTCGCTAGTCGGCAGTAGTCTTCAGTAGTCGGCATTAGTCTTCAGTAGTCTTCGGTAGTATGCAGTAGTCGACAGTAGTCGGCGCGTGCCTGCGGGTGTCGGCAGTCTGCTCTGGTCGGGACTCTGGAGGATGAGTATTATTGTAGAAGGTAAAGAAGCAGCCTTGCGCATATCTAGTAATGTATATTAACTGTCATTAATTTCTTTTAAAAAAATGCCCCAATAATAATTTTTATAATATAAAGTAATTTTTTTAAAGAAAAGCATTCATTTCAATTTAAAGAATATTTCCAATGCATGATCATTCCTTCCAAGAATCGGAAAAAATATAGGCCAGCGTTGCACGAAGCTGTGCCAAAAATTTCTTACGTAAGAGCAGATATATTCGCAGTGTTTATTGAGGTAAGAATTTTTCCTTTTTTTATTCAGAATACAGGGCCGAGGCGCAGCGCTGCTGTCGTCATAAAATTTACCAGGATACTGAATTTTTTTATTATTTTGGTGTTTAGGAATTGAATTTTGTGGTTACATTAAATGTGAATGAATTTCTGCACGGAGACTATAAATGGGAACCAATTTTGTTCAGAGGTTACAATATATAAAATTCATTTAATTATTATTGTTGTGCGGAGGTTACGTTTGGTTCGTGGTTACTAATTAAAAAAAATTTCTGTAGGGAGGTTACAAAATGCTTAATAGTCTGTCTCCTTGCGCAACCACTTCTAACTGCACGTGAGACGTCTCAGGAAAAGAATGAGCACTCAACGCAACTGAGAGCGTAGAGTTTGAACACGGGCAATTTTCGCTTCCTATTCAACTGTTTAAACACATAAACTCTCATCACACTAAAAGTCACCCCAGTATTGAGCAAGATATTTACAGGTTCATTAGTTATTAAATCTTCGACCATCACACTAAATGTCACCCCAGTATTGAGCAAGATGTTTACAGGTTCATTAGTTATTAAATCTTCGACCACTGCCTGTACCATTTCAATAGGTTTTATACTGCACCCACTCGGATTTTCTAGTAATTCTTCTCTAGCGTTCATCCCATCGTTGTATCTTAGCACTTCTAATAATATTTCGCCTTCCTCTTTACGACCGGCCACTTCCGGAATGCGTGAAAAGGCTGGCTCCAATTTTTGATTTAGTTTTCCTGTTATTATTCCCTGCTCAAGAAGTACCACTGGTGCTTCATGGTTCTGAGCCGCCCATTCACGTTCTTCATTACACGGCCTATTGTCAGTTTTATTTATCATTTGAGGTGGCATGTATTGCCCTGACGTCTCTACTACTTTTGCAGACGCTGTCCATGGAACGGCTAACTGGTTACCCTATTGGATGTGTCGTATTATTGTTCTCTTGTGGCATAGTATAATCGTTACATTTTCGCTTGCATGTGTAGTTGAATTAATCGCTATTACTGTCGTTTGGTCTCTGTCTACAGAGCCTATTATTATTATTATTATTGTGCATAGCACCGTTATTATTACTGCCGTTAACTGGCTAATGATCTGGACCTACTGTTTCGCGAATGGTCGCCATTACACTTGGAGGTTTGTGATAAGTTCCTATGGGACCAAACTGCTGAGGTCATCGGTTCCTAAGCTTACACGCAACTTAATCTAACCTCAACTAATTTACGCTGAGGACAACACACACACACACCCATGCCTGAGAGAGGACTCGAATCTCTGACGCGGGGTAGCCGCGCGAACCATGGCAAGGCGCCTCACACGGTGCGGCTACCCCGCGCCACGCCATTACACTGATTATTATTATGATAAACACGATCATTCGTATTACAGTTATTATGTTGCAGTTTTCCGTTGTGATGGTTTTCAGTTCAGCAACTACCGTGGTATCCATGGTACGGATTCGCATTATATGCATTAAATAACTGATTTTCCGACTGCCTAGCGTCCTCTTGGATGACATTTAGCGATTTTTAACTGACGGGAATTTATCTAAGATATCATCCCCTACAGGATTCTTAAAACTTCCTTATGATTCACGGGTTCATCCCACTATCGGGTCTTATTGATGTACCTTTCGGAATAATTTCGAAGTGTGCCCTTTTTCGGGTTGTAAAACTTTGGACTGTGAATCTCGTCTCTAAATGTGTTTTAGTCTTCAACCAGTATTTCGTAATAAATAGTTTTCAAACTCATAGCATGACGTACAAGTCTCTGCTACCTCAGATGCCCATAGCGAGACTTCACCACTGGTTTCCGACACTATAAACTGAATTTTGTCCTGCTCATTCTAGAGTTTAGAAAATACATTTCCAAAACCTTTCATGAACACCATAACGTGAACAGGAGTTTTCTTTCTTCAAAACGTATGGAACTGCCTGGCTTTAAGTAAACTATCTGCGGCCTTTGCCAACGAAATGGCACTAAGACAGTCTAAATGTTGATTCCCGTAATCTGAATCTTCGCTACTGCTAATCCATTTCTCCCGGCAGTCACTCCACCTCCTTTTCTTTATGTCTGGAATGATCGCGGAACGGTGATCGGACAATATCTTCAGCGACTGTAGCTAGCCTGACTCGCCTCCATTACGCAATAATCGACTGATGACTTTGCCAAGCGAGAATTTCTGAGACTACATTATCTTCTGAAACTCTGCTTTAAATTGTTCTCTGATTTCGGTGTTTGCGGGTGTCGATGATTCCTGCTTTATCGATTTACTAACTAGTTCTACAGGTCTCTGTACTTCAGGTCGTATCTCCTGTGATTCGGTCCCTGTCCACTTGGACATTTCTTCCTGAATCTTTTACGTCTGACCCATTAAATAGTCGTCATTACACTCTTGGCTTCTTAACTGTAGGTTTTTTACTTTGATAGGTCGATTATCTGTTTTGTTCAACACAATAGTCTGCTCTTCTCTAAAGTATTTACCGATCCTTATAGGGTATCACGTTTACTTCTGCTGACATTAAGTCCAGTTTCAGTTTCACGAGTACCTTAGCAAACTTGTCACACCTTTCCTTATTTTGAGCCTCTAATGAGTTAATCGTCTGTTAGATTTCCTCTTTAAATTCTCTATCCTTTTAATCCAACTCTTGATTATCCTGTAATATTTCCTCTTTAAATTTAATTAAGAAGTCAAGCAAAGCATCCACCCCCACTTCATTTGTAGGTTTACCCATTTACCCATTAAAGTGGAATCACTATTGGGTACGGTATCCTAACGTTGTTACCTTCGGTCGTATCCACAGAAAAAACGAGTCTGTTATGGTCGAATTCGATGATTCTAACTTTTATGCCCTATCCATCTGTTCACGGGACACGTTTTTATCCTATTATCATCCATCCCTGTTCCCCCCCTCCATAGTCATAACTTCATCCACATCCTCTACATTAGATCTAAACCTGTAGGACTTCTTTAACATTGTCAAATACTACACATTATTACCAATCAACACTAACACAACTACACATACACAACACACAAATACTGTCTAGGCTACAATATCAACGCGACAAACTTGCCGTAGTCATCCACAACATGTTACATTAAATTTATTTGGTGCAAAATGAACTACAACTCTAGCTTTAAGCATCGATTATTACAGCAAGCTCGTATGTGTCAATTATTTCGATACGTACTCGATTTTAGTTCTTTTATGACAACCGTAGGTGTGCCTCCCTCGGACACGGCGTCTATGGCTTTCAGTTCATTGTAGTTCTACCTTCCTGTCACTCCGGGCGCAGTTTCTCAAAGAGAGCGAACATGTTACACGACCAAGTTTACAAGAATGTTTATTTTGTTCTTATACAGCCAATAAATAACTTACAAAATCACATGTATGAACTGTATATTGTTGATTTGTTATCTTCGAACCCCACGTTGCAGCGCCATTTTTGACGACTCGTATAACTGCCTACTGGCACTTTCAAGATCAGTGGAAGTGTATTGTCCTTTATCTACGATCAGCCAGTATTCTTAACTTGTGGAGATATGTGAAAACGAGGCAACACAAGTCTAACTGTTATTGCAGTCAATATTTGTTGATCAATTAGTTTAAATTCAAACTACTACAATCAGCTATATGGGTTGTGTAGCGATTAACAGTTTCTAGGCGGCCGATCCGTGTTTCAGAATCAATTGATATCTTTGAGTTTTGGAAAGACATGTACACCGAAATAATTCCTTCAAAAGCCACGGGATTCTTTTAACACAGATTATTTTATATGGCACTTAAGCCCGATAATAAATGTCCAAACAAAGTCTATAATTGAAAGTCAAGGAAATTCACCTTCAATTAGCCCGGATTCCAGTGAGGTTAACTACTTCACCCAGTGAGGCATGAACTTAAGAGTCGCAAATATTCAGAACAGCAACGCTAAATCATTGACTCACGATATCTTGCTATTCACTCTGAGGATGGCCGGACGGTACGCTGCTGAAATGTTAGTTCAAGAAATTTTATTTGCGCGGCTGCATGCCCGAAATTTATTGCTTCTGTTCTGTTTACTTGTGAGTTCAATTCACGCACTTTACTAGACAAATCTTTATTTTGAGCAACAAGTACTTCCATTTGTGTTCGCTTTCTATCATTTCCTCTTTTATGTGGTCCACGATACCTTAATCATGAACATCGCGAACGTTGTTTAATTTTCGGTGGAGTTCGCGTATTCTTTCCCTTTCCTCTCGTCTCTTTTCCTTACCTTTCCCCTTTCTTCCTGCTTCTTTTCCTTTACCCTTTACCTTTCTTTTCGTTCCTGTTCCTTTCTACGTTCTCTCAAGTCCAGCCTCTGTAGCAACAGAGAAACGAAATAGTTTTCTGTCGCCGTAGGTAATAGCATCTCATCTGCCACTATGACTTGTCCAGTATTAGTAGTAGCGTCTGTTGTTCTCGCGCTTGTGAGTTTTTCCAGTGTTTCCACAGTAACACCAGACATCTGATTACCTATCTGGATTTCCTCGGATTCCGGAGGCTCTAATTTTCTGCTATTATGCTCCGTTTCGGTAAAAGCCAATTCACGAACGTTACAGGTTTCGTCTAGGGTATTGTCACCTTATCTTCCTCTAACGTTTCTTTCCTCTTAGGCCTACCCATGTTCGATACCTAAGTACACTATGCACAATATACATACAAAAATACGAGACATAAGAAATATTAACACACTGAAAACACGATAAAAATCCTAATATAATGTCATCCCCACTACTAATCAATACTATGAGATGATAAACTACAAAAGGTTTTTTTCCGATAACTTTCCCACAGATCACTGCAAACTGTGCAGCAACAGAAAATATTTTTTAAAATATCTCACTTATTGCGTAACCCTAAAGACACATGTTACCTTTATTCTTGAAATGTCGTGTTCCATGCCACCGTATCCCTACCTTGTATGTTACGCAGTTTCATAGTGTTGCTCAGGATCTTTTTAGCAATACATTTTCTTAGCTTATTGTCTTGCCAATCTATTTTTACCTTGTACAGCTTGATCAGCAAGAAAAGTGAAGGAAATAAAATCAAATGATCTAATAAACTGGAGTTGGCCACTTACGCTGAACTATATCACAGTGTTAGTCACAGAAGATATCACACGTAAGGATTTATATGCATGTGTTCACTTTCACGTCGTTTACCAGTAAGCTTACGCTTAATGTGCGTAGCACATATTCTCAACTCTGTATAGATAAATGCAGCGCGAGTTACGAGCGAAAAATAAGCTGCGAGATAGTCTTCAACTGTTACAGCGAGTTTAAGAGCAGCCAACAAACAATTTTGAGCAAATATTTGTGTTTTTAGTCATATTAAGTTCTGTTTTGTATTTTGTGTATTTTATGTGTATTGCGTGTGAAGTTTAATAATAGCTTAGGACATAGGTTAGGCCAATCGAAACAAACTCCCCAACGCTGAGGAGAATAGCAGTGTGCAAAACTTTGCCCAAGCGGAAATGAACGCTCTCAAGTGTGCAAAACGTTGTGTATTAGAAACATTCGTGCCCATCAGACTTTTTAAAGAGCCTTGATTAAATGAATATTTTTGCCTGTGGTCATTCACTTTATGAATTTAATATCGAAGTTGTTTTTGTATGTAATTAGGTCTCTCTTTTATTTTTTATGTATTTGTGCAATGATTTGAATGTGTTATGAAAGAAACCCATTACCTGAACGTTAGACAAAAATATACTGAAGTTACACTATGATTACGAGTATGTTTACCATTTAGGGTAGGCGCGTATACCGTAGAGTAGTGGGTACCGATCGATGTATACCGCTTTAGAGACACAATTCGTGACGATTATTGTCCGCTTGTGGTTTCAAGTCGTATTTACACTCGTTTAAAATTGCGTGCTTCTCATTTTGTTCTCGAGTGTGTGCTTCCTGTCAGGAAACATACACATGCATGTGGGTCCTTTTTTTATCATTTCAAAGGCAAAGGCCGACGGTATGATTCCGTATGTATTAAAACAACATTGTACAACATACTCGACACCTGTAAACCAGTGACATGAAGTGGTCTTAATTTCTGTAATGGACAATAATGTAAGAATGCATCAACTGTAAATTTTCGCGAGATGTATTCCAACACAAACTAAATGTGACTAATGAAATTCTCTAAGACAGTATTAACGTGTGTTAGCGCCCACGTCAAAATACGTAGAAAAAGAGAGTGCTTACTTGATTTGTGCTTAACATGAACTGTATATTTACGACGTTTACTGTGCAAATCTGCAGGTGTACTGTTAAAACACTTCGTATTAGTATGATCATTGATGAAAAGAGGCGCCCTGCGAGTGCCTTTCAAACTCTTTACGTGAGTGAAAATACGTTCATTTATTAAGTAATTTTAGAGCTAAGTAAAATAACAACAGAAACTGATGTAGGAATGAAGCTGCGTAGGAAAGCGTGTGCCGTGTCAAACCTTATGGCACGTCCTGTATCAATGCAGTGGCCAACAATCAATGTTTTGAAATCGTCGGGCCGTAGCGGCGTGTAGTAAAAATACAACGGAATGTTGACGTAACAAAATTCAATCATGTTCATCACTTATAGACTTGATAAACAGTAAACTGTGGTGCAGTGTGCATTATCAGTTACAGTACTTCTGCAGGAATTGAGCTAGACTACGAAGTGATAACACAGACACCCACAAACGTTAAAATACTAATGACAACGAGAGGGTCAGGTGTGTACTGGAACAAACACTGACTTTGTTCCTTGCAGTCTAGTAAAGTATTACCTGTGTGAACTGATTACGCTTGTTCGTTTTCTTCATGCAGTTTGATGGTACGGGCTCCAGAAGCAGCTGGATTCGTTAGCGCGGAGAGCGTCGCAGATTCCTACCTTTCTTTCTCGCAGCCGGATCACCCTGTAACCGCGAAAGGCGCATTCCGGATAGGCGTGCGGCATGAACTTTCTACCATGGACACCGCGTAATTATGTAAAGCAAGAATGAATACTGTAAGCATTACTAATTTGTTATATAAACTTGACATCTATTTTCACTGAAACTTTGAGCTTATCCAGAATATTATAAACGAATTCATTTTTAACCACAATTACACTGTTTTTCAAATGTACGACAACTTGTAAGGAAAAATTGTGGACTGAATCGATAATATTCAATGAATTTTGTAAATTTCATTAATGAATTGATATTTTTCAATTAATTTTCGTAAATTACAAAGAATCCCATATATATGCACGTATACTACTGACGTTTGTGAAAGAATGCAGCAATGTACGAATTTAGTTTGCTCAACGCACGTCAGGTGACGTAATCTAAAGGCTTCGAAATGTTTTTAATCCTTGGGTTCCAACACTACTTCCAGACTACATTTACCTTGACGACAAATCAATATACTGGTAGTAAACACAGCAATAATACAAATATTTTCAGTACTGACCACGAAGCTGTTTCACACCCAATGAAATACAAAACTTATGTAATCTTGCAACCTCAAGTAATGTAAAACTTACATTTGCAATTCATTGTACTCATGTATGAAAACTGATGCGACTATTTGTAATATACGCAATAAACTTGTTCCATTTCGACATACGTGGCCGGTTAAGCCATAACATTACATGCAAACGTCTTAAACAGTCCACGAGCGATGTGTCGTCAACTGGCGCATACTTCCTTGTGAATATACTTGAGAAAAGGGCTTGATATTTTTCTGTAATATATTAAGGACACTGACATTTCTTCATGAGAAGTGCATCGAGTGAAAAGTACAAAGACAATCATCACGATTTATTACCTGTGTGGGCAATGACTGGAGAAGACAATATATACTGTGTTGATTTTCATTTGTCTGATAAAAGACAAGACATTGTACCTTTTAGAGTAGTACCGCTGACCTAGCAAGACGCACTCTTCCTACATTCTACATTCAGAGGTCAATAATAAGCGGAATAATTGTTAACATATATAATTCGTTTTCAGAAGACAATTTGTTGTCTCTTACTATTTAAACCATATTTTATTTATAGAAGAATTGTGTCCTTTCCTGCAGTTATTAAAAGTTTTATTAGTTACGATCGTACCCTATTGTAGCCCCGCCGCTATGGTCGACACAATTATTTTTCGTAATCACGGCTCTTACAGCCCAGATATTACCGGGAATACTTAATCCTTTATAAAGATAGTATTATTTGGATTTTCTAATGCAAATTTTGAGACACTGGGGCAGTTATATCATGTACGTTATGTTTCATGTAGGCGCAGTTCCAGAGAAATCTATAACGTAATATGTTGGATGCCATTAAAATTAACAAACCACTGTTCTGCTAAGAAATATAAATACATATGAACTGTGAAGTTTCAACCCCTGGTACTAAAAGAGATCTCGTTCACACATTGTTTTTGCTTTGGTGAGGAATGGCGGATCTGCACGATAGTGCAACTTCAGTAAAAGGAAATGGTTACAATCAATTACTTAGTCAACCGAAGTGTTGGATGTAATAAGCCTGTGTCAACAATTTTACAGTTTAAAATATTGTAAGAAGATCTGTGATAAAAATAATTAACCAATATCCCTTTAAAAGACAATTTCTTATAAACGTTACAATTACGCTACACACAGATCACTCATTCGGATTTATACACATAAACATACTCTCTCTCTCTATCTCTCTCTCTCTCTCTCTCTCTCTCTCTCTCTCTCTCTCTATATATATATATATATATATATATATATATATATAAAACAATGGAAAATACAACACAAATTACAACAAAATAAAAATGTTGTTTCTTGTACCATTTATTTGTTTCTGACCACACCATATGGGTGCTAATGTGGAGAAACACCTCTTGCATTGTACACTTATTATTAATTCAAAACTGTGCTCTTTCTGAACTATAAAAAATCAAGTCCCTTCAACAAAGGATAACCATAAAGCGGCATCATAAGAATACTACTCTCTCCAGAATGAATGAAATGAACTTGGCTTTAGTCTATTTATTGAAAAAAATATTGTACACGGTCTTCTTTTGGCTCTGCGCAGCATAATATTGGAGTAATTAAAAAAAAATGCCGTCTTGCAAATGGCGACCAACAATACTAATTTAAACTCGCGCTGTGCCGCACGTTATTAATGTCTGTGAAAGGTACAATTAATTTTTCATTCATGCAGGGATGGTTTGGTTATCAATAACAGCATGTATCTACCTGAAATACGTTCAAGATGCGTGCGTCTCCATTAACGTCTTTCTCGCAGGAAAATTCGGACCATAGTATAAAGATCATGAAAATCTATTTCTATTGTTTTCACTGTTCTCAGTATTTAATTACACAAATAGATTCATTATTATGAAATATCGATACTGCTTCTCATATACTTCACAAGAGATAATTAATATCCGTACCTACTCTTTTGTAAGCAAAATAGCAGTTCGTTTCATTAAGCAAGAATTTCATGTTAATCGTAAATAGATGTTCCTCGTTCCCAGAGGACCAGGACATGCTACAGACGAATGGTGAAAATTAGGTGAACCGATAATTTACGGAGTAATGAGCTACTCCGCAGAGTCAGCAGAAACATACTGAAAACACTGACAAACTGCAGGGGGTGACAGAGGTTGCAATACATGAAAGAAATAATTGACGAAATACGGTGAAAGTTCTAATCTTAGATAAAGAGACTGATGCAAAGAAAATCACTCTATAGATCTTTCCACTTTTGCCCATACGCTAATCAACACACAATCGTTCATCCTGTGATCACTGTCCTAATACATTTAGTAGAGTTCAGTGCCTGATCAGCAGTCCGTTAGATGATATTCGGTAGCAGGTTCTTTGTGATAAACCTAGGCTAAAATACAATGAATATTTTTGAGACTTCAGGTGACTTGGAAAAATGGAGAGTGTTAATCAATGCACTTATTCAACAGAAAGCTCGCAACTACGAAGCGTACCTGTTGAAAGACAATAGATCGTCGCATCGAAATATGCACTATCGACATTTACATGCTTTGGATACTCAATAAATAGTAGGCGTCCATTATGATTATTAATGTTCCCGATGGAGTGTTATAGGCGCTCTGCTGCTCCTAATGTATATAAACGATTTTAGGGAGAATCTGAGGAACTCTCTTAGACTGTTTTCAGAGGATACTGTCATCTACCGTCTGTTAAAGTCAGCACAAAGTCAAAATGAAGTGCAGAGTGATTTAATTAAGACACCTGCAAGATGAAAAGTGGTAACTGTGGCGAAAATGACCATAATAATGAAACGTGAGACATCCATAAGGGTTAATAGATAAATCGCACAAATCTTAACACTGCCATTTCAGTTGAATACTTAGAGATTACAATTGCGAACAACTTAAATTAGAACGGCCACATAGATAATGTTGTGGGTAAGGCGAACAAAAGACTGCGTTTAATTGGGAGGGCACTTAGAACATGCAACAAACCCACTAAAGACACTGCCTATATTACGCTTTCCGTCATCTGTTAGTGTATTGCTGTGCGGTAAGGCAGCCTTACCAGATAGGATTGACGGAGGGCATCGAAAAAGATCAAAGAAAGGCAACTCGTTTTGTATCATCACGGAGTCGGCGAAGTGTCTGGATTTGATACGAGACCAGGGATGGCAATCACTAAAGAAAAGGCGGTTTTTGTTTGCGGTGACCGCTTTTCATAAAATTTCAATGACTGACACTGTGTTCGGAATGCGAAAATGTTCTTTTGACGCCCACCTATGTAGAGAGAAGCGATCACCATAACAAATTAGCAGAATTTAGAGATCGAACAAGAAGGTTTCCGTCTTCGGGTTTCCTGAGCGCAGTTCGAGAATGGAACGACAGGGAAATGTTGGGAAAGTGGTTGTTGGATGTACCTTATGTCAGCAACTTAAATGTGAATTTACTGCATTTGTCATGTTAAGGGCCATCAAAGAAGAATATTCTTATGGATGGCACATCAGATGAATGTAAGGAACGTTTTGCCTTATTAAATTCACTCTGTAATGAATTGAAGTTCACAGTAGAAAACTAGACATACCGGTCCATAAATGTATTACGCAGCATAATTTTTAGTGAACAACGGAAATATAACTTTTACATATGCAAGAAACAAACCTACGCTGATATCACATTACACAAATCATGACACCATTGTAAAACGCACAATATGTTGCATTTAGGTCCATCTTAAACAGGGTAAACATATTACTTTTAAATCGGAAACGTCTAACAGAACATGCAGATACCAGCATATCAATTTACAATGAACATGCAGACCAACATCTCGAACAGAAAGACCCCCGAAAAATGCGACTGGTGCAACAGAAATCTTGACAAGGGTTCCATACCTAGGAAGAGCATCACACAAAGTTACGAACTTATTCAGAAATAGTAATAAAAATTATCTTTCTCGACAAATAACAAAAAATGGTTCAAATGGCTCTGAGCACTATGCGACTTAACTTCTAAGGTCATCAGTCGTCTACAACTTAGAACTAATTAAACCTAACTAATCTAAGGACATCACACACTTCCATGCCCGAGGCAGGATTCGAACCTGCGACAATCGTGGTCGCGTGGGTCCAGACTGTAGCGCCTAGAACCGCACGGCCACTCCGGCCGGCCGACAAATAACAGACTTGGCCACCAGTTGTCTCACGAAATAAACACCCACAGAACACAACATGGTGAAATATATAATTTACAGTATAAGAACATTTCTACACCAGTGTATCAACATTTCTACACCAGCAAAACAGTAGGAACCTTCCATACACGATACGAAGATAAGATAGGTGCTTTAAGGCCTGACGACTTTGATAAACTCTAAGTACCGCACCGCAACACCAACAACAATCTAACTGAACTCCTCACAGAAAATAGTCGTAGAAAGCTTAATTTACTAAAACAATTAAAAATGCTTTAACACAGAGAGAAATTTTATGAACACTAATTAACAGACTTTGACAGGCACCAGGTTTTGAGAAATCTCTTAAAGAATAAAAATTGGTGCAATCAATTTATCTCCGCAAATAATAGTCTTACAGATGACATCTACATGTATCATAATAATGAAACAGATTTGTACGATATTAGAAATAGCGACAGCAAGGTAATGTAACGTCTTTACATCTGAGTAATTTGTGATTTATTTGCATTGTGTGAAGGGTGTTCAGTAAGCAAGGCTATACTCTATTTTCTGAATTTCATGAACTTGAAATAGGCGGCGGCGCTACACGTAGCCTCCAAGAGGGCGTCTGTAACGGACGAGCGTTCCAAGCAGAGAACTGTCACTTAGTTTCCTTTGGCGGAAGAGCATCATAATACTCATGGGCGCTTGCTGAATGTCTACAGAGACCTGGCAGCGAAGAAATACATGGAGAGTTGTGGGGCGAATCGTCTATCATCATCGCACCAAGGTCGAACAAACCTCTCCCATCTCTCACGTGCAATGTTAGGAAGTGCGGACACCCTAACTCGAGGTGACCGATGGATCAATATCAAACACCTGGACGTCTCTGTTGGTAGTACTGACATACTCGCCCATCGGTGTGTTCCTCCAACGTGTGCGTGTGCCCGCTGGGTTCCTCTGCATCTAACAGTCGATCACAAAGAGCAACAAAGGACCGTTGCGCGGAATTGATGATGATGAGGTTCGGGCGCCCAGCTGCACGGTCGTAGGCGCCCGTGCGAAGTCCCAATTTTTACATAGTCCAATCTACCCACTGACACCAATGATGATGATGATGATGGAATGATGAAAACACGCAAACACCCAGTCCCGGGCAGAGAAAATCCACCACCCGGCCGGGAATCTAACCCGGGACCCCGCGGCCCACAGGCAGCAACGCTAGGCACTGGACCAAGAGCTGCGGACACGGTGTGAACTGGCTTCCGCGTTACGAGGCAGATGGTGACCATATTTTGTCGAATACTGTCACAGGATATTAAACATAGGTTTATGAGTTCGATGCGACGTCGATCAGTAGAGTGGTATCATGCAGACATAAAGGCGCAGGGCCGTCGCACTGAAAAAAGACCACCTGGAGAAACAGGGCTTTCTAACTGAAAGAGTAGGGAATAACATATTGTATTCGAATCATGAACAAAACAAACATGTTTCCAGAAAAAGTTGAGTTGCATTACTTACTGAACGTTCTTCGTATTCACAAAGGGGCTGCGACACGGAGTGCATTTATTGTAATGGTACCACTTTTCTCCTTTCACTTTCATCAGCTGCAGATGGTACAGTAGGTAGTGATTTGTAAAAATAATTTCCGTGTATAACTGAACAGTCGTACCGGTGAGCTGTGGAGAAGCAATGGAAAGTATGATATTTTATTTTCCAATGCACATCCGTCACTAATACTCAACAGTCCTCATTTTCCCAGTGATTATATTTTTGTGATTCCTTTTTAGTTTTTTCTGGATGTTGTCGTGGGTGCTGAGTGGCAAGGGTTGTGTCGTCTGCTCGGATGCTAGAGGAAGCCTTCATTGGTGCTTCCTGTGCAATCCCAGGCTGTTGGCAACTTGAATTTATGCCATGAATACCAAAGCAGGAATGAGGGGTTAAAGATATGTACGGTTCTACAGGTGCAGTACGCCATGGTTGGTATAAAGTCCATCGCCTACACCATTTACCGGAAACGGAACTGGTCTCTGGTGTCACCAAGTTAGGCACACGGACGATGCCGCTTGAGATGGATAGCTGATTTTAATATGTGCTCAACTAATTTTGCAGTCGAAGAGCGTATTGTATGTGAAATATTTTGACTCAATTGTACGGTTATTCGTTTCTCTTTAAGTAATATTGCAGGTAAATGAGAGGGTGATTTTACTTTAATTAATTTCTTCGAAAAATTCAGTAGGAACCGCTTAATACTAAGTGCCTTTGTTTTATACATAACGTATGCTTTGCAACCATGTAACTAATTATATCTGCGAATGCCAGTTTTATGTTGAGATTACATGCGAGTAAAGTGTAATATTAAGTGGAGATTACGTGCGTGTGATTTCTTTTGAACGGACAAAAGGATTACTTACAAGTTCCATTTTGTGCGATGCAACTCGTTGTCGCTGGCTGCATAATGTGGACAGAACGTGCTTCGTCTGAATTCAGGTGGGATCTACGTGTGTAGATTGTAAGTTGAGATTACGTACGTTTCAATTTTTTTTTTTTTTTTTACGGTCAAGACCGTGCGCATGATGAGTATATTGAATTCACATTGTCTCTGGTGGACTTCGGGGTGTCCGGCTGCTTAAGTAATATAGAGAAAGTGTGCTTGATCCCAATTCGCTCGAAGTGGGCGAGTGAAATCTTAATTTGCCTTACTCGGCGAGTGACATGATTAGCTTATCCTTCCTTCTCAAGCAGAATTATTTTCCTGTACTGTTTATTTATTGTATGTAGATTAGAACTTCCCTGGTAGAGACTGTGTCAAAGTGATGGTGTTTTCCACGGACTGAGTTTTGATCAAAGTAACCCTCCAAATTTGGGGTTAGCGAGCTTGAAAACTCCGTGTGTCGGATTCTGGTTCTCCCATTCCTTTCTGATTTTAACTCTCGGGGATCTAGAGAATCTTAGGGAGCTAGTATTTGAGTATGTGCGAATGTATAATTGAGAGTATACCCTTTCCTCTTTCCTAAGGCAGAAAAACATCGAGTGGGAAATCAAATATTTGTGTTGATAGTAATTAAACCTTTTGTTTCCCGTTAAGGGTGGGATTTTGTATAATAACTGTCAATAGTTCACGATATTCATAGAAGACCAGTAGTCTTACTACACGAAAAACAGGATAATTGTTTCGTAATGTACATTACTCCCTCTTCTTAGAGTTTACTCAGGATTTCGAGCACCTTGCACCATTTTGCATTCCTGAATATTTTCTACAAATCCTATGAACATGTCTCGACTTTTCTTAGGTCATCCTTTCCTTATCAACCACAACGTCGTATCTGCCTCTCTGGCGCCTTTCAGTTTCTCAAACCAAAACATATCGTTATCAGTCAGATCGTCGATTTTATTTTGCATTCTTCTATATGTTATTATTGTCAACAACATGCAAGACATGTTAAGTAGATTGTGCGACAGTGCTCGCACTTACCTGCATTCGATAATTTCAACATTGACTCGTTTCCAAAAGTCTGACGTTATTGGCCACGCACACAGAGATTCTACATACCAAACTGAACAGTCGATCAGTTGTCATATCCCTCAACGATTTTAGAAATTCCGAAGTAATGACACCTATTCCTTAAGCCTTAGATGATCGCAAGCTTGGTTGAACTCTTATTCTAATAGTGGATTTCATACGTCGTCTATATGGATCGCCATTTCTTCTTCCTGAAAGGTATATGGAGAGGGTAATTACTCTAAGAAAATTTTATATTGGTCCAGAGATGGTCAAATGTAATATCGATTGTGGTGTAGCGTCGCTGTGAAACAGCGATCGCTGGTTGAAGTTGTTATGGATAATTTGTTAGAATAACTTTAGATACAGAGATGTATCAAGGACCATCAAGTGCAAAGACGTGTTGTACCTGATGTGTGCTGGGTATATATTTATTCGTTACTGGCAGTATTGATTTTTTATTAGCAGGATAGCGTATTGGAAATAATTAAGGTAAA
Organism: Schistocerca cancellata; assembly: GCF_023864275.1. Classification (NCBI taxonomy): domain Eukaryota; kingdom Metazoa; phylum Arthropoda; class Insecta; order Orthoptera; family Acrididae; genus Schistocerca; species Schistocerca cancellata. The sequence continues at coordinate 524,684,657 of NC_064627.1, forward strand.
GAAAGTTGTTTTGTTACAAATGCAATGCGCGTATTCATAAATTGTGATTGAGACAACGTATAGCACTCAGATTCAGTGATATTGTAAAGCGAATTGTTAATGTAAACTAATCTTATTGTGTGTTAATTGTGAGCATTATTAATTTTCAAAGAATCAAAATACAAGTTTGAAAGTCAGTGCCATACTGTTATTTACCACAAGTCAATATCAGTTCCCATATCTACGCCATTTTTGATAAATTATTTATTGTCTGTATTTATAGTCTCAGACATATTCAATTTATGCGAAATGCATGCTAAGCAACATCCTTGCCCAATAGCTTTATGCTGACTATAGAATTAATAGTACTAACAGAGAGCAGTGCAAAGAGCTTTACCATTGCGGCAGATAAAGGTAAGAAATTTTGTTATTTCTGGGATAGACAGTCTCCGGGAGTTCCTGCTACATCTAGACACATTGCATGAAAACATAGAATTTACTATGGAGATGAGGAGGGAAAGTTGTTTGGCGTTTTTGGATACTTTTGTGCGGGATAATAGCTCTTTGATCCGGCGAGTCGATACCATCTCAGATGCCAGCTACCTGCAAGCGGAAAGAAACACCTTCTAACTTTTTTCCTAGTGAATGAATATTCATGTCAGCAGATAGGTCGAGCGTTACAGACATACAAATCATAGAAGGAAAATGGTGAGGATGAGGCCTTCAAAACGACATTCAAATTGAAATGGCTCTAAGTACTATGGGACTTAACATCTGAGGTCGTCAGTCCCTAGACTTAGAACTACTTAAACCCAACTAACCTGACGACATCACACACATCCAAGCCCGAGGCAGGATGCGAACCTGCGACCGTAGCAGTAGCGCGGTTCGGGACTGAAGCACCTAGAACCGCTCGTCCACAGCGTCCAGCGAATTCGACATTCTATGAACCATGTATTGGATTGTTTATGAGAACATAGGTAGAGTGAAAACATAAGGTTAAAGTGATATTTCATTTTCGGTCAATAAATTTTGGTTCTTAAGGGATTGTCAAGGCAAGTGATTATTAGATTCTCAGTGGCTGCGGTATATCATATACGTATAGGGCAAACGAAGCAGACTATTAAGGAGGGTGTAGTGGACCACCAACGGCATAATAGCCTCGTTCAACCCACCTGCATGTCCTCTGCCGCAAGACACTGTATTTCTACAGGTCATTCAATGAAATACAATGAAATACGACTCTAATAGATTCTTATCAATAACGACAGCATTTTCTAGTGGGACTATGCGTGGAAACAAACAAATATCGTATTTGGAGTAGCCGGCGCCGTTCCATAATTTTACAGCGTGAAAACGCTCTATCTGACATCCATGATTAGAGTTTTCACCACGGAAGGCGCTTTCGTTTCACTACGGAAGACGCTCTCGGCTGCGTACAGGCTTGCAGAAGCAAAGATGTCTGTCTCTCTTCATCCTCTCTGTGTGACGTCGGCAGAGACACCTAAACAGGTAGCGGCGGGACTTGTATGCTGTCGATTCTGATGAGAACAACCCTATCACTGAACTGTTCAGGGTAAATCAATCTCTGCTCTGCATTCCTATTCATAACTAATCTTACTTTCCACATATTAGTTTCTACTGCTGTTAACATGGATTTGACAAAAACTCCGTTTCCTCTTTCCATTTCACTGCACTGACTCCCACCATATCTAGATTGAGGCTTTGCATTCCCCTTTTCATTTTTTGAGGCTCTTCTACCAATTTAAAACTTCAGAAATTCCGCGCTCAATCTAGTGGATTATAATCCTTTCGTAAGTTTTCCAGGAGGACTAATTCGGAACCATTTGCCGATGGAGGTATCATTATGACATTTTTTTCGATTATAGGCCACATGTCATGTGCGTACACCTTGTGTGTCGTTAATGTAGTTGTTTCCATCGCCTTCTGCATCCACTTGCCGTTGATCATTGCTGTTTCGTCCACCTTTTAGGAGCAATTTCCTACCGAAGGGTAAGAAAGTGTCATGAAAATTATCCCCTATTCCGCTGTTATTCATGAAGCCATTGGTAGAACGAGGTTGGCTCCCTATGACGGATGTCTTCGGCAGCCACGGATGATGATGACATTTATCGACGATTTAAGCAGTGATTAAGTACGAACTCAGGAGACAGAATCTTTTGATTATCAGTCGAAGACGCTACTGCTGTACGACAGTTAGATGTCATTTAGGAGGTAAAGGTATACAATATATAGAGGTGACAAAACTCATGGGATTGCGATATGCCCATATACCTATGGTGGTGTTATCAAATACACGAAGTACAAAAGGGCAGTGCACTGGCGAAGCTGCCATTTCAACAAAGTTGATTCGTGCGAAAAGGTTTCCAAAGTGATTATGGCCACACGACAGGAATTAACAGACTTTGAACGCGGAATTTTGGTTGAACTTAGTCGCATGGGAAATTCCATTTTGTAAATCGTTGGGGAATTCAATATTTCATCATCCACAATGTCCATAGTGTGCCGAGAGTACCAAATAGCAGACGTTCTCTCGCACGACTGACAACAAAGTTGCCTAAGGCCTTAACTTAACGACTGAGGGCAGAGGTGTTTGAAAATGGTTGTCGATACTAACGGACAAGCTACTCTGCATGATACAACAGCAGAAATCAGTGTGGGGCGTTTCCGTTAGGACAGTGTGGCGAAATTTGACGTTAATGGGCCAGGACAGCAGACCGTCGTCTGGAGTGCCCTTCGCCAACAGCATGACATCGCCTGCAACGACTGTCCTGGGCTCGTGACCATGCCGGTTAGAATTTAGGTAACTGGAAGACCCTGGTCTGGCCACATGAGCCCCGATTTCAGTTGGTAAGAGCTCACGCTAGAGCTAGAGTTTGGCGCAGACCCCACGGACCCAAGTTGTCAACAAGACACTGTGCAAGCTGTTGGTGACTCCATAATGGCGTGGGCTGTTTCTGCGTGTAACGGGCTGGTTCCTCTCGTCCAACTTAACCGATCATTAAATGGCTATGGCTATTTTTGGCTACTTGGAGACCAGTTTCTGCCATTCAAGGACTTCATGTTCCCAAACAATGATGTCGTGTCAGTGGACTGCAACTGTTCCCGAGTGGTTTGGTGAACATTCTGGACAATTCATGCGAATGAATGGGCCAACCAGATAACAATATGACTTGAATCGCACCGAACATCTGTAGGAAATAATCGAGAAGTCAGTTCGTGCACAACACCCTCCACCGGCAACACTTTCAAAATCATTAACGTCTATAGAGGCAGCATGGCGAAATATTTCTGCAGGGGACTTCCAACGACTTGAGTCTAGGCCACGTCGAGCTGCAGCACTTTTCCGGGAGAAAGGACGTCCGATATGGTACAAGAAGGTATCCCATGACTTTTGTCAGGTCAGTGTACTGTGTACAGTTAAGAGTCATTATTAAGTGTACTCACTTTACTCTTTCTATCCTTTCATTGTGGCCTGCATAAATGCAGCCTAGATTTCTTCTAAGGATTTTTATGTGAGCAATAAATTTCACTCTTTCAAATAAATGGAATATACGCTCTCCTTACAGGCATCCGCAGAGAATAAAACAACTGTCCCTCTTCCGGAAGGCGTATTTTTCATGGCGCGTGTGTCTGATATGTTCATACGTCATGCTGCACGGACAGGTTTGGTGGAAAATATCGTTGGCAATTTGCGGCGATCCTCCCGCTGCGACAAATCAATGTCGCGCCTCGCACACTGGGCCGGCTCCGTGGCTGCCAAGTTACCAACTCTCACCGCGCGACTCATGGCCGCGCTTCTTCTTTCCGGTGACAGGAGGTATAAACGGGAAATCGGTGGGTGCCTCCGAAGTTCACTAGAACGCCGTCTGAAAGCCGGGAGTCACCACCCGGCCACATAGTCAAGTCTTTTCAGTTGCCGCCGTATTGGGCGACTTGAATATTGGTGATGATGAAGCGACAGTGAGGACAACATAACATCTAGTCTTCGAGCGGAGAAAATATCCAAACCATCCGGTGATTAAGACCCGCTGCATGGCAGTCAGACGTTCAGACCACTCATCTAAGAAGATGGACACCTAAATCATAGAGAGTACGTAGACATTAAATAAACCATAGAAACACGTATTCCGGTGTGTAAAATGTACCGTCTCGGATCGAGGGGTCTAAAGGTAGCGTCTTTGACAAGCAATAAAAACTTCCTCCGTCCCAGTTACGAGCTTCTCCACTGCTTAAATTTTGAATCAAAATTGTCAGTAATGGCGGCCAAAAACTTCCGGTATAATAAGTCACCCTCGTCTTGCCAATATCCTTGTGAAAGAGGGTTTAGGAGTAGACAGTGTTTCAGATCCCTCTCTTTCTTTTGGGACTTGTGAAGTGAAATGGAAAAGAGACAAGGATTCCTTTATTTAACAAAAAGACCGCCAGACAAGATTTTTTTCATTCAAACAGCCATTTCTAAATCTCATTAATGCCATCTTAAGCGCCCTGTGTTATCTGTAAATAGATAGATATATCGATACTTGCGTAATTGGAGCCATCAGTATCTGGATCCCGTGAATTAGTTTCCGGAGTGTTTACTTCTAAAACTTGAAGGACACTCCAAAAACGAATTCACGGAATCCAGATATCGATGGGTCCTGTTATCCAGGTATCGATATATCTGATTTCTTTACAGGGAGTACATAGGGACCTGAAGATCGCATTAGCAAAATGCCAAAACTGATGGTCTAAATAGAATAACATCTCAGCACATATGGCTGTTTAGCGCTTTCCCTTTGTCAATATTTGAGCAGCCGCTTTCCTCTAGCCACGATGGATCACTACGCACAAGGATGGTGTAAGGTTTTAACAATAGCAGCAGAAAATGATGTAATGGGAGGAGGATTCGTCATGAACAGGAAGACGTGGCAGTGTCAGATACTGTGAACAGATCAGCGCTATTCTGATAGGAATCGAGAGCAAAATAGCACCGACAACAATAGTCTAGATATACATGCCGACGTCAGAGTCAGAAGATGAAACAGTAGAGATAGTATATGGGAATATTGAAAGTGTAATTCAGTACGTAATGAGAGATCTAATAGTCACGGATCATAAGAATGCCGTTGTAGCGGAAGGAATAGAAGAAAGTATTACCGAAGAATATGGTCTTGGTACCACGAATGTGAGAGGACAAAACTGTCTGAGGATTGCAGAGATACATCTCACTTAATAATGAATAAAACAGGTAGTGCAAGAAAGTTAACGCGAAAATGGATGTATGAAAAAAATCGTGAAATAGAAAAAGAAATGATTAGCGGACGAAGTGACTCAGCTTCTAGGAAAATCAAATGAAACTGCGGTGAAATTAATAACAAGGACGGTACATTTACAATGCAATGGTAACTGTGTTGTTATCTGAACGGGAGTTAAGAGCTACTTGAAAGCTTCTGTGAGTGGAAGGACCTGTTTGATGAGGTGACAGAAGAAGAACCAGGAATCGACAAAGAAGAGTTAGGGAATCCGGTATTAGAATCAAAATTATGAAGAGCTTTGGATGACGTAAAATTCAAATAATCAAATCAGGCAGATAGAATGGACAAAATTTCATCTGAATTCGTAAAATCATTGGAGCTTGTGCCAACAGAACTACTATTCAAGTCGGTGTGTAGAATATATGAGTCTGGCGATATACCATCTGACTTCCGGAGAAATATTATTCACGTATGTCCGAAGGCTGCAAGAGCTAACAAGCGCGAGAATTATCGCACGATCAGCTTCATAGCTCATACATCCAAATTGCTGACAAAAATAATGTACACAAGAATGGAAAACAGTCTTGATGCATGAGTATGAGTTGAGCTCTAGGAAAGGTTGTTGTTGCGGTTGATAATGGAAGGAACACTGAAGATAAATCACTTATAGGATTTGTTGACCTGGATAAGCCTTAGACAACGTAAAATGGTACAATATCTTCGACATTCTAAGAAAGTAGGGTGAAGGTACCTGAGAAGACGGATAGTATTCATATATACGAGAACCAAGAGGAAGTAATAAAACCGGAAGATCAAGAACAGAGTTCTCGGATGAAAAAGATGTATGACGTGAATGCATTCTTTCGCCCCACTCTTCAATCTGTACATTGGAGAAGCTATGGTGAAATAAGAGAAAGCTACAAGGTTGGGGTTAAAATTCAAGGTGCAAAGATACCAATGAAAGAATCTGCTGATGACATTGCCACTATCAGTGAAAGTGAAGAAGAATTAGATTTGTTGATTGGAATGAACAGTCTAATAAGTACACAATATGGATCGGGGGTGAATCGAATGAAGACGAAAGTAATGAGAAGCATCAGAAATAAGAAAACCGAGAATCATAACATTAGGTGATCACGAAGCAGAAGAAGTTAAGTAATCATGCTTCGTAGGCAGCAAAATAACCAATGATGGGTGGAACGTGGAGGACATAAAAGTAGGCTATCACTGGCAACAGCGTCCCTGACCAAAAATAGTCTACTCGTATATAACATTGGTCTTAATTTGCGGAATAAATGGTTGAGTATGTACTTTTGCGGCATAGCATTGTATGGACTGTGGGAAACCCGAACAGAACAGAACAGAATCGAAACACTTGAGATGTGGTGCTACAGAGGAATGTTGAACGTCAGGTGGACTGATAATGTAAGGATTGAGAAGGTTTTCCGCAGAATCGGCGAGGAAACGAATATATGGGAAATACTGAAAAGAAGAAGGGACAGTATGATAGGGCACCTGTTAAGACATCGGGAAATATCTTTCATCGTACTAGAGGGAGCTAGAGATGGTGAAAACTGTTGTGGAAGACAGAGACTGGAACACGTCCAGCAAATAATTCAGGATGCAGATTGCTGTTGTAACTCTGATATGAAACTCTTGGAACGGGAGAGGCACCCGTGGCGGTCCACACCAAACCAGATGACAGATGTCCCAAAAAAGAAAAAAATGTTTATAATGGAGCTATTGATACGGATTTTCCATATATTAATTAATATGCGGGCCTTCCATCCATTAGTTACCACGCGGAATTCGCATATGTTAGTTACTGTAAAGGAGAATACGACCGATTGCCGATTGCTCAAGCATACGCAAACATAAGACAGACGGTCGTTGTGGTCATTGTTCTAAAGGAGACACAGAATGCCCAATAGCAATTCACTACAAAAGATACATTTTCAGACAGCCATTGCGTCCTCTAAACAATTTCGATTTTTTCACACAATGAGTGTGCCGGATCAAAATTCACGCATATCGTTATCTTTATAGTACCTGCTTCATTGGGTAAAGACAGCACACAAAAGTGGTCGAAAATGGGAGGGGCGTGTTTGGGAGCGAAGTACGAGACTAAGGAAGTAACGTAGCTACACATCAGAAATGAGCAAGAGGCTATTTTTACATGGCAACCACTGAAGACGTTTTGGTAGATCAAAAACAGAAAAGGACTCCCGATATGTGGCACTTTTCTTTTCTATAGATGCAATCTTCTGGTATTACGAAGAGAGATGGGATCCCACTTGAGCAGAGCGGTCTGGCGCTGCAGTCATGGACTGTGCGGCTGGTCCCGGCGGAGGTTCGAGTCCTCCCTCGGGCATGGATGCGTGTGTTTGTCCTTAGAATGATTTAGGTTAACTAGTGTGTAAGCTTAGGGGCTGATGACCTTAACATTTAAGTCCCACAGGGTTTCAGATACATTTAAACATTTTTTTATCCCACTTGCTATAGCGTTGTTTGTTGTTCTTTCTATTCTTGTTTGTAATTTTCGTTATTATTTGGAATAATGGTTCATGGTGGGGGTTCCTGTAGTCATGTCCTAGTTCATGAACCACGGGCAACGTATGGGTGGCCAAGTAAGTAGTCCCGACAGTCGGGATACCAGTTACTTTGGAATAAGGCTGGGCATCTCGCACATATTCTGAGTTGTGGTCACCTTTGTGCTCATATTGCAAAGACTACCAAATCCACCGGTTAGTCCCTCAACCGTTAGGGGTAAAACTCACTGGGACTCGGGGCAAGTAAGGCTAGCAACCTGCTTCCCTGGTACTTTAAATATGATGCTGGCAACAATCAGAGCAAAATGCCTCGGACCTTTGGAGGTGACGGAGTCACACCTCTAACTGACAAACCAGGGACTCCTAAGATACGACTCGGCAAACAAATGGTAATGAGATGGGGAGCTATTAATATCAATGGGGGCTACTCTGGGAAGAAGGTAGAGCTGGCAGAGGCTGCAAGTTAGATGGGGCTGGATGTTTTAGCTGTTAGTGACATTCGGGTAAGGGGTGAGAAAGAAGAGGACGTGGGAGAATACAAGGTCTACCTGTCAGGAGTCAAAGCAGGAATAGCACAATGGGGTGTAGGGCTTTACATCAGGAAAGAAATGGAACCCAGCGTAGTTGCAATAAGGTATGTAAACGAACGACTGATGTGGATAGATTTGACAGTGTCTAGCAAGAAAATTAGGATTGTGTCAGTATATTCGCATTGTGAAGGGACAGATCAAGATATGATGGATAGTTTTTATGATGCACTCAGTGATGTAGTTGTTACAGGACAAGGACAGTGTTATGCTCATGGGTGATTTTAATGCCAGGATTGGAAATCGAACAAAAGGGTATGAAAAGGTTACGGGTAAATTTGGAGAGGATATGGAGGCCAACAGGAACGGGAAACAACTCTTGGATTTCTGTGCCAATATGGGCTTAGTAATCACAAACTCCTTTTTTAAACATAAGAACATTCACCGGTATACTTGGGAAGGCAGGGGAACCAGATCTGTCATTGACTATATAATAACAGATCAGGAATTCAGGAAGGCTGTGAGGGACACACGTGTATTCAGGGGATTCTTTGATGACACTGATCATTATTTAATCTGCAGCGAAATTGGTATTGTGAGGCCGAAAGTGCAGGAGGTCAGGTCCATATGTAGGAGGATAAGAGTGGAGAAACTTCAGGATAAGGAAATCAGGCACAAGTACATAACAATGATCTCAGAAAGGTACCAGTTAGTTGAATGTAGTCAATTACAGTCATTGGAAAAGAAATGGACAAGGTACAGGGACACAGTCCTAGAAGTGGCTAAAGAATGTCTTGGAACAGTAGTGTGTAAAGGTAGGATGAAGCAAACAGCTTGGTGGAATGACACAGTCAAGGCAGCCTGTAAAAGGAAAAAGAAGGCGTATCAAAAATGGCTACACACTAGAACTCAGGTAGACAGAGAAAGTTATGTTGAAGAAAGAAACAAAGCCAAACAGATAATTGCAGCATCAAAGAAGAAATCTCGGGAAGACTTTGGAAACAGGTTGGAGACTTTGGGTCAAGCTACTGGAAAACCATTCTGGAGTGTAATTAGCAGTCTTCGAAAGGGAGGTAAGAAGGAAATGACAAGTATTTTGGACAGGTCGGCAAAACTGCTTGTGAATCCTGTGGATTCCTTGGGCAGATGGAGGGAATATTTTGAAGAGTTGCTCAATGTAGGTGAAAATACGATCAGTAATGTTTCAGATTACGATGTACAATGGGATAGGAATGAGGATGGAAATAGGATCACATTTGAGGAAGTGGTGAAAATGCTCAATAGATTGCAGTGCAATAAAGCAGCTGGAGTGGATGAAATTAAGTCGGAACTCATCAAATACAATGGAACGTCAGGTCTTAAATGCGTACACAGGATAATTGAAATGGCGTGGGAGTCGGGACAGGTTCCATCAGACTGGACAAAAGCAAAATGGTTCAAATGGCTCTGAGCACTATGGGACTCAACATCTTAGGTCGTAAGTCCCCTAGAACTTAGAACTACTTAAACCTAACTAACCTAAGGACATCACACACACCCATGCCCGAGGCAGGATTCGAACCTGCGACCGTAGCAGCCTCGCGGTTCCGCAGAACCGCACGGCCACCGCGGCCGGCTGGACAAAAGCAGTAATCACACCAATCTTTAAAAATGGAAACAGAAAAGATTGTAACAACTACAGAGGTATCTCTTTAATCAGCGTTGTGGTAAAATCTTTTCAGGTATTGTTGAAAGGAAAGAGCGAGTATTAGTTGAGGACCAATTGGATGAAAATCAGTGTGGGTTTAGGCCTCTTAGAGGCTGTCAGGACCAGATCTTTAGCTTAGGGGAAATAATGGAGAAGTGTTATGAATGGAACAGGGAATTGTATCTATGCTTTATAGATCTAGAAAAGGCATATGACCGGGTTCCTAGGAGGAAGTTATTGTTTGTTCTACTTGATTATGGAATAGGAGGCAAACTTTTGCAAGCAATTAAAGGTCTTTACATGGATAGTCAGGCAGCAGTTAGAGTTGACAGTAAATTGAGTTCATGATTCGGAGTAGTTTCAGGGGTAAGACAAGGCTGTCAACCTGTCTCCACTGTTGTTCATATTATATATGGATCGTATGTTGAAAACAATAAACTGGCTGGGTGAGATTAAGATGTGTGAACACAAAATAAGCAGTCTTGCATATGCGGATGACTTAGTTGTGATGGCAGATTTGATTGAATGTTTGCAAAGTAATATTTCAGTGCTAGATCAGAAATGTAAGGACTATGGTATGAAGATTAGCATCTGAAAAACGAAAGTAATGTCAGTGGGAAGGAGATATAAACGGATTGAGTGCCAAGTAGGGGGAACAAAATTAGAACAGGTGGACAGTTTCAAGCACTTAGGATGCATATTCTCACAGGATGGCAACATAGTGAAAGAACTGGAGGCGAGGTGTAGCAAAGCTAATGCAGTGAGTGCTCAGCTACGATCTACTCTCTTCTGCAAGAAGGAAGTCAGTACCAGGACTAAGTTATCTGTGCACCGTTCAATCTTTCGACCAACTTTGTTGTATGGGAACGAAAGCTGGGTGGATTCAGGGTACCTTGTCAATAAGGTTGAGGTAACGGATATGAAAGTAGCTAGGATGATTGCAGGTACTAGTAGATGGGAACAATGGCAGGAGTGCGTCCACAATGAGGAAATCAAAGAAAAACTGGAAGTGAACTCTATAGATGTAGCAGTCAGGGCGAACAGGCTTAGATGGTGGGGTCATGTTACACCTATGGGAGAAGGAAGGTTACCCAAGAGACTCATGGGTTCAGCAGTAGAGGGTAGGAGGAGTCGGGGCAGACCAAGGAGAAGGTACCTGGATTCGGTTAAGAATGACTTTGAAGTAATATGCTTAGCATCAGAAGAGGCACCAATGTTAGTACGGAATAGGGGATCATGGAGGAATTTTATAAAGGGGACTATGCTCCAGACTGAACGCTGAAAGGCATAATCAGTCTTAAATGATGATGATGATGATGATTTGGAATAAACAGATTTTTAACTTTTTTATCGTTAGTCCCTTTAGCGGCTGGTGTATCTTGCTGGTTGTATGTCAGTGGTCCATGAAACTGTTCCGCCCTTACCCTTTTGTCGTACGATGAGCTGTACATCCTCAGGGCGCTCCTGGTTCGTTTGGGTCTTCTTGACTGATGGTTCGAACGTCGGAGTGTGACGTCACTACGGCTGGAAAGTGGCGTCGGTGAACCATCCAGCCCTACGGCCGCTAGTTTTTATATAAAAAAATTCGAACCATTGTGTCCGGAAGAGTCGAATTAATAATCATCATCATAGTGTCGATTTGTGGACCTGTGGCTTTAGAAGAATTCTTTTGGTATCTATATAATATAATTCGAAATACCGAATTTACCGTGGGAGCGGAAAAATAGGGTACGTCAAGAATAACTAGTCACATTGAATCCTCTCTCATCCGAGAAGAGTAAGTGAACCCACTCCTCGTTGTACCAGTTCCTGTGCTCTTGGCTCTATCGCCAAATGTGTCGCCGATGTGCGAGTGTCAATGGAACACAACGTAATGGTCACTGGACAAAGAGCCCACCCTCATGCAGTTACCGTGCCGCTGTGGAGCGAGAGATTGCGTGTCTTGTGGTCCTGCTGCAATTGCAAATGGTGTTTCACGTGGGTCGCTTCTGGCCTGTTGCACAATGTAGCAGACACATGCTGATTTATTGGACCCTGGTGGATATCGTCCTGTCCTTCGGGCAGCAACGCGTGTGATTCGGAACGCTCCGCTTCCACATGAAACAATGCTATGAACTTACCAAACTCCTGGGCTACACTCGTCATACCTCGTCTCTAATGTTCATCTTGTGTGAAGTCCTTCATGTGTTGCCTCCGGGGCATGTTGTAAGGGTCACGACCACAGTGCTCCGTAGCCGCTCGCTAAATAGCACACATTGTCTTTTATGTTCCTTCACCTGTCTGGCTCGCATTGCGGGGCCAGTCCCACTTGGCGTCACAGTGCGTGCTGCCGTGTGTAGCAACAAGTACCAATCGACAACTGCTCCGGACGTACACTCGGCCAGAAGGTGGAAAGATTGTGAAGCAAGACACATCCGACAATATTACTTCCATCATTCTCCGACAGACCAGGCTTTGTGGCTTGGGCATCACGTTTTCCTTTGTCCAATGATTTTGGAGTTCCAGCTCGCTCTGCAATTCCCTGCTTATGGAGCTGGAGCTCACTACGTGTTTTTTGGTTTTGACGAGGCCCGCGCGTAAGACATTAAGTTTACCAATCACTTTTGCAGCTGCCGCACCATTATTTCTCGTCAAAATCAGTGACCGTCTGTCGCGGTCACTCAGCACATTCTTGGGCTAGCACTGCGACTTAGCGGATGACATTTTTCTGTGGCATGAATCTTCGATCGGTGCCTCGAATTCGCTCACATCCGACGCGCAACAGAGTAATAAACAATAAAGAACACTTAACACCACATCGATTTAATGTATCATAGAAGTTAAAATACTAAAGTAACTGAGTACTCCAATATATTATAAATACAACACATCTAAGTGGTTCGATTCTTAACGTGAATAACTTCCTGAAAGCTGGGACTACGTAACTGTCCATCTACATTATGATAACATAAGCATTACGAACCTTAAGGTGCGTCTGTACTTACGTGAGAACGGCAGTTGCAGACGAAGCACCTTCATATAGTTATGCCACTTTTGAAAGAACCTCATCATTTCTGACGTTTTTAATTGTTATAATTTTTATGATAATGTGAAAAGTTACGAAGTGTCGATAGTTTTTCATTATTACTCACAAAGTGTTTGAACTGTGGTTTCCCTCCCCAGAACGTTGTTTGACAGTGAACTCTGTTCTGTAAACGACTGACTATGGATACGCATTGATGATGTGGTTCAGGTGCCGTTCGTGACGCAGCACAACAACGCCAACGTGCAGGCTTGGCTAGCACCTGGATTTATGTTCGAGCATGTACTTATGTCAGTATTTCTATACTTTTCCCAATCCCTGTAGACGTAATTGTAGTTTTAGATTGTGACACTCTTTGTTTCTGGAACAGAACAGCTGTTGCCACGAGCAATGAGCTACTGTAGATTCTTGCACCGTGAGCGTCATCATTATGCAAGATACGGAAACATTCAACTCCCTAGAATGCATGTGACAGCGTGAGAAAAGAAAATCATCATTCGGAAGCACAGTCGTAACACGAGTGTAGTATAGGAAGATGGTGTCACATTCTATCCAAAATAAGATTGATCATCGGAGATAAGGACCCTGTCAGATGTTCAACGTCCTAGACAAAATCACCAGATATATTGAGTACATTTACGCTGTCTGGTGGTCCGTGCCTCCCTCGAATGAACAGTCGCGAGTATAATCATGGAAAGCGTAAGAGGAGTAGCGCGCCGCTGGGATTTGGTTTTAGAGCGTGGTACGCGAAGACTTCACAACAGCGGACAAGCAGAGCGACCCGCAACCCCGATGCCGGCAACAAGAAGCTGCGCAAGGGGCCGGTAATCTCCTGCTGTTTGCGCTAAGCCTGAGACCACCAGAGTTCTGGCAACTCAAACAGTCTCGCTTCCGTCCGTTAACTCAGGCCGTCTTAATAGAGAAGTTTAGGGCGACTACATGCTCTACAAGACAGCCTCCCACCTTTCAAGAAAACAAACCAAAATTCTAAAAGACCTGCTGCTGTCCGTATCAAGGTTAATGGGTACACCTGCATGACGCCAACTAATAATCTTGGAATCAAAATTCCATGTCCTTCCGACTTTAATAGACGAACACATCATAAAACTGAATATAAACTAAAACTGCGTACTTTGTGTGTCACAGGTGTTTTAAGAATGTACTGCTAGAGTACAAGAACTATTTGGATTTGCCAGTAAGACTTCACATGTAGTTATTTCGTCTGAATACATAATACTATCACAAGATGAGAGGCAAGATAGATGTTTTTGTTTTCGCTCACAATTACTATTGTCATGACTATTTCCCATTTATTGTATTTGTCTCTTCCGTTTATAAAGAGAGGAAGACTAATCCAAAAACATGAAACTTCTCATTTTTATTTTTTTTTAATTTCATTTCTCTTACAGTTGTCTTTTATAAGAACATGTTGCGAAATTAGTCAGATATTTGTGGAGTACATGGTTGTCTTCAAGTAAAGGTATTTTATTTCTGAAAAACTCTTCCATACCAGGCAGCATATTTACTTGCTATTTTGTAGATACTTACCCAATATAAAGCACAATACAAATGACAAACCCCATAATTACCAAAGTCAAAGATCAATTTTTATTCTTAGCATTTTTAGGGTGTACGGTACACTTTCATAAGATATTTTTTACTATACTGACTAACGGTTTTGTCATTTCACAGTTTTATAATATTTCAGTTATTAATGTTCGGATTCAGTGCAAAGATTTTTCGAGATCTGCAAACAGATTGTATAATGTATACGATATTTTACACGACAGATGTTATACGCCACTAAACCTTGAGACTAAGTGAAACGTGATAGTCCATGACATATTATTTGGACAGTACATGTAGAAAATTGAACAATAACTACCAGAACTGAAGTGATACTGACTACATTTCATCCAGTTAACAAGGAAATTAAATAGGAGTGTGAAAAATATTTTAATTAAATGTGTCATAGACAACTGGCCGAAAAATACTAGAATTCTAAAGCTAGAAATGAACAGAGGCATTATGCTGAAGTCTTCAATGTAGATTATAGACATGAAAAGTTACACAGTCAAATAAGCAACATAAATGCAGTACTGTATAAAATGAGAATCATACAGACATAGACGAAACGACCATTCCTTCATGTAAGGTAAGTATGTAAACAGAGCAAGTACTGTGGTGATGAAGAAAGTAAAAGAAATTGACAGAAAATCTGAATTGCAACAAGGCAACTACTATAAATGCCAAGACCTTTAACAGAAACATGTGTAGGTGATGTCCTATTTCACAAAACCTTCCGTAATTGTCTTCGTTTGAATTTGAAATGTCATAATGAAAATTTATTAACAGAGGCAACTATGAACAGCAGTTAAATGAAGTTATCAAAGTAGGAACTAGTCAGCGAGAAGAGGAGTGTATGGAAAACACTGACAAGAAGAAAGGACAGGATGGCAGCACAAATGTTAAGGCGTCAAAGGAATAACTTCCATGATAAGTGAGCTGTAGAAGACAAAAGCTGTAGGGAATACCGAACTGCTACTCTGAGGTGAAGAATTCGGTACAACCGAGCAAGGTGGCGCAGTGGTTAGACACTGGACTCGCATTCGGGAGGACGACGGTTCAATCCCGCGTCCAGCCATCCTGATTTAGGTTTTCCGTGATTTCCCTAAATTGCTCCGGGCAAATGCCGGGATGGTTCCTTTCAAAGGGCACGGCCGACTTCCTTCCCCATCCTTCCCTAATCTGATGAGACCGATGACCTCGCTGTCTGGTCTCCTTCCCCCAACAAACCAACCAACCAATTCGGTACAGGAGAAGCATTGGTGGCACGTTACATTAAACCATCAAGACTGATGACGATTCCCCGCTCCCATCCTCTCCTGAAAAAAAGAGAAAAGTATCATTACAGTTTAAGGTTGTTCAAGCAATCAGTGTAAATACTAATAATTTAAAAACAAACAACAAACTCCATCCTCGAAGACATTTTTAAAAGTAAAATGGTCCAAATGGCTCTGAGCACTATGGGACTTAACTTCTAAGGTCATCAGTCCCCTAGAACTTAGAACTACTTAAACCTAACTAACCTAAGGACGTCACACACATCCATGCCCGAGGCAGAATTCGAACCTGAAACCGTAGCGGTCACGCGGTTCCAGACTGTAGCGCCTAGAACCGCTCGGCCACTCCGGCCGGCCCTCATCATCATCATTTTCCTTCTGTGACTTATATGTCTGTAGCGCTCGCCCATGCAGATGTGAATAAGCGGTGGGGGTGATAGAAAACACGCAGAAACAACACGGTTTCTTGTAGCTGTAGACTAACGTGGCATCGCACACAGAGAGCCCCTCAGGATGCCCCACGAGCTGCAACACCAAGAAGAATCGCTTCTCGGCTTTTGGCAAGATTAATGTGTGTAGTACATTATTTTAATTGAGATAATAAAATGTAACGTCACCAGAAAGTTTAAACTTTTACAAATACCATCAACTTTAAACCATGCAGCAACGGACTGCGACTCAATTACTTTACGATGATTTCTGGTACTAACACCAAATGGCGTCGAAACTTGAAATACGACTGACCCATGTCCCGATTGTACACCTTGTTCACTTGAAATGTCCGATAAGCAATCACATCTCTACTATTGTAACACTCCAGACCTGCAATGTACAGAACAGGCAACATACTTATTTCAGAGTTAAAAAGAGGAGTAACTTCTGCCTTGTGGAGAATATAGGATAATTGCCACAGGAAGCCCTTCCAACATAAAATTATAAATATACAGAGGCACTCGTGTTCTTCCCTGGTACCGGTCTTTAATTCACATAAGTCACGTAGTCAGTTTGAAAGACTATACAGGATGGTCAGAAACGGTCTGAAAAACTTGTAAGAGAGTGGCACGGGAAGTTGTGCTGAGTAATAATAGCTAAAAGAAATTGCGTGCTTTGCGCTGTCCCCGAGTTATTTAGCAGTGAATTTAAGGAATCAGGTCGTCTCGCGTGCATATTCTTGCAGCCTATTTTCTTCGCTTGGTTTCCTCAAACCGAAAAAACATATCTTTTATTCACCTACCTCAAATCTGTCACTTCCAAAATAGGCACATTTTAACTGGTAACGAACATTTTAACAGGTGATACCTCACATCTCTACTACTCCGTGGTCTAGGGCTAGCGACTTTGATTCATAATAAAAGCGTCTTCGCTCTCGGGTTCGAATCCCACGGCTGCTTAAATTTTGATTAATAGTCAGCACTGGCGACCGAAGACTTCCGGCATAAGAAGTCACCCCTCATCCTGCCAACGGCCTTGTCAAAGAGGGCGAAGGAGCGGACAGAGAGCCGGCCGCTGTGGCCGAGCGGTTCTAGGTGCTTCATTCCGGAACCGCGCTGCTGCTACGATCGCAGTTTCGAATCCTGCCTCGGGCATGGATGTGTTTGATGTCACGTTAGTTACGTTTAAGTAGTCTAAGGGAATGATGACCTCAAATGTTAAGTCCCATGGTGTTTAGAGTCATTTGAACCATTCTGAGCGGACAGATGTTCAGGGCACCCTCTTGTCCCAGGGGTGGGAAACTGCCACAAAAGGCGGAAGAATCAGCAATGATCAACGACATGAGGATGCATAAGCCAATGGAAACCACTGCATTAAAGACACGTAATGTGTATCCACAGGACATGTGGCCTGTAACTGAAGAAGTATTATGATGATCTCTCCATTGGCATAAGATTCCGAAAAATTCCGCCTTCGAATCTCCAAGTGAGGACTGCCAAGGAGGAGGTTACCACGAGAAAAAGACTGGATAATAAAAGGAAGGATAACGTTCTAAGAGTCGGGGCGTGGAATGTCAGAAACTTGAATGAGGTAGGGAAGCTAGTAAAGGCTCAATCTAGATATAGTAGGCGTCAGTGAAGTGGAAAGAAGACAAGGACTTCTAGTCAGATGAGAATAGCGTGATATCAACAGCAGCAGAAAATGGTATAACGGGAGTAGCATTCGTTAGGAAGATAGGGCAGAGAGCGTGTTCCTATCAACATTTCAGCTATAGGCTTGTTCTTATCACAACCGACAGCAAACCACCACCAACAACGATAGCTCACGTGTACATGCCGACCTCACCAATTCAAGATGAAGAGATAGAGAAAGTGTTTGAGGATACTGAAAGGGTAATACACTATGTAAAGGGATATGAAAATCTAATAGTCATGGGAGAATGGAATAGAAGAATATGGTCTTGGGACAAGTAATGAGAGAGGAGAAAGTTAATTCAGCTAGTAATAGCGAATACTCTGTTGAAGAACCGCAAGTGGAGGAGTTATACTTGGAAAACACCGGGTGATATGGCAAGATTTCAGTTAGATTACATCATGGTCAGACAGAGATTACGAAATCAGATACTGGATTGTAAGGCGTACCCATGAGCAGAAATATACCATAACATAGTAGTGATGAAGAGTAGGCTGGAGTTTAAGACGTTGGTTATGAAGAATCAATATCCAAAGAAGTGGGACACGGAAGTACTAAGGAATGACGAGATACAGTAGAAGCTCTCTAAGGCTATGGATACAGCAATAATGAATAGCTCAGTAGACAGTACAGTTGAAGAGGAATGCGCCTCTCTATAAAGGGCCATCACAGATGTGGGGAAGGAAAACATAGGTACAAAGAAGGTAACTGCGAAGAAAACACAGGTAACAGAAGAAATACTTAAATTGATCGATGAAAGGAAGAAGTGCAAAAATATTCAGGGAAACTCAGAAGTACAGAAATACAAGTCGCTGAGGAATGAAATAAAATGGAAGTGCAGGGAATTTAAGACGAAATGACTGCAGGAAAAATGTGAAGACATAGAAAAAAAAAGATTCTCGTAAGGACAGACTGATCATACAGGAAAGTCAAGACAACCTTCGGTCATAACATTAAGAATTCTACGGGAATTCCACTGTTAAATGCAGAGAGAAAGAGAGCGGTTAGATAGAATGAATGCATTGAAAGCTGCTACGAGGGGGGATGATGCGTCCGCTGTGATACAAGAAGAAACAGGAGTCACTTTAGAAGAGATAGGGGATCCAGTGTTAGAATCAGAATTTAAAAGAGGTTTAGCGGACTTAAGGTCAAATAAGGCAGAAGGGATGGATAACATTCTATCAGAATTTCTAAAATCATGGGGGAAGTGACTACAAAACGACTATACACGTTGGTGGGTAGAATGTATGAGTCAGGCGACATACCACCTGACTTTCGGAAAAGCATCATCCACACAATTCAGAAGACGGCACGAGCAGACAAATGCGAGAATTATCGCACATTCAGCTTACCAGCTCTTACATCCAATTTGCTTACAAGAATGATATACAGAAGAATGGAAGAGAAAATTGTGGATGTGCTAGACGACGATCAGTTTGGCTTTAAGAAAGGTAAAGGCACGAGAGAGGCAATTCTGACATTGCGGTTCATAATGGAAGCAAGACTAAAAAAAATATCAAGTCACGTTCATAGTATTTGTCGACATGAAAAAGCTTTCGACCCTGTAAAATGGAGAAAAATGTTTCTAATTATGAGAAAAGTAGGGGAAATTATAGGGAAAGACGGGTCATATACATTATGTACAACAGCCAAGAGGAATACTAAGAGTGGACGATCAAGGACGAAGAGCTCGTATTAAAAAGGATGTAAGACAAGGATGTAGCCTTCCACCCCTACTATTCAATCTCTACATCGAGGAAGCAATGACGGGAATAAAAGAAGATTCAGGAGTGGTATTAAAATTCAAGGTGAAAGGTTATCTGTGTTGCGATTCGCTGATGACATTCCTATCCTGACTGAAAGTGAAGAAGAATTACGCGATCTGCTGAACGGAATGAACAGTCTAATGAGTACAGACGGAAGACGTAGGTAACGAAAAGTAGTAGAAACGAGAACAGCGAGAAACTTAACAACAGAAGTGATGGTCACCAAATAGATGAAGTTAAGGAAATCTGCTACCTAGGCAGTAAAATAACCAATGACGGTCGGAGCAAGGATGACATCAAAAGCAGACTAGCAATGGCAAAAAGGGCATTCCTGGCCAAGGGAAGTCTACTAATATCAAATACCGGCCTTAACTTGAGGAAGAAATATCTGAGGATGTACGTCTGGAGTACAGCATTATATGGTAGTGAAACATGTATTGTGGGAAAACCGGAACAGAAGAGAATCGAAGCATTTGAAAAGTGGTGCTACAGATGAAAGCTGAAAATTAGATTGACTGATAAGGTAAGGAATGAGGATGTTCTTCGCAGAATCGGAGAGGAAAGGAATATGTGGAAAGCACTGATAAGGAGAAGGGACAGGATGCTAGGACGTCTGTTAAGACGTGAGGAAATGACTTCCACGGCACTAGAGGGAGCTATAGAGGGTAAAAAATGTAGAGGAAGACAGAGACAGGAATACATCCAGTCAATAATGGAGTACATATGTTGCAAGTGCTTCTCTGTGAGTTTGTCACAGAAGAGGAATTCGTCGCGGGCTGCATCAAACCAGTCAGAAGACTTACGACAAAATAAGGAAAAAAAGACCGACGGACCCACAAACGACTGTGGATTACCGCATTTTAGCTCGTGTTTGAATCTGCGCTCGCAACGACCTGACTGGATAACTTCACTGCTAAAAAACTCGGAAATGGCGAAACGTATCGAAAAAAAAATACAGAGGAGATTTACAGTGGCCACAGCTACCCAGCAGCATTACTCACAATTACCTTGTGGTAGGCTGTCCAACAAATGGCTTCCACTTTTAATCTTGACATAAGGGAATTTTAGATCAATAGTTTTTTTTTTAATTTTTTTATTTTAGCAAAGACAGAGTGAGCGATTCTGTAGTGTTTACACAACTAACAGACAAAAAACTATACAGCTGGTGAAAAGTTCCCGGGCTTCCAACCGGGTAGCGGTTTCTTCAAACTGCGACGTTTCGACGAGTGACATACTCATCATCTTCTGGCGAAGATAAAATACCGTTGCTGAGTATAACACGGCATAGCGAGAATAGTGAATTGCACGTCTACCATTTTTCATCAGCAATATAGTAAAGTAAGTAAGACTTCCTTGAGACTAAGCTGTGTATTTCTATGAATTTAGCACTGAAATTCAAGCAAGTAACATACAGCCCAAGAGCGGTCATAAGCACGAGGGAAAAGACTACATTTTGTTAAAACTCGGAAGTGCTATGAACGTAACCCAGAGGCAAAAAAATTTTTAAATCGCAACACTTTACTGCCGTACATTAATTAAATTTAATTAATTCAGTTAAATAAACAATCCAAGTAAAGGTGGCTACACATTTTTGGTATCATATAAACCCATAAACATTACGGAATAATTAGGACGTTCCTTCAGTAATTCATGCAGTGCTTACAGTGAATTATACATGTATTAGCCACCTTCCATTGGAATATTTGTTTTCTAACTCCCAAATTCGATGATGACCAGATAGATCTGTCGAAACCGGTACTCAATACGAAGATTTCCAAATGATCTAGGTGAACCTAACTTTTTAAGACAAGAGAATTAAGATATAGCATCTGACACAATGTCAGAAATATGCAATTATTTAACTTCCCTTGATTTGATATGACTTGGAAAACTGTACAGACTCCCGGTCTTTTTAGTCTTGGGTGTTTGCCTTGCCATTCTCTCTATGTTACCCCCAGTTGAAAACTGGCTTCCAAGAGCAAAGTGATAAGGACCTTGGTCACATTTTCCCCTCTATTACTGTCCAACATGATGAAACTGTTTACTATTGCAACATACACTGATCAGCCGGAGCATTATGACCACCGACACACTATCGATACAAACCCATCCAGGCACATGCACGGTGCACGTAGTATTAGGGAGGGTGCACTCCGTGTGTAGAATGGATACGGTGCGTGATATATCTCACCTTGACTTAGGGCAGATTGTGCTGGCTGGAGGCTCGGCAGGAACAATTCGATAACTCCAAGACTCGTCGAGTGTTCGACGAATGCCGCGGCGAGTCTTCATCATGTGGGGAAACCAAGGTGAAACTACTTACAGACGACATGCGGTTGGGCGGCAGTAACGCATTTCAGATGTCGTACGTCATGGGCTCGCAGATTGATATAATAGGACAGGCGGCGAGCTCTGGTCGAACTAACGTCAGACCATACAGCTGGACAGAGTACAACTGTGTGTGAACACACACTGCACCGAACACTCCTAACGACAGGCCACCGCAGCTGACGAACCATACATATGCCAATTTTAACATCACGACATAGGCAACCACCACTGAAATGGGCACGCGACCATCGGCAATGGACTTTGGCGCAGTGGCAGAGCATTACATGGTCTGACGAATCCTGATACATTCTTAATCATGCCGGTGGGGATGCGCCAATCCATCGCCTTCCAGACAAACAGTTCCTTGACAACTGTACAGCAGGACGGAGAAAAGCTGGTGGGGGCTCTTGATGGCTCTGGAAAACATCCTTTGGTCATCCGTGAGTCCAGTGGGGCTCGTCATGGCATCATGATGGCCAAGGAGTATCGTACCCTACATGACGATCATGTTTCCCGACGGTTGTGGCATTTTTCAGCAAGATAACACACCATGTCACAAGGCTAGGAATGTGATGATGTGGTTCGAGGAATAAGGTGGTGAGTTCCAGTTGATGTGCTCTCTCCCCCAATTCGACGTATCCGAAACCGATCTAAAAGTCCTGGAATGTGATTAAACTTGGCATCAAATCTCATCACCCCTCTCTTCGGAATTTACATTCATTAGTTGACTTGTGTGCGCAGATGTGGAGCCAACTCCCTCCAGCGATCTACCAACGCTTCATTACTTTCATGCGACGACACGTCGCCGCTGTTATCCATAACAAAGGGGGCATACCGGCTATTGGTCGGGTAGTCATAATGTTCTGGCTGAACAACGTACAATGATAAATAAGAAAGACGATGTCACAATTTGGATATCTGCTGCCAGTCGCATACCACACTCTCGGCTGGTCGAAATGATCTACAGCTCCCATTACAACTCAGTACTCCGCTATAGATGCAGGGCTGGATATAGCTGACGCTGTGCCAACTCTATTTTCCATTGTGACGTCTGTTATTACTGATAAATCTGTATCTGGATTATTAACTTTCCATTTTACTGCAGCTGCACACCCCTACATGAAATCAAAAATGGAACTTAACATCTGAGGTCATCAGTTCCCTTGACTTAGAACTACTTAAACCTAACCAACCTAAGGACATCACACACATCCATGCCCGAGGCAGGATTCAAACCTGCGACAGTAGCAGCAGCGCTGCTCCGGACTGAAGCGCCAAGAACCGCTCGGCCACAGCGGCCGGCACATGAAATCATTTTCCAGGAGCGAGTACGAGGATATAATGCAAATAAGACACCACAGGTAAGCGACAGATAAGGACTAATTTCATATTTATCTGCTGCGAAGTACACTATGTATCCCGCCACTTCTTATAAAATTTCATAAAAAATATTAAGCTGTGAAAAATAATGGTACTTACTATCTTCTTTTTACAGACGCTAGGCCGCTGTTATATAATTATTTCCAACGGGACTTGTACGCCACACTGGACTCGAGGAGGAATTAATTTAGTGATCCATTTATTCCTCCTTATGTCCAGTGGGACATATACCTCCCACGTAAAATAATTATGTAACCATTAATTCTTCTGAATGTGCTTAGTGTATTCATCTCTACGATTTTCACCCTCCACGCTGCCTTCCAATACTGAATTGGTGATCCCTTGATGCTTCAGAGCATGTCCTACGAACCGATCCTTTCTTCTAGTCAAGCTGTGCCTCAAATTCCTCTTCTCTCCAATTCTGTTCAGTGCCTCCTCATTAGTTACGTGAGCTACCCATCTAATCTTCAGCATCCTTCTGTAGCACCACATTTCGAAAGCTTCTCTTCTTGTCTAAACTGTTTATCGTCCATGTTTCACTTCCATACGTAGTTAAACCCCTTAAAAATACTTTCAGAAAAGACTTCCTGACAGTATACTCGATGTTAACAAATTTCTCTTCTCCAGAGACGCTTTCCTTGCCATTGCCAGTCTACATTTTATATCCTCTGTACTTCGACCATCATCGGTTATTTTGCTTCGCAAATAGCAAAACTCATCTACTACTTTATGTGTCTCATTTCCTAACATAATTCCCTCAGAATCACTTGATTCAATTGCACTACATTCCATTACCCTAGTGTTGCTTTTGTTGACGTTCATCTTACATCCTCCTTTCAAGACTCTGCCCATTCCTTTCAGCTGCTCTTCCAGGTCCATTACTGCCTCTGACCGAATTATAATGTCATCGGCAAACCATAAATTTTTAATTTTTGCTCAATGGGTTTTAATTCCTACTCCAATTTTTTATTCTGTTTCCTTTACTGCTTGCTCAATTAGATATTGAATTGAATAACATCGGGGATAAGCTACAACTCTGTCTCACTCCCCTCCCAACCACTGCTTTCCTTTCATGCCCCTCTACTCTTATTATTAATTAACAACTGAAATTTCGAAACATGGGCTGACTCAGCAGGTGAAAACCGGTTTCTATGGTAATATGAGAAATTTTATTTAATTCAGTAATCAATGTGTTAGTGATCGAAGCAGTTCAGTGTCTTCGTGCACTAATTCCTTTCATCGTCCTATGAGTTACGGCACCCTTTGCTTTACGTACTCTAAGGTCACCCGTGTTTAATAAACTCAATTCATTAGCTTATCCGTAGTGCAACAACTGTAATTAAATTCACGTGATCCCTTGGGGCGATGTGTTTAACGGTAAGGTCATCAGGTACAGATATTGCTGACATCCACAGTGGTCTCTCCATGGCTGAGCCTTAAACTCACACAGCTAGAGAACGTTTATCTTTATTTACGAGTTTAGTTGTAAATCTTGAGTTACCACCTGCTGGTACAAGTGAACATGTGTTGATTACATTCTGTCATATATGATCCCGCGTGTTGTTGTGGTCTTCAGTCCTGAGACTCGTTTGATGCAGCTCTCCATGCTACTCTGTCCTGTGCAAGCTTCTTCATCTCCCAGTACCTACTGCAACCTACATCCTTCTGAACCTGCTTAGTGTATTCATCTCTTGGTCTCCCCCTACGATTTTTACCCTCCACGCTGCCCACCAATACTAAATTGGTGATCCCTTGATGCCTCAGAACACGTCCTACCAACCGATCCCTTCTTCTGGTCAAGTTGTGCCACAAACTTTTCTCCCCAATCCTATTCAATACTTCCTCATTAGTTATGTGATCTACCCATCTAATCTTCAGCATTCTTCTGTAGCACCACATTTCGAAAGCTTCTATTCTCTTCTTGTCCAAACTATTTACTGTCCATGTTTTACTTCCATACATGGCTACACTCCATACAAATACTTTCAGAATGACTTCCTGGTACTTAAATCTATACTCGATGTTAACAAATTTCTCTTCTTCAGAAACGCTTTCCTTGCCATTGCCAGTCTACATTTTATATCCTCTCTACTTCGACCATCATCAGTTATTTTGCTCCCCAAATAGCGTAACTCCTTTACTACTTTATGTGTCTCATTTCCTAATCTAATACCCTCAACATCACCCGACTTAATTCGACTACATTCCATTATCCTCGTTTTCCTTTTGTTGATGTTCATCTTATACCCTCCCTTCAAGACACCAACCATTCCGTTCAACTGCTCTTCCAAGTCCATTGCTGTCTCTGACAGAATTACAATGTCATCGGCGAACCTCAAAGTTTTTATTTCTTCTCCATGGATTTTAATACCTACTCCGAATTTTTCTTTTGTTTCCTTTACTGCTTGCTCAATATACAGATTGAATAACATCGGGGAGAGGCTACAATTCTGTCTTACTCCTTTCCCAACCACTGCTTCCCTTTCATGTCCCTCGACTCTTATAACTGCCATCTGGTTTCTGTACAAATTGTAAATAGCCTTTCGCTCCCTGTATTTTACCCCTGCCACCTTTAGAATTTGAAAGAGAGTATTCCAGCCAACATTGTCAAAAGCTTTCTCTAAGTCTACAAATGCTAGAAACGTAGGTTTGCCTTTCGTTAATCTTTCTTCTAAGATAAGTCGTAAGGTCAGTATTGCCTCACGTGTTCCAGTATTTCTACGGAATCCAAACTGATCTTCCCCGCGTATAATAACGTAATGGTGACAATATAGGCCATCTCATAATGAACAATGCCAAATCCTTAATAAAACCATACGAACTCAGTGTCGATGCGAGACAAAGGCACAAGAAAAAGAAGAATATTCTCAACGTGCTCCGTCAATGCTAGAAACCTCCCATTAGAAAAATTCATGAATTACTGTGCTGGTAAACCCCTTACGTTATTTAATTTTCAAACAGATGAGCAAAAATGAACGTACTCAAGACATTTCTCTCTTTTCTTATTCTGATCATCACTAAACTGACACACAATATTTTTTGCGCAACGCAATCTGACTTTCAATAATCCCTACAAAAGAATGGCCGTGACTAACAATAACCTATACCTTTCGTCAATCACTTACCTCACAAAAGTCTTCGTTACTCGAACTACTGCAATACAGTGAGCGCCAATACTACCAGCTAAATAAAAGATTCTAATTACAGAAGGCACTAACTACTGATAGGCATAGTTAGCAAATGAAAGATTTTGATAGAGAACAAACAATGTATTTACCTTAATAATGTTCAAAAGTCATCATATATATATATATATATATATATATATATATATATATATATATATATATATATATATACTCCTGGAAATTGAAATAAGAACACCGTGAATTCATTGTTCCAGGAAGGGGAAACTTTATTGACACATTCCTGGGGTCAGATACATCACATTATCACACTGACAGAACCACAGGCACATAGACACAGGCAACAGAGCATGCACAATGTCGGCACTAGTACAGTGTATATCCACCTTTCGCAGCAATGCAGGCTGCTATTCTCCCATGGAGACGATCGTAGAGATGCTGGATGTAGTCCTGTAGAACGGCTTGCCATGCCATTTCCACCTGGCGCCTCAGTTGGACCAGCGTTCGTGCTGGACGTGCAGACCGCGTGAGACGACGCTTCATCCAGTCCCAAACATGCTCAATGGGGGACAGATCCGGAGATCTTGCTGGCCAGGGTAGTTGACTTACACCTTCTAGAGCACGTTGGGTGGCACGGGATACATGCGGACGTGCATTGTCCTGTTGGAACAGCAAGTTCCCTTGCCGGTCTAGGAATGGTAGAACGATGGGTTCGATGACGGTTTGGATGTACCGTGCACTATTCAGTGTCCCCTCGACGATCACCAGTGGTGTACGGCCAGTGTAGGAGATCGCTCCCCACACCATGATGCCGGGTGTTGGCCCTGTGTGCCTCGGTCGTATGCAGTCCTGATTGTGGCGCTCACCTGAACGGCGCCAAACACGCATACGACCATCATTGGCACCAAGGCAGAAGCGACTCTCATCGCTGAAGACGACACGTCTCCATTCGTCCCTCCATTCACGCCTGTCGCGACACCACTGGAGGCGGGCTGCACGATGTTGGGGCGCGAGCGGAAGACGGCCTAACGGTGTGCGGGACCGTAGCCCAGCTTCATGGAGACGGTTGCGAATGGTCCTCGCCGATACCCCAGGAGCAACAGTGTCTCTAATTTGCTGGGAAGTGGCGGTGCGGTCCCCTACGGCACTGCGTAGGATCCTACGGTCTTGGCGTGCATCCGTGCGTCGCTGCGGTCCGGTCCCAGGTCGACGGGCACGTGCACCTTCCGCCGACCACTGGCGACAACATCGATGTACTGTGGAGACCTCACGCCCCAAGTGTTGAGCAATTCGGCGGTACGTCCACCCGGCCTCCCGCATGCCCACTATACGCCCTCGCTCAAAGTCCGTCAACTGCACGCTGTCGCGGCATGCTACCAGTGTTAAAGACTGCGATGGAGCTCCGTATGCCACGGCAAACTGGCTGACACTGACGGCGGCGGTGCACAAAATGCTGCGCAGCTAGCGCCATTCGACGGCCAACACCGCGGTTCCTGGTGTGTCCGCTGTGCCGTGCGTGTGATCATTGCTTGTACAGCCCTCTCGCAGTGTCCGGAGCAAGTATGGTGGGTCTGACACACCGGTGTCAATGTGTTTTTTTTCCATTTCCAGGAGTGTATATTTCAGTTCATGATATACCATATTACAAATCTACTCTTTCTGATGGACACACGTCCAGATCGTCCGCTCTCAAAATTCTACCATCTCTCTCCCCACATCCCCCACTGCTGGCGGCTCTCCTCCAATTGCACATCGCTACTTGCTGTTCACATCCAACTGCCCGACATTACAATAGCGAATATTCCCACAATGCCAACCAGCGACAGACTGCACACAGCACACAGCCAGTGATTTTCATACAGAGCTCTACGTGGCGTTACCAACATAAAAACCTAAACAGCCAACTTACATCTTGACAATTAATTTTCCGTTTCATGAACACCAAGTCCAATGACACTATTTATTAAATGTCATGTCTATAAGGTAAGACATTGCCGTCTATAATTTTCTATGACTGAAGAGGTATGTATCGAGTTTAGTATGCCACGGGACGCAGTGACGAGAACAAGACTGTTTCCACATCTGAACCGAATAGTTGACTGTGTCAGTTGTCATTCACCTAAATTTTACAATACCTGCGTGTAGACATCCGGTAGTTTACGTGACAGAATCCAAGTTGAAACTGTCTTTGAATTCCCAGACACACACAAGAAGAATTAATAACGAAGCATTCCTAAGGCGCCAAATTGAATGTGCACAGAAGTCCATTTCGACTCTTGTCCTTACAGCCATCTGAAACTGGACCGGCCCGCGTCTCTGGAGGTCTTCTTCGGAGGTCGTTGGGCAGAGTTCCGGAGGGAAAGTGTCAGTCCGCAGTTGGTCATCGTGGCAGATGGGAAATTACCTTCCTTTTCAGCGAGCGGACAACTGCAAGAAGCGGCGTCGCAAGCCACCCCGTCGGCTGGCCGTGATTGGCTCGCAGGAAATAGCCGTTCAGTGGGAGGCCACCGGCGGCTAGGTTTTCTTTATATTACGACTGCGGTAACTGGTGGGGGCGGGCGAGTTGGCGTGAGAGCAAAGAGGAGTGGGCTGGGCGAGGAGCGGGTGAGCACAGGGAAGGGGGTGGGGGGGGGGGAGGCGCCGTGGCCAGAGTCCAAAGGAGCCGGTAATAACTCCCGCCGGCAATTACGTCAGAAGCGGTGAGCCCTGCGAAGGGAAAGTCCCTCAGCCCGGAGCGACGGCCGCTGTTCGCCGTGCGAGACAAATGACCGCACACCGACTTCTTTTAATGGTAATAAGACGAACGGGTGCCAATAAGTTCCCTTTTCCAGACTTCTCGCCTTTACCTTTCTTTTTCGTTGCTTTCTGCCCTCCGCAGTTGGATGCTTAAATCCGTTTATTACGCTGAAAGCTTCCTAGAACTTTCGAAGTGTAGCTGGAATACCCTCTACGACATTGTTTTACGGATCGTTCACGAATCATTGATCGATACGTGGCACCCATCCAGATAAGAAAGAAGCAGAAGCAGCGTCACAATTCATCATTCGGAAGTTTCAATATTGGCAAATGCGTTTCGAGCAACCGAAAACTGTCAGATTAAACAGAAATATCTCGATTAACAGCCCAGTTACTTGGCTGATGTAGGGATGATATTTGCAGTAGCACAGAATGATAAGAAGTCACATGGCTTAGGAACGTAATTCATGATGTCAGCGAAACTGAATACCGGCTATTTCAGTGATAGGATCTTACTTGATTCGGATTACAGATACAGGCAACCATGCGGAGCCGACCGACCGCCGCGCCATCCCCTGCGGTATGCTGTCATTCGGATGTGGAATGAAGGGCCATGGCACTAGCATACCGCTCTCACGCGCTTTATCAGCTTTCCGGTACTTGGAATTGCTACTTCCCAGTCAAGTAGCTCGTCAATTGGCAGCAAGAGACTAAATGAACGGCATTTGAGGCATTAATCTCCCAACAAGAAGAAATCTACGGCAATTTATCAATGGACTGAAAACATCAATTGGCAGGAAAAATCGAATAATAAGTATTTCTCTGTAAGAATTGTCTGCAATCATCTGTATTTGTATGAGCAGTCGCTATCAGTTTCCAAGGATTAGTCAACCTATCATCGGAAGTATGGCGAGGTAACTTATGCGTCACACAGCCACAGTTGCATCGAGTCACCATCAGCTTCTGCAGCTGTACCGTGTTGCAGGTTCTGCAGTGAGAAAGCATACTATTCACCCCTAAACCATATGACGGCTCCTGCCGAACTTAGATTGACACCTCCTCGCTTAACAGCTTTACACTTTAATTAATAATTGTTGTATAGTTTCGAAATGCTGTCATAATTATCATAGTGCAGATCATACGACTGTTTTTGGTCATTAATTTTCATATTCAGTTTTTCCTGGGTACCATTATAATCGATTACATTAGCTGCCACAATTATTGCGAATTAGAAAGGAACATCCTCACCATTATACTAGATTTCTATTTATATATTTACCGTATGACATGCCCAAAGCATATATACAAAAACTATCATTACAATGCAAAAGGATATATCAATATATTTGATATACTGAACATATCCATGCAAATGGCCAATGTAATATGATACATAGAGATATGACATGTATCATGCGAGACAATGGGCTATTGGTTACACACCGATGTCCAGAGCTTGGATCCACTTCATAGCTCGAGGCGTGGCTTTTATACTCTTCTGATCCACTGAATTTCATAGCAGGGCACACTTTTGTGATGAGAGTTTTCTCAGGTGCTCCACAGTCACAACTTGGTTTATCTACGAACCCCTATATATAGAGGGTGGCCTTGCATTTAGTGTGGCCACTTCGGTTACGATTGAGCTTAACCCAGTGTTTCCTAGCAAATTCGCACCCTTTTAGTGCTTTTGAGCAGTCAGTTATAAGGTTATAATTACTGCCGGGGTACTCCCATTCCCTATTCTAAGCGTCTGCAAGTTTCAAGCTATCTTCTCCTCTTATGTAGCTGTTATTCCACATCGGGCTTAGTGACTTCAATCGGTGATTTGATAAATTTATAATGACATCTTGAATAGGTAGGCATTTTGCGTTATCTATTTGTGTAATTTTTCCCATTCCTTAACAGATATTTCCTGCCGTCTTAGTTTTGGCGGTACTATGTTGGTGATGACGGAGAACCATAGCATTGGTGCAGCTTTTAATGTTTCGGTGATACGAATGGTATCGTGGAGCTGCACGTCTACCATGTTGGTCTGGTGGCTTCTCTGCCAGACAACAGTAGAGTATTTTGAAGTAGTGTAGACTATTGATGTTGCTGCTGTTCGTAGAGTTGATGCATCTGGATCTTAGGAACAACACGCCAATTTCCTAATTATATCATTCGGTGTTTTGGGCATCTGATCAATATTTTTAATGTGTTCTTTGTAGGTTAGGGTGCAGCCTTGTGCTATGCCCTACTATTTAGGATGGAAGTGGTGTTTCACCCTCTGTAGGTCAAAAAACACGCTGAGCCTTTCATTGGATGCTTTGTTGTTCAGGTGAAAAGCGCATACATCTGTGTTAGAAGTGTTTAGGTGCAGATACGATTTTCTGTAATATTTGTTAAGAACTTCAAGGTCACACATTACAGTCTTGGTCCCTTGTTCGAGAGATTTGCTTTGCACTGCACGTCGTCAGCGTATCCGAATCTTTTGCTCACTGTTAAGGCATACCACTGGTTTAGAGGTAGAATAGTAGTGGTGCTAGGACTGAGCCTTGGGGTAGGCCAATCTTGATATTAAAAGAGTTACATTACACTTGTCACTCTAAAGCAGCGATTGGTGAGCATGTTGTTCAGAAGAGTCATGAGCCGAAAGCATGGGATAGCTTTCTTCAGTTACTGCATGAGTCCACCATCCAGCCAAACTATATCGTAGGCAGCTGTTAGGTTTACGAATACCACTGATGTTTTCAGTCCTCTTTGAAAGCCAGCTTCTATGTATGATGTGAAAGCCAGTACTTGCTCGCAGCAGTTACGTATTTTGCGGAAGCTTGCCTGCAATGATGGTGTCACTTCATCTACATCCTTATAGATACGGTTGTATAGGAGTCGTTCCAGCAATTTGTAGCTTACCCTCAGTAATGCTGTTGGGTGATAGCTTGCTGGATCCTTGCGTGGCTTCCCTGGTTTGAGTATTGGTACAGTGTGAGCTATTTTAAACTGTTGTGGGATCTTACCGGTGTTGAGAATGTTGTTATAGAAATCTCTTAGCCAAGTCGTGCCGTTCTTTCGTAGATGTTTGATGAATTCTGGGAAGATCCCGTACTTGCCAGATGCTTTCCTATTTTTAAGGCTCCTTATAGCTTCTTTCATTTCAAACTCGGCAAAGGTGTTCGAGTAATATGGGTGAGGTTGCAGATTTTTGGCCATCTCGTCTAATTCTTTCTTTACTTCAGCTGTAGCTGTTCGGTGCGGAGGAACATATTCAGTTGGTTGTTTAATGTGCTGTGCTATATGTGAGGCCCGCAAGGTTGGTTCACTAATGGTTTTAGAAGAAGAAGAGCCCAATTTCCTTAGTAGTGTGCATACATTTCTCCTGGAGAGGGTAAAATTCAGCTCTGATGTTAATGTTTTCCTTGCTTGTTTCCGTTTTTGGTTTAATGATTCTAGTATTTGTCTTCCCTTTTCGGTATGACCGCTCTCACTGTGCTCTTGGAATAGCTTTCAGTGACCTCGTCACAGCAAGGGAAATATTCTTTACGATACCCTCGGGGTACGTTTCTCTTGGCAGCACTGATTATCATCCCGATAAATCGTTTATAGTTTTCTACTTTACGTTAAATCCATCGAATATTGTCTTCTATTTCTTTCTTATACTGCGGCCAATTTGCTTTGTTGAAGTTCTATCGTGGCTTCCTGATGGAGTTTACTAGGGAGATTCTATACCCACGGTGACTAGCATAGGCCTGTGATGATTGTTTAGGTGGTTCTTTAACACTTTCTTTGTGTAGGGTAAAGGGATATTATTAGTGTCTTTGCTAACCATACACAAGTCTGGGTGGGCGTTTGTGTTCCATCTTGCGGATCGGAAAGTTTTCAGGTCCTCTGCATCGTAGCTCACATGTTGATCTTCTTTTTCTATCCACTACAGTTTTGCACCCTTTCCATTAGTGTTGCTAATATATATATATAAGGTTGAGGGAAGGTGGGAAGTACAGAATTTACCCAGGTTTTTTCGGGGTTTTGTAAGCAGTCATGATAATTACTCTGTAGTGACTGAGAGCTTTCCTGATGTATACAGCTGACACATGGTTAGTGGACGGTATGTGTGCTATCAGCTTATATCCTGTGATATTTATTCTTGCTTCAGGAGCTTCTGGTGGCTGGTGAGTTCCTTGAAGATCTATTATGTCGATGCTATTATCAGTTGCCAATCTGCTTAGGTATTCGCATTTGTCTATGGAGATTCATTCTACATTGTTTTGCAAGATATTTAATTTGGGGCCAAAGTGCCTTGTCAGTTGGCGTTTAAAAATGCCATTCTTGTTTTGTTTTCGCTGCTGCCGGTGAGGACCGTGAGCGATCGCTGATCCAGTACGGTCGCCCTTTGTGTAGACTTTTCGCCGTCTTTTTCTTGAAGGACTTTGCCCGGAATGCACCACCTTGGAGGTCGTCTACACGTCGCACCCCCTAGTTTTCAATGAAATTCCACTACAAAATTCTGCTGTAAGTAGTTTAGTAATTGTAACAAATGATTGAAACAGGGACTCATTTCCTGGTACGATTTTATTCAGTGTTACAGTAACAAACAAGTCAAAAGAAGTCTTCCACTCTGCGTGATCGGAGAGAGGGAGTAATTGACTCCCATATTGCTGTTGCAGCTGAGGTCCGTGATCCATTCGGGCAGTGAAAAGAAGAAACACCGAAAGCGCAACATTACATGTGAAAATTACACATTACATATCTGCCTCAGCACTGGGCGCTGCTTTCGGATGCTGCTTAGTTCTTTTACAAATAAGTTCAAAACTACAGTATGATAAATTACTGTCACTCTTCTAGCTAGTGGGTGGATGCGAGCTGGCAACTTCGTTTTGCGTATATGGTACATTGGCGGATATGGATACTTTTTAAAGTCAACATCTGTCCAACAGCCTCTACACGTCGTTCACAATCCATAACGGAATTTACGAAGTCTAAGTAAAACATGCTTTAAGTTTCCTTATTTATACTCATTGCGACATTCGTTAACAGAGAGATCTATACCTAAAATCTTAAACAGCTGCATATTATAGAATGTGACGAGCAACAACAAAAACTGATGAAGCTGGTTCTCATTGACTCTCTCTGAAAATTGCTTCACTGACATGGCGTGATGGTTCATAGACTTCTGTCTCACGTTGGAGAAACTCACATATTAGTATTATTAAAGGCTTTAAACCATTCAGTGCTTACGTCATTCGATGGATATATGTGAGAAATTCTTTGAAAATGGATTCTGTGGATTCTTGAACCCTTCAGACTTATTTATTTCACTGTCAAATTTTATAACGTCCCACTCTTTCTTAATGGTGGGTTTAAGAGTAAACTACAACCTACAATGGAATAAGTGTTGAGTCTTGAGTTTGGAACGTAGTTAAAGATATTATTTTTGCCACTCCCTAACATTTTTAGGTACACCAGACTACAGTGTCAGGCGATTAATATAAAGGAAATTAGAAATAATTGTTGTCATCAAAAATGTATATCATGTGATATGTATTTCTCCGGACAAAGTTTTAAGCACCTTTATACACTGATCAGACACAACATTATGATTACCGACGTACTATCGATATAAAACCGTCCAGAGATAGCAGCGTTAGCCGGCGTGGAATGACTGCTAGGTAGACACAGGGACGGTGCATGTAGTATCAGCGATCGTGCTGCTTGTGTGTAGAATGGGGAAGAAGCGCGATGTACCTGAGTTTGACCGATGGAAAACTGTGATGGCCCTTAGGCTTGGCACGAGCATTTTGGAAACTGCAAGACTTGTCGGGTGCTCGAAGAGTGCTGCGATGAGTGTCTTCAACGTGTGGCGAAACTAGGTGAAACCACGTGCAGACGCCGAGGGTTGGGGGGCCACCCCTCATTACAGATGTCGGACGTCGTTCGTGCGCAGACTGGTAAAATAGGACAGGCGGCGAATTGTGGCGGAACTAACATGCTTTATTGTTGGGCAGAGTACAAATGTGCCTGAACACATAGCGCACCGAACACTCCTAACTATGGCGTCTGCATGTGCAAATTTTAACATCTTGATATCGATTGAAATGGGCACGTGACCATCGGCACTGAACGTTGGCGCAGTGACAGAGCGTTAAATGATCCCATGAATCGCTGATGGGAGGACACGAATCCGTCGTCTTCCAGGGTAATAGCTCCTTGACATCCGTACTGTGGGACGGAGAGAAACAGTCGACATCTCTGTTATGCTCTGTGGAACATTCAAATGGGCATCCATGGGTCCGGTGGAGCTCGTGCAAGGCTCCATGATCGCCAAGGTGTATCGTACACTGGTTGAAGACCACATACACCCCGTCATGACGATAATGGTTCGCGACTGGAGTAACACTCATCAACATGATAATGCGCCATGTCACGAGGCCAGTAGTATGATGGAGTGGTTCCATTGATGAGCTGGCCCTCCACCTCGCCAGATGTAAACCCAATCACATGTGGGATGTGATCGAACGTGGCATCAGATCTCTTCCTCCTCCTCCAGCCCCCCCCCCACCTCCTTCCCCAGATTATACGGGACTTGTGTGTGAAGATGTGCTACCAACTCCATCCAGCGACCTATCAAAGCCTCATTGTTTCCATGCCACAACGCTTCATCGCTGCTATCCGTGCCACAGGTGGACGTACTGGATGTTAGAGAGGTCATCATAATGTTGTGGCTGATCAGTATATATCTATAAAGTACTCACGGTAATCTGGGCTCTGATGTTTGCACACAGTCAAAAATGGTTCAAATGGCTCTGAGCACTATGGGACTTAACATCTATGGTCATCAGTCCCCTAGAACTTAGAACTACTTAAACCTAACTAACCTAAGGACAGCACACAACACCCAGCCATCACGAGGCAGAGAAAATCCCTGACCCCGCCGGGAATCGAACCCGGGAACCCGGGCGTGGGAAGCGAGAACGCTACCGCACCACCACGAGATGCGGGCTTTGCACACAGTCATTCTCGTCCCCATTCCTAAAGCAAACACTAACAATGAGTGCTGGGAGGAGGACAGATAACAATTTATTAGTTACGGAGGATTATCGCAGTGCATTATTGCTTTAGACTGCGACAATGTTATGTATACGAAGGCGGAGTCGCCGAGGCACAAAGTGACAGCTCCCGCACGGACAATAAGGTGGCAGTCGTTTTCCAGACGGCCGGCGTAGATACGGGTCAGAGAGAAACTACTTAAGACATTTAGTGCAGTTTGCAAATTCCAGGTTTGAAATCCCCCAACTAATCAGAATATTTACACTTCTAGACCAACATACTATAGCGAGTGTATGTTTAATTTAGCGTATGCAAGAAGAAACGGAAATCGCTAATAAAATTCAATTAATGAAAAAGGTTGTGCGAGTTGGACAGCGCAATCTTCGCACAGTGCCAGGGAAGAGAGAAAACAGAGTAATGCCGTTTCCTGTGTAGAACTTTGCTATTAAGTCTAATGTGACCTACTTCCACATTGGCTGGCAGATTGCTAGAGAGTTTGGTCGTGATTACTAATAAGTAAAACGAAAGGCCGTTTGAACGCGGCCCAGTATAGGCTTTAAATGTCGTGTCCTCTTCTAGAGTATGTAACGTTCCCTGGCAGCACACTCACTCTAAATAAAATGAAATGACATTTAATTGTACTATATACGCCGC
This sequence comes from Schistocerca cancellata, assembly GCF_023864275.1. NCBI lineage: Eukaryota > Metazoa > Arthropoda > Insecta > Orthoptera > Acrididae > Schistocerca > Schistocerca cancellata. The sequence goes on from NC_064627.1 coordinate 524,721,679, forward strand.
TATGAAGCAATTCGTATGTACTGTAATTGTTTAACAAAAAATATCTTTTAATTTTGTGTAAAGGACATTCGTTATTATTGTAATATTTTCTGTAATAATATTCTCGATGTATTTATGATTGTAATATTTCTATACTCATAATGTAATTACGAAATATGTTAATATCTGCGATAAAAAAATGTAAAATATAGCCACAGAGGAAAATAATGTTGTAGGATTACAAATATATGTTAATGGTCAGCAATAATATAAATAGCACTGCATGGTGTGCGTTCTTTGTCGTCTTCCTCGAGAGCTGTGAGAGAGAGGAACCTTAGCATTTTACGAATGAATAGACTTCTTTTGTCTATATCTATCTTTAGCCGCCATTAGAGGAGAAATTACAAAGTAATGTAAGTTTAATTATTGTTGTGGTCTAAATACATTATAATTTATCAAAATTGTGTATTACTAATATTAATTAGCTTGCCCATGTCATCTACAATATTTCTTTAAAGAATTTTCAGCATTTTTAGCGATTATCGTTGGTGTTGCTGGGCTGTGCCGCGACCGAACGATTTGCAGCGGCGGCACATTTAAAAAAATTGTTCCGCAAAAAAATTAACCAAACCCGTAAATCGGGAGCAGATAAAATTAGCAGTGAATTACTAAATATTTTTCTTTTACAGCGATCCTGAGGCTGACAGAATTTATTACCGGTTTTACATTTGTGCATTCACAGGCGGATAATTAACGTTGAAGTTGTTAATCTGTTGGTTCTTTCCATTTCTAAAACAAATAACTTAAACGTATAGTGAAGTATGTTTTGTCAATGATAATTAAACGTTCATGTCGGCTTGGCAATATTTAACCATTTTATGCTAACAGAGACAGTCTTGTGTACCATAGCTAACGCCGGGAAAGAATTCAGTAAATATTTAAAGACAAACCACTGCATTTAGAAATGTGTGCCAAGGCCGAAATACGTAAAAAAAAATTTAAGTTATACAATTTTCAACTAAATGTTCTTAATCAGTTAGTATGAATTTATCAGCATGAGAGGGTTGCTAAGGTTCACGTAATTTTAAATGTGCTTGATTCTGTCTAAATGAATTTTCATTACCACACGTAAATAAGGGGTTCTACAACAAAGTTCGTACTCGTACTGAAAGAGTAAATAACAAAAATATTCAAATCCATTAACATTTTTATAATTTTTTTACATAATATATATATATATATATATATATATATATATATATATATATATATATATATATTTTTTTTTTCATCAAAAGTAGCAGTACTCGCTGAAGTGAGACTTACACTTGAAATAACAACTGTTTATTACAAGGACTGTCCTAAAGAGGACCTCTGAGAATAATGTCTACGAGTTCATGCGTGTGGTCTTAGACATGTATTCGTTATTTTTCATGCTCCATCTGGTCCATTTCCGGCGTTCTTTCATCCACATTTTATGTTCGTGATTTTGGTGATCCCACTGAAAGCCCTTTTCTTGTAAGTAAAATTCCGTTTCAAACTGGAAGTACCTTTGGCATTTGATTGCTTTGAGGGTTTTAGTTATTTCATTAATACCAGCTGCAGGTATTTTGTTGCATTCCACAAAGTTTTCTCGAATGAGTTTTATTGAATCTGCAGTGGGTACTGAGGTGTACATGTTCTCTGTGTCGAAAGAGATGGGGTGATGCTGTTTGTGGGATATGTAAGTCCTTTACTTGTATCATGAGTTCAATTGTGTTTTCACTGTTCTGCTGTTTTTCATTTCGTAATGCTGCATTATGATTTTATTCATGTGTTGGGGTATATGGTATGATGGTGCGCTCACGAAATTAAAGAAAAAGCGAATTTTACTTACAAGAAGAAGTACTTCCAGTGGAATCCAGAGGGATCACGAATACCAGGAACACTGGCAAACATATTAATCAATCACACAGAAAACACAATTTTTGATACAGTCATCACAAAGGAAGAATACAAAATTGTTTACTGATACAGATATGTGGATGACATAATCTGTACAGAAGATGAACAAACAGAGAAAATGGAAAACCTGCATACAAACTTTAATAATACACGCAAATATATTCAGTTCACCATGGAAAGAGAAACACAAAAGCAAATACATTTCTTGGATACAACAATAAACAGAGACAACAATAAACACACAATTGTAATCTTCAGAAAACCAGCAGCCACAGACACAAGTTCACACTTGAGCCACTTAAAAAACAAGAAGAAAACACTACAAAGTGTAACATAGCAACATGCTGTAACTACCACATAATACGTTTATTATATGTATAGAAAGGAACATGTATCAGAGGCCACTGAAGATGGTTCACAAATAAAAGAAGCGAAAGGCGTATGGCAATATACAAACTGCCTTGAATTGGTTGCGTAGATGGAACATAGCTCCACGAATTTTAAAGCAACTAAGATAAGACGGGAAACAGGGAAAATGATAATGTCTTCTGCACGTGAGAACAGCTATGTACTGAGGAGCAGAGAGGATTACAGACAGAGTTCCACGAGTCTGGTAACTCATAGGCAGTGTCCTGACGAGCAACAAGTGCTGTGACGACACGGTCCTATGGGGCTGAGATATCGTAGGTGGTCTACTGGTAACAGCACGGTCCCACAAGGCTATGGGCTCGTCGGCAGTCAAAACAAATACTGCGAAGCGGTGCCTTCGAGCGGCTGGTGGAAGCGCAGCGTCAGACGTGGCTCAGTACGAGGGCGACACGTTGGCGGATAGCGAGGTGGCAGCAGCAGGTGGGGTCCATAGACCTGACCTGAGGCAGCTGTTGCTTGCTCGGGGCTCTGGACGTAACTGGCGCTCCCAGGGGGCGATGTGACGTCTTATATACACGCCTGTGGAAGGGTACGTGCTTAGTATAACGCGAGAAAGTGACGTTCGGATGTAAAATACAGTACTGGCCATTAAAATTGCTACACCACGAAGATGACGTGCTACAGACGCGAAATTTAACCGACAGGAAGAAGTTGCTGTGAAATACAAATGATTAGCTTTTCAGAGAATTCACACAAGGTTGGCTCCGGTGGCGAAACCTACAATGTGCTGACATAAGGAAAGTTTTCAACCGATTTCTCACTCACAAACAGCAGCTGACCGGCGTTGCCTGGTGAAACGTTGTTGTGATGCCTCTTGTAAGGAGGAAAAATGCGCAATATTACGTTTCCGACTTTGATAGAGGTCGGATTGTGGCCTATCGCGATTGCGGTTTACAGTATCGCGACATTGCTGCTCGCGTTGGTCGAGATCCAATGACTGTTAGCAGAATATGGAATCGGTTGGTTCAGGAGGGTAATACGGAACGCCGTGCTGGATCCCAACGGCCTCGTATCACTAGCAGTCGAGATGACAGGCACCTTATCCTCATGGCTGTAGCGGATCGTGCAGCGACGTCTCGATCCCTGAGTCAACACATGCAGCAGCATGGACTATCAACTCGGAGACCATGGCTACGGTTACCCTTGACGCTGTATCACAGACAGGTGTGCCTGCCTTGGTGTACTCAACGACGAACCTGGGTGTACGAATGGCAAAATGTCATTTTTTCGGATGAATCCAAGGTCTGTTTACTGCATCCTGATGGTTGCATCCGTGTTTGGCGACATCGCGGTGAACGCACATTGGAAGCGTGTATTCGTCATCACCATAATGGCGTTTCACCTGGCGTGATGGTATCGGGTGCCACTGGTTACTCGTCTCGGTCACCTCTTGTTCCCATTAACGGCATTTTGAGCAGTGGACCTTACATTTCAGATGTGTTACGACCCGTGGCCCGTGGCTCTACCCTTCATTCGATCCCTGCGAAAACCTACATTTCAGCAGGATAATGCGCGACCGCATGTTTCAGGTGCTACAAGGGCCTTTCTAGATACAGAAAATGTTCGACTTTTGCCCTGGCCAGCACATTCTCCAGATCTCTCACCAATTGAAAACGTCTGGTCAATGGTGGCCGAGCATGCTCTGTTTCACTCTATGCCCAGGCGTATCAAGGCCGTTATTACGGCCAGAGGTGGTTGTTCTGAGTACTAATTCCTCATGATGTACGCACCCAAATTGCGTGAAAATGTAACCACATGTCAGTTGCAGTGTATTAGTCCAATGAATACCCGTTTATCATCTGCATTTCTTCTTGGTGTAGCAATTTTAATGGCCAGTACTGTAGTTCTCGCATTTGCAGCGCTGTGTGCTGAGACTTGCACGAAACTAGCGCCCCCGGACAATGTGTCGGCTGCTAGCGGCTTCGCTGTACTCACTATCTTGCCTCTTCTTTTTACAAATAACCTCCTGTATGAGGCAGGGGCTGTACCTGGCCTTCGGAACATATACACAAATGTGGTGGCCAGATTATGCAGTGGCAGCCTTACATGATCAACAGCGAAAACGTAATAGTGTCGACTTACATATTTCCAGTACGCCGTTCATGAACCGCCTGGTAATGAAAGACGCTAGTACACAAATACCTCACCTTCCTGTACTTTGTTTGTCTCAAAGTGACCAACTTCCAGGAGCATACCCATTTGATAGTAATTAAAATAATGGACCTTGTAACCTCCCCACAAAAATTTAAAAAGAAAATATTTAATAAAAATGGGACCAAGTGAAACCTTCCCACAAAAATGTTGACCGGACAATAATTTGAATGTTAACAAGAATACAACCTAACGTAATCTCCCAGCAAATCAATTCAATGACAATGACCATTAGACAAAAATTAGCAATCTGACCCAAGTATAAATTCCTCACAAAACAAAATGAAAGTCAATTCAGTGATAAGAAAATCTCAGTGATAATGAAATTTCAATTAAACCGAAATATCGGTCTTTGGCCCTGTACAAAAATCAGAATTAAATTCTTACCTCATTGTAACTGCTAGTCACATTTCTGCTCTTATTCTTGCGCACAGCTTGGAGGAACTGCATTGCAAATAATAATATTCCTTTTTTTTTTAATTTAACTGAGACTTTTGTTTAAGGGAAGTGGAACTTCAATTAAATAATTTTTTTTTTGTAAAATTGCTTTTGAAATCAAAATTATTATTGGGGCACTTGTTGGAAATTAATTACAATAAATAAACTTTACATTATCTGATGATTACCTTAATTAACAATATACCTCATTCAGCATCTTGACCAGTGTTGCCCACAGACTGCTCTGCATGACGACTACTAGCGTACTCCACGACGACTACCACTGAACTGCTCTCAACGACTGACTGACAGACTGAGAACCGCTCGCAACACTCGCGCGGTCAAGCGCATACTCTCTGGTCACAGATGCTACAATGCCTCGCCATCGCTGCTATGTTAACAAGAACACAACCTAACGTAATCTCCCAGCAGATAAATTTACTGACAATGACAATTAAACAGAAATTCGCAATCTGACTCTGGTGTAAGCTTCCGCAAAAATAATGAAAAAACAATTCAGAGCTAATGAAATCTCAGTGATAATGATAATTCAATTAAACCGAAATATCGGTCTTTGGCCCTGTGCAAAAAATCATAATTAATTTCTTACCTTATTCGAAACTGCATGTCAAAGTTCTGCTCTTATTGTTGGCCACGGCTTGGAGGAAATTCATCGCAAATATAAATTTGAATTTAAGGGAAACTTTTCTTTAAGGAAATGCAAGGGAGATATTATTTCAAAAAGGATTGTTTGTTAAAAATGCTTAGTTTGAAAACAAAATTATTATTGGGGCCTTTGTTGGAAATTAATTACAATAAATAAACTTTACATTATCTGATGATTACCTTAATTAACAATATACCTCATTGAGCATCTTGACCAGAATGCCATATCGACGCTCCCCGACTGCGTCCCGCTCGCGACCGTGACAGGACCAGACCACTACTGAACTGCTCTCAACGACTACTAACTGAGTACAGCCGAACTGCTTGCAACACTCGCGCGGTCAAGCGCAGACTAACCACGAAAATAGGCTCTCTGGTCAAAGATTTTAACGTGCCTCACCATCGCTGCTATGTTACATACGTGTTTCATAACCCTCCACTGGGGGGGCAAAAATTTGGCAGCGATGGTGAGTCATTTGGACTTGCCATCGCAAGAAATTTTTACAATTTACAGAATATTCAAATTTAGTACATAAGTTAAATGTTGTGCACATGCACCGAGTACAAAACATTTCAGACAAAGACAAAGTGAGTACAAAACATAGTAGCAAATCAGAAAAATGTATATAAGAATTATTTGACAGATAAAGTGCACAGGCACTGAAAAAATTCTTTAACATATTCAGAACAAATAAACAGACTGGCAAAAAAAAAAAATTATGTTGACAAGTGACATGAGTGCACATGCACTGCAGTTGAGAACATATCAGTAAATGATGAAATGTATATACAATGAGTAACAAATGACATAAGTGCATACGCACTGAAGTATTGAATATACAGAATAAGTACAAATCATATTGAAAAATGGGAAAAGTGCACAGGCACTGAAGTTCAATAGAAAACATATTAACACACAACATAAGTGCACATGCACTGTAGTTCAGAAGATATCATTAAAATAAAATAATAAAAAAAATGTATATACAATATAAAAGACAAGAGTGCACATACTGTACTTGAGAACAAATCAAAAAAATGTCTTAGGCATTTTTGCAATAAATAAACATAATGGCAAAAAATCATATCGACAAGTGACATAAGTGTACTCGCACTGGAGTTCAGCGAATCAAAAAAAATGTATAACCCATGAACATAAATAATGTTAGCAAAAAAAAAATGATTTTCACTATGTGACAAGAATTAGGATAGGAAAAGGAAGGATTGCATCATGGTTGTAGCACTTTAGATTGCACACAGCTGTTCTGAAAGTCCATATCTTTCCACAGAAGTACAACACCAAGTGACACAATTTGAAGTTCTTTTCCCATCAGAATTTGCCAGTGTAGCCAAGACACTGAACTCTCGTAGTAACATTTCATGTTTTCATTTTTCCAGTACATTAGGTACACCAAACAGTGGGACCATAATAACGTCTTCATCGCTCACGGTGGTGGACAGCATGTCGTGTCGACACCACGCTCTTACAAGGCACACCAACGTAGAATTAGTGCAAAACCAAAGATAGTGCTCCATGATCACTAGGATAGACAGGACAAATGGACATTGCAGTAATTCAGGGTAGTTAGCTCATGAGGTGAAGGACATTAAGTCACATAATATTGACAATTACAGTCTTCATTTGCGGCATTCATAGCCTAGTGATTGAACATTTCTGTACCAAGTATGTAGTATTACAGAAAAATGTTCATTAATTGTTTTACATAGAATCAGCAACCTTCTTTTCCTAGTTACAAAGCATTATTAAATAATCGCATTCTTTTCCAGTTACAAAGTATGGCATAGTTAATTAATTATTTGTCATTCCAATATAGTATTAATTATTAGCCTTTTCCTAATTACAAAGCATTATGAAGCAATCGCATTCTTTTCCAGTTACAAAGTATGGCATCGTTAATTAATTATTTGTTATTCCAATATAGTAATAATCATTAGCCTTTTCCTAATTACAAAGCATTATTAAACAATCACATTCTTTCCCAATTATAAAGCATAATTAATCATTTGGCATTTCAATATAGTAAGAATCATATTCTTTTCCAGTTACAAAGTATCAACATTGAAAACAAGAGCTAATTAATGGCATAATTAATAACATAATTCATTGAGTGACATTAATTATTGGCACTCAGTGGCCATCAAGTATCGAATAGTATAAAACAATATTCCTCATTCAGTATTATTCAGATCATTAAGAAGTAATAACAATTCATTGAGTGACATTCAGATCAGTACAAAGTCATTATTAAAAATCAGCTAATTATAGTCGTAGCATTAATAATCCTACACATTATAAGTAGTCTCATTACAATAAACAGTGGCAGTTATTAGCCATTTACAAAGCATTATTTTATATATATATTTTTTTGTATCATTACGAAGTCATTACTGAAGTGACATACTATTCAGAGTTGATCAGTATTATTCAGAACTTTCTCAAACTGGTATCACTATTTGGGACTGGTAATACATTTTTTTGTTAGCAATGCATTGCGTTTGGTAATTATAAGAGAAAGCAAGAAGAGAAAAAAAAGAGAGAAAAAAAATTGGTAATGGGTTGTTCCTGTAAATCAAAAATGTGTAACGTCATTCGTCATGAGTCAGCTGTAGCAAGGTTATGTAACAAGGCAGTATATGTGATCACATTTATAAATGATAAACACAAATGGGTAAAAAATATAAATGCAAGTACTAGAACAGGTATAATAAGTAACAGGTTTAGTATGTATCATGAAAAACTTCTCCTGGAAAAAATATAAAATGGATTATTGACCTGAAAGAAGAAACGCACACTATGCTGAAAAGTAGTGAACTTCGAATTAACAAGTAGTGAAATGTGTATAAAATGTGTTCCATAGCTGTCCTTTCCAAAACTTTCCGTCATCCTACTATGCAATATAACACCTGCTGTCAGAACAAACTGCAACAAATACTTAAACAACTACGTAGTATAAAACATAACTTCAACATTATCCTCATCTGCAAAGAAAAAACTTCATTATCAATCACTTCATTATCCATATTATCATAACTTCATTATTATCATCACCTGTAAAGAAAAACTTCATTATTCATAACAGCATATCCTTCATCATTATTCATCAGTATTCATTATCATCTGCAAAAATATCACTTCATTACTCATTATACAACTATTCCTTATCTCTAGCATATTTCATCACTAAAACTAAGATGTGTAGTTCTGTCTGACAGCCTGCACCAATCACCTTGTATTCTGAAAGAAAAAATTAGTTAAGACTGCTATTCTACGATGAGTATAGTGTATTCTTGTTAATGCTTGTTAATCCTGATCCATTTACTCTTCTTCATAAAGTTATTGCATCTTCTTTCGTCTATTCCGTAGTTGAAATTCCCATTTCTGTTGAATTTATTTCTTACACACATCATTTCTTTCTGAAAATGATGAACAGAAATTAACGTCTTGCATTTAAATCATATACCCACTAAGTAATTACTGATTAACGGTAATATAATTAAGCATACAGCATAACATGACAGAAAACGTAATATGTCAAAAGCATAGACAGTGTTCAAAGGCAAAAAAAAAAAATGTACACGGAATATCACAATGCAGCAGCAAAAAAAAAGTAAAGTAGTCATGATGTTGAGATTTCATAAGGCAAAAATGTCAAAGTCAACTGGTGTGTGTTATATCTTAACTATTTCATAATGCATACTAACAAAACAGAAAAACAATCATACATACAAAAAAGTGGAAAATGTGCATGGTCTGATGTGTAACGACAAGAAAAGCGACCTGCTAACCTTACCTTGCCGGGCACTTGCCAAGAAAAAATACGATAATCATCCGTAATTAGCTAGGTGAAATAATTGCATTAGTAAATGGCATCATAGCATGTTACATCATAAAGTGATTTCATTCAATAAACGGTTTAATGTTTGAGATATGGTGATTGCCTTTCGATTTTCTGGTTCTCAAAGTTTCGACGTGTACAACATTGGGGTGAGGGATGCTGCGAATCCGATATGGACCTGCGTATAGAAGTTCAAATTTACTGCACTTACCTTTTAATTTGCTGGATAAATAGTGTGTACGTACTAATATTTTCTGTCCAACGTGAAAGTCGCGGCGTGTACAAACCTGTTTTTGCTGTCTTCTCCGGCGCTCTGCGGCACGTTTGATGTTGTTCAGCGCAATGTCAATTATTTCGTGGTGTCGTAAGCGACGAGATGTGGGAAAATTTACAAATTCTTTAATTTTGTTTGGTGGTTCAACGTTTTTCAGTATAACAGACGGAGATAGCATAGTGGATTCATTTGGAATGGAATTAATTACATCTTGGAATGAGAGTATGTGTGTATCCCAATCAATATGTCTTTTGTGGCAGTATATTCGGCACAGCTTACCAATTTCTTTCATTAACCGTTCACAGGGGTTCGAAGAAGCGTGGTACTTGGATATATAGATCGGAGAAATGTTTCTGGCTCGTAACATGCGTGTCCATATGCTACTACGAAATTGAGATCCATTGTCAGAAATTACTTTCATCACATGCCCTACATGAAATAGAAAATGTTTTACAAATGCTTTCGAAACAGTTTTAGCAGTAGCTTTGCGTAACGGAGTGAAAGTAACAAATTTTGAAGTGAGCTCAACAGCGACAAAGATGTAGCAAAAACCTCTGTTAGTTCTAGGAATCGGACCAAAAATATCTACTGCGGCCATGTGTCTTAATTTAACAGGTACAATGGGATATAAAGGAGGAATATGTGAAGTGGTGTCTGATTTAGCTTTCTGGCAAATTTTACATGACGCTAAAACTCGTCGAATACGTTTCTCCATGTTGGTAAAATAACAGTTCTGTCTCAGTATAAGAAAACATTTTCGTGCTCCGTAATGTGCGTAACTTAAATGAGTGTACCAGATCAATTTGTTAACAAGTTCGTCAGGAATGCATAATAACCAATTGTTGCTGTCAGGATGAGAGCGGCGAAACAGAATGTCATTGCGTACAGTGTAATGGTTTCTAATCGTAACATTATTCTTATCTTGCCAAAGCCGTTTAATTTCTTTCCACACGTTGTCTTTACTTTGCTCTTTTGCTATGTCCTGTAATGACGACGAAATAAAATTTTCAAATGCAACGTGTTGGATGTACATTACGCTGAAATTTGCTTTACAGAAGTTGGTTGCGATGTCTTGCTGATTGTTGCAAAGAGAACGGGATAATGCGTCTGCTACAACATTTTGTGTGCCGGGAATGTGAACAATTGTGAAATTAAATTCCTGCAAGTAAAGTTTCCATCTGCTTAACCTGTCGTGAGTGAATTTAGCTGAAAGTAAAAATTGTATCGCTCTGTGGTCTGTGTAAACTGTAGTGTGTCTTCCATAAAGAAAGTGCCGAAATCTCGTAAAAGCCCAAACAACACATAATGTTTCAAGTTCAGTAACGGAATAATTTCGTTCAGCAGGTGACAGAATGCGGCTTGCAAATGCGATGTTTTTAATTACTATCGAACCATCTTCTTCAATTTCCTGGAAAATGTGTACGCCTAAAGCGGTGTTAGAACTGTCGGTGGCAATGGAAAAATTTCTGGTAAGATCTGGGTGCGATAAAAGTGGAGCATTCAACAAGGCTTCTCTCAGGTTCACAAATTCAGAATGTGCTTGCTTATCCCAAGACCAAATAGTGTTTTTACCTGTTAGTTGGCATAGTCTAGGTGTGTCTAAAGCAGAGTGATGAATAAATTTACGAAAAAAGTTAATTAAACCCAAAAAGCTGCGTAATTGTTTTTTCGTCGTAGGAACAGTAATGTCACGTAAAGCTTGAAGTTTTTCCGGATCAGGCGCAATGCCTTCTGCTGAAATTACGTGTCCAAGAAATTTTATAGAAGTTTTGCCAAAGTGCGATTTACTTAGGTTAACTGTGAGTCCTTGCGCATGAAAAGTTTGCAACAGTCGTTCTAAAATCAGATTGTGTTCAGACCAATTAGCTTCTGCGATAAGAATGTCATCTACGTACGTTGTAATTCTGTCTTTAAGTTCTGTCGGAAGTATTGTGTTCAAACCGCGAATAAAAGCTGCAGAAGAAATAGTTAAGCCGAATGGTAATTTACAAAATTGATAACAGTCGCCGAAACAGATAAAAGCTGTATATTTTCTGCAATTTGGATGAAGTTGTATTTGCCAAAATCCCGATTTCAAATCTAATGTAGAATAAATAGCTGTACCATGAAATTTCTGTAAAAGTTCCTCTAGTGTCTGTGGTCGATCTGTTTCATTAATAATAATGTCATTAATGTGACGTGAATCAAGTACGAGGCGAAGTGAGCCATCTTTTTTCTTAACAATATGTAGCGGGTTTATGTACGGACTAACTGCTGGTTCGATAATTCCTTGATCAAGCATATCCTGCAATTCTTTTTTAACTTGTTCTCTGTGAATATACGGAATAGGATAATGTTTAGCTTTAAATGTGTCGTGCTGTTTCACTTGAAATTCATACACAAAACCGGACATAGTACCAGGAATGTTGTCAAAAACTGGAGCTTGCTGTAAAAGAATTTTGTGTAGTTGCGTCCGTTCGTCGTCTGTAGTTGCACTGCTTTGTCTAACTTTATCGGAAATCATTTGCATTATGTCGTAGTCAACTTCGTCTGGAGTATTATAGTTGTGTACGTTCGTATCCGTGAACAATGTGGGATTACAGTCTATGTTACGTGTTGCGGAAATGACCTCTGTGCGGTTAATTGTTTGTTCTTCCGCAGATAATGAGTGCTGAAATTCTAAAGCCAATTGTACATCTTCATCCTTTAGCATTAAATAAGAATTTTGAAAATCGATAACTGCGTCGTGTTGTACCAGAAAATTCGTACCTAAAATTACGTCTGTTGTCAATAAAGGAACAATCCAAAAATTAGAGTGGAAAGTATGACCTCCAATACAAAATGATAAATGTGTCTGTAATTTAACGTCTACTCCTTTACTCGATACTGTTCCTTTCACTTTTGTTTTGCCTAAAGGTAATGTCGGATAGGTATTCTCTTTGTTGCACTCATTAAAAGTCTCCTCATTTATTACTGATATAGGTGATCCAGAATCAATTACTGCTGAGAATTTTGATGAACCAATTTTAATTTCGATGACAGGATGTGAAATAGTTTTCTGAACAAATGGTCTTTCCTGCAAGAGAGTGTCTCTGATATCGTCAAAAGTAATTACATTCTCGTGAACAACATTTTGCGTGTCAAACGTAGTGCTTGTGTTATTGGAAGATGCGATCTGTACATTATCTAGTCAGATTCTGTCTGACGTGTTATTATTATTAGGAGGATTCTGTGGCATTTCGACGATTTGAACTGTCCTATTACTTCTTCCAGACGTATTACGCTCTGGATGGTACCTACTGTCGGGTTCATTCATGAGAATAGGTTCTTGTGTAAAATTTTGCTGTTGGTATGTCCGACTGTTGTTAGATGTACGCTGAAAATTGTTCTCATTATTTTTACGCCTGTCGTAATAGTCATTCCTATACGGTGCATTGCGATAGGAATTGTAATACTGTCTTCTCTGTACATAGTTATTTCCTTGCTGTCGTGCGTTACTATTTGTTGTATCAGGGACTATACGTGCTCGCGGCGGAACATTAAAGCCTGGTTGACATTGTTGGTTACGTATGCTAACCGGTTGACTTTCATGCTGTTGCGGTGGAAAACTTCTATTGTTACCAAAATGTGCTTCCTGTTGCTGAAAATTTTGACGATATTGATAATTAGAATTTTGGTTGTTATTAGAGTTTTGGTAGTTGTCGTTCCTAAAGCGTCTGTTACTTTTCCTATTGAAATTACGTCCCTGATCATAATTACTGTAAGTTTGTTGACCTTGGCTGTTATACGAAAAGTTTTTGTTTACAAAAGAATAATCAGATTGCTGTACTTCTAAAAGCTGCAACAGATCCCTGAATGCTGAAATGTTTTCCTTTTGCTGGCCCGTTAGAAGTGACACTCGTAATGACCGTGGTAATTTAGAGATACACAATTGTATAAGTGCAGATTCACTGTACGGTTCACTCAGGTATTGGTTTTGTTGTACCATGTGCTCAAAAAATTGCGTTACACTGGGAAAATTTGAGTTTTCATAGTTTGGCAAACTAATTAGTTGGTCTTTAATTCCGCGCTGTGTCGTCTTCGACCAGTACGCTGACAGAAAAGCATTCTGAAATTCCTCTACTGAATAGCATTGCCTCGCGATCGGTCTCATACGAGTTGCCGGTTCGCCTTCCAAAAAGCTGCAAATAAATTCAAGTTTATGCGTTACAGGCCAAGTCGGTGGAAGAGCAAAGCTAAATTGTTGAATCCAGTCCAGTGGGTGAATCTGCGTTCTATCGTTTTTAAAAATTTTAAACTTTCTCACTGACAGAAAATGTTTGTAATCGAAATTATCATCTCTGTGTGATGGAACATGTTCAGGATCGTAAGAGTATCTATTAAACTGTGGTTGTTCGGAATCTAAGTCCCGTACTCTCTGCAGATTGCCCAAATTATACGCGCTGCGTGAGTCTGACAAATGTTCATTAACTGAAATATTTTTAATCTCTGTTACCTCTTGTTGTAAACTCGACAATTTTCTACGTAACGTGTTGTTAGATGAATCGATCTCATTAATTGTCTGCTGTAAATTCTGAAATTCTGGTGTTTGGTTAAAGGAAACCGGTGCAGTATCGTCTGATTTATTGTCATTACTACTTTCAATAGCATTAATACGACTGGCTAATTCATCATATTTTTCAGTCAGTATTTTTGCCTGTTCATCGGTTTTAGAATCGGATGCATTAATCTGTTTTTGCAACTTACGTGTAGTTTCGCTCAGTTTTTTAACATCAGCTTTGATGATATCGCAATCCTGTGTTAGTTCTAATTGTTCGAATCTGTCTGTTACTGTTTGAATATCTACTGTCTGTATATCTGTTTTTGATTTAAGATTGGAAATTTCGTCACGTAATTCAGTGTTCGACTGTTTGATGGAATTAATTTCGTCGGACACTGAGGAAATATTGTTGTCTACGTATGTCTTCGCTTTCGCGAACATTTTACGTTTGTCTTCTTGTCTCTGAGCCGTGATTGTTTCCATGACTTGTCGTTTTACTTTGTTTTGATCTTGAATAAATTTGCGGAAACGCGTATCACTGTTCTGTATGTGCTGATTAAAGCGTTCGTCAATCTGAGTGTTCTGTTGGTCGAATTTCGCGTCGATCTTTTCATCCATTGTGCGCGAAAGTTCTGCTGTCATTGCTTTAAACTCGTCGCGTAATTGTGTAGCTTTTTCAGAGCATTGTTTAGCGACTCCGCTAATTTCGTCTCTGAGTGTTTCTGTTGCGGCTGTTTGCATTTCCCTTAATTCTTGCGCAACCGACTTAATTTCTTCGCTATTTTTACGTGAACAAGCCTCAATTTCCACGCGCAACTGTTCCTTAGTGTCATGACACTGCGCGGCAACAGCTCTAATTTGTTCACTAAGCTGTCTGGAATTGTCGTCTAATTTTTCATTTAGCTGTTCGTTCTGTTCCCTAAGTTGTTTAAAATCTTCACTTTGTTTGTCTAATTTTTCATTCTGTTGTTTGACCTGTTCACTAAGTTCTTTGAAATT
Source organism: Schistocerca cancellata (assembly GCF_023864275.1). Taxonomy (NCBI): domain Eukaryota; kingdom Metazoa; phylum Arthropoda; class Insecta; order Orthoptera; family Acrididae; genus Schistocerca; species Schistocerca cancellata. The sequence continues at coordinate 524,736,935 of NC_064627.1, forward strand.
TTCTTTACTTTGTTGTAGCAATAGCGCCATCATTTGCTCCAAGCCAATATTACCAGCTCTATTCTCTGTGCTAATTAATGGTGGAACTGGAATTGTTTCGCTTTGTGTGACCATTTGGTCATTCTGTAATTTACAAAAACGTTTATCAGTCGCATGTACACTGTCAGTCATTATTTCGGAATTACATAACTCCGCCGTACTTTGTGTAGCTTGTTCATTTTCATTAAAAATATTTGTCTGTACGTTACTTGAATCTTCCAAACCGGTTGTGTTAAGCTGGGTAGCGCTCATTACAATAGAGCGTCCCGCGTCATCAATTGTCGTCAAATTAACAGAAGAGACAATTGAGTTCGTTTGTTCATCATTAAGATAAAAGTCATCATTATTGGTTGGAATGCACTGATTGTCAGTGAACGCAGGATTGTCATCATTACACTGCGTGTCACAATTACTATCGGTCACGTTGTTTAAGTCGGTAAATTCATTCATAATACCTCGCGATACACTATTCATAGTCTTTCGCGGCATTTTTACAGTAGTCACAATTATTCACAAAACAATAAACACAAATGCAAAAACAACACACAAATACAACAGAGCAACAAATTGCCGTTGACCTGTAGAAAGAAAGTCACAAGATTAGTAAAGCGTAGCGCCAAATCCTAATTATATCTAAGTAAATAAGAGCAGATATCTGACTGTTGTTCAAAAGATTCTCAACGAAATACGATCCTGGACTGGGTGTCGCCAAGTGTAACCTCCCCACAAAAATTTCGTAAGACAATTATTTAATAGAAATGGAGCCAAATGAAACCTTCCCACAAAATGTTGACCGTACGATAATTTGAATGTTAACAAGAACACAACCTAACGTAATCTCCCAGCAGATAAATTTACTGACAATGACAATTAAACAGAAATTCGCAATCTGACTCTGGTGTAAGCAGTGTAACCTCCCCACAAAAATTTAAAAAGAATTGACGATAATTTGAATGTTAACAAGAATACAACCTAACGTAATCTCCCAGCAAATCAATTCAATGACAATGACCATTAGACAAAAATTAGCAATCTGACCCAAGTATAAATTCCTCACAAAACAAAATGAAAGTCAATTCAGTGATAAGAAAATCTCAGTGATAATGAAATTTCAATTAAACCGAAATATCGGTCTTTGGCCCTGTACAAAAATCAGAATTAAATTCTTACCTCATTGTAACTGCTAGTCACATTTCTGCTCTTATTCTTGCGCACAGCTTGGAGGAACTGCATTGCAAATAATAATATTCCTTTTTTTTTTTTTTAATTTAACTGAGACTTTTGTTTAAGGGAAGTGGAACTTCAATTAAATAATTTTTTTTTTGTAAAATTGCTTTTGAAATCAAAATTATTATTGGGGCACTTGTTGGAAATTAATTACAATAAATAAACTTTACATTATCTGATGATTACCTTAATTAACAATATACCTCATTCAGCATCTTGACCAGTGTTGCCCACAGACTGCTCTGCATGACGACTACTAGCGTACTCCACGACGACTACCACTGAACTGCTCTCAACGACTACTGACAGAGTACTGCCCTCAACTAGACAGAGCTACAGACTCGCAACGACTGACTGACTGACTGAGAACCGCTCGCAACACTCGCGCGGTCAAGCGCATACTCTCTGGTCACAGATGCTACAATGCCTCGCCATCGCTGCTATGTTACATACGTGTTTCAACCTGTTATTCTCCTTTTAATCTTAGAACGCAGTCGGATGACTTTCATCTTTCGGAATAGATTTTGCAAGGTGTAACTGTAAATATTTTATCTGTCATCCATCAAATAATTATTTTTCTGGGAATAAAAAGCAAATTCCTATATTGGACGTAATTATTTTATTAGATACTGATTGCAAATTCCATTTTCGTAATGAATACATGCTGTTACTATATATTTACATCCCAAGCTGGACTGTGTTATAAATCCGTCACCACATTATTAGACTGCAGTGTGGTGTACAACAAAATCACTAGCCAGTACAACTAAAAACCAGCCAAAGTTGCAAATATCACTTCGTTGTTATTCACTCGATGAGTAATTTCGGCCCGGGACACATTTTCATATCATCGTAACCGATAATGATATTGCTATTTTCGAAAACGCAACAACCCTGTAAAAAAATGTTCAAACGAACATTTATGGCGCATACAGGTAACATGATCTTGGCATTTTCGGAAATGCGAACTTGACTGTTACGATAGTTTGAAAATGGGTCCCGACCTGAAACAAGTCATCGAGTGTATAAAAAAAGTGAAATTTGAGACTTTGGCTGAATTTTCTTTGTCTTGATTAACACAAGTTGGTGACCTACAATTATTTCAGCATGCTGTAAATTCGTAAAATCGTTAGAATCATTAGTACTTAAAATTGTTTTCAGTGTGTGACTAAAGCCACAGGCACGCCACAAAATATGCAAACAGTATAGTACGTAGTCATGGACACCGTTTTAAATTGATTCCGTTACTTCAGAGAACGTTAAGAAGGATTTACGTAAAGTGACTGCAAATAATTACGAATTATACAGGGCGGTTATAATTAAACTTTCCTCACTTGAAAGGATCCCCAGAAGGGCAATGAGACTTTGTGGAAAAACTTGTAACGATGTACCGAAGATATATAAAGAATAAACCATCGACAGGAACACATAGTCGTTCCTACATGATGCAGTAACATTTGTTAATTGTGTAGCATGTTGACCGTCCACGTAAAAAACATTGGTCGGTATGATGACCATAAGCATCCACGATAACCTGAAACAACGCTTCATTACTCCACAAAATGTTCCAAAGCTACGTGTCGTCAAAATCAACCCTTGCAAGATAAGAGAGAACAAAGTCTATTCGAATGTCTGTTACATATCGCAAAAGAGGGTGAGTAACGTGAAGTTTGTCCGGATACCATTTCACAGTTGTTCGCAGTACTTTCCCAATGGCGGAACACGGAAAGTTCAGCTGCCATGCGTAACTCGTGCACTGCTTTAACATCGTACATTGCGACCACATTCTCAGCCATGACAGTAGCGATGTCTTCCACAATTTGTACCGAAACTGGCCGTCGACCTCTCTCAGAAGAAATTCTCAAGTTGCTTGTTAATTCGAAATTCCCTATCTTATTATTCAACTCCGATACAGAAAGAGAACCTTCGTATACTCGAGAGGAGCAACAGCACTATTTCTCTTCTTTTGATGCAATTATTTTGATGCATTTGATTTACGAATGAAGCCCTGCTAACTGTCAGCGTCGGTAATAAACACTGATGCTTGTGTTTCATTCCTACGCCACCGTACCATTAACGGCTCCTAACGACAAGTCATGACACTAACACTACTTAGCGTGCAAGGCTTGCAGCTCAGTCTAAACATCGTTCCTATGAAGTTGGCTACGCATATGGTAAATAATTTTCCTTGTACACTGGCTCAAGCAGCGGTAATTTAATTATAAGCGTCATGAGCTTTACATACACTGTTTTTGCGATTTAGAGACATTGTCGACAATGCACAACAAGCAGATTCCAGTGACACTATAAGAAAGAAGAATTTTTTGTATCTCCTGATCGTTTGACTATGGCCGTCAGATAACGTCTGACACAGCTACATTCGTGACAAGTAATTAATTTTGGTTGATCGGTCTGCATGGCTGATTTAGTGACCAGATTCCTTGCACGACGCGCCACAAAAACAGTTTGCATATTAATGTAATTGATTCCCCTGAGACGACACCAAATATTGCCTTATTGCTGCCACCAGTCAAACATACTCGTAATTACTGTTGTCACTCCATAAACAGGGACCGAACTGTAGTGTAAACTCATCAGTCAAATATTTGCTACTGACGATCAGCAAACCCCTCCACCAAGTGTCAGTTCAAAACTTGCCGCATGTGTGTTCCACTTCCATAGGTATGATGTATAATCATAACGTTCATTTATTTTATAGTCATCGTATCTACCGAAGAAGGGGTTGCAATCTCCCAGAAAATTTTTCAACTGACTGTGAGCTACATGTTAATGATCTCCATGAGGATAAACAAACACAAATCCTTGCTATTGTTTAATGAGGAACACACTCTTTGCACACACACTGTCTTTTCTAGCTCTGTAGCTGTAGCAGTTCAGTAGTTCTGGACACACATTCAATTATGATTAGTATGCTATTATTAAATTTACTAATGTCATATAGAATGTCCTTAGGTGCTTCAAGGTAACCAATGAAAGACAAATTGCGCAATACAACCAAGCTTCAAGACTTTCTACATTGATGTGCACATCATTGGAATAAGGATGACAGCGTTCAGAAAAAATTGCTCTGAGCACTATGGGACTTAACATCTGAGGTCATCAGTCCCCTAGAACTTGGAACTACTAAAACCTAACTAAGCTAAGGACATCACACACATCCATGCCCAAGGCAGGATTCGAAAATGGGACCGTAGCAGTCGCGCGGTTCCAGACTGTAGACCCTAGAACCGCTCGGCCACTTCGGCGGGCTGACAGCGTTCAGAGAAAGGAGTTAAATATGAATGTCATAAGCAATGTAGTGCTGAAACAATTGTAAGTCATTCAATACACTGGAGCAAGTAAATCGCTCCCAAGAAAAATTTTATTTGGTAGTAATGCGTGATGAATCCTTAATTCAATTACCTTACAGCAATATTCAGGCGAACAGGATCGTCAAATAGTTCTTTTTTATCGTGTGGGCTGGAACCTGGCTGCTCTACATTGTGGAAAAAATCTAAAAATGCGGAAACAGTGGAGGTAAAGAATAACTCAAAATAAAAACATTATATTTTCCTGCTAAGCCCTGTTACATTCCTGTAACTGTCCTAATTGTTCAGATACTAGGAGCCTCCATAAGTAGTAATACGATGCGTGTCCACAGACCTCACGTTGTTTCGCATCTTCTTACGAAAACGAAAAACGAGTCGTGACAACCGTCAGATCATTTGAGAACAGTTACCGTGTACGGTACTCTAGCCTACAATACAAGAGTACTAAAAGGGTCTGCTCACTGATTTGAATTTGATATACACTAACTAATTCTTAATGTGTAGCTGTCATTGAATAAGATAGAATAAGATAGCTCAGTCCACAGTACACCTTTATGTAATAAGTAAGAACACATTCATCCTCAGCCCTCTCGACGTCTCCTTACGAACTACAACACAGAAAACATAGTCCATGTACTAAAGCAAATAATTTCTTCTAAACGTTCTCTAACAGTGGTGTTATTTCCTTTAGTGAATTGCGCAACGTATTCTTAAATTAGAAAAACGAGAAAAAATATAGACCAAGAGAAGGCCACGCAATCAGACCAACATCGTTCCATAACGTTCCATAACGTTCCATGCACTAGGTTAGAACATTTTAAACATTTTCTTAGGATCTGCACCGTGAGTTCTTCTGCGAATATCGGCAGCTTAGTTCCATTTCTTGAGATATCCACATTATGCTACAGAAATCTTGTTTCAGGGTTCTGCGGATCAAGGGCTACTATCAGCAAATTTTTCCTCAAATGAACTGCATTGTTTTCTTAAGCTGGCACGTTCTTACATACGTACTCTCGTTTCGGCTGCTCTGAGTCTATATCGGCTTTCAGCAGTACCTGGGATACTTTAGTTTCTGCGTAGATGTTTTTATATAAAATACCATAAAGTTCAGAGTAAATTTTGTCAGTTTATGTAATTCGGAGCACAGAATTTAGCTCTCGCGCAATTGAGTGTGTGTGTGAGTGTGCGTTTGTGTGTGTATGTGTGTGTGTGTGTGTGTGTGTGTGTGTGTGTGTGTGTGTGTAAGAGAGAGAGAGAGAGAGAGAGAGAGAGAGAGAGAGAGAGAAAGAGAGAGAGTACGACAGTTACTCTGCTTCGTAGACTAAGTTTGCATCTTTGGACATACGGAAAGGACGAGTATAGAAAAGCAGTTTAGGAAATCGCATTTTTTGCTATGACGTCTGCACTGTCTGGCACAACAAGTGATTTTTCTTCAGTTCCTCCTGTTTTCCGGTTTTGTAATATGTCAAACGCTTATATTATAGATGACTGCTCTTATAGTCCCCCTTTTTTCATATTCTCACTCAGTCACAAACATACACACACAATCATGTGCATGTCACAACACGGAGATATGTAGGCAGCTGTCGAGTTAAATGTACTGAGCATCATATCCACTATAAACGACTTTATGTTGAAGGAGTGAATACAGTATGAAGTTTCAGAGATAATTTTGACATTCATAATTTTTTTACAGTTAAATGTTTTCCATTTGTTGCTACGTATTTACTATTAAATAATTCCTCTGTTATCCAGAAATTATTATAAATATTATTTTAATCACCGTCTGGAACTATTCTGTTCTATGTTTTATTTCTGTATTACGTTTCCGTAACTAAATGGTCAAAATGCCCTACTCTAGTCCGGGGCAACATTAAATTCAATAGAGCAAACTGCAGCTCATTGGTACTTCTATCTTTTCGTTTGTGGATGCTATATTAATCACAAAGTGTATTGGAAGTAAATAGTAAGAGTATACGAATAAATGTACATCACGGCTTTGATTAAAATTCACAACTGATTGTCAGGGTAGGGGAGGGGAGTAATGCCACGCGTAGGGTAAAAAACCGCATCGGGCTTTTCATTTGTCTGCTATCGATGTTGGAGTTGACCAAGTGACGGTAGGGTTGTCTCACGTATTATAACTTATTGTTACTTGAAAGTTCGTCTCAATACGTTGCTCCAGAGGTAGAAAAATAAGTCTGTGAATGAGACTGCTTACAAATCATTCACGCAACTGATCGTAAACTCTTGCTCAAGTCTTTGGGAGCGATCCAAATACAGGGAAAAACAGGGGATACTGAAGGTGCACAGAGATGTGAAGCACGAATAGTCACAGGTTCTCTTTAGCTGTGGGAGTGTGTCACAGATATACTGAAGAAGCTGAATTGACAGACCCTTGAAGACAGTGGTACACAACCTGCAGAAAGCCTATTTATAAGGCCTCAAGTAGGGACGGTAAATGATGACACTAGAAATGTACTACGATCTCCTACGTATCGCTCCCGTAGGGATTCTGAGGACCAGATTAGATTAATTACAGCACCCACGGAGGCATTTAAGCTATCATTCTTCCCGCGTTACGTATGTGAATATAACGGGAAAAAGCCGTAATGACTCTACAGTGAGACGTACTCTCTGATACATACACTCCTGGAAATGGAAAAAAGAACACATTGACACCGGTGTGTCAGACCCACCATACTTGCTCCGGACACTGCGAGAGGGCTGTACAAGCAATGATCACACGCACGGCACAGCGGACACACCAGGAACCGCGGTGTTGGCCGTCGAATGGCGCTAGCTGCGCAGCATTTGTGCACCGCCGCCGTCAGTGTCAGCCAGTTTGCCGTGGCATACGGAGCTCCATCGCAGTCTTTAACACTGGTAGCATGCCGCGACAGCGTGGACGTGAACCGTATGTGCAGTTGACGGACTTTGAGCGAGGGCGTATAGTGGGCATGCGGGAGGCCGGGTGGACGTACCGCCGAATTGCTCAACACGTGGGGCGTGAGGTCTCCACAGTACATCGATGTTGTCGCCAGTGGTCGGCGGAAGGTGCACGTGCCCGTCGACCTGGGACCGGACCGCAGCGACGCACGGATGCACGCCAAGACCGTAGGATCCTACGCAGTGCCGTAGGGGACCGCACCGCCACTTCCCAGCAAATTAGGGACACTGTTGCTCCTGGGGTATCGGCGAGGACCATTCGCAACCGTCTCCATGAAGCTGGGCTACGGTCCCGCACACCGTTAGGCCGTCTTCCGCTCACGCCCCAACATCGTGCAGCCCGCCTCCAGTGGTGTCGCGACAGGCGTGAATGGAGGGACGAATGGAGACATGTCGTCTTCAGCGATGAGAGTCGCTTCTGCCTTGGTGCCAATGATGGTCGTATGCGTGTTTGGCGCCGTGCAGGTGAGCGCCACAATCAGGACTGCATACGACCGAGGCACACAGGGCCAACACCCGGCATCATGGTGTGGGGAGCGATCTCCTACACTGGCCGTCCACCACTGGTGATCGTCGAGGGGACACTGAATAGTGCACGGTACATCCAAACCGTCATCGAACCCATCGTTCTACCATTTCTAGACCGGCAAGGGAACTTGCTGTTCCAACAGGACAATGCACGTCCGCATGTATCCCGTGCCACCTAACGTGCTCTAGAAGGTGTAAGTCAACTACACTGGCCAGCAAGATCTTCGGATCTGTCCCCCATTGAGCATGTTTGGGACTGGATGAAGCGTCGTCTCACGCGGTCTGCACGTCCAGCACGAACGCTGGTCCAACTGAGGCGCCAGGTGGAAATGGCATGGCAAGCCGTTCCACAGGACTACATCCAGCATCTCTACGATCGTCTCCATGGGAGAATAGCAGCCTGCATTGCTGCGAAAGGTGGATATACACTGTATTAGTGCCGACATTGTGCATGCTCTGTTGCCTGTGTCTATGTGCCTGTGGTTCTGTCAGTGTGATCATGTGATGTATCTGACCCCAGGAATGTGTCAATAAAGTTTCCCCTTCCTGGGACAATGAATTCACGGTGTTCTTATTTCAATTTCCAGGAGTGTAGTTTACCGTGATTTGCAGAATATAGGTGTGGATTTGGATGAAGATATTATGTACATTTGAATACACAGCTTTTGACTCTACAAAATCTCTTGTTGAAAGACTTAAAATTCGTAACTATCACTTTTCTCAAAAAAAGTGCTGCAATTAAAATGTTAACGCACAATAAATAGTAGCGATCGGAAATATTTTATTTGAAAATTCCTCTCCTAGGCAGTGAAATCGAAATAGCTCTAATTCCTTTAATCCAGAAACACTAATAATTAATTTTTATCAGAACTGTTCCTCATAATTTATACCACCTGATTAGTTCCATTAAGGTTAACTTGCACAGTGAGTGATACATTTCAGAAAAGGCATTTTAAAACCTGCAGAGGCTATTATACATTATCTTCGATCCAGTATTCGAACCTCACCACTATTTAATTTTTGAATAAAGACTGTCAGCAACAGAGGCAGAAGACTTCCGGCATAAGAAGTCACCCACATTCTGCCAATTGTCTTGTCAAAGAGGGCAGAGGAGCCGACAGAGCTTCAGGGAAACGGACCCTAAAGGCGGAAGAATGGAGAATGATCAACGGCATGAGGATGCAGAAGTCAATGAAAACCACTGCATTGAAGACATAAAGTGTATTAACACGACATGAGGCCTGTAACTGAATAAGTTTTATCATGCTCTCTCCATTGGCCAAATATTCCTGTCTAATCTCCTATTTTAACCTCCGGAAGGGACTGCCTAGAGGGAGGCAACCATGGAGAGAAAGACTGAATAACTAACGAAGGTATAACTCTCTACGAGTCAGGGTACAGAATGTCAGAAGTTTGAACGTGGTTAAGTAACCGAGAAAATCTGATAAAGGATGTCCTAAGGCTCAGTGCAGATATAATGGAGGTCAGTGAAGTGAAATGAAACGTAGGCGTGAATTTCCCATCAAACTATTATTGCGTAACATCAGTATAAAATTGTAAAACAGGAGTTGGATTCCTTATGATTTACTTATTGTCATTGCGTCTTAAATTGTCTTCATTGCCATATCGTCTGTGTTCATGAGATCCGCGACCTGTATTCCTGTACTGATAATTCCGATGGTTACGAGAATTATTTCTCGAGTGCCTGTAATCTGTATTGTAGGGCTGATGTGTCACATCTTGCCTGTCTTCGTCAAATCTATCATTATTCCGTCCACGCCAAATCTATCGGTGTATTCGGTTACGCCGCAGGCAGTAATGTTTCCAATACTGTTTACTGTTAGTTCTGTGTGAGAGATCATTATTGCCTCATTCAAGTACTTGCAAAAGAGCTTGGAAAGCTTCCACGATATCTTTACAACGTCCTGCCAGAACTGCATGACGTAATCTGATTGGTAATTTATTCAAATAATGCTGATTAATTCCGACGGCCTGTACTTATTAGTTAATATCTGTGCATGCGCATTATGTTTTGAAAGTACTGCGCAGGTTTGTGAAATTCAATTGTTCATCATTCTGGGTTATGATAATGTTATGTTTGACACGATCTTGAGTTGTTTCGGACTAGTAAGCGGACAAGAAAGCTTGATAAAAATCATCATAGGTGTAAAATACACGTGCAATCGATCTCATTCTCGTCGCAAGATCTCCTTCGAGATAACTGCAAATGAATTCAAGTTTGGGTCAACTGGTAACGTTGGTGACAAATAATAGTCAAATTGTTGTAACCACTCCCTTGGGTGAATTTCATGCTTGGATTGCGAAAAATTGGAAATATCCTATCTATGAGACAATGTTTGTATTCAAATTCATCGCTTTTATGAATGGATGCATTTTGTCTCATACCATAACTCGCATTCAAGTTATTGTGTCCGGCAAACATATCATATTCGTTACAGAAGTGATCAGCATTACCAAAATTAGTGCGTCCGTTGTGATCTCCAACATGATAATTATTGAACCTTGTAACTCCATAGCTCTAAGGAACTATTAATGTGCTTTGCCTTTTTGTGTTTTATTTAACATTCTCTAGCTAAACTGTGGTAAATATTGTTTGATTTAATCGATAACACAAGAGTATTCGCTTTTTCCTTTGTAAAAACTTTTATGTTGTCTTGTGACAGCCAGAGCGAGAGCACCAGCAGCAGCGAGTACTGTTTGTATAAAGCGTTTATTTTGCATTTTGTTTACGACCTTCCACTAAGGAAGGGATTCTATTTGTGTTTATCTGCTCTGCATAGTAACTAACAGTTCTTGATAAAACTTTACGTAGTTTTCGTGTTAGATTTCTTAGTGTTTTCTTGATCGTTTAGAACAGAAAGCGCCCTAAAACCGTCTTTTGTTTGTTTCGCGGCCGTTAGCCACTAGTCACTTGAATCAGCAGTTGTCTTGTGACAGCCAGAGCGAGAGCACCAGCAGCAGCGAGTACTGTTTGTATAAAGCGTTTTTGTACTTATTTGCTGCGCTTAGCTTTTAAATAGTTTTTCTGGGAAAACCTAGCGTAGTTTTCGCGTCTCGTATTTCAGTGAGTGTTTCTTGATTATCAGAGTAGCTCATCAGAAGATTATCTTGGGAATTTGTCACCGTATAGGGTAGGGTAAACATAGTCATGTGTAGGGACTGTGGTTGTTGTGAGCGGACGCAAGGAGAATTGGCCACTCTTCGGGGGCAGGTGGAGGCTTTGTCTGTTAGGCTCATCGAGCTCGAGGCGCAGGCGTCGGCTCGTAGTGGCGTTGGGGCAACTGTGGTGAGACCTATGCCTACTTCGGTGGCCTTGGAATCGCATGGAACCCCTGATGTCGCTGCGTCTTCCGGCAGTGAGCATCTTACCGGTCAGCCATCACTCCAGGGTGAATGGCGGACAGTGGTGGGCTCGCGCGTGCCTGGCCGAAAGGCGAAGGTGGGATCTGGCCGCGTGGCAGCTGCCTTACCCCTTTCCAACAGGTACGGGGTGCTTCCTAGTGGTGATGACATCGTTTCCGAGCCACCACAGGATGCCTCGCCTGTTGGGCCAGTGGCCGATTCTCCGGCAAGGTCCCGACAGTCACAGAGGGCGGGCCTATTAGTTATAGGGAGTTCCAACGTTAGGCGGGTTATGGAGCCCCTCAGGAAAATAGCGGGTAGGTCGGGGAAGAATGCCAGTGTGCACTCGGTGTGCTTGCCGGGGGGGTCTCGTCCGTAATGTGGAGGAGGCCCTTCCGGCAGCTATTGAACGCACTGGGTGTGACCGGCTGCAGATAGTAGCACATGTCGGAACGAATGACGCCTGCCGCTTGGGTTCTGAGGCCATCCTTGGTTCCTTCCGGCGGCTGGCTGATTTGGTGAAGACAACCAGCATCGCACGCGGAGTGCAAGCTGAGCTTAATATCTGCAGCATAGTGCCCAGAGTCGATCGCGGTCCTCTGGTTTGGAGCCGTGTGGAGGGTCTAAACCAGAGGCTCAGACGACTCAGCGACTATAATGGTTGCAAATTCATCGACCTCCGTTATTGGGTGGAGAACTGTAGGGCGCCCCTAGACAGGTCAGGCGTGCACTACACACCGGAAGCAGCTACTAGGGTAGCAGAGTACGTGTGGCGTGCACACGGGGTTTTTTTAGGTTAGAGGGACCCCCCCTTGGGCGAAACGATAAAATACCTGACGGCTTACCAGAGAGGACATTATCATCGTTGATAAAGAACGTCCGTCCTCAGAGACCAAAAACAGGAAAAGTTAACATAATATTGGTAAACTGCAGGAGTATCCAGGGCAAGGTTCCTGAATTAGTATCTCTTATTGAAGGAAATAGTGCGCATATAGTATTAGGAACGGAAAGTTGGTTAAAACCGGAAGTGAACAGTAACGAAATCCTAGACACAGAATGGAATATATACCGCAAGGATAGGATAAACGCCAATGGTGGAGGAGTATTTATAGCAGTAAAGAATTCAATAATATCCAGTGAAGTTATTAGCGAATGCGAATGTGAAATAATCTGGGTTAAGCTAAGTATCAAAGGTGGGTCAGATATGATAGTCGGATGCTTCTATAGACCACCTGCATCAGCAACCGTAGTAGTTGAGCGCCTCAGAGAGAACCTGCAGAACGTCGTGAAGAAGTTTCGTGATCATACTATTGTAGTAGGGGGAGACTTCAATCTACCAGGTATAGAATGGGATAGTCACACAATCAGAACTGGAGCCAGGGACAGAGACTCTTGTGACATTATCCTGACTGCCTTGTCCGAGAATTACTTCGAGCAGATAGTTAGAGAACCAACTCGTGAAGCTAACGTTTTAGACCTCATAGCAACAAATAGACCGGAACTTTTCGACTCCGTGAATGTAGAAGAGGGTATCAGTGATCATAAGTCAGTGGTAGCATCAATGACTACAAGTGTAATAAGAAATGCCAAGAAAGGAAGGAAAATATATTTGCTTAACAAGAGTGATAGGGCACAAATCACAGAATATCTGAGTGACCACCATCAAACGTTCATTTCTGAGGAAGAGGATGTGGAACAAAAATGGAAAAAATTCAGAAACATCGTCCAGTACGCCTTAGATAAGTTCGTACCGACTAAGGTCCAAAGCGAGGGGAAAGATCCACCGTGGTATAACAATCATGTACGAAAGGTACTACGGAAACAAAGAAAGCTTCATCATAGGTTTAAGAGTAGTCGAATCATAGCTGATAAGGAAAAGCTGAACGAAGCGAAAAAGAGCGTAAAGAGAGCAATGAGAGAAGCATTCAACGAATTCGAACATAAAACATTGGCAAACAATCTAAACAAGAACCCTAAAAAGTTTTGGTCATACGTAAAATCGGTAAGCGGATCTAAATCCCCTATTCAGTCACTCGTTGACCACGATGGCACCGAAACAGAGGACGACCGAAGAAAGGCATAAATACTGAATTCAGTGTTCCGAAACTGTTTCACTGCGGAAAATCGTAACACGGTCCCTGACTTCAGCCGTCGCACGGACGCCAAAATGGAAAATATTGAAATAAACGATATCGGAATTGAAAAACAACTGCTATCACTTAGTAGCGGAAAAGCATCCGGACCAGACGAGATACCCTTAAGATTCTACAGTGATTATGCTAAAGAACTTGCCCCCTTTCTATCAGCAATTTATCGTAGATCGCTGGAAGAACGTAAAGTACCTAGCGACTGGAAGAAAGCGCAGGTCGTTCCCATTTTCAAGAAGGGTCATAAATCAGATGCGAATAATTATTGGCCTATTTCGCTTACGTCAATCTGTTGTAGAATAATGGAACATGTTTTGTGTTCTCGTATTATGACGTTCTTAGATAATACAAATCTCCTTCATCATAACCAACATGGATTCCGCAAACAGAGATCATGTGAAACTCAGCTCGCCCTATTTGCCCAAGAAATTCACAGTGCCGTAGACACTGGCGAGCAGATTGATGCCGTATTCCTGGACTTCAGGAAGGCATTTGATACGGTTCCGCACTTACGTTTAGTGAAAAAAATACGAGCTTACGGAATATCGGACCAGGTTTGTGATTGGATTCAGGATTTCCTAGAAGAAAGAACACAACATGTCATTCTTAACGGTTCAAAATCTGCAGATGTAGAGGTAATTTCGGGAGTACCGCAAGGAAGCGTGATAGGACCTTTATTGTTTACAATATAAATAAATGACGTAGTTGACAACATCGGTAGCTCCGTGAGGTTATTTGAAGATGACACGGTTGTCTACAAGAAAGTAGCAACATCAGAAGACTCGTACGTACTCCAGGAAGACCTGGAGAGGATTAATGCATGGTGCGACAGCTGGCAGCTTTCCCTAAACGTAGATAAATGTAATATAATGCGCATACATAGGGGCAGAAATCCATTCCAGTACGATTATGCCATAGGTGGTAAATCATTGGAAGCGGTAACGACCGTAAAATACTTAGGAGTTACTATCCGGAGCGATCTGAAGTGGAATGATCACATAAAACAAATAGTGGGAAAAGCAGGCGCCAGGTTGAGATTCATAGGAAGAATTCTAAGAAAATGTGACTCATCGACGAAAGAAGTAGCTTACAAAACGCTTGTTCGTCCGATTCTTGAGTATTGCTCATCAGTATGGGACACTTACCAGGTTGGATTAATAGAAGAGATAGACATGATCCAGCGAAAAGCAGCGCGATTCGTCATGGGGACATTTAGTCAGCGCGAGAGCGTTACGGAGATGCTGAACAAGCTCCAGTGGCGGACACTTCAAGAAAGGCGTTACGCAATACGGAGAGGTTTATTATCGAAATTACGAGAGAGCACATTCCGGGAAGAGATGGGCAACATATTACTACCGCCCACATATATCTCGCGTAATGATCACAACGAAAAGATCCGAGAAATTAGAGCAAATACGGAGACTTACAAGCAGTCGTTCTTCCCACGCACAATTCGTGAATGGAAGAGGGAAGGGGGGATCAGATAGTGGTACAATAAGTACCCTCCGCCACACACCGTAAGGTGGCTCGCGGAGTATAGCTGTAGATGTAGATGTAGATGTCCTGTTAAAATATATGCAATATATTGTCTTTATTAGTTAAACACTTCGCCTCACTTGGAGGGAGACAAAAATTATCATATATAACTGGAATTTTTGTAAATTATTTTCATGTAGAAATGTCAATATGTGCAAATGTCCCGCTTTATTTAATATTTTAAGTTGCTGTTATGTAATTGCTGATCCTCACTTATGATTCTTAGTCCTTTATATGTTAAAAGGTGTTGTGGTTCCTCTCGGGATCGGAATTGTGCAGCGCGCGAAAAATGAGGTTGGCATGAAGGAAGAGGTGGGACAACGAGTGAGTCGGACACAACCTACTGAACCGCCAACAGCTCACGTAACAACAGTGGATTGTGCTGGTGTGCCGTTTTCCAATGTGCCAGAGCCTCTAATGGATGGATTTGAGAGATAGCTCTATTTTGGAAATGGTATCTCTCATCGCCACAAAGAAATTACAGGACTTTATCATTATCAACTGCTCCTCCACCTGCCACGATATACTCGCCACCACATTGCTCAATCACTGTAACAGAGTGGAGGAATCTTAGATACGTAAAGTGAAGGGTCTGATCATGGGATGTTTTAGGGTGCTCAAATATAAAGTAAATCATACCTGAATTTATGTACCTACCTTGATTTTTTCCTTATCACAACACCTCTCAGGTTCCTACCCATTTGAACTATGAGTACTGAGTGTCTTTATTGCAAAAAAATGAAAGTCTGAAAGCCAAACTGTTAATGAAGTAATGTTGTTTGATATGTGGTAAGAAGAAGTAATCATATTTACTGTGGATTTTGTAAAAATTGTAGGAGGTAATAAAGATAGCATTGTAAAAGCCTCCCAGTAATTGAAACAATCCAATCTAAAGTTTTTTGAACTTTCAAAGTTACCTATTTAATCACTGACTTTAAAGCTAAAGATTGTGATGATAAAGACAGACAATGAACCACTTGAGGTTAGTTTCAAAAGAAAATATTACTAAAGTTTGGCTTTAAATGTTCTTCTTAGTAAACAAATATTGTGCAATCTATTGAAATAGTTCAAAAAGATAAGTCATTGTTTTATAACTATGTAAATTGGTGTCTCATTGCAGTAAAAGTTGAAAACTGTCACTATTGAAACTTATACATCTATACTTGCTATATTCTTGATTGTCATATGTGTTGAAAGAGCTTATTACCAGTGCAACAGGATCCATAGTTTGTCTATTGTGCTCACTGATAAAAAATTATTAACAGAAAGATCATTGTCATTGAAAACAGTAATTTGTTTTATTCAAAGGCCAGTGAGGAATTGTTTGATGGTTAACTCCTTATTAATTCATGTCAGGTAGAAAAATATTTAGTAAAGAGAGACTAAATTCTATCCCAATTTTATAATCAAGCAATCTGCGACAGGAACAAGTAGAGAACTAGCCATGTAGATTTTCGGAGGCAGCATTTAACACCATTTTGGATGATGTTTTATGTGTATCTCCGGATTTAAATACATATTTTCGCTAACATATTGAGGGTAAGTTAAAGTCACCACCAAATATAACTGTATGAGAATGTTACGTTTTTTATATTAAACTGAAGTTTTCTTTGAACCTCTCAGCAATTGTATCATCTGAGTTGGGAGTTCGGTAAAAGGATTCAGTTATTATTTTATTCTGGTTGCTAAGAATGACCTCTGCCCATATTAACTCACAGGAACTACCTGCTTCAATTCCATTACAAGATAAACTACTTCTAACAGCTACAAAAACGCCACCGCCAACTAACAACAGTAGTCCTTGTACACTCCCCTAGGGGAATCATGGCGATCCCTTTCTCTCTGATGAACAAATGCCATCGAAAATACTGGTTCTATTACTTGAGAAGTCTTCGAACTATTCACCTATTTCTGAACTTATCCCATATCATTCCAGATTATTATCACTATCTGTCCTTTTCCTCTAAAAATTTCTAGGCTATGTAGTGATTTTTAATTATATAAATAATAATCTGATATGTAGCCGAATATCATCTTCTATCAAAACCCTTATTCCGATATGTCAGTATTCAAACATTTTCTGGAACTTCCTACTTTCGGACATGTCAGTACTCTGACTGCAAACAATTTTTTTTTTTTTTTTACTTTCTCTGACATCTCATAACTGTTATACTGCAATGCTCCTGCACGCAACAGACAGCTTACCTCGTCTCGCCACTACAACTACATGAATATTTTGCGATCTGCTAAAATAATTTTAAAAAAATACTGCGTTCCACGCTGAGTGCAATGCCTGGTCACAACTATTGTTGCAACAACTCCCGTTTTCCTTTTTTATAGAAATTAAATGAGTGGGAGGGGTTTAGTGAACAAACCATAAGGTGTAAAAATGAAAGGAATCAATAAAAACTTTTTATTTACTGTATTCCGAATTTTGACGATTCACACATTGACAATCTTTGCTCAAAACTTCTTTAATAGGACAGTTTGATCAGAAAAAACTTTTATTGTCCCTCAACGTCTTTAATCTATTAACACATATCTGGTCACAACAATCACACGAATATTACTTTCAATGTATGCACACACAAATCTGAAAAATTCCCTACAGTGCGCAAGCGAGCAACAACTACTAGTTGTAAAAAGGCAACTTACGAAAAATCCTCTAGTAATACTAAAATCTGCTGTGGCGTCACTAGCACAGTCATGGCAGGATGTGATCTCTCCTAACGCGTGGCTTCATAGCAGGTTGCCTCCGACAACTCTCAACAACTGTTAACTCGCTGCTACTGGTGACAATAATATTGGAGACTCAGAGTTAGGGTATACACGCAACAGCTGAATCAATAGGTCAATAGCCAACTTAAAAAAAATGATATGAACATCTAACTTTCATGCTTCATCACAATTAAGTAGTAGTCCTGGAAGATCTTAATGTTTTCGAAACAGATGATAATCGGATGAGCCCAAGTCAGGAATGTATAGAGGATTGCTGCAGATATCATAGTTCTCGTGTATAGTCTGGAATTGTGATGCTGAAGGAGACGGTGCTCCATGTGTGAACGAATTCTTCGAATTCGAAACTCGATTGGACCACGCTGTTTCTCACTTACCGAGGTAATTATGATACATACCGCTATTTACACTCTGTAGTCTGTAGCCCTCTAGCGACAAAGGTCTGCGAATCTTTAGACATCAAGAATAAAGATGTAGCATGTTAATATTGTCCCCTTTATTAGAAGGCTTTAAGAGTTTTCATATAAATTATTCGTAGTCACTACTTCTCAGCACGTGTACAACTGCTGAATAATATTTTTTGATTCATGCACTTATCATACAGTACTCTATTCTGATATGCTTTTAGCACTGATGATAGTCACACAAAAGTTGAAATCTAGGTTCGAGTCTCCCTCGGGCATGGGTGTGTGTGTTTGTCCTGACGATAATTTAGATTAAGTAGTGTGTAAGCTTAGGGACTGGTGACCTTAGCAATTAAGTCTCATAAGATTTCACACACATTTGAACTTTTTTTTTTTTAAATCTAGATCTTCCACAAACAGAATATTAGCGACTAACTGCTTTACTGTATCTCAACTTTTGATAAAATCAAACGCTGAGCAGTATCCTTCCTTATGGAATCTACCTACTAATTCAATGTTACGCAAGTATCTTCGTATTATCTACGTCTTAAGTCACTAAACGCACTGTTGGCAAACATGACCTTATTAGCTGTCCCCTTAAGCAATGGCAGCCCAGCGACACACAGCGTGCTGTCGGTTGCACCGCGGGATGCAGCTCCCGCCCTTATCAGAGGCGGCGTCCTCTTTCCGCGGCCCGTCGACTAATCGATGTATGTTCTAGTGTGAGTGTACGTACCAGTGTGTGTGCGTGCATGTGGGGCGGGACGGCCAGTCCGCCGGCCCGCTGTATAGCGGACCCGACCGGCTGAATTCGAGCAGTGACCGCCGCCGGGCGCTGGCTATCGCCTGTGGGTGTTAGGTGTCGTGTCTAAAGCCTCGTCAGTACTAGCTCAATGCGCAAGCTGCTTTGGTGTCTGACACGTGCAATGAACATACGCAGATATGTCCTATCAAAGGTTTCTGATATCTGACATTACGATTAATGTGGCAAAATAGTATTGAAAGGTGTTATGTACGATGACGGGAAAATCACTAAAACCAAAAAATAATTAACGAAGTTACTGGAATACATTTATCTATGTGACAAATGTGAGTAATTGATCTCGAAAGAACACACGTTAATTTAAACACAAGATAGACCACTGATAACGTTAAACTCTGGCACACTAATAACCAGTGTAGCTGCCAGAATATTGAATACAGGCTGCACAGGTGCCGAATGTCAGTTTGTGGGATGGAGTTCCATGCGTTTGACACTTATTCAGTCAATACGGGGATGACGCTGGAGCTGCCTTGCGATGATGTCCCATATCCGCTCGATTGAAGACAAATCTGCTGATCGAGAAGGCTACAGCAACCTGTGAACACTCTGCAAAACATGTTGGTTGATGACAGCGGTATGTGGGCGAGCGTTACCCTGTTGGAAAACACACCCTGGAATGCTGATCATGAACGGCAGCACAACAGGTCGAATTATCTGATTGACGTACACTTTTGCAGACAGGATGTGTGGGATAACCGCGAGAGTGTTCCTGCTGCCATAAGAAATTCCATCCCAGATCATAACTCTAGGTGTACGTTCAGTGTGTATAGCATGCAGGAAGGTTGATTGCAGGCCCTCGTAACCAACACACGACCATCACTGTCACCGAGGCAGAAACACCTTTCACTACAAAACACAACGGTCGCACACCACGCCCTCCAATGAACCCCCACTTGACACTACTGAAGTCGCACATGGCGCTGGATTTGGCTCAGTGGAATGTGCTCTACAGGGCGTGTGCTTCGGTGCTGTCCTACAGTCTGTAACGTACCCTCTTGTTATTGTCTTTGTTTTTATTGTTATTGTTTTTTGTTATTGTAGTTGTAGAGATATGAAATTATTGTAGCGGTTTGCTTAGTCAGCCGTACTTCGGAATTTTTTTGACATTAAATGGAGCCTGAAACTTGCGTAATAAATACTTCGCGTGAAGTGCGATTTGCGGCATTAACAAAAATTAATTGCGGAGATGCAATCCACAGAATATTAACAGAAAAACATTAGAAGAATGCGCACGACTGACTAGACACATTCAGAGGGTACGTACACTCGCATACGAGTGGTTGCCATCTGCTGAGAAAGACCTATCCTAAACTTTTTTGTGTAAAATAATCTTCAATTTCTTTGTGTAAAATAATTACGTCGTAACACACTCGTAGATTGCGAACGTATAATCATGGTAGAGGTACGTACTTTCTGTAATTCCCCGTGGCCTGGGTAAAAAATTGCAATTATTTAAATTTAAGAATATTTCTTTTTCAATTGGACTCCTATTTTTATACGAAAAGGAAGATTGGAAGTTCTGAATGTCTCGGCAAAAACACATCGAAATTAATCTTAGCGGCCACCAAAGGAAATTAGTGATCACAATCTCTAATGTTGAGAAGCGCCGTCGTAAAGATCGTCGCCTCCATCTAAAATTCGCCTTCTCGAATTAACAGAATAATTTGTACTCCATTGGTATGGGATTTAGGCTTGATCTTGACAGAAATTATAAAACACATTTTTCATCATTTAACACCTTCATTTAACACATACATCGACATAAAACAATACAGTACCTCTTTACGCCAGCACATCGGAACAAAAAGGGTAGTAAATACTAGAAGTAATAAAAGAGTCTCGAAATTAGTCCTTTGTCTCTCAATGATAAAAATTTTTTTTAGAGTTTTCGTCTGGTATGACAGTCGAACAAATTTTCTTCTTGTATCTTTGAGATTAAATTACAACATTTTTTAGTTCCTTTTCATCGCCCCCTTGGGCGAATTGTCCGAAGTAATGTCAATTTTCCGGGCAATGAGCCCAAACACTTAACACTTGACTGTTATACACACGTAATGGGACTGCACTGTCAGTGTCTTTCTTCCCATATCTTCATTCTACAAACATGGTTTTGATGCCAGTTCTGACACAAGGCAATGAGGACAAAACATATACATTAAGATATACAGAACACACGTAAAACACACAAACTTACACACTATACACACAAAATCTTTTACATTGTCTTTACATCGTATTTCACATAAAATCATCACATCTAGATAATTATACACAGAGTTGTTACATACTCCTTTTACCTTCTTTCTCTTCTTTTCTTTCTTTTTTATGTCGTACAGTATACACAAAATCATTTTATTATCTCTTTGTACATTGTATTACACAACAGTATTACATTGTTTTATACAGAATATATCGCCGTATAAACAGCCTTCGCGTTCGCATGTTGACAATAAAATTCATTTTTCATAAGTCTTTGTCTCTTGAGTAAAAAAGTTTGCAGGAAAGTCACATATTTATTGGAGTGTACGGATCTAAGGTATGGGGCTAGCTGAGGTGTCTGGGGCAGCACGAGGCGTTAGTTCTTGCTTAGAGTTGCTTGTGCTTTCCACTGCTTCCCTCTTCTACGCCAGGATCTGCTTAGTGACATCCTTTTCCCATTTTACTATTGTCTCGTCATGGGTAATATAAACACGTAACAAATAAAAATTCACATGGATTAGTACTTAAAACTATATATATATATATATAAGTTTACTGCACAAAAGGTAAGTACTGCACTTCACTATTTGGCTTGCAACGGCACACTGGCCTACATAGTGCACAAACAATCGTACCGTAGCAGGTTTCCTCGATTCACTATATCTCTTTTACCTCGAAGAAAAAGGTTTGTGATATGAGACGTATTTTCACTTGTCTATTTGGGTATAGCTCACAAGTCACTGACACTGAATAACTCATTGTCACTGGGTAAATTTACACTGTCCTGTTCATTATCGAGTTCGTTCAGAAACAAAACTGTAGCTCATGATACCACTAGCTTGTCTTTTATGATAAATGCCCACGTTCTTTATTTTTTCCTGTGCTTCTATACGGAACTATGTCGGCGTACTTTTTGCTCACATCATTTTATTACATAAATTGGTAGGTGATTGCGTTCTCAGAGAGTACGTAGATTTCTCACTAGTGAATTGAACGAGCCTCCGAAGGACTACCCTGCCTCACGAGAAATACCCAGCGGCAGTACATCAAGCTGGAAAATTTGGAGAACACTGAACCGCATCAGAACAGGCGTAGCACCAGATAAAGCAAACCTAGTCAAATGGGGCTTCAAGGACGAAGGAGACAACAAATGCGACTGTGGTGGAGATCAGGATATGGAACACCTTCTACAGTGTTCCATCTGCCCCACAAGGTGTACCCTTGACGAACTATGGCTTGAGAAGAGAGAAAAACTGGACTTGGCCCGACATTGGGCTGAAAGGCTTTGAAACAAATCTCCGGACACGAAAAAGTAAAGTAAGTAAAGAGTACGTGCCTCTAATACTACATTTCGAGATCACGATGCTGCCTGACATCTCATAGAGCATAGGAGAACACGCTTGAGAACAACAGCACTTTCTAAGTTTACGTCGTACTACTGATGAACTTACGTATTGAAGTAACAACGCCGGCCGAAGTGGTCGTGCGGTTAAAGGCGCTGCAGTCTGGAACCGCAAGACCGCTACGGTCGCAGGTTCGAATCCTGCCTCGGGCATGGATGTTTCTGATGTCCTTAGGTTAGTTAGGTTTAACTAGTTCTAAGTTCTAGGGGACTAATGACCTCAGCAGTTGAGTCCCATAGTGCTCAGAGCCATTTGAACCATTTTTTTGAAGTAACAACACTCGGACATAAACGCACTATAAGTGTTTTCTAAAAGTTGTCTGCAAATGAGGCAAAATCTGTGCATTTTCTACCCGCGAGTTACTATGGGGGGGGGGGGGGGGGGAAGGATTTTTTTTTCATCCTTTCGTCACCCAAGTTTGTAACAACGCATGGTACACACATCACAAACAAACACATAATTAAAAAAATTAAGAAAATACATACATAAATAAATCACTATACTTAAATTGCTAGGTAGTACAAACAACAGATTAATAATGAAGCATGGCTGCTGTGCGCTACTGCCTCTAAAGTCTGTGCTTGCGTATATGCTGTTTCTTTGTGTTAATGTTTGTGTTACTTTTTCCTTCCATCAAATATCTTCTGCTCAGATTGGAAAAAATACTATAAACCTAGCAAAAAAATAAGTGTACAGCACCCCTCTAAAGTCAGCATACAGTCTTAGTGTTTTCACACTGAAAAAAATAGATTATTAAAATCCTCTGGCGTTACTTAGTGTCACGTAGTGTATTTTTCAGTGATCTTGGTAATATTTTATTACGTCAATCGTCAGTCATAGTGACGTTAATGGAACTTAGTGGCTTTTCTCCGCCAATTGAAGACTCGCAGTATCTCGCCGAGCGCCACCTGTAAATAATTGTTTGTTTCGGCGTTACCTCATTTTTTTTCCGGCTAGTTGGTTTACTGTAACTTACCTTGTGGATAGTCCTTTATTTTGTTATAAGAGACGGTGTTATGTTCAACTTTATATACATGTTTGAATGCAAGTACGATGTTGTGATACGATTAGTGAATGTTAACTGAGGCGAACATAACACCGTCTCTTAATTTCCATTAAGAGACGGTGTTATGTTCGCCTCAGTTAACATTCACTAATCGTATCACAACATCGTACTTGCATTCAAACATGTATATAAAGTTGAAAAAAAATATCTGTATTACAGTAAGATCACACAAGTTGTTATTCATGTATCCTATCTCTAGGTGCACTTTCCTTAAATTAGGTTACTGTGCGTATGATATATAGTACGCTATACTTTCATTAACAGGAAGAAATCAGTTTTATAATTGCAGCATCAAAAAAAAATTAACATCATTTTCCATGCGATACATTTATAGATAAAACCTCGTGGTGTGGATACGTCAAAAACACACAATACTTTCTCAGCAACCTATAGTGTACTTGCGTCACACATTTACCCTTTGTACCTTAGGGAGTCCAATATTTTTCTGTAACTTACCCTGTACCTTATTCCCTTGATACACAAATGGCATAAAAAAAATAACTTACATCTATATTGTGCCGAGGTCTGAGCTAATTGTTCGCTCCAGATACCTCCGTATATAAATTTAAAACTAAAACACCTATGTGACCAAACAAAAACATTCCGTCAAAACTTACAAGTACACTTCGTGTTAAACATCGCTAGTCACCAACTGTGGCGTATGTCCTAGCTTACCTGTGTCTTGCGTCCACGTTCACTGACAAATGTAAGCAATAATAATGAAAACAATAATAATGAAAATGATGAAATACAATAATAATGAAAAAATTATCAATATACCGTACAGTTCTAATTCACTTATAAGGTACATTACATATGTAGAATTGTGGACAGTTGCAAATGTGAGTCTCACGGGAAGCGTGCAAGGGATAAGTCCGTGCAGTCGCGAGTCAGTCGGCTCAGCCGTGGCAGCGTGCGGACGGCCCCGCGCGCCGGCCAGTGCTCCGCTGCAGGCGTTGTTCGCGTCGTAGCTTCAAGGCTTGTGTCCGTCCACCGTGAACAACATGTCGAGCGCTTACCGCCGTGCGACCCTTAAAGTTTCCTTCCCAGGTGAACATGCGCGACCTCGTGCACATGAAGTTGAAACGTTCATACGTGAAGAAGTTCGTTTAGATCCTAACCACGTTATCGGAATTCATTTTTCGATCATGAGTAGTGTCGTTTATATTAAAATGACAAACACCGAGGTGTGTGAAGATGTTATTCGCCGCCATGCCAATGGACTTAAGTTCAAATACTCTGACGGTCACGTCGGAGCTGTAACACTTGAACTCGCAGAGTACGGTCAATGCACGATTAGGGTGTTTGAACTACCTTTTGAAGTGCCGAAGGACGAAGTTGTCTCTGCGTTACAACCATACGGTAACGTCATCGGTTACGTAGACGAAAACTGGCAAACCTTCACGACCTACCATGTCCTTAATGGTGTGCGTCGGGTCAAAATTGTACTGAAAAAACATATACCATCATATCTGACAACTGGTGTGGTGCGAGCCATTGTCATGTACGACGGCCAACCCCGAACATGTGCGGGTTGTGGACAAGAAGGCCACGTCAGATCCGCCTGCATGCGACGCCGCGTGATTCAGACGCCGGTCGGGGAAGAAGCGTCCCCAGCGGTGATCACTCAGATCCCTGTCACATATGCCAAGGTTGCCAAGGAAGGTAGCACCTCTCCGCAGGGTCTTCCTGCTTCGTTGACGTCGTCTGATCAGGTAGATGCAATCGCTACTGAGAATCCTTCTGAGGTGCCACAGACGCCAGATCCTGACTTGCCGAATCTTCGCAGCAATGTGACTGAAAATGCTACTGAGATGGACGTTGATCCGGGAGTGGTACCTACTTCTGCTTTCCTTCAGACTGGTCCGGAGTCAGACGAAAGCCACCCGCAATCAGACTCTGAACGACATGTTCGAAAACAAGGGACACCACGAAAGAGAAAGAAACGTAGCCGTACACCCCCTGATGAATCCATTCTACGGATGGATACCAGGGATGCAGACCCGAAGATGGACGGCAAACCGCTCTTTGATGACCAAAAGTCTGATGCGAACGACCCGCCACAGGCGACCACTGGCAACGACCACCCCTCTTTACCGGTGCCGTCGCCCCCACAGGTCGACGTTGAAGAGAGCCTATGCTATGAGACGAAAACTACGTCTCCTCTCCACGTGGATGATGTGCACAGCCGATGCCCTACCGCAGAATCAGTCTCCTGGGCAGACGACGTGGAGATCGACGGGACTGGGGTGCCCCCATCGGTTGCGCCCGCGACCGCAAACTCTCCACAATAGCAGCCTCTTCAGCGGACCGGCAAGATCGACGACCTCTCGCTCCTGAAGAAGAAGCCCCACCTGTGCCTGTGGGACTCCAACACCAGCGTTATCGTGTCGCAACGATTAACCTCGCAACCATTCGTGCGCCCCACAAACTAGCGCTGCTCCGCGATATGATTTATGATGCGGACATAGATATTGCGCTTTTTCAGGAAGTGCATGTCGCCGATTTTTCACCACCACATGGCTTCACGGCGTATCTTTCTCCCGCTTCGGACACCGGTAGTGGTGTTGCCATCATCTTACGTGAAGGTCTTCCTGCCGAAGATGTCCTATACCACCCCAACGGCAGAGGTATGGCCCTTACTCTCTTTGGTGTACGCATAGTCAACATTTATGCACCGTCGGGCTACTGCTACTGTCGTGAACGCAATGCCTTCTTCGCGAATGAAGTTACACCCCTTTTTATGGGACCACACGATGACTGGGTCATGGGTGGAGACTTCAACTGCACCCAGCGAACTCAGGATCAATTGCCGCGTCACTCACCATGCGCAGCTCTGGAAACAGTCGTCACGCCGCTACAATTTGTTGACACGTGGAGACATGTTCACGGTGATCTTTTGGGCTTTACGTACTACACTGCGCATTCCTCTAGCCGACTGGATCGCATCTACATCTCGCGATCCCTAATTCAACAAACTCGACAGGCTGAAATCTGGCCTGTTGCTTTCTCAGATCATGAGGCTTACTTCTGTGATGTTGTTCTCACAAGACAGGCAGTATGGCACGGACGTGGTTTATGGAAACTGAACACGGCACTTCTTAATTCACCTGACTGTCGACTTCTAATAGAAGACACTGTAAGTAGGCTGTTTATATTTTCTTATTGGCAACGTTACGTAGCGCTCTCTGTATGAAAATCACTGGCTGTGCTGTGTGCAGTATGTGGCTAGTTTGCATTGTTGCCTGCCATTGTTGTCATGAACTGCTATAGCTGGATGTGAACAGCGCGTAGCGTTGCGCAGTTGGAGGTGAGCCGCCAGCAGTGGTGGACGTGGGGAGAGAGATGGCGGAGTTTTGATAATCTGTAAGACTGAATGTCAATTATGAATATTAAGGTAAATACATTGTTTGTTCTCTATTAATATCTTTCATTTGCTAACTATCCCTATCAGTAGTTAGTACCTTCAGTGGTTTGAATCTTTTATTTAGCTGGCAGTAGTGGCGCTCGCTGTTTTGCAGTAGCTTGAGTAGCGAAGATTTTTGTGAGGTAAGTGATTTGTGAAAGGTATAGTTTAATGTTTGTCAGGGCCATTCTTTTGCAGGGATTTTTGATAGTCAGATTGCGTTGCGCTAAAATTATTGTGTGCCAGGTTAAGCACAGTCTTGTACAATTGTTCTAAGTGGACGTTTCATATGTATAATTGTTCAAAGGGGACGTTTCATATGTCGACCCTTAGCCTAGGATACCTCACTGGAATCTTCTGATTTTTTCTTGTAGTTTGTGTATTTAGTGTAGCTTTTGTTTATTGCTAGCGCGTAATTGTAGAGAGAATCTCCTTTGTAGTTGCAGTCTTTCATTGTTGTAATGTAAAACAGTTGTGGCATGCATGTAGATTTGCAACAAGTATTTCGCAGCTGCGCTTGTAATTAACTACATATTATTTTCAGTGCTATGTTAATGTGTTCTCTTATTTTTGCTATTCAAATTGTGCTTTTCTGTGTTATCGTGTGAAATATTGTCACAATAATGGCGTGTGAAAAACGTAACACTCGGCTCCAAAGTAAACTGAGAAACGACAGTGAAGACGAAAGCAATGTGTTAGCGCCACTGTGTAATGAGTTAACTAATGTTCGAAGTAGTAATTTGGTAACTGTGCATAGGGAAATGGAGCGGGCGTCAAACAATGGCGTAGGCAGTGAAACAGGTAGTGAACAGGGAAGCATTATCGATCGATCGGTCGGCAACAGCTCGCCTCAGGAATCCGAAATGATAGGACACAATTTTGCAAATACTGTAGATTCAGGTTTTGCGTCCTCACCGTTTTCTCAAATGAGTCAAGACACATTTTCTGCTTGTCAAAATGTGAATGTTGCCGGTGAAAATCCACTGCCAAAAAGCATAGAGAAACAGATTCCAGACACTAATACATTATTATTGCAATTAATGCAACAAATGGGACAAAATCTTCAAAAGTTAGACACAATGGAACAAAATCTTCAAAAGTTAGACACAATGGAACAACACCAGAGACAAACACAGCAACAGTTAGACGCAGTGGAACAAAATCTTAAAAAGTTAGACACAGTGGAACAAAATCTTCAAAAGTTAGACACAATGGAACAACACCAGAGACAAACACAGCAAAAGTTAGACACAATGGAACAAAATCTTCGGAAGTTAGACACCACACTTGAACAAACACGTGAAGATTTAACTACTGAGTTACATAACATTGAATCGAAATGTCAAAAAGTCTGTAATGACGTAAAAACACAAATTTGTGAGCATTTTCAGCCTATTTTTTCGCGGCATGAAAATGCATTACAGAATCACGAAGCAGCCATAAAAGAGCTGCAAACCATTGTTCATGAAAATCATGAGACCTTGTGGGCTAAAATTGACTCAGTTGCATCTACCGATTCGGTTACGCAACTGGCAAAAACTCAGGACAACTTAAAGAACACAGTAGATTCGATTTCAACACAAATGGACACTCTGAAACTTGGTTCAGAAAAACACACTGAGGAAATGCGTTCACTATCGGAGAAAGTAGCTGAACTTTCGGATCAGGTCACTAACTTATCTACAAAGGTAGATGATGATCTGAATGACACAAGACCCGTAGCCTTCACTGACACAGAAGAGTATGAACAAATTAGAAAATTCAAACAAAATCAAAATCAAATCAACACACAGTACAAAAGAGAAATGCGGGAAGTACAAGATCAGCTGACACAGGTAATACAAGAATTACGTATTTCAGAGGACACTCGCGCTCCAACTCGGGAAGAGGAACTTAGAAATACGCAAAAGCCACAAAATAATAACACAGGGCATTTCGGTAATTATGAAAGAAATTGGCAAGGTACACCGAATTTTGAGATGGAACCGCCG
This sequence comes from Schistocerca cancellata, assembly GCF_023864275.1. Taxonomy (NCBI): domain Eukaryota; kingdom Metazoa; phylum Arthropoda; class Insecta; order Orthoptera; family Acrididae; genus Schistocerca; species Schistocerca cancellata. The sequence goes on from NC_064627.1 coordinate 524,766,081, forward strand.
ACACGATATGCTACTCGCCGACACGATGATTTTGACTATAAGCTGTTCATTACTACACGTAAATTCAAAACATTCAAGAATTCTGCCAACGACATTCATCCACAAGCGTGGCTCCATCAATTCTCTCATTGTTTTCCTCCCAACTGGTCATTAGAACACAGATTAGAATTTATGTGTGGCTACTTGGAGAATGAACCAGCTGTAAGAATGCGATCGGTCATTCACGATTGTCACAGTGAAGGAGAATTTTACCATGCGTTCCTCTCAGCATATTGGTCACAAGCTACACAAGATCGCGTAAAACATAGCATCATGATGATGAAACACTTTGAACAATCTGAATTTTCCAGTCTTGTGAAATATTTTGAAGACATGTTGCACAAGAATCAATACCTGTCAAACCCATACAGCCCCTCAGAACTCATCCGCATTTGCTTAATCAAACTGCCTGAACATTTGAGACATATTATTTTAGCAGGACGTTGCAAAGACGACATTGAAGCTTTTCAGGGACTGTTACAAGAACTGGAAATTGACACAGACAGTCGCGGGATGCGAAAACAGGAAAACAATCATTACAGGTCACATCCGTCACAATTCCGTGATGACAGAAACAATAAATGGCCACGACAAACCTATTCTTACAACGTAAATCGTGACCAAAACAGACACCACCCATATGATAACCACTGGCAGAGTAATAGTTACAGGGAAAGATCACCTTTCCGCGGTAATGACTATCACAGAGACAATCAGAGAAACAGACAATATGGGAACCAAAATAACTATTATCAAGGGAGACAGAATAACTTTAGACGCCACGGTCCAGCGCGTAGTTACGATTCAAGGAGAAATTCTCCACCATGTGACCGACAAGAAAGAAACTATGGAAACTACCGACATGACGACAGACGATATGATCGTAACGACAGACCTGAATTGCATCAGAACTGGCGAGATTTAAACAGAGCAGAGCACTCTCGTCACGATGAATTTGTAGAAGTTAGGTCTCCAAATCCCAATAACGACGCGCGCCAACAAAGAGACAATAGGCGATGACTCACACCACTGGCAGCCACAAGACGTACTTATGAAACTGATGACGCAGCTGCCGTAGCTAGTAATTACGTAAGAATGGAAGACATTAGGGACATCTTACTCCAGGAACACGACGTAACACGTAACACCATTGCATATCCTGTGATTCACATTACTGTAAATGACGTAAAATTTACGGCAGTACTTGACTCTGGCAGTCCCATTTCAGTAATTAGCGAAACAGCTTTTAGCAAATGCAACAAAGCGAACGATTGCCCCACACTTCCGTTACGTAAGATTAAATTACAAGGTGCAATCTTTGGAAAAAGTGTAGATGTACGCCAACAAACCAACTTAGAATTCTTTTGTCAAAGCCATTGCTTCTCTATGAACTTCCTTATTGTTCCATTATTGTCGACGGAAATTATACTGGGAGTAGACTTTTTGAATGAATATAAAGCAATCTTAAGCTTTCACGATGCTGAAATAAGTTTAGAGAAAGAAGGTAAGTCAATAGCTTTGAAATTTGAAGACTGGCTCTCAAACCATGATGAGGAAATTAATCGGCTTTATGTTCTGTTAGACAACAGTTCGGAATTTTCTACGGAAGTAGACACCAACAATCACTCTGCAAGTACTGAAAGGGATGATATCGACGGCATATTTGAAATTAATGAGTTAATTCAGAATAAAATTCAAATAATTGAGAATTGTAATGACACTGATAGGCAGGACCTTTTTGAGATTTTACAAGCACATTCCACAGTTTTTACTCACAAAACAGGAACAATCAAGGGATTTCAATACCAATTTCGTGTTCGTGAGCATACTAAATTTTGTGTTAGACCATACGTAATTCCAGCACATTATAGGGACCGTGTTAGAACAGAAATACAATCTATGCTTGACGAGGGCATTATTGAGCCTGCAGCAAGCTCATACAACAATCCGTTACATGTTGTTGAGAAGAAAAATGGATCGATCAGACTTGTCTTAGATTCGAGACAAATCAATACTATCATTATTCCTGAAACAGACAGGCCGCAGACGATGGAAGAACTTCTTCAAAATTTTAATGGTGTAAAAGTGTTGTCTTCCATTGATCTCAGATCCAGCTTTTATCAGATCGAACTTCATCCAGAATGCAGAAAATACACAGCTTTCCTTTGTTTCGGCGTTTGTTATCAGTTTCGGAAACTTCCTTTTGGTTTGAACATTTCTTCGGCAGCATTCATTCGTGGGTTAAATTCCATATTACCTGAGTTCTTAAAACGTCACATAACCTTATATGTGGACGATATTCTAATAGCAGAAGCTTCATGGGAACAACATAACCGCATCCTCAACAGTTTGTTACGTATTTTTGCAGAATCTGGAATTACAGTTAACTTGGAAAAGTCTGAATTCGGTAGGACAAAGGTGAAGTTTTTGGGACATATTATTTCTTCTGAAGGCATTCAGCCGGATCCTGAAAAGTTAGAAGCAATCAGAGCCATTCCAGTTCCATCCACAAAAAGACAAGTCCGCAGTTTTCTAGGTCTCGTAAATTTTTACCGTCGTTTTCTGAATATGCAAATTCTAGTTACACCAAAACTTTGTTCTCTCACTGGAAAAAATACTATTTGGAACTGGGACGAACAAGCACAGTTGGAATTCAATTCTTTGAAAGAAGCGTTACTTCACGCGCCAATACTAGCTCATCCAGATCTGTCACAAGATTTCTGCCTTAGCACTGATTCTTCCAAAGTTGGTCTTGGTGCCCATTTATTTCAAGAAGCCATAGAAGATGACATTACTGTTCAGAAAACCATTGCTTTTGCTAGCCGAGTGCTAACAAAATCTGAAAAAAATTATTCCGTTACTGAATTAGAAGCTTTAGCTATCGTTTGGGCATTTAACAAATTCCGTTTCTTTCTTTCTGGTAAGCACGTGAAAGTATACAGTGATCATCGTGCATTACAATTTCTTATGTCTTCAAAATTAAATCATGATAGGTTAAAACGTTGGGCATTGTTTCTGCAAGAATTCCGCTTCACAATAGTCTACATTCCCGGCAAGGAGAACATTGTTGCGGACGCGCTGTCACGCGCACCGGCTGAGCTTGAGAAAAGTAACACAGAAGGCAACCTCGAGAAAAATTTCAGTATTCTCTACATTCAGAAAGTCGCCTTTGAAAACTTCATCACCACATCTTTAAAGGACATTGCTCATGAACAAGATAAAGATCCGATTTGGAAAGATATCAAAAGTAAATGGCATGAAAAGACACACACTCAGATTCGGCATTATTACCTGGTTAGAAACAACATACTCTTCAAACGCTGCACTGTTGATGACAAGCTATGGGTACTTTGCATTCCAGACGATTTTGTTAATAAGCTCATTTTGTACATTCATTTCAGCTACGCACATTTTGGTCCACGAAAATGTTACCATATTCTTCGAACGACTTGTTATTTTAACAATATGGAAAAGAGAATTCGAAGAGTCTTGTCTATTTGTAAACTTTGTCAAAAGGCGAAACCATCTACTGTCTCGCATCGTGCTCCGCTGTTTCCTATCATTCCTTCTAAATTAAAAGAATTTGCTGCTGTTGATCTCCTGGGACCCCTTGTCAGAACATCGAATGGATTTTCGTACGTTCTAGTCGCTGTTGAACTTACTTCAAAATTTGTTTCTTTCACTCCGTTACGTAAAGCCACTGGACGGTCTGTATCCAACGCCTTTGTTAAAAATTTCTTACGTGAAGTGGGACACGTTAGTAAAGTCATTTCAGATAACGGACCGCAATTCAGATCTGCTGTTTGGTCACGCATGCTTCGGAATCATAAAATCAAACCTGTTTTTATTTCATTGTATTCACCACATTGTAACCCGTCTGAACGGATTATGAAAGAAATCAATAAGCTTTGCAGACTTTATTGTCACAGAAAGCATCAGCATTGGGACAGATATTTACACTTATTTCAAAATGTGCTGAATGAAATGCCTCATGATTCCACTGCTTTACCACCTACTCTTGTACTGAAGAATGAAGAACCTCCGAACAGAATCAGAGAGCTTGTACCTTTCCCGAATACACGTAAACTGCGACACAAAGACATAATTGATTTGGCTCTTAAAAATATAAAATCTGCAGCAGAGAAAAGGAGAAAACTACACGGTAAAGCAAATGCAAAGAAATTATATATTGGTCAGAAAGTTCTCATTAAAGCTCATTCATTGTCACATAAGAAGAAACACTTGAGTCACAAATTCTTTCTAGTTTACAATGGACCTTACAGAATCCGACGTATACCACATGATAATTGCGTTGAAGTTGAAACTCTGCGTACTAGGAAGAGTAAAGGTTTACACCACATTTCTCATGTAAAACCATTTATTGACAGATAATCTGCTTTTTAACTTAGTCTTTGCAATTTTCACTTCACGCTACTTATACAATTTGTCACACTGAGAAACTGTTAACATGCAACATTTTGGTTTGCTTACGAGTGGATTCTGGATTTGAGGTGCTTTATGTGAAATGCCAGATGACACAGTGGTTAGTTTATGTGACAGCTACACGATTATATCACGATGTTACTAATGAGTGACAATTTACAATGTCGCTTTTGCGGTGTATCTGTTTTATATCTGCACAGTTTTTTCTGAATTCTTCTATAAAGTGAGACATGTTTTAGTGGTGACTTTTGTGCTATTGCTACAATGAGACAGCCTTTTCTGTAGCACAACAATACGTTACAGCACAGTTCTTTCTTCATCACGGCAATAAGCGTAATAAGTATGATATCTATACGCAAAGCATTCCACTTTTGTGTATCATGAGGTAAGTACATTGACTTCTGCAGAACTTAGCTTTCGGAGGACAATAACTACGACACTTCCCAGAGATTATCTTAGAGCAAGACGCACATTTAGCGCTACTGGACACGTATTTGAGTGATTAATTTTGTACTTAAGACATTTATTTTTAGAGATTTTTGAATTACAAAGAAAGTTTTTCGTGACACATTTCATTTCATTGCTGTAAGCTGTAATACCTGAGGATACAATTACAATAAACCTCAGGGGGGTACACGCCTACTTTGTGTACCATGTGTTTGGCAAGCACAAGGAGCCCTAGCTAATATGGTATTTGCTTATACAATTTAACACATCGGTACCATATTTCTCTAACACATAAATTACACAGCTATCTGATCATTTAACAGAGAAACAAACATTTTTTTTTCTACGTCAGTGACACATGTTTACGCAATTACAGAGTTGGATTACTTCACACTTAAGAAATTGTACTTTGTCTGTACCTTTTGCACTGTTCATATTTTTTTGGTACCATTGTGATACTATGAGAGCTTTGAATGATGTATTTTGGTATGAGATCATAATTTTTAAAGTACGTTTGAGGTAGATGACACTACCGAAATGAGCAGAGAATTTTCTTTAGGTTTTGAAATCATTGGAGGAAGCTATGACGTTTTTGACATTTGACTGAGGTGTTATGATGTTATTTTTACGACGACGATGTGTATTATGCTGTTGAGGTATGTTTATGTCAATAAAATTCTTGACCTGTGAAATGTTTTTATATGAGACTGTCACTGTAGTGGAAACTGCTGTCGTAAATATTTCCATAAGAATGTTAAGTGACCACCTGCATGTGCGTCGTGGGCACACAGCTGTGTCAGACACCTGGAGAACAAGCCATTAGTTTGAGTGCCTCGTTAGAAGCACAGGTAGAAAAAAAACAGAAAGGGAAGGCCATTGTACGCGCTACTGAAAGCATACTGTGGAGCTCGTAATTTATGATATTTATTGGACTGCAGTACCAAATGTTACATTGAAAACGAACCCTGTCCTTTCCTTTTGTGTTATCCCACTATGTGTTTGGGTACCCGTGTGTATTTGTGTTTTTCCTGTCTTTATGTGTTTAGCTGATGAGAGCTCTGTTGTAGACTTTTTCTAATAATATGTTATTTACTTTGTAAAGATGCTTAGACATTATTTATTCTGTTTTGTTTTAATGCTCATGTGTGAAGTTGCCGTTTCAAAAGTGATTCTGATCTTTTATGTATGTGCTCATGTCATCATTCCTGTAACACTGATGTATATGTTTATTTCTATTCTTTTGTAAAGCCTGTACTACAAATGTTATCTGTATTGTTATGTTTTTAATTATGTATTTTGTACCTTTGTCATTGTATTCTTATGTTATAAAATTGTAATTGACATCAGTTCATCAAATTAAGTAACTTGTAAGTTCCATCTCACTGCACACATTTCTGTTGGTCATAGTATATGGACGATATGTGAGAAGTAGGGACTGTTAGTGTTTGCACGTGTGTTAATAATTCAGCAAGGGACTGGATAACAGCATTGCTGGTTCTAAGGACAATTCCAAAAACTTTGTGAGTGCACAAGTGGTGGTTATGGACTTGTTATATTAACTGCAAGACTCTTCACTGGTGATTGTGCACCTGCACAGTCGCAACAGATGGCTGCTGGCCATCTCTACAAGGACTACAGTGGGTCTACACCTCTGGTGGCCCACCAATACTCTCTACAAGGACTGCAGTGGGTCTACACCTCTGGTGGCCCACCAATACCACAATCTCTACAAGGACTACAGTGGGTCTGCATCTCTGGTGGCCCACCAATACTCTCTACCAGGACTGCAGTGGGTCTGCTCTGTGATGACCTACCTACCAATATTCTTCAACACGTCGACTGACTCTGCTGTGGGTTTGCTCTGTTGTGGCCCATTACCTGTCTGCATGTCAAGAGTCAGCACTGTCTTTCCGTTGGAAGGACAACACTACTTCTTCAAGACTGCATGGAAATCCACTACTTCTATGTGCAATTTCTTTTACTAATGAGACTTTGTGAAAAAAACTGTAATTACTATTATGATGAACGATCAGGACTGTCTTTATGGACTGTGAGAAAATTTTAGCTGTTGACCAACATTGTATCAATAAGTGTGTGCATTGGATATCTTTGTTAGTGTAATTATGAAAAATTTTGTCAAATCTGTATTGGCCAGTGCCCAACACCATTTGTAAAAATTTTTGTGGGGAGCATGGGGGCTATGTAAGTAGGCTGTTTATATTTTCTTATTGGCAACGTTACGTAGCGCTCTCTGTATGAAAATCACTGGCTGTGCTGTGTGCAGTATGTGGCTAGTTTGCATTGTTGCCTGCCATTGTTGTCATGAACTGCTATAGCTGGATGTGAACAGCGCGTAGCGTTGCGCAGTTGGAGGTGAGCCGCCAGCAGTGGTGGACGTGGGGAGAGAGATGGCGGAGTTTTGATAATCTGTAAGACTGAATGTCAATTATGAATATTAAGGTAAATACATTGTTTGTTCTCTATTAATATCTTTCATTTGCTAACTATCCCTATCAGTAGTTAGTACCTTCAGTGGTTTGAATCTTTTATTTAGCTGGCAGTAGTGGCGCTCGCTGTTTTGCAGTAGCTTGAGTAGCGAAGATTTTTGTGAGGTAAGTGATTTGTGAAAGGTATAGTTTAATGTTTGTCAGGGCCATTCTTTTGCAGGGATTTTTGATAGTCAGATTGCGTTGCGCTAAAATTATTGTGTGCCAGGTTAAGCACAGTCTTGTACAATTGTTCTAAGTGGACGTTTCATATGTATAATTGTTCAAAGGGGACGTTTCAACACTTGGATCACATGTAATAGACGCCGACCCACGTATCCGTCTACCATATCCTGGTGTACAAAACCTGCTCTTCGGAAAACTTTGATCCGGTATGGAAAAGATGTTGTCGCCTGGAGGAAGATCACTATGGACTTTTATTACAGGATCCTACGAGAATGCTCCACGATGCCAGCCTCCCCTGAGCGCCATACAAGGATGAACCATGCTAAGGCCCAAATCTCCAATCTCATGCGAAGGCATTTGGAAGGAGCGATAGTACGATCTCGTACTGCTGATCGCATGCCTCATGAACATCCGTCGATGTACCATATCATCCAAGAACGCCAAACTCGACGCCGAAAATTGATTCACGTCCTAACAGATCAAGAAGGGCGTCGCTACGTAACCCAATCTGCAATAGGGTATGTGCTTCACGCCCACTACCAGCAGCTATACGCCGCAATTCCACATTCCCCAGAGCTGATCGAGGAAGTCACACAGCTCAACTTCGGTGGTATCCCAGGAGATGCGGCAATTGACTTTATGTCAGAGGTGACTGATGAGGAAGTCCGCGATGCGATCGGGCAGGAACCATCAATCGCTCCCCAGGACCCGACGGTCTTCCCCTCGAATTTTATCGCATATTCCGTGATTTGTTAGAGTCAGCCTTCACCTCCATCTGTCGGGAACTGATGTCTCCGGAAGTACCTGTGCCGGACGCTTTCATGGAAGGAATTATTATTCCTGTACATAAACCGCACGGTGGCAACAATATCAGTGACTATCGGCCCCTCACCCTCCTGAACAGTGATATGAAAATCTTCACTCGCCTTTTGGCGACACGACTTAAAAACGTTGCCCGATATGTTGTGTCGCCAGACCAAGCATCTTTGGGAGGGGATAATAATATCCGCACGGCTTTATGCCGCTACAGGGATATGATCGCCGTTATCCAGGCACAACGCCTCTCTGGGGCACTTGCAACTTTGGCCTTTAGTCAAGCTTTTGATAGGGTTGACCATTCGTTCCTTACGGCCGTTCTCCACCATATGGGTTTCCCAGTCGCCGTTATCACGGTAGTGATGCGCCTTCTGCGGGGTGCCTCGTCCAGGATTATGTACAATGGCAGACTCACTCCACCGATAAAAATAGGTCGATCCGTACGTCAAGGTTGCCCTCTATCAGCAATTTTGTACGCCTTTTCCTTGGAATCCTTGGTATGTGGACTAAGACAACGTTTGGTAGGGTTGTCCGTAGATCGCTACCGATTCTGTTGCACGGCCTATGCTGACGATGTAGTCATCTGTTTACGTAATGCCGACGAGGTTCGAGCTGTTTTGACGTGGGTAGCGACATATGGTGAGGCGTCGGGTAGCTCTTTAAACGTACGTAAGTCACAAGTTATGTTCATTGGCACGGGACTTCCCGTGGAGTGCGTTACACCTCTCACCACCGTTGATACAATTCGCTGTTTGGGAATAGATTTTTCATCTGATCTCCGGCGTTCAGCCACCATCAACTGCCGACGCCTCCTTTTAATGATCAGAGCAGGTCTTATGGACCATCGCCTTCAATCCCTAGATATTCTCCAACGAGCTCGATATGTCAATATATATATCGCATCCCAGAGTTCCCCATGTAGCACAAGTTCTACCTTTCCCGCTTACTGTGGCACGTCGCATGTTGGCAGCGATGGCTTCTTTCGTCAGCTCTGGGTTGTTGTTCAAAGTTAACTATGCAACCCTTACTCTTCCCCGTGAACGAGGCGGGATAGGTCTGTTTCACGTGCCGGATAGAGCTCGCGCCCTATATGTCAGCTCCCAGATGACGGTATGGACACGTTGCCCAACGAGCCTCACTGGTCTCCTCCTGTCGGCATATTCGCCGGTCTCACTGTCAGCCCCAGTGATGATCTCGGATGTTCCGGCCCAGTTCCATTATATACGGTACTTCTTTCTTGAACTCAGTTATCTACGCCTCACCTTACCAAGACCGCTTTTACTCAAGACAAAGGCAGTATACAATGTCCTCCAATTAGGTCGTCCACCTAACCCGATTGAACAAAAGTTCCCCCAGGTTGACTGGCGTCATGTATGGCGCGCGGTGTTCGCCTGTTACCTTGACACGAATGTTCAATCTGTCTGGTACCTAACTGTCAATGGTAAGCAAATCAACCAATTTCGCCTTCATCGTATCCACCTCGCCCAACCACCTCTATGTTCCACGTGTGGAGTGCCAGACAATGATGAACATCGGTTTGTTTGCGGACCGGCGGCGGAGGTTTGGCACTTGGTTCGACGTATTGTGGCTTTTCTAACGCGGGACATTCCGGATCGGATTACTCCCCTTTCATTATTATTTCCGGAACGTGACTATTTTCCTCGGACAAAGACCAATGCTGTGAATTGGATTCGCGGACATGCCATTCACTACCTATTTGGACAAACTGTAGACTCTGTACTCGATTTTTGGACATTCCTCAATGACCGTCATTATGTCGTTGTCCGTCACCCAAAATACAGACAATTTTTCTCGAACTTCCTTGGGAGTGCTTTCCACGAGCCGCCTCGCAGCTGGAATGTGTTAAGCCAAGAGAGAAGAAGGTTTCCTGTTTGAACCAATGAACATTTCTGAACAATTCAATGGAACACATCAATTTCGAGAAGACGTGACTCAACATATTACCAGCGGGGCGCAGAAGGCCTCTGATCAAATACGCAACAAAACTACACAAAACAAAATAAAAAAATAAAAATAAAATTAAAAAAAGGAAGATTTTTTTGTTTGTAAGGATAGCCCTAACTTTGATTTCCCATATTTCCCCTGGTATATAGGCAGCTCTCTGAAGTAGGTTTAGCCAGGAGCCAAGATCCATTTTTATTAAGGGGCTTTCAAAAAAGTTGGTAGAAAAAATAAAAAATAAAAAAATATAAAAAAGCGGTCCAAGGCGCTATTAAAATAATAAAAATAAAATAAAACAAAAAAGAAAAAGTGGTTAAAAAATAAAAAAATGATGGATAGAGCGTCTGTCATGTAAGCACGAGATCCCGGGCTCGAGTCCCGGTCGGGGCACACATTTTCAGCTGTCCACATCGAGGTGTATCAACAGCACCTGTCGGCAGCTGAGGGTTTTAGTTAGTCATCATTTATTCCAGGGAAAAGCTGCACGGTCATCAACAGTATTCTGTTCTTTCGAGAACAGTTACTGTCTTCATATATACTTATTCACTTAGCTGCATAAGATATACTTTCTTTATCCTAATCGTGTTCTTTCTCTTTTTCACAGTAACTTATTTTATACGTGTGCATTAATAGGTATGGCGTGTTATACTTAGTTATAGTAGAATTTTCTTAAGTCTCGGTGTGCATCCAGTCCTTTGATCTTGCCATTGTGAGGGTATGCAAGTAAATAACATCCGTCGTGCGGAATATTTACAATTACGTACGGACGAGTATATTTTATTTGCCACTTAGCGTTTTTCTTAGCTAAGAAGGAAGATTTCACGTGAGTTTTGAGTAATACCTTTTCTCTGATTGTAAATCTGGTTAACACCATGTAGCTGTTTATCATATTGCTCCTTTCGGCGTTGGGCTTGTTGTATGATAGAGATTAATACTTGCCTTATTTTTTGATTTAGGTCTACAGGTTGTCTAGGAACAGACGGGATAGGGTTTACCCATTCATTACTCTCTTTCTTATTGCATGTCAGATCAGACGGTGTAACTGCAGTATCGTATATTGGGAGATTGTTCACCATCTGTTCAAAAACGTTTAAATATTCAATCCACTTAGATTGCTTGTTGGCTAGATATGTCCTCATAAACCTATTCAATTCACGGAATATTCTTTCGGTTGGGTTGGATTGCGGGCTATACCTGGATGTCAATATTTGTTTAATCTGTTGTTCTTTGAGAAATTGTTTCCAAGCATGGCATGTAAAATTGGTTGCGTTATATGATAAGATCGCCTGTGGTTTCCCAACAGACGGGAAGTAGTCGTTTAGCAAACGTCTGATAATAGGCTTAGCTGCAGTTGTTTTCGTGGCATACAATTTCACATACTTTGAAAATACATCATATACTCCAATGACATATTTTACACCTCACCTGGCAAGAGGGTAAAGGACCCATAGCATATATGCATACTAGCTCTACCGGGTTTTTTGGTAAAATAGGATGCAACTCTGTCTCGCAGTTCAGATTGACAGGCATAACCTTCTGACAAATAATACAAGTTTTTAATATTTGTTGTGTGCGTCGAAGCATATTGGGAAAGTAGCAGTACATACTTAATTTCTTACAGCACTCGCGGGCGCCGTAGTGCTCCCAAGCGTAGCGAGTATGCCAAATTAAACTTTTCTCATATGCTTAGGGTACACAAACGCACCATGTATCGCTGTGCATGTTTCTCCTGTAGAATAATACATCCTTATGTAACCTGTAATGCTGTTTTATAGGTAAAGGAGGGTTATTTTTTAACTGGGATCGGACTTTCCTCCAGCGGTCATCTTATTCCCGTAATTTGGCCATATTATTGCACATATCCAAAAAATATTTCCTAAATTTGGTGTCCTTGACGAGCATAACTTTAAATTCTGTGTTCTGTTCTACCAATTCTTCGAACTCAGGTAATCCTTGTGGTAATCTTGACAGTGCGTCGGCGATTACGTTATTGTTGGCATTCACATATATAATTTCAAAATCATAAGACTGCAAAAATAACGTCCACCGCGCAAGGCGATTGTTTAGCAACCTACAAGTGAGCAAAAAGCTGTAGACTGGTAGACTGGTACATGCTTGCCAAACAGATAATAGTTGAACTTCTTAAAGGCCCACACAATAGAAAGGGCTTCTAATTCTGTTGTAGAATACCTGCGCTCGCATTCTGATAGAGTACAGCTAGCAAAACTAATATCTTAACATTGTCGGAGCTAGCGCCTTCGTCCAGCTGAAATAGACAGGCTCCTAGTCCCGAAAATGAAGCATCCGCCGCTATGCAAAAATCTTTGTGCATGTCAGGATGTTCTAGGATATTAAAATTTACCAAAGCGTGTTTTAATTTATCAAAATCGGTCTGTGATTGAGGCGTCCAGATCCACTGTTTGTCCTTCTTTAATAGGCCCAGTAATGTGTGGTTATTGAGTAACTGGTTCGGTACAAACCGGCGAAAGAAAGAGCACAAATCCACAAATGCCTTTAGCTGTCGTTTTGTGCATGGAGCGGGAAAGTTTTTAATGACGAACAGTTTTTCTGGGTCGGGTCATATCCCTGCAGGTGAAATTATGTGACCGAGAAATTTTATGTTTTTTCTCACAAATTTTTTAAGGTAAGCTGTGACACCAGCTGCTGAAAACCTCTGTAGCATACTTTCCAAAAGCTGTATATGTTCATTCCACGTAGGTGTTGCTATTAATATGTCATCTATATAAACTGTGAGTTTGTCAAGGAGGTCAGGTCCTAAAACAGTGTCGAGCGCAGTTATGAAAACGCCGACACTCACGTTCAATCCGGACGGCAGAACACAATACTGGTAGGACCTACCTGCAAATATGAATGCTGTGTACTTCCTACTATCAGGTGATAGTGCGATTTGCCAGTACGAAATACGAAGGTCTACACTAGTTAAATACTGCACCCCATGATAACGCTGCAGCTGTTCTTCCAGGTTTTCAGGTCGGGTGGTTACTGGAACTATAATTTTATTAATCTCCCTGGCGTCGAGAACGAGTCTCGCCGAATTGTCGGCTTTCTTGACCGCTAGTAGCGGACTGCAATAAGGCAATAATGAAGTCTCTAAGATATTCCACGAGAGTATTCTCTTTATTTCTTGAGCCACTGCCTCTCTTTGTGACCAAGGTATAGAATAGGTGTTCTTACAGAATGTGCCGTGGGGCCGAACATCCATGCTATACTGATACGTCCTAATGGCTCCGGGCCTTTTATCAAACACACTTCTAAGATCACCCGTCTGTTGTTGTGAGATTTCCGAGCATTCATATATTTTCTGTTCAATCTGATGCTGCTCTACCTGCTGACACCACAGTTCACTTGAGTCGCTACATCGTGAACTATTGACCTTTAGGATTTGGATGTGTATAGTTCGACAAGATTTGTTGTTCCTACTCTTTACTTTTATTAAATCCACACAACAATTCTTCCCATTAATATACAAATGACACTTTCCCGATTCCAAGTCAATTTTAGCACACTTTTCCCTTAAGAAATCCATGCCGAAAATGCACTGTTCTGTCAACCCTTCCACTACTAGGAAAATTGACTGGAAAACCATGTCTTCAATCAGCACTTCGACCATGGTTTGCATTTTAATTAGCTTGGATTTACCGCCTATGGCTCCTAATATCCTACAATTTTGTACTGGATAGGTCGGTAAAGTTGTGTGAATGTTAATCTCTTTAAATAGTGCCTTGGACATCACACTAATTTTCGCACCAGTATCCACAAGGATATGCGTAGGTACTTTTCCTACTACGGCCTGTAAACTAGCTTGTACTATGCCATCACCTTCACATGACTGTGGTTCTTCCTCCTTGGTCGATAAATCACGCATGTCCGTTTCATCTTGGTACCTGAGCAATTTACTATCATGACAGTATGGGTCGCCCCCACGACTATCTATGGCCAACATTGGGGAGCATAATGAGGCCATGCTTAGTTTAACACTCCGCGGTTCACATCTGTTTGTGTTTCGTTTGCGACTTCAATTATATTTACCCCTGACTTGTTGTTCCATTGTTCCTTAGCTGAGTATTCCTGTCGTGGTTTTGCCCTGAGTTTAGCCGCATATTGTCACCTAGTGTTTGAGATTGATAGGCTTGGCTGTTAACTGGATATTGCCACTGCCTACTTTGGTGATCCCCCGTGTGGTTGCGGCTAAATTCAGGTTGGAAATTATTGTAACTCTTTCCCCACTGGTTCCTATTGCCATTTCTGTTCCAGTTACGTTTTCGGTCATCGGAATAACCAGAAAAATTCCTATCACCGTTTTTTCTTTTTCTATTGTACTGTGGATGGTAGGTCTGGTTGTAGCTGTTGTCGTAATTTCCTCCCGAACTCGGGCGTGGCGCCTGTGCTGTCGGGGCGCGATCGCCAAAGGCCGGTCGCGACTCAGCCGCGCACGCAACATTGTTGACGCCGAAATGCGGCTGGCGCTGCGCAGGCTGGCTGCTGCCGCTGCCACGAAAATTGTTTTGGTGGGCTTGATTTTGCCTGGCATCCTCATTAATTAAATCGCTAGAATCTAATACAGATGGAAATATTCGAGATTGCTCTCTGGTACTTGTACTAATTTTTCTCCGATACTGAACGGTTATTTTGCCTTCAGGATGCGCAGTACGTTTGTGTGTGTGACGGGCTCGTCCCAGAACCGCATTTTATTTAAGTACTTTTCGAAATACTTCCGGAGTGAGCCAAATATTGGATTGTATTGCTGCAGGTTGAACAAAGCTTTCCTTAACCTCTTTTGTACACCTTGTGACAAATACTTAGATAAAAATGCACTTTCAAATTGTTCTAAAGTCTGACAGTTTTCCTACATTTACATTGCCCATAGGGCTCCATCGCCTTGTATATATCCAGTTACATACCGTATTTTTTGCTTTTCAGACCAGGTCTTAGGCAACACATTCTTAAATGACTTTATAAAAATTACCTGGTGGACGGATTTTTTTTCTGGGATAAACACTTGGAACTGCCTGTGTTTTATAAGACTTTCCTGTAACAGAACAGCCGACAAAGTTGGTTCGCTTGTCTGGTGTCTCTCTCGTTCGTTGCGGTAATGTCGGTTACCGTTACGACCTTGGTTAGGTGAAAACACGGGTACATCGGGATAAAGATAACTGTTTGCCGCATCGTCACTCTTACCTGTGCGTCTGTCATCAAATCCCTCTTCTGGCTAATGTTCTCTCTAGTTCTGTGTAGGGTGTTCACTCTTTAGCTGCTCGTCTATATGTTTTTTCCAGTCAGGTAAGTCCTGTGTCAGAGTCTTTTGTAACTGAGCTAGGTCAGTTTGCAGTTTAGTTACGGACGTGTTCTGGGTAGTGTACACCTGTTCTACAGTATGAGTTATTGCTTTTTTTTAGTTCTGTCTCTAAAGTATGGTTAATATGTTTGTCTTTTTCCTCTAAAAATCCGTCAAACTGCTGTTTTTGTTGTTTCGTCATGTCATGAACTTGGTCTAAAGTCTCCTGCATTTTGACCCTAAGCTCGGTCTGCTGTAAACTCATAGCTTCAAAATTTTCGGTTAAGGTACGGATCTGCTCTGGCATATCCTTAACTCTGGACTTTAAGTTGTCAATGTCTTGGCTCATGTAATTTAAATCTTCGCGTACTACCTCTATCACTTGATCCTCTACCTCTCTTCTTAACTGGGTCAGTTCAGTCGTCAGGATGTTTTGCATGTCGGTCAGGTTCTTCACGTCATTTTCTATTTTGTCCATTTGTGTCGTAATATTTTCTACACGCGTATTTACAGTACCTATTTGTGCTGCAACATTATCTATCTGCGTGGTGACATTTTCTGTGTGAGCGTGCATTTGTGCTGTAACATTTTCTATGTGAGCGTGCATTTGTGCTGCAACATTTTCTACACGTGTGTTAACAGTACCTATCTGAGCTGTAATGTGAGCTGCAAACTGTAACATTAAATTCGTCTGCATCTCTCTAAACATGCGCTTGAGGTCGGGTTCTACTGGGTCTTGTTTATTGTATTCGTGTCTGTTTCTGTAGTCGACATGTTGTCGCCTGTCGCTTGCGACTGTGTTTTCAGTATTCGAAGTACTTTCTGCCTCAAGGTTATGTAAAGGTTGGACTGGGGTTTCCTCATCTGACGAACTATCCATGGTTTTGGTTTGAGATCTGAGTTTCACCATGCCGATTCACAACTCAAAACAGCGTGCACCGAACTTCACTATCACTACAGCTCGTACTACACGTAAATAAATCACAGATGGCTTTGCGCTCGTCCGTGGAAATTCACGTAGTAAAATATGTCTCTAGCAAAACAGAAGACTGATAAATGACTCTTTTCTTTTTCGCGCGCAATTAATAAATTTTATCGGCCATCTTGTGATGCATTTACATATAATAGCAAATGAATTATTGCAATGTTTGCGTAAAAAATGGACAAGATTGTGGAAAAAAGGAAGTGATGCTTTCTAAGCAGTGGGTGTCGAAAAAATGAAAAAAACAATCCCACATTTACTTTCAACTAAGGCGTAGTAGTGCTGCTGCTCTTACCTTACGCGTTTTTTTCGGACGGTTTTGTAGTCAGAAGAATAAACATTAAATGGTCCAACACTTTTCTCTCAAAAATTGGTAATTTCTATGGGTTTTTTCTTCTTTGGTACGCAGGTCTCGTAACATGCAACAGAAACAATGAGTTGTAATAGCAATAATGGATGGCAAAAATGGCTTAAATATTTGAACTAAAATTTCTACTGATTTTTACTGAAAGAATCGTCATGGCACTCGGTCGACACTGTAACGTACCCTCTTTGTTATTGATTTTGTTTTTTTGTTACTGTTTTTTGTTATTGTAGTTGTAGAGATATGAAATTATTTAAGCGGTTTGCTTAGTCAGCCGTAATTCGGAATTTTTTTGACATTAAATGGAACCTGAAACTTGCGTAATAAATACTTCGCGTGAAGTGCGATTTGCGGCATTAACAAAAATTAATTGCGGAGATGCAATCCACAGAATATAAACAGAAAAGCTTTAGAACAATGCGCACGACTCACTAGACACATTCAGAGGGTACGTACATTCGCGTACGAGTGGTTACGATCTGTTGAGAAAGATCTATCTTAATTTTTTTTGTGTAAAATAATGTTCAATTTTTTTGTGTAACATAATTACGTCGTAACACACTCGTAGATTGCGAACGTACAACCAGGGTAGAGGCACGTACTTTCTATCATCCCCAGTGGCCTGGGTAAAAAGTAGCAAATATTTAAATTTAAGAATATTTCTTTTTCAATCGGACTCCTATTTTTATACGGAAAGGAAGATTGGAAGTTCTGAATGTCTCGGCAAAAACACATCGAAATTGATCTTAGCGGCTACCAAAGGAAAGTAGTGAGCACAATCACGTACCTCTATTGTTGAGCAGCGCCGTCGTAAAGATCGTCGCCTCCATCTAAAATACGCCTTCTCGAATTAACAGAATAATTTGTACTCCATTGATATGGGATTTAGGCTTGATCTTCACAGAAATTATAAAACACATTTTTCATCATTTAACACACACATCGACACGTAACTATACAGTAAGTCTTTACGCCAGCACATCAGAACAAAAAGGATAGTTAATAATAGAAGTAATAGAAGAATCTCGAAATTAGTCCATTTGTTTCTAAATGATAAAAAAGTTTTTTAGAGTATTCCTCTGGTATGGCAGTCGAACAAATTTTCTTCCTGTATCTTTGAGATTAAATTACAACATTTTTGAGTTCTTTTTCAAGGCAACCGATTTGTAACTTCGAAACTTCCTGGCAGATTAAAACTGTGTGCCGGACCGAGACTCGATCTCGGGACCTTTGCCTTTCGCGGGCAAGTGCTCTACCAACTGGGCTACCCAAGCACGACTCACACCTCGTCCTCACAGCTTTACTTCCGCCAGTACCTCGTCTTCTACCTTCCAAACTTTACAGAAGCTCTCCTGCGAACCATTATGGATTTGTAACTTTGTTGTGTGACTCTGGAGCCAGCTGCTACTCAGGTTGCTGTTGCAGATAAAGCCATATACCGAAAACGGTGATCTTCCGCCTCGATAGCGCCATGTGGCCGTCTGGAACGTGGTGTTGTTCCGTCTGAGCATCCAAACGACCACTGTTTCCAGCAGTCACATACAGTGGCTAAATTCGGGACACTACTTTCTGCAATATCTTATAAGGAACACCCAGCTTCTCGTAGCCCTATCACTCAACCTCTCTCACCCTCTTTGAAACTCAGTGAGGTGTTGATAACAGCGTCCTTGTCGCCTTAAAGGCATTATTATCAACTCACCACATCCAGTATCAAAGACAACTAATGCTCTCGACTGTTATAGCGTTTATTTAATACGTTCGCTGACACTGTAATTGCCCTCGCACAGCCACGTAACGAATAATTTTTTTAATAGAACCTCAAACTTTATTGCTAAAAGTAACAAAAAATTTATTTATTTCATAAGTAAAAGATAAAATTTACTCTCCTGAAACAACTGAAACAACTTTTTTGGGGCATATCAGGCCACATTCTGTAGCGGGTGGCCATGGACGCGCTAGTGCGTCTCATTGGTTTTTCCAGAAAATTGTGACAGTTTAGAGTACTACATTTTTGTTTTATATTAAAAAATAAAACGAGATATCCTTCTGACAAAGGACATATTTACTGAACAAAAAATATAGTAGAAACAGCATTCAAAAACAAACACAAGATCTTGAACAAATTTCTGAAATTCAATGTATGTGAAATCTCAGAAAAGGTACAATCGAGAACTTTACCGATTACACTCAAACAAATAAAATCAATACAAAGTTCAAGAATAGTACCTACACATAACTGTCTAAAAGTGGAAGAACAACGAAAGTGCTATCTGCCTTTAGAGGTCGTGAATAACATAACAGTTCAAACCATACCCTGCTTTATTTGGGCAATATGGGCTCTCGTAAATCGTCTCTGTTCGTTGTCCTCGGCTGGCGCATGATCTGCACTTTTGTCCTCGGTGTTTTTGAATTTCCAGTTGATTGACGTTTAACTACAAGATGTTGGGGATTTCTGACTGGCCATTCTACCTACTTTTGTGGCAATAGTGCTCTTATAATACTGAGTCTGAATTCTTGGAGAGACATTTTTGTGCCAGAACATTTATTGTGTAGGGCTTGTGCGTTTGTCAGCATCGTTTCCCTGACGTGGATAAAAAGTTTCTTGTACCAGCGTATGGTTTTTCGTTCCGAGAGGTAATATGATAACATCTGATCGTACCGATCTCCTCCCGACCTAAATTTATTGTAGTTTACAATGACCAGGGGCTTAGATTTCTTCTCCTTTCTTTTCTTTTCAACCTCAACCATTTCATTTGTAAATGTATTAGAAATGTAGCAAACCTCCCTGTTATCACGCCACTTACCTCTCATAACGCCTTCCGCAAATTGGCAACGGCTTCACCTTTTCGTAATTTTGCCTTCTGTATTTCCTTGGGTGTATCCTTCCGATTCGCCCTCAGAGTTCCCGTGCAGTGAATCTTCTTATTCAGGAGCAACTTAGCCAATGCGAAGCTATTATAGTAATTGTCTTTGTACACGTGGTGACCAGCATTCAACTTTTCATCCAGTAAATAAAGAACAATTTTCTGCGCATGGCCTCTTCTTCTTAAATCGTCCAGCATGCCAGTGTATACCGCGAATTTTAGGACCATTGCAGTGGGAAATGCCCAAATATATAACTTTATGCCATATTTCTGCTTTTTATTTTTGATGTATTGGCGGAAAAGTAATCTTCCACGCCAAAGGATCATTGATTCGTTCAGTGACAGTTCCCGCCCAGGGTAGTACACTTGACGCATCCTTTCATTGAAAAAAATTGATAACTGTACGTATTTTATACAACCTGCCGGATGGTTTTGGTTCGCTCTGTTTTGGATTTTCTGAAAAATTCAATGCATGTAGTATTCGAAGGAAACGATTTCGTGAAATACTAACGGCAATTCCTTTCAAGTGAAATAAAGGATCCTTTTTCTAATATACCTGCAACTTCCTCATCTTTACATTTACCATGTGCAGGAAAACTCCCAAGAACACTAGCAATTTGCCAGCCGTCACATCTTTCCAACAATTTATTCGTGATTGTTCTTTAGTTCCCACAGAAAGGAATAATTAAACTGCGTTTCGACTTGTTCCTTCTACAACTTTCAATAGAAATTCGTCCGTCAGCAAAAGACGAAAATGATCTAAGGGGGTGTTTCCGGTTGGTTGAATTAGCTGTCTCTCATTTTTTTATAAACGGGCAATTTACCATTCCAACTGGCTCGCTTTCCCATGCAAGACTTGTATTAGCTACTTTACCACTTGTTGCCACTTCTCTGCCCTTTCCCTGTCGCTTGAATTCACAGCCATTTCTACAGTCACATCTAAAGCAAACTCGGCTCCTTCAGACTCTTCATTGGATTCCCATCCGTCCTCCCCACTGGCCAATTCAGTTTCCTAATCGCGTTCTTCTAATATTCGTAATAATTCCACATACGTTAGTTTTTGTACTTTTATTGTGTCCAGTATTTTGCGTTTCTTAGGTTCTGAAGGGCCCGCCGTGTCACCCGCCGTGTCACCCGCCGTGTTTCCATTTTCAGTCCCACAACAGAGAAAGACTGTAGGGAAAAAACTCGAACCGCACCGGTAAAAATTGAAAACAATACGTTCCTAGAGTGCCTGAGCAGTAAACCACGCCGAATGGCTGAGCTCGACAAAATCGTGGGGCCTCGCAGCAGCTGTCTCTCGCCGCGCAGCCACGTCCACAGCATGTGCACCAGTATCGGCGGGGCGCGCTGGTGCGTCGACGGCAGCGAACGTGTCAAAGCAAACCAGATTTGCATCCTCTTAAGGGACTGGCGCTAAATTTGAGTAGACATCATGATTTAGAAAGACGCCCACCAACTATCGTTTACGTTGCACCGCTTCTTCTTGGTGCCACAATTTCTCTTTTCTATCAGTGTATTATTAAATTTCTAGGTACTTATTAGGGGGATAGAGCCTGCGAAATATAGTCCTTACATTATCACTGACAGAAATAGTGGATCTAACGCTGCTGAAATAGAAAATAAATCAGCCAGGGTAACAGATGTGGAGTTGTCTTTCCAAGTTGCTCGAAATCTGTGCTGGAGTACGTCACTAATTGTAACAGATCCCTTGTAGTGGGTGACAGTGTCTCAGTAACCCATGAACAGATACTTTCAGTGGATGAGAGAGCTGGAGATCAAGTTGGTTTTTTTAACATCGTACACCCTCCGTTTGGAGCTAGGTCAGCACACCGCGGGCAACATGCAGTCTTGCGTTATCTTGTCGAAAGACAACGTCGCTTAGAACTCGAAGATAAGACTTGCACGGTCATTAAAACACCATAAATGTAAGTACTGCTATGCACATTAATGACCAAGTTACCAGGACATACCCAATGGCATCCCATCCCATGACGCCAAATTTTGGGAGCATTTGGTGATGAAGTTCTACAATGTCCGCTCTTCTGGTAGCCTCCATTCATTGATTAGCGCATTGTGATGCTGTACACAGTAGCGGGAATCGTATGAAAAGACGACTTGATGTCACTGAAGTGTCCAGTGTTGTCGTTGGGCGCACGATCACACTAGCCAACAGTGAAAATGTAAATTGGATTAAATAAATGTTTGTTAACCATATCGACCACACTGATAACGAAGCGACAATGAATAATTCGATTTAGCTGTCGTTTGAAATTTAAAGGGGGCAGGGTGCATTTAATTATAAATATATTTTATTAGCATTCATTGTCAATCCCTTCCCATATGGGCTCCGAAACCCCGCTGACAGTAGACAGAAAAATGAAGTTTCAGGCAATAGCAAATGTGTGTGTTATGTTGCTATTTAGAGCCTGGTCTCATAGCAACAAGAGGAAGGAGAAGGGAAAGATGAAGTTAGAAGCGGGGAATGTTTAATTTAAGCATAGTTTCAGTCTGTTACAACCTATTTTCTGCACATTGCTATTACTGATGTTTAGCTAATGCGTGTGGTTACTGTAATTCCTGTGATTCAGTATACATCTAAAATGCGTCTCGAAGATGCGTAAACAGTGCTGACAATTTTTGCTGCATTTGCAGCCAGGCTACACTGAAATAGCAAAGGAGGCCAATAACACCTTATATTAGGATCGCGTACAAACTGTACTTTGGCTTTGCAAATGGGAACAGGATAAGGCTTTGCTATATCCATGATCTGCGAGAATCATCAAAGAATGTAAATGATTATTACTTTTGTGAGGCAACTTCACTAACGGCATTTGCAAGAAGAAAGACATCCTGACCAACGTTCGGCCATGCCAGTAATTCCTCAGAGAGCTGCCTGTTCGTATCCCATCTATGATAGTTACGAGGGCGGTAGTGAAACTAGTGCTGCACCAATACCTTCATAACCTGGTTCTTCGAAAGATTCTGGTTTTATGTGTAACGATGAGTCTACAGAGATTCACAATGTAACACAGTATGAACTTAGTGATCTAGTGAGACATCTGGAGTAGCCAATTGGTGAAGCTAAACTGTTGGCGTCAAAACTTCAACACTGGACTGTAAACGTGCCTGCGATCCGTAAGCGACATGTGCCATTTTTCGAAAGTGAAAAGAACTTCGCAGTTTGTAGTAATGTACAGGGCTAATAGCACCTATGGGCATTGACTATGAAAGTGACCAGTGGAGGTTCTTCATCAGCTCCTCCAAAGTGAGTCTCAAGTGTACGCTATTACATAATAGCAACATGTTACCACCGTTTGAGTATGCACTTTAGATGACAGAAACATATGATAAAAAACAATTGTCCTTACGACTAAACTATGAAAAGTTAAAACGGAAGTTATCCAGGAATCTGTCGTCTGTTGCGATCCTGCGTAGTTACCATCCTGGACTCTTCAACTCCATATTCTCTTGATAGTCGTATGCGTCCTGCCAGCGCAAGCAATAGTATCGCTAAACGATAAACCACAGTATCGAGAGGCGACTATCTTTCCACAATCGATGTGCCACACTTGCTGGTAGACGTTCATCCTTCTCACAAGAGGTCTAACTGAAACTTTTCACAACTAACCAACATTCATATTCGATTTCTGGATGAGAAATCTACTGTGCAATATTTCCTTCTAAAATGAACAGGACGGCTTACTTATACGTGCTTTGTATGGCTGCACTGCTGATCGTTTGCTTGTATTACACTACATGCCAGTTTTAAGTTTCCCGTATGTCATCATCATAGCGCTGTCAGTTTAACGGCCAACAGTAAATATTTGCCTTTAAATTTATAGTTAAAATATTTTACCACTGTCAAGGCTCACATAGTTCGTGCATTTTTGATAGGAAGCTTCTTTTAAACGTCCTGTTGTCCGTAGGAAAGTTAGTTAAATACAGACAATTATGTAATGGTGTTAAAGGTAACCATACGTTCTCAAAGCTGCTCTGTGCAAAACGCTGCTTTCAATGGCGAACAGAACGATGGAGTCTACCCCTGGAGAAGTAAATACAAATTCTGCAATCAGCGCTGTACTGGAATGTGTCACAGTGTCACTTCAACTTTCTACCAGCGCCATGAGACACAAACCAGTGAATATCTTTCATATCTTTCTTTTAGTAGTTGCCCGCGTTCCACAACAATAATGCATGTCTACTGACTATAAATTCAGTCTAGTAGCCTTTGTCCATAGATCTGTGTGAAGGTACCCACGTACAAATGGATGTTCAAAGGGGAGATGATGCCATGTTGTTCTGGGCTAGTATCATCTATTAATGTCAACACTACTGACAGTAATTCGAGGCCTCTGCAGTACCGTGACCGGATCGTGCAACACGTACAGTTCGATAGTCAACATTTCTCACTGGTTTCTTCAAGATACCATCCTACAAAAAGAGAGCTTCCTTATAGTGACAGCTTTCAACCACAGGACAGGAATCAACCGAAACGAATGGCCTGTGGTGTCTGCAGACGTAATCCCGATACAGCATGTTAGGGAACTTTTCAGTCTTACATTTCAGTGTCACTGTAACTCTCTTTTTATGTCAACAGAGCCACCGTCGAAGAGTGCATCACCACCCGACGGACCACATGCCAAACATTTTTCACTTCACGGCGTGGAGGGAAGTGCTACTGAATGTTAAGCAGCAATAGACCAGATCTTCCGTAAAAAAAATGGCCTCTCAAACACACTGCCTGAATTTAGGATATAATATGGTTCATTATACTATGGTGGTAAATTCTTTGGGACCAAACTGCTGAGGTAATCGGTCCCTAAGGTTACACACTAATAAAACAAATTTATGCTAAGGACAAGACACACCCATGGCCGAGGGACGACTCGAACCTACGACGGGGAGATCCGCGCGAACCATGACAACGCGCCCAAGACCGTGCGTCTAGCCCGCGCGGTTATTTTACTGTGAAGACTTCTTGTTGTTAAGTTCATGGTTCACCTATGTTCCTAGAGACGCAGGTGCAGCTAAAACGTTTTGGGGCAGTTCATACAACCCTTTACTATTTATAATTATTCTGAGGGTTAGTTTGTATCTCTCACGTAAGACTTGTTGGAAATTAGGAAAAGAAGTTCAGTATGTTAACTAATAAACCAGTAATGCAACAGAAATGAAAGTGTATTAAGAGAAACTGATAAGAACCGTCGCTTATTTTAAGATGCTGCGCGTACACATATGACTGGGAACTTATACGCTGCATCACAGAATTTCAGTGGTAGTGGATACTGCTGGGCATTGTGTAAGCGTGGTCTTTTGACCAAAAGTTTCACTTTATTAAGAACATTTACAGTGCCAGATCGCTTACATAAATGAACAAGGCAAGCACTAGTTCCTATACATTTTCAGATTAACTAACTTATATTCAAACAATAATTAAAATGGAAACACAGAAATTGTTATGGCTTCAATGGGAGCACTAAGGTAACAAAATTGACTGAACCAAAGACACATGTATACGACTCATTGCTGAGAAATTGTTTTTTGGCCCACATAATTTAAGCTTACGAGGGACACTGACAGAATACTGTAAAACAACTCCAACTTATCATAAAATACAGCAAAACCCATCTGCAACGAACACCTTAACTACACATCAGACAGACTACACACCCTGACACCACAGTCTACAATTACCCAACAAGCTAAACAACAATCAAGCACAAACTGGTTATAGATGTACAAATCTTATCTCTGTAACGCAATTAGACACACCACACCCAGGCTGTGCCTTTTCGCTTCAATTAGAACTACAATACAATCAGAGCACACCGCGGCCTCAGCGTGTTCTTGTAATTCAATTACCGCTGTATAAGCACAGCTGTACCAATACAGATTCAACACGTGCCCTCTTCCTTATGAAAATGCAGATTGTTGTCACTAACTAATGCGACCACACATGCAGTTGGGGGCATACTCAAAGACGCAAATTACTCGTATGTACCGCTTTTGAATCGTCGTAATAGAAATTCTTCCCGCAATTCCTTCATGGCTGCCAGATACCTAAACTTCTGGAAGTACTGTCTGCTGCTACAGCCAAACAATGCCCGCGTAACTTCCGTGTTGACATATTAAGTCCCATTCGTCTGCTGACTCCACACATTGTGCTCTTCTCCAGTATATGTCTCGTTTCTCCAGTGTAAAGTCACTATTCCACTGATGACTCCAGTGTAACGCTTTGGCCAGTCACGCCCATAGCAAAGACGATCACAGGCCGGAGTTAAGCGCAAGGCGTGTCCGCTAGTACCGAGAACGCCTCCCCTCCGTCTTCCACCCCAACCCCCTAAAAGACGACTCAAGTTCATATCGATAATTACGCTCCGTACTGCAGAATTTAAGTCCAGCTGCTACCGACGTCAGGCAGTAAATCTCCAGCCTGAGGAGAAAACAGGACCCAGCGGCACACGCTGCATGGAACAGTACCGCATGCAAGGTCTTGTACACCGCTGCTGGCTATCGGGCACGGGACAGGTTTCAGGATGTAGTGGCCTTCGTGTCGTATCGACAGGTACTCAACAGCTGTTTTGTGGCGCCTCAGCACGGCTCCGCGTGGCGTGCCTACCCCATTTTGCAGACACATGCGGCCTCTGTTGCGGCGAGACCGGCTGGAATTCAAATGTGCAGCGTGATTTCAATTTCATGGCATAATACATTCTACGAGTGACCCCCTGGAATTCTGTTAAATTGAGACTGAGTCGCCAATTGTGCATCAAACCCCACAACACTACGAAGCCATTGGTTGAAAGTGATATGCATTGCATTTTTCTAAATCTATTAAAATCTTTTAAAAATATTTTTGGTACCCGCACTACCTATTAACAGTTCTTTTTTTACAGGATCTCATACAACCGGTTTCGGGATGATTTAATCGCATCCTCGGGCGTATAAATAATTTAACACTGCGACTGTAAAGTACACGGTCTCCCATCGTTCAGATGGCGTTCGAATTGCCAGAAACGCCTAAATTGGTTGGTTACGAGGTGAAACAACTGAAATTCCAATAGCTAGAAGGCGCAGGCACTGAACATGACCACTGTCATATGGACCATTGATAAAAAAATCAAGAGATGTCCGGAAAAGTAGATTTTTCTGTTGGTCACTGATAGCATTCTGTTTCCTTTGCCAAACACTAATATCTTAATTCTTGTTATTAAATAAAAGTCGATGTGCTATAAGGTATTCCGTACACGGACAGCGTGCTGTCACATACAGAAACAAATAATGTTTCGCAGCTTGTAAACTAAAGCGTGCCATGTAATTACGATAGCACTCGTGCAACTGGTTTACGTAATATGACAATAACGAATCCAGTACCCAACAGCAATAGTGAAACTGATCTATAAAACATCGTATTATCTTATTAAATAACTATGAGACGTACACAGTGTACTTTGTGTCTTGCAGTTTTCAGTTATTTCCAGCGTCATTTTGTCGGAAGCATTAGCGCTGAGAATCTCTGAATTTCTGAAGAACAGTAGATAATTATTTAAGAAATAACATATTGTCAAACAGAACTACACGACTTCATAAATGTTATACAGTCATTTACTACGTTAAGATCGCATAATAACTATAGTTTCGCATTACCGGATTACGCAATTTATTGATTTCTTAAGTTTCGACTAATCTACTAACAGCTCCGTCACGAAATATACACGGTCAAGTCACATGAGGAAGTATTGAATAGGATTGGGGAGAAAAGTTTGTGGCACAACTTGACCAGAAGAAGGGATCGGTTGGTAGGACATGTTCTGAGGCATCAAGGGATCACCAATTTAGTATTGGAGGGCAGCTTGGAGGGTAAAAGTCGTAGGGGGAGACCAAGAGATGAATACACTAAGCAGATGCAGAAGGATGTAGGTTGCAGTAGGTACTGGGAGATAAAGAAGCTTGCACAGGATAGAGTAGCATGGAGAGCTGCATCAAACGAGTCTCAGGACTGAAGACCACGACAACAACAACAACAACAACAAGTCACATAAATGTGATCACCGCCTATGTTCTATGTCAACATGCGTTAACCACTCGCAGACGACAGGTAGCATCATTAGGGTATGCAAAGCATGTTAGGGAAAAGCGGGAAAAACTGCAGAAACGGAATGTCTTACCTGAAATCCGAAAGAGTATGTTCATTGTTTTTTGGGAAAGGCTGAAAGCATTTCCGGAACGCCAAAGTTTGTAAACTGTTGGAATACCACCGTGGTTGAAATATACCGTGCACGGAAAAATGGCGCTATCCAAAACCGGCGCCGAGGCAACTGCGGTGGATGACAGGAGTGAACGACGGCTGCGGGGAGGTGTAGGGGCGAAGAGACCTGCAACTGTTGAGCAGCTGACGAGATGAACAGAGAGACCAGCAGTGTCTTGAACGACCCTTCAGCGAACTTTGCTGCGTATGGGTCTCTGCAGCACCTTCCTGGTTCATGCACCCATACTACTACTGTTTATTGGAGACAAAGGCTGGCCTTTGCACCCCAATAATGCTACTGGACATCCACTGAGACCCATTTTGAGATGAATGGCGTTTTATGCTCCATAGGGAACATACTGCAACTGTCGTCGGAAGTGTGCAGCAGGACGATGCAACGTGTTACACCTAGCAGTGTGCGTGCGTTGTTCGAAGAGAGCCAGGATGAAATTGCAGCACTCCACTGACCGCCTAGATCCCCGCATTTAAGCCCAATCGAGAACCTGTGGGACCACCGTGAATGCACTGTTCGCGCCCTCAATCCTCAACCAATAAATGTAGCGCAGGTACCCGCGGCACTGGAGTCACCATGGCGGTACATCCCTGTCGGTATCTTCCAGAAACTCACTGATTCTTTTCCTGCATGTCTCACAGCGGCTCGCGCTGCAGAAGTTGGTTATTCAGGCTTTTGACAGGCGGTCACATCAGTGTGAGTAGACACTGTAAAAATATCAAGACGGAGTTATTAGCGGATTACCTACATCTAAAGGAGGCAATAAATTGCCGACGCCAGTTAAGGCGTAATAAATTATTGTACGGGGTAAACACTAATAAAACCGTCAAACTGTAGGGACGGATGCCTGACTAGACATGGAAGAGAAAATGTCCTATGAACATGTGTCGGGATATGGATGGTGTGCGTGTAACGATAACAAATCGTCCTGGGAAACAGTAAAGAACTGCATCGAACCCACGATATAACAGATGTTCAGAGTGGCCTCTATGGGACTGCAGGTAATAGGGATACTAGCGGTTATCATGCAGGATACACGTAATCGTACTTTGGCTTATACCATGTTGCCAAACCACTTGCTTGGAGCTCGAATTCCTCTCAATATCTGGTAATAGATCCCAGCCCTCCAGATATGGTGCGTACTTATCCCGCCGTCTCCTTGCATGTTCCACCGTCTGAAAGGTCCCATGATCATACGAAACACGCAAAAAGGGCTTGAAATTTTCTGTAGTGCAGTTGGTGTTTATGAGGGTACTTGTTTTGGTATGGCCGTGCTGCCGCTCGACCATTTCCATCTGTACGTAAACACCATCTCTGCTTGTTCCCGACGTGAATACCGGACCTATCTGCTGCTTACTATAAGCTGTGTCAATAATACAGCGTGTAATACACAAGGAACACACAACACGTGGTCAAATGAACTGTCATTCGTCACTGCCTTCTACTGTGGCTACCGTGCATTTCCCAACAAACAGGAC
Organism: Schistocerca cancellata; assembly: GCF_023864275.1. Lineage (NCBI taxonomy): Eukaryota > Metazoa > Arthropoda > Insecta > Orthoptera > Acrididae > Schistocerca > Schistocerca cancellata. The sequence continues at coordinate 524,795,705 of NC_064627.1, forward strand.
CTTTTTTTCTCCATTTCCAGCCAGTAATCCGTCCCTGTGTCGGTTTAATTATTGTCCACCCTGTGAAGTAATCGATCATTAGGCGCTATATATGACATTGCTTGTTTCCAAATACTAACGTATTGCAGTACTCGAGAACGAAATTTTCACTCTACAGTGGAGTGTGCGCTGATATGAAACTTCCTGGCAGTTTAAAACTGCGTACTGGACCGTTACTCGATCTAGTTAGCTTTGCCTTTCTCGGGCAAGTGCTCTACCTGCAGTACTTATTGAACTGTCGTCGTATTTGTGGTGCATAAAAATTTGCGCTGAGTGGAAGTAATCTACACCAGTGTGGTCTTTGACAACGTTGAAACTGATAACACCATTATGAAAGTTCAAGCAGCTGATCTTGTAGTTACACAAGTATGACTTTTTAGTTCCTAAGTAGAAAGAAGTTCTCGCCTAGAGTAATATCTTTTATTAACCAACGGAAAAATCGATAATGCAATGCGGCGAAGCGCCCGAGATGCAACAAAAATGCTCATACCTCATTTTTATCTAGTGATGCGTGTCACATTAGTCAAGAAAAAAAACAGAGACCATGGGAACTACATATGTTACATTTAAGCCTAATCAGTCTGACGTGGACAGGGAGTTGACAGAATTACATACAAACGCGAAGTACAAATTCAAGACACGTGGTATTATTATTGTTCTAAGGATGTAATTAGCAATGTCTTCATATGAAATATACTAGTGTAAAAAAGGAACAAATTAAGATATCGTATTTCACAGACACAAAATAATTACCGAGTAAATTAGATTAGACATAACTCTCAAACGCAGAGGAGCCGTTAGTGTTAGAGCAGTACTGTAGTTCCTGAAGAGAAACTGTGTGGAGTTCCGGAGTGCTCGGTGGCAGCTAACTAGCTGCCGTCCGTCTTCATCTGCATTTCAGACTTGTTCCACAGGTTTTCAGATCCGATCTGGTCAATAATAGGAGCGTTGTCATTTATCTGCGTGGAATGCTATCTATAGAATAGCTTGAGGCCGACAGACATTATAGTCAACAAAGAGAAAGTGTGAGCCAACCTCATCTTTGTGTGCAGTTAACTCATTTACGTTCCTCTGTACTTAAAGGCATTACTTGAACAGGTAACGAATATTGTTTCTCTCCACGCGCGTGTCAACAACTAGTACCTACCAACCACACAAATGCTTTCTAACATTATTTTTTAACATTATCGACTATCGTTACAGGGTGTTCGTATACGAAATTCATTTTACAAAGGGAACAGATATTCACCTTTCTTTAGCACGTTTCCCCAGTCATCACGGAGTGAAATCGATGTAATAAATTCCAGTGCGAACGATCCCTCCGCTTATCTGTCGTGAACAAGACATATTATAAATTATATATATATGTATGTATTTGTCTGTATTTATGTATGTATGTTCCATATTCGTTCTAAACCAACAGACCGATTTCACCTACTTATCATAGTTCATGAGATATGATGACATAAACAACAAGATGTGTGAAAAATTGCTACATTGTTCATGATCGTTAAATTTATTACTTCTGTGCTACAAATTCCATTCGCAAAAAAATTCGCACCGATACCTACATATGCCGATGAATGCACCTACAAAATTATATCACGGTACCACACACAGTTCTGGAGTACGATGTTATAAAATACTGAAATTCGTGAAAAACAGCCGCATCATACATCAAGTTTAAATGTATTACTTCTTTGCTAGTAACTTCATTCGGAATATATGGCTCTGAGCACTATGCGACTAAACTTCTGAGGTCATCAGTCGCCTAGAACCTAGAACTAAGTAAACCTAACTAACCTAACGACATCACACACATCCATGCCCGAGGCAGGAGTCGAACCTGCGACCGTAGCGGTCGCTCGGCTCCAGACTGTAGCGCCTAGAACCGCACGGCCACTCCGGCCGGCATTCGGAATATATTTCACAGGCAGTATCCACATACGAAGCTGAATGTCCCTACACGATTATGTCATTGTACAACACATAGTTCGAGAGATACGACGTCATAAACACTGTCATGCATGATACAATGGTGAACCATGCGTGAAGTTGTAATACAGTTATTCTTTGGTACTAAGACAGTTCTACCGTCGAGGCAAGGTAATCGCTGACGTCTGGCAGTGCTTTATGCGGCTTTCAACTGAATAGCACAAATGGCGGTACAGAAACTGTCCGGGATATTACACTCCAGACAGTTAACTTTTTCTTAATGTTCCTAACAGAAAATTGACAATGTTGGGTTTGTCAGCTAGTCATTTCGGTAAAATGAACATTTACTAATAAGAGCATTCTAATCTATGTCTTTCAAGACCAGTTCCATTGATAAACCTTCGAGAATTAAAGCAGAAATTATCATCTACGAAAATGTCTTTCGTAATCAACCAGCTTCACTGTCAATTTTCAGTCACACAGATGTCGTGGGGTTGAGTAGATGAGTTGAGCGTGACATGTGTTACCAGGCGCCGGGCAGCGCACGCATCTTGGCCGGGCAGCCAGTTAACGCGGACACGGACGGCGCATTAGCAGCGCAGATTACGAGCCGTAAATCTGGGCCACTGAGTTACGTTTACGAGCACTTACATAGTCATTAGAATGAGGCCGGCGGGCGACGCGCCGCACCCGTAAATCATGTGCCACTGCTCGCACGCGTGGGGGGGATCGGGATCCGTTCGCCTTTGGAAAGGAGACGACTGCGTCTCGAAACTGTTGAAGGCTATCGCGCTGAGGAATGGTGGAATGCTAATCACTGCAACTAGAAAACAGGAGATGAAAACAAACTCCTGCGTGGAACCAGATTTCCACAATATTCACTTAGGGGGAGAAAGTTATATTTTTTTCTGTCTCTCTTTTCCCTCATTCACTCTCAGTCCACCCTCCCCCTCCCCCCATCCAATCTCCCTCCATCTCTCTCTTTCGGCGATACTGATGTTAGGCTACATCAATGAAATCGTAAACATGAATGAAACATGAAAGCCATAATTAATATTTGAAAAGTTTACACAATTGCAAGGAGTAGCCTTGCTCTCGTATTACAGAGTCTTTTGTTATGTTGAATATGTCTATGTAGGACACAGCTAACAACTTTTTCCTACTTTGTTTACCATGTGTATCACTGTGGTACGCTGTGAGTTCAATAACTGCTACGGTTGCCAGACTGATGTATAACTCCGAAATACTGATAACCTGGCTACAACAGAAAGTGTAATTTTGCTGGGCGTCAGGTAAAGAAATGAGGACACTGGGGCTTTGCCACCTAAGCAGCGATCCTACGGGACCACCATGTGGTAACGGTTCTGTAAGCTCCTTACCACCAACAGACGAACACCTGATGTAAATCTGGCAACCAAGTGAGTCGCACAGATATGCTCTCGTTGACTCACGCTGTAGCTACTAATGAAATACCGCAAACGAATGGGCCAGGGATGGAAAAGATATCCCACCGAATACTGTATCTAATATCTGCAAATTGGTTTTACTCCTCTCAAATGGGCAATATATTGATGTATGAATTCGGCACGTGAGTTGCGGGAACAACGAACATGATTTCAGGCATCCCTTTACCGTCCCGGAGCGTCTTCAAGAGACATCGACCAACCATGTTTCTTAAATAAAAATGAGCGTAATACCAGCAAGAGGACAGAGAGTTGACGTTAGCCGAAAATCAACTAAAAGATAAAGTAAAGACTTCAACCAGTTCAGTTCAACTTGAACTCATCAAACTAAGCGAACTTCCTACCGTTCCAAGACTACGAAAGATTTTCACAATTACTTTTGTCTTACCTGCGTTCTCTGGAAGCACTATACGATGAGAAACACAAACACACACTTAATGGGCTATCGGTTTGTGCGAAAACTCTAGAACCTCGGGGCGTTTACAAATACGGACACAAACGCAAGAATTCCCAACCAATAATGTACACTCCTGGAAATTGAAATAAGAACACCGTGAATTCATTGTCCCAGGAAGGGGAAACTTTATTGACACATTCCTGGGGTCAGATACATCACATGATCACACTGACAGAACCACAGGCACATAGACACAGGCAACAGAGCATGCACAATGTCGGCACTAGTACAGTGTATATCCACCTTTCACAGCAATGCAGGCTGCTATTCTCCCAAGGAGACGATCGTAGAGATGCTGGATGTAGTCCTGTGGAACGGCTTGCCATGCCATTTCCACCTGGCGCCTCAGTTGGACCAGCGTTCGTGCTGGACGTGCAGACCGCGTGAGACGACGCTTCATCGAGTCCCAAACATGCTCAATGGGGCACAGATCCGGAGATCTCGCTGGCCAGGGTAGTTGACTTACACCTTCTAGAGCACGTTGGGTGGCACGGGATACATGCGGACGTGCATTGTCCTGTTGGAACAGCAAGTTCCCTTGCCGGTCTAGGAATGGTAGAACGATGGGTTCGATGACGGTTTGGATGTACCGTGCACTATTCAGTGTCCCCTCGACGATCACCAGTGGTGTACGGCCAGTGTAGGAGATCGCTCCCCACACCATGATGCCGGGTGTTGGCCCTGTGTGCCTCGGTCGTATGCAGTCCTGATTGTGGCGCTCACCTGCACGGCGCCAAACATGCATACGACCATCATTGGCACCAAGGCAGAAGCGACTCTCATCGCTGAAGACGACACGTCTCCATTCGTCCCTCCATTCACGCCTGTCGCGACACCACTGGAGGCGGGCTGCACGATGTTGGGGCGTGAGCGGAAGACGGCCTAATGATGGGCGGGACCGTAGCCCAGCTTCATGGAGACGGTTGCGAATGGTCCTTGCCGATACCCCAGGAGCAACAGTGTCCCTAATTTGCTGGGAAGTGGCGGTGCGGTCCCCTACGGCACTGCGTAGGATCCTACGGTCTTGGCGTGCATCCGTGCGTCGCTGCGGTCCGGTCCCAGGTCGACGGGCACATGCACCTTCCGCTGACCACTGGCAACAACATCGATGTACTGTGGAGACCTCACGCCCCACGTGTTGAGCAATTCGGCGGTACGTCCACCCGGCCTCCCGCATGCCCACTATACGCCCTCACTCAAAGTCCGTCAACTGCACATACGGTTCACGTCCACGCTGTCGCGGCATGCTACCAGTGTTAGAAACTGCGATGGAGCTCCGTATGCCACAGGAAACTGGCTGACACTGACGGCGGCGGTGCACAAATGCTGCGCAGCTAGCGCCATTCGACGGCCAACACCGCGGTTCCTGGTGTGTCCGCCGTGCCGTGCGTGTGATCATTGCTTGTACAGCCCTCTCGCAGTGTCCGGAGCAAGTATGGTGGGTCTGACACACCGGTGTCAATGTGTTCTTTTTTCCATTTCCAGGAGTGTATTTGCAGAGTCCTGGTCCTAGAATCCGAACTGTTGTCGTTCTGAATTTCTGATACTAAAACTATGCTTTTTTCCCCAAACAAAAGTTCACCGCCTTTAGGACTCGTTTCTGTTGTGCATGTACGTTGATCTACTTTCTGCCTCAACTTAAAATAAGTTTGAGATACGTAGAATAAGATTTGGAGTTAGTGTTCCTTACTAATAACGAGGCAAGTATCACATGCAGCGTTACTGAAAAAGGGCGATTCCATATGGAAGAAGGCCGTAGAGTTCTGACAGCCAGCGTGCACTAGATTTTGCATACGTCTCTTCCCGTCTTCATACATGTGCAAACCACGAAATCACAGACTAGTGATCAAACATCCACGAGATACGTGCAGTTCTACTAAGGTCGTTTCCCGCACTAATAGAAATACTTTGAGATTAACGATATATTAATTAACTAGAAGGGCTACATAAAAAAGCATGATAATCTCAATAGCAACCCCTGCTGACGTCCAAAAGGGACGTCCCTACAGGTATTACTCCTGGAACGTCTCTCACGCTGTGGGAGGTATGAAGCCTTTACAGCATCCTAGAAGCTCAAAGCTATCTACACAAAGGATACTAGGCCTCTTCTGGTTAGCAGGTACGCTTACTATGGGCTTTCCACCCAGGACCGGCTGCAACCTTTGCTATGTAGTTTCCGTGCATGTGTGCATAAGTCGACATCCTACTATTTAATCAGTATTATGTAAGCACGTTGTGGCGAGTAGAAACATTTATAAGATACGAGCACTATTTATATACCCGCAGACGACGATTTGTCTGTCGTACCTGTAATAAAATATACACATAAACCTTCCACATGAACCAGTCTATTAAGCGAACAGCGTATCAAAATCGCGAGGCTTTCTGAGGTCAAAGTTCACAAAAGAGAAAAATACGGCGAGAAAATGTAATTCCACATATTGCAGCCAATTTGCACAAAACATTCACAAATCATATTCAAAAACTTTCCTTGTGTATTAGTCTATCTATTAGTGAAAAACACATCAAAATCTCTCCTGAGACTAGCCTCCAAACACAGACAGGAAAAATTTGGCGGAAAGCTTCAGTTTATCGCATGGACAGATAAATAATAGTAGGCAGATGCACTTTCATTCAGCCGTGGAGTGTGCGCTAATCTGAAATTTCCTGACAGATCAAATCTGGGTGCCGGACCGAGACTCGAAATCGGGATCTTCGCCTTTCACGGGCAATGTTCTACAGATCTCTTTCAATTGATTCCATTTTGTTCGTTCTGTTTGTTCGGGGTGGACGTCGTATGATGCATGTTCAAGTTCATCGTTGATCCGTTAACTCTGTTTTTTTTTATTACATAGGGCAGCTAACCCTATGACCGGACGCGCTGAGCTACTGTGCCAGCTGCCGACTGAGCCATCCAAGCCGACTCACTATCCCTTCCCGCAGCTTTTCTTCCATCAGCCCCTCATCTCTTATCTTCTGAACTTCACAGAAGCTCTCCTGTGAAACTTGAAAGACTATCACTCCTTGAAGAAAGGGTACTGCAGAGACATGGCCTAGCCACAGCCTTTGGATTGTTTCCAGAATGCATTAGGACCCTGCAGAGGGGTTTGCGCTTATATGAAACTACCTCGCAGATGAAAACTGTGCCGAACCGATACTCCAACGGCGGACCTTTGCCTTTTCCGGGTAAGTCCTCTAGCGACTGAGCTGCCCAGGCACCACTCACGACCCCTCCCTGCTGCACTACTTCCGCCAGAACCTCATCTCCTACTTTCCAAACTTCACTGAAGCTCTCCTGCGAAACTCCGCACTATCCCTTCCTCTAGGGAGACTAGTCTTGCAAGTTTTGTAGCAGTGCTTCTGTGAAGTTTGGAAGATAGGAGATGAGGTCCGCCGGCCGGAGTGGCCGAGCGGTTCTAGGCGCTTCAGTCTGGAACCGCGCGATTGCTACGGTCGCAGGTTCGAATCCTGCCTCGGGCATGGATATGTGTGATGTCCTTAGGTTAGTTAGGTTTAAGTAGTTCTAAGTTCTAGGGGACTGATGACCTCAGGTGTTAAGTCCCATAGTGCTCAGAGCCATTTTTGAGATGAGGTCCTGGCGTTAGTGCAACTGTGAGGAAGGCTCAGGAGTCGTGCCTGGGTAGCTTAGTCGCTGCAGCTTTTGAATACGAAGGGCATAGATCCCGTGTCCAAGTCTCGGTCTAGTACACAGTTTTAATCTGCGAAGAAGTTTCATTAGTAATTGACTTGTTACACTGCAAATGCACAGTATCTAAGTGCATACAGAATTTAAGAATGTATCGAATTAATACAATTTGCATTTATAGTGAAATTTTGGTTATAGTAACCCCTATTACTAGAAACTCACAAACGTTATTCAACGGAAATTGCACACTGACGTGTTTGCGTCCGCTGACAGTCATATCGAATGAATAGAAGCGATGTTAGTGCAGGAAACGATACCGGAGGTGACAGAATGGACCAAACGCTCCGAACAATTCTCTCCGTCAAACGAGACGCCTACATCGATGTCAAAGCACATCCGCTTTTGTCCAGTACAATACTGATATCGCTGAAGTCGTAACTGAAATGATCCCTCTCTCGCTCACCAATGTTGTGAATTCATGTCAATTATTTCATATGGTTCTGGTTAACCCGAATGTGTCCTTAATCTTGCGAATTCAGTCATTTCTTACAGCTATCATTGTGTCAGGTAACTAGCAATACAGACTGCTTAATTGCATATGTCATATATCCGAAACTTTTTCCCATTGTACTTCATTTCTCAAGTTCCGCCCGTTAGAGTGATGTTCATTCTATTCATGCTCAGAACATGATCCATAGGGATCGTGAACATTCATGACGCTTACTCTACAGAAATGTATCCGTCGAACCTACTTTGATGGTCTGATGCGAGTGTTTCTTCTTCACATAGGCCTCTTAGAATTCATCCACACAGTTGCTAAGACGAAAACTTTACTTAATAAAAGTTTTCTGTTTGTAGAAAATACTGATATGACTTAGTTAAACAGTCTTTGATAAGCTGTAATGAGAATTATTTGTTGGTTATTGGAAAGTCAGAAAAAGGTAAATGGGTAGCGTGTGGAATACAATGTACCAAAAGGGTGATAAAATCTTTATGGCCTCCTGCACGTATTAAGTTTCTGATACAAGTAACAGTGAGTTTCGAGAGAATTAAATCGAATATTACTTCCAGAACAATTTCCATGTTGATAAGACGCGTGTTGTATCCCCTGAAAGTAGCTAGAGAAGGAGGATCAAGGGGAACTTGACTTTGGAATCAATATGTAAATAAAATAAAACTTGAGAACGGAGTGTGCAACCAACTGGACGAGAACATATGATTCGAACTTTAGACGTTTAAGATGAGAATGACAAAAGCTACTAGAAATGATCAAGAGTGGACTAACAGAGCGAAGCGAGGGAGAGAGAAAGAAAGAGAGAGAGAGAGATGAACCGTCTACAGAGGAGAACTTTTTATTACGGTCTCGTAGACCACAAGCAATAGGCTTTTGGAGGATCCATTGCCGAGAAATAAATCTTTTCCTCTTGTGCTTGGTAGCTGATGTCGAGCGCTGATATACAGTATTTTGTAACGTCACTGAGGAATCACAGTGAACGTACAATTTTAAAACTTAACTGTCCAATCACCATTAATTATTCATATTCAATTTCGGTTTCCGATTTTCGTTCGTATGATCACTATCTTCAGACCAGAGCCTCAAGATGATGTAATGTGCCGGTACGTGAAGCTACGGTGGATATAAACTGGCACCTTTTATCAACAGCCAAATAAAAAGAAAATAGATTATTTGTGAATACAGCAGAAAATTTTTAACTTGTACGGTCAAGAAATCCTCCCGAGTGTGAGTATAGTAGCGTATCCACTGCACCACGTAAACCTCCTAGAACACTTTCATGCATACAAAGATTTAGAGTTGCCGCTTCAGGAACATCGTGATATGACATTAAAATATTTACATTTCTAGTCGTACTTATTGTATTGTGTATGACTCGACTGAGTTTCAGCAGTCACTTATATATGCTGCGTGGCGCAATTACGAACTCAGCACACAACTACCCATACATGTGATTCTATGTTCAGATAGAATCCAAATCAATCATATAAATGCTTAATTGTTTATTAATCACACTGGTAAATAATAGTGCCGCTCAAGTTCTATTATCAACAAATAAAATTTAACTGAATTTATATAATTAAAAAGAACTCAGCTAAATTCCAAAATTAAAAGAAAAGAATATATTTGTTATACACAATGAGACTCCAACATTTGATGTCATAAAATCTTAGAGGAAATACAATTTATTGACGAACAAATACAGAGAAATCATACAGCTGCTGATCAAGTTTCCATACACAGGTGGACGGTTCAGCACACTTGAACATGGGCGCCACGGGTAGCGCGAAGAATATCAAGTCTATAATCGATTTCGTGCCATGTGTCCGGGAGCATCTATTCTGTGACAGAGTTGATGACAATTCTTAGGCGCTGTTTCAAGTCTTCAGGTCCTTTACGGGTGTAGAGTATACCCGGTCTTTCACATAACCACACAAGAAAAAATCAAGGGGGGTTATTTCGGGCGAACGTGACGGCAAGGAATAGAAAAGCAACTGGAATCACTCAACAGAGGAAAGTCCACTGGACCTGACGGGATACCAATTCGATTCTACACAGAGTACGCGAAAGAACTTGCCCCCCTTCTAACAGCCGTGTACCGCAAGTCTCTAGAGGAACGGAAGGTTCCAAATGATTGGAAAAGAGCACAGGTAGTCCCAGTCTTCAAGAAGGGTCGTCGAGCAGATGCGCAAAACTATAGACCTATATCTCTGACGTCGATCTGTTGTAGAATTTTAGAACATGTTTTTTCCTCGAGTATCATGTCGTTTTTGGAAACTCAGCATCTACTATGTAGGAATCAACATGGATTCCGGAAACAGCGATCGTGTGAGACCCAACTCGCTTTATTTGTTCATGAGACCCAGAAAATATTAGACACAGGCTCCCAGGTAGATGCTATTTTTCTTGACTTCCGGAAAGCGTTCGATACAGTTCCGCAATGTCGCCTGATAAACAAAGTAAGAGCCTACGGAATATCAGAGCTGCTGTGTGGCTGGATTGAAGAGTTTTTAGCAAACAGAACACAGCATGTTGTTATCAACGGAGAGACGTCTACAGACGTTAAAGTAACCTCTGGCGTGCCACAGGGGAGTGTTATGGGACCATTGCTTTTCACAATATATATAAATGACCTAGTAGATAGTGTCGGAAGTTCCATGCGACTTTTCGCGGATGATGCTGTAGTATACAGAGAAGTTGCAGCATTAGAAAATTGTAGCGAAATGCAGGAAGATCTGCAGCGAATAGGCACTTGGTGCAGAGAGTGGCAACTGACCCTTAACATAGACAAATGTAATGTATTGCGAATACATAGAAAGAAGGATCCTTTATTGTATGATTATATGATAGCGGAACAAACACTGGTAGCAGTTACTTCCGTAAAATATCTGGGAGTATGCGTGCGGAACGATCTGAAGTGGAATGATCATATAAAATTAATTGTTGGTAAGGCGGGTACCAGGTTGAGATTCATTGGGAGAGTCCTTAGAAAATGTAGTCCATCAACAAAGGAGGTGGCTTACAAAACACTCGTTCGGCCTGTACTTGAGTATTGCTCATCAGTGTGGGATCCGTACCAGATCGGGTTGACGGAGGAGATAGAGAAGATCCAAAGAAGAGCGGCGCGTTTCGTCACAGGGTTATTTGGTAACCGTGATAACGTTACGGAGATGATTAACAAACTCAAGTGGCAGACTCTGCAAGAGAGGCGCTCTGCATCGCGGTGTAGCTTGCTCGCCAGGTTTCGAGAGGGTGCGTTTCTGGATGAGGTATCGAATATATTGCTTCCCCCTACTTATACCTCCCAAGGAGATCACGAATGTAAAATTAGAGAGATTAGAGCGCGCACGGAGGCTTTCAGACAGTCGTTCTTCCCGCGAACCATACGCGACTGGAACAGGAAAAGGAGGTAATGATAGTGGCACGTAAAGTGCCCTCCGCCACACACCGTTGGGTGGCTTGCGGAGTATAAATGTAGATGTAGATGTAGATGTAGACCTCCACGGTCAGTCCATCGTTGCTGGAATGTGTCATTTAAAAATTTTCGGACGTCAAGGCTCCAATGGGGTGATGCACCGTCGTGTTGAAACATCACATTTGGCTGCAGGTCTGTTATCTGTGGCACGGCAAGTTGTTCCAACATTTCCAGGTAGATGGCTCCATCCACAGTCGGCCCCTGAAAGAAAAACGGCCCAACAATGCGATTTATCATCACACCACACCACACATTAACTTTCGGACTCTCGCGCATGTGTTCCCTAGGTGCATGTGGATTTTCGGACCCCCAGATGCGCACATTGTGACGATTGACAGCCCCTGACACGTGAAAGGTTGCCTCGTCAGTAAACATCACGCATGATAAAAATGTCTCGCCTGCGGCAATGCGATCTAACATAACACATGGAAATTCTTCTCGCTTTGGTCGATCATCAGGCTTGATTTCTTGCTCAACCTGCACTCTATATGCGTACAAACGTAATCGCTGACGAAGCACTTTGTGCACTGTTGAAGGTTTCATACGAAGCTCTCGTGCTGCCTGTCGCACTGACTTCTGTGGACTTTGTTCGAATGACCGCCGCACTTGTTCCACATGATGTTCGCTGATCCCTGGCTTACCACCACCATGCCCTTTCGCAACACTCCCAGTAGCCAAAAACTGATCACACCTCTTCTTTATAGTCTTGAACGACGGGGGGCGCTTTGTTGTAAACTCGACGAAAGTTTCTTTGCACTGGGGTCGCCGATTTTGTCTCTGCATACCACCAGACCAATTGTGCACTCTCCTTCGTAGCCTCCATTTTGCTAAAACAATTGATTGCAGCTCCACTACGGCCATTTGGCGTATCAAATGTGCACACCACATACTTGTTGAGTTGCTCTCTCTGCCTCTTCAGGATTCAAAGGTAAACCATCTGAAATGAGAAAGATATAGGATATTAAAATGTCGGAGTCTCATTGTGGACACCCTGCATTTTGCACGTGTGTTACATTGGAAACACCACTCTGAGTGAGCTAGAATCTTCCGATGATAATTATTTTTAACGAGATGTGTCGCCTCATTAGAACATTGTACGAGGACACGATGGAGTGAGAATAACATTATAATCTATTTGCGCTCGATTGACATTTTTCAACCTAAAGTAGGGTTGATTTAGTATTACTTTCACCAAAAGATATAAATAACAATATGTGTAAAACGTTAAGATATTTTTGAGTTACCAGAATGATAATATCCACGTTTAAAAACACTATATGTGGCGAAGGCACCTGGATGTTCTCTGAAACACTGTGATTTGAAATGCAGAACACTTCTAATGTCTGGGAAATTCACTGAAGAAACAAACTATAAGGCATTGACTTTTGATCCCACTATGATACAAAACTAATGATAAACAACAATCAAAGGTTGTGAAAGAGACTTGCAAATTGTGAAATATGTGGTGCAAAGACAACGCAAATGATGCACCGAACAGCGACTCTCCAACGACAAGATACGAGTCTCTACCATCTGCAAACCCCAAAAACCACTGCTGACCGCCTACTCTTAAATACTTCTCAATCATACCACAGGAGGGGAAGAAATCACAAAGTTTCCGCAATGACGATTGAAAATCCCCTTGTCTCTTCCTGCAAAGGAAAGACGCAGAAGTTTTTCCTCCAGCAGTTGTTTTATGTGCTGTCAAATGGCTCTGAGCACTATGGGACTTAACATCTATGGTCATCAGTCCCCTAGAACTTAGAACTACTTAAACCTAACTAACCTAAGGACATCACACAACACCCAGTCATCACGAGGCAGAGAAAATCCCTGACACCGCCGGGAATCGAACCCGGGAACCCGGGCGTGCGAAGCGAGAACGCTACCGCACGACCACGAGCTGCGGACTTTTATGTGCTGCCAACAAATTAAAAGTTGACAGTGTATCGGCCCTCGCCTCATGTTTGGTGGAACAATGTCTCGGCATGTAAACTCATCTCGTTTTCCCTGCTGTTTACAGAAACATAGCGGTGGCTCTGTTTTCAGCTTCCGCTTTTAGGATAACCCATAGGATCTTGTTGAAATCTTTCGAGAGTTCACATGGCTCGCACTAGCTTTGAAAGACGCTTTTGACGTACTCTGGCTTAAGCGATAGCCAAAGTAGCTTGCTCGCATGACCTCTGATCGTGGGAGTTCCTAGTGGGAAATCTCCAGGAAACCTGGTATTGTCTATACACTGCTTTAAAACATATAGGTAGCATGTCTCGTGGGAGAAACATGAGCCAAAAAATCAGAATTCACTGGCCATACTCTTCCTTTTAGAAAGTTACTTATTTATAATACATAAAACGATTATATGTACAGCTTAGTGGCATATGACAAACCAGTATCATCTCTTTGTTAAATCATAAACTTCAGAATGTTAACATGCCATGTTAATTCCACTATTAACCTCTTATAACAGATGTATCTCTAAGTTAAGGATACCAGTTAGTAAAATGCGGACTTAAGATAGAGCTTTTCTTAAACAGTCATGATGCTATCTGCAATAAAAGTACAACAGATCCTCTTCTGCCTCCCACTTTCTTCTGCTCTCTCTGTGCAGCCTATATAGAAAGGGCTGACAAACAGTTATTGCCCCTTATGAGTAGTTTAATGCAAAACATGGTGCTAAGGCAAGCTCATACTATTTGCATATAAACGACCATTTGTACAGGAAATCTACATGCCAGGGACAAAGGTTCCTCACCAGGAACCCCCACGGTCAGTGATGTCATGAGTAAGCTGCTTGATTATCTCTTAAGCAGTGTGGGTCACATGAGCTCCAGAGAGATTCTGATGATACGTTGCACATATAGGTACAATGAATATTGTTCAACTGACTGACATTTTTTCATACTTCATAACAGAAGTCCAGACTAAATCAGGTATAATATAGTATCTGTTGCATAGAAATAAGGTATAATCGGTTTTCCAATGCACATATAAAGTAGAGTATATCTGTGTTAGTGTGTATGTCCATGATCTCTTTCGTAACAACTGGACCGATTTTAACCAGATCTTATGCAGAAATGGAAGACCTCGTGAGTATCAGCACGGTGGAATTTATAGCTCCTAGCTACAGTGGGACCAGAGATTTGGGTAATAACCTGTTTTTCCAGACCTGGCAAATAGGCTGTCGTACAGGGGAATATTATCGGTAGCCTTAGCGCCTTCCTTTGCAGCGCTGCCTACACGTTAGAGGTACACAATGATTTCATGTCCTCTTCCATATTGGTTGGGTAGAGAGAGCGGAGGAAAGTGAGAGAGAGGGAGAAGAGGTTGTAGACTGGGAGAATGGGGAGCAGGAGAGGGACAGTGATGGGGGGAAAGAGGACATGGTCAGACAGAGCGGACTAATGAGTTGGTGGGAGAGACAGGGAGGAGATACTGGGCATAGAGGTTGTAAGGAGAAGACAGAGAGGAAGGAGGATGAGGAGGAGGTGTGTGTAACATGTCAAAGGAAACTAGGGGTGAAGTTCCCCGCACTCTCTCTGTCCATCGCTGCTTTCCCCTATCTGCATAGCACAGTGATATAGATAAAGAGCTAGTATAGTCAGCCACACTCCAGTACAAGTTGTACAGTACGGAAGACGGCTAGTGTGGGTTTAATAATGGCCTACTTCGTCATTTTGTGTAAAAACAAATCATTGCTCTCTTTTATACTTCATTTTAATACCTACGTTATTAATTATGTACCTACAATATCCTATTTCTATGCCAATTAAAGTCTTCCATTATTCCCTAATATTCTATGGTGTATGTTCCAGTGGCTGCAGCACAGAGAACAAAGGGGATATGACTTTCTGACCTAGTACATACTGGAATAGGTAAGCTCTGTAGGTGGCCCACAATTGTATGGGGTGTTTCGGTGAGAGTGTGCAAAAATTTAGCAGGATATATAGGATACTCCAGTGAACAACTTGAGGTAGGAAACCTGGGGTCAGAGAAGCAGGCTTAAGGAGATACAAAGAATAAAATCACACTATTGTGTACTTTTCTATTTACATTAATTACAAATAACTCCAAATACCATCATTGACACAATGGACGTACTATTTGCACTGTATCTGGCGTAATGTGCTGAAACTGACGACCATCAACGTCAATGCAAGCATGACATCGGCGGAAAAGATTCTAATGCACCCTGACAAATATACCTGATGTGTTTCTAATCACATTACAGGCAGCTACAATGCTGGCAACTAATTCCATCTCTGTATCCACTGGGGTCTCATGCACAAGTGACTTTAGGTATCACCGTAGGAAATGTAGGAAGTAATCAAGGTGAGACAGGTCAGGTGACGTTGGAGGCCATGGAATACAACCCCCCTCCCCCGCTTCCAACCCAGCCACCAGGAAATACAACATTGAGATGGTTGCGGATACCCATGCTGAATTTAAGTGGTGCACCATTATGTTGTTTCCACATCCTCTCACGGACAGCTAAGAATACGTTCCTTAACAACTCAGATAGAACTCTTTGCACGAACCTCAAGTACATGTGGCAATTGAGACAGCCAAATAGAAGACATAGCCCAATGATATTGTCGCCTACAATGCCGGACCAGGTATTTACAGCAAAAATCTGGTTCATGGTGTGACTCTATTAGATCATGAGGGTTTTTCTCATTCCACCCATGGTTATTCCTGCTGATCGAGATAGCATCGCGATCAAATGAAGCCTCGTATGTAAACAGCACGATTTGGAAGATATCTGGGCGATTAATCCGTTGTTGGATGAACCACTGAAACAATGCGGCAGTTGGTGCGAAGTGAGTCACAAGCGCTGCAAGAACTCGTTGTGGGTGACATGGGCGTAATTGTTGTTCGTGGAGTTCTCGCCAGACGGTAGTATATGCAGCGCCCACTTCACGTGCAATACGATGAGCACGTTTTGTGGGGTCCGCTGCCATTTGAGCCAGCAGTTCCTCTTCAAAATCGGGTGTGCCAGTGGTCCTCATGTTTCCAGGTCCGTCGTTTCTTCTTTCCAATGAGCCAGTCTCCCTCATTCGTCAAACGAAAGACATAAACACCGCCTTGAAGGATGATGCCTGTTAGAAAATTGTTGCCTGTACAGCCGTTCAGCAGCGAGAACATTGCAACCTACCTTCCCATACACAAGGTGCAATTAGAGTGAGTTCTTCGAAACTGCACTGGTACTCCTCCATCGTATTGTATTGTACGTCTCTGAACAGCAATGAGTAACGTATGATCTGTCGTTAATTCATAACACGTTATGTCATGGGACAATGTAAATATGATACAACAGAGCCATCTTATGGACAAGAAAAGAAAAAAAAGAAAGAAATGTTGCAAATGGCTCTGAGCACTATGGGACCCAACTTCTGAGGTCACCAGTCCCCTAGAACTTATAACTACTTAAACCTAACTAACCCAAGGACATCACAAACATCCATGCCCGAAGCAGGATTCGAACCTGCAACCGTAGCGGTCGCGCGGTTCCAGACTGTAGCGCCTAGAACTGCTCGGCCACCTCGGCAGGCCAAGAAAAGTAGTCAAAACATGCACTATAAATTCGTAGTAGTCAGGCTCGTCCTCCTTGTTTCCTTGCAGAACACGAAGACTGTGCATGTAAACAAATAAAACAGTACGTGTAAAATAGTACACATGTTAGTTGTAAATTAGCTTGAAACAGTAATGCTAAACACAGCGGCAGACAGTTTTACTTCCATATCTTCTTAAGTAGGCTTCTCCGGTCCCCAGTTCCCTATCTCAGACTGTTCAGTGGAGCATTCTCTGTGTCCTGCTACAGTTTTGCGCGCTTTTACGAAAATACCCTGTATACTGTGTAAAGACAATGTGGATAGAAAGGGGTGGTAAGATGACATTTGACGGACACATGTATAGGTGAAGTCGCGGGTATTTGCTTAGTACTGAATATTGTAATCTAGTATCTAAAATTTTAAATGCGTCCTCGGTCTTCTGTCGTGTCTGAAGAGTCCCTCTAACGTTTCCTCTTCTGCGTCACCTTTTGAACTCAGAGTATCACCTACAACAAATATTTATATAATGTAATCTCTGTCTTACCGTACAGTGTTTGTCATCTACGACCCCCTATATCTTAATATAGCTCCTATCATTTTGTCTCTTCTCGTAGTGGTTTTTTTCTTTCTTTTTTTTTTTACATTTCTCTTCTGGATGATTCCCCTCTGAAACCGGCTTCATATTGGACCATATACTCCCTTCCTCGTTCTCTGTTTCAGCCATATAACTGTGGAACAAATTACCCCACAAACTGATTTATATCTTAAATCACTCTGTGAGCCGTGGTAAAAATTGCTGTTTTGAAGAGTACGCCGCAGCGCGTATTGTGAAGCAGTCGCCCACCGTTTCAGACGGTGGCGCCGCTGTGGCAATCGCAGCTTTGGTGTCTCCCTCTGGTGGGAAAGGGGCATTTAAGGGGCGCTATGTGCTCGCCAGGGGGTCGGTGTGGGTCAGTCTCCCGTCCGCATTTGTTATGCAGTTAGTGTCTGTCTGTCGTCCGGAGTGCTAGTATGTCTGTCGTTCAGATCAACCTTTAAAGCCGGCAAAATGAGAGTCTTTCCACTCCGCCAGTAAGAGAACTCAGCGAGTGGTCGCCCGGTCGGGGTTTAGTTCCTGCATCTGAGTCTGCGCGTTAGGCATCCAGTCTGCTCGAGTTTGCTCAGGTAATGGTCATTGGCGGTTAGATCGATCGGTTGGTCGGTCGCGTACTGAGACACAAGATGACTTGCCCGTCTTGAGCGTCGGCGCATCTGAGGTCGCCTCGTGAGTACAGTTGGCCGCGGCGTATAGCGAGGGGTAGTGGCTTCGCGGTCGACACGAGAGCAACAGGAGTCAACCCACGATATCAGTCTGGCCGGTGCGACCTGGTACGCCGTGAGACGGCAGGTGGGCGTGCCTTCCTGCGTCCGTTGAAGTGGCTGGCAGCGGACGGTTCGGGAGGGCGTTTTGGGGGGTGGTGCGCGAGGTCTTCTCGAGATATCGCAGTTTATTAGATGTTAAGTGATTGGTGATATCTTGTTTGATTTACTCTTGTTTTCTTGGTGAGGTCACAGGCCGTTTTGCTTTAGTGTCGTCCCACCATTCTTCTCCGTTTAACCACCCGCGGGAAGGTGGTTGCCGGCCGCGGTGGTCTAGCGGTTCTCGCGCTGCAGTCCGGAACCGCGGGACTGCTACGGTCGCAGGTTCGAATCCTGCCTCGGGCATGGGTGTGTGTGATGCCCTTAGGTTAGTTAGGTTTAAGTAGTTCTAAGTTCTAGGGGACTTATGACCTAAGATGTTGAGTCCCATAGTGCTCAGAGCCATTTGGAAGGTGGTTGTTTATAAATTGGGTGGTCCGTTTTTCCCTTGAGGAGTAGGGGCGGGTTAGAACAATCAGCTGTTCGGGTTGTTCGTTAATCTTCCTATGAATCTAGCGTACGTTAGTATCTGCCTCTGTCATGTTTGTCGGATTTGTTGTGTTAACGAATCTACTGCTTGGAGTGTAACGGCCTAATACCTGAAATAAGTTTTGATCTTTGGAAACTTTGATATTATTGTCTATGATCTTGAGAGGCGGTATCTGTATACTGTAGAGCATCTTAACTGTTGTTTGGTCAACATTGTAGAATTTTATATAAGAGTGCATTTCATGGGCTTTTATTTAAATGATCATTTCAGTACATAAAGTTGCCACCCTTTCACCTTAAGACTTTCCTTAGAAGTTAAAATCTAGTTGCACCTTCGGTGGCAAGGTAAATATTTTAATTGTTAGAGTTTTGTACCATTTCCATCCCTCCTAAGTTGGTGCATAGTTCGTGCGCTTGTGTAAATTGATAAAGCTCTTAGTTTAAAGTTATCTGGTGAGTTGCAGATTTGCACCAGTGTAGTCTTTCAGAGGCTGTTGTGAGCGGTCGTAACAACTGCCATGTCAAAGGGGTGCGGCAAGGTTCTCTGCCCGAAAGCTCATACAGTCAAAACTTGTTTCTTTCTGCCTCTGAATAAATTGTAACTTTGATATTTAGAGGGTACTTTCTGATTATAATTTTAAATCTGTTTCTTTTAAGAAATGCATTTAAGCACTATTAAAGTGAATAAAATTCCCATTTGTTAAAAGGAATTTGGTTATGATTCCATCAGTTACTCCCTGGCAACTACTTCCATGCTTATAGTGTGATTAAATGTGTTAATCTTGTTGATGAATCGCTAGTAAATAAAATAAATTCTTAAGAATATTCTTTGAAAAAAATCACGGTTCACTCTGAATTTAAGAAGAGATTAAAGCTTCGTCTGTAATCATCGTCATACTTTCCCTCTTGGCATACAAAAACTGTTTTCTATCATTCTAACAGGTAACATCCCTGCTGCATTATAAATTATCTACACTTTCCTCATTCCTTTCTGTGTTTTCTATCCTTCCCATTTGTTAGTCATGTCCTGTTATTTCACGCTCACCATTCAACTTTTTCCAAAGTTTCATTAAAATAGCAACATTCACATTTGATAAAAACAATACAAGGAAATAGCTTAATACAACGTTGAAAAGCCTGAAATTTCTTAAATTCTAAATATTCATTCCTATGCTTATTGCCAATATCATTATTATCGTTATTCTTAGTATCATTAATCATTAGTACCGTTATTATTATCGTTATTAGTATGTTTAATACTGGCCTGACTGTAGGTAGGGTACAACCTCTTGTTGCTCGCCTCCACACGGGGAGGGACAAGGAGGGAAGAAGGTGGTGGGCTCCATGCAAGATCCCTGACACTGATAGCAAGCTGAGAGGACCTGGGACCATCCTTGAGGGATTGAAACGAAGAAAAATGCTTGCTCTCTCTAAATAGAACCTGGGACCTTCAAGGCCAGAGACTATTATAAATATTATTATTATTATGCATTGCTAAAGTACTATAAATATTCTAGTTATATCTCACTGAGAATGTCTGATTACGTGCAAGGGAGGGCTTGAAGCGCATAACCTTTCGATGTGAAATAAATGAACAAGTAAATAATTTTCAGCATCTTTGCTTAACATCAAATGTGAAAAGCTTTGATTCTTTAATTCCCGGTTCCCATCGTTGTCGGGATAATACTGAATATCACTGGACAGATATCATTTGTACTTCAGAGTTAAAACATATGTATCTGAAGATGTTGCACTTTAATGTGAGGCTTCACTTGGAGGCTACAAGTCATCCGACGCCTACCGTTGCCCTTCCCTTTACGACGGTTTGTGAACAACAGCCGCGAACACGATTTCTTGAGATCTTGAGATATTAGAAACGATGGGCAACGGGGACCTGGTCAGAGCTCAGGCAGATGCTGCATGCAACGGTCAGTTTGCTGCTGCCGTCTGCCTAGCTGCCGTGATGCTTTTTGTAAATCTCAATACTTTGCATCAGTAGTCTATTACATTCGCTAAAATCACAATTCACGTCAACTCTAATTATCTGTTAGGCAGTCCAGTTGCATCACGTTATCAGTACTGACATGAAACCTAATTATTGGTACATATTCTCACTGTTATATGTTTAACGAATTTCTCCTTTTATTGTAGGATAAGGCGGGGCCCTACTTCACGGATCTTAAAATGATGCTAACAACATTTAACGCTTCATTATGCATTTATAATCTGAAGCAAGGTGCTGGGGTGGGAAAACACTTTCCTTTCTTGAACCTCAGTTCATACTGTACACGTGAAATATGTGAAGTAGCACCCTGATTCATAAACCCCTACAGGTTACTGGTAAATCATTAAAGATATCAGAAAAAATAAAGGAACACTTCCTCCAAAGGGTCCATGTGTAGCGAAGTAGTTTGACGCTCAACCCAACTCAGAGTTCAAGATGATATTACACAAACTTTTACAGTTGTATTATACAGGGTGAATCATTAACTATTGCCACCTAGAATAAGTCTGAAAGTATGATAGTAGCTCATGGGACAAATGTTGCATGGGACAATGGGCGATGACAATGTATTTTTGTTGCTAGGTGGGGTCGCCTCAGAGATATGAAGGTCAACTTTGATTTTTTAAATGGGATGCTGTAGTTTTCTACTTAATTGATGATAGCGGCTATCGAGACGAATCCAGTAACAGTAAGGTCTTTGAAGGTCAACGAAGGTCACAAAGGTAGCACGAACGTCCATTTCCAGAAGGTGTTCGAAGTTATGACCTTTGGTATCAATGCAGTGCTGCAATCATCTTGTTATGGATTGAGTGGTATTCCTTATCACATCGGCAATTATCGAAGCACATGCTCTGAAAATATTCACTTGCATATCTTCAGGTGTAGTTGGAACGTTTTTATAAACAATGTCTTTTACGAACCCCCACAAGAAAAATCCAGAGGCGTCAAGTCTAGCGAACGAGCCGGTCACGACACATCTCCTCCGCGTACAATCCAACGACTTGGGATGTTTCACTGCAACTCATTTCTAGCCATCAGCGAAGAATGTGCTACAAACACATCGTGTTGATACCACATTCTGTTCCTTGTTCCTAAATGTATTTCTTCCAATAACAGACTTAATGTTTCTTGCAGGAATGTGGTGTACTTCATAACATTAAGATTTCCTTAGATGAAGTAGTGGCCTATGATTCTGTCCTTCAAAAACATTCATCGACCACGGTTTTTGGTGTGCAACTTCTAGGAGCCAACATGGCTTTGCAGTTGCCCAATAATGCATTTTATGCAAATCAACTTTTACATGGTTGGCGAATGTAGCCTCGTCAGTAAATAAAATCAAATTAATAAATGTACCATCTCTCTGAATCTGAAGTTGAGCCCAACGGCCGAATTCATTGCGACGCATACGATCCGCACCAGTTAATTATTGGTGGAGACCGATATAGTAAGGATGATATTTATGGCGATGCAGAACACGGACAACACTACTCTAGCTCATGCCAGATTCCCTTGAGATTTGACGCGGTCTAACACAAGGATCTCGAACCACAGTGGCAAGAGTACCAATTTCCGTTCCCACGTTAATCATTTTCCTTTGCAGGATATGTTTACTATGCGTTAAAGATCTAGTTGTTTCCAATTAATTACACACATATTTAATTATACGACGTGTAGGGTGAGAACGTTGAGGATATCTCTCAGCGTATGTCTCTAGCTCTCACTGATTTTCGTTGGCATTCTCCGTAAATGAGAAGGATATGTACTTGTTCTCGAAGGAATACATTATTTACATATGCTTGATTCAACGATACTTGTCTTACCGCTCCTATTAGTGTCGTATTGCGATACCATCGAATGATGTTTACATGTCAATCGCACGCTAGATGGATACGCCGTACTCCGCGAATATTTACCATTTGCACGATGTACGAGAGAGATTTGTTAGAGCATGTGCATCGATAAGTACCGAAGTGATATGGAATACCACTCAATCCATGATAAGAGAATTGCAGCACAGCATTGATACAATGGTCATCACCTCGAACACCTTCCTGTAAATGGACGTTCATGCCACCTTTGTGACCTTCGCTGACCTTCAAAGCTTTTACTGTTCCACATCATTGGATTCGTCTCGATAGCCGCTATCAGAAAATGAGTACCAAACTATAGCATCCAATCCAGAAAAAAATATCACTGTAGCAACCGATCTCGCACTAACAGTAGAAAAGTTGTTATATAGGGATAGATATGAAAAGGTTATTGGTAACCCTTGATTACTAAATTATAATTGCAATTTATAATTGCTATAGGATATAGAACATGAGATATTGTACTTAAATTTGTAAGTAACATACCATTGGAGATCTAATAATTGTAATTAACTAATATATAATCTATACATTATGACTTACTTTGACTTAAATTTGGAACAGTAAAGTTTACGACGGTGTTCTAGTGTCAGATAATACTCAATTCTACAGTGAAGGTAAGTGATTCTGACTCCGTTCTGTTTCTCAGAATGACTATTTCACTCAGCAGCTACGTTTGGTGCTTTGAAACGCTCTGTTGAAGTATAACGCTGTGCCGGTCTTCGTCTGAGACCTGGAATCTTACCTCACTAGCTGTGACGGCGGGTCGCGACATTTCGACTCGTAGTATTCTATTGAAGGAGCGGCAACCTCATGGACTGAAGACTGGTTAAACAACGCAGGATCTCTGTCTCAGGTTATCGAAGAGCACAAACCAACTAGCTCCAATTATTATAGATGAGATTTATGATACACTCCGGAAAGCCTCGAGGCACAAACATGCGCGGCCCCAACGGTTTGACGGTAGCGTATCCGCGGAGACACACTAGAGCTCTGAAGTGAAATCCTGTGAGGTATACTACAAAAAGCGGAATTCGCAGGTCCAGTAACCGCGCTAATCCTGAAGATAATCACAGTGCAACCCAGTAACCAATTATGATTACGAAGTATTATGTATGGTCGTAACAGTCAAATAAAAACTGCATCGCCCATTGTCTTAGGACACTACTAAAATTCCATCGTCGAAGAAGACCGAATGACTGATACACTGGCTGACAAACGAGACCGCGTCCATCACACTAGGAAAGGGTGGACAACTTCGATAACTGCATTTCTCAATTTCTAAAACGCTGGCGATAGGCTAGAATTAGGCAGTGCGTAGGGCATGCGTGGGCCCGAATGGAAGTTAATGAAAATCTTCCGGAGTGGATGGATTTAGAGGGCTCTCTGACAGGGCTGTCCTTTTTCTCCTCTCTTCTATGCGATAGAAACGGGGCTTTTACACCGAAGATTACAGACTGCACTGATTGGAAGTTCTGTCTGTGATGGGAACACCGCAGCAAAGGCGTATGGAGGCGACATCAGTCTAATTTTAAATAATGAGCTAAATTAAGTCACAGAGCGGAACCAGAATTAAAAGTTATAAATTTGTCTGTATTCAAATAGTGTCTATTTCTCTATCTGAATGACTCACATGGGTGTATTCATTTAAAAAAAATGGAATAAATTGCTAAGTTGTAGTACAAAAGGTAACTCAACGAAATACGCAACGAACATAAATGGTATTTTTACTGAAAAGAATTAACTACTCTGAATTCATCGCGATTTATGATGACCCTCTGGACATGATACGCCGTTCTCTATAGACTGTGTAAACACCGCCGAAGAACTATCTGGTCAGCAGCGCGTTAACATGCCAGCCACAAGGCTAGGAATGTGTTCTTGTGGCAAGGCTTTCCATTCCTCTACCAACGCGGGTGACTGCAGCTGAATGTTCGTTAGTTCACATGGACGCACTGCAGTACGTCTTCCTTTCAAATCATACACGTGCGCGACGATATTTAAGACAAGAGAACGGGAAGACCAGTGGATTCGGCGAATGTCATCTCGTTCTTTAAGGAACCATTTGCATTCGAGCACAGACGATATTTCATTTACTTAACTTAGATTATATATATATATCGATTTTTTAAGACAAGAGAAAGCAAAATAAGGGAATTCGCACCGCTCTCTTGTCACAACCAGTAGGCATCAGCACACCCTTATGTCATTCGTTGTCCTAGAAGGACGTAATATTTTGTGTGGCTCCACAGTTAGTCATATTGATACTTACTTGCAGAAAAGATGCGCAGAATTGATAAGTCGCTCTCATTTGTGAATTATCTGCAATTATTTACCTAGAATTTTACGTAAGTGTCATTCATATCGTAATGTATATGTTGAAATTAATATATGTTTTATTTAATCGTATGATTTTCTCTGTTTTAATAGTTTTAGTTACTCCATTGTCATGATTGAAGCTGAGGTCAGATATCAGACATTGTCTACAAAATATATATAATGAGCCCTGGCTACGTTCCGTACATCTTCGGACGTGCGAAGCTCGATAAATTCACGGCGTATTGCATTTACTTTACTGTGTGACCTCAATGAACAATGCTACGTAAGATTTTATGGAACATTAAGAAATTCACTTCCAATCTTAAAGGCGAAACAAACTTTGATTTCTCAATTTCTTATCCAAACAACAAAGAATTATTATTATTACAAATTATTGCTATTATTATTATTATTATTATTTATTTTATATTTTTATTTGTTAAAGTTCCATAAGCTCGTCCGCTTGTGCTGTTCGATATCGTCATCCATAAAAATGTAGTCAGAACCGAACATGTCCTCGAAAAGACGCAGTGCTACAGGAGAGCAGCAGTAGAGTGTGATTATAACGTTTGCCGTTTGTGGCTCGATCAAAAATTTGGAGGTCAGTTTACCCATGCACCATTATGACTTCCCACAACATAACATCTGGACCACCAAAACGATCGTGTACTTGCCTCAAAAATTTTAACACAGCACACTCACTATTCAACGTTATCGTTGCCACTATACAGAGAAAAATTCCAACTTTTTGTTATTATGATATTAGATTCTCAGATCTCCTCTGAAAACCAGACATGGTTCGTCTTTGTACAACTGACTGTGTATGGTTCTCAGAACAGATGAAGTTTCATAAATGATGCCGAAGAGTTCATATTTAAACCAGTAACACCATCATCTGATGAAACAAGAGTGTTAAGATTTCTTTTAAGGATTGCAAAGAATATACACTATGTGATCAAAATTATCCGGGAACCTGGCAGAAAATGAATTCAACATAGTGTTGGCGCACCCAAAGCCTTTATGACAGCTTCCACTCTCGCAGGCATACGTTCAATCAGGTGCTGGAAGGTTTCTTCGGAAATGGCACCCCAATCTTCACGAGTGCTGCACTGAGGAGAGGTATCGACGTCGGTCGGTGAGGCCTGGCACGAAGTCGGCGTTCCAAAACATCCCATAGGTGCTCTCTAGGCTTCAGGTCAGGACTCTGTGCAGGCCACTCCATTACAGGGATGTTATTGTCTTGTAACCATTCTGCCACAGGCTGTGCATTTTGAACAGGTACTCCATCTACATCTACATCTACATATATACTCAAGTAGCCACCAAGCGGCGTGTTGAAAGGCGCAATCGCCATCCCCGAACTGCTCTTCAACAGTGGGAAGCAAGAATGTGCTTAAAACATCAATGTAGGGATTTGCTGTGTTAGTACCACGCAAAACAACAAGGGGTGCAAGCCCCCTCCAAGAAAAACATGACCACACCACAACACCACCGCCTCCAAATTTTAACGTTGTCACTACAAACGCTGGCAAATGACGTTCACTGGGCATTCGACATACCCACACCCTACTATAGGTTCGCCCCATTGTGTACCGTGATTCGTTACTCCACACAATGTTTTTCCACTGCTCAATCGCCCAATGTTTAAGCTCCTTACACAAAGCGAGGCGTCGTTTGGCATTTACCGGCTTGATATGTGGCTTATGAGCAACCGCTCGATCATAAAATCCAAGTTTTCTCACCTCCCACCTATCTGTCAGTGGATCCTGATACAGTTTGGAATTTCTTTTTGAGGGTCTGGATAAATGTCTGCTATTACAGAGTACGACCCTTTTCAAATGTCGGCGGTCTCTGCCAGGCAACAGATGAGGTCGGCCAGTACGCTTTTCTACTGTACGTGTCCCTTCACGTTTCCACTTCATTGTCCCATCGGAAACAGTGGACCTAAGGATGTTTATGAGTGTGGAAATAGACGTATGACACAAGTGACATCCAATCACATGACGACGTTGATGTCCGTGAGTTCCGTGGAGCACTGCATTCTACTCTGTCATGATGTCGAATGGACTACTGAGGTCGCGGATATGGAGTACCTGGTAGTACGTGGTTGCATAATGCACCTAATACGAAAAATGTATGTTTTTGGAGTGTCCGTATACATTTGATCAGATTGCTTTTGCTCTACAAAAGAAAATGCTGTAAGGGCAAAGTATTCTTTAGTGTAACATTGTTTATTTTCTTCTGTTATTGGGTAAGTGATGCAGAATAAGATGATGTGTGTTGCGTTCCACATCTAATTTTGTTATGTACGCAATTTAGGTACCAAAAATGTTGTCCAATTACTTTGATCGTCAACACGTTTTAACAAATATTCCGTTTCATTAACATACTAGTAAAAATCACTTTAGTTGCCTTGAGAATCATGAAATTCTTGTTGTAGGGAAAAAGCGCATTCTGTGGCAGTTGATGAAAATCGTTTACATTCTCATTTTTACCACAGAACCAGTTGAAAAAATATTTGAACACAGCACAGAGGAAATGTCCT
Organism: Schistocerca cancellata; assembly: GCF_023864275.1. Taxonomy (NCBI): domain Eukaryota; kingdom Metazoa; phylum Arthropoda; class Insecta; order Orthoptera; family Acrididae; genus Schistocerca; species Schistocerca cancellata. The sequence goes on from NC_064627.1 coordinate 524,823,407, forward strand.
GCAAAGATAAGTTAAAATATGTTACGCTGGTTTCTAAATAAATTATATTCTTGTGGGTACAAAACACAACCAGATACAAGATTATTAAGTCAGCGCCACTGTCATAAGCAACTAAATTAAAAATTACAACCTATCTCGGCTTTTCAGCCGTCTTCACATCTGAAAATGAAAAAAAATATTCGAAAACGCATGAGTAGATTGATGAAAGAAGAAATGGGCATTAAATACGGAAGAATATGTAGCCCAGAAGTTAATACAAAACATAACTGGAGCAGGTTTGCACATTTATAGATTAAATGAAGTTTACAATGAAGATGTGATGCGAAACAATTTTTGTTACAGAGATAATGTTCTCGTGGCGCTTCCCGGCGCCTCTAGATGTAGTTTACGACTGGGTGTACCGCTGAGCGGCGACTGATAGAAGGCACCCTATGGCGTTTGTATGCAATCCGTGGTGTTTATCATCCAGTTGTCTGATTCCCGTGGAAGGCCCTTCAAAGAGCGTAAATGTTTTACTTCATTTGAAACGTTACATTGATGATATACAGTGAAGACAGATCATGTACATGATAAATTGTAGAGTTCACGTTTTAAATTTGTAGTAATCTGTTGTGCTTTCCTGAATTGTTGCATATGGTGACAACAAGAGATAGACGAAAAAGTCAGTAATAGCACTTCTTAGTAGTTATTTGAAATGTTTTTTTTAGGAACGTTGTTGGATGATAATGACAGTTACTGGGGTAGATCGATATGTTAGTGGAGGTCTACTGTACTGTTCTGTTCATTTTTTTTTTTTTAGTTAGCTGTAAATGTGACATGTACCAAGAATACCCCTTTATGGTTTTCGTGCTGAAAATCATCTTACTAGTTTACTGAGATAACTAGTATGCTGCATTCCTTGTTAAGGAGGGTAGGACGTCAAACGGGCCGACTTCGAGAAGGAGAGGCACCACAGGACAGTTTAATTTGCACTGTCTATACTTTTACAAATAAATTCACAAAACTTTGTCAGCATCATCACGAAGGATTCAGGATTTACACTTATAGCAGTGGAAGTTCAAAAACACGAAAAAAAATCTTTTAAATGTGATATTTCAAGATTTTTTCACTTACTGTTGGCTGCATTTGTTGCTATAGGTACACATTTCTTCATAAGTAAGAGAGATTCTTCGACGAATTTTGCACAGCTTACAAACCATACTTACAGGTGTATGAAACTCTAGAATTTATTTAATCTATGGAAAAATGAATGGGCTGCTACGTTTTAAACTTCGTGTTTAGAGAAAACTCGAATTTTATAGTTAATTATCCAAATTTTTACCACAGTTTTTAACAGATTTGGGAAGTTCTAGAGTTTCATACACCTGTAAGTATGGTTTGTATGATGTGCAAAATTCATCGAAGAACCTCTCTTACGTATGAAGAAAAGTGTACCTACAGCAACAAATGCAGCTAATACCAAGTGAAAAAATGATGAAATTTCACATGTAAAAAAAATTGTGTTTTGGAACTTCCTCTGCTAGGAGTGTGAATCCTGAATCCTTCCTGGTAATGCTAACAAAATTTTATGAATTTATTTGTAAAAGTATAGACAGTGTAAATTAAAATGTCCTGTGGTGCCTCTCCTGTCCAAGTCGGCCCGTTTCACGTCCTATACCCCTTAACACACACTGATAGTTCAGTGAAATCTCATCGTCCCAGGCCCGACGAATATTAAAGAACGCTCAGCGTCGCCGAAGAGCGCCAGACGTTTATCGTAATGACTTCGAAACACCTTAATTGAACATTATGTGTATATAAGCCGATGTAGAGTGGAGTACATTCAAGCATTCCTGAAACATGGCTAATCTGTATATTTAAAATAGAACCTATAAGATATGTAAACGCTATATATCAGCTCGTTTTATGAGTGATAAAAAAATCACATTACACACGATAAAAACTGAAACCTTCAGAGTAACAAAACCGTGTACTGCGTGTATATAAAAACCAATGCACGCACTTCGAACGACATTCATTCCCACTTAAAAAATTCCTAATTGGGAACAAAACTGTGTTCTTTTCAGCCTATTGGAGGAAGCTACAAAACGACAGAGTACTTGTGAATACCGTCTAGATACGTGAAGAGGAACAGATGAGGCACTCTACCATCATGGGTAGCATCATTGTAATTCGATTCCCCCCCCTCCACCCGAACCCCCCCATTTTCTTCCAATTTATCGCCACAGTAACGAATTATGAGATCTAATATAAACGAAAACAGCTGTAACTACTGGTATCTCAAGTTCTTTTATTCACAAACAGGGGAACGGGTAGGGTACGAATAAATCAAACAGTAACACATATGTAATTGTAAAAAAAAACACAGAGGCCTAGGACTAACTTAAAAATTAGCTTTACCAATAAATATTCGTAAACAACATAAAGTATTCAATGATAAATAGATAATAAATACAGAATAACAAAGTCAAATCTAGTTTTACCGCTGTTATCTTGACCAAAGTATCCTGTTAGGAGGGAAAGATAATAAAGCCCAAAGTTAAACTGAAGCCTTAATTAAATTTAATTCCCGAAAAGAAAGAAGCTGAGTGTTCGTTTTCCTTCCAACTAATAAATAACGTATAGAAACACACATCATAGTAGCAAAGAACTGATTAAAAGTATGATTGCTTCGTAATATGTAAGTTCATCCCTCTACGTAAAGTATTTGAAAACGTAAAAGAGTAATCTTGTAGTCAGTCCTGCTTCCACATTTGCATGATTGCTTCACGTGGTTCTCGGCTCAATGTTTCTTCAGTGCTTGATCTGACCGAAACAAATCAACAGGTACTACTTGCAAGGGAATACGAGAAGCTGACCTCTTTCTGTAGGTTCTGGAATTTGCCGAGTTGTGCACTACGCGCAGCGGGCTGCGGCTCGTAAAAATTCAGAGGTGCCTCGCACAGAGAATATCCCTGGGGGCCCCGTAGAACTACAACTGCGGTAGTCACTTCTCAGCTTTTGGCAAGATCAATGTGTAGTCTCTCCTTTTAAAGATCACAAACTTTACTTATGTAAAAACACAGCCAGATTATCAACAAGAATGATATTATCAAACACACCATGTCTTTTACACAATGCATAAATGGCCTCATCAGGACAACATCACGTCGACCATGAGTCCTTACTACAAACACCACATTACCACTAAAATAAGACGTACTTTTATCTATATTGTAAATTTCAAAAACATTAAAAGTTCAGTATGTAATTACATCACGATCATTAAAACATTCAAGTCCGCCTATATCACTAATACTTCGACACCGAGCAATAGCAACACTCAACCAACCACCACCGTGAGAAAAAGTTTCAGCTTTACTAATATTAAAAATCATTAAGCAGTGTTTTTTAAGGACACGTGGTTGGCGTAAGGTTGGCACTGAGCAGGCAATTTATGTAAGATGCAAAGGACATGGTGTGTATGAAAATTGAAAATGTCATTTTAGTTAGTGATATGGCTGTATTTTTTCATAAATAAAGTTTGTGTTCTTGAAGAAAATTAGTTTACATTCATCTTGCCAAAAGTAGAGATGTGATTCTTGGTGTTATAGCTCTCAAGGCCACTCTGGGATGCTCTATGTGTGAAGCACCTCTGTGCATCTCTGAGAGTATTGGGTGACTGCGCAGTTTTACTCGAAAATAGTAACAAACAAAGACCTTAATTTGAGGAAGAAATTTCTGAGAATGTACGTCTGCAGCACAGCCTTGTATGGTAGTGAAACAAGGACTGTGGGATAATCGAAACATTTGCAATGTGGTGCTACAGACGAATTTTGAAAATTAGGTGGATTGACGATAAGGTAAGGAACGAGGAGGCTCTGCTCAGAATTGGAGAATATATATTCAAAGCACTCACAAGAAAAAGGAAGAGGATGATAGCACATCTGTTGAGATATCAGGGAATGAGTCCATGGTCCTAGAAGGAGCTGTGAAGACTGTGAACTGTAGAGGAAGACAGAGAGTAAACGACATACAGCAGATAATTGAGGACATAGCGTGCAAGTACTACTCTGAAATGAAGATGTTGGCACAGGGGAGGAACTCGTGGCAGGCTGCATCAAACCAGTCAAAAGACTGATGACTCAAAAATAGTACTAAATGAAATTTAAGTTTCTGTTAAACTGTCAGGGCTAAACGAAAATATCTTTAATCACGCAAATTTTCTTAAGAAATTGTTGCTTTGTTGACTAATACTGATTAACTTTGTACTCATTTAATCATGCTATTAAACTCTGCCAGCAGTTGCTTTCTTAATTTGTAGCAGCAAATTTTGTTGATACTTCTTGTTTATTTTGTGCTCATACTACGAAATTCTGCAAGCAGTTGTTTTTCGTACATCACCATAATAAACTCTCTTGGTGGTAGGTGCTCAAATTGGTTGCGTCGTCAGTTGCTTTTCTTAAGTTGAAATTGCAAATCTGGTTGCTGGTGATGCTTAATACCTGATGTCTAGAATTGGTCTTATTGAAACTGTTGAGTGTTGGTTTGATGGAACCACAAGAGTAACCCTGACTATCCTTGGATTTTTATATATTTTTGGTAAATTGGTGCTCAAATTTGTGGCGCCCACAGTTGTTTCTTTAAGCTGTGACAGTAATGGTTGTTGACAGAGTTGTTTAATATTTTTATGAATTAAATGCTGTGGTGGGGTTTTTAGTATGTTTTGCCACATGTACCATTTTGTAAAATCATTTTGTTTTGACTTGAAAAGTTTTGCTTGTTCAAAAAGTGATTTGTTTGAATATGAATAAACTAATCCTGATCCACTACCTTACCACTCAACACCAGTTCCCCATCGCTTTCAAACACAAGGGCACATGTAATATCAGTTGTGTATAACGGAATTTTGCCAGCGTAAATTGTGCCGATAATTGCATATTTTACTTAATCTAAGAATAACCCCCCAGTGCTTTCTTTTCTTACGTATTGGCTATGCTCCTACTTCTCACTTCTTTAATTTGAGGTAACTGTCTCTTTTTTCGCTCCTTTGATGTCCATGTTCATTTGTTATGAATTTGCTGATATGGTTTTTGCTTATTCTTCCTAAATCAAATGACTTCATAACCAAAATCCGTTACGAATTTTAATAATGTAGAATGTCACTGCGGCATTTATTGTTGTAATCTAATCTGATACAGAGGTCACTGGTCTCCCATGCGTGTCCAAGTAGCCTCACATCGATTACAATGATATTATTAGGTTTTTAAAATTAGTTTATTCCGTAATTAATTTACATAATTTGAATAATGTTCTGGTAATGGTTGCGTCTGGGATCTACATTTGCAGTTCTTTGTATTTCAGCACAATAAATGTAAGAGCCTTTCGCATGTGAAGGTTGCGGATTTGAGTCCCCGATCCGGCACATACTTTTATTCCGTCAGGAAGTAACAACTCCCTTGCCTTTTGGCAAGACATGTACTCTGTATCTGGTGTTAAAGGATTTGCCTACCTGAGCAAGGAAAAGCAGTAGCGGTGCACGTATGACGTCCTGCTCTCTCGATGCCAGACACCAGCTCTTGAGGACGCCGCTACTGCGTTTTAGGTCGTGAAACACGGCAATGAGAAGCAAAGCGATGACACAGACGTCGCCGGAGCAGGCCCACTTGTCGCGCAGCACTTTGATCCCGGAAGAGGGGCAGGTGTTGCGCTGCAGGGACGCCTCCTGTTCAATATTCATGAGCGCCACCGCCGTTGCCGCGTCGGAACGAGTGCCGGGGACCAGGTGGCCGCATCGCATCTGCTGCCCCTCCCTCCACCCTCCACCCTCCTACCAACCCCACGCCGTACCCGCCACTTTGCTCCCCATAGCGCCTTACGGCGGCGCCACGCTTCACCGTGTAATCGGGCAGCCTCCTTCGACGCCTATCCGTTGCTACTCAGCTGTCCTTGTATTGGTCTCACCGAGCCTGTCTACCTGATCTTTAATCCATACATCGGAGACTCGTTTCTAGGTGACATCCAAAGAGTTTCCTGTGCTCAACCGCCACACCGATATGCATGCTCGTCAACATATTCAACAGCATTCCAGGAGAAAGGCCTGGATTTTCTGCACCCCCTCCAGCCACTAACATAAAACTGAACTTCGCAATTCAAAGTAATATCCTACTCCCACATACAAACACTGTATTTTGAGAAAGGCGCTACATGTAATGAATAGTGACTAATAGCAAATCTACCATACGTGTTTATCGTCAAATCTCTAAAACATTGTCGTACTTCGCAAAACTCGCTCGTATTTCAGGTACTGAGTACACTCTCGAACGGATTACTATAAGGGTTGTTTCTTTCTCTTCTACGCTACTATTTTGTTTCCAAATAAAGAACTCCTAACTTAGTGAGGTCTTCTTTAAGCATCACTGTTTACTTTCCTTTTAACTCGTCATACGTGCCCTGACTTAAAGAATTCATCTTTGTTCATCTCTGTTTACTTTCCTTTCCACTCATCATTAGCCAAATCCATACGGATCACAAACATGGGTGAATCTATGTGTGTGTGAGCGTACACGAGTGTGCGTGTGTTGTTGGGTTACGTTCTTTGGGGAAGGAGGCCAGACAGCGAGGTCATCGGTCTCATCGGATTAAGAAAGGATGGGGAAGGAAGTCGGCCGTGCCCTTTCAAAGGAACCATCCTGGCATTTGCCTGGAGTGATTTAGGGAAATCACGGAAAACCTAAATCAGAATGGTCGGACGCGGGATTGAACCGTCGTCCTCCCGAATGCGAGTCCAGTGTCTAACCACTGCGCCACCTCGCTCGGTGCGCGTGTCGTGTGTTTTCCACATCTCCTTCTAAACTTCTAAGCCACTGGACTGATCTCAACCTAAATTGGTACTCATCCCTTACTGTCAGGCAAGGCCCTCTATGAGATGCTTGAAAAACTGCCCCGATCATGTAGGATGTTTAAATTTATTTCTTCTACGTTAGCAACTCTATATACAGTACGTTTCGTAGAAAGGATTTGCATATGCCGCTAAACGCGCCTGCAAAATTATGTCATGGCACCACACACAGTTCAGGAGATTCGATGTCATAAACAATAAGTCCCGTGAAAAACTGCCGAATCGTGCAAGACGTTTAAATTTATTACTTTTTGACGGCTAATTCTATTCGCAACACATTTTGCAGAATGTACCTACACAAATGTTTTAAATTGTAAGACATTTCCAGGGGCAGATGTGGACTCTGACCACAATCGATTGGTTATGACTTGTAGATTAAAACTGAAGAAACTGCAAAAAGGTGGGAATTTAAGAAGATGGGACCTGGATAAACTGAAAGAACCAGAGGTTGTACAGAGTTTCAGGGAGAGCATAAGGGAACAATTGATAGAAATTGGGGAAAGAAATACAGTAGAAGAAGAATGGGTAGCTTTGAGGGATGAAGTAGTGAAGGCAGCAGAGGATCAAGTAGGTAAAAAGACGAGGGCTAGTAGAAATCCTTGGGTAACAGAAGAAATACTGAATTTAATTGATGAAAGGAGAAAATATAAAAATGCAGTAAATGAAGCAGGCAAAAAGGAATACAAACGTCTCAAAAATGAGATCGACAGGAAGTGCAAAATGGCTAAACAGGGATGGCTAGAGGACAAATGTAAGGATTTAGAGGCTTATCTCACTAGGGGTAAGATAGATACTGCCTACAGGAAAATTAAAGAGACCTTTGGAGATAAGAGAAACACTTGTATGAACATCAAGAGCTCAGATGGAAACCCAGTTCTAAGCAAAGAAGGGAAAGCCGAAAGGTGGAAGGAGTATATCGAGGGTCTATAGAAGGGCGATGTACTTGAGGACAATATTATGAAAATGGAAGAGGATGTAGATGAAGATGAAATGGGAGATACGATACTGCGTGAAGAGTTTGACAGAGCACTAAAAGACCTGAGTCGAAACAAGGCCGCCGGAGTAGACAACATTCCATTGGAACTACTGATGGCCTTGGGAGAGCCAGTCCTGACAAAACTCTACCATCTGGTGAGCAAGATGTATGAAACTGGCGAAATACCCTCAGACTTCAAGAAGAATATAATAATTCCAATTCCAAAGAAAGCAGGTGTTGACAGATGTGAGAATTACCGAACAATCAGTTTAATAAGCCACAGCTGCAAAATACTAACACGAATTCTTTACAGACGAATGGAAAAACTCGTAGAAGCCGACCTCGGGGAAGATCAGTTTGGATTCCGTAGAAATTCTGGAACACGTGAGGCAATACTGACCTTACGACTTATCTTAAAAGAAAGATTAAGGAAAGGCAAACCTACGTTTCTAGCATTTGTAGACTTAGAGAAAGCTTTTGACAATGTTGACTGGAATATTCTCTTTCAAATTCTAAAGGTGACAGGGGTAAAATACCGGGAGCGAAAGGCTATTTACAATTTGTACAGAAAGCAGATGGCAGTTATAAGAGTCGAGGGACATGAAACGGAAGCAGTGGTTGGGAAGGGAGTAAGACAGAGTTGTAGCCTCTCCCCGATGTTATTCAATCTGTATATTGAGGAAGCAGTAAAGGAAACAAAAGAAAAATTCGGAGTAGGTATTAAAATCCATGGAGAAGAAATAAAAACTTTGAGGTTCGCCGATGACATTGTAATTCTGTCAGAGACAGCAAAGGACTTCGAAGAGCAGTTGAACGGAATGGATAGTGTCTTGAAGGGAGGATACAAGATGAACATCAACAAAAGCAAAACGAGGATAATGGAATGTAGTCGAATTAAGTCGGGTGATGTTGAGGGTATTAGATTAGGAAATGAGACACTTAAAGTAGTAAAGGAGTTTTGCTATTTGGGGAGCAAAATAACTGATGATGGTCGAAGTAGAGAGGATATAAAATGTAGACTGGCAATGGCAAGGAAAGCGTTTCTGAAGAAGAGAAATTTGTTAACATCGAGTATAGATTTAAGTGTCAGGAAGTCATTTCTGAAAGTATTTGTATGGAGTGTAGCCATGTATGGAAGTGAAACATGGACAATAAATAGTTTGGACAAGAAGAGAATAGAAGCTTTCGAAATGTGGTGCTACAGAAGAATGCTGAAGATTAGATGGGTAGATCACATAACTAATGAGGAGGTACTGAATAGGATTGGGGAGAAGAGGAGTTTGTGGCACAACTTGACCAGAAGAAGGGATCGTTTGGTAGGACATGTTCTGAGGCATCAAGGGATCACCAATTTAGTATTGGAGGGCAGCGTGGAGGGTAAAAATCGTAGGGGGAGACCAAGAGATGAATACACTAAGCAGATTCAGAAGGATGTAGGTTGCAGTAGGTACTGGGAGATGAAGAATCTTGCACAGGATAGAGTAGCATGGAGAGCTGCATCAAACCAGTCTCAGGACTGAAGACCACAACAACAACAACCTACACAAATATGTTATCGCACGACACATACATTAAGATATATGATGTCATAACCACGGGATTCGTCACAAAATGCTGCATCATGCATGAAGTTTTAATACATTTTTTCTTTACTCCAGAGACACTTGTGCAACCGACAAAACTTACGAAAATGTCTAACACTTGGCATCGCTTTTGACAGCTTTCAATTGCGAAGCTCAAACGAATGTGGGCAAAAACAATAGCCGTCTATAGAGCTTCGAAGAGACGTTTGCATACAGAAGTTTACAAAATCGCGTTGCAGACACGAGAAGCAGCAACCTTTGGCAAAATGATTGTCTGGGACATGCCAGGTTTGTCTACTAGTGTTACTCTGTAGCAGGGGATAGTAGTCTAGTGATAAAATGCGTGGCTCGAAGCCAACTTCATCGCATACAGTATTACTGGAATGGCAATCAAAGTATTCTCTCTGTCGATGGTCGAAGACAACATCTAGAATCTGTGCTTAAAAGTGTGGCCTACTCTCGTCAAGAGACTACTAGTCACGACGAAATTGTTCGGCTGCTGAGCGACCATTGTGACACTCAGCTGCATGTCACAGCAGCAAGGCTCAATTTTTTTTTTCAACTCAGTGAGAAGCCTGAACAAACTTTCAAACAATGGATTTGCCGAACTCTAAAGGCTACGAAGACATAATAGGTTCAAGTGTTCTTGTGGTCTCAGTTATAGTGATGTCATGTTACGTGATACATTGACACAAATGGTCAGACGCATGCAGTCACGCTGCTGTTTTCAAATTACTGGATCCCAATCTGAAGGCAATTCTACCTATTGTGGAATCTAAAACTGTTATGGATACCAGTAGAGTTGATTTATAGGCTTGATGTATTTATGATGTTCAAAGTGCACATCGCACTGTGTCTAAGGTTAATGGCAGCATTATGGTGAATTACAATAGGGCTCAGACAAACAATCAACGTAGAAGTAAAAACTTTCAGTGTCGTGGTACACGCAGCGTGCTACACAATACCGAGAAGAAGACTTGTCCTCAGCGCATTTTGAATCATAAACGAGAAACTTTGTGATGGTGTAAAATGTTTCCGGTGTGGAAATGTGGGACCTACACAAACAATGTGTTTATATGACAACGCCTACTCTTTTCAGGCGCATAACTTCAACATAGCTGTCGCCGGCCGGAGTGGCCGAGCGGTTCTAGGCACGTCAGTCTGGAACCGAGTGACCGCTACGATCGCAGGTTCGAATCCTACCTCGGGCATGGATGTGTGTGATGTCCTTAGGTTACTTAGGTTTAAGTAGTTCTAAGTTCTAGGGCACTGACGACCTCAGATGTTAAGTCCCATAGTGCTCAGAGAAATCTTTGAACATAGCTGTCAACAAGTGCATTCTCTGCTTACCTTATTAATAAAGCCACACTTTAAAGGACAGGTAGCCCACAGCTACGGCGGCCTACTTCTGTTTTATCTGCATACAATGGGCATGAAATTCCAGTGCTTAATTGTGCAGTTTGCCAGAAACTTATCGTGCACTTACGAAATCTGTATCGTTTCATATACTCAGTTCTAGAAACAGAGAAAATGTATTTGGGTAGATTTTTTTCGATTTGTTCCCTTTGTGCAAGACTGTGTATTACAAATCGGTGTTTCAGTGCCTCACACAAACTTATCTGATTAACAGTGTAATGAGTTCAGGGAACCGTCAGAATCAGGGCTAATGATTTTGATGTGCACGCTTCTGTTGGAGGCTATGTGCAGCCACGGTTTTATCCTGCATGGCCGGTCCCCCCTGCACTACGCGAGCAAGTTGCTCAGGAACAGCGAAGACGGAAAGATAATGGCGTTCTCCAACCCGTTCCTGTAAGTCAGTGGGGATTACACTTAGTAAATCTCAGTGAGCTACCTGGTGGTTTACGCCTGTGTGTGGTCTTAAAGCAACAGCAAACTCACAGAGTCTTGGATTGTTTTCCTCTCCCACGACCTCGAGAATTGATGGATCGAGTGAGACAGGGAAAATTCGTTTCTAAGACTGAATTACGTGAGACATACTTGGCGCATGAGCAGTCCAAGCAATGTTTGGTGACCAACACTCACTCACATATACTACAGTTTCAAAGACTACAGTTAAGATGCGCTTAAGCTCGTGCGTCTCTTCGACGACAAAGTTCCCTCCTTGTGCAAACCATTTAGGTGATGTTGTGGTCGCGGGTGGTACACCTGCTGAATAAATGAAAAATTAATACTGTTTTGATTTCTTTCTGCACCGGGCTTATAAGTGAGAGCTACTCATTCTTCTAACAATAATCTGACTGTTTATGACACGTTATTAACGCACAGGGAATTCATTCTCCTATTTCGCACATGTCTGCGATAAAAAAAAAAAATCTGCGTAACATTAAGGATCTTCAATCTCTCACGGGGACGCTTACCTATTAGATCAAATTCATTAGAAAAGCAGCCAAAATTGATGCTTCAATGAACCGGCTTGACTAGAAAAGTGTCCCTTTTGTGTGGTCCCAAGACTGGCAGGATGCATTGCAGTAACTACAGGCCGTCGTTGTCTGAGTAATTTTGATCCGACTAAGCCTGTTGTGTTAGCTGCGGCTGCAGCCCCTTAGGGAATTATAGACGTGCTCTCCAACAGAACTGGGTCTTCTAGTAGACCTATTTGCTTTTCACTCGAAATCTCTTAAAGCACAGTGTAATTACATTCCGCCTAAAAAAAACGAGTTCTTTATTGTCTATGGTGCAACAAATCTCCGCCAACATTTGCACGGCCTGAAGTTCTGTTTGATTACAGGTCATCTGCCTTTAACAGTCTCGTCCATTCATTCAAGCCTGTCCCATGTCGGACAGAGCAAAAATTGAAACGCGGTTATCTGATATTGCTAATTATCTGTGAGTTGTTGCACAGGCTCACTGCCGAATATTTGAACGCTGACTTCTTGTCTCGGTTACCGATCGGTACCAACACTGCATTTGATACATTTGAGAAATCAAGTGCACCATGCGCGGTCAAACAGTTTAAAAGAAACTCCTCACCCAGTGGTGGGTCACTGTTTTTCGTCACGTACTACCCGTGCTGTCAGGTGTTCTCCTGTTGCTTACAGAGAACTAGGAAGTGCGTGTTGCGATTCCTCACTCCCTCCAGCTGGAGGTTTTGTCTTTGTTGCATAAAGGTCATTGAGACGAGTTCGTAAGAAGCAACTCGCCAGACGTCATTGTAACTGGCAACGACTGGATTCTCAGATTGAGCCCATGTTGTCTCGTTGCGAAGTGTGTGCAGAACTCCTGTCAGCTTCGCTGCAACCATTTTTTTCGTGACCACGTCCGACCGGATCATGGCAACGCGTTCGTATTGATTTCCCGTGTCCGTCCTGGAAAACGTAGACATTTCGTTTTTTCTTCCACATAACACCCCCACTACCTCGATTACGCAGACAATGAGACAATGGACCAAAAATCACGACGAACGATTGTTAATCGTTTTGTGGCGTAAAAGGCATCCACCATTTGGCTACTGTACATTTTCACCGTCGATCTAGTGGTGAAACATAATAACACATAACGTGGAGAAACATAATTTGTGCCTTACATGGGAACAGGCCTTAAATGTTTTTCTGTCTTCCTACCATTTCTTGCCGCGTGACGGCAAACCACCGGTATAATTATTGGGCAGTCGTAGACGACTACCTGTTAGATCTTCTACGGCCTTCGCGGTAACTTCTCGTTGCGCCTGGTCAAACAAACTTTCAGCAGCAGGATAAAGTCGTCTTTAAGAAATTTTGGAAGAAACAGCGCTGGGAGAATGATATCATTATAAAAGGCATTGGACGTTCATCTCCTGTCATACAAGGTTCCACTGTGCTCGAGGCCAGTGAAATATAGGAGCGCTGCAACGAACTTATGACGTCACAGTAGTCAGCATCTCCGCAACACTTCGTGAAGCTCGAATGCGTGCCGGGCCCACGGGAAATCAATACTATCCACTAAAGGTCTTAATTTTATGAAGTGCTATAGAGAACTTACAAGCATTCAAACACGCAGCCAAGAATTATTAAACTCGTTTGAAATAGTTACTCGCTCTCCGCCAGAGACGATTGTGGCCACTCCTCAAGACCTCTTATGTCATGTGCTGTGACGGACGCACCAAAGCCTGTCTTTCTCGTGAGGCCTCCAATGGGCGGCATTGGCGTACCAGAACCAGCTGCGACACTCTTCCTATTATGTCAGTGATATTTGTTCACAGCCTCAACACACGGCTGGGGTCTACACGAGGAGATGCCTCCACCTCTCCGCCAGTCGCGGCAGCACTATCCAAAGTGCTAGTTTTCTATGTCATTACGAAACTCTTGCTTTGGCCGAGGGAATCGGAATATGATTGCCGAGAGAAGTCCTACTACAGAATATAGTATTTTGTAGTTGTACAGCAATAATTCAGATATTCAGCCAGCCAACACCCGAAATCTTCGTAATTTGATGTAGTTCCTAGAAATGGAATACAAATACTTCCACAAGGTTCTTCTTTATGGTACCAGAGATCAAAATCTGTAATTGAAAGTAGGAGACAGGAGTTGGTATTGAGACTCCAGATTGCTGTAATTGGTGTGAGGATGAATAACGACTTTTAATTTGAACAGTAGTAGTAACTAAACCTCTGTTTTCAGTATGTTTTAAAAAGAAATTGTCTTGTTTTCGGAGTTACAGTTTTTGAAGTGTGTGTGTGTGTGTGTTTGTGTGTGTGTGTGTGAGAGAGAGAAAGAGAGTGTGTGTGTGTGTGTGCGCGCGCACACGCGCGCTAGGTACTCATGACAATCGCTTTCTTTAATTCGCAGCTTCCAGAGAGTTAATAGAAAATCAATACCTATTTCTTCCATTTTTACTTTCCCGTCTGTAGAATTACTTAACAAACTAACGGCAAAAAATATCGCAACACCAAGAAGCAGTTGTGCGACATAAACGAACGTTGGCTGACGTGTTTCTACATCTAAAAGGTGATGTCTATCACATTTTTGTGACAGTCGCATAAGAGGGTGTGACGATGCAAATCAGGTTTGCTTTAAATAATCACTATAACGGTCTAGAGCGTTTGTTACCTCAAGTCTGGACGTGATGAGTTGATGTTAGTCAATTATGCCTTTAAGCCGACAAATTCGCCATTATGAACTCCTCACTAAGTTTACACGAGATCGTTAGATAGGAATACGAGAACATAAATGACTCTTATTGCAATACTGACGAAAGACTTGGTAGAAACGTAGTCTCTGCACGTGATTGGTGTCAAAGGCGGCCGCGAGAATGTATACTCGAAAGAAGACCGGACTGCCGACGGCCACGTGCAACTACCGAGAGTCAATACCATTCCGTTCGGTGAATGGTTCCGGCGCATCGTACTGCGTCTGCAGCAGCAATTTGAGCGGCAATTTGCGCCAGAGTGACACAAGGAATACTCACAAATGGGTTAGTTCAACAATAGCTCTGAAGCAGACGTCCTGCTGCGTGCATTCCGCTGATCTGAAACCACCGCCATTTGGAGTTTAGTGGCGTCATTTAAGAGCTCCTTTTACGTAAGGGTGCAGATCTGTTTCTTTTTCTGAGGTAAACTGTTTCTGTCTCGGTGCCAGTGATGGCCGTGTGTTGGTTAGAATAAGGACAGTTGTGGGCCTGTAACCAACGTGACTGCGAGTTTGGTGTACTGGACCTACACCTGGAGCTGTGATCTGGGGTCCATTCGTATGACAGCATGAGCCCTCTCGTCATATCCCACGCACTCTGCATGGAAATTTGCACGTCAGCCTGGTGATTCGACCTGCTGTGCTCATGAACAGCACTGTAGGAGTTTTTTTCCAAAAGGATAATGTTCGATACCGCTGTTTCAGTCCAACATGCTCTACACAGTATCAACATGTTGGCTTAACCTGCTCGATCCTAAATCTGCCTCCAGTCGACCACATGCACGACATCATCGGGCGACAACTCCCGAATCGTACATTATTAACTGCCCCTGTTCAAATGGTTCAAATGGTTCTGAGCACTATGACACCTGAGGTCATCAGTCCTTTAGAACTACTTAATCCTAACTAACCTAAGGACATCACACACATCCAGGCCCGAGGCAGGATTCGAACCTGCGACCGTAGCGGTCGCGCGGTTCCAGACTGAAGCGCCTAGAACCGCTCGGCCACACCGGCCGGCAACTGTCCCTGTATTAATCAACCAAGTGCAACAGGTATGGAATCTCATGCCAAAAACTGACATGCGACACTTGTACAAGACAATACATGCTCGTTTGCATGCTGGTATTCGACAATGTGGAGGATAGACCAGCACTTCACATTTGCAGTGGCTGTTCTCGTGCTCACATTTAACTGTTATCTCGTAAATGATCACTTACACATGTTACCTAGGTAAACGTCTTAATGAGATTTCATTGCTCTACGCTATTTTCTGGTGTAGCGATTATTTTGCGTTAGTGTACAGACATAAGAAGAAACAGAAGCAGAGATACCACATAAATTGATTGATAGCTACTACGGCTGTCAGAAGTATTTAAAATAAGTGTGTTGAGAATGTTTCGTTATACATTTCTTGCTACTGTACATGACTCGGATACTGCACAC
Source organism: Schistocerca cancellata (assembly GCF_023864275.1). Lineage (NCBI taxonomy): Eukaryota > Metazoa > Arthropoda > Insecta > Orthoptera > Acrididae > Schistocerca > Schistocerca cancellata. The sequence continues at coordinate 524,839,415 of NC_064627.1, forward strand.
ACTGTTAATCTATAAAGATTTACGCATTTCAGCTCTGCATGCCTCGTACTTCATTCCATCTGAGAGCAGAAATGTACTTCACTGCACAGCACCACCAGAACCAGTGTTTTGTCTCTGGCGACATTTAACCTTTCTGCGAGGCAGTAATCTCTCGCTGTTCTCTTTTCTCGTTGCGTTGTTATTTGGACTTCGCCCGGAAAGAGCTCAGGCGTGCTACGTCGAACACAGTTACAGACGCGGAAAATCCAGCAAACGGCGGGGTTCTTCTGGCCCAATTAAAAACTACTTACACTTAATCTCTAAAAAGGAATATTACTACAGATTATCCCTCGAGAAAATGAATGAAGAAAGTGGTTACACAGCATTTTGTCTCAGAGGTGGTGTAATGGTAATTTTCATGACGTTGATATTAGATGCAAAACAACGAAGTATTGTCCTTAAAGTTTCTCTTTCTTTCTGTGTTGTCTACAAAATCCCTTGTCAGAATTTTAACAGCTTCCACATAAAATAATCTGGGACTAATTTTTCCAAAAAAGTAAAAGAGGCACTACTCTCTGTTCTGACCAGAATAAAATAATTTATACTAGCGCACTCAAAATTGCGAAAAAACTACCACATAGAAACGGATATGAAATTGTTACATGGCCAATATAAGATCCTCACACAGCAAATATGAGAAACCCCAGAAATAGCTATGCAGATCACGTCGCACCCTCTCAACGGAAAGTATTGAAATCAAATTCAGTGGTGTCCAACATAATATTCAGGATAATCCTCAACATAAAGTGTGTTCTACAATATTGTAGAACAAAAGCAAACTAGTGCTTTTCATTTATTATTGGAATGTCAATAGTTAAGGATAGGGCTGGAACGATCATTTGAAGCGAAAAGTCTAGTAAACGTTGGCCCTAAATGAATACCTTAAGAGCTATGAACACTTCTTCATCTTCGATTCTGTGAAAAAAGTCCCAACTACTGCAAGCTCTTCGCTTTCCACAAATTTTGGGTGGGGGAGGTTGTATCGGCCAGTGCAAGAAAAAATTCTCTAGTAAACATGAGCTCTCAAATGCATAACTTAAGAGCTAAGAGTACTTGTTGGTCAGAAGAAATGTTTTCTTACAATAATAAATAAGGTAAGCACTTTAGAGATAATGTTTGCCTGAATTGTTTCCTGTTTTGGTTCATATTACAACCGCTCACTCAAAATACGCGAAATAAAGACTTCGCGGTAGAAGATATTCGTTTCACAATATCGAATATGAAAAACTGCTCATAGTGCTGAAGGTGTACATTTTAGAGCCCATGTTCACTAGACTTTTTGTTTGGATGATCTTTTCTGTCATTTACCCAAATACCGACTATTCGTCCACGGACGCTCTGTAAAAACCAAGAGTGAAGGGCCAAAGAAAACGGTATAGGCTTGCGTATTCAAATACAGAGATGTTGTAACCTCCCCACAAAGAATGAAAATGAAAATGTGAGCCAAAAGTAACCTTCCCACAAAATATAATAATTTATAATTAAATGAATTTTTAAATATTGTAACCTCTGAACAAAATTGATTTTAATGTAACCTCTGAACAAAATTGGCTCCCATTTATAGTCTCAGTGCAAAGAATGCATTCACACTTAATATTCCCACAAAATTCTTTTCTCATTTAATATCAAGTTCGAAACAGAAAAATTCCTAAACAGCAAAATAATAAAAAAGTTTAGTAACCTGATAAATTTTTTGAGGACAGCAGCGCTGGCTTTTGGCCCTGTATTCTGAATAAAAAAAGCAAAAATTCTTACCTCAATAAAAACCGCAATTATATCTGCTCTTAAGTTGGAATTTTTCGACACAGTTTCGTGCAATGCTGGCGTATATTTATTTTTTTTGATTATTGGAAGGAATGATCATGCATTTGAAAATTTTTAAATTGAAATTAATGCTTTCCTTTAAAAGAGTTGCTTTATATTATAAAAATTATTATTGGGGAATTTCTTTGAACAAATTAAATTACAATTAACATACATTATTAAATATGCGCAAGGCTGCTTCTTTACCTTCTACAACAATACTCATCCTCCAGAGTCCTGACCAGAGTCCCCAGCATGGCACACAGCCGACGCATGCCGACTCCCGCCGACTAGCACGGACTGACCACTACTACCGTACTGCAACTACTACTGTCGACTCGCGCGGTCAAGCGCAGACTAGCAACAGCTAACGATAAACTAATCTCTGGTCAGAGATTCTGTCATGCCTCGCCCATCGCTGGCAATGTATACATCTTTCATAACCCTCCACTGGGGGGGGCAAAAATTTGGCAGCGATGGTGAGTCAATTGGACTTGCCATGAGAAACAAATTTTTCTTAACTAACTAACTTTACAATCACAGAATATATATATATATATATATATATATATATATATATATATATATATATATACGTGTGTGTGTGTGTGTGTGTGTGTGTGTGTGTGTGTGTGTGTGTGCAGAACATTAAATAAAATATAGTGCACATGCACTGAGTACAGAACACATCAGGCAATGATAAAATGTATACACAATGAGTACAACATATTAACAAATGGCAAAAGTGCACACGCACTGTAAAACTCTTTAGCATTTTTACAACAAATAAACATAATGACTACAAATCATATTGACAAATGACAAAAGTGCACACACACTGTAGTTCAGAACATATCGGCAAATCACAAAAATGTATATTCAATGAATAAACATAATGAGTACAAATCATATTGACAAATGACATAAAGTGCACACGCACTGTAGTTCAGAACATATCAGGAAATCACAAAATATATAGGCAATGAATAAACATAATGAGTACAAATCATATTGACAAACGACATAAAGTGCACACGCTCTGTAGTTCAGAACATATCAGGAAATCACAAAATGTATTCGTAATGAATACAAATCATGTTAACAAAATGACGAAAGTGCACACGCACTGTAGTACAGAACATATCTGAGAATCACAAAATGTATACGTAATGAATACAAATGGCATGAAGTGCACACGCATTGTAGAACTCTTTCACATTTTTACAACAAATAAACATATCAAGGAGTGAAATGAAGTGCACACGCATTGTATAAGTCTTTAGCATTCTTACATAACATATCATGGAATGAAATAAAGTGCACATGCACTGCATAAGTCTTTAGCATTTTTACATAACACGTCATGGAGTGAAATAAAGTGCACACCCACTGTATAGGTCTTTATCATTTTACAAGAATTTAAACGCATTGTATAAGTGTTTACCATTTTACAAGAACCAGGAAAGGAATGGGAAGGATTGCGTCATGGTTGTAGCACTTTAGGTTGCACGCAGCGGCACTGAAAGTCCATATCTTCCTACAGAGGCACAACACCAAGTGAGACAATCTGAAGTTCTTTTCCTTGAAGTATTAATCAGTGTAGGCAAGACACTGAATTGTCGTAGTAATATTCCATGTTATCATTTTGGTAGTACATTAGGTACACCAAACAGTGGGACCATAATAACATCTCCATCGCTCAAGGTGGTGGACAGCATGTCGTGTCAACACCACGTTCTTGTAAGGTACTCCAACGTAGAATTAGTGCAAAAACCAAATATAGTGCTCCATGATCATGAGGATAGACAGGGCAAATGGATATTGCAGTAATTTCTGGTAATTAGGTCAGAAGGTGAAGGACATTAAGTCACATAGTAGTCTTCAATGAGAATTACCCTAGTGTAACAACTGATTTGAGTAATTGCTGGCACTCGTCACCCAGTTACTGAACATTTCTGTACCATGTATGTAGTATTACAGAATAATGTTCATAAATCGTTTGTTTACAGAGAACATTGGCACTCATTGCCCAGCTACAAACCATTAGAAGTTATCATTCAAAAAGAGTTAATTATTGGCATAGCATTTGTACATAATTAATCTAATTATAGTAATCATTGGCATCACAGGTCATCTTATTATAATAATCAGTGGCATTAATTGGCCAGTTACAAACCATTTGTTTTTGCATTATTCAGAGGTCATCATTCAAAATGAGTTAATTATTGGCATAACATTTATACATAATTAATCTAATTATAGTAATCATTGGCATCATAGGTTATCTTATTACAGTAACCAGTGGCATTCATTGGCCAGTTACAAAGCATTTTTTTTTGTGCTAGGAATGCATTGCGTTGGGATCGATAATTAATAACAATATTTGCTTTTGAGTTATTGCTGCAAATGAAGGTGTGTAACGTCATTCGTCATGAATCAGCTGTAGCAAGGTTATGAAACAAGTGGAGTATATGTGATCACATTCATAAATGACATAGGTTTAATGAACAACTGCTTATAGCACAATAATTTCATGAATAATTTCTCCTGCAAAATACACAAAAATGGATAATTAAACTGAAAGATGAAACGCATATTATGCTGAAAAGTAGTGAACCTCGAATAAACAGGTAGTGAAATGTGCTTAAAAATATATGTGTTCTGTAGCTGTCCTTTCCAAAACCTTCAGTCATCATACTACGTGATATAAGACATACTGTCAAAACGAACTGCAACAAATACTTAAATAACTACATAGGATAAATACATAAACTTTAACATTATCCTCATCTGTAAAGAAAAACTTCATTATTCATATTACTATAATTCCATTATTATCATCACCTGTAAAGAAAAACTCCATTACCCTTAGTAGCATATTCTTCACCATCATTCATCACCATTCATTATCATCTGCAAAAAAGTCACTTCATTATTCATTATACAACTATTCCTTGTTTCTAGCATATTTCATCACTAAAACTAAGATGTGTAGTTCTGTCTGGCAGCCTGCATCAATCGCCTCGTATTCTGAAAGAAAAAATTAGTTAAGACTACCATTCTACGATGTGTATAGTATATTCTTGTTAATGCTTGTTAATTCTGATCCATTTACTCTTCCTCACGAAGTATTGCATCTTCTTTCGTTCATTCCGAAGGTGAAATTCCCATGTCTGTTTAATTTATTTATTTTACACGTTATTTCTTTCTGAAAATGATGAACAAAGATTTAAATCACACACCCACTAAATAAAAACTGGTTTATAGTAACATAATTGAGCATACAGCATAGCATGACAGAAAACGTAATATGTCAAAACATAGACAGTGTTCAGATGCAAAAATGTACACAGTGTATCACAATGTAGCAGCAAATAAAAGTAAAGTAGTCACGGTGTTGAGATATCATAGGGCAAAAATGTTAAAGTCAACTGGTGTTTGTTATAACTTAAATATTTCATAGTGGATACAAACAAAACAGGAAAACAATCATACATACTTAAAAAATGATGACAAGAAATGTGACCTTCTTTGTGTTCAGCTTGTATGTTGTGTAGTTAATAGAGGCGAGAATTGAAGACTTTAATGAAGAGAGAATTTAATAAAATTAATATGTCACTAGATAAAATTGCATAATTATTCATAAGATACGTAAGTTTATCTGGAAAAATGTGCACGGTCTGATGTGTAACGACAAGAAAAGCGACCTGTTAACCATACCTTGCCGGGCACTTGCCAAGAAAAAATACGATAATCATCAGTAAGTAGTCACATAAATATAATTGCATAAGTGGTCATTAAATGTGTAAGTTCATCTGGAAAAATATGCACGGTCTGATGTGTAACTACAAGAAGAGCGACCTGCTAACCTTACCTTGCCGGGCACTTGTCAAGAAAAAATACGATAATCATCAGCAAGTGTTCATGTGAATATAATTGCATAAGTGATCATAAAAAAATTAGGAAATGGCATTACAGTATGATAAATCATAAAGTATGTTCATTCAATAAAAGGTTTGATGTTGGACACGTGGTGGTTCCCTTTGGTTTTTCTGGTTCTCAAAGTTTCGACGTGTACTACATTGGGGTGAGGAATGCTGCGAATCCGATATGGACCTGCGTATAGAAACTCAAATTTACTGCATCTACTCTTTCCTCTGTTGGATAAATAGTGTATACGTACTAATATCTTCTGTCCAATGTGAAAGTCACGACGTGTAAAAACCTGTTTTTGCTGTCTTCTCCGGCGCTCTGCGGCACGTTTGATGTTGTTCAGCGCAATGTCAATTATTTCATGATGTCGTAGTCGACGCGATGTAGGAAAGGTTATTAATTCTTTAATTTTGTTAGGTGGTTCAACATTTTTCAGTATAACAGACGGAGATAGCATAGTAGATTCATTTGGTATGGAATTAATTACATCCTGGAATGAGAGTATGTGTGTGTCCCAATCAATATGCTTTTTATGGCAATATATTCTACACAGTTTACCAATTTCTTTTATTAATCGTTCACAAGGGTTCGAAGAAGCGTGGTACCTGGATATATAGATCGGAGAAATGTTTCTAGCTCGTAACATACGTGTCCATATAGCAGATCGATACTGTGATCCATTGTCGGAAATTACTTTCAACATATGCCATACTTGAAATAGAAAATGCTTTACAAATGCTTTCGAAACACTTTTAGCAGTAGCTTTGCGTAGCGGAGTGAAGGTAACAAATTTTGAAGTGAGTTCAACAGCGACAAAGATGTACCAAAAACCTCTATTAGTTCTGGGAATCGGACCAAAAATGTCTACAGCGGCCATGTGTCTCAATTTAACAGGAACAATGGGATGTAATGGAGGAATATGTGAAGTCGTATCTGACTTAGCTTTCTGGCAGATTTTGCATGACGCTAAAACTCGTCGAATACGTTTCTCCATGTTGGTAAAATAACAGTTCTGTCTCAGTATAAGAAAACATTTTCTGGCTCCGTAATGTGCGTAACTTAAATGAGTATACCAGATTAATTTGTTAACAAGCTCGTCAGGAATGCATAATAACCAATTGTTGCTATCAGGATGAGAGCGGCGAAACAGAATGTCATTGTGTACAGTGTAATGGTTCCTAATGGTAACATTATTCTTATCTTGCCAAAGGTGTTTAATTTCTTTCCACACGTTGTCTTTACTTTGCTCTTGTGCTTTGTCTTGTAAGGACGACGAAATAAAATTTTCAAATGCAACTTGTTGAATGTACATGACGCTGAAATTTGCTTTGCAGATGTTGGTTGCGATGTCTTGCTGATTGTTGCTGAGAGAACGAGATAGTGCGTCTGCTACAATATTTTGTGTGCCGGGAATGTGAACAATTGTAAAATTAAATTCCTGCAAATAAAGTTTCCATCTACTTAATCTGTCGTGTGTAAATTTAGCCGAAAGTAAAAATTGTATCGCTCTATGATCTGTGTAAACGGTAGTGTGTCTTCCACAAAGAAAATGCCTAAATCTGGTAAAAGCCCATACAACACATAATGTTTCAAGTTCTGTAACAGAATAATTACGTTCAGCAGGTGACAGAATGCGACTCGCAAAGGCGAAGTTTTTAATTACTGTACAACCATCTTCTTCAATTTCCTGAAAAATATGTACGCCTAAAGTGGTGTTAGAACTGTCGGTGGCAATGGAAAAATTTCTAGTAAGATCTGGATGTGATAAAAGTGGTGCATTCAACAAAGCATGTTCCAAATAACATTCTCGTCAACAAGATTCTGTGTGTCAAAAGTATTGCTTACGTTACTGGAAAATGCAACCTGTACCGTATCTAGTCAAATTCTATCAGACGAGTTATTATTTTCAGGAGGATGCTGTGGCATTTCAACTATTTGTACTGTTCTGTTATTTCTTCCTGACGTATTACGTTCTGGATGATACCCACTGTTTGGTTCATTCATGATAATATGTTGTTGCGGATGATTCTGCTGTTGGTAAGACCGAATGTTATTAAATGTACGCTGAAAATTGTGCTCATTATTTTTACGTCTGTCATGATAGTCATTTCTGTACGGTGCATTGCGATACGAATTGAAATAGTGTGTTTTCTGGACGTACTGGTTTCCTTGTTGCTGTGCGTTACTATTTGTTGGAGCTGACGCTATACGCGTAGGCGGCGAAACATTAAAGCTTGGTTGACCTTGTAGACTGCATTGTTGGCTAGGTATGCTAACCGGCTGGCTTTCATGCTGATGCGGTGAAAAACGTCTATTGTTACAAAAATGCGGTTGCTGATAATTTTGACGATCGCTCAAAATGTTGTATATACTAATGATTAAATTTTTGCCTGTTATTAAAATTACATTAGTAGTTCTGGAGTGCCTAATGAAAATTGTTACTTTCGGTAAAATTTGTCATATCCGGTTTTCTTTATACGTTTCTTAATCCTAGATAGAGCAATAGTTGAAGAGCTGTTGTGATAAATATAAAGGATAGTAGAAGAGAAGGCAGCAGTGCAGAAAACTAAAGATGAAATAGCACTACTACGGCTCGGGGCCCTGTGCACGCTACGGCACATATTCATTAAAGTGTAATGAATCCCCAGAGGTCTATTACGCGCTGCAAATAAATTTTAGCTTTTGCGTTACAGGCAATGCCGGTGAAAATTCGAGAGAAAATTGTAGTATCCAGTCCAAAGCTAGTTTATGCATTACAGGTAATGGCGGTGAAAGTACAAAAATAAATCGACGTAACCAGTTCAAAGCGTGTACCTGTGCTCTGTCATTTTCAAATACCTTAGATTTTCTTACGGATAAAAATTTCTCGTAATCGAAATTATCGTCTCTGTATGTCTGAACAGGTTCAGGATTGTATGAGAATCTATTTGTCTGTGATTGTTCGGAGTATAAGTCACGTACTCTGTGTAAATTACCCAAATTATAGTGGCTGTGTGAGTGTGAGAAATGTTCGGAATGTGCCGTGTGCTGTGACGTGTTATTAACTGAAATATTTTTTATCTTTGTCACTTCTTGCTGTAAAGTTGACAATTTTCTACGTAATGTATTATTGGATGAATCTATCTCACTGATCGTCTGCTGTAGATTTTGGAATTCAGGTGTTTGATTAAACGAAATCGGTGAAGTATCGTCTGATTTGCTGTCATTATTACTTTCAATAACTTCAATACGACTGGCCAATTCATCATATTTTTCAGTCAATATTTTTACCTGATCATCGTTTTTAGTGTCAGAAGCATTAATTTGTTTTTGTATTTTACGTGTGGATTCGTTCAATTTTTTAGCGTCAGCTTTGATGACATCGGAATCCTGTCTTAGTTCTAATTGTTCGAGTATGTCTGTCACTGTTTGAAAGTGTATCTGTTTTTGATTTTAGATCGGAAATTTCAGCACGCAATTCGGTGTTCAACTGTTTCATGGTGTTTATTTCGTCTGATACTGTAGCAATATTGTTGTCTACGTATGTTTTTGCTTTCGTAAACAATTTACATTTTTCTTCCTGTCTCTGTGCGGTTTCCATGACTTTATTCTTTTCCTGTATAAATTTACGGAAACGCGTATCACTGTTTTGTAGGTGATGATTAAAACGTTCGTCAATTTGACTGTTCTGTTGGTCGAATTTCGCGTCTACTTTTGCATCTAGTATGCGCGAAAGTTCTGCTGACATTAATTTAAACTCGTCGCGTAACTGTGTTGCGTTTTCAGAGCATTGTTTACCGACTGCACTAATTTCTGCTCTAAGTGATTCTGTTGTAGCTGCATATCTATTATTTAATTCTTGAGCAACAGATCTAATTTCTTCACTACTTTTCCTAGCACAAGCCTTAATTTCCTCACGTAATTTTTCTTTAGTATCATGACATTGCGCGGCAACGGCTGTAATCTGTTCACTAAGCTGTCTGGAATTGTTGTCTAATTTTTCATTGAGTTGTTTGAGATTTTCATTATTTTCATTAAGTTGTTGTTTGAGACTTTCACTAAGTTGTTTATGATTGTTGTCTTGCCTTTCATTCGACTGTTTGTAATTGTTGTCTAGTTTTTCATTAAGTTGTTGTTTGAGATTTTCATTATTTTCATTAAGTTGTTTGAAATTTTCACTAAACTGTTGTTTGAGATTCTCGTTTTGTTCCTTCTTAAACTGTAGCAATACTGCCATAATTTGATCCAAGCCAAAAATAGCTGCTGCATTCTCTGTGCTGTGTGATGGTGTATATGCATTTGTCACGTTTTCTGTAACCATTTGGTCATTCTGTAATTTTTGAAAAGGTTTGCCAATCGGATGTACACTGTTGGTCACTAAACCGGAATTAAATAAATCTGTCGTACTCTGATTACACTGTTCATTTTCATTAGAAAAATTTGTCTGTTCATTACGTAAATTTTGCAAACCGGGTGTGTCAAGCTGGGCAGCATTCATTGTAACAGAACGTCCGGCGTCATCAATTGTCGTTAAATTGACAGAGGACATAATTGGATTTATTTGTTCATCAGTAGGATCAAAATCATTACTAGCGGTCGGTATGCACTGATTGTCTGTAAATGGAGGATTGTCATCATTACACTGTGTGTCGCAAGTACTATCAGTCAAAATATTCGAATCGGCTATTTCAGTCATTGCACATCGCGATGTACTGTCAACAGTTTTTCGCGGCATTTTTCACAAATCAAAAATTATTCACAATTGAAACAAAGACAATGCAAAATGCAACAAACACAAATACAACAAAGAGCAACAAATTGCCGATGATCTGTGAAAGAAAGACTGACAAATTAGTAAATGCGTTGCGCCAGATGCAAACTACATTTAACTAAATAAGAACAGATATATGACTACTTCTCAGAAGATTCACAAAGAAATACGATCCTGGCCGGATGTCGCCAAGTGTAACCTCCCCACAAAGAATGAAAATAAAAATGTGAGCCAAAAGTAAGCTTCCCACAAAATATAATAATTTATAATTAAATGAATTTTTAAATATTGTAACCTCTGAATAAAATTGATTTTAATGTAACCTCTGAACAAAATAATAAATAAAATAATAAAAAAGTTTAGTAACCTGATAAATTTTTTGAGGACAGCAGCGCTGGCCGTCGGCCCTGTATTCTGAATAAAAAAAGCAAAAATTCTTACCTCAATAAAAACCGAAATTATATCTGCTCTTAAGTTGGAATTTTTCGACACAGCTTCGTGCAATGCTGGCGTATATTTTTTTTGATTATTGGAAGGAATGATCACGCATTTGAAAATTTTTAAATTGAAATTAATGCTTTCCTTTAAAAGAGTTGCTTTATATTATAAAAATTATTATTGGGGCATTTCTTTGAACAAATTAAATTACAGTTAACATACATTATTAAATATGCGCATGGCTGCTTCTTTACCTTCTACAACAATACTCATCCTCCAGAGTCCTGACCAGAGTCCCGAGCATGGCACACAGCCGACGCATGCCGACTCCCGCCGACTAGCACGGACTGACCACTACTACCGTACTGCAACTACTACTGTCGACTCGCGCGGTCAAGCGCAGACTAGCAACAGCTAACGATAAACTACTCTCTGGTCAGAGATTCTGTCATGCCTCGCCCATCGCCGGCAATGTAGACGTCTTTCAATGTGTAAACAGGCAGAATATGACGCTGAGGTCGGCGACGCCTATATAAGACAAGTGTCTATCGCAGATGCTACGTCCGTTACTGCAGCTACAATGGCAGCCTGTCAAGATTTAAGTGAGTTTGAACGTGGTGCTAAGTCACCGTACGAGTGATGGGACACGTCTTCTCCGAAGTAGCGATGAAGTGGTAATTTTCCTGTACAACGATTTCATGAGTATACCGTGAACATGAGGAATCTGGTAAAACATTAGGTCTCTGACATCGCTGCTCCCGAATAATGATCTGCAAGAACGGGACCGAGAACGACTGAAGGGAATAATTCAATGTGACCGGAGTGTAGCACTTCCGCAAACTGCTGCAGATTTCAATGCTGGGCCGTCAACAAGTGTAAGTATGCAAACCATTCAACGAAACATCATCGATATGAGCTTTCTGAGTGGAAGGCCCAAACCTGATGATTGCACGACACAAAGCTTTACGCCTCACCTGGGCCCCTCAATACCAACTTTGCACTGTTGATGACTGCAGAATTGTTGCCTGGTTGGACGAGTCTCGTTTCAGATGGTATCGAGCGGATGGACGAGTACGGGTATGGAGACAACCTTATGAACCTATGGACCCTGCATGTCAGCAGGGGACTGTTCAAGCTGATGGAGGTTCTGTTATGGTGCGGGGCGTGTGCAGTTGGAGTGATATGAGACCCCTGATACGTCTAGGTACGACTCTGACAGGTTACACGTACGTAAGCATCCTGTATGATCACCTGCATCCATTCATGTCCATTGTGCATTCCGACGGACTTGGATGATTCCAGAATGACAATGTTACACCTCAGACGTCCAGAATTTCTACAGGACGGCTCCAGGAACACTCTTCTGAGTTTAGACACTTCCGCTGGCCACCAAACTCCCGAGACATGAATATTATTGAGCATACCTGAGATGCCTTGCAACGTGCTACACTCTTACAGGTTTATGGACGGTCCTGCACGATTCATGATGTCAAATGCCTCAAGTGCTACTTCAGACATTAGTCGAGTCCATCTTGCCACATGTTGCTGCACTTCTGGTCCTCGCGTGGGGGGTACACGGTATAGGTGTATAAATTTCTGTGGCCCTTCAGTGTATATAGTCCCTCTCCCTCCCACCCCCCTCTCTCACCCCCACCCTCTCTCTCTCTATCACAGACACACACGCACACACACACACACACGTACTATTACGGTTTTCTCGACCCATTTTGTTTCCATTTTCTCCTGTTTCCTACTTTTCACTTCCTTTATCACATTCCCCAATATGGTGAAACATGCATTTCCGAGAGAGCATTTTAAAACGTAATTGTTTATCAAACCACAATCATTGTTCAATAATACAAATACATTTTTCAATCAGTTATACTAAACTTTCAAATTAATTCGAATCTTACGTCAGACGTTATTTTTCTATAGAGCATATAATTACCTCTTTAAAATAGTGCGTTATGCTCGTCTACTATATAAGTGGTATATCATGTCTAAATAACTAAAATCTCTATTTAAATTGCGCGGATGTTCGATATTTGTAGCGCTGTGTTTTAAGACTCTAATATACATGTTCGAGTGGAATTAACAAGCGGGGGATTCTTCATACGCAGGAGAAATCACATACATTTACAGGTAGATCATACTACACTCATCCTACCATAATTTTTTGTAATGTACGCCCCAGTGCAACATTATGAATTTCAATTGGAAGTGTGTCACAACCTCTCACAGGCGTGCTTTATTGCGTCGCTGATATCACAACGAAATTCCTTGGCCAGGAACTGAAGCTCTGAAGACGAAAATGTGCTTACACCTTGGCGATTAAATTATGTTATTTAATATGACAGGAAACGGGCATTTAAGTTTTCCCTTTGATAAAGTTTCTAGCCGTGGTCAAGAATGACCGCAGTGTCTGTGTTCCAAGAAATTGAAATTAGCACACTAGCAAACAGTGGCCTCCCGTGTTTACATATGACAGTGAAGAGGAAACTTTGGGAGAGGAAAGGTGTAAGCAAGTCCCAGAGGACTATGTCGATGTGAACGGACGTAATGCGAGTGTTTCTGTATGTCCGAGAATCAGCAGGCTCTAGCTTATACGTAGTCGTATCGTGACAGGTCACCTGGTAGCGGTAATCTAAGCCTTGAAACAGTGGCTGGACCAGATAATGAAGCGGATAAACAGAAGGCCGAAATTCTAAACCTAGCTTTCGAAAACTCGTTTACGTTAGAAGACTGCAGCACCATTCCCCCTTTCAATTATGAAACAAACGAAAGGATGGCTGACATAGTGTTTAGTGTATCTGGGATTGTAAAAAGTCAAGATGCTTAGACTCCAGGAAGGCATCTGGCCCAGTCGGCATCCCCGTAGGATTTTATGTTGACTATGCTACAAATATAGCACCATTCGTATGCATCATCTATCAGAGATCATTGGAACAGCGGAAGTTCCACGGGACTGGAAGAAAGCCCAAGTCATAGCAATCTGTAAAAAGGGTATAAAATCGGATGCGCATAATTACCGGCCAATGTCACTGATTTCGATTTGTTGTAGAAGAATGGAACTTCACACATATTGATCTTTCTAGACTTTCAGAAGCTCAACTGCAGAAACCAGCACGATTTTAGGAAACGGCGGTCATGCGAAACACAGCTGGCCCTCTTTGCGCATGATATACAACAGGCTCTAGGTACCGGCTCCCAGGTTGATGCCATATTTCTCGACTTTCGAAAGGCGTTCATCTCAGTTCCCCACTGTCGCTTGCTCCAAAAAGTGCGTGCTTACGGTCTGTCCGATTATATATGCGGTTGGATAGAAAGTTTCCTAACATACAGATAGCAGTATGTCGTCCTGAACGGGGTGACCTCAACAGAAACAAGTGTAAAACCAGGTGTATCCCACGGCAGCGTAATTCGGGCCGCTGCTTTTTACGATTTACATAAACGATCTGGTTGATGGTACTGACAGCAGCATTATCTCAAATGGAATGATGAGATTACACAAGTAATGGGTAAGGCGAACTCTAGATTGCGGTTTATTGGTAGAATCCTGATGAGATGCAGTCCTTCATCAAAGGAAATTGCTTACAATGCGTTAGTTCGTCCAGTTTTGGAGTACTGCTCGTCTGTATGGGACCCTTACCAGTTGGATCTGATTCAAGAGGTTGAGAAGGTCCAAAGAAGAGCGGCAAGATTCGTGACTGGTACATTTAGCTATCGCTAGAGCGTTACATATCTCACAGAAAGATTGAAGTGGGACGTACTTGCAGATAGACGACGAGCTAAGCGGAAGAGGCTGCTCACTAAATCCCGAAATCCGATCATCGCCGAGGACGTAGAGCATATATTATTACCATCAACTTTCAGATCGAGCAATGATCACCAATCAAAGATAACGGAAAATTAGAGATCGTACTGAGGCTTTCAGAGAGTCGTTTTTCCCTCGCGCGATCTGCGAGTGGAACAGAGGGGGGGGGGGGGGGGGATATGATTTCGACGCGAATTGTGCCTTCCGCCACACACCACTTGGTGGCTAGCGGAGTATATATGTAGATGTAGATATGGATGTCTACAGAGTTCATTCGATGTATCTACGTCCTTACTGCAAAGTGGGCAGCCATAGCTGTGGCGAGGAGGCAAGTAGGCATGCCATGACTCTGGAGGAGAATGCTCGGCAGCATGTGGCGTGGGACATTTGTTAAACGAACGACTGACATATGGTCATGGAACATGGGCGCTGTTGGGATAGATCTTCAACAGGGTGCTCCAGCGATCAGTGCTGATCTTAACTGGGTAGTGCTCTTAACACGTGTAAGAGGTGGAAGATGTTACCTATCAGGCGGTCTTCATTCGTAAGCTCGAGTGAACTGAACTGCAGCCTTCTGGGTTTCACATTAGATTAAACGCAGATCATCGAAAACATTATGACCATTAATGAGATTTTCACTCTGAAGCGGAGTGTGCGCTGATATGAAACTTCCTGGCAGATTAAAACTGTGTGCCGGACCGAGACTCGAACTCGGGACCTTTGCCTTTCGCGGGCAAGTCCTCTACCAAATGAGCTACCCAAGCACGACTCACGCCCCGCCCTCACAGCTTTACTTCTGCCAGTACCTCGTCTACTACCTTCTAGACTTTACATAAGCTCGCCTGCTCGCAGGAGTCTCAGTCCGGCACACAGTTTTAATCTGCCAGTGAGTTTCATTATGACCATTACCCACTGCAACATTGGATCCCGCTTGGTGGCGTTGCGGGCACGCGAAGAGACAAGTTTGTGGAAGCGGAGCAGACACGGACGGGGTATCACACTAGCGAAGATATGGGCTGCAAATGGGATTATTATCACGCATGTTCACGTACTACTGTCGTGAGCAGCTGCGGCAAGAGGTAGGACAGTGAAACTATAACTAGGCGCTAAATGGTTGGGCGTCCACGACTCTTCACAGAACATGGCGTTCGGAGGCCTGTATCCTCTATAATGTAGGATATAGGGTGATCTGCGGTCCTCTGCCGTAAGAGTACACTGCTGGTGCACTCACTAATGTTTTGGAGCACACCGTACGTCGTACACTGTTTAACGCGGAGCTTCGAAGCAGACAGCCACTACGCGTTCATATGTTGACTAAACGACATCGTCAGTAAAGATTGCAGTTCCCACGGGACCATCGGAATTCAACCGTCGATCAATGTAAATGTGTCGGTTCTTCGGATGAATCACATTTTTGCTACTTGGGGTTGATGGTCTTCTCCACAAGAGTCATCAGTGGCGTAAACGGCGGGTCGAAACGTGCGGCATGTGATTGACACAGGCAGGTGGGTGCAGCAATATGCTCTGGGAGACATTCTCCTGCGCTTGTAAGAGACCGGTGGTAGTAATTGAAGACATGCTTTAGCTCAAACCACCTGCATCCGTTCATGCTTGATGTCTTATCCGACGGCGATGACATCTTTCAGCAGTACAATTGTCCGTGACTCGGAGCCAGAATCGTGCTACAGTGGTTTGAGGAGCATTATAGGGAACTCAATTTGATGTCTCGATGACCAAATTTGCCTGATGTAAATCTAATGAAACCCGTGTGAGTCGCTATCTTGCGCCATCACGGGATACGCAAATCAGCTACTGTTCTTTCGCGAATTACATAACCTGGGCGTGGACATCTAATGACAAAAAGCTACGAACAAACTTTCGGATCCATGATAATGGAGAATCAGTTATGTATTTCGTTCCAAAGACCGGCAAACAAGTTATCAAGCAGGTGGTCACAATATTTTAGTTGTAATCATAAAAAGATTTATTTTCTTGTCTTAACATCCTTTTGTTCTCTTACTTCATTCTAATTGAAGCGTATTCCACAAAATAGAGCGCATTATTCATGACAAAGGCAGAAAAAGCTTTCTTTCTTGATTATTAGGCCCTCCACCGAAACTTCTGAGCCGTGTTCGGCTCTCATCTATCTCGTCGTACCAAAGATCTTTGAGTAGCGTTCGTCACGAGCTTTGCCTCTGACCTCAGGCGTGCAGTGTAGCCGAGCCTATGGGAGAAGTGAGGCTCTTTACCCATGAGATGGTTCTTACGATAGGTACTGCTAGACACTGCGACCCATGTGTAAAGAGTGACCAATGAGTGTGGAGCACTACGAGGACGTGCAGTCTTGAGAAATACCGGGTGCCTATAATTAAACTTTCCATATTAAATACGTTACAACAGAGAAACTAACTACCGTATGAGGACCGAATTTGGTAGCATTACTGTCAAGGCCTTGGGGGACATAAATAATGCAGAATCAATTCACCGGAAATTCTTTTAAAGTGCTGCAACGGCATACAATAGCATTACATTCAGGTACCTTTACTACTACAAAAGGTGCTCAATAAGGCGCCCATAAGTGTCCAGAAGAGTCTGAAAGCGCAGGTTTGCATTCTGCACAGCAGAACGAAGCATATCCGTAGGTATAACTAACGGAAATAAATCGACACATACAAAGGTGATATCCGGATTACCACAGGGAAGTGTGATAGGACCGTTGCTGTTTCCAGTATACAGGGTGTCACACATGCCGCGCGGTGTAGGCGCCTTGTCACGGTGCTTACGGCTCCCCCCGTCGGAGGTTCGAGTCCTCCCCCGGGCATGGGTGTGTGTGCTGTCCGTATCGTAAGTTAAATTAAGTAGTGTGCAGGCTTAGGGACCGATTATCAGCAGTTTGGTCCCATACGACTTTACCACAAATTTCCTATTTCAGTGTCTCACCTAACTCTGCCACCTAAAATATCTCAGGAACAACAAAAGATATTCAAAAACGGTTTTCACTTGCATGAAAGTAAGTGAAGGGCTTAGGACACCAAAAAGTATACGAAATTTAAAACGTAAACAAATAGTATTTTCAACACAAACTTCTGTGTGTTCAAATGGACACCCCATATTATTTCGTTTGCAATAAATAGCATGAAAAATCACAAAATAATGGCGTTGGTTGCATCGCAATACGTCAATTACATCCCGAGAAATTGCGAAGCGAAGTAGACGCTTGAAATAAATGAAGCGCACAGCTAGCGCACATCCTGAGACTCAAGCATGCACCTCATGCTGTCTGTGTCAGGGGCTCACACAATGGGAAGATATGCACAATCCACAAAAATAAACAGGTTACAAGGCCAACACAAAATTATGTTTTTCAAATTGTAAATGTTTGTTTATTATAGCGAAATGACAACTACATCTACAATTACGTATAATGCACTTGAATGCACTTTGCTAAACACATTTACTAGTGCCCTGTCACCCACAGAAACTGTATTGTTTTGCATTATATCCAGCATAGAAAATACACCCACACCTTGACCAATGAAACCGTGTCTTCCGAACATATGTTCGGAGTGCCCTCCGTTTGCATCAATACAAATTTGCAGATTGGTAGCGAGAGAGAGTTGCACGGATTGTAGAGTTTCTACAGATAATGCCGCACACGCCGCAGTAATACGATGTAGCATGTCAAGAACCCCAACTGTCGTTGGGGGTTCTTGATGCACTCTGTCTCTCACTGCGCCCCAGAGGAAGAAGTCTAATGGCGCCATGTCGGGGGTCCGTGCTACCGTGCTAGCCATCGCACAGTACCTCCCCGCCCCATCCACCCACTTGGAAATGTCACATCTAGAACGTCTCTGGCAACTTTTTCATTGTGTGCAGGACATCCATCATGTTGGAGCCACACTGATAGACGAGTTTCCAATTCTAGATCCTCGATGAGGAGCGCTAGTGTGTGTTGCAGATGATGCATATCGCAGTCCACTCAGTCATCCACGGTAAAAGTAGGGACCTTCAATACAGTTAGCAATGATACCCCACAAACATTGACACTCCACTGTCGTTGATGAGCAACTAGGGGGAATCCAGCAGGGATTTTGCACTGACCAGTAGTGCACGTTCCGCAGATTCACATTACCATGATTTGTAAATGAAGCCTCGTCCGTAAACATGATATTGCTTAGGAATACTAGCTTACTTTGTAACTGCTGAAGTGCAAAACGACAGAATGCAGTGCGGGATTCAAAGTCATTCCCATACAGTTCGTGGCGCAGTGAGACATGGAACAGATGAAACCGATGACGATGCAAGATTCTGCACACACTGCTGTGGCTTATGCCTACATCTCGTGCAATTTCTCGTACACCCACCTGTGAACTGTGCGCTACAGCAGCCGGAACAGCAATTTCGTTTCCGTTGCCAGTCGCTGGCGTTGTACGTCAATGTTTTGTTTGGGCACAGCTTCCTGTTTCCGTGAGTGTCTTGCAGATGTTGCCAATGGTTGGACATGACGGACACCGCCGATCTGGGCAGCGTTCAGCGTACAATGTTACAGCTGCGGTAGCATTTCTGTGACATTCGCCATAAATTAAAACAATATGAAGTTCATCTTCATTATTGAAGGCCGGCATATCGACTAGATGACGGCAAATGTAACAAGCCACAAGAAAACAGGTTTTAATGTGGCAACGTATGTGAATTACGTAACAGTATTAGAGCAGTTCAGCAGACCAGATTAGGAGACACTTGCACACTGTAGGTAGAGCTTGCCGTGGTGACGTTGGTATGTTAACCACAGGATACAGGCGCCAGTGCACGCAACCCCTGCTCTGAGCACAGTACTACATGCATGCATTACTGTGACGTCGTTACTATGCTCTACAAGCCACATATTTCAGGACCTATGACGCTTAGAAACGTGAAACAAACTGTGTTACCACTGCTTGTACCTCTAGTTGTCATTTCGCAATAATAAACATTTGCGCTGGGCATCCATCATTGTGATACCGCATTGTTTGACACATCATAAGAGATGGACCCGTTCAAGCAAGATACAGCTTAAGAAGGGATAAAATATCCCCCTCTAGGAGTGCCATCAATGAAATGTGGGCCAATAATGTTTGTCATACAATACCACACCATACTTTAACACGCCACTGACGTAGTACGTCAAACACATCGCGATTACCGGCAGCGTGAGGTGCACGCTTTAGTCTCAGGACGAGTGCATCGTTTATTTCAAGCGTCATCTTCGCTTCTCAATTTCACGGGATGTAAATGACGTATTGTGATGCAACCGACGCCATTATTTATGTGATATTTCATGCTACTGATTGCATACGAAATAATAGGGGGCGTCCACTTAAAAATAGAAAAGTTGTGTTGAAAATAGTATTTGTTTATGTTTTAAAATTTCTCATAGTATATGGTTTCCTAAGACAGATACTGCCTACAGGAAAATTAAAGAGACCTTTGGAGATAAGAGAACCACTTGTATGAACATCAAGAGCTCAGATGGAAACCCAGTTCTACGCAAAGAAGGGAAAGCAGAAAGGTGGAAGGAAAATATAGAGCGTCTATACAAGGGCGATGTACTTGAGGACAATATTACGGAAATGGAAGAGGATGTAGACAAAGATGAAATGGGAGATACGATACTGCGTGAAGAGTTTGACAGAGCACTGATAGACCTGAGTCGAAACAAGGCCCCCGGAGTAGACAACATTCCATTGGAACTACTGAGGGCCTTGTGGGAGCCAGTCCTGACAAAACTCTACCATCTGGTGAGCAAGATGTATGAAACAGGCGAAATACCCTCAGACTTTAAGAAGAATATAATAATTCCAATCCCAAAGAAAGCAGGTGTTGACGGATGTGAAAATTACCGAACAATCAGTTTAATAAGCCACAGCTGCAAAATACTAACACTAATTCTTTACAGACGAATGGAAAAACTAGTAGAAGCCGACCTCGGGGAAGATCAGTTTGGATTCCGTAGAAATACTGGAACACGTGAGGCAATACTGACCTTACGACTTATCTTAGGAGAAAGATTAAGGAAAGGCAAACCTACGTTTCTAGCATTTGTAGACTTAGAGAAAGCTTTTGAGAATATTGGTTGGAATACTCTCTTTCAAATTCTAAAGGTGGCAGGGGTAAAATACAGGGAGCGAAAGGCTATTTACAATTTGTATAGAAACCAGATGGCAGTAGTAAGAGTCGAGGGACATGAAAGGGAAGCAGTGGTTGGGAAGGTAGTAAGACAGGGTTGTAGCCTCTCCCCTATGTTATTCAATCTGTATATTGAGCAAGCAGTAAAGGAGACAAAAGAAAAATTCGGAGTAGTTATTAAAATCCATGGAGAAGAAATAAAAACTTTGAGGTTCGCCGATGACATTGTAATTCTGTCAGAGACAGCAAAGGACTTGGAACAGCAGTTGAACGGAATGGATGGTGTGTTGAAGGGAGGATATAAGATGAACATCAACAAAAGCAAAACGAGGATAATGGAATGTAGTCGAATTAAGTCGGATGATGCTGAGGGTATTAGATTAGGAAATGAGACACTTAAAGTAGTAAAGGAGTTTTGCTATCTGGGGAGCAAAATAACTGATGATGGTCGAAGTAGAGAGGATATAAAATGTAGACTGGCAATGGCAAGGAAAGCGTTTCTGAAGAAGAGACATTTGTTAACGTCGAGCATAGATTTAAGTGTCAGGAAGTCATTTCTGAAAGTATTTGTATGGAGTGTAGCCATGTATGGAAGTGAAACATGGACGGTAAATAGTTTGGACAAGAAGAGAATAGAAGCTTTCGAAATGTGGTGCTACAGAAGAATGCTGAAGATTAGATGAGTAATCACATAACTAATGAGGAAGTATTGAATAGGATTGGGGAGAAGAGAAGTTTGTGGCACAACTTGACTAGAAGAAGGGATCGGTTGGTTGAACATGTTCTGAGGCATCAAGAGATCACCAATTTAGTATTGGAGGGCAGCGTGGAGGGTAAAAATCGTAGGGGGAGACCAACAGATGAATACACTAAGCAGATTCAGAAGGATGTAGGTTGCAGTAGGTACTGGAAGATGAAGAAGCTAGCACAGGATAGAGTAGCATGGAGAGCTGCATCAAACCAGTCTCAGGACTGAAGACCACAACAACAACAACAACAATGGTTTCCTAAGTCCCTGCCTTAGGTTCATGCTGGTGAAAACCGTTTTTGATTATCTATTGTTGTTAGGTGGGACACCCTGTATATAAATGATCTGTTAGAAAACATCGGATGCAGTTTAGGGTTATTCGCAGATGAAGCTGTGGTCTATACCAAAGTAGCAACGCCAGAAGATAGTAAGAATTTGCAGAACGACCTGCAGAGAATTGATGAATGGTCCAGACCCTGGCAGCAGACCATGAACATAAATTAATGTAACATACCTTGCATATATGGTAAATAAATCCACTACTGTACAGGTACACTATTGATGACAAACAGCTAGGCATAACAATCCAGAGCGACCTTAAGTGGAATGACCATATAAAACAGATAGTCGGAAAGCAGACACCAGACCCAGATTCATCGGTAGAAGCTTAAGGAAATGTATCTCATCCATGAAAGAAGTGGCTTATAAGGCGCTGGCCGGCCGCGGTGACCGACCGTTTCCAGGCGCTTCAGTCCGTAACCAGGCGGCTGCTGCGGTCGCAGGTTCGAATCCTGCCTCGGGCATGGATGTGTATGATGTCCTTAGGTTAGTCAGGTTTAAGTAGTTCTAAGTCTAGGGGACTGATGACCTTAGATGTTTAGTCCCATAGTGCTTAGAGCCATTTGAACCTTTTCTATAAGGCGCTTGTTCGCCGATTACTGAGGATTGTTCATCTAGAACTGATAGAGAAGATCCAACGAAGAGCGGCGCGATTCGTCACGGGATAGTTTAGCTGGCGAGAGAGCATTACGGAGTTGCTAAACAAACTCCAGTGGAGACGTTAGAGGAGAAACGTTGTCCATCACGGAGAGATTTACTATTGGGACAGCACCTTTTAAGAGGAGTCAGACAACATATTACTTTCCCGCATATACATCTCGCGTATTGACCACGAGGAGAAAATTTGAGAAATTAGAGCCAATACAGAGGCTTACCGACAATCATTCTACCCACGCACTATTCGCGAGTGGAATATGGTTGGAGGGATCAGATAGTTGTACCGAAAGTAACCTTCGCCACACACCATTAGGTGACTTACGGAGTGTGATGTAGATGTATTCTGGTTACCTCTCTTCATATGCTGCGCTTCAGACCAGCACATGTGTAAATGTTCTTTTGATAAACCCTATCCTTCAGGTAGCCCCACAACCAGAAATCACAGGGAGTGAGACCAGATGATCGCGCCGGCCAAACATTTGGAAACCATCGGGTGATAATTCAATCGTTTGCAAATGTGTTTCGGAGAAGCAGGTGAACTTCACTAGCGATGTGCGGTGGGGCCCCATCTTGCATAACATCTATTAAGTGCAATGCGTTTCTCTTCTGTAGGGCGGGTATGACATGTTCGCGAAGCATATCGCAGTAACGCTGGCTATTCACACTGCACGGCTTTGTCTTTGAGAGTCAATCTGTTCAAAAAGAGAATTGGCCAGTGGTGAATGTAGCCGAGAAACAACGCCATATGGTGACACGTTCACCATACAGAGGAATTCATGCACAGTGACTGGAGATGAAGATCCCCACACACGGCAGTCCTATATGTTCAGCTCACCCGTCAGAGAAAAGTGAACTACGTCTGTCCATAGGAAGGGCCAGGGCCAGCTTTCGGTAACTTCAGTCCTTACGAGAAAGTGGAGAGCGAAGTCAACACGTCGTCGTGCTTGCTGTGGTGCAAGCTGCTTACGATACGGATCTTGCACGGATACTATTTGAGAATGGTTCGAAGCACCTTCTGTACAGTGGCCCACGGAACGTTCAACTGTCGTGACATAAAGCGCGCACTGCCTGACTATCGGGAATTGTGCTCAACGCTGTCTGCCATAGCTACAGCGATTTCATCAACCACCTGTGGTGCAACCGGTCGTCGGCCTCTTCCAGGAGGGACGCCCAGTTCTCCAGCTGATTCGGAATCAACAGGAGGTGGAAAAAGAGGATCCTTCCATGATTCTTTCAGTCCGCGATATTCTCGAGGTGCTGCTATAGCTTTACTGTTGTTTTGATTACAGTACTTCGCCCATAATGCACTGCTCCATTTCTCCAAGTTCATGTTGACACATGAATAAGTGCACTGCGACTGATCAGGTGTGTGAGACTATGAACCACGATGAGTGATCACGGCACCAGGTGGCCGTAGTTGGAAATGGACGGTGGCGCTGTGACACATGGAAATCATGCAGCACATACTCTAGACATTAATGTTACCAAGTTTGGTACTCCTACGGTAATTATTTCCGTGCTGTAACGTGTGAAATAGGGAAAGTTTAATTATAACTACCAGGTATTTTAAGGAATATTACTAAGCAAATTATACTACTTGGAACTGTGTGTGGCTTGTTTCAGGATACCTTCGGTAAATGTGGGTACACAAGAGGTGACCGGCATATCTCATTTGAAAAAGGAATTTCTCCAGTATGAATTAAGTATCAGGGACCAGGATACGGAAGGAAGCGTCGCAGTGCTTTCGATTGTCTCATCCAGCTGCGGTAGTTGCAACAGATACCCTGTGTTCCGTACATCTTCTTGCGATGCAAGCCAATATTGAATTCATGGAAGATATTCATCTTATCCGTGAGTGGATAATTCATATTAACTCTCATCTTAGTCATGTGGCTAACAGAATCCGGGACTACCCAGCGAAATGGGGAAGTGGTTAGCACTCGAATTCAGCTGGACAACGCTTCAAACTCGCTTCCGGACATCCTGATCTAGGTTTTCCGTGATATGCCTGAATCGCTTTAGGCAAATTCCGGGACGGTTCCTTTGAAAGGGTACGGCCGAATTCCTTCTCCTTCCTTCCTTATCCTATGGGACTAATGACCTTTTTGGATCAACCTCAAATCAACCAGCCTTTTTGGACCTTTTTGGACCAACCCCAAATCAACCAGCCAACCAACCTGTGATCTGTCCCTAGGTAATGATAATAAAGGAAACGCAGTAACTCTAGACAGGCTACAGAGTAAAGTATCCAAATGTTTTGTATGAATAATAAATTTTCTAAGAAAATGTAATCAGAGTTTTGCCCATTTCGCAGCACCTCTAAATTTACTTCGGAGGAATGGCCGATCATTCAACTGGACTGAGACACAACAGGCGGCGCTTTGCGTCCAAAAGGAAACACTAAGAACCGCTCCAGTTTGAAAGACTCCCGTTGTCGACAAAGAGTTTATTCTGCCACCGAAATTTCTGATGTTTGCATAGCAGCGCAAGAGCAAGGTGGACGCCGTCGGGCCATTGCTTATGCGTCTACGTGGTTGACTGAGGCGGACATTAAGTTCTCCGTGTTTGAACTTGAAGCTCCATTTTCATCTTGAGCACAAAAGCTTTAGACTGGAGACAGACAGTCAAGCTGTGAGCATGGTACTTCCAAGGCCATGTAGAACTGGCCGAAAAGCCCGCTATGCCGTGTGCAACTCCGCATTTGTTTTCAGTCAAACCCATCAGAGCATCACATAATGCCGCGATCGATTCATTGAGTCGCACCTTAGAACTTAAGAAATCTGAGCCTGAAGTTCTCTAAGGTCATGAGGAGGCATTCATCAGCGCACCTCTGTTGACAAAGATCCCCAACTTTTCCAGGATTGTCCCCTGAAGCAGCAATAGGACGTACGCTGGGGAGAAATCAAGAGACAGATAAGGGAAGCAAAGTCGTCACGTGGGAACCATTTAAGAAAATCAGTATTATTATATCTTATGAAAAATGACGGAAAACCAAAAATTTTTGTTCCCAAGCAGTTGGTCAGGCTGTCTTTCATTATTTTCATAGGCCATTGTGTAGACACCTGGGGACGTATAAAACGATGGAAAAGGTTACGGAACGCTTAACGTGGCCGATCTTGTATTCGGATATCAGAAAATTGTCGCCCAGTGTGAGGATTGTAAGATTGCTAAGCCTAGTCGTAACACCCGTAGATGTCTTTTCAGTTACATTCGGGAGTTCGGTCCTACGGACAAACTCCTAAGGACAAACTATATGTAAAATGCTTAGGACCGAAGGGGAAACAGATATACCGGGTGATCAAAAAGTCAGTATAAATTTAAAAACTGAATAAATCACGGAATAATGTAGATAGAGAGGTACAAATTGACACACTTGCTTGGAATGACATGGGGTTTTATTAGAACCGAAAAATTCAAACGTTCAAAGCAATGTCCAACAGATGGCGCTTCATCTGATTCGAATAGCAATAATTAGCATAACAAAGTGAGACAAAGCAAAGGTGATGTTCTTTACAGGTAATTCTCAATATGTCCACCACCATTCCTCAACAATAGCTGTAGTCGAGGAATAATGTTGTGAACAGCACTTTAAAGCATGTCCGGAGTTATGGTGAGGCATTGGCGTCGGATGTTGTCTTTCAGCATCCCTAGAGATGTCGTTCGATCACGATACACTTGAGACTTCAGGTAACCCCAAAGCCAATAACCACACGGACTGAGGTCTGGGGACTTAGGAGGCCAAGAATCACGAAAGTGGCGGCTGAGCACACGATCATCACCAAACGAAGCGCGCAAGAGATCTTTCACGCGTCTAGCAATACAGGGTGGTTCTAATAAAACCCCATGTCATTCCAAGCATGTGTGTCAATTTTTACCTCTCTAGATACATTATTCCGTGGTTTATTAAGTTTTCAAATTTATACTGTTCAGTCAAAGGTGACAGGTATATTTAATGAAGGAACTGAGGAAAGCATTTCAATAAAAAATTGAAGCAGTATACTGGAAACTTGATTCTCATAACAATTAGCCAGGTTGCTGTCCCACTCACAACCCCTTCAGAAATTGACGTAATTACATATTCCATCAAAAATATCTGTAGTTGATGATGGTAGTAAATTTGTTTAAGTTCCTATGGACCAAACTGCTGAGATTATCGGTCCCTAGGCTTACACACTACTTAATCTAATTTTAACTAACTTACGCTAAGAACGACACATACACCCGTACCCAAGGAAGGACTTCCAGCAGAATACTGAAGTGGTAATGTTACTTACCAAGTACTGTATCTCCTGAAATATGTAACGCATCAGTAATGGCAGGCAGTTTTTCCAAAGAGGTTGAAATACGCCATTGTTAAACCACTCTATAATAAGGACGTTGTGAGGTGATAAGTAACCACTGGTATTGTTCGTTCAGACATCATTTTCTGTCTTCTTGAGAAGGTGATTTAGTTTAGAATACTATGCTATCGGTACAGCAACAGTCTCCATAGTGAATAGAAATACAGGGTGATTCAAAAAGAATACCACAACTTTAGGAATTTAAAACTCTGCAACGACAAAAGGCAGAGCTAAGCACTATCTGTCGGCGAATTAAGGGAGCTATAAAGTTTCATTTAGTTGTACATTTGTTCGATTGAGGCGCTGTTGACTAGGCGTCAGCGTCAGTTGATGCTAAGATGGCGACCGCTCAACAGAAAGCTTTTTGTGTTATTGAGTACGGCAGAAGTGAATCGACGACAGTTGTTCAGCGTGCATTTCGAACGATGTATGGTGTTAAACCTCCTGATAGGTGGTGTATTAAACGTTGGTATAAACAGTTTACAGAGAATGGGTGTTTGTGCAAAGGGAAAAGTTCTGGACGGCCGAGAACGAGTGATGAAAATGTAGCACGCATCCAGCAAGCATTTGTTCGCAGCCCAGGAAAATTGACTCGCAGAGCTAGCAGAGAGCTGCAAATTCCACAATCAACTGTATGGAGAGTCCTACGAAAAAGGTTAGTTATGAAACCTGAACGTCAACTACCCGAGGCGATGGATCGGCCGCCAGGCAGCCCGTGACAGAGCACTTCATCACTGGCCTCCAAGAAGCCCTGATCTTACCCCCTGCGATTTTTTCTTATGGGGGTATGTTAAGGATATGGCGTTTCGGCCACCTCTCCCAGCCACCATTGATGATTTGAAACGAGAAATAACAGCATCTATCCAAACTGTTACGCCTGATATGCTAGAGAGAGTGTGGAACGAGTTGGAGTATCGGGTTGATATTGCTCGAGTGTCTGGAGGGGGCCATATTGAACATTTCTGAACTTGTTTTTGAGTGAAGAAAAACCTTTTTAAATACTCTTTGTAATGATGTATAACAGAAGGTTATATTAAGTTTCTTTCATTGAATACACATTTTTAAAGTTGTGGTATTCTTTTTGAATCACCCTGTATTTGTTTCAGAAGAATTACCCAAGAGAGAATGCTGCTTACACGTTTACTTATCAAATTTTACAAGCATTAAATAAGAATACTGAGCCGTGCACGGCTCGCGTTTATCTCTTTTATTGTTTGTGATCTATTATGGTACGGCCACCTCGTTTTCTTATTCCATTTACTGGCGTCAGTAATTTCCTGCCTTACTTGCCCGTGAGCGGCAGCAGCAGCGCGTATCGACAAGTGCCCTGTCGTATCATCTCTCGAGCGACTGTTAGTTCTACCGGGTCGTCGTGTGTCTGGCGGTCAGTTCGGGACAGACCAGCTGTGCTGTCGCGGATGGAGCGCCGGAGAGGCGCCGACAGCTAGTGACCGCCGAACCGCTGGCGACATACATGAACTGTCGGACGGAGGGAGGTTGGAGTGGGACGACCGTTGGTTGGTCGTTCGGTTGATCATCTCATCGACCGACGTATATTTGCTCCTGAGGAGTCGGTCAGTTGGCGTGGCCGGCTGGGTGGTGTGCTACCAGTCGGTCGGTTGGCGTGGAGCAGTGAGGAATTCTCCGCAGGACGTAGTTAGGCCACGGCCGCTGGCGGTCTCTACGCGGTGTCTGAGTGTGTGGGGCAGTTCCCATTGCAACGAAGTCCGTGGCTCACCGAACCTGGACAAGAAAGTTGACTTTTGATTTAATCTACCCTTAAGTCAAGACTTTTCACATGGTATCGTTTGGTGTACGTTGTCTGCTGTTGGGATATTCCTGCGAGCAAGAATGTGGTTTTCAAGTTGGAAAATTCTAGTCACCTTCCGCTGGAGTTTCACTGTATTTGGTTATTTGAATTGAAGTGCACCAGCGGAAATCTTCTGCCTTATGGTCGTTAAAGTTCCGGTTACCTGCCCTGGCCGTTGACGTAAATTTCAGGCGCTGTAGTTTCCTCATCATGTTGTTGCTGTCCAGCATGGCGTGTAGTTTGACAGCTCCAAGTGTGATTGGTTGTGGGCACCAATATCTTCTACGTTGTTCCGTTGAACTCCCTTTTGTGCGCTGGTAGGGTGAATTGGAAGTTACCTTGTCGGTGAGTCCGTTGACTGTCGGTCGGTTGGGTTGTCGTCGAATCGTGAATGGTTGGCCTGGCTACCTGTATCATCCAAGCTAGCGTTTGTGTTTGAATTCCAAGCCGACCCTCGAATATCTGAGCGCCCTTGGGTTACTGCCTTTCTTTTTTATTTGTTATTGTTGTTTGTACTTGTATGGCTTCTAGCCGATTTTTCTTGAAATAAGGTTGTTATGCCCTTGAGGCGTAATATTCTTTAGGCCTTCAGCCGAATTTAAAGAACTGTTTCACGTAAGAGCTTTGGCATTTTAAAAATTTTAATGTTATTTAGCCTTAAGTGTTGGGCTTCCAGCCAATTTTGAATTCAAATTCTTTGCTCTGAAAATCTTAGATTCTTTGGGCATTCAGCCTAAACATGGAGCTGTTTTAAGATAGGGCTTGCTTTTAAATTTCTCATTACGCTTGCGTTTTAAATTATTGGCCTTCAGCGGTTTTTAAATTAAAGTGGCTTTCAACCAGCAAATAAGTCCCAAAAATTAAAGCTGTGTGTTTAAAATAAAATTTTTGGGCTCTTCTATTGTTGTTGTTGTGGTCTTCTGTCCTGAGACTGGTTTGATGCAGCTCTCCATGCTACTCTATCCTGTGCAAGCCTCTTCATCTCCCAGTACCTACCGCAACCTACATCCTTCTGAATCTGCTTAGTGTATTCATCTCTTGGTCTCCCTCTACGATTTTTACCCTCCACGCTGCCCTCCAATACGAAATTGATGATCCCTTGATGCCTCAGAACATGTCCTACCAACCGATCCCTTCTTCTAGTCAAGTTGTGCCACAAACTTCTTTTCTCCCCAATCCTATTCAATACTTCCTCGTTAGTTATGTGATCTACCCATCTAATCTTCAGCATTCTTCTGTATCACCACATTTCAAAACCTTCTATTCTCTTCTTGTCCAAACTATTTATCGTCCATATTTCACTTCCATACATGGCTACATTCCATACAAATGACTTCCTGACACTTAAATCTATACTCGATGTTAATAAATTTTTCTTCTTCAGAAACGCTATCCTTGCCATTGCCAGTCTACATTTTATATCCTCTCTACTTCGACCATCACCAGTTATATTGCTCCCCAAATAGCAAAACTCCTTTACTACTTTAAGTGTCTCAATTCCTCTTCACCGAAGAGTCAAGCAGTATATTGCTCCCTCCTACGTATATCTCGCGAAGAGACCATGAGGAAAAAAGTCAGAGAGATTAGAGCCCACACAGAGGCATACCGACAATCCTTCTTTCCACGAACAATACGAGACTGGAATAGAAGGGAGAACCGATAGAGGTACTCAAGGTAACCTCCGCCACACACCGTCAGGTGGCTTGCGGAGTATGGATGTAGATGTAGATGTAATCTAAATCTCTCAGCATCACCCGACTTGATTCGACTACATTGCATTATCCTCGTTTTGATTTTGTTGATGTTCATCTTGTATCCTCCTTTCAAGACAGTGTCCATTCCGTTCAACTGCTCTTCCAAGTCCTTTGCTGTCTCTGACACAATTGATGTCCTCCTCGCCGTGTCCGGCGACAGCGACTCCCTCAGTCTTCTCTGTCCTTGTTGTGGTAGGCTCGGATGTGGCTCTCGAATCCGAATTTCGCTTTGAATATAGGCTGTAAGGTGGCGTTTAATGGTGTCTTTATATCGCAGGTGTTGACAACCTTTCCTCCTCTTCCCGCACGAGAGCTGCGAGTAGAACACCGCTTTAGGTAGCCTACTGTCATCCATGCGTACTATGTGACCACTCCATCTCAGTTGATGTTTCATTATTAAAGCTTCAATACCAGCCAGTTTCACGCGGCGCAAAATCTCCGTGTTTGGGACACGGTCTTCCCATTTGATGCGCAGAATTGATCTCAGACATCGAAGATGAAATTTATCTAGCTTCTTAATGTCAGCTTTGTAACAGCACCAGGTTTCCGAGGCATAGAGTAAGGTGGATAATACTACAGCTTTGTAGACTGCTATTTTTGTTTGTAGTTTGAGATCATGTGATTTCCATACTCGGTCATTAAGCTTACCGAAGGCTGAGGCTGCGCTGGCTATACCCGCTGCGATTCCCGTTGTCAGGCTGTTGTCACTTCTAATTTGGCTGGCTTCCCAGGTATTTGAAATTTGACACATTTTGCAAGGGTTTGTTATTTATCTCAATACTGGAGTCATCTGCCTTAAGACCTCTAAGTGGCTGTTTGAGAACTTGCGTCTTAGTGATGCTAATGGCTAAGCCAAATCTTCTGCAGGAGGCATTTAGCAGATTTATGTAAGTCTGAAGAGATTCTCAAGAATTAGCCATCATGCATACATCATCCGCGTAGAGAATCTCTAAGATGGATAGTTTGGTTACGCGTCTTTTTGTTCTGAGGCGAGAGATGTTGAAGACACTTTTGTCTGTCCTTGTGTCGAGACTAATTTGATTACTACAGGCTTTGGTCGCATCTCTCATAACAACTGCGAAGTAAAGTGAGAAGTGTGTGGAAGCCAGAACACAGCCTTGTTTTACACCTCATGTCATGGGAAACTGTTATGAGAGCTTGTCCTCATGGCGGATTTTTGCCATCATGTTTTCATGAAACTGCCGAATCAAACTGATAATTTGACAGGGCACCCGGTTTTCTTTAGTATGATCCAGAGAGCTTCCCGTGGGACACGATCAAAAGCTTTTTCCAGGTCTACAAAGCACATGAACAAAGGCCAATGTTGCTCTAAGCTTTTTTCTTGCATTTGTTTGACAACAAATATGGCATCCACTGTGCCTCTGTTTGGGCGAAAGCCACACTGGGTCTCTGGTAGCAGTTTTTCTGCAAAGTGTGTTAACCGGGTGTTAATTATGTGGGCAAGGACTTTTCCCGCTGCTGAGAGAAGAGAAATGCCCCTGTGGGAGCTGCAGTCTGATATGTCACCCTTGGCTTAATAGATCTTGAAAATACAAGCATCTTTCCAGTCTTGTGGAATCATTTCATACTCCCAAATCCTTAAGATCAGAGCAAACAATGGTTCTTGATGTTTGGCCCCCCCATATTTATATAGCTCTGATGGCAAGTTATCTAATCCTGCTGTTTTGTCGTTTTTCAGCTTAGCCAGTGCTGAAATGAATTCATCGTAGGAAGGGGCATCCGCAAGTTTTTCCTCAACTGGCAGGTCTTCAAGTGCTTCTAAGTATGGAATATCGGTTGTCTGATGGTCGGGATTAAGAACGTCATTAAAATGTTCCGCCCACCGAGACAGGATGTCACTCTGTTGCGTCAGCCGACAACTTTTATCTTTGTTATAGACTGGTGCTATCTTCCCAACTCTTGCACCAAAGATAGTTTTCCGGGACTCAAAGAATCTGCCCGTTTGGTGTGTGTCGGCATATAACTGTATTTCATTTGCTTTATTTGCCCACCAACTGTCTTTGAGAGCACGTACCTTCACTTTCAGATTGTAATGCGCTGCTCTACGCTTGTTATCATCAGGGGTGCGAAGAGAGGTTCTGAAATCATTAATTAGCTCTCTGATCTCTGGATCTGAGTCGTCAAACCAGTCCTGGTGCTTCTTCTGAGGCTTTCCCAAGACTTCTGAAGCACAGCCACGCAGTCTGCTAGCGTATGCACTCCACTGTTCATCCAAAGGGGCAGATTCAGATATCAAAAGGCCATCGACACCAAATTTTTCATCTAGTTTTGCTCTCATAGTCTGATCATTGGCCAAGATTTTTCAGGACAATTTTTTTAGTATTTTGTGTGAAGCTCGGCATGGTGCCTTCAAAGTTATCTTTAATTTGGACCTCACGAGTCGATGGTCTGTCCATCCCTGAGCGCCTCTCATTGCACGTGTGACCAGTACGTCACCAAGATCTTTTTTCCGTACTATCACATAATCCAGAAGGTGCCAGTGTTTAGATCACGGATGCATCCATGTCGTTTTATATTTTTCTGTCAGACGAAAATATGTATTTGTCAGACAGAGTTCAAACTCGGCACATAGAGTTAGAAGATCGAAACCATTCGAGTTGCATTTTCTAATCCCATGGCGACCGAGGACTCCATTCCAAACACTGAAATCATTCCCAACACGAGCATTAAAATCACCAAGTAACAGAAGTTTATCTGCAGAAGGAATATCCCTAAGGACATGTCGGAGGTCTTGGTAGAACTTGTTCTTCTCTTCATCCGGAGATGGCAATGTAGGTGCGTATACATTGATCAAGTGAAGATATTTCTTGGATGCCAGGTGAAGTCTGAGTGTTATTATTCTGTCACTGATACCTTTTGGGAGTTCTGTTAGTGAGCATGCCAATTTATTGCGTATGGCAAAGCCTACCCCACTTTCCGGCCTTTCAGTGGATGATTTTCCACTCCAGTAGTAGTTATAACCTCCGAGCGGTTCACATAACTGTCCAGAGTCACTAAGATGTGTTTCACTTATGGCGGTAATGTCGATGTTATATCTAGCCAATTCCCTTGCGATAAGTCCTGTCTTTCTCTCTGGGCACTGATTATGGTCGTTATCCTGTAAAGTACGGACGTTCCAGACTCCAATCATTAGATATTTAAGGTAACTGTTTATTTTATTATTTTTTTGACCGCATATGTTAGTGAACATGTGACCGCAGTTTGCCACTTGTGCTGGGTTGAGACGGGCTTTGTTTAGGCCACCTTCTCTAGGCCCCTGCCTGGATTAGGGAAAGCAGAGCGATCCTAAATAGGGCTGCTTTGTCGTCTGACGAGCTGCCGAACCAGTCCTCCCGTCTCTCACGAGTACCAGAACGACCATCACCGTCTGACCGCCTAACGTGCAGAGCACCAACTAAGGTTCAGGTACACCAAACCCTTGCCTCACCATCAGTACTCCATCGCCGCAGGACTTTCAAAGCTCATAGTCCATTGAAACTTTGCCGGAGTCATTTGCGCGTGAAGGTATTTAAGGTGGACAAGCAGTTGCGCAGATGCAGATCCACTCTCTCCTCCTCTGCCTCTGGTTGGCAGTGGATCGTAGGGCCGATACGACTGGCAAGTGGCAGGGGATGCAGTGAATGGCCATATGCCACTGGAAGTATCCTGACATACGCATTTAAGGCACATCACAGGTGCCTTGCTTCGTCGGTACAGAAGCCGTGAGTGTTTACCTATCGATATTACCCGCCTCCTACACCGATGAAGAGACTGACAGAAGGGAAGAACGAAAGGGGACTGGAAGGGAAAGTGAGGAAAGGACGGTACGTCGTTGTGAGGCACACTTCGTCTGGCTCCTCTGCTGAGACCTGACCGGCTAGGTTGAACCTGCCAGTAGTTACGCTACCACCGGTATATCTCTCAGCATCACGGGAACACGCAAACTCTCCCACCCGCACGGACAGTGCTACATAAGGTGGTGCCTCCAGGGAGAGATTACACAATTACAATGTCATCGACGAACCTTAAAGTTTTTATTTCTTCCCCGTGGATTTAAAACCTACTCCGAATTTTTCTTTTGTTTCCTTTACCGCTTGCTCAATATACAGATTAAATAACATCTGGGAGAGGCTACAACTATGTCTCACTCCCTTCCCAACCACTGCTTCCCTTTCATGCCCCTCGATTCTTATAACTGCCATCTGGTTTCTGTACAAATTGTAAATAGCCTTTCGCTCCTTGTGTTTTACCCCTGACACCTTCAGAATTTGAAAGAGAGCATTCCATTCAACATTGTCAAAACCTTTATCTAAGTCTACAAATGCTAGAAACTTAGGTTTGCCCTTCCTTAATCTAGCTTCTAAGATGAGTCGTAGGGTCAGTATTGCCTCACCTGTTCCAACATTTCGACGGAATCCAAACTGATCTTCCCCGAGGTCGGCTTCTACTGGTTTTTCCATTCTTCTGTAAAGAATTCGCGTTAGTATTTTGCTGCTGCGACTTATTAAACTGATAGTCTGGTATGTTTCACCTCTGTCAACACCTGCTTTCTTTGGGATTGGAATTATTACATTCTTCTTGAAGTCTGAGGGTATTTCGCCTGTTTCATACATCTTGCTCACCAGATGGTAGAGTTTAGTCAGGACTGGCTCTCCCAAGTCCGTCAGTAGTTCCAATGGAATGATGTCTACTCCGGGGGCCTTGTTTCGACTCAGGTCTTTCAGTGCTGTGTCGAACTCTTCACGCAGTATCATGTCTCCCATTTCATCTTCATCTACATCCTCTTCCATTTCCATAATATTGTCCTCAAGTACATCGCCCTTGTATAGACCCTCTATATACTCCTTCCACCTTTCTGCTTTCCCTTCTTTGCTTAGAACTGGGTTTCCATCTAAGCCCTTGATGTTCATGCAAGTGGTTCTCTTATCCCCAAAGGTCTCTTTAATCTTCCTGTAAGCAGTATCTACTGTATATTACCCCTCGTGATATTAGCCTCTACATCCTTACATTTGTCCTCTAGCCATCCCTGCTTAGCCATTTTGCACTTCCTGTCGATCTCAATTTTGATACTGTATTCCTTTTTGCCTCCTTCATTTACTGCATTTTTATATTTTCTCCTTTCATCAGTGAAATTCAATATATTTCCTGTTACCCAAGGATTTCTACTAGCCCTCGTCTTTTTACCTACTTGATCGTCTGCTGCCTTCACTACTTCATCCCTCAAAGCTACCCATTCTTATTCTACTGTATTTCTTTCTCCCATTCCTGTCAATTGTTCCCTTATGCTCTCCCTGCAACTCTGTACAACCTCTGGTTCTTTCAGTTAATCCAGGTCCCATCTCCTTAAATTCCCACCTTTTTGCAGTTTCTTCAGTTTTAACCTTGTAATTTTTGATTATATAATGTTTGATTATATAATAAAGTCGTATGTTCGAGTGTAACTGACAGCCCCTTATCTGGGCCCCTTTTCCACAATTTAAACTACCTGTCCTGTCCTGCAGGGTAAGTAGGTCGTCTCAAATATACCACTGGTTAATACCTTCTGAGACTTATCTGAGGCATTAGTTTTTGTTAATAGCAATATTCACTTACATAAACGAGGGGTTTAAGGAATTAATCGTATATACAACCAAAGAGTAATGTCTTATCGCCCAAGAGAAAAAATTAAGTTAGGCTTAATAATTCAACCAAAGTAACCAGGGATATTGCACATAAGTAGATAGTGGGATTTCACAATGACGATTCACACTTCCACTTTTGTATGCCACACGTCAAATATGTCTTTCCATGCAATATAGAATATGTAGAATTACTTCCTTTAGCACATTACACTGACACCGTAATCAATTCAAATATACATACAGCAAGACAAAGATCAGTAAATAATTTTCTTAAAAATAATATTGAGTGTGCTTCTTTTAATATTCTCACTCTAAATTTGAAAGAGAGACAATATATTAAGATATGCACATCTAGAAATACCAATGACAAATGTAAAATATCAAAAATGAAACTAAAAAATATTTATGAGCCTGTATTGTTGTGATTTTGTAATTGAATATTATTTATTCTCACACTGCTTAAACCGCCCAGTTCTCCAGTTAGAATAATTGAAAGCTGTGGTGGAGACAAGTAAGTAAGTTTACACATCTTGCATATTTTCTTTGTCTAATGTTATATGGGACGACATTCACTGTTGTAAAACGTAGTGTATGATATAATATGTGGTATTAACCAACGAACATCATGTAGATATCTTTTTAATAAATTAGGCATTTTTTGACTACTGCTTCGTAGTATATATATACTCACAAGTATAATGCAAATAAATAACCACAGTTTAAATGAACAACACTTTACATAACCAGAAATATTCTTAACATTACATTATTTACATTAGGGTTATTTAGCATAAAAAAGGGATTTTTCGATTCTGACACTAATCTTTTATGACTTATCAAATGACATGTAATGATAGACTCAATAAGAATATAATAATTCCAATCCCAAAGAAAGCAGGTGTTGACAGATCTGAAAATTACCGAACTATCAGTTTAATAAGTCACGGCTCCAAAATACAAATGCGAATTCTTTACAGACGAATGGAAAAACTGGTAGAAGCCAACCTCGGGGAAGATCAGTTTGGATTCCATAGAAATATTGGAACACATGAGGCAATACTGATCCTACGACGTCTTAGAAGCTAGATTAGTGTGGTGTGCGTACTGTAAGACCTTCAGTACACACACCATCAGATTATTTGACTTATCACTGTAACGAAGTAGTCGAGTGTCAGCAATATGTCTCGTGGTCTTATCACGTACCAGATGACAGTTATAAGGGTCGAAGGACATGAAAGGGAAGCAGTGCTTGGAGTGAGACATAGTTGTAGCCTCTCCCCGATGTTATTTAATCTGTATATTGAGCAAGCAGTAAAGGAAACAAAAGAAAAATTCGGAGTAGCTCTTAAATCCATGGGGAAGAAACAAAAACTTTAAGGTTCGTCGATGACATTGTAATTGTGTCAGAGACAGCAAAGGACTTGGAAGAGCAGTGGAACGGAATGGACACTGTCATCAAAGGAGGATATAAGATGAACATCAACAAAAGCAAAACGAGGATAATGGAATGTAGTCGAGTTTACTCGTGTGATGCTGAGGGAATTACACTCCTGGAAATGGAAAAAAGAACACATTGACACCGGTGTGTCAGACCCACCATACTTGCTCCGGACACTGCGAGAGGGCTGTACAAGCAATGATCACACGCACGGCACAGCGGACACATCAGGAACCGCGGTGTTGGCCGTCGAATGGCGCTAGCTGCGCAGCATTTGTGCACCGCCGCCGTCAGTGTCAGCCAGTTTGCCGTGGCATACGGAGCTCCATCGCAGTCTTTAACACTGGTAGCATGCCGCGACAGCGTGGACGTGATCCGTATGTGCAGTTGACGGACTTTGAGCGAGGGCGTATAGTGGGCATGCGGGAGGCCGGGTGGACGTACCGCCGAATTGCTCAACACGTGGGGCGTGAGGTCTCCACAGTACATCGATGTTGTCGCCAGTGGTCGGCGGAAGGTGCACGTGCCCGTCGACCTGGGACCGGACCGCAGCGACGCACGGATGCACGCCAAGACCGTAGGATCCTACGCAGTGCCGTAGGGGACCGCACCGCCAATTCCCAGCAAATTAGGGACACTGTTGCTCCTGGGGTATCGGCGAGGACCATTCGCAACCGTCTCCATGAAGCTGGGCTACGGTCCCGCACACCGTTAGGCCGTCTTCCGCTCACGCCCCAACATCGTGCAGCCCGCCTCCAGTGGTGTCGCGACAGGCGTGAATGGAGGGACGAATGGAGACCTGTCGTCTTCAGCGATGAGAGTCGCTTCTGCCTTGGTGCCAATGATGGTCGTATGCGTGTTTGGCGCCGTGCAGGTGAGCGCCACAATCAGGACTGCATACGACCGAGGCACACAGGGCCAACACCCGGCATCATGGTGTGGGGAGCGATCTCCTACACTGGCCGTACACCACTGGTGATCGTCTAGGGGACACTGAATAGTGCACGGTACATCCAAACCGTCATCGAACCCATCGTTCTACCATTCCTTGACCGGCAAGGGAACTTGCTGTTCCAACAGGACAATGCACGTCCGCATGTATCCCGTGCCACCCAACGTGCTCTAGAAGGTGTAAGTCAACTACCCTGGCCAGCAAGATCTCCGGATCTGTCCCCCATTGAGCATGTTTGGGACTGGATGAAGCGTCGTCTCACGTGGTCTGCACGTCCAGCACGAACGCTGGTCCAACTGAGGCGCCAGGTGGAAATGGCATGGCAAGCCGTTCCACAGGACTACATCCAGCATCTCTACGATCATCTCCATGGGAGAATAGCAGCTTGCATTGCTGCGAAAGGTGGATATACACTGTACTAGTGCCGACATTGTGCATGCTCTGTTGCCTGTGTCTATGTGCCTGTGGTTCTGTCAGTGTGATCATGTGATGTATCTGACCCCAGGAATGTGTCAATAAAGTTTCCCCTTCCTGGGACAATGAATTCACGGTGTTCTTATTTCAGTTTCCAGGAGTGTAGATTAGGAAATGAGACACTTAAAACAGTAACGGAGTTTTGCTATTTAGGGAACAAAATAACTGATGGTCGAAGTAGAGAGGATACAAAATGTAGACTGGCAATGGCAAGGAGAAATTTGTTAACATCAAGTATTGATTTGCCAGGAAGTCGTTTGTGGAAGTATTTGTATGGAGTGTAGCCATGTATGGAAGTGAAACATGGACGGTAAATAGTTTGGACAAGATGAGAATAGAAGCTTTCAAAATGCGGTGCTAGAGGAGAATATTGAAGTTTAGATGGATAGAGCACATAACTGATGAGGAGGTATTGAATAGAATTGGGGAGAAGAGAAGTTTGTGGCACAATTTGACTAGTAGAAGGGATCGGTTGGTTGAACATGTTCTGAGGCATCAAGAGATCACCAATTTAGTATTGGAGGGCAGCGTGGAGAGTAAAAATCGTAGAGGGAGACCAAGAGATGAATACAATAAAATAAATTCCTCTGTGAGAGGACTTTTATTTCTTAGGATAATTTCTGTTAAGCTGATAGTTAACCTTAAGACGCCTAATGGGAGTGGAAGGGGCTCTTTGAACCCATAATTGTTTCAGTTCTTTAGTTTTTTCCCAAGTAAACGTCGAACAACATTTTGTATTTGAATTATTGAATATTGTATACAATACAAAACTGATGTGCCAGTTAATGTCTTACAAAAACATGCCAGTTACTTAGAATAAATAAAACTTTCTATGTGGGTTTAACAAAGTCCCACTGAGTTTATTTTTAAGATAAGTGACTGTTGATGGCATTCAGCTGTTATTTATCTTGTAAACTTCCATAGATGTAGTTCAGTTTCCTGTTGTTTACATCGAGACTCAGTAATGTCTAAAACAACGTGTGAATCATATTTAGAAAGACATGTGAATGATATTTTAAATTCTTTTAAAAACGTGTAGATGAGGATGGTGATATGGGGTATGATTGAGGTGAGGGAAGTTACGTGGACGTTAGAGGCAAAGAGGTCGATGAAAGTAATGTAATTTCAACTAGTGACCATCTTGAGGTGACTGTGGGCACGCTTGGAAGGAAGAATGTAATCACAGAGCGCAGAATACGTAGGTGGCCTCTTGAAAATATGGTAACGGTAAAGGGAGGAGTATCTCAAGCAAGGGTTTCCCTCTCTCCTAGAGATACTGCTTTATACACCTGTCACCATGGAAGTTGTAGTAAAACATACAAATGCAGAGGCAGCTAGGATAAATTTTACATCTACAAATTATGAAGAATTTATGCCTATGTAGGAATACTGACACTTACGGATGCAAATACGGGCAATTCTGTCATTGTGCACGATCTCTGGTTCAGAATAATGCGTTGGCCTGTTGGTAAGTGTATCACGACGAGGGAACGTTTCAAGGAACTCATTAGAAAAATTAATTTTGAGTAGAAAACTACCCACCAGCAAAGTAAGGAAGCAGACAATTTCACAGCAATTCATGGCATTTGCAACAGAGTGAACGATAGTGAAGTATACACTGGAAGCGTACCTCACCACTGAAGAGATGCTCAAATTGTTAGGAGGACGCTGTTCGTTCGAAGTATCGACGAAGGAGGAACCGGGCAATTATGGCATACTTGTACGCATGATGTCAGGCACAACAGACATATACGTAATGAAAATGGAACCCTACGTAGGTAAAGTGCAGTGTTCCTCCAAGGAAGAACGAGGTTCAACAGCTGTCGTTAAGTGTCTGGCAGGGTCTGTGAAATAAACTGATCGAAAAATTGTTACAGACCAACGCTAAAAATCAGTGGATTTGGTAGAAGAGTTATATGAAGACTACAAAGTAACTATAGTACGAAATCTACAGTCTAACGGGTAACACATTCCATATATAATGAAGGATACATCTAACTGAGAGCTACATTAGTCAGTATGCTTGTACAGACTCAGAAAAAGGTAGGCCACCAGTTAGTTTGGTACCCTACATATAAAATTAAAACCAAATAAAAACTTGCTGACGTTACCCACAATGTACCAAGATGAAGGTTTGGCAGGAGGGGAGGATTGACTGGTTGGTTAAAAATGGGGGGGGGGCGACCAAACTGCTAGGTCATCGGTCCCGTAGTGGAGGAGACTAAAACCCATATAAATACATGTTATAATTCCACTAAATGCAAAACTGATAACATTGGTCAAATGAGCGGTATGCACACCTGCAAGAGGAGAACCAGGAGATGGCTTCTACCACCATTTTACTCTCTCAGCGATATCTGTGCTATGAGTGCAACCACCGTATTCTTCCAGCAACATCCAAGATTGAATGAGAAGAAACACAAATGGAAGTTTTTTCTCCTGCAAGCTGGGACGGAACTAGGGAGAACTCACGTAACAGAAAAGTAACGAAATAAGATGGTTATTTAGCGAAAGTGTGCACATGTGATACATCATGGAAAGTATTTTACGAAAGAAAATCAATGAAGACAACACATGCTGGTCGGCATGCTGAAGTAAAAGTCAGCGCGAACTTTGTGTCAAAGAAGTTAAAACAACAAAGCAGAAGTATAACAATCTAAGTAAAGAAAACAGTTTTCTGCAGACTGACAGAAACGTGTATTTAACACGTTCAGAAAGAATTGTGACGTGTGTCTCCTGCCTTGAAGTTTAGGACTGGGAGTGGTTTAATACATCAACAGATTTGCACCTTTAATTCTAATATGGTGATTTTTTTTAACTCAGTAGAATATTAAAAACCATTACTTAGAAAGTTTTAATTTTTATCAGTAGACTACCTTAATACCAGTGTCTTCACTGATGCCCCCCATCCCCCGCGCACCAACCCTCTTTCAGCATCGATGCT
Source organism: Schistocerca cancellata (assembly GCF_023864275.1). NCBI lineage: Eukaryota > Metazoa > Arthropoda > Insecta > Orthoptera > Acrididae > Schistocerca > Schistocerca cancellata. The sequence continues at coordinate 524,881,434 of NC_064627.1, forward strand.
AAAAAAAGGGAAAAAAAAGCTTGGACATACAAGGGTTAAAACATGCTTGGTAGGAATAACTAACGTACATCAGAGGAGAAGCATGGAATAACAATTGCTTTATCTGAGATGATGCTTTTTTCTATCAAAGTATCTTGACTTTAGAGTCTCCGTGTTTTAATGGTGTTAGAGCCACTTTCAAGACAACTTTTGATATAGAACGAGATGCGTTAAGATTTTTCGTTAAGAGTTAGGCACCCTGACGTAGTCCACTATCAGTCTCTGAAACTGACATTTCGGTACGATTTATTTCGATAGAGCTGATTGGTACGCTATCAAGGACAACGGACCAGATCTGTGAACTTTAATCGCTATGCAGATAAGGGTTAACAGCTTTTAATTCTCAGGTAACTATTTATGATCCTCAACGAAAACAATAATCGTTCTTCGTCCAGAACTTCCTAAACTCGTGTCTCCATAACGTTAGGAGAATCCTTACCGAGCGAGGTGACGCAGTGGTTGGCACACTGAACTCGCATCCGGGAGGACGGCGGTTCCAGCCCGCGTCCGGCCATCCTGATTTACGTTTCCCGTGAGTTCCCCAAATCGCTTCAGGCAAATGGTTAATATCTTTTCATTCTCATTAATTTAATATCTTTTAATCCTCAATGAAAACAATAATTGTTCCTTTGAAAACTACACTGCTGACTTCCTTTCCCATTCTTCCCTAATCGGGTGGGACTGATGACATCGCTGTTTGGTCCCCTCCCCCAAATAAACCAACCAGGAATCCCCTTATAGGGTACTGTTTAAAAGTGTCGAAAGCAACATTTATGGACCTAAAAACCTGTCAGATTGTTCCATCTGAGGCTGTTCAAGGAATATTCTCCTCAATAAAATTCAAACATTCCTTATATGACGCACCCATACAGTCTTCAACATCCTTCTTCCAGACCTCTTATCAGAATTCTTAATCCTATATTTTCACGTCTGTGCAAGAATACTCTCCAGATACCATCAGAGAAGACTTCCCAACTTGTTAATTTATATTTGACGTTAACAAACGTTTCTCTTTTCAGACACACTTTTCCTGCTATTACCTCCCTGCATTTGATATGATCTCTACTTGCTGCCCCAACAGCAAACGCGTCTACTACTTTTAGTTGTTATATGATTATCTATTCCTACCAGCGCATTTAGTTCGTCTATAGTGCACTATCCTAGGTTTACTGCATTTTATGTTCATTTTATAGCCTATTTTAAAGAGACACTACACTTACTGTTCAATTGCTGATGCAAGTTCTTGCTAGTAAACTAGTATCACTGTTCATTAATGGCGCATGGATGATTCGACATTAACGAAGTAACCGTCGGTTTTATCGGATCTTGGAAGACGTTATATTATGTATTAGTCAGTTTAACGCTTCAGAAAAGACAAATCACGTTAAATTTTAAGTTGCCTCTAGACCGAGTGAGTGCTGAGAATTTGCGTCTGAGTTGGATTAGGGACCGTTTTCTTTTCCCAACAATTTTAATAAACTTTTTCCATGGCGTGTCTTTTGGCGTTTCAAAGTATCATTAAATGTAGATCCCCATGAGCTTAGGAAACAGTGTGTAGGTTGTTTTAAGGCACACGGTGGAGTTCAACAACCGCCTACGTACCTGGATGTAATCGCCAGTTTTCTTCTTTCATTTGTCCAGTAGCCTAGAAAACTGTTAAATAAGAATTGGCGCGGCTGCATTAACCACATGACACAACAGAAGTAATGCCGTTTTCGGATGAAGTAATGGGAAAGTGTAGAGACTGTTTTCGATGAAGAAACTGTAAATCTGTGGCCGTTTGAAAGAACTCTGCTCTTTAGTAAAAGAACTTTGGATTTAAGTAGTAGCAGAGGATAGTAATACAATTCCGTGTAATCAAAAAAGGGCCACATTTTACTAAAGAACTTCAGCCAACGAGACTATACCAGATTGAACTGTGATAGAAACTTACTAGCAAGAATGTCACAATGTTGTGTCTAAACATATAATTTTTCGTACAAAAGTAGTCGTGGACACCAAATGCAGACGACCTATCCCGAAACAGAATTCGGAACAACAGAGGCGAACTGCTGTTGTGTTTACACAGATGGAAAAAATCGCAACACCAAAAAACAATGATTGCAGAGTAATGCTATTAGGTAAATACATTTCTCTAGATAACATAGTTAAATATGGTATTTTAAACATAGCTGCGCAGCAGCAACGGTTCCACGTAATAAGACTAAAAACAGCCGACCAGTTGCAATGGATAAAGAAATCTTTACCTAGGTTTCGGCAGATTTAAATCTGTCTTCTTCAGAAGGCGGCAATTTTACATAAAAATGGAATGATGTATCATCGTCGTTTTTACAAATATCTGCATAGATCCATTAGTCCAAATTAAAATATAGCCCTGATAATAGGGTTTGTCATGTAAATAAAAATTAGTACATGGATGTAGCAGAGCTCACAAATGTACTAATTTTTATTTACATGACAAACCCTATTTTCAGGGCTATATTTTAATTTGGACTAATGGATCTATGCAGATATTTGTGAAAACGACGATGATACATCATTCCATTTTTATGTAAAATTGCCACCTTCTGAAGAAGACAGATTTAAATCTGTCGAAACCTAGGTAAAGATTTCTTTATCCATTGCAACTGGTCGGCTGTTTTTAGTCTTATTATAGTTAAATATTTAACATTGCAAGATCACAGGTTAATGTAAGCGCGAGATAACCCATTACGAATGTGAAATTCTGCTACATTAACAACCGGTGCAATCGCCAAAATGTTCAATGCAAGTACGGAAACGTACATGCATTGTGTTGTAAAGGTGACGGTTGTCAGTTTTTGGAATGACGTTCCAAGCCTGTTGCACTTGCTCAGTAAACATACGAACGATGAATACTGTAAGTGGATGACGCTAGACTTGTCGTCCGATCATGTCCCAATGTGCTCGATTGGAGACAGACCTCGTGACCGAGCAGGGCAAGCCGACAAGTCGATGCTCTGTTGAGTATATTGGGTTAACACAGCGGTATGTGGGCGAGTGTTATTCGGTTGGAAAACATATCCTCGAACGGTGTTCAAGAATGGCAGGTCAAGGGCGCATCACCAGACTGATGAACAAATTAGCAGTCAGGGTGCGTGGGATACCAATGAGAGCGTTCCTGCTGTCATACGAAATCGCATCCCAGACCATAACTCCAGGTGTAGGTCCAGTGTGTCTAGCACGAATAGTGGCCCGCAACTGGCCTCCTCCAAACCACCACACGGCCGTCACTGGCACCCAGGCAGAACCAGCTTCCATCAGGAAACACAACACACCTTCACCCTACCCTCCAATGAACTCTGGCTTGACACCACCGAAGTCGCAAGTGGAGGTGGTTTGGAGTCAGTGGAATGCAGGCTGCAGGGAATCTGACTCGCAGCTGTTCTTAAAGTAACAGATTTGTTACAGTTTGTCGTGTCACCGTGGTCCCAACTGCTGTTCAAATTGCTGCTAGAGGCTCAGTATGAAACGACAGAACCATGCGTCGGGCACAATGGTTTTCCTTCTCTGTAGTTCCACGCTGCCATCCGGAGCCTGGTCTTCTTGGGAACCGTGTATTCTCGTGACCACCGATGCCAGCGATCAGGTGCTTTGGCTACATTCCTGCCATGTCTTTCTGTAATATCAGAGCAGGAATATCCAGTTTCTCATAGCCCTATTACACGACCTTGGTGAAACCCTGTGAGGTGCTGGAATGGCATCTTTGTCGCCTTAAAACCATTCTTGATTGACATCAGCTCACCACGTCCATTCTCTAACGTAACTAATGCTTACTAACGTTACAGCTTGTATTCGTTAGTGTATATTTAGAGCAAACCTTATTCGCATCCTCATGTTGGTGGTAGTAGCTCCACTCTCATGCGAGTGCCCCGAAATTTGACCAGACATTATCTTTCAGGTGCAGAAACACTCCTACCAACTTTCCATTATGTCGCACAACTCCGTCTCTGTGTTCTGATTTTTTCACGGTCAGAGTATGTGGAAAGTGTTTTCACTACATTGACCAGAAAGCTATCTTCCGTGTAGAGCGCGGTCGTACGGACATCTGTTGACAGTTTACATGATTATATCGTGAATTAGACACAGAACGGAGAAATCGTGGTTTGTTGCTTTAATTTTGAGCGGCGGCGCACTCATACAGCTGTCGGTCAAGTGTTGTAGATTAATTTTCTGGTGTCACCGTAAGGCAATACACTTGCTAGGTCGTAGCCTTCAAATCCGTCAGTACACATCGGACCCGCGAGTCGCCACTGTCGACGATAGCAGACCGACCGTCGCCTCTCGGCTGGTCTTAGGATACAAGCTAACGCACTGGCCAGTTCTACGGCCGACTTGAATACGAATGGTTCACTTGTTATAGCTTCAGAGATCTCTTCTGCAGAGACGATAGTTAGCATAGCGTTCAGCTAAGTCAGTAGCTTGGACGTTGCCAGGCGCCACATACAGTTTATGCATTGACAATTGTTCTGTATGTATGAAGCGATCAGAATTGTAAAGAAGTATTCGCAGCTCATTATATAACTGCACTTGCAAATATTATTGTACAAAGTCAAGATCGACTTTCACCGATGATGCTGAAATAAAGCTAAGTATTTAATAGTATTCCTGTCTACTAACTTCCTAATCAACTAAGATGTTCCAGATGCATCCCGTCAAGTACAGTTCATTGATCCTCACGTCAGCCTACGTGATCAACGCGTACAATTAATGGCCACCCCTCGTGATCAGACTAAGAGTCAAATTGCCTGACTCATCCGGGTCAACCTTTCTCCATGAGGTCCATAGTTCCGCCTCATACATAACGTATTTAATCTTGTGTTTACGTGACAGTACGCTATCAAGATATACATGTCTGTGAATTTCATTGCTATGACTGTGCCTAAGTACGTGAACATTAAGCCAAAAATTGCAAATATTGCAAATAAATATAGCACACAATTTTCTGGAAAATAACTATGGAAATAGCTTGTCCGCTCCAGATAAACATATAAATTAGTTGACCTACGAAACATCTTAATTGTCTCCGTCTGCCAGATAAAGCTCAGACATGTGGAAAAATTGTTAGATTTATTAAATGACTGAAGAACTGTAATGGTCTGACTTCCGACTGTTTGCCTGAAATTTTGTTTTGTGCAAATAGATTTTGCTCATTAACTTTTATAAATAAATGGAGTGCCAGTAAAGTCCATTATGTACACTGCGAAACAAGAAGTGATGGCAGAGGTTTAAGGACATGTCGAAGACGAAGGCTCTAAAGACCACAATTCCAATTGTGTAGGATGGGATGGTAAATCAGTCTTGTCTTCTATAAACGAAGTGTCCCAAAATTCACCTTAAGTGATTCCGGAGTACAGGAGCCACATAGACCGTGCCAACTCACTCAGTAAACTCCAACTAAAGAAATTTTTAAACGCACTTTTATGTTAATTTCTTTTTATGCTCCTTCTATTTTGATCTGGAGACAATGATGATTTATTACCATTTCTGAAAACGAAGCTTCCTTAAGGACTGTTCGAACTCACTCGGTAACTACCAATCAAAAAAATTTTTAACCGCACTGGTTCTGATGAATTCGATATACGCGTCCTTCTATTTCCACGTGGAGACAATGACGATGTGTCGTTATTATTACTCAGCAGATAAGCAACAGTTGTAACATACTTAATACTAACATATGAATAATCGCTGCAATGAAATTAACTAAATGGCTTATGTATCAAATGCGACTGTACGCACCGGCGACACTTCCAAATGAAATTTATGTGAAAAATGTGAATGACCATACTTTAGTTGTTAAACTGGACTATAGTTGTTAAACTGTTACAAAAATTCAGCCTGCAGCGTTGTTAATGATTAGAAATCGATTGGCTTCGTAACAGATGGAGTGTTAACATTCTAAACTACGAGTTGAAATGCAATTTGTGTTTGTATAGAATTTCATGTTCACTTATTTTTCACAGGAAACTTACACCAAAATGATTTGCAAAACTTCAAAATTATTATGTCAGTCCACATGAATAAACGCAGACAGATATATCTGAAACATATTTCAGTGAACTGTATCAACTGCACGTGTTTTAACACGGAACGAAAAATTTTGTGTGGTAATTAGGCCGGCAGTTGTGCAGTGCATTCTCATTCACATGACTGTGCAGAATGGTACACTGAAACAGTTCAACGCCAAAACAAAGAACTTAATGAGTGCGCTGGATGTGCTTAATTTGGTTTGCAGCTCAGAGATATAAAACCAGAGGGAGTTTTGTAATTCCTGCTTGCAATTACTCCTCACGTACCCTGCTGTATTTTTACTTTAGCAGAGGATAAATGTTACATTAGAATTTCACGTCCTAGTGATGTCGAGACCATGAGCGATGTATTTTAATCTGCAGCTCCGGTCGTCCGAATTGAGAAACATGATAAGGAACAGCCCGGTATTACTGTTTTACAGCATTTACTTATTTGTTAGTTCTTTATTTCCTGCGGTTCCAAAAGTTTATAATACTCCATCAAGAATTTTATCACACTTCGGTGATTTCAGGTTTCGTAATTATTGAAGGACATAACCCGTTTAAACAGAGAAGTCTTTCATTCATGAAGCGTCGTACATTAACCATCCATTCAAATATAATGAAATATTAAGTGTCATATTTCAGTTTTATTTTACTTGCCTTAACGTAGGAGTGTGTGCGCCCTCATTTTGATGCAAATGTCTTACGACCTTCTCAACGACCGGTTGTGGTGACAATGGTGGAAGTCTCAGAAGGCTATTTACGTCCTAATTAAATCATGTTTGGGCTTATAAGAAGCGGATTTCAATGTCACACGAGATCTTCTGTTCATCTGTTTCTTAAGACAATGAAACCCTGTACAAGCTGCTAGGAGTCCTTGAGTTCACCCCTTGCGTGGTCGTGAACTCAAGCGCAGACGAGAGAACCTGTACGGTGCCACGAGCTTAGCTGTCAAGACTGGCCATGCGGGTTCTGGCATAGGGGATCGATAAAAGTGCGTTATCTGCCCTCGTGCAGCATTTGGCATCGTCTGTGGTCTGGCTTCATCAGTGGCGGCGTACGGGGCTGAATCGATATGTGGTGAGGAAAGTCGTCAAAGATGCCTTAGAATTCTTCTTCGTCATTAACCACTTAGCTTCCGAGTCTGATACATGGCTAAAACGAGCGGTGCTCAGATGTGTTATAGTATTCTTTTACGAAAGGAAAAAAAAAACCCTTCGATGAAGACAGTGAGTAATTTTCGGACAGCATGCCATGTGGCACTCCCAGTTTGGCGATAATTGTTACCAGGGCCGGAACTGTACTGCTGATATCAGTAGTGACATGTTTGGGACGTTCTGAAGGGCTTTTTCGCACATATCTTTTGGCATGCTCAGACCGCACGTTCGGTGTCAAAGGCTGTCCAATATACATGACACGTTGCCAACGCTTTCATCCTCGACATTCTCGGTGTGTCTCATGATACAGCTTGAGGATGTGAGGCGCGTGTATAGTCAGGATCACAGCCCAACACACTGTCCACTTCATACAGCGACTGACGGTCAGTTAGTGTCTCATCGAAAAATAGGATTATAAAGCCGGCTCGGTAAGTTTGTGCAGGTGCTACGGCCAAATGAAACACGAATAACATAATAGCATGTGGTTGTCATTAGCGAATTTAACCAGTTCCGGGACTGTGGCAGGAATTTATCTAGACTACCCCAAACGTTTTTGTCAACCTTGAAATACTGTTGGTATTGCCTGTCGATCTCATACTTTGTACACAGCTGAGCGTCTGTATCGGCGTGCCGAAGGCAGAACGGGGAAGTGAACTACGTAATGATAATTATTCGCCACTGTTTTCGTTGCGATGTCTTAGTTGGTAATTTCACTCGGCAGCTGTTAAGCTAAAAGTTCGACTCATGTTCCGTGACAAGGCGGAATAATGATCGGTATTTGAAAGAGGAACTTTTTGATTCTATTATTAAGAGATGCGGACTCCTTTTCTGTCTGGCTATTGAAATGGTAAGAATGTAGGGATCCAGGTGTGGTAAGCAGTCAAGCGCAAACTCTGCAACATAAAATTTCACGTTTCATCTAACACCTACAGCGATACGTGAGGAACACGCTGGTAACCTGAGCACAGTAGATTATTAAGTTCGTAAGGTAATTACTGAATTCTTAAAATCACATTCTTTAAAAATCAAAACACCCTCCCTTAAAAGGCTCTCTTTTCCTCAGCTTTCAATTAATTCTGACTTAGTAACTGACAGAAATTATATAACTGGAGATAAATTATAATCCACAACTTAATTACAATACGTAAACAGGCCAATAGCCGAGGAAGGAAGTTAGACTTAGATGCTGGTACAAGAATTACTTACATTCGCCACAGGTGTCAACAGGCTTTTCCACTAGATTTAAACAAATATAACGATACAATTAAGTTATAGGGCTCTAAAACAGAAAAAAGACAGTATTAACACACACGACATAATATCTTAAAACAGTTACATATTTAATTCCAGCGATAGTAGCAGGGGTATTTGTTTTCTGCAAATCAACAGCATAATTCAGTTCATCATTTCATTCTTGCAGTAACTCGTTTGATTACACGGCACCTCTGACGCAGTAGCACCACATTTTATCCAAGTACCACATAATACTTTTGAACCGCGCCAGCGGACTTCACTATTAACTGGTGCCTTCAAACAAATTCGACCTCCGTGACAATTCATATTCATGAAAGAGACCTTTATAAAAATCTTTACCACAATGAACGACCATCTCAGCCAGATCATAATTATACGACACATACTTCAGGAGATTTGGCGCCACAGAAACAGGCTAGAATCTGCACAAAATGGTGCACAGTGAAACTTCAACATCACACAAGCGTTTAAATCCATTACTTTTTACTATTAGTTCTAGTCAGTATCTACATATTTCTCTGAATGTACCTGCAAAATTATATAGTTCTATGACACATAATTCAGGAGATATAAACATTGAACTGAGCAAGGTACTTGCTATCACATAAAATGGAGCGCAGATTATCCAGACTGTATTCATCCAGCGTTTGATAACAAGAGCACTTTCCATCTACCAACAAACCTTAAGCAAAATTTCAAACCTTTTCTAAACTTTTTGTCGCTTACACGCCTAGCATCAAATATTTAACACAGTAGCACATATGTTAAGTACTCAACAGATTCAAACTCTTCAATGCACGAGAGTTCGATTCTTTAAAGAACATCGGTCGTACTGGTTAATTCCGAACTTGCGTTGTCTACTGCTTTTCTTCTTTATTACAATTTTATTTTAAATTCTGTTAAGCAAACTTCTCAGACGTGTAATTTCCATGTTAGACACCTCATACATTACAGCAGGATGAAGATAGATGGTATAATATGCTCTGCGTACATCTGTTAATCACAGATTTAGGGTAAATTGTATAAGACCGACGTTTTTCGATGCTTTAATAGTTTTTTCCGTCAGTACAGATCAAAGAAAAACATGTCCTTCATTGCAGGCAGAGGATCAATATTAAGGAAGATATGATAGTATTAGCTCATGCTTTTCTACTGCCCACATGCTTAGATGATGAAACATCTTCAGCTTCCCATTCGCTAAATATATCACAAGCCTGACAAAGTATTCGATGAATCCTCTGCCAAGCACTTAAACGTGATTTGCAGCGTATTCATGTAGATGTAGATGGACTAAAGGCAGTCTTTATAGCGATATGCGACCGTAATGCTGTCATAGAAACATTTTCTGTCTAGATCGCATTTTATTTCTTCAAATGGGTCACCTGCTTCACAAGGCTGCCATCGTCAGATCATATAGTAAAGAATGAATACACCGTATTACGTCAAGCTGGCTGTTGTGGCCGAGCGGTTCTAGGTGCTTCAGTCTGGAACAGCGCGACCGCTACGGTCGCACGTTCGAATCCTGCCTCGGCCATGGATTTGTGTGATGTACTTAGGTTAGTTAGGTTTAAGTAGTTCTAAGTTCTAGGGGACTGATGACCTCAGATATTAAGTCTCATAGTCCGCAGAGCCGTTTTTTTTTATTACGTCAAATAATACATGATGGTACAGAGTATAGGCGCTTACTGGTATGCCTTTATACACGTTATGATCTTGTACTACTTTATACAGTACAATGTATTTATTATTTGCCTTCTCATCTGATGTTGGTAGCCTGTGGAAGAGCGTAATCCAATTGAAGAGATAAAGAGTGATCAAGGCAGAAAACATTTGTGTAAGTATCACCGTTTAGCAATGTACCGGTTACTGGAACAGTGTGGTTCTGCAGACTGACGTATCATAGCGAGGGGGAAGTGAATAATACTCCTAATGCCTGTTAAGTGGTGGTCTTCGTGACTACGGGTGGGGGAGGGGGGAGGGGGGGGGTTAAAAAGGAAATGAAATTCGTGAATGAGTGTGCGATCATTGTGTTTCAAGTTTTGTTCTGTGAAACAGAAATAAGTGCGGTGTGCAGTCGATGACGTTATTCAAAAAATTCGGTTTATGGAGATTTGCGACTGTAAGACAATTTTACGAAGTATATCTCAGCATTTACACGTCTCATGATAACACAATGATTCACTAACCAGAATAAGCTTCAGGTTCAGATTTGTATACTTCTCACAAGTGATACAGTATCACGTTGCCTGCGCAGGCCCATCACAAGTACACACATAAAAAAAAGTTTTGCATTACCTCGGTGCCGAGAGTTCCAGAACCTGTACAGAAACTGGGAATAGAGATCAACATAAACATCATTTCCGCCCTTTTTATTGCTCATGAAAACCGCCCACCACATGTTGTACCACCTTACAGAGAGACCTCCAGAGGTGGTGGTCCAGATTGCCGTACACACCGGTGACTCTAATACCAAGTAGCACGTCCTCTTGCATTGATGCATGCCTGCATTCATCGTGGCATACTATCCATATGTTCATCAAGACACTGTTGGTCCAGACTGTCCCACTCCTCAACAGCAATTCCGCTTGGGTCCCTCAGCATGGTTGGTGGGTGACGTCGTCCATAAACAGCGCCTTTTAATGTATCCCAGACTTGTTCGATAGGGTTCATGTCTGGAGAATATAATGGTCACTCTAGTTAAGCGATGTCGTTATTCTGAAGGAAGTCATTCACAAGATATGCACAATGGGGGAGCGAATTGTCGTCAATGAAGACGAATGCCTCGCCAGTATGCTGCCGTTATAGTTGCACTATCGGTTGGAGGATGCAATTCACGCATCATACAGCCGTTACGGCGCCTTCCATGACCACCAGCGTCGTACGTCGGCCCCACATGATGTCATTCCAGAACATCAGGGAACCGCGACATTGCTGCACTCGCTGGACAGTGTGTCTAAGGCGTTCAGCTTGTCCGGGTTGCCTCCAAACATGTCGCCGACGATTGTCTGGTTGAAGGTATATGCGTCACTCATCGGTGAAGAAAACGTGATGCCAGTCCTGAGCGGTCCATTCGACATGTTTTTGGACCCATCTGTGGAGCGCTGCATGGTGTCGTGGTTGCGAAGATGGACCTCGCCATGAACGTCGGGAGTGAAGTTGCGCATCATGCAGCCTATTACACACTGTTTGAGTTGTAAAACCGCGTCCTGTGGCTGCACTAAAAGCATTGTGCAACATGGTGGCGTTGTTGTCAGAGTTCCTCCGAGCCAAAACCCAGTCCGCAGCTCGTGGTCGTGCGGTAGCGTTCTCGCTTCCCGCGCCCGAGTTCCCGGGTTCGATTCCCGGCGGGGTCAGGGATTTTCTCTGCCTCGTGATGACTGGGTGTTGTGTGATGTCCTTAGGTTAGTTAGGTTTAAGTAGTTCTAAGTTCTAGGGGACTGATGACCATAGATGTTAAGTCCCATAGTGCTCATAGCCATTTGAACCATTTTCAACCAAAACCCATAAATAGTGGTTATCCATTGCAGTAGTAGCCCTTAGGAGGCCTGAGCGAGGTATGTAATCTACAGTTCCTGTTTCTCTGTATCTCCACCATGTCCGAACAACATCGCTGTCATTCACTCCGAGACGCCTGGACACTTGAGAATCCTTTCTGGCACAAAGTAACAATGGGGACGCGGTCGAACTGCGGTATTGACCGTGTATTCATGGTTGAACTACAGACAACACGAGCCATGTACCTTCTTCCTGGTGAAATGACTGGAAGTAAACGGCTGTCGGACCTCCTTCGTCTAATAGGCGCTGCTCATGCATGGTTGTATACATCTTTGGGTGTGGGGTGGGGGTGGGAATGGGGGGGTTAGTGACATCTCTGAACAGGGACTATATCTGTGATACAATCTCCACAGTCAACGTCTATCGTCAGAAATTCTGGGAACCGGGATGATGCCAAACCCTTTATGACGTATGTATTACAAAGCATCCAAAATTTTCCCTCGATTAAATAACAACAGACAGCAGAAGACGAACAGCGCCTCTGTAACCAAGGCCGCTATCTTCTCGGAAATGGATGGACAGAATCCAGCAAAATGTGTTTGGCGTTATTTACTGGAAAGGTGGTAATTAGCAAGAGCGTGAATTTTCCTCATCGTCAGTCTTCGCTGTAACGTACAGGGATAAATATTCAACTTCCCCACAGTTTACCATGCAGTGAGGGCATTCAACTACTAGTTTGTCATCTGACAGTTGTCTGGGGACGATGAATCCAATCCTCGCACTGTTCGAGATTAGCTGTGTTCCGAGCTCTCCTATGCCCCTTACACTCACGAAGAGAAACACCAGTGCTTTCTAAACAGTCGTTAATACACTCGGAACGTTGGCTGATATTATACTTTTTAGCATTTATAATTAACATTTTCCTATGTTAATGGGATCAGAAATTTTGAAAATTTCTTATGAATCTTTGCTGGTAGCGGCACTGTGAACTGTGTGTTAGAGCTGAGGACTAAGGAGGAAAGAGGTACACTTGCCACAAGAGGTATGTGCCGCCTGTATAAAGTACTCGTAATCGAAACAGTACAGAACATATCAGCTTCTCCTTTATTTTCTGTGCATTTAGTATCACGCAGTAAGTAATGATGAAGATCTAAAGCTTCCTCTTCAAGTTTGTAGGCAGTTAGCACGTCACACTGTCCGACAAGAGCTCACAGCACTTAAAAATGACGACTTTACTCCGCGTGACGAAAGTAGATACCGAACTGCTTGCAGCGCTGTTGCCAGCTTTTAACAAAGAAGTCCAAACGGTTGTGTGGTGCTCCAGCTTGAAGTGAGTAGCACCGTACATATTTCTCTAGTGAGCAACAGCATGTAAATCATAAAAGTAAACAATTCAATTAAGTAATTTGTTATATGACGTGTGTACTAAAATGTTGCTGTTTCTCTGTCTGTTTCATGTCACACGAAGGAGATTCATCGGTGTTCCACCGACGCAACAAATCGGCGGTACGGGTCACTAACCACAAGAGAGCCGATAGTCGGAGAGAACATCGGGTCATCATTGTGTGCAACCGTCCTATGAATTATTGTAAAGTTGGTGTTTAAAATGACTTTATGAGTGTCTATCATTTCATAAGTAGGTCTCCAGCTTTTATTCATTATTTTATTTCATCGTACACTATGCGATCAGAAATATCCGGACAATGCTAGGTGCATTGTGAAGCCACCTATTGCCAGGTACTCCACATCAGTGACCTCAGTAGTCATTAGACATCGTGAGAGAGCAGAATAGGGCGCACCGCGGAACTCACGGGCTTCGAATATGGTCACGTGATTGGGTGTCACTTCTGTCATACGACTGTACGCGAGATTTCCACACTCTTAAACATCCTTAGCCCCAATGTTTCCGATGTGATAGTGAAGTGGAAACGTGAAGAGGCATCTACAGCACAAAAGCGTACAGGCCGACCTCTTCTGTTGATTGACAGAAACCGCCAATAGTTGAAGAGGTTCGTAATGTGTAATAAGCAGACATCTATCCAGACCATCGCACAGGAATTCCGAACTGCATGGGGATCCACTGCAAATACTATGACAGTTAGGCGGGAGATGAGAAAACTTGGTTTTTAAGGTGGAGCAGCTGCTCATAAGCCACACATCACACCGGTAAATGCCAAACGACGTCTCGCTTGGTGTATGGAGCTTAAACATTGGACGATTGAACAGTGGGAAAACGTTGTGTGGAGTGACGAACCACGGTACCCAATGCGGCGATCCGATGGCAGGGTGTGGGTTTGGCGAATGGCCGGTGAACGTCATCTGCCAGCGTGTGTAGTACCAACAGTAAAATTCGGAGGTGGTGGTGTTATGGCGTGGTCGTGGTTTTCATGAAGGGGGCTAGCACCCATTGTTGATTTAAGTGGCACTATCACAGAACAGCCCTACATTGATGTTTTGAGCACCTTCTTGCTTCCCACTGCTGAAGAGCAATTCGGAGATGGCGATTGCTTCTTTCAACAGGATCGAGCATCTGTTGATAATGCACGGCCTGTGGCGGAGTGGTTACACGACAATAACATCCCTGTAATGGACTGGCCTGCACAGAGTCCTGACCTGAATCCTACAGAACACCTTTGGGATGTTTTGGAACTTCGACTTCGTGCCACGCCTCACCGACCGACATCGATACCTCTTCTTTGTACAGAACTCCGTGAAGAATGAGCTGCCATTTCCCAAGAAATCTTCCAGCACCTGATTGAACGTATGCCTACGAGAGTGGAAGCTGTCATCAAAGCTAAGGGTGGGCCAACACCATATAAAATTCCATTATTACCGATGGATGGCGCCACGAATGAGTAATTAATTTTCAGCCAGGTGTCCGGATACTTTTGATCACATAGCTTGTTTAAATTAATGTGTGTTAGCCTCGCCTGTTGAGTAGCGTAGTAATTGTGCCAACAAGCTATACACACGTTATTGAAATTGGCCTACAACGAGATAACGTTTAAAAATCAGTGACTGATACATTGATGAAAGCATAAGTTTTTAAATTGAGCTTTAGCTGAGCAACGAACACTGTTCCGAAATTGTTAGTGAGCAAGTAAATTTGGAAGTAGGATGCACAGCGGAACCTATATTGAAAGTGTTTTCAGATTCTGAAGGAGCGTCAGAACTAAAATTCTTGAAATTTGCGTAAAGAAGAAACTTAATTTCCTATTAAGTGATGGACATACAACAGTACAGCGGAATACTTTCTTGTTAGTGCTTGGGCGCAAATTTGATCTTGGTGGTCAGTGAAAAGTAGAGACAGATCATTGAAACTACGAGAAGTTTCCTTCCATCTATAAAATCTGAGAAGCTTATTTGTTAACAGATTTAGGTTGTAGATATGTTTGACGAGAAAGTGGACATAGAAATTTTAAGGGGCATCAAATCTCACTTTCACATCGCAAATATTCACTGTCGTTTGAGAAGAAAACATTTTAAAGCTATATATTTCGATGTTACGAAGACACCATTTCATGAATACTGATCAATTTTTAATACATTTGAAGACTGATTATAGCGTCATATCATTTCTTGAATATATCGGCTTGGCTTTGTGGGTTACTGATGACAGAGAAGCATTCAGTTATCCAAGTAATATAAAAAGGGAGAGTACGCAATAGTTAAAGTATGGCATCACGGCTACAGCTTTAGCCAGACGTTCTGGCCGGGGGCTGTTAGCGCGGTGATGCCGCAATTGTGACTCGTTGCGTGTAGCTCTCTCTCTCTCTCTCTCTCACTCTCTTTTTCTCTCTCTCCCTCTCTCTCTTTCCCCTCCCTGTCTCTCTCCCTCTCTCTCACATGTGCTGATTTCGCACAGCTTTTCTTTGTCATATCTTATTGAGTTAGTTGGTTCGTCAATTTGGATGGTTTTTAGGCGGATTTCCATCTACCTCTGCGAATGTGGGCTGTTTCCCCTTATTCCGCTCCATTTACCAGTTAGATTATGTTGGCGATTGCTGTTTAAGTAGTATCTCCACGAACTCGAAACCATAATTACTCTACCACGCAAACATTTGGGGTTACACTCGTCTACTAGTTCCCGAGGGGGGGGGGGTCCACTGGGGGCCGAGCCGCATAATAACCCTACGTCCGGTGTGGGGCGGCGGTGGGGTGGGTGGAACGCTGTGGCCTGTTGTGTGGTTGAAACCACTGAGGGCTATGGCGGGGCTAAGGCTCTCCGTCGTGTTTAGGTCCTCAGTTTAATACAAAATCATGTTTCTATGCAGATCTAGACATCAGATATCATACAACTAAGACCAGTGCATTTCGAACATGTCATACAGGGTGTTTCAAAAATGACCGGTATATTTGCAACGGCAATAAAAACTAAACGAGCAGCGATAGAAATACACCGTTTGTTGCAATATGCTTGGGACAAGAGTACATTTTCAGGCGGACAAACTTTCGAAATTACAGTAGTTGCAATTATCAACAACAGATGGCGCTGCAAATCATGTGAAAGATATAGAAGACAACACAGTCTGTGGGTGCGCCATTCTGTACGTCGTCTTTCTGCTGTAAGCGTGTGCTGTTCACAACGTGCAAGTGTGCTGTAGACAACATGGTTTATTCCTTAGAACAGAGGATTTTTCTGGTGTTGGAATTCCAGCGCCTAGAACACAGGGTTGTTGCAACAAGACGAAGTTTTCAACGGAGGTTTAATGTAACCAAAGGACCGAAAAGCGATACAATAAAGGATCTGTTTGAAAAATTTCAACGGACTGGGAACGTGACGGATGAACATGCTGGAAAGGTAGGGCGACCGCGTACGGCAACCACAGAGGGCAATGCGCAGCTAGTGCAGCAGTTGATCCAACAGCGGCCTCGGGTTTCCGTTCGCCGTGTTGCAGCTGCGGTCCAAATGACGCCAACGTCCACCTATCGTCTCATGCGCCAGAGTTAACACCTCTATCCATACAAAATTCAAACGCAGAAACCCCTCAGCGCCGCTACCATTGCTGCACGAGAGACATTCGCTAACGATATAGTGCACAGGATTGATGACGGCGATATGCATGTGGGCAGCATTTGGTTTACTGACGAAGCTTATTTTTACCTGGACGGCTTCGTCAATAAACAGAACTGGCACATATGGGGAACCGAAAAGCCCCATGTTGCAGTCCCATCGTCCCTGCATCGTCAAAAAGTACTGGTATGGGCCGCCATTTCTTCCAAAGGAATCATTGGCCCATTTTTCAGATCCGAAACGATTACTGCATCACGCTATCTGGACATTCTTCGTGAATTTGTGGCGGTACAAACTGCCTTAGACGACACTGCGCACACCTCGTGGTTTATGCAAGATGGTGCCCGGCCACATCGTACGGCCGACGTCTTTAATTTCCTGAATGAATATTTCGATGATCGTGTGATTGCTTTGGGCTATCCGAAACATACAGGAGGCGGCGTGGATTGGCCTCCCTATTCACCAGACATGAACCCCTGTGACTTCTTTCTGTGGGGACACTTGAAAGACCAGGTGTACCGCCAGAATCCAGAAACAATTGAACAGCTGAAGCAGTACATTTCATCTGCATGTGAAGCCATTCCGCCAGACACGTTGTCCAAGGTTTCGGGTAATTTCATTCAGAGACTACGCCATATTATTGCTACGCATGGTGGATATGTGGAACATATCGTACTATAGAGTTTCCCAGACCGCAGCGCCATCTGTTGTTGAAAATTGTAACTACTGTAATTTAGAAAGTTTGTCTGCCTGAAAATGTACTGTTGTCCCAAGCATATTGCAACAAACGGTGTATTTCTATCGCGGCTCGTTTAGTTTTTATTGCCGTTTCAAATATACCGGTCATTTGTGAAACACCCTGTACATATCAGTTATGTATTTTCGTTCGTGCGCTAATTTGTTTGATATTCCAGTAGTTATACTTTTATCCAGATACAAATTTTTGTTACAGAGTTACTTACATTTCCACTTCATATAAACGTATAATGCCTGTTGTTGTTTATTATAATTTCATACGCTGCACACGGCACATAAGGAATTGAATGACGAGGCTTTCAAATTTTTTTACATTCATGTAATATGCTCTTTCATGGCTAATATAACAAAATGAGTAACATTGCCTAAGTGAATATTTCACCCCAAAAACATAGTTTCTGCTTTGATGAAAGTCAATACAATTATTACGACAACTGATAGAAATGCACGTGGCTACGAAGTGTATGTGACTCATGGTCTGGCAACATTGCGCTGCTAATAGCCAGTACGCCTGACCAGAGCTATAGTATTGCAACTGATATCTCATTTGCCACAACAGTGGCTGAAAACACCAACTGCTTAGCAGAGTGGTAACGTTGAAAAGTTGCCACAGAAACATAAAGGTAACCACTTTGAGTAACTGGTTGTGGCAGGCGCCCGAAGCAGCTGCCCCAATTCATCTTAAGCTCGATGCACATGAGCGATTACTATCGCGAACTCGCAGAGTCGTTTCCTCACGCGTTTCAACAGCGCATGTGAAACAATTGAGCCGCCCACAACAAGAGAATTGCGCTCTCCAACTACCATCAATCATTGCTGCATCGTAGCGATTTCACCGATTACCATCAAACAGCAGTCGTAGGCGAAGAGGGCAGTGCACTCGAGTTCGCAGTCACAGTAGCAGTTGCGGTCAGCAAGTCACGGATGCAGCCAGTTTGGGTGTGTAATTGCAAAAATACCCAGACATGTAGGATATATCTTGCAAGGAAGATCACGATAGGATTAAGAAGAGAAACGCACGCTTTCAAGTGTGTGTAAAATTTTGAGAGTGGGTTGCTTTAAAACCTAATCAGGGGAAAAATGGTATAAGTAAATATACTATTAAGACATATTTTGTTGATGTTCTAGAGATTCGTTCGAATGTGGCAGCTCAAAACATAAAATAGCGCTAAACAGCAAATTCTTTGCCCCCGGCAACAGGTCGATCATCTCTGTGCACAAGTCTCCACGTACGATAAGGGTTTAAAACAAATTCTGTTACCTTCTCCGTTTCAAGGTATCAACGCTTTATAATGCTGCAGCTACAAAATACACACTTTTCAGTAGTCACTTAAACTGTGGTCTAGGGATACCTTCTTTCCTTAGAAATGAAAACGTCCGCGGGCCAGGATTTAAAACCCGTCACTACTTAAATTTTGATTAAAAATTAGCATTGGTGTCAGAAGAATTCCGGCATAAGAAGCCACCTTCAATCTGCTAACGACCTTGTCGAGGAGGGTGGAGGAGTGGGCAGAGCTTCAGAGCACTCTCTTCTCCTTGGGGTGGGAAACTGCTTCTAAAGGCGGAGGAATCAGCAATGATCAACGGTGTGAGGATGCAGAAAGCAATGGAAACCACTGCATTAGACACTTACGGTGTATCCACAGGACATGTCACCTGTAGCTGAAAAAGTATCATGATGATCTCTAAATTGGCAAAAGATTCAGTAAAAGGCCCAATCTGGATCTCCGGAAGGTGGAGGTGGCCGTGAGAAACAGATTGAATAACCAACGAAAAAATAACGTTCTGCGAGTTGGGGCGTGGAATGCCAGAAGCTTGAACGTGATATGGAAGCTAGAAAAACTGAAAAGGGAAATGCAAAGGCTCAATCTAGATACAGTAGGAGTCAGTGAAGTGAAATGGAAAGGAGAAAAGAATTTCTGGGAAGATGATTGTAGGGTAATATCAACAGCAGCAGAAAATGGTATAATGGGAATAGGATTCGTTATGAATAGGAAGGTAGGGAAGAGAGTGTTACTGTGAACAGTTTAGTAACAAGCTTGTTAGTGTCATAATTGACAGCAAACCAACAGTGACAACGATTGTTCAGGTATATACGCCGAAGTCGCAAGATGAAGATGAAGAGATAGAGAATATATATGAAAAATTGAATTGGGTAATGCAGTACGTAAAGGGAGACGAAAATCTAATACTCATGGGAGGGACTGGAATCCACTTGTAGGGGAAGGAGAAGAAGGAAGGGTTACAGGAGTGTATGGGATTGGGTCAAGGAATAAGAAAAAGACTAATTGAGCCCGGTAATGGGTTTCAGCTAGTAACAGCGAATACTCTGTTCAGGAATCACAAGAAGTGGAGGCATACTTGGCAAAGGCCGGGTGATACGGGAACATTTAAGTTAATTTAAATCATCGTCAGTACTAGATTCAGGAATCAGATACTGGACTGTAAAGTGTACGCAGGAACAGATATACTCGTAGATTCAGGTCATAACGTACTAGTGATGAAGAGTAGGCTGATGTTTAAGAAATCAGCCATGAAGATTCAATATGCAAAGTAATTGCATACGCAAGTACTAAGGAATGACGAGATACGCTTGAAGTTCTCTAACGCTACAGATGCAGCCATAAAAAATAGCTCAATAGATAGTACAGTTGAGGAGGACTGGAAAACTTTTAGAAGGACAATCAGAGATGTTGAAAAAAAACTAGGTACAAAGAAGGAAATTGCGAAGAAACCATGAGTAACACAAGAAACACTTCACTTAATCGATGAAAGAAGGAACTATAAAAATGTGCAGGGAAATTCAGGAATACAGAAATAAGTCAGTGAGAAATGAAATAAATAGGATGTGCAGGGAAGCTAAGACGAAATGGCTGTAAGGAAAATGTGAATAAATCGAAAAGGAAATTATTGCGGAAGGACTGGCTAGGTAAGTCGAAACAATCTTTGTTGAAATTAAAAGCAAGGTTGGCAACATTAAGAATGCAACGGTAATTCCACCGTTAAAAGCAGAGGACAGAACGGATGGTTGCAAAGAGTACATTGAAGGCTTCTAAGGGGGAATATTTGTCCGATGTGGTAGAAGAAGAAAAGGGGTCGATATAGAAGAGATAAGGTATCCACTATTGGAAACACGTTATAGGAGAGCTTTGGAGGACTTAAGATCAAATAAGGCGGAAGGGGTACATAACATTCCTACAGAATCTCTAAAATCATTGGGGGAAGAGGCAACAAAACGACTAATAACGGTGGTGTGTAGAATGTAAGAGTCTGGCGACATACCATCAGACTTTTGGAAAAATATTGTCACACAATTCCGAAGGCTGCAAGAGCTAAAAAGTGCGAGAATTGCCTCACAATCAGTTCATGTATCATAGTTGCTTTCAAGAATAATATGCAGAAGACTGGAAAAGAAAATCGAGGATGTGCTAGATAACGATCAGTTTGGTTTTACCGAAAGGAAAAGGCAGCAGAGAGGGAATTCTGATATTGCGGTTAATAAAGGACGCAAGACTAAACAAAAATCAAGACGCGCTCATAGCATTTGTAGACCTGGGGAAAGCGTTCGACAGTGTAAATTAGTGCAAGATATTCGAAGTTCTGATAAAATTATGGTAAGATGTAGGGAGAGACGCATGGCATACAATATGTAGCAGGGAAAAGAGGGAATAGTAAGAGTGGAAGACCAAGAACGAACTGTTCTGATTTAAAAGGATGTATGATGGGGAGATAATCTTTCCTCCCTTATGTTCAACCTGTGCTTCGAATAATCAGTGATGGAAATAAAAGAAAGGTTGAAGAACTGAATTAAGGTTCAAGGCGAAAGGTTATGAATAGTAGTAGAACAAGAAGAGCAACGCTCCACTGATGTCATCCAAGATGGCGGCCATGTCATCAGCAAATACTGTTATCCAATATGGCGGCTTTTGGTGGGAAAGTGCCACACTCCCTGGCGGGAAGTTTGAATTTTGGCTGGAAATTGAATTATGTGCTTATAAGGGTCACCTTTCCGACTTTTTTGTTTGATGGTGCGTTATCCTCTTCGAAACTGGGCGGGAATTTCGAATTTTGTGGGTTTTTTTTTCTCCACTCACATGAGCAGAATTGATGGCACACATTGAGTCTTTCCTGAGCTGTCGGTCTGGAACCATGTTGATGTGTTCGATCATCGACATGAATGTGAAGGCTAGAGCAGCCTTCAATTACATGTACACATTGGAAGGAGGACTGTAGCCAAGTTCACTACATGAGGTATGGAAGAGTATGATAATGGGAGAGTATAGGAGAAAGTAGCAGAAGAATTCAGTTCAGCAGATTGCGATAATGCTGAGGGATGGAGCCAAGTTGGATGTTGTAACTGAAACGTCCCCTTAGAACAGTTTTAGAATTACTGTGCTGATAAACCTCTTACATTATTTGCCTTTCGAACAGCTGAGCAAAACTGAACGTACTCAAACATTCTCTAAAGTGACACACAATATTTTTTGCGCAATGCAATCTGACTTTCAAAAATCCCTACAAAAGAATGGCCTGACTAACATTAACCTATACCTTTCACAAATCACTTACCTCACAAAAATCTTCGTTACTCAAGCTACAGCAATACAGCGAGCGCCACTACTGCCAGCTAAATAACAGATTCAAACTACGGAAGGCACTAACTACTAGTAGGCATAGTTAGCAAATGAAAGATTTTAATGGAGAACAAACAATGTATTTACCTTAATAGTCATCAAAAGTCATAATATATACAGCAGTTCATTACATCCATTTTTAAAAATTTCATACAGAGAGCTACGTATTGTTGCCAATAAGAAAACCTGAACAGCCTACTTACATAGCCCCCACGCTCCCCACAAAAAATTTTGCAAATTGTTTTGGGCTCTGGTCAATACAGATTTGAAAAAAATTTTCATAATTACAGTAAGAAAAATAACAAATGCACACACCTATTAATACAATGTTGGTCAAAAGCTAAAATTTTCCCACAGTCCATAAAGACAGTCCTGATCATTCATCACAGTGAAACTGCCGTTTGTTTTCTCAAAGTCTGAGCAGTAAAAGACAATGCACATGGAAGTAGTGGATTTCCATGCAGTCTTGAAGAAGTAGTGTTGTCCTTCCAATGGAAAGACAGTGCTGACTCTTGACATGCTGACAGGTAATGGGCCACAACAGAGCAAACCCACAGCAGAGTCATTCGACGTTTTGAAGAATATTGGTAGGTAGGTCATCACAGAGTAGACCCACTGTAGTCCTGGTAGAGATTACGGTATTGGTGGGCCACCAGAGGTGCAGACCCAGTGTAGTCCTTGTAGAGATGGCCAGCAGCCATCTGTTGTGACTGTGCAGGTGCACAATCACCATTGAAGAGTCTTGTGGATAATATAGCAAGTCCATAACCACCACTTGTGCACTCACAAAGTTTTTGGAAATGTCCTTAGAACCAGCAATGCTGTTAGTCCCTTCCTGAATTATTAACACACGTGCAAACACTAACAGTCCCTACTTCTCACATATAGTCCATATACTATGACCAACAGAAACGTGTGCAGTGAAATGGAACTTACAAGTTAATAATATGATGAACTGGTGTCAATTACAATTTTATAACAATAGAATACAATTACAAAGGTACAAAATACATCATTAAAGAACATAACAATACAGATAACATTTGTGGTACAGGCTTTACAAAAGAATCGAAATAACATATACATCAGTGTTACAAGAATTATGACATGAGTACATACATAAAAGATCAGAATAACTTTTGAAACATCAACATCACACATGAGCATTGAAACAGGACAGAATTAATAATGTCTAACATCTTTACAAAGTAAATAACATATTATTAATGCAAATTATATTTGAGGATAACAGTATTCCTCATCATAGTTCATGTAGTCTTATCAGATAAACATATAAAGACAGGAAGACCATAAATACACAAGGGTACACAAACACATAGTAGGATAACACAAAAGGAAAGGACAGGGTTTGTTTTCAGTGCCACATTTGGTACTGCAGTCCAACCCAAAACTTCATTCCATAGATCTTTTGTCTTATTTCAATCTTTGGTTCCACCAAAAAATCCTATCCAAGCATGCTTTCTGTATTTATTTCAGATATTTCTTACCTCATTATTTATTTCCAAGAAAATCCTACCTAAACCTGTTGTCCCTAGCCCTACTTTTTTTGTTCATATCCTCTTTCAAAATACTTTTTGGGCCAAACCATTTTCTTATAGCTTCTCAATGCATTTCTTCCAATTCATCACAACTCGTTCACTTATATGGCCTACCCCATCTTAAGCTAACTTAAATCTACTGAGCTCAGATGCTAAACTAAGGGACGAGGCAATGCAGCAGCATAAAACAATTAATACAAACAGCAATGAAAAAATGGAAATTGTCAAAGCAAGCTGCAATAAATCTAAATTACCAAGCAAGGCAACATTACAACTAATATGAGCCAATGTGCAGCAACAAGAAAAATAAATCAGTAGTAAAACTAGCTTAACAGAGTAATACAAAGTGAAATTTAGTAGCACTATGCCTGGCACACAGCAGCAGCAAATATAATAACTTATATCTAAACATGACAAAGCTCAAGCAAAAAAAATATTACACTAAAGATGGCCATGTCTAATACCTATGTCACATCTTAATACTAGAGTGATGCATCACAATTTATTCTACAAAAGAAATTACCAAGTACTCGAAAAGAAAATTCTGTATGCAATTCCTGTGAAGGGAAATGTCTTTTTGTGCTCCTTCGTTTGTTTGAAGTACATCATAAAGTTAGTCTTTACTGGGTCTGTAGGCATAAAATATTTATATTAGTACATCTATAAAATTTTATTTTAACCATTGCTGCAGTGCAGCTTGAGACTAGATATTAAACAAATGAGCAAATATATATAGCCTATATAGAGCAATGCATGAAACATCATTCACTGGGCAAATGTCGTCTCCAAAGGCAAAAGAATCTCTCAACTAGAAAGACAATAAATGTAAAATGTTTCTCATCACTTCATTAGGCATTTCAGTAAATATCATAAATTAAGAGCTCCACGGTGTAATCATATGTTTTCAAGTTTCAGTGTGTCGTATTTGCGATGCTTTCTACAAAGGAATGTCAATAGCGAGAATAATGGCCTCCCTTTTTTTTTCTACCTGTGCCTCTGAAAAGGCACACACTAATGGCTTTTTCTCCAGGCGTCTGACACAGCTGGGTCCCCACGACGCATTATGTGCAGGTGGTCACTTAACTTTCTTACAGAAATATTTATGAGAACAGTTTCCACTACAGTGACAGTCTCATATAAAAATATTTCACAGGTCAAGAATTTGCGTTACAAAGCTGTAGAAACAAAATCCTATTGATATAACAGTGTCCAAAAGACTTTCGTCGGCATTGTAATACATTCACGCATTTACATACAATTCATAACACTTAAAGTACGATTCTTGGTTTCCAACACCCTTTTTCACAAACCAGAGTCCCTAACCACTACTCATTGTTCCTTACCTTATTCGTCGACACTTCTTCAATATTTCATCATAACAGATACGTAGCATAATCAAATAACTCATATAGCATCAGCTTATTGATCATAAACATACCTCAACAGCATAATACACATCGTCGTCGTAAAAATAACATCATAGCACCTCAGTCAAATCTCAAAAACGTCGTAGCTTTCTGCAATAATGTCAAAACCTAAAAAAAATTCTCTGTTCATTTCAAGAGTGTCATGTACCTCAAATGTACTTTAAAATCATGCTCCCTTACCAAATACATCATTCAGAGCTCTTATAGTATCACAATGGTTCCAAATAAATACGAAGAGTTCACACGGTACAGACAAAATACAATTTCATAAGTGTGAAGTTACCCAACTGTGTAATTGCGTAAACATCTGTCACTGACATAGTAAAAAAAGTTTGTCTCTCTCAGTTAAATGATCAGATAGCTGTTTAATTTATGTGTTAGAGGAATATGGTACCGATGTGTAAAGTTGTATAAGCAAATGCCATATTAGCTAGGGCTCCTTGAGCTTGCCGAACACATGGTACACAAAGTAGGCGTGTACCCCCCTGAGGATTAATGTAATTATACCGTCAGGTGTTACAGATTACAGCAATGGAATGAAATGTATCACGGAAAACCTTTGTATCATTGTACTTCAAATATCTTTAAAAATAAATGATTGAAACACAAAATTAATCACTCAAATACGTGTACTGTAGCGCTAAACTGTGTGTCTTGTTGTAACATAATCTCTGTCATTACTTAAGGGTAAAAAATGTGCAAAGTGTCGCAATTATCGTCGACGGTAAGCAAAGTTCTGTGGAAGTCAATGTATTTACCTCATGATAAACAAAAGTGAAATGCTTTGCATATAGATATCTTAGTTATTACGCTTATTGTTGTGATGAAGAAAGTACTGTGCTGTAACGTATTGTTGTGCTACAGAAAAGGCTGTCTCCTTGTAGCTATAGCACAAAAGTTACTACTAAAACGTGTTTTACTTTACAGAAGACGTCAGAAAAACTGTGCCCGGATTTCTCTTTTGTACAGTGTATTGATTTAATTTTGATTTTGTTTGAATTTTCTAATTTGTGCATACTCTTCAGTTTCAGTAAAGGCTACAGGTCTTGTGTCATTCAGATCATCATCTACCTTTGTAGATAAATTATTTAGCTGATCCGAAAGTTCAACTACTTTCTCTGACAATGAACTAATTTCCTCCATGTGTCTTTCTGAACCAATTTTCAGAGTATCTACTGTGTCCTTTAAGTTTTCTTGAGTTTTTGCAAGTTGTGTAACCGAATCGGTAGATGCAACTGAGTCAATTTTTACTTGCAAGGTCTCATGATTTTCATGAACAATAGTTTGCAGTTCTTTTATGGCTGCTTCGCGATTCTGTATTGCATTTTCATGCCGTGAAAAAATAGGTTGGAAATGCTCACAAATTTGTGTTTTTATGTCATTACAGACCTTTTGACATTTCGATTCAATGTTATTTAACTCTGTAGTTAAATCTTCACGTGTTTGTACAAGTGTGGTGTGAAGATTTTGTTCCATTGCGTCTAACTGTTGCTGTGTTTGTCTCTGGTGTTTTTCCATTGTGTCTAACTTTTGAAGATTTTGTTCCATTGTGTCTAACTTTTGAAGATTTTGTCCCATTTGTTTCTGATTTTGTTCAAGCGTTGTGTCTAACTTTTGTAGCCTTTGTCCCATTTGTTGCATTAACTGTAATAACAATGCACTGGTGTCTGAAACATGTTCCTCAGTGCTATTCGGCAGTACATTAGAACCGGCAATATTCGCATTTTGAAAAGCAGAAAATGTGTCTTGATTTATTTGAGAAAACGGTGAGGACGCAAAACCTGAATCTACAGTATTTGCAACATTGTGTCCTGTCATTTCGGAATCCTGAGGCGAGCTGTTGCCGACCGATCGATCAATAATGCTTCCCTGTTCACTAATTGTTTCACTGCCTACACCATTATTTGACGCCCGCTCCATTTCCCTATGCACAGTTACCAAATTACTACTTTGAATATTTGTTAATTCATTACATGGTGGCGTTAACACACTGCTTTCGTCTTCACTGTTATTTCTCAGTTTACTTTGGAGCATAGTATTACGTTTTCCACACGCTATTATTGTCACAATATTTCACACGACAACACAGAAAAACACAATTTGAAGAGCAAAAATAAGAGAACACATTAACATAGCACTGAAAATAATATCTAGTTAATTGCAAGCGCAGCTGCGAAATAATTGGTGCAAATTTACATGCGTGCCACAACTGTTTTACTGTACAACAATGAAAGACTGCAACTACAAAGGAGATTCTCTCTACAATTAAGCGCTAGCAATAAACAAAATCTACACTAATTACACAAACTACAAGAAAAAATCAGAAGATTCCAGTGAGGTATCCTCGGCTAAGGGTTGACATATGAAACGTCCCCTTAGAACAGTTTTAGAATTACTGTGCTGATAAACCTCTTACATTATTTGCCTTTCAAACAGCTGAGCAAAACTGAACGTACTCAAACATTCACTAAAGTGACAAACAATATTTTTAGCGCAACGCAATCTGACTTTCAAAAATCCCTACAAAAGAATGGCCTTGACTAACATTAACCTATACCTTTCACAAATCACTTACCTCACAAAAATCTTCGTTACTCAAGCTACAGCAATACAGCGAGCGCCACTACTGCCAGCTAAATAACAGATTCAAACTACGGAAGGCACTAACTACTAGTAGGCATAGTTAGCAAATGAAAGATTTTAATGGAGAACAAACAATGTATTTACCTTAATAGTCATCAAAAGTCATAATATATACAGCAGTTCATGACATCCATTTTTACGAATTTCAAAACTCGGCCATTTCTCTCCCCACATCCACCACTGCTGGCGGCTCACCTCCAACTGCGCAACGCTACGCGCTGTTCAAATCCAGCTGCCCAACACTACAATGGCAGACAACAATGCAAACTAGCCACAGATTGCACACAGCACAGCCAGTGATTTTCGTACAGAGCGCTACGTAACGTTGCCAATAAGAAAACCTAAACAGCCTACATACAGAACCAACTCATGAAAATGCATATGCGCAAACTGTGGAGATATTCAACAAGAAGCATTCAGTCTCCCTAAATGGAAGAGGCGGACAGTTGATGCCAATTTGCTTGAGTGGAATCAAATTTGTATATGTAATATATGCCACTGAAGAGCATCTGCTCATCCCCGTCCTTGTGGCTATGCTGAATGTGATCTATCAAAGAGCTATTGGTGCCTAACTAGGAGGATTTTAACAGCGACGTTACTTGTAAGCATATAGCTGAGGACTGCACCCATAGCCTCCAACGTGTAGAATGGAAGTGAGCATTAATCTTGAACATATGAAGAGGGAGAATACGGTCCTGCAAGTAAATGCTTTGCATTGAGATGCATTAAAGATGCATTGCACAAGGCATGGAAACATCTGTCACTGCTGGAACTGTATGTCATTTCTAAAACCTACATATAAGCTTCCACCCCGCAAGAGACAACTGCCTCCGATCCAGCAGACCAAAGAACTGACCTAGTTTGAGAGTTCACTGCTATAGGGTGCTGCAATAGACCACATGATCATGCAGTTCAGCCAATAGGAGCACAGCATCGTGATGACGTAGGCATGGTGTATATAAGGAGAGCCCAACAGCTGCTCAAAATTTGTCGCCGTCAGTCAGTCAGTCAGCCAGGATGATGAAGTGCCAGTCAACCCAGCACAACAGGAGGAGGAAGCAGCAGAAACGTAGGTATCTAGTTTACTGTATTATTATTATTATTATTTCTGTAGCAGCAACGTATGATGCTGATGATTATTATTCTCTCTCCACCAAATGTATCCACAGAGTCCTCATCCAGCCTGTCGGGTTCAGCACAAATTTTGGCAAGATCCAACCGGTCGCAACCAGCAAGTTCCACCCCAGCAAGATCCAGCCTGCCAAGACCAGCAAGTTCCATCCTATCGGGTCTCACGCACGGGGAGGCAGCAAGCTCCAGCCTGTCAGGATCTGCAGGTTCCAACCCACAGGGATCCACACCTGGGGCATCGGCGGATCCCCTAATGCAGCTTCTCAGCATGCTGAATCAGGACAATGAGACTCTATTGTTTGTGCTTCTCGATACTGTCGAGGGTGCAACATCGTCTGGGCTCCATCGTACACATCGTCCCCTTCACTATTCGCCTCATGCTACACCTTAACAATTAGCTGTTCAAAACGTCTTCATCTATGAATTGAAGTTTCTTAAGACTGTGGAGTGTCAGCTGTGTTAGTACTCGAAATTTGCCAAGGGACGTTAATTCGCGTTTTTTAGACTATGAGTGGAATGGACTCTGTCGCACAATAGCTTATATCAGGAGGCATATGACTACAGAATATGTTCTGGCCCAATCCTACCAGGACATCTACTCCTGAGGCCTAACTGTGAGTATATATTCAGTGTATGATGATGCTACACTAAGAACTAAATGTTCCAATGGGGAGAGTATCTCCATGCAGCACTCAGCAGTTGATAACTGGTTCAATCTGCACTCAGCAATAACTACTACGATGGAAAGACTAAATAGATGGCTCCCTTATGTTTAAGCTGTATACGTTGATATCATGAACTGGCTTCGCTCTTGTTACGTTCACACAGAAGATATGGATCACTGGTTCCGTACCTACATAGGTGCAGTGCCGAAGTCTCTCGTAGTTCATCGAGTACATGTGGAAAATTTTGAAATTAATTTTACTGGGGAAATACCAGACTATTGCAATGCACCGATATCGTTGCAGGATATACGTGCGGAATTTGAGGGAAATAAGAAGCAGCTATTTTCCAAATACTGCACTGCTGCTGCAACAATTAAAAAAAAAAAGAAGCAAGTGAATTATTTTGATGGTGATAATGCTATGTACAATTGTCAATCATGAATAAAGAAATATATTTACTATCTCAAATTTGCGTTTGTGTTATTTCTCTAGACAAACTGACCGTGCATGTAATGCTGCATGTGATTAACACATTTTCTCTTTTGTATAAAAACCTATTGCACGACAGGACCTAACACAGTAGATATCATGGCAGGGTGGGGTAAGCACCATCACGACAAGAACTTTACTGTGGGTAACTGGTCCTGTGACGATGAAGATCCACAGAAGAAGACTAAGAAGAATGTCATGCTCCTTCCTGACAGCATACGAGCTATAACTGTAGGTCCTTCAAACTGTGGCAAGACAAATCTTCTCATGGCTCTGCTAACAGAGACTGATGGAATTCGCTTAGAGCATGTCTACATATTCTCCAAACCATTATTTCAACCCAAGTATCAGTTACTGCAAGAGTAGAGTCAGTGTCGTCGTAACTGCCGTCTACTTCACGTCTGCTGTGCAGCGAGCTACCTTAATTTAAGTATTAACTGTATTTTTCTTACTTGTCACTTCTTCTTCCGTGTGTATTTGCTTTTAGGAAGCTTTAGTTGTCGAGTGCTATTAATAGTTCCATAGATTTCGTGTTTCTTTTGAATACAGTCAGAGAGAGTCCCTTTAGTCAGCCATAGTGCCAGTAGTGCTAGTGTTTGTTTTCAATACAGTCCAGAGACAGGTAGTGCTATTTTCATTGTTTTCTACAAGACGTGGCTAGCAACCACAGTTTAGTGAGTAAACAGCCGCCTTTAGTGAATTAGCAGTCTAGTTAAAGGTTGATTAACTCTCTTCAGTAAATTGATTCCTTAGGATGGATAGGATGTGTGACTGCTGTGTACGGACGCAGGAGGAGCTGGCCACTGTTCGTGAACAGCTGAGCGTGTTGATGGCTGCGGTCAGCCGTCTTCAGGCTGCTGCCTCGGAGTGTAGCGGCAGTGGGGAGTCTGGTGCGTCGCAAGGTACACCCCAGGTGTTACATGCTTCACCCACTGTCCCTGCTGTCGAGACATCTTCGCGGGTACTGGGCGCGGTTGGGCCACCCTCTCCCCAAGGGGAGTGGCGGGTTCAGCGGCGTTCGCGGCGCACGAGGCGGAGGGTCAATGTGGAGGCTGGCCGTGTGGCATCGCCCGCTCTGCCTGTGAGTGGACATGGCTGCTCCTTCAGCAAGGTCCGAGCAGGCACACGGGGGGAGGGGTTTATTAGTTATTGGGAGCTCCAACGTTAGGCGGGTGATGGAGACCCTTAGGGAAATAGCGGGAAGGTCGGGGAAGAAGGCCAGTGTTCACTCTGTCTGCTTGCCGGGGGGTCTCATCCGAGATGTGGAGGAGGCCCTACCGGCGGCGATAGAGGGCACTGGGTGCACCCGACTGCAAATAGTTGCTCATGTCGGCACCAATGACTCCTGCCGTCTGGGTTCAGAGGTCATCCTCAGTTCGTACAGGTGGTTGGCGGAATTGGTGAAGGCGGAAAGCCTCGCTCGCGTGGTGAAATCAGAGCTAACTATTTGTAGTATCGTTCCCAGAACCGATCGCGGTCCTCTGGTTTGGAGCCGAGTGGAAGGCTTAAACCAGAGGCTCAGACGATTCTGCGGAGATCTGGGGTGCAAATTTCTCGACCTCCGCTATCGGGTGGAGAAATGTAGGGTCCCCCTGAATAGGTCAGGCGTGCACTACACGCCGGAAGCGGCTACAAGGGTAGCGGAGTACGTGTGGAGTGCACATGGGGTTTTTTTAGGTTAGAGAATCCCCTCCCTAGGCCCGACAAGACGCCTCCTGAGACGCGGCAAGGTAGGAGTAGGCAAAATGCAACAGGGAATAACAATATTAATGTGCTAATAGTAAACTGCAGGAGCGTCTACAGAAAGGTCTCAGAACTGCTCTCATTAATAAACGGTCACAACGCCAATATAGTACTAGGGACAGAAAGTTGGCTGAAACCAGATGTAAACAGTAATGAAATCCTAAACTCAGATTGGAATGTATACCGCAGAGACAGGCTGGACAGTTAAGGGGGAGGCGTGTTTATAGCGATAAGAAGTGCAATAGTATCGAAGGAAATTGACGGAGATCCGAAATGTGAAATGATTTGGGTGAAGGTCACGGTTAAAGCAGGCTCAGACATGGTAATTGGATGTCTCTATAGGCCCCCTGGCTCAGCAGCTGTTGTGGCTGAGCACCTGAAAGATAATTTGGAAAATATTTCGAGTAGATTTCCCCACCATGTTATAGTTCTGGGTGGAGATTTTAATTTGCCGGATATAGACTGGGAGACTCAGACGTTCATAACGGGCGGCAGGGACAAAGAATCCAGTGAAATTTTTTTGTGCTTTATCTGAAAACTACCTTGAGCAGTTAAACAGAGAACCGACTCGTCTCGATAACATATTAGACCTTCTGGTGACAAACAGACCCGACCTATTTGAAAAAGTTAACGCAAAACAGGGAATCAGCGATCATAAAGCGGTTACGGCATCGATGATTTCAGCCCTAAATAGGAGTATTAAAAAGGGTAGGAAGATTTTTCTGTTTAGAAAAAGTGACAAAAAGCAGATTTGAGACTACCTGTTGGCTCAACACAAAAGTTTTGTCTCAAGGACAGGTAGTGTTGAGGATCAGTGTACAAAGTTCAAAACCGTCGTACATAATGCGTCAGATGAGTATGTGCCAAGCAAGATCGTAAGAGATGGAAAAGAGCCACCGTGGTACAACAACCGAGTTAGAAAACTGCTGCGGAAGCAAAGGGAACTTCACAGCAAACATAAACATAGCCAAAGCCTTGCAGACAAACAAAAATTACGCGAAGCGAAATGTAGTGTGACGAGGGCTATGCGAGAGGCGTTCAATGAATTCGAAAGTAAAGTTCTATATACTGACTTGGCAGAAAATCCTAAGAAATTTTGGTCTTATGTCAAAGTGGTAGGTGGATCAAAACAAAATGTCCAGACACTCTGTGACCAAAATGGTACTGAAACAGAGGATGACAGACTAAAGGCCGAAATACTAAATGTCTTTTTCCAAAGTTGTTTCACAGAGGAAGATTGCACTGTAGTTCCTTCACTAGATTGTTGCACAGACGACAAAATGTTAGATATCGAAATAGATGGATAGAAAAACAATTAAAATCGCTCAAAAGAGGAAAAGCCTTTGGACCGGATGGGATACCAGTCCGATTTTACACAGAATACGCGAAGGAACTTGCCCCCCTTCTTGCAGCGGTGTACCGTAGGTCTCTAGAAGAGCGTAGCGTTCCAAAGGATTGGAAAAGGGCACAGGTCATCCCAGTTTTCAAGAAGGGACGTCGAACAGATGTGCAGAACTATAGACCTATATCTCTAACGTCGATCAGTTGTAGAATTTTGGAACACGTATTGTGTTCGAGTATAATGACTTTTCTGGAGGCTAGAAATCTACTCTGTAGGAATCAGCATGGGTTTCGAAAAAGACGGTCATGTGAAACCCAGATCGCGCTATACGTCCACGAGACTCAGAGGGCCATAGACACGGGTTCACAGGTAGATGCCGTGTTTCTTGACTTCCTCAAGGCGTTCGATGCAGTTCCCCACAGTCGTTTAATGAACAAAGTAAGAGCATATGGACTATAAGACCAATTGTGTGATTGGATTGAGGAGTTCCTAGATAACAGGACGCAGCATGTCATTCTCAATGGAGAGAAGTCTTCCGAAGTAAGAGTGATTTCAGGTGTGCCGCAGGGGAGTGTCCTAGGACCGTTGCTATTCACAATATACATAAATGACCTGGTGGATGACATCGGAAGTTCACTGAGGCTTTTTGCAGATGATGCTGTGGTGTATCGAGAGGTTGTAACAATGGAAAATTGCACTGAAATGCAGGAGGATCTGCAGCGAATTGACGCATGGTGCAGCGAATGGCAATTGAATCTCACTGTAGACAAGTGTAATGTGCTGCGAATACACAGAAAGATATATCCTTTATCATTTAGCTACAAAATAGCAGGTCAGCAACTGGAAGCAGTTAATACCATAAATTATCTGGGAGTACGCATTAGGAGTGATTTAAAATGGAATGATCATATAATGTTGATCGTCGGTAAAGCAGATGCCAGACTGAGATTCATTGGAAGAATTCTAAGGAAATGCAATCCGAAAACAAAGGAAGTAGGTTACAGTACGCTTGTTCGCCCACTGCTTGAATACTGCTCAGCAGTGTGGGATCCGTACCAGATAGGGTTGATAGAAGATATAGAGAAGATCCAACGGAGAGCAGCGCGCTTCGTACAGGATCATTTAGTAATCGCGAAAGCGTTACGGAGATGATAGATAAACTCCAGTGGAAGACTCTGCAGGAGAGACGCTCAGTAGCTCGGTACGGGCTTTTGTCAAAGTTTCGAGAACATACCTTCACCGAAGAGTCAAGCAGTATATTGCTCCCTCCTAGGTATATCTCGCGAAGAGACCATGAGGATAAAATCAGAGAGATTAGAGCCCACACAGAGGCATACCGACAATCCTTTCCACGAACAATACGAGACTGGAATAGAAGGGAGAACCGATAGAGGTACTCAAGGTACCCTCCGCCACACACCGTCAGGTTGCTTGCGGAGTATGGATGTAATGTAGATGTAGTATTGGATGGGCTAATTGGAATAACGTACAGGGCATTCAGTGAAAGCGAATACCCTGAAGAAGTATAGCCAAAATCGGTGTTCATATTTGACGACGTAGCTGTTAAAAAGCAGTACCAAATCTGTAGATATTTCTACTTTGTTCGTCATATAGGTGTTGACATATTTTATCTGAGTGAAACATATTCCAGGATCCCAAAACAGTTGGTCGGGGATAACGCCAACCTCATTACAGCATTCAAACAAGACAATCTCAATTTAAAACACATTTACCAAGCTCATGTGGGGACTGGCATGTCATATAATGAATTTATAAAGAGATGTGGAGATTGCTGCAAGCACTCACAGTACGGGTTTCTCATAGTTGATAAGACTCGAAAACTAAATGACGGTAGGTACAGTCAGAACTTCCAGGGGTTTCGTACAAAATAGGTGAATTCATCATTCGTTCGCACGCATCATTTGTAGGGCGCTCAGTCTGAAACGTTAGGTTTACATTGACAAAATGCCCGCATGTATGCTGATATGAAATTTCAAACTCTTAGGACTTGAAGGACAATCAGAAAGTTTTTGCGCATGACCAATACCGGCTAGAGAAAAGAATTAGAGCAATTGAAGGGAAAATAAAGCTGAGATTCTTATTATTGACGAAGATGGGGAGCAGGATCCGGGAAATGAGAAGAAGAACAAAGCATATATTAAGCTTAAAGCTGTTCGAGAGAAATTACGTTTGTTGAGGATGGGGTATATGGAGAGGGAGCAAACACTAAGAGAGACATTTAGGCCAGTTACCAAATCTATCGGAAAGCTAGCATCACGAGATGATGGCAATGTTGAGAACGATCCAACAGCTGACCTCACTAACCTGTACACGACGAGGATAGACAGAACATTCGGTGCCAGCGAGGAGAGACCGTACAGGCTCGGCTCTCAGTCTGATCGGGGGCAAAGAGTTTAAAAGAACACCTGGCTTAATGAAACTCATCTTCCTAAGAGCGTCAAAAAACTTAAAATACTCTGCCAGTGATTGCAAGGCCTTAGGAGAAATGCTAAAGTTGACTGAAGTATATAGGAAGGCAAACGGAACACTGAAACGCCCGCAAAACTCTAAATACACTAGCATTATAAAACCTTCACTGAATGAGCAACCCGAAAGCATTTGTGAAGGTCTTGACATTCAACATAAAGAGTGAGCAGCCAATCCTCCCCCCTCCCCCCTTATCTGCATACGGGATGGTCCATTGATAGTGACCGGGCCAAATATCTCACAAATTAAGCACCAAACGAAAAAAATAGTGAGCCATATGTTTGTGACTATTACAGCGCCATCTAACACAAAGCGAAAAAAGTGGTCCAACTAAAACATTCATATTTCTTTACGTACTACACGAATATGTAGTAAAAATGGGGGTTCCTATTAAAAAAAAACGCAGTTGATATCCGTTTGACCTATGGCAGCACCATCTAACGGGCCAACCATAGCGCCATCTGGTTTCCCCCTTCAAGCTAGACAAGTTTCGTTATTTGTAGTTTTTTCGTTTGACGCTTATTTCGTGAGATATTTGGCCCGGTCAAAATCAATGGACAACCCTGTATATATTATGATGAGGCAGATGAACTAATACACTCCTGGAAATTGAAATAAGAACACCGTGAATTCATTGTCCCAGGAAGGGGAAACTTTATTGACACATTCCTGGGGTCAGATACATCACATGATCACACTGACAGAACCACAGGCACATAGACACAGGCAACAGAGCATGCACAATGTCGGCACTACTACAGTGTATATCCACCTTTCGCAGCAATGCAGCCTGCTATTCTCCCATGGAGACGATCGTAGAGATGCTGGATGTAGTCCTGTGGAACGGCTTGCCATGCCATTTCCACCTGGCGCCACAGTTGGACCAGCGTTCGTGCTGGACGTGCAGACCACGTGAGACGACGCTTCATCCAGTCCCAAACATGCTCAATGGGGGACAGATCCGGAAATCTTGCTGGCCAGGGTAGTTGACTTACACCTTCTAGAGTACGTTGGGTGGCACGGGATACATGCGGACGTGCATTGTCCTGTTGGAACAGCAAGTTCCCTTGCCGGTCTAGGAATGGTAGAACGATGGGTTCGATGACGGTTTGGATGTACCGTGCACTATTCAGTGTCCCCTCGACGGTCACCAGTGGTGTACGGCCAGTGTAGGAGATCGCTCCCCACACCATGATGCCGGGTGTTGGCCCTGTGTGCCTCGGTCGTATGCAGTCCTGATTGTGGCGCTCACCTGCACGGCGCCAAACACGCATACGACCATCATTGGCACCAAGGCAGAAGCGACTCTTATCGCTGAAGACGACACGTCTCCATTCGTCCCTCCATTCACGCCTGTCGCGACACCACTGGAGGCGG
The DNA here is from genome assembly GCF_023864275.1 of Schistocerca cancellata. Lineage (NCBI taxonomy): Eukaryota > Metazoa > Arthropoda > Insecta > Orthoptera > Acrididae > Schistocerca > Schistocerca cancellata. The sequence continues at coordinate 524,918,675 of NC_064627.1, forward strand.
GCTGCACGATGTTGGGGCGTGAGCGGAAGACGGCCTAACGGTGTGCGGGACCGTAGCCCAGCTTCATGGAGACGGTTGCGAATGGTCCTCGCCGATACCCCAGGAGCAGCAGTGTCCCTAATTTGCTGGTAAGTGGCGGTGCGGTCCCCTACGGCACTGCGTAGGATCCTACGGTCTTGGCGTGCATCCGTGCGTCGCTGCGGTCCGGTCCCAGGTCGACGGGCACGTGCACCTTCCGCCGACCACTGGCGACAACATCGATGTACTGTGGAGACCTCACGCCCCACGTGTTGAGCAATTCGGCGGTACGTCCACCCGGCCTCCCGCATGCCCATTATACGCCCTCGCTCAAAGTCCATCAACTGCACATACGGTTCACGTCCACGCTGTCGCGGCATGCTACCAGTGTTAAAGACTGCGATGGAGCTCCGTACGCCACGGCCAACTGGCTGACACTGACGGCGGCGGTGCACAAATGCTGCGCAGCTAGCGCCATTCGACGGCCAATTCCGCGGATCCTGGTGTGTCCGCTGTGCCGTGCGTGTGATCATTGCTTGTACAGCCCTCTCGCAGTGTCCGGAGCAAGTATGGTGGGTCTGACACACCGGTGTCAATGTGTTCTTTTTTCCATTTCCAGGAGTGTAGATAGATGGTTCAAATGTCTCTAAGCACTATGCGACTTAACAGCAGAGGTCATCAGTCGCCTAGACATAGAACTGTTTAAACGTAACTAACCTAAGGACATCACACACATCCATGCCCGAGGCAGGATTCGATCCTGCGACTGTAACAGTAGCGCGGTTACGGACTGAAGTGCCTAGAAACGCTCGGCCACAACGGCCGGCTTAATGGACAGACTTCGGCTGTTGGTGTCTTCAGCTGCAGCAGGTAATACATTACATTCTAATGAGGTTGTATAAATAATTTCAGAACGTAGAGAAAGAGGAATTATCGAATAATGATAATAGTAATGAAAGAGTAGTTCAGGAGCTTCACAAACCAGCACGCAGAATATAACCTCCCAGAAATGTGATGATTAAATGACTGGATGACTTAAGGCAGGCGGATCTTGTGCATATGGGTCTGTACAAGGTTTCAATTATATTTTAATGGTCGTTGATACATATTGTAAATTCTCATGGGCATTACCAGTGCTGTGAAAACAAAGACAGGGAGAGATGTTGCTGTGGTGTTCGAGTGTTTGCTACAAACAGGAACGAATCGATGTGCGGACTACCTTCAGACCGATGATGATGGGAGTTGTACAACGAACATTTTAAGGCTGTGATGGAGTGGTACAGAATACACCAGTACTCAACGTTTACCCACCTGAAATCGAGTACTTTGCAGCGTCTGAACAGAAAAGTGAAAGTTCAGATGTGGAAGCGATTTAATCTTCGTGGCTCGTACAAGTGGACGGATTTCCTACCGCAGATAATAGCAAGTTATAATGAACCAAACATAATACAATAAAAATGAGACCGATTGATTTTCGTGATAATTCAGTCATGGTATCGGTATATTTCCACATTAAAATGCTGGATCCACGCACACAAAGGTGACTTTGTACGTATTTCAAAGCACAAGATCGCATTTGGGAAATCGTACCTACCAGACTGCTCAGCTGAAATATTCACAGTCTAAAAAGTGCTGAGGATAAATCCCCGAACATTTATCTTAAAGGATAGCATGGGTGAAGAAATTGCAGGATGCTTTTACACAGAGGAATTGCAGCAGTGCTCTGTACCAGATGTATTCCTCATCGAACGTGTAATAGGACGTCGTGGGAATAAGGCGCTAGTTCAACGGTAGGGATTTCCTTCATCAGAAAACAGCTGGATTGATGCTGACGAATTAGTGTATAATAGGATGCGTAGACCTCAATCACCTCAGTAGCGTACAATGCATTATAGGAGACACACCAAAACAAGAGGTGGAGGTGGTATTCTCGACAAATTACCAGTTGAATTACACATTCCTGGATGTAAGTTCTGAGGACCAGGAACAAAGCTTCAGAAGCGCTTGGCACATGGCAATAGAGGTATTAACCCACTCGACGAAGCCTACCTGGAGCACAACCTAGCCTACGCCGCAAATAAATATCTCCCACATGTCACGTCGCAGACAGAATTTTAGCTAATAGAGCCGAAGAAATCAGACGAAGAAAAGATATTGTTGTAAGTCAACATGTGGCTGCATTCCTTGTTGATAAAACCATGCGTGGTAAAATTAAGTTAGGCTTCGGACTGATGAATTTCGAACGAATTATGAAAGCAGCGCGGCCCGCTTTGGTGAACAAGAAATCAGGCTGTCTGAAAAGCTATATTCTCACATCGATGTGTGCAGCTAAGCATGCAATGTTGAGTAAGAAGAAGAAGAAGAACGATAACAAGCAGGGTTCAGTTAAACCACCTCGTGTTCTACCTTTACCCAATACAGCAGACGAAATTATTCCGTTCCTCGTTCCAGATCTTGCGGCTCTATCAGCAGAAGGCTCACTCACAGGAGGGGCTGCAGCTGTAGCGAAAACGGCCAAGAGTGCTCAAAACGCCCAAGTACAGCCAGAGGAGGCAAGAAGGCATAATCGTGTCATGGAAGCTGCAGCCGTTGGAAAGGGTCTATACTTGAAACCGTACAAGAAAGGACTGGGCCTCTTCATAAATAAAAAAAAAAAACATCTTTTAGCTATTCTAACTGATCAAGCGCTCACAAATAAAGATCTCCTTAAGGTTGTTAATGAAAAACTCCACATTCCAGGATTCCATGGTGTCTTTATGCGAGTTGCATTATCGAAGTTCTAGGCGCGCAGTCCGGAACCGCGCGGCTGCTACGGTCGCAGGTTCGAATCCTGCCTCGGGCATGGATGTGTGTGATGTCCTTAGGTTAGTTAGGTTTAAGTAGTTCTAAGTTCTAGGGGACTGATGACCACAGATGTTAAGTCCCACAGTGCTCAGAGCCAGCCATTATCGAAGACAATGTAGCGAACTAATGAATGCGGAATTGTGAATTTAGGTGTTGCAGACGGTCCAGGAAAGCATTGGGTGTCATATCTGAAGAAAAATGCGAATACATTTTATTATTTCGATTAATGTGGAGGTTAATAGTCACCTAAAGAGGTGCAACGATACTTCACCAGCAAAAGATGAGCCTCCTACAATTTTCAGCGATATCAGGACTTTAACACATACTTGTGTGGACATCTCTGCATCATGTTCCTCCTCCAGTCCTTCATGAAACAGCATGTAAAACTACACCAAAGATAAGTGCATGCTCAACCTCCATGACAGTTGATGTATATAAGAGCCATCATTGAACGTCCCCCCCCCCCCCCCCCCACCAGTCCACCCGTCACCCGCTTCCCCTTAGTTGAAGCTTGGATGCGATGTCGTACACTCTGTCGTTAAAAGAACGAGGAAATTACTTTTCTCCGATTGATTTCAGTTCTGGTGGTTGGAATATTACGCTGATAGCTCTGGAGACGTATAACAGCATCCCAAATATCGCAAAGGCCAAAAATAAACAGCATCTGGCAAGTGACGGCCAGAAGGAGATTCTAGAAATAGTCTGATGCCTACAGCATTGAAGATTTAAACCAAGTCTTAAAACACTTTGGAAAAGAAATTGAATAACGCGCAAACAAAAATCCGCTTAAATCTTAAATGCGAACAGAGAATGCGACGATCGACTTTAGACAGAACAGTTCAATAGGTTTGCGAAAGACCGAATTTTGGTGAAGAATTCCAGTAAATTTTACGCATCAGATCAGGCTGTGGACATACTACGTCATCCCAACGCACGTTGAATGTAATATAACTACAAACTCATATCTTAGCGATAAGTTGACTCACTCTATTTACGGATTCTTCCCTACATTTGAAACCGGGTATAAGATAGTTCAAACCCACACAAACGCGATATTCATCCTGGTGACAGTTCAGACATTGGTCAGACATTGGACTTCCAGGAACTACGTATTGTGGACCAGAATAATAGACTTGTCGACTTTCGGGGAGAAGAAATCATTTTAGGTCTGCATCTAAGACAAGATGGGGGAAAGATATAAAGCTAGCACGCAGAGCTCACAGTCAGTTAGCGTGCCACAGAAGCGCCAGGTGATAACACGCCTTAATTACGAGTTCCTTATTTCAATTGGTCTCAAGTCGTGCCATGACGTCACTCAACGTAACGTAGTCAGTCGAGTATGATGATCGAATTATACGTCATGAATTCCACTCACATAAGGCCTACGCTTCCACCACATTTAACAAAAATGATGAAATTAGGATTGTTATTCAACACCAGGACGATTTAACACTACCTTGCAAGAACTTCTTACATCTGGACAGCACATTTAAGAAAACTGATGGCGCTCGGGTAAATCTCTAGAAGCTGACAAGTAATGCTCCAGTATTCCTGTTTCAAGGGATCCGTTATGAACTTAATGGAATAGAAATCGATCGCGCACACAATATCGGGCTCGTATCAACCCTTAAGACGTACGTTTCAGCCTCAACCTCTGATTCGAACAGCTTGGAAAATGCAGGCTAATTCATAGACGCACCAGATGTCGGATACTGTTGATTTACTGCTTGGATGCCTCTAAAAATGCTTATGGGTTACTATGAGGACATGCAGCGGAAAATTATGAACGACAACAGGAACTTATTTTGGTGCGGAGTGCAAGTGATGTCAATTCATAAACTGAAACAGAGGCAGAGGACATCGAAATTAAGATTAATAGCGTAGCATGGAAAATGCCTCACACCAGTGCTGCTGACAAGGACTTCCTGAAATTTTGAAAAGTCCTGAATGCCGGCACTTACCTGCCGCAAACTTTCAGGTCATGGGAGCTTTTTGAATACCCTGCCTTACCTACAGCATCAACACATACGTGGGCTATTAAAACATCAGTTCCATTGGAGGCACCTCGAGTCATCATACTTGCATCTCAAACTCAAAGGCGACGGAGCGTATCAAAAGACTCAAGTGAATTTGAGCACTGCAAGTTAACTAACGCCAGAGTCTACTTGAATTCTGAATACAATCCATACTAGAATTTACATCTACAATGGGACGGCAATGTATACAGTCTAGCATGTGACACGTATTCGAGATTCCGTGCATCTTACTATGAAGAAGTTGAAAATGAGAGATGTCTACTCAGTCCACAGATTTTCAAGAAGTTGTCACCAATAATCGTGATTGACTGCTCAAAACAGAATGAGATTATTATATCAGGACCGGTAGATGTATGGACTGAATATGAATCTACAACAAACTTCCCAGATCACGCTGCAGCTTATGCTCTAGTCCTGCATGATCGTGTGTATAACTATTGTTCACTCACAGCTGTTGTACAGCAAGTTGTATAAATTAATAGGTGCTCTGCTAGCTCCAGAACGGTTCACGATGTTACCCCAGGGTGTAAGGATCTCAGCTGACGTTCAAGGGTTCTGTTACAACGAACACAATCAATTCATAATAAATTCATAATAAAGACCGTGCAATAATAGCCTTCACACAAAGTGATGGAATAATAGAAACATTCGCAGCAAGCGTCGCATCGCAGAAACCTTTCAAGGATGTGAAGTGCGTTAAAAAAAGAGTAAGTGCAAAGTGGCTAAAACGTTTGTTTCATGGACTCCACTGGGACGATCCTGGTATACCTTATAAAGAAATGATGAGGTCACTTCGAATATTCGATCATCCTGAGACCATCATCTACGTCAAAAGTAAGGAGAAGATCAATGGAAGCAGCGAATCTTCAAGTTTGCATCTATTCAAGACCTGGAATCCTACAGGTGTCCTGCTATCCATAAGCTCAACAAGAAGAAGGTGTGTGGAAATAGTGTTGCGTCTGCTTAAGAAAATGTAAAATTACTTTTAAGTTAGATTAATGAAAATAGATGAATTTTCTACCTCATATTTTCTTTTTTACTATCTAGCTCCTACTTATATAGCACTTAGCTTTGCCCAGATCCTTTATCTGTGCCTTTGTTGAAGCAAAGGAGATACAATTTTAGCCATGTTTGCTACACGTCTTTGGAAGCGGACACTATCACACGCCACCTGTTCCCAGAAACCTAAACGTGCAGCACGATTGGCGAAGTCCCATGCAATCAATAAATATATTTTGGTATCTACTATCTTACACTTCTACTCCTTAATAATAGCATTCATCTTCAGAAAAGTAATGTCATTTGAAACACGCACAGCCTTTATATGTTGTTGTTGTTGTGGTCTTCAGTCCAGAGACTGGTTTGATGCAGCTCTCCATGCTACTGTACCCTGTGCAAGCTTCTTCATCTCCCGCTACCTACTGCAACCTACATCCGTCTAAATCTGTTTAGTGTATTCATCTCTTGGTCTCCCTCTACGATTTTTATCCTCTGCACTGCGCACCAATACTAAATTGGTGATCCCTTTATGCCTCAGAATATGTACTACCAACCAATCCCTTCTTCTAGCCGAGTTGTGCCACAAATTTCTCTTCTCCCCGATTCTATTCAGTACCTACTCATTAGTTTCGTGATCTACCCATCTAATCTTCAGCGTTATTCTGTAGCACCACAGTTCGAAAGCTTCTATTCTCTTTTTATCTAAACTATTTATCGTCCACGTTTCACTTCCATAGATATCAACACTCCATACAAATACTTTCAGAAACGACTTCCTGGCACTTAAATCTATACTCCATGTAAACAAATTTCTCTTCTTCAGAAACGCTTTCCTTGCCATTGCCAGTCTACATTTTATATCCTCTCTACTTCGACCATCATCAGTTATTTTGCTCCCCAAATAGCAAACCTCATTTCCCTACTTTAAGTGCCTCTTTTCCTAAGCCTTTATGTCCCCTATAGCCTTTATATACATAATCCAATAGGGGATAGGGGTTTGGTAAATAACAACAAAGACTTACGGCGACTAATTATTTTTTTTATTTATTCAGTTCATCCAAATACAATACAGTTCTTGAGGTACAATGTAGTTTTTGAGGTATAATATAGTATTCTTGTGGTACAAATTGACTCCGCTTTTTCAATGCAAATATACTTTTACTTACACCCTTCAACATTAATACTGGTAGGAATTTTTTTATATAAATCTACGCTAAAAGCTAATGCGGAGATAAGTTTCTTTACTATTGCAGCTAAATCCACAGCTCCAGTAGCATCGCTCTTACAATAATTCTGATGGAGTGTGCACCCTTACAATATAATTTCATCAGTCAACAATAGCAAAAAATTTTCGAATAACAATTCTGAAGGACTGAGAGCTATATATACACTTAAAAGCTATTCTGACTTGGATGGCTAGCGGCAGGAGAAAAGCTTAAAATCTGTTCTATTTACAACACCCACATGGTGTGTATATATACCTAAAGGCTACAGAAACATTGCCTATGAACAAATAAATCAATATATGAATTTTTTTCCTCTATTAATTTTTTGTTTATACTTTTTCTTTCTTTCACACACACACACATGTATATACATACATAGAGAGGGAGAATGTATGGAAAAGAAAGGATAAAAAGAACAAAATTTATATTTGTAAATGAACACCATGTGTGTGTGAAAGAAAGAAAAAGTATAAACAAAAAATATATACATGACACACACACACAAAATTACTTACACTATGATAGAAGGGTCATACTACTACCCTGCAGACACTCTCACTCTCTAGCTCTCTCGCTCTCTGTCTCTCTCTGTCTCTCTCTCTCTCTCTCTCCCACTCTCACTCTCTCTCTCTCTGACACTATCACTCAATCACAGACCTCCACCACTTCTCTCGCTACAAGTCACTAGTGTGAGTATGGGAAAGTTTCAATCCCGTCATTACAAATGACGACAGACCGATTTTAGACTGCAGCACTGTGTTCACCTCGTGTCCTCTCGATCGAATACTGGTCTGTCGTGCCATATATGGTGGTTGGTATGCCGCACCACGAACACAGATGCACAGATCCCGCAAATAGTCTTCGATAGAGACGGCTCCCGGTGCCATACGATGCCCACCCTTAGCTCACACCTTTCAATGTGCAATACGCACACATTTTGAGTGTAGACCTACAAACTCCGTAATCGGCAATCCATTCGTCTCGTCCTTTGTAAGACGGATAACCTTCTTCTTCTGTGCAATAATACCATAAGGATTATCAGTCATGTATGAGGACGTGTCCGATTCATTACCGTGGCACCCCAATACTTCATATGGACTGCAGCTCTTCACCCAATAGATGAAGCTATCCGTATCCATATAAAGAAATTTAGGATCTACAAAATGAGTTTTGGTAAACTCATAATGAAAGCGGTACATGTGGAGTTTAGATAGGTCTAGTATGAACATCCTTACGCAAATAGGTTACGTAAACTCTACTGCAGTATTCGCCATCTACACAGCAACAAAGGTCTTACTGAGTATGGTGACCCACTTAAAATTTGGTCTGGCAATGCATTTTCTCACGCCATAACGCCGATCCCAACAAATTTCACGTCATTCCATCAAATTCTCTATTGTTTTACCGAAAATTGAATTACTCCTCATTTATAAAAATCTTTTTCAAAGTGATTGTAACCAGCTCCATACCCAAGCTGACACAGTGCTGGAGGTTAAGATAATGAATAATGTATCTCCACTTATCACCCAGCATTGTCCTCAGTTTTGGCGTGGAGCCTCCTTGCAGAGCTAGTTGCTCTGGACACAGCGGTAAATCGGCGTGTGCTTAGTGCAAACTAATGGGGTATGTGAGTTCTGTCTCCACCACATACCCTACATGAGAATCAGCTGTCATAACCCCTCCCCCCTCCCACCCACATGGTATTTCCACTTAATACCTTGCATTCGTCATTGGGCACCCATCAAGACTCACCAATTGGCACTGATGGCTGCATGGTGTGCCCATATAAGTTATTCACATCCAGATACATGATGTAACTCGAATCAAGGGATGCAATGAACCTGTCACCCATCCACGGGTTATTTGCCTTCACATGCCTATGGACACATTGAGAAAGCCCTCAGGGATGCCTCGTTCAAAGAAAAGAAATATGTCATCATCGGTCAATAATTCAATGCAGCACTTCGTTTTCTTGAGCACTGCATCCCAAGACGACCCCGGTGCCTTATAATAAAAGGAGGGATGCAGAGGATACGTGGTCAGGCATAGACTCCAGAATTTCTCGAAAACGTCCACAAGCAAGCGCACGTCTGTGTCTATGTAAAGCCGTGCATACTCCCCTGAGGTTGCAATATTGAATTCCCGTCAGACATTCACGGCATGCTCATACTCTGCATCCATTATGGCATCGCCTGTAAGGTTGCTGGAGAATGCAGTTATGTTGGGTAGCCTGGTATAATTGTGTTTCGCCATACTATCTACATACTCATATGGGAAAACCGCCTTCCTAATCACAAGTTGGAGCTTTTCCTCGTCAGGAAATAGCTCAAGTGACAAGCATATTCCCCGAAGTAGAGTTTCAACGAGTTTCTGGAGTGGTGCCATCATAAAACGTGGCGTATTAAGGAAGTGGAGAGTAATTCTTGGCGTCATTCGTTTGGAGAATGAAAGTGTTTCTTGACGGTCTCAGGTAAGACACCGACCTGACTTTTCTCCCAACCGATATCACCCAAGTGCTCAGCTAAAGAGTGAGCGTCATACTCACTTAAATTGTGGAAGGAAACGGATATGTGTCTAGGTAGCTGGAACTTCAAATTCCACACATTGTGAGCTGTGCAACGTAACTTCCCCATAAGATGGCAGTGGTCCCTATTAGGAGTTTCAGCTTTTCTGTCTAATGGCAGCCCGCAAATATGACAATCAACTGTATTGTTATACAAATATCCATTCTCCTACGATTTGGTCATGGGAACTATACACAGTAAAGCTTATCAACATCCCATGAAAGTTTTTTGAGCTCAGTGAGAAGTCAAACGCAGGATTATCCCTGACGTAAGATTTGTAGCGGTTAAGACTGGAATCATACAATGTAGTACACTGCAATATATGGTGCATGTTTTTCTGTAAAGGTTGTGCGTGAGGCTATAGGATCACATTCACAGCGGGTCACAGGGGCAAGGAGTCATTCAAAGCTGGTGTACACCACAAACAGGCATCGCTCCTGGAGGTAATCATTCTGGAACTTAATGAATTTGTTGTCCTCAGTAGGCATAATAGAAAGTACCGGTTCCTTGCAAGTGCAGTCTACTAGATGCGCCACTAATAACTTGGCTGAGGAGAAATAATTGAGGCACGTTAAGCAAGTATGCTGCTTACCATTATGATTACGTAGGTGGAAAGGACTCCGGATGGGTCATTGATCCCAGCATAGCATTAATTATCACCTTCGGAGAAGAGCAGCATGTTTACATGCGACTTATGCTCACCGGCATGTTTTGAGAAATGGAGCGGGCCGACGACAATATGTTTGTCTTGCCCATCTGACTTGCTTTTCTTCTTCAGGCCATGAACATGAACCGATATACCGGTATTCTGCGCCTCAAATTTAGGTATTCCTGTATCTTGATGGGAACACTATACCATGAATGTTATAACACCCACGAATACTATCACCTACATCATACGTACTTGCATGCTCAGGATGATCCCTTCGATCGTACTATCTTTTGGAAGCCAGGAATGACCATGCAAAACAAGCGTGATCATTTCTATTTTTGGCATTAATGCATGCCCTCTTGTGAGCTATATCTTTAGGGTACTTGATGTAGCTTGACCCTCCATTTACCAGATCGTAGACATATGTATTCAGCTGAATGATTTAACTGACCCTCTGACTTCCATCTCGGAAAACAAGGACAGTATAGCACTCCAGGAGGGTTTACGAAACCACTCAACGATTGCTGTGCTCCGCCTTATCACGCCATCCCCTCCCCCCGCCTCCCCAAAGATGGCGAAGAGTTATCTCTTCAACACCTGATGCAGCTTTTTTTTTGGGGGGGGGGGAGGGGTTGCGATATTTCGATGCAAAGCACTGCACTGCATTTAATGACGGGATACCACATCATTGACTACGTTGAGGAGCTCCGTTTCCATGACAAGAAGGCACGCATTTAGAAAACCTACAGGGCCGCGGTACCCTCCTGCCGGGTTCTCAATCCTGGTGAAAGAGATTCGCTCCTCAAAAGCGTCTGCAATCACTGGGTATTCTAACTGCAGTGAGGTATCACTGACCGGATGCCCTTCACTAAATGGACGGGAGAGGGAAGTGCCACTAGCCATGGGTTCACTATCGTTACTACTACTACTACTACTAATACCAGGTTGAGCTTGCAATGTGGTCTGCAGTACCTGGCGGTGGGTGGGCCGAGCCAGTGCTGAGGCGCGGTGTCAAGCCAGTGGGATCAGCTGGACCTATTTCTGGGTGGGTCGTAGTTGATAATGCTGGCCTGAGGCTGCAGACTCTCCCCGGAATTGGCAAGTCCACCACCACCAATTGCTGAGGCGTCGGGGGTCGTCTGGTGCTGCTGCCTGGCACCTCCACTGGCGACCAAGGGTGGGGCAGAAGCGTGGTGGGGACCTCACCATGGCTGACTCCATGATGTGCAGGTCCACACGGATTGAATGTCGGTCGATAGCTTCATGGTGATGGCATCGACGCACGGCTCCGCTCGCCCTACTGCAGCTCTAATGACAGTGTGCCACGACCCGACATGTCCTACGACCATCTAATGCTTCATCTGTGTGAAAAAAGTATATCATTATAGAGCATGTTTGGATAGTTATAAATAGACTGGTATGGAAGTATGAATGATAGTAAGAATATGAAATCTCTAATAATAGTCACTTTGTTCGTTCCAAGACCACGGCTCAGTCACAGCAGCCAGACCTTCATCATAAATTTCGGGAACGAAGTCCCCATCTGCCGCAAACTTGACGTGGATAAATACATCGTGCTGAAATTGCGCATTTAAATCGCCGAGCCGATCCAAATCACCTGTAGCAAAAAGAAAAAGAAAAAAATTAGAATTAGAGAAAATATATGCACAGAAAAATATGTATTTACATATCGATGGAACCTAATCTTAAGCAGGAGAGATGGCTAGTCCCCCTGGCGAAGAAGAATACCTTGGTCTAAATTAGAGGACTGGAATGCATCCGATACAACTATAACAACAATGAAATATACGTTATATTACAGTATTTGCACACTCGAAATATTACGAAAACACCAAAAAATTTCATACGTCTCTGAGCTGACGGGGTCGGTTTCCCCCTTCCCAGCCCATCATCCAGTGTGTCCAGCAACTGAGCGAAGAATGCTGAAATGAGGAGAAAAACAAATTCAATATCAATGCCGCACAGAGCAGTTCTGTATTCTAAACGGGGCTTCACATACTAAATAAAACTCATACTAAAATAATAACTTATATGGGTCCTTGTTCACGCAAGGGCGCTACCCTTCACCACTGCAGTTTGCTGAAGATCTCTTCATGATAATTGCGAAAACGAAACGCAGACAAAAGGACTGGCTGACTGTATCGGAATGAGGAGGATCACTAGGATGCTTGGGTTTAAATAGGATGGGAGAGCATGCTCCCACGAGACCAAGACGCTAACCAATAGGCGTTCGTTTCCTGGGTTGAGCCCACTAGCATCCCTGTCCACTGGAACATGAACTAGCCAGATGCGTCCAAAACCTCGAAGACACCTGAGTCTCTGATTATTGGATTTACAGCGATGGAATTCATACTATGAATAAGGATGCCATTTTGGATACACGCTGGATGCTATTGATTTCAGCCTCTGCATCTGGAGTCATTATGTGTATTATGAGCTCAGTGCATTCACCAGATATTTCAGCTGCGGAGAATGCAATTAGAGCTCTGAACACTTTAGAAATATTGTGGATGGAGGAAGGGTATTTTTTTTACAACCATACTGGATACGATAATGTTTTCAACACTTATTGTGCGGCTGATGAGATATTGCATCTCCCTCGTAGTCTGCGAGCTTCGTGACTTTTCAAAAGAAATGTTCAAATGTGTGTGAAATCTTACGGGACTTAACTGCTAAGGTCATCAGTCCCTAAGCTTACACACTACTTAACCTAAATTATCCTAAGGAGAAACACACACCCATGTCCGAGGGAGGACTCGAACCTCCGCCGGGAGCAGCCGCACAGTCCGTGACTGCAGCGCCTGAGACCACTCGGCTAATCCCGCGCGGGCGTGGTTTTTCAACGGAGTATTTTATATAGGAGAAATTCTATGTTGCTGGTATTAACACTAATGTTTCTTACATTTAGCTTAGCTTTGTAAACTACAGCATTTCCTTCTCTTCCTGCTTTCTTTGCGTGTTTGCTTACGATTTGCTAACTCTGCCCACATTCGTTTCTTTTAACGTGTGTCAGGCCGCTGAAGACATCGACGTTGAGAGCCCGTAAGCCCCAAGACACACACACACACACACACACACACACACACACACACACACACACACACACACACACACACACATAGCTTCGTAAACGCTTAAGTAAATGATTTACAAAGTCTTCAGATGATAGAACGGAGAATTTTACTATTTAGGAAAGGTATACAGTGCAAAAGATGAAATTTCAAGTAGCGCTGTCGCTGGAATCGACGGCTTATATGAACGCTGATAGTTAAGTAAAGTATTCTGCCACGATGCTGGAAAATTATTACGTCGAATTTCTCGAAACGTATAGTTCTAACTAAATTTGAACACGTTTGTAAGTGACCGGTTTCGACAGCAACTGTGGTCATCTTCAGACCTACAAGTCAAATACAAAGTTTGATCAGAGGGCTACATACATTAAAGGAAAATATATGAAGCTACATTGCTATAAAACGATTAATTACCAATGAGCAAGGAGAAACCAGTGCTTGTCTTATTATATCTACTGGAGGCTCCGCCTCCTTCTGAAAGAATAACGTCATCACTAACCAATGGGTTATAGGTCGAATCACAACGTACAATTTCTTAGTTAAAAGAACATTGACAAGAAAGAAAAATAAACACACCTAAAACTTAGCTTGTTCAACAGCTATTGTCAGTTAAGAAGCGTTAAAAATATTTAAACATGTGACATAAATGAATATCGCTTTGACAGGTAAACTAGTGGTTGCCATGGTGAGGATGGACGCCATTCCAAAGATGTGGCAGGAGGCTACTTTCCAACGAAGTTGTTGTGAAAATCGAATCGCCAACACTGTCACTTCAGACGACATACTACTGAGCAGCAGCATATTTTTATGGAAACGATAGACGGTATATCAGGGCGCTTTCCTTAGCGATGACATCATTCTGTCAGAAGTGGGTGGAGCCTCCAGGATATGTAGTAAGACTGCACTGGTTTCTCCAGTAGTGGTTTACCTCCAGAAGGAGATTCTTGCTCATCGGTAATTCATCGTTTTATAACTTTGTAGCTTTATATATTTTTCTTTAATGTATGTAGCCCTCTGATTTAACTTTGTATTTGGCTTTTAAGTCTGAACATGACCACAGTTGTGATCGAAACTGGTCACCAGAATAAATAATTTGTGGTCAAGACTGTTTCTGATAGTAACTAATAGTAGTAACATTGATCACTATTTGCTCCCACAAAGTATTCAAAAGTAATTGCTATACGAGGGTTGGAACTTTAATAATGGCAACTACTTATTTTTAGATTGTACAAAATAAATACGTCTTTCAAAGTTTTATTGACCTTCACAGTAGTCACCATCATTGTGTATAACCCGTTGCCAGCGATGTGGAAGTCGTAGGATACTCTCAGCAGTGCCAGTTATGTTGACAGTTCGATCGGCGCGGTCTATTGCCACACGATTTTTTAGCAGTTCCGAAGCGAATGTCTTGAAGTGATTTCTTCAGTTTAGAAATCGAGTTTAACTCACGAGGGCTTAAGTCAGGGGAGTGCAGAAGGTGGTATACCACTTAGCAGCCTCATGAGTCAAACAAATCTGTAACAGCTTGCACTGTACATGCTTGAGCATTGTCCTACAAAATAATGGTCATGTCCTGCAGACAGTGGCAACACTTCTGTCTCTGTCTGTTCATTTTTGGAACACAGGCTACGACTACCTTAGAGACAGAAGTGATAACACTTTCTCCTGGACCCGACCATCATTTTGCAGGTCAATACTCAATCATGTACAGTGCAAGCTGTTACAGATTTGTTTGACTCATGAGGCTGCTAAGTGGTATACCACCTTCTGAACTCCCCTGACTTAAGCCCTCGTGAGTTAAACTCGATTTCTAAACTGAAGCTTATTTGTATCACTGATGTAAATGAATATTTGCCACTAAAGGGGCTTCAGAGTTTTACACCACCTACTAAACTCCCCTGATTTAAGCCATTGTAAGTTCAACTCGATTTCTAAACTGAAGGAAACACTTCATGGCATTCGCTTCAAAACCTCTACAAATTCGTCAGCGAATAGTATTATTGATAGTAGTAGAACAAGGAGAGCATCGACCCACTTACATCACCCAAGATGCCACTAATAAAGTTCCAGTCCTCGTATGTTTTGAACTCTTTGGCACTGGAGTTAAATATCTAGTGTGTTTAATAGATGTCTTCAATTGTCTAATTATTTTGGAAATGTTTCTCAAAGGTCAGTATCGTTTTAATTGAATGGTAGAATGATACGTGCAAGTGAATAATAAAGCGATGAACACTAGATGGAAAGATATACCCCACTCTAAATTATAATTCTCTGGTTCTGTCACGCATGTAGCAGGATGATGGATAAAAATTTCTCAAAATGCGTATTTAGAACTTATGTTCTGATGTGTTATATGTTTCAAACTCTTTAGAACTGGAGTTAAATATCTACCGTGTTTGATAGACCCATTTGATAGTCTTTCAGTGCTTCACTAAGTCTGGAAATGTTTTCTCAATGTTATGAAGCAGAACGACTGAAGAGCTTTGAGGGGCTCTTTGTTGAGCACTGTTAAGAACAGTTGTGTGTGTTCCCTAGTAATGCATCATCTTTGTTTACGTCATTACTGTTATGGAACCGATAAATATCTCAAACCTTTTAAGGAGATCGTGTGGCCTCTGTTGTCACTATTAGAAAATCATTCTCAGACTTCCGCAGGTAGCAGCACGCCCAGATGCCTAGCTGTTTGTGTCCAGCCAGCACCAGTGGACGTGAGAGTATTCTTAGTGATAGCAGCCCGCCAGTGGGCCTGAGAGTGTTCTTAGAGATAGCAGCCCACCAGTGCTGGCTAGACTGATAAAAGGCGAGTCCTTTGTTCTTCTTAAGAGGTATCAACAGACTTGGTCGCCTGGGTGGCTGAGAAAGGGGCGACATATACAGCATGACTGAGCTGCACGATCACCTGACCTTTTGTGGTGGAGTCTAGTGGTTAATTAGTGAACCAGCCCAGTTCTTCGGGCGGTTCTATCGGAGGCAGTTGTCTCTAGTGGGGTGGGAGCTGAGACAGCTGTTTCCATGTGCTGTGTTATTCAAAGCATTTATTTGCAGGACCGTATTCTTCCTCTTCATTTGTTCAAGCATTGATACTCACTCACATTCTTCATGTAGGAGGCTATGGGTGCACTCATTGGCTGAATGAGTGCATGTAATACAGCTATCAAAACTCCCCCTCTGGCAACAACATTTCCTCGTGCTCGTTCCACACCGACACCTGATAACTTAGCCTCTTGTGGCAGTAACAAGACACTAATGCTGTAGGTAGATAATAAATTTAAACAAATTATATTCGAAATGAACTGCATCATGAGCAAGTGGTGGCAACACCATACTAACTCACCTCAGCTGCAGAAGTAAGCTCTTAGAGCAAAATTCCCTGCGAAATTCGAAATTCCCCTCTTTTTCATAGAGGATGAAGCACCATCATGCAAAAAGTCTTTAAGGGGGACCTGAAGAAGCGCATAATTCAATTTCCCGGCGAAATTTAAACTTCTCACCAGGTGCCGTGGCACTTACCCACCAAGAGCCACCATCTTGGATGACGGTATTCTCGTCATCATCTGACGTCACGGCCGCCATCTTGGATAACGCTACTGATATCATCAGATGATATCCCAGCCGCCATCTTGGGTCATGTAAGTGGGGCGATGCTCTCCTTGCTCTACTACTATCAATGATACTATTCGCTGATGTCATTGCTATCCTGAGTGAAAATGAAGAACAGCTAAATGATATGCTGAATGGAATGATCGGTCTAATGTGTAAAGAATATGGACTGATAGTAGAGGCAAAGGTGGAAAAATGGGCCCCTGCTGGTATTATGGGCCCCCTATATATTCTGAAGTGCAGGCCATGAATTCCAGCGGAGAGCACATGAACTACTAGAACCAGTTGCCAAACTTCACTGTAGAGTGCGCAGACGTAGTAGCTGTCATGGTTTGTGAATAGTTGTGCTGTGAATTATTTCGCTGTCATCAAAAGTTTGAAAGGTTAGTGTTTACATGAATAAAACTCAAATTTCTAACACGTTATTAGTGAAAGTAATGTGTGAGTAGCTGTGCTGTGAATTTTTTCGCTGTCATCAAAAGTTTGAAAGGTTAGTGTTTACATGAATAAAACTCAAATTTCTAACACGTTATTAGTGAAAGTAATGTAAGTTACGTATTTGGCTTGCTGTTGGGATGCCGTTTTACATTAATTATCGTCGGTTGCGAACCAAACTAGCCGTAGGCAAAATCGTTTTTTCCAAGATGGCGAGGGTGGATATATGGGCCCCTTTTGCTGCTGGTATTATGGGCCCCATAAAATCAATCAGATTTAATGGGATCATTTACAAATATTGCTACTCTTTATGTTTCAGATGCCTCGAAGACATCTTGTACCCCTAAAAAATCGAAACGGCAATTGTGGGACAAAGCAAATATGGCAAATGCTATTGTAGCTATTAAAGAAAAAAATGGGGTTGAAAAAGCGGTTAAAGTGTACTCTGTCCCTCGTTCTATGCTCCAAAGGCTTTCACGAATCTATAAACTGGTCGAAGACATAGTTAATATTAAATTGGGCCTTACCACAGGGACTTGAGGACGAACTGGTTAAATATCTTCTCATTATGGAATCCAGATTCTACGGCCTGACCAGAAATGACGTCAGGCGCATGGCCTACCAGCTTTGCACAAGAAACAAAATCCCTCATCCATTTGTAAAGGGTGAAGTTGCTGGTCGAGCTTGGTTTGATCATTTTATGTCACGGCACAAAAATATTCTGTCTATTTTGAAGCCATCCGCAACTTCGATTTCACGAGCTAATGGGTTTAATAAACAAGCGGTTTAATAAACAAGCTGTCGACAATTTCTTCAATTTACTTGAAGCTGCGTTTAGTAACTACAAATATCCTGCGGACAGAGTTTTTAATGTAGACGAGTCAGGCCTTAGTGTCATTCAAAGCAATATTTCTCGTGTCATCGGCCTGAGGGGAGAAACACAAGTTGGTGCACTATCTGCAGCTGAAAGAGGATCACTTGTAACGTGTGTGTTCTGCATGAGCGCGTCTTGTACTTTCGTCCCACGATACTAATTTTCCCCAGGAAAAATATGACGGATACACTGATGAAAGGGGCTCCGCCTGGCTCTATAGAAAGGTGTCATCCCTCTGGTTGGATTCAGAGCAACCTTTTTACTGATTGGTTAATACATTTTACTTCTGAAACAAAGCCATCAGAAGCTGATCCTCACCATACCCACAGAAAGAATACTGACGTAATTGACATAGCTCGTGAACACCACGTTACAATATTTAGCTTGCCTCTGCACACTACACACAAGCTGCAACCACTAGATAAGAGCTTCATGGGACCCCTTAAGAGTCGTTATAGTGACTACTAAGGCAATGGATGCTGCACAACAATAGGCCTCTTGGACCATACCATATTTCTGAGCTACTTGGGAATGCATTCCTGAAATGTCACACAGCTGAGTTAGCCATTTCAGAGTTCAGAGTCACAGGAATGTTTCCTGTAAATCGCAAAGTGTTTTAATGATATTGAATTTGCTCCCTCTGAAGATGTTGACGTTTAAAGTCTGACTGTAGATGCTCTGAAAGCCAGTAAAGGGCGAACTCCTAAGGACAAGCCTTCAAGTCAATCAGCTCAATGCATTCATCTTGGCACATCATCGACATTAACAGCACCATCTGCAAGAGACTTGACAGAAGTTGGGCCCTCAGGATGCTCTTCCCAACAATGTTTTGGTCATGTTTCTTCCCAAGACGTATTGCCGATACAAAGACCAAAAAGAAAATTGACAAACAAAGGCCCTAAACCCATTACTTGTGCTGCTGTAACTTCTTCTCCTTATAAACGTACACTAGAAGAGGCAGAAGAAAAGAAAAATAAGAGAACTAAGAAGAAACAAGACGGAAAAGAAAAGAGCAGTACAATGAAGAACGACGGCAATGAAAACCAAGCAAATTCTACAACAAGTAGGAGAAATAAGTTAGTGTTCGAACATGAACCAGATGAAGAAGGTGAAGAGGCAAGTGTAGGTTTTGATTCGGGAGAACCACTCCCAGACATTGAAGTTGTTGTTTCTGTCCCTGATGTTGATGACGCTGTATGTCTACTTTGTGAAGGGGTTTTTTCAAAGGAGACTAAAGGTGAACTTTGTGTCCAGTGTATAGCCTGTGAGATGTGGGCTCACAATGAATGTGCTGGATGCGAAAAAGATGCTTATGTGTGTGACTATTGTAAGTAGATTAAGCGTAGGTTGTGAAAATCATCCCACCAGTAGACTAATTAACAAGGTTCAGAGTGAATCTTTCTTTCATTATACACAAAAATTGAATAAAATTATTTTTTAAAAATTTTTGTTTCTTTTTATTTCAAACTTCTTTGGGCCCATATTACCAGTATAAATTCTTGACGCAACAAAATGCAGACTATAGGGAGAAAAATTTTTGTTTTAAATATTAAAAAGTTGAGCCAAAACATGCCTTAACTATTGCAGGACATACTAGAGAAATGTTTTATGTTAATTTCATGTGATTATACCAAAAATAAAAGATGTTATATAAAAAAACAAAGTATGGTTCCATTTCTCCACCTTTACCTCTAAATCAAAAAGACGGAAATAATGAGAAGTAGTGGAAATGAAAGCAGTGAGAAACTTAAGGTCAGGATTAATGGTCATCAAGTAGTTGAAGTTAAGGAATTCTGTTTCCTAGAAAGCAAAATAACAATGTCAGACAGAGTGAGGAGGACATCAAAGGCAGACTAGCATTGGCAGAAAGGGCATTAATGGCCAAGAGAAGTCTGCTGGTGTCAAACATAGATCTAATTTTGAGTAAGAAGTTCCTGAGATTGTAGGTTCGAGCAAAGCATTGTATGGTTGTGAAACATGGGCTATCAGAGAACCGAAACAAAAGAGAATCAATGCCTTTGACAAGTGCCACTACAGAAGAACGTTGAAAATTATGCGGACTGGTAAGTTAAGGAAGGAGGAGGTTCTCCGCAGAATTGGCGAGGATAGAGGTATATGAAAAGCACTGATATGAAGAAGGGATAGGATGATAGGACATCTGTTAAGATAACATGAAATAATTTTCATGACACTGGAAGGAGCTGTAGAGAGTAAAAAGCTGTAGAGGAACACAGAGTGAAAATCAAGGAAATAAATGAGGACGTAGGTTGCTACTGTAATTTTGAGATGGAAAGGTTGGCACAGGAGAGGAATTTGTGAAGGGCCGCATGAAAACCGTCAGATGACTGATAATTGAAACGACAGATGGATGAGAATATTCAGATTCCACGTATAGGAGGGATGATAGGAGGGAGCAACTGTTGCGGACCTTGTAATTTCGTGGAAAGTTTGTAAGCTCATACACTATTCATCCTTCGACGTAGTATGCATGTTTTAGGTAACCATTATTTCGGCGTTTTCCCGCAATAACTGAACAGACGCTACAAGTTTGTTCTTTCACATCTTGTAAGCATATCGTCATATCGCTGGCTTTGTTGTGGAGTATCTTTGCGGGCAGCCGCGTCTGCTGAGTCGAGCGCGGGACACGGAACTGTTATGTTGTTGGTAGCTCTGCATGTAAGAAGCTTTGTTAGTATTCAGGTTGAAGGGTTGCTACAAGTGCTATTACAGCACAGTGATGAAATATGGAAGTAATTCAGAGGAAAGTGCGTCAAGATGTAATTAAAAATGAGCAGTGCCGCCGATAACGTATTTGTGTATCCTCTCGTTGCGTGTCGCAGAGCATCAGTTATCCGCGCCGTGTTCGATCTCCCAGAATGAACTGACGTGAATCAGTAGAAATTAGTTACCATAAAAGAGTGCGGCCAAGTACCAGTGTTTTGTAGCAAGTGTCAGGACGCTCGTTCGATCATCGCATTTCCTCATTGCCGGCCGAAGTGGCCGTGCGGTTAAAGGCGCTGCAGTCTGGAACCGCAAGACCGCTACGGTCGCAGGTTCGAATCCTGCCTCGGGCATGGATGTTTTTGATGTCCTTAGGTTAGTTAGGTTTAACTAGTTCTAAGTTCTAGGGGACTAATGACCTCAGCAGTTGAGTCCCATAGTGCTCAGAGCCATTTCCTCATTATCAAAAATCACCCGCGCCGCGACAGTTACGCGCACGCTCGTACAAGTGAGAACTGAGAACTGAATAATTAACTCTATAATCAGTGTCATATCATTACTAGTGTCAAGGAGGACTGGTACCAAAAGAAATCTGCTTATGCGTGACGAGCGTAAGAACTTTCGTTCGATCATTCGGCTTCCGCATCATCAGCAAACACCCGCGTCGTGTCGGTTACGCGTACGCTCGTCTGAGTGATATTGTGGACTGGTAATCATCCATTAATTGGGATAAACACTTATGAATTAGAGTGTAAACAATGCAACTTGTGATTTCTTATCGTCTCAGAATACAGATGTTCATAGCAGACGTAGGACGGTGTTGTGTTTTAACGTTGAGTGTCTCCCCTAAACCCGCCTGTATATTTCGATAGATAATTTCAGGCAAGCAAACAGCAGTGTGGAGCAGAACAGTAGGACCGCCGCGGGATTATCAGGTACGTGGTATGGACAGGGCGCATGGTCGAAACGACAAGCAGTATAAGGTACCACCCCACCCAATTGTACCCCCGAGCGTGTTACAATCTGCTTTATTAGATGGTGTTGGTGGTGATTAGTGTTTAACGTCCCGTCGACAACGAGGTCATTAGAGACGGAGTACAAGCTCTGGTGAGGGAAGGATGGGGAAGGAAATCGTCCGTGCCCTGTCAAAGGAACCATCCCGGCATTTGCCTGAAGCGATTTAGGGAAATCACGGAAAACCTAAATCAGGATGGCCGGAGACGGGATTGAACCGTCGTCCTCCCGAATGCGAGTCCAGTGTGCTAACCACTGCGCCACCTCGCTCGGCTTATTAGATGAAGACCTCGAATGTTCATGAATGTTCATTGAGTGTTGCTGGTATTTCCGAGCTTCATTTAGAGATTGTGATCAAATTTATATTCATATATTAAAACGGGAAAACTATTGCAATAAATTGATTCCACTTAGAATCCTATTTCCTTTAGCATTTCACCTTCTTTTGATAGTAATGTATTACTATGTGCTTGACACAAGACGCATTTCTCATAATGGCTGCCATTTTCTAATTAACATAATCGGCTGCGGTTTTAATTAGTGTACATGAGCCAACGACATTACGCAAATTACAAACGACCACCAGCAAAACGATTTCTCCTAAGCCTACCAGAGGAAAAAATATCGCTCGTTGAAGCAAACTGTGAATTGATAATTGTCACGAATTTGGCTGTTCGATATAGGAAAGTAGAGTGTTATCGAAGGACAAAGTTGCGCGGAGGTAGCGGAAGAACGAGAGACAGCGGCCAAGTCGGTTAAATTGCGACGCTTGTTCCAGGGCGCGGCGCTCAGCTCCGCTCGCTCGATCGCCGTGAAGGATAGGCCGAGCCCAGCCGGCAGCTGCAGCGAGACAAGTGGTCGTTAGGCGGAGCGCCAGTCATCACGGCCGCCAGCAATTACCGCCAGAGTGCTCCGGCGGCGCGCCGACTTATTCCACTCCGTACATTACACGGCTGCCAACTGCTCGCGGCGCTCTCCCGAGCTTCCAGTTCCGCAACACTTCGAAGGTGGCAGAGGGACCTTATTCTTCCCACGACATCTCAAGATGAATGAGAACTTTTGAGTCTTCTAAGGGGAAAATGGGCCTCTGGCAAATCCGGAACCCCGCTGGGTGAAAGAATAGTACAAATAAACAATAGTACAAATAAACCGACCGATACTTCGGCCTATGTGCCAACATTCAGTAGTTTCCGAGAAAATTACAGTCACACTTTCCACACCACTTCGCACACGTGGAATAAAATGAAGGTAGACGATATCGTACTGGCAGCGGACCCAGTTCCAAATTCTTGTACCTTGTTTCTTTTCTTGCAGCGGAAGTATGTGAAAGCAGTCTTCTTAACGATGCTAATTACCCCATCAGCTGGCGACAATTTCGCATCAATCCGTGCATATTTGAAGCACTTCCTCGAAATTAAGAGTCTACATTTGACTATACATTAAGATGTGTATTTTAACTGCTTCGCTTCCACTTGTGATTTCATTTTGCTACGTGAATTGAAGAGGGTACTTCTGAAATCAAAGATAGTATTTTTTCACCAGCTGGTAAAATTGTACTTCGCAAGGATTGACAGAACTGCACATACATACATTGACCAACAATTGCTAAGGAATAACTGACACTTGCTAAGGAACAACTGGCAATTGCTACGGAAGAATCTAAAATTGCTATAGGACAACCGACCAATGAAAATGAAATTTAGAGGGTGCGTCGTGTTAAGTGCATCGAAGCCTGAGCACAAAAATTGCGTATTTTTGACGGTTCATGCTGTACAGCATTTGATGAAAATTGTTTTTGAACCGATTACTGCTGAAATATGTGTGGTACGGTAACATGTCTCCAAGACATGTTGATAGTACTGCACATGCATACATTGATTGACAATTGCTAAGGAACAACTGACACGTGCTAAGGAACAAGTGGCAACTGCTACGGAAGAATCTAAAATTACTAAAGAACAACTGAGCAATGATAGTAAAACGAAATGTAGAGGGTGGGGACGTGTTAACTCTAACGAAGAATTTCCACAAAAACTACGTATGCATTCGACAGTTTATGCTGTACAGCATGTGACGAGAGTGGTTTTCAAACCAATTAATGCTAAATTACGTGTGGTATGGTAAATTGTCTCAAAAACATTTTGACAGTACTGCACATACATACACTGATCGACAATTGCTAAGGAACAACTAACACTTGCTAAGGAACAACTGACAACTTCTACTGAACTAAACTAAAAACTAAATTCCGCCCGAACAGGCGTTGAAGGCCCAACGGTACCGACCGGCCGCCGTGTCATCCGCAGCTCACAGGCGTCACTGGATGCGGGTATGGAAGGGCATGCGGTCAGCACACCGCTCTCCCGGCCGCATGTCAGTTTCCGAGACCGGATCCGCTACTTATCAATCAAGTAGCTCCTCAGTTTGCCTTACAAGGGCTCAGTACACCCTCTTTCCAACAGTGCTCTTCAGACAAGACGGGCATCCATCCAAGTTCTAACCGAGCCGGACAGCGCTTAACTTCGGTGATCTGACGGAAACCGGTGTTTCAACTGTGGCAAGGAAGTTGGCGGCAACTGCTACTGAAGAATCTAAAGTTGCTACGGAACAACCGACCAATGATAGTAGAAGGAAATGAGGAGGGTTGGAAGTGTTCACCGCAACGTAGCCTGTGCACAAAAACTGCGTAGGCGATCAACGGTTCGTGCTGTACAGCATTTGACGAAAGTTGTTTTCGAACCGAATAGTGCTGAATTACGTGTGGTAGGGTTACATGTCTCAAGACATCAGTTGAGTGCTTCCGACCGTGAACGAGTAGCTGGACGGCTTGAAGTCGGTCACTACCGCGGCCACAGTTACGGGTCTGTACAAAAGTGTCACTTCGCGATTAAAAAAGGCATCCTTTCCACCACAGCCCTAGTGGTGGAAAATAAATCGCACTCCTAGGGAGATCGTTGCAGACCTTGCAACCGTTACTGGAACGCGTGCCTCTGCCAGAACTATTTTGCGGCGAATAAATTACTCTAGTTTGTACGCTAGTAAGAATATTACATCGACTGTGTTTCTATCAAAATAGCGTGGGTAAAGTGTTCTTTGGTGTAGGTGCCATTTGGGTGGATTCAGTAACAATGGTCTAGAGCGATGTCCTCCGACGAAACCCACTTCACTGTGGCAAGTGATTCTGGCCTCCACTTGATGTGGACAGAGAGATGAATACGTTACACGCTACGGAATGTTCATCAACGTCATCGGTAAGGCCTAGGTGTTAGCATTATTAGTTAGTATTATGCGCAGTGGCTGAAGACGCCTGCATATCTTTGCACGAGATAACGTTACGCCTCAAAAGAATTCCAGGGACATCACTCTGAATCATATCTGTCCGTTTAAGGGCGCAAAAAATCCCACTCTCCTGTGTATGGACTACAATGTCCTACCACGCAGGACTGCTGAGGTGTCTGAGGTGTCGGACACACAGGTAAGTGAAGGTGTGGAATGGCCTTCGTACCTTTCCCCACCCCCATTCCCACCCCCACTCTTCCTGACCTGAGCAGTACGTGCAAGCCTCAGATGCTCTTGGCAGTTGGTAAACGTGTTTCTCAATAAATATCTTCTCCCGAATCGTGCATGAACAGAAAACCAAGAACTCCTCAACAGTTTGGTAGCCAGCATGAATAAGAGGGCAAAATGTGCATTAGTGCTCGACGAGGGCATACTGCTTTCTGCTAGTCAGATAGCAACTTCTGTGTTGGGAGTCTGCCGTGTGTCAAACGTGACCGTTATTTATGTCTGTTGTCCTGCTTTCTCATGAGGTGAAATCTGCACCATTTTTCGCCACAATTATACCACTCCACCTCTATTGTGTACGTACTGTGTTTCATGTGGTCCACCATTCTCCTATACAGCAATGCCTGTCATCTGCCACTGTCTTCTTGGAGACAAACGAAAACTGTTGGTTACATTTTCCCGAAATTTATTAGTCGATACTAGGCACTGTACGAGTGCGTAAGCTCAATGGTACAAAAGACCTATCGCAATGGAGGAGTCAAGTAACTTGCGGTGGATCGAATCGAGATAAATAGAAAATGATTGATTTGTGGGTGATTATTGTTTTACAGAGGCTACAAACGATGAAAATCTGAAAACTACATGAGCGCTGCTGCATTGTGCAATCGCTGTAGCAACCTAATACAGTCGGGAAGTTTTGAATTCAGAGCCTCAAATATCTGACAGATTATTACTAGGACCAACAGAATTCTTCAGCGTCATCTCACTCAATAAACCAACACCGAAGATAAGTTTCTATTTGATGAATTATTTGAAACAGCGGGACCGTTTCAACTTCAAACTTCCACCACAGTTCCGAATGCAGTCTTTTATAAATGTGAAGGATGCAGGATGTGAATATTACATCATTAATGAGAGGACATTATCTTTTCCAGAACGGTTCTCGGCCATTTGAGTCATCTGACGAACCCGTTCATTGCTTAATACGGAATGACACCTTCCGGAAAACTGTTACCAAAACGTTTTATTTGTCACCAAAGGATCAGTGCCAAATTTGGTAAATGAGTCCCATAAGACTTGTATCTATCAATGGAACGGCGTCAGAATGTGTACGCAACAGGCACAAAATCTGGAAAACTTTCAGAGAATTCTGTCATCAGTCTTCAGCCAAAGTTTGGTTTTCTTTCTCAAAAACAGTGCAGTTTCCGCACCTCATTCAGTTGTGGGTTAGACAAAGCCATCCCCTACTCCGAAGGGCTGTTTATCGGTAAAATGGGAATTCCGACGTGCTCATTAAAACTAACTCTACCAAGCCATTTGCCACTCTGTCAACAATGTCCCAAGTACTTTTATGAATAGGTGAATAAATGCATTAGTTAATTACTGAAGTTCCCTATTCTCATGGCACAACAAAGTGAAACCACAAGTAGAGGTGGTGCAATTAATGGGTAATCAATTGCAGGCACCACCTATCGAGAAAATATTTCTATATTTGCCGTTTGCGGAGACTTTATCGCCAGTTTGCGAGGAATTTACCAACATCAATGCCATTGCTTTTCCTAATGAAATTCACAATAAGAAATGTGACTGTAGGATATCTACGTTTGCGTGGTGCTCGTTGTCCTCCAAATTCCACCATTTCAGTGCTTTCATAATAGGATAAATATAAACCCACGAAATGTATGCGTTCGTTTATGAGAAAAATCAAAGTAAATATTGAAATAACAGAGTTTAAAATTTATAAAAAAAAATGGTTCAAATGGCTCTCTGCACTATGGGACTTACTTCTGAGGTCATTAGTCCCCTAGAACTTAGAACTAGTTAAACCTAACTAATCTAAGGACATCACACACATCCATGCCCGAGGCAGGATTCGAACCTGCGACCGTAGCAGTCTCGCGGTTCCAGACTGCAGCGCCTAGAGCCGCACGGCCACTTTGGCCGGTATATAATTTTTCATTTTCAGTTACTGTCGACTATGTAAGATAGGATTTTTAATGATAAAAGTTTGTTTTTAGTAATATCTCAAACGTTTATTTGCTTTGTCGATACTGATGTTAAATACTTCGGCAACAACAAAAGAAAAAAACTGGAGATAGGATTTGAACACGAGGTGCAAACATTTGAAACTGTGATCTGAGCCGTAACTGTACCAGCTCGCTCAGTTTGACGTTGCAAGTGTATATTTATGAAGTCTCGTCAGAACTTTGTCATTTTGCCAGAAACTACTGCCTGTTGGGACCTATGCCAAAATATTTGTCTCTTTGTTTTCGCCCTTCTTCCAGCCAACGATGCTTCCACTGTGTCAGAGAGAGAGAGAGAGAGAGAGAGAGAGAGAGAGAAAACAATGGTCGGTTCCCTTTCTTAGCTTTCTCAGTTAGAAATGTAATGCAGAACTCGGAGCCAAATTTCAGTATAGTGTGTACCAAATAAGGGAGCAGTATCTGTGAAGATAGTGTGTAAGGATATTGGACAGAGTGGAGAGGAGCTCCAGCCTGAAGTCCACGGTGCGTTAGGGGAAGTGCAGGTCAACAACTTGGGCCTGGAACGCCTAACTCCTATCGTTTCTCCTGCCATTAACAGCCATTACCATCTGTGACACTAACGTTCAGACTGCTTCATTATTATCTTGTAGTAATCACATATACGAACCCATAGTTGCTTCTGTCATAGTGTTTTCCTGCGGAAAAATGTGCTGCACCAGTCTGGTAGGGTTAGGCATACACCTGGCATGTCGATATATCTGTTAACGAAACAGGCCGCACTATAACCGATTGCCTAAGACCAGCTCCATCTGACAATTCTATAGTCTTACAGGGATATCAGATTAAAAACAGCATCAGAGATTGAGAAGAAAAGACAAGAAAATGATTCCAGACGTCCTATGTTTGGAAGGGAAGCATCATGTTCTAGGCTGAAGTCGAGAAAGAGCTTTCTCCGAATAACTGTAGCCATCACCCCATCACCTTCCACTCGCCACATTGAACTGTGGCTAAAGAAGGCAAGTGAAAGTATTGCCCAGAACCTCAAGGAAGAGCTCGCTCCTGGTTTTAAACTACCCTACCGGATGTCGGAGACACTGTACAGACTAGAGTGACGCAGTGCGATAAAAACTAGAAACGATGGGGTTGCATTACTGGAGATGCAGGCTGCGAAAGTCAAGAACTTCTAGATGCTAAACACCTCTTTGTCTTCCCAAAGACGTATGAAGCCTGCACAGCAGAGGACCTGGTTGGCCTCAAAATCAATTTGACATGCACATTGTCTTGTATATATACTGCAGATGTGGTTTTAATTTGTAAACAACTGTACTGTACTGTTCTGGATGAAAAGAATAATAATTTACGATTTGGAAAAAGCAGTTTGTGTCATCAGAGCATCAGATATCCATTTTCCTTCATACATTATTGATCCACAGTTTTTCAGCTGACCGCCCAAATAAGCTTTTTCCAGATTATTTAACACCTGCAGACAATCACTTACGACATGCTGTAATAATATAGGAGCTGATTTGCAAACTATAACCACTCCTAGAAGCTAGTAGTTGATGGATTAACTAAGGGTTTACTAACTGTAAGTAGGCTGTTTATGTTTTCTTATTGGCAACGTTACGTAGCGCTCGGTATGAAAATCACTGGCTGTGCTGTGTGCAGTCTGTAGCTAGTTTGCATTGTTGTCTGCCATTGTAGTGTTGGGCAGCGGCAGCTGGATGTGAACAGCACGTAGCGTTGCGCAGTTGGAGGTGAGCCGCCAGCAGTGGTGGATGTGGGGAGAGAGATGGCGGAGTTTTGAAATTTGTTATACTGGATATTATGAACTGCTATATATATTATGACTTTTGATGATATTAAGGTAAGTACACTGTTTGTTCTCTATTAAAATCTTTCATTTGCTAACTATCCCTATCAGTAGTTAGTGCCTTCCGTAGTTTGAATCTTTTATTTAGCTGGCAGTAGTGGCGCTCGTTGTATTGCAGTAGTTCGAGTAAGGAAGATTTTTGGTGAGGTAAGTGATTTGTGAAACGTATAGGTTAATGTTAGTCAGGGCCATTCTTTTGTAGGGATTTTGTGTCAGTTTAAGCACAGTCGTGTATAATTGTTCTAAGGGGACGTTTCATATGGCGACCCTGCCAGGATTGCAGACTTTCATTGTTGTACAGTAAAACAGTTGTGGCATGCATGCAGATTTGCACCAAGTATTTCGCAGCTGCGCTTGCAATAAACTAGATATTATTTTCAGTGCTATGTTAATATGTTCTCTTATTTTTGCGCTTCAAATTGTGCTTTTCTGTGTTGTCTTGTGAAATATTGTGACAATAATGGCGTGTGAAAAACGTAACACTAGGATTCAAAGTAAACTGAGAAATAATAGTGACGACGAGCATAGCTTATCAGCACCACTGTGTAGTGAATTAACTAATATTCAAAGTAGTAATTTGGTAACTGTGCATAGGGAAATGGAGCGGGCGTCAAATAATGGTGTAGACAGTGAAACAAGTAGTAAACAGGGAAGCATTATCGATCGATCGGTCGGCAACATCTCGCCTCAGGAATCGGGAATGACAGAACACAATATTGCAAATACTGTAGACTCAGGTTTTGGGTTCTCACCGTTTTCTCAAATGAGTCAAGACACATTTTCCTCTTGTCAAAATGTGAATGTTGCCAGTGCAAATTCACTGCTGAAAAGCACTGAGGAACATGTTTCAGACACCAGTGCAGTGTTATTACAGTTAATGCAACAAATGGGACAAAGGCTACAAAAGTTAGACACAACGCTTGAACAAAATCAGAAACAAATGGGACAAAAATCTTCAAAAGTTTGACACAATGGAACAAAATCTTCAAAAGTTAGACACAATGGAACAACACCAGAGACAAACACAGCAACAGTTAGACGCAATGGAACAAAATCTTCACACCACGCTTGAACAAACACGTGAGGATATAACTACTGAGTTACATAACATTGAATCGAAATGTCAAAAAGTCTGTAATGACGTAAAAACACAAATTTGTGAGCATTTTCAACCTATTTTTTCGCGTCATGAAAATGCACTACAGAATCATGAAGCAGCCATAAAAGAACTGCAAATTATTGTTCATGAAAATCATGAGACCTTGCAAGCTAAAATGGACTCAGTTGCATCTACTGATTCGGTTACGCAACTTGCAAAAACTCAGGAAAACTTAAAGGACACAGTAGAAAGACACATGGAGGATATTAGTTCATTATCAGAGAAAGTAGTTGAACTTTCGGATCAGCTAAATAATTTATCTACGAAGGTAGATGATAATCTGAATGACACAAAACCAGTAGTCTTTAATGACACAGAAGAGTGCGAACAAATTAGGAAATTCAAACAAAATCAGAATCAAATTAATACGCAACACCAAAGAGAAATCCGGGAAGTACAAGATCAGCTGACACAGGTAATACAAGAATTACGTATTTCAGAGGACACTCGCGCCCCAATACGGGAAGAGGGACATAGAAATACGGAACAGCCACAAAATAATAACACAGGGCATTTTGGAAGTTATGAAAGGAATTGGCAATGTGCACCGAATTTTGAGATGCACCGCCGAAACGACGTAACAATGACCGACATGCGACTCGCCGACATGATGATTTTGACTATAAGCTGTTCATTACTACACGTAAATTCAAAACGTTTAAGAATTCTGCCAACGACATTCATCCACAAACGTGGCTCCATTAATTCTCTCATTGTTTTCCTCCCAATTGGTCATTAGAACACAGATTAGAATTTATGTGTGGCTACTTGGAGAATGAACCAGCTGTAAAAATGCGATCGGTCATTCACGATTGTCACAGTGAAGGAGAATTTTATCATGCCTTCCTCTCAGCGTATTGGTCTCAAGACCGAGTAAAACATGGCATCATAATGATGAAACGTTTCGAACAATCTGAATTTTCCAGTCTTGTGAAATATTTTGAAGACATGTTGCCCAAGAATCAGTATCTTTCAAACCCATACAGCCCTTCAGAACTCATCCGCATTTGCTTAATGAAATTGCCTGAACATTTAAGAAATATTATTTTGGTAGGACGTTGCAAAGACGACATTGAAGCTTCTCAGGGACTCTTACAAGAATTAGAAATTGTCACAGACAGTCGCGGGATGCGAAAACGGGAAAACAATCACTACAGGGCACATCCGTCACAATTCCGTGACGACAGAAACAATAACAGGACACGACAAGTCTATTCTTACAACGCAAATCGTGACCAAAACAGACACCACCCATATGACAACCACTGGCAGAGTAATAGTTACAGAGAAAAATCGCATATCCGTGATAATGAATATGACAGAGACAATCATAGAAACAGACAATATGGCAACCAGAACTATTATTATCACAGGAGACAGAATAACTTGAGACGCAATGGTCCACCGTGCAGTGATAATTCAGGGAAAAATTCTCCACCACTTAACCGACAAGAAAGAAGCTACAGGAACTACCGACATGATGACAGACGATATAATCGTAACGACAGACTTGAAGTGCATCAGAACTGGCGAGATTCAAACAGAGCAGGGTATTCTCGTCACTGTGAATTTGTAGAAATTAGGTCTCCAAATCCCAATAACGACGCGCGCCAACAAAGGAACAGACAATGACTTGCACCGAAGGCTGCCGCGTGCGCCGGCTGGCTCAGAGAAAAATAACATAGACGCTAACCTTGAGAAATATTCCAGTATTCTTTACCAACGTATACCACATGATAATTGGGTTAAAGTTGAAACTCTGCGTACTAGGAAGAGCAAAGGGCTACACCACATTTCACATGTAAAACCATTTGTTGGGAGATAATCTGGTTTTTAACTTAGTCTTTGCTACAAAATTTTTCACTTCACGTTACTAGTACTCTTTTTCAATCTTAGAAACTGTTAACATGCAACTATGTTTTAAAGTTAACTATCCAGTCAAGAACCAAGAGAACTTATTTAAACAGAAATTACGAATGCATTGTTATTGTGAACAGACGGCACAGTGTTATTTGTACATTCTTGCTTGTTAGTTGCACGATTACATAACGACTATAAGGCTCACATACATAGAACAATTGTACACGACTGTGCTTAAACTGACACACAATATTTTTATAGCGCAACGCAATCTGACTTTCAAAAATCCCTACAAAAGAATAGCCCTGACTAACACTAACCTATACCTTTCACAAATCACTTACCTCACCAAAAATCTTCGTTACTCGAACTACTGCTAAACAACGAGCGCCACTACTGCCAGCTAAATAAAAGATTCAAACTACGGAAGGCACTAACTACTAGTAGGCATAGTTAGCAAATGAAAGATTTTAACAGAGAACAAACAATGTATTTACCTTAATATCATCAAAAGTCATAATATATGTAATTTCAAAACTCCGCCATTTCCTTCCACACATCCACCACTGCTGGCGGCTCACCTCTAACTGCGCAACGCTACGTGCTGTTCACATCCAGCTGCTGCTGCCCAACACTACAATGGCAGACAACAATGCAAAACTAGCCACAGACTGCACACAGCACAGCCAGTGATTTTCATACAGAGAGCGCTACGTGGCGGCGGCGTTACCAATATAAGAACCTAAACAGCCTACTTACATACCTGTAACACTGATGTATCTGTTTATTTCTATTCTTTTGTAAAGCCTGTACTACTACAAATGTTCTCTGTATTGTTATGTTCTTTAATAATGTATTTTGTACCTTTGTTATTGTATTTTTATGTTATAAAATTGTAATTGACACCAGTTCATCAAATTAAGTAACTTGTAAGTTACATTTCACTGCACACGTTTCTGTTGGTCATAGTATATGGACAATATGTGAGAAGTAGGGACTGATAGTGTTTGCACGTGTGTTAATAATTCAGCAAGGGACTGGATAACAGCATTACTGGTTCTAAGGACAATTCCAAAAACTTTGTGAGTGTACAAGTGGTGGTTTATGGACTTGCTATGTTCTCCGCAAGACTCTTCGATGGTGATTGTGCACCTGCACAGTCGCAGCAGATGG
Source organism: Schistocerca cancellata (assembly GCF_023864275.1). Classification (NCBI taxonomy): domain Eukaryota; kingdom Metazoa; phylum Arthropoda; class Insecta; order Orthoptera; family Acrididae; genus Schistocerca; species Schistocerca cancellata. The sequence continues at coordinate 524,952,304 of NC_064627.1, forward strand.
CTGTTGGCCATTTCTACAAGGACTACAGTGGGTCTACACCTTTGATGACCCACCAATACCATTATTTCTGCAAGGACTGCAGTGGGTCTGCACCTCTGGTGGCCCACCAATACCATAATCTCTACCAGGACTACAGTGGGTCTGCTCTGTGATGACCTACCTACCAATATTCTTCAAAACGTCGAATGACTCTGCTGTGGGTTTGCTCTGTTGTGGCCCATTACCCGTCAGCATGTCAAGAGTCAGCACTGTCTTTCCGTTGGAAGGACAACACTACTTCTTCCAGACTGCATGGAAATCCACTACTTCCATGTGCATTGTGTCTTACAGCTCAGACTTTGAGAAAAGAAACGGCAGTTTTACTGTGATGAATGATCAGGACTGTCTTTATGGACTGTGAGAAAATTTTAGCTTTTGACCAACATTGCATCAATAAGTGTGTGCATTTGATTTCGTTGTTATTGTAATTATGAAAAATTTTATCAAATGATTATTGGCCACTGCCCAAAACAATTTGTAAAATTTTTTTGTGGGGAGAATGGGGGCTATGTAAGTATGCTGTTTAGGTTCTTATATTGGTAACGCCGCCACCACGTAGCGCTCTCTGTATGAAAATCACTGGCTGTGCTGTGTGCAGTCTGTGGCTAGTTTTGCATTGTTGTCTGCCATTGTAGTGTTTGGCAGCAGCAGCTGGCTGTGAACAGCACGTAGCGTTGTGCAGTTAGAGGTGAGCCGCCAGCAGTTGTGGATGTGTGGAAGGAAATGGCGGAGTTTTGAAATTACATATATTATGACTTTTGATGATATGAAGGTAAATACATTGTTTGTTCTCTATTAAAATCTTTCATTTGCTAACTATGCCTACTAGTAGTTAGTGCCTTCCGTTGTTTGAATCTTTTATTTAGCTGGCAGTAGTGGCGCTCGCTGTTTAGCAGTAGTTCGAGTAACGAAGATTTTTGGTGAGGTAAGTGATTTGTGAAAGGTATAGGTTAGTGTTAGTCAGGGCTATTCTTTTGTAGGGATTTTTGAAAGTCAGATTGCGTTGCGCTATAAAAATATTGTATGTCAGTTTAAGCACAGTCATGTACAATTGTTCTAAGGGGACGTTTCATTTTGGCAACGTTACATAGCGCTCGGTATGAAAATCACTGGCTGTGCTGTGTGCAGTCTGTAGCTAGTTTGCATTGTTGTCTGCCATTGTAGTGTTGGGCAGCGGCAGCTGGATGTGAACAGCGCATAGCGTTGCGCAGTTGGAGGTGAGCCGCCAGCAGTGGTGGATGTGGGGAGAGAGATGGCGGAGTTTTGAAATTTGTTATACTGGATATTATGAACTGCTATATATATTATGACTTTTGATGATATTAAGGTAAATACACTGTTTGTTCTCTATTAAAATCTTTCATTTGCTAACTATCCCTATCAGTAGTTAGTGCCTTCCGTAGTTTGAATCTTTTATTTAGCTGGCAGTAGTGGCGCTCGTTGTATTGCAGTAGTTCGAGTAAGGAAGATTTTTGGTGAGGTAAGTGATTTGTGAAACGTATAGGTTAATGTTAGTCAGGGCCATTCTTTTGTAGGGATATTTGAAAGTCAGATTGCGCTACGCTAAAAATATTGTGTCAGTTTAAGCACAGTCGTGTATAATTGTTCTAAGGGGACGTTTCATAACAAGTCAGCAGAAATGGAATCCAGAATGGAAAACAAAATTTATGTATTAAGAGATTCATCAAAAAATGATATGACTTTGTTTAGTGACAGTGTGAAAAGTGAAATTAGTAAAGAAAAACAAGAATGTAATAATGCAGTTGCAACAGTGAAAAATGAATTGACATCCCAGATTAAGCAAGTTGCTGATGACAGCAAACAGTTAAGGGAACAAATAAATGCAGATTTAAATAAATGCAGGAACAAGTAAATAATGTAGAAAAACAATGTGTGGATACACACACTATAATGGGAAGTCAAATCAGGGAAAGAAAGGATGTGTATAAAAAATTTGGTGTGCCAATGGCTGCTAAATTTACTAACCTGGAACCTAACCTAATTCAATTTAGTACAGCTGTAGGTGAACAATTGCGTAACCATGATGGTAGACTAAAAACTAGAGCAAAGTGTTACTAACAGTAGTGGCTATGTAACATCTATTGGTGTTGTAGAATTGTCAGAAATTGCATATGTGACATATCGGAGGTTTTTGCAATTTGATCCAAGTAAAAACGTACATTCTAAAGAATTTTGGGGCGATGTTGAGGACCTTTTGCCCAAATCATGGAATGATAAGCAAAGAATTGACTTCATAGCGTCAAATGTGATGTGTGAGGTTAGTGAGGAAATTTGGCAATAGATAAATATAACAAGTTAGGGGATTTTAAACAGGCATTTTTCGAGGAATATCGGGGCAAACTAAAGCAAATGGAAGTTTAGAACAAATTCTGGTCAGGTGAAAAATACACTCCTGGAAATTGAAATAAGAACACCGTGAATTCATTGTCCCAGGAAGGGGAAACTTTATTGACACATTCCTGGGGTCAGATACATCTCATGATCACACTGACAGAACCACATGCACATAGACACAGGCAACAGAGCATACACAATGTCGGCACTAGTACAGTGTATATCCACCTTTCGCAGCAATGCAGGCTGCTATTCTCCCATGGAGACGATCGTAGAGATGCTGGATGTAGTCCTGTGGAACGGCTTGCCATGCCATTTCCACCTGGCGTCTCAGTTGGACCAGCGTTCGTGCTGGACGTGCAGACCGCGTGAGACGACGCTTCATCCAGTCCCAAACATGCTCAATGGGGGACAGATCCGGAGATCTTGCTGGCCAGGGTAGTTGACTTACACCTTCTAGAGCACGTTGGGTGGCACGGGATACATGCGGACGTGCATTGTCCTGTTGGAACAGTAAGTTCCCTTGCCGGTCTAGGAATGGTAGAACGATGGGTTCGATGACGGTTTGGATGTACCGTGCACTATTCAGTGTCCCCTCGACGATCACCAGTGGTGTACGGCCAGTGAAGGAGATCGCTCCCCACACCATGATGCCGGGTGTTGGCCCTGTGTGCCTCAGTCGTATGCAGTCCTGATTGTGGAGCTCACCTGCACGGCGCCAAACACGCATACGACCATCATTGGCACCAAGGCAGAAGCGACTCTCATCGCTGAAGACGACACGTCTCCATTCGTCCCTCCATTCACGCCTGTCGCGACACCACTGGAGGCGGGCTGCACGATGTTGCGACGTGAGCGGAAGACGGCCTAACGGTGTGCGGGACCGTAGCCCAGCTTCATGGAGACGGTTGCGAATGGTCCTCGCCGATACCCCAGGAGCAACAGTGTCCCTAATTTGCTGGGAAGTGGCGGTGCGGTCCCCTACGGCACTGCGTAGGATCCTACGGTCTTGGCGTGCATCCGTGCGTCGCTGCGGTCCGGTCCCAGGTCGACGGGCACGTGCACTTTCCGCCGACCACTGGCGACAACATCGATGTACTGTGGAGACCTCACGCCCCACATGTTGAGCAATTCGGTGGTACGTCCACCCGGCCTCCCGCATGCCCACTATACGCCCTCGCTCAAAGTCCGTCAACTGCACATACGGTGCACGTCCACGCTGTCGCGGCATGCTACCAGTGTTAAAGACTGCGATGGAGCTCCGTATGCCACGGCAAACTGGCTGACACTGACGGCGGCGGTGCACAAATGCTGCGCAGCTAGCGCCATTCGACGGCCAACACCGCGGTTCCTGGTGTGCCCGCTGTGCCGTGCGTGTGATCATTGCTTGTACAGCCCTCTCGCAGTGTCCGGAGCAAGTATGGTGGGTCTGACACACCGGTGTCAATGTGTTCTTTTTTCGATTTCCAGGAGTGTATGATCCAAAGAAAGATACTATTAAGAGGTTTGTGCAAAAAGGGGTCACAACTTTGTCGTATTTGAGCTCTAAACTGGAGATGGAACAGATCATTGTGGGGGTGGAGAATAAGTTGCCTATGTACTGGCATAATAAAATAATCTCTGTACCTAGGGATGATATTGATAAATTTATTCATTACCTTGAGGAGGTATAAAATCTTATAAAGGAGGAGGAGGTTGATAGGAGGGATAATATGTTTCCCATTAAGAAAAATGAAAACAGAGCTTAGGCACATGTAAATAGAATAGGAGTGCAAAGGTCCAGTAATTACAGAGGCAGTTACCGACGGCGAGGGGGTGCTGTTGGAAGTGACAGAGACCGAAACGTAGGATATAGATAGTAGCAGTCCTCTGACTGGGCAGAGTGGCGTTGACAGTCAGCCGAAAGAAGTGTCAGTGATAATGACCGCGTAGGAGAGGGGGAAAGCTAATGGCAGTCTGTAATGGTGCTAGCGTTTGAAGGCTGTGGCAGCGTAGGTTAAATCCGCTAGCGAAACCTTTTGTAAGACAGCCACCAGCTGAACCTCTTGGGGTTGGTATAGTAGAAACAGATGTTGCAGAGGAGAGGGACACTGTAAAAATACTTGTTATTCAGGGAAGGGTAGTAGATTTTTGCGAAAGAAATGGTCGTAACAAAGATTCCTGGAACCTCGATAATGAGGAAGAGCTATTAGAAAATAACGATTCAGAACAGGATGTTAGTGTGAGTGATCGCTGCCATACAGATGAGGAGCTTACAGTGAACTGTGGAGTTAGCACTAAAATAGGGGAAACGGTATTAGACTATAGAAGGACAGAGGAAGTTTTACGTAGATTAGAAGGAGTAGTGTCGGACAGTGATGAAGAAGGAACAGAAGTGGAGGAAGCAAGGGGTTACTTTGATAATTCTGACAATACGACAGGAAGGGTCGAAGGATCAGAAATTATTATTAAAGAAGGAGAGTGTTTGGAGAAGTGTTTTGATTAGTCAGTAGTGGATAGACTAATTAAAGCTGCCACAGTTAAAGAGGAAGAAGATTCTGTGAATATGTGTGTAATTTCCACAGAAGGTGTTGGATTCAGTAAACATGATGTAGTGCAAGATTTGTTGGACGAACCTGATTCTGAAATCAGAGAGAAAGCTGCAGGACAGCCTATAATAGAAGTTACTATTTTTAATGAGGAGGTTCCTTGTTTACTAGATAGTGGTTCCGATTTATGTGCAGTGTCACAATATTTTGTGAATGCTCTCTCTGCTAGTAAGGATGGGATTATAATGCCAGTGAACTGTGTAGATATTATTGTAGCCACGGGAAAGCAAGAAATTAGTTAAGCATGAAGTTATGCTCCCTGTCAGGATTGGTGGTGTACATTTTGACCACAATTTTCTGATAATAAATGGCTTAAGCGTGGAAATGCTGATGGCAGCGGATTTCTTACAAAAGTACAAAGATAAAGTGGATTTTGGACGTAATGAAACGGTCATTGTGGGGCAGGGAAGAACAGTACCTATTCCTTTTATCGGTAAAAGACAATATGGATCCGATGAGCAAAGTAACATGCGTATATGTTACTTCAGAAAGAAAGAGGATATTTGAAGGTATAATGAGTATGGCGAAAGGAAGGAAGTAGATCATTCTGGGGGTAGAAAACATCTGAATAAGAATTAACGAAAAAGTACAGGGATTATGAGATTTGACAGAAACACAAAAGGATGAGCTAAAAAAAACTTTGAGCAGGCATCAGGAAATGTTTTCTGACCAGCCAGGATGAGTTCGAGATCATGAATGTCATCTAACAGTAAAAGACGATGCACATTTCTTCCGAAAACCATGTTATCAGATAATGCACCACTGTGTCCAAGAGGTTTGATAAATGTCTAGACAAAAGAAATATAGACCATATGAAGATTTCAGCGTATTTTTCCCAGGGAAATATGTGCGAAAGAATAATGAAAGAACTAAATCGCCTCTGTAGGACGTATCGTCACAAGCATCACTCAGCTTCAGCCAAATACTTAGAATAATTTGAAGAGATGATTAATCATCTACAACTTGAAGCAACTGGTTTTTCACCTGTAGAGTTACTGTGTGAGCTAAGACCCAATAACTTATTATTTGACTTAGTTGAATTTCCCACTCTCCCTGAAATGGCCATGAACAGGGAAAGAAGATAGCATGGGACAATATTAGAAAAAAAGCTCTGGAAAGAATAAGAAGACATGATACGAGAGCAGGATGCGAGAGCGGATCCTACAAGTTTTCAAGCAGGCTATTTAGTGTTGGTGAAAACCCAGGAAAAACCTAAAAAGCTTACTGCAGAAACCAAAAAGTTTACAGATGAGTATGTGGGTCTCTTTAGAATGGTGGCCGAGCCTCATACCAATGCATATAAATTAGAATATGTCAATTAGCACAAACTTCTGGGATTGCGAAATATCATGGATGATGGAGACAGTAGTAGTTCAGGGAACGTGTATTCTTAGCGTCATCAGGTGTATGACAAACACCAGGCAACCCGAGTTGTTGGCAATATAATTTCATTTTCGTTTCGTATTTTCAACCAAACTCCTCATCATTAGGGACTTTTTTGCTATTTTCTTCCCTTCTTTCGTATCGTAGTAAATAATGTATCTAAAATGTACATAGAGAGTAAATGCCATCAGAAACTAAGAGAACTGGTAAAAGAATGGTATTTTTGGATGTAAATGTTTACAAAAGACTAAGATGAATGAATGTGGAGTGAAGGTGATGTAAAAAGGTGTACTCTAAAAATAGTGTAACGTGATTACTTAATATGTGATTTCTAAGCCATTTTCAGAACATGTAGAAATGGTGTTGGAAGATGTTTGTGGTAAGAGGCATAAGGAATGTGCCTAGTAGAACTACGTAAATAGATTATGTATATGATGTTTATTTGATAGCCGCATAAGTTGCCGTAAATATTTTCAACATTTCCAGTAATTTTGCGTTCCCTGTGTAAAATAGCTTGTTTTATTTAAAGTCATGAGAGGTTTAACAATAACTGTAAGGTACATATTTTTTCTGAAGGTAAAAGTTAAAGAAAATGTTTGTAAATTTTTGAAAAAATTTTTTTGGCTTGCTTACATAGTAATAAGTATTGTTTTCAGCAGGAACTTGCTTAGGAATTCACCCACTATAAAATGCACATAATGATTTTTTGAAGAAGAGTAGACTAATAGTGCCAATTTGGGTACTGTTGTTATTTTTGAATAATGGTTAATCCACTCTTTACTGAAAATAATTAGTACTATATAAGACTATTTGATGAAAGACGTTGAATTTCAATGCATATTGAGTTTTCTTGGAGAAGAATTTTGTGAAAATAAGCTGTAAATCTTGAGTACACTACAAGTCTGGTGGGTTCCTCTCAAGTTTCCAATTTAGATCTGATACCAAAAATACGAAATATGATACACGTATATGTGTAAGGTTAGGGTGCAGAAACTAAGATGGTGGCTTAGACGTACTGTATTTTGCGGGAACCAAATTTTAAAAAACCTGACACGAGACTATAAGAAACCAGGTCTAGGAGAGATGACTGGAAGCTGTATCACAGTGAAGTGCCTTTAAAGCAACTAAAGTGTTAGTGCGAGAAAAAAAAATGTTCTACCCCATTGCCGCTAAAGAAAGTAACCTTTTTCTTGATAAAGTATGTAGAAAAGCCGCTTCCCAAAGCGACAAGGTTAAGAATAAGTCAGGGAACTTTCATTGTGTTGATATCGCAAAAGAAACATTTTATCCACAGCGTTGCCATTATATGTGCCATAAATGCATTTAAATATTATAGTTTCGTAGGGGGTGTGTGATGCAGCAAGTTATTACGAGATAACATTCGTTCTAGCATGGTGACTGCAGGATGGCTATGTTTACTTTCGCTCTTCTAACAGCGCAGTTGACGCTGCCTGCCATGAGAAATGCATAGCATAACATTCAGTCGATACGAAGATTCATACCCTCTACGAATCTAAATAATCCATATTAGTTATTATGCGACTTTTTACAAATTTGGTACACAGCCTTTTGTTATTAATGCATTGATGCTGTCAAAATTTCAGATTTTTATTTATTGTAGTTCTACAGATGAAGAAAATTACCTAAAAGTCGTAAAACCTATGCTTGTTTCTTAAAGCGAAGTTGGGAACAATAAAAGATTGACTTTCATTATCATTTTAAGCCATTTCAAAGTTATCAGTACATAAAAATCAATTAATTTTCAATTTTTTTTAATGCTTTAGTCACTTTGCCTTACATAATACAAAAATCGATAAAAATTATTATTTCATTATATTTTGTTGTGTGAGTGCGCGAGAATGATCGAGAGAGTGTATGTGGAACAATTGTTAAAACTTGATACTTAATTTTACGTAAAACCTTGTACAAACGAACCGTGGTTAAGTTATGACGCAACCACGATTCAGGTGACCTATGTCTGTGTGAGCATGCTTTTGTGTATAAAAGCAGCCAGAATGGAAGTTAAAGGCGGACTAAGTTTATTTATTAAGTTGAAGAATATTTCGCAGTTTGCTTGTTTTGATTAAACATAATCTACGAGTCGGGGGGTGGAATGTCAGAAGCTTGAACGTGGTAGGGAAACTAGAAAATCTGAAAAGGGAAACGCAAAGGCTCAATCTAGATATAGTAGGGGTCAGTGCAGTGAAGTGGAAGGAAGACAAGGATTTCTGGTCAGACGAGTATCGGGTAATATCAGCAGCAGCAGAAAATGGTATAACAGGTGTAGGATTCGTTATGAATAGGAAGGTAGGGCAGAGGGTGTGTTACTGTGAACAGTTCAGTGACCGGTTTGTTCTAATCAGAATCGACAGCAGACCAACACCGACAACGATAGTTCAGGTATACATGCCGACGTCGCAAGCTGAAGATGAACAGATAGAGAAAGTGTATGAGGATATTGAAAGGGTAATGCAGTATGTAAAGGAGGACGAAAATCTAATAGTCATGGGCGACTGGAATGCAGTTGAAGGGGAAGGAGTAGAAGAAAAGGTTACAGGAGAATATGGGCTTGGAACAAGGAATGAAAGAGGAGAAAGACTAATGGAGTTCTATAACAAGTTTCAGCTAGTAATAGCGAATACCCTGTTCAAGAATCACAAGAGGAGGAGGTATACTTGGAAAAGGCCGGGAGATACGGGAAGATTTCAATTAGATTACATCATGGTCAGACAGAGATTCCGAAATCAGATACTGGATTGTAAGGCGTACCCAGGAGCAGATACAGACTCAGATCACAATATAGTAGTGATGAAGAGCAGGCTGAAGTTCAAGATATTAGTCAGGAGGAATCAATACGCAAAGAAGTGGGATACGGAAGTACTAAGGAATGACGAGATACGTTTGAAGTTCTCTAACGCTATAAATACAGCAATAAGGAATAGCGCAGTAGGCAGTACAGTTGAAGAGGAATGGACATTTCTAAAAAGGGCCGTCACAGAAGTTGGGAAGGAAAACATAGGTACAAATAAGGTAGCTGCGAAGAAACCATGGGTAACAGAAGAAATACTTCAGTTGATTGATGAAAGGAGGAAGTACAAACATGTTCCGGGAAAATCAGGAATACAGAAATACAAGTCGCTGAGGAGTGAAATAAATAGGAAGTGCAGGGAAGGTAAGATGAAATGGCTGCAGGAAAAATGTGAAGACATCGAAAAAGATACGATTGTCGTAAGGACAGACTCAGCATACAGGAAAGTCAAAACAACCTTTGGTGACATTAAAAGCAACGGTGGTAACATTAAGAGTGCAACGGGAGTCCACTGTTAAATGCAGAGGAGTGAGCAGATAGGTGGAAAGAATACAATGAAAGCCTCTATGAGGGTGAAGATTTGTCGTGATAGAAGAAGAAACAGGAGTCGATTTAGAAGAGATAGGGGATCCAGTATTAGAATCGGAATTTAAAAGACCTTTGGAGGACTTAAGATCAAATAAGGCAGAAGGGATAGATAACATTCCATCAGAATTTCTAAAATCATTGGGGGAAGTGGCAACAAAACGACTATTCACGTTGGCGTGTAGAATACATGAGTCTGGCGATATACCATCTGACTTTCGGAAAAGCATCATCCACACAATTCCGAAGACGGCAAGAGCTGACAAGTGCGATAATTATCGCACAATCAGCTTAACAGCTCATGCATCGAAGCTGCTTACAAGAATAATATACAGAGGAATGGAAAAGAAAATTGAGAATGCGCTAGGTGTCGATCAGTTTGGCTTTAGGAAAAGTAAAGGGACGAGAGAGGCAATTCTGACGTTACGGCTAATAATGGAAGCAAGGCTAAAGAAAACTCAAGACACTTTCATCGGATTTGTCGACCTGGGAAAAGCGTTCGACAATATAAAATAATTTGCCGTGAGAATGATTAGGACGGAACGTTCTGACTGGTCATTTGGATCAACTGCCAATCAGAATTAAGCTGTTCCCTCGCGAATAGAGGAATGGGCAGTGAGGACAGTACCTAGACGGAGTCGCTTGCTAGCCGGCCTACGGATAACACGATGTTAGATAGCCCCTTAAATATTTACAAGATGAGGTAATAGTAAGCTAATTTCGGTTCGAACGTATCGTGATTGAAGGACTGGAGTTACGAACATTTTAATGAAAGTTTGGTGTTTCTAAGTTAAATAGTTTGAGAGAGACGAGCGTGTGGACTGTCTAGTCGCAGTAACAACTCTGGTATCGTGTTTCGTGCTCTGCACGGAATATTTTGGCAAGCACTTCGGACTTGCTAAAATTCTGGCTGCTTTTAGAGTTAATATTTGCTATACAGACAGTGACCTTTTCAATGATAGCGTTTCATCGCATTAAATACAGACTAGATAGCCATTTCATGTGTGTCAATATAAATAGAATACAGAGTAAGTATAATTTTAAACGCTCTTCTGCAAGTGGACTGAATATCCCAAACGCCGGAATTTTTCATAATAAACTTTCAGGAACTGACTTTCAACTAGAGTTACGTGGCCTCTGTATGGTAGGTATTAGGCAGCGGCTTCAATAACGCTTTTTTATACTACCTAGTACGTATCTGCTACCACAAAGTGAAGGGACATCGGCGAGAATCCTCTCGAGGTAGGTGGACTGAACGAAAGCGTTAAGAACACAGACGACCGACCCCGGCCCGCCGCAACTGATCTAATGAAAAGAGTCTTTATGAAGAACGGTTGCTGCAGCTATTTTTCGTGAAGGCAGCGGTGCCTGTCTGTGTAGTGAGGAGAAGGCAACGAGAGTACTCAAGTGTGGGCACGTCGGTAGGAGAAAGGCAACTGAATGGGCCACCTCTTCTGTACAATTAGAGGGACTCACCCAGCAATGTGGACAAAACTGCGTTTCTGAGTATGAGCTACCTAATTATCCAGGAACGACACTGGGACTGTGGTACATGCATTCACTTTCTGACAAACCCAAATTTAGTGTAAAAATTCACCACCACAGACCATAAACTGTCGAGACTAATTTGACTGGGATTTTGCGGAATCACTCTTTGAGCCATGCATTCAGTGTGTGCTTGTGATGACAGAGGGTCAGAAGTTCATTTGTGATTTGTGACTCATCGTCTCTCCAAGTGGTTCCGTAGTTGCGTTGACCCAGAAAACTGTTGTTCTCTTCTTTTATGAAAGTAAACGTATGCTGAAGGACAATTTTCTTATATTCGAAAGTATTATTTGGTAATTTTCGTGCTGCGTGTTTCCAATACCAGCCCTTGGTAGCTTTTTCTCCGGCAACTGTAGCATACATTTCAAAATAAACATCAGATTTTAGGTGCAAAAAATTTATTTCGCTTTACTAGTTTTGTCCTAATACTTTGGAGCTCTTCAGGAGCTTCTGTTAAAATAAATCAGTAGTGAAAACTCACATGTAGTTTCGAGTTCAGTCTGGCTGTTACACAGAATTATATCATAATGGATCGCTTTAGCTTACATCTGACCCCACAAAACCCACAGTTAAAACAACGGCCATAAAAAGAATAACCAATAACGACAGTTTCTCTTCAGAAACACACAGCAACTGCAATTCGACAGACCACGAAAGCTGAAACGAAAACTCTCACATTCAATGAGGAATGAATAAGAAGCGTTTTTAGCAAACATCATCACATTTTAGCTGACTAAAATCGAATTTCACCAAACGTTAGCAACCCACTGCTCTTTGGCAAGCAAAACTGATCATACTGTAAAACATGACTGGTGTCTACTGCCAGATTATATAACTTACAGATACTGTAATATCTGTGTTATGTAAATTATTTGTCTTTAAAAATATGGAAATAATTAGTCTTCTTCAATAGTGTTATGTAACCATACTAAAGATGTACTGGATTACTATAAAAGACCTTAGATAACAAGTGACAAAATCATCGTTTCGAGAAAACGCAAATCAAAGTTTAACGTCTTTCGCACTAGGCGACATGATATTTTCACCAATTCGAACATTTCAGAGGAATACTCGTGTCCTTAGCCTTTTATTACCAATGATGATAAGTAAGTAGATCATCTGGTTTATAGTTGACAGATACAAAGAATCGACAATACACATTTAGATAATGCTCAGATTACATATTCAACATGAAAGACATTTATTGTTTTAACAGGATATAGTATTGCATCAATAGTGTACTGATTGATTTACAAAATCCAAATATTTGGGTTTAACATTTATCAACATGTATCACAATCATCATGTGTATCATAGGTGTTGTTACCTCTAAGTCTGTAGCTACAACATCTTCATCACCCACATGAGTACTAGGTGCAATTGGTTCACCGATCCTTGTTTCATGGGGCAACTGGTTATAAAACTGGCGGTGTATCGGTGGTACGAATTGCAGAAGTTCCATCAGGTTATCACATTTTGTGTATTTTAGTTTTGGCTTCACAGCAATGGATTTAAGAAGGGGAAGATGTTTAGGCATTTTTCCCGTTCGTTGTTTTTTCATTGTCAGTTTCTGGTAAGGCAGAATACCTTCAGCTGATGTTGTCTTATAAAAATGGATATTTGGGTTTGCCTTTTCAAAATGAAGAACATGCATTCTTCGTATCCCTGGCACAGTGTTCCTAAAGTATCGGTTTAGTGGTTGAAGATAAACAAAGTCTTCATCCATCATTTTAGTAACAACAAATTTTCAACTTGCTGTGGCAGCCTGATTCATCCAGTCTTCCGGTATATAAAGGTCATGTTGGTTCCTTTTTCCTTTAATTTCAGTGATCCCGAAGTCCTGATCACATTAATTGTATGAATGTCCAGAAAAGAGGAAATAGTGATCAACAGTTTCAATTTGGGTGTAAGTAACAATATAATACAAAAATTTTACCATTAGATGGCTCTTGACCTGGGACTCCACAGTTGTCACTGATGGCTGAGATGTGCTTCACAGTGTGAGGAAGACTATGGATATACTTCAGCAGGCAAGATGCTATCTCCTGGCAACCCCTACTTGCTTGTGCTTCATGCCACATAAACATATGGGCAGTACCACTGGTTAAATTGTGGACATTGAGGTTGTATGTCCACAACTGTCGAGTTCGTCACATGTAGTGTCGGCAACATCTTTTGGAGATCAAAGCATATTACAACATAGTTGTCCTTTAATTCCTTGCATTTCCTTTCGGCTTCTTTTCCTGTTTCTGCCTTCCTGAGGTAAAATTGTTTTGCAGCTTCAGCTGGTTTTTTTTTTCATCAGGCGTACCATGTACAATTTTGATTTGCGACCTGTCACAAGTTACACAGCTATTGGTATGAGGTCTATGAAAGCTTGATATAAATTCTGTCCTGAATACGTGTATGTACAAAATTTCACTTTCCGGTTTAACTTTTTTGTCTTCGTGGCAAAATATTTCATAGATTTTATACATCATTACCACACTTAAGTTTGAATGTAAGTACTTTTGGTTGGGAGCTTTCGCTCTAGTATAATGGCTTGAGTACATCGAGAATCTTCTTTTATAATCCTTGATTACAGAAATTCTGTTTGCTGGAATTTTTTTTGGGATCTCCTTCCTTCTACGTTTGTCACGTGGTGAAATTCCAAATGAGTTTGGTTTTTTGTTAATGATAACATTTCTTATCCTTTTGTTAGATATGTCAAGCGACTTTACAGGAAAGGTTTTGCACACTCTAAAACCGTCCAGTTTATAAATACATAATAAATCTTTGAGCGTAACATCTATGGATTCCTTCCGCAACACAGGCTGTAAGTCCACGGCACCATTCAAGAACGATGTTTGAAGTTCCCAGCTATGTAGTTTCCAATAATCTCTAAATATTACTTCCCTCTTCTCATGGGGAGTATTCTCGTCACTTTTGTACCTACACTGGTGATTGTACTCACTTAACATGTTAGTCCCACGCAGCGCCATATTACTATCAACATAAGCTTTTCCTGTGTTCCTCGATGTCTTCCTTTTCTGAGATTTCCAGATGTGCTCCCTCCTTACCTTATTTTTCCGGGCTGAGATTCAGGGGGAACGGCATTCCACAAAGTCCTCAATTTGACCAGGTCTTCGTTCTGCTTCTTCTTCTTCTGTGTCATCTAAAAATAATGTTTGCTAAATCAGGGTTTTTGTAATGGCGGCTAACAACGTTGTCTTTTCTTAAATTACATTAAAAAATAAACACGTTTGATATCTAGCTTCAGACGTATACAGCTTACAAATGTAACGTACCTGAAGAAGCTTCACTGGACTCATCATCGTCATCACAAGGATTCCAATCACTGTCCTTATCAGAATCATGACCATCTCCAAACAGTGGTGCATCACTGCTACTACTAATTTAACTACCATTGTCATTTATGGAATCGCCAACTGCTACACTGATTAGAGACCTAAAGTTTCCGTACTTCTAGTACTAAATAAATAAATTGTTACCCAAATGTAAATACGTAAACAACTAGAAAAAAACAGTATTGCAATACAACATACCAATCATTTGCAGGTTAGGTTGTACGTCTTTCTCATATCCATTCATTGCATAGAAACGATGTATTTACAATTACTTTGTATGAAACGCCCAAATGCGACTCAACACAGAACCAAACAGTCACGTTTCAGTTAGTCTTGTACGAAAGAAAATGTGGCGACATGTTTTGTCACTATCACTAATGTCTGATTCCACGAACGGAATCTGTTGCAGTGTTTTGTGTAAAGGGGCCCAGTACTATTGGACCTCTAGTGCGCCACTTTCTAACTACGAGGTGCATTCAAGTTCTAAGGCCTCAGATTTTTTTTCTCCCGACTGGAAAGAGATAGAAACATGCGCATTGTTTTAAAATGAGGCCGCGTTCATTGTCAATACGTCCCAGAGATGGCAGCACGGTAACAGGTGCATCCTACGAAAATGTTTTGAAGAACAAATTACTTCCTGCACTGCAACAAAAACGTCCGGGAAGGGCTGCGCGTGTGCTGTTTCACCAAGACAACGCACCCGCACATCGAGCTAACGTTACACAACAGTTTCTTCGTGATAACAACTTTGTAGTGATTCCTCATGCTCCCTACTCACCTGACCTGGCTCCTAGTGACTTTTGGCTTTTTCTAACAATGAAAGACACTCTCCGTGGCCGCACATTCACCAGCCATGCTGCTTTTGCCTCAGCGATTTTCCAGTGGTCAAAACAGACTCCTAAAGAAGCCTTCGCCGCTGCCATGGAATCATGGCGTCAGCGTTGTGAAAAATGTGTACGTCTGCAGGGCGATTACGTCGAGAAGTAACGCCAGTTTCATCGATTTCGGGTGAGTAGTTAATTATAAAAAAATCGGAGGCCTTAGAACTTGAATGCACCTCGTACAACTCATCATGTAATCAAAGGGCTTCATGCTAGATGGCACGTACTGTCGATAAAATCAATAGGATCCCTTTACCACCAACAGATTAGTATAATCACGTCCCATCCTATATTTAACCTATTTTTGCCAAAAATGTCACTTACACCCCTTGATCTCTGGGGGTCTTCATTATGTATTACTTTTTCATCCTAAGCGACTCTGGGACTATATGAAATGTGAAAGCTGTATGGAGTCCCCTTACACTGAAAAAGCTTTGGCGGGATTGTAAAAGATGTTATGGCGCCAAGTGGTTCAAGAAATCTTTGTGTCAGAGTGTCTTTGGCCAGCATCATTTCAGCTAACATCTCGAATACTTAACGAAACATGGATTTCCAGTGAATGTGGAAGAAACATGCCACTTATGTAGAGCGTTATTCGCTGTTATGTCATGGAACTTATTTGATTACTATGAAACGTGAAACCCCGAGGGCAATGAGTTATTTTACAGTGTATATTACCTCAAGAGTCATGTTTGCGCCGTATGGCTTTGTTACTAAGTATAAGAATTTTAGTTTCACCTTTGTGTTGCGGCACCTGCGATGACCTGTTCTTTACCTTTAGAGGATCCTTCTCCTCTTACTGAGAAATTCTGAGATTTTCTCAAAACTGATGATGTATGTAGTCAATATTGCTTAAAAACTTTGCTAAATTTGTTGATTAATAATTTTCTTAACAGATTAATTAGCTAGCCTTTTGCTCCTCACGCTCCTTGAAGTGTCTAAGTTTTAGCATATCAAAATGGTACTTGTTTTAAAAATTAAATTGAAGTGAGTATTTCAGTCACTATTCAAATCATGGCACTGTAATAAATTTAGAAGAATTAAATACTCGGATACAAATAACCAAGTATAGACCATAACATTTAAAAGACCCTCAGCTTTTGGATTTACTTCAGAGGTTTGTAACAGTGCTTTTGCTTGCCGTATTTGCGTTTATGCGCATATTGTTACTGTGTGTTGTAAAAAGTGTTAGCCTAAAATCTAGTAAGTAGGGAGAACTGTTTCTTTTACCGCTATGTGGAGTGTGTGGTTTAACAGGTCTATAATGAAATACTTTATAAAGACCCACTGACTATTGTAGAAACGTTTGTGCACTTAAAATATATAACTATAAACAACCTGTAAGACTATAACAAATTCTGGATCCTCATACATCACTCATCTCCTGAGTTATGAAATGGCTTATTCACACTCTATCAAAACAAATAGCTTCCATGTTAATAATTAGCATGGCTTGGTAACTATGTGAGAATTACTCTATGTCGATAGTGAATTAAAATATGTCAGTATTATTGTATGACAATTGTGAATTAATGGAACCACTTCCTGTACGAATCATCGGTAACTTTTCGCTATTAAGTGGTGTATTGTAATCAGAATTAACCCATACACACGATAGCAGGCAACGTAATCTTGTGTGACGTAGTATGTTGCTACTACATTATACATTTACCTGTCTTGCTTATGGCTAGTTGCTATGCTAATACTTAACAGGGTGTTTTATTCCCGTGCCCGATGCACGAAAGCGATTTGCAAAGAAAGAGAAGTTTAATTCCGTGATTATTTTACTTTTCTTACTGTACACCTACTCGAATACTTGAAACATCTTTTGCCTAATTAGGCTGCCAGACCACCTTTGATGTAAGTGACCACAAGTTTACTTTACTATTACAACACAATCGGTTCGTTTATTGCGAAAATAACTGTCGCTTCCTTTCATGAACTTTAATTCCAATCAAAAGGAGATGAGTTGGTATTCAAAGTAGCTCGTAGACAGCATAGAACTGAACTGTCATAAGTCACAACCTTCCGCCCCCCCCTCCCCCCACCTCAGAGCATAAGGTCCTGGAGGAAGGAAGGACACTGAATTTTTGCACATGCACATTAGTTATAGAGTAGCACCTCAATATTTGAAATATAGCAGGTTGAAATGCGTAATGCCGCACTGTACGCCAACGAAGCGACCCTTTGGTCACTCAACGAAAATTCCATACATAATTTACAACAAAACATAAAAACTACAATAAACATATTCAGAAATATTTCAGAATGGGCCTTACTTTTGTCCCACCTTAAATATCGGTTACCCTCTTGAAAGAGCTTGGTTTGTGAAATGTGAACCATAAAATTTTTCTTCCTCTCAGGACTTTTTACAATCGAGGTGACCGACGTCACGAATCAGTTGACTTGGACAGGGCCCACAAACCTGGGCAAGATATTTCCTATCACTATGTCTACTCCATCAGTTCTCTGCAATTGTCGTTTTAAAGAAATTCGTGTTGCTTGGCTTTAATGACATCAGACAACATTACAGCGGTGCAACAGTTTCTCATGGGCTAGGTTCAGGTTGCTCTTCGAGGACTTCCAGTTAGCCTGAATCTGGTCAGCATTACCTTTTCCGGGAAGAACAACATTCAAAGTTCACAGATTAGATAAGGTGGAATTCAGCGAAAAGGCGAACACAAATGCGACCAGTCTTTGCTTATGAGCCTCAAGCATGGCAGTGTTGAAAGTGTTTCCCAACCATAACAAGCAAACGTTCCCAGTGGATTTCAATATGTATGGTGAAAAGCAGTGAAAGTAGCACAGGTCAGTATCTGCTTGTTGCCCCCTCCTCCCCTACCCCCCATATCAGTCCAAACGACTGGACAAGCGGTTAATATTGGCCAAACAATATAGTCTGAGGCATCTATAGACTGAGTTAACAGGTCTCTTCACCAGGGAGGTGATCTTATACTTCCCTTAACATCGTACTGAGACAATAGCGACAATGTCATCAGTGCCATGTATGTGCTTTAACTCAAAACTGGAATGCAGAAATTCTCAGTGCTCACCTTGCAATAGGTCCCTCTAATACCAAGGAAGTTATTCTCTGATGTCTCAACAGATGTTCTGCCAGCCTGTCCTTCCTTTTTGTCAGTGTTTTCCATATTTTTTTTCCTCACCGCTTCTCCGGAGAACCTCCTCATTCCTTACCTTGTCAGCCCAACCAATCTTCAACATTCTTCTATAGTTTCATATCTCAGAAGGTTCAATTCTCATCTTTTATGGTTTTCGCACAGTCTACGTTCCACTAATGTACATAACTGTGCTCCAAATATACATTCCCTGAAATTTCTTACTCAAATTAAGGCCAGTATTTCATACTAGTAGATTGCTCTTGGCCAGGAATGCTCTTTTTGCCAGTCCTGGTCTATTGCTGAGGCCCTCCTTGCTCCATCCGTCAGTGTTATTTTTCTGTCTAGGAAGCAGAATACTTTAACTTCATTTACTTCGTGGTCAAAAATTTTGATGTTACGTTTGTCGCTGTTCTCATTTCTGTAATTTCTCATTACTTTCGTCTTTCTTCGATTTCTTCTCAGTCCATGTTCTGTACTCATTAGACTGTTCTTCCATTCAACATATTCTGTAATTCTTCTTCACTTTCACTTAGGATAGCTACATCATTAGCGATATAGTTTCACCTTATATTTTAATTCCACTCTTGAATCTTTCTTTTATTTCCATCCTTCGTTCTTCTATGTATAGATCCGCAGTTTTGTATTCCATCTTAATGCATACTACGCTTCTCAGCAACTTGGAAGTGTGAGGCGTTAAGCTGATTGTGCGATGACTCTTGCACTTTTAGGCTCTTACAGAATCTTTGGAATTGTGAAGAATGTAGATGCTGTTTTCCCGAAAGTCAGAAATTATGTCGCCAGATGCATACATTCTACACACCATGGTAATTAGTCATTTAATTGCCACTTCCCAAATAATCTTAAAAATTCTAATCGAATGTTATACACCCTTTCTGCCTTATGCGATCTGAAGTCTTCCTAATCTATTTTCAATTCTGATTCTAATACTGAAACACATCTTTCTTATGTATCGGCTCCTGTCTCTTCTTCTTTCACATCATGAGAAAAGTCTTCCGCCTCATAGAGGCCTTCAGTGTACTCGTTCCATCTATTCGCTTTCTTGTCTACATTTCGCAGTGAAACTTAAAATGCACTCTAAATGTTACAACTCTCATTTTGGTTTTACTACGCAGAGTCCGTCATACTGACAATAATTTCTTTTCCGATTTCTACATCTACATCTACATACATACTCCACAATCCACCTGGCGGTGTGCGGCGGAGAGTACCTTGTGTGTTCTCCCTTCCATTCCAGTATCGTATTGTTCGTGGAAAGAAAGATTGTCGGTATGCCTCTGTGTGGGCTCTAATCTCTCTGATTTTATCCTCATGGTCTCTTCGCGAGATATACGTAGGAGGAAGCAATTACTGTTTGACTCCTCGGTGTAGGTATGTTCTCGTAACTTCAACAAAAGCCCGTACCGACTTGCTGAGCGTCTCTCTTGCAGAGTCTTCCACTGGAGTTTATCTATCATATCCGTAACCCTTTCGCGATTACTAAATGATCCTGTAACGAAGCGCGCTGCTCTCCGTTGGATCTTCTCTATCTCCTCTATCAACCCTATCTGGTACGGATCCCACACCGGTGAGCAGTGGGCGAACAAGTGTACCGTAACACACTTTCTTTGTTTTCGGAGTGCTTTTCCTTATGATTCCTCCAATGAGTCTCAGTCTGGTATCTGCTTTACCGACGATTAATTTTATGTTGTCATTCCATTTTAAATAACTCCTAATACCTACTCCCAGATAATTTATGGAATTAACTGCTTCCCGTTGCTTACTTGCTATATATTAGCTAAATGATAAAGGGTCTTTCTTTCTATGTATTCTCAGCACATTACACTTGTCTAAACTGAGATTCAATTGCCATTCCCTGCATCATGCATCAATTCGTTGCAGATCCTCCAGCATTTCAGTACAACTTTCCATTGTCACAACAGCTCGATATACTACAGCATCATCCGCAAAAAGCCTCAGTGAACTTCAGTTGTTATCCACAAGGTCATTTATAAATATTGTAAATAGCAACGGTACTAGGACACTCCCCTGCGGCACACCTGAAATCACTCTTACTTCGGAAGATTTCTGTCGATTGAGAATGACATGCTGCGTTCTGTTATCTAGGAACTCTTCAATACAATCACACAATTGGTCTGATAGTCCATATGCTCTTACTTTGTTCATTAAACGACTGTGGGGAACTGTATCGAACGCCATGCGAAAGTCAAGAAACACGGCGTCTACCTGGAAACCGGGGTCTATGGCCCTCTGAGTCTCGTGGACGAATAGCACGAGCTGGTTTTCACACGATCGTCTTTTTCGAAACCCATGCTGATTCCTACAGAGTAGATTTCTAGTCTCCAGAAAATTCATTACACTCGAAGATAACAAGTGTTCCAAAATTCTACAACTGATCGACGTTAGAGATATAGGTCTACAGTTCTGCACATCTGTTCGACGTCCCTTCTTGAAAACGGGGATGACCTGTGCCGTTTTCCAACCTTTTGGAACGCTACGCTGTTCGAGAGACCTACGGTACATCCATGCTAGAAAGGGACAAGTTCCTTCTGGTACACCGTCTAAAATCGGACTGGTATCCCATCAGGTCGAACGGCTTTTCCTCTTTTGAGCGATTTTAATTGTTTTTCTATCCATCTATTTCGATATCTAACATTTTGTCGTCTGTGCAACAATCTAGAGAAGGGCCTACAGTGCAGTCTTCCTCTGTGAAACTCCTTTAGTAAAAGACATTTAGTAATTCGGCCATTAGCTTGTCATCCTCTGTTTCAGTACCATTTTGGTCACAGAGTGTCTGGACATTTTGTTTTGGTCCACCTACCGCTTTGACATAAGACCCAAATTTCTTATGATTTTCTGCCAAGTCAATAGATAGACCTACTTTCGAGTTCGTTGAACGCTTTCCACATAGCCCTCTTCATACTACATTTCGCTTCGAGTAATTTTTGTTTGTCTGCAAGGCTTGGGCTATGTTTATGTTTCCCGCCATGTACCCTGTTGTTTGTAGCTCCCTGACAACACAGGGATCGCTCTGATGATGCCTGCCCCGTCAACTCCCCATGTATGCCAAGGAGTAGATGCGTGTCATCCTGGGGCATCGGGACTCCCAGCAATGGCCGTCCTGCCAGGTGGCCTTTACTGCGGCTGTTTGGCGCCCGTGGGGAGGGCCCCTGGTCGCAGTGGGTGGCATCAGGTCTGATGATGCGCAGTGAAGCGTAGCACATCATCACTTGCTGGTAATCAAACACTAGCAGTCTCTAAGCGTTCCAAGTCTCAGAACAATGCAAGAAAGTACGACCCTAAGTCATTCCCCTCCCTGGCAATACCATAACCTTATTCCCCCAGTACATCGTATCTACGAGAACCGATGGGGACTCCCTTGTTTCGATGAAGCCACAGTGTTTCGTAGAGGGGACTTTATTCGCTTGTAACAAGTTGGGGTATGTTTCCGCTACCATCATACCACATAAGAGCTTAAATATGGTCCAGGGTATTATCTTCCACAGTGACCTTCTTTGGCAGAGTGACAACGAGCTGCGTGCCAAATTAGAGCGGCAAGGTGTTCATTTCGTCTGGGGTGGATCATCGGGGTCCGACTGATAATCACATTGCTACCGGTGCCTTCATCTTGGCCTTCGAGGATGATACATTACCGGAGAAGGTCAAGGTGATGGTCTACCGCTGTGATGTCAAGCCCTATATCCCTCCCCCGATGCGGTGCTTTAAGTGCTGGAAGTTCGGCCATATGTCTCCCCGCTGTACTTCCAGCATCACATGTCGAGATTGTGGACGTCCATCACATACCAATACTCCATGTGCCCCGCGTCCCATCTGTGTCAACTGCGGAGACTATCACTCACCTTGCTTACTAGGCTGCAGGATTTTACAAAAAGAGAGGAAAATCATGGAATACAAGACCCTGGACCGACTGACCTACACCGAGGCTAAGAGAAAATATGAGTGCCTATATCCTGTGCCTATGAGCACCTCATACGCCACTGCAACGAGAACAGTTGTAGCCCCATCAGTTCTGCGAATTCCAGTCGGCTCTCAGAGCCCCTTTGAAGGTGAGGAGCACTCTACACCCCCCCCCCCCCTCCCCGTTGCTCTCACACCACCTACCTCGAGAGCGCTGTCGTCGTCGACGTCCCCCCAACCATTGGGGACACCAGTCCTCACTTCTTATCCGGAGAAACGTAAGTCTTCGAATCCTCTCTCCAGGAAGGGGTCCGTTGGGTCACTCCCTTGCCAAGTTTCTGCTATTGGGAAAGATGTCGCCCACCAGTGGCTGAAAAGCCCAAAAGCAGCTGATCGTAGGGCTTCACGCTCATCCTCAGTCCCGGAGACTGCGCCAGTGAAGTCCTCCCTGCCAAGGAAAGCCCAGGAGCAGCAAGAGATATCCAAAAAGAAGACCCCAAAGACCAAGGAAATTGCGGTGGCACCCACACCACTGCTACATAGAAGCTGTGTGTCTGGGGATACGGTGGAGATTCTGGCATCTGCTGAGGACCTAGATGCCATGTCTGGATATAGACTATTCAGGCAATAAGTCGGTGGCAGCATGTGACCCTGAAGCGTAAATTGCCTCATTGAATGTTCCATGCCTTCCTAGTCTCACGATGACGTTATCCTCCAGTGGAATTGCGGCGGTTTTTTACACCGCTTCCGTAGCAGTTTTCTAACTCGGTTGTTGTACTACGGTGGCTCTTTTCCAACTCTTACGATCTTTCTTGGCACATACTCATCTAATGCATATTGTACGATGGTTTTGAACTATGTCCACTGATACTCAACACTATCTGTACTTGAGATAAGACTTCTGTGTTGAACCGTCAAGTTTCTTCATATTTTTTCAGGCAGCCATTTCGCCTTAGCTTCCCTGCACTTCTTTATTTCATTCCTATTTGAAGTGCATTTCTGTGTTCCTGCAACGCCCTGAGCATTTTTGTTCTTCCTCTTTTCGTCGACCAGTTGAAGCGTTTCTTGTGTTGCCCGTGAATTATTCGGAACTACCTCCATTCTACCTGCGTTACTTCTGTGATCATCCTTTTTGCATATTTCCATTCGTTCTTAGCTGAATTGTCTACCAAAATATTCCTTACCGTAACATCTGCAGCCTCAGAGAACTTCAAGCGTATCTCTTCATTCCTTTTCTTCACTTCAGTATCCCACTTATTTGCCCATTGATTCTTCCTGACTAAACTGCAGCCTATTCTTCGTCAGTACTGAATTGTGATCTGGGTCTATATCTGTTCTGGGCACGCCTTATAATCCAGTATCGGATATCGGAATCATTGAGTGACTTGATGGAATCTAGCTGAAGTCGCAATTCCTAGATGAAATTCTCGTCTATCATTCCTAAAACCAAGTGAATGTTCTCCCGTATCCTTGTCTTCTACTCCCAGCCCTACAACCGGATCCAGTCCCCCATGGCTGTTAGATTTATCATTCCCCTTTAGGTACTGAATTATCCGTTCAATATCCTTATATACATTCTTTATCTTCGGCTTGCGACGGCCACATATATAATTGAGTTATCGTTGCCGGAGTCGGTTTGCTGTCTATTCTGATGATGACAACCCTATCACTTAACTTATCATAGCAATACTCTCTCTGCTCTGCCTTTCTGTTCAAAACGAATCTTTCTCCCGTTATACCACTTTCTGCTGCTGTTAATATTACGCTATACTCATTTGACCACAAACCCATGTCTTCTTTCCATTTTACGTCACTGACCACCACTATATTTAGACTGAGTTTTTAATCTCCCTTATCACATTTTATGGCTTCCCTACCACCTTCAAACTTCTTACATTCCACACCACGACTTGTGGAACGTTATTCTTTCGTTGGTTATTCAATATTTTTGCCATTATCACCTACCTCTTGGCAGCACCATCCCTTACATCGAAATAGGGCACTAGTGAGGAACCTTTGCCAATTGAGAGATTATCATAACCCTTTTTCAATTACGGCCCACGTGTCCTGTGAATGCACATTATGTGTATTTAATGGTGTGATTTCCATTGCCTTCTGCATCGTCTTGCCGCTGATCATTTTTGATTCTGCAGAGCTTAGGGGCAGTTTCCGATCCCAACGGCAAGTAGGTGCCTTGAACCTCTATCAGCTTCTCCGGCGACTTTGGAGTGGCCTTTTGTACAATGGGGATGACTTCTTATTCCGGAAGTCTTCTGTAGCCATGTCAGATGACTGTTGTTCAAAATTTAAGTGGTGACGAGGTCCCAACCTGCAACCAAGGACGTTTGATTACTAATGTAGATGCTTTCCCTACAACATGGGTGACGAACGTGAAATAATCAACCACAAATAAAACGGCCATGATCTCTAGCTCGTACATAGAAATTTTGGCTTCAAGCGAGTAGAGGTAATGCGACGCATAAGCAACAGGTCACTACCCATTATCATCCTCCTGTAAAAGCTTGGCCGCAATACTAGCCAATGAAGTATCGGCGTGGACTATCAACACATTATTAGTCCTCATCGGGGCACTGGCTACAGCTACCGTAAGTGCCCTGAATGCTGTTCCCTGGGACATGCTGCACTCGAATTTTCTCTGCGTTTTCCTGAGATCGAGGAGGGATGCAGCGAGCTAGGCAAAGATGGGAATAAATCTTCTAAGAAACTGATCAACCAATAAAACGCGTTGCCCTTTTTGTATTCTTAGATGGTGGGCGTAGCTGAATTGCTTCAGTGCAGCTCTGGTTTACTCTGACACCCTACGTGGAAACGTGGTTGTGAGGACCTTGCCTGTGGTGGTCTAACAGCGAACCCATCATAACTATGTTGTTCGTCAGAGTTTCACTGAAAATTACCGGATCACCAGCGTAGTGGTACATACACCGGAAATTCTGCTCTGGAAGAACCTCGACCGCAGACAATCGAGACAGAATGCGGCTTAATTCATAACGAAACCATGTGGTCATAAATCTGTTACGGCCTTTGATTAACCAAATAGCAGAATCTGGTAATAAACCTGAATAATGTCGAGCCTAGAGATAACCTTCACATTCTGGAACTAGCCAAAACATTTATCCAAGACTTCTTTAATAATACAACCTATTATGTTTTCCTCGACGGCAAGTATTCTTCAGAGACATCGTCAGGAGTGACCCAGGAGAGTGTGACAGTACCGCCGTTGTTCTCTATGGGCATAAATGATTTGGCGGACAGGGTGGGCAGCAATCTGCTGTTGTTTGCTGATGATTCTGTGGTGTACGGTAAAGTGTCAAAGTCGACTTAGACAAAATTTGTTGTTGGTTTGATGAATGGCAGCTAGCTCTAGGTGTGGAAAATGTAAGTTAATGCGGAGGAGTAAGAAGAACAAACCTGCAATGTTCGGACACAATATTAGTAGCGTCCTGCTTGACACAATCAACTTCTTTAAACATCTGGACGTAGCTTTGCAAGGTAAGGGGGGAAACGCAATGGAAATAAATGAAAGGTGCAGAAAAGCAAGGCAGTTCTACAAATGTATTAGGGGGCTTATTTGGAGCAAGGAGGTGCCACAGAAATCCAAGGGAATTATATACCGAACCCACTTTGTCCCCATATTGGCATAAGGAAGTGAGACATGGGTAATGCACAAAAGCGACAAAAGTAGAATACAGGCTAGTGAAATGAAGTTCCAGAGCAGCAGGTTGGGTGTAACAAGACGAGACAGACTGCGAAATGTGTATGTGAGGGAAAGACTAAAGGAGGAACCAGTACAGGACAGGATAGAAAAATCAAGACTGCAGTGGTATGGACACATGAAGAGAATGGATGAGGGAAGAATTCCAAAGAGGATGTTTGATCTGCAACTGGAGGGGAAGAGGCCCAGAGGAAGACCAAGGGATAGATGGGTGAAGGGAGTGAAGGAATGTGTGATGAGAAGAGGAGAGAACTGGACGAAGGTGGAAGAGGGGGAATGGTGGAAAGACAGAACACGATGGAGAGGCTTGTGTTCCCGACAGACCCAGCCAGTGGCTGGAAACTGTCCAAGATGATGATGACGCGATGCAAAGCGAAATGAACTGGGACGAGTATGTTGAAACTGTGATAGAGAAGGTGAGCGTTCGACTCGGGTTTATTGGGAGAATTGTAGGAAGGGTCGTTTCATCTGTAAAGGAGACCCCACATAGGGCGCTAGTGTGAACTATCTCGAGTATCGCTCGAGTGTTAGAATCCGTACGAAGTCAGATTGAAGGAAGACTTCGAAGCAGTTCAGGGGCTAGCTGCTAGATTTGTTACCAGTAGTTTCGAACAACACTTAACTGCTACGGAGATGCTTCGGGATCTCGAATTGGAATGCCTAGACGGAAGTCGACGATCCTTTCGAGAAACACTTAGAGGAAATTGAGAGAACCGGCATTTGAAGCTGGCTGGCGAACGATACTACTGCCACCAACATACAGGGTGTTTCAAAAATTACCGGTATATTTGAAACGGCAATAAAAACTAAACGAGCAGGGATATAAATACACCGTTTGTTGCAATATGCTTGGGACAACAGTACATTTTCAGGCGGACAAACTTTCGAAATTACAGTAGTTACAATTTTCAACAACAGATGGCGCTGCAAGTGACGTGAAAGATATAGAAGACAACGCAGTATGTGGGTGCGCCATTCTGTACGTCGTCTTTCTGCTGTAAGCGTGTGCTGTTCACAACGTGCAAGTGTGCTGTAGACAACATGGTTTATTCCTTAGAACAGAGGTTTTTTCTGGTGTTGGAATTCAACCGCCTTGAACACAGTGTTGTTGCAACAAGACGAAGTTTTCAACGGAGGTTTAATGTAACCAAAGGACCGAAAAGCGATACAATAAAGGATCTGTTTGAAAAATTTCAACGGACTGGGAACGTGACGGATGAACGTGCTGGAAAGGTAGGGCGACTGCGTACGGCAACCACAGAGGGCAATGCGCAGCTAGTGCAGCAGGTGATCCAACAGCGGCCTCGGGTTTCCGTTCGCCGTGTTGCAGCTGCGGTCCAAATGACGCCAACGTCCACGTATCGTCTCATGCGCCAGAGTTTACACCTCCATCCATACAAAATTCAAATGCGGCAACCCCTCAGCGCCGCTACCATTGCTGCACGAGAGACATTCGCTAACGATATAGTGCACAGGATTGATGACGGCGATATGCATGTGGGCAGCATTTGGTTTACTGACAAAGCTTATTTTTACCTGGACGGCTTCGTCAATAAACAGAACTGGCGCATATGGGGAACCGAAAAGCCCCGTGTTGCAGTCTCATCGTCCCTGCATCCTCAAAAAGTACTCGTCTGGGCCGCCATTTCTTCCAAAGGAATCATTGGCCCATTTTTCAGATCCGAAACGATTACTGCATCACGCTATCTGGACATTCTTCGTGAATTTGTGGCGGTACAAACTGCCTTAGACGACACTGCGAACACTTCGTGGTTTATGCAAGATGGTGCCCGGCCACATCGCACGGCCGACGTCTTTAATTTCCTGAATGAATATTTCGATGATCGTGTGATTGCTTTGGGCTATCCGAAACATACAGGAGGCGGCGTGGATTGGCCTCCCTATTCGCCAGACATGAACCCCTGTGACTTCTTTCTGTGGGGACACTTGAAAGACCAGGTGTACCGCCAGAATCCAGAAACAATTGAACAGCTGAAGCAGTACATCTCATCTGCATGTGAAGCCATTCCGCCAGACACGTTGTCAAAGGTTTCGGGTAATTTAATTCAGAGACTACGCCATATTATTGCTACGCATGGTGGATATGTGGAAAATATCGTACTATAGAGTTTCCCAGACCGCAGCGCCATCTGTTGTTGAAAATTGTAACTACTGTAATTTCGAAAGTTTGTCTGCCTGAAAATGTACTGTTGTCCCAAGCATATTGCAACAAACGGTGTATTTCTATCGCTGCTCGTTTAGTTTTTATTGCCGTTTCAAATATACCGGTCATTTTTGAAACACCCTGTACATTGCGCGAAAGGACACCAAAGGTAAGATACGAGAAATTAGGACTCACAAGGAGGTATATAGACTGTCGTTTTTCCCTCGTTCTGTCGGCGAACGGAACGAGAAAGGAAACGACTAGTGGTGGTACAGTGTAGCCTCCGCTGCGTATTATACGGTGGCTTGCGGCGTAGCTATGTAGATTTATATGTGCATTTGGAGCCAGCCGATATGGCAAAAACTTTACAGGGGCATCATCCATACGCCCTATTTTAACTCTTTCCTTTCACTTCACTCAGGCGATGGGACAGAATGTCAGTGCTGACGATCCTATTCAGTAGATAAATCGTTAAAATAATTTCTCCCTTAACTGAAATCGTTATGACCACTCTCCTCTGTTTCTTGGCGCATCTTTCCGACCGGTGCTAACAAAAATCATAGGCGTGCACTTCATCGAAGTCAAAAGAAAACTTGCGTTTCTCCAATATGGAATTAGGCCCACATGTCAGGTACAATCGGCCCCCAGAATAGCGAGAACCGACTTATTCCGAGCTACCATGATTTTAATCATGGAGGTAAAAAGTTTTATTCTACACCTTAATGCATTTCCCCATAATTTCCTACTGCTCGCAGCTAGCTCAGGAAGCTTGCAAACTACCCGTCGTGCCGGCGGCCAACGTTCGACAAGCAGGCTTCATGTTATTCTGGACTAGCAAGCTGCACATATGGGTTCTTCGTTAAAACTCCCACACATGACTGGCATCTTTGAAGTAGACGTTACCGCAATCCATTTAGAATACGGGACCTAAAGCAAGATACCATATACCCTTCCCCTATTGTCATACAGCAGACTGATCTGCGGCCCTTACTCTGGCACCGGAACCACCTGATATCAGATAATCGTTATCTATTAAGTGGCATGTGCTTATCATACGGCTGCTGACTCCTTAACCGACGGGCTACATGAATGCACTCGGCATGTCACACAGCCTCTACCTTTGAAATGAATCTTTCCAGCTGCTGGAAGCTCCAGAATCGTTCGTCAAAAGCGACTGTAGACCTTTCACTGAGATGCGCTCCCCCCCCCCCCCCCCCCAAAAAAAAAAAAAAAAATTATTCTAAATAATCTCATGTTCCTGAAAATCTTAACAATTCCTTCTGAATGTGTTCTTGACTCTTTATACACTTCTCCAGTACCGCATGTGTCACTGTGCAAGAAAGTAACTCTTTCTGTCATTTGACGGCGCGCGTATGCTGCCAAGTAGTTTCTACATATTGACAATGTAACTGCCAAAAAAGACGAATTATTCTTCAGCACCTCGTTCAAAGAATATTCCACGTACCTACTAAGCACTGGACAAAAAATTTGCAAAACATGTCGTCACTTTAACCAAGCATTTTCCTAAGATCCTGAAAAACCAGACACTGCACATCATAGACCATACAGCAGTTTTACGGAAGTGTTAGATAATTTAGCAAAAATCCTCGAAAAACGCACGCACAGTTCTTACCTAGTTTGAGCACGGTGCTCAGGTTCAATGGATAAGGGTATCCCTCCACTCTAGAGTCAGCAGTACAACTTATTATCCTCTGCGTTCTCATGAGGAACTCATCAACTAGCTTCCCCAACTGCTTACAGAAAGTAATGCTGTGATGACTATACGCAAATCCAGAGCCCTGTTGGCGTAATCAACCACAGGTGATCCTAATTCTGCTAATTTGCGAGTGTGATAACTCAGCCATTTCGAAAGTAATTAAAAATTAGCTCTCTCAGTTTACACTGAATGCTAGCAATGGTGTCATTCAACTAGGTTAATTTTATATTAGGAGGGGCAGATGCACCCCTCAGCCAACACACCACCTCAGCAATGCACCCAGAAATGTCGCTACTTGTAATGGACATTTCATAAACAATGTGCTCCTTGTGCATGTCTCAAATACCAGACACCTTTCTCTCAGTCATTACGAAACACAACAAGCAAAATAAACAGATAGAAGCTACTTATTAAAATGTTAAAAAAAGATGTAAGTTTTATAGGTCAGCACCCCCATCCCTACTAAATTATAGCTACGCACACAGAATACAACACAAGTGACTGCACTCTGCTATCAAAATATGATGGTGGCTGGGGGTGGTGACGCCGGTTTGAGAGGTGTGCAAAACATTAAAAAAAAAAGAAAAAAAAAACAATTTTCTTATCAGAACAAAGCATACATTAGAACATAGCTCAAAGAAGAAAAGAACTCCCAGTCAGACCACAATATTTTAGTACCGCAATATATAACAACCCCAATACTCTATCATAAAAAGACAGAAGGTAACTCCACTTATATGGGTCGTTATAGAATTTACAAAAAATTTAACTATGATTATGGCTAATTGCTTAGACTAGATTGCAAATAGTTAGCTTTGAGATAATGGGTTTGTGACATCAAGTACATTACTTTTTAAAACAACGTCGGTGTTAAAAACTCACATACGGTTTCAAATCAATACTGGCAGTTACATAAAACCATCTACAAATGGTAACCATCAAAGGTGTGAAGGAATGTGTTAGTTTGCATAAGGGCCAACAAATTACATAACAGTCACATCAACCAGCCTAAAAATTGTAATCAACAATTACAATCGTCATACAAAGAGTCCATAGCTGCGCCCAGTCAACAAGCCACGCATGGAACTAATGAATAGAAAGCGTTCGTAATAAGTACCATCACCTTTTAACCTGGCAATAGTGTTCGCCAAACGTCCATAACCCAGTGCACCTTGGCTCACAACACCTACATCTATATCACACTCTGCAAGCTACCTAATGGTGTGTTGGAGACGGTACTTTTCGTACTACTAACTTAATCCCCCTACCCCATTTCACTCACGAATGTCGCGTGGCACGTGGAAACAACGACTATCGGCAAGCTTCTATATTGGCTTAATTTCTAGAAGTTTCACGTCGTGGTCATTACGCGAGACGTATGTGAGAGTATATAACATGCCCAATTCTACCTGTAAAATGGTATTTTGAAATTTCAGTAGTAAACCTCTCCGTAATACACAACGCATCTTTTATAATGTCCGCCAATGGATTTTTTTGAGCATCTCGGTAACACTTTGGCACCAACTAAACTATTCCGTGACGAAATGCGCTGCTCTCCTTTGGACCTTCTCCATCTCTTCTATCAGACCCAACTGGACCCAAGATTGACGAACGGTACTGAAGAATCTATAGAACTTCATAAACCTCGTCCTTCGTGGATGACTTACGTTTCCTTAAGATTCTCCTAACGAATCTCAATCTGGAAACTGCTTTTCCCACTATCTTTTTTTTTATCTGGTCATTCCACTTAACGTCACTCTGTATAGTTACTCCTACATATTTTACGGTAGATGCTGTTTCCAGTAGTTTGTCGTCAATAGTGTATTTGCTGAGTAGTAGCTTTCATTTCCTGTGTAGCCGCACTATGTTGCGTTTATTTGCGTTAAGGTCAGCTTCCAGAGCCTGAACTATTCTTCAATCCTCTGCAGGTCATTCTGCAAATCGATGCTGTCTTCTGGCAGTGCTACTTTCTTGTAGACAACCACATCATCTGCAGATAATCTTAAAAAGCATCTGACGCTTCATAGCGGATAGCTTATATACATCGTAAACAGTAACGGCACTATCACACTTCCTTGAGGTACATCAGAAAATTACGTCTGTCGATTTAGTTCCGCTACGAGTGATGTGTTGAGGTCTATCTGCAAGGAAGTCTTGAATGCAGCCACAAAAAAAAACCTGGTCAGATATCCGATAAACTCGTGTTTTTCTTTTTTTTCACTTAACAACAGAGTGCGTCAATGGCAAATGCCTTCATGATGTGGAGGAAACCGGCATCAACCTGAGCGCCTTTGTCTATAATGCTATAAATCTCATGGAAGAACAGAGCGAGATGAGTTTCGCAAGATTTTTGCGGAAACGATGTAGGTATTTATACGCGACATTTTTGTTTTCCAAAACCTTCATAATTCCTGAGCATCGAAAGTGTTTCTGTGCTTCGGCCTTTCTTGAAAACGGGGATGACCTGCGATTTATTGTCAGTCGCTAAGTACTCTTCATCCCTCCAGCGATCTAGGAGAAACACTTGCTAGAAGGGGAGCAAGTTTTTTTACGTTATCTCTGTATAATATTATAGGTATCTCATCTGTTCCTGAAGCCATTTCACTACTAAGCGATTGTAGTTGGCTTTCTGGTTCGCGATCCCTTATCTGAATGTCGGGCATTGATTGAAAGTAGGGTACACGTTACGATCATTCATGGTGCATCACTCTCGGAAGATTGAATTCAATATTTCCGCCTTTCACTGTTACCTTCTGTTTCGGTACCAGTATGGTCATTGAGTAAATGA
Organism: Schistocerca cancellata; assembly: GCF_023864275.1. Lineage (NCBI taxonomy): Eukaryota > Metazoa > Arthropoda > Insecta > Orthoptera > Acrididae > Schistocerca > Schistocerca cancellata. The sequence goes on from NC_064627.1 coordinate 524,985,293, forward strand.
AAAGATGCTTGCGAACCTTTTACTGATTGCACCTAAGACCTAAAACTCTTAGAGTATTTATTCAGATTGGTCGACAAAATTTTACATTCATCGTCGTTGAACGCTTCTCTGACTGCTCTCCTTGCGATCATTCTCACTACGTTCAGCTATTGGTGGCCAGCTTTGAGTCTGAGATGAATCTTTCTTTGTTTACGTGAAAATTGGCTAACGCGGCTGTAAATCACGAGGGGCCTTTCCCATCCCTTAATATCTTGCTCGGAAATAATTTTTTGCGGCACACTGAACGATGTTTAGAATTTTTCCATTTTGGATCCACATCTCTAGCTTCATCACTTAATATTTGATGCTGACTACTCAGATGCTCTGCAGTTTGTATCCTGTTACCCTTGCTAAGGAAAAATATTTCGATATCTCTCTTAACATTCTTTGTAAAAGCCACGGTCATAGCTGTTATTACAGCCTTATGATCACTGATATCTTCCTGTACGTAAACTGATTCGATGAATTCAAATCTGTTTCTTGCTATGATATTACTTTCATGATTTGGTTCTCTATATGTTCAAAGTAATTTCAGACAACACATTCAAAATAATGTCACATAATGGTGTCTCTGGCACCAGTTTCGACAACGTGACTCTCCCAATCTATACCTGGCAAGCTGAAGTCATCGCCTTTACAACAGCATGATCAGAACAATTACGAACGATACTCTATAAGTTCTCTCTGAAGCGCTCTACCCTAAACCTTGTGACTTAGGTGGTCTACAAAAGCACTCGACAGCGAGTCTTTATCGACCTTTGAAGCTCAACTTCATCCGAATTAATTCACTTTAGTGATCTATGATAACCTCGCTAGATAATATCGAGTCCTTTACCACAATAAATGCCCTCACCATTGGGGGACAACCCGTCCTTACAATAAATGTTCCAAATTGAACTGCCACCCGGGATGGCCGAGCGGTTCTAGTCGCTACAGTCTGGAACAGCGCGACCGCTACGGTCGCAGCTTCGAATCCTGCCTCGGGCATGAATGTGTGTGATGTCCTTAGGTTAGTTAGGTTACGTAGTTCTAAGTTCTAGGGGACTGATGACCTCAGAAGTTAAGTCCCGTAGTGCTCAGAGCCATTTGAACCAAAGATCAGACTATGCCTCAAAAACATTTGTCAGCTTGAAAATCGGTTGATGGGCACCAGTTGTCATGTGTTGTCCAGCAGACGTTTCCTTGTTGGCCGCTCAACAGGAATAGAGACAGCCGCGGAAAGCAGCATCGCGGAATCGAGCAATGGAGTACCCTGAAACGATTCTCCATACCGGTGTGAGCAGTCAGCACTTGGACCATTGGGCGGATATTCCAAGTAGCTCGCAGACGAGACGAAACTGAATCGTCACACAAATATCGTCGGTATTTCCTACAAGTTTCATGATGTACATCTACATCAATACACCGCAAGCCATATGAAGGTGTGTGGCGGAGGGTTACTGATCTCTCCCCGGTTCCACTCTCGAGTGGCGTTCGGGAAGACCTATGGCCGGTAAGCTGCAATTTCTCTAATTTTCTCGAATTATCGATCTCTTAGAGAATGTGGAGTTAGATGACTTTAGAAATTACTGATTTGATTGACAAAATGCATATAGCTGTGTTCAATAATTCAATGTTAGTAGTAGAGAAAATTTTAGTGACTGTAGCGAAATCACCACGGTGATTGCTTGTGGTGCGGTTGTGCAATCCATTTCGTTTTAAATATGGGCTACAGATTTTAGAACGATAGTTTTAGAACGATATTTGCTTACATCTTGGCGTCAATGATAGGGAGTGGCTCTAAGACAGTTACCTTTCGCCGATGGCTTGTTAAAAAGCATCTTTATCACCTGAGTGGCGCGAAAACGTCGTGATATTTAATAAAAAATAATCTACAGCCAGAGCTGATTATGTCTTTCAAAATGTGGAAATTAGGCGGCGGTTGCCGGCAGTTTAAAATAACGTCGTTACAGAAGGTCGAATGTCGGGTTCAGTCCTGTTTCTTATACTATTCCCCCTAACATTCATCAAGCAGGATTGGTACTCTTTGCAGACGGTACTATTGACACAATAAATCCCATTACACAGAGATCATTAACGATGTTACTCAAAGAGTTGTTGAGTGGTCCTATGAAAATCAACTCTCTAGAAAGTGCGAGGAAGCAGACTATATTCATTTCTGTATAGTAAATCCACTCATACTGACAGTTAAGTAAGGAGTAGAGAATGTTTCAAATGTTTCAGTGTACATACTGATGAAAAAGTAAATATATATATATTTACTTTTCTAAAGTTTTATATATATATATATATATATATATATATATATATATATATATATATATATATATATATATATATAACTCCGCTGTACCGGTCCCAAGCCCGGGGCCTCATTATGCAAGTGATGAGGAAGGAGGAGGGGGAGGAGTAACAACCTCGTTTAAAAAACCAGAGTTCACCTGGCCCGGGTGATAGTACTCTGTCAGGGCCCCTTTGCTAGGGTTACAGCGAAGACCTCAACGGTAGTGAAGGCGGAGAGAACGAATCTCGGTACGGTGGAACTAGCGGAAGAGGCACATAATACAATAAATCCACCTTGCGTCTGACTTGTAACAAACGGCACTGTGGTCGGCGTCTGTTCACCAGAGGTGCGGCCGTAATACAAATTCTGGAACTAACCACTCCAGTCTTAACCACTGAGCTTTTCTGAGCTCAACCCTTTTATTCTAAGTACTATTATGGAGCGTTTTAGTAATTACAAAATTACCCCAGGTGGTAACAAATCCTCCGCCATCAGTGGCGCAACTAGTCTATCGGATTCTGGGGAGACTAGGCTGAAACGCTATATCCCAAACCAGAGGAAATCGAAGTCTTTTGACCGACTCATGCCCAAGGTCGAAACATTTTTTGGAACTATCAATATTAACTCTCTCTTGACACCAGGAAAACTCTATAAATGAGGAGACACACTAAAAGAACAAAATATCAAAATTTTAGCCCTGCAAGAAACAAGGTTACCTGATGAGAATACCATGGATTTTGGAAACTACCGATTGTTTAAAAGTAAAACAGACAAAAGAATTCTTAAAAACACTCCGCATCTGGGTGTTGCATTCGCAATTTCGCAAGACATTCTTGGCTCCGTAATCGAAGTAAATCCAGTAAACAACATACTAATGACAATTTCCATGAAATGTGCAAATAAAATGTACTGTTTAATTAACGCACACATGCCTATCAACCAGGAGAATAAAACAAATCCAGAAAAAGTAAATAAGTCATGGGATGTGTTAGAGAATACAGTCTCCAAAATTCCTCAAAATTATGTAAAGATTTTAATGGGTGATTTTAATGCACAGTTAGGGAAAGAGAGAAAATTTAGAAAAACGGTCGGTGAATTCCCTGCACATAAGTGGACCAATCAAAATGGAAAGAGGCTGGTAGAATTTTGCAGAAATTTCAATCTCAAAATTATGTCAAGTCATTTTAAGAAAAAACCTTCAAAACAAAAGACATGGCGATCACCTAACAAGGACATAGGTGAATTCCAAATTGACCATATTGCAATCTCGTATCCATGTCACAAAGAAATTTTAAATGTTCAAGTTCGTAAAGGCGCCAATATTGACTCAGACCATTACTTAACCCGTGTGAAACTAAAGCTAAAACCCCAAAATTTCAACAAAAGGACACCATTAATCCCCAAATTTGACACCAGTAAAATCCAACCATCATTATTAGCAGACGAATTTGACAAAACAAGTGCACAAAATTGGGAACAACTCAAACACAAGATTATCAAAACAGCTCAAGATCAAATTCCTTTACGAAAACACAAGAAACATGCTTGGTGGAATGAAAACTGTGATCATGCAATCAAAGCCAGACAAGAGACATTTAAAGCATGGAATAGCAACAAGACAGAAGACACATATGATACATTCCTGACAACTAGAAAAGACACTTCAAAACTAATTAGACAAACAAAAAGACAATATGAGAATAGTCAACTCTTAGAAATTGAAGAAGATTTTCAGAAATACAGTACCAGAAATTTTTATAAAACTTTTAAAACCAAAATAAAGGGGTACCAACCCCAGAATCTTTGCTTCAAGAAGGAAAATGGACAGTTGGCTCTTAAAAACCAAGAAAATTGCAAAGAACTTTCTAAATATTTTAAGAATCTTCTAAATTGCCCCGAGCCCACAGAAAGATTTCCACCAAAAATTCCCCAACAATGCAATCCAGTTTCACTTGCACCAAATGAAGAGGAAATCATTAAAGAAATTCATAGGTTGAAAAACAACAAAGCATCTGGTGAAGATGGAATTGTTGCAGAACTTTTAAAGGCAGCTGGTCCAAAAACCGTTAAATAAATTACTTCAATCATGCAAAACATTTGGCAAACTGAAAAAATTCCTGATGAATGGAAAACCGCCTTGATTCACCCACTTCATAAGAAGGGAGACAAAACTGATGTTAATAATTACAGAGGAATTTCTCTTCTTCCAGTCACATACAAAATCCTCTCTCAATGTCTTCTGAACCGAGCACAACAACAACTTGAATGGAAAATTGGCGAATATCAAGCAGGTTTCAGGCCAAATAGATCTTGCCCAGAACAGATTTTAGTCCTCAAACTAATTCTCAGACATCAAAAAATTTACAATAAAAAACTAGTTTGTACCTTTGTAGATTTTAGAAAGGCTTATGACTCAGTGGATCGTGAATCTCTTTTCCAAATTGTGAAAGAACAAGGCCTGGATCCTAAAACCACAGCAATTATCAGAGACACGCTAACTGGTACAAAATCAAAAGTAAAGTTCAGAGGAGAAATTTCAGAACCCTTTGAAATAAAAACAGGCGTGAGGCAAGGTGATGGACTCTCTCTGTTGCTATTTAACTGCGTTCTAGAAAAAGTAATACAAGAGTGGCGCGAACGAAAATTGGAGTTCAAAATTGACCAACCAGTGAAATTAGGACGAACAAATATTCGAATAGACTGTTTGGCCTTTGCAGACGACTTGGTTATTCTAACGCAGGACATCCAAATTGCTCAGAAACAAATAGAAATTCTTAAAGAAACAGCAGAAAGAGTAGGTCTCCAAATCTCATTTGAAAAAACACAGTATATGACTAGCAACAAACTGGCACCCAAACTTTTGGAAACTAAGTATGGAAAAATCAAAAGAGTTTCGCAATTCAAATATTTAGGTGAAACAATCTCAGAGACTGGTCTAGAAAAAATTGGAAATGAAATTCGTTGTCAAAAGTTGGAGACAGCTTTTAGACTTACAAAAGACATCTACAACAAAAAATGTCTCTCGAGGTACTCTAAATTGAGACATTACAACACGGTCATAAAACCAGAGTGCCTTTATGGGGCTGAAACGCTAATTTTAAACAGAAAAAAGGACATTCAAGAAATCCAAAAAAGAGAAAGAAAAGTAATCAGAAAAATTCTAGGTCCAAAATATACTGAAGAAGGAACATACAGGCTAAGAGCAAATAGTGAAATTCAACAATACACCAGCATATATTCGGATATGAAAAAACGCAGATTAAAATTTTATGGGCATATTAAAAGAATGGATGCTACCAGACTAACTAAACAAGTAGTGGAATTCTACGAAAATCGAAGTAAAGCTAAATTTGAGACAATAAAATGGATTGCTGCTATAAAAGAGGACATGAAAGAGGCAGATATAAAACAAGATGAAATTCAAGACAGAAAATTATTTAGGCAAAAAATTAATGACTGGGTAGTTGGTCAAGCTGAAAAACCAAAGAAAACTGGAACCACATGGTCTGATGAAAGGAAAAGAGCTCATTCCGAGAGAATGAAAGCAATTTGGGCAGAGAGAAAGTCTAAAAGAAAATAACTGAATGCCCCATGATTGTACTTCGCGTGGTCCAGTAGGGCCCAAACGTGAATAATAATAATAATAATTATTATTATATATATATATATATATATATATATATATATATATATATATATATGTGTGTGTGTGTGTGTGTGTGTGTGTGTGTAATGAAGTTCGTAATAAATGATCCAGCACACTTCGGGAAGAACAGTAGATTTGCATAACATACACTCCTGGAAATTGAAATAAGAACACCGTGAATTCATTGTCCCAGGAAGGGGAAACTTTATTGACACATTCCTGGGGTCAGATACATCACTTGATCACACTGACAGAACCACAGGCACATAGACACAGGCAACAGAGCATGCACAATGTCGGCACTAGTACAGTGTATATCCACCTTTCGCAGCAATGCAGGCTGCTATTCTCCCATGGAGACGATCGTAGAGATGCTGGATGTAGTCCTGTGGAACGGCTTGCCATGCCATTTCCACCTGGCGCCTCAGTTGGACCAGCGTTCGTGCTGGACGTGCAGACCGCGTGAGACGACGCTTCATCCAGTCCCAAACATGCTCAATGGGGGACAGATCCGGAGATCTTGCTGGCCAGGGTAGTTGACTTACACCTTCTAGAGCACGTTGGGTGGCACGGGATACATGCGGACGTGCATTGTCCTGTTGGAACAGCAAGTTCCCTTGCCGGTCTAGGAATGGTAGAACGATGGGTTCGATGACGGTTTGGATGTACCGTGCACTATTCAGTGTCCCCTCGACGATCACCAGTGGTGTACGGCCAGTGTAGGAGATCGCTCCCCACACCATGATGCCGGGTGTTGGCCCTGTGTGCCTCGGTCGTATGCAGTCCTGATTGTGGAGCTCACCTGCACGGCGCCAAACACGCATACTACCACCATTGGCACCAAGGCAGAAGCGAATCTCATCGCTGAAGACGACACGTCTCCATTCGTCCCTCCATTCACGCCTGTCGCGACACCACTGGAGGCGGGCTGCACGATGTTGGGGCGTGAGCGGAAGACGGCCTAACGGTGTGCGGGACCGTAGCCCAGCTTCATGGAGACGGTTGCGAATGGTCCTCGCCGATACCCCAGGAGCAACAGTGTCCCTAATTTGCTGGGAAGTGGCGGTGCGGTCCCCTACGGCACTGCGTAGGATCCTACGGTGTTGGCGTGCATCCGTGCGTCGCTGCGGTCCGGTCCCAGGTCGACGGGCACGTGCACCTTCCGCCGACCACTGGCGACAACATCGATGTACTGTGGAGACCTCACGCCCCACGTGTTGAGCAATTCGGCGGTACGTCCACCCGGCCTCCCGCATGCCCACTATACGCCCTCGCTCAAAGTCCGTCAACTGCACATACGGTTCACGTCCACGCTGTCGCGCATTCTACCAGTGTTGAAGACTGCGATGGAGCTCCGTATGCCACGGCAAACTGGCTGACACTGACGTCGGCGGTGCACAAATGCTGCGCAGCTAGCGCCATTCGACGGGCAACACCGCGGTTCCTGGTGTCTGCTGTGCCGTGCGTGTGATCATTGCTTGTACAGCCCTCTCGCAGTGTCCGGAGCAAGTATGGTGGGTCTGACACACCGGTGTCAATGTGTTCTTTTTTCCATTTCCAGGAGTGTATGTTTAGTGTTTCCAAATCTATTATTTTACACAGCAAATAACTGAAGTTCCAGGCTGATTTTGGGTATCTCAATTGCAATTGCGTAGTATACGTGGTTCGTTTCAAAATGGCATTTGGTCGTCTACGTAACGTCGTCAGTAGATCCCCTAGACCCTGACACGAAGGTAATGCGTTGGGTTTCCTGTGACCATTTAGGCTTTATTTAAGATGTTGAAATCTGAACCGGAGCTACTCGTGCAGCCAAATGAGAAGCTGGTTGAGGAAATTAGTGGCGGATTTGTATCGTAATTCTGTCAAATCGAAAGCCGTTCACGAAGCTAGAAGCTTTGCAATTAGAGACCAAGATTTTTGGAAGGTATCACACATCCAACAGTGCTGCTGATAGGTTTTCATTCCCTAAAGTATAGTCAAACACTCTACGCACTTATAACAAGTAAAGTGAGACATCTGGAAGTTCCGCCAAATTTGGTTGAATCAGCTTGTTAGTGAGAATTTGAAACGAACGTGGCGCATACAAAAACTAGAAGTGACATACTCGAATGTTCTGCAACAGCATATTGTATACGTTCCTTCTACGTTCATAGTATTTAAACAAACAAATGTGTGAAACATAATTCACATACTTCATTGCATTAAAGTTTTGCGAAGCTTTCTCATGTCTAACCTAAAATTCGAAGAAGAGACAGAAATGTAACGCAGAGACGTTGGAAGGATTGACCACACCTAGGAGACATTCACTGAGAGATAAAAATGTTAGGTTACAGAAAATTTCGGATCCAAATCTGAGGATTATGTCAGTACTATTTTGTTTGCTTTTCGTTTAAAATGATATTATTCGTATTTATGTATCTTGTCCACTCTGCTTGCAAGTCAGGCAATAGTTGTCGTTATCGAGGACTTTCGACAGGGATCCCTCGTTCGCTTTGTTGTTACAGCAGAGCAAACGATGCGAGAACGGGTTATGTTGCTTGAGTGGATGCTCGAGAGACCACGATGCTCGCACTCTCGGGCCGCATATATTTTCCCCGTGTGGATCTCGCAGCGTGTCGGGGAAATTGGATGTTCCGTGCCCCGCGATCCGCCGCGGAGAATGAAAAATGTATCGGGCCGTTAGAGCTTTCCGGCTGGGATCGCCCGCCCGGGTCTTATGATTGAGTGCCCCGCCGTGGGGCAGCGTTGCTGTCGACCGAAGACCACAGGGGTACAGTCCTTGCGGTGGAGCATACAGCACGTGGCGTTGGTTTAGAGACCGTTTTCACTCATCTAGGAGATTCCGGCCTGCACATAAACACACGCGCGGTTTTTTGTTGTTGCTGTGGTGCTCCCTCCGAAGACTGATTTATGCTATTCTGATTTATGCTATTCTATCATGTGGAAACTTCTGCATGCCTGAATAACTACTGCTACTAGATCCATTTGAACCTGCTTACTCCATTCGTCTCTTGGTCTCCATCTGCTATGTTACACTTCGCTCCACACATTTTCCTCCAATACCAAAGATTCACTTAAATGTCAAAAAATATCCTATGAAGCGATTCTTTCTTTTAATAACTTCTGCTAAAAATTCCTTTTTCCCCCAGTTTCATTCCTTAGCTCCTCATTAGTTACACTACCTACCCGACTAATCCTCTGGATTCTTGTACAGCAGAACATTTCAAAAGGCTTTATTGTCTTCTTATCTGAACTTTTTATCAGTTAAGAATCAATTCCAAACAAGGCTACAGTTCAGTCAAATACCTGTAGAAAAGAACATGCAGTATATATGTTCACTTGCAACACATGTCCTAAATTATCCACTCCTCATTACAACTGATGAAAGACCTACAGTAAAACGAATTTACAAACAGTTTCATAGTGGAAGCTTTGACACATATAAAAAAGAGCAATTCCGACCAACGTTGTGGACGTCTTTTTTTATGAAATTGGGGCGGGGGAAGTGATTTTGAGAGTACAGCTTATACTGGAAGTTATAATCCAATAATCCACTCACATTCATACACAGTTGAGAAACGCTCTTTCTTCATTCAAATCTTGGTAGTATTTGGCTGAAAACAACATATCCGAAGCACGGAAATGGAGACCAATTAATAATAGAAATTTAGTCCCCTTTCATCAGATATACGATCACACATTTCGTAACTTTTTAAAAATCTCGAAATCCCGTCTCTCAGCCTTTGTGATACTCATCTGGACTAATCTTGAATTAGGTTTTAAAATTGTCCTGTCGCATACTTAACACCTGACGATGTCTTGCACTTCCCTTAATACATATACGTCTAAATTTTCGCTTACAATATCTCCACAATCTTTCCGAAGTCAGCGCATCCCTAGCCTATTCTATACCTGATAACCGTAATCAATAAAACATTCATCCTTACTTTGACCTACCCAGATAGCCGTGGGTATTGAAGCGTCGCGGGCCGGCCAGTGTGGCCGATCGGTTCTAGGCGCTTCAGCCTGGAACAGCGCGACCGCTACGGTCACAGGTTCGAATGCTGCCTCGGGCATGGATGTGTATGAGTCCTTAGGTTAGTTAGGTTTAAGTAGTTCTAAGTTCTAGGGGACTGAAGACCTCAGGTGTTAAGTTCCATAGTGCTCAGAGCCATTTGAACCATTTGAAGCGTCACTTATGGGACGGGGAGATGCGCCGGCCGTGGATCGAATCAGCAAATGGGGTCAGAGTGCCCATAAGCCTGGATTTGTTTTGTAGGTTGTTCCTCACGACCCACTGAGTGAATACCACGGCAGGTACGAAGGTCCTACGTCAGTTACATTACTTACAAACACTTAGATAAACATTACCTCACTTTCGATGAATAACATTACATGCAGACAGTTGAGACACACATATTTCTTCCTGCAGGCTAAAAGTTTGGCGACGGGAAGAGCATCTGGCCACCCATTGAGCTAACCATGGCAAGTCCGTTAATAACCATCCTGACGTTGCGCTGATGTGGAACAAAGGCCTAAGAAAAAGAAAAGGTACATCCCTACTAAAAATTTGTGTTACATCATACAAATTATATTTTTTTAACTCATAGATATCACCTTCATTTTAGTTTTCGAAACAAATAGATCATCTTCAGTCACAAATCTGTATTCCGGTGTTTCATTTAGAGCCCTTACGGCTTATTTTCCGGTGCTTGATCGGTCTATATCATTTTTTGAAAATAGGTTTTTACTAGTCTTGTTAAAAGTTTATAGGTATATTTCAAGGTAGACACAGTTAATAAAATATTTTGATACTAAAATATAAATGACAATTACTTACTGTTTCCAACAGAACAGTGACTACATTCTTTATAGGCATGGTATGTGGAAACGTACTTACTTACATTCAAACACATTTAGTCTTACAGCATATTTGTAAACCTTACTAAGAAAAAAAAAAGAACAATCAAATGTACAGACGCTACATTTCCGTATACAAGCACACTAGTTTACCGCCCGATGCTTCGCTCGCATTGACTGTATGGTCTGCAGAGATTTCATTTTTCTTTTTTTCTTTTTGTTTTCCTTCAATCGAATTTTATGCTGTTCAAAAACTGCAACACTTTCTCAACTTTTCACGCTAATTGAGGCCACTGAAGCACTGATTATTTCGAATGTATTTCTGACCACAAACTTATTCTGGGCCGGCCGAAGTGGCCGTGCGGCTCTAGGCGCTACAGTCTGGAACCGAGCGACCGCTACGGTCGCTGGTTCGAATCCTGCCTCGGGGATGGATGCATGTGATGTCCTTAGGTTAGTTAGGTTTAATTAGTTCTAAGTTCTAGGCGACAAATGACCTCAGAAGTTAAGTCGCATAGTGCTCAGAGCCATTTGAACTTATTCTGGTAGATGGAGTCAGAGGCTATTGTTAATCATCATCATCATCATCATTTAAGACTGGTTATGCCTTTCAGCGTTCAGTCTGGAGCATAGCCTCCCCTTATACAGTTCCTTCATGATCCACTACTCAGTGCTAACATTGGTGCCTCTTCTGATGTTAAACCTATTACTTCAAAATCATTCTTAACCGAATCCAGATACCTTCTCCTCGGTCTGCCCCGACTCCTCCTACCCTCTACTGCTGAATCCATGAGTCTCTTGGGTAACCTTGCTTCTCCCATGCGTGTAACATGACCCCACCATCTAAGCCTGTTCGCCCTGACTGCTACATCTATTAGAGTTCATTCCCAGTTTTTCTTTGATTTCCTCATTGTGGACACCCTCCTGCCATTGTTCCCATCTACTAGTACCTGCAAACATCCTAGCTACTTTCATATCCGTAACCTCAACCTTGTTGCTAAGGTAACCTGAATCCACCCAGCTTTCGCTCCCATACAACAAAGTTGGTCGAAAGATTGAACGGTGCACAGATAACTTAGTCTTGGTACTGACTTCCTTCTTGCAGAAGAGAGTAGATCGTAGCTGAGCGCTCACTGCATTAGCTTTGCTACACCTCGCTTCCAGTTCTTTCACTATGTTGCCATCCTGTGAGAATCTGCATCCTAAGTATTTGATACCGTCCACGTGTTCTAACTTTGTTCCTCCTATTTGGCACTCAATCTGTTTATATTTCTATCCCACTGACATTACATTCGTTTTGGAGATGCTAATCTTCATACCATAGTCCTTACATTTCTGATCTAGCTCTGAAATATTACTTTGCAAAATTTTAATCGAATCTGCCATCACAACTAAGTCATCCGCATATGCAAGACTGCTTATTTTGTGTTCACATATCTTAATCTCACCCAGCCAGTCTATTGTTTTCAACATATGATCCATAAATAATATGAACAACAGTGGAGACAGGTTGCAGCCTTGTCTTACCCCTGAAACTACTCTGAACCATGAACTCAATTTACCGTAAACTCTAACTGCTGCCTGACTATCCATGTAAAGATCTTTAATTGCTTGCAAAAGTTTGCCTCCTATTCCATAATCTTGTAGAACAGACAATAACTTCCTCCTAGGAACCCGGTCATATGCCTTTTATAGATCTATAAAGCATAGATACAATTCCCTGTTCCACTCATAACACTTCATTATTTGCCGTAAGCTAAAGATTTGGTCCTGACAACCGCTAAGAGGCCTAAACCCACACTGATTTTCATCCAATTGGTCCTCAACTAATACTCGCACTTTCCTTTCAACAATACCTGAGAAGATTTTACCCACAACGCTGATTAAAGAGATACCTCTGTAGTTGTTACAATCTTTTCTGTTTCCATGTTTAAAGATTGGTGTGATTACTGCTTTTGTCCAGTCTGATGGAACCTGTCCCAACTCCCAGGCCATTTCAATTATCCTGTGTAGCCATTTAAGACCTGACATTCCACTGTATTTGATGAGTTCTGACTTAATTTCATCCACCCCAGCCGCTTTATTGCACTGCAATCTATTGACCATTTTTTCCACTTCCTCAAATGTGATTCTATTTCTATCATCATTCCTATCCCATTCTACCTCGAAATCTGAAACATTACTGATCGCATTTTCACCTACATTGAGCAACTCTTCAAAATATTCCCTCCATCTGCCCAAGGCATCCACAGGATTCACCAGCAGTTTTCCTGACCTGTCCAAAATACTTGTCATTTCCTTCTTACTTCCCTTTCGAAGACTGCTAATTACACTCCAGAATGATTTTCCAGCAGCTTGACCCATAGTCTCCAACCTGTTTCCAAAGTCTTCCCACGATTTCTTCTTGGATGCTGCAATTATCTGTTTGGCTTTGTTTCTTTCTTCAACATAACTTTCTCTACCTACCTGGGTTCTGATATGTAGCCATTTTTGATACGCCTTCTTTTTCCTTTTACAGGCTGCCTTGACTGTATCATTCCACCAAGCTGTTTGCTGTTTGCTTCATCCTACTTTTACACACTACTGTTCCAAGACATTCCTTAGCCACTTCTAGCGCTGTGTCCCTGTACCTTGTCCATTCCTTTTCCAATGACTGTAATTGACTACATTCAACTAACTGGTACCTTTCTGAGATCGCTGTTATGTACTTGTGCCTGATTTCCTTATCCTGAAGTTTCTCTACTCTTATCCTCCTACATATGGACCTGACCTCCTGCACTTTCGGCCTCACAATCCCAATTTCACTGCAGATTAAATAATGATCAGTGTCATCAAAGAATCCCCTGAACACACGTGTGTCCGTCACAGCCTTCCTGAATTCCTGATCTGTTATTATATAGTCAATGACAGATCTGGTTCCCCTGCCTTCCCAAGTATACCGGTGAATGTTCTTATGTTTAAAAAAGGAGTTTGTGATTACTAAGCCCATACTGGCACAGAAATCCAAGAGTTGTTTCCCGTTCCTGTTGGCCTCCATATTCTCTCCAAATTTACCCATAACCTTTTCATACCCTTCTGTTCGATTTCCAATCCTGGCGTTAAAATCACCCATGAGCAGAACACTGTCCTTGTCCTTTACTCTAACAACTACATCACTGAGTGCATCATAAAAACTATCCATCTTATCTTGATCTGTCCCTTCACAATGCGAATATACTGACACAATCCTAATTTTCTTGCTAGACACTGTCAAATCTATCCACATCAGTCGTTCGTTCACATACCTTATTGCAACTACGCTGGGTTCCATTTCTTTCCTGATGTAAAGCCCTACACCCCATTGTGGTATTCCTGCTTTGACTTCTGACAGGTAGACCTTGTATTCTCCCACTTCCTCTTCTTTCTCAGCCCTTACCCGAATGTCACTAACAGCTAAAACGTCCAGCCCCATCTTACTTGCAGCCTCTGCCAGCTCTACCTTCTTCCCAGAGTAGCCCCCATTGATATTAATAGCTCCCCATCTCATTACCATTTGTTTGCCAAGTCGTATCTTAGGAGTCCCTGGTTTGTCAGTTAGAGGTGGGACTCCGTCACTTCCAAAGGTCCGAGGCATTTTGCTCTGATTGTTGCCAGCATCATATTTAAAGTACCAGGGAAGCAGGTTGCTAGCCTTACTTGCCCCGAGTGCCATTGGGTTTTACCCCTAACGGCTGAGGGACTAACCGGTGGATTTGGTAGTCTTTGCCGTATGAGCACAAAGGTGACCACGACTCAGAGTATGTCCGAGATGCCCAGCCTTATTCCAAAGTAACTGGTATCCCGACTGTCGGGACCACTTACTTGGCCACTCATACGTTGCCCGTGGTTCATGAACTGGGACATGACTACAGGAACCCACACCATGAACCACAAGCTATTGTTAATACAAATAGAAATTTTCGTAGATTTAGTTTATAAAATTCTTTAATAACGAATTGTTTCCATAAAAAGTGTGTCCCCTATTTCACCACGATAGTAGTTGATCGTTCAGAGAACAAAGCAGCAGTTTTTTTATTTCAAGCAGTTTTTATTTCTGACCGAGAAGTCAAACGCCAGTCTTCATACATGTAGCCTTAAAAATCCTGTAGCAATTCTTTAACAATGATCGGTTTGCAAAAAAATTTCACCCGCTTATTTTAAACTCTTATGGATTGATTTTCCATGTATGCTTAAACACATGTTTCTTTATATCTTTTTTAAACCAAATACCGAATTTCGTAGATCCAGCTTCAAAATTTCCGTAACAGCGACATACTTTCAAAAACATTTTCATCCCCCACCTTCGGAGAATAATCTCGGACAGTCCCTTCTTGAACAATGCCTTCAGTGTCAGATAAGTACCCTCTCCATATCTGAAGTTTCTAACCTAAGCAGTTTGGGCTCGGCGATAACGCATCAGTGATCAGTCAAGGTCCTATTACATTTTCCCGAATTTTTTTTCAGTCGTCAGTCTTCTAACTGGTTTGATGCCGCCCGCCACAAATTCCTCTCCTATGCCAACTGGCAACCGAAGTCCGAACTGGCAACCGAAGTCCGCAGTTATTTGTTGAATGTCTTTCAATCTCTGTCTTTATGTACAGTTGCACTCTACAGCTCCCTCTAGTACCATGGAAGTCATTTTCTGAGGTCTTAATAGACATCCAATCATCCTGTCCCTTCTGCTTTTTAGTGTTTTACACATTTTCCTCCACTCTCAGTCTCTGGGCAGAACCTCCTCATTCATTACCTTATCAGTCCACCTAGTTTTCAACATTTTTCTGTCTCACCATATCTCAAACGCTACGATTCTCTTCTTTTCTGGTTTTCCTGCTGTTGATATTTCACCTACCATACAATGTTGTGCTCCAGATGAACATTCCCGGAAATTTCTTCATCAAATTAAGGCCCATGCTGGCCAGGAATGCCCCTTTTGCTAGTGCTAGTCTGCTTTTGATGTCTTCATGCTCCGACTATGGTGGGCTATTTTGCAGAGTAGGTGTCAGAATTCCTTAACTCTATCAATCTCCTGATCACCAATTCCGATGCTAGTTTTCTCTGCTCTCATTTTTGCTACTTCCCATTATTTTTGTCGTTCTTCGATTTATTCTCAATCAATATTCTGTTCTCATTTGACTGTTCATTTCATTCAGCAGATCCTGTAATTCTTCTTCACTAGCACTGAGGATAGTAATCTCATCAGCGAGTGTTGTTATTGATTTCCTATCACCTTATGTTTTAATCGCATTCCTTAATCTTCCTTTTATTTCCATCATTGCCTCTTCGATGTGTAGATTGAAGAGTAGGGGAAAAAGACTACATCCCTCTCTTGCACCATTTTCAACCAGACCACTTTATTCTTGGTCTTCCACTCTTACTTTTTCCTCTTCGTTCTTGTACATATTGTATATTACCTGTCTCTATAGCTCGCCCCTATTATTCTCAGAATTCTGAATACGCTGCACCATTTTATACTGTCGAAGGTTTTATCAGGTCGACAAATTCTATGAACATGCCTTAATTTTTCTTCCGTCTTGCTTCCATTATCAACCGCAAGTTCCGAATTCCCTCTCTGGCTCCTTCACCTTCCCTAAAGCTAAACTGATCATCTGAGACATCCTCAATTTTCTTCTCCATTCTTCTGTGTATTATTCACGTCAACAACTTGGATACACGACCAAAAAGCTGATTGCGCGATAAATCTCGCACATGTTGGTTCTTGCAGGTCTTCGTAATTCTGACGATGATGTTTTCTCAGATGTCAGACGATATATCGCCGTACTCATACACTCCACACACCAATGTAAATAGTCGTTTTTTGTCATTACCCCAATGATTTTAGAAATTTCAACCGTTTTGGCTGGGCGTTGCTGAGACACGAATTTTTATTATTTCTGATAGAGAAGTCAAATACCAGTTTCCATAGATGTAGCTTTAAAAATATTTCAGAAATTTTTAAATTAGGATTTATTTTAGGAGGAATTTCACCCACTATTTCACCCTCCTAAGTGTTAAATTACCAAAAATTCTGCTTGATATAAGGATGTCACATTGTTACTTAAACACTGATGTCATGCACAAAAAAATTTTCTGCTATGATCATAAGATGTAGAGTTATTAAACATCTAAGATGAGCCCCCAGGGATACAAAATGCGTAGTGTATTAAAAAACAAAGAGTCAAGAACTGTGAGGGAAAGTGGTTTGTTTCACTTTTTTTTACGAATGTAATGCTGTTACGGCCGCAACACTTAGAAATAGCAACACTTAATACGAGAGTCCTGTACTGTTTTAATTGTTTGAATTAGACACAGATAAAATTTAAAAAATTCAGTGTTGACAACGGTGCTCAGTAAATGTCATTAATACAGTTTTATAACAGATATTGGCACTACAAATGTAAAAGAAATTACCCATGTTAACGAATTCATTACAGTGTTAAATACGAATATACAGAATGTCGGAGAGCGAGAAACCACACAGAGTAAACTGCTCCATACCTGATTCGTTTGATAAATTAAGTATTTAAAATTGCATATATATGCATCAGATGTTACCTACCGCTATTTTTTTGTTGGCACTAAGGATATTTCTATGCCAATTACACCCAAAATTATATACACTCAGGAGAAAAACGCAGTATATTTATAACGAGAGAGAGAGAGAGAGAGAGAGAGAGATAGGAAAACAAGTTTGAAATGGAAAATTTGTGGAAAGTAAACAGAACTAAAATCACCACTAGAAGATATCAAATTAATAATGTCTACAACAGCCTCTACCTATCCTTTTTTTTCAGAGTACTCAATTCCTCAAGGTTCTTGAGGTATCAAGCTTTAGCCTCTTTTTCTGATAAGATTCCGTAGAGCCAACACGTTGCAGCGATGTTGACTGCTTCAATTTTACTCTCTGTTCCAAGAGCTTTAAGTGTGCGTCAAACCAGAAACAGATGCGTGCAGCCTTTGAACAGGGCCTTTTTCATCTTGGAAGACAAAATTATTCACTGCATACTTATCATTAAGATGTAAAAGAAATGAATGGTCCCAAGTCGTGGTACGAACACCCACTCTCCGACCACCCTTCCTTAAATGATGAAAGATCCACATACGACGCGGAGCACAGCGGGCTAAAAATGTCAGTTGTGGTCGGTACACTCTACGTCTTGCAAAACTGCGACTCTTTGGAACTCACTACACTTATCCAATCACCTAGTGTCCAGTTTCTGCGTTGTGTGGCGCACTGAAGATGTGCAAATTTATGTGCCATTTTGAGCTGTGGGCTGTAACGAGGTACACGAGACCAAGTATCCATTACACTCAGTTCCCTTGGCTCTAAAACTAGTTGATAAACATTCGCAAATGCCGTGAAAGCGATTTTCAGTGACAAGTCACGACGTTCATCTCCGTCTCTGTGGCTTAGGATATTTCTGCAACCACTGTATTTATGCTGTGTTTAATGGCTACGAGTGGCAAATTTGGTCGTGTAGACTCGTTGAACAGTCCGTTTTATTACACATTCATTCTGGATGTGGCCATGGGCAAGTCCAAATACGATAGCTTCTTTCTACAACTCTGTCACTTCTGTGATATCTTACTGGGCTAACTGCATACAGTGGACTGGCACACAAACACACCACTTTATCGCCGCGACCTAAGTCAGAGCTAGATGGCCACTTGTCACGTTCTGAAGATTCTTTTGCGCACATAACGAAAGTGGACGATGCGTTCTACAATGAGGTGACCTTCTGAACTTCTGAAAACTACTACGAAACGTTTCCAGTACCACCTGCACTCAACAGCAGTTTCATTTTTGTGATGTGTACCTGAAGTCATCCTAAAAAAAATACTGCACATCACTTCGTTCATGTGACGCCAAGTGTCGACGGAATTCGCACGCTTGTTTCCCGTTACAAACAAAATAATTTTTAAAGCGTAATTTTACATGCTCATTCGAAGTGCGCTTCTATTCTACAGCGATCATCGAAATAGCAATATATGTCAGCAGGCATTGTAAAAAAAGAAGAATAACTGGCATTCCAGATCCAGTCCTTGCCTGACTCGGCCCATCTCGTGTGCCGCCCTGCCCCATGCTGACAGCTAACGCCATGCAGCAGCGCTACTCAGTCACTGCTAGGGAACGGGTTGTTCTTCACATTTTAAAGTTTAAAACTCATAGTGCTAAACTTAAAAACTCACCCGACTAATCTGGACAACTCTATCGAATGGGCATGTGTAATTCCGCTTTAAAAAAATTTGTCTGCGACAGGGAATAAACCGATATTTTCCGTTGACATTCGTCCTCGCATGGAAAATTTGATGAGCAGCATTTGTCTGTGTCGAACGCATCTGCACATTGCAAAAGTAAAATTAGATATACCCGTTGAAGGACAAGAGAAAATGTATGTGACGACTCTTACGGGAGTCTACCTGTTTATGGCGCGTAAGAATATTAACTAATATTAACATGCCTCAGAACTCTTATAAACTTGATACAAACCGCAATTTGTATCTTAAGTCTGTACTATCGTAGTATTTGTTAATTTTCACACGAATAAAGTCCACCAATTCAACAACTACTCTTCATCTTCATCACTAGCCATTGAAACTTCTGTGTCCAGCGGAACACAAAAAAAGCGAATATTTCCCAGTTTAAAAGACCGACTGAAAAGTGTGGCTCCAACTGCTTCAGTCTGCCTTCCTCAGCACTTTTAAAAAGTGTCCCATTAATTTTGGCATGTGAACAGATTTTCGCTCTTTTTAAGGTGCAACTCATCTCTCGCTCCCGTAAGATCCCTTCACTGCAAATCGCTCAACTGCCACTAGTACATAGCTGTATCTCATACACATTCACTCCCACTTCCTCATATTTACTTACTAATTCAGCCCAAGTTATTGTCACTGTCTCTTTGTTTCTCTCTGTCACTATCTCCTGTCTCAAAACACAGTCCCTTCGTTCTGTCCTAGTAATACTGCCTCCTGTCACTGTCACTGTCTCCCTCGTGCTCTCTCTTGCTGCTGCTATTTCATTAACTCCTTCCCACTGCTGCTGCATCTTCTAACTGCCACTATCTCTCTCTTCCTCATCGTCATTGTTGTAACTCTGTGTCTCATTATCACTTACTGTCTCCCTCTTTCACTGTCTCCTCTTTATTCCTCTCCCACTGGCATTGTCTCCGAAACTCTTTTCCTAGCGCTGTTCTGTCATTGTCGACTAGGTTCCACTGCCAAGGTGTCCTCTTTCTCTCATACTGCCGATGTCTCCTTCGCTCTTCCCATGCCACAACCAATCTACTCGCTTTCGGTATCTATTACTCTTCCGTTTCTTTCCCACTGTGCTCCGATGGGACCAACTGTCTCTATGGTTCTCTTCCCCTCATCTCTGCTGCAACAGTAATGCCTTTCATATGAAACTTACTGGCCAGTAAAATTTCGATAGTTTACTTATGTGAAACTGAAAAAACGCAAAACTAATTTTACCTCAGACTGGATTTTACGTGCACACAATTTTTGCATGTGCTTCACTACTAGAACATGCGGTTCGCAGAACACTTCTATTGATAATGGAAACACTGTAAAGCACATTTCGCAGTGATACGTCACTTTCTAAACTACGCTTTCGGCTGTCACCGAACATTATGTGTGCATTTTTGATGTAGAAGTAGGGTAACTTCAAACCTCTGTATCTCTGAAAAGGATCAATATATCAAAATAGTTTCCAAGTCTGCTCGCGATCAGGATCTTAGGAATATATCGCCGAAATTTCAGCCATTTGCTGCTCGTAGACACCTTGGATTGAATGGCTCGGTCTCGGTACAAAAAAATTGAATAAACAACTTTCTTGGGGTTTTTATAAGAAACCTCTCATGATCTTCCCTCCATAATTCCCTTGGGCACACCGTAGACCACATCACATAATAAATGCCGAGCGAGGTAGCCGAGCGGTCTTAGGAGCTTTGTCACGGATCGCGCCGCTCCCCTCGTCGGAGGTTCGATACCTTCCTCGGGCATGGGTTTTGTGTTGTCCTTACTGTAAGTTAGTTTAAGTTAGATTAAAGTAATGTGTAAGCCTAGGGACCAATGGCCTCAGCACTTTCCAAAAAAATTTAATAGAGGAGCTAAAGGATTTGCTCCACTTGCCTAGGCAGAAAGAAGTGTCTAATATTCATATTGTCTCTCTACACTGTAGGATAGAGACACTAAGACGATCTGTCTGTTGGGTATACAAATACTGCCTAGTCAAAGGGTAACCCAGGACACCTTAGCCTACCTTTCTACCACCATCAGATCCCAAGGTGCGAGTCCCGTAAGAATCTGTTTTCATCAGCGGCGTTTCGGAACAAATTAGATAGTGCATGCTGTCGCTTGTGTACAAATTAACAGGTCGCAGTGTGCAGTCTGATGTCTACCTACCCTTTCAGTTATAGCAGACACTGAACTACTGCTATTTTATTCCCTCCCCTTGAAATTATTCAAGATGTCCATGCTTCAATGATATATTTCTTTTACACATACCAAGATCCTACTACATAGGTTTAGATTCCTTTCCCGAGTCTACCGTACTCGTTAGCATTGACCTTCAATAGCATCAACAATCACTATTCAACATACGTCCCTTAAATAACTAGCTGTATGTAATCTCAATGTGTAATTGCGCAACTACAATAAATCGCTTCATTTTTCTTGTACGTCACAAAACGTATTCGTTATATTTTCCTAATTTCATCAGCGAATGAAAAACATTATCACGACGCATACTCAGAGCCATCATCACATTGCACCTTTCACACTACAAAGAGGATGGCTAACATACGACCGAGACAGATTTGATTCCGACAGATTTCTTTGATAATTTGTGTATGAACATGTAGTTCTAATCTAGATTAAAATACGTAGGCAGTTACCTTCATCATTGGAAATCATCGTAATACATCATTCAGTCATATGGAATCATGTTTCAGTTTTATTGGAGTTTGGAAAATACTAATTGTTCAAATTAATTCTTCCGCAAATTTGTCACTATATCATGTAGGTGATTGTTTTCGCCAGCTGGCTACGGTCGTTAACCAATATTTGCATCATAACCTCTATTCCCGCATAACATTCTGCCTACGTTGTACTGGCATATCCTGATAACAGTTCGACAAATAATGAAGTTCTTCATATTAACATGCCAGAATTTTATTGCACCATCTCCAATCGACATCCTTTCATTACATATCGGTCCGGAATTTCACTGTGTAATTTCACGATCTGAATAACTCTTTCCTTTTGCCTGGTAAGTCATGAAATGCGATTATGGTTTTCTCCTAACTAGGCCAAACAATTAAATGATAAATAAATGTCCGTTACCGCGAAATACTGAATTTAAAATTATTTTCGTATGTGATAAGATCAGTCTTCAGGTAAACATTGCTAAACATAAATTGACTCTGAAGTGTTTCGTTTAACTGTTACAATATTTCTATATTTTAAAATTTGTTTTGTTATTTATTATATAACGCAGACAGATGATAAATACATTTAAGTGCATCCAGGATCTATAACTCCGCAGCTGTGGAAATAATTTGCAGACGATAAGAAAATTTAAGTTCCTCAATAAAATACACCTTTGATTATCAAAGACAGAGAGTGGTATAAATACATCTTTGCTGACAGGCAATGTCACTCCTCAAGTACACATGTTTCGCTGCTGTATCTTACATGTTCTTTAGGTGTAAAGAATTGCTCTATGTTGGTGTATGGCTGTCCCAAACTTCTTCTTATACTAAAAGTGTTTTCAAATGGTTACTGATAGTATTTTCAAATGGTTACCGTAAGTACCCTTAAACGAATTGTAAGAGATTCCTTTGGCTAAATTAACAACTATTTGCTATTCTATTCATATCCATCTGAGCTTGCGGTCCTCGTTTAAGATTTCCAGAGCCTGCTGAACAATACTGTAAACTCCACCGTTAGATTTAAATGTCTTTCTGCATACACGAAAACTTATGTTGACATGATGTAGAGCCAGCACGTGAATCCCCAGATAAATCTGACTTACGTTGCCGCAAGTTTCTACCCATTTCAAAGTTGTAAGCTTATAGCGCTAATATACATAATGAACGCCTGGCTTCTCAACAGCTGCAAAGCTCCCATTAAATCTGCCAGGACAAGAAGTTAGTGTATATTGTTCTTGGCTTTCCAACTTGCTGACCACGCGATTAAATTCTTTTCTATACTTAATTCTCAAGTTGTAAATGAACTTTGGCATATGCTCCTCGCCAATTTGATACTTGTTGACTGGAAGAAGAAAGTAAATACTGGAATTACAAGAAGTTTCTTCTGGAATAAATGGCGATATTGTGAAATAATATAAATAGGGAATTAAACACTGAGTGGCAACTTTGCGAAGTAAAATACTCAGCAAAATTAAGAACCTCATCTGATAATTCTGACATATTTGTGATTAGCTAGAATCTGCTCCTCGTCAAGGAAACTGTTGTTGTTATCGTCTTCAGTCCTGAGATTGGTTAGATGCAGCTCTCCATGCTACTGTATCCTGTGCAAGCTTCTTCATCTCCCAGTACTTACTGCAGCGTACATCCATCTGAATCTGCTTAGTTTATTCACCTCTTGGTCACCCTCAACGATTTTTACCCTCCACGCTGCCCTCCAATGCTAAATTTGTGATCCCTTGATGCCTCAGAACATGTCCTACCAACAGATCCCTTCTTCTTGTCAAGTTGTGCCACAACTCCTCTTCTTCCCAATTCTGTTCAATACCTCCTCATTAGTTATGTGGTCTACCCATCTAATATTCAGCATTCTTCAGTAGCACCACATTTCGAAAGCTTCTATTCTCTCCTTGTCCAAACTATTTATCGTCCATGTTTCACTTCCATAGATATCTACACTCCATACAAATACTTCCAGGAACGACTTCCTGACACTTAAATCCATACTCGATGTTAACAAATTTCTCTTCTTCAGAAACGTTTTCCTTGCCATTGCCAGTCTACATTTTATATCCTCTCTACTTTACCATCATCAGTTACTTTGCTCCCCAAATAGCAAAACTCCTTTACTACTTTAAGTGTCTCATTTCCTGTTCTAATTCCCTCAGCATCACCCGACTTAATTCGACTGCATTCCATTATCCTCGTTTTGTTTTTGTTGATGTTCATCTTACATCCCCCATTCAAGACACTGTCCATTCCGTTCAACTGCTCTTCCAAGTCCTTTGCTGTCTCTGACAGAATTACAATGTAATCGGCGAACCTCAAAGCTTTTATTTCTTCTCCATGGATTTTAATACCTACTCCGAATTTTTCTTTCGTTTCCTTCACTGCTTGCTCATTATACAGATTGAATAACATGGGGGACAGGCTACAACCCTGTCTCACTCGCTTCCCAACCGCTGCTTCCCTTTCATATCCCTCGACTCTTATAACTGCCATCTGGTTTCTGTAAAGATTGTAAATAGCCTTTCGCTCCCTGTATTTTACCCCTGCCACCTTTAGAATTTGAAAGAGGGTATGCCAGTCAACATTGTCAAAAGCTTTCTCTAAGTATACAAATGCTAGAAATGTAGGTTTGCCTTTTCTTAATCTATTTTTTAAGATAAGTCGTAGGGTCAGTATTGCCTCACGTGTTCCAACATTTCTACGGAATCCAAACTGATCTTCGCCGATGTCGGCTTCTACCAGTTTTTCCATTCTTCTGTTAAGAATTCGCGTTAGTATTTTGCAGCTGTGACTTTAATAACTGATAGTTCGGTAATTTTCACATCTCTCAACACCTGCTTTCTTTGGGATTGGAATTATTATATTTCGCCTGTCTTATACATCTTGCTCACCAGATGGTAGAGTTTTGTCAGGACTGGCTCTCCCAAGGCCGTCAGTAGTCCCAATGGAATGTTGTCTACTCCTAGGGCCTTGTTTCGACTCAGGTCTTTCAGTGCTCTGTCAAACTCTTCACGCAGTATCGTATATCCCATTTCATTTTCATCTACATCCTCTTCCATTTCCATAATATTGTCCTCAAGTACATCGCCCTTGTATAGACCCTCTATATACTCCTTCAACCTTTCTGCTTTCCCTTGTTTGCTAAGAACTGGGTTTCCATCTGAGCTCTTGATATTCATACAATTGGCTCTCTTTTTTCCAAAGTTCTCTTTAATATTCCTGTAGGCAGTATCTATCTTACCCCCAGTAAGATAAGGCTCTACATCCATACATTTGTCCTCTAGCCATTCCTGCTTAGCCATTTTGCACTTCCTGTCAATTTCATTTTTGAGACTTTTGTATTCCCTTTTGCCTGCTTCATTTACTCCGTTTTTATATTTTCACCTTTCATCAGTTAAATTCAATACTTCCGTTACCCAAGGATTTCTACTAGCCCTCTTCTTTTTACCTACTTGATCCTCTGCTGCCTTCACTATTTCATCCCTCAGAGCTACCCATTCTTCTTCTACTGTATTTCTTTCCCCCATTCCTGTCCGCCGTTCCCTTATGCTCTCCCTGAAACTCTGTACAATCTCTGGTTTAGTCAGTTTATCCAGGTCCCATATCCTTAAATTCCCACCTTTTTGCAATTTCTTCAGTTTTAATCTACAGTTCATAACCAATAGATTGTGGTCAGAATCCACGTCTGCCCCTGGAAATGTCTTACAATTTAAAACCTGGTTCCTAAATCTCTGTCTTACCATTATATAATCTATCTGATACCTTCTAGTATCTCCAGGATTCTTCCATGTATACAACCTACATTTATGATTCTTGAACCAAGTGTTAGCTATGATTAAGTTATACTCTGTGCAAAATTCTACCAGACAGCTTCGTCTTTCATTTCTCTCCCCCTATCCATATTCACCCACTATATTTCCTTCTCTCCCTTTACCTACTCTCGAATTCCAGTCATCCATGACTATTAAATTTTCGTCTCCCTTCACTACCTAAATAATTTATTTTATCTCATCAAACATTTCCTCAATTTCTTCGTCATCTGCAGAGCTAGTTGGCATATAAACTTGTACTACTGTAGTAGGCGTGGGCTTCGTGTCTATCTTGGCCACAATAATGCGTTCACTATGCTGTTTGTAGTAGCTTACCCGTACTCCTATTTTTTTTGTTCATTATTAATCCTACTCCTGCATTACCCCTATTTGATTTTGTATTTATAACCCTGTATTCACCTGACGAAAAGTCTTGTTCCTCCTGCCACAGAACTTCACTAATTCCCACTGTATCCAAGTTTAACCTATCAATTTCCCTTTTTAAATTTTCTAACCTACCTGCCTGATTAAGGGATCTGACATTCCATGCTCCGATCCGTAGAATGCCACTTTTCTTTCTCTTGATAACGACGTCCTCCTGAGTAGTCCCCGCCCGGAGATCCGAATGGGGCACTATTTCACCTCCGGAATATTTTACCCATGAGGACACCATCATTTAACCATGCAGTAAAGCTGCATGCCCTCGGGAAAAATTACGGCTGTAGTTTCCCCTTGCTTTCAGCCGTTCGCAGCACCACAACAGCAAGGCCGTTTTGGTTAGTGTTGAAGGCCAGATCACTCAATCATCCAGACTGTTGCCCCTGCAACTACTGAAAAGGCAGCTGCCCCTCTTCAGGAACCACACGTTTGTCTGGCCTCTCAACAGATACCCCTCCGTTGTGGTTGCACCTACGGTACGGCCATCTGTATCGCTGAGGCACGCAAGCCTCCCGACCAACGGCTGGCTAGGTCAATGGTTCACGGGGGGGGGGGGGGGGGGGAGGTCAAGGAAACTATAGTGAAATAATATAAAAACGGAATTAATCACTGACTGGCCACTGGCGAAGTAAAATACTCAGTAAAATTCGATACCTGATGAGATCAATCTGATGTATTTGCGCTTAGCTGCAATGTGATCCCCGTCAAGCAAACTACTCGAAAATACATAACACTGCAGCTCAGTGCTACAAACACCCAAAAACTTTGACAGAAAATAGTTTAACTGTAACCTGCTACTGTTGTTTGGTGATTGTGAAACCAAGTTCCTCATGTGGAGGATAACTTCATAAAAACTACTACAATCAACGGAACGAACTCTCATGGAAATATTCTCTATACGAAGAAAATAGTCCACAGGAATTTTTTATCTCTATACACACGAAGTTCAAGATCTACGATGATTTAATTGAAATAATCTTAGTCATCTCCCTGTGCTATCAAAGTAAACATATCGTAATGCCCAAGATACAGTAAATACCCGTTGTGTAATCTTCTGCTGTATCGTTATTTGCTACTCACATATCACTGTCCACCTTTCTCGCAAAAAGAATTAGGCTGTGAGCTTAATGTGGGGTATTTGATAATACTCTAATGAATTTTTATTGTGCTGGAGAAAATAGAAGTAACATATAAGGAATGTCATCTCCTACGTCATTTTATGCACTTTCATTTCCTGCACGTCGAGGAGTCCTTTACATAGTTCTTGCTTCATTCAAAACCCTTGTGTAGTGGTATTCTGATTTAATGTATTAAACAGATTTTTTCTGGTTATCTGTACTAGATACTTTTACTTTCTTCAAAAAATTTTATGTTGGGGTTTGATGGGACATATCTGACTTTTTGCCTCAAACCATATTTGTTAGCAACTTATCTTGTAATTCCCTTAAACTTGATGTCCACCTACTTAACGGCACGTTGATCCACCTTTTGAACTCAATACAGCGAGGAGTGTGCGTAGACTGGATTTGGCAAGAAAGGTTTAGGAGGTATATGTTACCAGATGGTTAGGCACAGGTCATGCACCTCTCATGAAATACAGGACTGTGTGTTGTGAATGCGGAATTGCCTCCCGATAACGTCCCAGATGTATTCCATCCGATTTAAATGAGGCTACATGAGTTGGCTATCATGCTCCACAAACAACTGTAGCACGATCCTGCTCTTGTGACATTGACAGTTATCTTGTCGGAAGATGTCATCGCCGTCAATGAAGATATAATGGCTCAAATGGATCTGAGCACTATGGGACTTAACTTCTGAGGTCATCAGTCCCCTAGAACTTAGAACTACTTAAACCTAACTAACATAAGGACATCCTGGCCGAGTCAGGATTCGAACCTGCGACCGTAGCGATCGCGCGGTTCCAGATTGTAGCGCCTAGAACCGCTTGGCCACTCCGGACGGTCGAAGACATAATGCACGAGAAGATGCACATGGCGGCAATAACGTTGTTGTTGTCCACAGGTGTCTTGGGGCCTTCGGTGATTACCCCAGGTTCCATGGATGTTGAGGTTAACGTCGCCCATAACATAATACTGTCGCCACTGTCCTGCGTCCATAGTTCGGTGCAGGTTTCGAGCAGCCTTTCACCTGAAACGTCGACCTGGTGCAACAAGACATGTGTTACATCCTTTACAGTCTCCATGATTCCGTGCCCACTACAATTGTTAAAGACGATACAGTTCAGTCAACATGAAAACATGTAAGCGTCGTCTGCTGTGGAGCGCAATGTACAGCAATGTGCGCTAAACGGTGTTCTATGAAACACTTATGCTTGCATCAAAGTTTTACTTTGTCTCCTGACCTGATTGAGATGGCCGCCGCATCCTACTTCACAGAACAACGAATAACAGAGAACGTTAAGTGATGAAGGGTGGACATCCAAAATCACGTCGCCCACCTTCCTTTAACCATTTGTGTTCATAACAGTAGCAACTAAAGAAGGCGATTTGTTGGCAGAACCCTTAGAAGAAGCAACAGATCTACTAAGGAGACTCCTACATTACTCTTTTCCGCTCACTTTTGGGGCACTGCTGTGCGGGGTGGGATCCTTACCGATAGCATAAATGGAGTGCATCGAGAAAGTTCAAAGAAGAGCAGTACGTTTTCTGTTGTCGAGAAATAAGAGATAGTTTGTCATGGACATGATAGGGGTTTGGGGCGGACATCATTGAAAAAAGAGCTTCTCTCATTGCGCCGGGGTTTTCTCACGAAACTTCAGTCACCAACTTCCTCCTTCAAATACGAAAATACCAACACAAGGTAAGGGTAATCAGAGCTCGCACGCAAAGATAAAGGTGTTCGTTTCTTCCGCGAACTGTTAGAAAGTGGAAAAAAGTGAATTATTCTGAAGGTGCCAGAATGAGATTTTCACTTTGCAGTGGAGTGTGCGCTGATATGAAACTTCCTGGCAGATTAAAACTGTGTGCCGGACCGAGACTCGAGCTCGGGACCTTTGTCTTTCGCGGACAAGTGCTCTACCAACTGAGTTACCCAAGCACGACTCACGCCCCGTCCTCACAGCTTTACTTCTGCCAGTATCTCGTATCCTACCTTCCAAACTTTACAGAAGCTCTCCTGCGAACCATGCAGAACTGGCACTCCTGAAAGAAAGGATATTGTGAAGACATGGCTTACCCAGGAGTGCCAGTTCTGCATGGTTCGCAGGAGAGCTTCTGTAAAGTTTGGAAGGTAGGAGACGAGGTACTGGGAGAAGTAAAGCTGTGAGGACGGGGTTTGAGTCGTGCTTGGGTAGCTCAGTTGGTAGAGCACTTGCCCGCGAAAGGCAAAGGTCCCGAGACCGAGTCTAGGTCCGGCGCACAGTTTTAATCTGCCAGGAAGTTTCATTGTGAAGGTAGTTCGATGAGCACTCTACCAGTCACTTTAGTGTGATCTCCAGTGTACCATTTGATGAAGCTGTAGATGTAGATGTAAATGTAGTTGTGAACTTCGCCGTTTCCGAGATTTTCGTTCCACGGCACCTGGCTGTAACATCCTGTCCGGTGTTACAATTGTTTATCTCAGTGTATTTCCCATTCTCGGCCTGTGTCGTCGCCAGAATGAGTGTTTGTCTCTGATCCGCTTTCTTTACTATACATTAGCCCGCAGTACCCCAGGCAGCATCTCTCTCCCGTTGGTCATTGGTCATAGAGTTCTAGTTTATCAACCCATGACGCTCGGTAGGATTCCGATGTCATCAAAAGTCAGGCAGTGTACCGCGATCGCTTTACATTTCGTTTCTGTTTGAAATACAATGCAGACACTGTTTGTTGATTCTGTTCATCAGGTCTGGTAGTCCACCCAACGAAAAGTATCAGGGAAAAAATTCATGTAGTCTCAAAATTTTGTACAGTGGTAGTAGCAAATATCATGAACAAAATACTGAAAATCCTGAGCGATGGGTTGTAAGGGTTGGGGTAAGAGGGTGGGTTTAAAAATAAATTTTTTATGTTTTCCTTGAATAACACGAAAATCGCTGCTTCTAGTGTAAATTTTTTGTGGTACCAGATTACACTACGGTACGTTAATTTCCCAACAAAATAGGTTCTCTTCATTTTTTCTGTACGACTAATAGTTTCCGCGTTGCATGAAATGGAATAATCGCAGATTATTGAAAAATTGTTTTAATGGCACGAAACCAATGTTTATCTCTAAAATAATTCGGTTAAAACAAATATTAAAAGTGCATACCCCGTGTAGGTTCGATAAATTACTTTCCGAGGGATGTAACACGGTGGGTGAAGGTGGGACTGGGTTGTGTGGAGTGGAAGCACGAGGGAAGATAGACCGCCTGATTGTATTCATGCACTTCGCTCCTTAATAGACCACCAGATTGAAGGTCAAGAAAGTCATTTCCCACACAGCTTATCTCACTATCACGAAGTTATACCGTCCCTCCGCAATGGGCCTCATTAATCAGTGGCGACGCAGTGGTGAGCGGGTGGTGTTCATTTCCCATATAACCCTTTAACACAACATGGAGTGCGCATACGAGTTACTAATTACATAACGCAAGAAACACATGGGGACAAAATCTATGTAAATTTATGCACGCTGTCCTATACTGCTAGAGGTAAATTAATTGTTAGTCATGCTCTACGAGCCGGCCGTTGTGGCCGAACGGTTTTAGGTGCTTCAGTCTGGAACCGCGTGACCGCTACGGTCGCAGGTTCGAATCTTTCCTCGGGCATAGATGTGTGTGATATCCTTAGCTTAGTTAGGTGTAAGTAGTTCTAAGTTCTAGGGGACTGATGACCTCAGATGTTACGTCCCAAGGTGCTCAGAGCTATTTGAGCTATCCTGTACGACAACTGTACTGTTCTTCCGGGAAAGGTGACTTCCTCCACCACGAGCGCTGTTCGATTTTCAGTATGCAGACAGAGTATACCTCCCACCAGTTCCTGTCCAGTTCCCCTATGTGAATGGAGAACATAACTTCACTGTGTGCGTGTTTATATACTGAAGTTATTTTCAGTTTATTAAATTAGTTCTGATTTGCGGTTGTGCAGTGCGCTTTTAAGGAAAAGACTTTCCTGTGAATAGTGGCTGAGAAGTGTTCAGTTTATAAATGTAATATTGTCAGTGATTTATATAGTGCTAGTGGGTAAGAAACTGGGTTAGTAAATGTGGCGTCAGCTACTGTGTATTTGTTGTAGTCACTTGGTAGTGAATTAATGAATGGCCAGAACGTTACTGCACTTCTCCCACCATTAACTGAGGTAATGGCAGAGTGCATAAATCCTTTGCATGCATAAATCGCTGGCACTTGTAGAGTAGGCTGCACTATGTGGAGCCACTTACCACGAATAAACACCCAGGATGGATGTGAATGCCTGATGGTACGGGGTTTGACCACGTTAAGTTCTATAACATTCATCTGCCTAATGCATTGCTTCAGCTATGTTGAAATGTCTGATTTTCTGTAGCACCTGAGTGACCCACAGCGGTTCCAGAGGGGGATAATTTAGCCTTCCGGTAGGCGCGCCTGGGAAACTCGCACGAGCGATCGCGTGCAGCACTGACTACTGCCTCCAAGAAAATCGGCTTTATCGCTAATGTAGCAGCCATATTTTCGATATAAGGTAGGTAAAAACATTAGAAATAAATCGCGATATCGAACTGAATTATATATTTGGCTTTTGAGCATTTTCAGCCTTTGAATATCATGCATTTCTTTTCAATGTAAAGTAGAAATCGTTCCTCAATAACCTATAAAATATCAAACGCAAGTAACTAAAGCGAAAATATATTTCGTTACCGGTGGTAACATAATCGTTTGAAAGAAAGAACGTACACCTGAATACAGCCAGTTTCACAAGATTACAACTCAAACCTGTAATTAAATATAACGAAAATTTGACAGGAAAAATGGTGGGTAGCTGCTTACGCTGATAACATTATCAGAATAAACAACATCGAGCAAGAGTGCAGTAACTCAATAGACTACCACCCTTCTGAACATAATTTGTAGGTTCGTAAGGTCGTCTCTTGAAAATCTAAATAAATGGAAAACATTAGAATGCAGCACTCTCAAACGTACCACAGTCTTTACACGTTGCAATATATTGAGTGTTCCTTGCAAACAAATTATTTACAATCATTATGTGTGATAGTTGAACGATTGCACTCTTTTCCTCCACATAGGTGACCTGTTCATTTTCTTTTTGCAGCGTCTGGGGCAGCAGTTGGTTGTGGTGGCAAGCGGTATTTTACAAGAAACATTCGGACGTCCTTTGGAAGTGTACACGTCTGAGCCCTTATTTTCCAATGAGCCCCTAAAAGTTCGAGCGCTAATTCACTGAAAAAGTCGCGACGGTGGATCGTGGATTCGGGGTTATTTCGGAGAAACATCACTTGTGAATTTGTGGCAGCCAGGTCTACACAACTTAAAAAAATCGTTAGAAGCCATCTCCATCTTTGCCGTGCAGTTCAGTAAACAATGCATACTTTATCGACTGTATCGACACATCCGTTGGTGGAATTGTAATCGGTGTTGATCAGTGGTTTGTCCGTAATTTTATCGGTAACTTTGTGGTCATGCATAGTTGATAGAAGGAGTACACATTTCCTTCGCTTGGTCTGGACATAAACCTGTGTTTTATCGTACTGAAACCCGTAAAGACATGAAGCGATTTTGACATAAATTCATATGAGGTTTCACTTTTTTTTGGCTTTTAGGGTACCAATGGCAGTCAGTCCTTTCTCAGCAAGGATATCAGCTAATGGCACACTTGT
The DNA here is from genome assembly GCF_023864275.1 of Schistocerca cancellata. Classification (NCBI taxonomy): domain Eukaryota; kingdom Metazoa; phylum Arthropoda; class Insecta; order Orthoptera; family Acrididae; genus Schistocerca; species Schistocerca cancellata. The sequence continues at coordinate 525,018,116 of NC_064627.1, forward strand.
GTAGTAGCTGTCCATTGTAATGTTTCTGTTGGAACGTTGAATATCTTATAAAAAGTCTTTGATCTACGTCGTACGGTTTATTTGATACATCCCTAAGGCATGGCCTCTGATTTCCACAGTACAACTGGAAATTTGATGTACAACATGTTTTACTCTCACATGTTGCATAATATTTCAGTCCATATTTGGCCGGTTTGCTAGGCATATATTGGACAAAACCACATCTACTTGTAAATGTGAACAGCATCTCTTCAATTGTTGTGAATTCACCAGGACTGTAATTATTCTTACTGTCAGCCACAAACCTGTCATAGATATTGCGGACGTCTGCGAGCCTGTCAGGCTTTCCTCTCTTCACTCTTGTACACAGATAATCAAATCTCACTGGTCGAAGCAAGAACAGGAAGCGCTTGTAACTGCATGTCACCCTTGTGATCATCATACCTGTTCCATCATCTTTCCATTGTTCTCTGCAGTTCGCGTGAATCTCATGCCTCACTCTAACTAGGAATAAAAGACCCAGAATACGCATAATCTCATCCTGTGTAGTGTCCTTGAGTCTCGATCTCTGGAGTACTTTACTTCTTCCATTTTGTTTGCAATAAAAGCGTCGGTACAATCTATAATTGTATGAATAATGCCAAGGCCTATAAATTTCAGAAATGCATCTATGGGTTTGGCAAATTCCTGCTAATCTGCTTTGGGCTGGGAAAATGTTTTATGATATTCTCCGCTGGTACCTTTGAAGTAGCTTTCTGGTGGGGGTTTGCTGCAGCAAATAGTATCCTTGTCTTTTCCTATGTAAAAAAAGAAATCGTCACCAGTATCAGCAATCTACATTTCATCTGCTTCCTCTTCAGAAACCTCTGAACCAACATATGAGCCGTCTATATCTTCATCCCTATTCTGTGCCCCTTTTGGGACCCGCCTCTTCTCGTCAAAGAGCTTAATAATTCGAATGATATCCTCATCGGAAGTGTCACGTTTCGCACTAGATACAACATACGACGGTGAGGACTAATAGACATAGATACGTGAATATAAATTGTAGGTGCAGTTATCATAAGATAGGTAGGTAGTAGATATACCTATTTGTATTACACTGCTGTTGTGAATGTAACGGTATATGGATAGATGAAATAGCTAACCCATCATATTCCAGGTTGATTGCATGAAATACGTTGATCTACATACATACTTCTACTAAATAATACATGGTAAAAATGTTGTACAACAATAAAAAACGAATGAGAGCCAAAGCCTCTCACAAAACAATAACCCGTCATCAATATTCGAAAAGCAAATTTACGTACATGAGCTGGTGCATGCGGCACGGAGTGCTGCCAAAGTGAATTACTCGCGTTCGATCTTGCCTGGTGACTGCTACAAGGAAGGAAAACGATATCTGGTGCATGGATTGTATTGTCAGTATAGCCGACTGCAGGTGCCGTATGACTCTAGATGATTCAAACACCTTCACTACCAGCACGGAGTGTTGCCATGCGTCCAGAGGAGGGTTAAGCCTCTGGGCCTCCTCAGATTTTGGGAGAGCTAAGACTATGATGATGCATTTGATACCCCTCATGGTGTGGAAAGTAATGCATTGACAGTGGAGACAGTGAAATCGACATTTCTTAACATATACAGACGGCATGTTACGTTTGGGACAGACGGCATTGTACATCGTTTGTCCTGAGCACTTTATCTTTGTACGTACGTTTGTATAATATTATTGACTGCCTTGTCGTTATAGTTACATAAATAAGCACTCCAGTAAAGTAATCGGCTTGTGTTTCCGGATACCTTTAAAAAATTATTGCCTACCGAACGCGTGGGGCCCTAACGACGTATATCGAACATTCGATTCTATGTCGACAACATCATGCTGGTGGCGTGAATTATAGAAAATGTTAGTTGTGTTACCAGAGGAACATAGTTTTATCGTTTTCCTTAGTGAATAGCCATCAGTGAAGGCATTGTAGTTTCGAGTCCAGATAGTCTTACAAGGCAAAATCTGATTACTCGGTTATGTAGTGTAGAAAGTTGTTTCACATTCTGTTGAGGCTTCGGATTGCTGCCAAATGAGGATAGCAGGAATTGTGTAGGATATCATAAACTCAACTTCATGAAACTTTTCAAGAAAGGTGTGGATGCTGAGTTTCCTTTCCAGTTGTGCGGGTTTCCTTTGCAATTGTACTGCGCCCGTTGTCACAAGCGAACATACACTCCTGGAAATGGAGAAAAGAACACATTGACACCGGTGTGTCAGACCCACCATACTTGCTCCGGACACTGCGAGAGGGCTGTACAAGCAATGATCACACGCACGGCACAGCGGACACACCAGGAACCGCGGTGTTGGCCGTCGAATGGCGCTAGCTGCGCAGCATTTGTGCACCGCCGCCGTCAGTGTCAGCCAGTTTGCCGTGGCATACGGAGCTCCATCGCAGTCTTTAACACTGGTAGCATGCCGCGACAGCGTGGACGTGAACCGTATGTGCAGTTGACGGACTTTGAGCGAGGGCGTGTAGTGGGCATGCGAGAGGCCGGGTGGACGTACCGCCGAATTGCTCAAAACGTGGGGCGTGAGGTCTCCACAGTACATCGATGTTGTCGCCAGTGGTCGGCGGAAGGTGCACGTGCCCGTCGACCTGGGACCGGACTGCAGCGACGCACGGATGCGCGCCAAGACCGTAGGATCCTACGCAGTGCCGCAGGGGACCGCACCGCCACTTCCCAGCAAATTAGGGACACTGTTGCTGCTGGGGTATCGGCGAGGACCATTCGCAACCGTCTCCATGAAGCTGGGCTACGGTCCCGCACACCGTTAGGCCGTCTTCCGCTCACGCCCCAACATCGTGCAGCCCGCCTCCAGTGGTGTCGCGACAGGCGTGAATGGAGGGACGAATGGAGACGTGTCGTCTACAGCGATGAGAGTCGCTTCTGCCTTGGTGCCAATGATGGTCGTATGCGTGTTTGGCGCCGTGCAGGTGAGCGCCACAATCAGGACTGCATACGACCGAGGCACACAGGGCCAACACCCGGCATCATGGTGTGGGGAGCGATCTCCTACACTGGCCGTACACCACTGGTGATCGTCGAGGGGACACTGAATAGTGCACGGTACATCCAAACCGTCATCGAACCCATCGTTCTACCATTCCTAGACCGGCAAGGGAACTTGCTGTTCCAACAGGACAATGCACGTCCGCATGTATCCCGTGCCACCCAACGTGCTCTAGAAGGTGTAAGTCAACTACCCTGGCCAGCAAGATCTCCGGATCTGTCCCCCATTGAGCATGTTTGGGACTGGATGAAGCGTCGTCTCACGTGGTCTGCACGTCCAGCACGAACGCTGGTCCAACTGAGGCGCCAGGTGGAAATGGCATGGCAAGCCGTTCCACAGGACTACATCCAGCATCTCTACGATCGTCTCCATGGGAGAATAGCAGTCTGCATTGCTGCGAAAGGTGGATATACACTGTACTAGTGCCGACGTTGTGCATGCTCTGTTGCCTGTGTCTATGTGCCTGTGGTTCTGTCACTGTGATCATGTGATGTATCTGACCCCAGGAATGTGTCAATAAAAATTCCCCTTCCTGGGACAATGAATTCACGGAGTTCTTATTTCAATTTCCAGGAGTGTATATAAGAAAGGATAAATGATTGGCAATTCCAAGTTGTTGTTGTTGTTGTTGTTGTGGTCTTCAGTCCTGAGACTCGTTTGATGCAGCTCTCCATGCTACTCTATCCTGTGCCAGCTTCTTCATCACCCAGTACCTACTGCAAACTACATCCTTCTGAATCTGCTTAGTGTATTCATCTCTTGGTCTCCCTCTACGATTTTTACCCTCCACGCTGCCCTCCAATACTAAATTGGTGATCCCTTGATGCCTCAGAACATGATCTACGAACTGATCCCTTCTTCTAGTCAAGTTGTGCCACAAACTTCTCTCCTCCCCAATCCCATTCAATACTTCCTCATTAGTTATGTGATCTACCCATCTAATCTTCAGCATTCTTCTGTAGCAGCACATTTCAAAAGCTTCTATTCTCTTCTTGTCCAAACTATTTATCGTCCATGTTTCACTTCTATACATGGCTACACTCCATACAAATACTTTCAGAAATGACTTCCTGACACTTAAATCTATACTCGATGTTAACAAATTTCTCTTCTTCAGAAACGCTTTCCTTGCCATTGCCAGTCTACATTTTATGTTCTCTCTACATCGACCATCGTCAGTTATTTTGCTCCCCAAATAGCAAAACTCCTTTACTACTTTAAGTGTCTCATTTCATAATCTAATTCCCTCAGCATCACCCGACTTAATTCGACTACATTCCATTATGCTCGTTTTGCTTTTGTTGATGTTCATCTTATAACCTCTTTTCAAGACACTATCCATTCCATTCAACTGCTCTTTCAATTCCTTTGCTGTCTCTGACAGAATTACAATGTAATCGGCGAACCTGAAAGCTTTTATTTCTTCTCCATGGATTTTAATACTTACTCCCAATTTTTCTTTTGTTTCCTTTCTGCTTGCTCAATATGCAGATTGAATAACATCGGGGAGAGACTACAACCCTGTCTCACTCCCTTCCCAACCACTGCTTCCCTTTCATGTCCCTCGACTCTTATAACTGACATCTGGTTTCTGTACAAATTGTAAATAGCCTTTAGCTCCATGTATGTAACCCCTGCCACCTTCAGAATTTGAAAGAGTGTATTCCAGTCAATATTGTCAAAAGCTTTAAGTCTACAAATGCTAGAAACGTAGGTTTGCCTTTCGTTAATCTAGCTTCTAAGATAAGTCGTAGGGTCAGTATTGCCTCACGTGTACCTTCTACGGAATCCAAACTGATCTTCCCCGAGGATCGGCTTCTATTACTTTTTCCATTCGTCTGTAAAGAATCCACGCTAGTATTTTGCAGCCGTGACTTATTAAACTATATTCACATTTGTCAACACCTGCTTTCTTTGGGATTAGAATTATTATATTCTTCTTGAAGTCTGATGGTATTTCACCTGTTTCATACATCTTGCTCACCAGATGTTAGAGTTTCGTCAGGTCTGGCTCTCCCAAGGCTGTCAGTAGTTCTAATGGAATGTTGTCTACTCCCGTGGCCTTGTTTCGACTCAGGTCTTTCAGTGCTCTGTCAAACTCTTCACGCAGTATTATATCTCCCATTTCACCTTCATCTACATTCTCTTCCATTTCCATAATATTGTCCTCAAGTACATCGCCCTTGTATAGGCCCTCTATGTACTCCTTCCACCTTTCTGATTTCCCTTCTTTGCTTAAAACTGGGTTTCCATCTGAGCCTTTGATATTCATACAAGTGGTTCTCTTTTCTCTGAGGTTCTCTTTAACTTTCCTGTAGGCTGTATCTATCTTACCCATAGTGAGATAAGGCTCTACAACCTTGCATTTGTCCTCTAGCCATGCCTGCTTAGCCATTTTGCACTTCCTGTCGATCTCATTTTTGAGACGTTTGTATTCATTTTTGCCTGCTTCATTTACTGCATTTTTATATTTTTTCCTTTCATCAATTAAATTCAGTATTTCTTCTGCCACCCAAGGATTTCTACTAGCCCTCGTCTTTTTACCTACTTGATCCTCTACTGCCTTCACTACTTCATTCCTCAAAGCTACCCATTCTTCTTCTACTGTATTTCTTTCCCCCATTCCTGTCAGTTGCTCCCTTATGCTCTCCATGAAACTCAGTACAACCTCTGGTTTAGTCAGTTTATCCAGGTCTCATCTCCTTAAATTCCCACCTTTTTGCAGTTTCTTCAGTTTTAATCTACAGCGCATAACCAATAGATTGTGGTCAGAATCCACATCTGCCTCTGGAAATGTCTTACAATTTAAAACCTGGTTCCTAAATCTCTGTATTGCCATTATATAATCTATCTGAAACCTGTCAGTATCTCCAGGCTTCTTCAATGTATACAACCTTCTTTCATTCCAAGTTATCGATCGAAAAGAGAGTTATTTTGGTTTCTTGTTGAATAATAGATTGTACACGGCAAAAGACAGCCTTTGAAACACAATTGTCCACGAACCCCGTGTGCGACTACTACGGTTTCTGCCGAGAAGTCTGTTATTTCATAGTCACGAACGAGAGCCTTCGAGATGGTGAACAAACAAGGTTGTCGAAATAGAGGAATCGCATATAGCTCCTAGGAAATACCAGACAGGAAGCTCATTGAAAAATGAAGTAGAACATACTCGTATTTTTGTATTTGGTGGTATTAAAAGAGACTGCAGTAAGTGCTCTATGCTTAGAGTTCCTTCGAGCGGGAATCTCTCTGTTAAAGCACTTGATGTCGCTAGGCACGAAACTGATAGCAGACGGCTTTAAGTCATACAACAACTCATTCAAAGAAGGACTTAAACATGAATCTGTGAATCATTCTGTTGGATTTAGGTTATGGGTCCATCTGTCCACACACAGAACATCGAGCGCTTGTGGAAACCTGCCAAATCGTTGATAAAATGAGAGGGGCATTCAGAACATAGGGATGAACTCTAACTCTTCCATCATGGCTGTGTGCGCCGCCATCTAGGCGGGTGACCTTGAACGAGCTTCGCTCGGCCGCCGCTAGGGCCTCCCAGGATCGCGCTATAGTTTTAACTAAGCGCGATTCGCAGAATTGCTCCGTTTCCGGTGCCCCCATTGCGCTGCTGACTGTGCTTACTTCCTGCCACGCCCAGATAAGCTTATGGCTATGACGTCACGGCACTGTATATCTCGCTCGTGAGGCAACAGCATGCTCATTCGACTCGAGGCAGCCGCACGAAGGAAACAGCCATGCCGTACAGGAGGAGAAGTTGAACTCGTCGTTCAAGACTTCCAGTGTACAAGACTGTTAGCAGCTTTGATATGACACCAAACCAGGTGTCCCAACAAGAACTACTTACTGGTCCACTTACATTTGTCGGTTGTAAGATTAATTTTTCTTGCACTACTAATGAAGTTGTGACTGGTAATTCGTGGAAAACAATGGCTACAGTCAGAGGAAGCGACAAACCTCTTGCTGGACTTGAATCATACTATGACAGAGACATTATTGCCTTTCGTACGTTTGCTATTGGAGTAGTTGCAGACAGGAATAATGGTACCTGTGTAGTTACTACACAAGCCGTTTTCATTGTACACAAGGAACAAGAGGAGAATTAATGCTAATGAGAGAGTTAATATTTGGTGCAAGATTGATGGTGTATTGACTAAATATATTGATGTACAAGGAGATGTTACTGTATATTACCATGCATAATAAAGTAACCATCCTTATCTATCCCGTGAGATTTTTTTTTTAAACCTATATTTCCACAACTGGTGGTTACGTGGAAAAATTGACCTTCTGATACTCTCCTGATATTTCTGACTGACATAGCAAGCATGTACCTGGGTTAAGGAAAGAAGGGATTATTGTCGGCAGCTTATACAACACGAGGTATAGTGCATGAAGAAGACTTGGCTGATGAGTAAAGCTGGAAAAGTTAATGTTTCCATTTCTAATTAATTGTAAACTAGTAAACATTCGTCTTTTGTCACTGCTTTAGTGATCACTGTAAACACGTTCGATGTACGTGTATTGTCAGCGGCCCGCTCGTTCGATATGTAGTATTTCTTAGAAATTACTTACTTCCGTACTTTCTCAATTCGACGGCGATATTTCTTTGTGCCGAAACCCAGGAACTGGGAGCCCATGGGCTATCATCGACGATACACTGCCACCATCTTGCCACTGACGGAGGACGGAGCTGCTGTAGCATTTACAAAGTATGACGCAAGTGGGCACTGTTGAGTAGGCACGCTACAGGAAGATTATTGACGCTGCTTCCTGCTCTTGCGTCTGAGAGAAAAATAATCACGGCCAACGAAGCCTGCTGTTGCCGTTAGAAAACTCTAGGAAGTGCCTTGTTCAGCCAAAACATATCATATGGCTGTATGTATTTAACATTTACGTAAAAAGAAACAAAGATGTACCTACAAACTTCACCACACGTTGTTTTGAAGCCGGAGTCGACATTTTAGATGCCTCAAAACATTAATAGACAATCGTTTACATGGTGATCGTTTACAATTGCTTTTTGTTCGTAATTTCTGTCGTGAGAACGCAATCGATGTCCTAAATAGCAGTGCTGTGTTTGAACAAGACTCGAACTGTTGAAACTGTTTACGTCACCGTTCGTGAAATCTTTGGTTCTGTTCGATCTTATAATCAGCCAGCGATCTAGTAACTTTCACTGATATTATCAGAACGACCTGACTCGACGATTTAAATATACTACTGGTTTTGTTAATAGATGTAATTGTGTAACATGGACTGCAATATCTCCTAGGTTGCAGGCAATGCGTAACAACGAGAACTGTTAAATAAATGGAGGATTTCAGTCATGATTCTGTCCAATGCCCAAGCTTTCGCTAGTACTGTTATCAAGTGACGTCTGATGCTACTATTTCCAAGAGGGGTCTTGCCGCAGTAATTCATTCTCGCGAGAAAAGTTACTGTAACTCCATTTTACGTTATGTTTCTTCTACTTGGCGTTTGATTTTTGGTTAATTTTCTTGACTGTTTCATCAGAATTTGCCATCTTGTTTTCAAACTGATTAAAATCGGGTAACGCTTTTACCTATTATTCTAATATGTGAAAAGAAACTGAATTACTCATTTGCAGCCTACTTGGTTTATCATTACCGTCTCTCATAAACAAAGAAAATACTGTATTGGGTTCAGCTAAGTAATATTTATGGTGGACATATTCGTCCTTGTCTTACCTTTGTACAGAAATCAGCATTATTGCTTATTAATCTATACATGCTGGCAACGTATGAGAACTTGTATTATAAAGTTGTTCAAACAAAGTACGTATATGTGTAGTGGTACGAATTAATGCTATTTCCTCAATTGTTTCACGAAATTGTCACATTTTAAATTCTTAACAAAGCCATAGCTTAATTCTGTAGCTAGTTCGTAGTTTTTTGCGTATCTGTTACTCTCACGCTGCGAGACACATCTCACGTGATTTTTCGAACAAGCTCGATATTGTATCGAACGCTGCGGCGTATAGGGAAGTCTCAGACCCGTTCGAATGAGAGTATCTTTTGCTCAGGCCTACTATGTAGTAAACATTACCCTGCTTTCGATAATAACATTCTGTTTATCTGGTGTTAAATGCGTATTTGATTACGTAGTACGCAGAATTTGCCCTCGTAAATGTAACATTCTTTTGGTTTATACATTTCAAATAACCATGAAGACAAGTAGGGCCTGTGTGAAGTGAGAAAGATGGTTTCGTAATCAATTTAAATCCTCTTTCATTGTGTTTGCGCCGATGACTGATGAAGCTACAACTTCGAAAACGATGTTGGTTTTGCCTACTGCTACCGATTCTTACTCGTTTCGTTTTCAACTTTCAGATCATATGCACAGCATATTTAATGTTAACGTTTGCTAAGAAAATTACCTAAGTTTTCTTTGCTAGCCCATAAGTGTGTGCAAAGAGGAAAGAAGGTAACAGTGATGCTACTGTGACTTGTGGATACCAACAATGTGAAGTATTCTTCAATTGTTGAAGGAAAAGAGCTGGTTGAAAATATATCTCGATGCAGATATGAGGTCTTGTTTTATTAGATAGTCAGTCCACCAGTATCATAGTAGTTTACACAGCTTCAAAGTCTGAAGTCTTACCTATGAACTGTCATTCAGTGTGGGGCCAATAATAACAAAATAACGAAAAATACATTTTTGAAAGCAGTTTCAGCAATTTGCAATTCAGTCAATGCCACCAGCTGATTGTTCTGATGGTATCAACGGGCATTTAAACTAACATCTCCTATGTACAAAAGACGAACTTCTGAATGAAAGAACGGCCTCAATAACGTAGAACCCCTGTAGAGAGAATTTCTTGCTTCAACAAATTTCAGCAATGATAACAGAACATCTGTAACATGTACATGCTTTTTAGACAGGTTCTTCCCGTATATTTTAATACATACATCATAATAGCATTATTTTCAAAATAAATTATTGTATATTTATAACAGTACTTATTTTCTTCATTGCCCAGCATGTCTCTGGCCAAGACCTATGTGTGGCAGGTTGTCAGGAATAAGCCACCTCATTTCACTTTTGAATTTCATCTTGAGCTTTTCAAAGTACATAAGCCCACACCACGCTTTTTGATAAATTAGTAAAAGTACTAGGATGTCAAGCAACTACTGCTTTCATTTATTTATTCATCCATCATATAGGAGCTCAAATGTGGTACAACATACTGTGGACATATTTGTGCATGACAAGAAACATTAATTACATGTGAAGGGTACTAGTGAATAACGACCAAAGCCCATCAAAATTTAAAATTAGTTCATAGCCCCATCTTACAGAGGAATTCAAGTATTATAATGTGGGAGGGTTCGTTGTTTTTAGAAACTATCAAGGTTCTCGAAACTCTGTCCTACACTTTTGATGTACTTGAGAAGAACGATCAAGATCGTCTTCGTGCTGACAACCCATTTTCATTTTTGAACTTTTATCTTCTCCTTTTATGTTTCATCTTATAATGCTGTACCTTCATGTTACTGCTTTCCAACGAGATTCGTTAGTCACTCACAATTTGTAAACGAAGTTCAAACTGTTTCATTGTTATGTAATAAAGCAAAGACCGATGTAAAATTGCGCCACATTGTGCGTCCAAAGTAGATTGGAAAACGAGTTATTTTTCGGTAAGTTGAGCAGAAACACTTATGTGTTGTTGTTACCAAGATTTCACTTAAAGTTATTTCTTAAGGGAAATCAAAGCATCAGAAATGCCGGAAAATGAAGATGATATTCTACTCCTGTGCAGAATACAAAATGAGGTACGTTACGGGCGATGATTAATAAATGTTTACGATTAAGATGTTTCAGAATGTTCCATTTACAGAAATGAATAGATTAATGAAGGATTTCAATCAGATGACTTCCTTTTGTACACTAACCTCACTTGAATGGAGACCAAAGAGAAGTCAGAAGAAGCTGCATGTTAGGATTACACCTAGAAGGTGCGTATTAATGCGCATGGACAATTACAGGATGTTCAGGTATTTCAACCAACTTGCTTGTCATTGCATGGTACTACTAACAGACGTCTTATTAGTTTAAAAAAGGCATTGGTTATTACAGGTAACGTACATGTGGAAAGCAAACGAAACAAACCACGAGACCAAATAAACTAATAGCAGAAACCATATCTAAAGTGCATCAACATGTAAGGAGAAACCGTATCTAAAGTGGATCAACATATACCGTCACTGACAGGCCGTAATTCACATTAAAGCATTCATTACAGCAAACAGCTATGTTTAGGAGAAGAACTTAATATTGGGTAGTTACCATGTTCATTGTGTGACAAATTTAGAGCCGACCGTTTTCAACTTGATTTACAGCTAAGCAACGAAAAGCTGCAAGTTATATGAACTCTGATTAAGCTGGAACTACATCTAACGATTTAAAATGGACTCCATAAGAGAAAGGCCTACAATTCTTTTAAAAGATTATATGTTCAGTACGTTTGAAGCACAGAAAATCTGTCATAAATAAAGCAATCTGTATGGTCTACCACAAGTATTTTCCTCCTCCTAAATTTCAACCAATGAACCACTACTACCGCAGGCAGTTACTGTTTTATTCATTCAATATTCTTTTCCTTTCTTCTGGGGAGTCCTTTTTTATCTTAAATATGACGAAACACTTTCCAACAAAGGATTTGATGAAGTGCGTTCAGTTTTGTGGCACTTCAATTCGGAAATTTTGTCTGCTCCTGTGCTTGATCTCCGTGTATTTTGTGGCTCCAGCTGAGGGAAGAATACTTGAAAGAAATGTTTTGGGGCAACTTATATGACGTCGGCTTCAAGCTTTTGACCTCATAAGAACTTCCCTTCTTTATACCTCCATGGTATTTAATTTAAAATTGCCTGTCAGTTGTCGCACGCCATAGGCACTGGCGCCTCCGTACAGCAGCAAATTGCTTCACGTAGTCAATATTTGCTTGCTTCAAACAGTGGAAAATTTTGCCAGCGCGCGTAGCGTATTATTTGAAAGTTAAGAAAAACAACACCTCCTGATGAGTTACAAGGCTGGAAGAGAAAACGATCTCAACAGAGAAGACTCATCACGCATCTGGTATCCACGACTGAAGAATTTTCAGATGACACACCGCTATAATACATTAAACATCTCAAGGGACGATTGGAAAAAGCGTTGTAATTTCTCTCACAGCTTGACGACACTTTACAGAATCATATCCCGGACGAGGAGAATACCACGGACTTAGTTCCTTGGGGCGATTATCTTGACAGGCAAAACACGCAGTTTTCAAGGCCCAAACGAGAATAAAAAGGAATTGTCTACTTGTACGAGTGACATCGTGTGCGTCTGATATAGTCTGGTATGTGGTTCAGATCTCTACGTCAATTAACCTGTCCTCTTTTAAACCCAAACCTTTCTCTGGAGACATTGAGAACTGGCCCTCAGTTTGGGAAAAGTTTGAAAGCGGTACCGATAGGATTAATTCCATGAGTACTATTAATAAACTAGTGTTCCTAAGAGGATATCTCGTAGTTGAGCCTAAACAGCTCGACGATGACATTAAAGCGATTGCCTCTACTTGCGAAGCCACGAAGCGAATTCTTCAGGCAAGATATGGGAACCGCAAGCCGCGTTGTACAGGCCCACCTAGAAGAACGCATTAGAGTTGAATATTGTGAAACCATTATTACAAAATTTACAAAATGCAGTAAACATACCCAATCTCTGAAATCCTTGAGTGATGATTTAAATACTTATGGCAAGTTTCCCCCGCCAAAAATTTGCGCGCTATCCCCGCAGACATTGCCGGGTTGGATAAGACATGTCAGAGGGGGAAACTATCCGGGGCAGACATACGATGTTTAATGGTATATTTAGAGGAAGAAATCGATGTTACGCTCACTGCGCAATTGGTACGCAAGAACAAGCCAATCACGAACAAATCTGGTCCTTCGAGCACATAAACTCCTGCCACAGGCACACTCAGCTCCAAGCAAGATCGATCGAAACATAAGATCACACGTACCGTGAAGCTTAACTGCGTTTCTTGCGAACAGGGCACAAGACTGCAAAACGGTAAAGGATATTCCACTGCACCTCAAACCACTGTTGTTGTTGTTGTGGTCTTCAGTCCTGAGACTGGTTTGATGCAGCTCTCCATGCTACTCTATCCTGTGCAAGCTTCTTCATCTCCCAGTACCTACTGCAACCTACATCCTTCTGAATCTACTTAGTGTATTCATCTCTTGGTCTCCCCTTACGATTTTTACCCTCCACGCTGCCCTCCAATACTAAATTGGTGATCCCTTGATGCCTCAGAACATGTCCTACCAACCGATCCCTTCTTCTGGTCAAGTTGTGCCACAAACTTCTCTTCTCCCCAATCCTATTCAATACTTCCTCATTAGTTATGTGATCTACCCATCTAATCTTCAGCATTCTTCTGTAGCACCACATTTCGAAAGCTTCTATTCTCTTCTTGCCCAAACTATTTACCGTCCATGTTTCACTTCCATACATGGCTACACTCCATACAAATACTTTCAGAAATGACTTCCTGACTCTTAAATCTATACTCGATGTTAACAAATTTCTCTTCTTCAGAAACGCTTTCCTTGCCATTGCCAGTCTACATTTTATATCCTCTCTACTTCGACCATCATCAGTTATTTTGCTCCCCAAACAGCAACACTCCTTTACTACTTTAAGTGTCTCATTTCCTAATCTAATTCCCTCAGCATCACCCGACTTAATTCGACTACATTCCATTATCCTCGTTTTGCTTTTGTTGATGTTCATCTTATATCCTCCTATCAAGACACTGTCCATTCCGTTCAACTGCTCTTCCAGGTCCTTTGCTGTCTCTGACAGAATTACAATGTCATCGGCAAACCTCAAAGTTTTTATTTCTTCTCCATGGATTTTAATACCTACTCCGAATTTTTCTTTTGTTTCCTTTACTGCTTGCTCAATATACAGATTGAATAACATCGGGGAGAGGCTACAACCCTGTCTCACTCCCTTCCCAACCACTGCTTCCCTTTCATGTCCCTCGACTCTTATAACTGCCATCTGGTTTCTGTAAAAATTGTAAATAGCCTTTCGCTCCCTGTATTTTACCCCTGCCACCTTCAGAATTTGAAAGAGAGTATTCCAATCAACATTGTCAAAAGCTTTCTCTAAGTCTACAAATGCTAGAAACGTAGGTTTGCCTTTCCTCAATCTTTCTTCTAAGATAAGTCGTAAGGTCAGTACTGCCTCAAGTGTTCCAGTATTTCTACGGAATCCAAACTGATCTTCCCCGAGGTCGGCTTCTACTAGTTTTTCCATTCGTCTGTAAAGAATTCGTGTTAGTATTTTGCAGCTGTGGCTTATTAAACTGATTGTTCGGTAATTTTCACATCTGTCAACACCTGCTTTCTTTGGGATTGGAATTATTATATTTTTCTTGAAGTCTGATGGTATTTCGCCTGTTTCATACATCTTGCTCACCAGATGGTAGAGTTTTGTCAGGACTGGCTCTCCCAAGGCCGTCAGTAGTTCCAATGGAATGTTGTCTACTCCGGGGGCCTTGTTTCGACACTGGGTCTTTCAGTGCTCTGTCAAACTCTTCACGCATTATCGTATCTCTCATTTCATCTTCATCTACACCCTCTTCCATTTCCATAATATTGTCCTCAAGTATATCGCCCTTGTATAGTCCCTCTATATACTCCTTCCACCTTTCTGCTTTCCCTTCTTTGCTTAGAACTGGGTTTCCATTTGAGCTCTTGATGTTCATACAAGTGGTTCTCTTATCTCCAAAGGTCGTTTTAATTTTCCTGTAGGCAGTATCTATCTTTCCCGTAGTGAGATAAGCCTCTACATCCTTACATTTGTCCTCTAGCCATCCCTGCTTAGCCATTTTGCACTTCCTGTCGATCTTATTTTTGAGACGTTTGTATTCCTTTTTGCCTGCTTCATTAACTGCATTTTTATATTTTCTCCTTTCATCAATTAAATTCAATATTTCTTCTGTTACCCAAGGATTTCTAAGAGCCCTGGTCTTTTTACCTACTTGATCCTCCGCTGCCTTCACTACCTCATCCCTCAAAGCTACCCATTATTCTTCTACTGCATTTCTTTCCCCAATGCCTGTCAATTGTTCCCTTATGCACTCCCTAAAACTCTGTACAACCTCTGGTTCTTTCAGTTTATCCATGTCCCATCTCCTTAAATTCCCACCTTTTTGCAATTTCTTCAGTTTTAATCTACAGGTCATAACCAATAGATTGTGGTCAGAGTCCACATCTGCCCCTGAAAATGTCTTACAATTTAAAACCTGGTTCCTAAATCTCTGTCTTACCATTACATAATCTATCTGATACCTCTTAGTATCTCCAGGGTTCTTCCATGTATACACCCTTCTATCATGCTTCTTAAACCAAGTGTTAGCTATAATTAAGTTGTGCTCTGTGCAAAATTCTACCAGGCGGCTTCCTCTTTCATTTCTTAGCCCCAATCCATATGCACCTACTATGTTTCCTTCTCTCCCTTTTCCTACACTCGAATTCCAGTCACCCATGACTATTAAATTTTCGTCTCCCTTCACTATCTGAATAATTTCTTTTATATCATCATACATTTCTTCAATTTCTTCGTCATCTGCAGCGCTAGTTGGCATATAAACTTGTACTACTGTAGTAGGCGTGGGCTTCGTGTCTATCTTGGCCACAACAATGCGTTCACTATGCTGTTTGTAGTAGCTTACCAGCATTCCTATTTTCCTATTCATTATTAAAGCTACTCCTGCATTACCCCTATTTGACTTTGTGTTTATAACCCTGTAGTCACCTGACCAGAAGTCTTGTTCCTCCTGCCACCGAACTTCACTAATTCCCACTATATCTAACTTTAACCTATCCATTTCCCTTTTTAAATTTTCTAACCTACCTGCCCGATTAAGGGATCTGACATTCCACGTTCCGATCCGTAGGACGCCAGTTTTCTTTCTTCTGATAACGACATCCTCTTAAGTAGTCCCCGCCCGGAGATCCGAATGGGGGACTATTTTACCTCCGGAATATTTTACCCAAGAGGACGCCATCATCATTTAATCATACAGTAAAGCTGCATGCCCTCGGGAAAAATTACGGCCGTAGTTTCCCCTTGCTTTCAGCCGTTCGCAGTACCAGCACAGCAACGCCGTTTTGGTTATTGTTACAAGGCCAGATCAGTCAATCATCCAGACTGTTGCCCTTGCAACTACTGAAAAGGCTGCTGCCCCTCTTCAGGAATCACACGTTTTTCTGGCCTCTCAACAGATACCCCTCCGTTGTGGTTGTACCTACGGTACGGCCATCTGTATCGCTGAGGCACGCAAGCCTCCCCACCAACGGCAAGGTCCATGGTTCATTGGGAGGGGGGGGGGGGCTCAAAGTACTAAGACCGATAAAGTACTAAGACCGACAAAGTACTAAGACCGACAAATCGTTGAATCCTTTGAATAGGCCACCATAGCTATTACAACATCCTAATGCATATCGAGCAATCACTTATCTATTGGAATCTAGAAAGCTAGGAAGATTACCAACTTTGATTCCATGCGGAACCGTTTTGCACAGTGACTGTATATTATTATAAGGAAGGATGTGAGTAAGACAATCAGACGCAGTCCGTTGGTTTTTATTATTCTTGGCCGGCCGAAGTGGCCGTGCGGTTAAAGGCGCTGCAGTCTGGAACCGAAAGACCGCTACGGTCGCAGTTTCGAATCCTGCCTCGGGCATGGATGTTTGTGATGTCCTTAGGTTAGTTAGGTTTAACTAGTTCTAAGTTCTAGGGGACTAATGACCTCGGCAGTTGAGTCCCATAGTGCTCAGAGTCATTTGAACCATTTTTATTATTCTTGCGTAACTTCTTGAGTTTACTGCTGCATACACATTAATAAAGTCGTATGGTCACTTGTACTGCTGGGAGTCTGTTGAATTACAACTCACTCAAATGTACTGAAGATGGCTACTTATAGCTGAAAACTGGATATGCTAAAATAATAAGCAGCCTATGGGAATGCGACTGATGGCTGTTTTCCTATCCGTCCTTATAAGATAGATAGATGTCGTCTGTTTCCACATTTAGGCTACACAACCGATCACAGACGGAAATAGAATCAGCTTTTACTGCAAGCAGTTACGAACCACTGCTTACTTTCTCCACTTTGTACGAAAACTCCTTCAGAGGAGCGACACATACGAAGAATTCACCTCACAAGAGATAGCAGAAGTCGTGCAGCAAGAAAGTTTCTCCTCGGAGATCACTGCTCTAAGAAACTGTCTTCCACTTCGCAGTACATCCAAGATAAAATGTTTCAACCAATACTTAGATTGCGATGTACTACGTTTAGGAAGTCACGTACAACACGTCGAGGAGTCTATTGAAGAACGAAATCATCGCTTCACAGAACTTCGGATCATGTACAAGCATATCAGTGCACATCATCTTGCAGTAATAGTGGATTTTTGTGTAAGTAATAGAATCTTTCTGGATACTACTTGTCCATCGTGCAGACGAAACTGTCCTACGTCGTTGTCTTCCCCGTAAAATTGCGCTTAACCTCGCTGGCCAGCGGATAGAAGAGCCACTACCAGCTGATACAGTGAAACATTATACCTGGAGTTTCTGTAATTACTTTCGCAATGACTCCATACTCAAAATCAGGCATCGTTATATATCGGTGTTATAACCTATTAGTCACCTGTTCTGTGGCTATTGGTTTATTGGGAACTAACAACCACCTCGAAAACAGACTGCTACTTACTAGCCTTTCAAAGGTTTGTAGTTCGACTTGGTATTCGACACACTGTGAGTATTGATAACGTCCAACTTCCCACTCAGTTGACGGAGAGATAACAGAAATATGGGCAGGTCTCCGCTGGGAAGACATGCCAGTCTGTTGCACAACGGGGTGTCACATGGATTTTCGTAACGCCACGAGCGGCTCGGTGGGGTGGATGGTTGGAGCGGATGTTTGCTTCAATCAAACGGTGCCTCTGCAAGGTACAGAGCCACGGCAGGAAGGCCTACAAACTATATTTGTGAACACAGATCCACCCCTCAATTCAAGACGCGTCACAGAAACCGAGGACGAAGTGCTTACTCCAGCACATTTTCGGAGGAGGAAGACTACAGTCCTATCCTAGGGCTCTGAGCCACTAATAACAACAGATTTGGTAATGCAGTTTTAGCCGCTGCATAAGATACCGGATGACTTTTGGAAACGGTGGAGCAAAGACTGCAAAGACTATGTATTGCTCCCTTGGAAGTTCCATCAAGTTAATATCATTGGCAAATCACTGAAGGCTCGGATCGGAGATACTGTGCTTCTTTAAGCGAATGACTTCCGCGTCTCGTGTGGGAGAGAGCAATAGTCAAAGAACTACGAACAGGTCGAGACATACTATATCGACTGTCGTCCTCGGTACCTCGGATTGGAGAAATCGTACCAGGGCAGTCCAGCTGGTCATTCCTGTGGAAATCAAACAGGGTGGGGAGGGTGTGGAAGATAACCGATGTTATACATAATAGTTCTGAGCGCTTTATCTTTGTACCAATGTTTGTATAATATCGTTGACTGCCTTGTTCTCTTTGTTACTTAAATAAATGCAATGTTAAGCAGATCGGATTGTACTTTGCTACTTTCTCAACTCGACGACGATATTTTCTTCAGTGCGGTAGGCAGGTGACAGCTCCAGCTGTTAGGCATTTCATATAACAACTCATTTAACAACTGCAAACATGTACCTAGTTACTGAAGTGAAAATATCACCACTGTATAGACATGAGCTCGGTGAAGTTGTTTTGACTACTCACATAAAAAAAAAATTGACAGGATATGCTGGCTAAGTATAGGTTGTCATTATACATGAAAGTGAGAAGCGGTGTGACGGGGGAAGCTGCCATTCCCAGAAAAACACTAGAACTGTTGTACACGATGACTAAGAGTGAATAACCCCTCTAGCAGTGTGGTACAGTGTACAGAGATTTACGTAGCTTCTTTTCGTATAGTTCTCTCATTCTAGTGTTATCAGCAACTCATGTATGCCTTTCACGTTGTTTTAACTCATTTTGGGGAAAGTAACCCCCCCCCCCCCCCCATCTACCCACTGGCATGTCAGCGCACTGCATTGTCAGTGATTCTAAGGTTCGCTGAGAAAGGCCCGTATAGCTTAGTGAAACACCCTGTAGCGACTTCTTGCGACGTATTGGGGTATACAGGGTGAGATATCACTCACTCGATCTTCAGTTTCCTGGCCTATGAAGTGAATGAACACAGTCCGACGATATAACGTGCCTCGCACATACCTTCGCCTTCCTGTTAATTATAATTTATCGTTTTATAAGGTTCTAGTGCACTTAGACGTGCTACACATATTTCTTGCTTCTTTTAAAGATCAACATTAATTTTATACCTTGAAATAACATTTCTGATAATCTGAGATTTTTCCATCCATTGCAACATCTAAACTGGTAGTGATAGAGAAAAAACGAGTACCACCTTTCATTGTTGGACATTAAATGTAGTTTAATTTGGTACCGGGGAACATTTCCGCTAGAGACCGCTTGTTTTTAGAGAAATCAAGAAAAATATTACCCTTTAAACAACCGCCCCCCCCCCCCCAATGCTCACGCCGCATAGCTCAGGATTTTTATTTTGTTGTCCATGACAACCCCTCCTACCATCGTACAAAAATTTTTCCCCTAGACGTCTTTTTTGGTCTTCGTTTACTGCCCTGTGGGCGAACACTTTGAGAGAATGGTTTAAATGCGACGAAGATAGACACTGCCGCTGATCTGTTTTCCTTTCAAAGGGATGTGAGAGAGCCTAGGAAGCTCAACTTGTACATCGTACCTGGTAAGATGACAGAAATAAAATGACAGAAGTCTGTGCTCAACCGCTAACTCATTAAGAGTTAGTGTGTTACTACTGGTTAAAGATGAGAATGACTTTTATTGCGTAAATCTAAACTTACAATATCTGATGACTGTTTTGAGTATGTGGTTCAGTTCGGCTGTTGAGCGGGCTTTTCGATACATGTTTTGGGTGTCTCATCATTTTAGGTATGGAGGTGACAGGATATTATCGGTACCGGTACCAGGGATCTTCCTCTGCAGATACTGAAGTTTTTCGTACTAATGTCTTGAGAAAAGCATGCTTCGCTCCAGTTTTTCCAATCTTTGAGTACAGTTTCTGTATTTATTTATTTATTTATTTCCATTTGGAGGAATTCAATCGATCTTTCAGGGGCTGAACGTAACTATTAATTTGCCAATTTATAGTACATGCATAAATGGACCTATTATATGTAACAATAAATGTAGAACTACTACGTTATGACACCTGTCTACATTTTGTGTAGTCATTCAATACCGTACGTAAATGCGACGTGTAGCCAAGTCTTTTACAATAAGCTACGCGTGGCACAGTCGTCTTTTAGACACGTTATGATCGAAAACGTCTGTTCACGTGTCTGAGCGCACCACTCGGTAACTCATCTTGACTTTCAGATACATCCTAAACTTCTCCTCTGCAAGAAAAGGGTTATTTGAAATTTGTTATACCACTCATTGAACACAGAATTTGTAATTGCACTGGGAAAGCGTTACTAATAGCAATTTAGATCACTTTCAACTGTGTGTAACATAGGCTGAAACTAATTACAGTTTTTGTAGGCAATCGAGTATTAAATTCCTAGGTGTAAGGTAGGTACGGGATTCGATTAAATACCTAACTCATAAAAAAATCCATGAGATGATATCAGTTCGTACCATCATTATCGTTTTGATAACAAGGTTATATCCACCAAACAACTGTGGCTATTTTCAGCAACAGGATGACAGCAGCTTTTAGCTTACCGTATGCAAATTCCCCTGAAGTAAATACTAAACTACGAGAGAACGGTCGCAAAGCTCTGAAGGAGTTAATTTTGTTTCTTGCTCCTGAAATTTACTAAATAAATTATGAGTTCTATTTCTTTTATCTATGTAATTACAATTGGGAACGAGGTGAATGCACGCAATGATGTTTCTTACGTAGCTGTTTGACTACCTTGATTGAAAACTGAGGCTGAATAATTACTGAACATTATTTATATTAACTAGAGAATCAATATCATAAGAGTCTGTTAGCATATAAAAGACAACCAATTGCTACTTCTTAACATTCACTCTGGCTGATACATCCTACAGGAATTTTGTTACATGTACGACTATGAGACATTGTCGTATTATGTGAATATGATTTGTTACCTCGTAATTTTAATACAGATCGTCTCCAAAACTCGACAAAGGAAATAGGATTATGAATTGCCTTTAGGCAAAATGAAATTTAGAAGTAATGAGAATGTTAAAAAAATCTATATTGTTAAAATAAAGCAATATTCAGCATGTGAACTGAGATGACTGTAATTCGTTATACACACCTAATTAAAAAGAGCTTCTTGCCAAGTAGTTGATGTAGTGTCGTAATTTGTGGAGGTAATCAATTCAGTACTTTTTCTTCACGTCTTTGGCAATTTGGATAAATGTGGCACACCACGAAGCCTTCCATAAACATTCTTTCAACTGCAGCAGTGGCTCAGTTAATTTGAGAGAAGACATACAAATGTGTACGCTAGAGCCGCACCTCGTTATAAATGTTTTGGCACACAATTAAGCACTTTTTCAAATTTCATCTCCGGACATCGCAACCATTTCCGCACACTGTCCGGTCTTCCTGCCCACTGCACAGACTGCTAGCTGTGTCAAGGTCATGCAAAAAAAAGGCGCCAAAGCAAAATCCATTCAAGTTTCACGGCTTACATGGATGAATGTTTGAAAGTTGAATTTAAATACAGTTCCCTGAGATTGATACGTTCATATACGTTTTTATAATCATTATTTGGATCATATTCTACTTTCTGTCCTACACTGAATAACATATTTTCTTTGATAGGAACATTTTCCACCAGGCCAATATTGATATTTTAAGATAATTTTTGTAATTTTATAGTGTAATACTCATTCTCAGTCTAGTCGTCACGTACTGGGACATTAAAAAAGTTCTCCTAGTACTGTGACTTTCCCTGATGCCCTTTTGTTTAAAAATCTAACAATGTACCATTTGAATTATTATCATTTTTGTCTGCCTGGATTGTAGGTAGCGGAGCCTGAGTTTCTCGGTCTCGAAAGGTCTTGTACGATTCTCAAATCTTAAAAGTTCTGGAAGTTGTCTGTAAAGATCGGTTCTTTGACGCGTACTTTCAATGAAAGCACAACAGCACTGGCTACAAGTCACAAGTTTTGTTTAGGAGTTTCTGTAGTATTCTGTGGTTTCATTTCCGTTAAAGATTTGCTCTGCCTTTCAAATAACAAATTTTCGCATTACGTCACTCGCCTTATTGATTGTTACGGTACTACAATGCCTGTGCTGATCCTTCGGACATGCATGTATCACCGAAGGAATATGCACTGCAGCGATTACAACCGTTGCGAAATAAATTGAACGCATTCTCAGTTACTAAGATGGACAACCATTAGCTGTATAATGAAATCACGACAGTGAAAGTGCCAGAGACCCGAAGTCGATTTCCCACATATCACGAGCGGTCGCCTTATCATTAGGCTATCCGTGCACGATTCACGGATGTATATTCACGCTCAGGAAGACATTTTAATGGTAAGTCCCTCGCCCGTTGTCGGTGGATAAATACGATTTACAGTGCTTTCAATTTTAAAAAAAGTTTGAAATCATGGACGATGTCAAATATACACTCCTGGAAATGGAAAAAAGAACACATTGACACCGGTGTGTCAGACCCACCATACTTGGTCCGGACACTGCGAGAGGGCTGTACAAGCAATGATCACACGCACGGCACAGCGGACACACCAGGAACCGCGGTGTTGGCCGTCGAATGGCGCTAGCTGCGCAGCATTTGTGCACCGCCGCCGTCAGTGTCAGCCAGTTTGCCGTGGCATACGGAGCTCCATCGCAGTCTTTAACACTGGTAGCATGCCGCGACAGCGTGGACGTGAACCGTATGTGCAGTTGACGGACTTTGAGCGAGACGTATAGTGGGCATGCGGGAGGCCGGGTGGACGTACCGCCGAATTGCTCAACACGTGGGGCGTGAGGTCTCCACAGTACATCGATGTTGTCGCCAGTGGTCGGCGGAAGGTGCACGTGCCCGTCGACCTGGGACCGGACCGCAGCGACGCACGGATGCACGCCAAGACCGTAGGATCCTACGCAGTGCCGTAGGGGACCGCACCGCCACTTCCCAGCAAATTAGGGACACTGTTGCTCCTGGGGTATCGGCGAGGACCATTCGCAACCGTCTCCATGAAGCTGGGCTACGGTCCCGCACACCGTTAGGCCGTCTTCCGCTCACGCCCCAACATCGTGCAGCCCGCCTCCAGTGGTGTCGCGACAGGCGTGAATGGAGGGACGAATGGAGACGTGTCGTCTACAGCGATGAGAGTCGCTTCTGCCTTGGTGCCAATGATGGTCGTATGCGTGTTTGGCGCCGTGCAGGTGAGCGCCACAATCAGGACTGCATACGACCGAGGCACACAGGGCCAACACCCGGCATCATGGTGTGGGGAGCGATCTCCTACACTGGCCGTACACCACTGGTGATCGTCGAGGGGACACTGAATAGTGCACGGTACATCCAAACCGTCATCGAACCCATCGTTCTACCATTCCTAGACCGGCAAGGGAACTTGCTGTTCCAACAGGACAATGCACGTCCGCATGTATCCCGTGCCACCCAACGTGCTCTAGAAGGTGTAAGTCAACTACCCTCGCCAGCAAGATCTCCGGATCTGTCCCCCATTGAGCATGTTTGGGACTGGATGAAGCGTCGTCTCACGTGGTCTGCACGTCCAGCACGAACGCTGGTCCAACTGAGGCGCCAGGTGGAAATGGCATGGCAAGCCGTTCCACAGGACTACATCCAGCATCTTTACGATCGTCTCCATGGGAGAATAGCAGCCTGCATTGCTGCGAAAGGTGGATATACACTGTACTAGTGCCGACATTGTGCATGCTCTGTTGCCTGTGTCTATGTGCCTGTGGTTCTGTCAGTGTGATCATGTGATGTATCTGACCCCAGGAATGTGTCAATAAAGTTTCCCCTTCCTGGGACCATGAATTCAATTTCAATTTCCAGGAGTGTAGAAAGGCCTAAATAACGGTCTGAGAACCGTGCCACTAAACCACATTAAAAGATGAAATTGATTGCTTCTGTAAAGCAGTACACAGTAATAATATTGAGCTGTGGCGCCATAGAATATCGCTGGAACCGGTTGTGTGACCGCTGTTCCCGTCGAAGTCATCTTTGACTGCTCGCGATAGGCGGACACTTGCTACTTAAGGCGGAAGTTCCCGTTAAGGGGGGAGCAAAATTTCGGTGATAAACGCGTGGCGGAGAGCGTGCCGGTGCTATCTGCGAGAGAACTGAGTCGCTGATGAGCAGCGCTGCCGAGTGGGACACGCAGTGGCGATTCGCTCGCCGCAGTGTGACCTGGAGCTCGGCTGTTTGGACGGTGGACGTGAGGGGCCTCGCGCCTGTTATTGCGGACCTATCCTTTAGCTGTGGCGATGAGAGCCGTGCCGCCCACGGGCCAACGGTACTGGTACACGCCGATACGTCGCCTGGAATCGTAAATCGTGTCTGAAGCCTTCGCAATAGCTGCGGCCGTTGTAGTTATTCGAACGGTGAGTATCTCTAGCTTGTAGTGCGATTCTAAGACTGCAAAAGCGCCTTTGGCGTCGGTGACTGCATATTTCCAGTTTTAGTATTGGCAAACTGTGCGTAATTTCACTGAGGTGTGTTCAAACCCGAACCCTCATACTATTACCTCTCCGTGTGTGTGTGTGTGTGTGTGTGTGTGTGTGTGTGTGTGTGTGTGCGACTGTTCCTTTAGGATAATTCCGTTACTCGAGAACGATGCACGTATTTTTTGAAAGTGTCTCACGAAACTTGGTTGTTAACTTTACTGCTGTATACTAAATGTTATGTTCTGATGAAATTTAAAGTCCACAGTGCCAGATTACGAATCCTATATTGCGCAGTCTGTTCTGCATTGCACTAAGTTGCAGATAAAGGTATTTATGTACTTAAATTTGTAGAGCCGCCGGTTTTTAGTTACGAACTTTGTTACCCATTTCAATACCACGAGTAGTTACTGGTTTGGAGGTTAGAAACAGACTTGCTTCTGTGGTCATGCTGTCAGTTAAGCTAATTGAAAGAGCTAAACTTGCATTCTGCGTAGATAATCTGGCTTATTTCCTTTTCATGCGTAACTGTAACTGCTTAACAGCGCCAGCTCTTCTGGCTTGTAATTAATATCTACTCTTTGAGCTATAGCGTACATCATACATGTATGTATGATACTGTGGCTGGTGTTGTTGCCACCAGAATAGTCGTGATGGCCTCCCTGATATAGGAAGGCGCATTCTAGGGTGTCCATCACCATAAAATATCTACTGTTTCATTAGTGTTACTTAATTCGTGTTTTTGTAATAACTGTAAGGATCCTGTGTTTCTCTCAGAAATTACTAAATGATTTTTCTAGCCTTTCAGGCCGAATTGGATACGATAGATAAACTTCTAAACAAAGTTCTCTGAGCGAATCAAATTAAACCTGGTGACATTAAGCTGATCTAAATTCGAGTGAAAGATTTCTCTCGTTCATTAGCGTATTTGAAACATATTGGTGAGTCGTGGCATTTTTTGCCGGCTCCTCTAATTAAATCAAACATTTGCCTGGTTATTATCTTGCTGCAATGAATTTAAGTTTAAGCTTCATTTGTAAAGGATTTTGGTGCAGAAAACTACTCTCAGTTTGGGCAACAATCTTTGAACATTCTATCCAACAATTTTCCACAACGTTTTCGGTGTATTTGTCTTAGTGTTAAAGTTCTTGATAGCATAACAGGTGTGTGTGTTCGGTGCTGCGATTTCTAAAATAAAGATTCAAATACATTTTGTATCGTCAATTGGGCTTACTCCTATCACTCTAGCAGCCTGTGTACTCTGCAGTCGCCTTTGAGACACACAAACAAATGATTTCAAGGGTACATAATTAAAAAGTCCATGACCTTAACTTTCTGTACGTTGCAGAAACTAACATTGTTGTCGCAGCTTCTAAAGCGTTTTTTTCAATTCGATTACTCAATTGTTATTCAGAACGAAATTCGATGAGTGCACAACATGCCAGAATTCTCTGGGAAGAAAACTGCCTGCGCAGACGACAGTGTGCTGCAAAGTCAAACAGAGCCGTGACGCTGTTTTCATTAGCTATAATTAAAAGAATTTCGATATATACTAACATAAAAAAAAATTTACATCATCCCGGTTCCCAGAAAACCTGAAGAAAGAAGTTGATATTCTTTCACAGTCACTGTCCATTTGACTGTTCAGAGATGTCACTAAACCACCTAAAGATGTAAACAACCAAGCATGAGCAGCGCCTATTAGACGGAGAGGGTACGACAACCGATCAGTTCCAGTCATTCCACCAGGAAGAAGATACCCGGCTCGTGTTGTCCGTAGTTCAACCATGCCTAGACGGTCAATACCGCGGTTCGATCGCGACCGCATTGTAACTTTCTGCCAGGAAGGGCTCTCAAAAGGGAAAGTGTCCAGGCGTCTTGGAGTGAACCAAGGCGATGTTGTTCGGACATGGACGAGATACACAGAGACATGCCTCGCTCAGCCCGCCAAAAGGCTACTACTGCAGCAGATCACCGCTACCTACGGATTACGGCTCGGAGGAACCCTGAAAACAACGGTATCGTTTTGAATAAAGCTTTTCGTGCAACCACAGGACGTCGTGTTACAACTCAAACTGTTCGCAATAGGCTGCGTGATGTGCAACTTCACTCCCGACGTCCATGGCGAGGTCTTTCTTTGCAACCCGACACCACCCAGCGCGTTACAGATGGGCCCAACAACATGCCGAATGGACCGCTCAAGATTGGCATCACGTTCTCTTCACCGATGAATGTCGCATATCCCTTTAACCGGACAATCGTCGAAGACGTGTTTGGAGGCGACTCGGTCAGCCTGAACGCCTTAGACACACTGTCCAGCGAGTGCAGCAAGTGGAGTTTCCCTGCTGTTTTGGTGTGGCATTATGTGAGGCCGACGTACGACCCTGGTGTTCATAGAAGGCGCCGTAACAGCTGTACGATACGTGAATACCATCCTCCGACCTATAGTGCAAACATATCGGCAGCATATTGGCTAGGTATTCATGGACGAAAAATCGCGCCCTCATTTTGCATATCTTATGAATGACTTCCTTTAGGATAACGACATCGATCGACTAGATTGGACCCTCTCGAAGATGCCTGCGATAGATTGAAAAGGGCTGTTTATGGAAGACGTGACCCACCAGCCACTCAGAGGCCTCTACGTCGAATCGCCGTTGAGGAGTTCGACAATCTCGACCCACAGTGCCTTGATGAACTTATGGACAGTATGCCACGACGAATACAGGCGTGTATCAAGGCTTTAGTACGTACTACTGGGTATTCGATGTACCCGTGTTTACAGCAGTCTGGACATCTGAAGGTGTCGCTGTATGGTGGTACAACATGCCGTGCGTGGTTTTCATGAGCAATAAAAGGGGCGGATACGATGTTTATGTTGATCTCTATTCTCATTTTCTGTACAGGTTCCGGAACTCTCAGAATTTAGGTGATGCAAAACTTTTTTTGATGTGTGTAGCATGTGTTCTGTACCCTTGAGTGTGAAACGTTTTTCTTCTGCTTTCGAATATGGTAGATTCGTCAACTGCCTTACCACTTGCTTCGGTGAATCAAACAAGCAGCGCCTTCCTTAGTCCTCCGTATTAAAATTAAATATCTAATGAATTCGTAGTGAAATCTCCCATACGATTCACTATGATCATTTCAGCTAATATTTCTCCAATTATTACATAATACATTGATGACATGTCTGCGATACTGTACCTATTACCTAACGTCCACTATTCTAAGCTTTGGCCTGGAAACCCTGCGCTTCCCGTCACTGACGTCATTTTATGGAACACCGATTGGGAGAAGTTTGGACAGCGAATGTGACGCTAGAGTCGACATCAGTTCTCGGAGTTTACGAACATCGCGGAGTCGTTAGTCAGTTGTTTGTTTTGGACAGCCAGTGCGCTTTTGACACAGCTCAGTGAGCCTTGAGCAGCCGCTGGTGAAGTATCAGTGCAGCAGAAGAGCAGTAGCCAGTCGCATATTTAGCTTTCATATTTGTTTTGTAGTTTGATTCTTAATTTCTTTCCGAGTGTTTGTGCGCTTGCATACTTAATTACATAAAATCCTTGCGTATTCTCGTATTTGAGAGGAGTAATATTGCTTATTGATAGCCGTAGAGTATAAATTCGCGGAGTCGTTAGATATTAGCAGTAGGATGGATAGGGTGTGTGCGTGCTGTGTGCGGGCGCAGGAGGAACTGGCCGCGGTTCGCGTGCAGCTGAGCGTGCTGTTGGCCACGGTCAACCGCCTTCAGGCTGCTGCCTCGAGGTGCAGCGACGGCGGAGGGTCTGGCGCGTCGCTTGAGACATCCCAGGTGTCGCTTGCTGCGCCTGCTGACTCAGCCGCCGAGGCACCTTGTAGTGTACCTGGCGCGTTGGGACCGCCCTCACCTCAGGATGAGTGGCGGACTGCAACGCGTTCGCGTCGCTCGAGGCGGAGGGCCAATGTGGAGGCTTGCCGCCTTCAGCAGAGCCCGAGCAGGCACACGGGGGCAAAGGCTTGCTGGTTGTTGGGAGCTCCAACGTTAGGCGGGTCATGGAGCCCCTTTGGGAAATAGCGTACAGGGCTGGAAAGAAATCCAACGTGCACTCGGTTTGTCTGCCGGGGGGCCTCATCCTAGATGTGGTGGCGGCCTTGCCTGTGGCTATCGAGCGTAAGGGGTGCAGTCGTCTGCAAGTAGTTGCTCACGTCGGCGCCAATGATGCTTGTCGCTTGGGTCCTGAGGCGATCCTCAGTTCATACAGGCAGCTGGCGGATTTGGTGAAGACCTTTGGCCTCGCACGCGGGATGCAAGCAGAGCTCTCTATTTGCAGCATCGTTCCCAGAGTGGATCGGGGTCATTTGGTTTGGAGCCGAGAGGAGGGTCTCAACCAGAGGCTTCGTCGACTCTGTGACGGTTTTGGCTGCAGCTTTCTAGACTTGCGCTATTGGGTGGGGAATTGTAGAACGCCCCTAGATAGGTCAGGGGTGCACTACACAAAGGAAGCGGCTACTCGGGTAGTAGAGTACTTGTGGCGTGCACATGGGGTTTTTTTAGGCTAGGCAGTAGTGCGAGGTGTCCTGATGAACACTCACCAATCGACGTGCAGGCAGGGAAATCAGGACGCGCTCAGTATAAAGACACTTCAGCTATCAAGATATTAGCAGTAAATTTTCAGTGTGTTCAGAATAAAGTTCCTGAATGTACTGCCTCCAGGAAGTGTGTGGCGCGCAACTTATTCTCGGGACTGAAACCTGGCTGAACCCTGAGATAGGAAGTTCTGAAATATTCAGTGAGGGTTGGAATGTGTATCGGAAAGACAGATTGGATACCGTAGGAGGTGGTGTCTTCATTGCAGTTGACAAAAATATTGTGTCGACTGAGGTCGAAGTAGAGTGTGATTGTGAAGTTATCTGGACACGTTTAACACGGCTCGGGGAAATAAAGTTAATTGTGGGGTGTTATTACCGGCCACCAGGTCCCACAGTGACAGTTCTAGAATCATTCAAAGGGAGTCTACATTCTGTATCGCTGAAGTACCCGGATCATGCTATATTAGTCGGAGGCGACTTCAACCTACCTAGTATAGACAGGGATGTCTATGGATTCATTACAGGTGTTACAGACAATCTGTCGTGTGAATTACTTTTTAACACTTTATCCGAGAATTGTCTTGAACAGCTAAATCGACAGCCAACGCGTAATGGAAATATTTTAGATCTGGTAGCCACGATCAAACCAGACCTCATCGACGGTGTCAGTGTTGATACAGGGATTAGTGATCATAATGTTGTCATTACGACTATGGTTACGAAAGTTAAAAAGTCGGTCAAGAAGGCTAGGAGGGTATTCTTACTAGAAAGAGCAGATAAGCAGTTGTTAGCATCCCACTTAGTAAATGAATCGACTTCGTTTACTTCCGGTACAAAAGACGTGGAAGAATTATGGGCAAATTTTAAACACATTGTAAATCACGCATTGGACAAGTATGTGCCGAAAAAGTGGGTTACGGACGGAAAGGACCCACCGTGGTTTAACAGAGCAATTCGGAGAATGCTCAGGAAGCAAAGGCAGCTGCACTCGCGGTACAAGATAGATCGGGAGAATGAGGACAGGCAAAAGTTAGTAGAGATTCGTGCTGCTGTAAAAAGAGCGATGCGCGAAGCATTCAACCACTACCACCGTCATACATTAGCAAAAGATCTTGCTAAAAACCCAAGGAAATTCTGCTCTTACGTAAAATCGGTTAGCGGGTCGAAGCCTTCCATCCAATCACTCACTGATCAGTCTGGCCTGGCAACGGAAGACAGCGAAACGAAAGCTGAAATTTTAAATTTAGTATTTGAGAAATCTTTCACGCAAGAGGATCGTACAAACTTACCGCCGTTTGAGTCTAGTACAGATTCACGTATGGAGGACATAGTGATAGACATCCCTGGGGTTGTGAAGCAGCTGAATGGATTGAAAATAAGTAAATCGCCAGGTCCTGATGGGATTTCAATTCGGTTTTACAGAGAGTACTCTACTGCACTGGCTCCTTACTTAGCTTGCATTTATCGCGATTCTCTTGCCCAACATAAAGTCCCGAGCGACTGGAAAAAATCGCAGGTGAAGCCTGTATATAAGAAGGGTAGAAGGACGGATCCTCAAAATTACAGGCCAATATCCTTAACATCGGTTTGTTGCATGATTCTCGAACATATTCTCAGTTCGAATATAATGAATTTCCTTGTGACAGAGAAGTTGCTGTCCATGAATCAGCACGGATTTAGAAAGCTTCGCTCCTGCGAAACGCAACTCGCCCTTTTTTCACGTGATATCTTGCGAACCATGGATGAAGGGTATCAGACAGATGCCATATTCCTTGACTTCGGAAAGTGTTTAACTCGGTGCCCCACTGCAGACTCCTAACAAAGGTACGAACATATGGGATTGGTTCCCAAGTATGTGAGTGGCTCAAAGATTTCTTAAGTAATAGAACCCAGTACGTTGTCCTCGATGGTGAGTGTTCATCGGAGGTGAGGGTATCATCTGGAGTGCCCCAGGGAAGTGTGGTAGGTCCGCTGTTGTTTTCTATTTACATAAATGATCTTTTGGATAGGGTGGTTAGCAATGTGCGGCTGTTTGCTGATGTTGCTGTGGTGTACGGGAATGTGTCATCGTTGAGTGACTGTAGGAGGATACAAGATGACTTGGACAGGATTTGTGATTGGTGTAAAGAATGGGAGATAACTCTAAATATAGATAAATGTTTATAGATGAATACGAAAAAGAATCCTCTAATGTTTGAATACTCCATTAGTAGTGTAGCGTTTGACACAGTCACGTCGATTAAATACTTGGGCGTAACATTGCAGAGCGATATGAAGTGGGACAAGCATTTAATGGCAGTTGTGGGGAAGGCGGATAGTCGTCTTCGATTCAATGGTAGAATTTTGGGAAGATGTGGTTCATCTGTAAAGGAGACCGCTTATAAAAGACTAATACGACCTATTCTTGAGTACCGCTCGAGCGTTTGGGATCCATATCAGGTAGGATTAAGGGAGGACATAGAAGCAATTCAGAGGCGGGGTGCTAGATTTGTTACTGGTAGGTTTGAACATCACGCGAGTGTTACGGAAATGCTTCAGGAACTCGTGTGGGAGTCTCTAGAGGATAGGAGGTGTTCTTTCCGTGAATCGCTACTGAGGAAATTTAGAGAATCAGTATTTGAGGCTGACTGCAGTACAATTTTACTGCCACTAACTTACATTTCGCGGAAAGACCACAAAGATAGGATAAGAGAGATTAGGGCTCGTACAGAGGCATATAGGCAGTCACTTTTCCCTCGTTCTGTTTGGGAGTGGAACAGGGAGAGACGATGCTAGGTGTGGTACGAGGTACCCTCCTCCACGCATCGTATGGTGGATTGCGGAATATGTATGTAGAACTCGCTACTTGCTTCAGCAACGACCACTGGGCTCGATTATGGAGGGTGTGGGACTGTCGACAGCATTAGAGAGTGAGTACAAGCTGAAAGGGGAAAATTTTGTCAACAAAGCAACGGTGATCTTTAAAACTACAAGTACTAGAACATTTCTCAGGTGATTTAAAGAGATAATGTAAAACATCAATCTGAGTGGCTAAAAAGGTATATGAGCTTTACTTCTTCCTAATATTAAATAATTTCCGGTACATACCGAATGACTTGGTACGGTGGTTAGCACACTGGAATCGCAGTCGAGAGGACGAAGATTCAAACCCGAATCCAGACATCCAGATTTATGTTTCTCGTGACTTCCCGAAATCGCTCCAGACAAATGCTGGGTTGGTTCCTATCAAAAGGGCACGGTCGATTTTCTTCCCCATCCTAGACACAATGTGAACTTGTGGTCCGCTTCTAATGACCTCGATGTCGAATGGACATTGAACCACGTCTTCGTTCTTCCTTTTTCGTCGTTCATGGGCAACTATCGAAATATTCGAATAGAAACAGAGTTATATCACGTTAGCTTAATAGAGCTGTCTTGAATTGTATTGCGTAGTTCGTGTGTCTAATAACGAGCCCGTGAACAATATACATTCCTTGCAGATCAGTGGAGGATATTTGAAGGAGAACAACGCATGATCATCTAAGTGCGTCATTGTAGTGAATAGCCGGCCGGTGTGGCCGAGCAGCTCTAGGCGCTTCAACCTGGAACCGCGCGACCGCTACGGTCGCAGGTTCGAATCCTGCCTCGGGCATGGATGTGTGTGATGTCCTTAGGTTAGTTAGGTTTAAGTAGTTCTAAGTTCTAGGGGACTGATGACCATAGATGTTAAGTCCCATAGTGCTCAGAGCTGTTTGAACCTTGCATATTTATTTAAAGCATGCGAGCTAACATCCCAAAGATGTTCGGGCTCGCATGCGGTTCTTCTTCGTCGAAATTTCTTGGCTCAAACTCGTCTACGGGTTGAACGCACATGTCGCATTACACGGCCTAAATTAGACACTTGTGACTCTTTGACCAAATTGTCTGGCTGAAGGCAGGTTTGCGAAACTGTATAAAACGTATAACTTAATATAACATATAACAACAGTAATAATAAATTCGGGAGTTAATTTAACGACCCATAAATGATGTAGGCCACACAGTTGCGATGTTGTTAGAATAATGTTTATTCAGAAAGCAAACTAACAGCAAAAGTAGACGTACTTTGAATTACTATTACACTCCAGAAAACATCCATATGACACACTTCGATCATTCACAATCTCATCGCGAATCACAAGTCCAATACTCCACCTCGTGAACTATGCGAAAAGTTCACACAAAGAGGTGCCTGTGAATTTCCCCATCTCGTGGCGAAACTGCACTCTTTGTGCCACATGGTCCTGGACGACAGGGTTCGTTTCACAATTACTGAAGGCTGACACTTTTGGCCAATTACTTAAATGAGAGCGAAATGCTCGTTAACCCGTGGTTATTTGAGCGGAGTACAAATGTATTCCATTGTCGCTTTAAACGTTATTTACTTATTGTTGGCACAGGTGGAGGGGCTGAAATTCTCAGAGTCTGGCGTTCTTGTTCTAACCTGTACCTATAGTAAATGGCATGCGCCGTCCTGCACGGATTTTCTCATTGGAAAGTCTTGAGGGTTCCCTCTCGTGTTGGAACACGAGTATCGAAGTACCAGCACATATCTTATATGGTAAGTAAAAATTTTAATTTCCATTATACACTCCTGGAAATTGAAATAAGAACACCGTGAATTAATTGTCCCAGGAAGGGGAAACTTTATTGACACATTCCTGGGGTCAGATACATCACATGATCACACTGACAGAACCACAGGCACATAGACACAGCCAACAGAGCATGCACAATGTCGGCACTAGTACAGTGTATATCCACCTTTCACAGCAATGCAGGCTGCTATTCTCCCATGGAGACGATCGTAGAGATGCTGGATGTAGTCCCGTGGAACGGCTTGCCATGCCATTTCCACCTGGCGCCTCAGTTGGACCAGCGTTCGTGCTGGACGTGCAGACCGCGTGAGACGATGCTTCATCCAGTCCCAAACATGCTCAATGGGGGACAGATCCGGAGATCTTGCTGGCCAGGGTAGTTGACTTACACCTTCTAGAGCACGTTGGGTGGCACGGGATACATGCGGACATGCATTGTCCTGTTGGAACAGCAAGTTCCCTTGCCGGTCTAGGAATGGTAGAACGATGGGTTCGATGACGGTTTGGATGTACCGTGCACTATTCAGTGTCCCCTCGACGATCACCAGTGGTGTACGGCCAGTGTAGGAGATCGCTCCCCACACCATGATGCCGGGTGTTGGCCCTGTGAGCCACGGTCGTATGCAGTCCTGATTGTGGCGCTCACCTGCACGGCGCCAAACACGCATACGACCATCATTGGCACCAAGGCAGAAGCGACTCTCATCGCTGAAGACGACACG
This sequence comes from Schistocerca cancellata, assembly GCF_023864275.1. Taxonomy (NCBI): domain Eukaryota; kingdom Metazoa; phylum Arthropoda; class Insecta; order Orthoptera; family Acrididae; genus Schistocerca; species Schistocerca cancellata. The sequence goes on from NC_064627.1 coordinate 525,052,901, forward strand.
TCTCCATTCGTCCCTCCATTCACGCCTGTCGCGACACCACTGGAGGCGGGCTGCACGATGTTGGGGCGTGAGCGGAAGACGGCCTAACGGTGTGCGGGACCGTAGCCCAGCTTCATGGAGACGGTTGCGAATGGTCCTCGCCGATACCCCAGGAGCAACAGTGTCCCTAATTTGCTGGGAAGTGGCGGTGCGGTCCCCTACGGCACTGCGTAGGATCCTACGGTCTTGGCGTGCATCCATGCGTCGCTGCGGTCCGGTCCCAGGTCGACGGGCACGTGCACCTTCCGCCGACCACTGGCGGCAACATCGATGTACTGTGGAGACCTCACGCCCCACGTGTTGAGCAGTTCGGCGGTACGTCCACCCGGCCTCCCGCATGTCCACTATACGCCCTCGGTCAAAGTCCGTCAACTGCACATACGGTTCACGTCCACGCTGTCGCGGCATGCTACCAGTGTTAAAGACTGCGATGGAGCTCCGTATGCCACGGCAAACTGGCTGACACTGACGGCGGCGGTGCACAAATGCTGCGCAGCTAGCGCCAGTCGGCGGCCAACACCGCGGTTCCTGGTGTGTCCGCTGTGCTGTGCGTGTGATCATTGCTTGTACAGCCCTCTCGCAGTGTCCGGAGCAAGTATGGTGGGTCTGACACACCGGTGTCAATGTGTTCTTTTTTCCATTTCCAGGAGTGTATTTGAAATATGATTGGATTGTTACTGTAGTACTAATTGATCGTTATCATTTAGGGATAATGGCAGATCGCACCTCTAATGAAAGGATTTGGATGCAGTGGCGAGAGTAAGAAACACGGACTGATCAGCCGCTTGTGATTCTGACCTGTGCGATGGATATACAAGCGAGGTTGATGATCGACCAGACGAGTAAACGGGACACAGTGTCGTGGAATAATCTGAAGAAGATAATGTGGATATGGAAGGGAGCTTCAACAAAGCAAGTGAAGAAAAATCGGAAGAAGATAATGTCGACAAGAAAAAGAACTTCAACAAGGCAAATGAAGAATCTGATTTTTATTTTAGAAAAGATAAAACAAAATGGAATAAATTACCGCCTCATCCTAATGTTAAAACAAAGTCCAGCAATATAGTTCTTCGTGCTCCTCGTCCAAAAGTAGACGAAAAATATGCAAATCTGAAATCGATTGCATGAACTTGATGATTGATGACAGAATAATAGAGTTGATCGTGAAAGGCACCAGTATTTATATAGAAACAATGAGACACAAATTTTCTAGAGAACGAGATAGAAAATTTACAGTCAATGTGAAATGCGTGCCCTCTTGGTATACCTTTTTTCACTGGTATGCTAAAGTCTTCCAAGTTGAACAACTGCAAAATATGAGACAATGAGAAAGGCAGTGGTATTGAAAGAGTCTATTTGACTATGTCAAGAATTAGATTTCATTTCTTTCTTCGTTGCCTCAGATATGATGACTTAACCACTAGAAATGAGACAATAAAGATCGACAAATTGGCACCAATACGAGATCTGTGCATTTGGTGTAAGAAAACTTTCAGAATGATTGTACTCGTGGGAAGTACCTCACAACTGATGAGCAGTCGGTTTGGGTTTCGTGGAAGATGTCCATTCATATTGTTTATACCTAGTAAACCTGCTCGTTATCGCCTGAGGGTGTTTGCATTAGTTGATTCTAGAATAATGTATACAGTGAATATGGAAATTTATTGTGGAAAACAGCCGGCAGGGGCTTTCGGTGTAAGCAGCGCAGTAAAGGAGGTCGTAATGGTTGGAACGATCAGACACAAAAAAAAAAGAAATACCTCAGAAATTTTTACCCAGCAAATCTCGAGAAATAAACACTTCTGTTTCTGGCTTAGACGTAATGCAACACTTGTATCCTGCTGCGAAAGGAAAAAGAAAGAAGTAATTTGACTTTCAAGTGTGCACAATGATGCAGCGAGTGACGAGTCCACCTGTTCAAAAAACAAACCAGAGATTGTTACATTCTACAATCGCACAGAAGTTGGAGTTGAGGTACTCGATCAACTTTGTTCATATTATGATACAGGAAGAACTGCTAAAGGTGGCCAACAGCAATTGTTTACAGTATTTTAAATATCACCGCTATCAATTCTTTATGCATTTATTCAGCAAACAACAACCATGTCAAAGTAAAACGAGATGATTTCGTTCACGAAGTTAGTTGGCAAATGGTGAAATCGCAGATTTATGATCGCATAAAACAGTCTTTAATACACAGGCAACTAAAAATTGGAGGACTGATGTTGTTGGGAGAGGACTCAGAAGAAGAAATGGAAATAGCTAAACTGAAAACAGAGGGTAAGGGACGTTGTAAAATATGTGACAGATCAAGGAATAAATCAGAGTGAAAAGCGTGTGCAAAATGTAACGCATGGGTGTGTATTGAACATTCAACAGCCAGCACTGTTTTTAAGAATCGTATGTGATTTCTTACTGTACATCTTTACTGTGATTACTTTTTAGTGTATTATGAGCTCCTTCATCAAAGTTATTTTGAATAGTTTAATTACTTCTTGTGTAATGTAGCATGTTGTGAGTAATAAATGGGCAGAATGACAATAATCATTTTGCGTTTAAAAAATTAAATGTTTAGATCCTTCCCTCATTTCAAAAGTAGTAGTAACGAATTTACTCTTTCATCGCAAAGGACGTAAAAATGGTTCAAATGGCCCTTAGCACTATGGGACTTAACATCTGAGGTCATCAGTCCCCTAGAACTTAGAACTACTTAAACCTAACTAACCTAAGGACATCACACACATCCATGCCCAAGGCAGGATTCGAACCTGCGACCGTAGCGGTCGCGCGGTTCCAGACTGAAGCGCCTAGAACCACTCAGCCACTCCAGGCCGGCCGTAAAAGCAAAATAACTAAGTAGAAAAGAAACGTATTTTTAAGAAAAAGAAGTGGTGAAGTACATTTTTACTCCGCTCGAGTATCTGTGTCCTCAATCCCCGCGCGAATAGCGGAGGATTAACTCACAAGCATCAACATTTCCATCAGAGTATTACTACCATATGAATTATCGTGGTGCTAGTTGAGACGACCACCGAAATATTTGCACTTTACTAGATGTTAAACTCCCTAAATTACTGCCTGGAAGTTGAAAACTTTATTCTAATCTGAGATGCGAACCGCGGACCAAACTTCTTACACGTTTCAGTCTCTTAACAGTGATAACAAGGTCTATGACCATACCCCTTACAACGGGTAGAAAGAAAAGATACGGAACGGTAGAAACCATCTGGAGAACACTGAAGACAGAGTACGGGTAAATAATAAAGAAAACTGAGACACAAGTGGTGATGAGCATTCGCGAGAACGGTATCTTGTTGGAGAATGAAACTGATGACGAAGCAATAGAAGAAACAGTAAACGAATTACCTTACTAAGGAGGAAAAGCTATACAGGATGGTCAAATAAGGATGATATTGGAAGTAGAATGGGATTGCCCGACAGGTTCCTGTTACATAAGGGCTCTGCTGGTGCATAGGAAAATGTAAGCACGGTGCTGTAAGAACGGCAGCGACGCCTTGAAAACCAGTCCAGAAAATAGAAGTGAAGAATTTCACATGGAATGCCAGAAAATTATATTAAAAATTACACGAGAAGGTGAAATGTAGGACAAGCAGGCAGTAGGAATAACGAGCCAACGTTAAGATTTTTTGAAACGGATTTTGGACGATAAGTGCTGTTGAGTGCTGCCTGTTGGCTTGTCACAGTGATTTCGGCTGCCTTCTGTTTAACGGCTTTCCTGACGTTTCGAGAGCACCACTGGCTGCCATTGTGAAAGGTTGATTCTACATTACAAGTGTTGGACAGTGAACCTTTGACAATATCAGATACCCGTATTGCCGAAAAGGCAGGAGAATAGTTAAATGAAAGTGGGACGAACACACCGCGACAGAAGGCAACAGGCAATACGTCAGTAATTAGTCACGAAAGGTTCAAAAAGTTTTTATAATGCTCATAGTACGGTATGTATTTCATAATGAAAGGACTAGTCAAAGATAAGAAAATTCTCCAGTAAAAGTTTTAGTTTAACAAAATCTTCTCTAGCTGTCCGAATTGCCAATATTCCCACACTCTTTGTGGAGTAGCGCGTCTGGAGCGTTGTATGAGCGAAAAATGTTTCATCAACGATCTGCTCAGAAGGAAATGACCTTTCTCTGGGAAGCGAACCGGAATAACAATCTGATACACAACTTCAGTTCGCTATAAAAATCGGTGTGTTCCGTAACGTGTACGGGGCAATCAAATATAAATGTTCAAACGTGTGTGAAATCTTATGGGACTTATCTGCTAAGGTCATCAGTCCCTAAGATTACACACTACTTAAATTATCCAAATGACAAACAAACACACACCCATGCCCGAGGGAGGATTCGAACCTCCGCCGGGACCAGCCGCACAGTTATATGACTGAAGCGCCATAGACCGCTCGGCTAGTCCAGCGCGGCAATCAAATATAAATGAGATTAATGGATAAAAGTAATTAAACTGTTTATTACTTCAAAAGTAATCGCTATAACGGTTAATACATCTATTCACTGTGAGACAAGACGGCCAATGTCTTCATAGAGAATGTTTGCCGTTGCCTGCAGAACCATTATGGTATTCAGACGCGCATCTCTTCGTCCGAAGCAAATCGACGTCCACGAATATCACACTTCAGGGTTCCAAAAATATGGAGATCGAATAGAGAGAGATTGGTACTGTATAGAGGATGTGTAATGGCTTCCCAGTGAAACTTCTGCAACGCAGTCGAAACGAACTTCGTGACATGTGGGCCCTCCCACTAGGCATTTACTCTCTTGTCTCACAGTGAGATAAATGTATTTACAGTTATGGCAACAACTACTTTCGGAATTATAAGTTTACTTCCTTGTTTCGATCTGTCTCATTTTCGTATGATTGCCCCTTATACACTGTATTTCTAGCTACAGTAGAAAAATCTCTTCACCAGCCGGCCCAATTCCCCAATGGTTATTTCTGTTTAGCGATCCGATAAAGCCGCGCGTTATCAGTAAAATTCAGCAGGCCACTGGTATTTTTGACAATCGAATTATCACTTCATCGTACTTTTTCTGATTACAGCTCAGTCTTTAAGTTAGATAATACGCGTAGCTTGAGAGGCATCAGGCCTTTGGAAGTCGCAGGAAGCCCAAATAAAAGTTCAATTTACTTCGCCGACGGCCGCACCCCGTCCTCCCCACGTTCCCCATCTTGATCGGCGGCGGGCGGCGGGCGGCGAGACAAATGAACACGGTGATAATTGAAATACCACGCGTCGCTTCGTCAGCGCCCTGTCCTTCTGGTCTCGCCGTGCGCCTCCTTCGCTTCGCCGCCTCTCCTTTACCTGCTGCTGTGTCGCGACGCAGCAAGTGCTGCCACGCTGCTGTGCGGAAGGAGGCGCTCCCGAGAGGCGCCTCTTAGATGTTTCGGCGCTGTGCTTTATTCAGGTCAGATGGCATCACCGCCTTTCTACATTCACGAAATCCATGGCAGAGGTGGCTATATTGTACCGGCTCCTAATTTGTGACACTACCACGGAATTCGTATCACCTGTGCTACTCGACCTGCTACGTGCTTCTTGGAGCTACGTTGTCAGCTATGATTTCTGTGTGTTGAGCAGTAGATTGTTTCAAGGCAGCGTTGATTTCGTGGTAGTTTTCAGTTAAATATTTGTATTTGTGCCGAACCGAATTACTATTCTAAGGTAAGTCAGAATATAATGTTTTGTAGTTCTACCTTCAAAATTGCCTTAAAGGCGTCATATTTTCAAAAAGATTTTCATCCCCTATTTCACCCCCGCAGGTGTGAAATTTCGAATAGTTACTTGTCAAACGATATCTACCGTATATGGTCCACAATCCCTCCAAATTTCAGATTTCTATCCTTAGTAGTTTGGCCTGGGCAATAAAGTCTGTGAATCAGTCTGGCGCTATTTCACCTCCTTAGACGTTGAATTTCCACAAACAATGAAACGTGTTCTTTCATTTCTAAGGGAGAGATCTAAAGCCAATTTTTAAAGACTTAATTCTAAAACGCTTTGATAATTAAAACATTCATAAGCAAATCGTCCCGTATTTGACCCTTTTAGGGCTTGAATTTCCAAAACCATTGAAACACCTTTTTTTTTAATTTGTAACCGAGAAGTCTAATTTCAAGTTTTCATTGACATAGCTTTCAAAACACTTTAGTAGTTCTTTAATGATGATTCATTTTCGAAACAACAGTCACTCACTACTTCACTCCCAAAGGAATTAAATTTCCAAAAATATTTCGTTAATAGTGATATATTTTCAAAAAGGCTTTCACCCTCTCTTCATCCTCGTAGGGATAGAATTTCAAAAAATCCTTCCTTAAGCGACGCCTACGGTATAAGTTTAAAACCGTACCCAAAGTTCAAGTTATTATCCTTCGTGATCTGGACTGGGAGCTGAGTGAGGACACTTCCTTTTATATACACAGATGTATACAGATGTATATCCATCAAATCAAACGATGTTACTTATTCACTATTATTTAAATTAAACCATTAGGAATCAAAACTTAATTTAATAATAAGCTTACTTCTTACACACACACACACACACACACACACACACACACACACATACATACATACACATATATATATATATATATATATTATTATTGGTGTTTTGCCCTGAAAGAGCGCATTTGGACTAAACTACATGGCCAGTTCCTTTTGCTGCCTTCCTTGCTGCCCAAACTTCCCTCATTCGCTCGCTGTGTTTCTGTTTCCGGTCCTCTGTCCATGCTTCTTGTCGGCTTCGTGTCTTTGGCTTCATCTTGATTGCCTTTTTGGTTGCCCATATTTCTTTCATCTTCTGGCTGTGATCTTGCTTTCGTTCTTCGGTCCATTTTATGCCTGTTCGTTTGTCGCATTGCATCTCATGTAGTTTACTTTTCTTAATGATGTTTCTGAACTTTATTCTGTCGTTTATTGTGTCTGCTGTTATGTTGAGCTGGTTCAGGTCGTTTTCTACCACTGCCACCCATTTGTTGTTTCTAGTGGTTACCCAGTCAAAGATCTGTTTGGTCAGCCTGTGTGATGGCATTCTGTATAGGTGTCCATAGAATTGTAGTCTGCGTTTTCTAATCTTTTCTGTGATTGTCTCCGTATGTTTGTACAGTTCCTCTGTAGGTTACTTGATCCATATTCCATTGTTGTTAGTTGCGCCAAATATTTTCCTAAGTATTTTCCTTTCTACTTTTTCTAATTGTCTGATACGTGTATGCCCTCGGATTAGTGTGGTCTCTGCTGCATATAGTGCCTCGGGGAGCACCACCGTGTCGTAATGGCGTAATTTGGCTTTTTGTGAGATAGATTTCTTGTTGTAATGATTCCACACTACTTTGTATGCCTTGTCCAGTTTAGTCTTTCTTTCTTCATTTGAGTCTCTGTTATGTCCACTCATTTGTAGTGTTTCACCGAGGTATTTGAAGTTTGCTGTTTTGTAAATCGTGGCATACTTTGTGTTCAGAGATGAGAGTTTCTTTGGGCTCATAAACTGTGTCTTTTCGTAAGAGATCTGTAGTCCAGTTTTGGAAGCGATTTCGTGCAGTTTTTCAATAGCGTCTTTTGTTTCCTTTATACCTTTCGTGACAATCGCCAAATCATCTGCAAAAGCCAGGCATTTAATCTGTAGGTTTCCTAAGGTTATCCCCTGTTGTGATGTTTCCCATTCTTTTATGACCTTATCTAACACCAAATTGAAAAGGAGAGGTGAGAGGCCATCGCCTTGTCGGACACCTGTGCGAATTTCGAAGGGCTCTGATAGTTCCCCACAGAACTTTACTTTGGAGGTCGTGTTGGTTAAAGTTTGCTCTATGATAGCTCGTGTTTTGTTGTCTACTTTGTATTCTGCTAGAATTTTGAAGAGAGTTTTCCGGTCGATAGAGTCGTACGCCTTTTTGAAGTCAACAAAGGTAATGATCAGGTTCTGTTTGTGTTGTAAAATCATTTTCAGGTTCCAAATTTGTTCCGCACAAGACCATATAATTCTCAGCAATTGTTCTTGTTCATAGAATATATTTTCAGCTTTACTATTGCAACTACAAATCAACAAATTTTGAGGTGATCCAACTCGTGATCACCCAACGGAACACTGTCCATGTGAAAAGTACGATTCCTTTAAGTGAACCCCCTTTGCCGTGTGCCATATTGATGGTGATCCTGTAAGCCAACTTCAATGTAAATTGCAATCGCCTTAAACTGAAGGGCAACCCAGCTGATATTAAAGGTACCCGTGGTATAAATACCGTCTGACCGTTTTCTTTCAGTCATTACACTGGCTTCGATGATGCTGTTCGGCATTTGTTAGTAGAGAGTTTTGTACGATTACACGTTTTAGACGTATTCATAGTCCACAGTAAAATGACTGGCGAACCAGTCTTTGATTTGAGGCAGGATGTTGATATTCCTGCTGCTTTCAACGAATTTTAATATTCAGTGAGAAAATTTACAATTTCCTTTTCATCAGTCATTGTATAGATCGACACGTAAATTTTTTCTGCCCTCGGAATCACTTCTTGCTGAATCATTAACAGTAAACAATAAAAGTAAAAAATGTTTTGTATTCACTTGTATAAAAATTTCAGAAAACTACTGAATACAAAAAAAGAGAAAAACAATACATTCTTTTTCCAGTTCTCATTACCATTCGAATACTCAGAAGATTATTTTCCGAAATATTGAATATTCACGTTTTGCTTTTTGGTATTTGTCTCTTCCATCCTCTTTTGGTCGTTGTTAAAATCTGAGCTGTAACTTAGATAGATCATCAAAATTTTTTATATCAGATTAAGCTACTCTACAGTACTCGAATTGGAAAACTCAAGAAATGAAACGAGAATTAAGGTTTATGCATGTTCCACAATGGAAATCTAAAACTTTTTGAATGTTTTTGCATTTTCTGTGACAGTAAATTTTAGAATTTGCTAGAACATTCTATAAAAATTTTTAAAAAATTTGAAACATATACGTTATGATTTATTTTAAGTGTATAAGTACACAACAGTATAATTTTAATTACAGAAGTTTCTCATGATTATAGTGTTTAATACTTATTGTAATGATTGATAATGGTGTTGTTTTAGACGTTATTTATAAACATAATGTGTGAAAAAACGATTTTTGCCACTCAAACCCACCGACTATCACCCACTGCGACAATACTCCCTTACGTACAACACGAGGCCAAGGACATTTGCAACCACATCCACGAGCAGGTGGCAGTGGTTGCCCATGGAGAAAAGTGTGTCTTTCGGTGCACCCGCTTGCCTTTTATAGATTGATTACATACGCACCACCAGCCATTTGTAATACAGAATGAAAAGATGCTTCAAAATTTTACGATACAACGCGGTCTACAAGCGATAAGAATTTTGTGAGTGTTCTTCCGGTATAAAAAATTATGTTCTGCGTCATCTGAAATATTGTACTTGCAGGTAAAGAACACATGAAAGGTTAAAAATAAAATTCAGAGACAAAACTTTTATGCATGCTGTCATTCTAAATAAGAGTAAACTAACACTGAATAATTATTTTTCATAAAAATGAATATAATGGTTGGAACATGTAACTATCAACTGGCAATCATCACTGTCTACAAAAGGGTACTTAAATGTTTTCTTCCATAACTATTTCACGGAGGAAAATCGCTCTGGAGTTCCTCTTTCAAATCGTCTCACGACATAACGACAGATACTGAAAGCAGTGACCAAGTGATAGAAGCCGGCCGGAGTGGCCGAGCGGCTCTAGGTGCTTCAGTCTGGAACAGCGCAACAACTACGGTCGCAGTTCGAATTCTGCTTCGGACATGGATGTGTGTGATGTCCTTAGGTTAGTTAGGTTTACGTAGTTGTAAATTCTAGGGGTTAAGTCCCATAGTGCTTAGAGCAATTTTGAACCAAGTGATTGAAAAGCAACTCAAATCGCTCTACAGAGGGAAGGCCACTAGACTTGACTGGACACCAGTTTGATTCTACGCAGAGTATGCCTCTCTTGTACCAGCAGTGTACTGTAGGGCGAGGCGTACCTAATGGCTGGAAAAAATCGCAGGTCATCCCCGTTTTCAATAAGGGTGGTCGGACCGAGCGCAAACCTACAGACAAGTCTATCTGACATCGTTCTATTGTAGAATTTGGAACATTTTTCTCTTTTTTTCTCTCGTTTTAGGACATTTCTGCAGTCCAAAAATGTCTTCCGTGGGAATGAACATGTATTATGAAAGCAACGATCGTGCAAGTCCAACTCGCTCTTTCCGATCATGAGACCAGGAAATCAGTAGGCACAGGACCTCAGGTTGATGCCTTATTACTTTACTTCTAGTAAGCGTACGATAAAGTTTCGCATATCAGACCAACTGTGCGATGGCAGTCAGGAGTTTCTAGAAAACAGAGCAGAGCATGTCATTCTGAGTGGGAGAAATTCTTCAGACGTAAAAGTGATTTTGAGCGTTCCCCAAGCGGGTATTGTAGAACCATTACTTCTCACAAATATATAAATGGCCTCGTGGACAATGTCTGAAGCTCTAGCGAAATGGAGGAAGACTTGCAGAAGGTCTGCCAGGTGCAGGAAGCGGCAATCTGTCCTTTACATAAACAATGGAATATGTCGGAGTAATAAGAAACGATTTGAAGTGGAACGACCACACAAAACTAATAGCGAAGAAGGCAGATGGCCGACTGACATTCATTAGAAGAACCCTCCATACACAAAGGAAGTAGTTTACAAAAGACTTTTTCGACCTGATATGAATATTGCTCGTCACTGTTGGTTCCAGACGGGACTGGTAGAGGAAATAGAGAATCAACGAAGAGCATAACTTTTCTTTAAAGAATCATTTAGTAAGCGGGGAAGTTTCATCGACATGCTTAGTCAACTTCGGTGACAGACGCCGTAGGGAGAGTCAAGCAACACATTGCTTCTGCGGTGTCACCGCCAGACACCAAACTTGCTAGGTGGTAGCCTTTAAATCGGCCGCGGTCCGTTAGTATACGTCGAAGCCGCTTGTCGCCGCTATCAGTGATTGCAGACCGAGCGCCGCCAAACGGCAGGTCTAGAGAGACTTCCTAGCACTCGCCCCAGTTGTACAGCCGACTTTGCTAGCGATGGTTCACTGACAAATTACACTCTCATTTGCCGAGACGATAGTTAGCATAGCCTTCAGCTACGTCATTTGCTACGACCTAGCAAGGCGCCATTACCAGTTACTATTGATGCTGTAAAACATGTACCGTCAAAAGCGATGTTCACCAATTATGGATTAAAGTTAAGTATTCCAGCAGCTACGTACGTTTTTTTACTAGTCTCATTTCCGTGTCCTGTTCCAGACCTCACGCCAGCCTGCGTGAGCTTAAACGCGTGCCTTTCGGCTTTCTCATAGTGGATTGGCTGTCTTGCCAATCCACAACAGCTTCCACCGTGGAAAACACATAAAGGTAAATTTCGAGTGGTTCGTGGCCACACGGAGGCTTACCAGAAATCGTTCTTCCTGCGAACGATCCACGACTGGAACAGGAAAAAGAGGGAAGAGACAGTACACGGCGAGATAGCTTGTGGAGTATAGATGTAGATGTAACCACAGACAACAGGGTTATTGTTTGAAAACTGGATTATACTGCAAATGAGAAGTTACTAGACTAACACTCGTTAACAAATCGAGTATTTTTAAGATGTTTATACCAATAAATTCTCCCTTCGTTTCCACATGTTAGCTCTCTTACTTTCTGTTTCATAACTCTTCTCCTTCTAAAGGATCATTTTAAAATGAAGGACTGCAAGCTGGTCTTCAGCACGGTATGTGTTTTCTTATTTTAATGTAGGTCACGCCTGCTAATTAAATCACTTTTACAAGGAACCACTGTAAGGGGTTCACCACCCTGCTGGACCAAATGCAATTTCGATGTATTGCTCACGCGCTGCCAGCGACTGAAAATATCTTTGCTGCAATAGAGTCACAGGTCAGAGCAGTCTCGGCAGTTGCAGTCGCTCGCTGCTACACAGCAGTTGCAGTCGCTCGCTGCTACAGTGCAGTTGTCGTCTGTTGCTGCGACAGCGCAGTTCACAGTCATGTATTGTAAGGTAAATTTTATTATTTTTATTGGCATGCTAGTTGTTATAAGTCATTTGTCTGAGATGTTAATATGAATTTGTTTCTATCTTTTTGTGATTCGTCAGCACCAGTTGACCCAGATTTGTAATATTCAATTTGTCATATAATGGATTGCAGGTCATTACCAATAATGTTCTCAGTATATATGTTTCACCAGTCAACAAAAAAAGGAAGGATAATTTTGCTTTCAGTCATTGCCAGTCCCGATACAGTCATTTATTTAAATTTAAATATTTTAGAAATTTTCTCAGATCATAGCCATGTGTTCTTTAGTAATCAGACGACCAGCTGTGTAGCTACGTCAGTAAGCAAAGTCAGTTTTTCTAGTAATTCAGATCTCAGCAAATGTTGTGCAACATTAGTAGATCGGCCATCATTGCACTAAGCCGTGCCATTTACGAGCAGATATATAGACAGCGGTATCCAGCAACACCATCTTGAGGTAAGAATTTTGCAGTTTATTTCTCACGGACAGATTCAGATTGATTTGACAGGACCATGGCGTAGTTCTGCTTACGTAAAAATTTATCAGTTTTCATGAGTTAACTAAAATATTATCATTTTTATTTTATACGGGAAGGTTACACCAGTTCAAAAGAAATAAAGCTACTATATTTATTTTCGTGTAATTTAAATTTCTGTCCGAAGACGTGTCTACTTGTTGAACTACACGAAGACTCTCCAGCAACTACTACGCCAGCAGACGTACTCGTTCCATCGGCTTTATAGCCGGCCGGCTTCCAGCAGATAAACCCACACAGGGCAATTTCTGTTTCTCTGCGCGGCAAAGTTTACTGGGATTTTTCGTAACTCGTCGAGTGCACATTTCGGCGCAACTCCTTGGAGTAGAGAACTTCAAACTTCATAAATTCTACTTATTTTTTCATCCTCTGTAATGCGCTTAGGAACTTTTGGCGCAGCTATACTCTGGGAAAACCGCCGGGGTCGATGCTGGCCCGCGCGGCCTCCGCCTGCGCCTCGAGTGTGCTAGTAATGCCGGCGGGCCGGCTACCGCCCATACGGCGCCGCGCTAGCAAAGGGCTTCATTTCCAAGTCTGCAGCAGCTGTCCCTGTTTAGTGTGCTGCAAGGCTGCTGCGGTTTCATAATGGCTCGGAAACATCAGAAATCTCTCCCATTTCCTTCCTAATTCACCTTAATTTTATCCCCTGAATACAGTGTAATTTGCTTAGCCAGTGAGTGGCCCGTAATTAAAAAGTGGGTCAGTACATGATACTTAGGAGACCACGTGACTGCTCCAGCATTTGCATGTCAGCAAAGCTTGTGCGGACACCATGGTGAAGCAGTTACTGTCCCTGCTAATTTTCATTTCAACTCTGCCAATCGAAGGACAGAGCCACGTTTTCTGGTATGTCGCAAAATGAATTGGTGGAGAGGTTAATTTAACTATACGAGGGTACAAACGAATGACTGACGCGCTTGATAACAAACATTTAATCTCATAGGCAAGCACCAGATGCTTATTTTTTCGTAATCCATACTTCCAAATGGTCACAGTTGTCACCTTGTCTTTTAAGTTTACTCATTAGGTATATTTATTCATTACTATGGTCGTAGAAGAGATTATAATAATGAGAGTTTACATTGATCTACACTGGCTCAGATGCAGATCCAAATGTTCAGACTGTAACGAATACAAACGCAGATATTTATATTGGTGACTGAGGACGGTGTGCTGAACACCATTACATCAGTTTTTACGTCATTTCGGGACTAATAATTACAACCATAGCAAGTCCTGTTTCTTAAGCTGGTTATTACCTCCGAGCATATTGTGCAAGACCACCCCATTAATGCTTATGAGATTTTCCTCTGGGCAGCAGGTCAGGTCTTACGTGTGGACACATAGACGCAAAACGGTCAATCTATACCGACAGGTGTAGTCCACTTAGTGATGCAGTAGGACCGTGCAGAAAATATCCGGTCGTACGCTTTGTGTCGTGTTTGTGGGAAGACTGTTCGACACAGAGAGGAAAAAAAAGAAAAAAGAAAAACGCTGATAAACGCTGATGTGTGTACGTGTTGAGGTACAGTACCACGCATAAAAATATCTTCATGTATACCCGTTACGTCCTATGTAGCAAAAAGAAAATGGGAACGCAAAATATGAAGAAACTCCCACTAATTTTCGGTTGGGAAATAAACGGATACATTTGGCAGACAAGATTGTTTTATTCAATCACAATATTGTCTAAGATCATCAGCAGTGCCTAACCTAACACTCGAGCTATAGACCTCTGTGATACTGTGTGCTGTGACCTAACTGCAACGAAGGTAGTTTGGACATCCATTTCTCACCATCAAAGTTGCCTCAAGGTTTACACAGAACTGAGAATTATCTGCCACATTGGCCCCATTCGTTATGACATGTTTTATACTAGAAAAAAATGCTTGTACACAAAATTTATCAGAGCAGGGACATAAAGAATATCAGAGAATATAACTTAACAACCAATACCAAAAATAGCTGGAACGAAATGTGACTTAACAAAATAGAACGCGTTACGGGATAAGTGGAAAGTGGAGGCTTGATGAATTGAAAAGGAATCGAGTCAACAGATGTATGGCTTGTCATGATTATAATATCACTATGAACGATTCAGAGAGAGACTAGAAATGAGTCACATTAATTTTAGCGTGGATGTGATCGGTTTTCTGGCAGAATAACGCTCTGTAATTTCAATATGATTTTCGACTGTCCGCCTCGATGCACTAAATTTGTTTGCGATTGTCAAACCATTTTCAACTATATATCATTATCATCAGTCTTTCTTTCCATTTCTTACATGTTCATTATACTGTCTTCTCTATCGAGGTGAGTCATATGACATAATTATCTTCGTGCGTTGAAAGAGCTGTCCAATGTAGTTGTTGGCCTAGCCAGCCTGACTACTGGCCTAGTTTCAGTTATTGTGAATCTGACTACTACATACCGCAATACTGACAGATCCACATTTGTTTCCTGCGGCGCCAGATAAATATAAGGTGAGCTTTCGTACATTATTGAAACTTCAAATTAAAAAAAATGGTTCAAATGTCTCTGAGCACTATGGGACTTAATATCTGAGGTCATGAGTCCCCTAGAACTTAGAACTACTCAAATATAACTAACCTAAGGACATCACACACACAGCCATGCCCGAGGCAGCATTCGAACCTGCGACCGCAGCGTTCGCGCGGTTCCAGACTGTAGCGCCTAGAACCACTCGGCCACGAAGGCCGGCTTGAAACTACAGTATTTACGTGTTCAGTCGAGAAAAGAGACCAGAATCATTGTTTAGAAGCATCAGTTAGGAAGCATTAACTCTATTAAGGAGAGACGCAGTGAGACTATTAGATATAAAACGACGTTTCCCGTACTACAACCCGCATCAAACAACAAGTTGCCGGCCGGAGTGGCCGAGTGGTTAAAGGCGCTACAGTCTGGAACCGCACGACCGCTACGGTCGCAGGTTCGAATCCTGCCTCGGGCATGGATGTGTGTGATGTCCTTAGGTTAGTTAGGTTTAAGTAGTTCTAAGTTCTAGGGGACTTATGACCACAGCAGTTGAGTCCCATAGTGCTCAGAGCCATTTTTAAACAACAAGTTCTGTGTGATGAAAACAATACGGACACCACTATATAAGGTGGAATTGACCACTAGATGTCGCCAGAATTGGACCGGTCAGTATTAAAGTAGGCGGGTAGTATTGTATCGTCAGTAAAAAGCGACAACAGCAGAACAGTTTGGCCAGAATATCTCAGTGACCTATTGACGGTCTCAGTGACTGTTCATTGCGCTGCGCTCACCCCAGACGCCTAATGCAGCGGCGACACCGCAGACAGACGAGCGAGGCGGGTTGCCGGCTACGCTGCGAGTCTGGCCGACGCAAGAGTATTAACCAGCAAGAACCACAGTTGGCAACAAACACATAGGTGCGCCCACCGTCCGTAAGAGGGTATCAACCAACAGCAGAGGAAGGGGGCGCGTCGATCAACGAACTATTTCCTTGCGATCAAGTGTGTGCAAATAGTTCCGGAAATATCCTTCCGTCTGGGCTAGATAATCCGGCACTCGGCCATTCAGCAGGCAGTTCTCGACTCGTCGAGTGCGAAGAAGATCGGCTGGTCAAGCGGTGTGCCACTTTGACCATCCTCTCTTCCGTAACGATTATGATGCGTCGCTTCCCTTTTGTTACGCTAGCTACCAGCAGTTAAAAGCCGACTTCAACGTGGAATTCTGACTGTAGGAATTAGTTGTTATTTGCCTGTTCCGCGGAAGCAATCATTATTGTTTTGCTGGTTTTGAAGAGTATGTGACCGTTGGTGGTTTATTGTACTTTCCTTAATAAATAAGTTGGCAAAACGAGTTCGCTCTTGGTCTGTAGCCTTAGGACATGGGATCGCACACGAGAAACAAATCCATCAGAATATTTCAAACTTTCTACAGCTGAACAAGAACACTTAAATCTTGACCAGGTAGATATGTACTGACGGAGATTGACCGTCGAACTTTGCAGAGGATGACTGTAAACTGTTGCATGAAATCAGCGAAAGTAATCACTTACTAGATGCAAAGTGCTTCCAACAGTCCAGCTCGCACAAAGGCTGTGCATAGGGAGTTACAAGATAAAGGGTACAATGATCCGGCAGCTTCTCATAATCCAAAAATGTACGTAGCCATTGCTATGCGACGCTGAGCTGGTGTGAAGAGAGATGTCACTGTACAGTGGATGGTGGGAAATTGGCGGTGATAAATACGCTACACACAATGGCATTTCAATGAAAAGGTTTGGGTTTGGCGAATAGTTGGAGAACGTTATCTGCCATCGTGCGTAGTGCCGTCAATGAAATGCGGAGGAGGTGGTAAAGAGTTGTTTTTCATCTTTAGGACGTAATTTATAATAATAATAAATGTATTTACAGTAGGAATGAATGTTGTAGTTAAGAAAAGCCAAATACTGAAGGATGCGAACACATTTTACAACATTAAACAACGTGTACTGCGTACAGTGTAGAAAAGGAATGGCCTACCCAGGGACAATACCTGAACCCAATGGACTCCTTTGGGACGAGTTATAACGTACACTTCGCTCCAGATCTCAGTTGCCAACATCATTACCTTCTCTGACGTCTGGTGTTGAGCAATAAGGCTGCCATTCCTTCACAGACGTCCAGTCACCTCAATGGAAGTGTCCCCGGCAAAGTTCTTGCCATCATACACGTGAAGAGTGGACACATGCCACATTACTCTTGCTACCACAAGGCGGTTCGGATCCGACAAGATTTGTTTGTTTTAGTTTGGGCAGGAAACAGCACCAGTGCTGGGAGGGATGCGCCTTTGAATTACCTTATCAGGCAGCAGTTCACAAGACAGCAGTTTGCAGAGGTAAGCCGTTGACCTCTAATTTGTTCCATAATTTAGATGTTATTAGGGGACAATCTGTCCCGGCGGCGCTTACGGTTAACATTAACATTTTTCATCATGTAGAAAAAGCTTGAAGAGCTATTTCCCGATTATTTACCGTTGTTGTTCAGATTACTATGGCAGAATATCAGCTATTTACTACGAAAGACGAGATTTGTCAAGAACTGTCGTGAGAGCAGGGCGAAGATACAGTTCACGAAAGCGAACGTATCAACGACTCGTGTAACGAAACGAGCAATGTATTGTTACAAAATGATGTCGACGTGGAAGAGACCGCTTCACTTTCTGATGACACGGGACGGGATTTCGAAACTGTTTGGTCAGATAAGCCTGTTGTAAATATGTTTTCACGAGTTCCACGATAAAACGTAATACCCACCTTCCAGAAGTTAAAGATACGACACAACACTTTGTCTAAAAGAGTGAGGAGACAGGGAACTTGAATCGGTAAGACGACATATGTGTAATGCATGTGAGTTAGGACACGTTTACAAGTATCGTGATCGATACCTACCTCGAGAAGATTGTATCGATTATTTCGTCAGTGTGGAATTCTCCGCAAATTTGTTGAAAGAGTTTAGGAAGTTGTTCTTGGACTGAGTTGCGTTTGAACTGCAAGGTTTGAAGATTACAGTAACTAATGTAGGCCATGATGAGTACAGTCATTTTCTAATTCGTCAGAGCTGGGCTCCACGTATTTTGTGTGAAATTTGACGAAAGGTCAAGTGATTTTAAATTCGGACTTAGTCAAGAGTGTCTTGTACACTTTGTCAGTAATTTACAATAGAATTCTCGAGTCTATAGAACACGTCGACATTAAAGTTTTGACTTGTAATTTTGTCTGAAGTGATCCGTGTTGTGTTGCCTCTAATATTAGTTAGTACACACGCCAGTAGATTTGGGTTTTGCAAATGGTTACAAGAGATTTGAGGTCACAATCTAAGGTATTTGAGTGTCAGCAGTGAGTGCGGTTTTTCTGAGTACAGAGTCGTAGTACAAGGAAGCAACGTTATTGTATATGTGTAGTAATTGCTTATCGAGCGTTATTCCCGAAACTCTTCTTGATCGGCGAATCACGCACAGGATCACACGGATCGGAGGTGAATTGCTGTAGGGAGAGTGTTTTGCCTTTCCGTATTGTTATTGACGTAACCACTAACACCAAATAGTCATAGTTGACCACTTAAAAGCGGAAATTTTAACTGCTGCCATTATTTGTGTATAAATGTGTTGAGTGACAGTTACATTTAGGATCTGCTAGAGGGTACACCAGAGGCCAGCAACTAAAGAGGGAGTTTTTTTGTAAACCTGAACTTTAAGTTGATATATATGGTGGTGGCGGCGGCACATAGTATTTATTTTGAGGTTTTTCTTTTTATTTCTCATCTGACATAGTGATGGGATGTTAGTTTTTGTAGTCACTCATTCACAATCGACATTTGTTCATTGTAACGCATTTACATTTAAAGGAAAGTCCACCCCTGTCAGCTGAGTGGTCAGTGCGACGGAATGTCATACCTAACGGCCCGGGTTCGATTCCCGGCTGTGTCGGAGATTTTCTTCGCTAAGGTACTGAATGTTGTGTTGTCCTTATCATCATCATTTCATCCCCATCGACAAGCAAGCAGCCGAAGTGGCGTCAAATCGAAAGACTTGCACCAGGCGAACGGTCTACCCGACGGGAGGCCCTACCCACATGGCATCTCCATTTAAAGGAAAGAAAAATAATGCTTCATTAGTAAAAAATATATTTTAGACCCGAGTTACCATTTACTCTTCACGAACTTTCGGTAGCTAATTGTAAAAGAAAAGAGAAGGAATGTAAAAAGGAAGGTGAAAGTTATAATTCTGACATTTAGCAAGTAACGTAAGCATGCTCAAGTCAGCGATGAGATCTAAACAACTGAACCAAGAATAGTTAAAACCAAAGATGGTCATTTTCAAACACTAGTACCTTATAGCTTAAGACATAAAAGCATTTCATAAGAGACTGGCACGGAAACAATACGATTAATGAAGTAGTACAATTAGCCGGAATATTTGTGAAAGACTTACTAAAGGAATACCAAACATTTTTATTACTAGCATAACAAATAACCAGATATAGTGCCTATGTTTATTTACTGTGTCTTAGTGACAGTTTGTATCTCTGGATTTGGATGTCAGATTCCATTACGAAAATACCTAAATTCTGACGCAGCTCAACACTTAAGGGCTTTGTGAGTAATTGATGGTACCTAAATGTTAAAGTCTTAACTGTCATGATACTGAAGGCCATATATTAATGGGAGAAGAGATATTTTAATTGTTTAGTGTAATATTCCTACGTGCTAATTTTCGTATATATA
This sequence comes from Schistocerca cancellata, assembly GCF_023864275.1. Lineage (NCBI taxonomy): Eukaryota > Metazoa > Arthropoda > Insecta > Orthoptera > Acrididae > Schistocerca > Schistocerca cancellata. Next base: position 525,072,845 of record NC_064627.1, read on the forward strand.
CGATACATATATTCGGAGAATTCTTTAGAATAACGACGCATTGTAAGCTGTTAGTTGGCTTGTGCGTTCGCTCTGTTGTATTTTGATGGCCATTTTTTGTGATGCATTTAATTGAAGGTGTGCAATAGTGCTGGAACCATTCGATCAAGCATACGATTACTTATTGTTCACATAGTTTCTCGTGCAGCGTTTCTAGGAACCTGCGTTCTTCTGAGAGGCAGGATGGAATCCTATTGCTCCTCTCCACAAGTAATTACCAATTTTAGTTAGTTTTTTTCTTGACTTTCTGTTGTACTGGGACAGACTGGTGCCTGAACGTTTCGACAGAAGTAATTACGCAGGTATTCGTAGATCGCAATTCCGCCACAGTGAAGCCTGTTGTTCACGTATGGAGTCCTAAAAAAATTTCTAGATTGGCCGTAACGGACACGATCTGTCACATTTATGGTCAACATTTTCTTCCATGTTTGATGACAAAAAGCAGATTTGAGTTTCTACTGGGAGCAGCACGTTTTGATACAAAAATTATGAAGGATGTTAGAAAAGAAAGCGATAAATTTACCGCATTCCGGGAATTTTCGAATTTGTTAATCAAAATTGTTCGGAATGCTACAACCATTCAGAATACACCACTGCTTATCGAACCCTTTTGAGCTTTAGGGGCACATGCCATTTTACTATGTATATGCCCCAAAACCCAGATATAAATACACTCCTGGAAATGGAAAAAAGAACACATTGACACCGGTGTGTCAGACCCACCATGCTTGCTCCGGACACTGCGAGAGGGCTGTACAAGCAATGATCACACGCACGGCACAGCGGACACACCAGGAACCGCGGTGTTGGCCGTCGAATGGCGCTAGCTGCGCAGCATTTGTGCACCGCCGCCGTCAGTGTCAGCCAGTTTGCCGTGGCATACGGAGCTCCATCGCAGTCTTTAACACTGGTAGCATGCCGCGACAGCGTGGACGTGAACCGTATGTGCAGTTGACGGACTTTGAGCGAGGGCGTATAGTGGGCATGCGGGAGGCCGGGTGGACGTACCGCCGAATTGCTCAACACGTGGGGCGTGAGGTCTCCACAGTACATCGATGTTGTCGCCAGTGGTCGGCGGAAGGTGCACGTGCCCGTCGACCTGGGACCGGACCGCAGCGACGCACGGATGCACGCCAAGACCGTAGGATCCTACGCAGTGCCGTAGGGGACCGCACCGCCACTTCCCAGCAAATTAGGGACACTGTTGCTCCTGGGGTATCGGCGAGGACCATTCGCAACCGTCTCCATGAAGCTGGGCTACGGTCCCGCACACCGTTAGGCCGTCTTCCGCTCACGCCCCAACATCGTGCAGCCCGCCTCCAGTGGTGTCGCGACAGGCGTGAATGGAGGGACGAATGGAGACGTGTCGTCTTCAGCGATGAGAGTCGCTTCTGCCTTGGTGCCAATGATGGTCGTATGCGTGTTTGGCGCCGTGCAGGTGAGCGCCACAATCAGGACTGCATACGACCGAGGCACACAGGGCCAACACCCGGCATCATGGTGTGGGGAGCGATCTCCTACACTGGCCGTACACCACTGGTGATCGTCGAGGGGACACTGAATAGTGCACGGTACATCCAAACCGTCATCGAACCCATCGTTCTACCATTCCTAGACCGGCAAGGGAACTTGCTGTTCCAACAGGACAATGCACGTCCGCATGTATCCCGAGCCACCCAACGTGCTCTAGAAGGTGTAAGTCAACTACCCTGGCCAGCAAGATCTCCGGATCTGTCCCCCATTGAGCATGTTTGGGACTGGATGAAGCGTCGTCTCACGCGGTCTGCACGTCCAGCACGAACGCTGGTCCAACTGAGGCGCCAGGTGGAAATGGCATGGCAAGCCGTTCCACAGGACTACATCCAGCATCTCTACGATCGTCTCCATGGGAGAATAGCAGCCTGCATTGCTGCGAAAGGTGGATATACACTGTACTAGTGCCGACATTGTGCATGCTCTGTTGCCTGTGTCTATGTGCCTGTGGTTCTGTCAGTGTGATCATGTGATGTATCTGACCCCAGGAATGTGTCAATCAAGTTTCCCCTTCCTGGGACAATGAATTCACGGTGTTCTTATTTCAATTTCCAGGAGTGTAGTTTCAAGATCCTTTCAATGTGTGATGCGAGAACGTTTCATTTTTATAGTGGTATTCCTTACGATCGTAGAGAGAATAGACCTGAAAGTACGTTAGTACTGCCAACAAAGTATGTTATACATCTTACAGAGACACTAAGCGGAAACAATAGAATTGTGACAACCGACAACCGACGACTCTTGTAAATTATTCGAAAAATTAAAGAAACCGCTGTTTAATCGGTACCCTCCGTAAGAATGAAAAGAAAGTTTGTCCATACACGGTGAATCCCAGTGGTCGTAATAAGAATCCTTCAAATTTCTGTATGATAATCTGAAGATGCGTGTTTCTTTCCGTCCAAAGAAAAATAAAACTGTAGTCCTCATATCAGCCATGATTTCCACAGGAGAAACTGACCAAACCTGCCAAAACCTGCCCCAGTTGACTTCTGCAATTTGACTAAAGGGGACGTGAATGTTTTTGATAAGTTATGTCATGCAAAATATGGGAAAAGAGTGACAAATCAGTGGCCTATGACATACTTCTCTGGCATTTTAGACCCAGCGGAATTGAATTCCTATGCAAGGTACAAGCTAAATATGCCACAAGAACATAAAAGCAACAACTGCTGGGCCGATTTTTTGAAGAAACTTGCTTTTCCACATGAAAAACAGGATGACAAAATGGCACGTCAGCAAAACATTGGGAGAGAAATATACCACGTGCTAGGAACACAAATACCCAAAGACGCACCATCACTAATTGATTCAACATCGGAAACTTCATGAAAAATGTTCCTTTTGTGGATGGAAAAAGAATCGAAGTGCAAGAAAAGTGTTTGTGAGGAACACAAGAAAGTGTTGCGTCCGTCATGTATATGATTCAGTTAATACAAATAAGAACTTCCGTCCTTAAAAAAAAGTTTGTTCCGAATAAAGAAAATTAAATTTTTTAATGAAACAAAATTTTTCCCTAATTAAACATAATTTTGTACGTTTTATAAATATACATATTTTCTTTAACGTGAATTTATGTATGTGAAGCACAAGGCCATGATTTATAAAGGGGAAAACAGGTTTTTAGCTAAGTGTCGTGGACGACACAGCCTTGAGTTACGTATCCTGATATTCCACTTTGTGGTAGGAAGGTTAATGGTCATTGATATGGTGTCCCGATGCTTCTGATCAGACAGCGTATCTAAGGGTAAACTATTCTGCTGAGAGAATCAATCAATGACAGTGTCAGAGAGCCAAGACTGAGAGAAGTCAGTTCAGTTAGGCGACTGATACTGTATAAGCCAGTGGCAGGAAGTGTTCAAGTGTGCGATGAATTAAATTAGTGACATACGTATGATTGGCAGCTGGTTATAAAGATCACATTGACGCAGAAGATGGCAGTAACTTCTGTGGGGCACATGTAACGTTGGTGATTGAGTACGTGGACTAAATGTGTTTATACGGTTACAATGCAGTTATAAGCACATGGGTACTGTTCATTCACATTTTCTTACCCTTCATTCTTTATATCTTACTCTTGCTTGGTTTATGTTTGTATATACATAGGTGCGGCTGTGAAAGGTAACTTAAGTCAGAGCCTGAAGGAGATGCGGCAAATGTAGGATACCTCTGTCAAGGATCAACACTATTCACACAACTTGCCTAATGCATAGTGTGCTATAGGTTCAGCTAATGTTAAAACATTTTTTCTTGACTGCCAAAATAATTTTATTTTATCATCTTACTACTTTTCGGGAGTGCTTCCACCATCGTATCGACAGCATAAAACATACAATACTAGACATTCAGAGGAATACATTGCAATAACGTAGTAAAAATAATAACACAGCTATCAAAATCTATACAGAGTATCTTGTCAATTTCTATCCCACAATATCAGTAGTTCCCAGCTGATATAGCCTGTTCAACATTGTACATGTTTAAACAGTTTGTGATACCTCTGCCCACGGCGATTTTCGCAAAGTCGCATAGCTGGACAGGCTGTGACGAGCGCCCCAGGAGAGGACATTGCAGTAATTCTGCAAGCCTACAACGGGCAGACACCCACGCCTCGCTCAAGAATGGACATGTTTTGAAGAGCCTGGCTATGAGAAGCATGCCGAGAACTGATGGGCACCTGCAGCCATTCGAGAATGTACACATGAAAGCATGTGAGTTCATCTGACCCGGTAGCAATCATTTTACCTGCCTTATAAAACAGGTATGTGCCGACAATTCCAGTACCTCAAAGGCACAGGGAGGAATGTACACAAAGCACGGAGAATTCATGCAGGGAGGTGTGTGAAGGAAGTCAGCGTCCTTAACAACATGTCTCTCTGGACAGTAAGCACGTTTCTTATTAATAACGAACGCCAGCGATCTCTCAGACAAAGCCGAAAATTGGTCTGTCTAGGTCGCTCGTAGTGATAGCGAAATGCAGAAAGACATCGTAGGAATGTGAAATCCTGAGAAAGATGCCAGTTCACAAGGCACACACCAGCCCACTCAAGATAGGAAATATCCACTCAGCATGGACAGGCGTGACAATAAAACTGCGATCTGTCATTGATCTGGATTGAAACTCATTTCTGCCAATGAGATGGCCGACACGAAGAAAATTTCGAAGAGGAGTTGAGTTGAGAGATGGATGAGGAACGAAATAGGAGAGTCAGTGAGATGGTGCAGAAACGAGAGGACACGAGGTCTCTTCCATCCACCGCCAACATCCGCCTTCAGACTCTGTGATATCACAGCTTCGGCCCCGCAACCGACAACGGGCAGACAACACGGAGGTGGTATTGCTGATGAAGCCTGCGGATTCGCGCAGCGCAGCACCGAAGCGATGCGTCGTACCGACGCATGGGCCTGCCGCCGACAGTGATACACGAAGAATGTTCACGAATAACGTTGAGACGACTCATTCCCCCTCCTTCCCATTATTAGCTGATCGTGTCACGCTCAGTTAAATCGGCCCTGAAATTTGTTTGGTTTGTGTAAACGATACTGAAAGAAATACATTTATTTTAATGCTTTATTCACCTAAGCAATATGTTCCATTCATACACTGACCGCTTAACCTCCTAACTTTTGTATTTGATTTCATTTAATTATTGATATCAATTAATTGTTTGCTCCATCAGGGGACAATCTCATTAGTCATCTACTCGTCATTTCGTGTCCGACAGTAGGGAAGAATTTTATGTTCACCCCAAGTTTCACCAGCGGGTTGCGTGACAGTAAGATTTTGTGACATCAAGTGTAGTTGTTACATAACAAATGCATATTGAAGGTGCATGTCAGATATACATACTAATTGTAAGTAATATTGGTAATGTATTGACTACATTCGTACTAACAAAGCCGTAACTGTAAAACTCCACAGCCGTTGCAATTTGAACATACGAAAGTTGTACAGATCGAAATAGCTCAGTAAAAAAGTTCCAACAGGAGTATTTAAAAGCATTCTTACAAGGAGTAATGAAAGTTACAAATACCTGTAAAACATAACACTTTAAAAATTAGGAAGGAAGGGACCTCAGACTTTTATTACATAGGCCAACGAAAAATTATTTTGAAACCTTTTTGTACTTTGATAGCTGATCTGTATAGATATTTATGAGCTGAATCCAAATATAGCCTTAATTTTTTTTTTGTATCACCCATAGTAAAATCCTGTGCTACACAGTAAAAGGGGAAATTAATGAAACGCTTTGTTACAACATAAGCATGGTTTATATTTACAGTAAGCTACTTAAGACAATGATATGTGTTAATAGGCGTTTCACTTGTCAGCTGGAATTGGTTTGTATTTTCTTCCTCTTTTATCTTAGAGGCTTCTTGTGTAGCTTTTTCTACGATGAGTCGCTTCCTGAACTTCTCGGTGAAGTGACCAACAGTGGTCCCCTATAATGTTGGTGTTCCAGCGGCCTTAGTAGCGTTTTACCGTCGTTTTAATGTCCTGGTGAAAACGCTCTCCTTGCTCCTCACTAACATCTCCCATATTGCCCGGAAAGTAATCAAGGTGACTGTTCAAAAAGTGAACTTTCAGGCACATTAAACATCGTAAAGTTTTAAACTTCTTTAACATTGTAGCTATGTTAGAAACTTATTCTGGGTCTTTTTCATGTCCTGAGAATCTTTTAACGACTTTCTTGGATGATATCCATGCTTCTTTCTCATTTAAGGTCATTGTGAAATTAAAGTTAACATCAAACATAAATTTTCTAATGTCAGGTCCGACAAAAACGCCTTATTGTAGTTTAAATTCAGAAAGGTGTCTAAACTTTTGGCAGAGATGCTTAAACCATGGTCCATCTTTAGGCAAAGCCTTTCCAAACTGTTTCATTAGGGCTAACATTATATGTAGAGGTGTGCGAGTATGTTTTTAGGTTTTTCCGTAGAATGTTCTTCTCACCAGGTTTCAAAGACTCCCTCACAGGCCAGTTCTTTCTGCACCAGTGTTAATCCCTAGCGCTGCTGTCCCATTCACACAAGAAATATTGAAATTAAGTAAAGCCACCTAGCTGACCAAGGAGTATGCATGTTACTTTTACATCGCCACATATCATCCAACCATGAGCAGATCAGTCTATTTTATTTAGCACTATTTGTAAATTTTCATAGCTTTCTTTCATATGTACAGAATGTCCAACAGGTATAGATGCATTCATGTAACCATTGTGTAATAAAACGGCCTATAAACTAGTTTTGGATGAATCAGTAAACAGCCTCCAGTCTTCCTTTTTGTATTCAATACCTCTCATCAGACTGGGAATGTCTGAGTAGTACACTAAATTACCTTCGTGTTGAAAAAACTTGAAGAATATGCTGCTCTCTCTTTCTATTCGTGTGTATGCTGGTTCCAACTGCCAATAAGTTCTTTTCTTTTAATCAGAGCCAAGCAATTCAGCTTTTTCTTTCGTTAAGCCCACATCCCTAACCAAATAACTAAGCTCGGTCTGAGTAAACAATTTGGGCTCTAGACTTTGTGTATTACAGTGGAATTCATCATCATCTGGTTCATTTAAATCACATTTTACATCAGAAAATACTTCCGTTGGAATAGAGTTTAAATCATCTGGTGGTTCAGAAACCGGCAAACCTACACCATGCCCTACTGGTCGGATGGCAGGCAGAAGGTTAGGGTAGCTTATTACCTTCTTGTTTTTAGAATTATTACCAGTAATATCAACACTACAGATGTAGCAATCATCGGAATGATTTCTTGTCTCCCTCCATATCATAGGAAGAGCAAATCTAAAGGCTTTTTTTCTCCTTTTTGGACCGCGTCTCAGATCTTCAACACAGGCATTACGTACCTTAAGTGGCGCCCAAGATTTATCTTGATCACCAAGTTTAGATCCAAAGTCTGTAATGTTTCTTTCGAATTTTTTAATCACAAATTCACCACTAATGTAACAAAAACTGTTAGCAGAGCTTTTACAACCACGATTAGACATTGCACAGGAAACGGGAAAGTGAGGTTAGGTTGACATTAAACAAAACACCATCCGTTAACATAAAAATAGAATCGACCATTTTTTGCGTGCAAATGTTTTTCAGCAGTGCTACCAACGTCATCTACATTAATTACACCTCCTTTTTACATTATTTTAACTATATAAAAGCTGTTAAATTCTTTAAAATTCGCTTAATTTAATAAATTTAACTGAAAATGTAAAGAAATAGTGGGTGATACAGTTTTTTAAGTATCATGTTTGGATTTACCACCCTAAAAAACATAAAAATAAGGTACGTTCATATCATTACAAATAACCAACGACATTTATGGTGTAGCAGCTACTACTTGTAAAATCGAGGTCGTTAGTAATTATAATTACGATGCAAAATACCGAACACATCTGTCATAGCAATTATAAATTTTTCCAAGAAAGCCACACGCTCCATTCTTCATCCTCCTGGAATTTCAAAATAGAAATACCACGCATATGGGAATGCTGAATATGTAAATTTTAACGAAATTATTTAAAAATATATAGTACACAGTAGGCGAAATTATAAAATCATAAAAGAATAAAATTTGAAAAAATAATGAAGAGGAATGAAATACGGGCATTTATTAAGATTAAAAGGAATCAACAACGTTTATGGTCTAGCAGCAGCTACAACCGTAACATCAGGGTCACTGGGAAATAACGAACTTATCAGTCACTGCAATCTCATTACAAAACGCCAATGGGCTGCCGCCCTTCATCTCTAACGAACTAAAGCAGCGCCACAGCCGTAACATCACGTCAGCGCAGATCACAGCGCACAGCGCCGAATACGAAATAAACCGTAGAAATGTATAATAATTTTAAATACAACTGCAGCCTTTTTCATACAGATACAGCTGTTCACATGAAAAACACTTGAAAACGTTGAGTAAAATGTGTCATTAGCTGTGCAGTTTCTCAAAGCTAGGTATCCACTGCATTGGTGACTGATTAAACTACTCTGCCCAGAGATTAAAAAGTCGTCGAATAAGCAAACATACCAACTCCTGCTGAAGCGAATGTTTTTAATTTCCTCGAGGACACCATGCCTGTTGCCTTTCGGGACAGAACGTAACGCTTCCATAACTTTATTAATACACAGTAATAACTGCTCATTGTCTATAAGATGGAAGCCTCTTATCACCTCAAATTACTAGCGTAACTATGTTGAGAAAAAAAATGGCTCTGAGCACTATGGGACTTAACTTCTGAGGTCATCTGTCCCCTAGAACTTACAACTACTTAAACCTAACTAACCTAGGGACATCACACACATTCATGCCCGAGGCAGGATTCGAACCTGCGACCTTACGGTCGTGCGGTTCCAGACTGTAGCGCCTACAACTGCTCAGCCACCCCGGCCGGCAACTGTACTATGTAAATCACGTTTGGTTGTCACGCCCAGTCGTCCCACTACAGTAGTCTTGGCACATGCCAAGTATCAAACGCAAACTGTGTTATATTTATTAGTCTTCTTTGGCAGACTGTGAAGAAAACATGAATACAATGTATTTCTTCCCGAAGGAAGAGAATCGAGCAACCGAAGTATATTTCTTGCTCTGTATCCATTGCCCTGCCGAACATGCAGAACAGTATTAATTTCACTCCGTGGCTACGGATGAATTTTCCTGGGCTGTTTAGCATAGCTCGAAAATAGGAGTGTTTAGGCACCAAGAGGACACAGTAATCTTGGCTAATCAGAACGTACAGGAAGATTTACAGGTAACATCTACCTCTGCTTATTTGTTGTCTGTCTTCATAAATGAAAAGTAAAAATGACTATTTAATCATGTTTCGAAGCTAGAGTGATGAATATTAAAGACCTGTGTACATGGTATTCAAGGTATTATCAAGTTTGAGGATTGCGTATTTACCATCTTCAAATTAAACGATAGTATCATCGACACAGCTACAATATACAATAATTCTTAGGAGTTTTCAGGATGAGAACTGAAGAACTAATTCTCACGGAAACTGATGAATGTGATCGCTGTTTGTACGAAATAAAGGAATGAACAAGGTGGAGGAGAATGTAAAGTGATGAAATATATTCTATGAACTAGCCCAATATCGCGCAAAAGGCGAAGGTTAAGCGACTGCCGTGGGATGGACCTGTTACGAGGATGACAGATGAGAGAGGATCTGCTGGGGGCAATTTGTAAGACCAACCAAGATCTGGCGATCCCTGATAGCCGAGTCAGTAGGTAAGGATGTAACACATAAACCTTGTGTAAGCTAGGCTGTTACCCACAGTGAGGCCTTCTGTTTGATGTTATAACTTTTAGTGAAAGGTATAGTATTAAAGTAAATGGAAGAAGATTTTGTCGACAGTCGTAAAATTTGTAGTATTATTATTCGAGACCACGTTACCACCTGGGAGAACCTAAAGCGTCGGTGTTGCGCTCGCCTTTTGCTGTGATGACATTGAAGCTAAGCGTATGGGATTGATACGAGGGCTATCCACAAAGTACATTACGTTTTGGAATTAAAAATAAATAAATTATTGAAACTTTTTATTATATACAGATGAAAGCCACACTTAAATACTACTTTTCTACATATTTGCCATTTAAAATAAGACATCGTAGCGATGGGCGAGCTTGGAAATTCCTTCGTCGTACAGTTCGGTCCCATGTGCCTTCAACCACGTGGTTACCTCTTCTTGAAGCTACGCGTCGTCATCAAAACGCTGCACAGCCAACCATTTCTTCATTGCTAGGAATAAGTGGAAGCCGCTCGGTACCAGGTCGGAACTGTACGGCGGATGAGGAAACAACTCCCACTTAAAAGATTCGAGAACTTCACAAGTGGCATTTGCCGTGTGGGCCCGGGCGTTGTCGTGAATCAGCAAGATCTTTGAGCCCAACTTTCCCTTGCGCTTGTTTTGTATTGCTCTTCTGAGGCTGTGCAGAGTTTGGCAATACCTTTGAGAGTTTATTGTAGTGCCTCTTTCCAGGAAATCCACAAAAATCACACCTTTTCTGTCCCAAAAGATAGTCGCCCTCACCTTCCTTGCCGACATTGTCTGCATGCATTTCTTGGGTTTTGGGGGGAATTTCTGTGCCCCCACTGCATTGACTGCAATTTTGTCTTGCAGTTCACATGCTTAACGCATGTTACGTCACCAGTAACGATGCGATCGAGTAATGAGTCGCCATATTTCTCGCAAGCGTCCAAAAACGTTAACGCTGCAGCCATTCGCTGATTTTTGTGAATCTCTATCAAGATATTTGGTATCCATCTTCCACAAAACTTGTGGTAACCAAGCTTTTCGGTAATGATTTCGTGCAACAAACTTCGTGAAATTTGTGGAAAACTCATAGAGAGTTCCGTTATTGTGAAATTACGATTTCCACGGACCGCGGCATCGACTTTTTCGACAAGTTCGGCAGTCACTATGCTGGGTCTTCCACTTCGCTCTTCCTCGTGAACGTTAGTTCTGCCATTTTTAAATTTTATGACCCATTGACGCACTCCACCTTCAGTGATTATGTTGTCCCCATACACTTCACAAAGCTGCCGATAGATTTCTATCGGTGTACAGTTTTTTGCAGTCAGAAGCTTTATTACAGCATGCACTTCACACTTCGTGGCATTTTCAATTAACGCTGACATTTCAAACTGTCACAGAAACTCAACGGAGTACAGCACGAACCTCTCACTAGCACGGCAGGATGCCGACTGAGCGTCGGAATGCCATGACACCAAGATGGACGCGCTAGCCCCGCCCCTAACGGCCACAAACGAAAACGTAATGTACTTTGTGGGTAGCCCCCGTATAATGAAATAAGTTTTGTGAGGCGGTAGATAATGAAGATACCATCATTCAACATCATGAATCTGGTGGTTTAAGGCCGGCCGGTGTGGCCGTGCGGTTAAAGGCGCTTCAGTCTGGAACCGCGTGACCGCTACGGTCGCAGGTTCGAATCCTGCCTCGGGCATGGATGTGTGTGATGTCCTTAGGTTAGTTAGGTTTAATTAGTTCTAAGTTCTAGGCGACTGATGACCTCAGAAGTTAAGTCGCATAGTGCTCAGAGCCATTTGAGCCATTTTCTGGTGGTTTAATGATAAAAATTTCGACCAAACATAAGTTAATGTACAAATTGGTATTCTGCTTAAAATCAGTATACTACATCATAGTTTTTATTTAAAAGCATCAATACAACAAAAATTATATTCCAGGTGAATGTACACAACCACAGAAGATTCGTGGAATATTATTGTACCCATCTAGTAGACATGTTTTTCATTCACATTATGCACACGTTAAGTACCGGCACATAGCACGAAGACCCACCGACTCTGCAGAGAGCACAGAAAATCTCTACACATAGTTGTTGGCAAGGTGGCACGAAAGATAACAAGGACTACGAAACGAAACTGCTAATCATGAGCATTGAAGGAAAATGAGCAATAACTGTTCTCAGTCTGATTTTCTAACCTTCCGCCGAGTGTGAACTGTCATAAAACTTCCTTGCAGATTAAAACGGTGTGCAGGACAGTATCTCGGACCTGAAATCTCGCCAGCGAGGTTCCAAATTTGGGTTTCAGTTCGGCATACAATTTCGATCTGCCCTTATGTACATAAAAATTCATCTATGGCACATCTACTATGCTGTCCAGTTAGTGATCACTAATAGAGTGAATAAACCTAAAAGTACATCATTTTGATTCTCCACGTTGTTATTGCTGAAGGGCAGGTGTCATTTTAGGAAACTGTGCTTGTAATGAAATGTAGTGGGCCCGATATTTGCAATGGTTTGTGCGTTATAATGAGTACAGGTGTTCATGAAATGAAACGTACGGCAGTCAACGCCAGTACTTCCATATTGCAAAGTACAGGTTGAATGCATGTTGTGCCAATCCGAGCGATATTAAGTAATGGCGACAACTATTATCATGCCAGATTTTGGAGAACACGTGAACGAATTCGGACTCTGGCTTTCATTTTTCCTGTAAATTCACCCATCCGACGCTACTATTATAATTGAGCCAGAGTCCTACGGTGTTTTAGAACTACGAAATGATATTTGTTTCTATGGGAGCGAATTTATTCCGTTCTATAATTGTCATGTGTTCTCCTTATCATGCGTTTTCCTTATTTAGAGTCGCCAATGTGTTAGTTCACATTCAGCGTACATAGAAGCTGAATACCCCAGCACTTAAAATAGTGGTCTATACTTGAGATTCGCTAGAAACAGTACTTTATTGCAATGAACTTCGCTGAAGCTTTTTAACATGAGACTTTGGCCTTTGGTTAGTAGACCATATAAATTCTCCTACTTTAATGACGAGAAAGTGTGTACTCCCATACTTGTCTCGTTGTATGTCTATTAATACGTTAGACAATATGCAGCGTGTGCGTTACACTCCGGGTCAATACTCTTCTTCTTCTTTCAAAATCCTGAACCTTCTCTCTGCTGTCACAGCTTCCGCTCTTCAGGAGACCTCTTCGTCTCCATGTACGAAGAACGTCCCGTCTCACTGATTAAATTTTTTAAATAGGATTTTATCGGTCGTTCTATCGTTTTATTGCCAACGATCTTGCCTTCGAAATGGTTTTGTAGTAGCATATCACGTCTGATACATTCCACATCACTGCGAAGTGTCGTATTCATGATCTATGGAACATTACTAATCTAATCGATTCTAATCTAATCGTTCCAGCAAGTTTTGACTTGCGTTGGCCTACAACTGTCAGTAATTCTTTTTTCTCTCCTGTTTCCTGTAGAACCATCTCGTTAGTCTATCTGGAAGTCCAGCTAGTTCTTGTAATTCTCCTCCAGAAAAACATTTCTGCAAGTTCAAGGCGACCTGTCTCCTGCTTTACTAACGTCTGTGTTTCACATCCGTATCTCAAAGCATTCCACGCAAAGGCCTTTACAAATCTTTTCTTAGCGTGGAAACTGATGTGCTTGTTCAGTAGAAGGATTTTCTTTTGGAAGGAATCATTATTTTTGATTCCAGTCGTTTCTAGCTTTATACACCGTTTTTCCTTTTCGATGATTATATTAAATAAGAAAAGCGACAGATGCTCCCCTATATTAATCCCGTAGTGATTTTTGCTTCTTTATTGCTCCCATCAATACCCATTTCATTACTTCGGTCCTTGTATATACTTAAAATTAGTCGCCTGTCGTAGTTAAGTCCAACTTCGTGCATTGTTGTAAATAGTAACTTGCAATCAACGATATCTATTGCCTTACGATATCTAACGTAAATTTGTGATATTTATACATAATTACCTGCACTGCCAGACAATCATGAATGGATCCCCGAACTCTTGAAACCAAGAGCTAGTTTATTTGTTGTAGTCAAATTCCCGTCAATTAATGGGGCGGTGGAATGCTAACAACGTATTAGAATAAATCTGTAATTATCAGTTTATTATCGTTAAAGCTCCTCAAATTCAATTACCATAAAATATCCAGTCTTTTTAATCCAACGCTCCGACGTCCGAGCAACACAGTATCAGCAGTCTCATCCCCGCGTAACAAACGGCTCCATTACCTAACTAATGGTTGGTACAGCATCTCATGCTCAAAATTACTCCCACCCATAATTATTCATTATTCACATTTCCTCGCTCTTTAAAAAAGATTATGGTTAGAACAGCTGGAGAAAGCTGTCATGTGGATGTGTATGACTGTATGAATGTGTATGTATCCTTTACTTCCTTTCTGAAGAAGGCTCTGGACAAAAACTTATTTGAGCACTCTTTTCGTCGTGTCTGCCTGCTGTTCGGCGTGTGAATACCAATCTATCAGCTTTACAGTATAGTTATTCCCTCGTGAACTTCCCTCTAAATAATCCACTGCACTTCAACAAGAACTATGATGTACATTATTACAATACAAGAAGAAAGAAATGACATTCAGTAAGCCACATTAATATTGTCTCAAGCACAAACGAGAGTTGACAAGGCTCCAGAGAAAAGTTTTGATCCCTTTCCTAGTGACATAAAATGCTTGACAGAGAGGAAAGTAAAATTTAAGACTAGACTGAAAACAATTCTCTTTAACAAATACACCTATATAGAGGAAGACTATCTGTTATTGTATGTGTAAATGGTGACAGGTAGGAATTACTGACTAGCACCTGTCTATCTTTAATTAAAAAAACAGAGACTACTAAATGATCAGCATGGACACATATTTCCAAAAAAAGTGGATGTTAAAATAAAATGACTCGTTTCACATCACCACGATATATCGTACAAGTGATAAATGGAACACGTAACTTACTGATTAACTATTGGTGAATCACAAACAATGGTTTACACTTATATACTTTCAAAACCTCAAAATGAAACTCCAAACTGAAATGAAGCAGATGATCAAAGTAGATGAACATTCTAATTGTTATGCGTTTGGTTATTCCTGAAAAACTGACAGAGTTACTGGAGAGAAATATACCGGGAAATGAAGCGAATAGACTGATGTTGGAAAGGTAGCTCTATATGTTACGCGGGTTATACTACCAATGCTAGAAAAAAAAAGAAAAGACTTACACACGTGTTAAAGCAAAATATCCATTTTACGGGACCTAAGCGTTTAAGAGCATTCCCTTGATCATTTTTGTAGCATTGCACAATGATGGAACATGTTTAAAAGTTGTATCGTGTTTTTACCCTGTAAATTGCTATTACTGAACACACAATGAATGACTCTTCATAGGTAAGATTTCAAAGTATGAAGATGTGTAAACTACAGTGAAACCAGAACACTGAAAAACTTTAAAACGAGAACCCATTCTGCATGGTTGGTCGGTTGGAACCAAACCACAGTGTCACCAGTCCTATTGTACGTGAAACTACAGCTCTATGCAGTTCTGTTTCTTTGACATTTCGATAATCGTTCACTTTGTTGACAGGCCCAATATACGATAGAATACCTTGCTTTCTCTCTCATTGCACACCTTTGTGGACTAGCAAAGAACACGAACGTAAGGTTTTTGCAAACGTCAGCATTAAAAATGTTGTGCATACGAACTGAAAGCTGAAAATGTAACGAACAAGAAGCAGTATCAGTAAGCAAACAAGCACTGGTTTCGATGCTCCAGCTTCTTTTGGAATCGATACAAATACTGTACAAGTAGAATTTAATGGGTTACGAAAGCTTGCTTTTCACATCAGTTCCCTCTCTTCTTCGTTATTCGAAATAATTTAACAAAAACAAGTTACATTAACGAGGCTAAATGTGTCTTATTAGTAGAGAAAATACGCCTTCAAGAACCGAAAAACTTTCGAAATTGCTTCCTGGCACTAAGTTATTCATGTCAGCACTGTAATGTTTAGTATTAAAGCAGTTACGTTCGTGCTCACGTCTGAAATAATGAACAAGAAGCAATTGTAAACAGTAGTTTGCTAACGTTTTGGGCTATTGTAAGATGACGGCAGGCCCCTCCCACTTTGGCATCAAGAAAGGTACAGTGTAAGTTCACAGTGCCATCTCCTTTCTTTTTTCCCCTTCCAGACATCGGCAAAAAACACTCCTTCCAAAACACCTCCCACATTTTCGACGTCAAAATATCGCTGACAGCTCGATCGGTTATCGACTCTGTGATAAGGTAGAATTGAATGTTGTCACTCCTCGATTCACTCGCAGCAATTATAGCTATTCTCTTAGGTTCATGCCTAACCATACACTCAGAAATCACTAAATATTTATTTTATCCATTTACGTGGAAATCTAAATGACGTAGAGTATGGCAGAACGTATTTCTATGACATTCATAAAAAAATCCCAAAATGTTTGGACAACGCTGACAAGAAAAGAAAAGAATGTGGCGAAATGCGAACCTACATCTTTCGACTCTAGAAATGAGAACGTTATCCATTTCCATACTACTGAATCATGAGCCGTTTATTTATTTTTTATTTATTTATTTATTTATTGTTCCGTGGGACCAAATTAAGGAGAAGTCTCCATGGTCATGGAACGAGTCAATACATGAAATTATAACACGATATTAGAAACAGATAAAATGAAATATAAAAAAAAACCATATTCAGGTGACAAGTCGTAAGTTTAAATGAAGAAAATCAACAATGTAACACTGGAATTTGCTTAATTTTTTAGCTCTGCCAGGAGCTCCTCGACAGAATAGAAGGAGTGAGACATGAGGAAACTCTTCAGTTTGGACTTAAAAGAGTTTGGGCTACTGCTAAGATTTTTGAGTTGTTGTGGTAGCTTATTGAAAATGCATGCAGCAGAATACTGCACTCCTTTCTGCACAAGAGTCAAGGAAGTGCATTCTACATGCAGATTTGATTTCTGCCTAGTATTAACTGAGCGATAGCTGCTAACTCTTGGGAATAGGCTAATATTGCTAACAACAAACGACATTAAAGAAAATATATACTGTGAGGGTAATGTCAGAATTCCCAGATTTTTGAATAGGGGTCGACAAGAGGTTCTCGAACTTACACCACATATAGCTCGAACAGCCCGTTTTTGAGCCAAAAATACCCTTTTTGAATCAGAAGAATTACCCCAAAAAATAATACCATACGACATAAGCGTATGAAAATATGCGAAGTAGACTACTTTTCGTGTTGAAGTGTCACTTATTTCAGATACTGTTCTAATGGTAAATAAAGCAGCATTTACCTTCTGAACAAGATCCTGGACATGGGCTTTCCACAACAGCTTACTATCTATCCGAAAGCCTAGGAATTTGAACTGTTCCGTCTCGCTGATAATATGCCCATTCTGTCTGATCAAAATATCGGTTCTTGTTGAATTGTGAGTTAGAAACTGTAAAAACTGAGTCTTACTGTGATTTAGCATCAAATTATTTTCCACAAGCCACGAACTTATTTCATGAACTACATTATTTGTTACTGTTTCAATATTACACACAAGATCCTTCACTATCAAGCTGGTGTCATCAGCAAACAGAAATATTTTTGAATCACCTGTAATACTAGAAGGCATATCATTAATATAAATAAGAAACAGCAGTGGCCCCAGCACCAACCCTTGGGGAACGCCCCACTTAACAGTGCCCCATTGGGACTGAACATCACTACCACTCTCAATATTGCGGAGAATTACCCTCTGCTTTCTGTTCTTAAAGTAAGAGGCGAACCAATTGTAAGCTACTCCCCTTACTCCATAATGGTCCAACTTCTGCAGTAATATTTTGTGGTCAACACAGTCAAAAGCCTTCGTTAAATCAAAGAAAACACCTAGCGTTCGCAACCTTTTATTTAATCCGTCCAAAACCTCACAGAGAAAAGAGAATAAAGCATTCTCAGTTGTTAAACCATTTCTAAAACCAAACTGAACATTTGACAGCAAATTATGTGAATTTAAATGCTCCAGTAACCTTGTATATACAACCTTCTCGATAACTTTAGCAAACACCGATGGCATAGAAATAGGTCTAAAATTGTCAACATTATCAATGTCTCCCTTTTTATAAATTGGCTTCACTACCGAGTACTTCAATCAGTCAGGAAACCGACCACTCCTAAAGGAAAAGTTACAGATATGGCTGAGAACTGGGCTAACATACATAGAACAATACTTCAGGATTCTGATAGATACCCCGTCATATCCATGAGAGTTCTTGGTCTTTAGTGATTTAATTATTAACTCAATCTCCCTCTTGTCAGTATCATGGAGGAGCATTTCAGGTAACAGTCTCGGAACACTTTTTTCTAAAAGCGCTATATGATTCCCTGTTGGGACTAGATTTCTATTTAGTTCACCTGCTATATTCAGAAAGTGATTATTAAATACTGTACATATATGCGACTTATCAGTAACAAGGACATTCCCACTACGCACTGATTCTATATCCTCGAACTGTCTCTGCAGACCAGCAACTTCCTTTACGACTGACCATATGGCTTTAATTTTATCCTGAAACTTAGCTATTCTATCTGCATACCACATACTTTTTGCCTTCCTAATAACATTTTTAAGCACCTTACAATACTGTTTGTAATGGGCTGCTGCATTTAGATTTTGACTGTTTCTAACGTTTTGATATAATTGCCACTTTGTTCTACAAGATATTCTTATCCCTCTAGTCAGCCACCCAGGCTGCCAGTTTGTGCTAGTACCCTGTTTTAAACGTTCTAACGGAAAGCAACTTTCAAAGAGCATGAGAAAAGTCTTGAGAAAAGCATTATATTTATCGTCTACTGTATCAGCGCTATAAACATCTTGCCACTCTTGTTCCTTTATAAGGTTTACAAAGGTCTCTACAGCAACTGGATCAGCTTTCCTGAACAGCTGATGACTATATTTAACACGTGTTGCAGCATAAAAATCTTTTAAAGTTAAAATTTGCGCAACATGATCTGAAAGGCCATTCACCTTTTTGCTAACAGAATGCCCTTCTAGTAATGAGGAATGAACAAAAATGTTGTCTATGGTTGTTCTACTGTTCCCTTGCACTCTCGTTGGAAAGAATGCGGTTTGCATAAGATTATATGAATTAAAGAGGTCTACCAGCATCCTCTTCCTTGCACAATCACTTATACAATTAATATTGAAGTCACCACATATAACTAACTTTTTGTATTTCCTATAAAGTGAACCAAGAACCTCCTCTAGCTTTAGCAAAAATGTTGTGAAATCGGAGTCTGGGGATCTATAAATAACAACAGTAACAAGTTTAGCTCTGTTAAATTTAACCACACCTGCACAACATTCAAACACCTTTTCAGTGCAGTACTTTGAAACATCAACTGACTCAAATGCGATGCCGTTTTTCACATACATGGCTACTCCCCCACACCGCAAAGAGCTCCTCGAAAACAGCCAGCCAACCTATATCCTGGTAAAGGAGGCCTCTGAATTATCTCCTTATTTAAGAAGTGTTCAGATAGACCAATAATTTCAGAGTCAATATCTTAAGCAGTTCACTAACTTTATCTCTAATACCTTGTATATTTTGATGAAATATACTAATTCCCTCATTACTCGGATACCTAAGCATTGTCAGAAGTGATTCTCTTGTTAGAGAGACTTCCCTTCAGCAGGAATACTTATCAGCTGGCTTCAATCTAAAAAAGGTGCAGCTCTAACACCCACTACTGCAGGAATTTTCCCATGAGTGATCCCACCAACCCCACCTATGCTGTCACCTATAAGCTTTGCCAATCCCCCCTTCCCATACCTGTTGAGGTGCAGGCCGTGTCTAGTGAAACCTGTCCTGCTGATAGACTCCACCGACACCACTGAAATGTGACCTTTGCTTTCTGTCATCAGCGCACCCCCAAGTCTCATGTTATTACGCCTGACGGCTGTATTAAGATGAGGCCGATCGTGACGCTGAAACAGTTCCACGAAATGCACATTCGTGTTGCCAGTCTGAGTGGCTATCTTTTCCAGGTCACCATCTATGTTATACTCCCCATCCCTATCAATACTATTACCAGCCCCACCCACAATCACTACCTGATCCTCTTTAGTAAAATCCCTACATAACCCCCCTCCCCCTATGTTAACAGTCATCTGAGCCAACCCTGCATTAGGCTTCACAATGCTGGTGACCTGGTACTCACTCCCCAGCACTTCCTGCAACTGCTGGCCTACACCTTTGCCATGAGAACTACCTAACAGCAGAACCTTCTTCTTCCTCTTCGACTTTGCAACTGTTCTAGGCACAGTAACTACTGAGGTCTGCTGCATACTTCCTACATCTACAGCTACTAGAGATTCCTCTCCACTAGACTCTGACAGTTGGTCATATCTATTGTAAACACCAATAGTAAAACTATCTGAAAATCTTCTTCTCATAGCAGATCTCTTGCCGACAGCCAGCTCCCATTCCCCACCCCCTTCTCCCTCCTCATCCTATCTAGATCCTCCTGTGCGTTTTTCAACTGCACCTGAAGGGCACAGATCTTACGCTCCTGCTCCTCTATCAACTTACTCTTGCTACATAACCTGCAGTTCCTGGAGAGGCTCTCACCAGAATGCCCACTGACTTCCCCACTGCATTCCCCTCAGTGAAATTACTTCGAACAAGTCTCACACCGCAATCCACTACTCACGAACCTACGGCAAAGCCCACACTTCTCACTCAAAGTAAAATTTTACTTTTTCTAAGTTCCGCTACTACAATAAGAAGATGTTAAAAACCTGACTACAATAATCACAAACTTACTCTACAAGGGAAGTCTTGTCTCTCATCGTGGTATATCTTGAAGGATTATGACACTGACATTTAGTGATAATATTGACGTATCTGTGATAAATTTTCAGTGCTCCGCTAACTTGGAACGGTATAGGCCTACTGCAAATTATAATACAGCAGTGTTCCTCGAGTGATTTGTAAATTATTAACGATAACAATTCTCTCCTGAAAGAACACTGAAATATGAACGCATTAAACGTCGATAAATAATTATGTGATGTTTAATTATAACAATAATTATAATAAATGTTTCCAAGAATCATGTGTTTTAATAAGTCTTCTCTACACGTGTATTTAGTCTTGTGAGAAGCCCGTATCAAATGTTAACTAAAGTTGGGTCTACTGAAGGACGGTATACAACCCGTCGGCTTTGACCAATGACGTCGTAGGTTGCTCATAGATATTAATGTGTATACTTTCCTGCCATAGATAATAAATTGGTTGTCTGCTTTGGATAAGCGCCATCATTGTACATTAAAAAAGTTGAATCCGGTTTTAAAAGACAGCGCTAGACATTGTGTAAAATTTTTTCGTTTGCATTGATTTAAGAAATTGGTTGCTTGCAATTCATTCGATACTTAATTTCATTCTTAGTGAGTTTCAGATACATTGGACTCATAGATTTTAATTTTAGGAGAATTTTTAGTATTTCATTTTCGTTAGCAGGTATCTATTCCAATGAATCTGGATGATTTAAAGGAGGCTATGGGCGTTGACATGGTGGCCACAATCTGATTTTTACAAATGTATGTTCTTGTTGCTGATTACGTTCGATGTCGTGAGTGTGACGAACGTATGCGCCTGACAAGTGTGTCCGCTCACGACTAATTCGTATGGCGCTACAGCAAAGATCGGTTGTGGCGGTCCGTTAGACGAGGAACATGGTTCGAGAAATCTAAGCTCGCCTTGAGGGATATCATAAATATTACACACTTGTTTGAGGTACCCTGTGTGGCTCTTTGTGCATGAATGTTGTGTGAGCGAGCGTACACTTGTAGATTGGTACTCTTTTTGTGGGGAAATTTGTAGGGAATAGTTAAAGTATAGGTGGTCGTTGTGGGGGGGGGGGGGGGGTGGGTAATAGTATAAATCGACGAGTCGCATTTTGGCAAAAGGAATTACAACAGGAGGGAAGCTCCTGTAGGATTATGGGTTTTGGGGGGCTGTAGTTTCAGTTCAAGAATATGACGATGTAGTTTTTTTAGTAGTTCCCAATCGACCAAAGGAAGTTTTGGTCACATTAATTGAAGATCATATTGCAGAGGGTTCCGTAGTGATTTCAGATGGTTTTTCTTCATATACTGATTTGGGGAATAGGGGTTTTCAGCATCTTGTCGTCAATCACAATATTGAATTCAGATCTTCATCAATTGGAGGTAGGTTGTACCAGTAGTATAGAAGGTTATTGGTCAGCTATAAAATCTTTTGTAGGGAGGGGGAAACGACGGATTTAGGCACTACAGAGTCACTTAGATGAATATACATGGAGGCGTAGTGTACCCGATACATATTGCCCGTTTAAGTGTTTTCTTAAACGTGTTGGGCAAATGTATCGTCCAAAATTTTTTAGTTAATTTCAGATTAGGATGGGGAAGGGGATGTGTGTATGTGTATGTGGTGTGTGTGTGTGTATGTGTGTGTGTGTGTGTGTGTGTGTGTTTTCGTATTGTTGTGCTTCTTGTGTATATGGGTATGTGATTTTTTTTATGTCTTTCTAGGCGAGGTTTGGTTTTTTTGCGGTAGATTCAGATTTTACTTTTTTTCTTTTATTGCACTTGTCTATTTGACGTATTTCATTGTTCTGTTACACCGTTACGCATGTTTCCGTCAATTGCAGTACGTAAAACAAATTTTGCTGCTATTGCTCTTCTTCCCTTTCCCAGCACTGCTCTCATTACAATTTTTTCGAGTCTATACTAGCACTACTCAAGGCGAAAAGACGGACGTACGTAAAATTTGTATCCCGTACTTTAGTTGACGTATACAGGTCAACAGAAGGACGGCATACTCGTGCTAGCTATACTAAAAGAGCGACATATATAATAGTGAAGTGATTTTCCTATCTATGTCAACTGAAGAACAGGAAACAAACGTTATGTATGTTGCTATTTTTCGCCTTCGCTAGCACTAGTATCCTAGTCTTCAGTTGACCTACAAAGGTCAGATGAAGTACAGGGCAGACACGTCATAAATGTCGTTATTTCTCAGTCGCTAGACTAGTATCCCATTCTTCTATTTATTATACAGCACAACTGAAGAATTTGATACAAATTTAACTGCTATTGGTTTTTTTGTCGTAGTTAGCAAAAAAAGACAAAAAACTGGTGTCCTGTACCACTATACTTATAGCTCAACTGAAGTATGGGTTGCAAATTTTGTGTCTGTCTTTTTTCTTCGCCTTCGCGTAGTTGAAGTGATGTACCGGTTTTCAGTGTTACGTCCTTCGATTTCCTCGTTTTCGTTAGCAATAGTATCAGATTCTTCAGTTGATCTATGCAGGTCAACTGAAGTATGGGATACAAATATTATGTATGTAGATCTTTTCTCTTTCGATAGTAGTACTATCTACGTAAGAACAGAATGCAAGTAATAGCTTAGGTGAAAGAAACAACTCCTGTAAAAAACTTCCTGGCAGATTAAAACTGTGTGCCCGATCGAGACACGAACTCGAGACCTTTGCCTTTCGCGGGCAAGTGCTCTACCATCTGAGCTACCGAAGCACGACTCACGCCCGGTCCTCATAGCCTTACTTCGGCCAGTATCTCGTCTCCTACCTTCCAAACTTTACAGAAGCTCTCCTGCGAACCTTGCAGAACTAGCACTCCTGAAAGAAAGGATACTGCGGAGACATGGCTTAGCCACAGCCTGGGGGATGTTTCCAGAATGAGATTTTTCACTCTGCAGCGGAGTGTGCGCTGATATGAAACTAAGCCATGTCTCCGCAGTATCCTTTCTTTCAGGAGTGCTAGTTCTGCAAGGTTCGCAGGAGAGCGTCTGTAAAGTTTGGAAAGTAGGAGACGAGATACTGGCCGAAGTAAGGCTGTGAGGACCGGGCGTGAGTCGTGCTTCGGTATCTCAGATGGTAGACCACTTGCCCACGAAAGGGAAAGGTCCCAAATTCGAGTCTCGGTCGGGCACACAGTTTTAATCTGCCAGGAAGTTTCATATCAGCTCACACTCCGCTGCAGAGTGAAAATCTCATTCTGGAAACACCTGTAAAATTTGTATACCGTACTTCACTTGACCTATACAGCTCAATTGAAGAAAAGGATACTAATGGTAACGAAAACGAAGAAATCGACGTACGTTAAATTTGTATCCCGTACTGCAGTTAGCCTATACAGCTCGAATGAAGTTCGAGATACAACTCATATATATGTCAACTGAGGTACTCTATGGTACAGCTACTTTTATCCCTTATATATTCTTCATTGTTACAGAAGTGCTAGGACACAAACAAGCGATATCCTTATTATTAAGGTCTAAATATTACTCGCCTTGATATATGTCTACCATATTTCTTCTCTCCTGGATTTATCTGTTTCTGAACACTCCTCACAGCTGTTAAGTCTGTGTAATAAATGATCTGTGAAAAATTCTGACGTCACTGGTCAAAGCGGACAGGTTGTATCCCGTTCTTTAGTAGTCCCCGAAAGTCGATAGCAGTTCCTGTCGGATGCAGTATTTCGTGTGACAAGATGTGACGACATATACGCGGGAAGTGTTGTGAAACAAGTGTTACACTAGGTTCTTCGCATTCTTCTACGTGCGGATGGCTGTCGCGCAAGCTGCTATACCAGCCAGAATGCAGTCTCTGGATTTCTAGTTGAAGACGCCGCCCGCGCCGTATTTATACGACTCCAAGACATGCCATCTAACAAATAACAACACATTTATGTAGATACAACTTTCCAGACCTATATCAACATAAACGTTCCTACAATAAATCGTTATTACACCATAATTACCTTGCATCATGTTACCCGATTACGCTGGTCTGTAAAGTGTCCTGAGGCAGGAAATATTTTCGTAGCGCTACGCACTGAACAATTTCAGCTTATTCTTTTACTCTATCCCTGCCACTGAGTCCCTTTAGAGGTCGCACCCCGTCTATGGAATGTTTATGAGAATGCTACGTCATCATGCATAGTGCACGTACTTTTTTATAACTACAAGGCCCAAGCGCTGTCACCAAAACCATATCTTCTAACCCTTTTCGTTCACTCTTACTGACTGAGTTGAATGTATTACTGGTTAATCCTGGTTTTGCTCATTTCCAACGCGTACTTCTACTCAGTTTTCTAATGAATAACGCTTTAATCACAGAGTCCGCGTGATTTTTATTTGTGCCAGTTTCCATACAAATGCACAGTTAATCTTCATGTCCGAATCAAGTGCTGCAAAAACTATTATGTCCAAGAGGGTGAGGTTGTAGCATACGCAACGTCCCCAGTCAAATAGTAACACATATCTGGGTTTTATATGATCTTGTCCTTGTTAACTAACTCCATCAATGCTTTCAGTATAGTATTTAGTCCTTGTGTCTTTTTATATGAGTTGGGATCATTGTTCAATAAGGAGTTACCTGCAGCAGTTGTTCTTATTTTTTACTAATCATCATATAATTTCTTTCTTTCTCGTTCCATTAACCAAATGGTTAGGTCTTTCGGACACTGATACAGGTGTCCCCTGACTGCAAACAGCTTACTAGACCTCACGTAACTTTCAGCTTCAAGGACGACATCATATGTTACCTCTACATAAATAACGATAACTCTTTAAGTATTTCTGGTTGTAAACTGTTCCACACAGTGCAATCAATTCAGATGGAACGTAGCTGCACCATTTAGTGCACATATCTTCATATCTGTCAGTAGTATTACCTGCTTCCACGTATCATATTATCATGTTTCATGCATCTGCTTTCACGTGATATAATTGTGTGTCCATTAGTTAATTATCTATGTAGCGATTTCCGTTTCTGCCACACCGGTTCGTCTTAAAATATGTTATGGCCTAGCGGATCTCGGCCAATGGCCGGCCAGAGTGGCCGAGCGGTTAAAGGTGCTACAGTCTGGAACCGCACGACCGCTACGGTTGCAGGTTCGAATCCTGCCTCGGGCATGGATGTGTGTGATGTCCTTAGGTTAGTTAGGTTTAAGTAGTTCTAAGTTCTAGTGGACTTATGACCACAGCAGTTGAGTCCCATAGTGCTCAGAGCCATTTGAACCTCGGCCAATGTGATTTGAAGGCGTCTGTGTGGACAGCATCGAAATACAGGTTTGAAGATGAACAAAGATTTATATTCTGTTCTGGCTTTCGCTCCGTCACTTCTTGTGCGCATTGTGGTATGGGAAGAGATGTGGCTGCTCTGAAAAGTATTTGGAAAGAAGGAGAATTGTGTATGACTGAAGCATGGATTTGTACGTGTGAGATTCAAATTTTCAAATGTGTGTGAATTCCTGAGGGACTTAAGTGCTGCGGTCATCTGTCCCTAGACATACACAGCGCTTAAACTAATTTATGCTAAGAACAACATACACACCCATGCCCGAGGGAGGACTCGAACCTCTGGCGGGAGTGGCCGCGCAATCCGTCACACGGCGCTGTCTAACCGTGCCTCCACTCCGCGCGGCGTGTGGGGTTACGATGAGGATTGTGCACACAATGCAAACTTTGCAAGCGATACTGAAATTAGGAGTTCCTGTCTACACGGAGGTGGTATTAGAAACAATGTCAACTTGAATTTTAGATTAATGTTGGTTGTTTTCCTTCCCTCTAAACTTTATATTTTATTCGTAATCTAGCTCAATAAATAAGTTCTTCACTCATACAATGCCATTTTTTGTAATTTTCTCTTGTTTCATTAATACGTGGTAAACCTTGCATCTAGACACGTAAGGACATACAAGCCACTTCGAGTAGCCGTTTACAAATTAACATATCGTATTTTCGTGTCTTAATTCACTTATTCTGTAAGAGACAAGCTTTCACCAGGGTATTTCTCGTTTCGCACAAACCAGTTCCTATCATTCTTTCACGTGAAGTTTTGAATCTTGCCACTTACCTAGAACATGTACATTGTTAACCTACAGGCATAGCAGAGTCGTTAAATAACAGTAAATTTGAAACGACAGTTAGTTGCTAGATTGTCACATCTCTTTCGTAGAATATCGTCTTCCATTTTTCATTGTAGTGTCATCAAAAGTTCTGTATTAGATGTTTTGTACCTGTACACTACTCAGAGTTCCATGGAGTAAAAACGTGATCATATTATTTTTTTATCTTGGAGGTTTTGCTGAAACTCTTCACTTTCTTTGCAGCGTTTCGTTGTTCTACGTATCCTTACTGTGGTAGTACATGAATCAAACTGCGTAATGGCAGTCAGCTAGTATTAACCATCGACGACGCATGTAAATCTCGTACATAGAATTCTTTGAAGATGTCTTGGAAACAGACATTTAACAAATATTTTCAGAAATTCAAACAAACTGCGGAATAATTATGAATTCTGGCACAGTGGATATTCGGAGGAATGAAGAGTTTACTATTTTCATGCTTCATGATTTCCAGTAGCTTGTCTTAGTTAGTATTAACGTATATTGATAGCGAAATCGGGTCAGAGATAATAATTTTAGGGGTGGGAGTGGGAAGGGGGTGGGGGCCAAAACGTTTCTTTGCCGGCTGGGAGGCAATAACGACGAAGCTCTGAGAGTTAACTTCAGTGTATAAATACCGGGACTACACCCCTACACAGCCGCTAGTCACTTGTTCGCTCAACAATTCTGTATTAAAGCTCTATATCTTCACGCTTTGTACTTTAAGAAATCGTAGGTATATGCACCTTAATACCAACTGTTCCTTTTTCCTTTATTCCTAACAACAAGGAAGCTTGAGACAATTAACATAAATAACACAATTAAAAATAAATATTAACAGCAGTATAAACTTCAAGCGTAACCAGCTACTTGATTTTTCGGTACACCGTGTTCTCATAAGTTCCTAATTCTATCGAAATGTATATTTGAGCGCCGATGTTTTTCCACATTTATATTCTTCCTGTAACCTGAAATCTTGGATGGACAAAGCCCTTATCTCAAGTTGGTGAATTTTATAAATGTAACTGTGGTTCACTCAGTAAGTGACGTAACTCTGTGTAAGAATCTCTTACCGTCAGTAGTTTCTGTTTCAGCAGTCTAGCAAACTCTGAAGATCACAAAAATGAATGAAGGTTTCTAATGACGTATGCAGGCAGCAAGAACCAGCAGTTATAGAAAAAGTGGTATGCTTCCTATTAAAAATTTTAAAAGTTCTATTTAGTGCTTGCGTCAGAGTAACTGAATATTTCCGCAGTCACGTGTTTGCTGATAACCGAATGGAATTAGAATTGCACAGAAACTCTGTGCCCTGATAGTATACACTGCCTTTTTTTATTTAATTAGTACTCTGGACAAAACTGATGAGATTACTTTACGCAAAACACGATTTACGGAGTTATCTCTATAAAAATGTTGGCAGATTCGACACACTAGGATAATTTCTCTCACCAACGGATCGCATACGAATGCGACACCAAACCGAGACGAGTTTATACCCAGTGCTAGGTTAAGCATATCAGCGCAGCTCTATTCTGATTGTAAAACATTTTATTCTATACTACTTATTGTTTAGAGGAAGTATCTCTGTATCTTATAAACTGCACTCTACCCTGAAACAGTAGCACTCCTCTACTCGTATGCTATTTTTTAAATGTTACTCATATTCGCAGGCTGTAGGCAAGTCACATTAACAGCTTCTTTGGAATACAGGTTTAATCACTCCAGGAATTACAGGAAAACTAGCAGTTCATTGAAACATTTTCGGCTTAGGAAGCACTACACTCATCAAAGAGGGCATCAGTTAAAAAATCCAGAATGTTTCTCTGGTTTCGTTTCATGTCAGACACGAGACTGCTATTAAAAGTGAAGCAAACAGTAATTTCCTTCACATTCTTCTGTTGTGCATCCATAGAGACAGACTTAGAAGAACAGGGTGTTTCAGTTGATTCGTCCGGTTCCTCAGTACTTTACCATTTACGTAAATGAAAATAGAAACATGAAGAAACTTTTAAATTACTCGTAGCATTACAAAGTTCTTATGTTCAAAAGAACAATCCTATGTTACGATAGTTCATCTTTTACATGCATATCCCTTCAACTTTGGGGTACTCTAGCTCTGAAAGATTTCGGAAGATATTGGGCAGTGCAACTACTTTGACAGAAAAGTATTGAGTGATTCGGTAGAGATAAACTATGGCTATGGATGCTTCTCATCCGTAGCCTAAGTATACCACTGTTTCCTCCAGTTACGAAGCCTGCTAAAAAGTGATTCCGTCGAATACTTTATTTGGAAACTCTTAACACTTTTTAATAAAAGAAACCTTATTAATACTATACGTCTTAATTCTTCATGTCTGTTTTTTTTTTTCTCAACACTCTGGCGACAAACACATCTGTCCTAACGACATAGCCATTTGCTGGAGCCGTCACTGTGGAATTTTTGTTGATGGACCCACAGCGTCACCTTTGCTTCCTCTTCTTCTTCACTATCGAAGTGAAGTTCTAGAAGGTGTTCTTTAATTTCTGTAAATTAATGAGAATCGTAGGAGCCCAAGTTGGTGGACTATCGATGACAGTGATTCCAAGGCGTCAGGTAGTGGATGGCGCAGCGCTCGTGGGTGGTCTGACGTTACCGTTCTGAAGGAGAAAGTACTCCATGCATGGACGAACTGTTGAATAAAGCATGCGGTTTCTAAAACACTGACGTAGTTTCGTTATACACAGCCATGTTACAACCTACAATTCGGAGTCCTCTAGCGACAGAAGGCAGGAAAAACGTACACTTGAAGAATAAAGATGTACAATGTTAGTAAAGTTTGTTTTATTTATAAAGGCTTAAGAGTTTTCTTAGAAAAATATAGGATACGTCACTTTTCAGCATGCCTTTGTACTTAAGTAATTACTGGAGTCTCGTCTGGAGGCCGCCCGGGGTGGCCGTGCGGTTCTAGGCGCTACAATCTGGAGCCGGGTGACCGCTACGGTCGCAGGTTCGAATGCTGCCTCGGTCATGGATGTGTGTGATGTCCTTAGGTTAGTTAGGTTTAATTAGTTCTAAGTTCTAGGCGACTGATGACCTCAGAAGTTAAGTCGCATAATGCTCAGAGCCATTTGAACCATTTCTCGTCTGGAAGAGTCGTAGCCATTTCTGGTTTTCTTTCTTGTGTTGTTTACAAATATGCATGCATTTGCTGGGTTGTTAATACTCGAAATAAAAGAACGCCTGTATCTTCGTAAATATATTTTTTTTTGTATTACTGCTGGCAACCTTTTTGAGACTATTGTACAGTTTTAGGAAACGCCATTCAGAGATTCCAGAGAAGAGGTGAAAATGCGTTGCACGAGGAACGTAAGTTCCACGCTGACTAAATAAGTGGAATAAACAGAAGAGAAGTGTTCATTTATCAGGCGTCAGATCATGAATTTTTCAAATTTTCCACTTCAGAAAGAGTATAGGTAGCATTGAAAATAAGCGCACAGCTCTTCACTCATGTCAGGCAATAATAATGTGAAGAAGGTTGGGAATACCCGTATTTTATGTATTGCACTTGCGAAACCAGACCCGTCGAATCTGAAAGAGTAATTCCTGGCATACTACATGTACGAAATATTCTTCGTATGTCAATTTAAGTGTTCTGTGTTGCAATTACATGATAGTGTCTAGATGGACAATACCGTTCAAACTCCGTACTCTAACATTATGACAGTATACAAATTTTGAAACGTTTTCCATACTGCAGTGTTGAATAATTTGGTCGAGCTACATTGGAAGATGTTGGTCCAATATCAGCTAGTATGTACAGTAACCATTATATTTCAGTGGATATTTGCTTCTTGTTTTGCGTTTTATGAGTGTGTATTGGCCACCTATGAAATTACAAGCTTTTTGAAAGTAGTGAACTGCTGAACGAGATACCAATTAGCCAGAGAAAAATCTACAGTGATCCACGAAAGGATTTCGATGTTATTCCAGTTATGGACCACAATATTTTATTCAAGGTAATTAGTTTCGACATGTGATGACAATCTTCAGATCTATTATAGTCAATGATTGTACCAAGTATATATGCTCAAACTTGGTACGATTATGTACTGTTTGACGTTATACGTTGTATTGCTCCTTTGAATTATTAATCTGATGATGGCAGTAGGTCGGAACACTTAATTAGAAGAAATAAAGTGAGATCCACACAGAAAAAATTGTATATACATTGTTTTATCACATAACATGTTCATACATGGTGACTCGAAGTGATAGAAACGTCATTTGTACTCAGTTCCGAAAATGCTCTTCACAGACTGAAATGAATTACCTGACGCAAAATACTGTGTTCGTAACTGAAGTGCAGAAATTAAGTGTTTCTCTAATAACGATGTCGTTACATACATCAAAATCTTGACATAATACTATTGTCAAAGAAATACATAACCTCAGGGATGTCACAAAGTGGGCTTGTCGGGAGGGTGGGAGGGTGTGGGGTGTAAATAGCTCCATTTGTGTTGCGCTAAGATATCTGCTATCGTCACAGGTTCTTTGTAAAGGTATTGAGACACATGTTTTGCATATCAGACACGAAAATGTAGAGTGTAGTATATTTAATGAACTTTATGGTGCGTAAAATTACTTGTCATAGAGTTTCTAAATATCACGAATTTCGAAATTACATCTAAGATAGTTTGAGAAGCTAATGTCACTATATCGTGGTGCATGCTACACAGGAGCGGTCGTCAAATTGCGGCCCCAATCAAATATTCATGCGAGCCACAATTCTCAGCTGCATTTTATAATATGTATGTAGCCACCAACAGATGAATTCATAAACGTCAATGCGTGATTTTATAAGAATATGCATGTAACAACTAAAAGTCAAATCAAAAATTGTCAAGTAATGTTAAAGAGCTCCGTAAGACTGTAGTTTTCCTGCTCAGCGACAAATAAATATTCTTGTAGTGGGGGTAACAGGCTGTTTTAAGCTGTGCTTAATTTTAGTTAACGCTGGTGAACTCGGCCGTGAGATAAATTAAAATGGATGTTTATCCCACTCATAGTGGAATAAACTGCGCGGCCAGTGTCAAGGTGTGAGATGCGAAAATTTGTGTTTTTCTTACAATTTGTGACTAGTGACGCCCGTGTGCGACTCTTACTAATCAGCTGCTATGGTATTTGAAATGGAAGTACCATCGATTAGTGAAAGCGCATTATAGAGACAGTCATCATCAAAAGACAGTCATCATCAATGTTTGTACCAAGGAATATGATATTAACTATGATTATTGTAATGCAACGCAGTGAGTAGAATAAAAGTGACATTAAAAACGTTTAGTGTACATTAGTGGTCGTGTCTCATATTTTACAAGACCTTTAAATACAAGTAAAAATACAGTTATTAATTAATAATGATCATATTGCACAGACGACACAATCAATTCGTCGCACAAGTACAGTGTCATATATATGGTGGGGCCGCTGAGAGTGGCAGAAATCTGAAACAAACTTTTAACAATAAGGCCGGGAGGTTTAGGTAACTTTTTCTTTCTTCAACAAAAGATTTTTGAGTTTTTCAGTTTTTTTTAATTTCTGGCAGCCTGTTCGTATAGAGTGTCTATAAACTTAAGTACAATATATTAATGAGGCACTACTACATAAAATACAAGAGATATGATAAAATGGAAATATACATGGGTAGTCCATCTCACTCAGCTGTATGGGTGAGATTGACCAGTGTATTGGGAGAGACGCACCACATAAAAATGGCTGTATATGAAGAAAAGACTCAAATAAAATTTCATGTTTTTATTTGAAACATGTTGTAATAAATGCGAAGTTATACTATTAAATATTTTAGTCCAACAAAATTTTATCACTTTATCATAAATCTTGAATGAACATTGGCTTTTCTAAGAAAACGTTGCTGTTATTCAAGTAGTAGCCTGTATTTCTCTCACCACAGCAGTTACACTTGTTACCAAATGTTGAACAATTTTCATGTGATCGTCGCGAACTGGAGACACAGTGAATCGAATCTTCATATTTATTAGTTTGCTAACAGATTTCTCCACATCCAACACAATCATCTTCATCCCATTCATCAAAGTTATTTTCGTAATCTTCTACAATGTATGCATCTGATGAATACGGTGAGCTATTCGCAGCCTTTTTCGTTTTTAGCTTATTCAGTACTTTTTTCTCTTTACTAGTATTTCCCTTTAGTGATGGTTTTGTGCCTTCTTTCCGTTTACTTTCTTTTCCTGATCCTCGCTTTCTGTAGAGTTTCAATATTTTAGCCCTTTGGATACAGTTGCTACCAACCTCTCAAAATTATGGTTTTATCAACAGCAGGAACAGGCGATATACATTCCATAGCTTTTCTCTTTGTTGGCTTAGGGGTATTCAGTTCTGAGATGGTGACCTTTAATGTTTTAGGTTTAGCAGGAGTGGAGTGGGATGTTCTGTCATTGGACGAATTTGACTTGTGAGGATAACTCTGCTCTTTTGATGTGCTTGTGACCAGTAGGTCTTTTGATGAACTTTGAAGTGCGTATGTTGACCTGCATGTGAGACTCTGCTCTTCCATTTTTTGGGACAGACATGTCTTGCAACAGATAAGAGTAGTCTGAGACTGCCGCCATCTTTAGTTATATTTTGTACATGCCTTGATGCTAAATTCAATTGTGCTTCATCTTTCTAAAATTAAAACAAGTGTTCCATCTCCCCGAAATAACACCTGTCCATCTCACCTGAATCTCTAGGAAAAATGGATCACTCCGAATTCTGACTGTAGGTAGCGAACTTGTGGCCATTGTATGCTAGTTTCGTGTCTATGTATTTGTAAAGATCGCATTATAAAAACTTAATCAGTATTGTGTAAACGAAAACAATGCATCTATACTGTGAAAGTTTCCAAACCATGTGTCTTCCAAAACTAACACGAAAATGACAGCAAGGCTTTTGCACCACATTTATACACAAAAGAGCTTCCTCGCAAGTAGTGTGACTCATCTCTCCAGTGGCGTATTTGTGAAATAGCCCTCGCGCTCGCATCCAATGGTCCACCTCTACCGGACATATCCCATCTAGAATACTGGCGGCTCAAAACATACGGATTTAAGTGGGTTACCAATTGACAAAGGGGTCGGCAAATATGCGGCGCAAGACACCGCCCCACAATGTCAGTACTGGCTCTTGATGGAAAAAGTTTGACAACCACTGTGATAGAGGATTTCCATCAACACCCCACTGCGCCACTTCAACAAAAGCTTCCATAGATATATGTGACTCCGCTGGAGACGCTAACGTGCGTGGAAAAGAGACCGAGAATTTCTCGAGGAAATGGGAGCCCCACCCGATTGTACGAACGATGAGATCGGTGCGTGAGGCAGCGACGGCGTCACAGGATTGAGTGGGAGGGAGGCAGGGAGGGAGGCAGGCCGCCTAGCTTGGCGCAGGCGCCTCTCGCCAAGCCATTTCCCCAGCAAGCGAGTCCCGGGATAATCCAATCATCGGGAATTTAATTCCGGCGTCTGCTGCGGCGCCAAGCTCGCGGCTAGCCCGGCGCCGTGACGCATATATATATACTGTACCGTGGTACACGCCTCCAGCCGTCAGGCCCCAGCCACCGTTCTCTGGAGAAGGCCCACTTCGCCTGCGATGCGCGCTGACTGGTTACGTCAGCACCAGGTCGTTACGGAGGCCTGTCCCCACGTCATCGTAGATCTGCAGAAAGTCATGATCTTCCACCGCGATTGATGACAGTTGTTTATTCACAAACAGTCCTAAAATTTCTAGATATTATAACTGACACCGACTAATTTAAAGGCTGAGACTTTTGGAAGCACTGCATTTAAAGTGAAACGATTCCGCAACATAATGAGAAGAAACGGCTGAAGTACTTCAACGAAAAAAAATTCAGTTCATACTGCTGCCAAATCAAAAAGACCACACTGTTGTGAATAAATTCGTTATGAGAAAAGTTTCCTGTGTAAACGCTACTATTACATTCACAGCCTCGGCATGTGAGGAAGTATCTGCAGTCGCATGCTGATCTTCAAAATAATTATTTTTATGTGGAAGACAGGAAAGGAGTTAAAATTCAGCTTAGCGAATAAGCTGGCTTCTCCTAAAAGTAGGGGGCGTTTTCTCATTGTTAATCTCTTTTTTTGCTTGTTTATGCGTATCACCACGATTTACTATGTAATATTTTTATGTTTTTATTTACGTTGCATCATCCACGTTGTACGTTATTTAAACCAATCATCAGAATGAAGCGTTTATTAATAAGTCTGTCGCAGTAGCAATATATATGTTTCGCGACTAGTTTCGAACCAGCTGGTTCATTCTCAAGCCTTGCCTCATGAGTCTGCACTAAAAGTGCCTGATCTTAATGCCAAACATCAAAATAGCAATACATGCTTTATAAAATGTTCGCAAATGATTGTTAAAATCAGTGTTGATTGTGACAATCAACTACAACGTTTTACACTGTATGCATAGCCATTCTGATTTTTTTTTTTTTTTTTTTTTTTTTTTTTTTGTTAAGATAAGGCACGTTCAGTGCAGCCTCAGTAGTCCAGGCATGAGAATGATCCAATTTGTTCGAAACTAGTCGCCAACCGATTGTACTACGACGTTGGTTAAAAAACGCTTCATGAAATATTACAGAAGCTGCTGGTCCTGTGTCAGAGTTACGAAATTGTTTCACTTTATACAATAAACAAATCACAAGAGTTGTATGAAGTGCGCTTATATGATACTGAACTTCGACAAAACAGGACCGTAAAAAAATAGAGCTTAATTCCAAAAATAAATAATTAGAATTAGTTACTGTAAATTAATTATAACACAATTTGAATTAAACTAAGGGTAAATTCCTTTTACAAAATAGATTACTTATTTGTTTAAGCTTATTGTATCAGACTAGTTCTTGTTAACAAACAACAATGTTTGGGAGTATCTTTAACCTTGTTTGACTAATACGCATTTCTCTGAATTCTAGCTAACTTTTCAGTACTTTTCACATGCTTCATAATTAAGCACATAATGTCCTTGGGAATGGTGACAACTTTAACTACACTGCCTGACGAAAATAGTGAAACTTGCTGAAGGGGAAGGGGAAACGAAATGAAACTTCACGGGTTAACAGGGTATGTGATGTTATTTTAGCTGTTACGTAGTCCTGATTTATGGAGAACTTGGCAGCTTGAGCGCTCATGAAGCTGCACCCCCTCTGACAACCATTCGGCTGCAAGGCGTGTAATACGGACTTTGCAGCGTCTCCTGAGGCATTGTGGCCAAAAATGTTCTAACGTATCCTCGATATATCCGTGCTAGCCCCACACGTGATCCATCAGAGACGTATCTGTTGATCTCACTAGCGACATGACTGCCTGACCATCATCCAGAGAGTTCATAGAGACTCGTCCCGTATGAGGATGAGCATTATCCTGTAACACCATGATACTTTTGCATGAGAAATAAACTAAAAAGACGGTGCATGTCCATGAAGTACACTTGTGTCGTCAGAGTTGCTTCCATCCTTCCAGCCGTGTCACCCACACTGTGACGCCAGTAGTAACACGGCTGTGCTTCCCCAAAATGTTGGGTGAATGGGATCTCACCACAGGTTGCCACCATCTCACAGACCATAGACGACATGTGAAGTCGCGCACATCTACGATTCATCGCTGAACACAATGTCCAGCCGTCCAGCATCTATCCATGCTTTCCAGTCCCAGCACCACTCCATACACAGTCGTTTGTGTCGTGATGTTAACGGCAACCTACGTAAGGGACGGTACTTGTCTATTGCAGCTGCCGCTACGCAACTTAAGCAAGGGACAATAATTGTCTAGCTCGGCTGCCTATGGTCTCTGACCAATGGTGAGGGACGTCACAGACTGTTGCAGAGAGCCCGTTATTTGTTCTCGACTGGCAGGTGCAGATGCGTCATGCGTACAACACGGCTGCTCTCTTTTGTGGTGGTTAGATGTGGTAGGCTGGAAGCATGCCGACACGTTTCCATGCAATCCAACATCGGGCACCATCACATCTGAATATCCCACCAAATCTGGATATTGTACTATTCGACCAATCAGCCAAATGGAGAACGACAATGAGGTCAATATCCTACTCTGTCGGCTGCTGAGAACGTCGTCTCGCACGTTCATCTCTTTCTCCTTCACTGTGATCACTCAACACCTGACGCAGTTTACATCCCTTATACAAGGTGTACAACTTTGCTTTCGCCGTTTTTCCCCCAGCATTTGAGGCTTAACAAATTGGTTACACATGTATCATTCAAAGTATTTTCCATCGCTGGCCGCTACATTCTCCAATCTTTCGGGCAGTGTACGAATCCTGCGTCGAAAAAAACGTTCATCTTTTGAAGCGGTCCACGAATCGATCCAATTTGTGACTTCTTCATGAGATCGTAAGTGTTGGTCAGCCAGGACATGCGCCATTGATCTAAACAGTGATAGTCAGAGGGAGCAATGTCTGGAGAATACGGCAGGTGGGTTAGGACATCCCATTTTAACGTTTCTAAGTATAGTGAAATTATTTTTATTCAAGCAATTACAGTATAAAGAAGCAGAGTAGTGTTACCCTCTGAAAGGAATTTAGTTGTGTTGACCATGATATACCAAACGGAAGTGGCTTATCGGAAGTGAAGGTCAGAATTACGTTAATATTTAGACAGTAACAAACAATATTTTACCTATCTACACTGTTCAAAGAATAAAGAAAACGGTCGCCAGCCTAATAAGGCATGAGAATGATTGACATTCTTGTTCAAGAAAATAGGTATGAGTAAGTTTAACGGACAAACACAACCTATACTTTGCCACACGCGAGTGAAATGAACTCTGGCACCTGAATAGAATATGTTCACGTTAAGGTTGGAGCTACCACATCGGAACAAACTATTTGTATAAATATAATAGATAACAAAACACACTATTACCTTGAGGACTTAGTCAAACTGAATGGTCTCACTAACGTTACTGTTAATATTCACTGTAGAATCGTAAATTTGACATAGGTTTAATACTACTTTTCAAACAAATTCCTATCTGACATGAAATATGGATATGGTCCACAGCAAATTTAGTTACTGTGCATAGATTAAGTCTTTCACTAATAAACACCTTGATACTTAGAATGAAAATTAAATGAAATTCACTAACAGATTACTTCTTACTGTCTTTTGAATATAGAAATTATTGTTTTCATAGAATGTGGTCTTTCTATTAATCTTTATCTAGCATGAGCACAATAGACAAACTGTTGATCCTGTTACACGATTAATTTGCACTTTTAATACTGAAGGGGAGCCCAGTATTGTACAGAATTCACTTGAATAGCAAGAGCAACTGAAACTTGCTATAATTTAGTAACTTTGTGCATTTGAACTACTTTCAGTGGAGGGGGGCCCTTAATCTTGACCACTGTAGCAGAGCATACTAAATACACTTTCAGTACACTAAAGAAACAAGCCCTTAACACATATGAACATGTAACCTTCAACAGTATTAGTTCTCAACTCTTACTATAGTAGAACACAACTTGATGTGGTTATAAGACAATAGCTCACCTTTGGTTGATTTTCAACAGACTGCACTGTGATCGTTTACTAAGCAAAACTTTATAAGCCTGTTTTGAGAACTTTCACTTTAGAAGTTGGCAACCAAATTTTAGTAAGCAGTTTTAATAGAAAAATAATTTTCAGAAAGCATTGTTTACTATATTACTCAGTTCTGCTAAAACACTGAGCTTTAATGTTCTTTCAATAACGACACTCGGTAATCACTTTAGCATGTGAAGAACCCTAAGTGGTTGTGTGACTGGGGATAAAAAATCAAGATAGGTATAAGAGTTCGAGTATAAGTTACCTTATATTTGTGCACACTAAAACATCCAATGAGCTGATCCTTCATCATACATTTCTACTCTTCCTTGGTTCCTTTTCAGTGACTGCGCAATGTGGTGGCGATTGCAGGTCGGTAGGTGGATTTGCAAGTAGAATTGCTATACTCTGTCACTTCTTCGTGGCGATGATAGATATCAATTCCAGAATAGTTCCAGCTCTTTACCCATCCATCCGAGGCATTGGAAAGCTGCACGGAAAGCCTCTCTCGGCACCAGCACAATATACAACTTTTACATGAGCATTTGACACTTTGTTAACTCGTACCCGACTGACTCTTTGTTCCACCTTTTCTACCTAGGCCAACCACGATTTGCGCGCGCTACACAGTTCCGTTCCCGAGGGGAATCACAACACCCTTTACATACAAAATAACTAAGAACCCTAAGTGAAGGTCAGCAGTTTACATAACAGAAAACAAACATTTTAAATAAAACAGAAAATTAGGATATATCGGCAGCTCTACAAAAAATTATATAAATAAAATTATTTAATTTTAAAGGTAACCAAAGAGATTATATGACAAAGACAAAATATATAATTTGCTCATATTGCACATATTACAGAGATTACACTTCCTACACTCTAACAGACATCAAAGTTTTTACAAAGAAAGGAGTATAGAATTTTGTGTTGTCGATTCAATCAAACACATTTACAGAAGCTAAACGATGTAACATTAAATAAAACAAATGTCAAAATAAATCAATAGAGCATTAGAGCTGTGGTGTTACAAGGTCATCACCGGACATACGTAATTATTACCATGAATTGCAGCTTATCAGGAGTGGTAGGATTTTTTGAATCAGTGTCTTTCTTGATTAAGTTTCTGAAGGTAACAACGTATCAGTTAAAGTATTAAGTCTAGAATGCAAAAGTCTGTACATATTTACGTATTAAAAGAATGTGGATGTATGTATATATGTATTTATGTATACAATACTGTATGTATATTCCACATTTCCTCGTAAACCACTGTAGCGATTTCAACAGAACTGGGAACACATATAACTTACTGTCTGGAAAGTATCACTGTGGAGATAAGAACCACTTATGTATCGAAGAAGTAGGGATGGAGGTGAAAACGTAACGTTGCTCACGATGCGCAAATAGACAACTTCATTCATCCATGACGGAACGCAGTGACTGACAAGAAACTTTACACATAATTTCAATTCAAACCTTCACGAATTGTTTCCTCTCTAATAACCACCACAATGTAATGAAAGGAGAAAAAGTTTATGGCTGACTAATTTTTCCTTGTTCATCCAGTAGAACTGCCGCATCAATCATGCCATTTTCATTTATTACTTCATTATTTTTAAATATATTCGCGAACATTTTGCAGACAGCATTCACATGCACCACTGACTGTATCAACAAAGTTATATCATTGTACGACACATAGCTCAGGAAATATGACATCATATACATTCGTAGCAAGCATTACCACATAATTGATTACTTCTTTACTACTAAGTCTATTCGCAATAAATTCCACATACAGTGTCCAGATAATTATATCACTGTATGTATCTGCAAAACCATATCACTGTACGACACATAGTTGAGGTGACACTGAGTTGCGTGAAGACGCACTTCAGTGCAATTTTCGAAGCAGGCAGTGGTAACATATGTTTACAAATATATGTGAAATATGTTAAAAAAGTGTGAAGTGAGTGTGTCATGGGCGTAAGTGGGCAAAGCAAAGCACTGAGTAAAGAGCTCGTACTAAGCACCTGTATCTATACATCTAAATTTGGAAATTCACTATCTGGAAAGAAATACTGTGGGGTTAAGAAGCAGCAAGTTCCTATTTGGGTGGGGGAGATAATTTGGAGAGAGAAAAGGGAAGAAGGATACAGACAGACAGAATGGGGAAGGAGGAGGCAAGCAGAGATACAGGAAGGGAGGAGACAGAGAAAGAGGGAGAGTAGGAAATGGACTGAGAAAGGGAAGAGGGGGAGGTGGGCAGAGAGGGAGGAGTGGAAGAGATGCACAGAAGGAGAAAAAGAGATGGAGAGAGACAGGGAGAGAGGTCAGAGAGAGTCAGAGTGAGGGATGGATAGAGAGAGGGGAAAGCAGAAGACATGGACAGATAGAGGAGGGAGGATGATATGGACAACGGGAATGGCGAGGAGGAGGTGAGAGGGGGAGAAGAAGATGGGCAGAGAAAAGAGAGATTAAGAGATGGGCAGGGTGGCGGCGGGTGAAAAGCAAATGGACAGAGTGAGCGGCAGGAGGTGATGAGCAGAGAAGGGGGAGGAGGAAAATGGCATTGTGGGGGGGGGGGGGGGATGGAGGAAGTGGGCAGAGCAGGAGATGGACGAAGATAAGATTGGAATAAATACATATACAGGCAACGCCAGGTACTCAGCCAGTATTTAATAGACAGGGAAGAACAAGTCACCGTGTTTTCTACACAGGTATTGTATTCTGTCGCTCTAGGCATAGGATTTTTGTGGCGCTGTACTGACAGTTGGTGTCGAACTGCGCTGACGACCCCAGCTTGTGACGGGTCTCTTGGTACGTCATGCAGTCTTCCAAGCAATATTCACAGTACTGGAATTTTGCCCCTTAATTATCCCTTGGTCGTTACTGGCTGCTGCAGTACATACTATCAGTCACATTTACTGTAGTAAGTGTCGACTAAGTGCGTGTCCTCCTTATTACATTTGAGGACTCAAGCACACTTCGGTAAAATAATGAAGGAAAACTATGCAAAGTAAGCCGAATAGGTGCTTTTTTATTACATAAATTACAAATATGACAAAATATTGACATATTTTTGCAGTTTACAAAGTATTTTTTGCTAAATTATTCCTCTGGTAACGTTAGTATAAAAATTACAAGGTTTAAACAAACATAAAAATAAGAAACAATACAGTACATGAAGTCATTGAAGGTATTTGTAGCGTACATCCACTAAAAGGTCAGAATACTCACAAATAAATTTACCTTTAAAACCGAGATAAAAACTTGTATCAATAAGTGAAACAGTGTTGTGATGTTAAATTATACCCTTGGAGATATTTCCTAGATGTAGAAAAGTACTCTCATCAACATGTAAACAACATCACAAAATTCGTTAAACGGTATCAAAAAGAATGTTATATATATTATCTTCTCCTGTGTCTTAGTGGAGTGGCTTAGGACACCGGTGGAAAGCCTGACGCTCACGAATTTTTCGCTATCACCCTACCATACTTTCCCCGTTAAATAATGACGATAACTGATTTCGCCGCAAGGATTGAAATCTATTGCAAACAAAATACAGTTACTTACCTTCAACGCAACCTCATAAACCATGAGATACTTCCAGAACTTTTATAAAGATGAAGTAGTCTGATAAAATATCGTAAGGCTAGCTATCTTTGTGACAGTCGTGTACCGGAAGCAGCCGCTCGCTAAATGGTCTCTTGCTTTCTCAGATAAACAGTTCGACATAAAAAGGCGAGACTCTTTATCACGTTCTGCAGCTGTCGCCATCCGCGTTGTTGGCTGCCATTGGCACTGCATTGCGGCTGCCTGAGCCCAGCACTTGAGTAATTTTCGCTGTTTTCATCCGCGGCGTGGCTACGTAGGTCACGGCTCAGCTGATCTACGGCAGCTGAACTGTGGGAACCGCTCTGTCGCCAGATGTTCACCGTTTGCGCGGCTTCACTACGGAGATACCCTCGCCGAATGCCGCAGCAACTAACAGGGAATTGTTTTCGGACCAGCGCCGGCCTCCGACGATACTGAGGACACATCCTTTCGCCGGTGCACGACCTGCGCTGACGTCCGCCGATCTCGAGAATCGTCACTCGGCTGATCTCATTATCGACTCACTGATCACGGCAACCTACAAGCAGTCTAGCATTTTAGTGTAAAATAACGGACTCAAAACACGTACCGGGTTACGCCCCAAGAGACTATTACTGTGTTTGCTTACTGTCTTAGTGACGTACACCGTTCTGGATACCTCGGTTCATATCTAGCGGTGTCGATTCCACGCAGACACGAAAATAAAAATTTACATTGAAGCCTAATTTTGGAATCGATTTAAATCCAAGCGCAAAACAAGCAACTGTGTATTCATTCGTCATATTTATTAACATAGCTTTGGAACAAACTGTCCGTACCATCTCGTACCACGCGTCATGATGCCTTACAGACAAC
The DNA here is from genome assembly GCF_023864275.1 of Schistocerca cancellata. NCBI lineage: Eukaryota > Metazoa > Arthropoda > Insecta > Orthoptera > Acrididae > Schistocerca > Schistocerca cancellata. The sequence continues at coordinate 525,115,784 of NC_064627.1, forward strand.
GTTGTTTCCACCTACAACTATCGATAAAAACAAAACAAAAAATACTTATTTGTGTTGCGTGCTGTTTGTTAGTCGATATATGAGGCATAGGGCTAGGGACGTTCACCCATCCTGTACATATCTCTGTAAGTGCTGACAATAGCTGAGTGTTACTTAGTTTTCGGTTTCCAGACAGTCGCCGATTTTGTGCCAGCAATTGTCACAGTTGAATAACATTCTCCGTCAACACATTTTCTCTTTGGAAAATGTTTAAACCAGTAAAAATTTTATTTTATACTGACTGAATCTGTTCTATACATCACCGTTTTCCGCAGTTTCCAAGCAAACAAGATCTTTTGCTTCCTCGTATTCTGACACAATTTTCCACACTCGCTAGAATCTACTCACCGTAGCATATGTATCTGCTTCAGGTCACAGTGTTCCATGCCTCGTGTAACCTCTCAGCTTGTTTCTACATGTTACATGCTTTCACAGAACATGTTAGCATACACACATGAGACCGGTCACCAGTCATTTTGAGGCGCACCTTGTGTTTCGTATTTAGAGGTAGAGAAACATACATGACTGTAGAATTGTAGTTTGCTTTTTTCTGCACTTTTTATGGAGAGTTTTCACACAGTACCGTTACTGTCTTGTCAACTTGAAAGTGCACATGTATGTTCTTCGGCGGCGCCATATAGCGCATAGCCGTTAATCACGGGCTTCATCATGTGCTGATGCACTCTTCAAGAACTTTGTAGAGAAGAACACGTTGTGGGTGACTAGGTTATCATTTGTTTGCACAAATCGCTCACAAATATATTTCACTATCCAAAGAGGAAGAAGTCTTTGCTATTAACTCATCTGATCCTCGTAACTAAGTCATCTATAAGATGCAACTTACAAAGCTGCAAAACATGCTGCCCATGTAACGTCGAGAAAAAAAAAAAAAAAGGTTTTCTACTATTGAAGTCTGTTGCTACCCTATTGTTAACGAAGGGTTTCTGCCTTGCACAAGAATAATCTGTAACCAATGTAAGACCTATGTCTATGTTCATATCGCCGTCTCTTGTAAAACAGAGTTTCATACGACAAAAAGTTAATGCACGACGTCCCTCTCGGCAATTACAGGAAGTAGTTTTTGTTATTTTAATATTCATTTGTTTAGAGGAAAATCTATTTACCATAATATCCGCAGTATGCGTAAATGATACATTATAAAAATACTAAATGTGTATTCAGGAAACCTCAGTACGCTGACTGATCGCTATTTCAATTTTCGCGTGATGTGTCATCTGAAAAAAATGTTTTACGCTACACTGTATATGTTTCAAATACTCACGATGCATTCTGCTCAAGCACAGTTTTATATCGGATCATGTTTTCACTCGGAAGGGTGGTAACGACTGTAGACGTTTATATGTCGTATTTCATTTCACTGTATAGGAATATAACAGTAAGCCTTTCGCAAAATTAAACAAAATATATAAGTGGACGCTCTTAGGTGACGCAAGATATACAGGGTGTTCGAAAATTCCCCTTACACCCTTGTGAACTCGTAGAGGGGAATGAGTAAATGATATTTTGAATAAGAACCTATGTCGAAAATGTATCGCTTACGTCCTGCGACGGTTTCGCTCAGATGATAAGCTCAGCCATTTCTGTTTGAGAAACTGAATTAGGCTTGATGCGGTACAGCTATTAGCTAACAATTCGAAATGAAACATAACGAAACATCCATTTGTCATTTAAGAACATTTATTTGTATTAACTTTTAACCATAACAAGCACATTTCTTTGTATTAACTCCTAAGCATAACGTCTTTACATTACTCCAAAACAGAAAAGAACCCAGCATACTGTGCGTAAAGAACATTAGTGATGCATTACAACAGTGACTTGATGCGACCACCAAATTTGTTACAGACATTGTACCTTGGAAGCATGTTGTGGTACACACTCTCCTCCCACCAGGTGTCTCTTTAATTTCTAGTGCAGCAGCCAGAAATCCTGCCAACAGATATTCCTCTGTCGAGAGAAGTCTCGTAAATTAAACTACGCATATGGGAAGTGATATCAGGAGATCGTCTGACTTAGTACACGTCATCCTGTCTACCACATTGCACACCAGCACAAACAACTCTGAGCCTTCTCTCTTTCCCTCAACAGGCGTGGACGCGCTACACGTCTGAATGGAAACTGTCGTGGAAAGTAAGCGGCTATTCAAAACAGTACGTACTCACTCCCCTCTACACGCCCTACGAGTTTGTAATGAGAGTTTCCGAACACACTGTATAGAAGACAGCAGGTAACGACTTTTACACAATATTACTTTTAAAAAGAATATTATCTGTCGTTTTCTCCCGATGTGATCCAAATGTAGCTGGTAACTATTCGTTGCCCTTCGTGACATTCTGAAAATATTTAGTTTTGGTGCCAAAATATTGATTTCAGTAAAAGTACACATTTCTTTCATCTAAGCGTTACAGCTTTCTCATTGAACCTATAATGTATCGGTTTATCTAGTACGTATAACTGTTACGCTTCATAGAAATACGACACGGAATCATGTTGTTCATGGCTGCCATGAAATAAAAGCTCCTTCAGAATCAAGTTGTCTGTGATAGACATTATTTCGTGTATTTGATGACAGTGTGAATTTCTTATAAACGTATAGTGATACGTTAAGAAGACTTCCGTGTACCCTAAGTGCATAACTCAACCCTCTACCAGCTTTATACCAGCCCATAACGACCTTCCATTAGTTATAAAAGCTAACACTCTAACGGACTTAACCTTTCTATAACTCATTTACTAGATACAGAAAGCATATTTATGTAATATTGGCGCTTAATTCGTTTCTCTTACTTCTTTTTTTTCTGGGTGATGAAGAGCTCAGCAATATTAAGTCTGATAGTTTTTTAATAGCCTGCCTTGAGTTGGTCACATTTTAATTTAAAATTGTCGAGTAGCACAAAAGACGCTTCGCAAATTCTTGGATATTGTCTCGTTGGTGGTGCTGTTTCTTCCGCTCTCTCTGTTCGTGATATTGTTTTTATTAAACAGTAAAGGGAAAAGTCGTTAAACATGGACGTTCTTGTTGCCTGAATATTTCTCCGGAAAGCTCCGCGTTTCGCAAGTTTATATGCACAGGTTGGGCGTGAATTTTCTTTACTTTGTTACAGCCAAAAGGCGTACAGTTAAAAACTGAGATTTAACGGAGCAAAAGAAACGTAAACAAAAAATGGGAGGTACCGTCGGCTCCTTTAACATCGAAGAAAACTTAGACGCAAAAGTAAAAACTTCTGTGCTCGCGGACTCGTGGGTCTCCATTTATTTTTCGCGGTATAGTTGGTGCCAGTAAGGCCGCTGAGGACGCGTAATATAATTCAGCGTTTATGGCAAAGCAGATGAGACGAGTTTTAAATTTGTTTCCAGCAGGGAGCCGAGAGGTGCAGCGGTAGTAGCAGCACGAGCGCCTCTGACGGCGACGCCTGGAACTGGGGCCTGGAAGGGCCCCTGGGAGACACTTTCACTTGCAAATAGCGGCTGCACCGGAGGCCGTACATGAACAGGGGACGGGGAGGCGATGGCGAGGGCGGAGGAAGCAGAGCCGCTAGTCCGGGACCCAATTAGGCGGAACACCGTTAAGAGTGCTCTGCTCCTCCCTTTTCACAAGCTGGGCGTAAGTGCTGTGTCATTTACTTTCCGTAAGTGTATGTATGTTGCTAGAAATAACAATTTCCGAAAGGACCGCTTAAGTGCTTCTAATTTCATGCAAATGTTCATCGTTAGTAAGCTGAGATTTTGAGGTCCAAAATTGTTACTTATCTATTCTTCCATTCTGAATACAGATAAAACAGGAAACATTTCACTGGCGCCTCTCTGCCAGAGATGGGCCAACTCACTGCTCCACTTAGCAGACAAACCTCTTATCGTGTTTCTAGTTCCGATGGCCCTTGTTTCACGTGCTTTACTCCGTCTTTTTTCCCTGTGTTAACTCGAGTACGTCAGTATCTACTTCTAGAGACTAAAAGCGGTGGCTCGTTTTATTTTTACAGGTTACTATCCCTTGCTGTAGGGGCTGTAATTTTGATATTTTTTTAAACCAGCAAAGTAAAACTGCATCCACCACATCAAGTGGATTTAGTGCTCACGTACTCACACTGACCCGCGAACACTTTCCAGTTTATCATTGGGGGTAATTGAAAATTATTATTACTATTATCGGTACCATGCGTGCAATGATCGTGCCAGGCGCGTGGAATTGAAACTTTATTCTGTCATTAAAGGTGCGAGACCTGCACGACCTTATAGCTACTGTTATAGTTCTACATTATTCTATTGTGAAATTAAGGGTGATTTCACGTAATGAAGGAGAGAATGTAAAGAGTAAAGGACTCATTTATTTAACAGTTGAACATTGAACAATTATAGAATAAAATGAGGGTGGAGGGAGAAAGAATTGTGTTCAGCAGCCTGCCCCAACGTACGTTCATAAGAAGCCACGATACCAGGAGAAAAGGAATTTTAGGAACGATAGCAGTATTGTCAACTGGAGTTCAATTTACTAAGGGGAGGGTTTGCAGGCATGCAACCATCACCACCAGGAATCAGCCAAAGACTAAGAAAGATGCTACTGGGGGTAAATCGCTAGGTAGCCTCCTGCACTAAAGGAATAAAACCAGCAAGACGCCAAAGTATTCATACAGGCGATACTAGATAACTTTGGCTCGCATTCCAACTGCGTTAAAGAAACATGAAGAGGCGACAGACACTCACAACGTGGCATAGGACAAAGGGCACAAGTTTTCAAACTAGGAAGACCTAAATTCTAAGTCAAATTTTGCACAGGAGAACTGAAAGAGCTACTGCCAGACGAAACGAAAAAGTGATCATGAAAGTATACACTTCAGTGCCGAACTGCAAGCTACTGTGACTAACCAACACATCGCGCACACTATGCCTAGCAGCACAAGGAAAACCTACAGTCCTATAACCCGGAAAAATTGCATAAACCGCAATTTAAGGAACTCACATCAGTAAAAATGACCTATAAGTTTCCTTCTGGGCCGCAGGGCGCGAAGCAACAGTGCACGTCGGCACTCATGCTTACCGAAACTTCATCTCCTGGAAGCAGCACCTCCAGCCTCAGGCACGCTCACACTAGAACTGCCTACTGCCCCTTTGTCCACTATCCACCCGCGGAGGGCGGTTGGCGCCTACCCGCGGAAAACGGGCGCGCACCTGAACTGGCCAATCAGAGCGCCGGAATCTCACAGGGAGTCGACCTCGCGACATTAAAATCGTGTAGAAGTAGCAGTTACAAAGTTAGTAAGGCGGGCTGGGGAACTGAGAACAGGAGAAACTTTTGCCACTACTGAACGTTCAAACGACACAACGTGCTACCCTACAGATCGGGAAAAGGATGGGAAACTGGAAGCCATCATGGCTGCTGGGAACACTGTTGCCCTAATTCCTAGCGCCAAGCTCCTCTCACAGATCAGCGTGAGACAAACTGTAAACATCGTCAAATAAATTAGGCAACCCATAGAAATTATTAATAGGGCTTGAATTATTATATTACCGAATACCATAATGCTGGGATTAGAAATATGAAATAAGAGCACTGAATAGTGAATGAAGTGTATGCCTTTCAATACATTCCTGACATACCTCGTATTCCGTACATATTAATTTCCTCAGCACTTCTTGCATTATTGTGGTGTTACGATATGTTGTAGGTGACTTGTCATTCATGTCTGAATTTTTCCTAGTTCCCATACCACTTTCGTATGGAAGTAGCGTATGGCCTTTCAGAAACGCATAGAAAGCTTTCTGATTCCTTACTTCTACTACCAGGGAGTAATCGCTACATTTGTGTGAGATGTACTCTACCCTGCTTTACTTCGATTGCTCACAATTAGGTTAAATATCTCTTCATTGACTATTCTGAAAGTAATATTGTGTCATGAGGTACCGAGGCTTTCGTCTAAGTCGATCGCAGCGAATACGTAATATACAGGCTTAAATTATAAGATCAGAAAAATCCGGATTCGTTAGATCACAGAAATCAGCCGCTGAGCAACTAAATTACGCGATTAATTATTAAAATATCTATATAGAAACTGATACATGAGAGAGTAGACACTATGTATCCTATGATGCTAATCACCAAAATTTAATCCACCGAATAATCAAAACTATTCGAAAGGATGGTGTAACGGCTACAGTTTTCAGGCACTACAAAATAAAATACTTTTTTATCAGCTTGCATCGAACATGATTGCTCGCCTCCACACTGCTGGAGTGCGTGGAGTGATGTGCGCTTGTGTCAGAGTATATACACGCTAAACTTGAGATGAACCTGAAAGAATGTATAAAAGAGTATTAATGCAACATGTGGTGAAAACAGTGTTTGAAATCTGCAGTACTTGAGCACAAAGTAAAATGTGGCTAGGTTAGAGATATAAATAACATAGTACTGCTGGCTAAGGAAGGTAATACTCATAGAAGCAAAGTCTGGGTAACAGTTGAAATACGTAAGGCTCAACGTAATTTTAATAGAGATATATAGCTCCGACATAAAGTAACGAGGGAGGTACACGACAACGCTGAAAAACATGTGCAGTATGCAAAATTATAAGTACATCGCCGAGCAAAAGGTCTTTGAATGGATGCTAGCTAACTTTATCCCGCTAATTGATAACTTACACTCCCCCTCCCTATTTCACATCCACTTTCCACCATATTTTCTGCAGTATGCTTGTGTACTTTCACAATGAGCTAATGGCTGTTTTTAGAGTTTTGTCCTTGGAGTGATCAAGGGCCGTATGTCACTTATATATTACGTTTTTTCCATATTTTAAAAAAATTAAATAGTGAGATGTTTCGCTTATGTTTTAGATCTTTCGGCGACGGATGTATTCTTTATAACTGGAATATTTTTATTTTGGTTTTATTATTTTTCGTAAGGATCTGTTTTAAACGTTCATCGTTTTGACAGTTCATTATGTTTCTTATTTGTAATGCCGGATAGCGCTGCTGTGCTTACTTTTTTCTTTGAATTGCGTTATTAATTCCATTATAACACCCCAATATGTCAGCTGTAAATTCCTATTGTAATGAGGTTTCTATTTTCCATTCCTATTCTTCCAGTTCTTCGTATCTTTATTGCATATACGCTTGTCATCACCAGATTGCATTGGCAGATAGTGCTTTGGCGATCATATTGTTCATCTGTAATATTTGCACCTTTATTACGTGAATATGGTCTTTGTTTTCTGCGTACTGGTTAAGGTAGCCGTATTGGTACTTGTTGATACTATGTAGCATTAAAACTATCTTAAGAACAGTACTACTCGTGCTATTTTGTATTATGTTGTACGTCTGCATGCCACCTCAGTTTTTAGTACTACTCATCCGTTACTATATTCGATTCTCATTGTGTTTTAGATGTAGTTTATAATTTGCCTTTCGACAGTGGTCTACATAGTACACTAGAATGGCCACCATCAGCCTTTTATCAGTGTGCTTGTGGTTGTCACTAATAAAACAGGTAATATTTGTATCTCTGTACAATACTATGTTCGAGCTTGTGTGTCTTCTAAGAACTTGTAATATGTTTCTTGTGTGTCCGTTTATCTTGGTTTTGTAACTCATTTATATTTTATAAATACACTACGGCCCATTAAAATTGCTACACGAAGAAGAAATGCAGATGATAAACGGGTAATCGTTGGACAAATATATTATACTAGAACTGATATGTGATTACATTTTCAGGCCATTTGGGTGCATAGATCCTGAGAAATCAATGCCGCGATCAACCACCTCTGGCCGTATTAACGGCATTGATACGCCTCGGCATTGAGTCAAACAGAGCGTGGATGGCGTGTACAGGTACAGCTGCCCATGCAGCTTCAACACGATACCACAGTTCATCAAGAGTAGTGACTGGCGTATTGTGACGAGCCAGTTGCTCGGCCACCATTGACCAGACCTTTTCAATTGGTGAGAGATCTGGAGAATGTGCTGGCCAGGTCAGCAGTCAAACATTTTCTGTATCCAGAAAGGCCTGTACACGACCTGCAACGTGAGGTCATGCATTATCCTGCTGAAATGTAGGGTTTCGCAGGGATCGAATGAAGAGTAGAGCCACGGGTCGTAAAACATCTGAAATGTAACGTCCACTGTTCAAAGTGTCATCAATGAGAACAAGAGGTGACCGAGACGTGTAACCTATGGCACCCCATACCATCACGCCGGGTGATACGCCAGTATGGCGATGACGAATACACGCTTCCAATGTGCGTTCACCGCCATGTCGCCAAACATGGACGTGACCATCATGATGCTGTAAACAGAAACTGGATTCATCCAAAATAATGACTTTTGCCATTCGTGCACCAAGGTTCGTCGTTGAGTACACCATCGCAGGCGCTCCTGTCTGTGATGCAGCGTCAAGAGTAACCACAGCCATGGTCTCCGAGCTGATAGTCCATGCTGCTGCAAACGTCGTCAAACTGTTCGTGCAGATGGTTGTTGTCTTGCAAGCGTCCGCATCTGTTTACTCAGGGATCGAGACGTGGCTGCACGATCCGTTACAGCCATGCGGATAAGATGCTTGTCATCTCGACTACTAGTGATACGAGGCCGTTGGGATCCAGCACGGCGTTCCGTATTACCCTCCTGAACCCACCGATTCCATATGCAGCCCACAGTCATTGGATCTCGACCAACGATAGCAGCAATGTCGCGATACGATAAACCGCAATCGCGATTGGCTACAATCCGACCTCTATCAAAGTAGAAAACGTGATGGTACGCATTTCTATTCCTTTCACGAGGCATCACAACAACGTTTCATCACGCAACGCCGATCAACTGTTGTTTATGTATGAGAAATCGATTTTTCACACTACACTTATTTAATGAATGTATTGGCTACAGTTTCCCATATCCGTGTCTGCCCGTCATCTTGGATGAAACACCCAGCCACGGTGCAAGATGAACGTAAACAAGTACCATGGAACCACGTGCGTGGTACAAAAGCAATAATGTTTTCGTAAAATTTCCTATTTCTCCTAGTAGAAGCTGTCGGTACTTCCACAATGACAACGGCCATTTTGAGATATCGTTTTAACTATCTATCTTAGTAGGTATTCTTTTTCTCACTTTTGCCCATCAAAATGTCGAGTCACTAAGATATTTTGCTGCCAAAGGTTTAGTCAGAGACTAATGAACTGAAGTGTCGATAAAATGAGATTATAATATTTCACTGCACGTGTGTTACGCCGCATCGAGAGCTGGGGGGGGGGGGGGGGGGAAGGGGGACTTGCGGAGGCATCTAATGAGTGCAACAAGGAATAATGACTACTGATGACGTTGGAAGTCAACGTCGTAGCTCAGCGTCAATATACGAACTTAAAGCCGGTGCCCAATTTGAAAGCGTTATTGTTGCACCTGCTGTAAACAATCGAAGAGCTGCTTCTTTGTCTGTTTGAGCGTGTCTGTGAGATTCTTCATTACAGTTACTCAGTTGTTGACGTGGGTATTTCTCAATAACTTGCAAAACATTTTGAAAAGGAATATTGTGACAGACGAACACTTGTTAGAAGGCAACGCCTTAAAATTAATAAGTTTTTTCATGGTTAGTGTAAAAGTTCCGGGGCAGTACAGGAATTGCTGTGATGTTTGTTTCATTACTTCTGAATACAGTGTGTATGTTGGAGGCGATTAGATTATTAGCGGAATTATAATCAACACGACTCCACCCACAGTAACAATTTTGATCAATAAGATGACCACTAGCCCAAAAGTCACTTGCTTTAATTTTGTAAGCGAATCTGGAAGTAGAGAACTAACTAATAGTAAAGATTAACCTGTGATTAAATAACAGATCTAACGAATCTCAGACTGTACTACCGAACTTCCTTACCACTGAATAGGTAAACTCAGATGAAGAAAATTTGGTAATTTTATACCACCAGCGCAATTTTTATGTCGAAGCATATCTTTGATTGCAGCAAAGATTTAACTTAATGCCTGGCCTAGCGACATCAGTAGCTCAGATTAGTGATCAGTTTTGAAACAGAGGTATATGTCTTTTACATACTTTGGCAGTGAAAAGGTAAAACTTATCCATTTTTGTGGAATCAGTTATGCTGTGCTATCTCTCAAGCGAAGACAAAGCTCGGCCAGCTAGCGGCATTATTAAAAATTAATACTGTCCCAAGTCAGATTAGACAGTATTCAAGTTAAAATTGGAATCGGTTCCCCTTCACTAAGAGAATAAAGTTTGTGGGATAGTTTCGATTATTTTGATTGGGAAGAAAACGCATTGCATTCAATGTATCACATCAAAGATGTAATAAAGCTCCCAGGCATTTACTATAGGTGCATTTAGCGATTATCGCTCGACGGCTGTAAATTTATTGATGGTGATGTGTAAGGTTCTTTGGGAAGGCTGAACAACAGAATAGGGAAATGAAAGGCTCAGGTTAGGTACAATGGTTGTTGGGCAAATGAACTGAAAGAAGATAAGGATTTGTAGTAAGACCAACACAATGTAATATCAACGGCAGCATAAATTGGTATTACGAGAGTGGGCTTAATTAATAACAGGAAAGATGTGTAGATAGGTATCTTCTGTGTTACGTTTGTTCCCCTTAGATTCGACAGTAAATAAACGCTGACTAAAGTAGTTAAGTGTACGAGCCAACGTCACAGGCAGAAATAAAGCGATAGAGGATGTACATCAGGATTTTGAACGGGTAATTCAGTACGTAAAAGGAGATGAAAATCTAACAATCGTGAGGGGCAGCGACCCGGTTCTATGTAATGGAGGAGAAAGGCTACTTGAGTTCTCAAATAAATTTCATAAAGTAATAGAGTAAAGTAAGGGGCTAGACAGGAAAAACATTGTGCAAAGAAGTGGACGTGAAATTAGTAGGGAATGAAGTAATACATTTGAAATTCTTTGAGGCTGGGTACTGGATGGGTCAACAGATAGTTAGTTGAAGAGGAATGGACATCTCTGAAAAGGGCAGTCACAGAAGTTGGAGAGGAAAACATAGTCTCAAGGAAGGTAACTGTGAGGAAACCATTGGTGGCAGAAGAAAAACATCTGCTGATCGACGAGAGCAGGAAGTACAAAAATGTTCAGGGAAAGTCAGGAATACAGATATACAAGTCACTTACGAATGAAGTAAATGGGAGAAGTAGGTTACCTTAGACGCAATGGCTAGATGAAAAATATGAAGTAGTGAAAAATAAATAATTGTTGGAAGGACTGACACAGCTAATCGAAAAGTCAAAACAACATTCCGTAAAATTATAACCAAGGTTAGTAACATTAAGATCGCATTGGGCAGTAGTACTGCTAAATGCAGAGGAGACAGAGGATGTGTGGAAAGAGTACACTGAGGGCCTATATAAGGGGGAGGATTTATCTGATAACGTGGTAGAAGAAGAAACAGGTGTCGATAGGAAGACAAAGAGGATTCACCATTAGAATCAGAATTCAGGAAAATTTTGGAAGATTTAATATCAAATGAAGGCACAAGATATAGATAACATTCCATCAGAATTTCTAAAATCATTGGGGGAAGCAGTCGGCCACGGTGGCCGAGCAGTTCTAGGCGCTTCAGTCTGGAGTCGCGCGACTGTTACTATCTCAGTTTCGAGTCCTGCTTCGGACATGGATGCGTGTGATGTCCTTAGGTTAGTTAGGTTTACGTAGTTCTAGGTTATAGGCGACTGATGACCTTAGATGTTAAGTGCCATAGTGCTCAGAGCCATTTGAACAATTTTAAGCATTAGGGGAAGCGGTAACAACACGATTATTCACGTTGATGTGTAGAATGTGTAAAACTGATGATATACTATCCAACTTTCGGTGAAAACGTCATCCGCATAATTCCCAAGACTGCAAGACCCGACAAGTGAGAGATTTATCGCATAATCGGCTTAACAACTGACGCGTTGCATAATGCATAATAAAACTGATGATCTGTTTGATCACAATCAGTTTGACTTTAAAAAGGTAAAGGGAGCAGAAAGGCAGTTCTGACATTGCAGTTGACAATGAAAATAAGACTGAAGGATGATCAAGACATCATCATAGCATTTGCCGATATGGAAGAGCGTTAGACAGTGTAAAATGGTGCGTGATGTTCGAAAAATTTACCGCTCCGGTCGCAGGTTCGAATCCTGCCTCGGGCATGGATGTGTGTGTGTCCTTAGGTTAGTTAGGTTTAATTAGTTCTAAGTTCTAGGCGACTGATGACCTCAGAAGTTAAGTCCCATAGTGCTCAGAGCCATTTGAACCATTTTTTTTTCGAAAAATTTAGTGACATACGTGTAACCTATAGGGTATGACGGGTAGTATACGATATGTACAAGAACCAAGGGAACAGTAGGAGTGAATAACCAAGAACAAAGAGCACGGATTAAAAAGTTAGGTTTAATTAGTTCTAAGTTCTAGGCGACTGATGACCTCAGAAGTTAAGTCCCATAGTGCTCAGAGCCATTTGAACCATTTTTTTTTTTCGAAAAATTTAGTGACATACGTGTAACCTATAGGGTATGACGGGTAGTATACGATATGTACAAGAACCAAGGCAACAATAGGAGTGAATAACCAAGAACAAAGAGCACGGATTAAAAAGAGTGTCAGGCGGGGATGTAGTCTTTCACCCCTGGTGTGCAATCTATACTTCGAACATAGAATAAAGACGGGTTCAGAAGTGGAATTATCATTCAAGGTGGCAAGATATCAGTCCGCAGCTCGTGGTCTCTGGGTCGCGTTCTCGCTTCCGGAGCACGGGGTCTCGGGTTCGATTCCCGGCGGGGTCAGGGATTTTCACCCGCCTGGTGATGAATGGGAGTTTTTGTTATCCTCATCATTTCATCATCATTCAAGAAAGTGGCGAGATTGGGCTGAGAAAAGGTTGGGAATTTGTTCGGGCGCTGATAACCGCGCAGTTGAGCGCCCCACAAACCAAACATCATCGACAGGATATCAATGTTACTATTTGCCGATGACATTGTTATCCTCTGTGAACGTGAAAAAGAATTGCAGGATCTGTCAAACAGAATGAACGTTCAAATGAGTGCAGATTGTTGATTGGGAGTAAATCGAAGAAACGCGAAAGTAATGATAAGTAGCGGAAATGAGGACAACGAGAAACTTGAGATCATAATTTGTGAACACGAGGAAGGAATTAGGGAATTCTGACGAGATGTCAGCAAAATACCCCTGACAGATGAGGCTAGGGGACATAAACTGCAGACTAGAAGACCTGAAAAGGGCATATCTGGCCAAAAAATGTCTACTAATATCAAACATAGGTTTTAATTTGAGGAAGAAATTTATGAGAATGTACGTATGTAGCAGAGAATTGTAACTTGGTGAGACATGGACTGTGGGAAAACAAGAACAGAAGAGATTAGAAGCTTTTGAGATGTGATGCTACAAAATAATGTTGAAAATGAGATGGACTGATAAGGTAAGGAATGCGAAGGTTTTCCGTAGTATTGACGAGGAAAGTAATATATGGAAAACACCGACAGGAAGGACAAGAAGTGGACTGATCAGGTAAGGAATGACGAGGTTCTCCGCAGAATCGACGAATATAGGATTATATGGAAAACACAGACAAGAAGAAGAGACAGGATGACATAACATCTCTGAAAACATTGGGGACTAGCTCCCATGATACAAAAGGGAGCTGTAGAGGGTAAAAACCTTAGAGTGAGAGAAAGATTAGGTGCGATAAATCAAGCAGATAATTGAGGGCGGAGGATACAATTGCTACTATGAAACGAAAACTTCCGCACAGGAGAGGAATACATAGCGGGCCGCATCATACTAGTCAGAAGACCGGTGACGTTAAAAAAAATTAAAAAAAGCCGAATATTCTGTTCAAGACTCGCAAGAGTAGGAGGTGTCCTGGGAAAAGACCTGGAGTCAGGGGAAGATTCCAGTTCGATTATTTCATGGCAAAACAGAAATTCCGAAACAGATACTGGATTTTAAGGCGTACACACGTGCAAATATAGACACAGAGCACAAGTTAATGATGGTGAAGGTTAGACTGAAGTTAAAGAGAATCGTACAGAAGAATTATTGTGTAACGGAGAGGGATACTTCAGTAAGGAGGGATTATGAGATGCGTTTGAAGTTCACCAACCATCATATAGAAGCAATACGCCTGATGGACCAGAAACCCTGCCGACAGAAAAGCGTGGCCTGCATGCATAGCTCCAAGTCGTCGCTTCCTATGACTTCGACCGCCAGTGAGTGTCATGTCGTTTGTAAGAAAAAAGTTTCTTATTTAGCTAATATCCTGTTATGTTGTGATAAACTTTTCCCATGTGGATTTGGAACGTGTTGTATCTCAGGTATGTCATACATGAGATATATGAACAATGATGTGGATACTGTGAAAAGGAACACCAGAGTTCGCAACTTAGTTGGAGTGGATATCACACAGACGGTCAGTCACTAATCTCGAGCAGCCAAACGTAGGTACAAGGAAGGTAACGGATATCGAAAAACAAGTGATCGTCGGAAGGACTTACTTAGCATATACTGTAGAAACGTGAAAGCCAGCTTCGAATAACTTAAAAGCAAATCTGGTAACATTAAGAGTGCACTGGTATGTTAAACGCAGAGGGGGGAGTGGATACGTGGAAAGAGTACACTGAAAGCCTCAGCGAAGGGGAAGACTTACGGAATCCTATATGAGAGTCAGAAAGTAAAATGTGCAGGTCTTAATATCAAATAACAAGGAAGGAATAGATAATATTGCATCGAAAGAACCAAAATAATTGTGGAAACAAGTATTCATTTTGATTTGTATAATCTGTGAGACTGGCGACGTACCAACAGACTTCGGGAAACGGAAAAAATCACACAAGCAAATCAACGGACAGAAAGGACAGATAAGTGCAAGAACTATCAGAGCCGACCGCTGTGGCCGAGTGGTTCTAGGCGCCTCAGTCCGGAACCACGCTGCTGCTACGGTCGTAGGTTCGAATCGTGCCTCGGGCATGGATGTGTATGATGTCCTTAGATCAGTTAGGTTTAAGTATTTTCTAAGTCTAGCTGACTGATCAACTCAGAGGTTAAGTCTCATTGTGCTTAGAGCCAATTGAAACATTTTTGAACTATCGGACATCAGCTTAACATCTTCGACATCCAAGATGCTGGCAAGAATAATATACAGAAGAATGGAAAAGGAAAGTGAGGACCAGTGTGGACTTCGGGCAACACTGAAAACATAAAGAAATAGGATGACAAGACGTGTTAGGACATCACACTATCACCTCATGGTATCAGAGGATGCTGTAGAAGCTAAAAAGTGTGGGAAGAGACAGAGATTAAAGTACGTTCAACAAATAATTGAGAACGTAGGGTGCAAAAACTTCTGTGATATGAGGAGGTTAGCGCAGGAGAAGATTTCATGGCACATCATTTTAACAGGCTAGGGTTGAAATGGGCCCGCAGGTCATATTAGTTACCATACTAGAAAAATGGCAAGGCAAATGTTACAAGGGCTGAAGATGTTTACCCAGTAGCTCCACTTCTCCAGAAAGTGTTGGAAAATAGACCTTAGAAAATGGCTGCGAAACAGATTTTTAACGGTTTCAACTAGCCGGGGAGTTGAACACAGCAGAGAAGTGGAATGATCGAGTATTGGAAAATATTATACGGAACAATTCAAAGAAAATTACCATGACTGACAACGGCAGCCAAAATGTAGAAACTTATATTTTAGTTAAGCTGATTAGTACTGTCACGTTTACCAATTCGTTTTTGTTTTATGTAAATTCACTTCCAGTTGAAGGATGTACGTTCTTACGGTTGTGTGTAACATTTGTTCTCAATCGATTTTCCATTTAGCCATGAGATCACATATCTTGTAGATGCTATCTTCACTCCAGTGGGAAACTTGCTGTTTCCTCCTTCATTACTCACTCCACGTACAAACTAAATAAAGTAGTTAAAAAAAGTGCAACAGCGACGTTACAATGTGTTTTACTTAATTCTTTTTTGGATTTTACGTTTCGATATGTAAACCAAAGTGAGTACAGGTTCGTGTAAGTAGAATTACATTTGACCCCAAGTGAGTGCAAAACAGTTCTGAATTAATGTAACACGGGTAGAATAACGCTCTGTATGCCTGTTACGCCATGACATGTTAGAAGACACGCAGCGGCTCAACAGCACGGATGGAGATAGGCAGTGCAGATCTCGTTACAAATGCCAAACACATCTTGATGCACAACGTTTAGAATCTCTTTTTTGTCCTTGCAAATACAGATCTGTAGTTGGGAGTTAACGAGAATTTCGCACTGATTTAAGTATATGGCCGATAGAGTCAGCCTTCAGGAATTGTGAAACGAACCCTGTCGTCCAGGACCGGATGCCACAAAGGGCGCAGATTCACCACACGATGCGAAAACTCACAGGCGTCTATTGTCTATTGAGGCCTAAGAGCTGTAGTGTGTGAATGAGACAGACGAGAACCTACGACATAGGGAAACCCAGTGGAAGGCTTTTGTGGCCATGGAGACGTAGCAGTGTTAAATATTACGAACCTAAGATCGGCCATAAAGGGAAACTTTTATGAAAACTATTTAAATCTGTAGTAATGCAGGAAGTTAAGCCACAGTTATTTTAATCTACCATCCTTCATATTAAGTCTTGGTGATCCCAATAAAACTTGAATGCTGATCACATCCATAATAGTTTATCATTTACTGTTAAAGTGAAATTAACAAGTTTTGGAACAAAGACCTGAATGTTAAAATCTGAACGCTTTAGTCGATCTTAACGATCGACATTATATATAGAAGCGTTTCATTAAAATGACAACTCGTCAAATATCAACTTTGTAACTTAATTTGTTTAAAATATATAGTAAATTTAAATTATCAGTATTTTCAGTTGAGCATGAGAATATCATTTCCTCCACACAAAACACATTGAACGATGACAGCTTGACATCTTATTGAATCATTAGGTAATGGAATATTTCTTGTAAAATTTAGTGGGTAATAGTTACTTTTGTTCTTTTACTTATTTATCAGAAAGCACATTAGTGCTACACTACTGGCCGTGACATTCAAATTAAGAAGGAAATTTTATTTGTTTTAAGTAAAGGAATTTAACTGTTATTGTGTAATGGATATTATTGTTACTTTATTTAGAACGTGAAAGTGGTCAAGCTTTGATTATTTAAATATGCTAAAATGTAAAATAGTGTAAAATAAGATGTAGCCAATCAAATCGATGGCTTCAGTAAAGGGAACTGCCCCAGTCAGTTGAGCAAGGATATTCGGCACGCGGGAAACGCTGCCGGGGAGACGTGGCTGGTGAAGACGCGGAAGCGGGCAGTGTGTCTTAGGTAGCTAGGAAGTGAAACGACTTAGAAAATTTCGTATTGTGTGGTATGGGCCTGAACTCTAATTTTTCGCATAGTTAACGTGGTGGAGTATCGAACTTGTAATTCGCGATGAGATTGTGAATGATCGAATTGTGTCACATGGCTGTGCATTCGAGTGTAACAGTAACTCTAAATACGACCACTTTCTCTATTAGTTTGCTTTATGATTAAACTAATCAAATCGCAACTGTGTGGCCTACATCATTTATGGGTCGTTAATTTAGTTCCCGATATTATTATTACTGTTGTTATATGTTACCTTTGTATTTCGCAAACATTCCATCAGCCAGGCAATTTGACCAAAGAGTCACAAGTGTCTAATTTAGGATGTGTAATGCGACTCGTGCGGTTCAACCTTTAGACGAGTTATAGCCAAGACATTTCGACGAAGAGGAACCGCATGTGAGCCCGAATAGCTTTGGAATGTTAGCTTGCGTAGTCAAACCATTATCTTAACAAATCCATATAGATACTGTGCAGAAGTGGCAATGACACATGATTAATCTGCGTTGTACAATACTTATTGCAATTCTGAGTTAAAACCAAAAACAATTTAAGAGGGAAAACTTCCAAATGTTTCGTCAAAACTCTAATGACTCTGTAGCGAATATGTTATTTGCAATACAAGTATGTTAAAAGGTGATGAATGAGCCTATAACACAACATAAATTATCCTAAAGTATTTTTAGAACTATTGTACAATAAAGTTATTGTAAATTATATCTGAGCAATAGTATTGTAAAACTGTAAAATAAGAGAGAATATCGAACTTCTCAATAAACACTGAACGTTGATCCGCAGATTCTATATCAGTTTATTACTGTGGGTTAAATAACTACATTCATGCCACATCCTACTGGAAGGGGATCTGTTCATTGGCTCCAGTTTCAAATAGTTGCCTGGAAATGAAAGACGTTATAAGGAGGGGAAGTTGAGTATCAAAGAATTTTCTGTAGAACGGTCCGAGAATATTATGCCTACTAGTAAATAATTTGCCTGTAGTGAAGATTTTCTCATTGCTAATTAAAATAACATATTTAATAAAACTTGTCAAATAAATTTTTTCTTTTAAATATTTCGATGTATGTTAACACACATGTAAAGGAAGTGTAACATAAACACTTGCATGTCTTGTTTTATGTTATTTCAATGCAGTGTGTATGTAAAAGTGTACATTTTTAATCGGATAGGAGAAACGTAATCTACATAAAACTCAGTAAGATACAACTAACAAAAGAAGAGGAACTGCTGAAGCTGAGATGTTCAGATGGAAGGGACATTTAGTTTTATTTAGTGGAAAACCTTATTATTTTGTCGAAAGGAGGAGGTTTCTGTGTGTAATAATCGGAAGGTGTAACATAGAGTAAGTTTTGTAGTACTTGCAGCCTGAAAATTTACAGATGAGCGAAACAAATAACCTGCCCGGTTGTTACACTGTTACAATGAATCGCCAGATTTCATGAAGAGACAATGATCAGAAATTATCAACGAAATTAGAAGGCCAAGAGAGAAGACCACAAAATACGAGACTCAAATATCAATTTATTGTAAAAAAACCGGCGCAGAAGACAACAGGGTGTTATTTACAAAACGTCAAGGTAAAGACGGTCGCAGACGATTTTCATAATTAGAATATGAATATTTGATACGTCAGCACGGACTGCGTATGAAGGAGATGAGGGCATCATTTAGTGAGACTGAACTACAGAGCTGGTGCTATCCCAGTCACAGAGAGTGACTATTCGACTATTTTCCTGGGCTGTGAATAGATTAATTATTGCGAAATATCTTACTATGAGTAACAAAAAACTAATTAAGGCTGACAGTAAAATATTATTAAATACCACATTACTCCACTAAATCTTTACGTAGTCGTCAGTTGTGTGTAAAAAGATATTCGACTGTATCAGCTTGGCCAGTAAATCGTATCTATATTAATAAAAAACCGTCGTGTCTGTCTGTCTGAACAGGCTACTCTCGGAAACCACTAGATGGATTTTCATGGAGTTTTCACAGGTAACTTGAACGTAGCTTGGAGCATCGTATATGCTTGATTTCATATAAATCGTATCACGAAAGAAAGAAGATAGTGTGACTTCAACTTTTATCCAAATCCCTCAAGTCTATTTGTCTGCTTTAACAAGCTAATCTCCAAAACCAGTAGACGAAAATTTAATGAGGTTCACACAGGTAACTTGAGCTTAGCTTTGGGCAATATACAGGCTTTATTTAATCAAAACTGGAACACGAAAAAGAAAGAATCGTAATTTAAAATTTATCTAAAATCGTCAGCTCAGCATAATAGCTCGGATCACCGCATAGTATACCACAGAAACAAAAGATGGAGGTCTTAGGTTCGTAGTATACCTAAGAAGCAACAGATGTATTTTCGGAAGTATACATCAATGACAGAGTTTAGCACCGTAATATCATCTTTACGAATACAAACTAACAGAGAATTTACTTTGCTAGCCTTTACCGATATACTGATTCTGCTTAGTTTATTAAGGATTTGTCGACATTTCTTTGCTTTTCGCGATAGGTTTAATTTATATTTGACATCTTTCCGATGAAACTTTCTTTTAACACAGTGACGGAACCGTTTCCAAAAGTTTACGTCAGTTACAGAATTACGCCCTGAAATTTTACCTTCACAAACAGAAGATAATAAATTTAATTGTCACTTTGTGTATTAAAAACTTGATGACAGTGCTTTGCTACTTTCAAAAGGTTTTAATTAAGGGAAAATCAATTTATTGAGTTTGATTTGTCATTTGGATTTATACTTATTACGTTTTCATTTTATTTTATTTACGAATAAAAATTCCTAGGAAACAGTTGAGTTTTTCTGAATACAATATGGTTACATGAATTCAGTGACGATCGTCTTGAGGTCTGACTAGCAGTGGCTGGAGAACGTAAAGCTATAACTCGCACTTTGGAAACACCTTGAGAAAAGTAGGTGCGACGTAACTCTGATTGGGAACGCTATGTATTGTCTCGCTCCAGAGAACGCTTCACTCACAGAAGCTTAAATTTACTTCGCTGCGACGTAGCATGATAAAAGATTAATTTCTGATGGGAAGCGGCATATAGAGGCGAGTTTTCTACTCCGAATTCTGCTTATTCCAATTTTCCTTTTCGCTTTAAGTGTCTACAGTTCCTGGTGGGATCACGTTATGTCATGACCACAAACAAAGCACAAGGCCATGTGCTGAGTGCTGTGGGCGTAGATCTTAGTTTCAGTTGCTTTTCGCTCGGCCTGTTCTACGTTTCTCTCTCTCATATAGCTGAAGAAAACAAAAAAAAGGAGAGAGAGAAGTAAAAAAAATGGTTCAAATGGCAGTGAGCACTAGGAGACTCTAGAGGACTTAACATCTGAGGTCATCATTTCCCTAGACTCATAACTACTTAAAACTAACTAACCCAAGGACATCACACACATCCATGCACGAGGCATGATTCGAACCTGCGGTTCAATCCCGTCTCCAGCCATCCTGATTTAGGTTTTCCGTGATTTCCCTAAATCGTTTCAGGCAAATGCCGGGATGTTTCCTTTGAAAGGGCACGGCCGATTTCCTTCCCAATCCTTCCCTAACCCGAGCTTGCGCTCCGTCTCTAATGACCTCGTTGTCGACGGGACGTGAAACACTAACCACCACCATTGAACCTGCGACCGTAGCAGCAGCGCGGTTCCGGACTGAAGCGCCTAAAACCGCTCGGCCACGATGAAGCAAACACTCCCTTCGTTTGTATACCCAATAATACTACCTCAACCGTTGTGTACAAGGAAAATTTATAGGTAAAAAATAAATTCTACATGTACAAGGACTCATGCACAGCTATAAATAAATACCATGACAGGTCAGTTTTTTTCAGCTAGTCGTCATTCTATTTCCTGAAAGTTTAACGGAGTTTGCACAGCAAAACTGTGCACGCGAGTGAAAATTACATTCTGGTAATAATAGGTTGGCGAATAAGCCCGTAACATTTTCATATTCAGTAAACACAACAGATACACGTTAATGAGTCTTTAGGCATTAGTAATATATTCAGATTCACTATTTGCAACAGTCTGCCAACGCTGGGTTAACTTCTCCATTGGACGACTGTAGAAATCAAATAGTTTTGAGGCGCAGAAGTCATAAAGCCATGTTCGGAACGCATTCTCACTCGTGAAGGGTAGTTCCTTGTTCGATAAGGAGTGGAAAAGGTGAAAATGGCTCAAGGTAATGTGAGTAAGGTGGGTGCGAAATGGCTTCCCAACCCTACTCCCGTGCAATGTTTTGTGTCAGTGTAGCAGAAGGCAGCGAGCGTTATCATGGAGTAGCATTACGTGACGCAGTCTTCCTGGTCGTTGTACTTGGATGCGTCTGCAAGACGCCTCAGTTGTTGACGATGTATGTCAGCAGTAATGGCTATACACGGGGAAGCAATACATAGTACACAACGCCGGTGTTCCGCCAGATGCATAGCATTATCTTTTGTGAATGCACGCAGGTCTTTGTGCTGGGAGTTGGTGCTTTGTTTGCGGTCAACCATCCCTTTCTTTTCCTTGTGTTAGCATAAATACAACATTTCTCGTCACCAGTAACGATACAGAATTGGAGTGGTTGTGTTGTTCACGAGCCAACTGATGACGAGCAAGCAGAGCAGCACATACGGCCACGCTCTGACTTTGTGATCTTGTCTTAGAGCACGCGGTACCCATACTCCCGACATCTGAACGTTCCCCACTGCATGGCCGGCCGGTTCTAGGCGCTACAGTCTCGACCGCGCTACCGCTACGATCGCAGGTTCGAATCCTGCCTCGGGCAAGGATGTGTGTGATTTCCTTAGATTAGTTAGGTTTAAGTAGTTCTAAGTTCTAGGGGACTGATGACCTCAGAAGTTAAGTCTCATAGTGCCCAGAGCCATTTGAACCATTTGAACCCACTGTATGAAAATTTCGTACGATAGTAGAATGTTCACAGTTCACCACGTTTGCCAGTTCGCGAATACACTGAGGTGTATCATTGTGGATTAACGCGTATAAACAATATTCATCAAACCCTGAATATCTTCTTGACGGTGGAGCCTTCTTACAAGGGAACCTCCCCATTGCACACCCCTCAGATTTAGTTATAAGTTGGCACAGTGTATAGGCCTTGATAAATTGAACACAGATCAATCGAGAAATCAGGAAGAAGTTGTGTGGAACTATGAAAGAAATAAGCAAAATATACAAACTGAGTAGTCCATGTGTAAGATAGGCAACATCAAGGACAATGCGAGCTCAGGAGCGCTGTGGTCCCGTGGTTAGCGTGAGCAGTTGCGAACCGAGAGGTCCTTGGTTCAAGTATTCCCACGACTGAAAAGTTTACTTTTTTATTTTCAGACAATTATTATCTGTCCGTCCGTTCGTCCGATGGATTTGACAATCTACACACGAAAAAATTTGAAAACTTTAAAAACGTTTTGACAGAGCACAGGGAAAACTGTGCGACTGTGAAACTGCTGCATTCATTCGTTGCAGTTTATGTGACAAACTTATGTTTTCATCACTTTTTTGGGAGTGATTATCACATCCACAAGAAAACCTAAATCGGGCAAGGTAGAAGAATCTTTTTACCCATTCGCCAAGTGTACAAGTTAGGTGGGTCGACAACGTATTCCTGTCATGTGACGCACATACCGTCACCAGTGTCGTATAGAATATATCAGACGTGTTTTCCTGTGGAGGAATCGGTTGACCTATGATCTTGCGATCAAATGTTTTCGGTTCCCATTGGAGAGGCACGTCCTTTCTTCTATAATCGCACGGTTTTGCGGTGAGGTCGCAAAACACAGACACTAAACTTATTACAGTGAACAGAGACGTCAATGAACGAACGGACAGATCATAACTTTGCGAAAATAAAGAAAGTAAACTTTTCACTCGAGGGAAGACTTGAACTAAGGACCTCTCGTTTCGCAGTTGCTCACTGCTAACCACGGGACCACAGCGCTCCTTAGCTCATACTATCCTTGATGTTGCCTATCTTGCACATGGGCTAGTCAGTTTGTATATTTTGCTTATTTTTTCATAGTTCCACACAACTTCTTCGTGTTTTCTCGATTTATCTGTGTTCAGTTTTTCAAGGCCTATCCACTGTTCTAACTTAAAACTAAATCTGAGGGGGGTGCGATGGGGAGGTTCCCTTGTTAGTGTCAAAATGAACAAATGGCTCTGAGCACTATGGGACTTAACTTCTGAGGTCATCAGTCCCCTATAACCTTATAACTACTTAAACCTAACGAACCTAAGGACATCACACGCATCCATGCCCGAGGCATGATTCGAACCTGCGACCGGAGCAGTCACGCGGTTCCAGACTGAAGTGCCTAGAACCGCTCAGCCACACCGGGCGGCTCAAAATGATCCTCCTCAAAACTACAAAGTCATTTTCTTGCCGTCCAACGTCCAATGTCATTATCCCCACACACGGTGCCAGTGTTTGTGGCCGCCTCCACTGCTGTCAGCCCCCTATTGAACTTGAAAAATTATAGAAGTCATGAATTTTCCAATTTTTCCATTTGGCATTCCATTTACTACGGCCCACAGCCCCAGTCACCATCTCCAAACGATAAAATAACAACACGTAAATTCAAGTAGTCAGAATGAACTAAAACTTAAAAAAATGACAATCGATAAATAAATCGGTAGCAACCGGAATACCAACACGCAAAACATAACCGCTATGCACCAAGTTAATAGTTTCTGCTTAAAAGAAAAGATCAGTAGTATACTCACTACAAGTAATCCCAGAGGTGATGAGGGAGACTCAGATATCAATAGTCTTTCAGCTGACAGGATAAGGACCAACAGTACAATATCGTTGAGACAAAAATGGGAATATTTGGGAGGCTATTAGCGATTGTAAAGGCAGAGATGTGTAAAATTTAATTATTAATCTATGTACAGTTAGATGTTAATCATTCCGTACACGTATGAAGATGTGTCTAGCCGACTGATTACAGCACGAACAGGGCAGCAGAATCAGTGGCTCATTTAAGGTAGAGAAGGCTGCGCCATACTGGCACCTACAAGGGCGCCACTGGATGCAAGCAGCTGTCTCTGTATTATGCATTGCCATAACCGCAGCTGCTGACGAAGTAGTGGCTCCCCTTAGGTACGGCAAGAGCACGTGCGCGGCTAATGAGCTGCGGAGGCGCAGCCGGCGTTGACAGAGTGCCGCGCTGCCATTAATTAGTCCCGCGCAGCTGCCCGTCTGCCTGCTCTGCGGCTGTGCCTGCTACCGAGGACGACGAGCACGGCACTGCCGAAACGTCTGTTTCCGCCTACGGAAGCTTCCTACTCAAACTAAACATGCTTAGAAAAGCGGTGATTCATTAGAAATGCGCTAACTGAAACTTTACAACTGGACTGCAATAACTAACAGGGAACGCTTTGTCATGTAAGTAATTATTGTATCTTAGGAAAAAAAATTTAATCTTGAATAAGACTACTACGCACTGCAGAGCCAAAAGCGAACAAACGTTAGGACACTATCGTTACTGAATTGTATGAATCTATTTTACTCTTGACGAGAATGACGTAGAGTGATGTTTTATAATTTTTGAGTGGGTGCCACAGTTGTTGTGATGCCACATAGGCTGCTGTAACAAATACATGGTTTAGCCACCAGCTCTTGGAGGTCCACAGAAATGAATATCTATAAATATTTATGAACTGTTTGCCATATTTGCACTGACAAGGAGAACACGGGAGGAACCATAACCCGATTTCTCAGAATCTTCGCTCAGCGGAAGATGAGTCAAAATAATAAAACGCGTGTATCGACTTACCCGTAGATACTCGCCTGTTTCTAAGAAAACAATGTCAATATTTTTTATGTAATTTAGGTGCCATTTAGCGCGCGATAGTGCCAGCCAAAATGGTCGCAAAGTGACAAGCGTCACGGTCTCTCACTTTTGCTACCCGTGTGCGAAACTCGATTATCATTTTTATTTTTATTTATTTATTTATCTTTATCTACCCACGTCCGTAGAAGGTACCTACAGAAGGTTTCTTATTAAGTTAGGCGATACAAGTGCGTTACATAAATTGTAAAATTAGAAACGGGTTTCACAATAAGTGTCATAACTTTATTATGTATGTGAGTGCGGTATTTTCAGGTGTTACAACTTTATGAATTCTCATTACCTTATATTTCAGTATTATATCAATTCTTACATTAATTCTTATACTTTATTCTTGTGTTTATTCTTCAGAAGGATTTGGTGCAGTCTCTTGAGTGATACACATCGTAGATGCATTGGAAACATAGAAATTGCGAGTACCGCGAGTGAAAGCATTTGCGCTACAGCGACATTTTTTCGTATGGCACACACTCGTGAAGGAAACGTATTTAAGACTGCTGAAGATTGCACGCGTTGACAGTAATCTGTCGGCAGCACAACGCATAGTGTATCACTTTACCGAAAACTGGCGATTGTAATTGATTTTGAATCAAGGAACACTGCAGGATTTTCACAGAAAAAAATTTAAAACAAATTTCTCATTAATTTACTGTTTTCTTTTTTTCAATTGATCCACCAGCCGTACAATTACTAGACGAACAACGACAACGTTATTTCAGGGTACAGTAGAAAATATTTGCGAGGTTATCTTCTACAGACACGTGTAGATAAACATAAAAACCAAAATATACATAATAACATGGTTTCGAACACGGCGTGCAAAATTATGGAGCTGCGAGATTACCCACTGTATTATCGCTTAGGGTGTACAGATTAAGTGCCTCTAAAGCTTTGACCGTCGTTTTCTCAGAAACGGTCGCGTATGTATGGCTAAGCCGAGACACGGATTCGCTTGTTTTGACTCCTCTTCCACTGAGCGAAGTTTCTGAGAAGTCGGTTTATGGCACTTGCCGTGTTCTCCTCGTAAGTATATCGCAATTTAATTCCTGCGATCAACTGAAGTGATAAGACGTTAAGAACTTTATATATTTTCTGACCTTGTAAATACTGTACGTTAAAGAGGCGTGACATTGCGCAATCGGAGTTTGTGCATCGTGACTAGTAAAAGTGGCAAGTCTGTGTCTGATTCTGACGAATCAACAGTCAACCTCCGCCACAGTAGCGTGGGACTCACCTTTGGATTAAGGGAAGTTACTGAGAGTGGCATAATCAACAATCTGACGGAAAGTCATGTTCCAAAATGGTTCGGCCTGCGACATATAAAATGGATGTAAAGCCAACAGAACGTGTAGTGCCTGTAAGTCTCCAAGAAAGGCTGACTTTCGTCGTCATGAGGGAGGCATTGTGTTTTCCAGCGAAAATAGAAAATATGAAACTACTTGAGAACATATATCGGCCATTATTGTGGAATAATATACGCATTGTAGCTCAACAACAAATCATGCTTGCCTCTAGTAACGACTTTACGGGAGCAAAGTATCCTCTGAATGTGCACGGAACGTCTTATTGATGTAGTGCAACTGCTACGCTCGGCTCACTCGCTGTCGCCAGATGGCGCTAGTGGTTGTAAATGTAATCATTCTAGCAGGGTGAGACCTTAGGATCAGTTTTATTTATTAACATAGGTAAAACATGTACGTTTAGTTTGTAAATCGTGTAATGACGTTATATATTTGTAAGGTTTACCCTTACAACAAGAGAACTTTTGAAAAGAGTAGTATTATACAAATTTATAGGGAAGTTACTAATTGCACATTGTTGGCAGTAGTGTTTTTAGTGGGAAATAAGTATTAAAATGTATTGAGACATTAAAATGGTCTGCTCTGAGCTACATTAGTGTGATCTAGCAGAAGGATGAGTGATTCAGTGTAGACAGCCTGATCAATGTTCACGACTGCATTTACACGTGCTCAGATACGTAATGTCAATGACGCCAATGCCAGTAGTTGGGGGTGTGATACGGGTCTAAGTTCGTAGTAAATTCTAGATGTGACTATTGTATGATAGCTACAAACAGTGACAAGGACAACAAGTTAATAGAGTTCCAGTCTCTCAAAAACTTTATGTGGGGAATTATAATGAATGTTATTTGTGTTCTGATCTTACATTGCTACTAACAGATGAGAACTTTTTCATATACCGCTGCATCGTGTCTTTGAGTGTGAGGCAGAAGTTAATCAGCGTTATTCTGAAAGAAAAAAAGAATTGCAATGAGTTGCCACAATACGAGTATAAAACGAAGGGTGAACAATCATGACTGGAAGAAAAAGTACTGGAAATAACACGTACTGTTATTGCAGTTGAAGTATAGACCGTTAGTACCCATTAGTATTTTGGTATCTTTAAAATAACTATTAAATTAGGATGAATTGAACAGAAGAGTTCAGTAAACATTGTTTGCTTGTTCATTGTTCGTGACAGAGCTACTTCGTTCATGAGATACTACGTACACTTGTTTTACAAAAGTCTGCTGATTATTTTCGTTGCTACGACTTGTGGATTAGACAAGGCAGTAGTTTTTTATTTAAATAATTCTTTGATGTGACTTCAGTATCGATTTATTATGCGTTAGTGATTCTTGTGTAATGCTGCAAGTGGTCAGACTAGCTCTTGGAAGAAGGGTATGTGATTATGCTGGAAACTTTAAACTGACAATTGTTCTTTTGACTTTCAGAGCACACGAATTGAGGATATATTCTGATTTAAGTTAGCAGTACTAGAACATTAATTATTCTAGTTCTTGTAGTGGTTATGAAGTGATGTTAATGCTACATAATCCACTTCACTGTATATGCTTGTGACTATTATCCAACAAAATTTTCTGAATCAGTAACTTATTGTAGTGACGAGTAGAGCCGTTTCCAATCATTGAACGATTACTTATGCTTTACAGAGTTAAAGTATATGTTCTGAATTATCTTTGTAGAGACAGAAGAAAATCTAAATATCTCTTTTCTCATAGTTGACGATAGCTTAAAGACTTGATACCGTTACAACATCCAGTACTTCTATTATTCACAGTTATTAAATTTGAAACAACTACATGTGAGGGCGACGTACACCTTTAATAATTTATAAAAGATCGGATATACCGGCAGCAGTAGAGTACATTACAGCTATGTTATTTCCACAAAATGTTCTAGTTTGGATGATAGAGTGTTTGTAGATGATACTGCTACTCACCGTCAGGTAACGTAATCGCAAGATCGAAACGAATGGCAAAATGATTGACTCCAGGTAGCTGCGTGATGAGGGAAGTAGGTATTCAACATGCCGTCATAACCTGCGAGGTCCCTACTCGAGTACTAAACAAATTCTGTTAAATTTCAGCTGTACATAAATTACACAAATTTAGAACTACTACATTTAAATAAGTTCGAAACATCTTAAAATTTAACCATTACATAGAAAATATTATGGAGAATGCAGTGAACTATTTGTACTTTTAACACTTAAAGGTGGGGATGTATATTTATGTATTATGTGGCAATTGTGTTACACCCTTTCACATGTGTATAAAGCCTACTAATTACCTGTTTATAATTTGTACTTACTTTCCTACTGTATCTTGATAACACACTATACATAATATTTATAAAAACACATTTCAGTATATACACTACTGGCAATTAAAATTGCTACACCAAGAAGAAATGCAGATGATAAACGACTATTCATTGGACAAATATATATTATACTAGAACTGACATGTGATTACATTTTCACGCAGTTTGGGTGCAAAGATCCTGAGAAATCGCTAGCCATAACAACCACCTCTGGCCGTAATAACGGCCTTGATACGCCTGGGCATTGAGTCTAACAGAGCTTGGATAGCGTGTACAGGTACAGCTGCCCATGTAGCTTCAACACGATACCACAGTTCATCACGAGTATTGACTCGCTTATTGTGACGAGCCAGTTGCTCGGCCACCACTGACCAGACGTTTTCAATTGGTGAGACATGTGGAGAATGTGCAGGCCAGGGCAGCAGTCGAACATTTTCTGTATCCAGAAGGCCCGTACAGGACCTGCAACATGCGGTCGTGCATTATCCTGCTGATATGTAGGTTTTCACAGGGATTCAATAAGGGGTAGAGCCACGGATCGTAAAACATCTGAAACGTAACGTCCACTGTTCAAAGTGCCATCAATGCGAACGAGAGATGACCGAGACGTGTAACCAATGGTACGCCATACCATCACGCCGTGTGATACGTCAGTATGAAGATGACGAACACACGCTTCCAATGTGTGTTCACCGCGATGTCGCCAAAAACGAATGCGACCATCATGATGCTGTAAACAGAACCTGGATTAATCCGAAAAAATGACGTTTCGCCATTCGTGCACCCAGGTTCGTCGTTGAGTATACCATCGCAGGCGCTCTTGTCTATAATGCAGCGTCAAGGGTAACCGCAGCCATGGTCTCCGAGCTGATAGTCCATGCTGCTGCAAACGTCGTCGAACTGTTCGTACAGATGGTTGTTGTCTTCTAAACGTCCCTATTTGTTGACTCAGGGATCGAGACGTGGCTGCATGATCCGTTACAGCCATGCGGATAAGATGCTTGTCATCTCGACTGCTAGTGATACGAGGCCGTTGGGAGCCAGCACGGTGGTCCGTATTACCCTCCTGAACCCAACGATTCCATATTCTGCTAACAGTCATTGGATCTCGACCAACGCGAGCAGCAATGACGCGATACGATAAACCGCGTTCGCGATAGGCTGCAATCCGACATTTATCAAAGTCGGAAACGTGATGGCACGCATTTCTCCTCCTCACACGGCGCATCACAACGTTTCACCAGGCAATGCCGGTCAACTGCTGTTTGTGTATGAGAAATCGGTTGTAAACTTTCCTCATGTCAGCACGTTGTATGTGTCGTCAGCTGCGCCAGCCTTGTGTGAATGCTCTGAAAAGCTAAACATTTGCATATCACAGCATCTTCTTCCTGTCGGTTAAATTTCACGTCTGTAGCACGTCATCTTCGTTGTGTAGCAATTTTAATGACCAGTAGTGTTGTTCTTTTATGTAGGTTTATGTGGCAAGATGTCCCAACTGACGTCAACTTCATCTGCAATAATTTGTCAACGTCTTCAACAAGTTACGTGAACGTGGTAGCGTAACACTTAGTCAACGTATCAGGAGGAACCAGGTTACGTCAGACGAGGGAGGAAATTAAGGTTGTTGCTGCTGTTGCAGTTGATCCGCACGTTAGCTTCCGCGCAATGGCACGAGGAAGTGGCAGGAGTCAGGGAAGTGTCCTACTCGTTCTCCATCGATGTAACTTCGTCCCCATCACACCTGCCTCAGTCAAGAGCTGCAGGGAAACGATTATGAGACTCGTGTTAATTTCTGTATACGGGCATTAAGACAGGATAGTCCAGATTTATTACGTATGTTTTTTAATCATGAAGTCACATTTACCAATCATGGCCAGGTAAACCGCTGAAACGTGCTCTATTGGTCTGTTGACACCCCTCGTTGGCTTCCAATTAACGTATACGTATATTGTTGGACAGTAATCCATCACGGAACACCGAATGCGTACAAGTACCGCAGCCTCCTAAGAGACCATCTTCCATGGGTAGAAGACATTCCTCTGCAGACTAGGAGGAACCTGTGGTACCAATATGGTAGCTCTCCAGACCGCAGTGCACGAAGTACTACATCTTCACGAATTGTTTCCATACAGTTGGATCGGAAGCAGAGGACCTGTACGTTGGTAGGCCCATTCCCCGGCATTGACACCGCTAGCCTTGTTTCTGAGAGATAAGCTGAAAGATGCAGTCTACAAACGCATACCAGCTACACCCGATGATGGGCAACGACATATTAGTGCAGCTTGCTCGGATACCTCCGCTGAAATGCTTGCATGTGTGCAGAAGTTGTTTCATACCAGACTGGAATCCTATGTTGCCGTTAGCGGTGGTAATTTTGAACATAACTTGCTATGATCAGCTGTCTCGCTCCTGATCAGAATCCACATAAGAAGAGTATACCGTTGTGTTGTTCCTTAGTATGTGCTACCACAGGTATTGAACATGTGTCTGGGTGGGAACTTTTCCAAATACGATATCTCGTGAACAACTCGCACTAGAATCGTGCAATAAGCACCACTGACATTCTGATTTACCCTACTTTTAGCTTGTTAATGTCAATGGGCATTGTTCAATTTTAAAAAGTGTACATTTGCACAAAAAGTACACTTTCTAAGTATTTTTCTCCTGCCGGCGGTTCGAGTCCTCCCTCGGGCATAGTTGTGTGTGTTGCTTTTAGCTTAAGTTATTTTAAGTAGTGTGTAAGTCTATGGACCGATGACCTCAGCGGTTTGGTCCCTTAGGAATTCACCCACATTTGAACATTTTTGAACCGACACAATATATAGTGTATTTCTCTAATGTTATTATACAGGGTGTTAGGCCTTAAAGGCCTTAAGTGCAGATATTGTGACCACTATTACCTTACTATGTAAACATTTCAGTGATTTTGTTGTTTTGGCTCTGCGTCTGTCTAGCAGCAAACACGTCAAATAATTTACTACCTGGTGTTTTATGCGCTGTCGTAAATGCACTTCTGAGTGGATTATGCATATCGGGATAGACTAACCGTGTGTAGTCCACTTGTCCACTCTTCAACGTCTGATTTTCTGTCTAGGGAAAAATAATCATTAGTGGCTTACTCTTGCCACATGTACTTGGATGTAACTAACACCCTAAAAACAGTGATGTTTCTAGTAGCTACATTTATCGGTCTCTGGACGAAGTAGATACTGATGTAATGTTTTTAAATGCTCTGTCTTCAGCCACCAATAAGAATATCTACACTTATACCCCAGCACCCCGTTGATTAATTTTCTTCTCATTTCTTGGCTATTTTTGATAGTGGTACAAGTCATGCTAACTGTGAAGGCCTTAAGAAACGAGTGGGTCAGATGTCCGCCTCGTGGCCTAATTTCAGCACAGAGTGTCCTTCACAAAGGCTCTAGAGAAGGGTAAGAGGGTCGGGGACAGCAGTGCAGTTCGCGAAAGCAATTGCTATAAGGCCCCGCCCTTCGCCTTGGCAGTCAAAACAGCTTTCTGGCTTGAAGGCAGCTGCCGTTAAAGTCGTTTCAACTCATGTGGGCCTAGCTGTGCATGACAAATTCACTTCCCTGTACGCTGATCTTAGACCGGACCGACATGGCGCCTCTCGGCCAATGTGAGAAAATTCGTTGCCATTTCACTCCAAACCTTGTTATTAAAATAACAAAGCTTTCCTGCTACCGTGCTTAGCTCGAATGGCTCGACCAATGAGTGAAACACGGCCAGCAGCTGAGAACAACCATTTGAAGATGCATTCAATAAGCTAAGCACGGCCAATTTTTTGCAGATTTCGCTTTAATCTAGGTAAATAATACTAAATTTTTGCTGGGCGCTGTGGCAATGGTTGGGTGCCCTCACGTTCATGTAACGTTTTTAGAAAGATCGTGACCTATAGGAGGAGAATTTGTGGTCGTTGTTACAGGGAAGCTGTCTGGGGCACTCGTGGTTGGCGGCGGCTTTTTTCTGACGTCATGTCGGCCGTCTCTATCCGGTGCTGACTGGCACATCCTGGAGCAACACTGGTACATTCTGGTGCACGTTTGCTGAGATTTAAGTAGCTTTCGCGTTCACTTTCTGTGCAGTTCACAATTTGCAGGATTTGCTAGAGGTGCCTGATTAACTGTATTGTTTCGTCAGTCTTTGACTCCATGATGAAACTGAACCTTTAGAGAGTTCAGTGTTTCAGTGTTATAGACGATTTTGTGCTCGTTTTGTTGGAGCAATTTCTCAGTCACCATTACGAAACTTAATGCTCATTTTGTTGGTGTAAAATCTATTCTCTGTCATTTGAATATGGTATTGGTAGAGATTTTAAATCAATAAATTACTTTTTACATTTAGACTTGATTTTAATCTCGGTACTAAATTGTTGTTCTCGGCACTAAACTGTTGCCGTACAACTAGTAGTGGTTGGGCAACCCTATGACTGTTGTTTCTAACTTATTTTCCTCACCAGGATGGTGTTCCATTGAAAATCAGATGCCAACTCATTTCTGTAACTACTAACTATGAAAGCATTTTTATCTGCGACTACGGTTTATGAGCAATGCACTGAGATCCTCATAGATGTGCTGAGGGCAGGCTTGTCCCAGTAGGCCCAGGAACTTAAACAAAACGCTAACTTCTCATATTGATCCTTATCTATGATGTTTCTTCTCTGAGAGTTCGATTTTTTGGCAGTGATAACGGCACATTGAGTCAGTTTTTAGGATATAAAATCAGCTGCAACAATCATTTATGGCCCCCTTTTGGTCTTGCTTGATCATTGTTTAGCAGCTGCACCATCGATAGCGCTATGTGTATTTTATTTTCTTGAATGTGGTCGTGTTTTGGAGGAGCTGGTTTTGAGATGTAACACGTGAAAAATTGTCTTCCTTGCGTTTTATATTTTTGAAGTTTTTCATTTTTACATGAGTTACCGACTATGCACTGAGCGGTGGAGTTTTAAAAACTTCTTTGTTCAAATTCGATAGAGGTATTAGAATGCATTCGAGGGAGGTTGGAAAGATTACCAGGCGAAAGGACTCATTTCTGAAAATTTTGAGGGAGAGCCGTCGAAAGCAGCTGCATTACCTGAAACACGGGAAACTGCATCCATAACCGTACAAGGTGAAAGTAACATTCTTTGAGAAATGGGCAAAACGTAGTCCAGAGCAGACCAGATTTACGAATCGTAGAGAACATTCCTCTCTGGCTCAAACTAATGATAGAAAAGGCAATAGCAGATATAAATAAGGTTTGGCTGAAGCAGACAGAATGAAAGCCGAAGCAGGAAGGAAAGAAGCGCAGTAGAAAGACACCAGAGTATAACTAGACAGATATGTAGGAAAGGAGGACATAAAGCAATTTTGGTAAAATACCGCTGAGCTAGGCAAAAAATTTTATTCCGAATCGAAATCAATGGACGGAAGGATCATTGAAGTTTCTGAAACAATAGAAAGCGCCTTTGTCAGGCTGGTCCCGGTAGGGTAGAGAAGGCGAAAAGTGCTGGCTCTGTAGGAGCAATGTCAGAGGTGATAGAAACGGTACAACATGAAGAAACCAAACAATTTGTCTCCGTCATACGCAATGTAGAACTCCTGAGAAAGAAAACTGAGTGACAGCGAATCGTGGTGCCACTAATATCAGTGGTAGAGAGTAGAATCAGGGGAATTAATGAGCAGAGAGTTCATCAGAATCGGCAAATCAAATTCTGTAACTTTTTCGGTACCAGACAGAATAGTTATAAGAGATTCAGACGCGTCGACGGGGTCTGTGTCCCGTACCAGAATAAAATTCATGGAAAACCCTTCTTCTCCTTGAGTAAATTTCTTCCTGATGCGGCTCGTTGAGAGCTACTAATCGAAATTTGTATGGCGCAATTTAAAGAGAGTTTACCGAACTTTTGGCGAGTCCAGAGGAAATTAGCAATCTTTAGTAGCCACATGAGTCGTGAAGCAATTATGAATTTGTTGCCGATGATAAGAAACTGCTCAACGTTCAAGGAATTTGAATCAGAACTCATTAAATTATAATGTTCAGAGCAGAACAGGTAGCACTTCAGCATTATGAGGACCCCGCCTCTCTCTGCAACATAATTCATATCGTACGCAACATCCTTTGATGACATTTTAAAACGAAAGCAGCATCTTGACCACTCACACAGTAGTGGAGAGTTGATCCAGTTATTTATAAATACCCTGCATGGGGAATATGAGATACCACATTTGCGTTGAGAGGACTGATCTCAAGATTCAGATTAATCTTAATTGACCTTGATACGTCGTATGTTCGAGAAGAGAAGAGTGCATGGGTTGCTACGGAAAGAACACTCTGCTTGAAATTTGGGAGAGAGCACCACTGGCCATCGGTTAAAGAATCAGCGAGGAAAGTGACAGAATCATAGACCCAGGCTGTAGTGACCTGGATCTGACAAGCTCAGGAAAGGATCGAGAACCAGAAGAAACGGCCGACCAGCCGAGGGCGTCGCAGTGAGTCACCTGAGGGTAAGCAGATGGAGAACAGCGAGAGAAAAGACCAACGTTGAAGATGAGACGGAAGAATAATAAATCCACCGAGCAAACCAAGATCGGGAACTTAAGACGTAGCAAATTCAGAAACAAGACAACGATTTGTAGCAAGATTAACACAACGGCACAGAGAAATAACGACTGACTGCAGAACTGCTGGCATTGAAGGGTAGCCGCCGGTGCTGATATTCCTGCTATGCGAGCGTTTCCTCATGGCGGTGTTCCCAGTGGCGACACCAGCACCTGAAGATGTAGCTGCGCTGTCCAATGCCTATCATCAAGTTCCGTAATTTACCAGATCTCTCCTCCTTGAAATAGATATGTAGAGCCGGAAGCGCCCCAACGATGCTTGTGAAGATGAATTGGTGGAACAGGTGGAGTCCCGAAACAGAAAACTGCCGGCTTGTAGGAAGAAAAAAAGAAAACTGGTAGCCTTGCAACATGCTGGGGCGCGGTGGCATGGGCAACGAAGGTGTAGGTGACGATGACCGACAGGCCAGAGATCGCACTGAGAATTTCGCGCTAACATCTGCATCCAAGAGAACAGCTGCTGGTGTGCTAGAACGGAAGATGTACCCATCAATGTACGGGAGCAGGAACGGTAGGATCAGATCCCACCTGCAGCACTGATGCAGTGGGAAGGCGTAGCTTTTTGGTACACTGGTGCTCCAAACCACATGGATTGCAAACTGTTGTAAGGTGCCGGCCATGGCTGAAAACCACCATGGTCAGCATCCACGAGGGTTTCCCTCCACACAAGTGTGCCCACACTGTTGACCCTGCTGAAAGCACCTCGTTTGCAGGTCTACAGTTCTATGTTTCTCTGGGCTGTGGCTTCAGGAGATGGAGTGTACTTGCCTGCCATCCATGGAGGAGCTCTGTGGCTCCTGTTGCAGACAGGTGGGCAGAGCTGCAGTGGTGGAACTGCTCACCACTTCTAACATCTATTGTTTAAGTGTTTGCACCACATGCTCCACTTTGCCATTGGAGGGTGGATGAAGTGGTGAGTTAAACAATTACTTGATGCCATAAAAATGCAGAACCCTTTGAAAGCCATTAGTGTGGGTGCTTTGAGAGTGCCATGCTGACTACATACTGGCAATTAGAATATGAGCCCACGACAATAAGCCTTGTAGAGCCCAAAAAGGGGCCAGCGAAGTCCAGATGAATGTAGTCTCAGGAGCGATGAAAGGTTGGACGGTGGATGAAAGATCGGGGTGGAGCAACGTGGTGCTGGAAACAAGCAGAGCAGCTGTGCACCATGACCTCCACGTCTTTGATCAGTCCTGGCTAAAACACATGTCGCCTTACGAGGGCTTCAACCTGTGACAACCTTACATGCCGACAGTGGGGGAGTTGCTAAACATGTCCAAATGGCTCTGAGCACTATGGGACTTAACATCTATGGTCATCAGTCCCCTAGAACTTAGAACTACTTAAACCTAACTAACCTAAGGACAGCACACAACACCCAGCCATCACGAGGCAGAGAAATTCCCTGACCCCGCCGGGAATCGAACCGCACGACCACGAGATGCGGGCATTGCTAAACATGAGAGCACAGAGTAGGCCAGTTGATGGCACAGTGACTGTTTACCTCTACACCCAGCAAGAGGTCGCTGGAGACGACTGACAGTTAGTGGGAGAGACAAGCCCAGTTCGGGATCGGCGGACTTGGAAAGAGACGTGGCCCATCCAGTGAGTACATAGTGCATCACACCTCGTGAATAATGGCTACATCGTATGTCAGCAGTGATATGTGTAGCTGTAAGAGGAATCCTGTCCGAGTTGATGATGATGATGATGTTTAGTTTGTGGGGCGCTCAACTGCGTGGTTATCAGCGCCCGTACAATTTCCCAACCTTTGCTCAGTCCAATTTCGCCACTTTCCTAGATGATGATGAAATGATGAGGACAACACAAACACCCAGTCATCTCGAGGCAGGTGAAAATCCCTGACCCCGCCGGGAATCGAACCCGGGACCCCGTGCTCGGGAAGCGAGAACGCTACCGCGAGACCACGAGCGCCGGACATCCTGTCCGAGTTGTGTTGCTGAAACAAAAGATTTCCATCCAGTCAAATGCAAGGTGTGGTCCCAATGGTAGCGCATTTGCTTCTTGTGTTGTGGGTTTGTATTTATGGTGTAACTGTAGTAACTGAGAAAAGCGCTCGATAATGGACCCATTGTGCCGTCCCCTTTGGTAGCCGGGAGTATGGCCCAAAGAGTGCTACCAGCTGTCAATAGTCTGTAATGGGACATACTGCGTAAGAAAAACATCTATGGTGCAGCTCAAGGCAGGAAGAGTGACACTTGGAGATTGTCATCAGAAACCCAAAAAAGGCGAAGAGCTGGTTCATCTGCTGCGGGTGGACAGCTTTCCGCCTGAGAAGCGGCCTCAGCCAGAAAGCCATCAAATGCATTCGCAGTTATGAATATTGACATCCATCAATTGTGTAGTGGAATAACGACAGTGAAAATTTTTGCCGGACCGGGACACAAACCTAATTTACCGCTTACCGCGAGCGGTCGCCTGACAGTAAAGCTATCCGGTGAAGCTCCACCACCCCCGAACTTCCATACGTCTCCAGCCATGTATCTGCAACCTGCACTCATACATGCACTGCGGCGGCTACAGCCGTTATGAAACGCATGAAATGTATTCGCAGTTGCGAATATGGACAACCATCAGCTGCATAATGAAATGACAACAATGAAAAATTGTGTCGAATCAGGAATGTACATAATTAATGTACGAATGCATGTTATAGACACTTGGTTGACAGAGATATAGAAGCTTTAGGCTATGGAGAGTGCTCAGATAGCCTTAAGGTTATGTGGCTGCTCATGTTATGAATCTACAACTACATCTACATGTTAACTTACACTCGCCCGCATCTCGTGGTCGTGCGGTAGCGTTCTCGCTTCCCACGCCCGGGTTCCCGGGTTCGATTCCCGGCGGGGTCAGGGAGTTTCTCTGCCTCGTGATGGCTGGGTGTTGTGTGCTGTCCTTAGGTTAGTTAGGTTTAAGTAG
The DNA here is from genome assembly GCF_023864275.1 of Schistocerca cancellata. Classification (NCBI taxonomy): domain Eukaryota; kingdom Metazoa; phylum Arthropoda; class Insecta; order Orthoptera; family Acrididae; genus Schistocerca; species Schistocerca cancellata. The sequence continues at coordinate 525,154,310 of NC_064627.1, forward strand.
TTCTAAGTTCTAGGGGACTTATGACCACAGCAGTTGAGTCCCATAGTGCTCAGAGCCATTTTTTTTTTTTTTTTTTTTGTTAACTTACAATTCACGACCAAGTGCCTTGCAGAGGGTTCATCGAACCAGCTTTAAGATTTTTCTCTGCCGTTCCATGCGAGAAAAACGAACTCTTAAATCTTTCTACTCCAACTCTCATTTCTCTTATTTTATTATGTTACTGATTTCTCCCAAAGTAGGTGGGCGCCAACAAAATATTTTCACACTCTGTCGAGAACGATGGTGTTCGAAATTTCATGAGAAGGTCCTGACGCAGCGTAAAACGTCTTTGTTTTAATGACTGCCACCCCAATTAGTATATCATATCCGGGGAACTTTATCCCTTGTTTCATGATTATAGAAAACGAGTTGCCTTCTTTGAACTTTTTCGATGTCCTCCATCAATGCCTTGCGGATCACACACAACAAAGCAATACTCCAGAAGAGGGTGGACAAGCGTAGTGTAAGCAGTCTCTTTAGTAGATTTATTACATTTTCTCAGTGTTCTACCATTAAATCACAACCTTTGCCTTCCGCACAGCATTGTCTATGTGATCGTTCCTATTTAAGTTATTCGTAATTGTAATTCTTAAGTATTTAGTTGAGTTTACAACCTTTAGATCTGTTATTGTGTAACTGAAATTATTTTTATTACTCATGTGAATGACTTCACACATTTCATTATAAAGAGTCAACTGCCACTAATTTGATTCGTTGTGTGGCCGTCCCAGTCACTTTTCAATTCGTTTTGATCATGTGATGACTTCACAAGAAGGGAGATGACAACGCCAACTGCTAAGAGAGTAAGAGGACTGCACAGATGCCGCGCGGGATTAGCCGAGCGGTGTAGGGCACTGCAGTCATGGACTGTGCGGCTGGTCCCGGCGGAAGTTCGAGTCCTCCCTCGGGCATGGGTGCCTGTGTTTCTCCTTCGGATAGTTTAGATTAAGTAGTGTGTAAGCCTAGGGACTGATGACCTTATCAGTTAAGTCCCATAAGATTTCACACACATTTGAACATATTTGAGTGCACAGATCGTCTCCTAAATCGTTTATGTAGATCAGGGGAACGCCAGATATTACTTCCGTTTTACTCGATGACTTCCCGTCAGTTATTACGGACTGTTACCCTTCTGACAGGAAATCATGAATCCAATCACACAACTGTTAAAGTACTTCACAGGCATGCAATTTAATTAATTTGGGTATGCAATTTAATTAATTTGGGGAGCACGTCAAAATCAGTTTGACGTCCTCTGTCGATTGCACTCAATACTTCGTGAGAAGTGTATATTTCACAATAACTGTATTTTCTGAATCCGCCTTCGCTGTCTGACAGCAGATCGTTTTATTCGAGGTGATTGGTAAATTCATAGAGTACGAGCATATATACCCAAAACCCTACTAGAAATATACGTTTGTGAAATGAGTCTGCAGATCAACGGATTACTCCTATTTCCTTTCTTCGGTATTGGTGTAATTCGTGCAACTTCTCAGTCTTTTGGTACGCATCTTTCTACAAGCGAGCGGCTATATATGATGCCTAATCATGGACCTGTTGTATCAGCAGACAATGAAAGAAGCTGACGGGTATGCAATAAGGACTGGAAGCGCGAAATCCTAGTTCGCTTACGGGTGAAGCACAAATTTTCATTGTCGTCCTTTCGCTATACAGCTGATGTCTCGCGTACGTCGGCCGTCGTAATTTAATATATTATTATTGTTATTATTATTTTTTTATTGTTGCCGACTTACGTGGTGGGCTTTAATAAAAATGATATTTCATTTAATTTTGATTTTACGGTTAAATGCTTTCCTGAAGTTCTCCTTTTTAACAATATTAATCTCAAATTATTTGTTACGTTAATGAATGTTAGACTTGCTGCACCTTAAAACATGAGCATACAAGCTGAACAATGTAATAAACTTTTCATATTAATTTCCTCGGCTAGTCAGTTCACTTTAAAGCAAAACATCTTTAGTTATTAATTATAATTGCGGCCCACACACGCGCGAGAGTATTTTTCTTACCTCCGTTAACCATTGTATTGTAGTCGGAGTCCTGGCTCTGGCTGTCGGCTACGGTACTGAAAATAAGAATTTTAAAGCTACGTATTTCTGCAACTTCGTGCGGCTGTGGAGAAAAATTAATATTATGTTAATAGCGGGCGAGTATTTCGCTTCCGCTAATTTTCATAAGTTAATATCGCCACGTAATGGCGTCGTTGGCTGCATCGGCCGCTGCGATTGTTGAACTGTAAATTACTTGAATGCAGGTTAATTCAAGGAAGGCGGACATGAAATCGGGATCACCTCTTACAAATTAAAAGTGCACAATAATATTCAATTAATATATTATCTGCTTAACTCATACAAATATGCTTACATTTGTCAGCACTCGAAAGATGTTCGTCTATACGCACTCAAGACAAAAGAGGAAGTGAAGTCGACTAAAAAATTAACAAAAGAGCGTATCTTGTCGTCTCTTTAGATCATTTTGTCATAAATTATTTCTTCGCAATCTAAAACTACACAGAGAAATTATAATTTTACGGCTACATGATAAAAATGTATTATTCAATTTTTAATGTCTCTTCTTTATAAATACTGTTTTTTAAGTCTTTTCGTAATATAGCACTGGGGACGCTATGTTGCCCGCCGATATGTTTATGTCATAAAAAATGTTCGTGTTTTTTTTGACATAAATATTTCCTCTTTCACGTCCACAGTGTCCACACGCAGATTTTTCTTTCACGGTCTACATATGTCACATCGTATGTTTACACCGTAGTAATTACTGAGGCGTGTTGCACACAAGGTGTAATACAGATGAAGTTACCTACATAACAATAAAATATACAATTGGTTACGTATACAGTCATGTACAAAAGAAAAGAACATAGAATACAATTAGTTTCATTTTGGCTGCTTCTTTTTAGGGTTTCAACTTTTGCAGTGTTCAAACGTATACAATCACGAGTTAGTCCATAAACTTGAAGTCCCAGGGGTGTCAACTGTTCGCTCCCCATTTGGCGCGGCCGTAGGGAAGCCTGGGGAAAACCTCGGCGGAGCGACAGACTAACTGCTTTGGTCACTTTCACTTAAATGTTTCTGGGATGTCATTGGAGTACAGGATGTGCATATATTACAAACATTTTTTTGTTGCACTATGCAAAGAATGAGGTCATTATAGCAATTGGTTGCGGTGTCGATGATCTACGCCGCAACGTTTAGCTTGCGACGGCGCCGGTTGGTGTGTTCGGTGCTCGGCGTCCGCGGCGGCTGCGGAGAGGTCAATGCCCGCTCGTCGCCAGCGTGTCTCTCGCCGTCGCGGAACGTCAGAATCAGCTGATCGGCTGCACGGTTGGCGATGCGCTTCTGTCTCGCCCAGGCGTGGCGGAGTGGGATGATATTCGCCCCCCGCGCTTGTTGGCAGGAGTCGGCTCTGGTACGTATCTCCGACGTAGTACATGAAACATACACACAACCAACGTAATATTTGTTTCCCGCTGCAGATGGTTACGCTAGTGGGAAAGAAACATTTATTAGTGCGGCAGTTGTTGATAAGTTTTCGCCAGTTTCCGAGTGTCAAGCTAGCACTGTCTTGCAGAATACATGACATGGATCTTCTCCCGTGAATGAAGTTTTGATGCGCCACTGTTTCCATTACACGTCAGTTTTTGTCTTGATAAAATTATTTATGTTTTCGCCGCACTCGCAGGCACTGGTGAGTGTCCCAGTACGAGCTTAGCACAAATATTCGCCATTTCTGCGGTCGCTGTTTTACAACAGTCCACGCATCGCATTCCAATCTCGCATTATTGTACTCACTGAAATTACAGTCTGTCCCAAAAATATTGACTGTGGGTTCACTTCAAGTTAACAGTTCACATTTATAAGCAAATTCACAGTTTTTCGTGCGTAATATTGGCGTTTGGCGTCCTTACCGCCGTTGAACGTTCAATACTAGCACTTCACAGTCCGTATCACAGTTTCACCTTCACAGTTTTTCACACTGCTTAAAGTAACTGTTTCGATTAGTTCACAAACACTAATGTATTTCATTCAGTCTGAACTGGATTTTGGCTAGTGATGGATTTTACCAGTCTCTCGCACTAATTATCTCTTTTCATTTTCCACTTAGAGTGGTACTTGCCTTCAGATTTTTTGACTATACAATTGTATTTCCGTCTCATCTGAGGTAAGTCCCCATGCCATGTCTGCCCACTCATTGCGTACTTGCCCTCCAGAGCCAGGCTCGACTTTACAAAACTTTGCCTCTCGCATTATTGTAGACATTTTATAATCTAGGCCTAGCGTGCAAGTTCCTAGATTAATGTTAGATTTGTGACTTTTGTTTACACTACAAATTCGTGCAAATCTCTGCCTTAGCAGATGGCAATATATTTTAACAGTGCTTAGCGGTAGTCGCGTTTACTGATTTGCTTTGTACCTTGTCCACAACACATGAGGTACCTTGGGTGATGCACACCCTGCACTCATGTTGTTAAGTAAATTATGATTGAGCATATTTCAGGATCGGTATAGACATAAATACATGGAACAACATATACACTATAATATTGAATTTCATAAGTTGCATTACTACTACAGTTCAAAAATATTCATGACACACTAATGAAAAATTCTTTCATCATTACATGCTGTTGAATTTTTTTAAAATATTTTTAAAGCATTTTTAAACATGAAATTTGTAAAATATTCTTAAACCTACGTTCATTTTTTTTCTTCAAAATGCAATTGCTTAGAAATACTATTGTTCCTTAACATCTACAAAATTGAATCGCACTAATCTTGTGTGCCTCATTGTCTTTTAATGTTACACTAAAATCTGAACATTTGCACACAGAAAAAAATACACTCTAAACTTAACCTATTATTCACATACGTAAAAGTGGCTCTACTGAGCGAACGTCTTTAAGTCTTTGTAAGTATTTTCCTTGTTTCATTCGTAATTGCCTCCTTATTTGACCACAGGATAGTGTAGTTTGCGTGACAGAAAGTATCGCGAGGTACCATTTCGATTTTATAGGTGTAGCCCTCGATAACACCGGGTTTTTCCGAAAATACATTCTCATAATATGTAAGTAGCTGTGTCAATTCGTTTTGTTGTGCTTCAGTCAAATGTTCTGACTCCCTGACTTTCATGGCTATCAGTTTCCTTTTTTCCTCTCTGTCTTCAGTAATAAATTATTTATAATATGCTTGTCTTGTACTTAAGTCAGAATATAAATTCATTACCTGTATTCCTTCGAATCTCGACTGAAAGCCCCGGCAATATTTACCGTGCACTTCCCGTGTCCTCAACAACGGCCAAATTACCCGTCTACCCTCATTCATAAGGCGTACTTCCCCGCACAAGAGGTCGATTTTTGCGTCCTTCTGGCGTAAAAATTCCATCCCCATGATGCAAGCAACACCTAATTCTTTAACTACTAGGAACGAGCTTTTGATTGCTTCATTTCCTACCGTAAACTCGACTTGCACCTGGTGCTTTATGATATGAGATTGTGCACCTATTGCACCTGTTACACGACAATTCTTCACTGGCAATACTGGTATTCTATTATTCTGACTCAAGTACTTGTAAAAATTGGCAGTCATGACATTGGCTGAAGCGCCGGTATCGACTATTATCTGTATCGGTGCTCCGTACATATCTGCTTGCAATATAGCCTGCACAACACTTTTGTCGGTTCGGTTACATTTCTGCGGTATGTCTACAAGTTCCTTTTCTATTTTTGTTCCCTCATTGTATCTCAGCCTACAAAGTTTATGGCTGTCATCCGTGAATGTGCCCTCACTACACCGTCCCTCAGCCAACAACGGAGAGCTTATTGTGGCTGTCTTTAGTTTAACGGATGAGCATTAGTGGGTTGACAGTTGTCTGTCACTTCCACTAACCTCACATTGTGGTTCTGGTTGTTGTTGTTGCCACTGTTGGGTTGGCCACCCTGCCTCCCCGATGGTGTAATTTGATATTGTGTATGGCTCTGGCTTTGCGGTGGTCGGTTGTAACTTCCTGACATGTTCTGTGACGGACCTGGGTTGGCGTTCCATTGTGGCGCTGTGTTTTGTTGCCACTGTGGTGTCGGTTCATTACAACCACGCTACTGGTTTCGGTTGTTCCGCCATTGCGGATTGCCGTTACCATTATATCCATTACTCATGCGTCCATCACGATGTCTCTTTCGATTTTGACGATTATAACCGTTGCCGTTATAACCATTGCCATTGTCTGTCCCTCGATTCTGTTGCCGGTGCTCTTGCCTATTCCCGTTACCATTTGGTACTAAGTTACTACCGTTACTGTGGCTGCCATTGTAATCGGCTTTTTGTTGATTACAGCCTGCATGGTTCCACTTGTTTTCGGTTTTCATATCTTCGATCAATAAGTCAACAGAATCCACTACTTCCATGAATTGTTCTATATCGTATTCCGGCACATTGACTAAATGTCTTTTAATTTCACTGGGCAACTTCATTTTTATTAATCTGATTATGTCACGATCGGACATTGGCTCGTCCCAGTACCTGGTTTTGTTTATATACTTTTCGAAATATTTGCCTAACGTTGCCATCTTAAGATTGTACATTTCTGGACTGTACAACTCGTTTCGTAGTATTTCTTGGACGCTATCGGACCAGAATTTTTGCAAGAATGCACCTTCAAACTGTTGCATCGTTAGACATTTTTCGGACACGTCGGTGGCCCACAGTGCCACGTCACCTTGAATAAAGGAGACCAAGAACTGTATTCTTTGTCTTTTTCCGTCCATGTCCTGGGAAACACATTCCTGAAGCCCTTAATAAATACCAAGGGTGGACATTTCGTTTTTCGCTATTGAAGGGTTGGAATGTTCTGTATTTTATTACATTGTCCTCTTTTTTGCACATCTGATTGCTACATTCTGTGACATTCATTACTTCGTGATGTGCGCTGCACGGTATCGCATGTTGTTCGTGCCCGTAATTCACATTAGGTTGCGGTTGCGCACTCGCACCCTGCATACAGTCTGCGTTATTATAGTAGTCAGTACGCGGAGTCGGATTTATCTGTCCGCCACTGTTTACATTGCTTTCCAACACAGACAGTCTCCGCGCGACCTCCTGTTGCCAATTTGGCAACTCCGCTGACACGGGATTTGATCTGTGTTAATTCAGCGTGCAGTGCGGCAGCGCTAGCGTCAATATTTACACTCGCGGCCGCAGTCGCTTGTTCTACAGCTGTTTTTACGTCGCTTTCAATCTTTGCAGATATCTCGCGATCCTTTACTTCTAGCCATTCATTTAATTCTTTTTCTACTTTTTGAGCTTGCACTTCCAAATACGCGTCAATACTTTTCCGTGCATCTATCTCCACATTATCCACGCAGTTGGTTAAAGCCTGTACATTGTCTTCAAGCCTAGCCTGCGATATCTGTAATTTTTGCATCTCGCCGGCTAAGCTTTGCACAAGATCGGGGATTTCTTTGCAAGCGTCCCGCATCTCGGCAAGTTCGCTTTGGATACTATCTAGCTTCGCTTCACTGCGCTGCTCTTGCTCAATGAGCTTTTTCGTTAATTTTTTCTCCTCCTCATGTAGCATCTGAGCCAGTTTTTCGTCTCTTTCCCTATCTCTTTCTTCGAGCCTACGCAAAAATTAAGCAAAAGGGTCTGCAATCGGTGAGCATACTGGTGCCCCGCTTAATCTAGCACTCGATTGGCCCTCCTGCCCAGGCAGTGGAGTTGTTACTCTATTCCCATTCTGCTGCGGAGCGTCATTCACAGTCCACAGATCCTCGCCCCCCGCTCCGGAAATTATGTTACCCGAGGCGGTGGCTTGGGATTCGTTTACGTTTTGCAAATGATCCTCACTTTCCACATCAACAGAATTTTGTTCTTCTGGTACGGATGCTTTAGGTTGTCCTATCTTACCCATACTAAATTCACTTTAAGCCACTGACGAATCTTTAACACTGATACACACACGAATAATTATCCCCTCCAAAATTAAACATATAAATACACAAAACGAATAATTATCCCCTCCAAAAATAAACACATAAATACACAAAACACCGAAGGTATCTCATGTGCATTTGGGTTCGATATTCCGCACAGAGCTACACAGGATGCTTGCACAATAGGTCTTACCTTTATTTTTCTTTCTCGTAATCCCTTTTCTTTTCTACACTTTTTCTTCTCCAGCTCTGCTCAGGGTGTGGTTTTGTTGTTGTACATGTAAAGGAATTCATATAGGCATTAATATTTTACAACAATGAGGCACATACATAATTGCATTCATTACAATAGAGTCAGATTAATAAATTTCGTATTTTCTTTGATAGGACCCCAAAGTTGCGGCGCCAATTTCGCGTACGACGGCCGTCGTAATTTAATATATTATTATTGTTATTATTATTTTTTTATTGTTGCCGACTTACGTGGTGGGCCTTAATAAAAATGATATTTCATTTAATTTTGATTTTACGGTTAAATGCTTTCCTGAAGTTCTCCTTTTCAACAATATTAATCTCAAATTATTTGTTACGTTAATGAATGTTAGACTTGCTGCATCTTAAAACATGAGCATACAAGTTGAACAATGTAATAAACTTTTCATATTAATTTCCTCGGCTAGTCAGGTCACTTTAAAGCAAAACATCTTTAGTTATTAAATATAATTGCGGCCCACACACGCGCGAGAGTATTTTTCTTACCTCCGTTAACCATTGTATTGTAGTCGGAGTCCTAGTTCTGGCTGTCGGCTACGGTACTGAAAATAAGAATTTTAAAACTACGTATTTCTGCAACTTCGTGCGGCTGTGGAGAAAAATTAATATTATGTTAATAGCGGGCGAGTATTTCGCTTCCGCTAATTTTCATAAGTTAATATCGCCACGTAATGGCGTCGTTGGCTGCATCGGCCGCTGCGATTGTTGAACTGTAAATTACTTGAATGCAGGTTAATTCAAGGAAGGCGGACATGAAATCGGGATCACCTCTTACAAATTAAAAGTGCGCAATAATATTCAATTAATATATTATCTGCTTAACTCATACAAATATGCTTACATTTGTCAGCACTCGAAAGATGTTCGTCTATACACACTCAAGACGAAAGAGGAAGTGAACTCGACTAAAAAATTAACAAAAGAGCGTATCTTATCGTCTCTTTAGATCATTTTGTCATAAATTATTTCTTTGCAATCTAAACCTACACAGAGAAATTATAATTTTACGGCTACATGATAAAAATATATTATTCAATTTTTTAATGTCTCTTCTTTATAAATACTGTTTTTTAAGTCTTTTCATAATATAGCACTGGGGAGCAATAGATGGTTGTATGTATTAGCAACGGCGAATACATTTCATGTATTACATAATGATTGTATTAGCTGCAGTGCCTGGTCTGTCGGACACGGATGCAACATTGCATCGCAGTTCTGAACAACGCAGGAACTGGAGTGTCATTAAGCCCGAAGGGGTTGGTTGTCATGAACCTCATCTAACTCTTGCAAACCTGGATTTCCTGACGCAGTAACTCTGTTTGTTGCTAATGATGGTTCAAATGGCTCTGAGCACTATAAGACTTAACAGCTATGGTCATCAGTCCCCTAGAACTTAGAACTACTTAAACCTAACTAACCTAAGGACAGCACACAACACCCAGGCCGGGAATCGAACCCGGGAACCCGGGCGTGGGAAGCGAGAACGCTACCGCACGACCACGAGATGCGGGCGTTGCTGATGATCCTGGCTGTCCGACCTGCCGACGGTGTCACAGACTAGCCAACAGAGGTACAGAGAAAACTGAGCTTTGGAGATTACAGAATTGCTGTCTTCATCTCTAGATAGCAAGGAATAAACCTGACAAGACTGAGTCGTTTGTACAACTGTATTTTCTCTGGTTTTCTTTCTGTACATCTATGCGTATTTTGTGCGTATTTAGTGTATTGTGATCATTAGTGGTTTGTACACGAGTGTTGCTTTTGGTGGTTAACAGGGTTAAATTTAATGAGTTGTGCATACTTCACAATAGTAAGAGATATGTGTCTAAGTGCACACAATGTTTTAGTTCAGAATCATAGTGGGTAAGAATCCTTAATTTCATGAGTGGTTTTATGAATGTTCTAGGTAAGGATGTAGAGTTGAAAACAGCGACTGCGTAAACGTCTACTTACGTTAAAATAAAACGTAATATGTCGTTCCTCAAAAGATATAATTTTTGATGACTAAAGTGCATCACCTTTCCATTGTTTTCTGGTCCACCTATGTGTGATATGTAATTTATCTTTTGGGATGTGACACTCAGTTTTGACAGTTTTGGAAGTTGTAGCACTAAGTGTTTATGGAATGAGAGGTGACTGAATGACAGTGACTTGAGGATGATTCGTGTTCTTTCACGTTCTGCATCTTGTCGTAGTCACTGCAGAACCTCTGGACAGCTTTGAATTGCCGTCAGCTTAATATATAACCCCGTGGTACTTGCTATGTGATGTGAGGTCTGTCAGCCATCAGTTTTAGTAGACTGAGCGCTGAGCGAGCTTGACGACATCGGTGTCAGAGTTCAATAAAAACAATACCAATCGCCGTTATATAGATCTATTTCTAGACAATCAGTATTGACTAGAAATAAATGTATATAACGGCGATTGGTATTGTTTTTATTGAACATTGAACGGCCGTAGCCCCATACTCCACAAGAAGATGGAGATAAACTCTCCCATGTGTGGGAGAGTTTATCTTCGTGTACGTCACCTCGCAGCGTGCTGCAGCCTGTACTGCTATTAATAGCTGTAGAGTTGGTGTACGGCACCCTTGCTGAACTTATGGTGGAGATATGCATCTCAATCGATTGATCACACAGACAGACACAATGGGCACCATGTACCCTAAATATTTGTTAAATATAAGAATTTTGAGGAAACGGGTTTTGTTTTCCTTAACGTTACTTACGAGCTTCTTTGCATTTGACATTTGATGTGAATACCATGTTTTTCTATGTTTTCGAGTGAAATTAACACTTACGTAGATGATGTGTAAACTCATAGTTTTATTGTACATTCGCAGTTACATTCAGATTTTTTGAACACTCTAAGCATAAGTTGTATGATAGGATCTGCCTGTAGGGTATAATGATATGTAAATAGTCATTTCTGAGAACATTTCTATTGGAGAAACAACGGTCTGGGTATAAGTAGTTTAAAAATGGTTTACGAACAGTTTCGACCGCAAATGCAAGTATTTCGGTGGTGACCTGATTCGGTCAGTATATGACCATCCTCAGAGTGCATTTGACGTTCGTGGAGTTAACAAAAACCGCTCCATTCACCGCTACCGCCTACATTCAATGGACGGTCAAGTACTGACCAAAACCGGTTACCATCGAAATAAGCATTTTTCCAGTCGAAACTGTTTCTACTACATTTTTAAATTACGTGTAAATACTGTATCTGTCAAAAGCAGCATAGGAATGGTGTAGGACCAGCTGAGTCGTTAGGGAGAAATTCCTTGCGATCCAGCATTAGGTATAACGAAGAAATTACACTGAGAAGAACCAGACGACAGACCGCACCTTACACTGAGCCTCAAAGGGCGCAGTTAGCGCGTGCCCATCATCATTGGCGTGTCCACCACCAGAAATCCATTTGTCGCGAAATATTGTCAGCTTGCAGACGTGCCGACAAAACACCATAAAAATGTTGTGGAACTGACTCATTATTCTATTATGAACATATCCTCTGCCCATATTGTAAGGGTTTCCATGTGATGACACGTACCGGCCACAAACTTACCGACAGATCTCGTAAGACGAGACACATTACGTTTCCCCAGACGTTGGAAGGCGAAGGAGATCCACATAATACGTTGGTGCATAATTTTTGACTTGCATTTTGGGAATCCGATTGCTATTCGTTTATTTATGTATTGTCATTTTTTATTTGTAATTCAGAGTTGCTATCTGACTTTACATACTGTCACTGTGTCGTTTGAAGACAGGAAACGGAGCTGTGAACTCTAGAAAATAGAGTACCCATTGGAGGAACAGGGACATTTCCGGCATATTCACCTGTTTGAGTTCAATAAAGAGGTGACAGCAGCGGAGGCAGGCAGAAACATTTGCAGCATGTATGGGGATAGCGCTATTGGACAGAGTATGGAAAAATATGGCTTTATCGATTACATCTACATCTACATCTACATTTATACTCCGCAAGCCACCCAACGGTGTGTGGCGGAGGGCACTTTACTTGCCACTGTCATTACCTCCCTTTCCTGTTCCAGCTGCGTATGGTTCGCGCGAAGAACGACTGCCGGAAAGCCTCCGTGCGCGCTCGAATCTCTCTAATTTTACACTCGTGATCTCCTCGGGAGTTATAAGTAGGGGGAAGCAATATATTCGATACCTCATCCTGAAACGCACCCTCTCGAAACCTGGACAGCAAGCTACACCGCGACGCTGAGCGCCTCTCTTGCAGAGTCTGCCACATGAGTTTGCTAAACATCTCCGTAACGCTATCACGCTTACCTAATAACCCGGTGACGAAACGCGCTGCTCTTCTTTGGATCTTCTCTATCTTCTCTGTCAACCCGGCCTGGTACGGATCCCACACTTATGAGCAATACTCATGTATAGGTCGAACGAGTGTTTTGTAAGCCACCTCCTTTGTTGATGGACTACATTTTCTGGCACCAGCCTTACCTACAATTAATTTTATATGATCATTCCACTTCAATTCGTTCCGCATGCACACTCCCAGATATTTTACAGAAGTAACTGCTACCTGTGTTTGTTCCGCTATCATAGAATCATACAGTAAAGGATCCTTCTTTCTATGTATTCGCAATACATTACATTAGTCTATGTTAAGGGTCAGTTAGCACTCCCTGCACCAAGTGCCTATCCGCTGCAGATCTTCCTGCATTTCGCTGCAATTTTCTAATGCTGCAACTTCTCTGTATACTACAGCATCATCCGCGAAAAGCCGCATGGAACTTCCGACACTATCTACTAGTTCATTTATATATATTGTGAAAAGCAGTGGTCCCATAACACTCCCCTGTGGCACGCCAGAGGTTACTTTAATGTCTGTAGACGTCCCTCCGTTGAGAACAACATGCTGTGTTCTGTTTGCTAAAAACTCTTCAATCCAGCCACACAGCTGATCGGGTATGCCGTAGGCTCTCTCTTTGTTTATCAGACGACAGTGCGGAACTGTGTCGAACGCCTTCCGGAAGTCAAGGAAAATTGCATCTACGTGGGAGCCTGTATCTAATATTTTCTGGGTCTCATGAACAAATAAAGCGAGTCGGGTCTCACACGATCGCTGTTTCCGGAATCCATGTTGATTCCTACAGAGTAGAGTCTGGGTTTCCAGAAATGACATGATACGCGAGCAAAAAACATGTTCTAAGATTCTACAACAGATCGATGTGAGAGATATGGGTCTATAGTTTTGCGCATCTGCTAGACTACCCTTCTTGAAGACTGGGACTACCTGTGCTCTTTTCCAATCATTCGGATCCTTCCGTTCCTCTAGAGACTTGCGGTACACGGCTGTTAGAAGGGGGGCAAGTTCTTTCGCGTACTCTATTTTTGACATTAGTTCTGCAAGACCTTCGGGCTTTTGTGAAGATCACTTAAACGCATTAATCCACAATGATAGACGCCAGCGTACTCGTGAACTTACAAATATGATGAAGTGTGATGATTCCACAACCGTGTGACTACTGCATGCAATTGGGAAGACTCAAAAATCTGGTAGGTACCACATGCTCTACGCCAAATTCCCAGATCTACCTGCTCGTCATGGCTCGTAAACAACACCGACCATTCCTATCCTGTCTCGTTACTGGTGACGAGAAATGTTGCCTTTATGCTAATACAATGGAAATAATGGAATGGTTAAGCCCCAACAAAGCAACAACTCCCAGTACAAAGACATGCACGCTTCCAAAAACGATATTGTTACGCATCTGACGGAACAGCGACGCTGCGGTGTGGTACGAATTGCTTCCCCGTGGTGTAGTCATCACTGCTGAAATTTATTGTCAACAACTGCGACGTCTTCCAGGAACAATCCAAGAATAATAACCAGGAATACTACGTGGAGTGAAGCTACTCCGCGATTACACCCGGCATTTTGCTATACTGACAAAACAGGTTGTGTTGGGAAGTCATTCCGAAGCAGGCTTATTTACCTGATGTTGCGCTGTCACATTTTCACTTTTCCAGCTCTATATTCAACCTTCAAGGAACTTCCTTTCCGGATGAAAGTAAGCTCCGAATATGGCTCGATAAGTTCTTCGCCTCATAACCTCATCATTTCTACAGATGCGGAATCGAAAAGTTGCCCCAGCGTTGGGAGACTGTTGTAGATAATCATAACGTATTATTTATGTCTAGCGTCTGTGTTATATGTATTGGTGGTACTTATGAAAAAATGCTACGAACTTATGCGACAACCTAATAATTGGAGTAATGGCTAGTACTTGGGACTGAAGGCACGTTCCCTGTTCCTTTCGTCATGATCTGATAACAGTATTTCAGTTCTTCTCATAGCGACGTGTAGAAACCACGCCACATCTCAAACGGAACAGTGCGGGTTATATATCATTATGTGCTTGCAGACACAAGTCTTAGTCCAGATGATCTTCCGAATCAGTAGAAGCATTTACTGCCAAGGCTAGCAATAACAAGGTAACGCAATGCCACGCGGGGCGGTAATGTCTAGGGCAACTAGCGGTGTCACCTACGGTCAAAGGACACGCCCTCTTTTGTGGCTCTGGTGTGCGGGCGCAGGAGCAGCTACTCGACACAGGTAAATTTTGGTTCGGCGTGAGGAGCTCTTACGCCTCCATCACACAGAATTCTGAACATGGTTGAACTGATGAAAGTATCACGAAGTGTCTCGATTGTTGATTTCACACAGATTCCGATTTAGTTAAGTGAGGTAATGTTTTCTTCGTGTGTTCAACAACTTCGCTGTGGGTCAGCCTACTCACGTTATAATACTAGTAAATGCTTGCAGCTTGTTTTTATACATAAAGCATCGCGGTAATATTTTGCTTCGTAATTTTGTGTGGCACTTCCAGGCAGATTAAAACTGTGTGCCGGACCGAGACTCGAAGTCGGGACCTTCGCGTTTCGCGGGCAAGTGCTTTACCAACTGAGCTACCCAAGCACGACCCACGACCCCTCCTGACAGTTTCAATTCTGACAGTACCTCGTCTCCTACCTTCGAAACTTCACAGAAGCTCCTCTGCGAACCTAGCAATTGGCGGCGAAAGGCAAAGGTCCCGAGTTCGAGTCTCGGTACGGCACACAGTTTCAACCTGCTAGGATGTTTCATATCCGCGCACACTCCGCGGCAGAGTGGAAATCTCATTCAGAAATTTTGTGTAGATTCCGATCCAGTTAATTAAATTTATGTCATTTTCTTTGTTTTTTAAAGCACATGGTTGCAGGTCAGCTTATTCAAGTTGTAGCGTCAGTAAATGTTTCTAAAATATGTCACGACCATTTTTCTCAGTGACTTCAGTTAGATTATGTTTTTCTTTGGGTATTGAGCTATGTGGCCGCAGATCTTTTGGGCCATGTTAGGATGCGATTGCAATTTTCGTAACGCTTTTCTGTGGCGTACATCTTGTTTTGCTCGCTTGACTATTATTCAGTAGCAAACAAATAGCATTTTAATCACGCTGTTCCGCTTGATTAATGCGTATAACCGTCCATTACATATATTTTTGTTCACATCGTAAATGTGTATTCTGTTTTTGTAGGAGGTACGACCTCTTTGCGTATATTCTCATTGGTGATGTTATGTTTCTTCCGCCTGAAAGTGTATAGTGTCTTTGAATCTTTGAACTAATGTTTCTGGTATATTGTGTCCTAAATTCAAGATCTGGGACCTCAGCTCCCATTACAATAAATGTCACAACCAGTACCTAAACACGTTCTGATACGATTAATTACACTAGACTTGCTAAGTGGCTAGCTTATCACTACTGCTTCTCTAAAATTCTAAAACGGCCTCTAGCAAAAATAGGAGACTATTGCCCATGTTTTGGACCAAATTACAATGTTAAGTTTAGCCCTCTATCTCTAGAAGTTTGTTTCGTTTTTTTACAAAGTC
This sequence comes from Schistocerca cancellata, assembly GCF_023864275.1. Taxonomy (NCBI): domain Eukaryota; kingdom Metazoa; phylum Arthropoda; class Insecta; order Orthoptera; family Acrididae; genus Schistocerca; species Schistocerca cancellata. Next base: position 525,170,493 of record NC_064627.1, read on the forward strand.
ATTCGCGGAAGCGCTCATCCATTTACTAAACGTGAGAAACTGATGCTATTGTTATGAAATGCATTTATCAATAAGCAGTCACTCAATGACGTTAACTCCGTTTGGGGACATTAGGTAAATTTTTGCAGTTTTGCCTTATATTCGGGTACACGTGTAGACCACTTTCACGGACCGCTCATCCTGTCAACATTATGGGCAGAAGGGCGCGTTACGCACGGCATCGCGCAGCTTGGCAAGTCACGTCACACTGACAGCGGCGTTTCCATGCCTGGACAGGATCGCACGGATCCTCCCGTGACCACCATCGCCCTGGGCGCTGCGGTTTTCAATTTCGGATGGCGGACGAATGTGGCGCCGTTGCCAATTCCAGAGCTGTCTGCTGGCGTTGCGTCCGCCGCATCGCACACCCACGCCCGCGACGGAAGCCCCACGGCGCAGCAACGCGAATGCAGACGAGGACCTCGCCAGGGCTTATCGAGCCCTGCTGGGGTGCCGCACGGTTTTCTCCTTATTTACTCCTTTGTTTCCCTACCTTTCAAACACTGAGTGGACTATTCTGAGGACCGGCTTGAAGCGTCTTTAAGATAATGCCATACGAAAAGGGAACTTAAGAAGGGGAAAAAAGGGAGATAAATTCGTGGCCTTCTGGGGCTGCTCTCAGTTTCATTATAATTTAGACATAGGATCTACCAGAGGCCAATCAACCTTAACCGGCACCATAAACAGAATATCACCGTCATGCACACAGGAAGTGTTCCTAATTACAAATGCTGTCCGATGAGCTTACTGTATCAGCGAGGCAAACAGTATCAAACAAGAATAGGAGGAGCTGCAGAATATCTTCTGGACCAATGGGATCGACTACAACACAGTAAGAAGAGCTACAAACCTCAACAGGAAGTTAGACACCCGAAATTAAACAAAAGTACAGCTCCTGTAGAAGCACTTAAATCAAGAGCGTCAGCAATCGAAAATGCAATTTGTTCTTCAATGAGATTTGGACCCTTCTTCTCCGGCGTGGCCTCGGAGCCCACCATTTGATAAGGGATGAACAAAAGATTTCAGTACCACAATAAAGATGTACCGTCAACGTATGTTCAACTGGGGCAGCATGAGAGAGCAGGACTAGCGGAGCACTATTGAGACGGTGCATAGACCCATACAGGTATCGAAGGGCCCTGGTTAGATTCACGATAATGTGGGCAACTGAAGTGATTTTTCAGACGAAAGAGTTAAAAGTTGCTATTGGTTGATTGGTTGGTTGGGGGTTATGATACTAAACAGCCAGGTCATCAGCCAGTTCACTGTATCCAATGTACGGGATACAAACAGTCCCAGGTCGATCTGTGAGGGCACTATCCATTCATTTAATTTCGGTGTCAGAACAAGGTCCGAGAGAGGGACTATGTGATTCAAGTAATTGTTAGCTGGAAGACTGGGCGAAGGACAGGTCTTGCTTGAGCTGATGTTCTTCGGAGGCGACCAGAAGCCAACACGTGATTGCTCTCCCGAGCTTTCTATTCGCTACCCGTAATGGGTTCTAGTTGGCATGTTACGAAAGAATTACCTTCTGCAGAAACAAACAATCCCGCTTAAGCAGTGATTCTACTTGGGATGTAGCCTACTGTGAGTTGTACTTGAACATTACGGGAATATATAAAAATGAAAAATTAATAAAAAAACTCCTGAACAGGTTATGAAGGCCCAACGGTACCGACCGATCGCCACGTCATCCTCAGCTCATAAGCATCACTAGATGTGGATATGGAGGGGCATGTGGTCAGCATATCGGTCTCCCGGCCGTATGTCAGTTTCCGCGACCGGAGCTGCAACTTCTCAATCTAGTAGCTCCTCAGTTTGCCTCACAAGGGCTGAGTGCACCTCGCTGGCCAACAGCGCTCGGCAGATCGGATGGTCAGCCATCCAAGTGCTAGCAAGTGCTAGCCCAGCCCGACAGTGCTTAACTTCGGTGATCTGACGGGAACCGGTGCTACCACTGCGGCAAGACCGTCGGTTAAAATTAATAACAAAACAGAGAAACTGTAAATTCCTATCAGGCTGACTAGGTGACCTGTACATTTTCATTCCTTTCTGTAAGATAGAAGTGTAGTAGACAATGGGAGAGTGACCTGTTATGGGTCTTAAGGCTCATGATAACAAAGGCTTGATCACTAAGTTTGCCACATGGGCAATTTTAGTGTCCGTCATGCTGCCGGTCCGACATTGGCCGGCTGGTGCTGTTGTTGATCATCGAAGCGACGGGTGAAAGCAGCAGCTCTCATCGACCACAGCAGTGTTCTCTGAGGTAGAACACCATTTTCGACAGGGCTCTGATCCCACCCAGTTAGATTTCTCAGCCATGACAGCCACACGACTTTCAACTTTGATACGAAATAGCGGCATTACTCATATGGAGCAATGCAGCACATTAATGCCATTCTCATCGACACCCTCACCAAACACAACTTTTTAAATAGTCTTGACGTATTCAAAAACAAAATCCTTACGTGAACAAATATATTTATGGTGCCGGAAAGTATATGCAGTCCTTCACTTCTGACAGCTGTAGCCATACCGAAATTGCAATGGGAAATTTAGAGTTCCCATATATGAACAAAAGTATCTGGCTACGTAATGCTGAACTGACCGCTAGATATAATGAGATGCAAAACAGATCGGTCAGGCGACCTCAGTGACTTCGAACGTGGACTGGTCGTTGGATGCCACATGAGTGAGGTACATTTCAACCTTCCCAAATCTGCGCAAGATGACTACATGTTATGTGATTGTGTATTAAAAACACGAAGGGACAACCACAGTTGAACCAAGAGCAACCAACGGACGGGGGACGCCGAGCATTGAGGAAAGCGGTTGTGAAGTATGGCACGAAACAAGCGGGAGGTATCACTCTTGAGTTCCAACGTGTTACCGGGAGGCCAGCTAGCACAATGACTGTGCGAATTTCTCTGCTGTACGAATCTCTTCATCTCAGAGTAGCTAACTACGTCGTCAGTTTTTTGCTGTTTGTATTCCAGTCTCTGTCTTCCTCTACAGTTTTTACGCTCTACAGCTGCCTTTAATATTCCCTGTTTTCTTAAATTATTTTCTATCAGCACGTACCTTCCACTTGTCAGTGATTTGTGTATATTGCTTTGTTCGCCTTCTATGGAGAATATTCTCATACATTATCTGTTGACCTCATTTTCCAAATTATTGTGTAGCACCACTTGTCAATCCTTCGATTCTCTTCTTCCCTCAGTTCATGTTTCACTATCATTCATTGCTATGTTTCAGAAATTCTTTCCTTAAAAACAGACCTATGATTTATTATAGGAATTCAATTTTAGCTTCTGCTAGTTTGCTTTTTATGTCCTTCTTGCCTCGTTTGTCATGGGTTATTTAGCTTCCAAGCTAGCAGAAATCCTTATGATCGTCCAATTCATGATCAGTAATTTTGATGTTAAATTTTTCGCTGTTATCATTTCTGCTTCTTCTCATTTTTTATTCTGTACTCATGCAATGGTTGATCCATTCAACAGATCTTTTAACTTTTCCACACCTTTCCTGAGGATAGCAATTTCGTCGGTGAACCTTATCATTGACATCCATTCACTCAAAATCATAATTCCACCCTTCGACGTTTTGTATTTCCGTCATTGCTTCTTAGATGTGTATACTGAACAGTAAAGGCGGAAGACTGCATCCCTGTCTTACACTCTTTTTAATTCGATAAATTTGTTCTTGTCTGAAGATTGCCTTGTAAGCCGAAAACCGGTTAACAATAAAAGTAATATTGTAGAACAAAAGCAAACTGCTGCTTTTCATTTATTGTTCTTGGTTGTTTCCCAGTTCTATTAATACCCCGAGTTTCTTATAAATATTGTGTTCTATCTTTGCCTACAGCTCAATCCTATTTTTTCAGAGAATTTTTCACATCTTGCACCATTTTACGCTGTAGAAACGCTTTTCCCAGGTCTACAAATGCTGTGAATGTGTTTTGAGTTTTCTTCAGTTTTCAAATTTTAAACCTTTTTATTGGCTGGGATCCAGCAACCGTACGTTATTTAAATACAGGAAGTATATATAGCCACATCGGTTGCACAAATGTTTTGTCAAATTGACCATTGTTTCGACAGCACGAGGGCAACCTTCTTCAGAATAAAAAATTTTTTACGTGGATTACATGTAATCACATCATGGGTAAAAATGTCTGTGCAAAAGTTCTCTCTTCAAATAACACAGTCTTGCTTCCATTATCAAACTCAATGTCAGTACAGCCTTTCTGGTGCCCTTACCTGTCATAAAGCCATACTGTTCGTCATCTAACAGATCCCAATTTCTTTTCTCATTGTGCTGTATATTATTCTTGGCAGCAACTTGGAGGCATGAGTTGTTAAGGTGATGTGTTCGATTGTTTTCGCATTTATATACGTGTGCTGTCTCCGGGATTGTGTGGATGGTTTGTGGCCAGTCTCATTGATTCTACACACACGTTTGGTTTCGTAGAGAGTTAAAAAGTTTGTGATAGAGTGGTCTACAGCTACTGATAAGCCACACGTTTCTGTTGTCAACGCCGAGGAACGCTTGAGGTGGTGTAAAGGCGACAGCAGTAGGCAGTGGGTTTCTGGAAGTGAATGGCTTGGAGTGGCAAATCACGATATACCCGGTGGCATTCCGATGGTGGGATTTAGGTTTGAGACCGTTACCTATCTTCACTAATAGTGCCAACAACGAATCATGGAAGAGATCGTGTTAAGGCGAATCACGGTATATCCAGTGGATTTGGGTTTGAGACCCTTACATGTCATCATGAATAGTGCCAACACAGAAATATAGAGGAGATCGTGCTAAGGCGAATCATAGTACACGCTGTGGTTTTAAGTTTGAGACTGTTACCTGTCGTCACGAATAGTGCCCACAATGACATATGTAGGAGATCGTGTTAAGGTATAGGGGTGGTTTAGGTGGTCAGGGTCTACTTCCCTTATTGTGTTTAAGAACATGCCGAATATCGAAGAATGTTAACATCTTTTACGCCGTTGTGTATTGCGCACAGCAGAGGGACCATTTTGGGACGATGATTTTTGTTATCACCCTGAGGATACAAAAAATGTTCAGATGTGTGTGAAATCTTATGGGACTTAACTGCTAAGCTCATCAGTCCCTAAGCTGACACACTACTTAACGTAAATTATCCTAGGGGCAAACACACACACCCATGCCCGAGGGAGGACTCGAACCTCCGCCGGGATCCCTGAGGATGCATCCTTTTATACAGAAACATCTGAGGCTTGTGAACAATGGCATATCTGAGATGAGCATTATTACCAATAATGGCGACGTCGGCTCACCTTTGAGATAAGTTAGAGTGTGCATGGCGCTTAAAGCCTCAGCGTACAACAGCGCTACCTTCTCCGATTTCGGCTTCGAGGAAGAATGGGCTGTCATTTATCCACGGACGTTCAGAAACTTGACTGAAAGAGTTCCTAGCAGAGTTCAAGCCATCACAAAGGTAAAATATGGTCACGCACTTCATTATTGCCCACTGAAGTTTGTTGGGACTCTTTCGATCAGATGGTGTATGTCGTCTGATTCTGATGATATGAGCAGTCACCAGTTAAAACAGTGGATCAAAGAAGATGTATTTCAATGTACCCTTAATCAACTGGCTCTGGTCTGTATGTACTTAAAATTCGACTGTAGAGAAAATATTGAGCTCATCTAATCACAAGAAACATAATGGAACTAATAATATGACTCAGATCGATATCTGGTTGGTGGTTCGCAAAACACACATCTATTTTTGTAATTGCTGGTGTTTACACTTCCTCTTGAAGGCCCGTACGAACTCGCGGACGCGTTGCCGCTGTGAATGCAATGCGCAATCAATTTCTTCATCCTCAGCGAGACTATGCAATTCATGCTGGTGTAGTACTTGGGAACAATAGCTTGTTCTAATGGGTTGTTGGCTGTGACAAATGAATCCACAACACGCGGAAACCTCGTTACGGCCGGGCGTGATGTAGCGTTTGGCTGCGACACGGCTGTTCAATCAAGCCGCACTAGCTAATTAAGTTTAACTACGCTCCCGGCTGTGCGGCCGCCGTTCGTTTTAAAACCCGCCGCACTTTTAATTGCGCCACCGCCCGCCGCTTCCGTATCAATGGAGTTTCCCAATTATTAAAGCGTTTGCTAAGTTCCAAGTAGTTTGGATTTATTGTGTAAAATTAAAAACTCGTAGCTGTTGCAAAGAACCATGTACGCCCTTGTTTCCGAATTATCTAGTGGAACACGGTCTGAAACAAGGCAGTCCGCTTTTAGAGTTTGCAGTTTGGCCGTTACCAGTTGTCGCAATAAACGTAACTTTGCCTGGGAAACATGGTTCGCAGCAGCGCGAATTCCGGCGGCGAAACTGACATAGTGGTTTTCCCCACAGGTCAGTGACGTGTACGTCCTCCTTCCAGAGCGAGATATAGATCCTCTTCAGTTGTTTTCTGTGTTACAATAAACATTTTATTCCAGCAAAATTAGCAGTATATCTACCTATTTATTACTTTGGAAGGACTGTGAAATATAGTCTGTCAGCTGATGTCGTTCATTCTGGATACTAATCATGGCATTTGTATTTGAAATAGTGGATGATTTGTACAGAAACTGTGATCAGTCACCTCATAAAGTTCTTTAATAACTTTCGTTTGTCTATTTGAAATTCTTTTCAGCCACTGTAGCTTTACAATCAACTGCTGGAAATTTACATACGTTTTACCTTTTGTACTTATTTATTGCAAACATTCTTAGGATTATTTCTTGGTGCTCATTAAAGTAATATTCATGCTCCTGTGGAGGAGATGAACACTGCTATAGGATAACGAATAGTAAAAGGCGTCGTGCCACACAGAACTTAACGTATATCAATAACACATGCTACAAAATCGACAGTAACAGATACAACGCATAACAAAATACGTTCTTTGTGTGACTTACATATTTCCTAACTGTGGAACGGTTTTAACCGGTCCCTTTCTCTCTCTGTCTCTCTCTCTGTCTCTCTCTCTCTCTTTCTCTCCTTCCCTCTCTCTCTCTCTCTCCCTCCCTTTCTGCAATTGGTGCAAAATATGACGAGCTTGTAAGTATGATTACGGATTGTAGATTTCGGAATATATTTACAACTACAATTCTTAGTGAACCCTTAATTTTTCGTCATTACTTCGTCTCACCCTCAAAGTAGTGGGTAAGAATTGATTTTTCTCCCACAGTGAGCTGAAATGTGGACAAGGCAACTGAAACTTGTGAATAACACTCTTAGGACTATTTCTTAGTACTGCAGTAGAGTTCCATGTTGCAGTGGAACGGCATACCGTTCGTTCATTTGGTCTAACCACGTCTAACGCTGTAATCACTGTCGCCATCCAAAGTTAAACTTTTTTCACCATTAACAGTCACTTCCTACGTGATTTTACGTCACTTGGTTAAATAAAATAAACTACTAATTCAATTATTTGCGCGACTGAGGCTCGAGCACATCCGGCTCCATGTCTTGCACTCGGTCATCACCTGTCATAAACTTTCTCAAACAAGTAAACTTATCCCCGTCACTGACGTCAGATAAGTCAGCTTTTTTGGCTCTACTATGGCGACAGTTGATCCCTAGTCGGGTCAACTATTACGAGGACTTTACGGTATATATTTACTGTCCCAACAGTACCCTTTTGGAAGCACTATACCGTGTCCCTCCCATTTCAGTGACGTGAAGGATTTCAGTCCTCCGGACCACAGGAGTAATACTCTGCTCAGACTCCATTTTGCTGTTTGCTTCGCCGGGAGCATATCCATACGACACATTTCTAGAAGGTTCCAGAAGCCATTTTGGTCCTCCACATGATACAGCATCCATCGACACAGCGCTCCGTTTGTCGCCCGGTCCTTTCTGCTCTCACCATCTAGAATAGTGGCCAACATGACTCCCTGCACTACCTTGAATTCTGCTGCTCCGCTAGCTTTAATACTGCATGGGAATAAAAAAAAAGTTAAATTTATATGCCTCAATTAATTCAAAATTTTCCACTGAATATTTTCCATCTTAGTAGGTTATTCTCTACTTAACATGTCATAACGTAATATCACATTCGATAATTAGCTTGGGCAGGAAAGTGAAATATCAGTGCACCGTCTCATGGCGGTCTATCATGGAATCAGGTTGATTGTAAGTGGCATCATATATGCGAAGCTGTGGTGGATCCGTTTACTATAGTCTTGCCGCTGTATTGAAAATGAACATTTATTTCAGTTTCATGTGCACACGTGTAGCTACACGATGTTATATAGCAACCGAGAGAAATTAGAAGCCCGGGAAATCGTCTTAATGAATAACTAGCTCTGCAACAATAAATCACTGGTTCTTTAAAGTATCGAATTCCCCTATGAAAAAGATCTTCTTATGTCTGATTACTTTATTTAAGCAGGTAAGCGAGAAGAAGTTCAGAATATGGTCGAGATTATGCTTACACTTCGTTCGAAGTTGCTAAATTCTCTGATTATGAAATACTTGATGAATATAGTCTTCGCGATTCACTGCCCATTTGAAGCAAAAGATTCTCAATGTTTATGATGCCATATATTCAGAGCTATGTCTCGTACACTGATATAATTTTGCTGGCACATTCCTTTATATAAGCAAATACGGTCTGCAGAGTATATTGGAAATAGAGCCGGTAGTAAAGAAGTAATTAATTCAGACGTGATGTCTGATGCTGAAATTAGCTGCATCAACAGCGAAAATGTAGTAGGCGATAAACTTTTTTTCTTTTCTTCACCTTGCAGAGGGTGCCAGAGAAACAAAGTTTCCTAAAGATTTGTAATTATATGCAAAGTCTGTCGGAAGTCTCTATATGTTTTCATTCTGAAATACTGGATGAATATAGTCAGAGTATTTGCGTGCCGTGTTACACTGCCTGAAAACAATCAAAGTTAGCATACCACACCTAAGCTGACTGTCATGGTTTTCGTACCTAGCATGTGGCCGGTCGCGGTGGTCTAGCGGTTCTAGGCGCGCAGTGCGGAACCGCGCGACTGCTACGGTCGCAGGTTCGAATCCTGCCTCGGGAATGGATGTGTGTGATGTCCTTAGGTTAGTTAGGTTTAAGTAGTTCTACGTCCTAGGGGACTGATGACCACAGTAGTTAAGTCCCATAGTGCTCAGAACCATTTGAACCATTTTGAATCTAGCATGTGAGATAAATATTGTCGGAGTCTCATGTTATTATTCTACCCAGCATCAAACCGTCGGAAAGCATAGAGTACGACCCTGCTTGCAGAGGGTCATTACTTTGAAAGGTTACTAGAGGAAGGTGGTAAAAATCATAACACACATAAAAGATTTAGAAACTACCACAAATAAATATATACTGAAATTAGCAAAGAAAGTACTGTTAAACCAGGGAGGCCTCCCACGACGTACACACATTCATAAAAAGGTATTCACCTCTAGCAACATAAGCTGAACGGAGAACACTTGGAAGTGTGAATTCTGAACCGTAATAGCTAGGGTTTGGCAACAACAGTTTTGGGGGGGGGGGGGGAGGTTGATTAAATTTGGTGAATCTTAGCGCATGGTTGGCGTTGCTGCTCTCCCGTAGTATCTCGGAATACTCGCAGATCACGAAACGACCGAAACGGCGATCGAATCCGAGCATCATTACTGGACTGTGGTCAGAGTCACGAACCGTTAAGCTTTACCGCCGCATGCTGAAGGATACCTATGTACAATAGGCGGTCGCGGGCGAGACGGCAGCTACTTGACCTTATAGGAAGACGTTCCAGAAGGGGGCGGTGTGTCGGTCCTCAGGGGTTTTTGAGTTAGTCAGTACATCACACTAGTGTGTCTACGGCTAAAAAAAGTACTTCCGGTGCTCGATGGTCAAGTGGCTAGCTGTCACCTGATGAGCCCGAGACGTGGCATAGTTCTGTCTCCAGACACGTCTTCGCTGGTCGTCGGGGTTCAATTTGAAGCGGGACTCATCACTGAAGACAATTCTACTCCAAAGAGATTCCGTATCTAGAGGCGCGCCCAACGGCGTTGGGGTACCAACGTGACATGGCACATAACAAAACTACTCTGCTATTCGCAGTAAAGTGCCTGGATGAGAGTTCAGTGAACCAATTACAAGCTGTCTCTCTACCGTTCCACTCTCGAACGGCGCGCGAGATAAACGAGCATTTTTCTGCGCGAGCCCTGATTTCTCTTATTTTATTGTGATAATCATTTCTTCCTGTGTAGATGGGTGCCAACAAAATGTCTTCGCAATCGAAGGAGAAACCCGGTGATTGAAATTGCATGAGGAGATCCCGTCGCTACAAAAACCAACTCTGTTTTAATGCCTAACACTCCAATTCACATATCATGCCTGTGGCACCACCTCCCCTATTTCGCTGTAAGACAAAATGAACTGCTCTTCTTTCTACTTTTTCGATGTCATCCGTCAGTCCCACCTGATGCGGATCCCACACGCCATAGCAATACTCCAGAATAGGGCTGAAAAACGTGATGTAACCAGTCTCTTTTAAGTGTTCTGCCAATGAATCGCAGTCTATGGTGTGCTCTGCCCACAACATACCTATGTGATCGTTCCAATTTAGATTATTTGTAATTGTAATCCCTAAGTATTTAGTTGAATTTACAGACTTCAGATTTGTGTGACTTATCGCGTAATCGAAATTCAGCGTATTTCTTTTAGTACTATTGTGAATAACTTCGCACTTTTCTTTATTCAGGGTCAATTGCCACTTCTCGCACCATAACCATGTCTTACCTAAATCATTTTGCAATTCGTTTTGATCATCTGACGACTTTACAAGACAGTAAATGACAGCATCATCTGGAATCAATTTAAGACGGCTACTCAGATCGTCTCCTACGTCGTTAATATAGATCAGGAAAACCTGAGACTGGTTTGATGCAGCTCTCCATGCTAATCTATCCTGTGCAAGCTGCTTCGTCTCCCAGTACTTACTGCAGTCTACATCCTTCTGAATCTGATTAGTGTATTCATCTCTAAGTCTTCCTCTACGATTTTTACCCTTCACGATGCCCTCCAATACTAAATTGGTGATCCCTTGATGTCTCAGAACATGTCCTACCAACCGATCCCTTCTTCTAGTCAAGTTTTGTCACAAACTCCTCTCCTCCCTAATTCTATTCAGTACCTCCTCTTAGTCATGTGATCTACCCATCTAATCTTCAGCATTCTTCTGTAGCGCCACATTTCGAAAGCTTCTATCCTCTTCTTGTCCAAACCATTTGTCGTCCATGTTTCACTTCCATACATGGCTATACTCCGTACAAATACTTTCAGAAATGACTTCCTGACACTTAAATCTATACTCGATGTTAACAAATTTCTCTTCTTCAGAAATGCTTTCGTTGCCATTGCCAGTCTACATTTTATATCCTCTCTACTTCGACCATGATCAGTTATTTTGCTCCCCAAATAGCAAAACTCCTTTACTACTTTAAGTGTCTCATTTCCTAATCTAATACCCTCAACATCACCCGACTTAATTCGACTACATTCCATTATCCTCGTTTTGCTTTTGTTGATGTTCATCTTATATCCTCCCTTCAAGACACCATCCATTCCGTTCAACTGCTCTTCCAAGTCCTTTGCTGTCTCTGACAGAATTACAATGTCATCAGCGAACCTCAAAGTTTTTATTTCTTCTCCATGGATTTTAATACCTACTCCGAATTTTTCTTTTGTTTCCTTTACTGCTTGCTCAATATACAGATTGAATAACATCGGGGAGAGGCTACAACCCTGTCTCTCTCCCTTCCCAACCACTGCTTCCCTTTCGTGTCCCTTGACTCTTATAAATGCCATCTGGTTTCTGTACAAATTGTAAATAGCCTTTCGCCCCCTGTATTTTACCCCTGCCACATTCTGAATTTGAAAGAGAATATTCCAGTCAACATTGTCAAAGCTTTCTCTAAGTCTACAAATGCTATAAACATAGGTTTGCCTTTTCGTAATCTAACTTCTAAGATAAGTCGTAGGGTCAGTATTGCCTCACGTTTTCCAACATTTCTACGGAATCTAAACTGATCTTCCCCGAGGTCGGCTTCTACCAGCATCAGGAACATAGAGGGTCTATAACACTTCCTTGGGGAACGCCGGATATTACTTCCGTTTTACTCGATGACTTTCCGTCTATTACTACGAACTGTGACCTATCTGACAGGAAATCACGAATCCAGTCGCACAACTGAGGTGACTTTCCATAGGCACGCAGTTTCGTTAGAAGACGCTTGAGAGGAAAGGAGTAAAAAGCCTTGTGAAAATCTAAAAATATGGAATCAATTTGACATCCCCTGTGGATAGTACCCATTACTTCATGAGTATAAAGAGCTAGTTGTGCTTCGCAAGAACGATATTTTCTGAATCGATGCTGACTATGTGTCAATAAATCGTATTCTGGGAGGTACTTCTCAATAATTAAATATTGATTTCCCGTGGGCACTGCACGGATTTAAGCGTTCACGAAGTGTATCGGACAACGTTACTAGCGTGACGTAAGAAATTCGTTGGCCCCACTGAGCGGCAAGTCGCGGGCTACTCCCGGCTTCCGGTGCGAGCCTCGTGCATTCAGTAAGCTTTTAACGACATTGTGAGGACCACCGTGTAAATGTAAGCTCTTTCTGAGTTAAATTTGCTGCGTGACTTGTGTGCTTTCATATTAGGAAACAGTCCACAAACTGATGGAGATAGTAGTAAGCACGATAAGTCTTTGCTTAACCGCGAGTAGCATGGTTTTTTTGGTTCTGAGAAAGCTATATTGGCCCTTTACTAGTTGTAGGTGTTCTAAATGTTTGCTGTACATTACTGGGCGAATAAGGAAAAAAGTGTTTCAGTATTTTCATTTACAAAAGATCCAAACAATAGGTCTAAGTGGTTGCAAGCTGTTCATCGTGGAGATTTCACATCCGAGGAGAAATCTGTAGTTTGTGGCAAGTACATCGCCGAGAAACAGACAGTTACTGAATATAAAATGAGGAGAGCAGATGATTCTGTGCTAACAGGACGTAGGACAGTTCTCAAGGTGGCACCGAACGCTGTCCTTCTTTGTTTCCTTGACAACCATCCTACATGTCTATTCACCTGTCTGCTGAAAGAAAATGGCTAGTGGAAAGACAAAACAAGAATTTGTGTCGAGAAGAACGAAATTTCATTGTAAGATATGTGCAGGACGAGATTAGAAATTATAATGCTTTTACATATAAAATAAATGAACTGAGTTTAAATGACTTTCTCTATAAACTACCACGGGTTTCATACTATTTTACAGGCTTTGTGTCAAAGACATTACGTTTATTTTATCTTCTATAAAACTTTTAAGTGATATCAGTGTAGACATATGTCCCAATAGCTGTAAGGTGTCTTCCAGCAACTGAAGATGGATATTAAGTGATACTCTACGTTGTACCAGGTACTCTGCATCAGAGAATTTACTTTGCCATATGAGCAGCTTTCAGAATGCTAATTGTTTAGATGTTAAGGTCAAACTATACAATATTTGCTTCACGATGAATTAATGCATTATTGACGTAAGGAACGACAGTGATTATTTAAGGCTTAGTAACAAGCTACACTTTGAGAAGGAGCAAACTGAAAATGGTTTACTTAACCGATCACGATATTCCCAAGAGACTATAGTGTGGGTTTCTTTAGTGTTTGAAAAATTTTCTGGTTCTTACTGACACGTTAGGAATTCATGTTATCGTTACTCCCTTCCGTCGTATTTGAGAAAATTTTCAGGTGACATGAAGATCGAAATCGCGTTTAAATCGGGCCAGGTCACATTTTTAAGAGAGAAATGTGATCAGGTTACCTTCCATTCAGAAGGCTGTTGCACGCAGCGACTGTTGTATTGACTTGTAAATAATAGATTTCAGCTATCAGTCGTCCTTTTTAAATTTTATTGTCACATCTAGATTTCAGCTAGAAACTAACCATTCTCAATGTACTATCATTTTTTATCAATGCATGTAATGCCTGTTGGTCGGGGTTCATCCACAGTTCACTGAATACTCATTCAATGAACTGTGGATGAAGCCCGACCAACAGGCATTACATGCATTGATCAAAAATGATAGTGTATTCAGAATAGCTAGTTTCTAGCTGAAATCTAGATCTGCCAATAAAATTGAAAAGGACGACTGATAGCTGAAATACATTATTTACAAGAAATGTAATCGGTTACATCCACGTCAGAAAATTGTGAGTGTCCTTTTAGATGAAATACATATTTCGCGGAAGTTTACGTATGAAGGAGAGCGTTTAGAGGGAATCTCTGAAAACAATGAAGTTGGTTCCAAAATCCAAGCATATATGCTGACTTCTTTATATTCCGATAATGATAATATGAATTCCTTAAAGCTCAAAGACCGTACTCTTTCGGTCATTAAACTCTTAATGACGTTGGATACAACATGTAGTCACTGGTAAGTGATAATAACAGAATCAACCGTAATTTATTTCAACTTATTTGTGGTGAAACAATAAAGAACTTCATACCTAATCCATTTAACCCTAAGGACAAAATACTTTTGTTTATTGACACTGTCCATATATTTAAAAGTATTCCTAATAACTGGTTAAATCAGTGTGATGAAGAACAAACGTTAGCATTTTTTTGGTTCCAGGGATTTTGTAAAGTCTTAACTGCTGGTTTGATAAAGCTAAATCTCCTTCATCATTCAGAAGAGAGCAAATTAGTTAAATTAGCACTATCATTACCGAAGACAGTTTTACATCCCTCAAACATTCAACTTCGAAAAGTTTCGTTGGCAATACGTCTTTTTGATGGGAATAACGTGTCAGATCTACACTTGGTTTTCAAGGACCAATATTCCGTTGGCAGTGCAGAATTAATTGAGATTTTTCTTTTGTTATGGAAGATTGTGAATGTCCTTTCTTCTAAGACTGGTCGTTGCGTCATAGACCCGTTACAAGGACCAATACGCTGTGTTGATGATGCCAGTATTCAGTACCTGAAAAAGTTTGCCAAGTTCCTAATGTACTGGAAAAATGTACCACAACCTGCATCACCCTTTAAACATACCGTAAAATTAACACACGGTACATACCACAACAACCATCATTCATTTAACTGAATACGTTTTCAGCATATTTGTGGGCTGCTAATATTTGTTATTAGGTAAGTTTCAGACAAATCCTCTAGAGAGTTGGTTTGATCGCTAGAGATAAATGTGTGGTGCATGTCACCATGTATCATTTTCGCACGTCTTAGACTCTGGAAGAAACTGACAACAATGAGTGTGTTAAAAATGAGATCTGCCTTATTTGGGGTCTTATGTGCAAAAGACCTGATAATGCGTTCTGTAGAAACACCCGATGAACAAGTAGAAATTCTTCCAATCCATATGTGGCATACAGCAAATCAGTGCTTAACAGTATTGGTTAAAAACAGTCTTGGTTGCAATTTTAGTTTTTTTTTCAACCACCCATTTCGCCTTATTTAGGCATCTTCAGGTTGATCTTAATTTGGTATTTCCTAAAACGATCCTTTAGACAGTGTAGCCAAAAGGCATAGTCGAACGCATCAGGCCAACATCGCATTCGTCAAACTCAGTAAAAACTAGAAAAGTTTTTACTGAGTGTAACGAAGGCAATGTTGGCCTGATGTATTGGATGACGCCCTTTAGCTACACTGTCTTCAGGATCGTTTTAAGAAATACCAAATTAAGATCAACCTGAAGATGCCTAAATAAGGCGAAACGCGTAGTTGAAAAAAAGTAAAAAAATAAAATAAAATTCCAACCACGACTGTTTCTAACCAATACTGATGAAAAAGCGTATATTTGAAATCTAGACCACGTTCAAGAACATTCAAATAAAATAAAAACTTCTGAAAACGATCCAAGATCCAAGTGTGCTGTTCAATATTGGAGGTTACGTATCTCACTGCACATTAAAATTCGTAAATGGGTGCGGTGAATGTAAAGCACTTCTGGCTAGTGCTGATGAATTCAGTCCAAACGGGATAAACAGTAAGATTAACTCATACTTATTCAATCGGTGCAGGGGTGCCTTAAAGCAACCATCTGATTTCATACTTCAGATTGTCGTTGAAGAACACAAATTATTCGGAAAACGTATCTGATGACATGAAAGTTTGTTTCTAAACAGCACAATTCATGTGAGAGTATTCAAACAGCTTCCCGAAATGAACGTGATCACTTTTCAGAGACATGAACGTGTGGTAAACACGTGAAAGAAACCATTTCCAAAACATGTCACTTTTTGGGAAATATTTTCACAAGTAATTACTCAAAAATAAAGAACAACCGCCTTGTAACCAACAGTAGCTGTAATTTACTTAAATTTACCAAATCAATGCAGGTTTATGTGTAGTGGTCTGCATTTTCAATTCTTTTGTTTCGATTGTACTTCGAACTGCGATACAAAAATTGTAGTCTGATGTTCCGATTGCGCGTTTCAAGAAAGGTGGGAACGGAAGTACACGATTAAGTAAACGCCTTTCAGCTAAGTTGCATTGATACTGCTAAAAGTGATTATAGCTTCAATTTCCCTTTCTCAGCTCCTTTACTGCTGTTATGTAATCTGAATGAAATGTACAATGCGTAACGGATTAAACTTTTGCAGAGAAATTTCCAACTAGAAACGGCACCGTGAACTGATAAAGACGTCGCGCCTTCGTCTGTGCGTAGCACTCAGGCCTTTACGTCACTAGGGGCAGTCTCAGTTCTCACTTCACGAAGACCTCGGCATGCCTCCACTGTACAACAGCTCCCAGCTGATGTCCTTGGCTGCTGGCCGCCAAGAGCTAAGAGAGTCACTGCTGTACCTCCTTCTCTCTATCCCCACACCTTGGCAATAGAAGTGCTACCTTTGATGCCCGTGCACATATGAGCTCCTGGTGGTGCACACGATTGAAAAGATCTCAAACCCAGCCTCTGGAAGCTGTCAAATGAAAAGCGCTGCTTCGCAAGGCATGACATCATCTGTCCTAAGTAACCGATTTACTTCTGCAGTAGAGACATATTTAAAGCCTGCATGTAATTCACAATGCACTAAATGTGTCTGAGAATTATATTCTCTCATTATTTAGTAATACTTGACATACTTTACAAATGACATCTCATATTATAAAGGAAATTTGATTATTATTTATAGATCTCAAAATGGCCCTCAGAGACAAGGTCAATTATAAAGATAATTACAATTGTGTCGCAGAATTAGCAAATATCCTGTATATATACCGACAAAACAGCAGACCCAGATTACTGACTGGAAATGGAGGAAAAAGTGTCCTATGAACAAGTGTCCGAAAAGGTATCATTGACATGGTTGACGGCGCTGATGAATGACAGTTCCTCTGACTGCGTGCCATATGTTTCTTGTGTGCTGCAGGCTGTATGATTGACGCAGCCTACTGTAAAACCAGAGTGGTCAGGTATTCATGTCCGGAACAGGCCGATATGGTGTTAGTGTACAGCTAGGTACATCTACATCTACATCTATATAGATACGTCACGAGCCACCTTACGGTGGGTGACGGAGGGTTCCCTGTGCCAATACTGGTCATTTGATTTCCTGTTACAGTTGCAAATAGAGTGAGGGAAAAACGACGGCCTATATGCCTCCGTATCAGCCCTAATTTCTAGCATCTTACGTTCGTGATCCTTACCTGCAAGCGGTGGTCTAGCGGTTCTAGGCGCTCAGTCCGGAACCGCGCGACTGCTACGGTCGCAGGTTCGAATCCTGCCTCGGGCATGGATGTGTGTGGTGTCCTTAGGTTAGTTAGGTTTAAGTAGTTCTAAGTTCAAGGGGACTGATGACCACAGATGTTAAGTCCCACAGTGCTCAGAGCCATTTGAACTTTACCTGCAATCTACGTTGGCGTCAGTAGAATCATTTGTCAGTCAGCTTCAAATGCCGTTTCTCTAAATTTTCTCGACAGTGTTTCTCGGAAAGAACGTCGCTTTTCCTCCAAAGATTCCCATTTGTGTTTCCGAAGCGTCTACGTAACACGTACGTGTCGTTTAGACAAATCTAACAGACCGCCCCTGAACTGCTACCGAGCGAGGTGGCGTAGTGGTAATCACAATGGACTCACATTCGGGAGGACGAAAGCTCGAGCCTGCGTAAGGCCATCCTGACTTATGTTTCCCGTGATTTCCCTAAATCGGTCCGGCAAATGTCGGGATGGTTCCTTCGAAAAGGCACGGCCGATTTCCGTCCCATCCTTCCGTAATCCGATGGGACCAACGACCTCACTGTTTGGTCCCCTCTCCCAAATCAACCAACCAACTGAATAGCTTCCATGTCCTCCTTCAGTCCGACCTGATACGGATCCCAAACTCTAGAGCAGTACTCAGGAATACGTCGCACCAGCGTCCTACATACAGTCTCCTTTACAGATAAACTACTCTTTCCTAAAATTCTCCCAATAAACCGAAGTCAACCACTTTCCTTTCCTACCACAGTTCTCATACGCTCGTTCCATCTAATATCTCATTGCAACATTATGCTCAGATATTTAAACGACTTTACTGTATCATGCAGGAACCACTGTATCCAAACTCTACAGGTTTGTTATTCCTATTCGTCAGCATTAACTTACATTTTTCCACATGTATGGCTAGCTGCCATTCATCACACCAAGTGGAAAATTTGTCTGACTCGTCTTGTTATGTCCCTATACTCCCTCAACTTCGATACCATACCGTACCCCACGGCGCAAATAATCGCAGATTGCTGCCCACCATGTCCGCCAAATCATTTATGTTTGTAGAGAACAACGGCGGACCTATCACACTTGCCTGGACCACTCCTGACGATAGCCTTGTCTGCGTTGAACAGTTGCCGTTAGCGGCAGCGTACTGTGTTCTATTACTTAAGAAGTCGCCCAGCCACTCATATATCTGTGAACTTATTCCATATGCTCGTACCTTCGTTAACAGCCTGCAAAGGAGCACCGCGCCAAATGCTTTCCAGAAATCAGGAAATTTGGAATCTGTCTGTTGCTCTTCATCCATAGTTCGCAGTATATAGTGTGAGAATTGGGCAAGCTGAGTTTCGGACGAGCGATTCCTTCTAAAACCATGCTGATTCGTGGAAATAAGCTTCTCAGTCTCAAGAATGTATATTACAATGGAACTGAGAGTACATTCAAAGATTCTGCAGCGAACAGAAATTAGCGATTTTGGTCAGTCAGTAATTTTGCGGGACCGTTCTTTTCCCCTTTTTTATGTACTGGAATCATCTGCGCCTTTTTCCAGTCTCTTGGGACTTAGTGTTGGGCGAGAGATTCACGATAAATGTTAGCTAGGTAAGGAGCCAATGTTGTCAGTACCCCTTGCAAAATATAGCTGGGATTCCGTCCGGACCTGTAGATTTATTCGCTTTCAAATCTCTCAGTTGTTTCTCTACGCCGGAAATGATTATTACTATGCTTATTACTAGGTAGATGGAAACGGTCGAGAAGCAGCACGGCTGTACCAAAACAAGACAGCAGGAACATCGCATACCATTTAGAGCCCTATCAGGGAGTTTGTGCGGTCATGGGTCTTTTGAGACAGATGACTGTGCAGGGAGGCGACGGACTCTGGGTACACTAGACCTGGAGGAACGACTTTTACAGTACATTGGGATAAACCACACTGCAAACTCCAGGCAAGTGGTCCACCAACTCGGTGTAAGCCAAAGTATGATATGTATATATATATATATATATCAACGCCAACAGTGGCGAAGCAACATCACAGATACTCAGAGGAGCCTGCGAAACGTCATCATACCATCATCATCGACTCAATCATAATTACTGAAGACGGGGGGCCTACAACTTACTGTGTTGTCGTAATTCTCAACAAGAGTGCCGCTACGTCCTTCAAAGTCGTTGGAGTTAACTATTTGTCTCACCTCCAATACACAGACACATTTCCCCGATACCAGCCCATGAGGTAATTACTGGGCTACCTGCAATAGGACTTACCAACATAATGCATCAACAGAAATATTTTTCTTTAATATATAGCACTATAGTATATTTAATATTACAGTAGAGCCTTGTTGTGACCAAATATTTATTGAATAAGAAATGAGACCATGTTTGCTTCACCTCTATAATTGTCGCCGTTGCACGCACATTGTCGAAAAAACTGATACATATACAGGGTGTCATAAATGAGAAAAAATATGTCATGAAAATTGTCACACACTGAGCTACAAACATAAATTCGTTTTCCGCATGTTCCTATGTCAATAAATGACAATGCAAATGAACGGAAAAAGAAGTGGACTTTTGGGTGTCACAGTACGCCGACGTTGGCCGAGGGGACAGATTGGCAACACGGCACAACATGCAAGTGTTGTAGGTAGTCTAGCCGCTCACGAGAAGGCGAGGCAAGCGGCGTCAAGCGACGGTCCGCGTGACACTCAGAGCAATGACAGCGCCCACGTCTATCTCGTACCGGTTACGCTGGCCGGTATTATGTATCGTGGCTAGTTGGCATAGCGAAATGAACGTGAGGAGGGGCTGCACTACTGTACATACATGTTTGATAATTTTAAGAAACGAGTACATAGATGCAGAATACAAAATACAACTACACAGGTATGTGGCAGTTAATACAAAAGAATACAATATAGCTGTAAAAATCGAAACTAACATAGAAACACATGAACAGAAGCTGCAGTGGCGGTTTATAAGTACTGTTCGAATTGGCGGCCACGATTTGTGTGGCAAAATTGAACTCTTCGCAGGAAGGAATGTTGAACACGATCCAACATGTCTATATCTCCTTGTGTAATATCACAGGCATGTTGTATTTTGCATTGACGGGTGTTGACATCAACAACCTGTCCTTCATAAATCAGAGATTTCAGATGGCCCCACAAAAAAGAAATCCAGTGGATTCAGGTCTGGCGATCTTGCTGGCCATCCTACAGGGCGTCCACGACCGATCCATTTCGATGGGAAGGCATTGTCTAGGTGGCGTCGCACTGTGCCGCTGAAGTGAGCGGGGGCACCATTATGCATGTACCACAGGTTCATTCGAGAGGCCAAACTAACGTCTTCCAACAATTCCGGTAATGTTGCATCCAGGAAACGCAGATACCGCTCTTCTGTAAGCCTTTGTGGCAGCGCATGTGGCCCTGTGAGATGGTGATCAACAATACCACACTAGATATTGACACCGCATCGTTGTTGGTACCCTCGTAGCACTGTGGTGTGGAGGATTTCTTCCGCCCACTCGTGATAATTATGCGAATTCACTATAACCTCCTTCGTGAAATAGGCTAACGACTCTGAAGGACGTAGCAGCACTCTTGTAGAAAATTACGACGCCACAGTAAGCTATAGGTCCCTTCGTCTTCAGTAATTATGATTGAGTCGATGATGATGAGATGATGATGTTGTGCAAGCTCCTTTAATTATCTGTAATGTTGCTTCGCCTCCGTTGGCCGTGTAATTAAAACAAATATTCGGTATTCGGAATGGCGGTATACAGCTAAGCAGAGTTTTTTCCCTTAAGAGTGAATAGTCGTGATAGGAGAGACACCAAACCATAATAGCAAAGAATATTTTAGCACTGCATATCAGTAGTACAATACCGGGAAAGGAGATACGAAAACTGTTATTTCCACTCACGAATCACAACGAACTATAGCGTTGCAGCAAATTGTCTGCAGAAAAATGAACCAAGTTCTTGATTCCCAGTAGAAGAGGTCAAACACAACCACACTTCTGAGTCCACCTTTTCCCAGATGTCACCAGTAAAGCTCTCAGCGACCGCATTTGCCATTTCGTCTTGGCTGCGTTCACGGTAAACTGATTTAAGGCTGTGCCGGAGCCGGTGAAGGTGGCGGCAGCGCGGCTTCATTAAAAAATACACAGCCAGCCAGCCAGCAGCGACGGTGGCAGCGCCGTAAAGCCGACCGTAAAGACAGCCATCCACCCACCCCTCTACAGGTGCCGGCCCGTCTCCACACAGGCTCTGGTGCATCGAGTCTTCAGCGAAAACCATCCAACGCCGCCACAAGCTACTAAACGAGACCCGCCATAGAAAAAATGAAAACTACCTCTTCTGTGAAACGACAAAACCTCTTGAGACTTTACTTCATCTGGACTTTACGCATCTGGAGCGCCGTCTGGACCTGCCAGTCGGCGAATTGGAATGCGGCACTAGTGCAGTCAGGTTGGAGCTGTGAGGTCTGCGTCGACATGGCTTGCCCGACCATGGCCGCCACGCATCACTTAAGCCGGGCCACAGTCTTTGTGGATCGTCGGTCGGTCGTCCGGCCGGACGACGCGTTTCGGCTCGCCGGTCGTTCGTGAGTCGGCTGTGTGTGTGTGTGTGTGTGTGTGTGTGTGTGTGTGTGTGCGTGCGTGCGTGCGTGCGTGCGTGCGTGCGCCTCCCGATTTGTCTTCGTGTGTGCTTAGTTACTGTAGCGTATCGTTCAGGTCTTCGTGCAAGTGTTTGTCAGGTTGTGCATGTTGTTGGCGTTATTTCCACTGACGACTATTCTAGATGTTGTCGGAATTCTGCGGGAGTGAGTCGGAACGTGCGGGGAGGAGAGTTCACGGCGGCAGCTCGGGTCGTGAGTTGGGCCCTGGCAGTCAGTTGCAACGCGTCTGGAGCGCAGCCCGGGCCAGCCAGTCGCCGGCTTGCAGCAGCAGTGACTCCTGCGTGGACATCGCCCGCCTGACCGTTGCCGCCACGCATATCTTAAGCCGGATCTGACTTTTGTTGGATTGTTGGTTGGTCGGTCGGTTCGTCCGAGGACAACGCCGTGCGGCGTAGTGGACTGGGCCGCTGGCGGTCTCTGCACAGTGTCGTTCTGGAGCTGTCCGATCGGTACGAGCATCGTCGCTCGCCGACTCAGGACGTCAAGATTGAGTGGTTTCGAGCATTACGTTGTTGCTCCCGGCGTTGCTGTTGAGGTGGTTTTTCCGTGAGAAAAGACGAGTGATGTATTAGAGATAGCCGCCGTCAGTTGGAATTGATCAAATTAATTTATCCATAATCAAGTGCACCTGTTGTTTCTGCCCAATAAGGTGTGAAGTTTTGGCAGCTCAGTTCACATACAAGTTTGTTTTGGGACAAGGACACTTGCAATTTTTTTTTAGCCTTGAATTCTCGTGTACTCCGTCGTGGCAAGCAAGCGGTTGGTCGGACGGTCCATGACTGTCCTTTGGTTGGGTTCACACGAATTAAGTGCAGTTGGACTCGCCACATGTATGGCCTAAGTGAACGAGGGCAGGCCGATCCACTGGAGACTCCTGAGTGCCGTTCTCTTAATTATCCTTTTGGCACTGTTAATGTTGTTGTAATTTAACTGTATGTTATATTTTGAATTTGGCAAGGTTTTTTGTGGGCCTTCAGTCCTGGAAACATGTTCTCATAGTTTCCTTCAAGCCCAACCATTATCGCCTTCTGCTCTTGAAAGTTTATTGTTATTTCCACTGAAAGATTTTACAAGTTATTGTGTGATTTCCGCCGTTGGTGTTAATAAAGGAAATTTTTAAACTTAATGTATTGTTTTACCGGTTGTTGCAATATGTATTTCCTTAATTTGCAGAATTTAGCTGTGCGGCCTTCAGCCGTCTTTTTGCGCTTATCTCCTTCTGTGAACCTTGTGTGCCACCAGCCCTGTTAGCACCTTAAAACACTGTGGCCTTCTACGTTCAGTAATCATCATAGTATATTTGAAATTTTGAAGATTTAATCCGGCGGCCTTCAGCCGCTCCGCATGGTGATCTCATATATGTATACGATTTATTTTATTCGTAAATTTGTGTCATGTCTTTTCAAAATTCGACTTACTCTAAAGCATCTGTTTGGAGTCCCTCAGTCGCGAAGCAAATTTAATTCCTTCAAAAGTATATTAGTGAACTACATGATAATAAATTACAATTGTGAAATGAATCCGACCGCATCTCCCTTGCCCTTTCCACAATCCTGTTAGCCCTGCATGATTTAGCGGGCGTTTCAAACTCCTTAATCGCGGCTTAATCTCTGCCTAGGTAAACTACTCTTTATAGGATATTATTCTGATCTCTCCTATCTTCTAGTAAGAGTTTTGTCCGCAGCGCCAATATATTCAGGATTCCTACCTTGCTTCAACCATCACAGTTTTGCATTTTAAATAACAGGACTGGCCTATATCTTCATCTGTCTCAGTTTTCATTTTATTCCCTTTCGAATCTTTTGTTCGTTTGGTTCACACTAATACGTAAATTAAATGCTAAGTAGATTATCTATGCAGTTCAAATATTCTTCAGTATTTTCAGTTGCAAGAGATACGCTGCGATCCTGATTCGCGAGTACCATTACCTTTACTTTCAGCTTCGTTGACGCAATTTTCATTGAGTTTTGTCTTACAATTAAGAAAGCACCAGGGCTTACAAAAAATCTATATTCACAACCTACCTTCAAATTAATATGTCTGTATCGATTTACCAATGTAACTAACTACTTTCACTTGGTGTCTGCACAGTAAACTAAGCCCAGATCTCCGACGTTATAAATGTTCTTCCTCTGTTCTGGCGTGCCACACAAACCTTCTATTCCGTAGCTGCCTCATATCACTTGGAAATTCATTCACTACTTTATACAAAACGAGATAGTTATCTTTTGTCTTTATAAAATATCAGAGGCTGTCTACTCGCCCGCCAGTAAGTCAGCCTACTTTTCATGTTTTTAAGTATCTAGATGATATTAATACTTTCTCACATATTTCTGTTCTAGGTATACAGGGTGGACATTAATAAAACGGATAAACTGTAGAGAAACTGGGGTATAATTGGAGGAAAGAAAGTCCCATGAATTTCTGTCCGAAAATGAACGGTGTGCGTACAACGATAATAAACCGTCCTATAAAGCTGCATGATATTCACATTACAACGTATGTTCAAAGTGGCCTCCAATGGATTGCTAGTGATAGGTATAGTAGCGGCTAACATGCTAGATACACATAATCATACTTTCACACACTCCATGTTGGCGGGCCTCTTGCCTGGAGCTTGTACAAGCGTTCGTCTCAGTATCCTGTAGAACCTAATCCTCCTAATCCCTGCACGTTCGTCGGTCTGAAAGGATCTTTGATCATACAAAGGCCCAAAAAGGGCTTGAAATCTCGTATTGGTGTCTGTGAGGGTACTTGCTTTTGTATAGCTGTGCTGCCTCTCGACCCCATTTGCCCGACCGTCACAAACATCATCACGGCTTCTTCCGACATGACACCGGACCAGTTCTGCTGCTTACAGTACTCTGCGTCAATCACACAGCCTGCACCGTGCAAGAAAGCAGGGCACGTTGTCGGAGAAATTGTCATTCGTCAGCGTCATCTATAGTTGCATTGATGCATTTTCGGACACGTGTTCATAGGACCGTTTTTCTTCCATTTCCAGTCATGAATCCGTCCGTGCAGTTTGTCGGTTTTATTAATGTTCACTCTGTATACGATACAGTGCTGTTTGCAACAAAATTCAGTCATATCATTAGATATTGGGATTATGCAAAACTTGATAGTGGAGCTCTAATTACAGCTATGCGAGGTATGCACGTCACGAAACAGTAACCTACAAAAAATTAACAAGGTATAACTGGAATCACTCAAATGAGTAACAGCGCAAGAAGCTATGGAATGAAACGAACGCATAGTGTCAGTCAAGGAAATTGTAGGCTTCAGTTTGCTGATTACGTAACGGGACACGGCAACCTCCGAAAAGCTGTTTGAGAGACATAAGTACAGCAGACATTGGAACGATTTTTAACACTTTCAAATACACTTTAGTGTGTAGCAACAAATGAAAATGAATGCACACAAAGGAGGGCAGGGAGGACTTACCGAAATGCTGCACTGTCTGAAACATGTAGCTCTTTGGAGATTTGATATCTCCGAAATCAAATTCCAAGAGCGGATTTGTGGGCTAAATCAACGAATGTCTCTCGGCCCTATACGTTTCGTTCCCGTAGAGTGATTTACGACAAATTAAAACCTATACAAATAAAACGTTTTACCTGATCGGAGTCTGTACCAGGAACGTAGCCTTAAGCAGGCAGTTTTTTCACTCCTCCAGTTATACCTGTAACGGCAAGCTTCTCAGGAACATTTTCATAAAAAGTAATTTCCCCCTACATACTGTCAGTTACTTTCTTTCCAACTGTGTCTGCTCCTTTAGAAATCAATCTAATCAAGGCCGATCAAATGGTTCAAATGGCTCTGAGCACTATGGGGCTAAACTTCTGAGGTCATTAGTCCCCTAGAACTTAGAACTAGTTAAACCTAACTAACCTGAGGACATCACACACATCCATGCCCGAGGCAGGATTCGAACCTGCGACCGTAGCGGTCTCGCGGTTCCAGAATGCAGCGCCTAGAACCGCACGGCCACTTCGGCCGGCACTAATCAAGGAAAGGGGTACTTATTGGAGAAGTAAATTAAATGTAACATATGTTGATGAAACTATAATCCTTCCTCATGTTAGACATACAATTTTGTCCTTTTTCTTCAGAGCGAATAAGTTAAAATGTTGAAACTTCCTGGCAGATTAAAACTGTGTGCCCGACCGAAACTCGAACTCGGGACCTTTGCCTTTCGCGGGCAAAGGTCCCGAGTTCGAGTCTCGGTCGGGCACACAGTTTTAATCTGCCAGGAAGTTTCATATCAGCGCACACTCCGCTGCAGAGTGAAAATCTCATTCTGGAAGTTAAAATGTTATTCCCACTATAGCTATCTAGGCACGGCCCTCTATCTGCCCTCACAGTTTACCTCCAGTACCTGTCCCTCCTACTTTTCAAACAGAAGTTCTCGTGCTTACTACAACTCTAGGAGGAAGGCGTATCGTGGACTGAGAAGCCACAGCCTAGGGAATTGCCAGAAAAATACGAGTATATCACTCTTCGTTGGAATATGCAAATTTTCCCGGTCGAGATGTCATCTGGTACACGAACTTCTTCTGCCTGGAAGTTTTAAAACATTGCATTTTCGCTTCAGGGTAGAGGATTACGTCTGAGCATTAATACATCTCTCACACAGTAAAATGAACTTAAATTCTCCCATCGCTTCCCTCATGAGTGGAACGGGAAGTAATTGTAATGCGTCCTACGATTAAAAGTAATGTCTGCCACTCATATATTGTATTTCGCAGAGCACAAATGCTGATGTACGAATCTGAAATGGTAATTTCTAAATTTTCAACTATTTTCAACATACCTCAATCCTTTTCAAGAGATGTATCTTTGATGTTGTGCGGTGGTAATAGCAGGAGTACGATTCAAAAGCGTAGAATCTCCTAACAGGCATTGCCCTACGAACTGTTACAGACATTCGTAAAAAAAAATTCTGTGAACAGAAGAGGGGAAAAATTATTGAATGTCAGCTGTTAATATCAAATATAATATCTTCACTACTCATTGATATTCTAAAGTCGGCAAGTCCCAGATGAAAATGCTTGAAAGTACAGTCTGATTGTACCGTGCGCGTCTGAGCCTTGTGCATGCCACATGAACTGTCAACGCTAGCCGTCGATTCAGATCCCTGGCCGGCTTTATTCCCCAGACACGAATGTGCTTGTCTGGGCAATGGCTGCGGCCGCATTCGGGCAAATCTAGATGGATTGGTGAGCGCTTAAGCGTATAGTGCAGCGGCGTCTGGGGTGTTATCTGACCCAGTCACCGGAACACACCGCTAATTGCCCCGGTGTGCTGCTGGCCCACGTCGCCTGTACGCTCTGCCTTAATGACGGTGGCCACTGAGTGCCCACTAGACTCTCACCCTCCGTGTCTATGTCGTGCTTGTGTGTTGCCAATACTTAGGCCAGTCTAGAACCCAAAGGTGAGAGAACTTTCGTTGCAGCAAATTATTTCGCCCAAGGTGCACGTTCTCAGAGAATTTTGATAGTTAATATTTACGCCTTAGTCAGAGCAATAATCACCACAATACATTTTCTTCACGATATCTGCTGGATATAAACTAGAGTTTTTCAGTCGTAACACGGTTTAAAATGTAGAAATCAAAGGTACCTTTAAATTAATCTGTTATCATTGGAACAAATTTCATACAAAGGTGAGCAAAATAGCTGGTGTTTTCTCCATTTTGTCTCACCGAGGACTTAATTTTCCATTACTGGTGTCAGACTGGAACTTAGGTGTCATTCCGACATAAATTTTCTATAGAGATCACATAGAAACTACACAGTATTATCTTCTTTACATAATATTAAAGATGTGTTAAATAGGTACAGAAATAAATTAATTCCCGTAGAACCAGTATAAGAGACACCGTCTACTAAATATTATATACATATTATATTCCCAGACTGAAGTGGAAAGGTTGAGGAGTGTTGAATAATGTAAAAACTACTTGAAATCTGGCTATGAATAAGAGTATGGCAAAATGGACCATTTGCAAAACCCACTACATGGATACCTATGCCTAAATGATTGTTCTGCAGTCAGGTTGACAGTGGGTTCATAGAACCACTTTCACACTATTTCCGACCGTTCCACTCTCGAATAGCATATCTGAAAAATGAAACCTTAATCCTACCATTCAAACAGTGATTTCTGTTCTTTATTTATGAAGGTCACTTCTCACTATGAAGATTGGAGACAATAAATATTTTTAGGTTCAGTGGAAAAAGTTTCTGTATGAAACATCACGAAAAATCTTGCCGCAACGGAAAGTGCTTTCGTTTTAATTTTTGGCACACCAATTTACTTATCACACCCATGACACTCCTTGCTGTATTTCGACATAACACAAAACAAGTGCCTTTTACTGAACTTTCAGGATTTCCTCTGTTAATACTGTCGAGTAATAATCCCATTTTTGAGTCATCAGTTCTCTAACTCGTTTGATGAGGCCCGCCTTAAATTCGTCTTCTGCACTACCTTTTCATCTCAGACTATCTCTTGCACCATATGTCTTCAGTTATCCCCTACATTTTTTATCGTCAACAGTTTCCTTTAGTAACATGGAGGTTATTCCATGCTGTCGTAACACATATCCCACCATTCTGCCCCATGTTCTTTTCATTGTTTTCCACAGATCTTTCTTCGCCGAGTCTGCGGAGAACCTCCTCATTTCTCATCAGTCCGCCTCATCTTCAACATTCTTCCGTAACACCACGATTCAAACACTTCAGTTCTGTTTTCTCTAATGTTCTGGTTTTTTCCACTATCCACTATTCACTATCATACAATGCAGTGCTCCAATCATGAAGTCTTACAAATTTGTTGCTAAAATCAGGTCCTCTGTCTTTTGGACAGGAATAGGTATTTATCTGTGCCAGACTTTCTTTTTATTTCCTCCTGGCTTCGTCCGTCGCGCGTTATGTTACGCTCAAGATAGCAGATTTTCTTAACTTCGTCTATTTTGCGACTATCAGTTTCGATGTTAGTTGCCTCACTGTTTTTATTTCTGTAATTTTTCATTACTTCTGCCTTTTTCTGGCTTACTCTCAACCCACATTTTGTACATATCAGAAATCAGCCGATGCCACAGATCCGTATATTTTGTTCACTTCTACTGAGGATAGGAATGTTATCAGCGAATCTTACGACTGATATTTTAGCACCTCAAATTTTAATCACCCTCTTGAACTTTCCGTTTTATCTCATTATATCAGCGACGTGTGGGCTGATCATTTTTGACGAAAGTCTGTATCGCTGTCTTACACCCTTTCATCCGAGCGAATCGTTCTTCGTCTTACAGTCTTACTGTGTCTTCCTCCTCCTTGTAAATATTGTACATTACCAGTAAAACTTACTTACTACAGTTTTATCAGAATGTCTAAGATATTGCACCATTTGCTATTATTGGACCGTTTATTCTAAGTCGAAAAACCTTAACAGCGTGTCTTGAGCTTTGTGCAGTCTTGCTTGCATTACAAACAACGTCAAATATGTCTCTTGAGCCTCTACCTTTCCTAAAGCCAAACCGATCGTCATCTAACAGATTCTCAGTTTTCTTTTCCATTCTTCTGTATTTTACTCTTGTCAGCAGCTTGGCTGCGTAAACTGTTAAGATATTCGTGCTTTAATTCTGACACACGTCTGACCTTGCTATCCTCGGAATTTTATGGATGATACTTTTGCGCAAATCTGATGGTATATCACCAGTCTCCAAGTGTTTACACAGTAACATAGATAGTCGTTTAGTTGCCACTTCCCCGGAAGATTATGGAATATGCGATAGAATATCATTTATTCCTTCTACGTTATTTGACCTCAAGTCTTCCATAGCTGTTTTAAATTTTGAATCTAATACTGGATCCCATATGTATTCCACATAGACTCCAGTTTTTTCTATCACGTTATCAGGCAGTTCAATCCCCTCAAGGAAAAGCCTTAACTTTAGAGTTCCCACCGTACACTTAATACTCCCGCCCTTGATTTTAATTTAACAGAAAACTGTTTTATCTTTTATGTATACTAAGACCGTTCTTCCGACGGTCATGTCTTTTTCCTTTTCTTTGTACCTTTGCTCCAGCCATTTCATCTTCGTTTCCCTGCATTTCTATTTATTTCATTGCTAAGGGATTTATACTGCTGCATTCCTACTGTTCCTTTAACATTTTTATACTTCCTTCGATACTGATCAGTTGTTACCCTGGATTTATCCACAGTTACCTGACTTGTATCTATTTGGGTATTTCTAACTATGTGAGAGCCCATTTCACAGATGTCCACTCCACATCAATTGAACTGCCAATTGTGGTATTCGTTATGTCAGTACACTCGTCCTTAGACAACCGCAAGCGCGCCTCGTCACTCTGAAAACTTTAGTACATCACTTCCTTCGACGCTCATTCTTCCGTACGATTATCTTAAACATCGGGCTAATCTTCATCATTCCTTAAAACTGATCTGGCCCTGTATGTCCTTCTTCGTAACCCTCACAATCCATGTGATTCCTGAATCTGTCTCACCATGATGTAATCCAGCTGGAACCCTTCCGTGACTCTTGCTCTTTTACAAGTATAGCTCCTCCTCTTGTGAATGTCGAATAGAGTATTTGCTATTATTCTATGAAATTTACTGGAGAACCCAGTCTTTCGCCTGTCCCATTTCTACTGCCAAGCCCGTATTCTCCCCTAACACTTTCTTCTATTCCTTCCCCTACAATGGCGTTCCAGTCCTCCATAATTATTAGATTTATATCTCCTTTACGTACTGAATTATACGTTCAACATCCTCATATACTTTCTCTATTTCTTCATCCTCTGCTTACGACGCTAGCATTTACATATGCACCATCGTTGTTGACGAATCGTATGAGAACCACCTCATCATCATCATGGTTCAAATGGCTCTGAGCACTATGGGACTTAACTTCTAAGGTCATCAGTCCCCTAGAACTTAGAACTACTTAAACCTAACTAACCTAAGGACATCACACACATCCATGCCCGAGGCAGGATTCGAACCTGCGACCGTAGCGGTCACGCGGTGCCAGACTGTAGCGCCTTTAACCGCTTGACCACACCGGCCGGCTCATCATCATCATCATCATCATCATCATTTAAGACTGATAATGCCTTTCAGCGTTCAGTCTGGAGCATAGCTCCCCTTATACAGTTCCTCCATGATCCCCTATTCAGTGCTAACATTGGTGCCTCTTCTGATGTTAAACCTATTACTTCAAAATCATTCTTAACCGAATCCAGGGCCGGCCGCGGTGGTCTAGCGGTTCTGGCGCTGCAGTCCGGAACCGCGGGACTGCTACGGTCGCAGGTTCGAATCCTGCCTCGGGCATGGGTGTGTGTGATGTCCTTAGGTTAGTTAGGTTTAAGTAGTTCTAAGTTCTAGGGGACTTATGACCTAAGATGTTGAGTCCCATAGTGCTCAGAGCCATTTGAACCATAGTGCTCAGAGCCATTTGAACCATTTTGAACCGAATCCAGGTACCTTCTCCTCGGTCTACCCCGACTCCTCCTACCCTCTACTGCTGAATCCACGAGTCTCTTGGGTAACCTTGCTTCTCCCATGCGTGTAACATGACCCCACCATCTAAGCCTGTTCGCCCTGACTTCTACATCTATAGAGTTCATTCCCAGTTTTTCTTTGATTTCCTCATTGTGGACAGCCTCCTGCCATTGTTCCCATATACTAGTACCTGCAATCATCCTAGCTACTTTCATATCCGTAGCCTCAACCTTGTTGATAAGGTAACCTGAATCCACCCAGCTTTCGCTCCCATACAACAAAGTTGGTCGAAAGATTGAACGGTTCACAGATAACTTAGTCTTGGTACTGACTTCCTTCTTGCAGAAGAGAGTAGATCGTAGCTGAGTGCTCACTGCATTGGCTTTGCTACACCTCGCTTCCAGTTCTTTCACTACGTTGCCATCCTGTGAGAATATGCATCCTAAGTACTAGAAACCGTCCACCTGTTCTAACTTTGTTCCTCCTATTTGGCACTCAATCCGTTTATATTTCTTTCCCACTGACATTACTTTCGTTTTGGAGATACTAATCTTCATACCATAGTCCTTACATTTCTGATCTAGCTCTGAAATATTACTTTGCAAACTTTCAATCGAATCTGCCATCACAACTAAGTCATCCGCATATGCAAGACTGCTTATTTTGTGTTCACATATCTTAATCTCACCCAGCCAGTCTATTGTTTTCAACACGTGATCCATGAATAATATGAACAACAGTGGAGACAGGTTGCAGCCTTGTCTTACCCCTGAAACTACTCTGAACCATGAACTCAATTTACTGTCAACTCTAACTGCTGCCTGACTGTCCATGTAAAGACCTTTAATTGCTTGGAAAAGTTTGCCTCCTATTCCATAATCTTGTAGAACAGACAATAACTTCCTCCTAGGAACCCGGTCAATGCCTTTTCTAGATCTATAAAGCATAGATACAATTCCCTGTTCCACTCATAACAGTTTTCCATTATTTGCCGTAAGCTAAAGATCTGGTCCTGACAACCTCTATGAGGCCTAAACCCACACTGATTTGGATCCAATTGGTCCTCAACTAATACTCGCACTTTCCTTTCAACAATACCTGAGAAGATTTTACCCACAACGCTGATTAAAGAGATACCTCTGTAGTTGTTACAATCTTTTCTGTTTCCATGTTTAAAGATTGGTGTGATTACTGCTTTTGTCCAGTCTGATGGAACCTTTCCCAACTCCCAGGCCATTTCAATTATCCTGTGTAGCCATTTAAGACCTGACATTCCACTGTATTTGATGAGTTCCGACTTAATTTCATCCACCTCAGCCGCTTTATTGCACTGCAATCTATTGACCATTTTTTCCACTTCCTCAAATGTGATCCTATTTCCATCATCATTCCTATCCCATTTTACCTCGAAATCTGAAACATTACTGATCGCATTTTCACCTACATTGAACAACTCTTCAAAATATTCCCTCCATCTGAACCAAGGCATCCACAGGATTCACCAGCAGTTTTCCTGACCTGTCCAAACTACTTGTCATTTCCTTCTTACCTCCCTTTCGAAGACTGCTAATTACACTCCAGAATGGTTTTCCAGCAGCTTGACCCATAGTCTCCAACCTGTTTCCAAAGTCTTCCCACGATTTCTTCTTCGATGCTGCAATTATCTGTTTGGCTTTGTTTCTTTCTTCAACATAACTTTCTCTGTCTACCTGGGTTCTGGTATGTAGCCATTTTTGATACGCCTTCCTTTTCCTTTTACAAGCTGCCTTGACTGTATCATTCCACCAAGCTGTTTGCTTCATCCTACTTTTACACACTACTGTTCCAAGACATTCTTTAGCCACTTCTAGTACTGTGTCCCTGTACCTTGTTCATTCCTTTTCCAATGACTGTAATTGACTACATTCAACTAACTGGTACCTTTCCGAGATCGCTGTTATGTACTTGTGCCGGATTTCCTTATCCTGAAGTTTCTCCACTCATATCCTCCTACATATGGACCTGACCTCCTGCACTTTCGGCCTCACAATCCCAATTTCACTGCGGATTAAATAATGATCAGTGTCATCAAAGAATCCCCTGAATACACGTGTGTCCCTCAGCCTTCCTGAATTCCTGATCTGTTATTATATAGTCAATGACAGATCTGGTTCCCCTGCCTTCCCAAGTATACCGGTGAATGTTCTTATATTTAAAAAAGGAGTTTGTGATTACTAAGCCCATACTGGCACAGAAATCCAAGAGTTGTTTCCCGTTCCTGTTGGTCTCCATATCCTCTCCAAATTTACCCATAACCTTTTCATACCCTTCTGTTCGATTTCCAATCCTGGCGTTAAAATCACCCATGAGCAGAACACTGTCCTTGTCCTTTAACAACTACATCACTGAGTGCCTCATAAAAACTATCCATCTTATCATCATCTGTCCCTTCACAATGCGGATATACTGACACAATCCTAATTTTCTTGCTAGACACTGTCAAATCTATCCACATCAGTCGTTCGTTTACATACCTTATTGCAACTACGCTGGGTTCCATTTCTTTCCTGATGTAAAGCCCTACACCCCATTGTGCTATTCCTGCTTTGACTCCTGACAGGTAGACCTTGTATTCTCCCACTTCCTCTTCTTTCTCAGCCCTTACCCGAATGTCACTAACAGCTAAAACGTCTAGCCCCATCTTACTTGCAGCCTCTGCCAGCTCTACCTTCTTCCCAGAGTAGCCCCCATTGATATTAATAGCTCCCCATCTCATTACCATTTGTTTGCCAAGTCGTATCTTAGGAGTCCCTGGTTTGTCAGTTAGAGGTGGGACTCCGTCACCTCCAAAGGTCCGAGGCATTTTGCTCTGATTGTTGCCAGCATCATATTTAAAGTACCAGGGAAGCAGGTTGCTAGCCTTACTTGCCCCGAGTCCCATTGGGTTTTACCCCTAACGGCTGAGGGACTAACCGGTGAATTTGGTAGTCTTTGCCGTATGAGCACAAAGGTGACCACGACTCAGAATATGTCCGAGATGCCCAGCCTTATTCCAAAGTAACTGGTATCCCGACTGTCTGGACCACTTACTTGGCCACTCATACGTTGCCCGTGGTTCATGAACTAGGACATGACTACAGTAACCCACACCATGAACAACCTTATAAAAGAAATTTAAGTTATGCTCTGTCCTACTCTCCTATTTATAATGAATCCTACTTACGCAATTTTCTGATGTTGTTGATATTTCCTGATATTCGTCTGACAGGAAATCCTGATATTCTTCCTACTTCCCTTCACAGACCCCATCTTATCTAGACTGATCCTTTTCAATTCCCTTTTCAGATTTTCTAGCGTTTAATTTTATGAAACATATGAAAAACACGGAGAAAGATACTGCAAATATTAATATAATAACAGAAAATCGATGGATAAACCACTGCAAAAAATTTGCCTTTCGATGAAGCCAGTGAAGAAAGTTGTACTACAAAAATTAATAATAACTCTGTGTATCAAATTGCTGTGAAAGAATTAAAAGCAACCTTAAGTATAACAACAAAATACCTACTGGCCTCCACGGCGTTAATGCTGAATTAATTGAATATGGAGGAACCATTTTAGAACTTAGCGTCTTCCATTTTTTAATATGTGTTGGAAGACCTGTTTAGTTCTTGAAGAATGGAACACTGCTAAGGTTATTTCTACGTTTAAGAAAGTCAATAGGAACGAGACAGGAAGTTGTAGAGGAACAAGTTTACTAAATGTAAGATATACAAATAAATTGGTAAGTTCTTAAGCAAAGTCTACAAATTATCGCTGACGCATTGATGACAGAAAAGCAATCAGGCTTCAGAAAAGGACGTTCGTGTAATGTTAATATGCTTATAACAACACAAATTATTGGAAAAAGGTCGGGAATTTGACTTAGAGACCGATTTAGTACTTACTGTTTTTGAGAAAGCCTCTCATAAGGTAAAAAGACACCTTTTTGGGGGAAATATCGCAAATAAAATATTTCCTAAAAACATCTCTTTAATACCATAAAGAGTCTGTATGTAAATACAAAACTAGATACAAGCGAGTTTCGAAAGTATCTGATGATGTTTTAAAAAATCAAGGTGTTCGACAAAGGTGCAGACTATCAACCATCTTATTTAATATATCTATTGACGACCTAGTTATGAAGTGGATCTAACATATCCTTAAATACTATGTTACATGAGTATAATCAGATAATTAATTATACTGGAAACAGAAGATAACTAGCGAAGAATAGTATATAGATTGAGCCAAAACGCAATATATTACAACTTAACTATACCTTCAAATAAGACCGAGATGATGGCTTTCAAAGGAAACACTGTAGTTAGATTGAAAATAGTAACAAATAAGAAACTCTCAGAATCAGTATCCCACTTCAGTAATGTAGGGCGTGATATTAGCTTTAACTATGACAAAGACATTGAGAAGAAGGCTGATAAATATCAAGCTATCTGCGGAAAAATTGGAAGAGCTTTGGGAAGAAGATCAAGAAAAGAAATATATATGAAATTCTGTGAAGTTACGACTGTACCTTCTCTTGTATATGGTTCCGAATCATGGATAGTAACAAAAAAAGTGAAGTCCCGTATACAGACAGCAGAGATGGCGTTCATGAAGTATGTAAGAGGCTGTAATAAAATGAATATAATAACAAATTAAATAATAAGGTCAAATTTTAAAATCTTTTAAGTTAATGACAAGATAGAAGAGAAAAGAATGAAATGGAAGGATCATGTTTGTAGAATGACAGGAAATACATTGCCAAACAATATAATGACTTATCGGCCGACTGGAAAGAGAGAACTAGGTAGACCTCGTAAGATATGCATGAATGGATGAGGGATAGATTCCGGAAAAGGTGATTACACCTAATCCTTGGAAGCAGATGATGATGATGATGATGATGATGATGATGATGATGACGATGATGAGGATGATATATATTAGATTCCTTACCACGTTCCGATTTGGCTTGTAGAACATTATTGCTTTGACGGCTATTCGATCTTTTTTCATGGTCACCTCCCCCTTGGCAGTCTCTTCCCGCAGATCCGATTGCGGAACTAATCCGTTATTTTAGCCAATGGACAGGTCATCGTGACACGTTTTCAAATATAGGCCAGATGTCCAGTGGATACACAATATCTGTCTTTAGTGCAGTGGTTTACATTGCCTTCTGCATCCTCATGCCGTTGATCATAGCTGATTACTGCACCTTTAAGGGTAGTTTCTAACCGCAAGGGCAGGAGAGTGCTCTGTACCTCTGACATCTCCTCCTGTTTGGCAGAACGAGGGTGACTTCTTTGGCCGCCAGCGCTGACGATTTTTATTCTAAATTTAAGTTTAAAAATGTTTACTATTAAAATAGTCTTGATCACGATTATTTATCAAGGTGACCGGTTTCGACCACTTCTGTGGTCATCTCCAGACCATTGAGTAGGAACCTCTTTCTGTTGGAGAATCATTCAAAACTAAATTTAAGTAATGTCTTAGTTTGCAACCGGTGTCTATGCACCGTGGAGATATTTTGCCTAGATCTTTTGTAGTTGGTTTTGTTTTGAAGACTTTTAAGACGGCAAACAACAGCACCATCTGCAAACCGTCTCAGACAGCTGCTGAGGAGTTTTCCTAGATCCTGTGTATGTACTAGAAACATCAGATGATCTACAACTTCTTCTTACGGAACCCAAGATATAAGGTCGGTTTCACTAGATGGCTTCCCATCTAATTGACCTTTCTGACAGGAGAACACGAATCCAGTAGCACTGCTTTAATGATATCCCATAGGCACTGCTAGAATGGTTGGAATTAATTTCCTGCGTGGACATGGAGGGAAGTGGCATTGATTAAGTGTTCCAGTAGATCACGGACACTTTAGCCCCCCTTTCTGTACAATGTAATTCAGCAAGGCTAGCTGCTACAATTTTTCCTTCATGCCTTATCTTCATGGTATTTTCATGTCGACAGGCGTCTACAGAAGTCGATTATGGTCTTCTATGAAGACCATGAATAGACAGAATCACTATTCCGTCGCAATATAGTCCTACGGAGTTGTGTTTGGATGGAATCCCAGATGTTTGCGCCTAGTGAATTTTGCTTCATTGAACTCACTTCGTTTGTAGATAACGTCAAGAACGAGGGTTTCGTTATTATTTAATTCGTAAAATCATTGCGATGCACGAGGTGATCAGATATATGTCCTAGCCTTCTGGTTGTTGACCATAAACGGAGGTAATGACAGGCATCGGACTATCCTTAGGGAAAAGACATTAATTCTAATGACTCGTTACGTTGTTTTGAATTAAATGTACAGAAGGACAGTTCTGTCACTTACACAGAGCAGTATAAATTAACTATTTGCGACTTGAGCCAGTGTCGACGGAGAACTATTTACCGTATGGATACGCAACTTTTGTCGGAGAAATTATTGTTGCCATGCTGAGAATGCTAGACGTAATGTGCCAACTTCAAGCAGTGTATGAGGTGTGACACGCTAGATGAACATTCCATGTTTCACCGTTCTAAAACCGCGACGAACTGTGACACGGTATCCGTAATAACTTCACAGTACTCACTAATATTTGCAACGTGACTCGGACATTTGAGCAGACTTCGCTTTTATGATTTTTGCAAGACTTCAATCTGACAACATTTGACCTAGGAACGGCAGCAGAGCAATCTCTCGTGCAGTTTCATGCTGTCGTAAATGACAGATGGTCGTCAGATTGACCAACGTTTCTAACCTGGAATATTGAACATGATACGCAGTTAACAAATGTTACCCTCTAATATAGAGAATCAAAAGCGTTTCCTTCAATGGTTTATTCGTTTTTCCTCTCCCGCATTTCTTTACATATGTTTCCACAAAGTTTCAGAGTCCTGCGATGAGGTAGTGAAAGCTTAAGCAGTGTGTACATACAGTCGTGGCACTCTCTGCGGAAAAAGTTGTTAACCTGTCACAAGCGACGTAAGGATGATGTTTGTATTTCACCACTTTTATACTTGATATACCAAATACTTATTCTAATTTTTGCTTCCAAATGTTTGTGTAATATGAGAAGACACGGATGATTCGAAAATAAATGCAAGTAGGATTAAAACTCGTGAATGCAGTGACCAGGTATAACGTCTTCTTAAAGAAATACATGTGACGTTGGATACAACTCCAGCCTTTCACGTTTATACCAAAAGAATATAATCATCCATGTGATGCTGGAGATAACTGGAGCCTACCACGTTTATATCAAAAGAATATAAACATTGACATTCACACGTAAGAGACACGGATATGCTCCTCCAAGTACAAAAACAGTAGACGCCACATACTATGCTTAATTTTGTGTGTTAGTCATTGGCGCCAATTGCCCCAAGTACAACCTTTATCTTTATATAATTAATGGTAATATATGTTGCAAACATTATAATAAGTTGATTATATCACAGTTCACTTAAAACCAAAGAGAGGAATAATTTTAAAACCACCTGCCCTCGCAGTTTTCAGCGGTGCCATTCCTGAATAAAATCTTTCCGATTTGCAATTCACATCAGTTCTAACAAAATACTTGAGATTTTGATGGCTATCTCTACTACAGGAGTAAAAACACTGTCCGTAGGCGCTGGCACGGTTTTCTGCTAAATATATCTGTCATTGTTAGAATAGAAGAAAGAGAGAGTAAGCAGGTAATAAAATGTAAAATTGTAAAAATTTTAAAAACCTTCAATGAAACTTCAAAATACTATTAAATTTTTTCTATTCAATGTCTGAGTCGTATTGAAAACTATGTTTTAAGTGATTACTTTGTAAAAAAAATAATGTTCAATGCAATTGAGACAATATAATTTTTTTAAGAAAGTTATTAAAATTTCTATAATGGAACATATTCTTTTCCGCTTACATGGGCACCATTACAGTATCTGGCACCAGTCAGAGCGGGACGGAGCGACCCGTGAGATGAAACCGAGTTGGGCATTTCAAAGCAGTTGCAGCAAGCCGCGGGATCGAGCGAAGTCAAGTCCGGTATCACATTTGAAACTGCCGCTCCCGCCTCCTTACAAGCGTCAAGCATCTGTCGTTGCTTCCTTTTGATATCTAAAGCCAGCCGCCACGCCCTTTTAAGAATACACCCCAGGTCCCTGTTAGAATCGTTGCTGTTTAAGCCGCTTATTTTATAGCGGGATCAAGGCGTCACAGTGAAAATGCATTGCAGCAGTTCGTCGATGACATGGACGGCGTCCATCTCAGCATTAAATTTACTGTCGTTATGGAGGAGGATGGTAAGCTACCATTCTAGGATGATTTAGTTGATCGGAAGGCAGGAGGTCGTCTAGATTTTTCAGTGTGGGAAACCAGCACACGCTTCTCCATACTTAAACGCCGACCGCTTTTACCGTCGTATACACAAAAAACCGGCGCTGAACAAAATCTTAAACACTGCGGCGAAACAGAAACTGTGTGATTCTGAAGAGATTGAAAAATCAGCCAATCAGTTGCCAATAAACGTTTATTATCCATTCACCATGGTTTTGATATTTTTACAAATATGGAGAGTATGGTCTGATTTTTAAATCTTTTCGGTTCTGAACACGGTAGAACACAGAGCAAAGATTATTTCTGATGACGACCCACTACAGTCTGACAGTATTTGAGACACGTATACTGAGAGAATGCCTATAGCAACAGGCACACTGCAAATGGCTTCAGGTGCCACCGTCACCTGGGCGTCTTGGGAATCGGCAGAAAAGTGCGAACGGGCTGCACTCCTGCCATAGTGTGGGACATTGAGCAGAATGTAAGGACGTAGGCTGCAGAGACACGGAAAAAGACATGTGTTCTGGTCCCTCCCCCAAGAAACGAATGTGCTACGTCCTATTACAGAAGACATAGCTCTAATTCATAAGGACTCTGAGCACTATGGACGTCATCAGTCAACTACAACTTAGAACTACTCAAATCTAACTAACCTAATGACGTCACACACATCCATGCCCGAGGCAGGATTCGTACCTGCGAACGGACTGAAGCGCCTAGAACCGCTCGGCCACAACGGCTGGCACGACATAGCTCTTCGTGTCCCCCGTGAGTATGATGTCCCTTTCGAATGCTGCAGTATCAGTATAGGTCAAAAAGCAAGAACGGTTTGGAAGCGTTGTATCGAGGTACAAAGGGCGTTCAAAAAGTTTTGCACAATCGTCCGTAATTTTTTTTTATTTTTTGTAGGAGGAGAATGAAATTTTTTTGAACATACTTGGAACATTTTGCTATAAGTTGGCACATAAAAGTATTTTCTTTTATTTACAGGTAATCCATAACGGACCGTGAAGCAGAAGTCAGGTGATGGAGTTCCTCTTCAAGACCGGCGATGACTCTGCCACATCGACTCACAGGAAGTTGCTCTCTGTTTATGGGGAGGACACAGTTGATCGCAGCAGTATCATCTGGGTTCCCCTTGGAAGAAGAAACCAGAACTTTCAGGAGCAGCAGGCCGAAAGGTGATGGCCTCGTTCTTTTGGGAGCAGTGTCGTCTCATTTTCATTGACTTTTTGGAACTGGTTTCCACAATTAACCGTGGCCGTTACTGTTCGTCAGTGGACAAGCTGCGACGCGCTATCAAGACCCACAGACCACAACTTCAGGGTCAGTTCATCAGACTACACCACGACAGTGCCAAACCCCATACAGCCCTTATGACGCAGGAGAAAAAAAGGAAAATGTGTTGAAATTGATCCCATCCTCCCTACAGTACGGACTTGAATCCATCTGATTTTGACTTGTTTGGCAGTCTGAAGGCCCACCTGCGCGGTAAAACATTTGATAATGAGAAAGACCTTATTTCCTATGTCAAGCAATGGTGTAAAAGTCAATCCTCAGAATTTTACCAAAGTGCATTTACAACATGGAAAGAACGTTGGGCCAATTGGGCCCAAAAATAACAAGAAAAGGTGTCATCTTCTAATTGCTGCTACAGTTACACAACACCCGCAACCGGATAGGGGGATGCCTCCTAGATAAAGGTGGTACCGCGGAAATGAAATACTCGGGGCGGACCAAAACTACTAGTAGCGTCTGTTCCCACAGTGGGCGGCTACAAAAGGCGTCTGCTCCACATGTCAGTGGCGGCCTCAACCAACCTCCTGATCTGGAAAGTCAGGTTGTAGTCGGCAGCATGCCATACATCCAACTACTAAATATCATGATGGTACAACGAGAAAAACCTCATTACTCCGGGCCCCAGTCAATAGACTGGGATCGTCGTGAGCATCGGATTCCGGGGGCTCACGGACATCATGAGAAGAATCGGAGCTTCTCAAACTCCCTCAACACCAAACGCAAACATTACATCGGCACACACAACGTGAACACACTGATGAAGACAGGAAAGATGAAACAACTGACACACACTCTCGAAAAATTTCAAATCAAAATATGTGCACTGCAAGAAACACGATTCACAGACGAAGACCATTTCAACACGGAGAATTTCAGAGTATACAAAGGAAAACCATCGATACAACT
Organism: Schistocerca cancellata; assembly: GCF_023864275.1. Taxonomy (NCBI): domain Eukaryota; kingdom Metazoa; phylum Arthropoda; class Insecta; order Orthoptera; family Acrididae; genus Schistocerca; species Schistocerca cancellata. The sequence continues at coordinate 525,213,006 of NC_064627.1, forward strand.
GAAAAACCTAAGGCTTTTTGGCACAGGATTTGCAGTACACAGGTCCATCACGGACAGCATAATCGACTTTTCGTCACCAAACGAAAGAATCAGCACCATCACAGTGAAATCAGCCAATAAATCCTACACAATAATCAACGCACATGCACCGACTAATGACTACAACGGGAAAAACCCGGACGAAATTGATGACTTCTGGATGACAATGGAAGAAACTATCAGAAAAATTCTTGCACATAGAGTCAAAATAATACTGGGAGACTTCAACGCTAAACTCGGAAAAGAAAAGATATACAGACATATCGCAGGAAAACATACTCCACACAAGGACACCAACAAAAACGGAAAACATCTGATAGACTTTTGCAAAAGCCACGACGTCGCCATTATGTCAACAAAATCCAAGAAACCAACACGAAAACTTACCACATGGAAATTCCCCAGCGCAAAGCAAGAACTACAAATCGACCACGTAATAGTCCAGAAAGACTCACAAAAAGAAATTTTGAACATAGACACCCGTATAGGCTACTTCGACTCAGACCACCAACTACTACAGATCAGGATTCGTCTTTTGCCCAAGAAAAAGCTCCAGAAGAACGAAATTGTTAGACCAGATCCAGAATACGTTACTTTAAACCAGACACAAATATTACACAAAATTAAAATGGAGAAAACGACAGACTGGATACAACTTTCACGAAGAATCCGAGAGGCCATGAAACTAGCATAAGCACCACCCACACGGAAACACCATTGGTGGAACCACACATGTGACCAAGCTATTGACCAACGAATCAGTGCATGGAAAAAATTTAGTAGCCATAAATCCCAAGAGAATTGGATGAACTTCTTGAAAACACAGAATCAATCAAGCAAAATCATTCGCAGTGAAAAACAACAGTATGACAAACGGCGACTGACAGAGATCGAATCGGACTTCATGAAGAACAATACAAGAAACTTCTGCAGAACGTTCAGAGAAAATATGACTGGATATCAACCACCCAACTTTTGCTTCAGAAGTCCGGATGGAACCCTAGAAACCAATAACAAAAACAATTGTGACATTCTGGCAAAGTACTTTGAAAAACTGCTCAACACGGACCCCCCTATGGAAGAAATGATGACAGAAACGAGCACATACAATGCAGATAGTGAGCCTCCAGCTCTAGAAGAAGTTAAAGAAATAATCAAGTCACTCAAGAATCGTAGAGCACCAGGAGAAGATGGCATCATCGCGGAAATCTGGAAGTTACAAGACCCAGAACTCACCAAAGACATCCACAGGGTCTTGTAAGACATCTGGAAGACCATGAAAATTCCTGACGACTGGAAAACTGCCCTGATACACCCACTACACAAAAAAGGTGACAAGACTGACCCGAACAACTACAGAGGAATATCCCTACTACCGGTCACATACAAGATCCTCTCTAAAGCTTTACTGAACAGACTAGAATGCCAGACCGACCACTTGATTGGGGAATACCAAGCAGGCTTCCGTAAAGGGCGGTCTTGTGCGGAACAAATTTGGAACCTGAAAATGATTTTACAATACAAACAGAACCTGATCATTACCTTTGTTGACTTCAAAAAGGCGTACGACTCTATCGACCGGAAAACTCTCCTCAAAATTCTATCAGAATATAAAGTAGACAACAAAACACGGGCTATCATAGAGCAAACTTTAACCAACACGACCTCCAAAGTAAAGTTCTGTGGGGAACTATCAGAGCCCTTTAAAATTCACACAGGTGTCCGACAAGGCGATGACCTCTCCCCTCTCCTTTTCAATCTGGTGTTAGATAAGGTCATAAAAGAATGGGAAACATCACAACAGGGGATAACCTTAGGAAACCTACAGATTAAATGCCTGGCTTTTGCTGACGATTTGGCGATTGTCACGAAAGGTATAAAGGAAACAAAAGACGCTATTGAAAAACTGCACGAAATCGCTTCCAAAACTGGACTGCAGATCTCTTACGAAAAGACACAGTTTATGAGCACAAAGAAACTCTCATCTCTGAACACAAAGTATGGCACGATTTACAAAACGGCAAACTTCAAATACCTCGGTGAAACACTACAAATGAGTGGACATAACAGAGACTCAAACGAAGAAAGAAAGACTAAACTGGACAAGGCATACAAAGTAGTGTGGAATCATTACAACAAGAAGTGTATCTCACAAAAAGCCAAATTTCGCCAGTACGACACGGTGGTGCTCCCCGAGGCACTATATGCAGCAGAGACCACACTAATCCTACAGCATACACGTATCAGAAAATTAGAAAAAGTAGAACGGAAAATACTTAGGAAAATATTTGGCGCAACTAACAACAATGGAATATGGATAAAGAAACCTACAGAGGAACTGTACAACTGTACAAACATACGGAGACAATCACAGAAAAGATTAGAAAACGCAGACTACAATTCTATGGACACCTATACAGAATGCCATCACACAGGCTGACCAAACAGATCTTTGGCTGGGTAACCACTAGAAACAACAAATGGGTGGCAGAGGTAGAAAACGACCTGAACCAACTCAACATAACAGCAGACACAATAAACGACAGAATAAAATTCAGAAACATCATTAATAAAAGTAAACTACATGAGATACAATGTGACAAACGAACAGGCATAAAATGGACCGAAGAACGCAAGCAAGATCACAGCCTGAAGATGAAAGAAATATGGGCAACCAAAAGGGCAATCAAGATGAAGCCGAGGACACAAAGCCGACAAGAAGCATGGACAGAGGACCGGAAACAGAAGCACAGCGAGCGAATGAGGGAAGTTTGGGCAGCAAGGAAGGCAGCAAAAGGAACTGGCCATGTAGTTTAGTCCAAATGCTCTCTTTAAGGGCAAAACACCAATAATATATATATATATATATATATATATATATATATATATATATATATATATATATATATATAAAATGTGTGTGTGTGTGTCGGTTGAAGCGGAGCCCATCCACGCCCCAACTAGTATCGTGGTTAACATTCAGGTCCTTGAAACACATGATGCGTGTATGCGATGTCTGTAGGACTCAACACGACTGCCCATTAAGGATGACCCATTGGGAGTTAGTAGTGGCCAGAGACATAAGAAGAAATACCACTAGCTGCTTTACGGTAGAGTTGGATAAAACTGTCGTTCCATTTGCTATGGAAAAAGAAAAAAAAACCTCTGTGACAGTCTGCGACATGGCCCTTAATAGCAAATGGAGGTACATAGACATGTCAAGCGATGCTTATCCAGGAAAGAAATATTTTTTTTAAGAATAATATATTTATTTGCGGATCGTTAATTTCTTCTCCCCTTTTTCTTTCAATGCCATTTGGTACAATAGTAACATTTACATAAAACAGCTCTTCGTCATCAATAATTAAAATACTAATCATTTTACAGGGATCAATTATCACTGTTATTTTATATGATACAAAGTGTTTCAGCCAAGACGAAAGATAGAAATAATAAAATCTAGCGTCTTTGAACGCAAGTGGGCTTTAGTGACTCTTTCAATGTTCAATATGAATTACATAAAACATGATTAACCTGATTAAAACTAAGGTCTTCGAAATTAGTACTTTCTACCGATTGTAAGAGATTTCGTTACACAAACTACTGATGTACTTAATATGACAAACATCAGCTAGCTAATGTGAAAATTTAATAGTAAGATAGACACACATGTGATCAAAAGTATCCGGGCACCTGGCTGAAAATGACTTAAGAGTTCGTGGCGCCCTCCATCGGTAATGCTGGAATTCGATATGGTGTTGGCCCACCCTTAGCCTAAATGGCACCTTCTACTCTCGCAGGCATACGTTCATTCATGTGCTGGAAGGTTTCTTGGTGAACGGCAGACCATTCTTCACGGGGTGCTGCACTGAGGAGAGGCATCAGTGTCGGTCAGGGAGGCCTGGCACGAAGTCGAGTTTCCAAAACATCCAACAGGTGTTCTATAGGATTCAGGTGAGGAGTCCGTGCAGGCCCGTCCATGACAGTGATGTTATTGTCTTGTAACCACTCCGCCACAGGCCGTGCATTATGAACAGATGTTCGATCGTGTTGATAGATGCAAACGCCGTCCCCGAATTGCTCTTCAACAGTGGGAAATAAGAAGGTGCTTAAAACATAAATGTAGGCCTGTGCTCTGATAGTGCCATGCAGAACAACAAAGGGTGAAAGCCCCCTTCATGAAAACACGACCTCACAACACCACCGCCTCCGAAATTTACTGTTGGCAATACACACGCTGGCAGATGACGTTCACTGGGGATTCGCCATACCCACACCCTGCCATCGGATCGCCATATTGTGTACTGTGATTCGTCGCTCCATACAATGTTTTTCCATTGTTCGCCCGCATCTCGTGGTCGTGTGGTAGCGTTCTCGCTTCCCACGCCCGGGTTCCCGGGTTCGATTCCCGGCGGGGTCAGGGATTTTCTCTGCCTCGTGATGGCTGGGTGTTACGTGCTGTCCTTAGGTTAGTTAGGTTTAAGTAGTTCTAAGTTCTAGGGGACTGATGACCATAGATGTTAAGTCCCATAGTGCTCAGAGCCATTTGAACCATTTTTTTCCCATTGTTCAATTGTCCAGTGTTTAAGCACCTTACACCAAGCGAGGCGTCATTTAGCATTTACCGGCGTGTTGTGTGACTTACGACCAGCCGCTCGACCATGAAATCCAAGTATTCTCAACTCAAGCTAACTGTCATAGTACTTCTAGTGGATCCTGATCCGGTCTGGAGTTCCTGTGTGATGGTCTGGATAGATGTCTGCCTATTTCACACTACGACTTCACGTGTCGCCGGGCTGTCAGTCAAAGGACGAGGTCGGCCTGTACGCTTTAGTGCTATAAGTGTCCGTTCACGTTTCCACTTCACTATCACATCGGGAGCAGTGGACCTAGGGATGTTTAGGAATGTGAAAATCTCGCGTATAAACGTATGACACAAGTGACACCCAATCACCTGAGCACGTTCGAAGTCCGTGAGTTCCGCGGAGCGCCCCATTCTGCTCTCCCACGATGTATAACGACTACTGAGGTCGCTGATATGGAGTACCTGGCAGCACAATGCACCTAATATGAAAAACGTATGTTTTTGGGGGTGTCCTGATACTTTTGATCACATAGTGTATTTGAACCAAATTGGTGGATGAATTGGCTTCCGTATGAAGATGCGGAATGGCGCCGTGCTGCTTGCAACTTACACGCTCTTCTAACCGTTAATGGGACACAGCTTAATATAAAAACTCACGCGACGCTTCGCTTATTACAACATAGAAAAAAAAAACAAGTTACCAGAATGCCAATCACAGCTCACAGTAGATACTGCAGAACTGCGGAAGCAAAACAGACAACAAAAGTATACGAGTTCTGTAGGATTGGCATAAATAAACAGCTGAAGCAGAACACGAAATCGGAAGCTAACTGCTGCGATGAAACAGTCGTTAAAACAGTCAAAGAATATGAGTCATGTGGTAAAAATATATTACCGTGGCAAGTAAATGTGATGAATAGTAAGAGCAGGCGAGACGCCGCATAGATCTCTCACAGAAATGAAAACAGCAAATAAAGGGTGTGAACTATTTTACAACGGAGGAATTCAAAAGTCAAAACTTCCAAAATGGAACACAGGAGGCATAACATGTGGTACCTGTGTAACACCGATGGGATGTACGTAGGTCTGAAGATTCCTTCGTTACACGTCGCTGTCGCAAACGGACACTAAGCCAGGGCACATACAAAAATTTGAATACAGTGAACAGACGCGTCAATGACGGGACAGAGAGTTCTTAATATTGCGGAGAAAAAAAAAAAGGAGGTGGACCGAGAATGGCACCCGGATATCTCTCGTCGCAGTCCAACATCGTGACCACATAACCACAACACGACAGTCATTAACGTTGCTCGATATTGCACATATTAAGTAGGGATAGCTCACTGCTTCTATTTTTCTTCTTTTTTCCACAGTTCACTACATCTTTCTTCTTGTTTTCATGCTTGATCTGTGTTCAGTTTTTGACGGGCTATCCAATGGGCTGATTACCATTAAATCAGAGGGAGGTGCGATGGGGAGTTTCCCTTTTCAGTAGGGACTTGGGCTGAGAACTACCGGTTTAATCGTCCAAGTAATAGTTCGTTCCACATCAGCGAAGTGGCACTGCTGGCCAAGCGTTGGTGTCCACCTGTCTTTCCAACTGCAGCCCCAGTGCCCTAAAGGGGAAGAGGTCGACTCTCTCTCCGCGGAGGCGCGTTTGGCGCTGAATACATACTTTCTGCTACGCCCCTGATGTCCACAATGGGACCGGGAGAAATATACTTACAGCGAAGTTACTGTATCAAGTATCTCTAATCGGTTCCAGAGTCAAATCGAGACCCAGTACCTACTTCAAACTTCCCATCCCTTAATCTAGTACCTGGCCAAGCTTCTTGAATGCCCACGTCTCTTGCACCCTCGATATAACTAAGGTGTACTCTCATAATTTTGCTGCTGGCCATGCTTTTTACTCTAAAAGTGACTCGGCTGAGCAGTCTAATGATTTTGTACGGACCTTCAAAACGGGGCACATTTTTTTCCTTGGAGTTTTTGTCAACCGCCTCTGGGCACAAAATTCTTAAAAACACAAGCCTCCAAGCTTCAGCGAGACAGAGCGCCCTCCATGATTATAACTACGGTATTCGGTGTACTGTTGAAGCAGAATAGTTTTTAAGGCGCTTGCCCACTTTCTCTTAATCGATTCGGGATCGATATTCTCCGGGAACAGATTGTTAATTTTACTACCATTAGCAGTTGGTGAGTTAATCCAATATCAAAGCATTAGTTTAGCCGTGGTTGTCTTGTGAGCTCCATAGTGAAATTGAGACAGCTCAAGGAACTGTCCTAGATGGTTTGAGAATTTCCCTAATCAATGCAGACGTTAGGTTCCTATTCACCCCTCCGCAAACGGAGACAGATGGTAATAAGGAACAGTGGTGATATGGGAGATAATATTATCGAAACTAAACTTACGGATCTCTCTAGACTGAAGTTTGGCACACTGCCACTAACAACCACCTTAGCTGACCCGAAAAGAGAAAATACTCCTTGAAGATGGTGAATGGTTACTGAAGAGCTCATTCCTCATCCAGAGAATAACTATGTGAATCTTTTCGTTCGTTGCTCGGTCTCTTTCTCATGGGCAACTCCCATTTGGCAGTCCCCTCCTGGAGATCCGAACGGGGGACTATTCCGGAATCTTTTGCGATTGAAGAGATTATCATAACATCTTTTCAATTACAGCCCACATTTCCTGTGGATACACGTTAGGTGTCTTTAATGCAGTGGTTTCCATTGACTTCTGTATCCTTATGGGGTCTATCGTTGCTGAATCGTTCCCCTTTGGGGGCAGTTTCCGACCCCAAGGACAAGACGGAGCCCTGAAACTCTGTCCGCTACTCCACGACCTAACTACAAAATTTCCATTCTCTGGATCCCGTCCCTCCTTCCACAACGACTGAAACGTGTCGCGAATTGACCTATGGCGCCATGCTTTCGTGTGCTCTTACTTTGCCTAGAGGACGTCCTCAGGCGGCTGGTAAGACGTCGTTATCGAGCTCGCCCCTCTCTCAGACAGTCCGCCATGGAGGCAGGTGGTCCTAAGCTGGTTGGTTCATGGGGCGTACGGAGCACATGGCGGTCCTGAGTTGGCAGCTGTGGTTTCGGCGTCGGGCGTATAGGCCGCGTTCCGCCGTAGTTATTAATGTCGTGGGAAGAGGGGCCTCTTCCACCGCGAGCTAAAAACTGGTGCTGCAAACCGCTACCTGTGCGAGAGCTCTACTCCACGTGCCGGCCACGGAACAGTAGCTGCTTGTGTACGTCTCTCCTTTTATACCCAGTGAGGAAATTGACGCGGTTGCTTACATTTAGCAGTGCAACAGCAGTATTTTAACAACAATTACGACATGCCATACCAGCCGAGTGTCGTGTAAGGTGCGCTAACTTGCGTAATGTTCATTAACTGGGTGGACCTTTGAGAGAATCTACGAGGTGCATTCAAGTTCTAAGGCCTCCGATTTTTTTTTCTCCGGACTGGAAAGGGATAGAAACATGCGCATTGTTTTAAAATGAGGCCGCGTTCATTGTCAATACGTCCCAGAGATGGCAGCACCGTACGGCAGATGAAATTTTACCGCCAGCGGCGGAAATGAGAACTGTTTTAAATACTTAAAATGGCGACGTTTTCCTTACTTGAACAGCGTGCAATCATTCGTTTTCTGAATTTGCGTGGTGTGAAACCAATTGAAATTCATCGACAGTTGAAGGAGACATGTGGTGATGGAGTTACGGATGTGTCGAAAGTGCGTTCGTGGCTGCGACAGTTTAATGAAGGCAGAACATCGTGTGATAACAAACCGAAACAACCTCGGGCTCGCACAAGCCGGTCTGACGACATGTATCGAGATAGTGGAGAGAATTGTTTTGGGGGATCGCCGAATGACTGTTGAACAGATCGCCTCCAGTGTTGGCATTTCTGTGGGTTCTGTGCACACAATCCTGCATGACGATCTGAAAATGCGAAAAGTGTCATCCAGGTGGGTGCCACAAATGCTGACGGACGAGCACATAGCTGCCCGTGTGGCATGTTGCCAAGCAATGTTGACGCACAACAACAGCATGAATGGGACTTTCTTTTCGTCGGTTGTGACAATGGATCAGACGTAAATGCCATTTTTCAATCCAGAAACAAAGCGCCAGTCAGCTCAATGGAAGCACACAGGTTCACCGCCACCAAAAAAATTTCGGGTAACCGCCAGTGCTGAAAAAAAGATGGTGTCCATGTTCTGGGACAGCGAGGGCGTAATCCTTACCCATTGCGTTCCAAAGGGCACTACGGTAACAGGTGCATCCTACGAAAATGTTTTGAAGAACAAATTCCTTCCTGCACTGCAACAAAAACGTCTGGGAAGGGCTGCGCGTGTGCTGTTTCACCAAGACAACGCACCCGCACATCGAGCTAACGTTACGCAACAGTTTCTTCGTGATAACAACTTTGAAGTGATTCCTCATGCTCCCTACTCACCTGACCTAGTCACTCCTAGTGACTTTTGGCTTTTTCCAACAATGAAAGACACTCTCCGTGGCCGCACATTCACCAGCCGTGCTGCTATTGCCTCAGCGATTTTCCAGTGGTCAAAACAGACTCCTAAAGAAGCCTTCGCCGCTGCCAAGGAATCATGGCGTCAGCGTTGTGAAAATGTGTACGTCTGCAGGGCGATTACGTCGAGAAGTAACGCCAGTTTCATCGATTTCGGGTGAGTAGTTAATTAGAAAAAAAGTCGGAGGCCTTAGAACTTGAATGCACCTCGTAATAGCCGATATTTGTCATGTTGCTGTTTAAACCATTTGTTTCATTTGAGGTCTATCTTCCGTGGTTCAAAATGGTTAAAATGACTCTGAGCACTATGGGACTTAACTTCTTAGGTCATCAGTCTCCTAGAACTTAGAACTACTTAGACCTAACTAACCGAAGGACATCACACACATCCACGCCCGAGGCAGGATTCGAACCTGCGACCGTAACGGTCGCGCGGTTTCAGGCTGTAGTGCCTAGAACCGCTCGGCCACACCGGCTGGCAATCTTCCGTGGTAAATCGTCCTTTTTAACTACATGCTTGCTGTTTATTGCGTTGATCCGTTGGTGAGAAAAGTGAATAATGGCATAAAATCTGACATTCAGTGAATTTTGCTGTGAACAGCGTAAAATTTCGCGTTAGTCTTAGCGCTCCATCTATGTCCTTGCGGCGAGCCTTATGTAGTTAGCCCAGCTTACTGTAAATAGAATGGCCTATTTCAAAACTGTAGTGCTGGTCTTGGAACAAAAAAAAAAAAACATACTACATCTTTTGAATGAAGAAGTATTATATTAATTTATTGTAGCTCGCTGTTATATCACCCGGTGCGAGAAGTTTTCTGTAGTTGACCTTCCTTACATTGTAAAACAGAGTGGTTGTGGAGGAAGCGGTCCAGCTATTTTCTGAATCTAACTCGCAGAGTGTGTGATTTAGCTACTCGTTGCCATGCTACATTGCGCGTGTTAATTTTATTGTATTTGTAATAACGTTACCTGTACGTTTTAGGACCTGTTTTTCGGGCTATTGGGTCGTATTCTTGTGGAGTGTCACGGGTTATACCTCCCGCTGCAAACCGTTTGCAGTACTGAAAGGTTGCTCCGAATATATTGTAAAATTTCGCCTTCAGACATCTCATTTCAGTTGCTGTATATGCAAAACTTTCACCTTCAAAAATTTTATTACAGTTATTGTGTACGGTTTTTTCTTAAAACATTTTTTAAATTGATTTAAATGTCACTGGATGTGCACTGTAAGTTTGAGTTGGATGTTACTGTGAGTTTGTGTACATTATGTCACTCACTGCTAAAAACCTATAAGAGTAGTTTGATTTTATTTATATCCTATACCATTAATATAATGTAATTTCACTCTCAAATACTCATTGATGCACAGATTATTTGGTACATTTCATCATACCTTGCGGTGCTCTTAATTTAGAGATGGCAACTATACTATTTGATTTTTGGGATCAATATTTTAGATTTGTTTAGTTATGTGTAATTTTTGTAATGTTAATAAATTGTAGTTCAAGTGTGCATTTTCGGATGATGTTAACCCCTTTAGCCCAGACCCTCTTCGTCATTCCTTGTGGAGATGTATTGAGGCGTCTTAGTGAACTTCACGTTGTCAGTTTCCCCCAGGCCTTGGCACTCACAAACCTGGTACATTAAAAACACTTCTCCGTGGTAGAGGCCTCCCAGGACCACTTCTACTCCCTCCGAAACGTACTGGTACTGTGCAATCCCTACTGCATACAACACATATCTGATATTGAGTCCCTTGCCTTAAGACACCTGGAGGAGCATTCCAGACACCACCTCCTTAAGTTATCCAACCTGCTGACATCCTACTGTCGCGTTGTGGCACCACTATCCACCTTCTATCTTGCCCACAGTGTTTCTCCTCGTCATCCCTCATACCTCCCAATCCCCACCCATCTGATCATTCCAATATGCCATATTCAACAGAATTCCCTACCAACACTCCACCAAACCGAGTGCCCAAACATTCTTGTAACAGTGTTGTTAACCTTTTCACCAAACTCCTCAGACCAACAGAAGTTTAAGTCCTATCCAAAGCCTTACCTTTAGCCCTGCACTCAATTTTAACCATGTTCTACGTGTCAAAACCTTACTCTCTTTCTCCTGATACCTGCAATCGAAACACTTCTTCGCCGCCAATACCTCCAGCCAAAGCCAACCTAATTCCAACAATGAACACTGCCCCTACCATCCAACCATGACCCTTTCTCCTTTCATTCTATTAAGAAACTATTGGTCACCTATCTCAGAGTAGCACTTGCAACCAACTTCCTTAATTATTTGCTGCATATATCGCAACCAGTCTTTCTCTACAGTTTTGCCCTCTACATCTCCCTCTGGTATCATGCATCTTGCCAGATGTCTTAACGCCCTTTCCATTCTCCTTGTCACTGATTCCTATACATACCTTTCCTCGCTGATTCCTTGGTACCACTTCATTCCTTACATTGTCACTTCACATAATTTTCAATTTTGTAGCACCAAATCTAAAATGCTTCGATTCCCTTGTGTTCCGTTTTTGCTGTAGTCGATGTGTCACTGTAATACAATTGCGAACTCCGAACGAACATCCTCAGCATTTCCTTCCTTTCATACCTATGTTTGCAACTTGTAGACTTCTCTCGGCCAGGAATGCCCTTTTTAACTTATTTAATAAACATAGTCTTGATTGTATTTAAGTTGTTAGTTCTTATCTTTTAGATGACCTGTTTCTATCCTCTACGAGATTGTCAACATAGCCACATTTCTTGATGTTAGCAGGAACAGCTGGCCTGGAGCAGATCCGTCCTCGTATTCTGAACGCCAGCAAGTATGGACTTGCTCCAGGCCAGCTTTTCCTGCTGACATCAAGAAATGTTGCTATGATGATGGTCTCATAGAAGATCGAAACCGGACACGTAGAACATAAAAATTAACAACTTAAATTAAATCATGATCGTGTCCGTTAAGCAAGTTGTAATATTAATTGATCGCTGTTTTCCTCGAAAATGTTCCAACAAATTTTTAAATGCTCTTTCTGTCATCTACTTCGTGATCACCAACTGCGACGTTGACTTTCCCGCTGTTGTCATTTCTGCTAGCTCCGGTTATTTCCGTCCTTCTTCGATATACCCACAATCCGCATTCTGTACTCATCAGGCTGTTCATTCCATTCAATAGTTCCTGCAATACTTCTTCACTTTCACTAAGGATAGCAATGTCATCTCCCAGTCTTTACATTTACATTTTTTCACCTTGAATTTTAATCCCACTCTTGAACCTTTCTTCTATTTCCGTTAATGCTTCTTCGATCTACAGGTTGAGCAACAGGGGCGAGTAATAACATCCTCATCTTACGTCCTTTTTGATCGTTCTAGGTTTTCCATTCGTATTAATCCCTCGTTGTTTTTCTACGTAGTGTATATTACTCATCTTTCCGTAACGCTTACCCTTACTTGTGTATGGATTTCGATAATTTTGCACCATTTTACACTGTCAAACGCTTTTTCCAGTTCAACAAATCCTATGAACGTGTCTTGATTTTGCTTGAGTCTTCCCTTTTTTATCAAGCGCAAAGTGAGTACCGCTTTTCTGGTGCCTTACCTTTCATAATGAAGAACTGATGGCCATCTAACAGATTCTCAATTTTCTTTACCATTCCTATTTATATTATTCGTATCAACAGCATAGATGCATGAGATTTTGGGCTGATTGAGCGATAATTCTCGCACTTGTCGAGTATTGCAATCTTGGGAATTGTGTGGATGAGATTTTTTCGAAATTCTGATGGCACATAGCCAGTCTTATACATTCTACACACAAATGTGAATAATCATTTTGTTGCCACATCCACAAATGATTTCAGAAATTCTGATGAAATGTTATCTATGTCAAATTCACTATTTGATTCTAAGTTTTCCAAATCACTTTTACATTCTGATTCTAATACCGACTCTAGTTTCTTCTTCTGTCACGTCATCAGATAACCCCTCCTCACATACATTCCTTCAGTGTGCTTTTTCCATCTATTCACTCTCTCCTCTGCTTTTAACAATGGAATTCCCATTGCATCCTAAATCTTAAGTTGTTTTTACATTTCTTTATGAAGAGACAATCCTGACAACCGTTTCTTTTCACACTTTCTTGAAATTTTTCATGTAGATATTTTACATTAAGTTCACTGCAATTGCTATTTGTTTCATTCCTTATTTATTTGTATTTCTGTATTCTTAAATAAGTATGAACATTATTGTTCTTCCTTGCTTCATCGGTCAGCTGAAGAATTTCTCCAGTTACCCATGGTTTCTTCGCAGTTACGTTCTTTGTACCTATGTTTTGCATTCCAGCTTGTGTGATTGCCTTTTTAGAGATGTCCATACCTCGTCATCTGTACAATTTATTGACCTATTCCTTATCGTAGTATCTATAGCCTTGCAGAACTTCAAGGGTATCGCTTCATTTCTTAGTACTTCCGTATCCCACTTCTTTGCACATTGCTTCTTCCTGACTACTGTTTTAATCTTCAACCTACTCTTCATCATTACCAAATTGTGATCTCAATCTTTACCTGCCCTTGGGTATGCCTTACAATCCATTACTTGATATTGGAATCTCTACTTCACCACGATGTAATATAAGTGAAATCTTCCTGTATCTGCCGGCCTTTTGAAGTATACCGTTTCCTATTGTTATCCTTGTACAGAGTATTCGCTACTACTAGCTGAACTTCATTACTGAACTCAAGTAGTATTCCTCCTCTCTCATTCTCTCTATCACGCTTATGTTCTCTCATAAACCGTTCTTCCACTCCATTCACTGCAACAACGTTCCAATTCCCCATTAGATTTTCTTCTTCCTTTACCTATTGAATTACACGATCCATATTTTCATACGTCTTTGTCTTCTGCTTGCGACGTCGGCATGTATTCCTGTATTGTTGTTGCTGTCGGTTTACTGTCGATTCTCGTGAGAATAACCCTATCCCTGAACTGTTCACAGTAGCTCACTCTCTGTCATTGCTTCCTATTAATAACAAATCAAACTCTCATTCATATTCCCCAAACTCATCCGGCCAGAAATCCTGGGCTTCTTCCCCCTTTAGTTCGCTGACGCTCACTGTATCTACACTGAGCTTTAGCATTTGCCTTTCCTGATTTTCTAGGCTCCCTAACGATCTTAGAGTTCTGACATTCTACACCCAGACTCAAAGAAAGTTATAATTTCGTTTGGTATTCAAGCTTCATCTAATGGTCACTTCCCACTTGGCAGTCCGCTCCAATAGATCCGAATGATGACCAGCCCGGAATCTTTTGCCAATGGGGAGATCATCATGACGCTTTTCCAGCCTCACACAACCCCTAAACAAATCTGACGTAATTATTTTACCTGTGTTCAATGGTCCTACCAGTTTTGTTATAAACTGTACCGACTGCCTAGTGGAAGGCCTCTGCCAGTTAACAGATTCTGCCATCATAAGGTTTGCCAGAGTGATCTCATCCCATAAGTCCAACGTAAACTTCAATCCCTAGTTAAGGTCATAGACCCTTTCCATAACCTCTCCCCCAAATCCATTTCTTTCGTCACCCATATGAACCCTCACATACCCATCATCTATACAGTCCACAAAATCAAACTAACCCAACAATCCTGGATGTCTCATTGTAGCTGGCTATTTTGTGCAATGAAGGAATTTTGGCCTTCATTGACCAACACTTCCAACCAATTTCCAATTATCTAGCCTACCACGTCAAAGGTACAAACCACTTCCTTCACTGATACTCCATCTACATCTCATTGCTCCCTATTGGTCACTGTCGACGCCACCTCCCATTTACACACACATCCATCACACTCATGGCCTTCTTGTTACTGAACACTACCTTTCCCAATGTCCTTCGGACTCCAGGCCTACTACTGTATTCCTTACATTCCTTAATAACTTTTTTCTCCTTTTTTTTTTATTGTGGACACAAACAGGTGTTGCATGCAACACAGCCACCGCACTAGTGTTAATAACGAAAGGAGGGGTAGCATTAGTCATTGAAGTATAAAATGCTTATTTCTGTCCCAAATCGATTACAATCACTGTTTGAGCATCATCAGTGTCCGTATTAAGGCCCTATGGACTCTTAAACACAAGCAACATAACTGCAATATCTGCACATATCAGTGAAGAGTAATTGTCAGATAGGAAGTAAAAATGCCTCTTCGGTCTGACAAGTACTTTTCACTGATATTTTCAGATAATGAAATTTTACTGTTTGTGTTTATGAGGCCACATACCTTAATACTAGCGCTGATAGTGGTCACACAGTGATTGAAATCGAACTGCAATTGAAACAAAAGGTTCTACTTTAACGACCAATATTGACACTCCTGTGATATAATTACTAACTTCATCCTATCTCACAATTACTTCTCCTTTCCAGGGAATATATAACAAACAAATCAGTGGCACAGTTATAAGCACTTGCATGATACCCTCGTACTCAAACCTGTTTGTGGGTTGTCTAGAGGAGACCTTCCTAGCCTAACAAAACGTCAAATCCTAGTCTGGTTCAGGTTAATTGATGATATTTTCAAGATGTCGACTGGAGGCCAAGGCACCCTATGTTCCTTCGTCCACAACCTCAACACATTCTCACCAATCTACTTCACTTGTTCCTCCTCAAACCAGTGTGCCACCTTGCTGGAAATTGATCTTCCCCTCTCTGACGGCTCCATCCACACCTCTGTCTACTTTAAAGCCACCAGTCACCAACAGTACCTGCATTTTGACAACTGTTATCCCTTCGACACATAAAAGTCCCTACTATATAGTACTGCCCACCTATGGATGGCATATCTGCAGTACCAAGAACTCCTTTGGCCACTAAGCTGAGTGTCTCACCAAGGCCTTCACAGAAAGTCACTATCTCGCAGACCTAGTCCATCCTACACAAGGTCCTTACCACCCCTCCTAAAATGGTGTTTCAGCGCCCACAGACCTCCACAACATTCTAATCCAAACCCTTGCCACAGGTATCATATTCCTGTGGTAAACCTATGTGCAATGACTGCCAAATCGACCCACCCAGCATGTTCTGTTCCAGTCCTGCTACAGGTTTATCAGAGACCAGGTCACCTGAAAACGAGCCACATCGTATATGATCTCTGCTGTAGTCATTGCATAGGTTTTCATACCGGTATGATTACCAACCAGTTGACCGTCAAGATGAATAGCCACCGCCAAAATGTGGCTATGTTGGAAGTACGCCACCATGTGACGCAACATTCAGCTGAACATAAGTGCTTGATTTCAATTCTTGCTGTCAATCTGGATCCACCCCTCCATAAGCAGCTATTCTGAACTGTGAAGATGGGAGTTATCCTTTACATCCTTCACTGCTCCTGAAATTATCCCATGCTCAACCTATGGTAAAATATTGTTCCCACATTCACCAGCCAACAGTTTCCCCCGCTCCGTCCCATCACATCCTCCTTACTCTAGTCTTCCACCGTCTCTGTGTGCCATACTCTGCCTTCCCCATTGCTCTCCTTTTTTGTCCCCTATTTCAACCCCTGTTCCTTCCCAACTCTTTATCCCACAGCCTCATGACGCTGCATCTGTTGGCAGTCTAGTCTCTGCATGCTCCACAAGATTTCGATCTTCTCGCCTCCTACCTGTATCCTACACTCCCTTCCATTTCCCTGCATTCTACAGATTACTGCTTCCATTCTACATGACAGTTGCATTCGTGTTCGATATGCGGGAAATGGCGGTCATGTGTGCATGAGGAGTTGCTTGCTAGAATGAATGTGCGTGTGTTTCCTTTTCTGACAATGGCTATGGCTGAAACGTAACGTGTGTCTTTCTGTGTTCCAGTGTGCAACTTAATATATCATTTTTTCGGTAAGCAGGCCGGCCAATGTGGCCGAGCGGTTCTAGGCGCTACAGTCTGGAACCACACGACAGCTATCGTCGCAGGTTCGAATCCTGCCTCGGGCATGGATGTGTGTGATGTCCTTAGGTTAGTTAGGTTTAAGGAGTTCTAAGTTCTAGGGGACTGATGACATCAGCAGTTAAGTCCTATAGTGTTCAGAGCCATTTGAAAAATTTGTTCGGTAAGTAGCTATTTTTTTTCCTGAAATCGATCCTCAGTGACCCATACTACTGTGGTACAGAAGATGAAACGGATGCAGAACTGATTTCAACTCAAGAGATGATGAATCTGAGACTAATGATTCAGAGTCACGCCTTGAAGCCAACGGAGGCCAAAATTTAGATTTTTATCGTCTTAGCAAAATATGGTAATTGGAAATGGATTAAAATATGCAAGGCAAGAACAAGAGCTCCAGCTGAAGATAGTGTTGGTCATCTCCCAAGTCTAAAAGTTACTTTTTAGGAATACTGACCCTGAAAATATCTTGTAAACATTTTATATGTTTATGATCCCTTGCTGAATACTACAGTGATGGAAAATAAAAACTGCAGCGCGGAGAATGAGTTGTGCAACATAAAAGAAAGTTGATGGGTGTATTTCCATATCTGGAAGATGATGTTTATTCATATTTCGGGCCAGTCGCATAATAGTGGCTCTATTAGCGCCACTAAGGTGATGCAAATCAGTTTTGCAAAACACAATTTAACGGTCGTGAGCGTTAATTATCTTTGAAGCCGGCTGGAGTGACCGAGCGATTCTAGGCCCTACAGTGTGGAACCGCGCGAACGCTACGGTTGCAGGTTCGAATCCTGCCTCGGGCATGGATGTGTGAGATGTGCTTAGGTTAGTTAGATTTAAGTAGTTCTAAGTTCTAGGGATTCAAATGGCTGCGACCGTAGCGGTCGCTCGGTTCCAGACTGCAGCGCCTAGAACCGCAGGGCCACTCCAGCCGGCGAGTTCTAGGATACTGATGACCTCAACAGTTAAGTCCCATAGTGTTCAGAGCCATTTGAACCATTTGAACCTATTACCTTTGAGACTGGAGGTAGCAAGTTGATGTTAGCCTTTAAGGTGACAAAGACAGTATTATCAGCACCTCACCGAGTTTGGACGAAGTCATGTAATAGGTCTCGAAGAAGCTGGATGTTCCTTCTGCGATACTGTAAAAGACTTCGCAGGAGTATAGACACGGTGCGTGATTGCTGGCATCGGTGGTCACGAGAATGTACGGTCGCTGAAAGACCAGCCTGCGGATGGCCACGTGGCACTACCGATAGGGAAGACCATAAAGTTCGGCATGTAGCTCTGGTGCACCGTACTGCATCTGCAACAGCGATTTGAAAATCAGTTGGCACCACAGTGATACAACGAACTTTTTCCAAATTGGAGGACAGAGTAGAGGTCTGGAGTTTCTGATGAAAGCTGGTTTTGCTCTGTGCCAGTGATGGCCATGTCTTGCTTACAAAGAAGACAACTGAGGGCCTGCAACCAACCTGTGTGCTAGACATACTGGACTACACCTGGAGTTATGATGTGGGCTGCGATTTCGTACGACAACAACAGCATTTAAATGAGTTTTCCATGCACCCTGTTTGCTAATTTGTACGTTGCATTTTGATACGATGTGTTGTGCTGCAATTTTGAATAGTATTTCAGTGGGTGTTTCCCAACAGGATGCCGCGTGCCCACATACTGCTGTTGTAACGAAACACGCTCTGTAGAGTGTCGATGTTACCTTGGTCTGCTTGATCATGAGATCTGTATCGAATCGAGCACATATGGGACATCATCGTGTGACAACTGCTGCTTCAACCACAAACAGCATTAATCATCCCTATGTTGGCAACAAAAAGTGTGACAGACATGGAACTCCATCCCACAAACTGATATCCAGCACGTGTACAACAAATTGCATGAACGTTTGCATACCTGCATTCAACAGTCTGGCGGTTAAACTGGTTATTAAAGTACGAGAATTTCATATTTTCAATCGCTAATCTCGTGCTTACATTAACCTGTGACCTTCCAGTGTTAAACACATAAATACTTCCCCTAGACAATTGTATTCGCAAAATTTGTTATTTCACATTAAAATTTTTTTAATGTTGCGATTTTTTCCTGTATGTATAAATGATAAGATACGTGTAGGCAGACTGCATGTACAGTGTGTGAATAAATCAGCAATTTTAAAATAAGTTGGAGTCGGTACTCCAAAAGTTAGAACAGTCCTCCCGAGATGAAATGAGTTGTTGAGATCATTCCTCTTCAGCCAAATACGAGGTGAGATGTTAAAGGGGGAGACGATACCCCTATTAAGAATATTTCGGAGAGTACTTACAGTTCCCGTTCTTTTCTTACAATCTGGAGAATCCTCATGAAAACCAAGTGGTTCAAGTTGTATTAATTTACCGTTGGAACGTTACGCTACAAGCAAAAAATTTGAATGTGTACTTTATATTTGGTTATCTATGTGTCCATGAGACCTGCTTGATTGGTGCAGTGACGTATCTATGTGTTATGTGAACCATTTGAGAGAAAGCCAGATATATAATAAGGACAAAAATATATGTCCTTAATTTAAATTTGAAGCAGCTTTTCAGTATATCTGCACTACTGTTGAACTTTTACATCGAACATGGGATGAAGGAGATACTTGAATTGCAGTCCAGTAATATTAGCATGAAGTCTCACTTACCTGTTTTCCCAACTACGGCCATCCATAAGCAAATACAAATGCAAACACCTTCTCCATTGCTGCTTCCTACCTCTGGATCAAGCTAAGCGGTTTTTATTGAAATTAATAAGAAGTGGTAAGAAAAATACCGTGGAGCTGCAGCCATAGTCTGACAGCCACAGTGTGGCGACGTGTGGGTCAGAATAACGTGTGTGCAGCAAGATAGTGAGACGGGTTACCCACGCACAGCAGAAAACCGCAAAATGCGGCGGTAATGTCCAAAGTGGGTGGGTCAATAGCAGGGAAAGATTCAAGTTATAACCCACGTCACCAGGTTGCAAAGCTTTTAATGTAACAAATGCATGCTCTAGCCATATCAATAGGTCTAAATTTTGAGACAGCGGTACCACAATGCCAGGCCATAGCAGACGACAAGGCAACAGGGTATAACGAGCAAGAACAATGGTTTCAAGACCAGGTGTGGCCACCCAGCACCATCATTCAGTTCCCTGGAGGCTTGATAGCTGAGTGCTGCTGACCTGCCATCCAATCAACTCCTGCCAGAGAGCTGCACGTCGTGTTCCACACTCAGCAGCAACAATATGTGCGACTGCCGTAAATGAATGCTCTACTGAGTTGAAAAGAGATGCCAGTCCTCATAAGAACCCCATCACAGCACAACATGCAGTACTGATGACGTCACGACTATGGTCTAGTGAGGCTGCCGGCTGTGTCCAGCCTGTTGTCGGCATAGAAGGGTGCCTCTCTTACCCCAGACGGAAGGAGCTGTCCACGAGTCAGCGCCGGCCAGGTTCAACGGACTGAGCCATCGATGCACTGTCTAAGCCAAGTACGATAAAAATATTCGTTTTCATGAGTAGTGTATCTACTGCCCCATCGTCGCCAGCACTAATCCTACTGAGAGCACCTGCGCTCATCAACTTGTGTCAGCAGAGAATCTTGAAGCCGGTCACCGAGCCGTTACTGTTTGGTGACAGCAGTGGGAGAAACAACGCCTACAACATCATCTGTGGATGAAGAAAATGAATCAGCTAATGCACAGGTGCACTTTCATCGACATATGGTAGGGTGAATGCAGGCTCTCTCAATTTTAAATACAAGTGTCGTGGCAAGTCAGTGGGTTTTTCCTGGGGTTGAGTTCTGCTTGTCAGTTCAGTGAGTGACAGGAGGTGTAAGTGTGTTAGTTTTCACCTGGATGATTTAGTCGATACGTTGTCACGAGCAAGAGGTGTGGCTCACTCTCTAGTAATATACCGAATGATCAAAAAGTCAGTATAAATTTGAAAACTTAATAAACCACGGAATAATGTGGATAGAGAGGTAAAAATTGACACACATGCTTGGAATGACATGGGGTTTTATTAGAACAAAAAAAAAATGTTACTGGACGCGTGCAAGATCTCTTGCGCGCGTCATTTGGTGATGATCGTGTGCTCAGCCGCCACTTTCGTCATGCTTGGCATCCCAGGTCCCCGGACCTCAGTCCGTGCGATTATTGGCTCTGGGGTTATCTGAAGTCGCAAGTGTATCGCTATCGACCGACACCTCTAGGGATACTGAAAGACAACAACCAACCCCAATGCCTCACCATAACTCCGGACATGCTTTACAGTGCTGTTCACAACATTATTCCTCGACTACAGCTATTGTTGAGGAATGGTGGTGGACATATTTAGCATTTCCTGTAAATAACATCATATTTGGCTCAAATGGCTCTGAGCACTATGGGACTTAACTGCTGTGGTCATGAGTCCCCTAGAACTTAGAACTACTTAAACCTAACTAACCTAAGGACAGCACACACATCCATGCCCGAGGCAGTATTCGAACCTGCGACCGTAGCGGCCGCGCGGTTCCAAACTGTAGCACCTAGAACCGCTCGGCCACTTCGGCCGGCACATCATATTTGCTTTGTGTTACTTTGTTGCTATTCTGATCAGATGAAGCGCCATCTGTCGGACATTTTTTGAACTTTCGTATTTTTTGGTTCTAATAAAACCCCATGTCATTCCAAGCATGTGTGAATTTGTACCTCTCTATCTACATTATTCCGTGATTTATTCGGTTTTCAAATTTATACTGACTTTTTTATCACCCTGTATATGCCGTTAGGCATGCCTAGTGATTCAGGAGGTGAAGCTAGGTTTGATCGGTATTTTGATAGCAAAGGTATGCTGTTTCGATTTAGTATTCTCGTAATTTGATGTTCTGCAGAGCGAGGAACATGGCTCATAACTCATGCATGTAAGGCAGTGAGCACCGTTAGGACGGAGGTACGTTTAAGTGTGTTTCTTTTCTCGTTTATGATTGTGTAATTGATAGGAGGTACCATGATGTGTTCAGTACCGTGTCACATACTAAACAGTGGTCGAGGATGAAAGTGCGTTTGATTTTGAATCGTTACATACTGAAAGAGCCCGAAGAGATATTTATTGTCCCGCAGCGTATGTGCGGCCTCTGACGTCCGACGTGACGTCACGCGGAGCGTGCTTGCTCACCTGACCTTTGGCTGGGCGCGGCGCTTATGCAGGGCCGCACACACGCTGCCCGGCCGGCGTGCCGGGGCCCGCTGCTGCCGCTGCTGCTGCTGCAGCTACTGCGTCCGCCAACAGCCCGATAACTGCCCGCTGCCGCCGTGGCGCAGCGGCGCTGACGAGCAGCGAGCGGCAGCAGACAGCAGGCAGGGCGCCGCAAATCCGATTACGGCGGAGCGCGCAGAGACAGCAGCGGCGGCCGGGCACAGAGGCCGCTGTCTTGCTGGCGCAGACAACGCGGCTTAAAACCGGCGCTCGTTTGGCCGCTCTAAGGAGATTCCCGGCCCGGGATAAACACGGCCGCTCTGCGATCTGCCGGCAAAACTGCTCCGCTCGGCCGCCAGCCGCGCCAACTCGGCTGGCAGGCAGCGGCGCGCCGGGGATTAGGCAGCGCCGCCTCGTTCTTACGAATGTCCGCATTTTGCGATCTGCAGTCTCCTTCGAGGCTGTTGATATGCGCTCGCACCGCGTAAGCAGCAGCGCGGCTGCGCTACCTCTTTCGCGTTGCTGTCGCTCTTTGTTTCTACTCCCTGTTGGCCAAAAAGTCTTTGTCTCAGTATACACACATCCACCACCGTCACGGCTCACTGTCTGAGCATGTCGAGGGGGAACTGCAAATGTGCCATATTTAAATGGAGATGCACTCGCGCTGCATAAGACTTGGTTTTATGTATCACATTTCACAACATAGGTAAATAATAATAATAATAATAATAATAATAATAATAATAATAATAATAATTGAGCCGTGGCGAGCTGGTTCAAATAGTTCAAATGGCTCTGAGCACTATGGGACTTAACACCTGAGGTCATCAGTCCCCTAGAAATTAGTACTTAAACCTAACCCTAAGGACATCAAACACACCCATTGCCGATGCAGGGTTCGAACCTGCGACCGTAGCGGTCGCGCGGTTCCAGACTGAACCGCCTAGAACCGCTCGGCCACTCCGGTCGGCCTCGCGAGCTGGCGCCAGTGTTGTTTTGTTCATGTATCGTTGACATCGATTGTGGTTGAGCTAAGCTATCTTTGCTTTCCGTGTTTCTTATCTTCTGGGTTGTTGGGCGAAGCGATTTGGTTGTTAGCCTCCGACGGGTAACCCTCGAGATCTCATGACATTCGCTGGGAGACGAGTGACAACGGCCGCCGAACGAGCGTGATGACCGTTATATGTTGTGGTGTGAAATTGGTTGGGCTTTTTGGTGACATGGGCAGATTGGAGACACAAGTTCTGTGACTTCGCTCGGAAGAAAATTTGAAGTGAAGAGGTGAAGCTGTGGAACCCGCCCGCTCCTTCTAACTGTATACGTGATATGAAGTAAGTGGTCGTAACTGCGTTTCGTTGACCGACGCACTAAGAGGCATTTAAATTTTATTATTGTGGTGAGACGTTCATAGTCGAACGTTAATATGCTTTGGAAGAGTTCAGTTGGCGTATTTAAATGGTGACCGCTAGCCGAAAGTTTTCTCAGAAGTTTTACTAGTGCTCTGTGTTTTTATAATCAAAAGATTTTATGTTGGCATTTTCAAAGCCTGTGCTCTATTTATACAGTTGTCCATGTGTAAAATGCTTAACGTCAAAGTTGCGAATTTGTCAGTAGTGTAACGTGCTCCTTTACACGCTTACCCATAAATCGAGTCCAACTTCTGCCGTGTGTTTCTATGTTTCACAGTTTGTCATTCGCGCAAGAACCTTTGATAGTGCCAATGCCTTGGCGGGGAGTGAAATGTCATCCGAGGTCTATGCCTGGCCGTGTTTAAGAACCTGGCCACTACTGGGAGTTGTTTACATACCGCCTTCCAAACTTTAGTATTCATCTTCCTTCCGCCAAGGCGGGTTAAACTGGTAGATATATAATTATATATTGTATGTAACCTGTTCTTATACGAAAATGTTTCCTTAAATATTAGCGACTGGCAACTGGCTAACATCAAATTGCGTAGCATCTGCTGCGTTCCTTGCGCAACTCTTTCTAATAGTCTTTTATTAACACGTCTGAGCACGTGAACATTCATTTTTAAAGATCAGTGTTTCTGCTGTAGTTTTTATGTAAGTAGTTCTATCATGTTATGTAATTGGATCTTAGCTTGCCACTAGTGTTGAAGTGGCATTAAATCACCCTTTATTGGTAGCTGTTTTCATTATATGCATTTTGAGGGAAATCCTATGTGGGAGATTGAATTTCTGAAGTTTGTCAGTAACTCTTTTCTTAATAAGGGAAAATAAAGCGAGGGATATTAGTGTCCGGCAAAGTTAAGTTTGTAATTGACCTTTTAACAATGTTTCTTTAACGCACTTAAATATTAAGTTTGTAAGGCTATTTTAATGAAGAATGTTAAGTGTGGCCATCTTAATATAATAATTGTTTTTAAGGAGTGTGATGAAGTGGCTACGCGAAGTAATTGATAATTGCTATTCTTAAGGTTTAAATAAATGTCTGGCATATTAAGTTTTTTTATAACCTTTTCTTAAGGGACTGTTTATTTGAGTATTGTGTACGTTGGTTTTCTAACTGTATTGGCAAGCTTTATCTAGTGGCTCATCCAAAATTTGTGACTTTCAAATTCCTTAAGAGGCGTAATGTTAATAAACTGTCTTAATTATAAATTGTGACTACCAACCATGATTCAATCCCGCTTCCTCTTTTATGCTATCTAAGATACTGTGGGTAAGTGTGGTACGAATAGGGAACCACGTACCAATGATTCAATTATTATTTTTGGAGTAATATAAATTTTATCTGGTACAAAGTGTCGGCATAATGACAGAAGCGGATAATTTCACAAATTCCCAAACTCAGGTCTTTCAACTGAAGTTTTCATCAAAACATTGTAGCACTTTTGTAACCTCATTATAAAGGCGTGGAAACTGTAGCTAAGAAAAATAATGTAGGCGTCCTGGGCAGTTTTAGTATGAAAGTATCTGTTTTTAAATTGGAAATTATATTCCAGATCAATCAGTTACGTCTGCGCAAACGGTTTCGAAAACAGCTCAGAAAAAGATTTAAAATTGACAGTGTGGTGAAAAAGTTTAGAAAACTATTCCTGTAAGTCTTTGAAGGCCATAATGCATTCTTCGGACCTGACGTTTTCTTTAACGCAAGTGAGCGTAAGGAAGTGGAAGGTGTTTTTGTCAGAACTTGTCCGTTCGACTATGCCATTTTCTTTTTAAATGAATGTCCATCAAATCAGGAATTATTTGTTTCTCATTTTTCAGTGTCATGCTGTGGGGAGTGCGCAGTCTAGTCCACTTAAAACGAAAAGTATCCAATAGATTCCCAAAGTTTTAATTTTCTATCCTGCATCTCCTTTTCCTTCATTATGCAGCTGGCGACCATTTGGAGGCGTGACAGATGGATGGTGTGTCAGGAGGCACTCTCCCAGTTCGCCACTTGCCGGCTCCTCAGAGAAGAGGAGGAGGTTGTAAATTGTGTACGCCGGCGGGCGCAGTAAACGAAGAGTGACTTATAAAAATTTATTTCTGCAAATACATCGCTCCTTTAGCGATCCTATGGCGGTCGTCTGCCGTTGCTCGTCTAGATGCGCCGCGAGCGCACGGCAGCTACTCGGGAACTGGACGCTGCATCTCTAACCCTCCACACTCGAAGAAGGTACGGCGTGTATATGTGGCTTACACATGCCGGCCTAGGAGGTCCTCGATCCCCTCCCGCAACTGCGGCTCATCTCTCCTTTCTGAACCGCGATGACGGTTGCGTGTCATCGAGAAGTGCACCGACCCTGCCTGCCGTGGAGGCAGGCCTCGTGGCTCCACTGAAGTGTCAGGAACGCTGGTGTCCAGGCCAAGTCGACACGGCGGACGCCCAGGCATTCCCATCTGCCTTAGAAATTGTCAGCAGCGCCGAGCTCGTAGCTGGTGCTTACGGAGAGGAAGACATCTCTCCGGTGGCTGTTGGCGGAGTTGAGCACGAGCAGGATATCTACAACAGACTTGTAGCCGGCATGAACACCGTGCCAGGGAATCGACTACGCGCGTCACGTACACCATCGATCCGCCTGACCAACTCCCTTCTGAACTCAAATGCTGGAGTATTTACAGTGCGAAATATCGGGTGGTGTTGACCCAACGTCAATTGTAGTGACCGCATAGGTTTTTCTAATAAGATTGTATCAGCGATTCACATCGTGCCCTATTTGCTGAACACATTTGTTACACGGACAGACTGGTCAGTAACAATATACAGTACGCTCTCTTGCGTTAGCGACGCGGCTTCTTATTTCATGTAACAAGATGACGTGATACCTCTCAGTTGTATTGCTTTACTAAGCTGATACTAGCTAGCCAGTTCGCACAAAGCGTTAATGCCCTGCTTCTCGCCTGACCTGCTAACGTGAGGAAACGCTGCGTTTCATGTCGCGCTTGTTGACACTCACACAAGGAACACAAAGTGAACGAGGTCTCGCAATTATGAAATTCTGCGGCCAGCTGCCTGATATAGGATTAGTACGTAACAGTTAATTCAGCAATTGTGGGTATTAAATCGAAAAATCGTACCAGATGTGCCCTTAGATTGGTTCAAATGGCTCTGAGCACTATCTGACAACATCTGAGGTCATCAGTCCCCTAGAACTTAGAACTACTTAAACCTAACTAACCTAAGGACATCACACACATCCATGCCCGAGGCAGGATTCGAACCTGCGACCGTAACGGTCGCGCGGTTCCAGACTGACGCGCCTAGAACCGCTCGGCCACTTTGGCCGGCATGCCCCTAGACTCAGTCAAAGTACTTCACATATATATTGTATGCGTACTCTTGGTTAATTGCCATTGACAACTCTGGAATAATGCTCATGCCATCAGAAATTTTTCTATTCTTACCACCAATTCCTTTTGCTACTCCATGCCTGAAAATTTTGCTTCTTGATGCACAGAATAATGAACGCTATCCAGGACAGTTAAAGTTTTTTGCTCTTCACTACATACTAAATCTTTAAACTAGTTCTGCATGCTATTTAGTCTCATAGCAAATTAGCAGCCATTTGAGCCACTGAATCTGTGGACGTCATTCATACCACGAATAAAGACTGATGGCAGAAAGCTCTGAAAGCACGATCCTGCCGAACTGAAGAGAGTTGTACCGATAGAAAAATACCACGCCGCAGTACTAATTGAAACGGCCCACTGTACCGAGTACCCCTGAGAAGGGCCAAGGAAAAGCCGAGACAGGCCGAACCTCGGCCCTCAAGTGCCCCACAGCCCTGGCTCGTGAGCCGTTGGGCACGCCGTATGTATGACGAGGTGACACCCAAAGACGGACATGTCTACAATTTAAAACAAATGAGACGCAGATCAATTTAAAACAAATTAAATACATGATGTTAGGAAGAACTCCGCTTACGGCTGTTAAAATTGTTCTATATGAAAACACGAATGGTTTCGTGGCTTTAAGCCGTATGATCAGGTGAACCTATGTGGTAAAATGCAAAGTACAGTGTCATCACATTTTGCGGATATTAAAATTAGTAAAGGAATGTCTAAAATATACACACAACTTTAAAAGAAAAAGATCATAGGCATACTCATCGCTCCTAGTCAAAATTTACTATTTAGACAATATCGTCATAACTACGGCGAGCGAAATGTAAAGTACAAGTGCTCCATTCTTTAAAAGTATGATGCATCTATAAAGAAAAAGAAAATATTTTACAGTAAAATGAATGTCGTGTGACTAGTGCCTCCCGCCGGGTAGACCGTTCGCCGGGTGCAAGTCTTTTGATTTGACGCCACTTCCTCGACTTCCGCGCCGATGGGGATGAAATGATGATGATAAGGACAACACAACATATAGTCCCTGAGCGAAGAAAATCTCCGACTCAGTGGGTAATTGAACCCGGGCCCTTAGGATTGACATTCTGTCGCTCTGACCACCATTCTTTTTACCACTCAGCTACCCGGGGCGGATGATAATTTAAAAAAGGAAAAAAAGGAGCTGGATTGGCGATGAAGAATTGTCTCTGCTAACATGATTAATCGCGGCACACTCCTATATATTTCTTAGGAGAAATCGGTAGGTCATTTCGAATAAGATTTCAGGAATACCTTAACTTAAACAATCCCCGCTTTGCATTAACAGCGCACTTACGCGATGAGAGGTACAGCATCACAAGCCCTTCAGAAAATTTAAATATACTTCACAAAAAAGAAAAACAGCAATATTTTGAATATATTAGGGGACGTGGAAATTTTTAGACATAAAAAAGAAAACACATAGTTCACCTTGAATAACCAGTTAGAATCAAAGCGCTATAGCATTTTGGCTAATTTAGATTTTTTGTATGATTAGGTGCTAGTATGTAGTATAACTCTGTACTATTCTGGCTTGTAAAGGTAGCGACCCAAGTTATACGCACGAGTACATGACGTCACAGCTGATAGCTTGCTTTCCGCCAGCCAGCTAGTGTCTATCTGTCGTTTGTGCGGGCCGCTTTTACCTTGGCCTGCGCTTAACAGCCCTATTGTCATACTGGTACGACACTGCCACCTGATCCCTTCCACACTGTAATTTACGAGTGCCGTGACTAATCATGTTCGCAGTGACAATTCTTTATCTCCAATATGGCCATTTTTTAAAGAAAGAACTTTTATCGTTCTCTCACTATAAAATATTTTTATTTTTCCATTTGGATGAAGGTAAATTTTATGTCATGGGGAACTTCTACCTTACTTTCGCTCGCCATAGTGTTAACGATATTCTCTGAATAGCAACTTTTGACTAGGGGCGATTGGTGTGCCTGTGATCTCTTAAAGTTGTGTGTATATATCAGATGTTTCTTTACTAAATTTAATGCCCGCAAAATGTCGTGACACTGTAATTTGCTTTTTACCATATAGGTTCGCCTGATATGGCTTAAAGCCGTGAAATCGGTCGTGTTTTAGTAAACAACAATTTTACCAGCTTTAGGCGGAGTTCTTCCTAACATCAAGCTTTTCAACAGCTGTGGTTGCCCGGAATATAATACAGTTTGTGAAATGAGATATAGATTGGTATGGTACTTATAGAATAAGCAGAATATAAACACAGTTAAGTGAAATGGAAAATGTGCTACGATACAAGCGTATGAAAATACATGTTTCAGAACAAACACGAACCTGTCCACAGGTACATTTCGTGCAAACAGGACGCTGATCCAATAATGTGATTTCCATTCCAGTCACGGCCAGAAGGTCCTGCGCAAAGCAGCTGTTAGCAAGAGTTTGTACTTCTGTGTTCCCTCGTAATAATTTTGCATTATATAAATATTAATAATTACGAGTATTACTACGAGGACACAGTTAGTTACTTGTTGACCGCATTTTCTGTATAGCAGAGAACCTTCTACGAAAAAGGGCAACAGTTGCAACATAAGAGGAATATAATGAGGTCTACTCACCAGTGAGTGAATTAAGAAACTTTGGTGAAGACTGGAAACTAGTAGATTCGGAATCCCTGTCTAAAGGACTACAAAATGTGAATCACATTAGTGAAACAACACAAATTTTTATATACAAGTATGAAGCTGTGGGAAACACGTTGATGAGGAGGCAACTGAATTTTACAGATCCCAGCACGATATGCTAGAACGGATGTCTCATTACAATCACGGATTGAACCATAACGAAATTATTTCCTTAACTACGAGCTGAAAACTTCTCAATCAACTAATATCAGATGAGAAGAAGAAAGAAGATGATGATTTACTGTAAACTATTTTCAGAGAAGACTGGCTAAATCAAGACGACTTCAGTTGGTATATATCCATCATTGACAATACACCCATGTTGTTCAACAGAGAGCTAGAGGAAATGGCTTTACATGTTTACATGTTTAAGTATAACAGTTATCTCAAATAATCCTTCTAATATTAGTTAATGTTGTTGTTACGTTATAATATTCTGTAATGATTATTTCAAATAATTGTGAAGCAAAAGTTAGAAACAGAACCTTCGGTAAAGCACTGCAAGGGAATGGAATTTTGTCATTGTTACACTTTCCATTTGACAATATTGTGCGTGTTATCACACACTAAACAGTTACAGAATCTAATATGATATAGTGTAGCATGCATTCTACAATAGGTTGTAAGATATTGTGTAAAAACAAGGTATTTGATTTTCAATACCATTCAAAGCGAAACATCTACAAATGATTCATGCAAACTGGAACATTACCACGTTTAAATGAGCTTTTTAAAGATATGTTTTCATTGTAAATTTGGTTTGCAGGTGTCAACCGTCTTTTGGTACGAACGTAATGGCGCCTACATTGCTGTAAGTTATTTTCATTCATATAGTTGCCTAAAATAAGTTTTATGTTGATTGTGAAAAACTGCATTTAGTGGACATGTTCGTCTTTACACGATACCCCTCATATTTAATGATATGTGGTTCTTATTGGAATTAAGGAAAACGTGGAAAAGAGATCCCACCAATATAACTTTCTTTTCACACAACCTAATACTTATTTATTTAACAATATATAAACTGTATTTTACAGATAATCGAAGCATTTAACCATAAAAATTTCTATAGCAAAATAAACAAATTTGCAAAATTCTTTCGACCTTAAACCTTAAGATGAATCAGCTTTTAATCTCTGAAAAAGA
This sequence comes from Schistocerca cancellata, assembly GCF_023864275.1. Classification (NCBI taxonomy): domain Eukaryota; kingdom Metazoa; phylum Arthropoda; class Insecta; order Orthoptera; family Acrididae; genus Schistocerca; species Schistocerca cancellata. The sequence continues at coordinate 525,243,917 of NC_064627.1, forward strand.
AATCTGAAGTACTGTATTGTTAAATATGACAATGATTACAAGACGGCCGGACCTGCAGCTAATACTGCACTGGACACTGTCTGTCTTATTAAATGCCCTTCTGTAATAAATGAAAACTATATAAGAACGACAAGAGTGATTCTACCACTCAAAACAAATTACTTAACTTTTAATTTGAAAGCTGTATGTCGAAAGGTTCGGTGTTAAGATGCGCACCTGTGTTTAAACGTTAAACAGATTAGCAAACACAATGACAGTGATAAAGATTACTTCAAAGCAACCAACCACTTAATTTCAATCGGCAACCAATGCGCGACTGGATGCCTACCCGTCCCTTCTGACAATTTACTAAAGCCCTGGTGACAGTTGGTTGTTAATATTTTTAAGGTTAAACTGATAGTTATTAACACCGCTCTGAAGAAACGTCTTAAAACATCACTTGTGAACACTTATTACAAGAGAGCTCACTCGAAACAACCGCAAGATACAGCTAAAATACACCTATAATGTGTGGGTCATTCAAACACGCAAACGAACAGCTTAGTACAACAGGTTGTTCAGATTATAACTAATGACTCAGAAATTCAATTACAGTCAAAGATTTGAACGGGTTAACAGCTAAATCTAACCACAAGGTCCCTCTTCGATTCTACGGCAAGAGCTGATTAAATAGAACGATAATGATTGGGTACAAACCAGAAAGGGAAAGGCATATAATAGTGGAACAAATTTTCAAACAACAACTAGTGTCTTAGTACAGTACTACTGCCTATATCTAACACTAAAGAGGAGACCGAGTAAAACTCTGAGGGTCAAGTACAAACCAGATAATAATAAGTAGGGCAGGTAGACGATGAAACACACCACCACGAGGATTACAAAATGTTACTCCCCTTTATCAGCAAGCAGTTCCATGGAACCACGGTGCGCCGCAGCGGTTACTGAGTAGTCCCGATTAAAGGCAGGTAGAAGAGGGCAGCCAGGCTACGAGCAGTCTTCCGACAGGAATGTTGGCAACTAACCGACGGAATGTCGGCCTGCTGCTTGAAGTCGACTTTGACGCCAGTGAAGTACTCCGGTATCTTAGCTTTGCGCAGGCTCTCCTTGCGCAGCCCGTGGTTCGGTCGCTCGGACCTCGTTACTATCTCTTGTCATGACGCTACCGCCAATTCCAAAACTTCGTGCCTCCTTCTTGGGCCAGTGAACACCGTATAGATAGCTCCACATTTCAGAATTCTCTCTTCCCCTCTTGTCTGAACTGTTTATCGTCCACGTTTCACTTTCGTTAAAATATCTCCAGAAAATAGTTTCTAGCACTCGAATTTCTATTCAAAGTTAAGAAAATGATTTCCCCCATAAATGCTTTTCTTCCAATTACGAGGGTGCATTTTATATGCTGCCTGCTTCTACCATCATTGGTTATTTTTACCTTTGCTGAGGCTGAAGAACTGAAGAAGCGAGCTGTACATTCTTGTTAAGACCTACAAGAAGATCCGGAAGCGTCTAGAAGAAATCATAACTCACTGTAGGGACGCTTGCTGTACTGCATCCAAGTGCTAGGGCGAAATGTGGAACACTTCCTTTAAAAGCTAAAAATGTGCATCAGGTTGTACCATGTACAGAGGTAGTGCTGTACTTATTTTTAAGGTAGGTCGTGGTAAAAGTTGAGTACAATTAGATCAGGAATAGTCAATCTCTATTATCTACCACCTAGGTTTGTATCTGTGTTAATAGCAAAATTTTCTAACCGCCCAGCGGTTCCACAGTAAAGATAATTTATAAAGTAGGAAAGTAACTTTAGATACCATAGTTACAGCTAGTTAAGGCATGCAATAATAACTACATTGAGGTGACAAAAGGCATGCAATACCTCCTAATGTCTCGTCGGACCTCCTTTCGCCTGGCATAGTGCTGCAACTCGACGTGGCATGAAGTCAACAAGTCGCTGGAAGCCCCTGGAAAAATATCGAGCCATGTTGTCATAGCAGTCGATATTTGTGAAAGTGTTGCCGGCGCAAGATTTTGCACGTGAACTGACCTCTAGTGTACGTCCCATAAATGTGCGACGGTACTGATGTTGGGCGATACGGGTGGCCATATAATTCGCTCGAATTGTTCAGAATGTTCTTCAAACCAACCGCGAACAAATGTTGAGCGATGACATGGCGCATAGTAATCCATAAAAATTATATTATTGTTTGGAAACACGAAGTCGATGAATGGCTGAAAATGATCTCCAAGTAGCTGAACCTAAACATTCCCAGTCAACGATCAATCCGTTGGACCAGAGGACCCATTCATTCCATGTTAACACAGCCCACACTTTATTGAGCCACCACCAGTTTGTACAGTGCCTTGTTGAAAACCATAGTCCACGGCTTTGTGGGGTTCATGCCACAGCCGAACCCTTCTGTCAGCTCTTACCAACTGAAATCGGTACTCATCTCACCAAGTCACGGTTTTCCAGCCGTCTACGCTCGAACCGATATGGTCACTAGCCCAGGAGACGCGCTGCAAGCGAAGTCGTGCCGTCAGCAAAAGCACTCGCGTCCGTCGGCTGCTGCCACAGCCCGTTAACACTAAATTTCGCCGCAATAAGTTAGCTGTACGTCCAGCATTAATTTCTGCGCTTATTTCGTGCAGTGTTGCTTGTCATTTAGCACTGACGACTCTACGCAAACGTCACTTCTCTCGGCCGTTATGTGAAGGCCGTCGGCGACTACGTCGTCGTGGTGAGAGGTGATGCCTGATATCTGGTAGCCTCGCCACACTCTTGACACTGTCGATCACGGAATACTGAATTCCCTTACGAGCTCCGAAACAGAATGCCCCATGCGTCTAGCTACAATTACCATTCCATGCTTAAAGTCTGTTAATCCCCATAGTGCGGCGGTAATCACATTGGAAGCCTTTCCACATGCATCACCTGAGTATAAGTGACAGCTTCGCCAGTGTAATGCCCTCTTATACCTTGTGTAATTCGTACTATCCTCATCGCTACCTGTTAGTATCGTCATCCCTTGACTCTTGTCATTTTTTTACGCGCCAAAACATCTCGTCAAAATTTTATTAAAAGCTAATGAAACGTTTTTTTTAACCCCTAGTACCTATCGCCCACTAGTGGGCGGTTACGACCACTTTCGCTACCACTGCATCAGACGGGCGTTGTTAGTCGGCTATAAGTATACAGCAGTTTCACATACATGGGCTGTGGCTAAGATCCAGGAACTAAAGTCATGTAATCTTGGAAGTCAAGGTGTTGGCCATGTTCGACCTACCCACCTTCGACCAGACTCAGGTATCGTTTCACATCAGGAGAAAAATCTCTCAGATTATATGACCGTACAACATGAAGAAATCTTGGAATCTAAAGCTAATCACATTGAATATTAAGAATCAGAGCATGTTCTACAAAGTGAGTGAGCAAATTCATAAAATACAAGTGAGCAGGATTTAAACCAATAGTCCTGGGATTACTGAATCTTTACTAGATAAGGAAAGAAATGCCAAAACAATGGAAGACATCGCTCATAAATCCAGTATTCTAGAAGACGACAGAACAAATCTGGAAAATTATAGAGCTGTATAATTGCTGCCCTCAGCATCTAAGATATATGTTAGGGTAATAAAAAAGACTGAAGTCCTTAATAGATTGAATTCCAGCAGAGAAATAAAATGGATTCAAAAACGGAATAAGTCCTACAGCAATATATTTACAACGCAACAAATTACAATGAAACCTACGCAATACGCTACAGGGGCACATATCATTTTCATACATTATACAGAAACCTTCCATAAAAGAAACAGTTGCGATAGGAAATATTTAGGCGAACAAGCATACCAATACAAGTAATAATGGTAATTCACAAAGTCTGTAATAATGAAAGAATCCAAATACTTGGGGGTAATAAAAAAATAAAAGAGGACATTAACTTAAGAGTTCGATAGGGCTGCAGCCTTTCGCCGTTGCACTTAAATACATTAACTGATGCAATTTTAAGGCAATGGAAAATAAAGTTACAGAACTACAAATACGATTTTAACCAACATGTTTATATAATTAAGGATCTATTTGCAGACCATTATGTCTTTATCTCTAACAGCAAAGATGAATGACAGAGAGCTGCTTATGAACCACGCAAATTTATCAGATATATAACACGTCAATATCAGCGAAAAATAAAAAAACTGAAGGCTGGCTCTCTGTGGAATATAATCAGTAAGAACAGAAACAGTAACAGAAAACAAGATCAGAGAGCAAGTACATTTGGGGATCATGCTGACGAAAAGAGGAGATCTAGATCAAAAACACAAAAACTGAAAAGTTCATTTACCAAGACGATACTATAAGGTCTCTCCAAAACGAGATAAAAACCGAGAAACAGCCTTCATTTTATAAAGTCATGTCAGTTCCAACATCCCTGAATGGGAGTGAATCATGAATAATTAACGAAAAAAAGGATAAAATAAGATTACAGTGAAATGAAATGAAGTTCCTCAGGAACATAGGATACACAAACTTAGATTATAAATTGAAAGTATTCAATGTAAAAAGTATTTCTCATCTGTGGCGAATGGAGGAGTCAAGTTCACCACCACATTCTAAGCAACATATTCCAAAAGGTAGAAGTTTCATTGGAAGACCAGCAACATGACGGAAGGACCAGAAGTAGCAGCACCCTGAGAAAGGCCTAACGCATGACATAAGAGGAAGGAGAAAAATGTACCGGTGCCCAATAACGCATATAGCTATTTCTCCAACATTATCCACGGGAATTGAGTAAAATTTGAGCCTAGTTAGATGGTGACTTACTCAAGAAGAATACATCTGAAATAAATTTTTGGTAACAAGGACAATATTTATACATCTGCATTCTCATAAATACTCCGCAAACCACCATACGGTGCATGAGGATGGTGGCTTGTTCCACCCACCACCAGTTATTCCTCTCCTGCACCACATGCAAACAGAGCGAGGGAAAAAGACTGTCTAAAAGCCTACATACAAGACTTAATTTCTCGCATCTTATCTTCATTTTCCTTAAGCGAATTGTACGCTGGCGACAGTGGAATCGTTCCGCAGTCAGCCACAAACTGCGGGTTTCTAAATTTGCGCAATGTTGCCCTGGGGAAAGTGCATCGTCTTCCCTCCAGGGATTCCCACTGGACTTCACAAAGTAATTCTGTAATAATTGCGAGCTTATCAAACCAACCGGTAAAATATTCAGCAGCCTTCCTCTGAATTGCTTCCTTGTCTTCCTTTAATCTAACCGATTGGGGATCACAAATATTCGAAGAGTGTTCAAGAGTAGGTCGCACTAGCGTTCCATAGGCCCCTTCCAGTATGGATGCGTTACAGTTTCTCAAAATTCTTACAATAAAACAAAGTCGAGTAATCGCTTTTCCTGCTACAAACTTGACGTGCTCATTCCACTTCAGATCGCTTTGCAACGTTACGGCTGGATATTTAATCGAAGTTACTATGAAAAGTTGCACCCAACTGACGCTGTATTCGAATGTTATAGAACTGTTTTTCCTAATCATCTAGATTAACTTACATTTTTCTGCATTTAGAGTTAGCTACCATTCGTCACACCAGCTAGATATTTTTTCCCAGTATATTTTCCCAGTCGCCCTACAGTTACTCAATGACGACACCTTCCCGTACACCGGAGCCTCATACGCAAACAACCATAAATTAATGCTCACACTGACGGGCAAGTCATTTGTGTAGATAGAGAGCAATAGCGGTCCTATCGCACTTCCCTGGGGCAATCATAAACATACGGCTATTTCTGATGAAGAGTTGCCGCTGAGGACCACGTACTGCGTTCTGTTACTTAAAACATCCTCGAGCCACTAACATATCTGGGAACCTAAACAGTATGCCCAGACGTCCGTCAACCCCATAGAATGGGACACCGTGTCATGTGTTTCCCGAAAATTTAGTTAAATGGAATCTGTTTGTTGCCCTCCATCCATGCTTTGCATGATGTGACGCGAGAGAAGCGCAAATTGAGTTCCGAACGAGCGATGCTTCCTAAAGCCGTTATGATTTGTGGACAGAAAGTTTTCTGTCCCAAAGAAGTTCATTATAGTTGAACTCAGAAAGTGTTCAAGAATTCTGCAGCAAGTTGATGTTAAGGATACTGGTCTCTAATTTTGCTAGCCAGTTCTTTTACATTTCTTGCAAACAGGAATCACGTTCGTTTTTTGCATTCGCCTATAACTTTTCTGGGCGAAAGAATCGCGATAAATGCAGGCTAAGGAAGAGAGCAATACTGCTTAGTAGTCTCTGTAAAACCGAACTGAGATTCCATCTGGAGCTGCTGACTTACTCGTTTTCAGCTGTTTCCGTTCCTCTTCTACGCCAAGGATGCTAATTTTTATGCCCACCATACGGGAGTCTGTACGACAGCCAAATGACGCTATGTTTGCACGATCCTCTTGCATCTATGACTCCTTAAACTTGAATTTAAGACTTCAGCTTTCCTTTTTCTGTCTTCTATTTCTACCCGAGACTAGTCGACGACTTACTGGTTAGAAGCCTTCGATACGCTTGACGATATGCGTACGACTAGAATTTTCTTGTGTTCTCGGCAAGATACTTCGCTACGATACGACGGTGGTATTTCCCGCATTGCTCTTTTTACTGACGAAAGATTTACTAATAACTTTTGCCTGTTAACATTTGTGCGCTCTTTCTTGACCATAGAGTGCTACGATCTCTGTTTCATCAGCATTTTACAAATTCGATTACTAAACCACGAGACTCCTTTCCATTCTTAATCCATTTATTTGGCACATACGTCTCTAGATTGTCATTTTCGATCAGTTTAAACTTCGTTCATATAGCCTCTTCGTTATACTGGAACTAAATGACGTCCATTCATAGTCTGAGTGAGATTTTAACAATTGCTCATTTGCTTTTCCTAGCGCAAACACTTCCCTGAACTTCTAGACGGATTTATTAACTTAAAAGCATCGTCGCTGTGATGACATCGTCATCACTAATCCCAGCTTATATACTGACAGTGTCGATAAGGTCAGATCTGTTTGTAGCTAAAGCGTCTAAAATACTTCCGTTGCGTGTCTGATATCTAGTTGTTCAAGGCACTTTTCGGAAAATGTGTTCACAAGTTATTCACAAGAATGTCTTTCAGTACTACCGGCGATGTATCCGTCGACTTTCCAGTCTGCATACGGTAGGTTAAAGTCACCTTCAACAACGATCTCGGTATTTCACCGGTATTGATCGTAGACATTTCTTGAATTGCTCTAAAACTGTCATAGCGGAATCGGATGTCCGGTAAAAACAACCAACAATTATTTTATTTATCCTAGATCTGTTATAAAGTGTCCAGGTAACTTCACTGTCACACTGTAACCTCCCCCTCACTTACCGACCTTAATGACAGTGAAAAATGAAACCGCGTGTACCTAATGGGAGTTTTGGAAAAGCAATCGTCACCGAAGTTAACCTGTCGGTAAAGAGGGAGGAAAGGGTTACATCTAAATAAAAGGAAATGTGCTAATGAAACTGGTGGAAATTAATTTTGAAAAGGGGTAAAGTTAATAAAGAAAGTAAATGTGCAGCCGTTACGTTAACAATTAACTAGCGGTAATTAGGTATTTGAGATTTTGGGGGAAATCACGGTCGCCAGTCCTAAGGACAATTACTATAGTAACTGAAAAAGAAAGGTTATTACACATATAATTAGCACTAGAAGCGTGGCAACTGAAGGTTGACACGCGTAGTGTGAAAACTGAAAGTTTGTCAGAAGTAATAAATTTCGCTACACCCTGACTTAATTTAGCATAAGAATTAATAAAACCGGAAAATCGAAAGTTAATTTAGTGACTGAAGTTAATAGTGAGCTTTCTTTCTGAAGCACATCGAAATTCAGTAAAATACGGTTAGTCTTGGACTACCTCAACAATCATTTCAAAAGCTACTTGAATCTACGCAATTTAGAAAGAAGAGATTTAACTTTGAGCCTGAATTAAATGATTCTCAACAATTAACAATAGTAAAATTTAGTACGTACCAAGCTGAGCTGCAGTCACAGGTAAGCTAAAATATGGTAACAAAACTCGCACTCTTAATTTGTGCTTGTGTAATCTGAATATTGTAGCCAGCTAACTGAACTTTGAAATTAAAGCAGTGAAATAGAATTAGCTATATTACTTTAGTGCTGGCGTTTAAATTTCAACGACACTCGGGTTCATTTCGGAAAAGGAAAGGACTCTGCTTGGTAATGCAATTGGGACAATGAGCAACAAACGTTCATGCTAAGTTGCTGTAATTATAGTGACGAAAATGGAACAAGATTAAAAGCTGAGGTCTGCCATACAACTTTAAAACTTTACGTGCGTCCAGTCTTCCTTGTCTGTTGATTGAAGGTTTGAAGCCGTCGGTCGAGGAGGTGGCGACAGTCACTCATTGTCGGCCGTCGCTGTTGCAGAAGCTGGATGTAGGCGCGCCTTCTTCTCGACACGGTCACCAGACGAAACGGGCTCTTGATGAGCGCTAGTTAATGTTTCCCGTCCGCGGCACCATGTCAGAAACTATCATCGCAAGTCGAGCGCAATTACATGCTGCCAAACCCCGAAAGCGCGGCAACTCGCGGGAGCGTCACACAACACACCTGCTCCACTCGCTACCCCAGCCAGACCCCTTCTGCTCAGCCCGCGCTCCACGCGGCAGAGTTAACACTACCAAAGATCCTACACACTTTGATTCTTCACACGACCTATCGACGTAATTGTTCGATAGCAGTTTTCCCTAGGCAAGACCCAGCGTAAAAATACAAATAATATTTACGAAACAAATCAATTATACACCGACATAAATGCATAAATATACAAATAGTAAAACAATTACAATATACAAAGAGACAGAAATGTCATATCTTGAGGTAACAAAGCAAGGAAAAAAATAGTACAATAGATGGAAATAGGACGATATGCATTTCCGGCGTTACACGTGCCCCACATTGTCTGAGGATGTTCGTGTAACGTAAACAGACTCAGAAAATGTCCCAAAAAAGAAACAGCGGAAATGCATATGCTCAAAACATCAAAAAAATTTAGCATTCGTCTAATTAACCATAACCCAATTTTTTAGACAATAATAATTGAGGGGAGACACTCCTAATCTTATTCCACTCTGTCATCTTGCACAAAATAAAACAGGTTGACAACATATCAAAATTCATAGAAAACATAGAAAATGGTTTAGCTATTCCAAAATCATTAAAATTCGTAACACTATAAGAAATGGAATACTATTTGCAAAATTAATCAGAGTACATGGTCATAAAAAACAGGTATATCAAAATACGCAAACTAATAATTAATTACATAGAATACACATTTTTATGTAACCTTTTCATAATTAATATTCTCGTCATGTCCAATTAACGCTAAACAAGAAAATAATATACAGCAGATCGAAGAAAACATAAATATTGACAGTAGAATTCTTTCAGCTGTCCAGGAAGAAAAACAGTTCCGCCTTCCGTACTCGCGAGTACAAAGAATGCCGACAGCGGTACAAATGCCGACAGCGACACAAGAGCCGATAGCGGCTTCCCCTCGCAAATATTGTTGCGCCCGCCTGTGCGGCACGCTAGATCTCACTCGCCTGCGTAACGGCATTTCCAGAACGTCCGTTTCACTGAATTCTTTCGGAAAAACTCACTCCCGAGTAATCTCAAGGAGTCCATAAACACTATCACAGTGGATAACTCAACACTGTCCATCATCACACGCATGTACTAGCCTGAAACTTAAAACAGCGTCTAAGTACATCGGCAATGACTAATAAAAACACACTTTCATGAAATATTACAGAAAGTTACAAAATCATATTTACATTCCTTAATCTACTGTGACTCAGCTGAAAACTTAAACTAGCAGCTTGGATTTTTCAGATGATTACTAATCAGTTACTCTTAAATCATTTAGTCAAAATTAATTACTTATTAATTACAACTTCTTTAATGACCTCTAGGTCAGGCAAAAGCATCGTAACATGGCACATCCTTAAATCTTACACTCTATATTTACATACTGTACAAATTACCCATTGTGTGGTATTAATCGATCCTAGGTTGGTACAATTTCAAGTCTACAATATTCCGTATACCTAATCGTTTTCCAGAGCTTGGATACTCTAAGCAATAAGCATTTGTGTGAGGTATACCAATGACTTTATATGGTCCATTATAAACAAACTTAAATTTAGAGATTTCATTGTCTATCTCGCTCGATTTCTCATGAGCTTTTACAAGTACTAAGTCTCCGATTGCAAACTTAGCAAAACGCGCTTTTGCGTCATGACGACGTATGCGAGCATCGGCTTTTAGCTTCATTACTTCTCGCAAACGATCTTTTTTCACACCAATACTAATGTCAATCCGTGGAGGGAATTTGATTATCTCTTCCAATTCACTTTCTACACTTTTGTCACTGCCGAAATTCCTCACGTTACGGCAGTTCAAATTCATTCCTACGTAAATGTCATCCGGCCAGTTAACAATGTGTATAGGCTGGTATTGCTTATGCACACCGTCTCCTGCCTCGTCAAAACTAACTACTATCGTTTTATCTTGTGACGTACATGTCACAGTTTTGCTTTCGCAATTAATCACTGCACGGTACTTTAATAGCCAATCTAACCCAATAATTACTTCCGTAGTTAAGTCTGGCACGACGACAAACTCTTGTTCAAATCGTGCCCCACATATCTCGAAGTTGACAAAAATCTGTTTTGTGACCGGTTTACTGGCCTTCCCAGTAGCACCGATAATTTTCACTCCTGTTACTGGCATAACTACGATGCCAGGTCTGTCTTTCAGTAACTCAAATATTTTCCCAGATACAGCACTCAATTCTGCACCGGTGTCAATCAACACGTTTAGTTGTAGGTCATGTATATTAACAGACACTACTATCTGTCTACACTTGTCCTCGACTGTTTCTTTATTTTCCCACAGTAAATCCTCGTCTATATCCAGGTCATTCCAGAAAAAAACCATCCGGCTTTGATCCTAAATCCGGCTTATCTGGCGGCTTTTTCAGCCTCTGTTCAAATACAGTTTTAATTTCAACACGTCTGTCCTGAGGCGTAGTCTGTAGCTTCGCCTCCAATACCGAAACCTTTTCCTGTAACTCGTCAACTAGTGAGTGTTGCTTTGCTATCAATTCATTAATCGTCACCTTCGTTGATTCCACTTTGGTCAGATTAATCTCATCCGCCAATCTACCTGGAGAAATGTGCCCAGTAGTATCTGCAATTACTTCCTCTGGATCTGCGCAACCCACACTGCTACCGTCTGACCGTATAACGTCAGCTCTAACCTCATACACGTTGTAATCTATGTGCTTTTCTACCAATCGTGTCCGGCTATCACTAAAATTTTCGCAATCTTTCTCCTTAATACTCTCGCAATGTTTAAACTGGAGGTTTGCGTCGGATGGGTCGGTTACTTCTACCACTGAAACTTTCGGTAAGGTCTGCCGGTTAGGGCCAGAACTTTCCGTTACTACTTCAACATCTAACTCCTGCGGGACGAAACACGACGAATCTTGCTCGTGCTCCCCCTTAACATCAGCTATTTCTAGTAAAGTCTGCCGATTAGGGCCAGAACTTTCTATCATTTCACAAACACTATCTTCCTGCGGGACGAGACGCGGCAAATCCTGCACGCGCTCCCCATAAACACTTCTCCCATACAGACCCCTATAATCTCTTAGTTCGTCGTATAAGCGACCGAACTGCCTTAACCAGACCTCATCCCTCTCTGCATCCCCTCTCTCGATGACGGACGTTTTATCCGACATCTGACCTTCTCTCAACAATTGCGAATCATTCTTAAACTCAATCTCCAGTTCCGCTGTGGGTATTACAGCTGCCACTTTATAATCGATTTCCGGAACACTACTTAAATTGTTCTCACTGACAGTGAATGTACTACCTACTGCCGTGTATTCAGCTGATCTACTACTTGTAGGCGCACTCTTTTCTCTTAACATTGGCACACTCTCCCGCCGTTGATTATTCCATACGGAATTTTCATAACGGCGACACCTGGGTTTTCTCTTGTTATTGGGCCGCCAAAATTTCTCCACGCCCGCTCGGCCCCTCACCGGCGCGGCTAATGGTTTCCCTGTCTCGTCCCAGCAGATACGCTCCCCGGATGCTGCTGAGGCGGCTGATCACACCCTCTGGCGTTATTACTATTCTGTGAAGCCCGTATCACGTTAGTATGGTACTGGTTTCTGTCATTCCTGTTATTATTTGCATTGTACCGATTGTTATTACGGTCCGAACCATTATTGTTATTGCTGCGGTATGCATTATTCCCATGATTATCATTGTTGTGGTTGCTGTGGTACTCGTTGTTGTTACCACGGCCTTTACCACTGTCGCGATTATTGCGCCAATTGTCCTCGTCCTCAACTCTTTCCAGGAAATCATTCACTGTCCTATAATTGCTTCCTACGTAGCGTTTTGTATCATCTGGAAGCTTCTTGTAGAGTTCCCAGACTATTTCGGATTCCGTGCGGTGATCACGCAAATATTCCAACCTGCGGATCCAGCCCTCACAAAACTCCTTCATCGAGCAGCGCGAATTCGCATCGAAAGGCCTCGATACGACAAATTCGTGCCAGACACTTTGCTGTTTTTGCTCTGACCAGTATTCAGCCAGAAACAAATTTTTAAACTTGTCAAAAGTCAGGTTCGTAATGTTGAGGTTTAAGCCCCAACGCTTGGCATCACCAGCCAGCACATCAATAACCACATTAATTTTTCTCTCATTAGTCCATGATCTGGGTAAAACTCTTTCACAATTTTTAATGAAATCCGTCGCGTGTATAACGCCTTTTTTCAAGGGGTCGAACCGCTCCTCTTTCGTCAACAATTCCGAACTATGTGCACAGATTGGCACATAGCTCTGTTTTTCGTCAAGTTTCTTTTCTAATTCCGACACTCTCGTAATTAATTGGCAAGTGGTTGTTGCAAGCGTTTCCACATCCCTCTTTTTCTCTTCGCAGGTATTAGCCTGCTCCCTCACTTTAGTGTCTACTTCGGACACTAAAGCCTTTAAAGTTTCCACCTTCTGTTGATCCTCTTTTTTCACAAATTGAATTTGTTCCGTCACCTTATTCTCGATGATCGGAGCAACTGCTTCTCCTACACTTTTCTCGATTCTGCTAATTTCGGAATCAAAACGAGTATTTATGCTCGCAATTTACGCCTGAACGCCTATCATTTCCTGTTTAAGATTACCGATTTCGGTATTAATTACAACAATATCTTCTTTGATTTTATCAACTTTTGTATTAACAACTCCAACATTGTTGTTAACAACGTTAATAGCTTTGTTCTGATTGTCTAGCATCCGTTCAATTTTTTCAGAACGAGCTTCTTGCTTGGCAGCCTGAGCTTCTTGCTTGGCAGCCCGAGCCTCTTGCTTGACAGCCTGAGCTTCTTGCTTGGCAGCCTGAGCTTCTTGCTTGGCAGCCTGATCTTCTTGCTTGGCAGACAGAGCTTTAATTTCTGCCGATTGACTCTTGATTTCGTTAATCAAAACATTCAATAAATCAGTTAAATTCCCGGAAACTACCGGTTTTACTTCCGTAGCTGGTTCCTCTATACATGTTCCCCCGTATTCATCATCAAGGGGTACAGATTTGATTTTCGCTTCCGATTCCGAAACATTTTCTAAAGTTTGGAATTCCATTTCTGCTCTTTGTTGCGTTTCGGCGGTCGCGTCTTTCATGCTAGCCGCCTGCCCCTGAACAATGGGTACCGCGGTGCGCGTTTCCCACTGTTCGACCGATTGTTCCGTATCCAAGTCTACCAAATTTTGGCAATTGTTGCCTTCACTCATTTTAATAATTTTCAATATAAATGCCAAACCTCAAATATAATTAGGATTACTCCCACTACTTATTCTCGCTGACGTAACGGCCTGTACGTAACCAGTACTTTGTTACGAGATTTGCACAATGCAAAATTCGTGTCCAGAACAACCTCAAATCCGAAGATTGTCCTGTCACCAGGTCGCCACGTGTAACCTTCCCCTCACTCACCGACCTTAATGACAGTGAAAAATGAAACCGCGTGTACCTAATGGGAGTTTTGGAAAAGCAATCGTCACCGAAGTTAACTTGTCGGTAAAGAGGGAGGAAAGGGTTACATCTAAATGAAAGGTAATGTGCTAATGAAACTGGTGGAAATTAATTTTGAAAAGGGGTAAAGTTAATAAAGAAAGTAAATGTGCAGCCGTTACGTTAACAATTAACTAGCGGTAATTAGGTATTTGAGATTTGGGGGAAATCACGGTCGCCAGTCCTAAGGACAATTACTATAGTAACTGAAAAAGAAAGGTTATTACACATATAATTAGCACTAGAAGCGTGGCAACTGAAGGTTGACACGCGTAGTGTGAAAACTGAAAGTTTGTCAGAAGTAATAAATTTCGCTACACCCTGACTTAATTTAGCATAAGAATTAATAAAACCGGAAAATCGAAAGTTAATTTAGTGACTGAAGTTAATAGTGAGCTTTCTTTCTGAAGCACATCGAAATTCAGTAAAATACGGTTAGTCTTGGACTACCTCAACAATCATTTCAAAAGCTACTTGAATCTACGCAATTTAGAAATAAGAGATTTAACTTTGAACTTGAATTAAATGATTCTGAACAATTAGCAATAGTAAAATTTAGTACGTACCAAGCTGAGCTGCAGTCACAGGTACGCTAAAATATGCTAACAAAACTCGCACTCTTAATTTGTGCTTATGTAATCTGAATATTGTAGCCAGCTATGAATACTTTGAAATTAAAGCAGTGAAATCGAATGGTATAATTTTAATGCTGGCGTTTAAATTTCAACGACACTCGGGTTCATTTCGGAAAAGGAAGGGACTCTGCTTGGTAATGCAATTGGGACAATGAGCAACAAAGGTTCATGCTAAGTTGCTGTTATTATAGTTACGAAAATGGTACAGTTTGAAATGCTGAGGTCTGCCATACAGTTCTAAAACTTTACTTGCTTCCAGTCTTCCTTGATGGTTGATTGAAGGTTTGAAGCCGTCGGTCGAGGAGGTGGCGACAGTCACTCATTGTCGGCCGTCGCTGTTGCAGAAGCTGGATGTTGGCGCGCCTTCTTCTCGACACGGTCACCAGACGAAACGGGCTCTTGATGAGCGCTAGTTAATGTTTCCCGTCCGCGGCACCATGTCAGAAACTATCATCGCAAGTCGAGCGCAATTACATGCTGCCAAACCCCGAAAGCGCGGCAACTCGCGGGAGCGTCACACAACACACCTGCTCCACTCGCTACCCCAGCCAGACCCCTTCTGCTCAGCCCGCGCTCCACGCGGCAGAGTTAACACTACCAAAGATCCTACACACTTTGATTCTTCACACGACCTATCGACGTAATCGTTCGATAGCAGTTTTCCCTAGGCAAGACCCAGCGTAAAAATACAAATAATATTTACGAAACAAACCAATTATACATCGACATAAATGCATAAATATACAAATAGTAAAACAATTACAATATACAAAGAGACAGAAATGTCATATCTTGAGGTAACAAAGCAAGGAAAAAAAATAGTACAATAGATGGAAATAGGAGGATATGCATTTCCGGCGTTACAACACTAGGATCAACGTCGATAGAGACAATATTCTTGTCAACTGCCATGAAAACTCCTCCTCCTGTTGAGTCTAATCGGTCTTTCCGATTCACGATCCATGAATCGCATAATATCTCAGAACTTTCTTCTTCCGGTTTTAGCCAGCCCTCGGTCTCGAGAATTTGAGCGTGAGAAATTTCAGAACTTTGTTATGAACACTTCGATAATGACTCTTAAAATTTTGACAGTCGAAGTGTCTATAGAATGTATACGATGTGGTTTCTCTCTCTGCATATCGACTGGGTATCGTTCATCACAGGATTTCAACTACCACCTAGCGTGAAAACCTCCCACATGCGCTCCACATATACTCCACTATCTGAGTAGCTGATAGCGCTGTGTAGTACATTTCTGAGCAGTCAAGGATAGTCCTACAACTCTGCACCACATAACACAGGTCCAGAAATCTGCAGCCATGACAGTCACAGAACTGTCGGAGTATGTGACTGAGATAATACATTCGGCTCATAACAGAATGATCCCCATGGATTCTGGGTATGATCCCCATGGACTCTGAGTATGATGCTGCCGAGTGTGAACTCAGCTTACCTGCAACGAGCGAAGCCAGCTGTCTTCACCAATTCCGCCAATCGCACGTAGGAACTGAGTATGTCCTCAGAACCCATGCGACAGGTGTCATTGTTGCCGACATGTGCAACAACTCGCATACTACTGCACACTGCATCCTGGATAGCGTGGTACAGAGCCTCCTTCACATCTCGGATGAGGGCCCCCGGCAGACACAGTCCTGCTTAGACCCTGCTGAAGGAACGGCCACTCGTCCCCTTATTTGGTGAATCGAAGAGAGCAGACGGGATGCTTTCCACATTGACTCTCTGCCTAAAGCAGTGCAACTGCGTAACAAGCCGAAACTCATCATAAACTGAGCGCGGATCCCACCGAGTCGGGTACGCTGAAAGGTGTCTCTACGGCAGAGCGCGTGGACGACACAGGTGAAACTTGAGGTGCCCCATGCGGAGCCGTACACTCCAAGGCAGCAAACTGCCGACGGGTGACCGTGGTCATAAACGTTTTCAGCTGTTCGCGAACTGCTGCTGTAAGCTGCTCCTGGGTCAGCGCACAGCATGCGCACATCCTATCCATTTTACTGCTATTATCTTGAAAGTTAATTCATAAAAAGAAACACAAAACGCTAAATAAGTGTGTCGCTAGCCTCCCGCTGCTTCACCCACGATGGCTGACCGGCTTTTATAGTCAATTCAATGGTCGCTCGTAACCATACAATCTCCATGATGCATCATACAGCAAACAGTTCCTTTGGGGGCCCATGTTTACTCGACAATCTGATTCCGTTATGGTGTACAGGAGGTTGAGAACAACGCGGATATACCAAAAGCAGAACACATTACCATGCCTGATTTGGTATAGCTATAGCGCCGGTATTCAAAACAGTTTCCAGTCGTCCCGGAATAGATAAGTGCAGGTCCTATGTGGTTTTCAAGGGTAAATCTACATCTACATAGATATTCCGGAAGCCACCGTACGCCGCGTGGCAGAGTATACCACTACTATTCCACTCTCAAGTAGAGTAAGGGATAAACGACTGTCTATCTTATCTTCGTGGTCCTTATGCGCAACATATATTGGCTGCAGTAGAATCGTTTGGTAAGTATCGTCAGATGTGGGTTTCCTAAATTATCTCAATTGCATTTCTGTATTAGAATGTCGTCTTCCCTCCAGGGATTCCCCTTTGAGCTTCCGAAGCGTCTCCGTAACACGTGTGGTTCGACACTAACGATAACAAATGTAGCAGCCCGGCTCTGCATTGCTTCGATGTCTTCCTTCAATATGACCTGGTTACGATCCCAAACACTCGAGCAGTACTCAAAAATACGTCGCACCGGCGTCCTACAAGCAATTTCCTTCACAAGTGAACCACTCTTTCCTAAAATTCACACAATACACCGAAGTCGACCACTTGCCTTCCCTGCCACATTTCTTATGTGCTTGTTCCGTTTCATGTCGCTTTACAACGTTACTCCAAGACATTTAAACGACTCTGCTGTGACAAACAGCACACTAGTAATACTTTATTCGAACATTACAGGTATGTTCTTCTTAGTCATCCGCATTAACTTACGTTTTTCCACATTTAGAGCTAGCTGCCATTCATCACAGGAACTGGATATTTTGTCTAACTCGTCTTGTATCTTCCCACACTCCTTCACCTTCGATACCATACCGTATATATGGCGTCATCAGAAAACAATCATAGGTTGCTGCCCACCCTGTCTGCCAAATCATTTATGTATATAGAGAGCAACAGCGGTCCTATCACACTTCCCTGGGGCACTCTTGTCTCTTGTCTCTGACGAACACTCGCCGTCGACGACAACATACTGGATTCTATTGCTTAAGAAGTCTTAGAGACACTCGCATATCTGCGAACTTATTCCGTGTGCACATATAGGGTGACTGTAGGAAAGAAAAGAAAATTAGTTACAAACTACGGTGTGCACACACTTTATTAAACAAGTGAAAGTCCCTACAGATATTTGGATTTAGATTATGACTTGGTCGATATGCCTGCCAGTATTGGCATGTATGTTTGGCATGTATGATTGGCAGTATTCTGCATGACCCGCTGAACTTTCGAAACATCGATGTTGCCGATGTCACCGTGAATGGTTGTTTTCAGATCAGCAATGGTTTGGAGGTTATTGTTGTACACCTTGGCTTTAATAATTCACAAAAAAGAGACGCAAGTGTTCAGAGCCCCAGAATATGGCGGCCAATCGAGGCCCATGTCAGTGGCCTCTGGGTACTCCAGAGACACAATGCGGTACCCATAGCGCTCCTCGTCTCCTGCATTGATGGGATAGAGCTCCGTCTTGCATAACCCCGTCTCGTCGAAATCAGCTTCACTTTGGATAATAGGGTTGAAACCACCTTCCAAAATCTTCACTTACCGTTCGGTAGTCACCGTGCCGGCAAGGAATATCGCACCGATTATTACGTGACGGGACATTGCACGCTACACAGTCACCCGCTGAGGGTGAAGAGAATTCTAGATCGCGTAATGCAGATTCTCAGTCCCCCAAATGAGCCAATTTCGGTTATTCAAGAAATATCCAAATGATAGTGGGCTTTGTAACCAAGTCAAACTATATTCACATATTAACTCCCATCATGGAAGGCAGCCGACTATACAATTTACGTTCTAACGAACTCTGTTCAGAATTTATGAAGGTTTTATTCCGTATAGTTCAATAGTTTGCACCCTGTGTCTCCGTTAACAGCCTGTACTTGGGAACCGTGTTAAATGCTTTGCAGAAATCTAGAAATATGGAATCTGTTTCTTGCCCTCCATCCGTTGTTCGTAGTATATTATGTGAGAAAACGGCAAGCTGAGTTTCGCACTAGCAATGCAATTTAAGACCACGCTGATTCGTCAACATTAGCTTCTCCGTCTCATGAAAGTTTATTATATTTGAACTGAGAATATGTACAAGGAAGTTGGGGATATTGGTCTGTAGTTTGGTGGGTCCGTTCTCTAACCCTCCTTACATACTGGAGTCACCTGCAATTTTATTCAGTCACTTGGGACTTTGCACTGGGCGACACATTCATGCTAAATGCAGGCTAGGTAAAATTATAATGACGTACTCTTTTCAAAACTGAACTGGGATTCCATGCTGACTTGGTGATTTATTGGGTTTTAAATCTTTCAGTTGCTTGTCTATGGCAGGATTGTTTATTACTATGTCATGGATACGGGAGTCTGTTCGATGGTAAAATGACGGTATGTTTGTACGATTCTCCTCTGTGAAAGATTTCTTGAACGTGAGATTTAAAAATTCGTCTTTCGTTTTGCTGTCTTCGACTGTCACACGAGACTAGTCAACAGGAGAGTAAATCTAACCTTAGATCCGCTTAGCGAGCTTACTTCAGATCAGCATCTTACAGGTTTGTCTGCCAGATCCTTAACTAAGATGTGACGGTGGTAGTTGTATGCTTCACACATAGATGTTTTCACAGGCGCATGATTCTCTACCAACCTTCGCTTGTCATTTGTGCATTTCCTTTTGAATCTAGAATGGAACAGCCTCTGCTTCCTCATCATCGTCCGAATGTCGTTACTGAACCATAGCTCGTATTTTCCATCCTTCGTCCAGTCACTAGGCAAATAACTCTCCAGGCTACGATCTACAATCTCATTAAATTTCGACATTATTCCTCTACATCCGTCTTACGGGAACTAAGTGAGATGACAGATCACTGTTTAAGTATGATGTCAACAACTGCTTATCTCCCTTTAGCAGAAACATACTCCTAGGCTTGTTGCCTGATTTATTAACTTATACTACCTCTCTTCCCGTAAAATAGTGGAAAGTTGTGTTGACGATTGAGTTGGATGACGATCACTTCTTCATCTTTCCAAAGCAGACAACAGAAAGTCAATAATATTGAGATCTGGTGACTGTTGTGGCCAGGGGAGATACTACGTTTCATCCTCGTGCTCATGAAACCAGTACCGGACGAATCGAGCCGTGTGAACAGGAGACCTGTCGTCTTCTAACACATCACAATCTGGGAACAAATATTGCACCATGAAATGGACCTGATAAGCTTCATTGCTTCATACGTAATGGCTTATTTTGTTTCCAAGTAAGCAGAATTTCTACTATGTCTAGTCCGTGGCTACCAATTTTGATGATAAGCTCCTCAGTATTCCCATTGCTCCTACTTCTCATTACTTCCGTATTTCTCCAATTTACTCTAAGTCCATATTCTGCCCTCATCAGACTCATCATTCCACTCAATAGATTATGTAATTTTTCTTAACGAATAATAACTATGTCATGAGCGCATCGTTTGTTTAATATTTTTCATCCTCAATGGTAATCGTGCTCTTTAAACTTTATTTTACTTCCCTCTTTGCTTTATGTACGTGTGGATTGAACAGTAGGTGCGAAAGGCTACATCCCCTTCTTACCACTCGATGTAATACGAGCACTTCGTTCTTGGTTCCTCAACGATATTGTGAACTATTAGCCGCGCGGGATTAGCCGAGTGGTCTTACGCGCTGCAGTCATGGACGGTGCGGCTGGTCCCGGCGGAGGTTCGAGTCCTCCCACAGGCATGGGTGTGTGTGTTTGTCTTTAGGATAATTTAGGTTAAGTAGTGTGTAAGCTTAGGGACTGATGACCTCAGAAGTTAAGTCCCATAAGATTTCACACACATTTGAACTTTTTTTTTTGTCATCTATTGGTTCTAGTAAATATTTTATATCACCCGCTTCCTATAGATCACACTTACATTTCTCAGAATTTCGGACATCTTGCACAGTTTTACATGGTCGAAAGCATTTTCCGGGTGCACATATCATATGAACGTGTCATGATATTTCTTCGGTTTTGCTTCCATTATCAAGCACAAAGTGAGGACTGCCCATCTGGTGCCTTTACCTTTCCTAAAGCGAAACTGATCCTGATCCATCATATCCTCCACTTTCTTTCCTATACCTCTGTGTGTTATTATTCCCAGCAACTCGGATACATGAGCTGCTAAACTGAGTGTGCGATAGTTCTCACACTTATCACATTATTCCAAGAGTCTGGTGATAAGTAGCCTGTTTTATATACTCTACACACCAACATGAATAATAGTTTGGCTGCCACTTCGCCGGCCCGGAATGGCCGAGCAGTGCCAGGCGCTACAGTCTGGAACCGCGTGACCACTACGGTCGCAGGTTCGAATCCTGCCTCGAGCATCGATGTGTGTGATGTCTTTAGGTTACTTAGG
The DNA here is from genome assembly GCF_023864275.1 of Schistocerca cancellata. Lineage (NCBI taxonomy): Eukaryota > Metazoa > Arthropoda > Insecta > Orthoptera > Acrididae > Schistocerca > Schistocerca cancellata. The sequence goes on from NC_064627.1 coordinate 525,265,406, forward strand.
TAGGGGACTGATGACCCTAGAAGTTAAGTCCCATAGCGATCACAGCCATTTGAACCATTTGACTGTCATTTCCCCCAATGATTCTAGAAATTCCGATGTAATGTTATGTATCCCTTCTATCTCATCTGATCGCAAGTATCATAAAGCTCTTTTAAATTCTGTTACACACGATCCCTTCCTCTTCCATATAAGCCTTCAATGTACTCTTTCTACTTATTTCTTCTTCTCTCCTTTGCGTTCAACGGTGGGATTCCTATTCTGCTCTTAATGTTGCAACCATTGTTATTTATTTCACTGAAGATTCACTTTTCTATATGCTGAATCATTCCTTTACATCTTTTCTTCTTAGGTTTCTTCAGACTTTCCCTTCGGCCATATCGCCTTGGCTTCACTGCACGCCCTGTTTAGTCATTCCTAAGTGAGATATATCTCCATATTCCTATCTTTCTCTGGGCGTTCTTGTTCTTTCTCTTTCGTCGTTCATTTGAAATATTTCTCTTGTTACATAGGGTTTCTTCTCAGTTATCTTCCTTCTACCTATGTTTGTCTGTCCAATACCCATGTTGGCTCGTTTTATAGATACTCTCTCCTCTTCAACTGAACAGCATACTGTGCTATTCCTTATTGCAGTGTAGAAATTCAGACGTTTCTCATCGGTCATTGTTACATCAGTAACTCACTTCCTTCTATGCTGGTTGTTCTGGACGGTTCTGTTAAACTTCAGTTTACTTTTCCTCGTTACTAAATTATGATTTGAGTCTATATTTGTATGTGGGTGCACCTTACAATCTAATATCTGATTTCAGAATCTCTCTCTGACCATGATATTATTCCGCAGGGATCATCCAGTGGCTCCGGGACTTTTCCAAGTGTATCTTCTGTAAGTAGGCTGTTTATGTTTTCTTATCGGCAACGTTACGTAGCGCTCGGTATGAAAATCACTGGCTGTGCTGTGTGCAGTCTGTGGCTAGTTTGCATTGTTGTCTGCCATTGTAGCGTTGGGCAGCTGGATGTTAACAGCGCCTAGCGTTGCGCAGTTGGAGGTGAGCCGCCAGCAGTGGTGGATGTGGGGAGAGAGATGGCGGAGTTTTGATAATTTGTAGTACTGGATATTATGAACTGCTATATATATTATGACTGTTAAGGTAAATACATTGTTTGTTCTCTATTATCATCTTTCAATTGCTAACTGTGCCTATCAGTAGTTAGTGCCTTCTGTAGTTTGAATCTTTTATTTAGCTGGCAATAGTGGCGCTCGCTGTATTGCAGTAGTTCGAGTAACGAAGATTTTTGTGAGGTAAGTGATTTGTGCAAGGTATAGTTTAATGTTTGTCTGGGCCATACTTTTGTAGGGATTTTTGATAGTCAGATTGCGTTGCGCTAAAATTATTGTGTGTCAGTTTAAGCACAGTCGTGTATAATTGTTCAAAGGGGACGTTTCATATGACGACCCTTAGCCGAGGATATTTCACTGGAATCTTCTGATTTTTTCTTGTAGTTTGTGTAATTAGTGTAGCTTTTGTTTATTGCTAGCGCGTAATTGTAGAGAAAATCTCCTTTGTAGCTGCAGTCTTTCATTGTTGTATAGTAAAACAGTTGTGGCATGCATGTAGATTTGCACCAAGTATTTCGTAGCTGCAATTAACTAGATATTATTTTCAGTGCTATGTTAATATGTTCTCTTATTTTTGCTCTTCAAATTGTGCTTTTCTGTGTTATCGTGTGAATTATTGTGACAATAATGGCGTGTGAAAAACGTAATACTAGGCTCCAAAGTAAACTGAGAAATGACAGTGAAGACGAAAGCAGTGTGTTAGCGCCAACGAGTAATGAATTAACTAATGTTCAAAGTAGTAATTTGGTATTTGTACATAGGTAAATGGAGCGGGCTGCAAACAATGGTGTAGACAGTGAACCAATTAGTGAACAGGGAAGCATTATCGATCGATCGGTCGGCAACAGCTTGCCTCAGGAATCTGAAATGACAGGACACAATCTTGCAAATAAGTCAAGACACATTTTCTGCTTTTCAAACTGCGAATATTGCCGGTTCAAATGCATTGCCGAATAGCACTGAGGAACATGTTTCAGACACCAGTGCATTGTTATTACAATTAATGCAACAAATGGGACAAAAGCTTCAAAAGTTAGACACAATGGAACAAAATCTTCAAAAGTTAGACACAATGGAACAAAATCAGAGACAAACACAGCAAAAGTTAGACACAATGGAACAAAATCTTCAAAAGTTAGACACAATGGAACAACACCAGAGACAAACACAGCAACAGTTAGACGCAATGGAACAAAATCTCCACACCACGCTTGAACAAACACGTGAAGATTTAACTACTGAGTTACATAACATTGAATCGAAATGTCAAAAAGTCTGTAATGATGTAAAAACACAAATTTGTGAGCATTTTCAACCTATTTTTTCGCGGCATGAAAATGCATTACTGAATCACGAAGCAGCCATAAAAGAACTGCAAACCATTGTTCATGAAAATCATGAGACCTTGTGGGCTACAATTGACTCAGTTGCATCTACCGATTCGGTTACGCAACTTGCAAAAACTCAGGAAAACTTAAAGGACATAGTAGATTCGATTTCAACACAAATGGACACTCTGAAACTTGGTTCAGAAAAACACACTGAGGAAATGTGTTCACTATGGGAAAAAGTAGCCGAACTTTCGGATCAGGTCACTAACTTATCTGCAAAGATAGATGATGATCTGAATGACACAAGACCTGTAGCCATCACTGACACAGAAGAGTATGAACAAATTAAGAAATTCAAACAAAATCAGAATCAAATTAATACGAAATACAAAAGAGAAATCCGGGAAGTACAAGATCAGTTGGCACAAGTAATACAAGAATTACGTATTTCAGAGGACACTCGCACTCCAATACGGGAAGAGGTACATAGAAACACGGAACAGCCACAAAATAATAACATAGGTCACTTCGGAAATTATGAAAGAAATTGGTAAGGTACACCGAATTTTGAGATGGAACCGCCGAAACGACATAACAATGACCGACATGCGACTCGCCGACATGATGATTTTGACTATAAGCTGTTCATTACTACACGTAAATTCAAAACGTTTAAGAATTCTGCCAACGACATTCATCCACAAGCGTGGCTTCATCAATTCTCTCATTGTTTTCCTCCCAACTGGTCATTGGAGCACAGGTTAGAATTTATGTGTGGCTACTTAGAGAATGAACCAGCTGAAAGAATGTGATCGTTCACTCACGATTGCCACAGTGAAGGAGAATTTATCATGTCTTCCTCTCAGCATATTGGTCTCAAGCTACACAAGACCAAGTAAAACATAGCATCATAATGGTGAAACATTTCGAACAATCTGAATTTTCCAGTCTTGTGAAATATTTTGAAGACATGTTGCACAAGAATCAGTACCTGTCAAACCCATACAGCCCCTCAGAGCTCATCCGCATTTGCTTAATCAGACTGCCTGAACATTTACGACATATTATTTTAGCAGGACGTTGCAAAGATGACATTGAAGCTTTTCAGGGACTGTTACAAGAACTGGAAACTGACACTGACAATCGCGGAAATCGCGGAACGCGAAAACAGGAACACAACAATTACAGGTCACATCTGTCACAATTCCGCGATGACAGAAATAATAACTGGACACGACAAGGCTATTCTTACAACGTAAATCGTGACCAAAACAGACACCACCCGTATGACAACCACTGGCAGAGTAATAGTTACAGAGAAAGATCGCATTTCCGTAGTAATGAATATGACAGAGACAGTCATAGAAACAGATAATTTGGCAACCAGAACTATTATTATCACGGGAGACAGAATAACTTCGGACGCAACGGTCCACCGTGCAGTGATAATTCAGGGAGAAATTCTCCATCACTTAACCGACAAGAAAGAAAGTACATGAACTACCGACATGACGACAGACGATATAATCATAACGACAGACCTGAATTTCATCAGAACTGGCGGGATTCAAACAGAGCAGGGCACTCTCGACAACGTGAATTTGTGGAAGTTAGATCTCCTAATCCCAATAACGATGCGCGCCAACAAAGAGATAGCAGAGAATGGCTCGCACCGCAGGCAGCCACCTGCGCTGGCTGGCTCAGAGAAAAATAACATAGACGCTAACCTTGAGAAAAATTCCAATATTCTTTACCGACGTATACCACATGATAATTGCGTTAAATTTGAAACTCTGCGTACTAGGAAGGGCAAAGGGCTACACCACATTTCACATGTGAAACCATTTATTAAAAAATAATCTGCTTTTTAACTTGTCTTTGCCATAAAACGTTTCACTTCACATTACTAGTATGCTTTAGAAACTGTTATCATGCAACTATGTTTTGAAGTTAACTATCCAGTCAAGAACCTAGGGAACTTAGACAAGTAATTACGAATGCATTGTTATTGTGAACAGAGGACACAGTGTTACTGTGTGTGTACATTCTTGCTTGTTAGTTCCACGATTACATAACGACTATCAGGCTTACATACTTATAACATGTACCTGTACTGCTAACGAGATTTTAATGCAACATTTTGGTTTACTTGAAAATACATTCTGGATTTAAAGTACTTTCTGTGAAATACCAGATGACACAGTGGTTAGTTTCTGTGACAGCTACACGATTTTATCACGACGCTACTAATGAGTGACAATTTACAATGTTGCTTTTGTGTTGTATCTGTTTTATATCTGCACAGTTTTTCTGAATTCTTCTGCAAAGTAAAACATGTTTCAGTAATAACTTTTGGGGTATAGCTACAATGAGACAGCCTTTCCGTAGCACAACAATACGTTACAGCACAGTAATTTCTTCATCACAACAATAAGCGTAATAACTAAGATATCTATATGCAAAGCATTTCACTTTTGTTTATCATGAGGTAAGTACATTGCCTTCTGCAGAACTTAGCTTTTGGAGGACAATAACTACGACAGTTCCACAGAGATTATCTTACAGCAAGACGCACATTTAGCGCTACAGGACACGTATTTGAGTGATTAATTTTGTACTTATGTCATTTATTTTTAAAGATATTTGAAGTACAATGATACAAAGGTTTTCCGTAATACATTTCATTCCATTCTTGTAATCTGTAACACCTGAGGGTATAATTACATTAATCCTCATGGGGGTACACGCCTACTTTGTGTACCATGTGTTTGCCAAGCACAAGGAGCCCTAGCTAATATGGTATTTGTTTATACAACGTTACACATCGGTACCATATTCCTCTAAAACAGAATTACATAGCTATCTGATCATTTAACTGAGAGATAAACATTTTTTTTACTACATCAGTGACAGATGTTTACGTAATTACACAGTTGGATAACTTCACACTTATGAAATTGTATTTTGTCTGTACTTTGTGAATTGCTCATATTTTTCGGAACCATTGTGATACTATGAGAGCATTGAATGATGTATTTGGTATGGGATTATGATTTTTGAAGTGCGTTTGAGGCAGATGACACTTTTGACATGAGCAGAGAATTTTTTTAGGTTTTGAAATTATTGCAAAAAGCTACAACGTTTTTGAGAGTTGACTGAGGTGTTATGATATTATTACGACGACGATGTGTATTATGCTGCTGAGATATGTTTAAGATCAATAAGCTGATGCTGTATGAGGAATTTGATTATGCTACATATTTATTATAATGAAATATTGAAGAAGTGTCTACGAATATGTATATGTGTTATAAAGCAAGGAATAATGAGTAGTGATTAGGGACTCTGATTTGTGGAAGAGGATGTTGGAAACCAAGAATCGTACTTTAGAATTATGAAATGTGTGTACATGTGTGAATGTATTACAATGCTGACGAAAAATTTTTTGCACACTGTTACATTCATAGGATTTTGTTTCTACACATTTGTAACGTAAATTTTCGACCTGTGAAATTTTCATATGAGACTGTCACTGTAGCGGATACTGGTGTCCTAAATATTTCCGTAAGAAAGTTAAGTGACCAGCTGCATGTAATGCGTCGTGGGCACCCAGCTGTGTCAGATGCCTGGAGAAAAAGCCATTAGAGTGCGTGCCTTTTCAGAGGCACAGGTAGAAAAAACAGGAGAGGCCATTATCCTCGCCATTGACATTCCTTTAGAGAAAGCATCACAAATACGACACGCTCATTACTTGGAAAGATACTTACATCTGAACACCTGATTATGACAAGCGTCTTTCTACGAGAGTTGAGAGAATTTCTTCTAACTTATGAAATGTCACATGACTATTGAATGATATTTTTATGCTTTGCTTTTCGTAGTTGCTTATTTCATTTGATATCTAGTTTACAGCTGTGTTGCAGCATTGGTTTTATAAAATAAAATAAAATGCATTTGCTAATGTGAACACTTTCTGTTAACAGATCTATTAAATAATAATTTTGTGATCCACATATTCAAAAAAGGAGCACTTGGAAAGGAAAGAACAATAAGAAGGGACTAGTAACAGTAACTGCATACATAATATACTTTTCAAGTACATGGTAATTTTTATGGTAGAATAAGTTGTGGTGCACCACTTTAATTATATAGACATTAAGATGTGAATAGACATATCCCTTCTCTGCATTGTTGTTTTTACTGTAATATTTTTTCTGCTTGAGCTATGTCATGTTTAGATATAAGTTATTTCTGCTGCTGTTTGCCAGGCATAGTGTTACTGAATTTGACTTTGTTTTGCTCTTCTAAGCCAGTTTACTACTGATTCATTTTTCTTGTTTGCTGCACAGTGCCTTATATTAGTTGTAATATTCCAGTTGCTTTGCCAAATTGAATTTTTTGTCATTGCTGTTCGTGTTAATTGTTTTGTGCTGCTGCATTGCCTCATCCCTTAGTTTAGCATCTGAGCTCAGTAGATTTAAGTTAGCTTAAGAGGGGGTAGCCTATAAGAGAATGAGTTGCGACGAATTTGAAGAAATGCAGTGAGAGGTTATACGAGAAAAATACAGAAAGCATGCTTGGATAGGATTTTTTGATGGAAACAAAGGTTGAAATAAGACGAAAGATCTATGGAATGAAGTTTTGGGTTGGACTGCAGTACCAAATGTTACACTGAAAACGAACCCTGTCCTTTCCTTTTGTGTTATCCCACTATGTGTTTGTGTACCCTTGTGTATTTGTTTTCTTCCTGTCTCTGTGTAGTTTCATAGAATTTTTCTTCTTCTAATACTAAGCTACATTCACTATGATGAGGAATACTGTTATCCTCAAATATAATTTCCATTAATAATATGTTATTTACTTTGTAAAGATGTTTAGACATTATTTATCTGTTCTGTTTTGTTACTCATGTGTGAAATTGATGTTTCAAAAGTTATTCTGATCTTTTATGTAAGTACTTATAATTCCTGTAACACTGATGTATATGTCTATTTCTATTCTGTTGTAAAGCCTGTACTACAAATGTTATCTGTATTGTTATGTTCTTTAATGATGTATTTTGTACCTTTGTTATTGTATTCTTATGTTATAAAATTGTAATTGACACCAGTTCATCAAATTAAGTAACTTGTAAGCATTCATTTCACTGCACACATTTCTGTTGGTCATAGTATATGGACAATATGTGAGAAGTAGGGACTGTTAGTGTTTGCACGTGTGTTAATAATTCTGCAAGGGACTGGATAACAGCATTCCTGGTTCTAAGGACAATTCCAAAAACTTTGTGAGTGCACAAGTGGGTGGTTTATGGACTTGCTATATTCTCCACAAGACTCTTCGATGGTGATTGTGCACCTGCACAGCCGCAGCAGATGGCTGCTGGCCATCTCTACAAGGACTACAGTGGGTCTACACCTTTGATGATCCATCAATACCATTATTTCTACAAGGACTGCAGTGGGTCTGCACCTCTGGTGGCCCACCAATACCATACTCACCACTAGGACTACAGTGGGTCTGCTCTGTGATGACCTACCTTCCAATATTCTTCAAAACGTCGAATGACTCTGCTGTGGGTTTGCTCTGTTGTGGCCCATTACCTGTCAGTATGTCAAGAGTCAGCACTGTCTTTCCGTTGGAAGGACAACACTACTTCTTCAACACTGCATGGAAATCCACTACTTCCGTGTGCATTGTCTTTTACTGCTCAGACTTTGAGAAAAAAAACACTGTAATTTTACCGTGAAGAATGATCAGGACTGTCTTTATGGGACTGTGAGATAATTTTAGCTTTTGACCAACATCGTATCAATAAGTGTGTGCATTTGATTTCTTTGTTATTGTAATTATGAAAAATTGTATCAAATCATTATTGGCCACTGCCCAAAACAATTTGTAAAATTTTTTGTGGGGAGCATGGGGGCTATGTAAGTAGGCTGTTTATGTTTTCTTATTGGCAACGTTACGCAGCGCTCGGTATGAAAATCACTGGCTGTGCTGTGTGCAGTCTGTGGCTAGTTTGCATTGTTGTCTGCCATTGTAGCGTTGGGCAGCTGGATGTTAACAGCGCCTAGCGTTGCGCAGTTGGAGGTGAGCCGCCAGCAGTGGTGGATGTGGGGAGAGAGATGGCGGAGTTTTGATAATTTGTAATACTGGATATTATGAACTACTATACATATTATGACTGTTAAGGTAAATACATTGTTTGTTCTCTATTATCATCTTTCAATTGCTAACTATGCCTGTCAGTAGTTAGTGCCTTCTGTAGTTTGAATCTTTTATTTAGCTGGCAATAGTGGCGCTCGCTGTATTGCAGTAGTTCGAGTAACGAAGATTTTTGTGAGGTAAGTGATTTGTGAAAGGTATAGTTTAATGTTTGTCTTGGCCATTCTTTTGTAGGGATTTTTGATAGTCAGATTGCGTTGCGCTAAAATTATTGTGTGTCAGTTTAAGCACAGTCGTGTATAATTGTTGTAAGGGGACGTTTCACTTCTTGTGATTCTTGAACAGATTATTCGCTGCTGCTGAACACAATTAGCCCTGTCTCATTCATACTACGAAGCTCACACTCTCCTCTAACTCTGTCTACTACTCCTTCCCCTACAACCGTATTCCAGTCCCACATAACTGTTAGATTAACCTCTCCCTTTATGCCCTCATATACATTACCTCTCTCTTCATCTTCTGCTTGCGACGTTGGCATGTGTTCCTTAAATATTATCGTCGGCGTTGATACGCTGTCGAATCTGATGAGAACAGTATTACCATTGAATTGTTCAGAGTAACTCACTCTGTGCCCCACCTTCTTGTTCGTGAAGAATAACGCACCCTGCATACCATTTTCTTCTGGTATTAATATTACCATATATTCTTCTAACCAGAAATCCTTACCTTCTTTCCAATCACTAATCCCTACAACATTTAGTTTCAACTTTGCATTTCCCTTTTCCGATATTCTAGCTTCCCCACCACGTTCAAACTTCCATACTCCGACGGGTAGAATGTTACTCTTTCTTTGGTTGTAGTCTCATGATGACATCTCCCTTTGTAGTCCCCTCTCGGAGATCCAGAGGGGGGAATATTCCGGAATCTTTGGCCAGTGAGGAGATCATCATGATTTTTTTGTCAATTACAGGCGATATGCCCCATGGACACACCTGATTTTCCTCAAATACAATGGTTGTCATTACCTTTTTTTTGCATCCTCATTGCTAATTCTTCCGTTTTTTGCAGGCAAGAGGATACCCTAAACCTCTGCCCGCTCTCCCGTCCTCTGACAATGCCTTGGGCAGTAAGAGGTGACTCCCTATGGCGGAAGTCTCTAGCCGCATTTGCTGATGAATGTTATTAAAATTTAAGCAGTGGCTGTGTTGGAACACGGAACCCAGGACGTTTTGATTAAAATGAAATGATAATTAAATCAAGATCCTACGCTGCTGACAGGCGTTAATATACATCAACGGGGGCAGTTGAAAATGTGTGCCCTGCCCGGGACTCGAACCCCAGACCTCCTGCTTACATGGTAGACGCTCTATCCATATTTTTTTTCATTTTCTTCGGTATTGTTCGTTGCGTTTGGTCTGGGCAGAAGTCACAAGACATCCGTTCAAGTTGATCGTTGATTCCTTCACTCAGTTTTTTTGTTTTTTTTTTTTTTAATTACAGAGGGATATCAGCTCTCTGACCGATCACGGTGAGCTACCGTGCCGGCAAGTCCCTCTATGCCAACGAGGGCACAGACGACAGTACGACTGCAGGGACTTATCCCTTGCACACAACCCGTGAGACACACATTCCCAACTTAATGACCACATACTACATTCGTATTACTCCTACCCATTATACTCATTACTCGCGGCAGACAATCTTATCGAGTCCCGTAAGAGTTCAGGCAATACGTGTGCATCCGCACAGAAGAAGAAGGTCAATGGCCGGTTAGCCTTAATTACATGAAGATGGTATCTGTTGTTTCGGACATGTCAGAAAGAACAGACACCATCTTCATATTTTAATTAAAAGTCTGACATTCTACGTCTTGACCAGAGGTATGACGGCCTTACGAATACATGGCTGCCCAAATCATCACGGTATCCCGCCATGTTTCACTCTTGTTACGCAGACCCGGCCAGAATTTGGAGTAAGCAACAAGACTAATCCGACCAAAGGACTTTTTCCGTTACTCAGAATCCGCTTTTTGTGTCCTCGGCAAAACTGTTTCTCGTTACGGGTATTTGCGTAAGTAATGTGTGGCCCTCCAATTCGCAAGTTATGCAGTTCCCCTCACCTTATTTTCATGTTGACAGTATTCACTTAGGACTGAAATAAATGGGAAATACAGGGATTCTATAGCGAAATGGCTACATGAAAAATATGAAGAAATCGGAAAAAGAACGATTGCCGGAACGACTGCCTCAGCACACAGGAAACACAAAACAAACTCCGGTGAAATTAAAAACAAGGGCTATTACATTGGACAGTGACAGTAATTCCAATGTTAAAAGCAGAGGGGACAGGGGATAGGTGCAAAGAGTAACTGAGGGCCTCTCTGAGGGGCAGGTCGTATATGATGACTTAGTAGAAGAAGAAACCGGAGTCGAGAGGAAAGAGATATGGAATCTAGTATTAGAATCAGGATTTAGAACAGAACTGGAAATATCAAAATCGAATAAGGCAGAGGGGATAGATAATTCCATCGGGTTTTCTAAAATCCTTGGGGAAGGTGGCAAGAAAAGGTTATTCACGTTGGTGTGTAGAATTTATGATACTGACGATACACGATCACACTTTCGGGAAAAAAATATCCACACAATTCCCAAGATTGCAAGAGCTGACAAGTACGAAGATTATCACACAATCTGCAAAACAGCCTGTGCATTCAAGTTGCTGACAAGAATAATATACGGAAGAACTGAGAAGAAAACTGACGATGTGGTAGATAACGTTCAGTTTGGCTTTAGGAAAGGTGAAGGTATCTAAGCGGTAGTTCTGACGTTGAGGTTGATAATGGAAACAAGACTGAAGAAAATTGAATACGCGTTTATAGGATTTGTCGATGTGGAAAAAGCGCTTGACAGATAAAATGGTGCTGGATGTTCGAAATCCTGAGAAAAATAGGAGTAAACCATAGGGTAACAGGGGTAATATACAATATGTGCAAGGACCAAGAGGGAACTGTAAGGGTGGATGTTAGACAGGGATGTATTCTTTTGACCGTGATGCTCAATATATACGTCGATGAAGCAGTGGCGAAAATAAACGAAAGTTTCAAGACTGGGATTAAAATTCAAGGTGATGGATGTCTGTGTGAGGATTCACTGCTGACATTGCTATCCTCAGTGAAAGTGAAGAAGAATTACAAGATCTTTCCAATAAAATGTACATTCTAATTTGTACAGAATGTGGATTGAGAGTAAATCGATGAAAGACGAAAGTAATGGGAAGTAGCAGAAATGAGAAAAACGAGAAACTTAAGATCAGGATTGACGGTCGCGAAGCGGATGAAGTTAAGGAACCTAGGCAACAAAATAACCTATGACGGTCGGAGTTTGAGGAAGAAATATGTAAGAATGTACGTTTTGGGCACATAATTGTATGGCGGTAACACGTAGACTGTGGGAAAACCGAAACGGAAGAGAATAGAATCATCGGGAAATTGGTGCTAAAGAATAATGTCGAAAAGTAGGCTCTCCGCAACATCGGCGTGGAAAGGAATATTTAGAATACACTGGCAAGAAGACAGGATGGCAGGACGTTACTTCCCTGGGACTAGAGGGAGCTGTAAATGTAAAACTTGTAGAGGCATGCAGAAACTATGATTCATCCAGCAAATGGCGACGTAGATTGCAAGTGCTATTCTGCGATGAAAAGGTTGGCACGAGAGGAATTCTTGGAGGACCGCATCAAACTAGTCCAGTCAGAAGACTGATGAGTCGAAAAAGAAAAAAAGGGGGTTAGGGGAGTGATTCGCGGCGCCGACATTCAGTTCTGCAATTACTTTCCCAGATGTCGTCGTCTTATTTCTCGTCACAATCCTGTTCAACGACCGTTTGTCACCATCAGTCAATACACGTTTTCACCCGCGGTGTAACTCAGCGGATGATGTTTTTACGCCGTCCCTGTGCGCCGATATAAATCTTCGATATATTACCTCTTGAAAGACCAAACACTTCGGCTACCTAGGTTACAGAAGAACCCTCCATACGAGAACCAACAATTAGCTTACGTTGGAAGACACTTAGCTCCAACATAATGGAGTCACGGGTATACAGAACGCCTTTTTTACCACGATTGACACTTTTGAATTATTGAGGACATTGTACAGTTACCGTTCATGGTCAAATTTAACAACGCAACCTGTAGCCTTGGCTGGCAACAGCATTTATGTTTAAACAGCCTTTTCTCGTGATTGTTCTATATTTTTGTCTACCGTTTCACTTTCAGCCGTGTTAAGCTTCGCCGTTATTTACGATAAATGCTGTATTTCCATTAGTGAGAGTCGCATCCAAAGAAAGAGCCATTAGCACCCACAGATATCTGCAATCGCTTATTGCAGTGGTCAAAACACTTCTGTACATCGTTTTTATTGTGTTTCGACGAGATCTATACCGTTTCAACTTTCACGTATTCCAGGGCCACGAAATGTGTTCCATTAGCTAAAAATGTGACACTGTGGTCTATAAATAAATCACATGGTGCCAAGTCAGGTAAAGTAAAGTAAAGTCGACGAAGAAAGGTCCTTGGCAGTAGCAGTGGGCTTGGCACGGCTACTTTGCGAGTCTGCTTGAGCTACTCACGTAAAGCGGTTTATTGTACATCTCTTTAGTATACGTCTGTATGGCAACAGAGTTCTATATACGACTATGGTAGCCGTTCGCGCTTTGCAGGTGAAAGCTAGTGACCGCACTGACATCTGTCAGGGGTATTGGTTCAGCGACTCTGGTATAAGCAAATTTGCAGTGACCGAGAAATTTTTAATAGGAGCAAAGTTTCTTCACTGAGAACTTAACTGTGAGCAAATGTATTGCTCCTTAAGGAACGACTGTTTCAAGGACGAACGTTTAAAAACTGTTAGCTACGGTCAATTACTTGAATGAAAAAACTGAAATTTCTCTCTCTTCTTCTTTCTTTTACGGTCAGAAGTTAAGTTCAACGGACAATTCCGTTGTACTACGCTTCGACAAATAGTTCCTTAAAAACACGATTGTTCTTTTATATTGGGTCTCGTACGCAAAGGCAAAAATTTCATAACACCATTGGAGGATAATGATTGTGCATTTGTTTGGTTCCTTGTCTGTCGAAAATTAAACGAAACCTTGATACACCTGAAAATACTGAGAATCTCAAGGCGAAAGTGCAGGAAAATTGGCACTCGAAGCTGAAACGCTTTAGTGAAATACGCTGGGTTATCTACCATTTAAGGAAATCACCAACGCTACTATGTTCCTCCATCACGGAAATAGTCATAATTTCTGATCGAAAATGGAAGTTTCGCATCTCTGTGGCGTCTCCACAAGATAATTCGGCCAGTTAGATAGCTAAGTATCACCTATAATAAGAATATGTACGACGCATTACTTCTGACGCCGGAGTACACAAACAAAACTGACACCAAACGACAACGAAAAAAAAACTATTTAAGAATTCTGCCTAGAGTAACTACATTCTCAAACTGTAGTGCAGGTTCTTTGGTTATTGATAATAGTAGCAGGGCCAGGCCGTTTGTAGCCCATTTTGTTAGTGTGGGTTGCCTACATCAGAGGCAGGTATGCACTCAAGGGCAAACACATTGTTCTCCTTTGATTGACAGGTACTTAATCTATTATTCTCCTTTGATTGACAGGTACTTAACCTATTGTTCTGCTAAAAGGATCCTTCCTTTTGATTGACAGGCACTTAACCTATTGTTCCCCCACCTCCTGCTCCACACCCCACCACCCCCCTCGACCTCACTGCTACATGTTCACTTCCAGGTCTGACTTTTAGGAAAAGCTACTCTCACTCTTATAAATTTGTTGACTACTTAATTAAATTGTTTAATTAATTAACATCTCACCCACTGGTAAATCCCCTCCTCTCCTCTCCACCAGAAAATGTTGGGAAGTTCAAGTTCTATCAGGACAATGCAACATACCATGGCTACCTCCCCTAACCTAAGAAAATGGCGAGAAAAAAGGCACTTGGGCTACCTCCATTAACCTAAGTCATCCAAACCCACCACCTCTTCCTAGGAATTGACAGGAAAAGGATCCAGCCTATGCTGGATAGGATGGACATTAAGTCTTACTTAACCTGTTGGTCTGTTAAGTGGTTTTCCATGACACCCCCATTTCCTTAAACTATTATACCACCATTGATACCAAATTAAGTAATTAGTTATTTCCTCCCACCATTTTCTGGTACACTTTTCGAATTTCAAACGCTTTTGAACGCCATTTCAGGAGCATTCTCCTCTTTTGCCACCCACCCAGCCCACAATTAAACTATTGGACTGCATTTTACATAAAAATATGCAAGTTAACGTAGTGTTCTGCACTTAACCTGCCGTTCTGCTCCAGGTCACCCACTCACGTACAACCTCCCCTTACCTATTGTACAGCTAACACCATATTGATAGAAAAAATTAATTACATCGATATTCTTAATATGAATGGGATAGTTTTTTAATTCATGGCTACCTTTTTGTCTCTCATACAGATTTAATATAGTTTAAAGAAAAGATCACTACTATAAACACATCACCCCACTCAACACCTGAAGCCCACACTACCGTCTCCACCATCAGCTGCCAAGCAACGCTTAGGTGTCAGCTCAGGTAGTGCAAGGATGAGGCAGCAACATCTCTTTCATGCATGACACCTCAGAAATTCCTGTCGAACCACATGTTCACCAAGGGACTGTTGATGGCGACATGATGCATAGCTGCAGTATGGGACCAGCAACGAGATAGATTTCCAGAACTTCCCAGAATAGCACAGGGTGCATTCTTCCTAGTGATCCTAAAAAGACCGCCTGTTCATCACTGAATTAATCCACCAAACTGCTGCTGCTGCCAGTGGGGGAGCACCATCTCAAATGACATTAATTTTTGCTGAATATGAGTGATATTAAGGAGCTGAAGTTTAAAATGGGAGGAAACTAAATATATATAATGCTTGCATAGAATTAAGCCTATCATGCAGCATGTATTGGGTCGTGGGAACTGGAGGCACATGACCATGTCCGCTTCCAAAGATATATAGCAGATATCTCTAAAATTATATCTCCTTATATCTGCTTGAAGAAAATCACAGACATAGCATGTGGTCAAAAAAACTGTGCACTGTCACAGCAGCAGCAGGTTTGAGGAAAAGGAGCACAGATGTTGTGAGACAAAAATTCATTTATTCCCCATAAAATTTAAAACTAATTTTACATTTTAATAAGCTGACACAGCAACACTATTTTCATACATATTCTTACGTCGATGTAGAGAAGGACACTGTAGAATTCCAGGTCTTGTATAGCAGCAAACTTAAAGATTCGACACATTCGTGAGATCTTCTCCTTCCCCTTCATGTAGATGATGTTATCTGTGTTATCGAATAATTTAAATGCCATCACCATATCTATATAGGGCATGCCAGGATCATCCCAGAGAATTCCATGGTAGGAATGCGTTAAGCAGTTTACACTCTTCCATGTCTTAGTACACTTCACGTACTTTAAGGTCCTCAGTGATGCAATGTTTGCTGATAACATCTCTAATACTCCAGCATGTTGTGTGTATGCTAAAAACACAACATCTTTAAATATGAACTGTCTACGCTGACCATCATAGAAACCCTGAGCGTGTGCAAAGATGTTCACTTCTTGAGATGCCATTGTGAAATGTTCTAGGTATGTGCAGCACCTATTCATTTATACAGCGCATTGCACAACACTGGTGAGTGGACAGTAGTTGATCACACGATCATGTAGAACTAAAGCATATGTGACAGTGTGTTCTGGGAAAAATGTAAAAGATTCAAATTCAATTCGCACTTCTACTGGTCCAGACTTAATTGTCTCGTTGTGTTTCGAGCAGTCTATTACGATGATCAGTGAAAGCTAATGTAGCTAGTATAGCAAATGATTCCACCTTGTTTGACAACTGCAAGTTAACTAATGCCAAAGTCTACCTCAATTCAGAATTGCACCCATATGATAATTTAGATCAGCAGTGGAATCAAAACGTATACAGTCTAGCTTATGACATGTATACAAATTTCCATGCGTCTTAGAACTAAATTACTGAAGGAGAGGGAGGAGGGTTTCTACTCAGTCCACGTAAGTTGAAGGAGCTTTCACCGATCATCGTAATAGACTGCTCGATTCACGACGAGGCAGTGAAGTCTGGACCAGTAAAGGTGCGAATTGAATTTGAATCTTCAACATTTTTCCCAGAACACACTGTCACATATGCTTTAGTTCTATATGACGATGTGCCCAAATACTGCCCACTCACCGGTGTTGTGCAATGCGCTGTATAAATTAATAGGTGCTGCACCGTACCTAGAGCATTTCACAATAGCATCTGAAGATGTGAACATCATTGTAGACGTTCAGGGTTTCTTTTATGGTGAGCGTAGACAGTTCATATTTAAAGATGTTGTGCTTGTAGCATACATAAAACATGCTGGAGTACTAGAGATGTTCTCAGCAAACATTGAAACACTGAGGTCTTTAAAGTATGTGAAGTGTGCTAAGACACGGAATGGTGTAAACTGGTTAACACATTTCTTCCATGGAATTCTCTGGGATGATACTGGCATTCCCTATATAGATGTGGTGTTGGTATTTAAGTTATTTGATAGCAAGGATACCATCGCCTACATGAAGGGGAAGTAGCGGATCTCACAGATGTGTCGAATCTTTAAGTTTGCTGCTATTCAAGACCTGGAATTCTACAGTGTCCTTCTCTACATCGACTCAAGAATATGTACGAAAAACGTGTTGCTGTGTCTGCTTATGAAAATGTAAAATTACTTTTAAATTTTATGAGAAATAAATGAATTTTTGCCTCACAACCTCTGTGCTCTTTTTTCACAACCCTGCTGCTGCTGTGACAGTGTACAATCTTATTGACCACATGCTATATTTGTGATTTTCTTCCAGCACAGGAGATATAATTTTAGACATATCTGATATATATCTTTAGAATCGGATATGGTCATGTGCCTCCTGCTCCCATAACAAAATTTTTGCTGCATGACAGGTGTAATTCCATGCAACCATTATACACATTTAGTTATCTCCCATCTTAAACTTCACCTCCTTAATAGCACTCATCATCAGCAAAAACTAATGTCATTTGTGACGGTGTACCCACACCAGAAGCAGCAGCAGTCTGATGGGTAAATTCAGTGATGAACAGGCTGTCCTGTTAGGATCACTAGGAAGAATGCACCCTGTGCTATTCTGGGAAGCACTGGAAGATCTACCTCAGCACTGGATCCACACTGCTGCTATGTGTCATCGCGCCAGCAGTAGTGCCTAGGTGAACACGTGTTTCGACAGGAATTACTCGGGTGTCATGTATGAAAGAGATGCCGCCGTGTCATCCTTGTGGGACCCAAACTGACACCTATGTGTCACTTGGCAGTTGATGGCAGAGTTGGAAGCGCCGTTGTCAGTTGTTGAGTGGGGGGTGTGTACTTTTTAGTAGAGACCTATTGTTTAAACTATATTCCATCGATTTGACCGACCAATAGGATGCTCTGAATTAAAAAAGAAATACCCCATACATGTGAAGCATGTCGATTTAATTAATTTGCATCATTTTTTCCTATCAACGTGGTGTTAGTGTTACAATAGTTAAGATGCGGGTGTACATGAGTGAGTTATATGGAGCAGAACAGCAGTTTAACTGCAGAACGCTATGTTAATTTGCATAATTTTTGTGTAAAATGCAGTACAATGGTTTGAGGATTGAGGGGTCGCAAAGAAGGAGAATGCACCAGCAATAACATTCAAAAGTATGGGAAATTCGGAAAGTGTACCAGAAAATAGTGTGAGGAAATAAGTAATTACTTAGTTTGGTATCAAAGGCGGTACATTAGTATAAAGAAATGGGGGTCACATGGAAAACCACTTGACAAAAAGTAGTTTGAGTAAGACATATATGTCCATCCTATCCAGCACAGGGTGGGTCCTTTTCCAGCCAATTCCTAGGAAGAGGTGGCAGTTGGATGACTTAAGTTAGTGGAGGTATGTGGAGGTATGTTACATTGTCCTGATGGAACCTGAACTTCCCGCCATTTTCTTGGAGACAGGAGTAGGGGGATGGGAGAGAACGTAGGGGAACAATAGGTTAAGCGCCTGTCAATCAAACGGAAGGATCCTTTTAGCAGAACAATAGGTTAAGTACCTGTCAATCAAAGGAGAACAATGGGTTAAGTATCTGTCAACCAAAGGAGAAAAATAGGTTTGCCCCTGAGTGCATATCTGCCCCTGATGTAGGCAACACGCACTCGCAAAATGGGTTACAAACGACCAGGCCCTACTATTGATAGTAATTCAGCAAGTTTGTAGCCTTTCCTTATTTCTAAATGAGAAAATTTTGGATAGAAAATTTATTGTAAAATGAGAACAAAGTGGAATGCAATTCCGTCTCGTATCTAATCTAACAGCACACTGCTCCTATGAAAATGCTAGATATTTAATGTGGCAATAACTTTCTTCTAAGCAACCCTCCTGTGAAAGTAACATTTATAATCTATCCATCTGCGAGAATGTGACTACAAACGCAAGTGATCTGAAAATACTAGACAGGAAGGGGAACGATGCTGTTTTGACCTGACGGTAATTTTTAAATTTAAGCTTACCATCTGTTATGTCATTAAAAGCTGAGCAAGATACGATGGGTAATAGGAGAGAGTGTTTTAACTAGACGATTGTTTATTATGACGTATTTTAGATGGTAGTTCAGTCTAATGACTGAGTTTAGAATCTCAAGAATTAATGCATGCTTATACCATCATAAGCAATTTCCCCATTTTCAGAGTTTTTGCTGTTTCTAGACATGACGAGTGTTTTGCGCATCATTTGTAAATTTTTCGAGTGCTATATATTTAATTTTTATCTAATATACTTAAGATATTTGGGGGATATTGTTAATTCTTCGAATACAGAATTTTATGCTCAGTAAAATTATATATATTTTTAAAACTAGATATGTAAACGTGTCAAGCACATACTTTGTCTTTCGTGCACTACCTTGTACCGTGAAACAGAAGGAGGTCATTTATCACGGAATGTATTACTTGCAATTTAACTGAATTTCTTTAATGTTAGAAATGTTTTGAAATGAACATTTGTGTTAGTTCCCGTAATTTCAGATTCAAAGCGTATTTAAATTTTAACTCGTTTTTGGTAGCACTTCTGCCTAATTTGGTTTCAGTTACTGACTTGGTGTGCTGTGGCGTAGTAATGTAACTAAATGCATTGCTGACAAGATTATAAGGGTTCAAGATTTCAATACAACATTTTTTGCTAGGAATATCACCATGTTGCACCCATGAACATGTTTCCACATCAGGAAAAACCTTACTTTTCCGGAGTAATTCTTGTAATTTCAGCAAGACGGCAGTGCACAAAAAATAAATGCCCCCATTTTGAAAGGGAAGAAGAAAATTCGATAAACTTCTATTACATGGCAGGTTAAAGGCGAAAGAGCTTCTTGGTACAACAATCTGGTGTAGAATCAGACATTAAGTCTGCCTTTAAGGACGTTTCTGATTAATTACGTTGTTGTTGTTGTTGTAGTGTTGTTGTAGTCTTCAGTTCTGAGACTGGTTTGATGCAGCTCTCCATGTTACTATATCCTGTGCAAGCTTCTTCATCTCCCAGTATTTACTAAAACCTACATCCTTCTGAATCTGCTTAGTGTATTCATCTCTTGGTCTCCCTCTAGTATTTTTACCCTCCACGCTGCCCTCCAATGCTAAATTTGTCATCCCTTGATGCCTCAGAACATTTCCTACCAACCTTCTTCTTGCCAAGTTGTGCCACAAACTCCTCTTAGCCCCAATTCTATTCAATACCTCCTCATTAGTTATGTGATCTACCCATCTAATCTTCAGCATTCTTCTATAGCACCACATTTCGAAAGCTTGTATTCTCTTCTTGTCCAAACTATTTATCGTCCATGTTTCACTTCCATACATGGCTACACTCCATACAAATACTTTCAGAAACGACTTCCTGACACTTAAATCTATACTCGATGTTAACAAATTTTTCTTCTTCAGAAACGCTTTCCTTGCCATTGCCAGCCTACATTTTATATCCTCTCTACTTCGACCATCATCCGTTATTTTGCTCCCCAAATAGCGAAACTCATTTACTACTTTAAGTGTCTCATTTCCTAATCCAATTCTCTCAGCATCACCCGACTTAATTCGACTACATTCCCTTATCCTCGTTTTGCTTTTTTAATGTTAATCTTATATCCTCCTTTCAAGACACTGTCCACTCCGTTCAAGTGCTCTTCCAAGTCCTTTGCTGTCTCTGACATAATTACAATGTCATCGGCGAATCTCAACGTTTTTATTTCTTCTCCATGGACTTTAATACCTACTCCGAATTTTTCTTTAGTTTCCTTTACTGCTAGCTCAAAATACAGATTGAACAACATCAGGAACAGGCTACAACCCTGTCTCACTCCCTTACCAGCCGCTGCTTTCCATTGATGCCCCTCGACTCTTATAACTGCCATCTGGTTTCTGTACAAATTGTAAATAGCCTTACGCTCCCTGTATTTTACCCCTGCCACCTTTAGAATCTGAAAGAGAGTATTGCAGTCAACATTGTCAAAACATTTCTCAAAGTCTACAAATGCTAGATATGTAGGTTTGCCTATCCTTAATCTATTTTCTAAGATACGTCGTAGGGTCAGTATTGCCTGACGTGTTCCAACATTTCTGCGGAATCCAAACTGATCTTCGCCGAGGTCGGCTTCTACCATTTTTTCCATTAGTCTGTAAAGAATTCGCGTTAGTATTTTGCAGCTATGACTTATTAAACAGATAGTTCGGTAATTTTTACATCCATCAACAGCTGATATCTTTGGGATTGGAATTATTATATTCTTCTTGAAGTCTGAGGGTATTTCGCCTGTCTCATACATATTGCTCACCAGATGGTACTGTTTTGTCAGGACTGGCTCTCCCAAGGCCGTCAGTAGTTCTAACGGAATGTTGTCTACTCCTGGGGCCTTGTTTCGACTCAGGTCTTTTAGTGCTCTGGCAAACTCTTCACGCAATATCGTATCTCCTATTTCCTCTTCATCTACATCCTCTTCCATTTCCATAATATTGTCCTCAAGTACATCGCCCTTGTATAGACCGTCTATATACTCCTTCCACCCTTCTGCTTTCCCTTCTTTGCTTAGAACTGGGTTTCCATCTGAGCTCTTGATATTCATACAAGTGGCTCTCTTTTCTCCAAAGGTCTCTCTCTAATTTTCCTGTAGGCAGTATCTATCTTACCCCTATTGAGATAAGCCTCTACATCCTTACATTTGTCCTCTAGCCATCCCTGCTTAGCCATTTTGCACTTCCTGTTGATCTCATTTTTGAGACGTTAGTATTCCCTTTTGCCTGCTTCATTTACTGTATTTTTATATTTTCTTCTTTCATCAATTAAATTCAATATTTCTTCTGTTACCCAAGGTTTTCTACTAGCCCTCGTCGTTTTACCTACTTGATCCTCTGCTGCCTTCACTACTACATCCCTCAGAGCCACCCATTCTTCTTCTACTATATTTCTTTCCTCCATTCCTGTCAATTTGTAACAACAATAACACTATACTATTGTACATATAATAAATTTTTCCCCTGTATTTCAATGAATTAGCCTAATCGATGTTCTGATTTCATTCCTTTTTGTTTCATGCCATTATGTTGAAGAAGCTATAAACAATTTTCGATGTAAATTTTAATATTTATGTCAAATTTCAAGCAATGTTGTAATCAAAGTGAAGTGTAACTAAAGTTGGAAATATTGTAAGATGTGAAAGTTGTAATTGTATGCCTGGTCCATACGTAGGCAATGTATTAGAATATGTGGAATGTAAAACCTTTGGTGAATACCCTGTCTGTAGGGGAGCAGGAAAAAGGTGGAGGCAGGCGAGCGCGGGAAAATGCACACGGGCACGGTACGGCACAACAGGCTCAGCAGAAGTAGTCGGGCAGCGATCTGAGAAACACGTGCTGGATCGAGGATGCTCTCCTGGAAAAAGTGGTTTCGTTGAGCCTCGGATGCGCTGTTTCCGACGTCTATACAGCATGACAATATTCCATAGGCACTAAATGGAAAAGCATTGCGACGCCATGAAGAAGTAAAGTGCCGATATTTCATGAGCCATTGCTGTAATTGCATGTGTGCTTTGTGCCTCGCTATCTCGCCGCCGGCCGACCGCCTCATCGATACGAACAGGTTGAAACTTTTATTACTGTATTCGTGTGGACTAGTGTTACTTTTGCTACATACTGTTCAATAACAACTTTGATTTTATCAGAACTGTCCTATCAATTAATTATCCTCACGACTAACCTAGACAGGGTCCTTTCCACATGTTGTGCAATCAGAGTGTCCCAAGGTGAAGATTTAAAGTTTATGTTGATAATAATTACCTGCAGACCTATCTATGTTAGAATGATGTTTAAAGAACTTTGTTGTTAATGAAATACTGGACGAATAATATAGGTCTGACCAAGTTGGAAGATAATATTGAAATTGGTTTAGTAATGAAGTTTATTTAAATTGAGACAAAAATAACGGTAGTTAAATGAGCAGGAAATAAGACAAAGAGAGTGGTAAATCATATATTGGAAATCTAGAATGCTTAAGGCTCTTAATGATCAAACTTTCACTATAGTGATCATAACAGTTTCAAGGTCCCCAGCCCCTTATCCTTTCTTTCTTTTCTATTCATTTTAATTCTGAAGTGCGCTGAACTGCTTTGACCAGCAAAGTTAAAGTCAATATAAAACCTAAATTTATCAGTGTTTTAACCTTCTTAAAATTGACATTGTATGTGTGTTTCAGAAGTGCTGTTTCTAGGGTAACCTATGCCCGATTTTAGTCGGATCAATAGACAAAACGCAGTTTGTAGTAATCATTATATTGTAATGTTGTGTGTTTATAGCTTGTCCAAATTAGTACAGAAAGGGAGAATATTAGTTCAGTAGATTTTTCTGCTTCTAAAATTTACCATATAATGCAGTATTACTACGTGTTCTTATGCTTGTACGCACATCCACTTGTACAAGGAAAAATCTCACTTAATGCCTAATTAGGCTGGCGACCGTGTTATTAACAATTGGTAGCATCTGCTGTGTATGTTTCTTGCCCGTCCTAACGTGTAGTTGCACTTCAGACTTGCTTGACGTATCATTGTTATTACTGAGTGGGCGTAAGTCTGATTTTGCCTCCATTCAGGTACACGCGGTCAAAATCCTTTCTTATAAGGTGAAGCCCGTCAACTTACTATAGTAGAGGCTTTAAAGAGTTAACGCACGCCCGAGCGTAGACGTTACAAATTGTTCCCTTATGCTCTCCCTGAAACTCTGTACAACCTCTGGTTTAGTCAGTTTATCCAGGTCCCATCTCCTTAAATTCCCACCTTTTTCTTCAGTTATAATCTACAGTTCATAACCAATAGATTGTGGTCAGAGTCCTTTCCTGTGCTAACCTCTTAATCTCAGAGTAGCACTTGCAACGTACGTCCTCAATTATTTGCTTGACGTATTCCAATCTCTGTCTTCCTCTACAGTTTTTGCCCTCTACAGCTCCCTCTAGTACCATGGAAGCCATTCCCTCATGTCTTAGCAGATGTCCTATCATCCTGTCCCTTCTCCTTATCAGTGTCTTCCACATATTCCTTTCCTCTCCGATTCTGCGTAGAACCTCCTCATTCCTTACCTTATCAGTCCACCTAATTTTCAACATTCGTCTATAACACCACATCTCAAATGCTTCGATTCTCTTCTGTTCCGGTTTTCCCACAGTCCATGTTTCACTACCATACAATGCTGTACTCCAGACGTACATCCTCAGAAATTTCTTCCTCAAATTAAGGCGGTATTTGATATTAGTAGACTTCTCTTGGCCAGAAATGCCTTTTTTGCCATAGCGAGTCTGCTTTTGATGTCCTCCTTGCTCCATCCGTCATTGGTTATTTTACTGCCTAGGTAGCAGAATTCCTTAACTTCATTGACTTCGTGACCATCAATCCTGATGTTGAGTTTCTCGCTGTTCTCATTTCTACTACTCCTCATTACCTTCGTCTTTCTCCGATTTACTCTCAAACCATACTGTGTACTCATTAGACTGTTCATTCCGTTCAGCAGATCATTTAATTCTTCTTCACTTTCACTCAGGATAGCAATATCATCAGCGAATCGTATCATTGATATCCTTTCACCTTGTATTTTAATTCGACTTCTGAACCTTTCTTTTATTTCCATCATTGCTTCCTCGATGTACAGATTGAAGAGTAGGGGCGAAAGGCTACAGCCTTGTTTTACACCCTTCTTAATACGAGCACTTTGTTCTTGATCGTCCACTCTTATTATTCCCTCTTGGTTGTTGTATATATTGTATATGACCCGTCTCTCCCTATAGTTTACCCCTACATTTTTCAGAATCTCGAACAGCTTGCACCATTTCATTTTGTCGAACGCTTTTTCCAGGTCGACAAATCCTATGAAAGTGTCTTGATTTTTCTTTAGCCTTGCTTCCATTATTAGGCGTAACGTCAGAATTGTCTCTCTCGTCCCTTTACTTATCCTAAAGCCAAACTGATCGTCACCTAGCGCATTCTCAATTTTCTTTTCCATTCTTCTGTATATTATTCTTGTAAGCAGCTTCGATGCATGAGCTGTTAAGCTGATTGCGCGATAATTCTTGCACTTGTCAGCTCTTGCCGTCTTCGGAATTGTGTGGATGATGCTTTTCCGAAAGTCAGATGGTATAACGCCAGACTCATATATTCTACACACCAATGTGAATAGTCGTTTTGTTGCCACTTCCCCCAATGATTTTAGAAACTCTGATGGAATGTCATCTATCCCTTCTGCCTTATTTGACCGTAAGTCCTCCAAAGCTCTTTTAAATTACGATTCTAATACTGGATCTCCTATCTCTTCTAAATCGACTCCTGTTTCTCCTTCTATCATATCAGACATATCTTCACCCTCATAGAGGCTTTCAATGTATTCTTTCCACCTATCTGCTGTCTCCTCTGCATTTAACAGTGGAATTCCCGTTGCACTCTTAATGTTACCACCGTTGCTTTTAATGTCACCAAAGATTGTTTTGACTTTCCTGTATGTTGAGTCTGTCCTTCCGACAAACATACCTTTTTCGATGTCTTCATATTTTTCCTGCAGCCATTTCGTCTTAGCTTCCCTGCACTTCCTATTTATTTCATTCCTCAGCGACTTGTATTTCTGTATTCCTGATTTTCCCGGAACATGTTTGTACTTCCTCCTTTCATCAATCAACTGAAGTATTTCTTTTACTCATGGTTTCTTCGCAGCTACCTTCTTTGTACCTATGTTTTCCTTCCCAACTTGGCCATTTTTAGAGACGTCCATTCCTCTTCAACTGTACTGCCTACTGCGCTATTCCTTATTGCTGTATCTATAGCGTTAGATAACTTCAAACGTATCTCGTCATTCTTTAGTACTTCCGTATCCCACTTCTTTGCGTATTGATTCTTCCTAACTAATGTCTTGAAGTTCAGCCTACTCTTCATCACTAGTACATTGTGATCTGAGTCTATATCTGCTCCTGGGTACGCCTTACAATCCAGTATCTGATTTCTGAATCTCTGTCTGACCATGATGTAATCTAATTCAAATCTTCCCGTATCTCCCTGCCTTTTCCAAGTATACCTCCTCCTCTTGTGATTATTGAACAGGGTATTCGCTATTAATAGCTGAAACTTGTTACAGAACTCAATTAGTCTTTCTCCTCTTTCATTCCTTGTCCCAAGCCCACGTACTCCTGAAACCTTTTCTTCTACTCCTTCCCCTACAACTGCATTCCAGTCGCCCATGGCTATTAGATTTTCGTCCCTCTTTACATACTGCATTACCCTTTCAATATCCTCATACACTTTCTCTATCTGTTCATATTCAGCTTGCGACATCGGCGTGTATACCTGAACTATCGTTGTCGGTGTTGGTTTGCTGTCGATTCTGATTAGAACAACCCGATCACTGAACTGTTCACAGTAACACACCCTCTGCCCTACCTTCCTATTCATAACGAATCCTACAGCTGTTGATATTACCCGATACTCATCTGACCAGAAATCCTTGTCTTCCTTCCACTTCACTTCACTGACCCCTACTACATCTAGATTGAGACTTTGCATTTCCCTATTCAGATTTTCTAGTTTCCCTACCACGTTCAAGCTTCTGACATTCCACTCCCCGACTCGTAGAACGTTATCCTTTCGTTGATTATTCAATGTTTTTCTCATGGTAACCTCCCCCTTGGCAGTCCCCTCCCGGAGATCCGAATGGGGGACTATTCCGGAATCTTTTGCCCATGGAGAGATCAACATCACGCTTCTTCAAATACAGGCCACATGTCCTGTGGATACACGTTACGTGTCTTTAATGCAGTGGTTTCCATTGCCTTCTGCATCCTCATGTCGTTGATCATTGCTGATTCTTCCGCCTTTAGGGGCAATTTCCCGCCCTCTTCGACAAGGCCGTTGGCAGAATGAGGCTGACTTCATATGCCGGAAGTCTTCGGCCGCCAATGCTGATTATTTATCAAAATTTAGGCAGTGGCGGGGATCGAACCCGGAACCGAAGACGTTTTGATTATGAATCAAAGACGCTACCCCTTTTTTTTTTATTTCCTAGATCCCTAGACCACGGGTACACCTCCCTCTTACCATTATATAATCTATCTGATGCCTTCTAGTATCTCCAGGATTCTTCCGTGTATACAACCTTTAGGATTCTTCAACCAAGTTTTAGCTATGATTAATTTATGCTCTGTGCAAAATTCTACCAGACAGCTTCCTTTTTCATTTCTCTCCCCCAATCCATATTCACCCATTATGTTTCCTTCTCTCCCTTTTCCTACTCTCGAATTCCAGTCACCCATGACTATCAAATTTTCGTCTCCCTTCACTACCTGAATTCCTTTTATCTCACCATTCATTTCATCAATTTCTTCATCATCTGCAGAGCTAGTTGGCATATAAACTTGTACTACTGTAGTAGGCATGGGCTTGGTGTCTATCTTGGCCACAATAATGCGTTCACTATGCTGTTGGTAGTAGCTTACCCGCACTCCTATTTTTTTATTCATTATTAAACCTGCTCCTGCATTACCCCTATTTGATTTTGTATTTATAACCCTGTATTCACCTGACCAAAAGTTTTATATATATATATACTCCTGGAAACTGAAATAAGAACACCGTGAATTCATTGTCCCAGGAAGGGGAAACTTTATTGACACATTCCTGGGGTCAGATACATCACATGATCACACTGACAGAACCACAGGCACATAGACACAGGCAACAGAGCATGCACAATGTCGGCACTAGTACAGTGTATATCCACCTTTCGCAGCAATGCAGGCTGCTATTCTCCCATGGAGACGATCGTAGAGATGCTGGATGTAGTCCTGTGGAACGGCTTGACATGCCATTTCCACCTGGCGCCTCAGTTGGACCAGCGTTCGTGCTGGCCGTGCAGACCACGTGAGACGACGTTTCATCCAGTCCCAAACATGCTCAATGGGGGACAGATCCGGAGATCTTGCTGGCCAGGGTAGTTGACTTACACCTTCTAGAGCACGTTGGGTGGCACAGGATACATGCGGACGTGCATTGTCCTGTTGGAACAGCAAGTTCCCTTGCCGGTCTAGGAATGGCAGAACGATGGGTTCGATGACGGTTTGGATGTACCGTGCACTATTCAGTGTCCCCTCGACGATCACCAGTGGTGTACGGCCAGTGTAGGAGATCGCTCCCCACACCATGGTGCCGGGTGTTGGCCCTGTGTGCCTCGGTCGTATGCAGTCCTGATTGTGGCGCTCACCTGCACGGCGCCAAACACGCATACGACCATCATTGGCACCAAGGCAGAAGCGACTCTCATCGCTGAAGACGACACGTCTCCATTCGTCTCTCCATTCACGCCTGTCGCGACGCCACTGGAGGCGGGCTGCACGATGTTGGGGCGTGAGCGGAAGACGGCCTAACGGTGTGCGGGACCGTAGCCCAGCTTCATGGAGACGGTTGCGAATGGTCCTCGCCGATACCCCAGGAGCAACAGTGTTCCTAATTTGCTGGGAAGTGGCGGTGCGGTCCCCTAAGGCACTGCGTAGGATCCTACGGTCTTGGCGTGCATCCGTGCGTCGCTGCGGTCCGGTCCCAGGTCGACGGGCACGTGCACCTTCCGCCGACCTCTGGCGACAACATCGATGTACTGTGGAGACCTCACGCCCCACGTGTTGAGCAATTCGGCGGTACGTCCACCCGGCCTCCCGCATGCCCACTATACGCCCTCGCTCAAAGTCCGTCAACTGCACATACGGTTCACGTCCACGCTGTCGCGGCATGCTACCAGTGTTAAAGACTGCGATGGAGCTCCGTATGCCACGGCAAACTGGCTGACACTGACGGCGGCGGTGCACAAATGCTGCGCAGCTAGCGCCATTCGACGGCCAACACCGCGGTTCCTAGTGTGTCCGCTGTGCCGTGCGTGTGATCATTGCTTGTACAGCCCTCTCGCAGTGTCCGGAGCAAGTATGGTGGGTCTGACACACCGGTGTCAATGTGTTCTTTTTTCCATTTCCAGGAGTATATATATATATATATATATATATATATATATATATATATATATATATACAGGGTGAGTCACCTATCGTTACCGCTGGATATATTTCGCGAACCACATCAAATACTGACGAACCGATTCCACAGACCTAACGTGAGGGGAGGGGCTAGTGTAATTGTTTAATACAAACCATACAAAAGCGCACGGAAGTATGTGTTTTAATACAAACCTACGTTTTTTTAAATGGAACCCCGTTAGTTTTCGTAGCACATCTGAACATATAAACAAATAAGTAATCAGTGCCGTTTGTTGCATTGTAAAATTTTAATTACATCCGGAGATATTGTAACCTAAAGTTGACGCTTGGGTACCACACCTCCGCTGTTCGATAGTGTGTATCGGAGAACACCGAATTACGTAGGGATCCAAAGGGAACGGACATGGACCTTAGGTACAGAAGAGATTGGAACAGCACATTACGTCCACACGCTAACACCTTTTTATTGGTCTTTTTCACTGACGCTCATGTACATTACCATGAGTGGTGAGGTACACGGACACACGTAGTTTCCGTTTTCAATTACGGAGTGGAATAGAGTGTGTCCCGACATGTCAGGCCAATAGATGTTCAATGTGGTGGCCATAGTTTGCTGCAAACAATTGCGATCTCTGGCATAATGAATGTCGTACACGCCGCAGTATATCTGATGTAATGTCGCCGCAGGCTGCCACAATACGTTGTTTCATATCCTCTGCGGTTGTAGGCACATCACGGTACACATTCTCCTTTAACGTACCCCACAGGAAGAAGTCCAGAGGTGTAAGATCAGGAGAAAGGGCTGGCCTATTTATGCGTCCTCCACGTCCTATGAAACGCCCGTCGAACATCCTGTCAAGGGTGAGCCTAGTGTTAATTGCGGAATGTGCAGCTGCACCATCATGCTGATACCACATGCGTCGACGCGTTTCCAGTGGGACATTTTCGAGCAACGTCGGCAGATCATTCTGTAGAAACGCGATGTATGTCGCAGTGCTCTCCGACACACACGATCGAACAGCGGAGGTGTGGTACTCAAGCGTCAACTTTAGATTACAATATCTCCGGATGTAATTAAAATTTTACAATGCAACATACGGCACTGATTACGTATTTGTTTATATGTTCAGATGCGCTAACAAAACTAACGGGGTTCCATTTAAAAAAACGTAGGTTTGTGTTAAAAAACATACTTCCCTGCATTTTTGTATGGTTTGTATTAAACAATTACACTAGCCCCTCTCCTCACGTTCGGTCTGTGGAATCGGTTCGTCAGTATTTGATGTGGTTTACGAAATATATCCAGCGGTAACGTTAGGTGACTCACCCTGTATATCGAAAGGGTACAGTAGTTCCCGCTCTATAAGCAGCAGGTTTCGCTGCTCGCTCGCGCCGGGAAATAGAAACAGACGCGGCTCCGCAGCCAATTTTATTACAAGACGCGGCCGGCCGCGGGTGCAACAGAACCCATGTGGACGGATCGAAAGAAATGTGTCAGACTTCATAATTAGTATTTATATGGGTCGTGTATTATGCATTTCTTGTACGTGGATGTGAATCTGCACATGAACTTTCCTAATCCTCTTCACACCTTTCCGTAAAGCGTGGCCAAATCTTTGTTGGGAAGTAGTTCTGTAGTATAGTAGTGCCAACCTTACTCCTGACTAGGGGATCATAGAGACAGCACAGGCAGGTAAAAGTCAAAGACTTTCCAGTGTCACAAGATTTGGGGTGGAGTGGTTGGTCACAGCCAAGTGTTTCGACCACCCCCTCCACCAGGGCCCAGGAAGACCTCTGAGTGCCCGCCATATTCTTGGAAGTGTTACAGAAGACGGGTAAGTGAGCAGACGTGCCCTCAGTACGTCTGTCTCAATGTTCACGCATGGAAGAGAGGTATTTGAATATTTGTACTAATTCTTTTATTTCCAGCTTCGGATAGTGTAAGGTAATGAATGTGCTCGTTTAATTCCGGAAATTTGACTCCCTGTGTTAAAGCATCTGGTCCCCAGTTTGCCCGTTATCCTCCTCACATAGTGAATGTCCTATGTAAAATATAGGGAGACTTTGGTGGTATACATTTGGCCAACGCAATTCCGCCTTACCCGTAGAAATGTGCGTCCAGATTAGTATATAATATACCCGAGCTATAAGTTGTAAAATTGTAATATCTGTAAACTGAAACAATTGCTGCTATAACTGTAAAGTCGAGTGATAATGTTTAAAATGAATAGGAAATCAACTGTCATCAGTCTTCAACATACCTTAAAAATCACAAAGAAGTCAAATTAAAGGAATTCATTTAAAATAAAAGATACAGAATGCAGGGACCCACACATCAGCGTGTGAGCCCTCCCTTGCCTAGTATCGCACAGAAAGGGCACGCTCTCTAGGTAGCGCTGTCAAGCTCCCCTCCCCAGTTATCAGTAGCGCAATTTTGATTCAGGGCTTGACGACATCAACTTTCATCTGGCGTCCCTAGGCAAGGAGGTATGACAGTAAACTTTCACCTGGCGAATCCTGCCAGGATAGATTTTTTAATCGGCGAATCCTAGGCACTTCTGTAAAACAGCCAGATAAAATAAACATCCTTCTTGTTCCAGGAATCCGTGTAGATTAGCATAATTAATCATTTTACTCTCAAGAACTGTTCTATGTTGCTTTGTTGAAGATTGATCAGCGTTGTTTTGCTTGTACTCAGCGTTGTCCGAAACGAGTGTGTAGAGATTTTCAATACTGTTGATTTTTATTTGTCATCGATTTTGTGAAAGTTGTAGGGGAGATATTGGAGAGGTAGAGCAAGTTTTGGTTGCTAATTTTGTGGTTGCTATAATGTAATTAGCGTAATAACTAGATCACGGGCAAAGAGGTCCACTACATGGCTGGCACACAGTACATAGTGGCAGATGCACTATCTCGGGGTCCGATTGGACTCACAGTACAGAGCGACACTGATCCTAACGGAAATGTATACGACCTGTTTTACATGAAAGGTGTGCCGTTTGAAAGGTACGTAGGTGATGCTTTGTCTAGAATAGGTAGGGAACAAGACAAGGACGAGAATTGGCGGGTGATCAAGGCGAAGTTGAGTGACCTTGCTGAAGATCGGCTTCGACGTTTTTGCCTGGTAAGAGGTGACGTCTTGTTCTATCGAAAGAATCCGAACCAGCATTAGTGGTTATTGTGCATACCTGATGAGCTAGTCAACAAGTTAATTTGGTATTGCCACTTGAGTTATGGGCATTTTGTAGCGCGCAGGTGCAGTGGGAATTTGGGAGAGTCGGTATACTTTATTAGTATGGAGCGGAGGGTAGCGAGGGTACTCCGTACTTGCAAAGTATGTCAGAGGGCCAAATCCTCTACTGTATCCTGTCGTGCCCCACTACTCCCCATAGTTCCCGCGCGTCTCCGAGAATTCACAGCGACAGACCTGTTCGGGCCGTTGCTTCGCACTACGAATGGATTTCAAAATGTGTTCGTTGCTGTGGAGCTGGTTTCAAAGTATGTAAGATTCGTTCCATTGAAAAAGGCCACAGCGAGAACCGTAACGGCGGCGTTCATAAACGGTTTTGTGCGAGACGTTGGAGTGGTCGAGAAAGTCATCGCAGATAACGGGCCGCAGTATAGGTCGTAGTTGTGGCAGGTCACCATGAGAAGGTACGGGATTAAGACCGTCTTTATGTCAAAGCACCACCCGGCGTCGAATCCTGGGGTTAGGGTTATAAAAGAATTAGGCAAGCTTTGTAGGATTTACTGTAGCCGACGCCACAGAAAATGGGATATGTTTCTGGGCGATTTCCAAGATGTTATCAACGAGACTCCTCATGGGAGCACGGGGATGTGTCCACTGCTGGTCTTGAAGAATAGAGCACCTCCGGATAGAATAAGAGAGCTGGTAAATTTTCCACCCACTGGTAAGGAGAGGCATCCAGCGACTGTCACCGCTGCGCTCAGAATGATTCAAAGGGAAGCGCTGAGCCGCCAAAGGAGGCAGAAAGGGAATGTACGGCTTCTGACGTTGAAACCTGGTGACAAGTTTCTTGTAAGAGGACATCGATTGTCCAAGAAACACATGTTTCTAGCTAGTAAATTGTTTAATATTTATGTTGGACCATACTGCGTTAAGAGGAAGGTTCATGAGAACAGCTATGAGATAGAGACTCTGAGATCTACGAGGAGTCGCGGATTACACCATATATCTAATTTAAAACCTTTCCGTGGATAATTATCCTGGTGGAAGTAGCCCCTTGTTTTTCATGGATGACTTTCTGAATATGTTTATGTTAAGAATTTTCATGTAGACTGTTTATGTAGTTGTTGACGGTAGGGATTGATCCTTTAGATGTGCGGGCACGAGACAAGGGCATACTCAAAGGTTTCTGGTTAATATGTACAAGAATGAAGTTAAGTTTGGTGTAGGAGCTAGTGCGAATATTGCGCATTTGTTCGTAATTTATGTCTAATAATTTGATGTATTTCAGGAGATAGGGATGTGGCGCCAGAAAGAGCGCTGATTTGTGGGCCATGGGGGCCTGGGGTTTCATTCTTGAAGTTTCCAGAGTGAGAGAGAGTGAGTATCAGAGGTAGTACCCGCAAGGACTAGGAGAAGCCATGAATGCAAATGGATGCGTGACTCAGTCGATGGAAAGCAGTGAGGAGGCTGCGGAGATTTGTACGTCATTCCGAGATGAACAGGGAGTACTTAAGATGATGTTACCTGTAATGTTTTATTAATATAGATTCTTTGGTGTGTCCTGAAATTTGAAACCATGTGGTGTACATGTTGATGTAAGTGAATTTCTTTTGTTAGCAGGTTTTCACGTCATTTTGTAGGTAGTACCAATTTAGTACAAGTAAAGAGAGATTAAAGAATTACAACCAGGCAATGTGTGGTAAGGTGGAAGGAAGTCGTGTTTGCAGATCGAATGGCAAGAAGCAGTGAAAGAATGATCTAGACGCAGTTCGAAAAAAAAAAGGGAGAAAGGAGAAGTATTTAATGACTGACAGTTGTGTTGCCAGTAGCAATTGATGTAATGTTGTACTATTTTGGTGTGTTGTGTTCTGAGGGGTTAGAACAGATTTCTCATGTTTTGTAATTTGATTTCATTGGTAGAGGGTTACTCTTCATGTAAATTTTGGTGTAAGGACTGGAAGTAGTTAGTGGAATAATTTAACCAAGCAGCCTAATTTCTTTCATGATTGTAAACAAAATGTGGAAACGGTATCAGTGTAGTGATTTGCGGTTGCGGTGTAGGATGAGGGACAACCACAATCCCACTCCATTCCTATGAAACTCCAATACCTTCATCGGTTGATGACTCAGTCATCAACCCTGATCAGGCAAACGTGTGTTTAGAAAATAGGCTTAGATAACTTAAGTCAAACTGGCACCTCAATTTAATTGTAAAAGCTGTGAGGTAAATCGGTGGATGTCAAATTGTTGTGAATAGGTTTAGATTTAATATCTGTTTAGGCTCTAACTGGTACCTCAATTTTATTGTAAACTTATGAGGTGGTCCACAGGACTGCCATTGTAGTTTGTAACAGTTTGATTTTTTTTTATCTGGATATTATTGTTTTTGTCACCACCAATTCTATAAAATCAGCGTCGATATAATTTTTGTAATAGGAATACTTTTAATTTTACCGTAAATAAAATCCGTATTTGCCCGCATCTCGTGGTCGTGCGGTAGCGTTCTCGCTTCCCACGCCCGGGTTCGATTCCCGGCTGGGTCAGGGATTTTCTCTGCCTCGTGATGGCTGGGTGTTTTGTGCTGTCCTTAGGTTAGTTAGGTTTATGTAGTTCTAAGTTCTAGGGGACTGATGACCATAGATGTTATTGTAAAATCTTATTTACAAAAATGTGTTTGTCTGTGTGCAAGTCGCTCCGAGTGGTGAAACGGACGGAGAGTGGCTGGGGCTGCGTGGAGAGGGAGAGACATAACTGGACTGCCTACCTGGAGCTGGCGCGTGTCTCGCTCCCTCCTGGCCCTGTCTCTGTCGCACTCTCCCACCACCTGGCGGGACGGAGACGGCGAAGCGATCAGCTGAGGGCAGCTACGAGCCCTCCTCGCGTGAAAGGGAAAGTTGCAGGGGGGAGCCTTCGCTGACGTCACTCACCCCAGCTGAGCCTACGGCCAGTCTCAAGGGGCCACGCCGCGCTAGCCGACAGCTGCGTCATCAGACACGCCTCTCAGCAGGCATCACAGTGGTAGCCGCTCCTGACGTCACTCGTCCCAGATGAGCGGGATGGCCACCTCCGTAACCATGGCGCGCCAGTCAACAGCTGTGTCATCTGACACACCCCCACGGCAAGCATCGGCGGACACCGCTCGCCTTAAGTTGGGTAACACCTGAGGTGAGGCAGCGGACTATGGCACTGAAGCACCTACATGCAGCGGGGAATGACGACTGGGTGACTGTCACCGTGGTCTCCGGTTGCCCTCGCCGTCATCATTATAGCTGTCGTCGAGACATTATGGGACTGATGAATGATGATGTGTTTCAAACTGCCCTGTCGTGAAGAAGGAGAGAAAGGAACTGTTTACGAGATATGATAGCTGCCAAGATTAAGGTATCTACGAACAATTATTTACTCTGTGGATTGCTAAGTAGGCATAAAGTAAAGAAGGACTGAGACAGGCGCCATTGTGAATGGTTCGACAATGGAAGAAATTATGTCTCAGGCAATACGATTGTGATGACCAAGTGAAAAAGTAGAGCATATTGAACTCGCCTAGTTTATCGGTGATCCATAGCTCAGGTCATAATAATATTGAAAGTTCACTGGCAAAGGTTAACTGAGGAGTTTTCTTCAGAGATAATCTGGTTGGTGATAGGCACAGGTGGCGGAGTTGATGAACAGATGTAAGAGGAGTGGGCCTTGCTGTTACGTCGTGTTTCGCGAGGTACATGATCACATAAACAGACGGCATACGGAGTCACCGGCACTTGGATGTGAAATTAGGTTGTCCTCCAAGTATCTTTGGAAGAATGCCCTCCCCATCGCCCCTAGGCTGTGGTACATTGTCGATTGGCGTGTGACGATATGAAAATAGGCAAAGTGCATTTTGTGTTTGTTTATTTTCAGGTCCATCGATTTTTGTAACAGCTTTTCCTTGTTCTAATGTTTGCCACTATTTTGTACGTTTGCTTTAGTGCTATGTGGCGAAGTGTTCTGTTGGGATAATTTATCTTTAGGATAGTTCACTTGAAGTTTCTTTGTTGACGTTTTTTATCATGTTCATTTGGAATCTGTCAACAGGTTAGGTTAGTGTTTCTTTAATTTTATTATGTAGCTGAAGTATGTGTCTTTTGTTGTTGTTTCTGTGCTATGCACAGTGTTTTTATCATTGCAGATAACTTTAGTGTTATTTTCTTTGTGTATCTAGGTTATGAACTTAGTTGTGACGTGCACAATGTGGGCGTTGTCCCATATAGTTTAGAGGCTTTTGTCTTTGTTTGTGTAGTAAGATAACATATAAATCTAGTATCAAATAACTTGGGTTCTTATAATTGTCATCGTTTCTTGATGTTCCTTTATGTGAATTAGAATAGTTCTAATGTAATTTGTTGATGTGTGTTTGCACGTCCATGTTGGTAAGGATTTAATGAACATAACTTTATTGAAAGGTGTTCTTTTATTTCGTGATGTTAGTGATATTACCGGGATAAAACTTTTGTCTCCATTGTAGAAGTACAATTTTCACGAATAACTTGATATTTCTCATGAACTTTTTAGTTTCGTACTTACATTATAGCTAGATAAGTAAAATTAGTTGTCTTTAAGGTGTGTTTGAGAAATCTTTTGATAATTGATTGCTAAGACGCGGACGTCTTGATGTGGTATAGCATTGTGTCGTTCCATAACAATATTTTGTTTTGTTTTGCCCTTAGTGTAAAACAGTCGCCCCCTGAATTTTATGCCTAATTTATTTGTTAATGTTGCACTTTTTACTCAGATTTTTAAGTGTATGTCAGCATCATTTGATTTTGCAAATGACTTTTCTTTGGCTCATCTTAACGTAAAGTCTTTCATTAATTATCTTAGCATTATTGGATTTGTTTGTTGATCTTGCACTTTTCACTTAGAATTTTACATGTGCTTGACAGCAGCATCTGATTTTAAAAATGCACTTCTGTGGTTCATTTTAACTTAAATTTTCATCACGAAATGAATGATTTTGAAAGGTCATCACTTGTTAGCCTAGGATGTTAATTTAGTCATTTCTTATGTTATTCACTTGCTATGTCGTTTAAATGCCATCGCATTATGCCAAGTGGCCGCATATTTGATCCGCACATAGCGGGAATATTCATTCGTGCCAGAGAGCAGGACGTTGCAATTTTTTTTATCCTTTTCCTATAGCGGAAACTACTGTTTTCAATTGTTTCCATGCCGGCCGCGGGCCGCGGTGGTCTAGCGATTCTGGCGCTGCAGTCCGGAACCGCGGGACCGCTACGGTCGCAGGTTCGAATCCTGCCTCGGGCATGGGTATGTGTGATGTCCTTAGGTTAGTTAGGTTTAAGTAGTTC
This sequence comes from Schistocerca cancellata, assembly GCF_023864275.1. NCBI lineage: Eukaryota > Metazoa > Arthropoda > Insecta > Orthoptera > Acrididae > Schistocerca > Schistocerca cancellata. The sequence continues at coordinate 525,303,260 of NC_064627.1, forward strand.
TAAGTTCTACGGGCCTTATGACCTAAGATGTTGAGTCCCATAGTGCTCAGAGCCATTTGAACCATTTAATTGTTTCCATTTTTCTGTTACTTATGCATAGAACATAACATTGATAAAAGAAATGAACCAGAATTGTCCTCCCATGACAAGAACATTCCGGATCATCACTTTCAATTCACGCATGAGGTGATGAAAGGGTACAGTAGTTTCCGCTCTATAAGCAGCAGGTTTCGCTGCTCGCTCGCACCTGGAAATACACTCCTGGAAATTGAAATAAGAACACCGTGAATTCATTGTCCCAGGAAGGGGAAACTTTATTGACACATTCCTGGGGTCAGATACATCACATGATCACACTGACAGAACCACAGGCACATAGACACAGGCAACAGAGCTTGCACAATGTCGGCACTAGTACAGTGTATATCCACCTTTCGCAGCAATGCAGGCTGCTATTCTCCCATGGAGACGATCGTAGAGATGCTGGATGTAGTCCTGTGGAACGGCTTGCCATGCCATTTCCACCTGGCGCCTCAGTTGGACCAGCGTTCGTGCTGGACGTGCAGACCGCGTGAGATGACGCTTCATCCAGTCCCAAACATGCTCAATAGGGGACAGATCCGGAGATCTTGCTGGCCAGGGTAGTTGACTTACACTTTCTAGAGCACGTTGGGTGGCACGGGATACATGCGGACGTGCATTGTCCTGTTGGAACAGCAAGTTCCCTTGGCTGTCTAGGAATGGTAGAACGATGGGTTCGATGACGGTTTGGATGTACCGTGCACTATTCAGTGCCCCCTCGACGATCACCAGTGGTGTACGGCCAGTGTAGGAGATCGCTCCCCACACCATGATGCCGGGTGTTGGCCCTGTGTGCATCGGTCGTATGCAGTCCTGATTGTGGCGCTCACCTGCACGGCGCCAAACACGCATACGACCATCATTGGCACCAAGGCAGAAGCGACTCTCATTGCTGAAGACGACACGTCTCCATTCGTCCCTCCATTCACGCCTGTCGCGACACCACTGGAGGCGGGCTGCACGATGTTGGGGCGTGAGCGGAAGACGGCCTAACGGTGTGCGGGACCGTAGCCCAGCTTCATGGAGACGGTTGCGAATGGTCCTCGGTGATACCCCAGGAGCAACAGTGTCCCTAATTTGCTGGGAAGTGGCGGTGCGGTCCCCTACGGCACTGCGTAGGATCCTACGGTCTTGGCGTGCATCCGTGCGTCGCTGCGGTCCGGTCCCAGGTCGACGGGCACGTGCACCTTCCGCCGACCACTGGCGACAACATCGATGTACTGTGGAGACCTCACGCCCCACGTGTTGAGCAATTCGGCGGTACGTCCACCCGGCCTCCCGCATGCCCACTATACGCCCTCGCTCAAAGTCCGTCAACTGCACATACGGTTCACGTCCACGCTGTCGCGGCATGCTACCAGTGTTAAAGACTGCGATGGAGCTCCGTATGCCACGGCAAACTGGCTGACACTGACGGCGGCGGTGCACAAATGCTGCGCAGCTAGCGCCAATCGACGGCCAACACCGCGGTTCCTGGTGTGTCCGCTGTGCCGTGCGTGTGATCATTGCTTGTACAGCCCTCTCGCAGTGTCCGGAGCAAGTATGGTGGGTCTGACACACCGGTGTCAATGTGTTCTTTTTTCCATTTCCAGGAGTGTAGAAACAGAGGAGGCTCCGCAACCAATTTTATTACACGACGCGGCCGGCCGCGGGTGCAACAGAACCCATGTGGACGGATGGAAAGAAATGTGTCAGGCTTCATAATAAGTATTTATATGTGTCGTGTATTATGCATTTCTTGTACGTGGATGAGAATCTGCACATGAACTTTCCTAATCCTCCTCACACCTTTTCGTAAAGCGGGGCCTAATCTTTGTTGGGAAGTAGTTCTGTGGTATAGTAGTGCCAACCTTACTCCTGGCTAGGGGATCAGAGAGACAGCACAGGCAGATAACAGTAAAAGACTTTCCAGTGTCACAAAATTTGGGGTGGAGAGGTTGGTCACAGCAAAGTGGTTCGACCACCCCCTCCACCGGGGCCCAGGAAGACCTCCGGGTGCCCGACATATTCTTGGAAGTGTTACAGAAGACGGGTAAGTGAGCAGACGTGCCCTCAGTGCGTCTGTCTCAATGTTCACGCATGGAAGAGAGGTATTTGTATATTTGTACTAATTCTTTTATTTCCAGCTTCGGATAGTGTAAGGTAACGAATGTGCTCGTTTAATTCCGGAAATTTGACCCCCTGTGATAAGTATCTGGTCCCCAGTTTGCCCGTTATCCTCCTCACATAGTGAATGTCCTATGTAATATATTGGGAGACTTTGGTGGTATACATTGGGCCAACGCAATTCCGTCTTACCCGGAGAAATGTGCGTCCAGATTAGTATATAATATACCCAAGCTATAAGTTGTAAAATTGTAATATCTGTAAACTGAAAAATTGCTGCTATAACTGTAAAGTCGAGTGATAATGTTTAAAATAAATAGGAAATCAACTGTCATCAATCTTTAACATACCTTAAAAATCACAAAGAATTAAAGGAATTCATTTAAAATAAAAGTTACAGAATGCAGCGACCCACACGTGTGAGCCCTCCCTTGCCTAGTATCGCACAGAAAGGGCAGCTCTCTAGGTAGCGCTGTCAAGCTCCCCTCCCCAGTTATCCGTTGCGCAATTTTGATTCAGGGCCTGACGACATCAACTTTCATCTGAGGTCCCTAGGCAAGGAGGTATGACGGTAAACTTTCAATATATATCACTGTCAGCTTGTTTACGTCATCAGTATTTCCTTCTGAAGAAGATGTTCTTATAAACGTTAAGGAGTTTTAATAAACCTTTAGGTTTAGAACTGATTGGGTTTGTTATTTCTACAAGAGGGTCCAAGTTTTTTTATTTACTGTGTACTTTTTCGTTTACTGATATTATGTTTCTATTTATCAGCCATCGTAAAAAGGCAAATTTAAAATTCTTACAAGGAAGAACATAATGATACATCTCACTGGTCTTAAACATCTTCAGTAAATCATTACTTACATTTTATCTACTAGGGCTAGATTAGCTACAAAAGTACATTGCTGTTATTAAACTTCATTATTCTAACCTGCTTTTAAAGGCGTGCTGCTAATAGCAGTCTCTGCTACAGCTAGCACAAATACACAAGCCACCGGTAACCCTGAGGAATCACCGTTAGAAGATTGTTTTGGTAATGTTATTTAAGTGCAATGTGTGTTGGCGGCTGTGGAGATGCTCCTCTTGTAATGCCACGTCAAATCCCACTGTGTACTCAGATGGAACAAACATCGCGCTGCACATGTGTGAACGTAACTTAAATAAACATCCTCAGAAACCGTTAGAAAACAACGCATCAGCGCAAGAAACTATATTTTTTCAGCTGTCACAAAAGGAAATACATCCATCACAACTCGATTGTTATTGCACAGCAATAAGGCAGAGTGAAAGCACGACACGCACGTGACGTCGTCGACATCCTGGTGGTGCAGAGAGCGGATCCGTCTATTCTCTGGCCGGTGTCGTCCGGAGGCGCGTTCTACTTTGGGGGCGGCCACCGTCTGGGAGGCGGACACTGGCGAGATTAATCGACCTTCATTACGCTGCTCAAAAACTTTAATCCACTCGCGACTGGCGGCAGCTGGAGCAGAATCATTCTTCGGATGGCTGCTGAAAGTAATAAATTACGGCAAAAATGCTCTCACGCTAACCGAGTGTTAAGCCTGCAAATTTGGAAAGTAATTTTTGAGACGATGATCTCAAATTTATTTCCTGTCCTGTGTTGAGTGTTTCATCACTCGTGCCACTATCGATAATTTTAGCGATGGGGCTTCGATATATCAACGTGGTTCCTAAATTCAATTTAAATCTGTATTGTTGTAGTAGGAAGGAAACTACACCGAAGGGCACCGTAATAATACAAGAGAACACTACAATGTGCACAGAAGAGGATGCTGTAGTTTGTTTTGTTCTTTGACGCAAAAACAACTCAGGTCATACGCGTCCATCTCAGGACCGTAGAACACTAAGACGAAAAAGGAGTTAAAAGTGACTACACGTTAAGCCCAATCGACGGAAGGAAAGGCAGCTAAAGCCAAGGAATTCCTCTCGCAGAAGGGTTGATGAAATTCGCCTTATGGACAATAGAGGTCCTGAACTAAATGTCCTTCGCCGTATTGCTGGGACGGATTAAAAGTAAAATGCAGTCGACAGTCGACGCGTCGTTAAAGAAAAGGGCATTTGGTTAAGGTATGGCGAACCGTCAAAGGTTTAGGACGGTGAGTAATTGCTAGGACTTGTGGGAAATTGGATTGCACGTGTGGGTGAACAGCCGAAGAGGGGATTCTCAGCCGCTATGGACACGAAAACAGAAATGAAAGAGGGGCCCGACTAATTGAGTTCTTCTCGAGGCACCAGTCCGTTGCTGAAAACTTACTTTTCCAACATCACAAGCGAAGGCGATACGTCTGCATGTACCTGGAGACTTAAGGAGATAACAGGTCCATTGTATTTCAGTTAAATCCTGTTTTAGAAATCAAGTAAAAGACTGCAGGGGCTATCAATATATAGACAGACATAGTGACCACAACCTGGTTCTAATGAAAATTTCATGCGGACTCAAATGTCTGAAGAAAATGACGGTAAAGTAGAAACAGAAATAGAAAAACTTAAAATGGAGAGACGGTGAAGGTATTATATACAGGAAAGAGACAACCTAGCTAAAATGTTCCAACATGGCTTAGTAAAAGAAAACTGGGAGCAAATAAAACCTGGTATATAAAAAGAATGTGAAAAAACAGTTGGGAAAACTAAATCAAAAAGCTAGTGGAAGTGGGTTATAGCTGGTGTTATTCAGCTTAGCGAAAACAGAAGACTGTACAAAGTTGGATGTAGGTTTCTATTGGACCAAACTACTGAGGTCAACGGTCCCTAGGCTTACACACTACTTACGCTAACTTAAAATAACTTACGCTAAGGACAACACACACAGTTTTGTCAGAAGGAGGACTCTAATCTCTGACGTGAGGAGCCGCGCGAATCAGGGCAAGGCGACTCAGACCGCACGGCTACCCCGCGGCGACTGTACAAAAATGCAACTAAAGGTCAAAGGAAAGTTGATTACAGAGCACTAAAGAATTTGGCCAACAGAAAAGGTAGAAAGGCTAATGGAAGTTTTCTTCAGATATGTGCAGAGAAGTGGAAGAAAATATGCGAAATGGATGAACTGTTATAGCCCGCACCACTGTCAAAAATTCTTCTTTTTTTTCAAACGCAAAAAAGAATCTCTGGTACAGTAGAAAACAAAGAGGGGAAAAGGCTGCTTGGTCAAGACTTGGTGTAGAGATGGAAAGAATACATTGAGGAGCTATAATGACGGAACGCCTTTATCGGATGATGTACTAGGAGGACAGAAACACACGAAAATCACAAAGGGGACGACATTTTGCAAGAAGAATATGAGAAAGCTCTTGAGCATCTATAAAGGAACAAAATACTGATTTGTTATAAGCCATGTGTGCCCTGCCGTTTTTTTTTTATTTTTTTTAAAATAGCAAGTGCATTTACAAAGGTGCATTTCAATAGTCAGTTGTAGCTCAGCAAATGTGACGCACTCGCAAGACAAGAGCAGTGCCACGGTGAGTCTATTGTGCAACAGGTAAGCAAAAATCTAATAAAAAAGGGAACATTGAATTTTCGCAGAGCCAAATGATAAGTTTAAAAATTTAATGATACGCAGTGTTGAATTCAGGTAGTATTCTTGCCATTCTGAATGTTTAAACAGACAGGAAACCAAATATGTAGTTTCAAGTTACTTTCTCGCTGTCAGATTTTGCAAGATTTTATCACAGTCGAATTCTTAACATCAAAGTTTACGAATTCCTATGTTGAAAATTCCTACTATAGTGTGTTAGACCAAGACTGGCACTCTGCCTCTACAGGAGCGAAGTGGCTATGATTAGGAATTTTCATCAGGAATAAGAAGCACACAGTAGGAAAACTACGATGTGCCCTCCAACACCTTAGAATCAATGCTTACATCAAGGAAACTACAGACCAGGTTCACGGGACCCTTCAGGCTGGAATCAAAATTAATGGGCAGAGAATAATGCTGTGCTAAACAGGCGATTTTGCTGTGGTGAGACGAAAGGTCTTGCGGAGGTCTCCAGCACAATGCAAATGATTTTCTGTAAACAGTATGTTATGAGAAGAAATAAGTGGACTGAAGTAATGACCTGCAGTGCTGAAGAAGACTACGAATCTTTAATAATTTCAAGAAAGCAACTAGAAGAGATAGTGAAATGTACCTGTTTGCGAAGCAGGATCACAAGACGTGTCAGAACGCGGAAAGAAATTGTGAGGGGAATGAAGCATGCCAAACATGGATTTAATTTGAGAAAGAACATACTCAAATGCAAGACTCTCAGCTTGAAAATAAGGGAACGGACATCGAAGCAGTTGTTTCGAGTGTAACCCTAGACGGATGCGAGACTTGGAGAATACGAAAACAAGACAGAGGATGGCTACAAGGTCTGAAGATTCTGTGCTACAGATGGTCGATGAAGATCAGCTGTAGAGGCAGATTTACCAAGGAAGAGGTGCTGAAAAGACTACAGGAAATCAGATTTCTGTCCACGCATAAGGACAAACTCGTAGGACATACACTACGATATCAAACGTATCCGGACACCCGCAGGAAAATTCGTTTTTCATGCTAGGTGCATTGTGCTGCCACCTATTGCCAGGTACTCCATATCAGCGACCTCAGTAGTCATTAGAAATCGTGAGAGAGCAGAATGGGGCCCTCCGCAGAACTTACGGACGTCGAACGTGGTCAGGTGATTGGGTGTCTGTTGTGAATTGGCAGGAGCCAATTCACGGAGTTTGGAGGAAGCCGAAAGACACGCGATTAATCTCACGCAGGCTGGCGTGAGGTCTGGAACAGGTCAGAGAAATAAGACTAGCAAAACAAGAGTAACTGGTAGAATACTTAACTTTAATCTACAATTGGTGAACATCTCTCGTTACTGTACAGGCTTCACAACAATAATTATCAAATGCTATGGCGCCTTGCTAGGTCGTAGCAAATGACGTAGCTGAAGGCTATGCTAACTATCGTCTCGGCAAATGAGAGCGTATTTGTCAATGTAGCATCGCTAGCAAAGTCAGCTGTACAACTGGGCGAGTGCTAGGAAGTGTCTCTAGACCTGCCGTGTGGCGGCGCTCGGTCTGCAATCACTGACAGTGGCGACACGCGGGTCCGACGTATACTAACAGACCGCGGCCGATTTAAAGGCTACCACCTAGCAAGTGTGGTGTCTGGCGGTGACACCACATTCCTCCCCCGCAAATCGGTGAATGGTTGTGTTATAAGGCTTCCGCCCGCCGTGGGGAGGACCCCATGTTGACGTATGCGACGAGGTGGGGAGCCTAACAACAGGCGAGGCTCTGCCACCCGCACCCGGCCATTCGGTCCGAGGGGAGCTAGGAAACGCCTGGAAACCTAGTCCAGGGTGCACGCCAACGGTGTATGCGCTCGTAGATTGTCAGGAGGGGCCGAAGGGTCGACCTCAATCGAGTCGGAGCACCCGACTGGCGAAGACGACAGATGGTCCGGAGCGGGCAAGAGTTCCATGGCGGAGGACGTCACGGGAAGCGATCGGCGGCGCGTGACCCAGGGAGGCGTCCGGCGGTTGCAGCGACGCGTCCACTGCGGGCGTCGCCGGCGAGAGAACAGGCGGCGGCGGCGGTGGCGGCGCGTCGCCATGGGGCAAAATGGAAGGCAGCGTCGGTAACACCCGGGGATGAGGCGAGCCAGTAGATGGGTCTCCAGGGCGCTGACCGGACGGCACCGTCGCTGAAAGCAGACGGGGAGCGGCAGAACCCGGGAGACGACAGAGGCGCAGCTGATTGAGATGCCGACGCACCTCACCAGAGGCCCCCAAAACCAGATACATAGCACGGCCGTGGCAGCGAAGAAGGCGCCCTGCGAGCCAACGCCGTGAACCTCGATAGGTGCGATAGTATACAACGTCGCCTGGAGCAAAATCCGGTGGCTGCCGCTGCACAGGAACCTGATGCGGCGGATGCACACCCGAATGGCAGTCTTTTGAATCGGTACAAACCAAGATGCGTGTTAACCACCAAAACGCGCTGGGATTCTTCGTCCACCGGTATTTGCAAGTACGCATCTGCTAGGTCCAACTTTGAAAAATACTTACCCGGGCACAGTTTGCCAAAAAGATCTTCTGGGCGGGGTAAAGGAAAAGTAGCAGTCACAAGTTGTGGAATCACTGTTGCCTTGAAGTCCACACAAAGTCTCAATTGTCCCGAAGGTTTTGGCAAAATTACTAAGGGTGAAGCCCAGAGAGAAGCCTGCACACGTTCAATTACACCTTGTGATTCTAAATCGTTTAACGTTCTTGCAACCTCATCATGCAATGCGTGGGGAACATTGCGCGCTTTGAAAAATTTCGGTTGCACGTTTACTTTCGGTTCCAAATGTGCTTCATAGTTCTTAGCGCAACCAAGGCCCGGTGCAAAAACGTCTGCAAATTCTTCACATAGACGAGAAACATTGTCTGAAGGCACAGTCTGGTTCACTGATAGGACCTGATTTACTATAGACAAGTTAAACAACTGAAATAAATCTAAACCAAAGAAGTTCACTGCAGAAGAAGAACGAAGGACGTAAAAAGACACAAGTTTTGTTTGTCCCTTGTATGTTGCAAGAAGGCTGCACTGTCCTAACACAGGGATCTGCTGTCCCGAACAACTATTTAACCTAACAGTTGCAGCACGCAATGGAGGTGCGCCCAGTTGTTTGTACGTGTCGCGATTGAGTAGTGCAACTGCAGCTCCGGTATCGAGCTGGAATGGTATCACGTTTCCGTCAAAGTCCAAATCTAGAAAAAGTTTATTGTCCTGCTGACGACAAGAGCGACTCTCTCGTGCAACGTGAACTGACACTGGTACAGAATCACGTGCGACTTGACGGAATGTCCGTCGATGTCGACGCACACTTTTTGTGGGACGAACACAGTCACTGTTAGAGAGAGAAGCACTGGGCGGAGTGGCATTAACTACATGAATTTCCATGGGCGGAGGTTCACGAGCCTGAGCATCCTTGGTGCGACTCCGGCACGAAGCAAAGGGCCGGGAATGGTTGTGAGTGTCCGATCTAAGCTTTTTCTGGCAAACACTCTGAACATGACCTTTCTTATTACAGAAAAAACAAATAGCCTGGCGTGACAGGCAATTCTCACGCGAATGTCTAGTTGCACACCATGGGCATGACTTTAGCACTGCATTTGCTTGCTTACGGGGCACACGTGGCTGCGTGGACGGGCGCGAGGGCCGTTTACAGTTCCGTGCAGCTCGCCCGGCGGGCCGGTTAATGTGACACATGGCTGGCGAAGTTTCAAATGATTCCTGAGCAAAGTCAAGTGTGTCCTGCCGATCCTGTATGTCTATCACCTGTTGAAGGGAGGGATTGACTAGTTTCAAAATCTGTTCCCGTATACGAACATCAGAAATATTCTGTGCAATTGCATCACGCACCATAGTATCTGAATAAGGGAGTCCACATTCACACTCGAAAGCACAATCCCTAGTAAGGCGTTGCAAAGTTGCAACCCACTCCCGATTAGTCTGACCGGCCGTACGTTTTGTACGAAAGAACATATACCTTTTGGCAACTACATTAAATAAATCTTTGAAATAGGCATCCAATGCAGACAAAATTTATTCGTAGGACAGAGTTGCTACGTCGGGTCATGGAAACAGTTTCACTATCACATGGTGGGTGGACACACCTACACAAGAAAGGAGATGAGGCTGCCGCTCGTTACCTTGAATTCTGTAGGCAGCGAGATGGAATCCCAATTGGCGTGACCACTCCGTCCAGCTTTCCAACGCCGCATCAAACGAACGAAAAGGTGGTGCAACAGCGTGTTGTGGCTGCTGTAGTAGTGGAGCGGCGGCGGCCGCATCATGTTGAATTGCACGTTGACCCTGGACGAGCTGTCCTAGGGCATCCAATAAGGCCTGCGTCTGCTGATTCTGCAAGCGATAAAATTCAGACAGTACATCTGGAGATTGTGGCGAAGCCATGACACAAGTAAATTAGTGCAATATTTGGTACAAACGCGATTTAGCTCGTCATCCCATCCTCGTCGCCAATGTTGTGAATTGGCAGGAGCCAATTCACGGAGTTTGGAGGAAGCCGAAAGACACGCGATTAATCTCACGCAGGCTGGCGTGAGGTCTGGAACAGGTCAGAGAAATAAGACTAGCAAAACAAGAGTAACTGGTAGAATACTTAACTTTAATCTACAATTGGTGAACATCTCTCGTTACTGTACAGGCTTCACAACAATAATTATCAAATGCTATGGCGCCTTGCTAGGTCGTAGCAAATGACGTAGCTGAAGGCTATGCTAACTATCGTCTCGGCAAATGAGAGCGTATTTGTCAATGTAGCATCGCTAGCAAAGTCGGCTGTACAACTGGGCGAGTGCTAGGAAGTGTCTCTAGACCTGCCGTGTGGCGGCGCTCGGTCTGCAATCTCTGACAGTGGCGACACGCGGGTCCGACATATACTAACAGACCGCGTCCGATTTAAAGGCTGCCACCTAGCAAGTGTGGTGTCTGGCGGTGACACCACAGTGTCAATTGTGTCATACGACTGTACACGAAATTTCCACACTCCTAAACATCCCCAGGTCCACTGTTTCCGATGTGATAGCGAAGTGTAAACGTGAAGGGACACTTACAGCACAAACGCGTACAGGTTGATCTCATCTGTTGACTGACTGAGCCCACCAACGATGTAAGAGGGTCGAAAGTGAAATACGCAGACATCTATCCAGATCATCAAACAGGAATTCCAAACTGCATCAGGATCCACTGCAAGTACTATGTCAGTTGGATAGGAGGTGAGAAAACTTGGATTTCATCGTCGAGCCACTGCTCACAAGCCATACATCACGCCAGTGAATGCCAAAAGACGCCGCGCTTGCTGTAAGGAGCGTAAACATTGGACAATCGAACACTGGAAAAACATTATGTGGAATGACAAATCATTGTACACAATGCAGCGGTCCGATAGAAGGGTGTGGGTACGGCGAATGCCCTGTGAACATCATCTGCTAGCGTGTGTAGTGCCAACAGTAAAATTAAGAGGCTGTGGTGTTATGGTGTGGTCATGTTTTTCATGGAGGGGGCTTGCACTCCTAGTTGTTTCGCTTGGCACTATCACAACACAGGCCTACATTGATTTTTAAGCACCTTCTTGCTTCCCACTCTTGAAGAGAAATTCTGGGCTGGCGACTGAGTGTTTCAACACGATCGAGCATCAGTTCATAAGGCACGGCCTGTGGGGGAATGGTTACACGACAATAACATCCCTGCGATAGACTGGCCTGCACGGACTCCTGACCTGAATCCAATAGAACACCTTTGGGATGTTTTAGGACGCCGAATTCTTGCCAGGCCTCACCGACCGAAATCGATACCTCTCCTCAGTGCAGCACTCCGTGAAGACTGGGCTGCCATACCCCAAGAAACCTCCCAGCACCTGACAGAACGTATGCCTACGGCAGTGGAAGCTGTCATCAGGGCTAAGGGTGGACCAACACCATACTGAATTCCAGTATTACCGATGGAGGGTGCCACGAACTTGCAAGTCGTTTTCAGCCGGTTTCGGATACTGCTGATCACATAGTGTACTTCAAGACACAGCGAAATCCCTGGGCTTATGGAAGAAGAAGCTCTTGAGGGAAAGAATCGCGGGGAAATACCAAGGATGACATGATTAGAACACCTGGAAATGCAAAGGGAGACCGGCAGCAGAGAGCGGAATAGCGTATTGTTGTAGACCAACCTCTGGTCTGAACACTGAAGTCAGTATAGGAAAAAAACCATGGAGGGGCGTACGATGAACACCGTAACCAAGTGTGTAGGCAGAGGAATATTGCGTTGAAGACGTACGCCGTGAGCTAATAAATGCAGACAGAGACTGAGGAATCATTGAAAGATCTGTGTGACTGTCGCTGATGATATTTTACAGTGGCCGTTCGTGTCTCTAAATCAAACTAACGTTAATATATTTGTTCGTGAAAAGCTACCAACTAACTATTCAAAAAAATATATTAGTTTTATGATTTACAAACCCCTTACTGCGGCGTACATCGTCTTTGGTTATAGGCCTGCCAGGAACTAAAACATAGGTGATACTATAATTAATTCGTGATTAATTCATGTTTTGAGTACGCCACTTTCAATGCTTTCCAGTATTTGTGTCTGTCCAACCACACGTACCTACGTGTGATTGGTGCAGATTTTAAATTAAACTTCTCTGGTTTTCAAAATTTGCAAGTAGTCTCTCTTCCCTGCTTCTACCCCATCATCAGTTTTGTGTGATAGGACATGAATCGGTTTGACGATCCAACCCAGTAACTAATTAGTTCTAAATATTGCACTTACTGCAAAACTACTTATAGCACTTCGGTGAGCACAACACGACTGAATTCTTGTCATTGATACAAACGATACTGTCAGGAGAGCTTAATGAACACTGAAGAGCCAAAGAAATTAGTATAGGCATGCGTATTTAAATACAGTGATAAATAAACAGCAGATTACGACCCTGCGGTTGCCAATGCCTATACAAAACAACAAGCACAGTTGTCAGATCCGTTACTGATAGTGCTGATTTTCCCGTACGACCATTCCACGAGTGTACCGTGAATGTCAGGAGTCAGGTAAAACATAAAATCTTCGACATCACTGCGGCCGGAGAAAGATCCTGCAAGAACTGACTGACGACGACTGAAGAGAATCGTTCATCGCGACAGAATTCCAACCCTTCCGCAAATTGCTGCGAATTTCAATGCAGAGCCATCAACAAGTGTCAGCGTGCGAACATTAAACGAAACATCATCGATATGGGCTTTCGGAACCGAAGGACCACTCATGTTCCCTTGATGATTGCGCGACACAAAGCTTTACGCCTCGCCTGGGCCCGTCAACACCGACATTCGACTGTTGATGACTGGAAACATGTTGCCTGGTCGGACGAGTTTGGTTTCAAATTGTATCGAGCGGATGAGCGTGTACAGGAATGGAGACAACCTCATGAATCCATGGACGCTGCATGTCAGCAGGGCACTGTTCAAGCTGGTGGAGGCTCTGTAATGGTGTGGAGCGTGTGCAGTTGGAGCGATAAGGCACCCTTGATACGTCTAGATTCGACTGTGACAGGTGACACGAACGTATTCATCCGGTTTGAACACCTGCATTCATTCGTGTCCATTATGTATTCCGACGGGCAATTCCAGCAAAACAATGCTACATTACACACGTCCCGAATTGATACAGAGTGGCTCCAGGAATACTATTCTGAGTTTAAACACTTTCGCTGGCTTCCAATCCTCAGACATGAACATTATTGAACATATCTGGGATGCCTTGCAACGTCTTGTCCAGGAGAGATCTCCACCCACTTGTACTCTTACGGACTTATGGACAGCCCTTCAGGTTCGTGGTTTCAATTCTCTACAGCACTACTCCACGCATTAGTCGAGTCCATGCCAACTCGTTTAGGCACTTCTGTGTTCTCGCTGGTGCCCTAGGTGATATTAGGCAGGTGTACCAGTTTCTTAGGCTCTTCAATATAGTTCCACTATGGAAAGCGAAATTTAACTGATCGAAATAGCTGATTTTACTATGACAATAGACGACGCATAGTAAAGGATTTGTGTATACTTTATTTCGGTTTCAACAGATATGCGAAATTCTAAACGATTCGAAATACTGCTTGGTTATAATCAGGGTGGGACGTTCCTAAAACTGACCAAAACTGTCAATTTCCAATATATATATTATCTATTAGTAGAACTCATTGACAAAAAGTTCTCAAAGTTTCATCGATGAAACAGTATTCGGAGTACCCGGAAAATAACGAAATGAGTAACGCTACCTTTCTGCCACGTCCATTTTTTGAAGCAAACGTCAATACCAGCTCTATGAACAACGATTCTGTGAATTACTTCCAAGCAAACTTACACGGGATACATCTAGATACCTTTTCTGATTTACAGATCATCTGTGACTCTGTTCCGTACCTTAGAAATAATAACAAACCAGCTGCTTTGTTTATGAGGAAGATATTCTTGCTTTGTCTTGTGCAACTGACGGATATTTACGCAAGTGATCGATTCTTTCATCATTCTGTAATATCAAAACGTATCCAGTGAAGTTAAACGGAAAGTGCGGTATGGGCTTCCATATTTCCACTTGTGTCAGCAGACGAACATCCAACTCACCATATATGCAGACAAGTTGCTGTAAACATCTGCAGCATACAAACGATAACAACCCTATATTCGAAAGCAGAAGATTACAGATAGTGTCCTGAATGTTGTCATGTCCTGAATGTTGTCACGGCCGACCATGAACTTCTAGAAAAGCGTGTTCATCGCCTAACCTTGAATCCAAGTGGGTCTCTAGATTCGCTCATATGGAAACGATGCCCTTAAACCACATTTTTGTCTGCTACAGTTGTCAGAATTGTAATTTACAATGGAGGTCTTGTAGACAACCATGGAAACTTAGGATGAACGTATTAGAGAGAAAGGGCTTCAAGATAGGACATATCACTATAGAGACCGTTTGAGAAAAAAAGACACTACCCTGAACTATTTTCCCAACGACGGCGACCACATCACAATACTTTTGAATCTGTCTCAAACTGTTAAAACATCTATTTTGTGTATCATGCATTGATGATTGCATAATAGATGATGTTTCACTGCTGTAAAGGTATTGTTATAGATGAAGTGTTAATTAAAGTAATGAACTGAACAAATCATGAAGACATTATTTCCGTATGCAGAACCACAGAAACTCAGTGCTTTCTGAGTCAATTATTTTGTCATGGACAGTTGTGTTGTGGAAAAGCACGACAACCTCCTGTTGCTTAAATTTCTTTGCCATTACCTTTCCTGGGATTCTGGATATTCATTGCCCTAGTGGGCTTGCGACCGTTTAGTTATCCATTTTCCTCTAATCAATATTTTTTTGTATTAAATATTACGTCCTACCCTTCCCCGCCCCTCCCACTTGCGTGGTTTGCGAGCGATTGCTCTAAATTCCACCAATTTCAAAGTAATTACCAGCATTTAGATTAGGTTTAGAATAGACTGTTCCTTCAGAAGTGTCTGTTGTACACTTTCCTCCTACTGACAGGTATTATTTTCCTTCGGTAAAGATAGCCTTATTCTTTATAAGATTTCATTAGGCATATCTGCAGCCCGCTCTCTTTTGCTGATAAGAATGTTCATAGAAAACACGTATCTGCATATGTTGATCTCGATATTTCGGTCATCATGACAAGATTCACGACCGTTCTGGTACCTGAAAGAAAGAGCAATTCTTGGCAATGAGCTGTGTCAAGGATGGATAGGATCGATAGGCAATAAGAAGCGTACGGATCTCACATAGCACCAGTGACGTGCTGTATCGCCTGATCTCACGATATGTAATTTTGTTTAACGTGTCTCGTCCATGCGCCTCAGTTTCCAACAACGTCGGGTGTACAGCGGTGTCGCATACCACGATGGCATCAGCAGCGTATGCAATAACTCCAGACGTTTCTCGATAGTGTAGGATACGTTTAACTGTCAACTACATGTTTGTCATGAGTTTATGGGGGGTTGGGCGGGAGGGTCACACTGAACATCGGTGAAAGGTAAATGAAAACTTCGATCCGAAACGTGAGGGTGAAAACCTACCCCGAGACTGCAAGTGTTGCATGAAAAAGATGTACCCTTGTAAGGCGGATGGTTGTTTTAAAATTAAAAACGTTGTAGTGATATGCATGAATTACTTTATACACATGAAAGTGTCTTTATTAATGCAAAGAAAAAAGTCTTATGAAACCGGGGGGAATCTTTTTGAAACGCCTTCGAACTGTACGTTTTGTGACGTGTTATAAGATCAGCCATGGAATCAGATAAAGTGAATGAAAAGAATATGTTTTCATTGTGTGGAATGACAATGCAGGATATGAATACTCGTAAAGAGATTTACCAACCACTAACGGTTGTTAATATATGCGGTCAGTTGCAATCGTGGTATTTTATTTAGGCAGAGGAAGAAAGCAAAATAAAAGCTCAATGTTGAATGTCAGCGTTCAAGTCTTTAGACACGGAGTACCAGCTGTAGATGTGTCAATGTTCACCAAGGGGTTATAAGACAAGCTCGGATAAACTACAACAGGATGTAAGGACGGTAATTTTAATCCCACTTCCGTCGAATGCGGTTAAAGTGTTACAGCCACTGGAATCGGGAGCAACTGAGCTTGTCACTAGGTCTCTAGTTGGCGAAAACGCAAAAAAATCTTGGAAAACTGTCTCACTGTTTTGATAGGAATCAGTAACACATTTTCGTGGCTTTCAGATGCTACTAAAATACATCACGGAAATTTCCTACCTATCTTACTCATACTTACGAAATACTTCGTGTAAAGGAACGTATGAATGTTATGTACATATCCTTCAGCACAGCCCCAATCGTTCGTGTTATGCTTGAGTTTCGAATGGGATTTCGAATAGGGTCAAATTTACGGTTCCACATTTCCGCAGGACTGGATGATGATGATGATGATGTTTGGTTTGTGGGGCGCTCAACTGCGTGGTTATCAGCGCCCGTACAATTATCCAATCTTTGCTCAGTCCAATTTCAACACTTTCCTGGATGATGATGAAATGATGAGGACAACACAAACACCCAGTCATCTCGAGGCAGGTGAAAATCCCTGACCCCGCCGGGAATCGAACCCGGGACCCCGCGCTCGGGAAGCGAGAACGCTACCGCGAGACCACGAGCGGCGGACTGCAGGACTGGAACTGCCCACACAGATGTGTACAGAAAACAACATTGTATTAGTAGCAACCAATAAAATCACAGATATTAAATGGCAACTCATTAGTAATACGAAAAAGTTTCTTTGGTGACTCTCATGCAGGTGAGACCATCAAATGAACACCCGTATAATACAAATAATTAACAGTAGTTGTGAAATAAAATAAGCACCAGCTGTGTAATGTAGTATTACAATAGACGTCTCAGGATTTGAGCTGACAGGTAGTTATAAGGAATCGCCTATTTCAAGAACGCTTGTGTGTGTGTGTGTGTGTGTGTGTGTTGGAGGGTGCAAGTACACCGATGTTACCTGGAAACACAAAGTCCTGTTTTTTAAGCGGGTGAACACCTGTGTTCACAGACGAACTCCACAATTCCACTATTTTTTACTGTCACATTAAGAACACGGTATATCTGCATTCGGCAAAACATATGTCTCATAAAATGTTCCGCGAAATTAACGGTGCGAAAATAGGTAATACGCTCATCAAACGCGGTAATGAAATTCCTGTCTAATTGTCCTGCGTAAAGGATTAATAACAGAGGCATTCAATTTCGCTCGTGTCAAAGCCTATTAGAATTTCATGTGTTATGAGATCGTTACCCTGCTCCAAATCTGTGGAATGCTTAAATCCATTAATCTCGCTATCAGATTGCAGCCTTGCCAATGGATCGTGTACACCACAAGGTAGCGTTTCGTTACAGGTACGACACAACACTGAAAGTGTAAGGAATACGTACAGAGACATGTTCGATAGTATGCCGAATAAAGTGTGGTGCGGAATTTAAGTCAGTGTTTTATATCACTCCTAGTGCAGTTTTTGTCACTGACTGCCTTAAAATATTTGTGAAATATTTATAAAAATATCCAGTAGCCACTCACTTATTGTGAGTAATTTAAATACAGCACAGATATACCTTACTATAATTTACAGTTTCATTCATTGTGTACATTTCGTAGATGTTCGCAAATACTTATTATACACTACTGGCCATTAAAATTGCTACACCACGAAGATGACGAGCTACAGACGTGAAATTTAACCGACAGGAAGAAGATGCCGTGATGTGTAAATGATTAGCTTTTCAGAGCATTCACATAAGATTGGCGCCGGTGGCGACACCTACAACGTGCTGACGCGAGGAAAGTTTCCAACCGATTTCTCATACACAAACAGCAGTTGACCGGCGTTGTGATGCCTCGTGTAAGGAGGAGAAATGCGTACCATCACGTTTCCGACTTTGATAAAGGTCGGATTGTAGCTTATCGCCATTGCGGTTTATCGTATCGCGACATTGCTGCTTGCGTTGATTCAGATCCAATTACTGTTAGCAGAATATGGAATCGGTGAGTTCAGGAGGGTAATAGGGAACGCCGTGCTGGATCCCAACGGCCTCGTATCACTAGCAGTCGAGATGACAGGCATCTTATCCAAATGGCAGTAACGAATCGCGCAGCCACGTCTCGATCCCTGAGTCAACAGATGGGGACGTCTGCAAGACAACAACCATCTGCACGAACAGTTCGACGACGTTTGCAGCAGCATGGACTATAAGCTCGAGACCATGGCTGCGGTTACCCTTGACGCTGCATCACGGACAGGAGCGTCTGCGGTGGTGTACTCTACGACGAACCTGGGTGCATGAATAGCTAAACGTGATTTTTTCGGATGAATCCAGGTTCTGTTTACAGCATCATGATGGTCGCATCCTTGTTTGACGACATCGCAGTGAACGCACATCGAAAGCGTGTATTCGTCATCGCCGTACTGGTGTATCACCCGGCGTGATGGTATGGGGTGCCATTGGTTACACCATTGGTTACACGGCTCGGTCACCTCTTGTTCCCATTGACGGCACTTTGAACAGTGGACATTACATTTCAGATGTGTTACGACCCGTGGCTCTACCCTTCATTCGATCGCTGCAAAACCCTACATTTCAGCAGGATAATGCACGACCGCATGTTGAAGGTGCTGTACGGGCCTTTCTGGATACAGAAAATATTCGACTGCTGCCCTGGCCAGCACATTCTCCAGAACTCTCACCAATTGAAAACGTCTGGTCAATGGTGGCCGAGCAACTGGCTCGTCACAATACGCCAGTCACTACTCTTGATGAACTGTGGTACCGTGTTGTAGCTGCATGGGCAGCTGTACCTGTACACGCCATTCAAGCTCTGTTTGACTCAATGCCCAGGCGTTTGAAGGCCGTTATTACGGCCAGAGGTGGTTGTTCTGGGTACTGATTTCTCAGGACCTATGCACCCAAATTTCGTGGAAATGTAATCACATGTCCGATCTAGTATAATATATTTGTCCAATGAATACCTATTTATCATCTGCATTTCTTCTTGGTGTAGCAATTTTAATGGCCAGTAGTGTATAAAGGTGTATTGTAAGTAGCTGTTTGCTGTATTCCTTCAATTAATTGATTCCATAGTCACAGGGCATTAACATGGATGAATTCGTTTATACTGACATCACTCGCCCAACCTGCACTGTTCAGCGACAATGTCATAGATGATTATTTTCACCTTAGGATACAACGTGCAATACAAATCTCTTCCCAAGCTTGCTTTTTGTAATATTTGTCCCTCATACCTCTCACATTGATGATCGCCAATTTGTTCGTAGTGGTCCCCAGGCAAATACTGTCGATATTTGGTGTACCGTAATTCAAACTATATGAAGGAACGGGCTCACGATCATATGAGGTAACAACGAATAGAGGCTTCGATTTCACCACGTGGGGGGCTTAGCTCCGACCCTCCCCCTACTCCACCGCCACATTCCAACCACCATACAGTATTCACGACGCCAAAGATCATATACAGTTTCGTAAATCAAACCATTTTTCCGTGGTGTGTGCCTAAAACCTGGCCTAACTCTCATTTCTGTAACAGTTGTTCTTTTTGACGAAGCAACGATAATTAACGACAGCATATAAACTGCCAAGATCCAGACGATCAGAAAGATTTGCTTGAGACAGCGAAAAATTTTTAATGCAACTGAATAGCGTTTCTGAACCATCAATTAAAATCAACGATCTGATGCCGAACAATGCACGAACAGAAATTTTTACTGTTAATATTAAAACAAAAAATTTCTAGGTATCTGTAAGAAACTAACAAACCCTCTATTTAAAACTGTAATGGGTATTAGATAAATGAAGCCAGCGGTGAAAGGTGGAAACTTTATGGCAAGCCAGCAGTTAATACGTCCTTTCGGTGTCTGTTATAGAACGCCTTCAAGTTTGACCTATCTGTGGCTAAGCATGGCCGATCAGTTTAGCCTTTAGCTCCTCAGTATCTTTGCCTTTAGCACTTACATTCTAGCTTCTCGAGATTTTCCACCGTATGATTTATTCCGGAAAATAACACGTGCAGTCGTCAGAAATAACTTAGGAATGTCAATGATTAATGAAAACCACCTCATCTATACTATTAAACTTTTACTCTTCCACGGCCGGCTTCGTTCTTTGGACATCTTCAGGTCGCCGAGTTGTGCTAAAGTCATGACAAGATAGTTTGGCTGTCATATGTAGCGTTAAAGAACAAATCCTAAAACACTGATCATAAACATTTTGGAGACAGCTTGGCGAAAGTAGGGCGAGCAGATACTGCGTACAGAGGTTACTAAATAAAAAAGGTAAATGTTTACATATTTCCACACCACTGCGTGATGGTGACCTATGGGTTTGCTACATTCCTTCCCGAGAACCGGGAACGTTGAAAGCTATTTCACCAAATGTCTGTCAAGCACAACAATGAGAAAACGGTATTACACCTAGCCAGCGTTGACAGCTTGACGGATTTGACGCCATATTTGACGGAATTTCAGGAATTTTATATTGTGTGACGAGTAAAGTTTAGTTTTGACAGTTGACTGATTTTTTGATGGATATGACTAAAACTGGACTTTTTTGACGAATTTTTCTGGTTTCATTTAATTTCATAAAACTATTACGAATGAAAATCTTTGTGTACCTGCAAGACTGTGCCATGGATGTATTGGATTAATACTCTAAGTTTCACTCAGTGTGTTCCATAAATGGGCTGTATATCTGATTTGTTCATTCAAATTAATTAAATGTTGGATGTAACCGAAAACTGAACTTAAATTAACTCGTAAGATATCCTTCCTATTGAGCAATGTACGTTGTTCTTTTTTGGCTAACAGTATCAAACAGCTATGATGTCTAGCATAATCAGCAAAGTAAACAATGCGGTGGCAAATGGCTGCGTACTGAGCAGACCAATAATCCAGCACTTCAACTGAAGAAGAGGCAGAGGACGATGTGGATGAACTGTTATTATTTTAATCAACATAGGTGAGTAAATGTCTTTAAATTTGTGCATCTTCACATTATCTTGGCGCAGTGACTGCTTTATCAAATTTCGGGCGTGCTGCGCGTAATTTAGGCTTCTGTCTGTCTGTCGGCTCATTCTGAGGATGATTGGACTTTATACAGCCGAAATATGAGAAGTAGAAGCTGAATGTGTGCCACTGCAAAACCGAAATTTAATGGAGAGTATTTAAATTTGCTTGTTACTCTTCCATTAAAATGTAGTGTAGTTATATAACAATACATATTCTATATTTTGGCCGAATTCGACGGATTTTTAAACGTTTGTCCGTCTCGTAAACTAGGCACGAGTATAATGTTTAAAATAAATTTTAATTTAGTCTTTGTATTTGCAATAAAATAACGAGATATCTGATTTTGATGGATTTTAGCAGAGTTTTAAATGAAAAGTTTTTTTAAAATAAGTTTAATTTTTTCTTTATATTTGCAAGAAAATATGGAGATATTTCATTTTGAAGGAGTTTGACTGATTATTGGGTGTTGGTTTAGAGCTGCTAATAATCTCTTTCTGATTATGGGAGAGCGGACTACTGTTCATCACTGTCACGTTACCATTTGTTAATTCAAGCTCTCTGTTTATTATATTGTCCTTGAAGTCCATTTTTTCTTCAACAATTAAGTCTTAACACTTTTATACAGAAGAGCCTCTTGCATAAATACTTCGTTATTTGTATTTTTCATTTGAGTTTTCATTCATCTTCAGCAACTTTATTTCTTTTTCGTCAATAATTTTACGACTACCTCCTCCCAGTTTAGGCCTTGAATGAATGTATTCTATTTTCCTTCATAATCTAATAGTCTTAGCCGTAAGACACATCCAGGAGGTATATTCTTTTCATCATCAATGGTCGTGTTTTATTGTACAGATATGATTACTTCTGACATTATACCTGAAATTAGTCGTCTTGCACATTTCGAATGTATAAGGGTAGTGAGTTGTCTAACGTTTCCTTTAAGAATTTGGTTTTCATTTAAGTTCGCGCAAATTATTGTGGATGCAAGTCTACACGGATGTGTATTCATAGTACCTCTTCTGAACTGCTGTTCCAAAGCAGTGCATCATAATATACGCACTGCTTTCCGGGCGGGAAGGCGTGCCCATCCCCGGCATGAATCCGCCCGGCGGATTAGTGTCAAAGTCCGGTCTGCCGGCCAGCCTGTGGATGGTGTATAAGGCGGTTTTCCATCTGCTTCGGTGAATTCGGGCTGATTTCCCTTATTCCTCCTCAGCTAAACTATGTCGGCGATAGCTGCGCAAACAGTTCCTCCACGTGCGCATACACCATCACTACTCTACCACGCAAACATAGGGGTTACACTCGTCTGATGTGAGACATTCCCGGCGGGTGGGGGGCGGGGGTCCACTGGGTGCCGAACCCCCAAAATAAACCTCGGTTCGGTGTGGGGTGGCAGTGGGATGAGTGGACTGCTGTAGCCTTTGGTGGGGTTGTGAAGCACTGAGGGCTACGGCGGGGACGAAGCCTCGCCGTCGTTTGTAGGTCCCCAGATGGATACAATACAATACAATACAATACTGTTCACATTTACTCCTTGCACGACCACCAGCTGCAACCAGGAACTTCATTCGTGCAGAGGCGGATCAGATCCATGATAAATAAGTTCGCTTGACGTCAGTCCTTGAATTAATATCTTATGTCCACCTTGAAAGTGAGCGACAGTTTAAGACATGAAGGATGGAACTGTGCATGGAAACGAGAGGAAAATCTGAAGAGCTGTTATGAGTTTCTTGTATTTTGTAAAATATTCTTTTGTTAATAAATTAAAAACGTAAATTAAAAACGTCGTATTTATAAAGAAAATGTTCTACGAATATCATTCATGTTGTAGTTCAGTAACCCCATCAAAATCTGTAAAACTATGTAATACTTGCACTGAGGTCCGTTATTTATACACGTGAACATACAATGTTAAAAACCGTTTGTTTCTCTTAAATAATCTTTGAAAGTTAACAAAACAATTTGTTCACTTCGAGCATAATCGTACTTGGGGCATATCACTTAAAACATTTGTGAATCACGTGAAGCACTTGCGGCGTTTGGCATGGGTTTATAATTTGCTTATTTATTGGCCATTTTTAATGATAACTTATTTTATTTCATAAATAAAATGTTTCTCTGTGAAACGTAATCTTTTATTTATCGTATAAACTCAAGACAGCTTTTTATCTTTGCTTTATAGATATAAATTTGTGTTAATGAGAGCCATGGCACTTCTGTTTATGTAACCTAGCTGGTATTCTGGTGATAATGGGGGAAGGTTAAATACGGCACGCGTTCCTATCACATAATTTGTGTATTGAATGAGCAACGTTTTTCTGGCTACAAAGAATAAATGATTTCCGTAAAATGGCGTGGCGCAGCATTCTCTTTTGTGGGTATATGCCTATTTTACTTTGAATGTTGTCGACATTCACCTGAAAAATCAACAGGTCAGTGACGAAAAGTAGTTGCAATGTGCTGTAAGCTGAACCGGGAAATCTACCGCGCTGCTTGCAGAGAATTCTTTGACGATAAAATTGATTGGCTGTGTAGAAACACTGAAAACAAGAGAGGGATGCGTGTTTTGATAGGCATTATTAATTTAGTGGAGCGAAAAACTGAAGTGGACACCAAGATTACATGGAAATGGGAAATGAATATAAGCGATATATGAGACAGGAAACGCCAGGAACTGCAATTAATTTCGGAAGAGGTATTAGAAAGAACAGGAAAGAAAAAACTTGCATATTTGTAAGTCAGTTTAAAAGACGGCATGCTATTGCGAGTTGAGTGTCTTCAGTGTTTATAGAAGTCAGAACTGTGTCACATGAGCACACGGACATGGTAAAGGCATGTACTGAAAACTTCAGAACTTCTGTCTCACTAAAGTAAGAGTGAAACTTTGACAAGAGCAAATATTATTCCAGGCTAAAGACCGCAATATTACCTCTATGCTCAGTAACACTGCCATTTACCGTTGTAAATGGTGTACTTCTTCACCATACAGACAGTATCGAGAATCTGAAGATCAGTTACGGGCAAGAAGCAGAGAGTACGTGAAATGGGATGTGGGTTGCCTCAGGACGGAGTTCTAGAAGAGTGATTTAATAATTCCCGTATCCAAATTCACTCAATCCCTAGTTTACAAACTGAAGCATTTCAGGCCGAAGTAAACATTCCATTCCCCGCTAGCCTTGGACTTTTGGTGTCCCGTGACAAAGACGTAGCAACTAAACAATTGCGTCATGGATCTCACCGAAGTGAAACCACCCCATTCCTTCCTTACGATCTGTACCGTACTCAAAATATCTACATCTACATCAACATCCATACCCCACAAGCCACCTGACGGTGTGTGGCGGAGGGTACTTCGAGTACCTCTATCGGTTCACTCTTCTATTCCAGTCTCGCATTGTTTGTGGAAAGAAAGATTGTCGGTATGCCTCTGTGTGGACTCTAATCTGATTTTATCAAAAAATGGTTTAAATGGCTCTGAGCACTATGGAACTCAACATCTTAGGTCATAAGTCCCCTAGAACTTAGAACTACTTAAACCTAACTAACCTAAGGACATCACACACACCCATGCCCGGGGCAGGATTCGAACCTGCGACCGTAGCAGTCCCGTGGTTCCGGACTGCAGCGCCAGAACCGCAAGACCACCGCGGCCGGTTTGATTTTATCCTCATGGTCTTATCGCGAGATATACGTAGGAGGGAGCAATATACTGCTTGACTCCTCGGTGAAGGTATGTTCTCGAAACTTCAACAAAAGCCCGTACCGAGCTACTGAGCATCTCTCTTGCAGAGTCTTCCACTGGAGTTTATCTATCGTCTCCGTAACGCTTTCGCGATTACTAAATGATCCTGTAACGAAGCGCGTTGCTCTGCGTTGGATCTTCTCTATCTCTTCTATCAACCCTATCTGGTACGGATCCCACACTGCTGAGCAGTATTCAAGCAGTGAGCGAACAAGTGTACTGTAACCTACTTCCTTTGTTTTCGGATTGCATTTCCTTAGGATTCTTCCAAAGAATCTCAGTCTGGCATCTGCTTTACCGACGATTAATTTTGTATGGTCATTCCATTTTGAAGCACTCCTAATGCCTACTCCCAGATAATTTATCGAATTAACTGCTTCCGGTTGCTGACCTGCTAAATTGTAGCTAAATGATAAAGGATCTTTCTTTCTATGTATCCGCAGCACATTACACTTGTCTACATTGAGATTCAATTGCCATTCGATGCACCATGCGTTAATTCGTTGCAGATCCTCCTGCACTTCAGTACAATTTTAATTGCTACAACCTCTCGATATAGCACAGCATCATCCGCAAAAAGCCTCAGTAAATTTCCGATGTTATCAACAAGGTCATATATATATTTTGTGAATAGCAACGGTCCTACGACGCTCCCCTGCGGCACACCTGAAAATACTCTTACTTCGGAAGACTACTCCCATTGAGAATGGCATGCTGCGTACTGTTATCTAGGGACGCTTCAATCCAATCACACAATTGGTCTGATATTCCATATGCTCTTACTTTGTTCATCAAACTACTGTGGGGAACTGTATCAAACGCCTTGCGGAAGTCAAGAAACACGGCATCTAGCTGGGAACCCGTGTCCATGGCCCTCTAAGTCTCGTGGACAAATAGCGCGAGCTGGGTTTCACACGAACGTCTTTTTCGAAACCCATGCAAATTCATACAGAGTAGACTTCTAGTCTCCAGAAAAGTCATTATACTCGAATATAATACGTGTTCCAAAATTCCACAACTGATCGACGTTAGAGATATAGGTCTATAGTTCTGCAGATCTGTTCGACGTCCCTTCTTGAAAACCTGGATGACCTGTGTCCTTTTCCAATCTTTTGGAACGCTACGCTCTTCTAGAGACCTACGGTACATTGCTGCAAGAAGGGGGCAAGTTCCTCCGCCTATTATGTGTAAAACCGAACTGGTATCCCATCATGTCCAGCGGCCTTTCCTCTTTTATGCGAGTTTCATTGTTTTTCTATCCCTCTGTCATCTATTTCGATATCTACCATTTTGTCATGTGTGCGGCAGTCTAGAGAAGGAACTACAGTGCAGTCTTCCTCTGTGAAACAGCTTTGGAAAAAGACACTTAGTATTTCGGCCTTTAGTCTGTCATCCTTTGTTTCAGTACCATTTTGGTCACAGAGTGTCTCGACATTTTGTTTTGGTCCACCTACCGATTTGACATAAGATAAGTCCAAAATTTCATAGGATTTTCTGCCAAGTCAGTACATTTAACTTTAATTTTGAATTCATTGAACGCCCCTCACATGTCCCTCCTCACACTACGTTTCACTTCATGTAATTTTTGTTTGTCTGCAAGACTTTTGCTATGTTTATGTATGCTGTGAAGTTCCCTCTCCTTCCCTAGCAGTTTTCTAACTCTGTTGTTGTACCACGGAGGCTCTTTTCCATCTCTTACGATCTTGCTTGGCAGATACTCAACTAATGCATATTGTACTATGGTTTTGAACTTTGTTCTCTGATCCTCAAGACTATTTGTATTTGAGACAAAACTTTTATGTTGAGCCGTCAAGTACTCTGAAATCTGCTTTTTGTGATTGTATCTGGCGATCCATTTTCAAAAAAATCATATTATCCTGCGAGCTAAGAGTAGGAGAGAAGGATTTAAACTATAAATTCTACATTGCTCCAAAACAGTGTGGATTTTATTTTAATCTGCATGGGACTGAGAAATAACGAAATCGTAAGGCCCTTGAGCTTGTTCTGGCAGTCTTATGAGAGGTCGACTCTTGTGGTAACAATACTCTTTAGAAGAATTCTAAGTGAGCCTTAATTTGTCTAGAAAGCAGGAATGGTTCGTTAAACTGCGGCCAATGGTTTGGATACTACAAATATTTCATTATATGTAACCAATTTCCACAAATTTAGCTTTGAAAATTTTGAAGTATAAGGAAACATTTCCTTAAAAATTTTCATCCGCTATTGCATTCCCTTAGTGCCCGAATTTCGAGAAAAATTGCAACACGTATTTCATTTTTTTAAATTTCTAACGTAGAAGTCAAATACCAGTTGCCATAAACGTATCCTTAAAAATCCTTCAGTGGTTCTTTAGCAGTTATTTGGTTTCAAAGTATCTATCACCTTTTAATTTAACCCCATGGCGGTTACTTTTCCATAAATACTTAAGAACGTCATTTTCGTTTTCTGGCTGAGAAACCAAATACCAGTTTTCGTATTTCTGGCTTCAAAGTTCCCTGAAAAGCGGCATATTTTCAAAAAGTCCTTTATCCCCTGTTTTGGACCACCCCTTCTTAAAAGGTGCGTACAGTATAAGATCCACACTATCTCCAAACTTCAAGTTTCAATCCAAAGCAGTTTTGGCATGGCGACGATCAGCCAATTAGTTTGACCCTATTTCATTCCCTTAGGTGTTCAACTTCCAGAAACAGCAAAAGACGTATTTATTCATCTCTAACTGATAAACCAAACACCAGATTTCTAAGATTTAGTTTTAAAAAAGCTGTCGCAAATATATATTTTCATAAAACGTTTCAGCCCCTATTTCAGCCCGTCATTGGTTGAATTTCTAAAAACAGTGACATCCGTATGTTTATTTGTAACTGAGAAGCCAAATATAAATTTTCATGCATTTGGCTTTAAAAATGCTCTCGTAATGAAGTATTTCCATAACAAGTCTCATTCCCTATTTCACCCCCTTAACTGAGACGTCAAATACCGATGCTCATCGATGTAGCTTTAAAAATACTTCAGTAGTTCTTTGATAATGATATTTTTCAAAGAAAGATTTCATCCATTCCTTAACCCCCATAGGGTTAAATTTACGAAAATGTTGGAATACATTTCCTTGTTACTGACCGAGTAACCAAATACCAATTTTCGTACGTTTAGCTTCAAACTTACCTTTATAGTGATATAAGAAAAAGAAACCTTAATTCCCTATTTCATCTCCTTAAGGGAATTTCGGAAAATCTCTTCTTAAACGACACCTTCAATATAGGATCCACGCGTTATCCAAATTTCAAGTTTCTGTCCTTAGATGTTTCTACGGGCGATGATGATTCACTCAGTCAGGACATTGCATTTTATATATAAAGAGCGAAGATACCATCCAGTGTATGTACATATAATTTTGAGAAAAGTGGCAAGAGAAATTCTGCTGGTATTCGTGAATTTATGTCGTAAATATGGGGTCGACTACGAAGAAAAATTTCAGTAAGTCAATGGTTAAAGAACACGAGGACTACAGTGATTAAAATAAAGTGGGGAGAAACACTGCCAGGAATCAGATCTCAACAACGATCGACTTGGTAACCAGGAAAAGTAACATTTATAAAAGGATTGTCCGAGAAGCGGTTAAGATCTTTATAAACAAAAGTAATTTCAGCAGAGATAATGGCTATAGCATTGTAGTTTTGTATGTTTCCTCCATCACGAACGCAATTACTGTATACGGTGCGCAAAGAATACAACAACCAAGAAGCCATCTTTGTGGCACAAATATAATATTTTTGTAAACATTTCCTCTCTCTCTCTCTCTCTTTCTCTGCCTGTTACCTTTACCTATCGAATGAAATCCCAGCAATAACACCCTCCAAAATTTTTCCTAATAACTTCAGAACAAATTCTGTTTTATAAGGGGTAACTCGTCTTCAATTATGTTCAGCTAAGCGGAGACACAAGAGTATCATTAAGAAGATATCATCAGACGGGTCTAGACATAATAATAAATTTGAAGTGGAACACTGCCTATCATCTTAAAAGACTTTCTTTAATGCCATCCCTCATCTCTCACTAATTTTTCATACGATTTTTATCTCTTTATATTTACCACACCTAAAATTTACGATCCTCTGCCTATTTTAACCTATGACTCCTTCAGTATCTGTACAGCTCGCTACTGAATCAAACTAATTAAAGCTGTCTCACTAATTTGGTTGGGATTTTCTATCCATTCTTCCTTCTTTCTTTACGTTCTTAACTCATGTACGTAATACTTCCAGTGTCTTCTTTTCGATGGCTGCCTATCTTATTATATATTCTAAGTAGTTCACTTCCTCTCCAATAATTTTCATTGCCTGCATTTGCAAATGTATCTTTCTCAGCTTACATGTTTCAAATACCCCTGTTTTCTTTCCAGTACGCTTCATAACTTTCGTCCCATCTATTTTTTTCTTTTTTCTTTTTTGCACACTTTTTGCGAGCGGTGCTATGTTTTCTGCCAGAAAATACATTACACTTACACTTTAATTTCCGTTACGAAAAGCTATTCCACACCAAATAAAAGCTAACGACCCTTTAATCCCATTCTGAAATTCTCAAGGGTATAGAGTCGGTTGCAACTATTCTGCTCCTCTGCCACGATAACACTTGTGATAGACAATGGAACCCTGTTTGTAAAAATCGTGCATCCTTAACCTACTTATTACTTCACGATCGTCAAGGAAACCTTCGAGTGTTTCTTGAGATGCTACAGATCACCTTCATTAATAGAAGACTACATACAAACTGTGAAATACTCGAGGGTACAAAACAGACGGAAATTCAGTGTAACAGGGGGCAGAGAAAGTAAATAAACCCCACATCGACATCAAGAGTGTGTATGAACCAGAGGGTAGCTGACAGTAGTGTTCCGTCTCCGCTATTTTCCATCCCATATGTCCACCAAGTACCTACAGAAGGAGCGAACTACCATACATCTGGAGATGTGTCACTGCTACGGTCGTCACAAGTAGCTTTTAAGCCAGTTTCCCGTGACGATCATGCTTCCAGGAATCCGTTCATAGCTGAGAATAGCCTGTAATTTCATAAGAAAGGGCGTTCTGTCCAAACCAGTATTTATTACGATTTCTGATGAAGGTAACTAAATCGGTTTTACAGCACCTAAATAAGAGGATTTCTCTCTTTTGTAACCGTAGGTGCACCATTATTTGATGGCCCACAACTCAGTATGATGTTCTCCAGTAACGTATGGTCTGCAGTATTTAATGATATCAGATAAATGGACGTTCACATAGTACATGAAATGTTACAACGTTTGTCGTATCTTTGGTCTTTGGTTTTTTGGCTAGCCTTAAGTATCTTGTGACAGTTCCTGGTGTGTCCAGCAGTTCACTCACGCTGCAGTACTTTCATACTGAACGGACAAAAACCATAAGAGTCTGCTGAGGAAGAAGCGGATGACACAAACAGTGAAGATGATAGCGGTGAAGATGCTGAGGAAGAAAAAGAGGAACGTGATAATGTTCAGCAATCTACTGGTACTGATAGTGCTGTAGCTCCAGCCGCTAAAGCGAGAAATGCTAATTACAGTTACAACAAAATGTGTCGGTAACAGAAGCAAATTTTCTGAGCTACATGACGTGAATATATCCGTATTTTGTTGAAATATGATTAATACACCATTAAGGGGGGTAGGACGTCAAACGGGCCGACTTCGCGAAGGAGAGACACCACAGGATATTTTAATTTGCACTGTCTATACTTTTACAAATAAATTCATAAAACTTAGTCAGCATGACCAGGAAGGATTCAGGATTCACATTCATACCCGTGGAAGTTCAAAAACATGAAAAAATAATATTTCTTAAACGTGAAATTTCATAATTTTTTTCACTTACTGTTGGCTGCATTTGTTACTATAGGTACACTTTTTTTCATAAGTAAGAGACATTCTTCGATGAATTTTGCACAGCTTACAAACCATACTTACAGGTGTATGAAACTCTATAATTTATTTAATCTATGGAAAAATGAATAGGCTGTTAAGTTTTAAACTTCGTGTTTAGAGAAAACTCGAATTTTATAGTTAATTATCTCAATTTTTAGCACATTTTTAACAGATATGGGAAATTCTAGAGTTTCATACACCTGTAAGTATGGTTTGTATGCTGTGCAAAATTCATCGAAGAATCTCTCTAAATTATGAAGAAAATTGCACCTACAGCAATAAATGCAGCCAATAGCAAATGAAAAAATGAAGAAATTTCACATGTAAAAAAAAATTGTTTTGTTATGTTTTTGAACGTTCTCTTCTATGAGTGTGAATCCTGTATCCTTCCTGGTCACGCTAACAATGTTTTATGAGTTTATTTGTAAAAGTATAGACAGTGTAAATTAAAATGTCCTCTGGTGCCTCTCCTGCTCCCAGTCGGCCCGTTTCACGTCCTACCCCCCTTAATAAATAGTTTCTGGAAATAGAAAATAGTACCCATCGCTTTCCAAAGGTCCATAACTGGGCGCGTTAATCGCAGTATATAAAGATTAGCACAGAGTAGTAAAAGATCGAGGGGAGTATTAAAAATGTCGAAGCTTTTCTGACTTAAAAACAAGTGTCATGCACGAGAACTTACGCCCAAACTATCTTGTCTCTGCACTCGAATGGGAGTTTCTTATTTAGTTAAAAAAAAAACACTTCAGAATGGCTTAGATTAAAACTGAAGAAGCTATGAAAAATTTCGCGAAGCTGCTTCTAACTGATCGCTGAGAGCTGTTTGACACCCGAGCGCCGAGGATATACTTCCGAGAAGTAAGTCGGTGTCCCCTTGCAAGAAATTACTGCCGCCTTTATGAAGGTAATTTGAAGTGCTGGCTCTGGAGTCGGGTTTTGTGCTGGGGGCTGCGGCGCCGCCTCTGCTCTGGCTGTAACGTGACGACGCCGCACACTGCTCTGCGACCTCGTTACGTCCGCACGTGCCGTTCCGTCTGATATTCCAGACCTCTTACGTCTTCAGGAACGCTATTGTTATACGCGCTCTACTGTAGCTTTGTAGGCGCGGCGCGACCGTTGGTGTATCTTTTCAGTATGCACCCTTTTTCTAGCACAGCTTAGAGATTAAATTCGCGGCTGGGTGTCGTATGTCATATCGGGAAGTTATAAAGCGTTTTTTGTTTCTGAAATTCCATGATCGAGATTAAACGAATATTTTTCCACATTATGCCTTAACCGCACAATCTTCTGTGTTAAAGTATGTAATATCCATTTACAAAAAAAATATTTTATGTATGTGTGTATCAGTATTTGTAGTTGTTGTGGTCTTCAGTCCTGAGATTGGTTTAATGCAGCTCGCCATGCTACTCTACCCTGTGCAAGCTTCTTAAACTCCCAGTACTTACTGCAACCTGCATCCTTCTGAATCTGCTTAGTGTATTCATCTCTTGGTCTCCCTCTACGATTTTTACCCTCCACGCTGCCCTCAAATGCCAAATTTGTCATCCCTTGATGCCTCAGAACATGTCCTACCAACCGATCCCTTCTTCTTGTCAAGTTGTGCCACAAACTCAATTCTATTCAATACCTCCTCATTAGTTATGTGATCTACCCATCTAATCTTCAGTATTCTTCTGTAGCACCACATTTTGAACGCTTCTATTCTCTTCTTGTCCAAACTATTTATCGTCCATGTTTCACTTTCATAGACGGCTACACTCCATACAAATATCTTTAGAAACGACTTCCTGACACTATACTCGATGTAAACAAATTTCTCTTCTTCAGAAACGCTTTCCTTGCCATTGCCAGCCTACATTTTATATCCTCTCTACTTTGACCATCATCAGTTATTTTGCTCCCCAAATAGCAAAACTCCTTTACGACTTTAAGTGTCTCATTTCCTAACCTAATTGCCTCAGCATCACTCGACTTAAATCGACTACATTCCATTACCCTCATTTTGCTTTTGTTGACGTTCATCTTATGTCCTCCTTTCAAGACACTGTCCATTCCGTTCAACTGCTCTTCCAAGTCCTTTGCTGTCTCTGACAGAATTACAATGTCATCGGCGAACCTCAAAGCCTTTATTTCTTCTCCATGGATTTTAATACCTACTCCGAATTTTTCTTTTGTTTCCTTTACTGCTTACTCTATCTACAGATTGAATAACATCGGGGACAGGCTACAACCCTGTCTCACTCCCTTCCCAACCACTGCTTCCCTTTCATGTCCCTCGACTCTTATAACTGCCATCTGGTTTCTGTACAAATTTTAAATAGCCTTTCGCTCCCTGTATTTTACCCCTGCCACCTTTAGAATTTGAAAGAGAGTATTCCAGTCAACATTGTCAAAAGCTTTCTCTAAGTCTACAAATGCTAGAAACGTAGGTTTGCCTTTCCTTAATCTATCTTCTAAGATAAGTCGTAAGGTCAGTATTGCCTCTCGTGTTCCAACATTTCTACGGAATCCAAACTAATCTTCCCCGAGGTCGGCTTCTGCCAGTTTTTCCATTCGTCTGTAAAGAATTCGCTTTAGTGTTTTGCAGCCGTGACTTATTAAACTGATAGTTCGGTAATATTTACATCCGTCGACAGCTGCTTTCTTTGGGATTGGAATTATTATATTCTTCTTGAAGTCCGAGGGTATTTCGCCTGTGTCATACATCTTGCTCACCAGATGGTAGAGTTTTGTCAGGACTGGCTCTCCCAAGGCCGTCAGTAGCTCTAATGGAATGTTGTCTACTCCCGGGGCCTTGTTTCGACTCAGGTCATTCAGTACTCTGTTGAACTCTTCACGCAGTATCGTATGTCTCATTTCATCTTCATCTACATCCTCTTCCATTTCCATAATATTGTCCGCAAGTACATCGCCCTTGTATAGACCCTCTATATACTCCTTCCACCTTTCTGTTTCCCTTCTTTGCTTAGAACTGGGTTTCCATCTGAGCTTTTGATATTCATACAAGTGGTTCTCTTTTCTCCAAAGGTCCCTCTAATTTTCCTGTAGGCAGTATCTGTCTTACCCCTAGTGAGAAATGCCTCTACATCCTTACATTTGTCCTCTAGCCATCTCTGCTTAGCCATTTAGCACTTCCTGTCGATCTCATTTTTGAGACGTTTGTATTCCTTTTTGTCTGCTTCATTTACTACGTTTTTATAATTTCTCCTTTGATCAATTAAGTTCAATATTTCTTTTGTTACCCAAGGATTTCTACTAGCCCTCCTCTTTTTACCTACTTGATCCTCTGGTGCCTTCATTACTTCATCCCTCAGAGCTGCCCGTTCTTCTTCTACTGTATTTCTTTCCCCCATTCCTGTCAACTGTTCCCTTATGCTCTGCCTGAAACTCTGAACAACCTCTGGTTTAGTCAGTTTATCCAGCCTCCATCTCCTTAAATTCCCAGCTTTTGCAGTTTGTTCAGTTTTAATGTACAGTTCATAACCAATAGATTGTGATCAGTTTCCACATCTGCCCCTGGAAATGTCTTACAATTTAAAACCTGTTTGCTAAGTCTTTGTCTTACCTTTATATAATCTATCTGATACCTTTTAGTATCTCCAAGATTCTTCCATGTATACAACCTTCTCTTATGCTTCTTGAACCAAGTGTTGGCTATGATTAAGTTATGCTCTGTGCAAAATTCTACCAGGCGGCTTCCTGTTTCATTTCTTAGCCCCAATCCATATTCACCTAGTATGTTCCCTTCTCTCCCTTTTCCTTCTCTCGACTTCCAGTCACCCATGACTATTAAACTTTCTTCTCCCTTCACTTCATGAATAATTTCTTTTATCTCAACATACATGTTATCAATTTCTTCATCATCTGCAGAGCTAGTTAGCATATGAACTTGTACTACTAAACACATTGTTGTTGTTGTTGTCGTTGTCGTCTTCAGTCCAAAGATTGGTTTAATGCTATTCTATCTTGTGCGAGCTTCTTCATCTCCGACTAACTAGTGCAGCCTTCATCCTTCTGAATCTGCTTAGTGTATTAATCTCTCGGTCTCCCTCTACGATTTTTACCCTCCACACTTCCCTCCAGTACTATATTGGTGATCCCTTGAGGCCCCAGAACGTGTCCTACCAAAGGATCCCTTCTTCTAGTCAAGTTGTGCCACAAATTCCTTTTCTCCCCAGTTCTATTCAGTACCTCCTG
Organism: Schistocerca cancellata; assembly: GCF_023864275.1. Classification (NCBI taxonomy): domain Eukaryota; kingdom Metazoa; phylum Arthropoda; class Insecta; order Orthoptera; family Acrididae; genus Schistocerca; species Schistocerca cancellata. The sequence goes on from NC_064627.1 coordinate 525,338,466, forward strand.
GCTGTTATATTATCGACTAATCTAATCTTCAGCTTTCTTCTGTAGCATCACATTTGAAAAGCTTCTACTCTCTTTTTATCTAAATTGGTTATCGTCGATGTTTCACATCCATACATGACTACACTCCATCACATTTCGGCTTTCCCTTCCTTGATTACCATCTGATTTCTTGATATTCATACATTTGGTTCTCTTTTCTCGAAAGTTCTCTTTAATTTTTATATAGGTGCCATCTATCTTACCCCTAGTGATATATACTCCTACATCCTTACATTTGCCTCTAGCCATTTCAGTTTAACCGTTTCGCACTTCCTGTCGTACTCAGTTTTGAGTCGTTTGTATTCCTTTTCGCATGCTTTATCTACTACATTTTTATGTTTTCTCCTTTCATCAATTAAATTCGCTATCTCTTGTGTTACCAAAGGATTGCTAAAAGCCCTCGTTGTTATATCTACTTGATCCTCTGCTGCGTTCACTATTTCGTCTCTCAAAATGGTTCAAATGGCTCTGAGCACTATGGGACTTAACTTCTGAGGTCATCAGTCCCTTAGAACTTAGAACTACTTAAACCTAACTAACCTAAGGACATCACACACATCCATGCCCGAGGCAGGATTCGAACCTGCGACCGTAGCGGTCGCACGGTTCCAGACTGTAGCGCCTAGAACCGCTCGGCCACTCCGGCCGGCTTCGTCTCTCAAAGCTACCCATTTTTCTCCAACTCTATTTCGTTCCCTGTTCTTGTCACTCGTTCCCTAATGCTTCCTCTGAAACTCTCGACAACCTCTAGTTCTTTCAGTTTCTCCAGGTCCAGTCTCCTTAAACTCCTACGACACCGCACATATCTGCACACAATTCACATGTTTATTTCATTATTCATTGTACTATGATATGTATCTTTCAGTATTTCTAGCAGGCAAGGCTCAACAACTCGATGTATCACTGATCTGCCTCTGGATTAATTTCGTGACTAATTTTCAGCGTTAATTTTTACGTATTGTGCGCGTGAAACCTAGAGTCATTCGCAGGATAACTCCGAGTTTTTCCAAATCTCTCATACAGCATAGAGCGACTATCAAATCGCAATATGTAAACTTCATGTTCGAAAATTCAGTCAGTCCACACCTCTGTTGCGCCGCTCGCTACACCAGTAAGGGTTTACAATATTCATTCCTGTAAAAGTATTTAGAAATATTTGAGTCGGCAGAGGTGGAAGCCAAGTCACAAGTACGTCTAGTCGACGCTACAATTACTTCACGTACTAATTGCTAGGTGTTATCCGAAAAGTAGAAATGTGTAGATGTTATTTACCGCTGCACGAGCTCCACTAGACCCAGGTTGCCTGGAACATAATGCAGCCGCCGCCAGCTTGCCTGCGTCCCGCAGTACAGGTGGCAAGGAGATGTTCCCCTGAAAGACGACGGATTTATGCCCCCGCATCGGCACGATGAAGGAGGTATCGGAATTCATCAAACCATGTGACGCCGTGACACTGCACCAATGTCCAGAGACGACGGTCAAGTGCGCATTTCAGTCGTAGTTGCCGATGTCGGGGCGTTAACATTGGCACACGCTGGGTCGTCGGCTGCGGAGGTCCATCGATAGGAGTGTTCGGTGCACCGTGTGTTCAGACACACTCGTGCTCTGTCCAGCATTAAAGTATGGTGTTAGTTCTGCCACAGATCGCCGCCTGTCCTGTTTTACCAGGCTGCCCGTCCTACGACGTCCGACATCTTTAATAAAAGGGCTGGCCGCCCAACCCCACGACATCTGCACGTGGTTTCACCATGGTTTCACCACGAGTTGAAGAAACTTACCAAAGTACTCCTTGAACTCCCGACACGTCGTGCAGTTTCCAAAACACTTGTGCCGAGTCTCAGGGCCATCACGGTCTGCCTCAGATAGATCGCACGCCTTTCCCACTCTACACCCGGACACCACGCTTCCTGATACTACATGCACCGTGCTTGCGTTTGACTAAAAGTCATTCCTTGCCATGTGACGTTGCTATTGCCTGGACTGGTTTATATCGTTAGTAGGTCGGTGGTCATAATTTTCTGTCTGATCAGTGTATGTGTAATGCTGGTTTTTGAAAACAGAGGCCATTAGCAGAGAAATAGAACGAAATAGTTCCAATCACCTCCGTTCGGCGAAGGGTTTTGTGATGTTTTCCTTCGTTGTCAGATGACTAACGGAAATGGTGAGCCTAGTCATAAAACAATACATTCTGGCAGTATGTAATACGTTTTGTTATACACATATAGTAACGTGTTTTTATTGTTATTAATGTTCTGGTTTTGTCAACTGAATGAGAACGTAGACTTGTCTTTGTAAATGTGTCACGTTTTCTTCCTGTGATAGTGTCAACGTGTATTAACTAACTGGAGGGAATATTAAGAACTCACAGCACTTCGGGTGAATGATTTGTGGAATAAAATTATATGACACTTGATTAGTGTCCAAAATGACACGGGCATTGACATCAAAAGTATCACGTTCTAACAACCTGGTAATTAAAGAAGTCTTTCTGTGGTAGTCTTTTCAGTTCTTAGTGTAGGGAACTACTATTTGGAATAACGATAAAAGGATTGGTTGTTGTCTATCTTCATACATTCATCCCACTGTAATGGCGAGCACATTACCTGAATAATGAGATTCATATCATTATTAACAAAGTGTTAACTACATAACATTGTTGCTAGAAACATTACTACGTTGTTGCAGGATCTACCATCTGACAGTTTATACATTATCCCCATATTGAGAACCTTTCCTTCCTTCTACGTTTCGTCTTTCTCTGTTTCTACTGCTCTTACCTCTGCATAGTACGATACTAAAATAGTTTTATCCATAGTCGTGGCGTAATGAAAACTCACTATCATTATGTTAAAACATCTGTGAACACTATTGGGCGCCGGCCGCGGTGGTCTAGCTGTTCTGGCGCTGCAGTCCGGAACCGCGGGACTGCTACGGTCGCAGGTTCGAATCCTGCCTCGGGCATGGGTGTGTGTGATGTCCTTAGGTTAGTTAGGTTTAAGTAGTTCTAAGTTCTAGGGGACTTATTACCTAAGATCTTGATTCCCATAGTGCTCAGATCCATTTGAGCCACTATTGGGCAGTGCTGGTGTTAAAAAGTGTCTTTGGTCTACATCACCGGAGTTTTGTCGTAGCCAAACTTTATACAAAGTTTGATATACTGTACTAGGAATTACGATAGCTTTTCAGCGTCAGTAAAGTCGCGTACCTTCAGTCAGCGATTATACAGTACGGAACCGTAATGTCTGACACTGTCTGGTCGGTCATACAGATTTTTGGACCACTTCAGCATTGAACATATTTTGTGAAGTCCCTACCGCGCTTAAATTCAGTAGTCTAATTATTACCAAAGTGAAATAATCATTAACTGTTAATATTATACCCTCTTTCGTATTCTTTAAAACTACAACTAATTCTATCATTATTTCGGTAAAATCTTGAGACTTGGTTTATTCAACAAGGATCTCAATGTACGTGTCCAGAATTACTCAGAACGCCTTGTAAAGAACCGTATTTTACAAATTCGTATTGTTTTGACCACGTTATTATTACTTTCTTCACCTAAGTTCTTTAAGAATATCCGCGGTATCTCAGATGGACAAAGAATTTCGTCAGCCCTCGTTAAAAAGACCACGCCAGAGCAAGCATGGAGTAACTTTTCCTGCCAGCAGAATATCCACAGCCAGGACCTTTGGCCGTTGGGCCTTGACTTGTCTTGTTTGATCTCCTAAGCTCATTGCGGTCGCCGTCAGACTACTCCGTGGCCTGAGTAAACTTTGGACGCAGTTGTGGCCAGGCAATAACTCACACTAGACGGCCCAGTATTAAATCACTACGGCAAATTCCTGCGTCGGCACAGCTTACTCGGTGGCCCGCCTGAGGTCTCGCTTAATATTTACTGTCGCCACGAGTCGGAAGACATATAGACGTGGCATCTAAAAACACGCTGTGTAATCAGCTGCTCTGAGTCTCAAGTCTCGACCTGTGTCAGTGGCACAGTGTACTTCCCCTGTGAAGGGGAGAACACTGTCTTTTACTTACTACTGTATCTTTAAAAATAACTACGTAGGTGTCTCTGCTGTAAACTAATACTGTCGCATGCGAACAAATGCAGCTAATCATGATGTAGAGCTCCTACAAAATTTCCTAACAGGCAGACATTTTGGTAGGACTTTCTAACAGTTCATGTTATATTGTTTCGTTTTCAGTTTTAGTACATATTACGATTCTGAGAGCTGTAACCTTTCGAGAACACATTCGGATTAGAAGCTCTTATGTCGTAAAAATATATACTTAGATTCATTTTACGAAATAAATCTGACAGCACCTGCACATCAACAGATTCTGTATTTACTCATTTCATGGCGGTGCATACCTGTTTTACTGCCAGTCTGTCTATAATAACTGTATAAACTATTTTACGTTCAGCTGTCGCGTTAATTCTATAGGGATCTTCGAACTTTAGCGAATAACCAATAAGGTGGTTTTCAGGAAAGCAACTCACTGTCGAATAAGTAACGTTATCAAACTAATATGGGAGTGTCCGCTGCGGCCAGAGTATCCACTGGCGCCAACGGTGACATGTCATTCGCAAAGCCCTATCGAAGAAAACATTTCAGCCTGAAATAGATCATCCAACCTTTCTATCCACTATACAGAAAAAAATGACTGTCGGACAGATGAAAAAAGTCAGCTTTCTAGGAAGTATGCCAATCCAAGTCTGGCAATGCACACGGCGTCTATTCCGTTCGGTAGAGCAACATCAAACTAAACTGAAACAGATCTTCCAACCTTTCTATCCACTATACAGAAAAAAATGGCTGTCGGACAGATGAAAAATGTCAGCTCTCTAGGAAGTATGCCAATCCAAGTCTGGCAATGCACACGGCGTCTATTCCGTTCGGTAGAGCAACATCAAACTAAACTGTTCGGTTCTGGCACATATTTACTATTAATACAACCTTTTAGCGGCACTGACAGTATTGCATGTAAATTTGGCAGTAGCTACGTGGGACAGTCCATTTGGACTGCTTTCCAACACTGCACCGAACAGCAGCGACACATGAACTGCAGGAATCTAGAAGCATCTGGTAGTGACGAAGACAGCCTCATGAATAAGCGCAAAACTCTGATCAGACAAAGGTTGTGGCCCACATTTTAAGCTGGTGGAACTGAGCAACGAAAGAGGCCGTAGGGTGTCTTTTTCGTAATGTTCATCCTCTACATAGAGTGGGTTGCTAGAATAATGACTCAAGTAGAATAACGAACCTTTCAGTTAAACATTAGGCGGAAATATTTAAAGAGGAAGCTGCTACTGTACATCTTGGTCAGAAATGCCAAGCGTAATATATATGAAAATTGTGCGCTTTTTATAAAACTGTAACTATAAATGAAAATACTGAATTTTCTTTTTCTCAGAACTTTCTCGGCGTATAATGTGTGCATCAGATATCGTATCCAGCTACTGAGTAACATTGACTGTTTGTTGGACCTGTGTAGCTCATATGAACGATGTCCTGAAACGAAACTTTAAACTTAGTGAAATGTAGACTTTGAGAGAAAAGAAAGTAATATAATTAAATGGCTAAAAGTAACTACATTTGTACTCAGTGAAAAGTGTGTAACAGAAACTCAATACTGGAGTGCATTTTGAAGCTGAGTGGCGTGAAGTGCAATGTCCGATTTGAAGTATCTAAAAAATCAATTTACTGTTTTACGCGGAAGAAAAATAACTGTTTGAGATTGCCCAAACCGTTCACAGTAATTTAATCTGAATATTTAGTTCAAAACCTAAAAGTTGTTGACGACTTACTGTTAGTTCACAAGAAATAATAGTAACTTACCTCATGTTCAGCATACTTCTTAACACTGGGGCCGCCAAACAAACTGGTATAGGCATGCCTTTTCAGATACAGAGATATACGATCAGGCACAATAAGGTGCTGCGGCCGGCAACGCCTATAAAAGACAACGAGTGTCTGGCGCAGTTGTTAGATCGGTTACTGCCGTTACAATGGCAGGTTATGAAGATTTAAGTGGGTTTGAACGTGGTGTTATAGTCGGCGCACGAACGATGGGACACAGCATCTCCGAGGTAGCGATGAAGTGGGGATTTTCCAGCACGACCACTTTACGAGTGTACCGTGAATGTCAGGAATGTGAATGTCTGCGGCCGGAAAAAGATTGTGCAACAACGGGACCAACGACGACTGAGGAGAAACGTTCAATGTGACAGAGTGCAACCCTTCGGCAGATTGTTGCAGATTTAAATGCTAGGCCATCAACAAGTGTCAGCATGCAAATCATTCAACGAAACATCATCGATATGGGCTTTTCAGCATGCAAACAATTCAAGGAAAAATCACCGATATGGGCTTTCGGAGCCGAAGGTCCACTCGTGTATCAATCATGACTGCATGACACAAAGCTTTACGCCTCGTCTGGGCCCGTCTACGCCGACATTGGGCTGTTGTAGGCTGGAAACATGTTTCCTGGTCGAACTATTGTACTAGCGGATGGATGTGTACGGGTATGGAGACAATCTTATGAATCGATGGACCCAGCATGTCAGTAGGGGACTGTTCAAGCTGGTAGTAGTGTGGGGCGAGTATAGTTGGAGTGATATGGGACCCCTGATACGTCTACATATGGCTCTGACAGGTGACAAGTACGTAAGCATCCTGTCTCATCACCTGCTTCCATTCATGTCCATTGTACATTCCAACGGACTTGGGCAATTCCAACTGCACATTGGACACCCCATACGGCCAGAATTGCAAAAGAGGGGCTCCAGAAACTCTCTTCAGAGTTTAAGCTTTTCGGTTGGATACAAAACTCCCCATATATGAACATTTTGGAGCATCGAAATTCCTGGCAGATTGTGTGCCGGACCGAGACTCGATCTCGGGATCGTTACCTATCCGGGCAAGTGCTCTACCATCTGAGCTACCCAAGCACGATTCACGACCCGTCCTCACAGCTTCAATTCTGCCACTACCTCGTACAAAGTCTTCTGCGTACCTTGCAGAATTGGCACTACTGGAAGAAAGGATATTGGGGAGACGTGGTTTATCCACAGCCAGGGGGATGTTTCTTTGGCTTTTCAGTGTCTGTCTGGTGTACTGACTGTGGTGTCACCGTCAGACACCACACTTGCTAGGTGGTAGCTTTTAAATCGGCCGCGGTCCGCTAGTATACGACGGACCCGCGTGTCGCCACTGTCAGTAATCGCAGACCGAGCGCCACCACACGGCAGGTCTGGTGAGACGTACTAGCACTCGCCCCAGTTGTACAGCCGACGTTGCTAGCCATGGTTCACTGAAAATTACGCTCTCATTTGCCGAGACGATAGTTAACATAGCCTTCAGCTACAGTTGCTACGATCTAGCTAGGCACCGTATTCAATTGCTATAATACTTCTGTATCATCAAGAGCAATGTTCTACAAATGTGGATTAAAGTTAAGTATTCCAGAAGCTACGTACTTTTCTTTATAGCATTTATTACGTATCCTGTTTCAGACCTCACGCCAGACTGCTTGAATTTAACGCGTGCATTTCGGCCTTCTCTAGCTATACAACACTGACATTCTCGGAAGCAAATATAAAACAACAAATGCAGCAGTTACAGAAAAATTATGTACTCACTTCAGAATTTCTTTATGCTTGTCAGAAACAATCCGTGGGTGCATGTGACGTATGGTGCAATGCACATATGAGAAAATATTCAAAGCTTTACTAAAAATGATGGAACAGAATTCTACTTCCAAAAGAAAAAAAACCTTCTCGAAAAATTAAACTCCGATTTTTGACAAAAAGAAACTGTGCCTCATAAGAGATCTAACAAAAACGAAGTGCTCTCATTACGAAAATTACAGACATTTCAACCACTTGCATAATTTGTAATACAATGAGAACAAACGGATCCAATGAACACTAACCACGAATCTTATTTGTTATGCGAGAACAGCGATTTCCTTCAATTAATACTTCAGACAAACAGACATTTGATTCTTGTGCATCCACTGGCCACACCAGAAATTGCATTACCTTCGTGGGTGACGTCCTATCACCCACAGCTGCTCCTTGTTCCTTATGACTCTTAGTAGCATTTCTGCCAGCAAGAAAGACAATTTTCATGTAAGCTCGTTTCTCCACTTGGCTTACATCCATCTTGTACCACGACCAGGCTCATACAGAATGTTACAGGCACCGGTATCGAGCCATCGTTGGAACCTGTCAAATGATTTCGGCACTGTTTGCAGCTGCTTTCGGACATATTTACTGCGTTCACGGTGATGCTGCATGTTCATTCGATGTATCGTAGTTGCCATGAGTTATGGAAAGACGCTTGTACAACTTGAACAAAAAACATCACAACACTTTTTGGGCACGCCTGAAGTTGTTGCTGCCTTGGTCGATGACTTTCCGTCCTTTCTCTCAGCTGCCAGTGTCCTCGCTAACTAAAAATACTAAAATTTCGTTTCATACAGTATATGATCTTACTTTCATTGACAATTGTTACAGTGGAACTGACTCAAATGCCTTTCAGAAATAGAGGAATGCTACCTACCTGATTGTTTTGATTCATGACTTTCATAAGCTTATGCGAAAAAATCAATAGTCGAGTCTCTGATGTCTATTGTTTTCGGATTCCTTGCTGGGTGACATGGGAAACACCATTTTGTTCGAGGTGCATCAACACGTTTGCGTTCGGAATATGTTCAAAGAGTATGCAGAAGATGTAATCTTCTGGATCAGTTCTACTACGCTTCGTACAGACAGGAGTTATCTCTGCTTTTCTCCTCTTACAGAGCATAATTTGTTGCATGTTGTAATCACCAAATATTTGGTGTCAATCGTACGAACGTGGCAGGAAAAGACCCTCTTGCCATCATAATATGTGTTGTTAACAGTTGGCCTCATAACACGCAGCTCTAAACTGATTCGTCGCAGGACCGACTAGGGTTGGACAAAAGCTATGGAAAAATAGATGACAACACAGATTAGCTACGAATTGCAGTGATTTATAAAGTTTTACGATACTTACCTAGACTATGTAGATTGTGCGTATCAATGTTGTCCAGTATTCACTTGCACTGGTATGTCTTTAAACACTTTTAGTGTCGTAATTCCACTGAACTTGTATAACGTCCAGTTCGGCTCTACTTGTCGGCGACTGTAGATGAATTGTGAGACACCCGCTGAAACACTGGTACTCATACTGTCCGGCAGTTGTCTTGACATCCTATCTCTAAGGCCCTCTGTTTGCTTACATTCATCTATGTTGGAAAGATATCCACTTTGGAACACTCTGTGTGACGTAAAGCAGACGCATAATGTAGTCCTCGTCGTCTGCACCCACTCTGATATCTAGGTATGATTATGTTGCTCCTGAGTCGTAGACAGATCATTGTTCCGTGTAGGCTATGTTACGTGTCTTCTTGAGAATTTATCACGATTAACCAATTGTTAACTCAGCTGAAAATTCTGAGTAGACACTGATAAAAATCTGATGATGCCCTATGGCCTTGGCGAATGCGTAGCGGCCGGGTGATGAGGTGGTGTGTGGTTAGAAAAACAGCTGTAAGGTAAAACAATTTCATTCAATTTGTGGTACAACATTCTCAGCGTAGTGCGTGGAGCAGGCCCTACTAACAGATGGAAAAGACATCGGCCTGGCTCTCATATCCTTGCCCAGTGTTGCTGACCCTTTTTTCGCGCATTCTGCGACGAGTACCCAGTTTGCACAGTTGGCAGCATGTGGCAAGTGCCAGAGGTGCATCCGTCTTCAGAATACTCATGGAAATAAGAATTATTTAGAACATTGTCCTTTGGGAAACAAAGCGATCGATAAAATTATACTGGATTTATTTCTGTAAAACAACCTAAATCGTACGTAACATGTATACAGGGTTATTACAGATGATTGAAGCGATTTCACAGTTCTACAATAACTTTATTATTTGAGATATTTTCACAATGCTTTGCACACACATACAAAAACTCAAAAAGTTTTTTTAGGCATTCACAAATATTCGATATGTGCCCCTTTAGTGATTCGGCAGACATCAAGCCGATACTCAAGTTCCTCCCACACTCGGCGCAGCATGTCCCCATCAATGAGTTCGAAAGCATTGTTGATGCGAGCTCGCATTTCTGGCACGTTTCTTGGTGGAGGAGGTTTAAACACTGAATCTTTCACATCACTATGCGTGAAACTTGCTCGCACGCGTTCAACCGTTTCTTCACTCACTGCAGGCCGACTCGTTGATTTCCCCTTACAGAGGCATCCCGAAGCTTTAAACTGCGCATACCATCGCCGAATGGAGTTAGCAGTTGGTGGATCTTTGTTGAACTTCGTCCTGAAGTGTCGTTGCACTGTTATGACTGACTGATGTGAGTGCATTTCAAGCACGACATACGCTTTCTCGGCTCCTGTCGCCATTTTGTCTCACTGCGCTCTTGAGCGCTCTGGCGGCAGAAACCTGAAGTGCGGCTTCAGCCGAAAAAACTTTATGAGTTTTTCTACGTGTCTGTAGTCTGTCGTGACCATATGTCAATGAATGGAGCTACAGTGAATTTATGAAATCGCTTCAATCGTTTGTAATAGCCCTGTACATTTCACGTGGTGATAAGTTTCAGTCTCTTATAAGACTACCAGCAGACTATATATTACTTCTTGGTGCCAACAGGAGCGAGCTGCGTGGCGCAGGCCACCTCTTCAGAACGACTCTTGCTCATGGTCTTATAAGAGATCGAAATCAGTCTCGTGGAGATGTCAGGACCTGGATGAAGAGCACCTCTCTGTAAGCGACTAGGCGGCTATTGGAACGCTTGGCCAGGATTGGAGCACTGGCGGCCGCTCTGTCCTGGGCACGCACCGCTACCTCCCTCAGAAGTTCAGCTGCTGCTGTAGAGCGCCTCGAGGCAGCTCATCCAGCAGGCGGTACCATATCCACAGCACTCGAAGGTGGTCTGGTGGATGTCGTCGCCCGATTCAACATAATGTGGTGGTGAATACATCACGTCTTGCTTGGTGCTGCCTGATTGCCCTTGTCTCTGCTGAAATGAAGGAGTATTTATACTGGCTAATGGCACATTTCTTATGTCAATGCACGGCTGGCTTCCAGTAACCTACGAATCAACACACCGTTGCTAAATGAAGCAGAAACCCGCTGGTCCACTCTTGGTCCATGATTATCATTTCGGGTACACCAAATCTGAAGACCCAGCTGTTGACCGATGCTTGTCTACATCTACATCTACATCTACATGATTACTCTGCAATTCACATTTAAGTGATTGGCGACTCCATGTTATCTTGTACACTACGACCAGATAACAGGTATACTTGAAAAAAGAGACAGCATTGGTCGTATATTTTTTACTATCGCAAAATCGATTTTCTGTCACTGAGTGCATCCTAATTTAACTTATACAATATAGCACTGAAGATGGTCACTCAGTGACAGAAAATCGATTTTGCGATAGTAAAAAATATACGACCAATGCTGTCTCTTTTTTCAAGTATATCACATTTAAGTGCTTGGCAGAGGGTTCATCGAACCACAATCATACTATCTCTCTACCATTCCACTCCCGAACAGCGTACGGGAAAAACGAACACCTAAACCTTTCTGTTCTAGTTCTGATTTCTCTTACTTTATTTTGATGATCATTCCTACCTATGTAGGTTGGGCTCAAAAAAATATTTTCGCATTCGGAAGAGAAATTTGGTGACTGAAACTTCGTAAATAGATCTCGCCGCGACGAAAAACGTCTTTGCTTTAGTGACTTCCATCCCAACTCGCGTATCATATCTGCCACACTCTCTCCCATATTACGTGATAATACAAAACGAGCTGCCCTTTTTTACATCCTTTCGACGTCCTCCGTCAATCCCACCTGGTAAGGATACCACACCGCGCAGCAATATTATCTATGTGGTCTTTCCAACTGAAGTTGTTCGTAATTTTAACACCCTGGTACTTAGTTGAATTGACAGCCTTGAGAATTGTACCATTTATCGAGTAATCGAATTCCAACGGATTTCTTTTGGAACTCATGTGGATCACCTCACACTTTTCGTTATTTAGCGTCAACTGCCACCTGCCACACCATACAGAAATTTTTCTAAATCGCTTTGCAAATGACACTGGTCTTCGGATGACCTTACTAGACGGTAAATTACTGCGAACAACCTAAGAGAACTGCTCAGTTTGTCACCCAGGTCATTTATAAAGGGTGTTACAAAAAGGTACGGCCAAACTTTCAGGAAACATTCCTCACACACAAATAAAGAAAAGACGTTATGTGGACATGTGTCCGGAAACGCTTAATTTCCATGTTAGAGCTCATTTTAGTTTCGTCCACCTACGCTCAATGGAGAACGTTATCATGATTTCATACGGGATACTCTACTTGTGCTCCTAGAACATGTGCCTTTACAAGTACGACACAACATGTGGTTCATGCACGATGGAGCTCTTGCACATCTCAGTCGAAGTGTTCGTACGCTTCTCAACAACAGATCCGGTGACCGATGGATTGGTAGAGGCGGACCAATTCCATGGCCTCCACGCTCTCCTGACCTCAACCCTCTTGACTTTCATTTATGGGGGCATTTGAAAGCTCTTGTCTACGCAACCCCGGTACCAAATGTAGAGACTCTTCGTGCTCGTATTGTGGACGGCTGTGATACAATACGCCATTCTCCAGGGCTGCATCAGCACATCAGGGATTCCATGTGACGGTGGGTGAATGCATGTATCCTCGCTAACGGAGGACATTTTGAACATTTCCTGTAAAAAAGTGTTTGAAGTCACGATGGTACGTTCTGTTGCTGTGTGTTTCCATTCCATGATTAATGTGATTTGAAGTAATAAAATGAGCTCTAACATGGAAAGTAACCGTTTCCGGACACATGTCCGCATAACATATTTTCTTTCTTTGTGTGTGAGGAATGTTTCCTGAAAGTTTGGCCGTACCTTTTTGTAACACCCTGCATAGATCAGGAACAGCAGAGGTCCCAGGACGCTTCCCTGGGGAACACCTGATATCACTTCAGTTTTACTCGATGATTTGCCGTCTATTACTACGAACTGGCTTGTGCCACTATTGTTGCTTGCTGATTAGGAATAAGGGATGGCGAGGATTTCAACGTAGTGAGAAAAGTGAGTCCAATTAAATGGTCCCCAGAAACACATCCCAGTCTTCTGAAAACGCTAAATGCCACCTTTACAATGGTACCACCTTATGGCTCATACCTGCTCTTTGTGCATATTTTATACAATTTTTATGCATTGATCCGCATATCGTCTTCTCGTCATCTACCAGTAGCATTCTGCCACTCTCTTATTCATTGCTCCACACTCTCTACGTCGAATCAGCAGGTGATGACACAGTTTCCTTAGAATTTCTTCCTTCAACTTAGCTGGTACTACCATGCAGACCACAAACTTGTTGTCTTACACAACAGCATATCACATACAACACAATATGGCTGGGTTGCGTACAGTTTGTAGCCGACATCAGCATGTTTCACTGACATCAACAGCAGCAGCCCATGAGTAGGAAGTCGCTATGGTGCAGCGGTTGAGGTGTGTTCGGGAAAGAGGACGGTGAGGCTGGCCGATCGTGGCTGGGAAAGCATTACTGGAAGGTAAAAGACATTTATTCAACCTCTGCTAGAATGTCTTTAGTGCGAGAACGCTGCATTCGGCCCCCTTGGGAGTGCAGCATGGAGGCCTCACTGACAACTGCAGAGGCCGTCTTCTGGTGATGTGTCTGGCTGTGACGTCTACGCACAGCGTTACTGACACTTGTTTCACCCGTTCAGCTATCTGTGGACAATGTGGCGGCAAGTGGCAAATGCCAGGGCGCGTCCATCTACAGAATTCTCGCCGAGATATCAGAAATAGAGCTCTCCCCTGCGGGAGACGAAGGGGAGTACTGGAACAGCAGCCCATGTGGCGGAGTGCAGAGAAGTGCACAGACCTGCTGCTGTTAAGGGCTTAGGAGCTGTTCATTGGCATCAAGCACTCGGAGCTGGTCTGGCGGAGGTGGTGGCCCCGTCAGGCATTAGCTACATTTACGAACTTGCAGCATGCTGTAGGTGAAAAATAGGTCCACAACTTGTTTTAAAATTGAAATACATGTTTTTAGCTCCCGCATACGTTGCACCGAGAAGTAAAACTTTTTCTTTATTTCTTGATGGTGACTTGTTTCGGAGGCTCATTTTCAAACCATCCGCATCGAAATTTTGACAACACAGACACTAGCCTATATACAAAGACTGCTCCTGCAGTGATGAGTTCTCTAACGTCCGACCTATGTGGTCTAATTACTGTTGATGAATCGGCCATAGCGCCGCTTTGATAATAAATGTAGTGGCAGTTTTTGTACAAAGTCTGTCGCCTGTATTGTCACACGATAAGAGTTGTTTGAAAATGGTTACAGTTGTCTGAAACTAGTCACTATGACGAAAAGGAGGATACTTCTCAATGCAGCTTAAAATGAAACTACAAACATTTATTTCATCAGCTGCATGTTGACCCATATCTTGGTGGCGACTGGCGTGAGCCTCGTCGTGGTTGGTGCTTCCACACTGCGTACATCTCTCCTAAAATCAACAAGTGTTTATACTGGTTAATGAGACGTTTGTTAGGCTGATACGTGACTTTCAACCACGTACAAATCAGTATCCCTGTTGCTGAATGTCGCATAAAACCTCTGCCCCAACCTGCAATTGAGCTGCACTTCTGCTTCGTCCCAAGGACTGAGAGGAGTGGTTCCGCCCGCCTTGTGGTAGGTAAACAAGTCTGTTGATGTAATCGGCATATTATTGCCTCGCAGCCGTCTGAGGTTCGAGTCGTCTCTAGTGTGTGTGTGTGTGTGTGTGTGTGTGTGTGTGTGTGTGTGTGTGTGTGTCTGTATGTGTCTGTGTGTGTGTGTGTTGTTCTTGGGGTAACTTAGTTTAAGTTAGATTAAGTAGTGTGTAAGCCTAGAGACCGATGAGATCAGCAGTTTGGTCCCATAGGAACTTACCACAAGTTCTTTCCATACCATCGCCTCAGCGCCCCACGGCTACCCGTGGTCTTCAACACAGCCGTAGCAGAGTCTCTATGTCCACGGTATTGCAGAAATGTAGCTACAGAACTACGAATATTAACGATTAAAGCTTTTTATCAAAACAGCTACGATAAAATCATTCTTCAATATAGTGGCGCAAAACGTAAGGCGGGAGAGGACATTTTCATATCCGTTTCTACACTCCTGGAAATGGAAAAAAGAACACATTGACACCGGTGTGTCAGACCCACCATACTTGCTCCAGACACTGCGAGAGGGCTGTACAAGCAATGATCACACGCAAGGCACAGCGGACACACCAGGAACCGCGGTGTTGGCCGTCGAATGGCGCTAGCTGCGCAGCATTTGTGCACCGCCGCCGTCAGTGTCAGCCAGTTTGCCGTGGCATACGGAGCTCCATCGCAGTCTTTAACACTGGTAGCATGCCGCGACAGCGTGGACGTGAACCGTACGTGCAGTTGACGGACTTTGAGCGAGGGCATATAGTGGGCATGCGGGAGGCCGGGTGGACGTACCGCCGAATTGCTCAACACGTGGGGCGTGACGTCTCCACAGTACATCGATGTTGTCGACAGTGGTCGGCGGAAGGTGCACGTGCCCGTCGACCTGGGACCGGACCGCAGCGACGCACGGAACACGCCAAGACCGTAGGATCCTACGCAGTGCCGTAGGGGACCGCACCGCCACTTCCCAGCAAATTAGGGACACTGTTGCTCCTGGGGTATCGGCGAGGACCATTTGCAACCGTCTCCATGAAGCTGGGCTACGGTCCCGCACACCGTTAGGCCGTCTTCCGCTCACGCCCCAACATCGTGCAGCCCGCCTCCAGTGGTGTCGCGACAGGCGTGAATGGAGGGACGAATGGAGACGTGTCGCCTTCAGCGATGAGAGTCGCTTCTGCCTTGGTGCCAATGATGGTCGTATGCGTGTTTGGCGCCGTGCAGGTGAGCGCCACAATCAGGACTGCATACGACCGAGGCACACAGGGCCAACACCCGGCATCATGGTGTGGGGAGCGATCTCCTACACTGGCCGTACACCACTGGTGATCGTCGAGGGGACACTGAATAGTGCACGGTACATCCAAACCGTCATCGAACCCATCGTTCTACCATTCCTAGACCGGCAAGGGAACTTGCTGTTCCAACAGGACAATGCACGTCCGCATGTATCCCGTGCCACCCAACGTGCTCTAGAAGGTGTAAGTCAACTACCCTGGCCAGCAAGATCTCCGGATCTGTCCCCCATTGAGCATGTTTCGGACTGGATGAAGCGTCGTCTCACGCGGTCTGCACGTCCAGCAAGAACGCTGGTCCAACTGAGGCGCCAGGTGGAAATGGCATGGCAAGCCGTTCCACAGGACTACATCCAGCATCTCTACGATCGTCTCCATGGGAGAAGAGCAGCCTGCATTGCTGCAAAAGGTGGATATACTCTGTACTAGTGCCGACATTGTGCATGCTCTGTTGCCTGTGTCTATGTGCCTGTGGTTCTGTCAGTGTGATCATGTGATGTATCTGACCCCAAGAATGTGTCCATAAATTTTCCCCTTCCTGGGACAATGAATTCACGGTGTTCTTATTTCAATTTCCAGGAGTGTATAAGAAAAGTTCAAAACGGTGTTTAACATTCTTTTCATTTGGTATCCTAAGTTTCACTTCCTATGTCTTCGATGTGTGTTCTTTAACTGTGATTTCACTAATTATGATTCTTGTTATAGATCTCAGGGCTATCATCTATATTCGGAACAGGACACTTCATGTACGCGATAGGTCTTAAATATACCAATATGTGTAAACATTAAGGCAAAGGAAACGACGCATGGCAAAGGAAATATTCGAATGGGATAAAAATCTGTGGATGTGATGTATATGTACGGACAAACAAATAATTACAGTTTCAGAAAAAAATGGATGTTTTATTCAAGAGAAGGAGCTTCACAAATTTAACATATGAATAACACGTTGATACACCACTGGTCATTACGGAAGAAATTATTCGCCTTCGTATTGATTGATAGTGATGTTGGACGTCCTCTTAAGGGATATCGTGCCAATTTCAGTCCAAATGGTGTGCTGGATCGTCAAAATCCGAACTGGCTGGAGGGCCCCGCCCATAATACTCCAGACGTCCCCATTCGGGGGGAGTTACTGTAAACTTGTTGGCGAAGGTAGGTTTTGGCAAGAACGAAGACAGGCAGTAGAAACTCTCACCTTGTGCTTTAATGTAAATCCAGAATGCCTTGCCATGAAGAGAATAAAACGGGGCGTAGAATATCGTCGATGTAGCGCTGTGCTGCAGTGGTGCCGCGGATGAGAACCAAAGGGGTCCTACTATGAAAATAAGTGGCACCTAAACCGTAACTCCTGGTTGTCGGGCCGTATAGTGGGTGACAGTAAGGTTGGTATCCGACAGATCTCTGCGGCATTTACAGTCTTCGCTGATCATCAGGGCTCAGTACGAAGCGGAACTCACTTTCGTCAATGAGATTACAGGCGGAACACTTGTCTGATGTCGTTCAGGATAGTGGTGGGATACCAAACTGACCGTCGCCCGCCATACGGTCCGTAAAACAGGACTGATGTCTTAGGAGGCACTTCTATTCATATTAGGATCACTTTGGTTGTCATCCGTGGCATCCTTAACGCACAGCGGTACGTCGACGATATTCTACGCCCCGTTTTCTTGCCCTTCATGGCTTCACAAGTTATGCTGATTCTCTACAAGTCTCCTAATATTTTGTGATCTTTTTATTTAATGGCCTAATCTATGGGTAGAGAGCAGAGTACACACAAGACAAAACAGACATATGCATAACGTAGATAGACAAAGATTATATGAGTATAAAATTCACTTTGCTAACGCAAAAGCAAAAACAGATAAATTTTCTTCACATTACAACGAGAATTGAAGCTTAAGGAGAACGTAATGGTTCCACCTCCACTGCTGGTGACATGTACTTATTTCCTTCAGTTTCGAAAGACTGCTAAATTTCAGCTTTACAGGCCATTCTTAAGTGCTGTAGCCGCCAATATGGTGTAATACATCGGACTACTTACACGGGAACCTCCCCATCGCACACCCCTCAGATTTAGTTATAAGTTGGCGCAGTGGATAGGCCTTGAAAAACTGAACACAGATCAATCGAGAAAACAGGAAGAAGTTGTGTGGAACTGTGAAAAAAATAAGCAAAATATACAAACTGAGTACTCCATGCGCAAGATAGGCAACATCATGAACAGTCTTAGCTCAGGAGCCCCGTGGTCCCGGGGTTAGCGTTAGCAGCTGCGGAACGAAAGGTCAGTGGTTCCAGTCTTCTCTCGAGTGAAAAGCAATATTTTTTATTTTCAGTTTACGTGTCAAACTCTTATGTTTTCATCACTTTTTAAGGAGTGATTATCACATCCGCAAGAAAACCTAAATCGGGGAACGTAAAAGAATCTTTTTACCCATTCGCCAAGTGTACAAGTTAGGTGGGTCAACAACATATTCCTGTCATGTGCCGCACATGCCGAAACCACTGTCATATAGAATATAGCAGATGTGTTTTCCTGTGGAGGAATCGGTTGACCTATGACCTTGCGATCAAATGTTTTCGGTTCCCATTGGAGAGGCACGTCCTTTTGTCTACTAATCGCACGGTTTTGTGGTGCGGTTGCAATACACAGACACTAAACTTATTACAGTTAACAGAGACGTCAATGAACGAACGACAGATCATAACTTTGCTACAATAAAGAAAGTAAACTTGTCACTCGAGGGAAGCTTTGAACCAAGGACCTCTCGTTCCGTAGTTGCTCACTTTAACCACGGGACCACGGCGCTCCTGAGCTCGCATTATCCTAGATGTTGCCTATCTTGCGCATGGAGTATTCAGTTTGTATATTTTGCTTATTTTTTTCATAGTTCCACACAACTTCTTCCTGTTTTCTCGATTGATCTGTGTTCAGTTTTTCAAGGCCTATCCACTGTGCCAACCTATAACTAAATCTGAGGGGGGTGCGATGGGGAGGTTCCCTTGCTAGCAACGGACATGGAAGTTGCAGAATGTTGACACCTGTCGCACAAAATAATGACTTGCTAAGCCGAAATTGTCCAGTAGTGCGAAACGCAGAAAATTAAATGCTTAAGCAACAGCCGTGATGGAGATATTGCAATATTCTTCAGAAAATATACGGCTGTGTCACCCCATATGTAAAAAATGACAGAAATGAAGTTGATAACTCACGTTTAACATAGAGTGAAACCTCTTTAAGCCTACCACTTGAACTTATGTGAGAAAGTGGTCGCCTGCAAAACTGGCCTTGTTACAGGGTGATCAAGGTAAAATGTGGTGCTGAACAAAATCATTTAAACATAATTAATGACAACAACAGTTACAATGAAAAAGAAGCTCGTAAAATGTCTTAATAACCGTAATAATAATAGAGTATGCGCGTAATTGTTTACTTAGTAAATTACATGGAAATTGGCATTTGCACACATTTTCATACTTTCGTTTACTATCACATTGTCATATTCCTGTTTCACCTCAGATAGTAACTTAATCAGTCTCAGGTGGGAATGCTGAGAAGCGAGAGGCCCGTGGTTAACAATACTATGTAACGCATCGCCTTAATGACATTGCCTCTAATTGCGTCATATTCATTATCACTGTTTTGGTTGAGGATCTGGTTTCATACTTCTTAATTATCACCACTACTGAAGCATTCATTCTTCGTTTACTGTAAGAATGTCCAATTCAGTATTGGCAGCATCGAATAAGTGACTGAGAATGTTTTTTGATTCCTCGCCAACTTCTTCTTCTCCAGTGTCGCCATTTGAGGAAACTGGAGACCATTATTGATAAAGCAGTTTCTAATTGTTTCGTCTTTCACTTCATTCCACGCACTTTTGAACCAGCTGGTGCCCTCACCTACGGTCACAGACTACTTGGGAACGCAGAAGCTTATTTATCTATCTTAATTTAAAAGACAGGAATACTCCTTGTCAAGAGGCTGACCACACGATGTCTCCGCAAGAAGAAATAATTGTTTCCACATATGATAAATTTCTGCTGCAACGACAGGGTATATTATCTGGGATAAGTAAGATTTTAGGTTTCTGAATGCTCAGTTTTGAATTTAAATTATTCAGCCAACAACGAAAGATATCACACGTCATCCATTCATTTTTATTAGCATCCCAAAGACATCAAGCAAGTAAACGTCATTGTTCTTGAAGCACCGTGGACGATTTGCTGTATGTACCACTAGTGGTTCTTTTTTCTTTCACAGCAGAGGTTAGCACAAAGACCAATCATTGATCTATGTTTCGCCATTTTCCCGCATTTGCACTGATCACCCTTCACAGATAATGTATTGGCTGAAACAGCTTCAATAAATATGCTAGTTTCATCCATGCTGTAAATGTCACTATCACAGTAGCCTCTTGTAGTTACGTACGTCTCAACTTCCAGTCAGATACATCTTCATTAACTTCTGTTTCCTCTAGAGACTTCTCGAAAAACAATACTGAGCTGAACACGAAATCGGTCCAGCCATCCGTTGTTTGAAGATGAAATTATGAATTCCAAGATCAGAAGCCAATTTAAATACTTTTTCTTGTTGCATCGGTCCACTAATAGGCAATCCTTTGGCACGTGCTGTAGTAAACCACATTAAAACAGTATTGGTAACGCCTTCAAATGGTTTCCACAGTCAGTTTTTTCAAATTTGGTTGGCGTTTCCTTCCTATTCCGTAACAAATCTGTTACGATTTGCAGTTATATTCAGTATTTGACTTTTACCACAGTTAACGTCACTCACCAATTGGCACTGACATTTTCCTTTTCTACCATCTCTAATAACAGAAATTCGGTGTTCTAGTAAAAGATGAACAAGTTTTCTTTTATTTGAAGTACCCAAGACTATTCACTACAGAGGAAAAGTCAGAACAGTTTGCTGTTAGAAGTATAAATGACAATGAATTTTAGAAATTGTTGTGGCGTACTGTTGACGAGAAACCGTACGCTAAAACAGTACTGTAATTTCTTCTCCTATGTTTGTTTGTGGTCGTCTTAAAGAGATGCCACTTTTAATTAAAGGGTAGTATCAAGTTGCATTAGTCTTGTGGAACTTTATTTGAGTTCCTTAAAAATATGGTCGATTAGAGAGGCGGTCAGCTTAACCTGGTCGTCTTCTGGAGAGGTTTCACTGTATGCTGAAACCTCGCAGGCACAGACGCAATATTTTTACATGTACTCATGTTGTTGTTGTAGGTGTCTTTGGTCCAAGGACTGTTTGATGCAGCTCTCCATGCTAATCTATCCTGTGATCATCTTCGAGTAACCACGGCAACCTACTTCCTTCTGAATCTGCTTAGTGTATTCAACTCTTGGTCATTCTCTACTACTTAAATCCAGCCTAGTCGTCGTGTATGGAGTTTCTAGGAAACCTGCTTTCTCGGATCGCTAGAAAACATTCAAACAAATCGTATTAATGAATTTAATTAAAAAAGGAAAATATTACAATACTTAACTTTGTCATCACACAGATGTGTCACAAGCAAAGGGCGACATGCCAAATAAGCAACGTTCTTCAGTATAAACAATCTCAAGTCACTGCTACATCGAAAGTACAAGCAAAGTAACTGGTGTTGACGCTTCTATCCATGTCGCTAGTCTTGAAGCTACTCTTCAACTGGCCGCTACCAGACGGGCGCAGCCTCCTCTTCACGTAGGGACCGCTGCTGTCGCATTGTCGTCCTGGAAAGTGGTCGGTCAGCGTGCGTTTGGCTGACGTCTTCTCACAGCTATCTCTTCTCTATCGTTCCCGACTGGCGTGTCGGAACCAGACATTACGCCGTAATACTACTATTTTTGGTCTCTACGCTTCCCTCCAATGCTAAAATAGTCATCCCTTGATCCATCAGAATTTGTCCTACCGCCCGATCCCTTATTCCAGTAAAGTCGTGCCACAAATTTCACTTTTCCCCTATTCTATTCAGTACCTCCTCATTAGTTGCGTGATCTACATCTAGTCTCCAGCATTCTTCTGTTGCACCACATTTCAAAATCTTCCATTCTCTTCTTGTCTAAACTGTTTATCGTTCATGTTTTACTTTCATACATTTCTACGCTTCATAGAAATACCTTCAGAAAAGACACTAAATCTACACTTGATGTCAAACAATTTCTCTTTTTCAGAAATGCTTTTGTTGCCATCACAAGTCTACATTTTATATCCTCTCTACTTCCAGTATCATCAGATTTTTGCTGCCCGAATAGCAAAACTTATCTACTACATTAAGTGTCTCATTTTTTTAATCTAATTCAGTCAGCATCACCTGATTTAATTCGACTACATTCCATTATCCTCGTTTTGCTTTTGTTGATGTTTTTCTTATATCCTTCTATCCGTTTAACTCTTCTTCCAAGTCCTTTGCTTTCTCTGACAGAACTACAATGTCATCGGCAAACTTTAATATTTTTATTTCTACTCAAAATTTTTCTTATGTTTTCTTTACTGCTTGTTCAACATACAGTTTGAATAACAGCGGGGATGGGCTACAACCCTGCCTCACTCCCTTCTCTGTTGGGCTCCTCGACTCTTATTGCTTCCATTTAGTTTCTGTACAAATTCTAAAAAACCTTTCGCTCCCTGCCACCTTCAGAATTGGAAAGGGAGTATTCCAGTCAGCATTGGCAAAAGCTTTCGCTAGGTCTATACATGTCCTCATCTTTACATCAAAAACCAAACTGCGTAATTAGGAAACCCAAATAATCAAATTGCTACGGGTATAGATATACCGCACCTACAGTGTAGCTTACACAAGAAAACAACACGTATACACATTCTAAGTTCCACACGAAAGCAAGGACTCGGTACACAATGACTTGCTGACAAATTAACGCATGCTTGGACGTCTTCACTATCAGTTAAGGACCACTCAGACAGCAAAGTCCGTTTATTTACTTTGTGCCCTGCGTGTATGGGTGTCTCTGTTGCACAGGCCCTCGGGAACTGTAGTACAGAACGCCAGCACGTATGTGGATCCATTCCCTGTCCTAGTGCAACCACACTCCCTCCACCGGCTGTGAGGCTTTGACATACCTCGAAAATGGGTTGTGATCAATAGGCTCAACTCTGCAGATCCTAATTTGCAAGTAAATGTGTTCCCAAAGTTGGTGTCGAAAAAGAGACGAGCGCACTCGAACGTTCGCTCCAAGGCACAATTACGGCATTATTTGTTCGCCATCGGGAAACAAATTTAAAACTCGTTCCAGCGCGCTCCGTCCGCACTGGCGTCAGCTATTACTGGAATGAAACTAATTTCGGACAATTCTTTTTGTTTTACTTCTTCCGCGAGGAAGACAAACATTCCAAATCCATAAATAATTTGAACTGTGAAGCAAAATGCCCAGAGAAACGTTCACTTTTCAGTTTTAAACACACCGAAGTCATTCCTGCCGTCATTCATTTCCTCATCACCTATGCCCACAGACTTATTCACTCTCATGAACTATAGCACTTACTCCTGTTACGGTAATTATGTAATCAAATTGCTGCTGTGTCTAAAGGATACTACAATTTTTCATGCAATTTGGAAAACCGTTAAGGCTATATCTGTCAATACTTTCTGCAAAATAACCACATTACATGTTTCAGCATCAGTCGCCTACTGTCAGAATTTCTAGGGCAAGGTATAATAACAGCAACATGCAAGATCGATGCAGTTAGTTTCTTCGCGTCTGTCTGTTGTTCACGATGCAACTGTTTTTTACAATAATCGATATGTATACTGATGTACTTCTAGTTACACGAATGATGAACTCTCATTGTAATTATGTTCCTGTACAGACATCTCTACGTTGAGAAATTCTTTAAATATAGTACCGCAAAATATATTATCACACAATAATATTCCAACTGTCGCTGAAGATTCGACACAGCATATCACCCATTTTTATACAGTGACCTTTCCATTTATCATGTTCAAAGTTCACCCTCCATAGACGCAGTCCAAGCTGCTGTGATGTGTAAGACTCCACATCTAACAGACATTAAAATAGTGCCCCTCCTGCAGCTTCCGATCGTAAAATGTGTACCCTAAAGCCTTGTGGCAACGATAAATCAGGTTTCAGACATTTCCTTTTATGTGCACGGTGAATCCCTGTATGTCTATATAACGTGAAGCTGTGTTATTTTCAACAGACGTCACCAACGGTTATTACTCTTTATCAGCTATGAGTTACAACGGTGTAATTATTTGACATTAAAATCACGCTTCGTTTTCATTGAAGTCAGTTTCTATAACTTCAGAATGTTCTTATCTCTTTAAAGGATGAAAAACAACACCAGAAACAAGAAATATTTTTGTCTAAATAAGTTCACAGTAGTAAAACGGTCAAAACTGAGAATAAATAGATGTAATTACTGGAAATTGACTGCCAACTGGGGACGAGTAGTATGATAAAAGGCCAACTAAATAACACCGAAATACCACTGACTCAACGATATTTCTTATCTGTCACTGTCGACAGAAAATAAAGCTAAAAATATGATAATAATATAATAACACGATGTACTGGTACTGATAGATTGCCTAAGCACCCAGCAATAATGAATTCGTACACTCGAAAACCTACGACGTATACAGGAATGACTAACTTCGTGCCACTGGCAGTATCGATAGCTCGGAATGTTACCTCTGCGACTGCTACAGCTTAGTTAAATTAATTGAGTACAACACTAATGCTTCCGTTGAACTTACACGCGGCTAGACTCACACATGCTTATGTCTGTGACAGGCAAAGTAAGACACAAACATTCAAATGCTCACTTAGATGCAATCATGAAAACATAATTCCATGTGTTTCCGTAAATACTTGGCAAGATAAATTGCTTCTCTTCGTTCTACTCAATCATTGTGTGTCGAGATATTTAGTGCGTATTTTACGGTATGGAACTCTCTACAAAACAAAGTGACTTTTTAACATTTTTTGATCGATCTGTACGTTACGTGACAACCCGAATGAGGTTTGGAATACATACCGTCTTTCGCACTGTTAGTTGTGTATTACTATAAGCGAACCCTCTTGAGTAAAGTCTCAGGCGAATAAATTATTGAGAATTATCGAGTTACTGAGCCACTTTCGTGTAAAATCAATAAGTGGAAAGGTATGGCAATATGAAGTATGAAAGGTAATGTCACACTGAAACTCTGTTTTTGCGAAATATGCCTGTCCCCGAAATGGTACAAATGGATGTACCTACTTAACTATGCGTAAATTACTATATCACAAAAAAGCGAAAACTATAGTTCTGTTTGGTACATTACAGTCAATCATGTTGCTTTCATGCTCAGCTTAGATATCTTGACAACAATTTTTAACCGTGAGAGAAGTTAAGTTAAAGTGTAAAATATATTTAACCCAATTATTTTTTGGGTAACTGTCTCTTTTTTACTGTCTAACTTTAGTCAATGTTCAGCAGCAAAATAATTCTTTACAGAGATGTCGAAAACGATGTTGGCACCAAAGATGAATTACTGCAATTTTTCCATGGTTCACCTGGGATTCCGCCACAGTAGCTAACAATCACTGGAGTCATCAAGTACTAGCAGTCTGGCATTCTGCAGAAAGTAGAAGACAGGATGGTTCGCTGCTATCCTGTCAAAGACAGATCTATATGACAAAATTGGAAACACAATTCCCAGGGCCACTTCAATGATCCATAGAACTCCTACTTTCAAAATACCTATTAAATTCTTGAAGAAAGGGTATGGGACTGTGAAGTACCACGTATGAAATATTAACACCGTTTTATGTACACTACAATGAACGCACATACAAATACGAATTTTAGTGCTGTAGTGCCAATTTTATTTCCAACTCTCGCTATTCGGATAACATGCCATTTCGTCTCAAAAATGGTTAAAATGGCTCTGAGCACTGAGACTTAATTTTTGAGGTCATCAGTCCCCTAGACTTAGAACTACTTAAACCTAACTAACCTAAGGACATCACACGCATCCATGCCCGAGGCAGGATTCGAACCTGCGACCGTAGCGTTTCGTCCTCAGATCAAATAATTAAGCCGTGGTAAGTTGTTCACAGTACACAATTCTGATTACCAAACAATCAATTATCGCTTTCCGCAGCACTGCCTGTAGTACTACTGTAGGTCAAAGCCTGTCCTCAGTCAAAATGATAGTGGTGACCATTCAATATGCTATCTCAAAATTCTCGTTTTGTGACAACTACTGGTTCTTCCCCTACATTCAGTGTCTTCATAATCTTCTAACTTTCTGCATCGATCAGCTGTACTGTCTTGTCAACTTGCCTTGTGCACCTTATTTGCTTGTAATCTTTACCTCTAGCGAATCCTCTTAGTGGTCGACAATATCCAAGTCGTATTTCTTCTCGAAAGTTCGTCCCTTACTGGAACAGCGTTGGTATGCTATTTTTCTGTAAATTTCTACGTTCTACTCGTTTCTGCATATTCAGATCGCTTCCTCTGGCTAATTACTGCAATTCTCTCGTCCTTACACAGTATTTTGACTCTCACTACAAAGAAATATGGCAGCTTATCTGTGAAATTACCATTCTTTATCTCACTGAACGATATCCTCGTCCATCCTTCATTATATTACCAATTCCTTTCACTTGTCAGTTCTTCGTTAGCAAAATTTTGCACAGATAAAAGATTTCCCACTGGATCAAAGGGTACTCTTTTCGTAGAAACTGCATAGAATTAAATCTATGAGAAGCATTCCAAAAAGTTTATTGGATACATTAAATTTCACTTATGCTAAATATAAAATTAAGAAAGGAATCAAAAATATATCAACCATCGCTACAACGTTCGTCGTATTTACTCCTGCAGTTCTTACTGAAGTTTGTTGAGAAGAATCTTTGGTTGTCTAACATGGACTTAATGACGACTGCCTTCCGCATTGTTGCCGAGATGTTTTCTATGTTACGGCAGTGTTCTCTTCATCTTTTGATTCCAGTATTCTGAACTGTCACTGGGGAGCCATATTTGGCACTCTGAGGAATACAGTAACTGCCTAATTCCTGCTATACTGCGTTTCTAAAATTAATGGTCACTAATTTAGGCATGGTCATATTCTTACATGCGCAACAAAATGTTTTCACTACGATTCATCTGCATGTTGTTTTAATTCGTGGTTAGCCAGGATCAGTTACTCGAAGGAACAGATTTGTTGTAGTGTGGTGCGATATTTAGGGAATATCGTCTTCCAAACTATGATTTTCAACACCATATTAGCCACCCTGTGCTTGAGGGAGGCGTAGTGGTATTCATTGGTAATATTAATGCTGACTTTTTATAGAAATCTACCACATTTACGAAAACAATAAGTAGCATCGGCGCACTAGTCCCAAATCTACAGATCTAAGAATTAGTGTTTCGCGCGGAAGTCATATGTTCTCTACACCATCT
The DNA here is from genome assembly GCF_023864275.1 of Schistocerca cancellata. Lineage (NCBI taxonomy): Eukaryota > Metazoa > Arthropoda > Insecta > Orthoptera > Acrididae > Schistocerca > Schistocerca cancellata. The sequence continues at coordinate 525,366,039 of NC_064627.1, forward strand.
AACAGCGCCAGCGTTAAGAATACACTCCGCCGTGATGTGTGAGAACATATGATGATGTTTTTAACATAGATTTTTTTTACCGTATTTCAAACAGGACCATGGAGTTCCACAACCACTACTCAACCAAAAAAGTCACACAGGCATATAACATGGAGCAGGCTAAATAAAGTAATTTCTGGCTCTCCATTAAAGAATTGCGATTTATATTGCTGCTTTATCATTGCTCGAAGAAGCAAACGATCTGGATTTGTGGTGAGACAAAGGGAGGCTCCTGTTTTTGTGCAGTCTTTTACTATCCGTCTACGGCTCGGTGGCTCAATGGAACGCCTCTGTAAAAACATTTCTGTACAAGTCGGATACTGGTATAGCCCTAATCCATGAAATTTGTATGTACAGATTTTATGTATCAGGTTACAAAGAGACTTTTAGTATAGTACTAGAAGCGAAATATCGGACTGCAGTCCTTGTAAAGGAAGTCATTGAATGTAGAGATATTGGCCATAATTGTATTAAGTATTTGGCAAAAGGGCGGCCCTGTTTTTTTTTTTTATACTATCCTTCTGTGACTCGGTGGCTCAATGGAACGCCACTGTAAAAGCATGTCGGATGCTGATGTAGACCTATTCCATGAATTTAATACGAACAAATTTTATGTCCCAGGTTACAAAGAGGTTCTAAGTATTACACCAAAAGCGAAATGTGGGACTACAGCCCGTGTAAAGGAAGACTTTGATTTTAGAGATATTTGTCTTTATTGTCTTAATTATTTATGCCCCCTCTGGAATCAACGAAAGAGATTGGGGGGCTAAATTTTTTAAAAGCGTCTTGACGCATTCGGGAGGACGACGGTTCAATCCCGCGTCCGGCCATCCTGATTTAGGTTTTCCGTGATTTCCCTAAATCGCTCCAGGCAAATGCCGGGATGGTTCCTTTCAAAGGGCACGGCCGACTTCCTTCCCCGTCCTTCCCTAATCCCATGAGACCGATGACCTCGCTATCTGGTCTCCTTCCCCAAACCAACCAACCAACCTATACGAACATCAAGGCCAAACTTATAAGTATTAACTGACAATAGCCTAAGAGATTAAAAATTAAACGTCCAGTCAAAACAACCGTGCGGGAAGAGAACGCTGCTCGGTGTCACTTAACTGAACACGAAAAAGCAGAAGAAAATATTTTATTGTTATCTTTTACGTGATAATTATTGATTCGTAGTACACTGTCCATAGACGGCATAATCCGGGTACTAGAAGCGATATGCTAAAAAATACAGGAATAGGAACGCCGTAAATGAAAAGGACAATAGTTGCCTCATGATTGAGATACCGTACAATTAAAGGATTATGTTCCATGCGCCCGCGTTGAATTTCGCGCAATTCCCGCGAGTTTGGAATCCCTCTGGCTGCAAGAGCACATGGAGCGTTACTGTCACCGGTAGAGGGCAGAGCGGAGGAGAAGGTAGTTAAGGGCTGCGGCGACCTGGAGAAACGGAGAGTGTGACACGGTGGTGATGAGCGCATGTGAGCTGATATGTTGTTGTGGCCAAGAGTCTGCCCTGGCCCGTTGGCAAGAGTTGTGCCTCTGCTCACTTTGCGGGGTTGAGTGTTGGTCGCAGCCGTGAATATTGTCCATTAAAAGCTACTTCAGCAGGACGCACAGTATTCGCGGTGTCCTCTGCTACTGAAGTTGCAAGCTGTTTGTGTTCATTGTGATGCTGGGTTGGAGCCCGGTCTGACCTTTGGAAATACAGGAGCCGGTGGTGTCTGTTGGATGATACCCGTGTATTTCCGACTACGAGCAATCTTCGTTACATCCTTCTCTCGGCGCTCTCTAAGAAGCGTTTGTGCGTGGGCGCTGGTCTGCCCCCGGTAGATGAGTGGTCAGCGCGACAGATTGTCAGTCCTAAGGGCCCGGGTTCGATTCCCGGCTGGGGCGGACAATTTTCTCCATTCACGGACTGCGTATTGTGTTGTCCTAATCATCATCATTTTATCCCCATCGAAGCGCAAATAGCCGAAGTGGCATGAAATCGTAAGACTTGCACCCGGCGAACGGTCTACCCGACGGGAGGCATTAGTCACACGAAATTTACCTATTTTAGGGGTCGCTGGATTTTACCAGAAATCACGGTGAACATCCGATTAGGGTCCACGTCACTTGGTGCCGCGTGGTGGCTATTTTGACTCCGTATCCAGGTTGCCCGTTGCTATATATGTCATTTGTGAGGGTTTTGCCTGGTACTACTGACTTCAGCTCTGTCCATGTGTCTAGGCTTGTGGCTGTCACTATTCACAATTGATTTTAGAATCTAAGGGTACAGAATGCAGATGTAATTCTTCTGATTTACGAATTGTACTTTATAGTTACTGAAAATTCTTTAATCTAGATACCTTATTTCTGAGGTATGTCTGTTATGTCTATAATTACCTGTTGGCTAGTATCACGGGCTTGATCTGCTTTCCAAATTGTTTGCATATACAAAAAAAAAGAAAAAAAATTGCCTCAGTAGTCAAGTCAAAGTTTCCTGCATAATTTGAACCACATTTGTCAGTCATTTTGGCTACGTCGAAGGCAATGGTGTTTTGATAATACACTACTGGTCATTAAAATTGCTACACCACAAAGATGACGTGCTACAGATGGTCTGTAGCACATCTTCGTGGTGTAGCAATTTTAATGGCCAGTGGTGTAGATACACAGCAGAATAAAAAATAGCGAAAATTGATACAATTAAGGCAACTATAAAATTCACATTCAGATCGTTTGAAATTTATAACATTTCGTATTTATATATGGGCATAATGCCAATAAAATATCCAAATTAGTTCAGAAGATATTTTCATCTTTAAACGTCTTTGGTTTTTGAAAAATACGACGACGGAGCTCTTCTTTTGTTTGCTGTTTCATCACTCTCCCTAACAAGACCCCAGCAGTAGTCACCCATCATTGAAGGTTTTTAATGGCCTGGGTAAAGGTATTCCATGGTAAGAATGTTTTTGTCTACACACCATGTTATTATAGTTGTCCAATAGATCATTTACAATACTAACATAGTTTTTTTCTGTTGCCCAAAAAACCCTTCACAACTGCTTTAAAAGAAGACCAAGCAGCTAATTGGGTGTCTTTGAGTTTGGTATCAAAGGTTGGATCTTTCAGCAATTTTCTTATTTGTGGTCCAACAAATATACCCTCTTTCAGCTTTGCCTCACTTAATTTGGGAAACTTTTCTTCTGAGTGATTGAACGCCTCACCTTCTTTATCCAGAGCTTCTACAAAGTTCTTGATAAGGCCCAACTTGGTATGAAGGGGAGGCAAAATGATTTTATCGGGCTCAATCAATGGGGTATTGTTCACATTTACGTTTCCAAGAACATATGACTTGCTTACAGGCTATTCCTTGACAGTATAGTGGTTCCTTGTGTCACGGCTGTCCCAAAGGCACAAAAAGCAGCAGTATTTCGTGAATCCAGCCTGTAACAACTTTAAATCACAGCAAAGCTGCATTCATCATCGTTATATTTGATTGCCTCTAGCAGCAAAGCCGTGATTTCAATACTTTCTGATTCACTTGATATAGTGTCTCGTTCCGTGGCTTTCAAGTTCAAGGCAAGAACAGGCAACCCCTCATCATGGGACACAGGCAAATGCACTGAAAATACATTTGGATACTTTATTTTATATCTAGTTTTTCTTGATTGCCCCGAAATATTTGTAAGACAGAAGTAAAAGTTCGAATAATGGCCATTAGACTCACACTATACCATCGGAACAGCGAATGGCATGGCTCGGAGTTTTCCATTCAACGACTCGGTTAAGGTTGCAGTTCAGGTTATGAGGTGCAACATTTTTATCTAGATCACCAACAGGACAATCAAAATACAGTTTACATGTCTTCTTCACCAAATCAGCAATTGGTTTTCTTTGGGCTTTTGGAGTGAATTCCCCACACGTATAAAAGGAGTAGTTGGGGTGGTTTAGACAGCACACGGGTCCGTCTGGAAAGACCCATTATCACACAAAGGCCCAAAAAGGGCTTGAAATCGACGGAACTTTTTTACAGTAGCAGTCGCTACACTCAAGTTGCCTCCTGAAGTTGGTGGATCAGGTCTAACAGTTACACAATGAGGACGGTTCAAATTAATGAAATTCCTCCAGATCGCTGCTAAAACCCACAAATTGAAGACCAACCATACATATAGGCAGAATTGAGTATAAACTGGAGTATATTGGCCAGGAATTGTGGGAACGTAATGGAGAGATGTGAAACAACAGAAAACGTGCATAAAATGGAGTTAACATATCCAAATAAAAAGTGGAAAACAGTCCGAAAAATATTACCAATAACGTAATGTAGTATCTTGAGACACGCAGGCGACATGCTACTGAACTGTTAATAGCTCAGTTAAAAGTAACGAGAAATTGTACTCCATCGGCCTTACTGATACGAACGTGTACATTTGATGGGACGCAACTGACACGTTGCCCACCGTTTTATACGTATAGCGTATGCAGACGTATGCAAGAAAGTCCAAAAGTCGGATAGCATTTACAAACGGAACTGTTAGAAAGGAAATTTTGGGTTGTGGCTGTTTGGAAATTACATAAATTATGTAATTAACAAAAAAAATGACAATGTACGGGAGTATGTAATCAAAAACTTCTGGAAACATATTAACAATACCGTTTCATATACGAGACACTGGATAAGAGATTTATGAGTTAATAAGGAAGCGTCAACTTACAACGCAACTATTTTGTCCGGATCAAAGTGAACTAAGCAGCGATCACTGACAAACGCATCTTTAAATTTTTTATAAGCTTCTTGGCACTCATCTGTCCAAACAAAGGGGACATTCTGGCGTCGCAAGCGATGCAATGAAGCTCCGATTTCCGCAGCATACGGTATGAAACGAGTATAATAGTTTATTTTCCCTAAGGCTGACCGCAGTTACCTGACATTGTGAGAAACTGGCAGATCACGTATGTCAAATAAATGTGACTGAAGAGGATGTACATCTTACCTGTTAATGACATGACCAAGATACTGCAACTGAGGTTTAAAAAACTCACACTTCTCCAGGCTACACCTTAGTCCTGCATCAGATAAAACTCGTAAAAAAGCACGCAAATTTGCCATATATTCTTCAGGTGTACGACCTGCTACGAGAATATCGTCCAAAGAGTTTGAACAGTTGGGTACTTGAGCAGTCAGCTATTCCAAATACCTATGAAAAATCGCGCGTGAGGAAGCAAGCCAAAAGGCAAATGCAAATGTTTAAACAAGCCCAAATGACCGATTACAACACACCCTTTTCGAGATCATTCATCTAGTGTTATTTGAAGATATGCGTCTTGCAAATAAATTTTTGAACAGTAGCGACCAGCGTGTAAACTGTTCGTGAGATCCTCTGGGCGTGGCAATGGATAAGTATCCCAGTTCGTGGCTTGACTGTAGTCTTAAAGTCAACACAGGGGCGAATGCAGCCTGAAGGTTTGGAAAGCAAAGCCAGTGGACTTGCCCATTGACTATCTTGTATTGGCGCAATAACCCCACTATCTAGCAGCTACTTTGTCTCGTAATGCAACGGGAACAGTTCTGGAACGGCAAAATTTCGGCTGAGCATTGTCTTTCATAGTAATATGTCTACAGCAAAATTGTTAGCCTTGCCTAAACCTTCAGAAAAGAGTTCAGGGAATTCTATCAGCAAGCGAGCTACTTTGTTTTCGGCATTGAATGCAGTCACTGACAACACATTTTCCTGAATTTGAAAGTCAAACTAATCAAACGAATCAAGGCCAAATATGTTCTCACAATCAGGTGATTGTAGCACATTGAAAGTCACAGATTGCTTATGCGACCGATGAACGGCAGGTAAAGTACATTTTCTGAAAACAGGAATGTCTTGTCCATTATAAGTCGTCAGGTTCGTGCTAGTTTTTGACAGACGTGAGGAACCTAACAGTTCATATGTGTTATGATTCAGCAATGTAACTGAGGCACTCATGTCCAACTGAAATTTCACACTTTTCCAATAATATGCAAATGAACCAACAGTTTGTTGAACTGGCATAGCACTGAAGAAACTGTCTGCTGGCAAGTTTTGTAATGCCTGCAGTAGGCTTTGAATACAATGCGCCGGCCGCGGTGGTCTAGCGGTTCTGGCGCTGCAGTCCGGAACCGTGGGTCTGCTACGGTCGCAGGTTCGAATCCTGCCTCGGGCATGGGTGTGTGTGATGTCCTTAGGTTAGTTAGGTTTAAGTAGTTCTAAGTTCTAGGGGACTTATGACCTAAGATGTTGAGTCCCATAGTGCTCAGAGCCATTTGAACCATTTGATTTGAATACAATGCATTGTTTAAATGGATCTAGTGACTAGATTTTTGTGAATGGGAAAAATTATTATGGTTGTTCCTTTGTAATTATATGGACAGTACATGACCTTTCTTATCACAAGCATAGCACTGTGCTTGTCGGGGCGGGCACCCTTGGACTTCGTGCCATGAATAGCACCGAGGGCAAGACTTAAGTCCGTTCACCTGTTTTAAGACCTGCTTATGTGGCATGTAGAACTGTTTACGTGTTGTGGCACGTGCAGGCTGTTGCTGCCTCTTGGGCCGGTCGTGAACAAAGACGACTCGACTCGACAAATTGGTGGCTGCTGAAATTTATTAGCCAACATGGCACCTGAATCATACTGATCTACACTACTGGACATTAACATTGCTACATCAAGAAGAAATGCAGATGATAAACGGGTATTCATTGAACAAATGTATTATACTAGAACTGACACGTTATCACACTTTCACGCAATTAGGGTGCATAGATCCTGAGAAATCAGTACCCAGAACAACCACCTCTGGCCGTAATAACGGCCTTGATACGCCTGGGCATTGAGTCTAACAGAGCTTGGATGGGGTGTACAGGTACAGTTGCCCATGCATCTTCAACACGATACCACAGTTCATCGAGAGTAGTGACTGGCGTATTGTGACGAACCAGTTCCTCGCCTACCATTGACCAGAGGTTTTCAATTGGTGAGAAATCTGGTGAATGTGCTGGCCAGGGCAGCAGCCGAATATTTTCTGTATCCAGAAAGGTCCGTACAAGTCCTGCAACAAGCGGTCGTGCATTATCCTGCTGAAATGCAGGGTTTCGCAGGGATCGAATGAAGGGTAGAGCCACGAGGCTTAACATATCTGGAATGTAACGTCCACTGTTCAAAGTGCCGTCAATGCGAACAAGAGGTGACCGAGACGTGTAACCAATGGCACCCAATACCATCACGCCGGGTGATACACCAGTATGGCGATGACGAATACACGCTTCCAATGTGCGCTCACCGCGATGTCGCCAAACACGGATGCGACCATCATGATGCTGTATACATAATCTGGATTCATCCGAAAAAATGACGTTTGCCATTCGTGCACCCACGTTCGTTGTTGAGTACACCATCGCAGGTGCTCCTGTCTGTGATGCAGCGTCAAGGGTAACCGCAGCCGTGGTCTCCGAGCTGATAGTCCATACTGATGCAAACGTCGTTGAGCTGTTCATGCAGATTATTGTTGTCTTGCAAACTGTTGACTCATGGATCGAGACGTGGCTGCCCGATCCATTACAGCCATGCGGATAAGATACTTGTCATCTCGACTGCTAATGATACGAGGCCGTTGGGATCCAGCATGGCATACCGTATTACCCTCCTGAACCCACCGATTCCATATTCCGATAACAGTCATTGGATATCGACCAACGCGAGCACCAATATCGCGATACGATAAACCGCAATCGCGATAGGCTACAATCCGACCTTTATCAAAGTCGGAAACACGAGGCATCACAACAACGTTTCACCAGGCAACACCGGTCAACTGCTGATTCTGTATGAGAAATCGGTGCCGGCCGCGGTGGCCGTGCGGTTCTAGGCGCTCCAGTCCGGAGCTCCGGTCGCAGGTTCGAATCCTGCCTCGGGCATGGATGTGTGTGATGTCCTTAGGTTAGTTAGGTTTAAGTACTTCTAAGTTCTAAGGGACTGATGACCACAACAGTTGAGTCCCATAGTGCTCAGAGCGCAACAGTTGAGTCCCATAGTGCTCAGAGCCATTTGAGAAATCGGTTGGAAACTTTTCTCATGTCAGCACGTTGTAGGTGTCGTCAGCGGCGCCAACCTTGTGTGAATGCTCTGAAAAGCTAATCATTTGCATATCACAGCAACTTCTTCCTGTCGGTTAAATTTCGCGTCTGTAGCACGTCATCTTCGTGGTGTAGCAATTTTAGAAGTCCAGTGGTGTAGTATTTGCGCTATGCGTTGAATTGATGGATCTGACTGTTTCAAACTATGTTCTCTAAGTTGGAAATCTGTTACATTGTACGTAATCGCATCATGCAATATAACATCTGAATATAAAGTACCACAAGCACATTTGAATTTGCATTTCCTCGTTATATGCTGGAAATCTGTGACCCACTCACGGTAAGTTTATCTGACCTTTTCTTGCAACGGAAGAATTAGTACCTAGCTGCCACCTCATTCACTTGTTCGTCATAACAGTAAGCGAATCGACAATCTGATCATAGGAAAGTTCACTTGGTGTTGCGTTAGGGAACAAGTATTGAATAAGGTGAAACACCGCATTTCCTACTACTGACAAAAAGTAATTGAGTCTCACAGTAACTGCTACGTTGTGAGCAGTTACGTGGGCTTCAGACTGTTGCAACCACTTTTGCTACTCCACTTTCTTTTCATTGAACTGCCGAATGGCGAAATGCCAGTCGGAGCTACAGTAGTTGTATTTTGCATTGGCGTGTTGGCTTGATTTCCCAGGAGCTGCTGTACCGTGTTTAGCAGAATAGTGATTTGTTGGGTCTGAAACTGAAACGTGTTAGCTGCATTGCATCTATCGCTTTTGGCTGTGGCGTCAGAACAGGGGATGGGAGAGGTGGGTTGCTCATTGTGGGAGAGGCAGATGCAATAAACAGACAAGGCAAGCAAGAAAAGTAGTTACACAAACAAAGAAAATTTCTGCAACAACCCCCTGAAAACACTGATTAGCAAAAACATTGTAAGAGACACTGTTAATGCAAGCTAACACACCCCTGCAAAGAAAAGACAATGTACGACGGTAAGTCAATTATTACCCGCAATTTAGATATATTTTTGTTTATTTTGGTTCTACTGGCGTTTTACGTTGATGACGCATGCTTTGTGTTTTCTTGTTAGATCTTGCTATTTTCAAGCTGCTAGGTTACTTTCGTTATCGCTGCCATGCTGTTAATAATGGCTGCACTACTGTCTATTTGGACCAAAGAAGAACAACGGTCAGTGATCCGTTTTTTGTGGTCGGAAGGCGTATCAGTGGCCAAAATTCATCGAAGACTTTTGGCACAGTGCGGGAACAGTGTTTTGCCACAACGGAGTGCCTACGAATGGATTTAAAAATTCTAAAATGTTCGCACAAGTGTTACGCACTATGAAGGAGCCGGACGATAGTTTACCGCCCGCTGCATGTCGCAATACTCCTGGAGAGGATGGACAAGCATGCTGTAAGCAGTTTTTTCAGTAGATCTGTTCCATTTTGTAAGAGTTCTACGAGTAGATGGTAGTTTTTGGTTCACTTTCCTCGCAAGTTTTGTATGTGATCGTTCCAATTCAAGTTATTCGTAACAAGTGTTTAGTTCAGTTAACAGTCTTTACATTTTTGTAATTTATAATGTAATCGAAATTTAACAGATTCCTTATAGTACTCATTACTCATGTGAATGACTTCACACTTCGCATAATTTTGAATCAACCGAAAGTTGTCGCACCATACCAATATCTGGTCTAAATCACTTTGTAATTAGTTTGATCACTTTACGAGACGATGAATGACAGCATTACCGAAAAGCAGTCTAAGAGGTCTGTTCAGATTGTAACTTAATCGTTTATATAGATCATTAACATCAGTGGTTCAATAACACTTCTTTCGGGAAGGGCAGATTTCACTTACGCTATACAAAGAATTGTGTCAGGTGGTATACCATCGAGGTATATCAACAATACCTGTCAGCAGCTGAGAGTTTCAGTTAATTATTATTTATTCTAGAGAAGCTGTACGGTCATCTATGGTATCTGTTCTTTCGAGAACAGTTACTATCTTCATATATATTGTTAAAGGCTACCCAGCCATTGACCTTGTCTGTGCGAAGGCGCACAGGTTGCCCGAACTGTTACGGGGAATCGTCACCTTAGTGTGCGAGAGTAATGAGTCGATGGGCAAATATGTATTAGGTAAATTACGTATGTAGATTGTGGACAGCTGGGAATGTAGGTATCAAGGGAAGTGTGCAAGGGGTAAATCCCTGCAGACGTGCTATTCATCTGTTTCCTCAGTGGCTCAGACGGATAGAGCGTCTGCCATGTCTACAGGAGATCCGGGATTCGAGTCCCAGTCGGGGCACACATTTTCAGCTGTCCCCATCGAGATATATCAACAACACCTAACGGCAGCTGAAAATTTCAATTAATTATCACTTATACTAATTTCCACCGTACCCTGCGGCCAACCGTGCAGTTATAACGTCCTAACGCCAACCGTTCATAAGTTATGACAGTTTAAATATCATATAGTTCAATAAATGTGACCCTTTATTTTTGGCGTTTATTTTTGGTACCTGCTAATACCTGCATCGGTCCTGATGGTACCTTTTTGTTATAAATCATTTCTTGCTAAGTAGTCAAGCATGTTCTCGCTACTACTTACGCATCGAGTGGATTCCTTAACGAACTGATCAAAATAATTTTCGGAGAAAGCATTCAGTACGATTTCAGAAACATGCATGCATATACAAAGGAGCTACGCAGGCACGCCGATGCTTGTCTTTCAATTAAAATGTCTCTCCTGGACGAGAACATAGATACTGGATGTACGAGAGCATGTTGTACACATACAGGGTGGTCCATTGATAGTGACCAGGCCTATTATCTCAGGAAATAAGCATCAAACGAAAAAACGACAGAGAACGAAACTCGGCTAGCTTGAAGGGGGAAACCAGATGACGCTATGGTTGACCCGTTAGATGGCGCTGTCGTAGGTCAAACGGATATCAACTGCGTTTTTTTTTTTTCATACGAACCCCCGTTTCTTATTAGATATTCGTGTAGTACGTAAAAAAATATGAATGTTTTAGTTGTACCACTTTCTTCGCTTTGTGATAGATGGCGCTGTAATAGTCACAAACATATGGCTCACAATTTTAGGCGAACAGGTAGGTTTTTTAAATTAAAATACAGAAAGTAGGTACGTTTGAACATTTTATTTCGGTTGTTCCAATGTGATACATGTAACTTTGTGAACTTATCATTTATGAGAACGCGTGCTGTTACAGCGTGATTACCCGTAAATACCACAGTAATGCAATAAATGTTCGTCATTCTATTAGACAAATGCTGGTTGTCCATAATCGCAATTACGAATACATTCCATGTGTTTTTTAACAGCTGTACTCATCACCGGACATGCATGTGTCAGGGAACATGGCATCGTACCTCCGAACAACACAGGCACTGCAGTATCTTATAAAAACGCCACACTGCAGCAGAACACATGTCACCTGCGATGTGTTTAAATCCCTTGCCAAGCCATCAAGGTAGAATCAACCGAGACGGCAAAGAAAAGATAGCTAAGCAAAACTAGCAAAGAGTTTCCACGACCACAGGTATCCATATAAGCCCACATACGGTTCAGTTACATTATAAGTCATTAAACAGGTTAAGCTCTCTTTACTGCAATATTATCATCATGTTGTTGTTGTTGTGGTCTTCAGTCCTGAGACTGGTTTGATGCAGCTCTCCATGCTACTCTATCCTGTGCAAGCTTCTTCATCTCCCAGTATCTACTGCAACCTACATCCTTCTGAATCTGCTTAGTGTATTCATCTCTTGGTCTCCCTCTACGATTTTTACCCTCCACACTGCCCTCCAATGCTAAATTTATGATCCCTTGATGCCTCAAAACATGTCCTACCAACCGATCCCTTCTTCTAGTCAAGTTGTGCCACAAACTTCTCTTCTCCCCAATCCTATTCAATACCTCCTCATTAGTTACGTGATCTACCCACCTTATCTTCAGAATTCTTCTGTAGCACCACATTTCAAAAGCTTCTATTCTCTTCTTGTCCAAACTAGTTATCGTCCATGTTTCACTTCCATACATGGCTACACTCCATACAAATACCTTCAGAAACGACTTCCTGACACTTAAATCTATACTCGATGTTAACAAATTCCTCTTCTTAAGAAACGCTTTCCTTGCCATTGCCAGTCTACATTTTATATCCTCTCTACTTCGACCATCATCGGTTATTTTACTCCCTAAATAGCAAAACTCCTTTACTACTTTAAGTTTCTCATTTCCTAATCTAATTCCCTCAGCATCACCCGACTTAATTTGACTACATTCCATTATCCTCGTTTTACTTTTGTTGATGTTCATCTTATATACTCCTTTCAAGACACTGTCCATTCCGTTCAACTGCTCTTCCAAGTCCTTTGCTGTCTCTGACAGAATTACAATGTCATCGGCGAACCTCAAAGTTTTTACTTCTCCTCCATGAATTTTAATACCTACTCCGAATTTTTCTTTTGTTTCCTTTACTGCTTGCTCAATATACAGATTGAATAACATCGGGGAGAGGCTACAACCCTGTCTCACTCCTTTCCCAACCACTGCTTCCCTTTCATGCCCCTCGACTCTTATAACTGCCATCTGGTTTCTGTACAAACTGTAAATAGCCTTTCGCTCCCTGTATTTTACCCCTGCCACCTTCAGAATTTGAAAGAGAGTGTTCCAGTTAACATTGTCAAAAGCTTTCTCTAAGTCTACAAATGCTAGAAACGTAGGTTTGCCTTTTCTTAATCTTTCTTCTAAGGTAAGTCGTAAGGTCAGTATTGCCTCACGTGTTCCAACATTTCTACGGAATCCAAATTGATCTTCCCCGAGGTCGGCTTCTACCAGTTTTTCCATTCGTCTGTAAAGTATTCGCCTTAGTGTTTTGCAGCTGTGACTTATTAAACTGATAGTTCGGTAATTTTCCATCTGTCAACACCTGCTGTCTTTGGGATTGGAATTATTATATTCTTCTTAAAGTCTGAGGGTATTTCGCCTGTCTCATACATCGTGCTCATCAGATGGTAGAGTTTTGTCATGACTGGCTCTCCCGAGGCCATCAGTAGTTCAAATGGAATGTTGTCTACTCCCGGGGCCTTGTTTCGACTCAGGTCTTTCAGTGCTCTGTCAAACTCTTCGCGCAGTATCTTATCTCCCATTTCGTCTTCATCTACATCCTCTTCCATTTCCATAATATTGTCCTCAAGTACATCGCCCTTGTATAAACCCTCTATATACTCCTTCCACCTTTCTGCCTTCCCTTCTTTGCTTAGAACTGGGTTGCCATCTGAGCTCTTGATATTAATACAAGTGGTTCTCTTCTCTCCAAAGGTCTCTTTAATTTTCCTGTAGGCAGTATCTATCTTACCCCTAGTGAGACAAGCCTCTACATCCCTACATTTGTCCTCTAGCCATCCCTGCTTAGCCATTTTGCACTTCCTGTAGATATCATTTTTGAGACGTTTTTATTCCTTTTTGCCTGCTTCATTTACTGCATTTTTATATTTTCTCCTTTCATCAATTAAATTCAATATTTCTTCTGTTACCCAAGGATTTCTTTTAGCCCTCGTCTTTTTACGTACTTGATCCTCTGCTGCCTTCACTACTTCGTCCCTCAGAGCTACCCATTCTTATTCTACTGTATTTCTTTCCCCCATTCCTGTCAATTGTTCCCTTATGCTCTCCCTGAAACTCTCTACAACCTCTGGTTCTTTCAGTTTATCCAGGTCCCATCTCCTTAAATTCCCACCTTTTTGCAGTTTCTTCAGTTTCAATCAGCAGTTCATAACCAATAGATTGTGGTCAGAATCCACATCTGCCCCAGGAAATGTCTTACAATTTAAAACCTGGTTCCTAAATCTCTGTCTTACCATTATATAATCTATCTGATACCTTTTAGTATCTCCAGGATTCTTCTAGGTATACAACCTTCTTTTATGATTCTTGAACCAAGTGTTGGCTATGATTAAGTTATGCTCTGTGCAAAATTCTACAAGGCGGCTTCCTCTTTCATTCCTTCCCCCCAATCCATATTCACCTACTATGTTTCCTTCTCTCCCTTTTCCTACTGACGAATTCCAGTCACCCATAACTATTAAATTTTCGTCTCCCTTCACTACCTGAATAATTTCTTTTATCTCGTCATACATTTCATCTATTTCTTCATCATCTGCAGAGGTAGTTGGCATATAAACTTGTACTACTGTAGTAGGCATGGGCTTTGTGTCTATCTTGGCCACAATAATGCGTTCACTGTGCTGTTTGTAGTAGCTAACCCGCACTCCTATATTTTTATTCATTATTAAACCTGCTCCTGCATTACCCCTATTTGATTTTGTATTTATAACCCTGTAATCACCTGACCAAAAGTCTTGTTCCTCCTGCCACCGAACTTCACTAATTCCCACTATATCTAACTTTAACCTATCCATTTCCCTTTTTAAATTTTCTAACCTACCTGCCCGATTAAGGGATCTGACATTCCACGCTCCGATCCGTAGAACGCCAGTTTTCTTTCTCCTGATAACAACGTCCTCCTGAGTAGTCCCCGCCCGGAGATCCGAATGGGGGACTATTTTACCTCCGGAATATTTTACCCAAGAGGACGCCATCATCATTTAATCATACAGTAGAGCTGCATGTCCTCGGGAAAAATTACGGCTGTAGTTTCCCCTTGCTTTCAGCCGTTCGCAGTACCAGCACAGCAAGGTCGTTTTGGTTAATGTTACAAGGCCAGATCAGTCAATCATCCAGACTGTTGTCCCTGCAACTACTGAAAAGGCTGCTGCCCCTCTTCAGGAACCACATGTTTGTCTGGCCTCTCAACAGATACCCCTCCGTTGTGGTTGCACCTACGGTACGGCCATCTGTATCGCTGAGGCACGCAAGCCTCCCCACCAACGGCAAGGTCCATGGTTCATGGGGGGATTATCATCATAAAGTCACATAATGTCAATATTTTATTATCTAACAGCATTTTACAGAAACGTGGTAATTTTCCCCATTTTTCCTCACGGATGGGACGAAATGGAGAATAATGTCACACACAAAAATATTACACGTAAATGAGAATCTATCAGCATAGTTATATTTCGCGTTAGAATTATTTTAAATTACTTTGAAACTACAAATTTTTGTACATCGCAGGAAGTGCATGCTTCTATAACCTCGTCCTCACTGTCGACGCCGTACAATAACTGTGAGCACACTTGAGACAGCTTTAGTTTTGAAGGTGTTATGGAGCTTGAAGTACTCATCTTCGTTTTTCCCGATCCAGTTCTAGCTTACAGTTTTTTGCTCCCTTCAGACATTTTCTAAAATTCCTGAACTGATTCAAGGCGACTTTCTGCAGATTTAGGCGCATTGGGGTTGGTTTCCTTCTTCGTTGTTTTTTCCTTTGCGTTTATTAGCTCTATCTTATGCGGAGAAGAAGTCAAAATAACAGTTTTGTCTGTATTTTTGGACACCCATTTGCTGTTCTTTGGCATATTCAGAATCGGTAACATACCCTCACAACTCGAAACCTGGAAAATACATTCTGGAGACATCACTACTCTAGGAGGAGGTATATTCGATTGTGGTGTAGGTGTTACCTGTCATGATGGAGCTTCTAGTCTTGCTGTCCTAGACGACTATGGCGCCTGCTTTTAAGTTTCCTTGAGAGTTAAGCTCATTATCAATGGCTTCTGACGACAGGAAGTCTCCAGTCCGGTAGACACTCCTGTCAATAGGTCGAATTGCAGATTTTAGAAAGGCATTAACAGCGCGTAACATTGTTGAGGAGTGCAAATAGGCCTATGCATTGCCAGACAAGGTCGTAACTCTAAACTAATCACTCTTCCAGGTTTTGAACTCAACCATTTGCAAATTTCATCTTCGCAACATATGCAATGGAGTTTCAAGATGGCTACATCCCATCGATGAAGTCTGTGGGATGTGTGTGGCCAACACATACATATAACCAGATTGTACTTTGCTAAATCGATTGGGTCCCAACCTTTTTGTGTGAGTCTATCATCTGTTCAGAATCGGAAAAAATAAAATGCAAATGCCGTGTGGCTAGTCGGGTAGACTTTTTGCCTGATGCAAGTCTTTCGAATTGACGCCACTTCGGCGACTTGCGCGTCGCTGGGGATGAAATGATGATGATAAGGACAACACCCAGTCCCTGAGTGGAGAATATCTCCGACCCAGCCGGGAATCGAACCCGGGCCGCTAGGTATGACATTCCGTCGCGTTGACCACTCAATTACCGGGGGCGGACATCGGAAGGAATGGAGTTTCTGTATTCACCCCTCTGAACAATTTGAAGTGTTTGAACCGTTCTAAAGAAAGCCCTTTAGTCATTCATCTTGAGCCGTTTTGCGAATCAATAGGTCGTACAACACCCCCTACAGACCTGTCTTTGGAGCACAAACCGACCAGATTGAGAAGTGGCGAGGAGGGAACTTGGTATAGGGAGGCCAACGTGAGCCGGGGGAGGTCGCGTAAGGCGCGCGGTAAGCGTTCGGCGTGCGTCTTGGCCGTACCGCTCCGTCTTGCCGACCCCATGGTTCGTTCCCCGATTTGTCTCCTCAAGACGCTAGGAGTGTTTCCGAGGAGGTCATGGGGAGGCAACTCAAAGGATCAGTATGAGCAAACTCTGAGGGCAGCACGAGGGAGGACGCCGTTTGCTGATCTCCTCGAGCTTCGGACAACACCAAGAGTTTATCTTCAGCTGACAACTCACAATGTTTTCCCAGTGAGCTCTTTTTGGAACACTGATATTTTTCGGGAATAACTTTAACCTCGGAAGGATCGTCTCTAAACGGTGACCACGTCTCAGGTTTTGCTGTTTTTAGTGTCCCTCCTGTTGTGGTATAAAGAAACAAGCACTGTCCAAACAGGCCATGGGAACTCAACGGTACCGACCGGCCACCGCGTCACTCTCAGGCCTTAGGCGTCAGTGGATTCGGTGACGAAGGGGCATATTGTAAGCACACCCTTCTGTTTAGGTAGACACCTCTGTTTTGGTCGTTACTGTGGATTGGTTGGCTCTGAGCACTATGGGACTCAACTTCTGAGGTCATTAGTCCCCTAGAACTTAGAACTACTTAAACCTAACTAACCTAAGGACATCACACACATCCATGCCCAAGGCAGGATTCGAACCTGCGACCGTAGCGGTCTCGCGGTTCCAGACTGCAGCGCCTAGACCCGCACGGCCACTTCGGCCGGCCTGTGGATTAGCAAGGTGAGTGCTCATCCTCCTGATTTGCCGGCCGGTGTGGCCGTGCGGTTAAAGGCGCTTCAGTCTGGAACCGCGTGACCGCTACGGTCGCAGGTTCGAATCCTGCCTCGGGCATGGATGTGAGTGATGTCCTTAGGTTAGTTAAGTTTAATTAGTTCTAAGTTCTAGGCGACTGATGACCTCAGAAGTTAAGTCGCATAGTGCTCAGAGCCTCCTGAATTAGAATTTCGCGTCTTACTCCCGTATACTCTCTCCAAAGTTAAATGTAACATCATGTGTAGTCGTGCACGGCGCTTCTAACCGCCTCTTCGTGGGTAACACTGATGTTGCATTTGACTTAAATCTTCATACGTTATTCAGGTAAAGTTTGTAAACTTTTGTTCGTTTCCTGTTTACTTACATTTTATGCATTATTATTGATGTTTTGTGCTGATACCCAGCCGATACTGACATGTGTCTTGGAACATAAGTCTAGCTCTATTCTGTAATATTTCTCCTGAACCATTAATTACTAACGCCCGTGAATAATAGCTTTCTGGCTCTGCCTGGAGAAAGTTCTCTACTCAAAATTTCGGCAGTATTTACGCACGCGACCTGAGTTCTGTCTCACGTGACGACACTTGATCATGTTTCTGTTCCACGCCAAGGGTGTAGTATTTGAATTTGATTAACGTTAGGCTTTTAACTTATCCCAGTCTACAGGGGCAAGTAAGCGGGGTCCATTCCAACCTGCTAATTTTGTTACCTTGATCTGAAAGGTTTTCTTATTGGAAATTACTCTGAGTACACTGCTGATAATTTATTTACTTTAATTATTTTGTTGGTGGTATTTAATGACCCTACAGTGAGCGAGTAGTTTCTTGCAATCGTTCTACACTGCTGGAAAAGGAAAGTAGTACACCTGAAAGGACGACTTCGATTTTGAATTGATGACGGCTTCTGCCACCTGGTGGACAGTAGATGTACTGATAATTTCTGTCGAAATTTATTTGACTTCCGTATAGCAGTCAAGTCATAGTCGTACTAAATTACAGA
This sequence comes from Schistocerca cancellata, assembly GCF_023864275.1. Lineage (NCBI taxonomy): Eukaryota > Metazoa > Arthropoda > Insecta > Orthoptera > Acrididae > Schistocerca > Schistocerca cancellata. The sequence continues at coordinate 525,384,452 of NC_064627.1, forward strand.
AAGTCTACATGACTAGCTCAGACACCATTATCAAATGTAACAAGCTTCGAATAAGTATGTTATTAATTATAAGAGCCTGAAATACAAGTAACATCTAGATGTAACTTATATTTAAGGTTCATATAATTAATAGAACATGAAATATAAGTAACATATAGATTTTACTTATATTTCAGGATCTCATAATGAATAGCATCCTTATTTGATACTTGTAACGTTTGATAATGGTGCCTGAGCTTCATAGAAACTTCTCATGTAAACTTGCCGTTGCCATTTCTTGTTTAACCCATTAAGAGCGGGTGAGTTAGAGCGTTTTCCTAACGAGACCTTATCGTTTATGTTATATGTCTCATTTCTACCCAATTTACGATCGAATTTGGCCTTCCTCAGTCGAGCAGCAAGCTTTAGTTATTCAAGCACGTCGTCCAACAAACCAAGATCGGTAAAGGTTTAATCCATACATTAGACTTGTGAGCGCTTTATATTATCTCCGATGGAGTATGTCTGGCGAATAAGTGCGGCATGTTATTGTGAATCTCTTCAAAGACCGACTCGTACTCTACACACTTGTATTGTTGCGTTGCAGAGTAAGTTCGAATAAATCTGTTAAAGTCCCTAAATATACGTTCAATTGGCGACGCTTCTGCATGATATCGTGATATCAAGATATACTTAATGTCTAATTTTTAATATACACTCCTCGCAAGCCTTACTGCTACAATATGATGCATTATTTTATAGAATAGCACTCGACTTACCAATCTTAGGTATGTGGTTTCTAATTAGATTATACAACATAGGCTTAGCATTACTAAACCTTATTGGCTACACTTTAACTAAGGTATTTTGAGATCAAGTCTTAAAAAGAAATTACATACTTAAATCTACCTCTAGCATTCGGGAGTGACTTGGCCCACGGAATGGAGAAAGAGGCTGTAAAATAAGTTTTATGTGGATAGACACCCATCTCATAAACACAATCCTTGATAACACCAGGTTTCTGATCGAAGACTTCCAAATATTCCTTTAACAAGCTAGCTAATTCATTCCGTTGTGCTTCACTTCAGTATTCAGATTCGACTGCTTTATTCTGGATAGCGTTTTCAATGTCCGATGAGTTGTCTTTTGGTAAAATACAATATAACAGTAACTAAATAATTAATTTTTATTCTCTGGCAGAATCTGCCGTTCAGTTCTAGTTTCCTCACCAGGTTCAAAACAGTAATTCCTCAGTTATTGTCTATGTTGCATATCCATTTTAAGAGGTTAATTTCTGCATTTTTGTCACTCAGGAAATCCCAAACCTAGATGTACGGATAAGATAAGTGTAGGAGTTAACAAGAAGGTAGTTAATAGTCTTTCCCCTTGTGCAACAATTTCTACCTTCTCCTGAGACTTCACCGGAATGGAATGAGCACTCAACGCACCTGACAGCGTACAGTTTGAAACTGGCAACGCAAACAATATTTGTTACTATTCAGTTGTTTAGACAGACAAACGCTGATCACGCTAATAGTCGTTCCAATATCGAGCAGGATATTTACAGGTTCGTTCTTTATTGAAACTTTGACCATTGCCTGTACCATTTCGATAGGTTTTATTCAACGCTCACTCCGATTTTCTAGTAATTCATCTTTAATTTCTATCCCATCGTTGTATATTAGCACTCGTTTTTTCTAATGATGTTTCGCCATCCTGTTTACGACCTGCCATTTCGGGAAGACATAAATAGGCTGGCTCTAGTTCGTTGATTCAGTTGTCCTCTCATTATTCCCTCCGCAACAACTACCACTGGTACTTCATGGTTCTGAGCCGCCCGTTTGCGGTCTTGAATACACGGCCTATTGTCAGTTTCATTTATCATTTGAGATGTTATGTATGCCCTGACGTCTCTATTATATTTGCAGACGCAGTCCATAGAACGGCCGATTGATTACCCCATTGGACGTGTTTCATGTTGTTATTCTCCGGCGGCAAATTATGATCCTTTTATTTTCGCTTCCGTGTTTAGTTGAATGAACCGCTATTACTGTCGTTCATTCTTTGCCTGTAATGCCTATTATTATTTTTGTACAGAGCTTCATTATTATTATTGCCGTTATCCGGCTGATGATCATTTGAATTGGACCTTCTGTTCCTCAAAGATTATTATTATTATGGCAATTTCGATTATTCATATTACCGTTACTATATTGCGATTTTCCGTTATAGTTTTCATTGCAACACTTACCGTGGTATACATTGTAAGGATTCGTGTTACATGCACTATATACTTGATTTCCGAACTGACGATGGTCCCCTTGGATTACATCTGACAGGAATTGATCTAAGTCATCATCAGGTACATTAATTGGTTTCTATCACAAGTGAATTGGTAATTTCCCTTTCAGAATTCTTAAATCTAAAATCTTCCCTATGGTCGATGTGTTCATCCCAGTATCGGTCTAATTTATGTACTTTAGAACTGTGCCCTTTTTCGAGTTGTAAAATTCTTAACTGTAAATCTCGCTTCTAAGCCTATTTTGTATACTCTTCAACCAGTATTTTGCAATACATACTTTTTCAAACTCACTGCATGACGTACTGCTACTGCTACCTCAGATAACCATAGCGAGTCTTCACTACCAGTTTTCGACACTATAAACTGAATTTTGTTCTACTCATTCCAGGATCTAGGAAACATATTTAAAAACTTTTTATGAACACCATAGAGCAACAGAATTTTTCTCTGTTGAGAACTTATGGAACTGCCTGACGTTAAATACACTATTTGCGACCTTTGCCGACGAAGAGGCTCTAAGTCGGTCAAAATGTCGATTCCCGTAATTTGAATCTTCGCTACTGCTAACCGATTTCTCCCAGCAGTAGTTCCACCTCCTTTTCTTTGTCTCTCTTGATCGGGGAACGTTGATCGGACAATCTCTCCGGCGATTTTATCTCGGTTGACTCGCCTTCCATTCGCAACAATCGATTGTTGACTTAACTCTGCCAAGCGGGAATTTCCGAGGTTACCTTTTCTTTAATATTCTGAAACTCGGCTTTAAATGGCTCTATGACTTCGTTGTTTCCGGGTACCCATGATTCTTGCTTGATCGACTTGCTAGCTGACTCTACATCACTCTGTACTTGAGTTCGTACCTCCTCTAATTTTGTTTCTATCCACTCGGACATTTCTTCATCAATCTTTTTCGTCTGATCGATTAAATAATCATTATACTCTTGGCTTGTCAACTACAGGTCTTTTACTTTGATAGGTAGATCATCTATTCTACTCGACACGGTAGATGATCTTTACGTATCTCTTTCACATCTTTCTCTAAGGTATTTAGAAATCCCTGTAAGGTATCATGTTTACTTCTTGCTGATTTTAGGTCCAGTTTCGAGTTTCTTAAACAACCTCACTCCTTACTTTGAGCTTCTAACGATTTAATCGTCTATTTAATTTCCTCTTTAAATTCTTGATCCTTTCGATTCGATTCTTGATTAGTCTGTAATATTTCCTCTTTAGATTTAATTAAACAGCCAAACAAAGCATCCACCCCCATTCCATTTGTAGGTTTACCCACTTTGCTAGGTCGTATAGTGGGAGTCACTATTGGGTATCAACATTCCGACGTTGTTACTTTCAGTCGTTTCCGTCGTAAAAACATGTCTATATTGGTTGCATTCGACGATTCTAATTCTCCTGCCCGATTGTTTGCTCAGGGAATACGTTTGCTGTCCTATTACCATCCATCTGTTCATTTGTCATATCTTCGTTAACATCCTCTACATTAGATCTCAACCTATAGGACTTCTCTAACATGGTTAAATACTGCTGACTACCACCAATAAACACTAACACAACTACAGATACACAACACACAAATACTGTCTAGGCCACAATATCGATTCGACAACGTGACTCCCGGCCGCTGTAGCCGAGCTGTTCTAGGCGCTTCAGTCCGGAACTACGCGGCTGCTACGGTCGCAGGTTCGAGTCCTGCCTCGGGCATGGATGTGTGTGATGTTCTTAGGTTAGTTAAGTTTAAGTAGTTTCAAGTCTAGGGGACTGATGACCTCAAGTGCTTAGAGCCATTTGAACCATTTTGACAACGTGACATATTTACCGCAGTCATCCACCATCTGTAACATTATACATCATTGAAGCACAATGAGCTATGATTCAAACTTATATTGATTATTACGGCGAGCTCTTCGTGTCCATTATTTCGATACGTACTTGGTTTATGTGCCTTTTATAAACCCGTAAGTGAGCCTCGTTCTGGCGCAACGCCTATCTCTTTCAGTTCGTTGTTGTGCTTCCTTCCTGTCACTCCAGGCGCTGTTTCTCGAAGACAGCGAGCATGTAACACGAGAACGTTTACATGAACTGTTATTTTGCTCATACACTGTGACTAAACAGTTCACAAAATGGCTTGTATAAACTGTATAACGTTGATTTGTTACCTTCGAGCCCCACGTTGCTGCGTCATTTGTGACGCCTCCTATTGCTGCCTACTGGAACTTCTACGATCAGCGACAGTGTAACGTCCTATTTCTATGCCCAGCCAGTATTTTTTACCTCGTCGAGATACGTGGAAACGAGGCGACACAACATTATCTGTCATTGCAGTTAATGTTTGTTGATCAATAAGTATAAACTCAAATTATTACCATCAGCTAGCTGCGTTGTTTAGCGCTTGCAGCCAAAGATGCTCATTAACAGGCGGCCGATTCGTGTTTCAAAATTAATTGATATCTTTAATTTTGCGCAGCACATGTACACCGAATTAATTCGTACAAAAGTCACAGGGATCATTTAACACAGTTTATTTGATATGATTCACTACGATGCTAGTCATAGTTAAGCCCGATAATAAATATACAAACATGGTCTACAAAGCCAAAAAAAATTACTTTTAACCATCGCTGCTTCCAACGAGGTTAACTGTATCACGCAGTGACGCATGAACTTAAGAGTCATGAATATTCAGAACTGCAAATCTAAAAGCTCTGAACTACAATTCGAACACAAAAACTCCCAGACGCTAAAGACTCAAAGACGCTAGAGACTAACAGATGTGAAAGACGTTAACAATACGTGCGTTGGGTTAATGTAATAGTAATGAAACGAAAGGGACTTTCGTTAGACACTGTTTGAATAAAGCTTCTTGATTTTTTTGCGTACTGTTCTCTATTTCATTTGCTCTTATTATTCTTGTATATAATTTTTCTGCTTTAAAACGAGAATTCGTGATTTTATATGAAATATGGGAATTGTTCAGCCAGGTCAAATAAATTTTAGTTAAAAAGAAGACCCGATATGTAGCGAGGAGTTACAATGTCCAATTACAGTACCGATAATTGTTTCAACGTCGTCCAACAAAAGGTAGTGTAATGGCATAGTTCCCAGAACTCCTTTTGTGTCTACTCTTCAATAAGGAATGCTCGCAGCCAGACGGTTCAGTGTAGTGCAAGTATGTGAAGCACTCATGCAACCATGCCACGGACACGCACTCATGCTGCCCACAGCCAACTGAACGACTTTACTTACGCTTACTCCTCAGCTCTGAAGATTTTAAAGGGACTTGACCTGCATCACAATATCCTGAAATTCTATCCATGAATGTATAGAATTCATGGCAGTCCTTCTCCATCCTCTGACACACTGCTTTTGTAAGTCTTCTTCATCCATCTTTTTCTGCAATGTCCCTTCCGTCGTCTGTCTCTGGACCTGCCATCAGAAATCCTCTTACAAGTTCTGTCTTCCTCCATTTTGACCACATGTACTGCCCACCGCAGTTTTCATACCTTAATGGTGGTGATAATGTAAGGTTCTCCAAAAAGTTGTTCTAGTGCATTCGGACGTATGCGTCAACCTTCTTGACCGTACATTTGGCCATGTGTCTTACGCAGAACCTTCCTCTCGCAAATTCTAAGGATCTTTTCCTCATAACAAGTACAATCTTTTGCAGATGAAATCTTATACTAGAACTAGAATCCCGTGACCAGGCCTTTCTGCCTGGGATGTTAACTCCCAACCTTGAGAAAATCTGAAAGTGAAATATATTAAATTATTCGTAGAGGGAGCATAGCTCGTGGAATCTGAAAAAAAGTTTAGTGTCGAAACCGGAGGCACGTCTCGAAGATGAGGTCAAAGAAAATTACTAATTATTTTCTAGTATGGCTTCTAAAAATGGTCAATGTTCCGTTAAGGCCACCTCTACTCAGGACAAGCAAGGCTTAGGTTTACACATAATTGAGTACACAAATGAACAGCTATATTTAAGTTTCGTTTACAAGTTACATAGACTGTTACAGCAAACTCAACATCAGACAATCGTTCTTTCCTCTTTGAGTCCAAGAACAGAAGACGACCAAAGAAAATAGGGTTGGTTGGTTGGTTGTGTTGGGGAAGGAGACCAGACAGCGAGGTCATCGGTCTCATCGGATTAGGGAAGGACGCGAAAGGACGTCGGCCGTGCCCTTTGAAAGGAACCATCCCGGCATTTGCCAGGAGCGATTTAGGGAAATCACGGAAAACCTAAATCAGGATGGCCGGACGCAGGATTGAACCGTCGTCCTCCCGAATGCGAGTCCAGTGTCTAACCACTGCGCCACCTCGCTCGGTGAAAAGAGGCTTCAGTCACAGAATCTCGAGTGTCCATGGAATATACTGCAACACAATACATTTGATTATTCCTTGGTGTACATAGGCAGCTATTCATATGATAATTATCTCTACATGGCATTTATAAATTTCAAATTCATGACCACCAAGGGAGATACAGTACAACATTTACATCTAATTTCAGTAATAGAAATAAGATAATATTTCATTAATTTAAGTTATGTAACAATCTCTTCAAAGGTTCTAAGAATACAGTCTTCAAAACAAGCAGGCCACAGACATCTTTATAATGTGTTCGACTAAAATACAACAAATAATTCAGTTTTGCGTAAAAAGGAGTTCATGAAAAGGAAACAAAAACGACTTAAGTTGCTTGATTCAAACCACCATGCTTTGGGCAATGTGGTCCAGACGAACAGGCCAGAAATTACTTAGGGCAGACCCAATACGCTGCTCACAGCAGTCCTACCTTTCTAAGCAACCATTGGAAACACGTCCCAAGGCACAAGCATACAACAATATCCTGACGAACAGAGAAGTAATTTTTAAGTAAAACAACTTAAGACTTAGGTCATCAGATTACACGCTAGCTGCGTAAACAAATCGTTTTTGAAAAGTCACTAAAAGATAATAAGGTAAATGGATAAGGCAAACCATCCCCACTTATAAGTGATAGTAAAGAAGTTCAGTGGCCAATTGAGATTCAGCTTCAAATCAAGCCATCGGGCGGAATTGGTAAATACTTAACCGTCGAACGGGACGGAAAATATAAGTGGAAGGAAGCAGCGAATGGTTGGCTGATGAACTTCATCTACGTAAACACAAGCTTGTGTTGTAAGTATAGCCCACCAAAATAGATGCAAAATTCCCCGATTAGATGCATAAGCTTGCGGGCTCCAAATAACTAAAGAAAGCAACTAGGCTATATAATGCACGATGTGCCAAAAAAGAAAAAGAATTGCACGTCATGAATAATGATACATTGAACATAAAGGAAATTTACAAAACCGCAATAATTTAAAATACATAATAAAATCACAGCTCTATGACAGTTACCAGATGGACCTACCACGTTCTGAAACTACCGACACGCTCCTCAGACCACATGGCAAGACACAGGAACAGGAAACAACAACAGCAGCAAGTTGAAACGAGTCTGATTTAGAAGCAGCAATGCATAAACACGAGCACGATGCAAACCAGTCACACTTACCACGCTCACAGTGATGGGAAAGGTCAGTATTTACGAAAGCTGCGTGGTCTCAGCACAGAAGCTCATCGAGTATACAAAGCGGCTGTGCGAAGACAAACGGTGGGAACACTTGGAGCGTCCAGGAGATATATGGATGACGACTACCCATCGCTCGCCTCCAGACATGGTCGGCCAAAGGAATAATGTCTCCACATCCGTTTCCTGTGTACGTCTATCGTGTCCGGAAGATGCTGATCCAAAACACCTTGGAATTCACACAGGCAGGAGAACAAACAACCGGCCTGTTGACCCGCATACCTGTGCTGTCTGTGCTACTTCAATGACTGCCTCTTCCGGAAAACGGACTCATCGGCTGTCGTGGCAAACCTGCCACTCCTCCTTCGCGCGCAACTGTTCAACGCTGAGACGGTGACCTCCAATCGTATAAATGGCCCCATCAATGGCCAACATCCATGAACTGGCTTCCGTAAAATACTGTAAAAGTACGTTGTGCATGCAATAGTAGTAGCTGACGGTTGTAGACAAAACATCACTATTACAGTATTCTATGAAAGCCGGTTCATATATGTTGCCCACTGATGGGAATGTGTATACTTTGGGAGTTGACCACCCACAACATCAGTTAAGGCCTGAAGATAGTGTGCTAAGTCACCGAAACTGGTTGCAATGTAGTAAAGTAATCTCAAAACCACGGCTGTAGGTGTTACGCTTTATTACGTTTCCATTACTAGTTGGAGACGGTACCCCTTGATAACTGGTGGGAATCCTGCATGCAAGTACTGATCCATGAAACGTATAAAATAAATAACTGTATCATTAATTTTTAGAGAAAGTACATTACAATTGTATTTTTTTCTACTACTTATAGGAATAATACCGAAAGCCCAGCTCACATGGCAAGAACTGCTACAATCGAAAACAAAAATTTACTTTCACACCTATTATCGTTTGTTATGTCAACTTGTAAGAGTTTTGTTATGTAAATGCATTGTTAAAAGTTACTAATTAAAGGTAATTTATCAACGGCAATAGCTAACATATTTATGAATTCCATGAATTAATGGAATCTTCTGCAAGTCTGTTCATGTAACCATTTTAACCAAATTACATCTGAATCTAATCACTGTATTTAGCTACAAAGCTCACTGTAACGCAAAATATAAAGACAAAATAGCCTTATGGTTTCACGCTCTATTTATAGAAGAAATAATTCCTAGATTTATACTGACTAACAACTCAGAAATAAAATTATATTACTCATAATCATCACACCATTTGCTATTGGATCTGATTCGTGTGGGTCGAAATGAAGAGCAAGAGCTGTTGACGGCCAAGGGGCGAAGTATGTGGTAAGGGATAGTGTATGGAACACTGTCAGTTTAAGGGTGTGACGCAGCTGCTATACATATGCCAACTGAACTAAAATGTAAAGAAAGCGGTCTGATGCTGGTGGTGTTTCTGGCAAAAATTTCGACGAGATTTTTGTCTTCAGCTGTATTGCTGTATACACTTTGCAGCTATTATTACCATCGCCTCCACATAAATTTCATTATACATTTACTCATCTGCAACAATTCATGCAACTGTATGTGCCACGCTCAGCTGTAAACAACTTTTTAGGCCAATTAGACTGTAGTGCAAGTCAGTATGTTGATAAGCACCAGCACCCTCATAAGTAAACTAAGCACGCAGAATTGCTGCTGCTGTAACTTATCCCACTGCTAGAACGAATGTCCACTTTGCATACAGCTCGACTTCAGCTTTCGAAATCCCTCGCCTCTCCACTGGATGGATAAAGAATCACGACATCTCTGAAGATATAGAGCAAAACCGTTGCCGCTCGAGACAATTACGATACAGAATCCATTGTGACAGCGCTGTGCCATTGTTTTGAAGGGAGGAAATGAAACTGAGCCTCGAGGCGATTCGGGTGCCGCCCCCCCCCCCCTTTTCGCCACCACCCATGCCGCATCCTTACCTCTCATCTCCATATATAGATATATATAGGGAGCTGTATATATATATATATATATATAAGGCGAACTTTTATACACCTAAGTGAAGGCGGATATCTAATTTCCCGCAGAGCTTTGTATGTGGAGCAGAGAAGACGTGAAACGTCCCCTTAGAAAAATTATGTTCGACTGTGCTTAAACTGACACACAATATTATTTAGCGCAACGCAATCTGACTTTCAGCAATCCTAACTAACATTAACCTGTACCTTTCACAAATCACTTACCTCACCAAAAATCTTCATTACTCGAACTACTGCAATACAGCGAGCGCCACTACTGCCAGCTAAATAAAAGATTCAAACTACTGAAGGGACTAACTACTGATAGGCATAGTTAGCAAATGAAAGACTTTGATAGAGAACAAACAATGTATTTACCTTAATAGTCATAATATATATAGCAGTTCATGACATCCATTTTGTACTCAAAAATCCGCCACCTCATTTCCCACATCCACCACTGCTGGCGGCTCACCTCCAACTGCGCAACGCTACGCGCTGTTCACATCCAGCTGCCACTGCCCAACACTACAATGGCAGACAACAATGCAAAGTAGCTACAGACTGCACACAGCACAGCCAGTGATTTTCATACAGAGCGCTACGTAACGTTGCCAATAAGAAAACATAAACAGCCTACTTACATAGCCCCCATGCTCCCCACAAAAAATTTTACAAATTGTTTTGGGCAGTGGCCAATAATGATTTGAAAAATTTTTTCATAATTACAATAACAAAGATATCAAATGCACACACTTATTTATACAATGTTGGTCAAAAGCTAAAATTTTCTCACAGTCCATAAAGACAGTCCAGATTGTTCATCACAGTAAAATTTCAGTGTTTCTATTTTTCAAAGTCTGAGCAGTAAAAGACAATGCACACGGAAGTAGTGGATTTCCATGCAGTCTTGAAGAAGTAGTGTTGTCCTTCCAACTGAAAGACAGTTCTGACTCTTGACATGCTGATAGGTAATGGGCCACAACAGAGCAAACCCACAGCAGAGTCATTTGACGTTTTGAAGAAGATTGGTAGGTAGGTCATCACAGAGCAGACCCACTGTAGTCCTGGTAGAAATAATGGTACTGGTGGGCCATCAAAGATGCAGACCCACTGTAGTCCATGTAGAGACGGCCAGCAGCCATCTGTTGAGACTGTGCAGGTGCACAATCACTATTGAAGGGTCTTGCAGATAATATAGCAAGTCCATAACCACCACTTGTGCACTCACAAAGTTTTTGGAATTGTCCTTAGAACCAGCAATGCTGTTATCCAGTCCCTTGCTGAATTATCAACACACGTGCAAACACTAACAGTCCCTACTTCTCACATATTGTCCATATACTATGACCAACAGAAAAGTGTGCAGTGAAATGTAACTAACAAGTTAATAATATGATGAACTGGTATCAATTACAATTTTATAACATAAGAATACAATTACAAAGGTACAAAATACATCATTAAAGAACATAACAATACAGATAACATTTGTAGTGCAGGCTTTACAACAGAATAGAAATAAGCATATACATCAGTGTTACAGGAATTATGACATAAGTAAATACATAAAAGGTCAGAATAATTATTGAAACATCAACTTCACACATGAGCATTAAAACAAAACAGAATAAATAATGTCTAAACATCTTTACAAGGTAAATAGCATATTATTAATGCCAATTATATTCGAGGATAACAGTATTCCTCATCATAGTGAATGAAGCTTAGTATTAGAAGAAGAAAATATCTATGAAACTACACAGAGACAGGAAGAAAACAAATACACAAGGGTACACAAACACATAGTGGAATAACACAAAAGGAAAGGACAGGGTTTGTTTTCAGTGTAACATTTGGTACTGCAGCCCAACCCAAAACTTCATTCCATAGATCTTTCGTCTTATTTCAACCTTTGCTTCCACCAAAAAAATCCTATCCAAGCATGCTTTCTGTATTTATTTCCCATATTTCTTACCGCATTATTTATTTCCAAGAAAATTCTACCTATACCTGTTTTCTGAATTTTTCTCGTATAGTCTCTCAGTGCATTTTTTCAAATTGATCGCAACTCATTCTCTTATAGGCTACCCCCTCTTAAGCTAACTTAAATCTACTGAGCTCAGATGCTAAACTAAGGGACGAGGCAATGCAGCAGCACAAAACAATTGACACAAACAGCAATGAAAAAAAAATTCAAATTGGCAAAGCAACCAACAATATTACAACTAATATAAGGCAATGAGCAGTAAACAAGAAAAATAAATCAGTAGTAAACTGGCTTAGCAAAGTAACACAAAGTCAAATTCAGTAACACTATGCCTGGCAAACAGCAGTAACTTATACCTAAACATGACAAAGCTCAAGCAGAAAAAATATTACAGTAAAAATGGCCATGTTTAATACCTATGTCACATCTTAACACTAGAGTGATGCATCACAATTTATTCTACAAAAGAAATTACCAATTACTTGAAAAGAAAATTCTGTATGCAATTCCTGTGAAGGGAAATGTGTTTTTTGCTCCTTCGTTTTTTTTTTTTTTTTTTTTTTTTTTGAAGTACATCAAAGTTATTCTTTACTGGGTCTGTAGGCATAAAATATTTATATTAGTACATCTATAAAATTTTATTTTAACGAATGCTGCGGGGCAGCTAGAAACTAGATATTAAACAAAATGAGTAAATAAATACACAAAGCAAACCATATGGCATTTCTCTCAACTAGAAAGACAGTAGTCACAATCAGGTGTATAGACATAAAAATATTTCTCGTCATTTCATTAGGCATTGCAGTAAATATCATAAATTAAGAGCTCCACAGTGTTATCATGTTTTCAAGTTTGAGGGTGTCGTATTTACGGTTCTTTCTACAAAGGAATGTCAATAGCGAGGATAATGGCCTCCCTTTTTTTTCTACCTGTGCCTCTGGAAAGGCACACCCTAATGGCTTTTTCTCCAGGCGTCTGACACAGCTGGGTGCCCATGACACATTATGTGCAGGTGGTCACTTAACTTTCTTACGGAAATATTTACGACAGCAGTTTCTGCTGCAGTGACAGTCTCATATAAAAAATTTCACAGGTTAAGAATTTGCGTTGCAAATGAGTAGAAACAAAATCCTATTGATACAACAGTGTCCAAAAAATTTTCGTCGGCATTGTAATACATTCACGCATTTACATACATTTCATAACTCTTAAAGTACGATTCTTGGTTTCCAACATCCTTTTTCACAAACCAGAGTCCCTAACCACTACTCATTATTCCTTACCTTATTCGTCGACACTGCTTCAATATTTCATCATAACAGATATGTAGCATAATCAAATAACTCATACAGCATCAGCCTATTAATCATAACCATACCTCAGCAGCATAATACACATCTTTGTCGTAATAATAACATCATAACACCTCAGACAAATCTCAAAAACGTCGTAGCTTTCTGCAATAATTTCAAAACCTAAAGAAAATTCTCTGCTCATTTCAGTAGTGTCATCTACCTCAAACGTACTTTAAAAATCATGATCTCATACCAAATACATCATTCAAAGCTCTCATAGTATCACAGTGGGTCTGAAAATATATGAACAGTTCACACAGTACAGACAAAATACAATTTCATAAGTTATCCAGCTGTGTAATTGCCTAAACATGTGTCACTGATGTAGTAAAATAAATGTTTGTCTCTCTCAGTTAAACGATCAGATAGGTGTGTAATTTGTGTGTAAGAGAAATATGGTACCGATGTGTAAAGTTGTATAAGCAAATACCATATTAGCTAGGGCTCCTTGTGCTTGCCAAACACATGGTACACAAAGTAAGCATGTACCCCCCTGAGGATTAATGAAATTATACCCTCAGTTGTTACAGATTACAGCAATGGAATGAAATGTATCATTTCACCTTTGTATCGTAGTAATTCAAAACTCTATAAAAATAAATGTTTTAAGTACAAAATTAATCACTGAAATGCGTGTCCTGTAGCGCTAAATGTGCATCTTGTTGTAAGATAATCTCTGTGGAAGTGTCATAGTTATTTTCCTCCGAAAGCTATGTTCTGCAGAAGCCAATGTACTTACCTCATGATAAACAAAAGTGAAATGCTTTGCGTATAGATATCTTACTTATTACGCTTATTGCCATGATGAAGAAAGTACTATGCTGTAACGTATTATTGTGCTACGGAAAAGGCTGTCTCCTTGTAGCTATACCACAAAAGTTACTACTGAAACATGTTTTGCTTTCCTGAAGAATTCAGAAAATCCCTGCAGATATAAAACAGATACTCCGCAAAAGTAACAATGTAAATTGTGTCATACATTAGTAGAGTCGTGATATAATCGTGTAGCTGTCAAAGAAACCAAATACTAAGTCATCTTTAATCTCACAGAAAGTACTTTAAATCCCAAATGTATTTTCAAGTAAACCAAAATGTTGCATTAAAATCTCATTAGCCATACTGGTAAATGTTCTAAGTATGTGAGCTTTATAGTCGTTACGTAGTCGTGCAACTAACGAGCAAGAATGCACACGCACATGAACACAGTGTCGTCTGTTCACAATAACAATGCTTTCGTATATATATATATATATATTTTTAATAAGTTCTCTTGGTTCTTGACTGGATATTTAACTTCAAACATTGTTGCATGGTAACAGTTTCTAAGTCTGACTATGCATACTAGAAATGTGAAGTGAAACGTTTTATGGCAAAGACAAAGTTAAAAAGCAGATTATCTTTCAATTAACGGTTTTACATGTGAAATGTGGTGTAAACCTTTGCTCTTCCTAGTACGCAGAGTTTCAATTTTAACGCAATTATCATGTGGTATACGTCGGTAAAGGATACTGGAATTTCTCTCAAGGTTAGCGTCTATGTTATTTATCTCTGAGCCAGCCGGCGCACGCGGCAGCCTGCGGCGCGAGTCATTGTCTGATCCTTTGTTGGCGCGCGTCGTTACTGGGATTAGGAAGCCTAACTTCTACAAATTCGGCTTGCCGAGAGGGCCCAGCTCTGTTAGAAACCCGCCAGTTCTGATGAAATTCACGTCTGTCGTTTTGTTGGTAGATTACATAGTTTCTTGTTTATCGGTCATGTGGTGGAGAATTTCTCCCTGAATTACCACTGCATCGTGGACCGTTGCGTCTGAAGTTATTCTGTCTCACTTGATAATAATTATTTTGGTTCCCATATTGTCTGTTTCTCTGATTGTCTCTGTGATAGTCATTACCGCGGAGAGGTGATCTTTCCCTGTAATTATTACTACTCTGCCAACGGTTGTCATACGGGTGGTGTCTGTTTCGGTCACGATTTACATTGAAAGAATAGCCTTGTCGTATATTATTTCTGTCATCGCGGAACTGTGATGGATGTGATCTGTAATTGTTGTGCTCCTGTTTTCGCGTTCCGCGATTGTCAGTGCCAATTTCCAGTTCTTGTAACAGTCCCTAAAAAGCTTCAATGTCGTCTTTGCAACGTCCTGCCAAAATAATGTGTCGTAAATGTTCAGGTAATTTGATTAAGCAAATGCGTATGAGTTCTGAGGGGCTGTATGGGTTTGACAGGTACTGATTCTTGTGCAACATGTCTTCAAAATATTTCACAAGACTGGAAAATTCAGATTGTTAGAAATGTTTCATCATTATGATGCTATGTTTTACTCGGTCTTGTGTAGCTTGAGACCAATATGCTGAGAGGAACACATGGTAAAATTCTCCTTCACTGTGACAATCGTGAATGACCGATTGCATTCTTACAGCTGGTTCATTCTCCAAGTAGCCACACATAAATTCTAACCTGCGCTCTAATGACCAGTTGGGAGGAAAACAATGAGAGAATTGATGGAGCCACGCTTGTGGGTGAATGTCGTTGGCAGAATTCTTAAACTTCTTGAATTTACATGTAGTAATGAACAGCTTATAGTCAAAATCATAGTGTCGACGAGTAGCATTGTTATGTTGTGTCGGCGGTTCCATCTCAAAATTCGGTGTACCTTGCCAATTTCTTTCATAATTTCCGAAGTGCCCTGAGTTATTATTTTGTGGCTGTTCCGTATTTCTATGTCCCTCTTCCCGTATTGGAGCGCGAGTGGCCTCTGAAATACGTAATTCTTGTATTACCTGTGTCAGCTGATCTTGTACTTCCCGGATTTCTCTTTGGTGTTGTGTATTAATTTGATTCTGATTTTGTTTGAATTTCCTAATTTGTTCACACTCTTCTGTGTCAGTGATGGCTACAGGTCTTGTGTCATTCAGATCATCATCTACCTTTGCAGATAAGTTAGTGAACTGATCCGAAAGTTCGGCTACTTTCTCCGATAGTGTACTTATTTCCTCAGTATGTTTTTCTGAACCAAGTTTCAGAGTGTCCATTTGTGTTGAAATCGTATCTACTGTGTCCTTTAAGTTTTCTTGAGTTTTTTCAAGTTGCGTAACCGTATCGGCAGATGCAACTGAGTCAATTTTAGCTTGCAAGGTGTCGTGATTTTCATGAACAATAGTTTGGAGTACTTTTATGGCTGCTTCGTGATTCTGTAATGCATTTTCATGCCGCGAAAAAATTGGTTGAAAATGCTCACAAATTTGTGTTTTTACATCATTACAGACTTTTTGACATTTCGATTCAATGTTATGTAACTGAGTAGTTAAATCTTCACGTGTTTGTTCAAGCTTATGTTCCACTGAGTCTAACATTTGAAGCTTTTGTTCCATTGTGTCTAACTTTTGAAGATTTTGTTCCATTGTGTCTAACTGTTGCTGTGTTTGTCTCTTGTGTTGTTCCATTGTCTCTAACTTTTGAAGATTTTGTTCCATTGTGTCTAACTTTTGAAGCTTTTGCTGTGTTTGTCTCTGATTTTGTTCCATTGTGTCTAACTTTTGAAGCTTTTGCTGTGTTTGTCTCTGATTTTCTTCCATTGTGTCTAACTTTTGAAGCTTTTGACCCATTTGTTGCATTAATTGTAATAACAATGCACTGATGTCTGAAACATGTTCCTCAGTGCTATTCGACAATGAATTTGAACCGGCAATATTCGCAGTTTGAAAAGCACAAAATGTGTCTTGACTTATTTGAGAAAAGGGTGAGGACGCAAAACCTGAATCTACAGTATTTGCAAGATTGTGTCCTGTCATTTCGGATTCCTGAGGCAAGCTGTCCGACCGATCGATCGATAATGCTTCCCTGTTCACTAATTGTTTCACTGCCTACGCCATTGTTTGCAGCCCGCTCCATTCCCCTATGTACAATTACCAAATTACAACCTCGAATGTCTGTTAATTCATATTATTTCTCAGTTTACTTTGGAGCCTAGTGTTACGTTTTTCACACGCCATTATTGTCACAATATTTCACACGACAACACAGAAAAACACAATTTGAAGAGCAAAAATAAGAGAACACATTAACATAGCACTGAAAATAATATCTAGTTAATTGCAAGCGCAGCTGCGAAATACTTGCAAATCTACATGCATGCCACAACTGTTTTACTGTACAACAATGAAAGACTGCAACTACAAAGGAGATTCTCTCTACAATTACGCAATAGCAATAAACAAAATCTACACTAAATACACAAACTACAAGAAAAAAATCAGAAGATTCCAGTGAGGGAACCTCGGCTAAGGGTCGACATATGAAACGTCCCCTTTGAAAAATTATATACGACTGTGCTTAAACTGACACACAATATTTTTTAGCGCAACGCAATCTGACTTTCAGAAATCCCTACAAAGGAATGGCCCTGACTAACATTAACCTGTACCTTTCACAAATCACTTACCTCACCAAAAATCTTCGTTACTCGAACTACTGCAATACAGCGAGCGCCACTACTGCGAGCTAAATAAAAGATTCAAACTACTGAAGGGACTAACTACTGATAGGCATAGTTAGCAAATGAAAGACTTTAATAGAGAACAAACAATGTATTTACCTTAATAGTCATAATATATATAGCAGTTCATGACATCCATTCTGTACTCAAAAATCCGCCATCTCATTTCCAAATCCACCACTGCTGGCGGCTCACCTCCAACTGTGCAACGCTACGCGCTGTTCACATCCAGCTGCCGCTGCCCAACACTACAATGGCAGACAACAATGCAAACTAGCCACAGACTGCACACAGCACAGCCAGTGAGATAGGTGGAATATTTCTTACTATTTATGTGGCCATTACGTCTAAAATTACTCCGTATTTAGGCTTTTAGATATCTACCGATTCTTAGACTTTTCTGCGAATCTCCAATAGTGTAAATAAACATCAATAGGCATAAATTTTTATTTAACTGCCTTGGTCAGAAAGTTTTTTGAGCAAGATATCGGCTATGCAGTAGCCGTCATCAGAATATAAATTAAAACTATGGGAGAAAGCGATACTGTCTACTGCACGAAGAGGTTAAAAACAGAAAACAGAAGTCAAAGCACGAATGCAATATACCTCTTATTCTGCTGCACAGCTACAATTCATAAACACGTAAAAACGACAAGAGTTAAAGTTGCCACGCATACTTCAACCAGTATACACAGGCTGCAAATGCAGTCCTATAGTTCGTTAATGCTAGCGTAACGTACAGGTAATCGCGGAAAGTAATAAAAAGAGGATTCATGTAGAGGTACAGCTAATAATATGCTGAATTGCATATAAGTATGTAAAGAAAGTACTGTAGTTGTTGATATATAAAAATCTGTTAGTTTACTGACACAAACTGTTTTATACTCCGAGCAACTGTGCTGTTGAAAGGCATGATGTTAGGATAAACACTGCAGTCGCTTGGTAAAATTGAGGTTTATTAATACTCAACCGGTTTCGCGTCCTAAAGCCACGTCGTCAAATGCAACGTACACAGTAAAAAGTACAGCACATTGTGTGTATTAAAATTAATAAATGAATGTCCGAAATATACTCACTACTTTACAATATCATAGGCATACCCATCGCTCCTAGTCAAATTTTACTATTCAGTGAATAATGTCAGTACAATGGCGAGCGAAGTTGCCGTGCGGTTCTGGCGCTGCAATCTTGAACCGCGAGACCGCTACGGTCGCAGGTTCGAATCCTGCCTCGGGCATGGATGTGTGTGATGTCCGTAGGTTAGTTAGGTTTAACTAGTTCTAAGTCCTAGGGGACTAATGACCTCAGAAGTTGAGTCCCATAGTGCTCAGAGCCATTTGAACCATTTGAACAATGGCGAGCGATAGGTAAAGAAGATGTGCTCCATTCTTTAAAATTTGCCAGCATATAAAACGAAAAAAGAGCAAATATTTTACAGTGAGCGAACGCTAGAAGTTAAAAAAAGAAAAGAACTGGCAGACGTATGAGATCTAAAAACTGTATTTCAGCGTATTTCACATTTTAATGTCAAGACAGAAAACTCAGCCACAAAGAGAAAGCTGTGGTAAATAAATAAAATTAAGTTGATTTATGATAAATTACATGCAATGATTTCTCTAAAGAGGTAAGTCACTCCCAATAATATTTCAGGAACACCTTAGCTTAAATAATCCACGATCTGCATTAAGAGGGCACTTACATGAAGAGTGGCACTGCATCCCAAGCCATTCAGAAATTTTAGAACTACTTAACAGGAAAGATAAATCCATATTTTGAATATATTAGAGCAAGTAGAAATTTTTTGATATAAAAACGAAAACGCACTGTTCACGTTGAACCATTCAAATGAAAGCAGCATAGCATTCTGGCTAATTTTGATTTTGTGTATGTTTACGCGATAGTGTGTAATAAAATTGTGCATTATTCTCACTTGTAAAGGCAGCAACCCAGCGCTCCTGGTTACGAGTATATGCCGTCACACTGCCCACATGCATAGCTTCCGTTCCGTAGTCTCTCTCTTTCGTTCGTGCGGACCGCTTTTGCCTCGCCCTGCACCGAGATGCCCTGCCGTCAGACTGGTAAGACAATGCCGCCTGAAGCTTCCCACATATTAAATTGCATAGTATCGCGACTAGCCATGTTGGCAGGGACAGTTTTTTATCGCCAATCTGGCACCTTTTTTTTTAAAAAAAAAAGCTTCTAGCGTCCGCTCACTATAGAATATATTCCTTAGTTTTTTCTTTTTATACGCGGGTGAAAATTAAAGGATGGAGCACGTCTTTTTTATCTTTCCCTGGCCATAGTATTGACGATATTCACCGAATAGTAGATTTTGACTAGGAGCGATGGGTATAACTATGAACTTTAAACGTTGTGGGTATATTTTAGACATTTGTCTATTAATTTTAATATCCATAAAATCTGGTGACGCCGTACTTCGCTATTTAGGCCTACAGTGTAGGCCTGATGATGCGGCTTTAGGTCGTGAAACCGATTGTCTTTCAATAAACAACAATGTTACCAGCTGTTTGCGGAGTTCCTCCTAACATCACATTTACTGACAGTTTATAGCTGATCAGAATTTAAACTTGATTACAAAAGTCAAGATAAATTTAGTACATTGTGGCGATTTCAAAATTATTATTTAAAAAAGAAGAAGATGGGACAAACTTCGAGCACATGAGTACTGATCTGTTTCACATACTCGAATCTATATCTTGATTAGAAAAGGAAGTAATAAAATGGAAAATGCAAGTTAAATCTGTCTGGTAATAAATGAACACACCGCTGATAGCTGGTAAAACATGGCTTTCGTTGATCACACTTCCCGCTCGACGGCTTACAGTCGCATTTTCAGGTACAACAAAAATTATTACATTAATCCATCATAGGTGAGCCTAACGAACGTATTATTCAGAGAATATTGTAAATATTTAAAAACTAGACGAACGGAGGCTATTGGGTAAGGTGCTCGTCAAGTGACTGTACAGTAAATTACAGCAATACTTTACCAAATAAATGAGATAGCATAACTTGTAGTGGGAAGATATGGAAATGTTGCGGTCGGCGCTAAATGGTGCAGACTATTCTTAGCTCCATATTGGTTTATCGTAGCTTCGGCACTTGTGCAATTCGATGTAGTGGACGTTCTTGCAGGGAGTGGCGCGATGCCCGTTTGTCGTGCGTCCACACAGAGCTGTAGGTGGAGATGGCAGTGCTGACATCTACAACCGTTCTACGGCCACGATGGTACTTCACGCTAGGAACTCAGCTAATAAGTTCTTCAAAGCTTTCAAAATAAGAGTTGTCGCGGAAATCACTTTGCTCGTTAAGGACACGATCATTATGCTGTTTCTTACTGAAAAAAATCTTATTATTCGAAAGTGCTTAAGTACCTAATTTTAAGAGGGTGCGCCAAATTTTCAGATTATGTTTCCGACTGGTTAGGTGATCACCAAAAGCTGTGTTTTGAAGGTAGATGTGGACCTTGAATCTTGTTTGGAAAGTACGTCACGTCTGCCCCACATAAAATAAATTGCAATCGTTACGTGTTATTTTAAGAACACCTGAACGAGAAAATATTGATGAGCTACTGGCCAATTTTGTGGGAGAGACGCAAGACTGCGTAGTGTCGTGAGCTAGGAAGCCTACTTTTACAATACGTTTCCTAAAATAATTTTCGTTTTTCGAGACCCTTTGCCCTTAAATCACGACACATATTGTTCTGTTGCTTTTGTAGTAGCATTCTTGGCACACTTGACTCTTGTTCTTCTTACATGTTCGTGAGTTCGAAAATGGCTCTGAGCACTATGGGACTTAACATCTGTGGTCATCAGTCCTCTAGAACTTAGAACTACTTAAACCTAACTAACCTAAGGACATCACACACATCCATGCCTGAGGAAGGATTCGAACCTGCGACCGTAGCGGTCACGGGGTTCCAAACTGAAGCGCCTAGAACCGCACGGCCACACCGGCCGGCGTTTGTGAGTTATTGAAGTGTAGCAGAATGAGATACATATCACGTTACAATTTCCGTTTCCCTCTTCGTGTAGTAGACGGTGATGCTTCTTGTTTTACTCCTGGTATTGCATAGTCGAAACTTCGTTCAAAAAGCGTTGCGATCAATATGGTTAAATTTAAAATTATATAAGACTACTCTCCTGATCGTAATGTTATGTCAAATTTTAAACAACAGGCTTTTCAGGCTGTTTAAGGAGAGGAAAAACTGATAATCAAGTCAATTTGGTACTGGGTACAGTGAAAGGTAGCGGACAAGAAGGTGATAAGACGACAGTGACATGGAAAAAGTTCTAACGATCTATTAGAGACGAGAGGATCTTGAGTTTCCATATAATTTATCTTCACTGATGTAATACACGATTAAAACTCTGCGATGTTCAGTGTATGGCAGCAGGACGTTCAAACAACACAGGCGGTTCGGAACCGGCCAAGCATAGAATGGCGCCCAGTAGCTCCTGTCATCATCCGCCCCACACAAGGGAGTGTGGTTGCAAACGGACCAGAATTGGACATCCTTGCCTGGCAGTTGGGGTTTCTGTACACGCAAAATTCCGTGCGAATTAGAATCATAATTTCTCTAAGTTTAAATAACCACCAGAGAAGACGGTTGGACAGTGGTCACAACACCATCACCCCATATCAGAAGCGAAGCAACGTTGGTACCGTCCCATACTCGGTCACTTTGTGACGGACACAGATAAGAAGTGGACATGTTTCAGTAGGGGTAATTTATGAGGTTGGTGAGCAGTGGCGCACGGAACTCCCACTAAATGTTGAGAACTTTATACACTATCTGACCAAAAGTATCCAGACACTTGTTAGTGGACTTTAATGTGGGTAGTATTCACCCTTTGACTTGCTATAATGCAGGCAAAGGGTGAATTCTAGCCACATTAAAGTCCACTAATAAGTGTCTGGATACTTTTGGTCAGATAGTGTATAAAGTTCTCAACAGTTAGTGGAATTTCCGTGCGCTACTGCTCACCAACCACGCAAATTACCCCTACTGAAACACGTCCACTTCTTAGCTGCTGATGACACTTTCAGTGACCTGTCTAAATGTCTGTGGTGGAACACAAGTAAATTATTCGTCAAGTGCTGAAACGAGAGAGGGTAGTGATGTTGGAGGATGGCGTCTGGAGCGATGTCAACTTTCCAACTCATCCGAAATGTGTTCCATCTAGTTCAGGTTGGAACCCTGGGCAGGACAGTCCATCTCAGGAACGTTGTTGTCCACAAACCACCTGTTTTTAGATGATCTGTCTGTACTGTAGGCACCGCATCTGTGGCCGAACGGCTTTAGGCGCTTCAGTCCGGAACCGCGCGACTGCTAAGGTCACAGGTTCGAATCCTGCCTTGGGAATGGATGTGTGTGATGTCCTTAGGTTAGATAGGTTTAAGTAGTTCTAAGTTCTAGGGGACTGATGACATCAGATGTTAAGTCCCATAGTGCTCAGAGCTATTTGAGGTATTTGTATTGTACGCAGTGCACAATACTGTAAAATGGATTCATATCATTCTCTATTTAGAGTTTCTTTGAAGTGCAATGAGTGGGCTACACGAAAGAAACGTGCTCATGGTATGATCAGCTCCTCCGTACTTCACAGTTGAGACCACATCTTACGGCAGGTAACCTTCTCCTGCATTCACTCTTTCATTGGATTTACTGTGGGTGTAGCGTGCTTTATCACTCCAAATTACTCATTTCCAGTCATCCAGTTTTCTTGCGGCCTACGTGTATAACGTAGCATTACATGAAAACGACAGCATGGAACATCTGACATTCTCCTCCAATTCACATACACACGTTGGGAGCCTTAGGATTCCTGTAACATTTAGTTAGGACACTTGAGAAGTTACATACACATCCAACGATATATCTCGATGAAGAATGAAGCGATGTGGTCATTAGGCTCAGAAGTCTCCTATTGCATCTCAAAATATGTAATATTTCTCTAAGCTTATATTAATTCTAGGTGTACAGCGTCGGTTGTACTATTTTGTATACCCCTATGATGTTAAAGTCTGCTCTCTGGTATTCTATAAAGAAGGGGAGCAATCCATATGGTCATGACAGTATGTAAATGGAAATAATAACGCCGGATCTTAGAAATGTCTTACAAGGAACGCCTTGAGCGCGTGGTCGCGTGTTAAATCTTTAGTAATGTTCATTTGAAAGCGTTATGTTGACAATTACGACAGGAAAAATATTAGCTGCTACTGATTCACCATGTGCATCAGAAGGGCGACAGAAAACAAGTTTCCGGAACGGGCAGAGATGGACCCACTGCGGTATGTATGTATTACGCTTCATGAAATGAAGATCGTCGACATTCAATAAATGTTCGGGACAAACCATTAACTTTCACCATTAACATCGAATGAAAAATGGCACGCCACAGTGATTGCAAAGGTTCGCACATCAAAAGCGAAGGTGAACTACTTCGGAGACACAAACTGCGAAAGATGTTCGGCTAAGTGTCCAGTCTTAAACAATGCAAGTAGAATAGTACTGGTTTAACACAGTGATGACAACTAGTGAAATGTGATGTCATGCTCGTGAATACTAATCAGTGTGTCGTGGATCTTATTGTGAAATAGGTTATCCTTTAAGGCATAGCTGCAGATAGAGCAATAATATATTTCATATGCACGGAGAAAGTAGTTGCACGTGGTATGGATTACAGTGTCACACACTTTTCAGGAGGGACAGTTTGCTCTAAAGCAGAATGATTTTTATACACCGTCCACGAATCAAGCAAAAGCTAGTTAATTTTACGAGCTATTGGCCAAAATCAGTGCTCGTAACATAGTTGTAGTTCTCTTACGCCTATTTTCCCAGTCTTGCTTGCTGTGACGTAAATATTCCGTTCTGCCCTTGCAAGGTCACGCACACGAGAAAGCATCGTAAGGTGCAGACCACCTCCACTCCTCACAGCACAATAAATAACTTTCCAGCCAATTTGACATCCAGATTAACAGTCCACCATTACTGTATACGAATCAGTTAAAGCACTGATGTTAGTTGATCTTGATTCAACTGTCTTGGTACCTCTAAGTTTCAGGGTTCATTTCATATGTATCTCTTTAAATCACGATTAGTCGGGGTTGGAAACAAATTCCTTACGGAAAGATGGGATAAGTTTGTTTGTCTCATCTCCAAATTTTCGGGCCAATTCCGCAGTTTTCTTTGCATCATTGAGTTGACTCTTGGTTTGATGTTTCGTTATCTTACGTCTAACAATTCCGTAGAACTATTTGAAGTTGTGCAACCATCCACTGCTGCCCTCGCAATCACTTTAATCTATGTCGCACGCAGTTCGATGTGCATAACGTGGTAATTCATTACCATGCGTATCCTGTGTCTAGCATTCTTTGAACGCACAGACACAAGTTAGGAAGTGTGCCTTGTTCTATCTTGAAAACCCGTAGTGTTTTTTAAGCATTACACCGTAATATTGCTGCAGACTTATTCTAAATATCTGCACACTCTTTTATACCACCCACCGGAACAGCGCAAAAATTAGCACACTGGACTTGCATTTTGAGGACGATAGTTCAGACCTGTGTCCGGCTATCCGGTTTCATTGATTTCCCTGAATCACTTAATGCAAATGCTGGGATGGCTCCTCGGAAAGGGCACAGCAACTTTTCTAATCCCTCCTTCCCTGATCCCAGCCTGTGCTGCGTCTCTAATGACTTCGTTACCAACGGGACGACAAACAGTAATCTCTTCCTCCTCCTCTGTTATTGACTACGTTGAGGATGATCTCCCATGTAGTAATTATTTTTATCCGCTACTTGAACAACGATTCTCCATTACTACATTTCGCTGGAGACGGTATTTGTGTCTCCCTGTCCAACAAGGATGATGAACTACGTCGTTCTAAACCTGTTTCGGTTGCACTTTCAGTGATTAAGCACGTTTTGTCACCATTATATTCCTCATTTATATTGTCCACACAGTCGAGCGTAAACGGCACCGCACATTCTGCTGACTTATATTGCAGAAGTGCTAATATTTCACCTGCCACATTTTCCTCACTCTGTGAAATTCCTCGGATTTCTATATGACGAAATGTCACCTTCGGCAATTGTTGTTGTAGATGTAATACAATGTTTGCTTTGCTTATCGCTTCCATTACTCAAAACCGCTATCGTTGTAACATTTTTGTGATTAATTACAGCACACCTTACCCTGTTGCCATTAGCAACCGATATTGTGGTTGTGTGGTAGACGGTATGTGGGGCGTAGAGTGCCGTAAACATCACTGGCCTTTTGCAACCTCGCACTTAAGCCATTCCTAGTTACTGAGAGTAATTTAACAGTTGTGGCACAGTCAAACCTGACAATATGGATACCACACCACGTAGACAGATATACACTCCTGGAAATTGAAATAAGAACACCGTGAATTCATTGTCCCAGGAAGGGGAAACTTTATTGACACATTCCTGGGGTCAGATACATCACATGATCACACTGACAGAACCACAGGCACATAGACACAGGCAACAGAGCATGCACAATGTCGGCACTAGTACAGTGTATATCCACCTTTCGCAGCAATGCAGGCTGCTATTCTCCCATGGAGACGATCGTAGAGATGCTGGATGTAGTCCTGTGGAACGGCTTGCCATGCCATTTCCACCTGGCGCCTCAGTTGGACCAGCGTTCGTGCTGGACGTGCAGACCGCGTGAGACGACGCTTCATCCAGTCCCAAACATGCTCAATGGGGGACAGATCCGGAGATCTTGCTGGCCAGGGTAGTTGACTTACACCTTCTAGAGCACGTTGGGTGGCGCGGGATACATGCGGACGTGCATTGTCCTGTTGGAACAGCAAGTTCCCTTGGCGGTCTAGGAATGGTAGAACGATGGGTTCGATGACGGTTTGGATGTACCGTGCACTATTCAGTGTCCCCTCGACGATCACCAGTGGTGTACGGCCAGTGTAGGAGATCGCTCCCCACACCATGATGCCGGGTGTTGGCCCTGTGTGCCTCGGTCGTATGCAGTCCTGATTGTGGCGCTCACCTGCACGGCGCCAAACACGCATACGACCATCATTGGCACCAAGGTAGAAGCGACTCTCATCGCTGAAGACGACACGTCTCCATTCGTCCCTCCATTCACGCCTGTCGCGACACCATTGGAGGCGGGCTGCACGATGTTGGGGTGTGAGCGGAAGACGGCCTAACGGTGTGCGGGACCGTAGCCCAGCTTCATGGAGACGGTTGCGAATGGTCCTCGCCGATACCCCAGGAGCAACAGTGTCCCTAATTTACTGGGAAGTGGCGGTGCGGTCCCCTACGGCACTGCGTAGGATTCTACGGTCTTGGCGTGCATCCGTGCGTCGCTGCGGTCCGGTCTCAGGTCGACGGGCACGTGCACCTTCCGCCGACCACTGGCGACAACATCGATGTACTGTGGAGACCTCACGCCCCACGTGTTGAGCAATTCGGCGGTACGTCCACCCGGCCCCCCGCATGCCCACTATACGCCCTCGCTCAAAGTCCGTCAACTGCACATACGGTTCACGTCCACGCTGTCGCGGCATGCTACCAGTGTTAAAGACTGCGATGGAGCTCCGTATGCCACGGCAAACTGGCTGACACTGACGGCGGCGGTGCACAAATGCTGCGCAGCTAGCGCCATTCGACGGCCAACACCGCGGTTCCTGGTGTGTCCGCTGTGCCGTGCGTGTGATCATTGCTTGTACAGCCCTCTCGCAGTGTCCGGAGCAAGTATGGTGGGTCTGACACACCGGTGTCAATGTGTTCTTTTTTCCATTTCCAGGAGTGTATTAATGAGACTAGGGATCATCAACTCTACAACCATCGACTGTGAATATGATTAGTATATTACAGGAAGAACACGAAAATGAGATCAGAAACCAGAAACAGTTGGCTGCGAATTGTTAAAACTGTAGCTGGCTTCTGGAGGGAATATGAACAAGTATCGCGTCCTACTGAACAGATGATTGCTAGAATGGTGCAATCTTACCATATTCACAACATAAAACAGAAGGCAGTGGCAGTAACAGCTGGATACTTAGAGTTCAAGTCTCTTTCTGCTCCCAATACTCGAGTGCAATCATCCTTCTCTGCGACCACAAGATCCGCCCCAACAGTAATCCAGCAACAAATCTTTACTCCATGATCTCTCATGGGCACGTTTACTATTCCGTCGCCTGAAATGAAGACATTACTGTGCAAGAGCCTAAAGGGAAGTGCACTCTTTGTGAATGCTCCGTAACTTTGGCAACTTTCGGCCAGAACAGAAAATCGACGGCCTATAGCGACAAAGATTGTGAGTGCCATCCAGTAGAACTCATGTAACGTTCTCAAACATTTTCCTGTTACTGCAGATTTTTACTATTTTCATCCAATAGTGCTCTGAAGTGGGGAAGAAGGCAGAAATTCCCTTACACTACATTGAAAAATTTTGCTTGACCGCTATGAGACAGAGTACACATAGGAAGAGCCAAGAAGCTGCGTGCCTTACTTTGAAATAACAGTGAGAACCAACTAGGGTGCTGAATTCTGGAAGTATAAACTGATTGTTACTTCAAGCCGTTGTAACGAAGTTTCACGTGGTTGTCTTGTAAGTGACACCTAGCAAGAGACCCCACATCTTGCTAAAAGGTTTCTGCGCACAGTTCTGTGCATTTCCTGCAGAAAGCAGTCGCCCTAAGTTCCACTTGGAGAGAATGCGATGAGAAGGAGTGGAATGATTGTCCACTCACCTGTGGCCATGACTTCGCCTCGGATTCTGAAAAAATTTATGGTGACCGAATCCCCGTAAAATGATTCTTATCTGTGGCCATGCTTCCGAATGCTCAGTCCCTTCAAGGTGCTAAAAAAGAGAACTAAGCTAGAAAGCAATGAAAGGAACAGGCGCTGGAGGTACTGAAACTCGATTGAAGCTATTGTGCATCATCAGTCATCGAATATTGGATCAAGGGAAATGAGCATTAGATGTTCTGAAATATGTTGGAGCGCAGCTTCAATAGCTACCTAACAAAGTGGTCCAAAGTTCCAGAGCAAATCACCGCGTTCTTGCATACTGATAGCAGCCCACAAGCATTTCAGAGTTGGCAACAGGAATTGGCCACACCTCCAGCAGCTCTGTGATGTTGGAAGGCCGGTGCCAGCCACAGAGCCCACTTGCACTCGGAGCCACTTTGCTACTTGACACTATGCAGACACCGCCTAGTCACGATTCTGACACAATCGTTCATGATTTACTTTAGAGGCCCTCATTCTTGTTGTTACTGTATTAGCTCGACTCTGTTTCTTGCTGCATTATTTATATTGTCTTCGTGTCCTTGGTGAAAGTTATCAGTTAACTAAAACTTTTGTTTATTGTACTTGATTGTTCACTCATTGTTTCTGCCCCTGTCCAGCCTTCCTACGACGACAGCCACTACAGCGCACTGGAGCCCACCTCTTTTTACCGGTGTGCACTAAATCCTACATAACAACGTTAATTTCATAAAATCACTGACGGTGGAATCCATGTTGTTTACTACAGAGGTAGTTGACATGATGTCACTCAGTTGTCTGAGACATAAATGACAACAAGACGCTGTGACTACAGTTTCGTCAAGGATAACATGGCAAGTAACAAGTCCCAACACACTAGCGATTTTTTCAGATTGTTGTTGGAAATCGTTGAGGGGTAGGCAAGCTTTCTGAATCCAAATGCTGCCTGGCTACACCAAGGAGCAGCTGAAGCCTGCTGGTAATGACTATTGTTGGTGTGGAGCTCAGAACGGTTCAAATGGCTCCGAGCACTATGGGACTTAACATCTGAGGTTATCAGTCCCCTAGAACTTAGAACTACTTAAACCTAACTAACCTAAGGACATCGCAAACATCCATGCCCGAGGCAGGATTCGAACCTGCGACCGTAGCAGTCGCGCGGTTCCAGACTGAAGCGCCTTGAACCGCTCGGCCACTGCGGCCGGGGTGTGGACCTCTCGAGGCAAACAGTACCACGGTAGTTATTACCCGTGTCCCACATCCGACTTACACAACGGTAAGGAGACATGGGCTAGAGAGTGGTGAGCCAACTATCGTCGTAGGAAAGATGGACATGAGCAGAAATCATTAGCGAAGAAGTACCACACCAAACAAAAGATTTAGTTACCTTATATTTCTTCATAAATACGAAGACTCATTACAAATGATATAACCAGATATACAGTCCAGCTATCACAGTGTCCACAAGGAAAAATCTTCGAGTACTAATACACGAACGATGGAGGCGCATACACGCGGGGTCTTAGTAGCAGCCGGCCGGAGTGGCCGAGCGGTTCTAGGCGCTTCAGTCTGGAACCGCGCGACAGCTACGGTCGCAGGTTCGAATCCTGCCTCGGGCATAGATGTGTGTGATGTCCTTAGGTTAGTTAGGTTTAAGTAGTTCTAAGTTCTAGGGGACTGATGACCTCAGATGTTAAGTCCCATAGTACTCAGACCCATTTGAATCATTTTTTTCTTAGTAGCATCTCGTTGCGATGTGGTTCCGAGCGCGAGAGGTCTGAGTTGCTGCCACCGGCCTCCCATACTGTGGCAGCAGAGGGAGCTCGAGGTACAGAGCGAGCTGAGGCACATGCCAGCGGGCGTGCTCTGTTGGGTCCACCGGATCCCTCAAGACAGCCGTTGGCGTCTCACTGAAACTTGCAGTTGCGTTGACGTGACGCCCGTTGGTTAGTATCGATATGTGATACCACAGGTACCACACTCATAAGCACATCCGTCAACCTGAATTACGTGGATATCGGGTGCTCGCGCGACAGTGTCCATCGGCAGGTGGGAACTGCTGCCAGTGGGACGAGAAACGCAGCAGTTCCTGCAGACCACCGCTCGACGCTGGCGGCCGTCTGCAGCGCACAGTAGGGACCCGGCCCAGACCGGGTCGCGTCGTAAAGTATTCAGGCTGTTCCCAATTTGGGCCGCGCGGCGGCCAGGTGTGGTGTTGCGGGCCCGGCTGTAAAGAACGGCGCCGAGTTACGGCGCGCTTATATTGCTCCCGGCTGCCGCCTGCCGGCTGCAGTGATATTGCACGGAGGCCCGTCTGCATAATTTGTACCGCGCGCTCGCCCATACATTATTCGCGGCGTCCCCGCGCGCGCCATCGCCTCTCTGAATACGAATAACGCCGCAGCACGGCGCGGGCCCTCATATCTAGCGGTATAAGTAAATTGCCGCGCCGCTGTTTTCTCCGCGTACGTGCGCCTACTGACTCTAAACAGCCGCGCGGGCGAACGGGCGCTGTTCTCGGGCTTTTTATTCCCTCCTTTCTCCTTGTGTGAACCTCGGGGCCAGCGGCTCGGTCTGCCGTCGCGTTGAGATATCTTCGCCCGGTGCGCTCGCCGTCTTTAGGAGGAGGAGAGAATGTACGGAAAAAACGCGCAGTGGAACCGGTGTGGCTTGCGTTGCTCCAGTAGCGACTTGTGTACAACCCAGCTGAGATTTCGTACACGACGTCGTCCATGTCTTTGAAAATCACTACAGTGTTCGTATCCATCATTTATTTTAACACGTTCTTATTGGTCGCTATCTTGTCTATCTGTCTGTGCAGTACAAATTTTACAGTGAATTTTAAACTAGCTCCACAATGCACAAAAGCCTTAAAGTATGAAACTGTATGACACTACTATATTAACTCGTTATCTTGTTTGTTAGGTTTGATTTCCAGGGCTTTGATGAGACCATATATATGGCTGATACGTGGTACTTACTGGAATTAAGGAAATCGTGGAAGAAAGGCCCACCCATATAACTTTTTTCACACAACCTGTTTATTTAACAATATATAACCATGCAATTTTCTTTAACAAAATGAACAATTTTGCAAAATTATTTTGACCTTAAACTTTAAATAAGCTTTTGCAAAAGAAAAGTGAAGTGCCGTATTGCTAAACAGCAAAAAATGACAATGATTACAAGACAGCCGGACGTGCAGCCTGCGGTGTTTACTACCGCGCTGGACACAGTCTATTCCATTAAATCACCTTCTGCAGCACATAATAACTATATAAGCACCACTGATGACAAGAGTGATTCAGTTACTCAAAACAGATGAAGTAACTTTTAATTTGAATGCTGTATGTCGAAAGGTTCGGAGTTAAGATATGCACTTGTGCTTAAAGGTTAAACAGACTAGCAAACAATATGATAAGGCTTACTTCAAAGCAACCAACCTCTTAATTTTACTCAGTAGTCAAGGTACGACTGGATCCCAACCCGTCACTCCTTACAATTTTATTTTGACTAAAGCCCTGGTGAAAGTTGGCTGTAAATATTTTCAAAGTTAAACTGATTGTCAGTTATTAAGACCGCTCCGCAGGAACGTCTTAAGACATTACTTGTGAGCACTTATTACAAGAGAACTCAGTCGGCGGAACCACAAGATCCAGCTAAAATACACTAATAATGACCCGGTCTTTCAAACACAGAAACAAACAGCTTAGTACAACAGGTTGTTCACGTTATAACCAATGACTGAAAATGCAATTACAGTCAAAGAATTGAACCGGTTAACATCTAAAGCTAACCACAAGGTCCCTCTTGTGTTTAACGGCAATCTGACCTTAGTACAATTGTTCTGCAAGTATTTACAACCAACAGCCGATTGATTAGAATATTAATGACCGGGTACAAACCAGAAATGAAAGGCAATATAATAACGGGACAAATTTTCAAACGACAACTAGTGTATTAGTACAGTACTACGGATTATATTTACGACCAAAGAGCCGACCGAGTAAAACTCTGATGGTTAGGTACAAACCAGAAAATAATAAGGAGGGCAGGTAGACAATGGCACAATACACCACGAGGATTACGGAATGTTTCTCCCCTTTTATCAGCAAGCAGTTCCATGGATCCACGGTGCGTCGTAGCGGTTACTGAGTGCTGCCGATGAAAGCCAGGTAGAACAGGGCAGAGAGTTCACGAGCGGTCGTCCGACACGGATGTTCCTACCAACCGACGGGACGTCGGCCTGCTGCTTGTAGTCGACGCTGACCCTGGTGAAGTACTCGGGTATCTTTGCTCTGCGCAGGCCCTCCTTGCGCAGCTCGCATCTTCGACCGCTCGGACCTCGTGACCACCTCTTGTCGCGACGCTACCACCAATCCCCAAACTTCGTGCCTCTCTCTCGGGCCAGCGAGCCCTGTATATATATCGGGCAGGCAAAGACCTTCTAAGGACACAATCCAGAGATACCAACTCTTCCTCATAGATATCACACCTAAGCCAATCGCGCCAGACAGAACAGTCTACTAACTCAATGGTGCCAAGGCTCAATGGCCTCATTTTTGCAGGTAAATCTTTGATAACTGTGACAGTATATGTAGGATTTAAAAAGAAAAACGAGTGCGCATGCAACAGTGAATACAGTAGTAACGAAGTGAACTGCTTATGCCTGAAATTCTCTGAGTCACGGGATGGCGATATGCACACACATAGATGGGGGTATTAACGCGGACACAAGGTACGAAACGCTGCGTATTGGCGTGGCCTTTGTATGCGGAGAATTAGTTGACGCTACACGCATAGAAAATTAAGTTTCGGAAATCGTTAGAGAATTCAGTATTTCTAGATTCATAAGGTCAGGAATTTACCGAGGTAACCAAATTTCAGGCCTTACGTCTCATCACCGACAACAAGTGGTCGACCTCGTCCACGTAATGACCGAGAGCATCGCCGTTTGCGTAGAGTTGTCTGTGCTGTAAGACAAAAAAACACTGCGTGGGATAAGTGTGAGATGTACACTCCTGGAAATTGAAATAAGAACACCGTGAATTCATTGTCCCAGGAAGGGGAAACTTTATTGACACATTCCTGGGGTCAGATACATCACATGATCACACTGACAGAACCACAGGCACATAGACACAGGCAACAGAGCATGCACAATGTCGGCACTAGTACAGTGTATATCCACCTTTCGCAGCAATGCAGGCTGCTATTCTCCCATGGAGACGATCGTAGAGATGCTGGATGTAGTCCTGTGGAACGGCTTGCCATGCCATTTCCACCTGGCGCCTCAGTTGGACCAGCGTTCGTGCTGGACGTGCAGACCGCGTGAGACGACGCTTCATCCAGTCCCAAACATGCTCATTGGGGGACAGATCCGGAGATCTTGCTGGCCAGGGTAGTTGACTTACACCTTCTAGAGCACGTTGGGTGGCGCGGGATACATGCGGACGTGCATTGTCCTGTTGGAACAGCAAGTTCCCTTGGCGGTCTTGGAATGGTAGAACGATGGGTTCGATGACGGTTTGGATGTACCGTGCACTATTCAGTGTCCCCTCGACGATCACCAGTGGTGTACGGCCAGTGTAGGAGATCGCTCCCCACACCATGATGCCGGCTGTTGGCCCTGTGTGCCTCGGTCGTATGCAGTCCTGATTGTGGCGCTCACCTGCACGGCGCCAAACACGCATACGACCATCATTGGCACCAAGGCAGAAGCGACTCTCATCGCTGAAGACGACACGTCTCCATTCGTCCCTCCATTCACGCCTGTCGCGACACCACTGGAGGCGGGCTGCACGATGTTGGGGCGTGAGCGGAAGACGGCCTAACGGTGTGCGGGACCGTAGCCCAGCTTCATGGAGACGGTTGCGAATGGTCCTCGCCGATACCCCAGGAGCAACAGTGTCCCTAATCTGCTGGGAAGTGGCGGTGCGGTCCCCTACGGCACTGCGTAGGATCCTACGGTCTTGGCGTGCATCCGTGCGTCGCTGCGGTCCGGTCCCAGGTCGACGGGCACGTGCACCTTCCGCCGACCACTGGCGACAACATCGATGTACTGTGGACACCTCACGCCCCACGTGTTGAGCAATTCGGCGGTACGTCCACCCGGCCTCCCGCATGCCCACTATACGCCCTCGCTCAAAGTCCGTCAACTGCACATACGGTTCACGTCCACGCTGTCGCGGCATGCTACCAGTGTTAAAGACTGCGATGGAGCTCCGTATGCCACGGCAAACTGGCTGACACTGACGGCGGCGGTGCACAAATGCTGCGCAGCTAGCGCCATTCGACGGCCAACACCGCGGTTCCTGGTGTGTGCGCTGTGCCGTGCGTGTGATCATTGCTTGTACAGCCCTCTCGCAGTGTCCGGAGCAAGTATGGTGGGTCTGACACACCGGTGTCAATGTGTTCTTTTTTCCATTTCCAGGAGTGTATATCGGGCAGGCAAAGACCTTCTAAGGACACAATCCACAGATACCAACTCTTCCTCATAGATATTGTCAATGTTGGCACAAGAGGGGTAGTCGATATCACACCTGAGCCAATCGCGCCAGACAGAACAGTCTACTAACTCAATGGTGCCAAGGCTCAATGGCCTCATTTTTGCAGGTAAATCTTTGATAACTGTGACAGTATATGTAGGATTTACAAAGAAAAACGTGGGGCGCATGCAACAGATAATACAGTAGTAACGAAGTGAACTGCTTATGCCTGAAATTCTCTGAGTCACGGGATGGCGATATGCACATACGTAGATGGGGGTAGTAACGCGGACACAAGGAACAAAAGGCTGCGTATTGGCGTGGCCTTTGTATGCGGAGAATTAGTTGACGCTACACGCATAGAAAATTAAATTTCGGAAATCGTTAGGGAATTCAGTATTTCTAGATTCATAAGGTCAGGAATTTACCGAGGTAACCAAATTTCAGGCCTTACGTCTCATCACCGACAAGTGGTCGACCTCGTCCACATAATGACCGAGAGCATCGCCGTTTGCGTAGAGTTGTCTGTGCTGTAAGACAAAAAAAAAACACTGCGTGAGATAAGTGTGAGATGTATTAGAAACATAACCGTTAGGATAGTACGGAGAATAGTGGCGTTAATTGACTACGGTAGCAAACGAACGACGCTAGTGCCTTCGATAACAGCACGACATCGCCTGCAGCGCCTCTCTTGGGATCGTGACCACATCGTTTCGACTATATCACTGGAAAACCATGGATTGGTCAGACGAGTACTGATTTCAGTTGGTAAGAGCTGATGACAGGTTCGAGTATGGCGCAGACCTCTCGAAGCCATGGACCCAAGTGGTCAGAAAAGCGCTTTGTAAGTTGGTGGTGGCTCCATAATGATGTGGGCTGTGTTTACAAGGAATTTTTATGGGCGACAATGCGCCATGTCACCTCGCCACTAGTGCTCGTGATTGGTTTGAAGAACATTCTCCATAACCTGAGCAAATGATTTGGTTACTCAGGTCTCCTGGCATGAATCCCATGTAACATTTATACGACATAGTCGACAGGTCGGTTCGTGCGCAGAATACAGCACTGGCCAAACTTTCGCAATTATGAACGGCTATTGATGCTGCATGGTTCACTGTTTCTTAAAGGTATATCCAAAAACTTGTAAGTCCATCATACGTCGAGTTACGGCACTACGCCAAGCAAAAGCATATCTGACACTATATTAGTTGGTATCCCATTTCTTTCGCCATCTCAGTGCATTTGTTGCATGCAACTCTCATTTTTCTTAATACTTGCAAGTATTGTCCAAGCTAGGAAACATTCAGAAACAAAAATTTTGAGGTCTATCTGTACGGGGTTAGATATCTCCATATTGCTACGAGAAATAATTTTATACTGTTTAGTCCGATTTAAGATAGTGTTAAGTAAAGAATTTATTTTAATTTAAATAATTATTTTCACAAGTGTCTTTGGGCGGTGCGTTCTCACTTATCGATTCCAGCTACTGAACTCCTCTGGGTTTGTTCTTGAGCCACGATGTAACTGACGTCTTACTAGGGGGAGAAACATGTGGCACCTTGAAGGGTTTTTAACGGCGTGCGCGGCTATCTGTGGGTCGTGTTTTACTAGGTGACCCGCATGCCAACAAGCATCGCTCGTCAAGCGTGGAGATGTGGTCTCCGTGTTCTGGTTGGCAGCTGTTTACTATAGACAGTATTCCGACGCCTTATGAAGGAACATTGATTCTCTCTGTCTTCTGAATCGGTGGGTTCTCATTTCTTGTACTTTGGTTGATGGACGTGATCCTGTCAGCATTTCTTGTGCTCTCTTTTCCTGTGGAAACTGCTTGCACTATGCATCTGTACTCGACCGTCTCCTGAATATGAGCTAAGTGCTTCATCAAAGTTTGAAAATGGTCAAATGTGTGTGATATCTTATGGGACATAACTGCTAAGGTCATCAGTCCCTAAGCTTACACGCTACTTAAACTAAATTATCCTAAGGACAAACGCACGCACCCAAGCCCGAGGGAGGACTCGAACCTCCGCCGGAACCAGCCGCACAGTCCAGGACTGCAGCTCCCAAGACCGCTCGGCTAATCCCGCGCGGCTCATCAATGTTCGTTGCCGGAAATAAATGATTAGAGCTCTGGTCTGAGAAACAGTTCAGTTATTCTTCATTAGTTTCGCAGATTGTTGTTATGGCAGAGTCATTTCTAACTGCGAGGTCAGAGCTGATCAGTTCTGACTGAGCAGTTGTATGTGTGTGAAGCTGTGCTAAGGTATCTGTATTATCGCTAAATAGGGGAGATAGTGCCACAGACATGATGCGTGATTTGGAGTGGCATTCATTACAAGAAAGGCATTTTTCGTTGCGACGGGATCTTCTCATGATATTTCAATCACCAATTTTCTCCTCTGATAGTGAAGACATTCTGTTGGCACCCACCTACATAGAAATGATCTTCACGATAAAATAAAAGAAATGAGGGCTCGCACAGAGACAGCTTGAAGGTGGTTCACTGAACCCTCTACCAGGCATTTATTGTGAATAGCAGAGTAATCACGTACCTCTAGTACTGCGGCGTGCGCTGAATCAAAAATGCCTATTCAACAGGAACAATCTTTACTATTTGAGTTCCGTACCTTAGTTAGGCAACCACAGCCCAAGAGCCGGTATGAGGTCCCCAGCGAAGAATGAGACAGTGGCGGCTGGCGGTGACAACAAACATGATGACATAGTTCGCATTGGCAGTACGGTGCCGGAGCAGCAACTGCGTCACTTAACGCTGGACTTAGCAAATATGCAGTCCCCACAATGAGCCCAAGAGCCTTGGAGACAGGTTTGAATGTCAAGCTGCGGCATCCACTTGGCTGATCCAGTTCGAAGGCGGGAAACATCCACGCTAGGAAACAGTTCATATCACCTGCCTCACCAAGTTGTTGACAAGGCTCGGTGAGGCAGGAACAACTGAACAGTATATTCGACCGATGGCAGCTTTGGTGATTGTGCCAGTGAAATGCTCGATGCTGATAGGTGTTTTATAACAGAGTCTCCCGTCACTTTTACATTAGCGTAAACGCCGCGTTATGTATACATAATGTAGGAATCTGGTCAACTGCTGACGGCAGAACGGTGTGTAGCGGGATGCAGTACTAGCACTACCTCAGGCCTCGGCTGCGGAGTTCCGTCAGTGGCTGGCTCGATTATCTCTTGGTTGACTGGCTGCGAAGGCTTCACGGAAGTTCATGTCACAGCTTTAAGTAAACGTACCTGTTTCTTCACGGATATGTTTGTACGTTGTTAACTATAGTTAATTTTTTAAGTTAATGCCATATGTCCGAACGTTTGCAGTCAAGTAAAGAAAAAAAAATATTGGTCAGGTGAGAGTGAGATTCGCGCCCTGAAAGTCCCGTACAAACTTCATTGTGAATATAGAAGTTCATCCATCCGGGTATCGATAATTTCGACGATTTTTGCCTGTTACCGACACTGATACTGGTAACATATGGGTCTCAGGTATTCCGACATTTACGAGAACGCTTTAATGTCAGTAAAATAAATGTGACATAAAGTCATCCAGGAGGCAGGCGATCATTATTATAAAATTCAGTAGTTGTCCATTCAGGACGATTGGGTCACAATGGAAAAAGTCAAACATCAGGGAAGGACTGAATTTCTCTCTCATGTGTCGCGTTTCGGAATTTATCTATAATCAGATATCGGCGAGAGACAACTGCACGTAGATATGGTGTTTCAAGTTTTATGTGAAGCAAAAGTTCGCATACTAGTCTGTGATTACATGTTAACAACTTTCGCATTTTTTTTCCTTTACTTGTGCTGTGAAACCATGCTTCTTGAAAAAAATGCATGATTCTAGGCCAATGAGAAGAACTTTATAGGATTTGCCGAGTGAGTTTATAAGTATCAATATATGTGACCTAAATGTCCGCACTTTTTGGTTGCACTGACTTAGAAGCTTACATTTATTTTACCGCCAAGGGCCTATTGATCTTAATATGTGACATAAATTTCAACTTGAAACGTCTACCTGTTAATGAGAGACAGGCGTCTAAACAGACGGACGAATAGGTAGTCCAATAAGAAATGACAGAGAAATTTTTCTTTCGTGTGATTTCCGTATAGATTTACAGTTTTTGGATTTTTTCCTGTTTTCATGAAGCAATGCTTACGGAAATTACTCTATCGGTTTTGAGTATAAAATGTGAGACAGATGTGGCAGTAACTTTTGACTACAGTGACTTACAAGCTTCAATGTTTTACACCGCCAAGTGTCCTTAGACCTTAGTTGTGGTACCAATAATTTCAACTTACTGTGTCTGCCCGTTCCTAAGAAGATAAGGTGTTAACGTTCGGACTAACAGATGGAAAGTCGGATAGGACACAACCAAAAAATTTTCTTTCATTTGATATAATTACAATTTTACAGTTTCCGTGTTTCTTTTCTGTTAGTTGTACTGTGAAACCTTACTTCTTGCCAAATATCTTAATTCTAGGCCAACGAAAGTGAGTTAAAATGTGTACCATAAATAGCTGTCCTTTGCATTGACTTCGAAGATCCAGTGTTTTACCCCAACATGGCACCACAGCCCTCAGTATATGACATAAATTTCAACTTGATATCTACCAGTATCTGAAAAAGCGTTCTTTTTAACAATCGGACAGAAAGACAGGTGGAAAACAGCAATCCTATAAGGGTTCCGTTTTCACCGATTGAGACACGAACCCTAAAAATGCGTAACTTTGCTGGAGCTTGTAATTAGTAACAATAACGACGGGCACAAATTAGGTCGACACACGTAACAGACCAGTGGAGATGTGCTCATATATGCGAAATCGTGTTATCCTCTAAGGTATAAGTAGGCGTTTTTTAGGTCTACGTAAACAGGATTTAGAAGTTACCTTTCGATTGGGACGAAACTGAGAAAGAATACGTAATTATGCAAATAGGTCGTGGAAATGGCTACGGGTGTAGTGACAGCATCAAAATGTACAATAAAATTAAACACAGAGAAGCACTAGACTTCAGAATAATATAAGATATGCAAACTTAACTTCTATTGGCTTGCAGTCGGAAAACGGCTTTAAGGAAGCTAATGGCAGTATAGGCTTTCAGACCAGAGGCATCGTGGGAAATATTATGCCGAAAAATTGAAAAAAAAAGAACGCGACTCATACAGTGGCTCAGAACTATATAAAACTACCTGTAACGAATTTAAAACGGTAGGAAGTTCATGGTAAGGTTTAGAGAGAACTCGTACGATGGGAGTGCTAGCGAACTGACGCGAAATTAGAAATGGAGACACTTAAGTTTGATCAGGTTTGTTAATGAATGAAGGTGTTGCATAGAGCTCTACGGGCACATGCCTTAAAATTTATCCATAGTAGCAGAGCTCCACAACCATATTTGTGCGAATGGAATGAACTGAGCCAAAATCGATGTTTCGAAATTTTTCAGTAATTGCTAATGAGACGTATGCTGGCTGCTGCGTTTCTCTCACCTTGCACCTGCTGGGTCGGTGGAATTTCCCTCTGTTTGCGCGGCAACCTACCTGCCTCGTGGAGCCAGTTGCTGGATCTTCTGCAAGACGGAGCTGCCTTCCAAAATATTTTAATTCAATAAGCAGCTTGTTTTAATCTCTATGCTCCGTTATTTAAGTCTACATACTTCCGTATATTTTTTACTAAGTTTTAGTTCATAGGACACAGCTACGAACACGCACAATTATAACAGCAAGTAGACCTTTTGTAATCACAACATCATGTTAATACAAAATGTATTTACTACGAAAGCTCATGTGCTCGATATCCCACCCGCCAATCACCAATGCAGGTTCCCTGTTGCGCCTTACTTTCATAATCCACCTTCCATGCACTTACCCGTCTAATCACCGTCCTCGGCAGGAATTTTAAGCAACCTCCACTCCCCAGTAATGGAATCACCCTCTTTTTAACCCCACTTGAAACGATCCCCTTCACCCGACCCTTCCATTTTCTCCATCCGTGTTCCTCCAACCTACTGATTTTTAGTCGCTACCTGTGGTTCTACAGACCCCCATATCCTTACTCATTATTCCACATTCATCATTATCAGTACCACTTTAATATATCACCAGCATCACCGCTATACTATGATGTCACTCACATCATGATATATTTCAGCTTTAATACAACATCGTCATTCAAATTTTGAAAATATTCATATTGTCCACTAACGTGTTTAAAATATCATTTACTGACACATATATATTTGTATATTTTAATCATCTCTTAAACATATGTAAAGTGTGGCTGAAAAGCGGTTTTTCGTTCGCTGAGAAACTACCCTCTTTGTGATGACCTGAAATGACGATAAAACAGTGGAAAACAGCTGTTGTATAGTTATTATTCTCAAGTAAACTCAGTGACTACTTGTCCTCAAGTTATGTGAACTTCACGTAGAGTAATTGTCGCTATGCTGAAATCGAATTTTATGAATAAGCGACTATATTTTTGTGCATCGTGTTTTTATATCCTAACTTTGAATTTCTATGTATTGAAGATTCTCTGACCCTTGGAACA
Organism: Schistocerca cancellata; assembly: GCF_023864275.1. Classification (NCBI taxonomy): domain Eukaryota; kingdom Metazoa; phylum Arthropoda; class Insecta; order Orthoptera; family Acrididae; genus Schistocerca; species Schistocerca cancellata. Next base: position 525,425,978 of record NC_064627.1, read on the forward strand.
GACAGCAACTGGTGAAGGTTATGGTCCAGGGCGGTCAACAGTATGTGACATCTTAGTTCTCCGACAGCTCACTGAAAACTATAGAGAAAACTGCAGACAACTACACATCTTGTTTGCAGACTGCACTCACCGCAAATGCATCCTCAGTTATCTAAGAGTTTTCGGGATGCAAGAGAAGCTCATCACCCTCATAAAGATCTGTCTAATTGAAACTCATCGTAAGATGAAGATATAAACCACTAGGACCGGTCTCAGGCAAGGAGATGTTTTACGACCTGCTGTATTCAATTTTGTCCTTCAGAAGATCATAAGTGGTACTTTTATAAAGAGGTTTCAAGGAATCCTTGAGAAGAGGCTGGCTTATCTGGTCTACGCATATGATATCTGCTTTATCAGCAACTCTAAGGGGGAACTGAAACAAATGACCAGGGCGCTGGAGATGATTGCTTGCATATTAAGGCTACTCATAAACGACGCCAACACGGATCACATCGGTTTAACTCATCGACAACGTCAGGATACCGAACTAAGTTCAGTCACTACAGGTGTCCTACAAGAGAGAGTGTTAATTTGAAAACCTCGGTGTGCTTTTCACAAAGAACGCCTCATACGAACTGGTGATCACTTCCAGCATATTGGGAGGGAACCGATCCTTCTATAGCCTAACATAAGTGCTTCGGTCCAGTGTCAGTCGAGATAGTTGAAGATTCGGCTACATAGGACCCCGATGTAACTCATACTATATGGCTGTGAGACGTGGAGTATCCGAAAGCAGGACTTCCATGAACTTCTCGTATTCAAGGAAATAGTGCTGTGGAAGATCTTTGTGGACGCAAACACTGATGAAAGAAGGCTCAGACACAACCATGAGCTAAATGAACTGTACTGAGGTGCCAGTATAGCAGGACTGATAAGATACAAGAGACTACAGCGGTCTGGGTATGTGGCACGGATGGCAGAAGACAGGTGGCCACAGGAGCTCCTGGTGCGGAGTGAAACTTTTAGAAAGGTGTGGACCGTTGCGACTGATCGCGTAAAGCTGAATCAAGACAACTAAGTCTGTCTCTTTATACGTAATACAGAAAAAATATTTGATGCGCCAACTGCCGGCGAGAACTTAAATATTTCTACAGTTTTCTAAGTCAAGTTCGCAGTTGGTGCCCAAATCAGGCTCAGATTTTTGATATTGATATTGAACCTTAGTAAACTTTTTAAAAGGATTATTATCTTTTCAATTTTTCACCTTTTGTATATTGATGTTCTTCAACAAACGTCTTTCGCTACATCCCTTTAACGTTATTTGCAAGTCTGACAAAGGCAGTAGCCAGACCAGAATAATAAATAAAAAATTATAATAAGCGTTTTAGACGGTTTTATTCAGAAAAGAAAATGAGGTTAGAGATAAACTTGACATCAAAATAGTTGTTCATGAAGCAGAACAAGTTAAATGGTTCAAATGGCTCTGAGCACTATGGGACTTAACATCTGAGGTCATCAGTCCCCTAGAACTTAGAACTACTTAAACCTAACTAACCTAAGGACATCACACACGTCCATGCCCGAGGCAGGATTCGAACCTGCGACCGTAGCGGTCGCGCGGTTCCTGGCTGAAGCGCCTAGAACCAATCGGCCACAACGGCCGGCAGAACAAGTTAAGGTAACTTTAAACCCTTTAATCTCAAAACCAACGAACCAACCACCGAAGTTAAGGAATTCTGCTACCGAACTCTAATCTAAGAGTTGCGGATGTAGGTTGCTATGTGGAAGTTACTAGTTACGCCATACTCCTCCGGCCCTCACATGTTTATACTTCCATTTTACAAACACCCTGTAGAAGGGTGCTAGAACTGAAGTCAATATAGAAGAAATGATAAGGTTCTCTGCGGAATCGGTGAAGAGAGGAGCATTTGGGAAAAAATTGACAGCAATAAGAGCACAGTGATAGGATATCACAAAAATGGCGTCCATGTAACCAGAGGGAGCTGTAAGGAAGACAGTGATTGGAATACATTCATTACATAATCGAGGATTTAGGATTCAAGTGCTACTGTGAGATGACGAGGTTGGGGTAGGAGCGGAATCTGTGGCAGACCACACCAAATCAGTCAGGGTACTGACGACCTCCAAAAAGAAAAGACCACTGTTTGTGCACCGCCAGCGTGGTACATTCTAGTCAGACAGACAGCGCACGTCCTGCAATGTTTCAATCAATGCGGCCTTACTGAAGCGAGTCGCTGTGTTTTACTTGTTGCAGCTGCACTGCAGGAATGTAGAGCAGCCGGGCTGCGGTGTGCTGACTGCAGTTGCCTCTGCCGCTGCCGCCGCTGTGGGGTAATGAACAGAGTGGCGGCTGGCCGTGGCGTCGCCCCTGATGAGCTGCGGTGCGGCCGCAGGCGCGCCTTACGGCCTCGCTACCCGCGACGCATAACCGCATTCTCCGCGTCACACTGCCGCAACATCGCTGTGGCGCGTTGCTTCGCCTCACCAGTAACTTTTCCCATGGATGCTTTTGTAGCCTGATGATATTGCTCTCTGCACAACTGAAGCTAGGAAGAATTACTATACCTGTTGAATGGAATGAAACGTCTAATGAGCACAGGAAACAGGTATATCTTAAAACCAAAGAAAGTACATTCCATGTGCAGTAGACACCGCTTCAGCGAAAAACTTACAATCAAACTGGGACACCAAGGATTAGACAAACTCAGTCAGCCTAACTTCCCATGAACCAGCGAAAAACTTACAATCAAACTTGGAAACCAAATACTGGACAAAGTCAGTCAGCTTTGTTATCCTTCAAGGTAGGTTCAAATGGCTCTGAGCACTATGGGACTAAACATCTGTGGTCATCAGTCCCCTAAAACTTAGAACTACTTAAAACTAACTGACATAAGGACATCACACACATCCATGCCCGAGGCAGGATTCGAACCTGCGACCGTAGCAGTCACGCGGTTTCGGACTGAGCGCCTAGGCTTGAATAAAGGTAATTCATCAAATTTGTCTGGATTTCGTTTAGTGAAGCGTAGGTGTCACGGTGATCCTCATTCAGCGTTGAACTACAAGCAAAACTCTGAAATTACTCGCAAGATAAGGAGCAACTCTGTATTATGAAAATGGATATAGCTATGAACGTACATCTCTGAATGAGTACCTTCAGTCTCGACAGGACATGAGGCCTGTAATGGAAGAAGTGTCATGATGATCTCTCCATTGGCAAAAGATTCCGGAATAGTTCCCCATTCGGACCTCTGGGAGGGTACTGCCAATGGGGAGGATACCATGAGAAAAAGATTAAATAATCAACGGAAGGATAACATTCTACGAGTCGGGGCGTGGAATGTCAGAAGCTTGAACGTGGTAGGGTAACTAGAAAATCTAGTAAAAAAGCCTAAATCTAGATACAGTATGGGTCAGTGAAATGAAATGGAAAGACGACAAGGATTTCTGGTCAGATGAGTATAGGGTAACTTCAGCAGCAGCAGAAAACGGCGTAACCGGAGTAGGATTCGTTATTAATAGGAAGGTAAGGCGGAGAGTCTGTTTCTGTGAACAGTTCAGTGCCGGGGTCGTTCTTATCAGAATCGGCAGCAAACCAACACCGACTACGATAGTTCAGGTATACATGCCGACGTTGCAAGCTGAAGATGAAGAGATAGAGAAAGTACATGAGGATATTGAAAGGGTAATACAATAAGTAAAGTGAGATGAAAATCTAATAGTCATGGAGGACTGGAACTGAGTTTTAGGGGAAGAGATAGAAGAAGAGGTTACAGGAGAATATGGGCTTGGGACAGGGAATGAGAGAGGAGAAAGACTGAGTTCTGTAACAAGTTTCCGCGAGTAATAGCGAATGCCCTGTTCAAGAATCACAAGAGGAGGAGGTATACTTGGAAACGGCCGGGTGATACGGGAAAATTTCAGTTAGATTATACCATGGTCACACAGAGATTCCGAAATCAGATACTGGATTTTCAGGCGTACCCACATCACAATATAGTAGTGATGAAGAGTAGGTTGATGTTTAACACATTAGCCGGCCGGAGTGGCCGTGCGGTTCTAGGCGCTACAGTCTGGAGCCGAGCGACCGCTACGGTCGCAGGTTCAAATCCTGCCTCGGGCATGTATGTGTGTGATGTCCTTAGGTTAGTTAGGTTTAATTAGTTCTAAGTTCTAGGCGACTAATGACCTCAGAAGTTAAGTCGCATAGTGCTCAGAGCCATTTTTTTTAACACATTAGTCAGGAACAATCAATACGCTAAGAAGTGAGATATGGAAGTACTAAGGAATGATGAGGTACTCTTGAAGTTCTCTAACGCAATATATACAGCAATAAGGAGGCAGTACAGTTGATGAAGAATGGATATATCTAAAATGGGCCATCACAGAAGTGGGAAGGGAAACACAGGTACAAAGAAGGTAACTGCGAATAAACCTTGGGTAACAAAGAAATACTTCAGTTGATTGATGAAAGGACGAAGTACAAAAATTTTCCGGGAAACTCAGAGATATAGAAACACCAGTCGCTGAGGAATGAAATAAATAGGAAGTGCAAGGAAGCTAAGACAAAATGGCTGCAGGAAAAATGTGGAGGCATCGAAAAAGAAATGATTGACGGAAGGACAGACTCAGCATACAGGAAAGTCAAAACAACATTCTGTGACATTAAAATCAAGTGTGGTAACATTAAGAGCGCAACAGGAATTCCACTGTTAAATGCAGAGGAGAGAGCAGATACGTGGAAAGTATATTTTGAAAGCCTCCATGAGGAGAAACATTTGTCTGATGTGATAGAGAAAGAAACACGAGTCGATTTAGAAGAGATAGGGGATCCAGTATTAGAATCAGAAATTGAAAGAGCTTTCGAGGACTCAAAGCCAAATACGCCAAAAGGGATAGATAACATTCTACCAGAATTTCTAAAATCGTTGGGGGAAGAGGCAAAGAAACGAATCTTCACGTTGGTATGTACAATGTATGAGTCTGGATACGTACGATCTGACTTTCGGAAAAAGCATCAACCACACAATTGCGAAGTGGTCAAGAGCTGACAAGTGAGGGAATTATCGCACAATTAGCTCATGTATCCAAGTTGCTTACAAGAATAACATACAGAAGAATGGAAAAGAAAATTGAGGGTGCGCTAGATGACGGTAAGTTTGGCTTTAGGAAAAGTAAAGGCACGGGAGAGGCAATTCTTACGTTGCGGTTAGTAATGAAAGCAAGACTAAAGATAAATCAAGACAAGCTCATAAGATTTGTCGACCTGGAAAAAGCGCTCGACAGTGTAAAATGATGCAAGATGTTCGAAATTCTGAAAAAAAAATAAGGGTAAGATATAGGGAGAGAGATGATTCATATACAACATGTACAACAGCACGACCAAGAACGAAGTGCTCGTATTAAAAAGGGTGTAATATAATGATGTAGCATTTCGCCCCTACTGTGCATCGAGGAAGCAATGGTGGAAATAAAAGAAATTTCAGGAGTGGAATTAAAATTAAGGTGAAAGAATATCAGTGACATGATTCGCTGATGACATTGGTATCTTGAGTGAAAGTGAAGAAGAATTACATGATCTGCTGAACGGAATGAAGAGTCTAATGAGTATACAGTATGGACTGAGAGTAAATCTAAGAAAAACGAAGGTAATGAAAAGTAGTAGAAATGAGAACAACGAGTAACTTAACATCAGGATTGATGGTCACGAAGTAGATAGAAAGGTACTCTGCTACCTAGGTAGTAAAATAACCAATGACAGTCAGAGCAAGGAGCACATAAAAGCAGACTAGCTATGGCAAAAAAGGCATTCCTGCCCAAGGGAAGTATATTCATATCAAATATCGGCCTTTGAGGAATGAATTTCTGAGAATGTACATCCGGAGAACAGCATTCTGTGGTAGTGAAACATGGACTGTGGGTAAACCGGAACAGAAGAGAGTCGAAGCATTTGAGATGTGGTGCTATAGACGAATGTTGAAAATTAGATGGACTGATAAGGTAAGGAATGAGGAGGTTCGATGCAGAATCCGAGAGGAAAGGAATATGTGGAAAACACTGATAAATAAAAGGGTCAGGATGATAGGAAATCTGTTAAGACATGACGGAATGATTTCCATGGTACTAGAGGGAGCTGTAAAGGGCAAAAACTGTAGAGGGAGACCGAGACTAGATAGCGCAGGAGAGGGATTCTTGGCGGGTGGCATCATACTGTCAGAAGACTGATGACAAAAAATAAATAAATAAATAAATAAATATATTTGTCTAGGTGACATACTTTAGTTACCTACGATGAAAGATTGAAGGTTAATGTAAACGCGAGATAAATCATTGTACATTGACATTCTGGTACATTAATAACCAGTGTAACCACCAGGACGTCCGCCCCCAGTAGCTGAGCGGTCAGCTCGACAGAATGTCAATCCTAAGGGCCTGGATTCGACTACTGGCTGGGTCGGAGATTTTACCCACTCAGAGACTGCGTGTTGTGTTATCCTAATCATCATCATTTCATCCCCAACGACTCGCAAGTCGTCAAATTGGCGTCAAATCGAAAGAGTTGCACCCGGCGAATGGTCTACCGACAGGAGGTCCTAGTTACACGACATTTTTAGTTACCACCAGGTTATTGAATAAAAATATGAAAACGCACATGCATTGTATCACAGATGTCCGTGTGCGTGGAGTTCCATGATTGTTGCATTTGGTCGGTCAGTATAATGACGGTCAATGCTGGTTGTGGGTGACGCTGGAGTTGTCATCCAATAATGTCTGATATTAGCTCTACTGGAGACAGATCTGGTGATACAGTAGGCCAAGGCAACATGTCGATGCTCTGTAGAGCACGTTCGGTTGCAACAAAGGTATCCGGAAGAGCGTTATCCAGTTGGAAGACATCCCCTGGAAATCTGTTCACGAATGGCAGCATGACAGGTCGAATCACCGAATTGCCGTAAAGTTCTGGAGTCTAGGTGCTTGGGACAGCTACGACATTGTTCCTGTTGTCATACGAAATAGCGCTCCACACCATAGCTCAAGGTATCTAGCACGCTGGCAGGTTATTTCCAGACCCTCAACTGACCTCTTCCTAACCAACACACGACCATCGCTGGGACCAAGACAGGACCAGCTGTCATCAGAAAACACAATAGACCTCAATGCTCTCCTCCAATGAGCTCTCATCTGAAACCACACAAGACGTAAATGGCGGTGGTTTGGGATCGGTGGAACGCACGCTACATGGCGTATGACTCAGAGCTTCCATGGAAGTAACAGATATATGACAGTTCATTCTGTGACTGTTGTGCCGACTGCTGCTCAGATTGCTGCTGCGGATGCAGTACGTTGTGACAGAGCCATACTATGACACTGTGGTCTTCCCTCACGCTAATGTCAAGTGACCGTCCAGAGCCTGGTCTTCTTGCAAACACCGCTACCAGCCATCAAGTACAGTGGCTACATTCCTGCCGAGTCCTCGTGCGAGCTCGCAGAAGGAACATCCAGCCCTATTACATGACCGTATTCAAACTCAGTGAGGTAGTGACAACTTCATCTTTGTCGCCTTAAAGACATTCTTGACTGACGTAACCCGCCACCTCCAGTCTCAAAGTTAACTAACGCTCACGATTGTTTTTTACAAGAGGTGGAGCCCCTCCAAGCCCACGCCGGCATGATGGCCAACTCAAAAGGTGTAGTGCCATCTTTGCATAAGGGTTAGTTTTCACTAAAGTGAGGTGTCACAGGATGTGGGTACTGCGATGTTTGCGTACGTCTGGTTAAGGGTAAACATTAATATGGGCTCATCTGCAGATAGATTGGATCGAAAGTAGAAGAGTAGCGGTTTGAAGGGCAGAAGATTAAAAGTACCAAGGCAAGAGGCAAGGGGAAAAACCTCTGCTATAGTTAGGTCGGGTGGTAAGAGCAGTAGCGGATGTCTTGCTGCCTGCGACAGGTGAGGCTTTGTTCATGCATGTCGATTCCTTTGAAGTTGTGCGGTGCTGTTACTCGGCGGCTACCGCTGCGTGCCGGTGTTGATCTCTCGGTCAGCGTCAAGAACCTGTAACAGTTAGACTCATCATCGTTTTGTATCTGCAGATGCACAATGTAGGGGGACGTTGGCAATTTGTTTCTTCGTCAGTGGGCGAGGTCGTCGGTTTCCCTGATGTAGCCTGTTGGTCGGCTTTAATAGCAGCTGGTATATCCAGTCAACGTTGCTGATATGAAGGGGCTTGCCGAAGTTTGTCGCTTGCTGGTGTATGTTAGCTTCCCATAGGTGGTTATGCCCTAGCTTTATCGAACTGTCAAAAAGCGTCGAAAGAGGCTCAGAAAATGCAGCGACCTGAGGAACAGTGGGCAACGCAAATCTTAAGATAAGCTGCACTTAATTCGACTGCTTACTCAACCAACACTAGAACAGATTGAAAAGAACTGCAGGATACTTCAGGGTCTGAACCTAATTAAGGAGGTGTGTACTGAACTTCGTTGAAATGTGATTCGGTACTGCCCATCCTCAAAGTAACAGTGGGAGAAAGGTTACTTCTGAGCTTTCCCTGTATTGTATTAGAACGTTCATGCACATACAACAGAAGTGTCAAGAACTGCAGCTTTGTCTTTAATTATAAACTGACATGTATGCTTATGTAACAGTTTCATTGTACCGAATTGCGCTGCTTCTTGTTTTGTTTTAATTGACATGCGTATTTATACAACTCTTACAACAGTCACAATTAATGTGCCCGCTAACCAAATAACGTATTAAATGTTGTTGTTGTTGTGGTCTTCAGTCCTGAGACTGGTTTGATGCAGCTCTCCATGCTACTCTATCCTGTGCAAGCTTCTTCATCTCCCAGTACCTACTGCAACCTACATCCTTCTGAATCTGCTTAGTGTATTGATCTCTTGGTCTCCCTCTACGTATTAAATATTATGAGAAAAAATTTACCGCTTACTGCGTTCACAACATTTAGTTTATTCCTTTACTGCTAACTATATCTGCAGCCGGTATTAACATATATCACTGAATGTACCAAAACATTTATATTATTGTACGAATGACAGTTCAAGGGATATACTGTAAAGTCATAAAAATTAAAATGCGCGAAAACTGCCGCATCAGCCATGACGTTTTAATTTATTACTAACTTGATACTAACTGTATTAGCAACATATTTTTCACATAGTATCCACATATACCGATAAAGCTATCTGCAAAATTATCTCATAGTACGACATATAATTCAAGAGGTATGATGTCATATATAGCTAGATGTGCGAAGAACTATTTTTTCTTAAAACTGAGTGGAAATTCCCAGGGCTGTACTCATCCAGTATCCTAAGCAACTTCCAGCGAACTCTGACGATGATTTCAATCCTTTCCAAAGCTCTTTCTCCCTTCAGTCCTAACGTCGAATGCTCAACACACCACCTCATTTTAAAAGTAATTAGGAATTTGAAGTTATTTTATAGAGGGAATTCGATTCTTTAAAGAATCATGGGATTATGGGTGCTACTTATCTGAAAAAAGCAGTGTGAGGTTAATAACCACTACATGTCATAGGGGTGGGAATGGGGTAACGTTGAAGCATAATTCAGGATTACCTTTGGCAATTTAAGTCTAATTTCTTAAGAACATCTGTTCAAAAATATTGTGAAGTAAGGATCCCCACTCCCACTAGTGTTGGGGCTGTGGCTGAGATGGGGTGATGTAAATATGTACGAAAACTACTTGTTATTACTTATTTCCTGTGTTAAGTAGGAGCAGATTTAAACGTAGGAGCTGCAGTTTTTCTCTTATTTGTGCTGTTCAGCGTGTCAACAAGATAGTGGAATGAGCACTGAAGCGAGCCAATAAGTCTGTCAACCTGTCAGAAACCTAAGGTCACCCCCTCCAGCCGGCCGCGCGCCAGCCGGCCGCTACCAGCGCTCCGCAGCCAGTCGCCCGGCAGCGCCCGGTGAGTGCGCATCAGCCGCTCCCGGCGCAGCCGCCCAGCGGCAACCGGCCGGGTGCCGAAGGGTTGAGCCTGCTCCCCTTCGACGCAGAGCCGCGCAACCAGTCGCGGACTGCCGCGAAAGAGCTTCGGCTCACAGCTCCCGGTAGCCTCCGGTTACCCAACGCCCCCAACGTGATTCTCACGTTCTTTTAGGGACTCTGAGGCAGTACCAGGGCTCCTTCACGGGACCAAGCCCGCGTGCTGCAGGCCATTCTTCTCCCGCACCTCCTTTAGGTGCCGCGCTTGCACGAACAGCGCATGTTAGCGTAAAGTAGGGACCACCCACTTCCATAGGGAACAAGTAACACTTCTCTCGCCTTTCGAGAAAAGTAAAATTGTCGTTTCCCCCTTCCCACCCAATAAACAATCCTAAGTGCGAGATGGCGGACGCTAATAGCACTTCCCCTGCTATCACCCGCAGCAAGACTGCAACACAAGAGGCGCGAGGATCGACTGCACCCGCCGAAACTCGCGCCCCGCCCGCTACCGAAGGCAAGGGAGCGGCTGGGGGCGCTCGAGAGCTTGGCGCGAAAGCGCAAAAGCAGCTTGAGTCGCGCCGGCTAATCACCGAACTTTTCGGGGCGGACGTCTCTCCCACAAAAACAAGTACACTGAACATCACGTTACACTCACCTGTCACTGGACAGTCATGTACCATTCTCCCACCGACGCCGCAGCCTCAAGAGATCGAGGCAGCGACGGCGGATGTGGACACAGAAAACTACTACACAGAGCCCTGGCAGGTGGAGGGCCCAAAACGCAGACCCAAAAAACACCAGCACAAACAAGCGAGCAACCAAACTCGCTAGGCAACCGAAAGGCGCTGTTGCCTACACCCACTAGCTCACCTCAGGCTAGCAACATTAACACACAACAAAACGCTAACACAGTTGTGGCGAACAACAACAAAGCACACAAAGCCACAACAGTGCCCACACAACGCAAGACTGGTTTCCCCCCAGTTGTTATACAAAACTATGGGAACCTTAGTGCCCTTAACACTGCATTCGCGGAGAGACACATAAACAGCACATTACATGCAAAGTATTCGGGGGATAGGGCCTCACTGTACGTTGCCACAGACAACGAATATAAAGATCTTCTGACCTTCCTCAAAGATCGTAAGATCGAACATTACACGTACAGAACGCTGGACGAGAGAACCCAGCAGTACGTGATCAAGGGAGTGGACCCCAGCACCCCCAACGAGACAGTACATGCGGCCCTTTGTTATCTGGGATTCGACTGTAAAAGTGCCTCCCGGATGACAGGGTTCCGTACACACGCACCGCTACCACACTACATGGTTGAGTTAGCCGACACGGCTGATTCCCGCGCCATCCTGCAGGTAAAGAGCTTTCTGCGGATGGACGTACGTGTAGAACTTTACGAACCACCCAACGTCCCCCAGCAATGCAACAACTGCCAGCGGTTCAGCCATTCGGCCCTCCGCTGCGGCCTGGCAACTCGCTGCCGCGGATGCGCTGGCAACCACAGATCCAACACCTGCACACAAATACAACCAAACCAGCGACGTTGTGCCAACTGCGGTGGGCCCCATGCGGCAAACTTCAGACAGTGCAACTCATACAAACAGGCGCTGAAGCGAAAACAAGACAAAAGGAGGGTACTGTACGACATACCACGCCCAAGGCCAGCGCCGAACCCAGTAAGGAACGGCTAACGTTTGCCACGGTTGCACGCCCTGGCGGAACGGCACAGGCTGCGGAACCTCAGCGCCCTACACACACACGTGAAACAACCGCTGCAACAGCCACACAACAGCCACAGACAACACCTGAAACCCAACAAGCATCGGTACCAACACCTATGCCCCCAAACAACACGACCCCACTCCCGGAAATCACGAGCTGCGAAGAAACGCACCATATACAGGAAAACACATCCACACAAGAACCCCCCGAACCCCAAGCCCAGAGGAGGAATAGACGTACACGCAAACACAGGGCGGGGAACACGAAATCACCACAACAAGCCACGCAGCAACAACAGAACAGCAACACACAGGAAACAGTCAACAAGACACCGAGACTGTAACTCACACTACCATCCCCCTCACCACAGAAGTAACGCAGGCGCCACAACCTCTACCACGAAACACAAATGCCGCCCCAAACAACACACCAATACCCACACAAGCGGCCGCTAACCCCACAACAGCACCTCAGCCTGCCACACCCAACACCAACACATCACCTGGGGGAATACTGGAAACACTATTCCCCCGACACACGACCATTGAAATCCTTACCAAGGTGCTGATGGCCATCACTACACTCATCACCCAGCTCATGAGCGCCGAACCCGGGCAATACTGGGCTGTCATACACACTGCCATCACAACACTCTTTCACACTCTTTACATGAATAATACGCCACACCCGGCCCATAACGCAGACCCGCACACACTATCACGGATCCTGTTCTGGAATGCAGACTCGATCCACAACAAAAGGGCAGAATTTGCCGCGTTCATGGAGCGCAAGGGAATCCTTGTCGCGCTACTGAGCGAGACTAAACTTAAACCGCACAAACAATTAAACTTTCCTGGCTACTGTGTCTATCGTACCGACCGACCGGGCGACGCCGTGGCAGGTGGAACTGCAATTGTCATACACAAAGACATTGAGCACACAAACATAGAGCTCCCTGAACTGTAAAAAATCGTGGCTACGGCCGTCAGAGTCAAGTTCAACGGAGCCTACACCACACTGATATCGGTATACAACAGCCCTGTAGGCATTTCAACACGCGATATCAGCACATTACTCAACATTTCACCGCGAGTAATAGTCGCTGGAGATCTGAACGCAAAACACCCAGAATGGAATTCATGCATACGAAATCCCAACGGCAAAAACTGTACGAACATTCACTTGGCAGAAACTACATTATACTAGCGCCGACTGAACCGACGCACATTCCTATCAGAGGGGAAAAAGGCCAGACGTGATAGACATGGCCCTCATCAAGAGCATTACAACGACACTCAACGTTGCCGTTGAAAAAGATCTGCCCTCAAACCACCAACCTGTAATACTATACATTGAGGAAACACTGCAGCACATGGAACAACGTAAGATGTTGGACTACGGGCGTGCGAATTGGACAAGGTTCAAGTAAACGCTCGATAGCCACATCCCACCTATACACGAAATTAATGAAACAGCACAAATTGACGAGGCAGTAGAAACCCTCACTAACGCCGTCCAGGACGCAATGGCAGGCACCATACCTGATCGCACCTCACAACAACACAGTGCGGCCCTGCCCCAGGAAATCCTGGGCCTAATCTCAATGAGGAATCGCCTCAGGAGACAATGGCAGCGCACCAGGCGTCCGTACTTCAAACGGCACAGTAACAGATTACAGGGCATCATACACGATAAAATACAAACACACAGAACACAACAGTGGAACCACAAACTCGAAGGGCTGGACACAACACGACCTGGCGTGTGGCAACTAGCCCGACACTTCACCAGGGAGAAAATATACACCCCAACGCTTCAAGGGCCCGACGGACCTGCATACTCAGCCGAAGAGAAAGCAGAACTAATGGCCCGAACACTCGCAGCGTCATTCACACCGAACCTGGTTCCATCAGATCCAGCGTTCACACTTGCTACTGACCAAGAGGTTACACGCATTCTAGCCCAACCATCGCGCGACGACATTTGACATGCTAGCACAGCCGAAGTCTCCTGGGCTATAATGCATTTCGCTGCTAGGAAAGCCCCTGGTCATGATGGCATTCAAAACCGTGTCCTCCAGGAGGTCACGGATAAAGCAACTGAGTACCTAACACACATAACGAATGCCATACTAAAACACCAACACTTCCCCGCCTTTTGAAAGACGGCCAAGGTCCTGATGTTCAGGAAGCCGAGGAAAGACCACAGCCTCCCACAAAATTACCGACCCATCAGCCTTCTGAGCTCGCTCAGTAAGATTGTTGAGAAGGTGATTCTCAAACGCATCACTAGGCACTGCATAACAAATGACATCCTGAGACCGGAGCAATTCGGCTTCAAAAATCACCACTCCACAACACAACAACTCCTACGGGTCGTTGAACACATAACACATGGCTTCAACATAAAAAAAGCTACAGGGGCAGTGTTCCTGGACATCGAAAAGGCTTTCGTCCGTCTATGGCACAACGGCCTTATCCGCAAACTCAGCGACGCGGGATTCCCCGACGGGCTGCTGCGTCTAATACACTCATACCTCACAGACAGGAGTTTCAACACTGACGTGCAGGGAAAACCATCAACACGACACGGTTTACACGCGGGAGTACCCCAGGGAAGCATCCTAGGGCCCCTACTGTTTAACCTCTACATAAACGATCTCCCAACCACACACAACACAATGATGGCAATCTACGCGGATGACACAGCCATCCTTGCGCAAGATTGGAAACCATCAAACATTACGTCACGCCTACAGACTGCACTCAGAGTGGCCGAGCCTTGGTTGGAGAAATGGCGTGTTAGAGTAAACGTCGACAAGTGCGAAGCCGTTCTGTTCACGAGAAAACCGAAGCAACTGCGCAAACACCGCTACTGCAGACCAATAACCCTACATGCACGCCCAATACGTTTCCGCGAGAAAGTCAAGTATCTCGGTGTCTGGCTGGACCGGAAACTACTCTGGGGGGACCACATACAACACATGACCAACCGAGCTAGCGCGAGGCTCAAACAGCTCTATCCTATGCTCAACAGGCGTAGCACACTGAACAGAAGGGTGTCGAGGTCCATGTACATGACACTTATCCGACCCCTGATGACGTACGCAGCTCCTGTCTGGGGATACGCTGCGCCTACACGCCTGCGCCGTCTGCAACTCATACAAAACAAAGTACTCAAAATCATAAGCAATGCTCCACGATACACACGCATCGCGGACCTTCACCGGGAATACCGACGTGAGACTCTCACGGAGGTAATCCACAAACTCACGACAAGACTATACAGAAACTCCAGACATTCGCAGAACCCGTTTATTCTGAATCTGGGGAACTACGACCACAACCATAGATGGAAACATAAAAGATCAAAAGACATACTTGTAAGGGCATAACATCTATGACCAAGCATACGCAAACATAACGGCACAGGCGAGCCCCTGTTAATCAGACGCCATTACTGGATATCCAGCTGAAATACACTGCCGAATAACTGGCACCACACAGGGAAGCCGTACCGTACACTGCATGCAAACAAGCTCCACACATCCCCCACACAGTGAGACGATCTATGGCCGATCTCCCACTACTGTATAACGATCTTGATTGTTCCAGGAATGTAGCAGCTGCAGCCACTGGGACACATCGCCATCGCTTGTCACGGTAATGATGCATGATACCCATACTAACAAATCCAACCTTGCATGAGCTATCGCAGCTAGTAAGCCACTACTGCTCTTACTACCCATCCCACTGTCGCAGAGGTTTTTTTCCCACGGCACGAGCCATGGCACTTTTTTCCCTCTGCTCTTCAAATCGCTACCCTCACTCGCGTTTCGTCCACTATCTATCACCTGATGGACCGTGTTAATGCGTAGCCTTACCCAGACGCACGGACAACATCACAGCCCAGCATCCTGTGATCCACCTACTAGATAACTAACATGTTTACGGAGGTGACAGTAGAACTTTTGGTTTGGTCACCACGTTGGTGCGGGCGTGGAGGGGCCCCATCTCTATTTATGAATTACTGAATCAAAAAATAGGGTACTATTTAAAAAAGAACAATGTTAGAGGAAAGGCATTCTTGCTGGTTAAGATTTCATTGACCACAACAAAACATTAGCTTTACGATTTTATTTTTTATTTTACTTTTTTCATTTTCTCTTTAATTGTTTATTTTTTGCTTCTGGAGAAACATTTTAAATTGCAACCCGCGCCGCCCCCGCCAGTCGGCCCGCACACAGTTCGTTCGTTTTTTGGTCAGTCGGCTCGACTGAATGACTTATCCAGTAGTTGTACTTTCATATGTAGCACGCGAGTCCGCGTCATCGTATTTTATACGTTTCTGTCTGGCACACGGATAGCTACGAGAAAAGTCGCGGCGATTCTAGTAATCTTGATACGTTATTCTGTCTGGCATTTGTTCCAGAAAAGTTGCGAATATTCAACTGTTTTCTTGTACAGAGAACCATCCTTACGGTGAATTATAAATAAGGACTATTCACCAAAAAGGAAGCTAGTTTACATTCAGAAGCAGAAATATTAAGACTGAAGAATGAATAAGTATAAAATCCTAATTCTAGCAAGTGCAGGTGTGAAGGTTAGTCAAGATTGAGAGTGATCAGTTGATTGTGAAGTATTAATAATAGTAATACATACCAAAATATTATTACAAGTCTCGTAACAATATTTTTACTGATAAATGGCTATGAATTACTATTATTAAGAACAAAGTTAGAGGAAAGGCATTCTTGCTGGTTAAGGTTTCATTGATGACCAAACAACATTAGCTTTACGATTTTAATTCTTTATTTTACTTTTTAATTTTTAATTTCTTTATTTTTTGCTTTTGGACCAACATTACAATTTATTTGTGGTGGCCAATAGAAATGGGTACCCTGCACGCAGTGGCGGATACATATGGGGGACGCGCGGGGCGCCCCCGTTGCGGGGCTGCCCGCATAACGTAACAATAGTTTCCTATACCTAAATCGTAATACGAGTTAGTTACAGGAAACTATTGATGCGTACATTGCGATAATAGTCACTTTCCAGAAGATTCCTAAAACCACATTGTTACTATATAGGCCCTCCATCGAATGCACTAGAAAGGACGGAATCGACAATAAAAGTTCCAAAAACATAAATTGTAGGATGACGTCATCATTGGATACTACTCCTTATATTATACGTCGCAAGGTACATATTCGCAGTAGGTATTTTGTTCACACTCCACAAAAGTCTGGAAGCGAACATTCTGGCAGCGAATGTTCTTTAAACAACCGAGCCACATATACAAGGAAAGTAGAGACGCTGCCAGGTAGTCTGTTTCAAAGCTACAGTCGTCGCGATAACTTAGAAGTGATGAAAAGTGAACAGCTGCGATTATTGACAGTTACCACGGACTTCAGTCAGTGTTATGCTTAGTGATATTAGAAATACGCGGAGTGTGACCGTGTGTGTTTTAGTGCTAAGTGCACTAGTGTTGCTGTTTCCGGTGCGAATAAAGAGTTTATTCGAGAATAATTGGCATCGAATTTACCTACATAGTAACAATATAACGAAATGGATCGTTATGTAATAAGAAACAGTAAATTACAATCATATGAAGATTCCGGTCACTATTCGGCCACAAAAACACCACCAGATGTACAGTCAGGGTCCAGCACTTCGTTGAAAGTTCCACAACAAAGTTCATCGACTGATTCCTTTAATTCCACGGATATTGGTAATTATATGGATATATTAGCGTCAGGAAATATTAGTGATGATATAAAACACAAGCTTCTCACAGCTCCAAAGAAACCTGAACCAGGTTTTATCTTCGCTACTTCCGAGCACGACAAGAGGGGACGAGTTGAACGCAGACTTGTGCATGACAGCCACTTTGAACAATATCCATTGATGATACTCTCACAAGTTAAAAACTTACTCCTTCGCATTAACTCTTCAATTTTTGTGAATAGTAAAATGGTTGGAAGAAAGAAATACATTATCGCCAAGAAACATGTGACGGAACAACTAAAAAGTTTGCCAAACTCACCGGTAAAGATGGTGGCTTTGATGTGTTGTTGTTGTGGTCTTCAGTCCTGAGACTGGTTTGACGCAACTCTCCATGCTACTCTATTCTGTGCAAGCTGCTTCATCTCCCTCTGAATCTGCTTAGTGTATTCATCTCTTGGTATCCCTCTGCGATTTTTACCCTCCACGCTGCCCTCCAATACTGCATTGGTGATCACTTGATGCCTCAGAACGTGTCCTACCAAGCGATCCCTTCTTCTGGTCAAGTTGTGCCACAAACGTCTCTTCTCCCCAATCCTATTCAATACTTCCTCAATAGTTATGTGATCTACCCATCTAATCTTCAGTATTCTTCTGTAGCACCATATTTCGAAAGCTTCTATTCTCTTCTTGTCCAAACTATTTATCGTCCATGTTTCACTTCCATACAAGGCTACACTCCATACAAATACTTTCAGAAACGACTTCCTGACACTTAAATCTATGCTCGATGTTAACAAATTTCTCTTCTTCAGTAACGCTTTCCTTGCCATTGCCAGTCTACATTTTATATCCACTCTACTTCGACCATCATCAGTTATTTTGCTCCCCAAATAGCAAACTCTTTACTACTTTAAGTGTGTCATTTCCTAATCTAATTCCCTCAGCATCAGCCGACTTAATTCGACTACAATCCATTATCCTCGTTTTGCTTTTGTTGATGTTCATCTTATATGCTCCTTTCAAGACACTGTCCATTCCATTCAACTGCTCTTCCAAGTCCTTTGCTGTCTCTGACATAATTACAATGTCATCGGCGAACCTCA
This sequence comes from Schistocerca cancellata, assembly GCF_023864275.1. Classification (NCBI taxonomy): domain Eukaryota; kingdom Metazoa; phylum Arthropoda; class Insecta; order Orthoptera; family Acrididae; genus Schistocerca; species Schistocerca cancellata. The sequence goes on from NC_064627.1 coordinate 525,444,511, forward strand.
AAGATTTTATTTCTTCTCCATGGATTTTAATACCTACTCCGAATTTTTCTTTTGTTTCCTTTACTGCTTGCTCAATATACAGATTGAATAACATTGGGGAAAGGCTACAACCCTGTCTTACTCCCTTCCCAACTACTGCTTCCCTTTCATGTCCCTCGACTCCTATAACTGCCATCTGGTTTCTGTACAAATTGTAAATAGCCTTTCGCTCCCTGTATTTTACCCCTGCCAACTTTAGCATTTGAAAGAGAATATTCCAGTCAACATTGTCAAAAGCTTTCTCTAAGTCTACAAATGCTAGAAACGTACGTTTGCCTTTCCTTAATCTTTCTTCTAAGGTAAGTCGTAAGGTCAGTATTGCCTCACTTGTTCCAACATTACTACGGAATCCAAACTGATCTTCCCCGAGGTCAGCTTCTACTAGTTTTTCCATTCGTCTGTAAAGAATTCGTGTTAGTATTTCGCAGCTGTGGCTTATTAAACTGATTGTTCGGTAATTTTCACATCTGTCAACACCTGCTTTATTTGGGATTGGAATTATTATATTCTTCTTGAAGTGTGAGGGTATTTCGCCTGTTTCATACATCTTGCTCAACAGATGGTAGAGTTTTGTCAGGACTGGCTCTCCCAAGGTCGTCAGTAGTTCCAATGGAATGTTATCTACTCCGGGGGCCTTGTTTCGACACAGGTCTTTCAGTGCTCTTTCAAACTCTTCACGCAGTATCGTATGTCTCATTTCATCTTCATCTACATACTCTTCGATTTCCATAATATTGTCCTCAAGTACATCGCCCTTGTATAGACCCTCTATATACTCCTTCCACCTTTCTGTTTCCCTTCTTTGCTTAGAACTGGGTTTCCATCTGAGCTCTTTATATTCATACAAGTGGTTCTCTTTTCTCCAAAGGTCTCTTTCATTTTCCTGTAGGCTGTATCTATCTTACACCTAGTGAGATAAGCCTCTACATCCTTACATTTGTCCTCTAGCCATCCCTGCTTAGCCATTTTGCACTTCCTGTCGATCTCATGTTTGAGACGTTTGTATTCCTTTTTGCCTGCTTCATTTACTGCATTTTTGTATTTTCTCCTTTCATCTATTAAATTCAGTATCTCTCCTGTTACCGAAGGATTTCTACTAGCCCTCGTCTTTTCACCAACTAGATCCTCTGCTGCCCTCACTATTTCATCCCTCAAAGCTACCCATTCTTCTTCTACTGTATTTTTTCCCCCATTCCTGTCAATTGTTCCCTTATGCTGTCCCTGAAGCTCTGTACAACCTCTGGTTCTTTCGGTTTATCCAGGTCCCATGTTCTTTAATTCCCGCCTTTTTGCAGTTTCTTCAGTTTTAATCTACAGGTATAACCAATAGATTGTGGTCAGAGTCAACATCTGCCCCTGGAAATGTCTTACAATTTAAAACCTGGTTCCTAAATCTCTGTCGTACCATTATATAATCTATCTGATACCTTTTAGTATCTCCAGGGTTCTTCCATGTATACAACCTTCTTTCATGATTCTTAAACCAAGTGATAGCTATGATTATTTATTTATTTATTTATGCATTTATTTTACCTGGCAAGATTAGGGCCCTCAGGCCCTCTCTTACACCTAACCAGGCATACTCAGATTCAACAAATTTCAGTTTCTACAGAACATTAAGGACATATAACATGTTATACAGTATTAATGTTACAGAAAAAAAATTAGAGATTATAAAAGTAGCACAATGATAATTATAACAAACAAAAAATAATTATAATAATCAATAATAATAATAATAGTAATGACCATGTATAGGAAAGTAAACATATTTTTTCTTTTATGAATGTCAGTCCTATTGCCAGTTGGGACTTTTCTCGTTATAAGAAGTTGTGCTCTGTGCAAAATTCTACGAGGCGGCTTCCTCTTTCATTTCTTAGCCCCAATCCATATTCACCTACTACGTTGCCTTCTCTCCCTTTTCCTACACTCCAATTCCAGTCACCCATGACTATAAAATTTTCGTCTCCCTTCACTATCTGAATAATTTCTTTTATTTCATTATACATTTCTTCAATTTCTTCGTCATCTGCAGAGCTAGTTGGCATATTAACTTGTACTACTGTAGTAGGTGTGGGCTTCGTATCTATCTTGGCCACAATAATGCGTTCACTATGCTCTTTGTAGTAGCTTACCGGCATTCATATTTTCCTATTCATTATTAAACCTACTCCTGCATTACCCCTATTTGATTTTGTGTTTATAACCCTGTAGTCACCAGACCAGAAGTCTTGTTCCTCCTGCCACCGAACTTCACTAATTCCCACTATATCTAACTTTAACCTATCCATTTCCCTTTTTAAAATTTCTAACCTACCTGCACGATTAAGGGATCTGACATTCCACGCTCCGATCCGTAGAACGCCAGTTTTCTTTCTCCTGATAATGACGTCCTCTTGAGTAGTCCCCTCCCGAAGATCCGAATGGGGGACTATTTTACCTCCGGAATATTTTACCCAAGAGGACGTTATCATCATTTAACCATACAGTAAAGCTGTATGCCCACGGGAAAACTTACGGCTGTAGTTTGCCCTTGCTTTCAGCCGTTCGCAGTACTAGCACAGCAAGGCCGTTTTGGTTATTGTTACAAGGCCAGATCAGTCAATCATCCAGACTGTTGCCCTTGCAACTACTGAAAAGGCTCCTGCCCGTCTTCAGGAACCACACGTTTGTCTGGCCTCTCAACAGATACCCCTCCGTTGTGGTTGTACCTAAGGTACGGCTATCTGTATCGCTGAGGCACGCAAGCCTCCCCACCAACGGCAAGGTCCATGGTTCATGGGGGCCTTGATACCCTCTCTCAAATCGAGTAGCACGTTGAAGCGTCAATAGAAGCAAAATTATTTATGGCAACACGAGACAACAGCGAACTTGAGGTCATAAATCAATTGTCAAGACTGGAAAGCATTAGGGAAAACAGAGACCGTCTTGTTCCTATCATAAAAACAATCATATCTCATGGAAAGCATGAGATGATGGGAGTCTATTAGAAAGCGAAAATGACCGTGCAAGTATAGTGAGTAACGAAGGAATCTTTAGAGTTGTTCTAATATTTGGAATTGACTCTGGAGGCCTGCAACCAAAACATCACCTTGAGACCATTAAAGCCAACGCCACCTATGTAAGTAAACCCACGCGTGTAACGAACGTATTTAATGCTGTGAAACAGTGAAGTTATCGAGAATACTGGAGGAAATCAAAGATTCTCGTTCTTACAGCATAATCTTCGGTGAGACAATGGACATAGTGCATATCGCCCTACTGAGTTTAGCTGCAAGACGTGTTGATGGTGACGGCAAATTACGCGAAAGATTTTTGGGTTTCGTTGACATCCATAAAGACACTGATTGTTGTGGAAACAGTGACGATGAACCTCAAGAGCGTCGAGATGAAGAGCGTAGCGTTACTGGTGAAGTATTAGGTACTACGATTCCATGGAGAATGGAAAGCCTTCCTCTGTCACTAGACAACTGTGTGGGTATAAGCTGCGATGGTTGCTGAGTTAATATGTCAGAACTGAAGGGAGCTGTGGCTACAACAAAAAAGAAAGCTATCAACGCGCAAGTACACCATGTCGAAGTCATCAGCTCAACCTCGCTGTCTCTCGCAGTTGCTAACATACAAGTGTGAGAAACTCAATTGGTACTATTGAAGAAGTGGTATCGTTCTTTACAGCGTCTAGCACGCTGTTCGCAACATTGAAGAGTCACCTAAATTTCTCGCTGCAGTCACATTATCAAACGAGACGAGTTGAGCGAGATGATGCTGTTACTCAATTCACATCCCATCTCGGAACAGTGCGCAAAGTTGATGAATAAATACAGTGTTGGAGGGACCGGCTGCCAAAGCCGATATTCTCCTTCGAGCTCTCTCTAATTACGAGTTTATTATCACTCTGTTTACACGGAGTTGCATTATGACCATACCACATCCAGTCAGCAAAATGTTACAAGACCCTACCTTGGACGTCGCGATGGCAAAAGCAAAATTAGATTCGACTCTCAGGGTGCACAACGGCATGAGAGCTACTACTGATAGCCACTTTGCTCGTATTTTTGAAAGAGTTAGACATGGAGATGAGTGTTCCTCGTCTTACAGGCAAACAAAGACACATGGAAAACTGCGATCATAATGATGGTGCCAGGACATATTGGAAAATAACTGTTTTTATTCCAACCCTGGACCATGTTACGACTGATAAGAGAGAACGTTTTGCTGAAGACAATATTTATCACTTAAAATTCAACATACTTTTGCCCTCACAATTACTGAAACATGACGGTAACGATCTAGCGAATAAATTGAATCGCTGTTTAACTGAACTACCGTTCTTTGAAGACAAATCAGTCTTTGTGATTGAAAAGAGAGTAATGGGAGAAATTCTTCAACACAACCAAACATGCATAAACGCCCTTAATGATCGTGATTCTGTTATGCAAGCGTTGTCTGTTTGTTCTAGATCTGACTATCCTACTTTACACACGCCATACATAATATTTGCTTGTTTGCCTGCATCTATTGCTTCAGTAGAAAGAAGTTTTCAACATTGCGCTGTACAAACAGATGGCTAAGGTCGACAATGAAGGAGGATCGAGTTTATGGCTCAGCTCTGTTGAACACTCACCCTGGCATTGATTGTCCTATTGACGAAGTAATTAACCAATTTCTCAGGAAGAATAGGCGCTAGAATTCGTCATTTAAGGAAGAGAACCACAATTGTAACTTTTTTATATCAAAAGATGGCATTGTCTTGTATACGTGTAAAATCACTTTACATAAAACTTCTTTAAACTTGGCATGTGAATTGATTATTTTTTATTACAGTAAAATTAAAGGTAGCCGAAGGTGCCTTTAGCACTCCCTCCTTGGCGGCACTACCTGCACGTCACTCATAACTATGAAAGCACGCCGGCCGGAGTGGTCATGCGGTTCTAGGCGCTACAGTCTGCAACCGAGCGACCGCTACTGTCGCAGGTTCGAATCCTGCCTCGGGCATGGATGTGCGTGATGTCGTTAAGTTAGTTGGGTTTAATTAGTTCTAAGTTCTAGGCGACTAATGACCTCAGAAGTTAAGTCGCATAGTGCTCAGAGCCATTTGAACATTTATGAAAGCACGTTGAACCACTTTTAGAGCTTTGCTTTTTACAGCTTTGTTTTAGGTAAATATCCCCAACAATTTGTTAACATCGAGTATAGATTTAAGTGTCAGGAAGTCGTTTCTGAAAGTATTTGTATGGAGTGTAGCCATGTATGGAAGTGAAACATGGACGAGAAATAGTTTAGACAAGAAGAGAATTAAAGCTTTCGAAATGTGGTGCTACAGAAGAATGCTGAAGATTAGATGGGTAGATCACATAACTAATGAGGAGGTTTTGGGGTTGGGTTGGGTTGGGTTGTTTTGGGGAAGGAGACCAGACAGAGAGGTCATCGGTCTCATCGTATTAAGGAAGGAAGTCGGCCGTGCCCTTTCGGAGGAACCATCCCGGCATTTGCCTGGAGTGATTTAGGGAAATCACGGGAAACCTAAATCAGGATGGCCGGACGCGGGATTGAACCGTCGTCCTCCCGAATGCGAGTCCAGTGTCTAACCACTGCGCCACCTCGCTCGGTGTGAGGAGGTATTGAATAGAATTCGGGAGAAGAGGAGTTTGTTGCACAACTTGACAAGAAGAGGGGACCAGTTGGTAGGACATGTTCTTAGGCATCAAGGGATCACAAATTTAGCATTGGAGGGCAGTGTGGAGGGTAAAAATCGTAGAGGGAGACCAAGAGATGAATACGGTAAGCAGATTCAGAAGGATGTAGGTTGCAGTAAGTACTGGGAGATGAAGAAGCTTCCACAGGATAGAGTAGCATGGAGAGCTGCATCAAACCAGTCTCAGGACTGAAGACAACAACAGCAACAACAACATCCCAACAAGTGGGAAATGAGGCAAAAGGTTTGCTAATTGCGGATATTTTGGAGAAGATTATTGTCAATTACAGTAGTCAACTAATACCAAGGGAAACCTCCAGAGAATGGTGAATGAAATTGGGTTCATGGAAATATTGTAATCTATTCTGAGACAATGTTATTTTGACCGAAGCCTCTCGCCAGTTTCTATCTGAAAAACATCTACACACAATAAAACCATGCATATGCTAACATCAAGTATGGAAATTCATCCCATGCAGAGATGTGGTCCGATGTTAAATTTTTGCTCTAAAACATTTTTCTTCGCCAAAAATGTGTGAATCTTCGTCATATAAGTAAGACACATATTGTCGGTTACATATGTGCGGTTAACGTAAAATCACAGCTAACTTCATGAACATGTCACTAGGAAAGCAACGAAAATCAATAAAAACTCTCGAACTTATTTACATCATTTAGATTAATCATAACGCCACTGGCACATTAAACTTCACAGAGACAGAAACACATTAAACTTTACAGACACAGACGAAAAATTCAGTAAAATAAATATCCAACACAAAACTTTACAAAACAGAACATAAATGACGTGTACATCAATCAGCTTAACACATATCGCAGTCTTCACTGAGCCTTGGCAGAACTGGCGCGCTAAAGGTTACAAAATTGAACATTAGCAGCCTGAGAGTATATATTTGGAACCATCTAACAGACAACCTCAGCTCTACCATCGCAATAAAATTTTAACGGTATAGGAATGCTGGGAAGCTTCACAAGTATATTCGCCAGCCCCCCTTCCCCCCCACCCCCACCCCCAAAAAAAAACAGCATGACGGTCCCTTGCACCACATAAAGTGCACAGCTGCAGTATCGCGTGGACAAACACCAATCCGAACAAAACATTGACATCAATCAACAGCGGAAAAAAAGAAAAGGAGTCTCACATTCTAAAATTGGCCACGCACTTGTATGAACGCCCCATGTACTGAGACACAATTTAACCAGAATATTAGCTCAGGAAGGGCAGGAAACACAAACCAAACTCTATGAATTAGACAGACAGACATCAAAGACACCAGGAAAAAACACAGTGTTGTACGAGTCTCACTTACAAGTATGCTCGACATCGCGTAGTTGCAGCTGAACACCATGGCAATCGGATGCCGTCACGTTAGCATGTACACCCACACGGACATGAAAGGCGTAGCCTGTTGCAGGCACCGTACCAGCACAGCGTGTCAGGCTGATAGCACATACCCATAGCGAGGGATTCTGCAGCATCCATCTGGACATAGTATTTGGTACATGACACTGAAGTAAAGACATGCTGGTTACTCCGCAACATCCATAAGGACGCTTTACTCGATGCACGCCCCAGAGAAGTGGCGAACTCAACATACTGCAATTACTGGGCACCGCTAAGGGCCGCCCTCATCGCTGACGGCCGTGGCCACAACTCCAGTCCTCACGCTGCAGCACATGGCACTTCCTTTCTCGTAAGACGAATCCAAACAGAGTCTGCATCAGCCGACGCTGCCGCGCATCTGCCTTAGTCACAGATAACAAGTCCCACAGCACACTCATGGCAAGGCTCGTTAATTTCGATAGACAGAGACACACTGTCATGACTCACCAATTGCTTTTCAGCACCATAATTGAAAATGGGAATGTGCTGTGCATTTCAGAAAAACTCATACATATAACGGATGTTAAAAGTGTAAGGCAGTTTACGAAATTCATAGTGTGATATCAATTTTTTTCAGTCATTTACAAAACTTAATTTTAACTTCTCCATCGTTGTTTAAGATGGCATATCGCATACAGGCGTAAAGTATTTTATTGTGTGTTTCCGACTTTCAAGAGCTGCACTTCACTGATGTTGGCTATTCATATAACATACATGACCGATATTAGAATAAACAGTCCACTACAAGACGTGTCTGTAAGACCAATGCATTCCCTGTCGCTTGAATTAAACACATTTATATGTGGATATGCGATAACCAGCGGTATCTTGCCACGTGGTATTCGAGAGATAACGGTAGAGAAGTAGTCTGAAGCGGTTACATGAACACTCTGTCAAAGATTTAAGTGTGAAATGCAGAGTGATCATGCTGACTTACTCTGAGGTGACAAAAGTAATGCGATACCTTCTAATACCGTGTCAGATCTTTTCTAGGGCAGCCACTAGACGTGGCATAGTCGTTGGAAGTGCAAAGCAGTAATGTTGAGCCACACTGCCTCTATAGCAGTCCATAATTGCAAAAGCGTTGCTGGTGCTATGTAATTTTCGCGAGAGTCACAAGTCGTTGACTCACCTCGGAAGATGTTGCCCGCTGTTGGCAACGGAACGTCAGGAGGAATAAGTTTTATAGATCGCCCACGGCCTCTCAGCGCGGAAGTTTTAACTAATGAAGACGCTGGCCGTGAAAGCCTACACTTTATGATTGACCTTAGGATTATGTCCCATAAATATTCGAAGGGATTCATGTCTAACGATCTAGGTCCCTAAACCATTCACTCGAATTGAAAAGAATGTTCTTCGAATCACCAAAGTTCAGTTGTGAACTGGTAACGTAGAACATCGCCATCCATAAAAACTCCAATTTTGTTTGGGAACATGAAGTCCATGATGGCTGCAAATAGTCTCCAGGTAGTCGAACACAACGATTCGCCATCAATTATCGGATCAGTTGGACCAGAGGACCCAGTCCATTCCATGTAAACACAGCCCACATCATTATGGAGCCGCCACCTGCCTATATTGTTGCTACCTTGGGTCCATGGTTTCGTGAGATCTACAATCAACTCTTACGAAGATCGGGACTCATCTCACGAGGCCACGTTTGTCAGACGTTTAGGTTCCATCCGATGTGGTCATGAGCCTAGGAGACGCGGTAAAGGCGATGTCGTGCAGTTAGCAAAGGCTCTCGCATGGTTTGTATGCTGCCACAGCAAAGTTCTGTCGCACTGTCCTAACGGGTACGTTAGTCGTACGTTTCACACTGATTTCTGCAGTTACTTCAAGCACTGTCACTTATCCGTTAGCACTCACAAATCCAAGAAAATGTCGCTGCTCTATGTCGTTAAGAGAAAGCCGTCGGCCATTGCGTTGTCTCTTGGAATGCTGCGCGATCTGTAGATCGCACCACGTTTCTACGAACACGACATTGGCTTGAAGGTGGCGTAACATGTTAGCAGCGAATGCTGCTGAGACCGTTTTCCAGTGAGAGGCACCCAGTGAAGCAGCACGGACAGCGCAGGTCTGCAGGGCAATAGGCCGCCTGTTTGTTCTACAGCCCATGTGACTTCGGTTTATTAGGACAGTTCTCATAAAATGTAGCTTATCTATAGGGAAGAACGCTTACGAAATATTGGTACCACCAAATCTTGAATACGCTTGAGTGCTTGGGATCTCCATCAGGTCAGATTAGAGAAAGACTTAGAAGCAATTCAGAGGCTCGGGGGTAGCTTTGTTCCCCGAAGGGAAAACGACGTTCTTTTCGCAAAACTCTGCTGAAAAAAATTAGACAGCGGGTCTTGCGGCTGACTGCAGAAAGTTTCTACTGTTGTAGATTTTGCGTAAAGACCACGAAGACAAGAAAAGAGAAACGGCGGCTCGTAGAGAGGCGTAAAGGCACTTGTTTTACCGTCGCTCCATTTGTGAGTGGGCGGGAGAGGGAATGACTAGTAACGGTACGAGGTACACTCTGCCTGGCGACGTATGGTGGCTTAAGGTGTATACAAGGTGGTCCATTGATCGTGACCGGGCAAAATATCTCATGAAATAAGCGTCAAAGGAAAAAAACTACACAGAACAAAACGTGTCCAGCTTGAAGGGGGAAACTAGACGGCGCTATGGTAGGCCCGCTAGATGGCACTACCACAGGTCAAACGGATATCAACTGCGTTTTTATTTTAAATAGGAACCCCCATTTTTATTACATATTCGTGTTGTACGTAAAGAAATATGAATGTTTTAGTTGGACCACCTTTTTTCGCTTTGTGACAGATGGTGCTTTAATAGTCACAAACATATGGCTCACAATTTTAGACGAACAGTTGGTAACATATAGGTTCTTTAAATTAAAATACAGAACGTAGGTACGTTTGAGCATTTTATTTCGGTTGTTCCAATGTGATACATGTACCTTTGTGAAATTATCATTTCTGAGAATGCATGCTGTTACAGCATGATTAACTGTGAATACCACATTAATGCAATATCTGCTCAAAATGATGTCCGTCAACCTCAATGCATTTGGCAATACGTGTAACGACATTCCTCTAAACAGCGAGCTGTGCGACTTCCGTAATGTTCGTACACGCATTGACAATGATCTGACGTATATTGTCAGGCGTTGTCGGTGGATCACGAGAGCAAATATCCATCAAATTTCCCCACAGAAAGAAATCCGGGGACGTCAAGTCCGGTGAACGTGCGGGACATGGTATGGTGCTTAGACGACCAATCTTCCTGTCATGAAATATGCTATTCATTACCGCTTCAACCGCACGCGAGCTATGTGCCGGACATCCATAATGTTGGAAGTACATCGCTGTTCTGTCATGCAGTGAAATATCTTGTAGTAACATCAGTAGAACATTACGTAGGAAATCAGCATACATTGCTCCACTTAGATTGCCATCAATGAAATGAGGGCCACTTACCCTTCCTCCCATAATGCCGCACCATACATTAACCCGCCAAGGTAGCTGATGTTCCACTTGTCGAAGCCATCGTGGATTTTCCGTTGCCCAATAGTGCATATTATCCCGGTTTACGTTACCGCTGTTGGTGAATGACGCTTCGTCGCTAAATAGAACGCGTGCAAAAAATCTGTCATCGTCCCGTAATTTCTCTTGTGACCAGTGGCAGAACTGTACACGACGTTCAAAGTCGTCGCCATGCAATTCCTGGTGCATAGAAATATGGTGCAATCGATGTTGATGTGGCATTCGCAACGCCGACGTTTTTGAGATTCCCGAATCTCGCGCAGTTTGTCTGCTACTGATGTGCGGATTAGCCGCGACAGCAGGTAAAACACCTACTTGGGCATCATCATTTGTTGCAGGTTGTGGTTGACGTTTCATATGTGGCTCAACACTTCCTGTTTCCTTAAATAACGTAACTATCCGGCGAACGATCCGGACACTTGGATGATGTCCAGGATACCGAGCAGTATACGTAGCACACGCCCGTTGGTGATTTTGATCACATAAGCCATACATCAACACGGTATCGACCTTTTCCGAAATTGGTAAATGGTCCGTTTTAACACGGGTAATGTATCACGAAACAAATACCGTCCGCACTGGCGGAATGTTACGTGATACGACGTACTTATACGTTTGTGACTATTACAGTGCCATCTATCACAAAGCAAAAAAAGTGGTCCTGTTAAAACATTCATATTTCTTTACGTACTACACGAATATGTAATAAAAAAGGGGGTTCCTATTTAAAAAATCGCAGTTGATATCCGTTTGGCCTATGGCAGCGCCATCTAGCGGGCCGATGATAGCGCCATTTGGTTTCCCCCTTAAAGCTAGAGGAGTTTCGATCTTTGTAGTCTTTTCGTTTGTTGCTTATTTCGTGAGATATTTGGCCCGGTCACTATCAATGGACCACCCTGTATATGTAGATGTCGACTTGCTGAGGGTATTACCTTTCTCTGTGATACTTGTAAGGTTTTGAGGTCAGAACAACAACTGTGTAAGCTGTAAATAATTTTGGTTTAATGTTGCAATCTTATCACAGAAATACACGCATTTACACAGTTTACAATGTAACAATGATACGACAGTCTTCAAACGAACGCATCTCGTCCTCAGAAAGTGAAATAAACCTAAACACTACAATGGTAAATTTTAACCAGACGTTGCCCTATAAATTATACTTACGATTATGTCATGATGTTGGCCAGTACTACGATAAATCATCTGATTCCGGTTCAAAGTTTGGTACTATTTAGGATGACAGTCAAGTCTACTGAGGATGGTTAGTTTTGTGACAGGTTGAGCATAAGATTGCCCAAGTTCGCTCGAGTTTACAGTGGACGCAAGCTGGTGAACCGACAAGTTTACGCCTCCACTCGCGGTATTTACCTTAGCTGCTATGAGCTGTCGTCTGCATGGCTGCACTCGCCAACTGAAATTCCTATAAAAACTAATTAAGCCTTTGCTCCTTTATTCAGCAGAAATATTCCCTATGTTCCTCGTGATGCGAGAAAACATGTACTCATCCGTAGGCTTGGAATATGGCGATATGCACGCGCATGGCTGGAGCAGCGTGCATATAAAAATGCCCTCTCAGTCCTCGCAAGAACAATTAACTAACTGGCTGGTTCGTTTCTCCACAGTTGGAGCTCAGTGACGCTTCAGCTAACATCTAGCTGAATATCAGCTGCAGCGATAGCAGTGTTCACACATATTTCTCTTCTGCGTCGTACAGTGCGTTATGCGTCTCGTTCTGCACTTGACGCCGGTTCAGAAAAGAGCCCACGAAAATTTCGCTCTTGTCTTTCTCGTAGCTGAACTGTCTCCACACCTGGGTTCTTTCGTTCTCCACATCCTGGCTTTTTTCGACCTAAAGGAGCACTCCCCTCAGTTTGCGGAAACTCTCTCTGCCAATTGCAGGGGCCCTACCATTGAACTTCGTCTGCCTGAGCGTCTTCTGGCCACGAAGGATATGTTTCGGAAACCGGAGTGGACACATTATTACTTTGGCCGACCAGATCAGGAGGCAAGCGGTGGGCCGTCGTCATCCACACATCTCGTGGCGGCTCCAAGTTTCCAATGTTCGTCGTCCCACAACGGCTTTGTATGCTCTGTGACATACTTTAAGTTCGTTCTCCGGTTCCGAGACGACGCGGCATTCCTGAAGTTATCTTCCTCCCCTTGTCAGCGTGATAATTTGCAGTGTTTGTGACCTGGTGCTGCTATATTGGACTCGGTTCCTCCACCTGTTGTCGTGGTTATTGTTCCCCGTTCCTGTCTGTGACCAGACAATTTGAGGAGTGTGTCGCTCGTATCAAAACATAATAGCTGCCATCTGGTAATCGTCATAGAGCTGTGATTTGATAGTGTTTTTTTAAATTATTGCGGTTTTGTAAATTTGTTTTATGTTCATTGTCATTAATTATGAGGTCCAAAATATTTTTCTTGCCTAGTACGTTGTGTACTAAAATCGTCAAGTCACTTTGCTTACTTATTTGGAGACCGCAAGGTTATGTGCTTCGGCAGGGCAAATCTTGAATTAGGGCTGCTATGCTTCCAAGCCAAGCTTGTTTTTCCATAGGCGAGGTTCATCAGCCAACCATTGTCGTCTTCCTTCCACCCATGTCTTCCGTCACGCGCGACGGTTAAGTACTTACCGTTTCCACCTGGTGGTATTATTTGAAGCTGAATCTCTGGTGTCCCCTGAATTTGTTTACTGTCAAGTGTAAGTGAGGGTGGTTGTCTTGACCAATTCACTTATTATGTTTTAGAGACTTTTCCGTAATGTTTTCTCTATGCTACCGAAATGTAATCTGATCACTTAAGATGTGCTCGTTTTACTGTCTGTTCGTCAGCGTATCATTGTATGTTTGTACCTTGGGCGTTTTCTCACTGGTTGCTTAGAAAAGCTGGAGCGTGGTGAGAAACATATTGGACCCGCCCTAAGTAATTTAGGATCCGTTCGTCCGGACTACATTGACCGACACATGGTGATATCATTTAACCGGGATTAACTGTTTTTTGTTTCCTTGTAATGAACTACTTTTTAGGTAGACCTAAACTATTTGTTGTGTTTTAGTGAAACACATTCCTAACATGTTTGTGGCCTACCTATTTGAAGACTGTTTTCCAGAGTTTTTGAAGAAATTGTAATGTAACTTGAATTGGTAAAATATTATTTTGCTTCTCTCACTAAAATTGTCTCTGAATATTTCAATAGTAGTAACCAATGGCACACAACACTGGTATATTTTTGGAAAGACAACAGCATCTATTGTAAATTTAAATTTTCGTACCTCATGATCCCATGAATGACCTTTGGTGAGCTGAGATCAAGTATTCGAATTTCAACTATAACCTTACTGAAATTTTCGATAGCGTCGTTGATTGTTCTTAAAGAAAGTTTGCCCTAATATGTCAAGAATCCTGTTAGCCTAATTGATAAATTCATTTTGCTGAGAAGCGTTAATAGAGATCATGATAAGAATGATGTTCAGCCTCATTTCGCCCAGTCCTTTGATTCCCAGGAAACCTTACGCCAGTAGTGTGTACAATTCTGGCAGTAGAACATGGTCCTTTCAGGAAGTTTAAGGATTGATAGCTTAGTACGCTTATTCACAATCCATTAATTTTTAGCTTTGGATTTCAGATGAGTTCATCTGTTACGGAGTGTCAAGTCTTGGTGGGAGTGGGCTGCCTTTGCAATGACCATTTCACATACGAGAATGAAATCCGAGGATTTTCAGACGATGGGGACGTCACATAGCTATAGGCGCATCTTCGTGCAGCTATGAGAGCTCCAGTGCAGATGACGGCGGAACGTGTTGGTCAGGTGTGCGCGGCAAACGAGCACTGCGTCGCTTTTCTGTCAGAGATAGATCAGATCTAGAAGTTTCATCAGGTTAGTGCCCCATCACGCACTCACCTGTACCTCGCCCAGGCGCCAATTACGCTGTGGTTCCGTAGAGATGAAGTCCAGGCTTCGGTAGTTACAGATTTCCAGTTCAAACCGTAGGTTGATCAATTACATAATGGAGTAATAAATTAGCAAATTAACTTTTAGAGTGGCAGAGTTATCCGATGGTTAGTGGTTTGTAAAATTTGGTGGTTACCGAAAATGAAACCGTTTCTCTGGGATCAAGAAATGACGATCAGGAGAACACTTAGCCCAGTTTTGCTAAATTACTGTTCTTGACTTTGTCACAGAGGACAGAATGCCTTGCTGTCAATACTCAAGTGGAGATGGCTAAATTTTTGTGTTTTACTATCACTTTAATATAACTACAATAACGAAGTAACGTTTTTAAACTGTCATGGGAAACCGTTTTTCTGTTGATGGATCCTTTTCTTCAAGGTTCCTTGGCCGAAATGGTAAAAAAAATGGTTCAAATGGCTCTGAGCACTATGGGACCTAACTGCTGAGGTCATCAGTCCCCTAGAACTTAGAACTACTTCCTAACTAACCCAAGGACATCACACACATCCATGCCCGAGGCAGGATTCGAACCTGCGACCGTAGCGGTCGCGCGGTTCCAGAGTATAGCGCCTAGAACCGCTCGGCCACTCCGGCCGGCCGAAATGGTTAGTGAAGGTTTAGCGAGGAAGGGCTGTTTAAGGGAATGGCATACCCCAGTGCCAAGGGAGTGCTTGCCTGCCAGGCTTAAGAGCAACCCCGTTAATCAATATTTTTTCGTGTGCAACATGATTACGAGAAGCTAGGGTGGTGGAGGTTTTAAGCACTGACTTCCTCGTACGGTGTGTTTTTGTAAGTAAAGTGGGATTTTTTTGTGTTATGCTCTTGGGAAAATCTTATGGCTTTCGGACTGAGGTGAAGTTTCACTTTCGTCACCTTTCATGGCGAGCAGGTTTCTGTAACACTAAGGTTAGTGTGGCACTTACCTCCTGGTAAAGTTGAGGCTCTCCTTCAGTTATTGTGTGGTTTCCGCTCTTTGTTGACAGATAAATTACGTGAGACTAACAATACTGAATTTTACTTCCCAATTATCTTCCAGTCAGGCAACATTCTACCGACTATCTCCACCTTGGATGAAGGTATCGCGTGAGCTTTTATATAAAATGCTTACTGAGAAGATTATAAAGCCATCTCGCTGTATGCGTCGCCTTTATCTCTGATGTCTAAGAATAAAGGGGGGCACCCGTTGTGAACCATCGTGTGCATAATCATAAAATAATGATGGAGTCAGTCCCTTTATCTGATCTATATGGGTATTTTTAATGGTTTACTGGCGACCGTTATTTTTCCGTTTTCGATTGTAACTATGTGTATTACCATATTCACCTTGATGAAGAACGCAAGGCAGCCATTGCCTTTTGCACTGACTACAACTTATGTAAATTCACCTATGTATCTTTCAGCCTTTCTATCGGGCAGCAGTTCCCTCTAGGTTACGTGAATCCATGTTCGGAGATCTGAAATTCCAGTCTGTGTATATCTACTTGGACGAGCTGACATTTACAGTGGCATCGTCCCCGAGCATTTGGAGCACTTTCGAATGGTTCTGGAGGGTCTGATGGAAGCGGGGCTAACTTTGAGACCACATTAAAATTACTTATCTCGTCATCAGATATCTAGTCTCAGTCATCTAGTCTCGCCCTAGGACCCAAGCAATTTACAATTTCCACCCTCATAAGACTAAGAAATGGGTAGCCCGTTCCACTGTAATTCCGAAAATTGCAGAGCTAGTCACTCTGTTAAATCTGTTGCGGATGAAGGGGGAGCCGTTTGTCTAGATCAGCAGCCTGCAGGCTCCATTGGATGTGCTTAAGATCACTTTGAGTAATGCTCCTGTTCTGGTCATTCCTAACTTCAGTCAATACTTCGTGGTCCAAACAGACACCTCTACTTCAGGGGTTGCTGCCCTGTTGCTCCAGGAGCGAGGTGGCGAGAGTAGGCCCTTAGCCTACGCCTCTACACACCTGTCTCCAGCCGAGAAGAAATACTGTACTTATGAGTTTGAGGCACTGTCTGTTCTCTTCTAACTAGAGAGATTTAAGTACTACGAACACCGGGAATTCATACTCGAGACGGAAAACCAAGGTCTTAGTTGGGTTATGACTCTCCCACATAAAACCGTATTTCGAGGTGAACTGTCCGAATTTTGAGCTTCTGACTAAGCATGCGCCACACTTGGAGGTGCGATAACGTTGTAGCAGATGCCTTGAGCAGAAAATTCGAAGAGGAAGTTGGTTCTTCTACTCACGACGCCAAAGAGGTAGAATGTCTTGTTAAGACTTTACCGAGGTTCCAGTACTGCTAGCTGACCTTACGCAACACCATGAGCAGGACCGCAAGTAGTGCTCCATTAGGGAGCAGTTGAGAGACGGTCTGCAAGTTCCCAGGTACGAATTGTGGAAGGACATTCTCTGATGCCACGTACGCCACGATGAAGATCTTCAGGTCTGTCTGTCTACCACACTTGTTCTAGCTGTTTTCAAATATTGTTAAAATATTTTGTGGGACTCACCTAGGGAGGGGGGGGGGGGGCATTAAGAAGATCCTAACCTGGTCTATACTGTAACACGATGTTCGAAAAATCGTTAATCAGTTTCAGAAATGAATGATGACTGCGTTGAATTTCAGGTGTAGGAGGTTGCTTCAATGCACTCGGGCAGAGATCCCCCATGGAGCGTCATTTATTGGTAACGTGGAACCAACGAGGGCAGAGCTATATAATTGTGATGGTTAACGGTTTCACTCGGTTTAACTGATTGCTCCCCAGTAGTGTTATAACTGACCAACAAAGTACTATGCATCTGAGTAAGATTTTTCTCTTGGTTCAGTCCTCCGAAGATCATTGTCAACGGTAATGCTACTCGATTCTCTTCGAGGTAATTTCGGAACTTCTGTTTCTTATCAGGGCTTAAACATGTCAACACGACACCGTACTTCCTCCAACCTTGGTGAATCGTAATTTAAAAACTGCTCTGATTGTTTTCAACTCTGAGGCTCAAACTAATGGGAGCTTTCTTTACCATGGCTGAGTCTAGTCTTTAATACCGCCACATGTGCGCACAGAGCTACCCCGGCTGTTGTGTTTGCCTACTCCTTAATTCCCCCTTATCAAGTATCTGGTCCATACATGATGTGTTGTCCAAAGCTATCAGTCTTGGGTTAATCAAGGATAATCGGTGTCGAGCCAGTGTAAATATTTAGAGAGCCCATAAAGGGAAAGTGGCACAGTACAACCGGCGTCCAGAGAATATTCAGGTGTGCGTGAGTAGTTTTAGGGTCTCTGCGAACAAGGCATCTGGAAATCTATCACGCAGGGTCCGTATAAGGTATTGGAGGTACCCGCTCTGGTCAGGCCCAGGCTCCATAACGAAGAGAGTGGTAATGAGATGTGGGTGCACCTTAGCCATATTAACTGACGTAGTATTAATTAAGTTTCCTTTCTGCTGCCCCGCCCTCTGGGGTTCCTGCCTTTTCTTCCAACTTGGTATGGCAGAGCACATCCGGACACGAGGGACATGCGCTGAAAAACGAGATGAACACATTTCTTTACATGAAATGTATTCGTAGTTGTGATTATGACCACCGAAAATCAGTGCCGGACCGGAACTCGAACCTGGATTTCCCCTTATCGCCAGCGGTCGCCTTATCATTTGGCTGTCCGAGCACTAATCACGTCGAGACCTAAACTTCCGTATGTTGTCAACCGTAAGTCTATAAACAATACTCTCACATCCATAATATACGAGATGTGTTTTTTAAGTAAGTACCGCTTTGATTAAGAAAAGACGTGCTAAGATATCTCAATAATTTTATTTTTACACGATAGCCTGTATCTTAATCTACGCACTGACGCCATTACAGTCTGATTCTTCCTTGTTTACGTTGTGTACTGAGTGTTTAAGGTGCCTCCGATAATCGTGAGTCCCGCCGACTTTGAAGTACAGGCTGTTATAAGATTTCTTAGTGCTAAAGGCCTAAAATCGATCGGTACTCATCGTGAGATCTGTGCAGTTTACGGAGAAAGCATTATGAGTGATGGAATGGTGAGAAAGTGAGTGAGAGCATTTAAAGATGGCCGCATAAATGTGCATGATGAACACGGAGGGACCACCTTCGGTCGTTAATGAAAGTTTGGTGCAGGAAGTGGATAATAAAGTGAGAGAGAACAGACGCTTTACGATTTTCTCCTTGCGGGATGGCTTTCCTAATGTTTCTCGTAGTGTTTTGTACAGCATTGCGACCGAGCAGCCGAACGGGGTGGCCGAGCGAGTCTAGGTGCTACAGTTTGGAACCGCGCGAACCGCTACGGTCGCAGGTTCGAATCCTGCCTCGGGCATGGATGTGTGTGATGTCCTTAGCTTAGTTAGGTTTAAGTAGTTCTAAGTTCTAGGGGACTGATGACCTTAGAAGTTAAGTCCCATGAGCACTTGAATTACCGAAAATTGTGGGCAGGTTGGGTACCGAATATGTTGACGGATGTACACCAAACCTAACGTTTAGACAGTGAGCGGTACCACAACGACGGTGATGGTTTCTTAAGCCAAATTGTTAAAAAATGGTTGAAATGGCTCTGAGCACTACGGGACTTAACTTCTGAGGTCATCAATCCCCTAGAATCCTCTGATCACCTGTGGCCATTCATGTCCCTTGTGCATTCCGACGGACTTGGGGAATTCCAGCAGGACAATGGGACACCCCACACGTCCGGAATTTCTGCAGAGCATCTCCAAGAGCACTCTTCTGAATTTAAAGTCTTCCGCTGGCTATCGAACTCCCCAGACATGAACATTATTGAGCATATCTGGGATACCTTGCAATGTGCTGTTCGGAAGAGATCTTCACCCGCTCGTACTGTTACGGATTTATGGACAGAACTGCAGTATTCAAAAATGGTTCAAATGGCTCTGAGCACTATGGGACTTAACATCTATGGTCATCAGTCCCCTAGAACTTAGAACTACTGAAACCTAACTAACCTAAGGACATCACACAACACCCAGTCATTACGAGGCAGAGAAAATCCCTGACCCCGCCGGGAATCGAACCCGGGATCCCGGGCGTGGGAAGCGAGAACGCTACCGCACGACCACGAGTTGCGGACTGCAGGATTCATGGCGTCAGCTCCTTCAGCACTACTTCAGACATTAGTCGGGTCCATGCCACAACTGGATGAGGCATTTCTGCTTGCTCATGAGGGCTCTACACGATATTATGTAGGTGTAGCAGTTTCTTTGGCTCTTCAGTGTATAATGCACTCGGTTCAGGCTCCTTGTTGTTGTTGTCTGTTGTTGTGTGTGGCCAGGCGATTTGAGGAACGTGTCGCTCGTATCAAAACATAATAGCATCCATTTGATAACTGTCATAGCTATAATTTGATTGTGTGTTTCAAATTATCGGGGTTTTGTAAATTATATGCTCATTGTCATGAATCATGACGTCCAAAGTATTTTTCTTGCCTAGTGCACTGTGCACTAAATCGTCAGTCACTTTCTTTTCCTTGTTTGGAAACCGCAAACCTGACAAGGGCAAAATTAGTATTTCTTCGTATTTTACTTTCAAGCCAAGCTTGTGTTTACACAGGTGAGGTTATTCAGCCAACCGTTCGCGTCTTCCTTTCGCCTATGTTTTCGTCCCGCGTGATGTTTAAGTATTTACCTTTTCCATCTCGTGGCGTAATATGAAGCTGAATGTCGGTTGGCCGCTGAAGTTCTTTACTATCAGGTGTAAGTGGGTGTGGTTGCCTTGGTCAGTAATGTTATTATCTTGTAGCGACTTTCACAACCGTCTACTCCACAAGGCCCGCGTGTAATCTGGTGACTTTAGTTTTACTCGTTTTGCTTAAAAGTTACTTCTATGTTCACCAGGCTATCCTTACATGTTTGTGCCTTCGGGCGTATTACCACCGGCTGCTTAGAAAAGGAGTGCGGTGAGCAGCGTATCGGGCCTCCTCCGAGTAATATCTGGTCCCTTCGTCTGGGTCACACCGACCGATGTGTGACGGTATCTTTTAAGCGGCTTCAATTCCTTTATGTTTCCTTTTTATTTGTTGTATTCCTAAGATGTTTGTGGCCTGCTTGCTTTTAAAACTGTTTTCTTAGACCCTTTGAAGATATTGTTATACATCTTCGATTGGTGAAATATTATCTTGCTTCTCTGATAACATTTGCTGTAAATATTTCAACAAAATTAACCAGTGGCACACAAGATTTGCATATGTTTTGAAAGAGAATAACATTTGTTGTAAAATTAAATTTTCTTACGTCATGTTCCCCATGAATGACAGTTGAGATCAAGTGTTTGAGTTTATACTATTATCTTTTGTTATTTTCTCTTACTGAAATACTTGATAGCATCGTTGATCGACTACCCGTAATTGTTCTTAAATGAGTTTTATCATAATGTATCAAGGTCCTGTTGGCCTAATTGATACAGTTATTTCCCCGAGAAGCGTAAAGAAAAATCTTGATGTGAATGATGTTCCCCCTTATTTTGCCCAGTCCTTCTACTGCCAGGCAACCTTACGCAACTACAGCGTAAGGTAACGCATGATTTTTTTTTGCTTTCGGCACACTCTTGAACTACTGACCTTGAAATATTGAAGTCGGTATGTCCGATGTGAGCCGTGGAAAAATATGCTGTTTTGAAGAGCGCGCCATAGCGCGTAGTGTGAAGCTGACGCCCTCCGTTTCTGGTGGTGGCGCCGCAGTGGCAATCGCAGCTTTGGTGTCACACTCTGGTGGGAAAGGTAAAGGTGGCCTGCTCACGTGCGCTTAAGGGGCTCCATGAGTTCGCCAGTGAGTCAGTCGTCATCTAGGGGCGAGTGTGGTCAGTTGGTTCGCCGGGTCAGTGTGGGGCTGTCAGTGTCTGTCTGTCTGTCGTCCGGAGTGCTACTATGTGACAGGCCGCTAGTCTGCTCGAGTTTTGGTTCAGGCAATGGTCATTGGCGTTTGGATCGATCGGTTGGTCGGTCGCGCACTGGGACACAAGATGACTCGTCCGTCTTGAGTGTCGGCGCATGTAAGGTCGCCACGTCTGTCCAATGGCCCGCGCCGTATAGCGAGGGGTAGTGGCTTCGCGGCCGACACGAGAGCAACAGGAGCCAACCCACGACATCGGTATGGCCGGTGCCATCTGCGACGCCGTGAGACGGGAGATCGGCGCGCCTTCCTGCGTCCGTTGGAGCGGCTGGCAGCGGACGGTTCGGGAGAGCGTTTTGGGGGTGCTGCGCCGGGTCTTCGAGAGACATCACAGTTTATTAGAAATTAAGTGATTGGTAATATTTTGTTACATTTTACTTGTGAAATTCGACTTGTTTTCTCGGTCAGTCTCTCGTCCGCATTTGTTAAGCAGTTAGTGTCTGTCTGTCTGTCTGTCGGTCTGCCGTACGTTAACAGCTGCCTCTGTCTGGTTTGTCGGATTCGGTGTTAACGAATTTATTCCTTGAAGTGTGACGGCCGAAGTCCTGAAATATGTTTTTATCTTGTCTATCATCTTGAGAGGTGGTATATGTGTAATGTAGGGCATGTTTGTACATTTTATGTAAGACTACATTTCATGGGTTTTTCATTAAATGGTCATTTCAGTATATAAAGTTGCCACCCTTCCATCGTAAGAATTTTCTTTGAAAAACAAGTTGCACTTTCGGTGATAAGTAATTTTTTTTTAAATGTGAGTGTTTTGTACCATTTCCATTCCTCCTACAGGGTGCATAGTTTATGTGTTTGTGTGAGTTGTTAAAATTTTTAGTTTAAAGTAATCTGGTGCGTTGCAGATTCGCATCAGTGTAGTCTTTCAGAGGCTGTTGTGAGCGGTCGTGACTACGGCCGTGTTAAAAAGCAGCGGCAAGCTTCTCAGCCATAGAGCTCATACTGTCAAAATAAATAAATAAATAAATAATTAAAAAAAATTGTTATTTCTGACTCCGAATATATTGTAACTTGATATGTAGAGGGTGCTTTCTGATTATAATTTTTAAATCTGTTTTTCTTAAAGGGTTATAAGGAATAAAATTTCCATTTGTTGAAATTTAATTTGTTTCATCAGTTACCCAATGGCAACTACTTCCACGCTCACATAGTGTGATTAAATGTGTTAATGTTCTTTATGAATTGTTAGTAAATAAAGTAAATCCTTTAAGAAAAGCTTTTGAAAGTAAATTCGCGGTTCACATGCATCTAGCTTCAACTACCATTCCTCGTTTAGAGTCTTAATTCCGTCGTGCCGTCGTCATAACTTTGGAAACCTTTTCATGTGAATCATCTCAGTACAATTGAGAGCTTCCTCTACGCCCTGCCCTTTTATACCTTGTGTACGCTATACTACTGCCATCTTTACATGTGCATATCGATATCCCATGACTTTTGTGACCCGATATATCCCATGAAAATGCCTTCTTCGAGTTATATGTTGTTCCCGTAATATAGAGGAAACTGTTCGAGTAAGCACTTCGCAACGATAAGTGAAGTAATCGGGAGCATAACACTACAATAAATGGCCACTACACTGCTGCAGGGTCTACATTGTATTATTATTATTGGTGGTAGTGGACAGACACAAAGCATTTTCAGCCGAGGACTTGAGATTTCTGACACTTCAGAAGTAAGGAGTCCAAATCAATCATGTGATTTACGAACAGTAGTGCAAAGTCCAACGCACATATCTTTAAAAAAATGGTTCAAATGGCTCTGAGCACTATAGGACTTAACAGCTGAGGTCATCAGTCTCCTAGAACTTAGAACTAATTAAACCTAACTAACCTAAGGACATCACACACATCCACGCCCGAGGCAGGATTCGAACCTGCGACCGTAGCGGTCGCGCGGTTCCAGACTGAAGCGCCTAGAACCGCTCGGCCACTTCGGCCGGCACATATCTTAATTTGGTTGATTTTAAGTGAGGGTGTAGGATGAGGGTGAAACAGTTCCCGTTAGGGTAAGGAGTAGCGCAGAGAAAACATGTTCTGTAACAAATCCCTGCCCTCGTTGTGGATCGTTAGCTTTCTTTTCGGAGATTGTGTTGGAGGTAGCACTCGCGATGCAGAAAACAGTTGTTATAAGTAAGCAGTACCTGTTGTCGCCCTGAGTCATTGGTTCATGGTATAACTCTAGCTATGTCAAGACTTTTTCCATAATACGCATTACAAAGGTGGTGGGCGTACTTTGTGCTCACAAAAAAAAAGCTAATTGTTGTTGAATTGCAGTAAAAACATATCTTTTAAAGAGGTACCGATGTGTAATCTTTGTTGACAACTGTAAAAAACCTTATAACACACTCTTAGACTATCAATTCGTTTTCAAAACATGTACTATCGACATCATAGCATTAAAAACATAAAAAATGCAAATTTAGTTCATTGTTGATCACTTTTACTTCAACATACGGTTTAAAGAGATACTGACGTGTAAGGTAGGCCCTGAACTAGGAAATATTGAATACGACCTTCATTTAGAAAAGTGATATCTACTGCTAAGACTTAAATTTTTGGGAAAATTTTAACTGAAATATTTAAAACATATATATGGTGGTCTATTGATCGTGACCGGGCCTAATATCTCAAGAAATAAGCGTCAAACCAAAAAACTACAAAGAACGAAACTTGTCTAGCCTGCAGGGGGAAACTAGAAGGCGCTGTGGTTGGCCCACTAGATTACAGACGGATATCAAAGGCATTTTTTAGAATAGGAACCCCCATTTTTTATTACATATTCATGTAGTACTGCAAAAAAAATGAATGTTTCAGTTGGACCACTTTTCTCTCTTTGTGATAGATGGCACTGTAATAGTCACAAACGTATAAGTACGTGGCATCACGTAACATTCCGTCAGTGTGGGCGGTACTTGCTTCGTGATACATTACCCGTGTTAAAATGGATCGTTTACCAATTGCGGAAAAGTCGATATCGTGTTGATGTATCGCTGTTGTGATCAGAATGCCCAACGGGCGTGTGCTATGTATTCTGCTCGGTATCCTGGACGACTTCATCCAAATGTCCGGACCGTTCGCCGGATAGTAATGTTATTTAAGGAAACAGGAAGTGTTCAGCCACATGTGAAACGTCAACCACGACCTGCAACAAATTATGATGCACAGGTAGGTGTTTTAGCTGCTGTCGCGGCTAATCCGCACATCAGTAGCAGACAAATTACGCGAGAATCGGGAATCTCAAATACGTCGATGTTGAGAATGCTACATCAACATCGATTGCACCCGTACCATATTTCTATGCACCAGGAATTGCATGGCGACGACTTTGAACGTCGTGTACAGTTGTGCCACAGTGCACAAGAGAAATTACGGGACGATGACAGATTTTTTTGCACGCGTTCTATTTAGCGACGAAGCATCATTCACCAACAGCGGTAACGTAAACCGGCATAATATGCATTACTGGGCAACGGAAAATCCACAATGGCTGAGACAAGTGGAACATCAGCGACCTTTTCGGGGTAATGTATGGTGTGGCATTATGGGAGGAAGGATAATTGGCCCCCATTTTATCGATAGCAGTCTTAATGGTACAATGTATGCTGATTTTCTACGTAATGTTTCACTGCATGACAGAATGGCAATGTACTTCCAACATGATGAATGTCCGGCACATAGCTCGCGTGCGGTTGAAGCGGTATTGAATAGCATATTTCATGACAGGTGGAGTGGTCGTCGAAGCACCATACCATGTACCGCACGATCACCGGATCTGACGTCCCCGGATTTCTTTCTGTGGGGAAAGTTGAAGGATATTTGCTATCGTGATCCACCGACAAAGCCTGACAACATGCGCCAGTGCATTGTCAATGCATGTGCAAACATTACGGAAGGCGAACTACTCGCTGTTGAGAGGAATGTCGGTACACGTATTGAGATTGACGGACATCATTTTGAGCAGATATTGCATTAATGTGGTATTTACAGGTAATCATGCTGTAACAGCATGCGTTCTCAGAAATGATAATTTCACAAAGGTACATGTATCACATTGGAACAACCGAAATAAATGTTCAAACGTACCTACGTTCTGTATTTTAATTTAAAAACCTACCTGTTACCAACTGTTCGTCTAAAATTGTGAGCCATATCTTTGAGACTATTACAGCGCTATCTATCACAAAGCGAAAAAAATGGTACCACTAGAACATTCATATTTCCTTACGTACTACAAGAATATGTAATAAAAATGGGGGTTCCTACTTCAAAAAACGCAGTTTATATGCGTTTGACCTATGGCAGCGCCATCTAGCGGGTCAACCATAGCGCCATCTGGTTTCCCCCTTCAAGCTAGATAAGTTTCGTTCCTTGTAGTTTTTCGTTTGACGCCCATTTCGTTAGATATTTGGCCCGGTCACGATCAATGGACCACCCTGTATAGAATCTGGTAGATGAATTCATTGAAAACCAAATATATTTTTTCAAAAAATTAAAATATAGAAAAAATGCTTTCAAATTATGGGCATAAATTTCGACCGGCCCTTCCCCCCCCCCCCCTTCATATTGAGAGGGTTAAGAAAACATAAAAAAGTAAAATATCATTTTTATTTCTTAATTTTAATAATGAAAGTGTTCAAAGAAAATTATTTTTCATCTAAGAGTTTGGTTAAGGTCGGGTAATAGCTTACATCTGACTACACTCGGGGGTAATGGTCTCGGAATAGTTGCGAACCACTACTCTACTAGAGCCTAGCTCAGGAACAGTGGGGAAAGGGTAACAATAACACGGGACTGCGCAGACACGGGATGCGGACAGTAGGAAACGTTCCAAGATGGCCGCCGGCGTGCGTCGCGTCCAGAACAGCACGGCGGCGCTCATTAAGAGGCACTAGGGGCGCCGTAGCCTTGGGTCGTGGCGTTCATTTCACGGTCCGCACCGAACAAATTGTCTGGGCGCGGCGGCACAGCGCAGCTACATCGCCCAGACGCAGCACAGCACAGCTCCACCGCTGCAGCACTGTATGCCGTCTCCCTGCCTGCCGCCGCCGCCGCGCTTCTGTGGCGCCACTGTCGCCGCAGCCGCCGCCGACGCCACCGGTTGACGAATAATTTAATTAAATTCCGCGCGGCGGCCCCGAGCTGGCGGCCGTGAGGAGGCCACGCCGGCTGTCGCGCGGAAAAGACTGGACCCCGCGGCCCGGCAGGTTAAGTAAATTTACACTGTGCAGCTGCGCCACGCCGCGGACCCTGCTCGTCCTAATGAAAGCCGGTCTTTTTTCCACGACGCCAGTTTTTCCTCTGCCTCTCTCTCACCGGACTTCCGCGTCGTGCGGAATTCACTGGACGTTTTCGATTCATATGCGCGGTCCGTCAGCGAACTGCAAACAATTGTATTGGAAAAAAAGAGAACCGGCGTTCCCGGAATAAAATTTTTCACACACTGTGCCGAATAATTTTGACACTCTGCAGTAGTTTGTCGGAGCGGGCAGACTGTTATTGAGACTGAATAGGTTGGAGGTTTGATTTCATTCTCCATTCGTGCCAGGAGAGCTCGACTGATGAAGTGTTGTCCCCGATAATCAGAGGTCGAGATTAGAATTCATCCGTAGCACAACTCGCTACACAGTCAGTTCTGAATGTTGGTGATACAATAAATTTTCATATCAGCTATTTGGTCATCAAAGGATGGTATGGTAATGATGTTAAACGTTTGTTCTTTAGTCTATGCGCCGATGTCCTATGCGCCATTGTTAATTTATCCTGTGAAAGTGTAAAGCATTGCTGATTATGTGCCCACCGGATGGGGACATAAAAATTTGGGCCGACTCGCGATTCCAAGACTGTGTCAAGACACCGGCATGATCATCACAGACGCCGTACTTACCCCAGTACATCACAGTCACGAACACGTACGGCTGCATTCACAGTGGCACCGACAACAATCGCCAAACGTAATCCGATAATGTCGGTCGACAACTTGGTCAGAGTGCGTCCGATCTCCGAAGTCAATAATTGGTGTGGTGAAGGAGCTAAGTTAGATTAGGTTAGAATCTATTCTCTGAATGATTTATGTCACAGTTTAATCTCCTGAGGTGGCACGGATACCATGTTTCCTCTGTGCTTGGAGACGAGCGCTTCTCCTATTAAAAGGGTGCGGAATTCATCTGAATGAGCTCTGTCTGCGTCTAAAAGAACGTGGAGAGTACGGTATATAGTTTCCTCAGCTATTGGAATAACTAGACAAGATTTACGAATGTATATGAAGAGAGAATCGTTCTATTACATAATCAAGAAGACTAGTGATGACATTGAAAAGTAAGCTTACAAACACTCCGTTCAGCTGCATTTATTTAAAATTATGCTGACGTAACTCGATTGCTCTGCAACGATTGCCATTCAGCATACGGCAAGTGTGAGAGAGAAGCATAAAATTTGGAATAAGATACTCTGAACAGCCAAAGCACCAAAACGTTAAAACACATACACCACATTTGCAAGCCACTTCATATAACAGAATCACCAACCTACTGGTATAAAACCACAAGGAAGCAGCAATAATAATTTGTGCACAGCTAATGCGCACCTACCACAAACGAAAAAATATCCACTACAATAATATAAGCATGAAATACGCCAGCCCTGTCTCTTGAACAAATTGTTTTTATAGGTTATAATTTATGCCAAAAATTTCCGATACAGATTTTGGCTACTTGTCGTTTCCAATAAACCTACATTTCAGTCCATAGATTCCGAAATATATCCCTATTATGATATGCTCATGATGGCGCACACACACACACACACACACACACACAAATACTCTTTGTTTCTCTCTCTCTCTCTCTCTCTCTCTCTCTCTCTTTCTCTCTCTCTTTCCCCCTCCGTCTGCCTCTCTCTCTCTCTCTCCATCTCTCTCTTTGTTTCTTTATTGGACTTGTTTCGTTCTTTCTCACAGTGGATTTTTCATGTGTGGGAACGTCGACAAGTTTGACGCCGGCCGGTGTGACCGATCGGTTGTAGGCGCTTCAGTGTGGGACAGTGCGACCGCTACGATCACAGGTTCGAATCCTATCTAGGGCATGGATGTGTGGGACGTCCTTAGGTTAGTTAGGTTTAAGTAGTTCTAAGTTCTAGGGGACTGATGACCTCAGATGTTAAGTTCCATAGTGCTCAGAACCATTTTGAACCCGTTTGACGGAAGAAAACAAACGAATCTTAATTCCACCGATTATCGCGTGATGTCTGTACGTTCTAACAGTGGGAGCGGCTACAGTGTGACGGCACACGTAACGGCGTACTGATTTGTAAGTCCGACCGTCTTTGGCCTATATCGGTCGTCGGCGAAATCCACTGACATCGGTGCTACGTGACCACAGCCTAAGACATATTACTCACAATTTTCGGATGGAAACTGTCATCATCCACGAAGAAAGGAAGAGTCCCTATCCTTCGGGGTCTACCAGAAAATAAATCCATGTGGCTTTCCCTTTTTACCCAGGAAAGCAGCAAAAGCGTTATGGAAGTGAAAAACTGAACTTCTTTCTCAGTGTTCCATGAACAATGGATGTTTACGCTAACCAAAGAGATAAATCTGAAGGGTTAATAACCTCACTCCTCTCTATTCCTTTCTAAGCTTATGTAGGCTCATGTGAGACAGTGTTGTTCCAGGATGCCTTGACGAAATTATACGGCGGAAAATATGACTTATCACTGCTGTACCCTCTGAAAAAGTATTATTATCGTACCTGACATTTAAGGAGAGATGATTTCGAACGTGAACTAGTCTTTGGATGTCACCTGAGAAATAGATGCCTCCGAGACCTTTCCACTTTTCAAAAGCTACCCAAGACGACTGTCGGTGATTTGATGGTGAAATAAAAACCCGAAGGATCAATCACAGGAAGCAAGAATAGGCAGACATGAACTGACAGACGGGCGCAGTGGAGAATTGCGTTTCACGTTGGTTTTTGCATTGCACTGCGTTGCATTTTGTAAAAAACCACATGAAACCAGCATAAGAAATCACTTGTGAGTTCCAAAGCGCAGCCAGCAGTCCAGCTGAAAATCTCCGGCATAAGAAGGCGAAATGGTGGCAGGAAAAATGTGAAGAAATACAAAACGAAACGTTCGTAGTAAGGACGGGCTTAGCTTTTAGAAAAGTCAAAACAGCTTTCGGTGAAATTAAAAGCAAAGGTGGTAACATTAAGGGTGTAATGGGAACTCAACTTTTACATGCAAAAAGAGATGGAAATGGTAAAGTGAAGGCCACTGTGAGGAGGAGGAGGATTTGTCCAGTGACATGACAGAAGAAATTTGAATTGATATGTTAGACAGATGGATCCAGTGTTAGACTAAGAATTAAAAAGTGCTGTGGAGGATATGAGTTCTACTGGAAGTTCGAAATTCGTTGAGCCGTGGGGGGGGGGGGGGGGGGGATAGTTACGAAAGGACTATTCAAGTTGACCTGTAGTATTTCTCGCCTCTAAAGTTCAGTCTAAGGATCGAAGAAGTGTTGATGGAAATAAAACTGAATGTTCAAGAATGGTATTGAAATTCAGGTTGAAATGATACAGCTACACTCAACTTACAGAACTAATTCTTTCTTCTGTTTGGAGCTTTACTCGATAATCTGAGTGAGAAACCTATGTCGTTTGCTGTTCACAGCACACATTTATATGTGTTAATAAAGTTGGTATAGGTATTTCGCAAGTTAGGTAGTTAAACTCACACCGTAACCACCCCCTTCCTAGTCGGCCTTCTGAATTATGATATAACTGACAGAGTTCCCCGGTGCCTAATAAAATTTTACGTTAAGTAAGGTTCTCGTTACCGAGGAAAATAGTGCCGGTTGGTAGGAGCAAAGTGTGCAACAGACGCTTCGGAAGGAAGAATCTATTCTAAACCTAACACAAATACTGCATAATTTGGAAATGGTTGAAATTCAGTGCAATATTTCCCGAACCACACAGGGGGAAATGGGTAACACGTAATATTTTAATACAAAATAACACTGATAACATAAAAAATACTAATTGGCAGAAAAAGGGATACTTAAACGGTCGCCAGCATGTTAGGTCAATGAATACACAAATCCTAAGAAAGATAATGGTAAAGAAAATCAAGCAAAATCACTGGCGTGGCAAAAGAAGTTTGTCACCATTTTCCACAACACAACAGTTCATGAGAAAATAAATGAATCAGAAAGCACTGAGTTTGAAGTTACTTAATCTGAAATACTAAATTTTGAAAGAACAGTGAAATGAAGTTGCTCGTTCAATAATGAATGACCAACTAAATCTTTGTTTCCTTGAAAATGGCTTTCATTAATCTCAGCATTACGTAATGCAAACTTGGGGAAACGGCAAGCAACTTACTTTTAATTATTGAGAGATTGAATTGAATTTACTTTAAGCAACTGTGTAACTGATTCACTTTTTACATAACAATAAGGTATGTTCCAAGCCAGCAGAACTCACTCGCTAAGTTAAATACAGAATAAATTAAATTGCACCCTCTTGATTGGTGCTGTGTCTTAGTTATTAGTTTTGTCAGTGAAATTTTACGTTACTTTAAGTGAGGGAAGTTAAAGCTCAACACTGAAAGTTAGTTAAGCCTCTGTTGTGCAATACAAGAATGAACAGTTAGTGAGGCAGCAAAATTTACACTGGAACTAGT
Organism: Schistocerca cancellata; assembly: GCF_023864275.1. NCBI lineage: Eukaryota > Metazoa > Arthropoda > Insecta > Orthoptera > Acrididae > Schistocerca > Schistocerca cancellata. The sequence goes on from NC_064627.1 coordinate 525,475,756, forward strand.
CATTAGCAAACAAACAAAATTGGTAGTAAATAGTTAATAAATTTTCATATTTTTACGATACTCGATGATTGTACTGAAGGTAAAGGGATACTGTTTGGTAATAATGTCTGCCGACAATGATAACACGGATAATCTTCATGTTTTAACTGTTGTAGGTTATTATTCGAGAAAGTTAAACTTTGTGAAAGGAATGCTACTGGGTAATGCCTGTATAATATTAGCTAAGAGTCTTACGATGTTGTAGCTGTGTGCACGACTAAAAGTGTAGCCGACGACAATACTGAGGTGCTTGTGTTAGTGCTGCTGATTGAGAAACACGAGTCGTCATCAGAGCCACCGACAATTATGGGACAGGAAATAGATAGAACTGCAGCTTCTTCTGCCTGTTCACTCCTACCGTGGTCCCAATACTCTAGGGTTAACGAATTTGGCTCGCGATCATAGAAACACACAGGGGTCTCAGGTCTGTGGAAGAGCCCAATAAACACTTCCATTCTCTTTCATGACTCGAACTGCTCTGCTTCCTCCCTGCTCGCAGAGCTACAGAGATGCAAAGATAAACAACGGCACAGCTACTGCCATTTCCTCGTTGCTATCGGTATATTAAAACAAAGTTCTCTTGGCTATTACCAATTAGTTTACAATATTTACTTTATAATTACTAACAATTATATACATGCGAAATAAGAACAGTATTAGAACCATTACATATTAAATATAGATTCTATAATGAGGCCTACAGATTCAGAATTAGAAGAACGGTAAAAGCTATCAACGGATATTAAAAGGCGAAAGGTACTGGATTGTTCAGAAGGTATTTTATCTACATTTTTGGTGTTACATGTACCACACATTCATTACGTTTGAAATGAAAATTACTCGTCAATACCGTACAAGAAAAGGTAAGCAACGTAGACAAAGGAATAAAAGAGAATAAATAAAAGGATAAGAAACAAGATAACAAATGCATCAATGCTTTACGTTGATTATGCTGGAGAAAAAAAAACTATCGTGTTTCACACTTTTATTTACAATGGACGCCGCAGCATTCTAAGAGCTTGCACCGGCTCAGTTCAGAAATGACATTGTTGCATGCGCCACAGCAGCACCCTTCAATTCTCTGTTAGTGTAGTTGCATTGCGCAACGTCGACCTGCCTTGCATTATTTGAAAACTCGCTCCCGAGTAATCTGAAGCAATCCTTATATTTCCATCACAGTGGATAACTCAACACTGTCCATATTCACATGTACACATAGACCTGAAACTTATGTGACTTCTGAAATTTTCCCAGTGTATTTCTTCTTCCAGTAATTTTAGGGTTTGCAGTCGGATCCCATCAATATTCTGCTACGATATTTCGGCCCAGAGACGTCCGGGCATCCTCAGGTCAGTGGACGAAATACTGAAGAGACCTGATGCAGTCATGGTATTTATAGCGAATTACGGGCATGCGAATCGTACTGGCAGTTTACGGCGCAAGCGTTATGAGCTGACATGAGCGAGGCAGGCAAGGTGTGTGTGCTGCACTCAGTGGTAATGTAAGAAAAAACTAATCACTGAGTATCGACGGAGCATGTCGAGTTCGTTGTCACGACATCATTTTAATAATAGGATTCCAATTTTTATCAAGCTAAAAGCCGTTGTCACGATTCATTAAATTATCAGCAAGACGTATTTCCACGGATTCTTTAATTACCAAGTCCCAGAAGCTGGCCTCATAGCACACAAGAACTGGAAAAATTAATTTGTCATTTAAGCTCATTAGACGAGAACAGCAAGATTACTATGGACATTGAGAAAGATGGGACTTTACCCTAACGTGTTAGTACGCCGTAAGAATGATGGGTCTTTGGGACATTCGATGTACAGGAAACCTACACAAATAGATCTATATCTTCAGGCGTCCAGTTGCCATCACCTCGCACAAACCGCCGGTGTTCTCAGTACTTTAATTCATCGGGCGCATGTAATTTCGGTTTCTGATAGCCTTCAAGAAGAATTAATACATCTGGAAAAGGTTTTTAAAGAGAATGGCTATACTTCGTGTCAAATACGGAAGCCCATACACAACCACAATAACAAGGAGCAACGCTCTGAGGAGACTGATGACGACTATAAATCAACTGCGTTCCTTCCATAAGCCAGGCATGTGTTTTCTAAAATAGGCAAATTGCTCAGGATGAATAATATTAATGTCATCTTCCGTCCACCAACAAAGAGCAGGGCCTTAGTTGGATCCATAAAGACGATTTACAGTTGACGAAGGCGGTTGTTTATAAAATTCCCTGTGAGTACGGCTCTGCATATTTAGGTCAGACGACACGAACGGTCCAGAAACGCTGGCTAGAACATGAAAGACACACCAGTCTGTAGCAGAACATTGCATTTCCATGGGACTCTCAATGGAATACAATAATACCAAAATTTCAGCACTGGTTTCCAGCTTCTGGGACCCTGTAATTAAAGAATCCGACGGACTTGGCATGCTCAGTCGATACTCAGCTATTAGTTTATTCTTACTTTACCACTGAGGGCAGCACACACACCTTGGCTGCCTCGCTCATGTCACCTCATGACGCTTGCGCCGTAAACTGCCAGTACGATTCGCATGCCCGTAATTCGCTATAAATACCACGACTGCATCAGTTCTCTTCAATACTTCGTCTACTTACCTGAGGATGGCCGGACGTCTCTGGGCCGAAATATCGTGGCAGAATGTTGATGTGATCCGGCTGCAAACCCGAAAATTACTGGAAGCTGAAACCTATGCATTGTCTGACTGCATCGGTATTCACTTACTTAATAGATTGTATAAAAGAATTTTTACAACAATGGATGTTAAACGATGAAAAATTTTGGATGGTGCATAAGGTATTTCACCAGCGTTTCCGGAGTTACAGCAGTTGTGTAATAAGTCACTGTTGCTTAAAGTCGAGTCTGGAAAACTTCTTGTATTTCACACTGAAGACTTGGAGGGGCCTGTTTCGTAATTATTTAGAAAAGCTTATGGGAGCGGTCACAGATGTATTTCCTTCAGGTCGCAGCAATCAACTCTCAAGAATGCTGGGAACGTCTCTGACTTTTAGTTGGGAATTATTATTCAGAAAAATAGCTTCCTGATAAGAAACTGTCTTTATCGTTTGCTTAGTCTTTTAGTTTAAGATTTTATAGAAATAATTCCTTTTTGTACTTAGTCACTTGCTTGGGCCGAGACAGTGTCCTCAAAGATTAAGCTTTTCAATTACTCAGAACACGAAAACTCCATGAACTACTTTTCTGAAATATATTTTCACGAAGCTCACTTCACCAGACATACATGGCTCTCACGATCACGTACATTTGACAAGCAGCGGTACTAGTAAGTGTACCGGGAACCGTAATAGTAACACTAGGCCAAACAATAACGCTTATAACGGTAATGACAGTAGTAACTTAACAATACGCTAAGATAGGCCTATACAGTCCTCCAAAGAGTTTTGTTTTACATATTCGGTTGCTTTGAATTTTATCATTTCTGGTAACTGTTTTTTATTATTACTAAAATGTTACCCTAAACAATTACAAAGAAAATGTTCATAAAAACAACACTGAAATCTCCAGTCGCATTAAGTGTGGTTACAAAGCCCCAAGGACAGTGATTAGTGTGAGCAGACACCTGCCTCAAAAATCACAGAATTCAGAAGGATGCCACACTTTACCTTCTTCGAATGTTATGGTAGCTCTTGACAGTGAAATTCAAGGTAGTCAGCAGCCTTAAGGGGTGCACTTATAAATCTCATTTAAAGTACCCTTGACAATAGATCAAGATAAGTATCTCGTTATTACTACTTAAATATTTCCAGAACTAACGTGATTACAATGTCGTAATATCTGTAGAACGAACTTCGGTACTTCAGCACTTAAAGTCTACATGCATCAACAAACTAATTGTGGTTAAAATTTTCCGACAATCGGAGAAAGAAAATCATAGATACGTTCAACTTAAATATTTCACATCTTGTCCACTAATGGGCCTAACATTGTGCTCGTACTTAAATAATTTCAAGATTTAAATGAAAAGGAGCCTAATAGTTGGCTCCATTTAAATAAGTCCACTTAAACCTATCGTAATGAAGGAGCCTAACAGGGTTGCTCCACTCACAGAAGTCCATTATATATATATTTCAACCTATTTTACCTGGATCAGACTCTAATTCTAGGTTTACAAGTAGTAGTGACTTTGGGATCCTGTTCCTCGTCTTTCTGCCGTGTCAGTAGGACTCAAACGCGATGACCCGCTAGACATGTGGCTGACGGCCGAGGCTCAGGTGTAACGTGACCGTTTCTCGTAGGTAGGAGGTCACAGATACGGTTGACGGCCGAAGCTGAGGTCTAGCGGGACCGTTTCACATAGACAGAATGTCACACATGTGATGACCCACTAGAGCTGCGATTGACATCCGAAGCGGAGCTCTAGCGGGACCGTTTCTCGTCCATCTGCAGTCAGGCGTGCACAAACCCGTTGCCGTGAACATGAAACAGTTTCACGAGGCTTTTTGAATCTATACTATTTTGCATAATTACATATAAGTTATTAGACTGAGTATCGTGCTCCGAGACGTCATAATTGTATTACTAAGCTGCATCCTGCTTCGGGAAAAGTCGCATGCAAGATATGTCCGCTTCTTCCTTTCTCACGTACATTTCATATGGCCTACGTTCGTTGTCGAACACACAATAAATCAAATTAACAGTCAGTTTTTTCGCATCCTTCTGACCACTGAGTACGTTGCAAATTTTGTCAATAGCTTTGCACTGTTGTGGAACTTCCCAGCATCATCAGTCCATTACTGAGCACAGGATTACCGTAAAATAAAGTATGCATCTGAATCGTTACTGAACAATCACGAAGAACTGACGTAATCTTTGTTAAGGCGGTTCAGTTCACACAAATGCTCTCGATGGTACGACACTTCTCATTTACGTTATCGCCATCGCTGCTTTTGAAGTCCTTATTTCAAATATAATACTGAGATCGTTATACATACAGTCTGCCACAACTAGGAAGCATAACGTACTTCACAGTATGTTACCAGTACACGTTATCCACATTTCCTTCACACCTCAATGACTGCTGCTACAGCAGTCTTCATTCACAGTTAATGTTATGGTTCAAATGGCTCTGAGCACTATGGGACTTAACATCTGAGGCCATCAGTTCCCTATAACTTAGAACTACTTAAACCTAACTAACCTAAGGACATTACACACATCCATGCCCGAGGCAGGATTCGAACCTGAGATCATAGCGGTCGCGCTGTTCCAGACTGAAGCGGCTAGAACCGCTCGGTCACACAGGCCGGCAGTTAATTTTGGAAACATGTCTGGCACACTTATTACCAGATAATTACCCTCATGGAGTATCTTGGTAGTTGTGTATGGACCCGCTTACAACGTTTGCCACTTTTAATTTGCTTCTTCAAAATCGAGGACTTAGGGCGAACTCGAAACAATACCGTTTCACCAAATTGCTATCAAGTGACTTTATCTAATATCTTGTCATATTTATTTTACGCTGTTGCGCGCATTGCCTTAGCTTTTCTAATGCTAATTTTAGTTATTCTTCTTGATTAATGCTCTGATGAATTAACTTCGGAAGAGGGTCTATCCATTCAGTGGAGGCACGATAGAATGTTTCGTGGGAATATACAATTTTAAACACGTTCTCTCTGATAATTTAGTGTTTTTCTTTAAAAACATCTAAGCTAATTCACTTCTCTGTTAGTCTGTTAAAATTTTCGATTCTGATACCTTCTGCTCAATGGTATTAAATACATCCGGAACTGTCTGTCCCAAGGATTCTAATGCGCTATTATTCGAATTAACGCACACAATTTTCACTGCAACGACGGTATGACGTGCTGACAGTATTTGCTCTGGAAATGTGGTGTAGCGGTCTTTAAAAGGTTCAGCCTCATAGACTTCCCTGAATCCTGTAGGAGGCCGTATCCCGCCGAGAGGTCTGTTACTATTCTCCCTAACGAAAAATATCCCACCCATAATTGCATGTTACCGATACCCGAGGTACGCACAGAAAGCTGCATTTTAGTCTTTGCCCCTGTACGTCTATACGTAATTTTACCTACCACTTTACAGTCTGATAATGAGCCCTCATGGCTCAGTCCCCTACAATTCTGGACAGATGAGATCGGTATTTTATTGTTACTACTGCTTATTTACGAATAAAACCTTTGGTTACTCTAATTCGTCCTAGACCTCGTATTTACTGCAATATCTACGGGAGCCAATAAACAGAAGCTAATATCACGGCTTGCATTAAATCTTCCAATTCTACCTTACATTGACAGGGCTCGTGACGTAACTCCTCCGTTATTAGCTTGCCTTCATTGTTTTCTCAACATACACGCGATATCACGGTGTAAGTCCCCGGTTCACCTCCCAGCATGTCCCGACGCGTTTTGGAAAGCTAAGATAGGCAGGCTTTAAGTTGTCGAAGAGAACTGTCCACTTCGAAATTCATCAATTACGTCAATTATTTTTACGCTATGGTTACGTGACGGCCATGAATTACTTGGGCTTTGTGATCGTTGTAATACACTGTTACTACTACTCCCAGGATCGGATGTATCTGGAACTGGTACTGGTATGGATGGCTGCATATATGATTCAGCTGGAGGTTGTGACTAGTTACTGTTGTTAGGTTACTTCCTGGAAGATACTACAGGTATGGCAGTAGACTATTGGTTAGTATCGTTATTAAAATTACCATTACACTTCCTTTTTATATTACACTGATTAGAGTTTCTATTTTTATTATGCCCTGCACCATTGTTACAAGTACCACAGGATCTTCCTTATGCCCGTGAGCAGGGAGGATATCTCCAGTTTTCTTGTGCGTAATGATAATTAATTTGATTACGTGTTGTTCCCCAGTTGCCATTATTCGGTAGGTAATGCGTTACGTTACTCTGTGCTACTCAATTGCCATTTCTTTCATTGGCCTACTATTTCCGTTTTGCTCAATTTCATTCGCACATATTTGATTCAGAAAAAGATATTCCCCTTTTATGTTCTGTAGGTCTTCCTCGATCAGAACAACAGAGTCTTTCATTCACATGAAGTATTCTTGAGTTGTATTGGGAATGTACACAAGTTTCTCTCGAATGGATGCTGGCAAATTGGCTTTTAGACTACGCAGTACTTCTCGGTGTGAGATCGGTTCATTCCAATAATACGTTTTACTAATGCCTCGTTCTGAGAGATCCGGAACATATACAGAAAATTGGAATTTTCAAATGCTCAAATGTGTGTGAAATCTTATGGGACTTAACTGCTAAGGTCATCAGTTCCTAAGCTTCCACACTACTTAACCTAAATTATCCTAACGACAAACACCCACACCCATGCCCGAGGGAGGAGTCGAACCTCCGCCGGGATCAGCCGCACAGTCCATGACTTCAGCGCCCGAGACCGCTTGGCTAATCCCGCGCGGCAAAATTGGATTATAGATCAACATAAACATCATTTCCGCCCTTTCTATGGCTCATGAAAAGCATACGTTGCATGTTGTATCACCATACAGCGAGACCTTCAGAGATGGTGGTCCAGATTACTGTACACACCGGTACCTCTGATACCCAGTAGCACGTCCTCTTGCATTGATGCATGCCTGTATTAGTCGTAGCATACTATCCACAAGTTCACCAAGGCACTGTTGGTCCAGATTGTCCCACTCCTCAACGGCGATTCGGCGTAGATCCCTCAGAGTGGTTGGTGGGTCACGTCGTCATAAACAGCCCTTTTCAATCTATCCCAGGATTGTTCGATAGGGTTCATGTCTGTAGAACATACTGGCTACTCTGGTTGAGCGATGTCGTTATCTTGAAGGAAGTCATTCACAAGATGTGCATGTTGCGGGCGGGAATAGTCGTCCATGAAGACGAATGCCTCGCCAATATGCTGCCGATATGGTTGCACTATCTTTCGGAGGATGGCATTCGCGTACTGTACAGCCGTTACGGCGCCTTCCATGACCACCTGTGGCTGCACGAAAAGCATTATTCAACATGGTGGCGTTGCTTTCAGGATTCCTGCGAACCATAATCCGTAGTTAGCGGTCATCTGCTGCAGTATTAGCAATTTTGGCGGCCTGAGAGCGGCACGTCATCGACAGTTCCTGTCTCCCTATATCTCCTCCATGTCCGAACAACATTGCTTTGGTTCACTCCGAGACGCCTGGCCACTGCCGGCCGCTGTGGCCGAGCGGTTCTAGGCGATTCAGTCCGGAAACGCGTTGCTGCTACGGTCGCAGGCTCCTCGGGCATCGATGTGTGTGATATCCTTAGGATACTTAGGTTTAAGTAGTTCTAAGTCTAGGGGCCTGATGGCCTCAGATGTTAAGTCCCATAGTGCTTAGAGCCTTTTGAACCATTTGAGCTTGGCCACTTCCCGTGTTGAGAGCCATTCCTGGCACAAAGTAACTATGGGGACGCGATCGAACAGCGCTATTTACGATCTAGGCATGGTTGAACTACAGACAACACGAGCCGTATACCTCGTTCATAGTGGAATGACTGGAAATGATCTGCTGTAGGACCGCTCCGTCTAATAGGCGCTACTCATGCATGGTTGTTTACATCTTTGGGTGGGTTTAGTGACATCTCTGAACAGTCAAAGTGACTGTAATACAATATCGACAGTCAACTTCTATCTTCAGGAGTTCTGGGAACCTGGATGATGCAAAACTTTTTTGGATGTTTGTAGTTTCTCAAACTACCTTTCTCTGGGATGTAAACCCGCTTGCGCAGGCGCTCTTGTTTGCTCTGAGACAATACCTTGCGATGAACTTTTCCTCAAATTCTTCGCAGGTCTTACAAATTTTGCTGTTTCGTTCACCACAACGCAGCATCTCCTCCGACTATGTGCGACACGATGTATTTTGTGTCTCTCTGTCCACGATTATGGAAATATGTTCCGAAAGCTTTAATAAACAAAATCAGATGCGGACAGTGTTTCTCTGCTCAATATGAATGAAATGTCCTACTCTTTATACTAATGTGGTAATTTTCAATCTTCAACAATAATGAGGTGTGTATTTGTATTTCACCGTAAGGACGATTCTCAAAATACGTATCCTCGTTTCTGTATTCGGGAGCACTCAGAGGCAAATAATTAAACAGACTTTCTGATTCTTCCGCCCGAGCAGAACCATTTCGTTTTAATTTATAATCATTCGGTACACGGTTTTATAGCGTTCTTAACCTATTACCTATTTCTTTTTGCCACTTCAGTATTTCGGAAATCACTTTGTCTTTCTTTCGTTGCAATTCTTACTTCAATATTTCCATATTCTCACTAATTAGTGAACCGTAATCTTTTATAACGCGTTGTGTCACTGTGTTAATTTCTGATTCCTCTTGTGTGTTACTGCCAGCGGATTTTACTTGTATCCACCCTGACGTTTCCTGTTCACATTTACTAATAGCAGCCTTTCTTTACTAAATATTCATCGATCTGTATCTTGTTCCCAATCTCTAGATCTTCTAATTTATTTGTCAAATCCTCTATCGCTTTTTCTACCTGGGACTGGCTATTTTTGGTGCGAACCACGTCTTCCTTCAACTGATCACCAGTCCAGGCAGCCCCCATGTCGTGCAGGGACATCAGCTAAACCTTGCCCGAACTGATTCAAGCCTTCAAAAATTTTCGCGTCTCTTTCAACCATTCTAGCCTGTAACTTTTCTGAGAGTGTTTTATTACTTTCCTCTTGTCCTTTATGACGCTCTGCTAGGTCTTTAGCAAAAGCAGCATAGCGTTCGGTTGTTCCTTTGCCAAATCGGTTTGTTTCTTTTCGAAGCTTTCAATATGAATGAGGAAAATATGAAAGGAATGAGTGGCCAGGCACGCAATGGTGCGTTCTCCAACGTTCCTGGTGTCTCATCGACCTGCTCATCTCTTTCACCAGCTTTAGAATTCATATCGACCAAACTAGAGGCCACCTACATACTTATTTCTCAGGGTTACTTATTTCAGAATTTGAAATACTACGAAAATTATCGCCCGATCATTTTCTAATTCGACGTCTTCTTCATCGTACAAATTCTCCGTCAATCTGAACTCCATCAGTTGTTCCGTTTCTAACCATCCACACCTATTGTGTTTAGCCATATTAAATCTATTAATGTGTTAACAGCGCCTATTTCAACTTTAAAAAGAAAGTCTACACTCTTCGTTCGTTTCAGTTCCACGGCACTCCTCTCGAAAAAAAGAAAGTGTGCTCCAAAAGATAAAAAAAATTAATAAAATCTGAGATTATTAAATCTGGCCTTGAATGGTTAAACGCAAAGTACTAAAGCGCTACTTGAGCGCTACTAGAGCGCAATGTATCCAGAAATACAAGGACAAAGAAGGCACGATTTCAAAAATTTCAGTGTTTTACCTTTACGCAGATACTGACCAATGCGATATTCACACGTTTATGATAACGATTTTCAACTCCGAGATTTGTAATTTCAATCATTAAATGGACACGGAACATGAAAAAGAACAGCACATGAATTAGTTCATGTTAAATACACTATACGTATACTTGAGTCTCTTCAAGCCTAAAAATTCTAAATGATGTAAAAGTTTCACCAAAGTCACCAGTTCATACCAATTACGTTCTTCGCTTTCTTCTCAAGCCTCATGCTGGGCGCCAATGAAAGCGCTCCCGCCTTCACTGGGACCTTAGGCACGCCATTTAGTTCAATTATTACAGCAGTAGATGACACAGTTTCTTAAGAACTAATTCTTCCTCCTTATGGGGCGCTAGTTTATATTCTGGGTGAAAAAAACTGTGACGTTTGCCTTCTTGTTCATTGTACACATTAACAAATGCTAATGAAGTTGCTGTTGGTAGAGCGTGCATTATTTCGTTAACTAGTTAATTAAAGTGACAAGTCTGCAATAAGTCTAGTCTGGGAAGGTTCTTACTTTTCACACTAAATAATTGGGATGAGCTTGTTTCTTAATTACTTATAAATGTTTATGGCAGCGGTCTGAGATATTATTCTCTTGCAGTTGCTGCAAGTCAACTCTCAGAGCACTTGGTACGTATTTGATTTTCGTTGCGTGTTATTATACAGAAAAAGTCGGCCGGGATGGCTGAGCGGTTCTAGGCGCTAGAGTCTAAAACCACACGACCGCTACGGTCGCAGGTTCGAATCCTGCCTCGGGCATGGATGTGTGTGATGTACTTAGTTAGGTTTAAGTAGTTCTAAGTTCTAGGCGACTGATTACCTCAGAAGTCAAGTCCTATAGTGCTCAGAGCAATTTGAACCATTCAGAAAAAAGCTTCCTGATTTGAAACCGTCTTTGTCGTTTCCTCTAGTGCTTAAGTTTCGGATTTTATTGAATAAATTCTTTTTTATAAGCGCTTGCTTGGACAAGGACTCTCTCTTCAAAAATTAAGCTTTCCAATTCCTCAGAACATGAAAAACTTCTCCGCAATATATCTTCACAAATTTCACTTCAATAGACATTGAAGGCCACACAAGCACGTACATTTGACAAGGAAAAGTACTAAGTATCGTACCAGTAACCGTAATAGTAACAGTTGTCGAAGCAGTGATGGTAGTAGCGGTAATAACGGTAGTAACTTGACTACGAGGGTTGGAACTTAGATAGTGGCGTTTGGTTTGCAAATTACACCTTTTCAAGCTTAAGGCTTAAATATACACTTCGATCGGCCATCGGCACCCAAGTCTCAGGACACGTCAGTACAGTATACAGTGCCTCAATTTTCGACCGTCTAATGGCGGCGTTCCTGCACGCGGCACCCACATTTCTCTCTGTCTCCCGAGATATACGTGTGGAGCGGCGCTTACTTCTGCGTGACTATAGCGTAGATTGTTGTCACGCAGCACACATTTCGTAAGTGTTTGTCTCGCTGTAGCTTACAATCTGCGGTGGACTGAGAATAACCTAGTCGCAGGTACGAACAAAAAAAGGTGACACTTGCTGCAGCGCCGGCCGGAATGGCCGAGCGGTTCTAAGCGCTTCAGTCTGGAACCGCGCGACCGCCTCGGGCATGGATGTGTCTGATGTCCTTAGGTTAGTTAGGTTTAAGTAGTTCTAAGTTCGAGGGGACTGATGACCTCTGATGTAAAGTACCATAGTGCTAAGAGCCATTTGAACCTTTTTTTTTTTTTTTTTTTTGCTGCATTCTTTATCTGCGAGTCAAATTTATTTATTCATTCATATTTTGTTTGTCGTTATACAGTGTGAAGAGAAATTCGCACTCGACGAACTTCGCAGCGCGTTTCCTCATATACTAGCAATACAAAAACGTCTCTCACAAAATTTCGTGCAGCCCATATTTACGGCGGGTTGCACTCAGCCTCGTGATGCCAATTGAGGAGCTACTCGACCGAATAGTAGCGGCTCTGGTCAGAGAAATCCATCGTAACGACCGGCAGAGCGGTGTGCTGAACACACGCCCCTCCTATCCTCATCCTCAGCTGAGAATGACACGGCGGACGGATGGTCCCGATGGGCCACTTGTGGCCTGAAGACGGAGTGCGTGCATATTTACGGCAGTAAATGGGCGTAAAAAATTGATAATCTGGAAACACTGTAATCACACGTATGGTAACTACCTCTGTCAGCCGAAACAAGTAGTGCTGCGCAGTTGACGCAGTGGATATCATTTTGAGCTAGCATAAAGGATGTTGATGTTTCGGTTCCGGGTCAAGGTGTATTTGTTTTCATTTGCCAGTTTCATTCTGCCATTTAATACTGTTGTGTACATCGTTTCATAAGCTACATCTATCCGACATTTACATACTTAATGTCTGGAAATTATTTGCAAAGCACATTACTAGCCCTACTGGTGACGTAAAGTCATAATGAAATCTAATGGACCTGAAAGTCGCAAGAATAACAGGTGGTACTAATCGCCGGAGCCATTGGAGGAGGGTACTCAGAAAACGAGTTTGGAATCTAGTAGATGCAGAGGAGTGAAACAATTCACGTCCACAACGTGAAGAAGCTTTTTTTTAAAGCTGACCGGTGAAAACGATTGTGCTTCCATTTCTGTGTTCGTAGAATGTAAGTGCAAATGTTTTGTAGAATACCCGCTTCATTCGCTGTACGACCATGTAAACGCTAGATACCGTGTCAGGCAGACTACATTTACCAAAAGAAAACCAATACGCTTCGACCCATTATCGAACCCTTGACATCCTGCTTGATAACCCAAAACGCTCTCGAATGCACCAACTGTACGTCTATATGCTGACAGAGGCAGTTATCGTACATGTGATTACAATATTGCCAGGCTGCCCGTCCTTAACGTCCATTTACTGCTGGAAATATGTGCAGGACGAAATTCTGTGATAGACATTTTTGTACTGCTAGCATTTGAGGAATCACGCTGAGAAAGTACGAGTGCCCGAATTTTTCTTCACCCTGTATGTAAGATTTGTCGCCTGGTGGCTGTGGTAAACAGTGCTAACTACCACAACAAAAGCAGAAATTATTATGCTTGAATACACTCTCAGTGCTGTATCGCAAATTTCAGCACATCGTTGAACTTGTTCAAAAAATGTGAGACGTGCGCTATTTCCTGTATGTAATCGAAGGTGCTATGTAACTGCGTGTAGCTAAGCAACAGAACCTCCTTCGCGTTACGCTGACGGATATGCGCGAAAATTTACGCACCGACTTGTCGACGGTTCGAATCAGTTCGCCGTCTGTCGTTTACCACTACTAGCTGAAGGATGACATCCAAGGGCAAGTGCTTGCAGACCTGTGGGAATTAATGCTATGAAAAATTGCTGTAATTGAATGTTACTTTGAGCGAGTGTGTAGCACTGGGGTGTCAACTTACACGCCAGTAGGTAGCTCTGATTTAGTAGAGGACGGCCCTTCACTTAATCTGGTATTTATGGTTACAATAACTCACGGTCAAAAAGCGTAGCTATCCGATTGTAGGGGTCATTATATCATGTGTTCGAGGTTTGAGATAATTTCATTTTTATTAAAAGGTTTGCCAGTGGTTAACCAACATTGGTAAAGATTTCTGTCTGTTAATGGCTCAGTCATTTTTGTTTGACGGGCTTGATATTCTTGCTGCCTTTGTGTGATTTAAGAGTGTAATAAGGACTAATTTAAATCTTTATTAGTCAGTGTAATCCTTGTGGGCGATATTGTTCAGAATTCCTTGATACACTCTTTTACGCCACCAGTGTGAGTCCTTTTGCAGTTTACCCAAAGAGTTTAAGTAATACGAGAGCTTACTGAAATGCAATGCCTCCGAATTTTTTATGTGAAAACTGAAATACACTTCATTAAAATTCTAGGTCTTAATTCTTCAGGTCTACGAATATAGACTTATTTCTCAACAGAGACAACCTGGCGACGAACACATTTCTCCCAGTGGGTAAAAACGTGTTTGGTTACCTTCACAGTAAAATGTTTGGCATTGTTGATGGAGACGCAACATCAGCTCCGCTTAGGCTACGGCAGCCAGAACATCGTCTATGCTTGCGCTGCTTCATCACTTCTAAGCTAAGTCCTCGTAGCTGTTCTTTAAGTTTTGAAAACGGATGATAATCGAATGGGGCCAAACCAGGACTTCATGGGAAAATGATATATCACAGTGAACCAAAGGTGTCCGATTATTGCAGATGTTGCAGCGTTCGTGTGTGGTTTGACGTTCTCATGCTGAAGGAGACGGTGCTTCACATTAGAACGAACTCTTAGAATTTCAATCTCGCCCACAACACGCCGTTTCTCAAGCACCGACGTAGTTACATTAAACACTCCCATGTTACACGCTACCATTCGGAGTCCTGTGGAGTCAGAGGGCTGCAAAGAGGTGGTCATGAAGAATAAAGACGTAGAACGTTTACAACTTTTGATTACCTTGAAAAGCTTCCCAAGTTTTCACATCAAAATTCGGCAGCATTACTTTTCAGCACGGCCTCGTATTTCATTTACCTTGTGTATCACGATTGCCCATTCCTTCTATTCGTTTGTTGGGGTTACAGGTTTCGTTTGATGTGTTGACTATTAACGCATGTTTTTGTTTGAATGTGTTTTAAGTGAAACATTCTTGGTGTGATCTCGTAAGGCCTGGATTTCATACCAAGCGATCTGGTATTGTTTTCTTAGAAGGTCCACGCTATCTAAAACTTGTAAGCATCAGCTGAAAGTTTCCTAATATTCAGTTATTAAATTTTCCTTACATTTAATTGCAGTTACTAAAATCCACATTTTTACAAGCAACACAGGAAATGTGGTTTATTTATTAAGTAATGTCTGTTCTAGGTCACTTGCTACATTTATCTTGCATAGTACCACTCCATTCACAGCTTCTTGCTTGCTGCATAGCATCAGTATGCATCATAAATATTTATACGCCTTTAAATTACAAATATATCTAACTTATAGTTATTTATTACAAACTTACTTCTAATGCGTATTAGCATCAGCAGACTGAGAAACTTATGTTCAGGAGACCCGCAGGTGAATTTATCCATTTAACCATATCGCCTGGGCTGGTTCACTGACATGAAATTATTAGTAAAAATAATCTAATATACACTCCTGGAAATTGAAATAAGAACACCGTGAATTCATTGTCCCAGGAAGGGGAAACTTTATTGACACATTCCTGGCGTCAGATACATCACATGATCACACTGACAGAACCACAGGCACATAGACACAGGCAACAGAGCATGCACAATGTCGGCACTAGTACAGTGTATATCCACCTTTCGCAGCAATGCAGGCTGCTATTCTCCCATGGAGACGATCGTAGAGATGCTGGATGTAGTCCTGTGGAACGGCTTGCCATGACATTTCCACCTGGCGCCTCAGTTGGACCAGCGTTCGTGCTGGACGTGCAGACCGCGTGAGACGACGCTTCATCCAGTCCCAAACATGCTCAATGGGGGACAGATCCGGAGATCTTGCTGGCCAGGGTAGTTGACTTACACCTTCTAGAGCACGTTGGGTGGCACGGGATACATGCGGACGTGCATTGTCCTGTTGGAACAGCAAGTTCCCTTGCCGGTCTAGGAATGGTAGAACGACGGGTTCGATGACGGTTTGGATGTACCGTGCACTATTCAGTGTCCCCTCGACGATCACCCGTGGTGTACGGCCAGTGTAGGAGATCGCTCCCCACACCATGATGCCGGGTGTTGGCCCTGTGTGCCTCGGTCGTATGCAGTCCTGATTGTGGCGCTTACCTGCACGGCGCCAAACACGCATACGACCATCATTGGCACCAAGGCAGAAGCGACTCTCATCGCTGAAGACGACACGTCTCCATTCGTCCCTCCATTCACGCCTGTCGCGACACCACTGGAGGCGGGCTGCACGATGTTGGGGCGTGAGCGGAAGACGGCCTAACGGTGTGCGGGACCGTAGCCCAGCTTCATGGAGACGGTTGCGAATGGTCCTCGCCGATACCCCAGGAGCAACAGTGTCCCTAATTTGCTGGGAAGTGGCGGCGCGGTCCCCTACGGCACTGCGTAGGATCCTACGGTCTTGGCGTGCATCCGTGCGACGCTGCGGTCCGGTCCCAGGTCGACGGGCACGTGCACCTTCCGCTGACCACTGGCGACAACATCGATGTACTGTGGAGACCTCACGCCCCACGTGTTGAGCAATTCGGCGGTACGTCTACCCGGCCTCCCGCATGCCCACTATACGCCCTCGCTCAAAGTCCGTCAACTGCACATACGGTTCACGTCCACGCTGTCGCGGCATGCTACCAGTGTTAAAGACTGCGATGGAGCTCCGTATGCCACGGCAAACTGGCTGACACTGACGGCGGCGGTGCACAAATGCTGCGCAGCTAGCGCCATTCGACGGCCAACACCGCGGTTCCTGGTGTGTCCGCTGTGCCGTGCGTGTGATCATTGCTTGTACAGCCCTCTCGCAGTGTCCGGAGCAAGTATGGTGGGTCTGACACACCGGTGTCAATGTGTTCTTTTTTCCATTTCCAGGAGTGTATAACAATCTAACAATGATCGTGGAATTAGCCTTATGATTTGATCTGTCCATTCCCCGTCCTTCTTGTAAATTTAGTACTGCAAACTTACATGACTTTTGCGTACTCGTTATGTAGGAAAGAAAATCAGCTGCTGAATATCTGATAAGGAACGCCTTGAGTGTGAGGTCGTCAGTTCAATTATGTTGTTGTTCTTGTTGTGGTCTTCATTCCTGAGACTGGTTTGATGCAGCTCTCCATGCTACCCTATCCTGGGCAAGCTTCTTCATCTCCCAGTACTTACTGCAACCTACGTCCGTCTGAATCTCCTTATCGTATTCATCTCATGGTCTCCCTCTACGATTTTTACCCTCCACGCTGCCCTCCAATGCTAAATTTGTGATCCCTTGATGCCTCAGAACATGTCCTACTGACCGGTCACTTCTTCTTGTCAAGTTGTGCCACAAATTCCTCTTCTCCCCAATTCTATTCAATACCTCCTCATTACTTACGTGATCTACCCATCTAATCTTCAGCATTCTTCTGTAGCACCACATTTCGAAAGCTTCTATTCTCTTCTTGTCCAAACTAGTTATCGTCCATGTTTCACTTCCGTACATGGCTACACTCCATATGAATACTTTCAGAAAGGACTATCTGACACTTAAATCTATACTCGGTGTTAACAAATTTCTCTTCTTCAGAAACGCTTTCCTTGCCATTGCCAGTCTACATTTTATATATTCTCTACTTCAACCATCATCAGTTATTTTGCTCTCCAAACAGCAAAACTCCTTTACTACTTTAAGTGTCTCATTCTCTAATTTTCTCAGCATCACTCAAGTTAACTCGACTACATTCCGTTATCCTCCTTTTGCTTTTGTTGATGTTCATCTTATATCCTCCTTTCAAGGCACAGTCCATTCAGTTCAACTGCTCTTACAAGTCCTTTGCTGTCTCTGACAGAATTACAATGTCATCGGCGAACTTCAAAGTTTTTATTTCTTCTCCATGGATTTTAATATATAATCCGAATTTTTCTTTCGTTTCCTTTACTGCTTGCTCAATATACAGATTGTACAACATCGGGGAGAGGCTACAAGCCTGTCTCACTCACTTACCATCCACTGCCTCCCTTTCATGCCCCTCGACTCTTATAACTGCCATCTGGTTTCTGTACAAATTGTAAATAGCCTATCGCTCCCTGTATTTTACCCCTACCACCTTTACAATTTGAAAGAGGGTATTCCAGTCAACAGTGTCAAAAGCTTTCTCTAAGTCTACAAATGCTAGAAACGTAGGTTTGCCTTTCCTTAATCTATCTTCTAAGATAAGTCGTAAGGTCAATATTGCCTCAAGTGTTCCAATATTTCGACGGAATCCAAACAGATCTTTCCCGAGGTCGGCGTCTACCAGTTTTTCCATTCGTCTGTAAAGAATTCGTGTTAGTATTTTGCAGGTGTGACTTATTAAACTGATAGTTCAGTAATTTTCACATCTGTCAACACCTGCCTTCTTTGGGACTGTAATTATTATATTCTTCTGGAAGTCTGAGGGTATTTCACCTGTCTCATACATTTTGCTCACCAGATGGTAGAGTTTTGTCAGGATTGGCTCTCCCGAGGCTGTCAGTAGTTCTGATGGAATGTTGTCTACTCCCGGGGCCTTGTTTCGACTCAGGTCTTTCAGTGCTCTGTCAAACTCTTCACGCAGTATCGTATCTCCCACTTCATCTTCATCAACATCCTCTTCCATTTCCATAATATTGTCCTCAATAACGTCACGCCTGTATAGACCCTCTATATACTCCTTCCACCTTTCTGCTTTCCCTTGTTTGCTTAGAACTCGGTTTCCATCTGAGCTCTTGATATTCATACAAGTGGTTCTCTTCTCTCCAAAGGTCTCTTTAATTTTCCTGTAGGCAGTATCCATCTTACCCCGAGATAAACCTCTATATCCTTACATTTGTCCTCTAGCCATCCCTGCTTAGCCCTTTTGCCCTTCCTGCCGATCTCATTTTTGAGACGTTTGTATTCCATTTTGCCTGCTTCAGTTATTGCATTTTTGTATTTTCTCCTTTCATCAATTAAATTCAATATTTCTTCTGTTACCCAAGGATTCCTACTGGCCCTCGTCCTTTACCTAGTTGATCCTCACCTAGTTGATCCTCTGCTGCCTTCACTAATTCATGCCTTAGAGCTACCCATTCTCCTTCTACTGTACTTCTTTCCCCAATTCCTGTCAATTGTTCCCTTATGCTCTCCCTGAAACTCTGTACAACCTCTGGTTTAGTCCGTTTATCTAGGTCCCATCTCCTTAAATTCCCACCTTTTTGCAGTATCTTCAGTTTTAATCTACAGTTCATAACCAATAGATTGTGGTCAGAGTCCACATCTGCCCCTTAAAAGTCTTACAGTTTAAAACCTGGTTCCTAAATCTCTGTCTTACCATTATATAATCTATCTATCATACGTAAGGCTTATTTGATACTCTCGTGTTAACAATTACGGCTGGAGGAATATTAGCTGCTCATGAGTCACCATGTGCATGTGGAAGACGACAGAAAATGAGTGTCCGGGAGGTGCACAGATCATTCTTCAATGAGTTTATGTATTTCAAAAAATGGTCATCGTTAACAACAAAATAAACCATTAACGTGCACCATGAACACCGAATCAAAAACAGCGTGCTATAGTGATCACAAAGATTCGCTTAATCAAGATCGAAGGCGAACTCCTTGACATTCGATGTTAATAACTGTCCCGAGGAGGCGCATGAGTTAGTGACACATAACTGTATACAGAAGGTAAAAATTTGAACTGATTTGCAATGCAGGACTGTGACAAGTTTAATTGACATTTCTGAACTTGTTGATCACAAAATATCGATGGTGTATCGCTGTTTCTTCAATGATATCTGGATCATTCCTAAATCGTTTCAATGGCTTTGTAGCACAGTGGCACGTAAATTTTTACCCAACTGTTTGTTTTAGTACATGTATGGATATCGTCATCGTCCAGGCTGCACTTGACCACAGTACAAATATTTCAACCCTTGGCTGCGAAAAGATTTTCTGGTACACATATTTTCTTTCAGGAAAATAAATGTCCGATAAATGTGTTATGTTGATAAACCATGCTATTGCCATTTCTTCGACAGGAACACGATGTGTAGTATCTTCAGCAGAGTACCCGTTAGTACTGGATTGCTGCACCGCATCGTGTGATGCGTGAGGTATTAAGGGGCTCCAGAACGCCCTATACTTGCAATGTTAAAATAACGCTTATAAATTACATCTTTCCTCACAAAGTGTTTGAGGTAGGAAGTTGAACTTTTTACAGATTATTTATTGGAATATGGGCTACAACTTAACACAGGGATTTTACAAAATTTTAGTTCAGTTATTAAAGATGATTTTTTTTCAATTGTAATGAAAATTCACATATTTTTTTGCAATTTTTTATTTATATATTCAAAAATATACAGTTTTTTTGGAAAAAGGCTGTGTTAAATTATGCAGAAGGTACTGTGTAACATTTACTGAAAGTTTGAAACAAATATGTTTGGAAGATCCTTAGAAAACATGTAATTAGTATGAGAAAATAAAAGTTTTGGGAATCGAGCGACAAAGATTGGATTAACTTTTTAGTGCATTCCAGGTCCATATGATGGATTATCTTCATCGTCTGCAAACTCCTCCTCCAGCTTCCTCTTGTTCCTCCGCCTGTTTACTCTTGCTTGTATTTCTAGACTCTTTACAGCCCTGTCTGCAGCCCGAAGGCGTTCCTTGTCTAAAGCAAGCATCGCTCGTACCATGTTAGAATGTTATTATTTACAGTAATAACACATACTTTTGGCTTTCCAACATTTCTCCTTTTCTTAAAAGCCTTCAGAGGATTGCTAATAACTTTACTTTTACTCATTATTATACTTCAACAAAACAGAGACTCAAGAAACAGAATTAATTACGAATATTTTCGAGATAACGACAGAGTAAATAAACATGAAACAATCGACAATCACACCAGCGATATATATTGAACCAACACAGGTTAGCCACAACACATACTTTATCTCACATCACTAAAATGTACCTGATGAACACGGACGTTAATAATAACACCATTTGACAGCAGTTTAACAGCGCCACAGTGGGTCACGCCCATGTAGAACACATTTCAAAAAAAAAAATTAAAAATAGTTGTAGTCTTCGGAATTGAATAAATTATATATCTATTAAAAGCTAATAGTCTGCAGATTCAGAAAACGCAAAAAAGTAAAAATTGAACTTTTCATGATTTTGAGCCTTTCCGGAGCCCCTTAAAACTTCCTTCCTTGAGGTTACAACTACAGCCCTCGTACGATTCCAACGTCTGTCCTCGTGTCACGCGACACATCACTTCTCTAACAGGAACGTCAAGGAAATTATGACTTGTGACACTCTATGACGATGCCATATTCCAGGAAATACGTGTGGGGTATTGATAATGGTCAGTCAGCCGTGACCTGTACAGCTATTAAACAATTTGTTTGAGCAGTATATAATTTATAAAACTTAATCAACATGATGTTTAAGGCTCTTACTCATTCAATGCACACGGAGCAGAATTGGAATATACGACTCGATTTACAATGTCAGCCGCAATGACTACAAAACTGCAACGGACGTTCTTAGACGCTCAAGCGAGTTTTGCCAAAAGCAGACTTATCTGCATGCATATATATATATATATAACCTTCCGCCCTCCGGCGGCCGTACTCTGTTTACTGAAGAGACCTTTTGGACAGTTCAAGATATAAAACTTCTGCACCCATATTTGGTTTGGTTACATTTTTTTTCTGCTACAGCCAGTTTCTTCGATTATAACTCAACATTATGCAATTTAAACTTTTAAAGAAAGGAACATGGAAATGAAGGTCATAATAACGTATTCTCGTTGGAACCAAGTGAAAAGTGTCATTCTCATTCACAGTCGTATGTATTAGTGCATCGTCCTTGGTATTTAGTAATGACATGTCAGAGACTATAAACGCAAAACTAATTTCTGTCACATATACAATCTTGTAATACTGTAAATCAAATGTAAGCTGATGCTCACTGTTCAGATAACAAGAGCATACCTTAGTTTCAAAGACATACCGTCGTTCAAGGTCTTCCTATTTTCTGACCCATACGGAGATGTCTCTGTGAAAATATAGGAAATTCCCTCGAGAATTGACAGCTTCTGTTCCAGAGCCGAGTGACCAGCTGCGCGCTGCCTAACAAGTTACTAGGAGGCACAAAAAGAAAAAATCGCTCACAACCTAGCAGGACCAACGATTCCAGGCTCGAGAAGCATTTATAATAATTATATTACGCTACAAGCAACTTCAATCAGGCAGTCTTATGGAGTAATTGTCGTAATCACCGGAAATAAATATTAGTCATCCCTACAGAAATCACATCGAGCATTGTTTAACACAGTGTAATTGCGCCCCTGGACTTAATAGCCGTCTGGATTCGGTACGAATGTGAGCTCACAATGTTGTGCAAGTATGTGGTATCCAGGTTATGCCACTGCCTGAGTCTTTGATCGCACAGTTCCGCCAAATATTGGGAATACTGATGTCGGCGTTTTATCCGCTGTCCCAACATCGGGAGAATGAGGATAGGCATAAGTTAGCAGAGATTCGTGCTGCTGTAAAAAGAGCGATGCGCGAAGCATACAGTGACTACCACCGTCATACCTTAGCAAAAGATCTTGTTCAAAACCCAAGGAAATTCTGGTCTCACGTAAAATCGGTAAGCGGGTTGAAGGCTTCCATCCAGTCACTCACTGATCAGTCTGGCCTGGCAACAGAAGACAGCAAAACGAAAGCTGAAATTTTTAATTTAGCATTTGAGAAATCTTTCACGCAGGAGGATCGTACAAACATACTGCCGTTTGAGTCTCGTACAGATTCTCGTATGTAGGGACATAGTGATAGACATCCCTTGGGTTGTGAAGCAGCTGAATGGGTTGAAAATAAATAAATCGCCAGGTCCTGATGGGATTCCAATTCGGTTTCACAGAGAGTACTCTACTGCATTTTCTCCTTACTTAGCTTGCATTTATCGTGAATCTCTTGCCTAACGTAAAGGCCCGTGCACCTGGAAAAAAGCGCAGGTGACGCCTTTATATAAGAAGGGCAGAAGGACGGATCCTCAAAATTACAGACCAATATCCTTAACATCGGTTTGTTGCAGGATTCTCGAACATATTCTCAGTTCCAATTAATGAATTTCCTTGAGACAGAGAAGTTGCTGTCCATGCATCAGCACGGCTTTAAAAAGCATCGCTCCTGCGAAACGCATCTCGCCCTTTTTTCACATGATATCTTGCTAACCATGGATGAAGGGTATCAGACGGATGCCATATTCCTTGACTTCCGGAAAGCGTTTGACTCGGTGCCTCACTGCAGACTCCTAACTAAGGTACGAGCATATGGGATTAGTTCCCAAATATGTGAGTGGCTCGAAGACTTCTTAAGTAATAGAAACCAGTACGTTGTCCTCGATGGTGAGTGTTCATCGGAGGTGAGGGCATCATCTGGAGTGCCCCAGGGAAGTGTGGTAGGTCCGCTGTTGTTTTCTATCTACATAAATGATCTTTTGGATAGGGTGGATAGCAATGGGCAGCTGTTTGCTCATGATGCTGTGGTGTACGGGATGGTGTCATCGTTGAGTGACTGTAGGTGGATACTAGATGACTTGGACAGGATTTGTGATTGGTGTGACTAATGGCAGCTAACTCTAAATATAGATAAATGTAAATTAATGCAGATCAATAGGAAAAAGAATCCCGTAATGTTTGAGTACTCCATTAGTAGTGTAGCACTTGACACAGTCACGTCGATGAAATATTTGAGCGTAACATTGCTAAGCGATATGAAGTGGGGCAGGCGTGTAATGGCAGTTGTGGGGAAGGCGGATAGTCGTCTTCGGTTCATTGGTAGAATGTTGTGAAGATGTGGTTCATCTGTAAAGGAGACCGCTTATAAAACACAAATACGACATATTCTTGAGTACTGCTCGAGCGTTTGGGATACCTATCAGGTCGGATTGAGGGAGGACATAGAAGCAATTCAGAGGCGAACTGCTAGATTTGTTACTGGTAGGTTTGATCATCACGCGATTGTTACGGAAATGCTTCAGAAACTCGGGTGGGAGTCTCTGGAGGAAAGGAGGCGTTCTTTTCGTGAATCGCTACTGAGGAAACTTAGAGGATCAGCATTTGAAGCTGACTGCAGTACAATTTTACTGCCGCCAACTTGTATTTCGCGTAAAGACCACAAAGATGAGATAAGAGAGATTAGGGCTCGTACAGAGGCATATAGGCAGTCAATTTTCCCTCGTTCTGTTTGGGGGTGGAACAGGGAGAGACGATGCTACGGGTGGTACGAGGTACCCTCCGCCATGGCTCCGTATGGTGGATTGCTGAGTATGTATGTAGATGTAGATGAGAACATTTCCCACAGACTTTCTGTAGGGTTCACATCAGGAGATTGGGCAGGCCAGTACATATTTAATAGGGTGGAGGATTGTTCAGAAAACCAATTACGTATTCTTCCAGCCCGATTAACTTTGCTGTTGTCGTCTTTCTGAACCTAGTGAGTAATTTCCTTTTGGGAGGTTATGGATTCCAGGTATTCAGCGCATGCAGTGCCCTTTGCAATGATATCTCGCTAACGGGATTGACCATTCACTGCCTGCGGCAAATGGTTTCCGGTCTGCAAACCATTTTGTTTCACAAGCTGTGAATCGCGTTTTCAGTCCTCTCAGTCAGGATGTTTCTCCAACCAAAACTCTGACGTCGTGGTTTTGTGGCGGCTTGTGCTACACCACTGTTTGTTGACACGATGTATGGTCTCCAGCGAGACACCAACATGGATAGCAACTTCAAACGCCGGATGGCTAAGGGTCCGGCGAAATTCGATTGGCCTTTTCTGTCACTCTGTCGTGCCCTTACATTTACCCATGTTCATATACAATGTCCGCTTGACATATAAATGTGTCGCTGATAGCTACTGCCTCGTGCTCACGTAAGTGTAGCGCGCGAGTTTGAGCACGTGATCAGATCGCTGCGCCATCCGTAAAGGACTGATGATTCAAATGCTGGTGCGCACTGGGGCGACAAACATTTTTGTGGTGTCCTTACAATAAATCTTCCACCTAGGCTAAGTGATTCCTATAAGTAGTAGATAGCTAATTTCTTGTTTTTCATGAAGTTAATGTTACAACTTAAAGTCAAGAGCCAGGCGGCAACGAGAGAGAAGAGGTAGCTGTGAGAAGAAGTCAGCCAATCGCACGCTGACCGGCCCCTCTGCAGGACGACAACGCGACAACAGCGGCCTCTAAGCGTAGAGGACGTAAGCGCCGCGCCCAAAAAAATGGTAGCCCTCAGGACTAGCGACTTGCATAGAAGCGTCAAGGCTCATTACTTCGCTTGAAGCCTCTACGTATCAGACTTCGGAATTGTTTTAAGGAAGAAACTAGATTATTTCGTATGTCGCCCTTTACTTGTGTCACATCTGTGTAACACAACGTTAAGTATTGTAATTGCTCATTTTGTAATAAAACTCATTAACATGATTTCTTTGAATATTGTCTAGCGATCGGGGAAAGCAGGTTTCCTAGACACCCCATATTGAAGACTAGGCTGGATTTGACAATTAAAAATTAATAATGATTTATTTTATGGTGTATGGTCTCCAGTAATCCGATTTTCCTTCCTCTAATTTGTTCCCATCTATGTATCAATCTTTCGACTGGTTTGATGCGTCTCGCCACGAAATCATCTTTCTTGTGTTTGCGTCTGACAGTAGCACTTGCAACCTAAGTCCTCAGTTATTTGCTGGTTGTATTTTGCCGAACAGTTTTTACCTTCTACGACTTCCACTAGTGCAATAGACGTTATTCCCTGATATCTTAACCGATGTTCTATCATCCTGTCCCTTCCTTTTGTCAGTGTTTTCCATATTTTCCTTTCCTCGCCGTTTCTGTCTTATCAGCTCACCTAATGTTCAATATTCATCTGAAGAACCATAACTCAAATGCTTCTGATTTCCTCTGTTCCGCTTTTCCCACGGTCCATATCACACTAACACACCGTTCGGTGCTAAAAACGTACAATCTCAGAAATTTCTTCCTCAGGACTTTGCTGCCTAGGCAGAAGAATTCCTTAACTTCATCTCATTCATTATCACCAGTTATGACGTTGAGATTCTCGCTTTTCTCACGTTTGCTACTTCTCATTACTTTTGTCTTTCCTCAATTTACTCTCAGTCCATATTCTGTAGTCTTTAGATTTTTCATTCCATTCAATACTTCTCCACTTTCATTGAGGATAGCAATGTCATCAACGAGACTTATCACTGATGTCCTTTCACCTTGAATTTTAACTATTCTCCTGAACCTTTCTTTTATTTCTGTTATTGTCTTTTCGACGTACAGATTGAACAGTAGTGGT
Organism: Schistocerca cancellata; assembly: GCF_023864275.1. NCBI lineage: Eukaryota > Metazoa > Arthropoda > Insecta > Orthoptera > Acrididae > Schistocerca > Schistocerca cancellata. The sequence continues at coordinate 525,502,233 of NC_064627.1, forward strand.
GAAAGACTTAATCCCTGTCCTACACCCTATAAATTTTATTATGATTTATATTCCACGGTCTGAGATATATCAGTAATTAACAATGATAGTAATATAGGAGGTCACTATAAAAGCCAGTGCCCCAATACGTCTCTTCTATGAGTGCTGGTTCTGGATAATACGGAAGAGATATTCACACTTGCTAGGAGTGTTAGTGTAGCATATTTCTCGACGTGAAGTTTCAAAAGCAGAAAAGTGATACTAGTAATCCTTAAAGAGTGAGGATCGACAGCGATTCGTAGCCGGATAGCTCAGATCGTAGGGGCATTCATCACGAATCGCAAGCTAGCAGGTTGTTCCCGTTACGGCACACTGTAATAACGTCCAGATATGTTTCAAAGAATCGCACTAGAGCAGAATGAAAGATTAATCCTGGTTTAGTGATAACAATCGTTGAGGACATTGCGGTTCAGTATGAAACTGAGGAAGAATGTTAGCAGCTACTGAATGAAACGATCTACTGAGCACAAAGTATGGATGGAGAATAAACCCAATAAACCAAGAATTATTTGGTAGTAGCCAAAGTAAGACAAGAGAGTAACCTAAACTTAAATTGGATAGACAGTAGAAGAACTGGAGGAATTCTGCTACTTGGAAAACAAAGCAATGTACGAAGGACGAAGCGATGAAGACGTGAGTATCTGAATAGCACCTAACTCTCGAACAAGTCCACTTCTATTAATCATAGGCCTTAATTTGAGAAAAAATGAATTAACATCTGGAAGACAGATATTTGTGGACTTAAATCAGAAATCGCCGGAGAAGTCGAAAACAAGACCATGGAGTGTATGAGAAGTTGCAGACGTATTCTGATATGTAAATTAACTGAGTTAAGAGAACGTTATAAGGTTTGACTTGATCAAGAATATGGAAAAGCGATTGTAGTTTTCCACATTACCATTATTTGTCTAGATCGATAGTTGATAAAATGATAAGACCGATTTGGATTCCACTAATAATCATCTCCAGATCAGAAAATATCGTTACAGAGTATAACACGTCACGTGTTTTTCGAGGACATACTAAATGATTAAAATGTAATTATTCAGTAAATTTATCACTCAGTACCTGGCTGTACAACGTGGTGAACTCTGTAACGATATTTTAAGATCTAAAGATGGTTGCTAGCGCCGGTCGAGACCGATCGTATCACTTTACAAACTCGCAATCGAAACGAATGAAGGTTATACTGGGAAACTTTTCTTCGCAAATTCGATGATAGAAGATGAGCCAAGCCAGCGGGAAATAATTTCAGTTGTAAAACGTGAGGCGAGCATGGTATTCATTGTAAGGGAAGACAGAGATTAGAAAGAAACCTACAAATAAGTGACGACGTTGGCTGTAAGTACTACTCTCTGATGAGGAAAAGATTTTCACTGGAGAGGAAATCTTGGCTTCTTTTTGTTTCTTTTAAATTGCTGTAGAGTTCCGAAACTTATTCAGTGGCGGTATTATGCGGTGGGGTAGCTATTTTGCATTTTACCAAATTTCACATCTTCGTTTTTTATTTCAGGTAGCGTATTTGGACGTTTTTAAATGGCGCGCTCAAGGCTAAAGAGAGAGATGATACAACACGATCACTGCTACGCTTAACTCGCCGACTTCCGTCTAGAATTGTGGATAAATGCGTGCAACACATAAAAAATGTAATCGAAACTGTCTGTGAGTTAAAAATAATTTAATAGAAGCAAGGATCATGACAAAACCAGAGATAAAACAATTACAACAAAACAAAGTGTGATCCCTAAAAGATTGTAGAAGCCCTCTAGATTCTCTGCACTGAGTCATACCTACAATCCGTTACATCACATTCCTTAGGATTATCAGCTGATCCAATGATTTATCAGCTTTGTGTACTGTTATTTTCCTCCACATCCGCTAGGTTACAACTAAATATGATGGATTTGTTAAACTTTCTCGGCAATTCGTTGTCATCTAAGAGAATCGGATGCACTGCCAATGGTCCGCGTGTTTGCAATACGATATTTCTATGTCATAGCTCGACGTTTTCATCAGGTGGTTCCTGAGACTAGCCGAAATAGGCGCGGTCGAAAGTGGGAAGCCTTGGAGACGGATCCACAGTAGTTAACAGCCACAGCGAGCAAGGACGGCATAGTAAACACCAGGCACAGCCCAAGCATTAACGTGAGACCCGGGCAGCAAGGTGACCAGTTTCACGTAATACTTCTACATCCACATCCATACTCCGCAAGCCACCTGACGGTGTGTGGCGGAGGGTACCTTGAGTACCTCTATCGGTTCTCCCTTCTATTCCAGTCTCGTATTGTTCGTGGAAAGAAGGATTGTCGGTATGCCTCTGTGTGGGCTCTAATCTCTCTGATTTTATCCTCATGGTCTCTTCGCGAGATATACGTAGGAGGGAGCAATATACTGCTTGACTCTTCGGTGAAGGTATGTTCTCGAAACTTTGACAAAAGCCCGTACCGAGCTACTGAGCGTCTCTCCTGCAGAGTCTTCCACTGGAGTTTATCTATCATCTCCGTAACGCTTTCGCGATTACTAAATGATCCTGTAACGAAGCGCGCTGCTCTCCGTTGGATCTTCTCTATGTCTTGTATCAACCCTATCTGGTACGGATCCCACACTGCTGAGCAGTATTCAAGCAGTGGGCGAACAAGCGTACTGTAACCTACTTCCTTTGTTTTCGGATTGCATTTCCTTAGGATTCTTCCAATGAATCTCAGTCTGGCATCTGCTTTACCGACTATCAACATTATATGATCATTCCATTTTAAATCACTCCTAATGCGTACTCCCAGATAATTTATGGAATTAACTGCTTCCAGTTGCTGACCTGCTATTTTGTAGCTACATGATAAAGGATCTATCTTTCTATGTATCCGTAGCACATTACACTTGTCTACATTGAGATTCAGTTGCCATTCCCTGCACCATGCGTCAATTCGCTGCAGATCCTCCTGCATTTCAGTACAATTTTCCATTGTTACAACCTCTCGATACACCACAGCATCATCTGCAAAAAGCCTCAGTGAACTTCCGATGTCATCCACCAGGTCATTTATGTATACTGTGAACAGCAACGGTCCTATGACACTCCCCTGCGGCACACCCGAAATTACTCTTACTTCAGAAGACTTCTCTCCATTGAGAATAACATGCTGCGTCCTGTTATCTAGGAACTTGATGAAGACGCAAAGTTACTATGTCGAAAAACTATGTTGGGAGGACGCGGACCATCAGCAGTACATACCATAGTACTAGATTCAAATGTGGCTAAACTATCGCTTTATACAACCACATTCATTCACATGCATTCTCGGAGAGTACAGAAACATTCATCGTACGCCTTCTTAGTGATTAGAACAGTTGACTGGCATCCTAGGACCCAGGATGAAGGTGGTTAGTCATCAAACACATTATCTGATGGGCATATCATAATTCTGTCAAGTCGATCTTGCCTTCTTATAACAAATGATTAAGTTGACAATACGTTCAGCATACAGAAGAGCAAGGGTAGGAAGCGATGTTCGTATTTCGCCATTCGTGGACGCACATTTTTCCTTTCCTTACTACTTATTTCATTCCCAGTAATATTATGTTGTCAGCTATATTAGCCCTCTTCAGGGTTCGTAATCGTTTTCGTCCTTAAATGTATATCGCTATTAATTATATCAAAAACGGCTGAAATAAATTATCGAAATACATAAAATGCATTGAAGCGCATGGTGATGCGGTTCACAGTAGCATGGTACAGTTAATTGCTCAGTAATACTTGCATTAACGTTAACTCCATCAACAGGCCCTGCTGGCTCTTCGGTACTGACCGGCAACCGCGTCATCCTGTATCGATGGCATCATAGAATGCGGTGTGGAGAGTCGTGCTCTCACCACACGGCTTCACTGGCAGTTTTATTTTGTGGCTTCAAACCGCAATCTATAAATCTGTACATTCCTTCCACGTCTTCATAGATTACCTCCTTGTTTAATTAGAAGGTATATAGAATTCGCTCTTCCAAATTTAATTACTAGTATTAATTGTAATACGAGTTACCAACAATTTTCTCGTCGACGTAAACTGAACAGATTAAGAATATGCTGTTTAGCCAACTGACACACTGCAATATATCAAACTAGCGGACATTCGCTTAGAAACAAATAACGCTCTACAGGTATGTAATAGTACTTAAATTACTGATTTATTATGCTGATCGCTGATGAAGCAAACGTTTCCGGAACATAGTAGGCCCTTTACACAAAGGTTATAGTTGATAAAGGTGTGGATATTGAGTACCTAAAGTTCGTAGCTATCCAGAAATTGACGCTAACGGTATTATTCTACTTAACCTCTCTCCTTCCTGTCGGAAATCGTTTCCTCATTTGCTTTACGCATTCATTTACCAGCTGTAGAGGATTGCCTGTAAAACAAGATTAGTTTTAGTAGCTGAATGATTTCGATTGAAGGACGTCCACCAAAAGACTTATGACGCTACAGGAATGAAATAACAAGAAAGATGACAAAATGGAAGACCGGGAAAGAAGTAGAAATTGGCCAGTAGGAAGACGAAGCTGTGAGCCATATCGTGACGTTGGCTCCGGTGGATCCATAGCAATAGCATCCCCTGCTGTGTCCTACACAGTATGAAGTATCGAACTGGCAGACATGTCACAGACGACACAAATGTCATAAATGACCAACTGGATCATGGCACATTTTTTAAAATGTAGAAGTACAGTTAAAAACATAAAATATAAACACATATCCCCATGAGACCATTAATGCTTTTGGGACCCAGAGGAGTGGAAATGGAGGCGAAAGATGTATTACGGGTTGCTTAAGTCACGCCTGTCTAAGTTGCACCGTGTAGGGATAGTCTCAACGACCCCAAAATTATGTCCTAGACTTGCCGCATCGCTGATAGCTGCTGACCAGAGTTCAGGACGGTCTTCATCGTCTTCTCACGTTGCCGTTGCTAATGCTCTACTCTGGGATAGGGGACTGAAATTACTCAAGTTCATGACATTCATTTATAACAGCCACCGTGGCCTGCAACACGTAGTGTTGGCACGGTTACACTGCTCGTCTGACAACTAAAACGGTAATAAAGTATGACTAATAGAAGAAGAAAAGATTCACATGACTAATCAGCGTCATGCCGTATAAAGCCGCAAGTCCTCGACATTTACATCGGCTCTTAGAATCGAGTATACTGCCAGAGGTCTGTGTCCTCTGAACACGGTATTTCTAAATATTTATTCGTCTTGAAGGGAATCAGGGGCGACCTGGTGAGATGATTCAGTGGTTAAGACACTGTAATCTTCTTCGGTAGGACGATGGTTCAACCCCGCACCAGTCATCCCGATTTACGTTTTCCGTGATATCGCTTCAGGCAAATGCCGGGACTGTTCCGTTGAAAGGGCAAGGCCGATTACCTTCCCCCTCCTTTACTAAACCGAGCTTCTGCTCCGTCCACGATATTTCGACGACGTAATTCGTCATCTTCATCAAGGATTACCTCAAACTGGTGGCTTTTGCTCACCAGGACACAAATTTATACCGGGGCTCTGCCTGGTTTTTCACTATGCCGTCCGCGCTTGTTATGGTTGTTCAAGGCGTTGAAGTCCGCCTCCAAGGGTTCCCACTTTAGATCGCGCATATTGCGGCTACGACTATTCTCGTGAAACAGCTGATGAAAACGCCGAGTTACCACATGCAGACCACCGGCAGTGCATCCGATTCTATTAGGTGACAACGAATCGCCGGGAAGTCTAACAAATATACCATATTTAATTTGTAACCTAGCGAATGTGGAGGAAAATAACGGTACACAATGCTGATAAGTCGTCAGATCAACGCCTGTTTTGTCAGAAACTCAGTTTTTAATGATTCAGTTCAGAGAATCAAGAGGGCTTCTACGGTACGTATTTTCTTAGACACAGCAAATCATTGAACACTTCGTAAAAGCTGCTTTGCGCATGCACGTGTGTATTTGTGAGCTAGTTTTATATTTTTGAGTATTCTGGTGCTGCATTTAGGGATCACAGATTCTGTTGGTGCAACTATCGTATCTCTGGTTTTGTTGTGACACTTGCTTCCATGAATTTATTTTCAAGTCACAGAATGACTACGAATGTGGATAAAAGCGTTCCCAGTTTCGGTTAAATATTGTACGTGTTGCACGCATGTCTCACAATTAGAGGTGGAAATCGGCGAGTAAGGCATAGCACTGGTCGTGTTGTGTGCTCTCTTTGTTCGGCCTTGAGCCCCGCTGATTTCTACCATCGATCCTGCGAAGAATATTTTCCTAACATACCCTTTATTTGTCTTCATTGCGAGTATACAAAATTGGGTGACCAGTCTCTATTGGTGCTAGCAACCATTTTTAGATCACAGAATATCGTTACAGGACTATGTAAGCACTCTTCAGACCTCTTAATCATTCTCTTTCTTAAATGTGCATCACTAATAATAATATCGGAAGTGATTGAAATAAGATATCAAAAAGGTGAACTGCGCTGATAAGCGTGGAGATGCAGTTCATAGTAGTGTGGTGCAGTTCAGTGCTAACGAATATTTTCCTTAACGTATATTCCATCAAAATACGCCTCTGGGTCTTCTGTACCGACTGACTGCCTAATCATTCTGCATCAGCAGTATAGAGGGATGCGATGTGGAGGATCGTGCGGTCAACATACCACATACCCTACCACTGAAACCACTAGACTCGCTCAAGTAGTTCCTCGTCACGATGATGAGTGCACAGCTCTCCAATCCTCCTACCAAGGAAATCTCCAGCACTGGAAATCGACCCTGGGTCCCAGGATGCCAGTCAACTGTTCTAATCACTGAGGAGGCGTACGATGAATGTTTCTCTACTCTCCGAGAATGCATGTGGATGAATGTGATGGAAGGGGTGGTGGAAAAGGGGAAGGATATAATATTGTTCGAATTTGTAGGCTGTCTTAAAGGTAACTGGGTGTGAGTACACGGGCTGTAGAACATTCATTTATACAGGGTGAAAAGTATTTAAACCGACAAACTCTGTGAGGTTGCAGCGGACATCAAAACAAATATTTTTCCCTAATGTTGTTTTTTCCTTTGAGGCGTATTTAAACCGGTAGAGGAAGATTTCTCTGGCGGCAAATTGATCAAACCAGCAAATAATTTTCCATTTTTTAGGACCAAGAGACAACACATTACCACAACCCAATTTCAATTACAGTAGATTTTCGAAAATGCCTCTATTGACACGTTAACAAAGGTTACACCGTCGGATTATGTTCTATCAGATACGGAAAGAAACCCCAGGAGTATCCTGAATTGTTCCTGCTGCTGCTACTATACGGGCAACCCGATCCTCTTCTGATGCAACAGGAGTTGCGTAAACAAGGTTGGCCATCTCTCCCCACACAAAAAAGTCCAGAGGGGACATATCTGGGGATCGAGCAGGCCATGGTACAGGACCACCTCTGCCAATCCACATTTCTGGGAACCGTCGGTCCAGGAATCGACGCACACGACGACTGAAATGTGCCGGCGCCCCGTCATGTTGGAACCACATGTGTTGTCTTGTAGGGAGCGGGACGTCTTCCAGCAATTCTGGCAATGCTCTGGAGAGAAAATTGTAATAGTGCCTCCCATTAAATGGCCTAGGTAGCAGATACGGCCCAATTAAACAGTCCCCAACACCGACCCACACATTAACGAAGAACCGCACTTGATGAGCGCTAGTAACTGTGGCATGTGGGTTATCCTCACTCCAAACATGCGAATTGTGCATGTTGAAGACTTCATCACGCCCGAACGTTGATTCATCGGTAAACAGCACAGAGGATGGAAATGTAGGGTGCATTTCACGTTGTTCCAGATACCGCTGCGGAAACTGTGCTCTGGGTGGATAATCAACTGGTTCCAGGTTGTGGACACGCAGTAAGTGAAGTGGACGTTACTACTTCTCTCGAAGGACTGTTCTTACAGTCATCTGATTCGTCCCCATGTTACGTGCAATTGCTTGAGTGCTGATTGAAGCATCGCGCTCCACATGCTGGAAGACAGCTTCCTCAAATTTTAGCGTTCTTAAAGTTCGACGGCGTCCCTGTCTAGGTTATTTGCTAAATGACCCGGTCTCACGCAGACGTTGGTACACAACAGCAAAGGTCGTATGATGCAGGATACGGCGATTAGGATATTGTTGTTGATAAACCCGCTGTGCAGCTCGTCCGTTGTGGTGCGCTACGAAGAACGAACCAACCATATCAGTGAACTCACTCCAAGTGTATCGCTCCATTAGTAAACAGAGACAATACACTACTACACTGGTGGACAGCAGTTGCCTACAGCTGAAAAGCGTAATACGCCCTATAACAACTAAAGATCGTAATACGGCCTCTAACAACTGAAGAGCGTAATACAGTCTCCACTGGTTTAAATAATCCCCATAGGAAAAAATGACGCTAGGGAAAAGTATTTGTTTTGATGTCCCCTACAACCTCCCAGAGTTTGTCCGTTTAAATACTTTTCACCCTGTAGAGAAGACACGAATGTAAGGTGTAATAGTTTCTACGAAGGATTCTTTTTCCTACCAGGAAGCAAAATATTGGTAAATGTATTCATGAATATTAGTTGGGAGCTCCGACGTCAGGCGTGTATTGGGGCCCCTTAGGGATATGGCAGCAAGAGAGAGGAACAAAACCAATGTGCACTCCGTGTGCATACCGGGGGGAGTCATTCCAGATGTGGAAAGGGTCCTTCCGGATGCCATGAAGGGTACAGGGTGCACCCATCTCCAGGTGGTCGCTCATGTCGGCACCAATGATGTGTGTCGCTGTGGATCGGAGGAAATCCTCTCTGGCTTCAGGCGGCTATCTGATTTAGTGAAGACTGCCAGTCTCGGTTGCGGGATGAAAGCAGAGCTCACCATCTCAAGCATCGTCGACAGGACTGACTGTGGACCTTTGGTACTGAGCCAAGTGGAGGGTCTGAATCAGAGGCTGAGACGGTTCTGCGACCGTGTGGGCTGCAGATTCCTCGACTTGTGCCATAGGGTGGTGGGGTTTCGGGTTCCGCTGGATAGGTCAGGAGTCCACTACACGCAGAAAGCGGCTACATGGGTAGCAGGGGTTGTGTGGCGTGGACTGGGCGGTTTTTTAGGTTAGATGGCCTCGGGAAAGTACAGAAAGGGCAACAGCCTCAAAGGGTGCGGGGCAAAGTCAGGACATGCGGGGACCAAGCAGCAATCGGTATTGTAATTGTAAACTGTCGAATCTGCCTTGGTAAAGTACCGGAACTTCAAGCGCTGATAGAAAGCACCGAAGCTGAAATCGTTATAGGTGCAGAAAGCTGGCTGAAGCCAGAGATAAATTCTGCCGAAATTTTTACAAAGGCACAGACGGTGTTTAGAAAGGATACATTGCATGCAACCGGTGGTGGCGTGTTTGTCGCTGTTAGTAGTAGTTTATCCTGTAGTGAAGTAGAAGTGGATAGTTCCTGTGAATTATTATGGGTGGAGGTTACACTCAACAACCGAGCTAGGTTAATAATTGGCTCCTTTTACCGATCTCCCGACTCAGCAGCATTAGTGGCAGAACAACTGGGAGAAAATTTGGAATACATTTCACATAAATATCCTCAGCATGTTACAGTCTTAGGTGGAGATTTCAATTTACCAGATATAGACTGGGACACTCAGACGTTTAGGACGGGTGGTAGGGACAGAGCATCAACTGACATTATACTGAGTGCACTATCCGAAAATTACCTAGAGCAATTAAACAGTGAACCGACTCGTGGAGATAACATCTTGGACCAACTGATAACAAACAGACCTGAACTTTTCGACTCTGTAAGTGCAGAACAGGGAATCGGTGATCATAAGGCTGTTGCAGCATCCCTGAATATGGAAGTAAATAGGAATATTAAATAAAGGGAGGAAGGTGTATCTGTTTACCAAGAGTAATAGAAGGCAGGTTTCAGACTACCTAACAGATCAAAACGAAAATTTCTGTTCCGACACTGACAATGTTGAGTGTTTATCGAAAAAGTTCAAGGCAATCGTAAAATGCGTTTTAGACAGGTACGTGCAGAGTAAAACTGTGAGGGACGGGAAAAACCCATCGTGGTTCAACAACAAAATTAGGAAACTACTGGGAAAGCACAAAGACCTTCACTCCAAGTTTAAACGCAGCCAAAACCTCTCAGACAAACAGAAGCTAAACGATGTCAAAGTTAGCGTAAGGAGGGCTATGCGTGAAGCGTTCAGTGAATTCGAAAGTAATATTCTATGTACCGACTTGACATAAAATCATAGGAAGTTCTGGTCTTACGTTAAATCAGTAAGTGGCTCGAAGCAGCATATCCAAACACTCCGGGATGATGATGGCATTGAAACAGAGGAACACACGCGTAAAGCTGAAATACTAAACACCTTTTTCCAAAGCTGTTTCACAGAGGAAGACCGCACTGCAGTTCCTTCTATAAATCCTCGCACAAACGAAAAAATAGCTGACATCGAAATAAGTGTCCAAGGAATAGAAAAGCAACTGAAATCACTCAACAGAGGAAAGTCCACTGGGCCTGACGGGGTACCAATTCGATTCTACACAGAGTACGTGAAAGAACTTGCCCCCCTTCTAACAGCCGTGTACCGCAAGTCTCTAGAGGAACTGAAAGTTCCAAATGATTGGAAAAGAGCACAGGTAGTCCCAGTCTTCAAGAAGGGTCGCCGAGCAGATGCGCAAAACTATAGACCTATATCTCTGACGTCGATCTGTTGTAGAATTTTAGAACATGTTTTTTGCTCGAGTATCATGTCGTTTTTGGAAACCCAGAATGTACTCTGTAGGATTCAACATGGATTTCGGAAACAGCGATCGTGTGAGACCCAACTCACTTTATTTGTTCATGAGACCCAGAAAATTTTAGATACAGGCTCCAAGGTAGATGCTATTTTCCTTGACTTCCGGAAGGCGTTCGATACGGTTCCGCACTGTCGCCTGATAAACAAAGTAAGAGCCTACGGAATATCAGACCAGCTGTGTGGCTGGATTGACGAGTTTTTAGCAAACAGAACACAGCATGTTGTTATCAATGGAGAGACGTCTACAGACGTTAAAGTAACCTCTGGCGTGCCACCGGGGAGTGTTATGGGACGATTGCTTTTCACAATACAGGGCTATTACAAATGATTGAAGCGATTTCATAAATTCACTGTAGCTCCATTCATTGACATATGGTCACGACACACTACAGATAAGTAGAAAAACTCATAAACTTTTGTTCGGCTGAAGCCGCACTGCAGGTTTCTGCCGCCAGAGCGCTCTAGTGCGCAGTGAGACAAAATGGCGACGGGAGCCGAGAAAGCGTATGTCGTGCTTGAAATGAACTCACAACAATCAGTCATAACAGTGCAACGACACTTCAGGACGAAGTTCAACAAAGATCCACCAACCGCTAACTCCATTTGGCGATGGTATGTGCAGTTTAAAGCTTCTGGATGCCTCTGTAAGGGGAAATCAACGGGTCGCCCTGCAGTGAGCGAAGAAACGGTTGAACGGGTGCGGGCAAGTTTCACGCGTAGCCCGCGGAAGTCGACGAATAAAGCAAGCAGGGAGCTTAACGTACCACAGCTGACGGTTTGGAAAATCTTACGGAAAAGGCTAAAGCAGAAGCCTTACCGTTTACAATTGCTACAAGCCCTGACACCCGAGGACGAAGTCAAGCGCTTTGAATTTTCGGCGCGGTTGCAACAGCTCATAGAAGAGGATGCGTTCAGTGCGAAACTTGTTTTCAGTGATGAAGCAACATTTTTTCTTAATGGTGAAGTGAACAGACACAATGTGCGAATCTGGGCGGTAGAGAATCGTCACGCATTCGTGCAGCAAATTCGCAATTCACCAAAAGTTAACGTGTTTTGTGCAACCTCACGGTTTAAAGTTTACGGCCCCTTTTTCTTCTGCGAAAAAAAACGTTACAGGACACGTGTATCTGGACATGCTGGAAAATTGGCTCATGCCACAACTGGAGACCGACAGCGCCGACTTCATCTTTCAACAGGATGGTGCTCCACCGCACTTCCATCATGATGTTCAGCATTTCTTAAACAGGAGATTGGAAAACCGATGGATCGGTCGTGGTGGAGATCATGATCAGCAATTCATGTCATGGCCTCCACGATCTCCCGACTTATCCCCATGCGATTTCTTTCTGTGGGGTTATGTGAAAGATTCAGTGTTTAAACCTCCTCTTCCAAGAAACGTGCCAGAACTGCGAGCTCGCATCAACGATGCTTTCGGCTCATTGATGGGGACATGCTGCGCCGAGTGTGGGAGGAACTTGACTATCGGCTTGATGTCTGCCGAATCACTAAACGGGCACATATCGAACATTTGTGAATGCCTAAAAAAACTTTTTGAGCTTTTGTATGTGTGTGCAAAGCATTGTGAAAATATCTCAAATAATAAAGTTATTGTAGAGCTGTAAAATCGCTTCAATCATTTGTAATAACCCTGTATATATAAATGACCTAGTAGATAGTGTCGGAAGTTCCATGCGGCTTTTCGCGGATGATGCTGTAGTATACAGAGAAGTTGCAGCATTAAAAAATTGTAGCGAAATGCAGGAAGATCTGCAGCGGATAGGCAATTGGTGTAGGGAGTAGCAACTGACCCTTAACATAGACAAATGTAATGTATTGCGAATACATAGAAAGAAGGATCCTTTATTGTATGATTATATGATAGCGGAACAAACACTGGTAGCAGTTACTTCTGTAAAATATCTGGGAGTATGCGTACGGTTTGAAGTGGAATGATCATATAAAATTAATTGTTGGTAAGGCGGGTACCAGGTTGAGATTCATTGGGAGAGTCCTTAGAAAATGTAGTCCATCAACAAAGGAGGTGGCTTACAAAACACTCTTTCGACCTATACTTGAGTATTGCTCATCAGTGTGGGATCCGTACCAGATCGGGTTGACGGAGGAGATAGAGAAGAGCCAAAGAAGAGCGGCACGTTTCGTCACAGGGTTATTTGGTAACCATGATGGCGTTACGGAGATGTTTAGCAAACTCAAGTGGCAGACTCTGCAAGAGAGGCGCTCTGCATCGCGGAGTAGCTTGCTCGCCAGATTTCGAGATGGTGCGTTTCTGGATGAGATATCGAATATATTACTTCCACCTACTTATACCTCGCAAGGGATGAGTGCAGCCCGCTTGCCAACAGCGCTCGGCAGACCGAATGGTTACCCATCCAAGTGCTAGACCAGCCCGACAGCGCTCAACTTCGGTGATCTGACGCGAATATCTATTACAACTGCGGAAGCTAAATAGCTAGGTAAACATCATTCTTCATTTATTAAGAAATATGTCTTCTATGATTGTTGAAAGATGTCATTTTTTAGGTAGAAACAATCTTTTAGTGCCTCATTCGGAACATTAAAAGTACATACATCTGGCAGTGATGCATAACACAATCTGTAATTGTATCAGTCAAAAAATGCACGGCTATGCATCTACATCCAAATCCACATCTACATTCATATTCAGCAGACTTGTGCTGAGTGCTTGGTAGGGGGTACTTCCCACTGTATCAGTTACTACGTCTATTTCCCGCTCCATCTGCGAATGAAGAGGGAGAATACTGCTCGTTTAAATGCTTCTGTACTTTAACCTAGGATAACTTCTTTGCTCGAATTGGTCTGAATGTCGTTTGGTGTGTACTGCTAAATATTCATGCGACTTTTCGTCCTACATAAAATGGTAAGGCTTGTAATTCATATTCTTTTTCATAATTAATTGCCTCTGCACGCTCATAAAAGTCAGCAATATATAATGATTGCCTGTATAGAGATGAAATGTGAAACACGAAACGTATTCGCAATTACAAATGTGGACGACCATGAGCTGTATAATGGAACAAGTACTATGAAAAATCGTGCCGTATTGTGACTCGAACCCGGATTTCCCGCTTATCGCAAGCGAGCCCTTAACATTAGGCTATCTGACCACACTGCATATTCAGACCCAAACTTCCATATGTCGTCAGGCATGTGTCTGGCCGTAGTGTGTGCTCGCGGTAAGCGCAAAATCTGGGTTTGACACCCGTCCAGCACAAATTTTCATTGTTGTCATTCTGCAGTCCCCGCAGTGCCCGTTCCTGCGGACATGCATCGATGTCCGAAGTAACATTGCATCGCAATTCTGAGCAATACAGGCACTGCAAGTTCGTATATAATGAAGTGAAGTGCTCAACCTATCTAATAAGTTTAGCTTCTGTTAGAGGTTCATGAAAATGAGAAGACTATGTGATTATTAGCAAAGTAGCTATGATTATTAAAGAAAAACCAATCACGGCTATCAGCTGGTAGACTCATGAGAGCAACTCTGTCCAATTCTAGGTGCATATCCAGTTCACTGCAGCACTCTTTCTTAATTTTGCTTAGGTTTTTACAGAAATCATCAGGTGAACAAAGAATTTATTTGTGATTTTGAATGATTACTCGTTAGTCAGTACCATGATCCTGAGACATTATCGACAGGATATTTTAGTAAACTATAAAGTGTTAAAAACAGTGCTAACTAATATTCTCAACAAAACTGTCTCTACTAACACAACTATTTTAACAATACGCTGTCTATACTGGGCCTTGGAGGCCGATGAAGATCTTACTTTTCCAATCTTCCTGTAATTCTTCTTTTTCAATCAATCTCCTTTTCATTGTTCTTACGCTTATCCTTTGGCATCCCTTCAATCTAGTCTGAGCTAAACCTGTTTTTCAAGTTCTCTTGTAAACCTCTACATATTTGCCAAAACACAGTTAATGAATTTGCAGGGATTCGGAGGCTCTCTTACGGCTATACATGTTCTATATTCTATATTGAGTTCTACATTTGTTTGGGAACAGTCATTCAACAGTAGCTGTAGTTGACGCTGTGGTGGTATTAGCAGTAGCAGCAGTAGTATGGTAGTAAATGAAGAAGTAGTATAAAATGGAAATATAATTGAAATTAGCATTATTTATTAGAGATGTCAGTACGACTTCGAGCTTTTTGCGGTCACATGCTTTATTGCTGCAAAATATTGTTGTTCACTCCTGCTATTTTCGTGGTTAATTAGCGTTTATGTATTGCCCCAATGCCAGTACTGTTACCACCATGATTTGTTTCGTTGTGCATCAGCTGTTGCTCGAGTGACACTTATTTTGTTATAGCTTCATCAATAAAACTAAAAGAATCATTACGTACAGCTGCAGAAAATTTTAATAGCGTTGTCACTCAGTGTCTTGAAGAAGTTGATTCTTGCGAAGAACGAATTATTTTTGAGGATAAAAGTAATGAAGAATTCTTGAATGTGCTGTTACCAAAATTCTGGAAGATTACAGCACTTCAGGTAGTATTACTTCATCATACTCTGAAACGATCTATATCAATAACTCAGAGATGGCAGCATGTTCATTAGTCGTAATAGAACCATTTGTAACTTTGATCTTCCTTCACCTTCACGTATAATTTCACAATATCATAAAGAAACTATTCAGTTCACCTCGTGAATTGAAAACCTGTAAACCTAATTAAAGCTAGCATTATTTCATCTCCAAGGGTATACTAGATGAAGAAGGCAGAAGAATAGCTGATTCACATGGTAAAACATCCGAAAGTCATTTGTAACTTAGATCTTCCTTCACCTTCACGTATAATTTCACAATATCATAAAGAAACTATTCAGTTCACCTCGTGAATTGAAAACCTGTAAACCTAATTGAGGCTAGCATTATTTCATCTCCAAGGGAATACTAGATGAAGAAGGCAGAAGAATAGCTGATTCACATGGTAAAACATCCAAAAGTCTTCACTTGCTAAAATAAAGGGATGTCTTTGTCTATTACTGCCTGTTGCTGTTGAAAAGAGCTGATACGCCCATGTAAGAGAATTATGCTTGATTAAAAAGTCAAATTCTACATACGAGGCCACGATGTAAGTAATTAGATTCGCAGACATCAGGAGAAAACAGGATTTGATGACAAGCGAACACTCGAAGCTCTGTAGTCGACAAACATGCATCTGTTCGCTATGAATGGGAAATGTTTCTTGACAAGTGCCGCGGCTAGTTCGACAACTCACATTCAGTGGAAATATTCTGGACCCTATAGCTACATAAAGTCCGAACTAATCGACGACATCAATACACTGATCATAGCGACTTTGGTTATTGCAGTTAACAAACCAATCAAGAAGGCTAGGAGAGTGTTTCTGCTAGAAAAGATAAAATGACATCATTTCATTCCGGTACGATGAACGTTGAACGATTATGGTCAAAGCTGAAACGGGTTGGAACTTCCTGGCAGATTAAAAGTATGTGCCGGACCGAGACTCGAACTCGGGAACTTTGCGTTTCCCGGGCAACTTGCGCTACAGACTGAAAAGTTTGTTCTTGAATCGGATTCTAAATTATGCTCTGGAGATGAATCTACCGAGGATGGGAAAAACCTACCGTGGTTTAGCAACGAATTTCACAATATGCTGAGGAAACAAAGGCTTTGTCATTCTCGGTTCAAAAGAGAACGTGCAAATTACGACAGAACAGAGATATTACAAATTCGAGCGTCTGTAAAAGATTTGAAGCTCACAGCAACTATCACCGTCATACTGTAGCAAAACCTTCCGAAGCGAACCCGAGAGAATTCTGGACCTACGTAAAATCGCTTATTGACTGTAAGGCTTGTATCCAGCTTACGGAATAGGTTCCCAGATATGTGCGTGGCTCAAAGACGGGTGGACTTGGTAAGCAACAGTCTACATTCCTCGTTATTTGCCTTTAGAGGTGAAGCCATATGGTGAGTTATGCTTGCAAGCAGAAAACGTAGATCTCATTTGCACAATGCATCATGACAAAGACACTGATCAAATTTATGCAGAAAAGGAATTATCTATTACAAATTTCTGTAAGTCGACAACAGGTGGAGTGGAACAAATGGACTAGAAGCTTCGATTTTACATCTGCAACACTCACACACGGAGATAGACAGACAAGTAGATGATGACCATTTGCATTATGGGGACTATGAGTGACGTCGCAGCAGTGAGGAGTGACATTTTGTTTTCTGCCGAACATTTGATATACGACGGTGAAGAACCCATAGACGGCGTTTGTTCCTAAGCGATTTAGTAGTGGGAATCACTAACAGAGCTTCGAATTCCGATCCATAATCTACCAAAGAACTGGTAATATCATTCACAGACATGGTGTGGAAAAAGATGTCTCATCGATGAATATTTTCCTTATAAGAATTACAGGTAAAGAAGAGCAATGATATGCATGATGTATTAAAACGTCTGTAAAGGACAAAGTTGCACACATTGCGCTTCCTGTTTGTCAATCGTTGTAAACTTAGAACAATGCAAGATTTTGTGTAAATGTAATTAATAATTCCTATTATTGTGAACAATAAAGAAGGCTTCATTCAAGGAATTTAATTCTACATGTTATACAGTTTTATAACACGTAGAGTTATTTATGTAATTATTTGCGTATATTATATGTATATATGTAAGCGATTGTAACTGATAAAAATATATCCTTAAGAAATTGATAAAATGTTACTCGCCCCCTTCACACACATTTAGTATAGTTAAGGAACAATACAATATGTGTGTAAATTTAAAACAAATTAACTCAGTTCTAAAATATGAATGTACCAAAAGAGAACACCTTAAAAGAAAGACATTTCTTCCCAGATCTTGCATTTGCTTTCATGTGTTTTTTCAGCACCATGCATCCTGGGCTGAGACAGGATTGCGTACTACCCCTACAAAGGGGTGTAGGTTCGGAACGTTGGAGAGCTGACACGCAATTAGGAGGCCAGGTTAGGGAGATGATTTCCATTTAATCGTCCGCGGCGCAGGTAGCAATGATGGGCGGTTCTCGTATCGCCTGTCGCCGGAACCATTAATTAGCGCTAACTCTCTGGTGGCAGACAGCAACTCCGCACGTTTCATCTGGGTTACTGCAGAATGGGAAATCTGTCGTCTGCCGTCATATTGCTCCAGTACCTGTAGTTTAACGACCTACGAACAGTACCGTAAAGTGGCACAAACAGCAAACTGAGTCTGACCATATATTATCTTCGAAACTAATCTCATCATTGAATTTTCAATAGCGGGAAAGTATTCGGAACCCGAAATTTTTCGGCTTGGTCAAAGAGATTTCATCAGTGGAAATTGTACCACATATTTAGGATGTATAACGCGTTTCGCTCGACTGGCTGATATGCTTAAACAAAATTCTTTAAGAAATGCCTACTTTTGTGCAACACTGCGTGTTTTTTAACGATAATGCCGTAGACTCATCTCGTGACTCTATCATCGTCCAGAATTATTTGCTCCCTGCACAAGTAGCAAAACATATAGCTTTCTAGGCGCTTCAGTCTGGAACCGCGCTGCTGCTAGGGTCGCAGGTTCGAATCCTGCCTCGGGCATGGATGTGGGTGATGTTCTTAGGTTAGTTAGGTTTAAGTACAGCGTGTCCGAAAAGTCTTTCCCTGATTACATAAATTGGTAACTCAGGCTAGAAGTGAGATACAAATATGAAACTGGTGTTTAATTCTTTACAAACTGTCAAAGTTTCTTTCACATTTCTGTAAACTTCCACATGAGCACCCTTGGTATCAAGTAACACATCTAGGCTATATTCAATAACCGTCCACACATTAGCCAACATCACTGGAGGGATCGATTCAACGTCTTTGGTTATCCGTTGCCGCAGGGTTTCAAGATCTGGTACACGTGTTCGGTAGACCTCGTCCTTGACATAACCACATAAAAAGAAGTCTAATGGGGTCATGTCAGGAGAGCGTGGAGGCCAAACCGTTGGCCCATCACGACCAATCCTTTTCCCAGGAAAGGTCATACAGAGATAGTCACGGACGTCCAAACGCCAATGAGGCGGTGCACCGTCTTGCTGAAACAAGACATCGGGGTGATACTGAAGCAGCTGAGGAACAGCATACAGTTGTAACATGTCCACATACACTGCAGATGTGATGGTAGCCTCAGCGAAGAAGAATGACCCGATAATTCGATCGTGCAATAGCGCGCACCAAACATTCACCTTTGGACTGGCTCTGGTGCACTCCATGACCTCGCCAGGGTGTTGTGAACCCCAAATGCGCACATTATGGCGATTCACTACTCCACTGATAAAAAAGGTCGCTTCGTCGGAAAAGGTAATTCGTCTGAGATAACCATCAATACGTGATAGCATTTCGACCGCAAAGTAATATCGAAGTGGACTGTCATTGGGCAACAAGGCCTGAACGATTTGCTCTTTGTATGCATGAAACAATAAACGTTTGTGTAAAATGTCATGGAGAGAGCGTTTGGCATCTGTAATTCTTGTGAGGCCCTGCACACCGATATCTTCGGACTTCGCGGAAAAGACTGCCTTACAGCTTCCACCCTGTCTGCTGAGGTTCTTGGTCGACCAGACCTCGGAAGGTCAGCAACCGGTACTGTATTCTTGAACTTCTCATACCAGGCTTTAATGTTCTTGACATCAGGTGGAAACCTTCCAAATGTTGCCTGGAAGTGTCTCTGCACTGTGGTTGGTGATCGTGTCTCATGGTACCACAGGACACACTGTGCCTTCTCCTGATTGGTTAACATGGCTTCTTGGGCACTGCACCTCATCCACTAATTACGTACTGCGAACCTAAAACATAAAAAAAGCTTTGATAGTTGTAAACAATTCGACACAAGTTTCATATTTGTATCTTACTTCTAGACTGAGTTACCAATTTATGTAATCAGGGAAAGACTTTTCGGACACCCTGTATTTCTACGTTCTAGGGGACTGATGACCTCAGATGTTAAGTCCCATAGCGCTCAGAGCCATTTGAACTATTTTTTGAACATTACTTCCACCAGTAGATCTGGGATACTAGTATTTAAATTCATACCGTGGTTAGTTACCTATTCGTGTCAACTGAACTTCATAGTATTATAAAGAAGACTTAAGTTTAGCTTCCTGGAGACAGCGCGACCATTACAGATGGAGCACAAGGTCGGATTACTAAAGGATAAGGTAGGAAATATTCCGCATCCTGTTCACAAGAACCATCCCGGAGTTTGCCTAGACCGACTTAAGAAAATCACGGAAAACCTAAACATGGATGGCCGAACGGGTATTTCAACCGCTGTCCTTCCGAATCCGACTCCTGTTTGCTAACCACAGCTCAACCTACCTTGGTAGCTGAACTAATATTCTTCCACGGTAATTGTGACGCTTACACTACCTTAGGCTTCTCTAAAAATTTTAGTTTGTAGTTCCTGCACGTAGTATTCTCTGGACGTTTTACATTAACAGCTCTGAATAGTTCTCCTAGATATGTCACAGCTGTGACCGATTCTACTCAATAATAGCTGATCGCATAGTTAAACGACACTGGATATTTTCGATTATTTATCTCACCGAACCATCACTTTACTGAGTTGCAGTTGCAAGATATTGACGCTATTTATTTGCAGAAGATTGGAGAAACTGGTAGCAGCTGACGTTGGGGAACAACAGTTTGGGTTCCGAATAACTATAGGAACACAAGAGGTAATATTATCCCTTCAACATGTCTTAGAAGATGCTCCTGTATAGAATATTTGTAGATTTAGGACGCCGGGTCTATTCGGAAATTAAAGCCCAATAGGTTGTGAAATGGAAAACTTTGAACAGATGAAGCTTTGCACAGATGTGTTGGGCAGCGTCTCTAGTATGACTGTCGATGGCGTCAAGTCGCTCTTTCCAGTTCTGAGCACACAGTGAGCACGTAAAGATGCCGAGAATAATAGTATCTCCAGCTAAGTGTGAATGCTCATTGTGAGGTTTCGCCTGATTTCATGCAACCCCTCCCCCCTCCCTCCACCATAACATATGTGTCATGCATTTCCTTCTTCATGACAATTCTCGGCCTGACACTGCAGGGGCAATGACGATACCCCTGCAGCGTTTTCGATGGGAAGTGGTGGATCACCCGTATGTACAGACTTGGCTCCCTCTGATGTTCACCTCTTCCCACAAAATTTTGGCAGAGAAACCTGCAAACCAGTGTAGATAAGTGGCGCAAAGCACAGGTGGCTGCCTGCTATGACGAGGGTATTGGAAAATTGGTACAATGCTACGTCGGAGCGGCTGCTATGTAGAGAAGTAGCAGCAAGGTGTAGCAAACTGCCAAAATAAAACATTTTTGAATTTCACTTTAGTTTCCATCTTGCGAGCGATGGGACCTTGCTTCCAGAATAGCCCTCGTATTAACCATAATACACTTTTTGAATAAAATGTGGGGGAAGCAAAGCTATTTACAACTTGTACACAAACCAGACTACCTTTCTAATAAAATAATGTTATGAAAGGCAAGAAGTAGTTGAGAATGGATTGGGACATGGGACAGGTACGTATATGGTACATGATGTTATTCAATCTGTAAACTGATTATGTAGTAAAGGAAACGAATGAGAAATTGGGAAAAGGAGAAAATAAAATTTTGAGGTTTGCGTATTGCATATGACACCTTAATTCCATTAGAGACGGCAGAGGACTTGCAACATCCGTTGAATGGAATGGTTCATGTTTTCAAAAATTTGTAAGATGAATATTAACAAAAATAAAACCATGTTAATGAAATCCAGCCAAATTAAATCAGACGACGCTGTTAAGAAGAAACTGTTCAGAAAAATTGCAGACGACGATCAACTGAAGCAGAGAGGATATAAAATGAAAATTGGCGTTAGCAAGAAAAGCGATTCTGTAAAGGAGAAATTTCTTAATATTATTTTTAAATTTCAGTGATAGGATGTCTTTTCTCAAAGTATTTCTAAGCAATTAGCCCTGTACGAAAGTGAAACGTGGACGATAGCCGGTTCAGTCACGAATAGAGTAGCCAGCTTTTTAAAAAAAAAAAAAAATGTAATGCTATAGAAGAATGCTGAAAATTAGATGGGCAGATCGAATAACAAATGAGGACGTTCTGATTCGAATTAGGGTAATAATTAGTAAAAGCAGGGTACTGTTGATCGGAACCATTCTGACACGTTAAGGAGTTGTCAGTTTGGCCTTGGCTGCAAGTGTCGGGGTACAAATTGTAGGGCGACACACAGGGTTGACCACAAGCTGCTACGTGGTAGCGAATTGAACAGTAACGCGAAAACAGAATGAATTTCCTTTACTTCACATTTATGGTCACAAATTTTTATGTCCTCAGACTGCCGGTTTCTGACTAAAATGACCTCTTCAGATTTCAGCAAAATATGGGAAAGCCACATATAAAACTTGCAGACTGTCTAGAGCTTAAAACAATGAAATAGACATTTTTTGAAGGACATGATATGTACGCCAGTGGCTGTTGTAACTTTTTATTACACTATTGCAATTTCGGCCATTATCAAGCGGTATTATGGCTTCAAGCCATGTCAACGTAATGTAAGCTGAATCATTTGTACGTCGTTGTCCATACTGTTAAATACACTTGTGAATTTGTTACACAATGCGAGCACACGTATTAAAACATCGCACTGTGTAACAACGTCACGAGTGTATTTAACAGTATTGACAACGACGTACAAATGATTCAGCTTACATTACGTTGACATGGCTTAAAGCCTAAGGCCAAAATTGCAATAGTGTAATAAAGATGATGACCTTCAAAAAATATTTATGACTGTGAATCCCAGCTGCAACAAGTTTATTGAAATAGACCATGATGGAAAGTATTACTGGCATACATGAGCATTTGTACCCTTTAAATATGATGAGGTACATCTGTTGCAGAGAAACATGTCCTAATATACTGAGCCATAGTTACATCGTCAAATGCTAAACACGAAATGAGAGCCAGCGCCATCAAACACACATAAATAATAGCATACACAAGAGTCATCTTGTCAGCAGCGCTACTGTTGAAAACAAACTGCCGTACAGTACCCACAAAATGTTTGTGTTGCAAGTTCGCCAGATGTCACTACTGTAGGCGTACACATATACTTCAATGATAATTGTACGAAGTAAATAAAGGGGACAGAGTCAGTAAAGTCTGTAATGTGCTTATAAGGAGTAAGAGGCGTTACAGTAATAAATAACAGAAATAAAACACGACAAAAGTTAGACAGTTAAAAAGGAAATCATTAAGTGACAATAATTGACACAGAGTAAGGAAATTTAAGAGTAAGGAAATTTACAAAGGATTGAATACAGTAAGCAAGTTCAGTTGGCTATATTTTGCAGGAGACATACAGAGAAGATAAGATTTGGCCATTATGGACTAGCAAGGAGAGCTCCATCAAACCAGTGAGCGTACTGAAGGCCAGAACAGCAATATCTACATTTACTTATTGCAAGACTCAACTGCTGATATTAAACCAGGACTAGATGCCTGTAAGTCCCTCCGGTCTTCGTTCCTGGTTGTACACAACTGCGTCTTCTGCGATTGGCTTCAAGGAACTAAAGCTTTTATATGCAAGGTTCTATGAAGGTCGATAAGAGTGATGCTCCTACCATGCCTCTTAGAGGAGTACCGTATTCTAGTTTCTTTTCCGTCACTTTCCTACGTAATGTTCTATACAGCTGTTTTCCATATTGAGAATAATATTCAGTGAGCCGTGGCTGGCTCATGTTATGCATTGGATTAAACTTCGGTTGCTAGTCTGTGTTTAGTCTCCCGCGGTTAGAGCGACTATGCTCTTATCCTCTCTCTCCGAGAGTGGCAGCAGTGGTGTGTATCGATATTCGCAACTTGTACTGTCTTTGGCCTGGCGCTTATAGTTCCGGCTGCGCGGTGTGCGATGAGTTGGTCGCTTGGGGAGCTGCGAGTAAATCTCCGCGGCGCGTAGTTTGGCCGATGCCGCTGGCGGCGTCCACGCGCGGTCGAAGTGTGTGGTGCTGTACCCATTGCTACGAGGTCCGAGGCTCACCGATCCTGGACTCGAAGGTTGAGTTTTGACTTAATCTATCAGCGAGTCAGGACTGTTCACATTGTGTCGTTTGGACAATCTTGCAAGCAACAATGTGTGTTTTCAAGCTGGCAAATTTTAGCCCCCCTCAAGTGGAGGTTAACTGTACTTCGTTATTTTGAACTGAAGTGCACCAGCGGAATCTTCTGCCTTGTGGCCGTTAACATTCCAGTTACCTGCCCTGGCCGTTGACGTAAATTCAGGCAGTGTATTTTCCTCATCGTGTTATCGCTGTCCAGTACGGTGTGTAGTTTGACAGCTCAATGTATAATTGGTTGTGGACGCCAATATCTTCTACGTTGTTCCATTGAACTCCCTGTTGTGTGCTGGTCGGGTGGAGCGGAAGTTATCTTGTCGGTGGGTCCATTGACTGTCTGTCGGTTGGGTTGTCGCCGGATCGAGAATGGTTGGGCCGACTGCCTGTCTCACATAAGCGAGCGTTTGTGTATGAATTCCAGGCCGACCCTCGGAAACTTCTGAGCGCCCTTGGGTGTACTGCCTTTTCTTATTTGTCTTGTTGTTTGTATTTGTATGGCTTGGATTTTTAAATTAAGGTTGTTTTGCCCTTAAGGCGTAAGATTGTTTGGGCCTTCAGCCTAATTTGAAGAACTATTAACTGTTTTAAGGTAAGGCCTTTGCCCTTTTAAAAATTAATTTGGGATTGAGTCTTAAGTGATGGGCCTTGAGCCGATTATTAAATAAAAGTTGGTTTACTCTTAAGGTGTCAGAATGTTTGTGCCTTCAGCCTAATTGAAAAAACTGATTGAAGATAAGGCCTTCTGCCTTTTAAATTTCTTAATTTTGGTTTGAGCCTTATGTTATAGGCTTTTAGCCTATTTTAAATTAAAGTGGTCTTGCCCTTAAGCCACGAGATTGTACGGCGCATTCAGCCAGTAATTACGTTACAAAAATTAATGCTGTGGTTATTTTTTAAATTTTTTTGGCTCTTGTAATGTCTGGTCAAATAAATAAAATTGTATGTTCGAGTGTAGCTGACAGTCGCTTATTTTAACCCCTTTCCACAATTTAAACTACCTGTCCTGTCCTGCAGATTTAGCAGGGTGTCTCAATTCGGACCACAACCCAGCGAGGGACCGTGCCGCATGATAACGTTGCGGGCACATGACGTCGTAAGGAAAGTAAATAATCGGCGCAGAGAGGACCGTGTGCTAATTTTAAAGACGATACTAGTTGCAAATGGGAAACTTTACTGAAACGAGCGACTCTGATACAGGGCATATTGTCACGACCGGAATTTAAGAACGGCGAAGCTGATTGACTGACAGCAGCGCCTGCGGTATGTGTGGTTTTGAATACATTGCAGTACTTTCACAAATTCCAGAAGGTGTCGATTTAATATTAAACTAAACGTATTCTGATTACTTACTGTTCATTCGTTTCGCGTATTCTGTGATTTAAAACGTCAGGAACTCTATATAAGCAGGGTGTTTACAATCTAGTGTTAACTTCGGACAGCCAGTTAGTTGTTACGTGTTGCTTGGATCTATAACAGTGCTTCTCATAAATTCCTGATGGTGCCGATTTAAGACAACTTAAAATTATCGTGCTTCCCATAGAAGTGAAAAAAGTCATCGAATAGCTATATGCACATGTACAGATGGCGGTAGCATCGCATGCACAAGGTACACTTTGTGATCAAAAGTATCCGGACACATGCGTTTTTCATATTAGGTGCATTTAGCAGCAACCTACTGCCAGGTACTCCATATCAGCGACCTCAGTAGTCATTAGACCGTGAGAGGGCAGAATGGGGCGCCCCGCGGAGCTCACGGACTTGAAAGCGGCCACGTGATTGGGTGTCGCTTGTGTCATGCGTCTGTATGCGAGATTTCCACACTCCTAAACATCCCTAGGTCCACTGCTTCCGATGTGATAGGGAAGTGGAAACGTGAAGGGACACTTACAACACAAAAGCGTACAGGCCGACCTCGTTTGTTGACTGACAGAGAGCACCGACAGTTGAAGAGGGTTGTAATGTGAAATAGGCAGACATCTATGCAGACCATGACACAGGAGTTCCAAACTGCGTCAGGACCCACTGTAAGTACTGTGACAGTTAGGCGGGAGGTGAGATAAGTTGTATTTCGTGTTCGAGCGGCTGCCCATAAGCCACACATCAAGCCGGTGAATGCCAAACGACGCCTCGCTTGGTATTAGGAGCGTAAATATTGGACGATTGAACAGTAGGAAAACGTTGTGTGGAATGACAAGTCACAGTGCACAATGTGGCTATCCGATGGTAGAGTGTGGGTATGGCGAATGCCCTGTGAACGTCATCTGCCAGCGTGTGTAGTGCCAACAGTAAAATTCGGAGGCGGTGGTGTTATAGTGTAGTTGTGTTTTTCATGAAAGGGGCTTCCACCCCCTGTTAAAGAGCAATTCGGAAGTGGCGATTGCATCTTTCAATACGATCGAGCACCTGTTCATAATGCACGGCCTGTGGTGGATTGGTTACACAACAATAACATCCCTCTAATGGTCTGGCTTGCACAGAGTCATGACCTGAATCCTATAGAATACCTTTGCGATGTTTTGGAACACCGACTTCTCCTCAGTGCAGCTCTCCGTGAAAAATGGGCTGCCATGCCATTGCCCAAGAAACCTTGCAGCACCGGACTGAACGTATGTCTGCGAGAGTGGAAGCTGTCATCAAGACTCATGGTGGGCCATTACCGATGGAGGGCGCCATTAACTTGTAACTAATTTTCAGCCAGGTGTTCGGATACTTTTGATCACACATAGGGTGGTGCAATGGCGGGGCTGTCATCCGTACTCATATGATTCATATGAAAAGTTTTCCGGCGCAATTATTGCCACACGTCGGGAAATAACAGACTTTGAAGGCAGACTTTGAAGGCAGTCATTAGCATAAGCGTCTCTTCGGTTAACCAGAACTGAGCTGAAATATTCTGTTTACGAATGTGAGACATTGGCCGTCTTGTTCGCGCTGGATAAGTACATGTTTTATCTCTAACATAGAGTATTTCAGCTAGAGACTGACAATCAAGCCGTAAGCTGGTTGCTAGACAGGCCTCGTAAAACTGGCCGTATCGCGAGGTGGGCTGAATGCATTTCGGCGTTTCAGTTCGAGGTTAAGCACATTAGAGGCACTGAGAATGTGCTCGCGGACGTCCTCAGCCGCATGTTTACTGAACAACCATCTACTGAGGTCGCCCAAGAAGCTTGGGAAGACAATCTTAGTTGTGTCGTGTTAGGCGGTATTCCTCATTTTTTTAGTGACATCGCCGACCAGCAGTTCAGGATCCTACTTGGGGACCCGTTAAGAAACGGCTTTCGGCGGGGGAGCGTTTGGATGAATGTATTATCAGGAAACGCATTTTGTGTAAAAGGGTGGGACGTACCAAGGAGATTAACATCTCTCTACCAGGCACTCTAGCACGCCCCGTTTTCCATTATTTTCACAACTCGTTGATTGGCGGGCATTTAGGAACCTATAAAACCTTGAAGAAGATTAAGAAGCATTGACCGAGACTTTAGGGAAATGGTTTCTCGGTGTCAGTTGTGTCATGTGGCCAAACCGAATAACGCTATTGAACAGGGGTTCCTTAGTTCTGAGCACGAATCTTGCCCCATGGGCAAACTCTATACCGATTATGTGGGCCCTTACCTCGCACCAAAAGAGGCCATTGGTATGTTTTAGTTTATATTGACGTGTTTTCGAGGTTTACCTGTCTTCTTCCGAGTCGCTCTAGAATGAATCGATAATTAAATCAAGACCCAATGCTGTCGACAGGTTCAGCCGAAGAAGCTAAAGATTAAATGAAAAATGTCATTCCACAAAACGTTACGCAACTACAAGTAGTCATAGCATACTTCAATGAAATTAATAGAATTACAAGAACCTTAAAAAGCCAAAGCTGGAATTTCAAGCAGAATTCTGAAGAGTTGCTCAGCGTAATAAGTAATGACCTTAGTGATAGTTGTAACGCTTAACTAGCACAAGGCATTTATAACTGTTTACCCGTTTCAGAAAAAAGATGACATGAAAGACACCAGTAATTTTTTAATGGTCATAAAATTTGCCGTTGACTAAAGAAACTGTTTATTTCACTATTGAAACTTCGATCTCGTGTGGTATTTCAAAAGTTAAAATAATATAAAAAAGGAGCACAGAGTGTTCGTAAATACAGAAGTACACAAAATTGCCATGGAGACGATCGTTCATTACAAAACTGTTAGAATAATACGTCTCTTACATTATGCTTCAGCACTTTAAAGTCTTCTGACATGTATACATGTCATCGTCGAAAATATGCCTTTTCATTTAGATACATGCCTTTCAACTGTAGAAATACAGTAAAGTCAGTTGAATGTGAAGGTCTGTACGGCATGAAATTATGTAAATTACTAGAAATATTACGAATGTTGACGTCATTTACGTAAATCGTTACAAACAGATGTTGTAGCACACTGTTTACGTGTAAACTACGGCCGTTTGCGGGAAAATACGTTTACAAGTCAAGACTGCATGTGCACTATTCAGGGACAGTACATTTCAACGATAGCAGTTTAAGCTTCTTATAATAATATCTCTTTACATTAGTTGACAACATACAGCTTTCTGGTTGATGATATGCTCATAAGGCGCGAGGGGCAGGGTAGGAAACTTTATTTCTAACTGAGTAGAGTAAAAATACGTATGTCATCTGTTATAAACGCCTCACACTGGCTTGAATACTCACAGAGAACAGGGAAACAGTCATCTTACGTATTACGCTGTTTGTGTGTACACTGCGACTATTGAAAAAACAGGCGCCACATGCGCACCCGCAATACAACTAACAGAGCAGCAAAACAAATTTAGATAATACAGCACAAGACGCAACGTCGTAAATACTGGATAAGTCCTCATACCAAGCCGTAATATTGGGAATGTAGATACCTAAAAGCACGTAATAATAACTTCCAAAGTGCTTAAAATGCTTTTGATAAAAGTCTGGAACGTGCTGAGGCAAAATATGTGATGTATTACTGTTACCAATTTTTGCAATGTACAACTATCTACATCACATGTTTGCGTTGATCTGTATGTGGGAGTACACTCTGTGTTTCATATTGATATTATTTTATCTTTTGTGGTATCATTAGGAAATGGCGCAAAGGCCGAAGTTCCAGTAATGAAATAATATGAATTTTATAGTCAACGGCGATATGTTGACCTTAAAAAGAAGTCTACATGACTGTGAATTCCGACCATGAGAACATAAATAAACGCCGTCCAGTTTCCTTACTGATATCTTTTTCCTAATTAATCGAAAAGGTAATCCATTTACGAGCATTTCCACATTTAACTACAAATAATTTACTTAGCATATCTCAAAATGGATTCCAGGTTTGCCAGCTGAGAATGGTATTTATACATTCGCCTGCCAAATATAAATGTAAATGTTAATACAAATACCGCCAGATTGTACTTCTCGTGATCTATCCAACGCGTTTGATTGTCGATATAATGTTAAACTCTTAGAAATTCTTAAGTTTCATGGAATTAGTTGTGATAGACACAACTAGTTTGAATCATACTTAACGAACGGAATGCATAAAGTTGTACTGAATAATTCAAACAATGTTGAAAAGGTAAAAAATTAGTAAATGGGGAAATATCATAGAGAACTTACCACAGATTCAGGTTTGGTTTATCTCTCATCCCTTGCCTAAGTCAGTGATTTTACACTTAACATTCAGCAATCAGAATCAATACCTTTTACAGATGATACTAGTGGTATAACAAAGCCCATTAGAGAAAAAGTAAAAACAAAGATTTCATCAACTGCGACATGGTCGCGTATACAAACAGTGATCCAATACTGTCAAATGTTTTTTATTCCAGTCTTTAATCACAATATGAATTCTTTACACGATGACCGGTTTCAGTCCGTAATGGCCATCCTCATAACGTTCTTACACCATGTCATTATTCATACTGTGTGGACGATGCGGCCTATTCTACACCTTATTTAGATCTTTATGACGATGCTGTGCTGATTATATTTAAATGTTTTGACGATGCCATCATGGCCTTATCACTTTAGGACATGGTATAAAAAAGATCTGAGGATGGTCATCACGGACTGAAACTGGTCATCGTCTAAAGAATTCATATTGTGATCAAAGACTGGAATAAAAAACATTTGATAACAAAGATTGTTAACGATGTTTTTCAAAGAATTTATAACACTCCCACCTGCTACTGCTATACCATAACCTCAATGCCAGAAACAGGTTGTGACATAAAACTATTTTGTAAAATCAACTATGGTACAAAGCAACAGAGCAGTGTTACCCTCTGAGAGGAATTTTGCTAGTTTGACCGTGTTGTTCCTAACGGAGGTGGCTTATCGGAAATGAAAGTCAGAATTACGTTAATATTTGAACAGTAACAAATGGAATTTTGTTTATCTGCACTGTTTAATGGATAAAGAAAATGGTCGCCAGCCTAACTAGGCAAGAGAATGATTAACATTCTCGTTCAAGAAAATATTTATTAGTAATTTTAGTGGATAAATACAACCTATACTTTGTTACACGGGAGTGCAGTGAACTCTGACACACATATGTTTTAAGATTGAAGCTAACAACTGGAGCAGCACAAACTATTTGCAAAAATTATAAGAGGTACCGAAACACCCTATTACTTTCAGGCTTACATAAATTATGGTTTTACTAATTAGTGTTCTTTCCGTTACTTGATACTCAGCATTAATACAATAGACAAACTGTGGATCTTGTTATATTATTAATATGCACTTCCTTTACACAAGAGACATACACTTAACAAATATGAGCATATAATGTTTCACAACTGCAGTTTTCCACTTTTACTACAGCGAAACACAATGTTGACAAAATTTCAAGAAACTGACTCACCTTTTAGAATTTACTACAGACAACCATGTGATCATTTACTTTATAAGCCTCAGTCTTAAGAACTTTTAATTTTGCAGTTGGCAACAGCACTTTAAATAGCAGTTTTAATAGGAAAATTATTTTGAGCAAATAATATTTACTTAACCTCACTCTATTGCCACATTAACTTTAACTTTCTTTTTACTAAGTTCAAGAGGCATTAATTAGCAAATCTCTAGGCTTTAATTTCTTTTAGTAAGGACACTCGGATATCACTTTAGCTCAAACGGAGAGGAACCTGAGAGGTGTTATGATGAGGAGAAAAATCAAGGTAGGTACATAAATTCAGATACAAATTACCTTATATTTCAGCACATTAGCACGTCCATTAAGCCGATCCTTCACTGTACATCATTATAGTATTACTTTGCAATGATTGCGCAATGTGGTGGCAACTGCATGTTGTTAGATGGAATTGTAGGCAGAATTGCTGGACTCTGTCATTTCTTGGTGGCGATGATAGATACAAACTCCAGAATAGTTCCAGCTATTTATCCATCAATCCGAAGCCTTGGAAAGAAGCAGGAAAAGCCTCTCTCGGAATCAGCACAATATTCATCTTTTACATGGCAGTGCACGGACTCGTAGCTCGTCCCTGACGGCTGGCTCGTCCCTGACTGCTGGCTCATCCCCGACTGCTGGCTCGTCCCTGACTGGTAGCTCGTCTCAGACTCGTTGCTCGTCCCCGACTGCTGGCTCGTCCCCACTGACTATCAGTTCCACCTTTTCCACCTAG
Organism: Schistocerca cancellata; assembly: GCF_023864275.1. Classification (NCBI taxonomy): domain Eukaryota; kingdom Metazoa; phylum Arthropoda; class Insecta; order Orthoptera; family Acrididae; genus Schistocerca; species Schistocerca cancellata. Next base: position 525,533,920 of record NC_064627.1, read on the forward strand.
GCCAACCACAATTTGCGCTCGCTACACAGTTCCGTTCCCAAGGGGAACCACTACACCTTTTACATACAGAATAACTAAGAGCCCTAAGTGAGGATCAGCAATTTACATAACAGCAACCAAACACATTAAATAAAACAAAACATTTACACATATTGACATCTCTACAAAAAATTATTCACACAAAATTACAGTCATATACAGTAAGTTTTGTTCCCTCCAAATGGGACAAAGCATTTACAGTACAGATACACTACTTTGCATAGAATCAAATCACGACATCAAAGGTTTGACAAAGAAAAGAGTACACATTTACAGATGATCAACAATGTAACATTAAATAAAACAAAAGAAAAATAAATCTGTACAGCAGAAGAGGTATGGTGTTACACATGCCCCATGTTTCGTTGTAGTTTCCTGTAAGGGATACTTCAAGGAAACATCTATAACACCTAAGTGGTGTTGGCTGCAAAAAAATAATTTATTCCATCCAACTTCAGTTGGGAGAAAAAAAACACTGATTACAAACATACAGTATATATACTAAGAAATTGCTTACATTTCTTCCAAAAGATTTTCAAAATAAGACATTTACTGAAATTTTCATATTCACTTTGGTTTAAGGAAACTAATTTTCATCATTACATTAGATATCTTTAAGCATGTTCATTTCATACACACACAGTTCAATTAACTGACAAACAGTACACAAACTCATCTACATATAAGCAGAAGAGGTAAAGCCTTTAAATAATATAAAAAAATTAAACACATATACAGTAGCACAGAACATTTTAACTTAGCAAAACAGAAGTTTGGTTCTCAATAATTTTAAAGGAATGTAAATTTTCACAGACACACAAGCATATTTATGATCACAGTACATTTTACAAGGTTCAGCAATTAATGAAATATTGAAAATATCAGTTTGCATCCACATATGTACAAATATCTACACAAACAGCTATGGAAACCTTTTCCAACTGACTCTTTAAATACCAGAGTAACTTTTCAAGGTTTTTGTTTCAAATCTTTAACTTTAAAGCTGCTCTTCATTAATAGCAGTCCAAAATATTTGTTGCACATAAACACACTAACATATTCAGAGCCTATCTTTAATCATCACAGCTGTGTTTTAAAATAGGGCAGTCCAAAACTTTAAGTTATTTCAAAAAACCTAGTATCAAAAACATCTACATCCATTTAAATAAGAATGCATATATATTTTATAATAACTTTTCACTGACTTCAATAAGAATAGTCAGTTCATAACATATTGCTCAAAAAACCTAACTTAGTTCACTGGTTGCCTCAGCACTAGCAGTCCATGTTGCTCATTCTGCCCATTATTGGTTTGGCAGTCTTTATATGTAAACATTTAGACACAAAAACACAATTTGGATTAAGAATACTAAAATACACATTTTTAAATTGACACACTGCCCCATCCTCTAGGTTTGGCAGTTCGTGACCACCTATCAACTTCTTGCCCCACAATGGCAAGTCCTTTTGCTACTGCTCACATAGCATATTTGGTAGCCCTCAACTTCAGGACCACAAAATTTTATTGTTTTGTTTTGTTTTGCTGCCCATCAACACATTTTTGAGCAGTTTATTGTCATCATTTCCAGGTTTTTCATCATTCTGTCACATCTTTGGCAAAATTTGCATTAGTGGTATAAAACATGAAACCTGTAACTTTGAAACAGTAATTAGACACTGGCAACAAAATCATTTCTTTACACCATGACCAAGTCAGGTAACATACACATCATTAATAGAGAAAATTTTAAATGGCATTTTTGGTATAATGACAATGTTCAGGTAACATATACATTAATCAAGAAAAAATTAAATGTCATACTTTGGATCAAGTCAGGATTAAGAATTTCTTACTACTGCTTTACCATTGCTTTTCCACACACAGTTAGGTCATTACATACATCAAGATCAGGACAATAATTTCATATCCTATTGCAAGTGACTTCTGCCAACCCTTTTGCTGGCACTAGACACAAAACTCGCACACCTGTTTCACATACATTAGCCTGGTTCATCTCCTAAGTTTTTTTTTTTTTTTTGACACACACAGTTTTTCAACATCATAACTATCCCAATTTTCAAAAACACATTTACATTCAGTCATACTATAGTATTCATTTGCCTTTTTTTCAGTATTCTTATGTTTTCTCATCCATACTTTTCCCTTTACTTTTCCATTACATTTTCTATTTTACAATATCTACAATACTTACATTATTCTTGGTCATTTTCTAGTGTACCCAATTTAATTATTCATTTACTTGTTCACAAACAATACACAGTATCTTACATTATTTCTACACTTTTCAGTCTACTCTGATAGAGAAGAAGGAAAGAAGATAGTAAAAGTTATGAATGATGAAGAGGAACGTTGGCAGCACGAAAAGAAACGGAAGTAGTACTGGCAATGACTCAGGTCTCTGGTGCTCGTCAGGCACCTGACAATGCAAAGAGTGCATGTCCCCTGAGGGTTAACAACCCTCACCTGAAGACATGTATCTTTAAGTAAACCACATACTGCCAACAGAAGCCCTTTCTGTTCTTTAAGTATATTAGAAATTAATTATTATCTTGAGGAGTTCTTTGCACTTTCATTAAGTTACCATAAGCATATTCATTCATAAAGTTTTCATGTTTCTCACACTACATGGCTCTCTCTTCATAATTAGACTGGCAACAATAAGTATTCATTTGAAAATAGACAGTTCCTAAGCAAAGTCACACAGTACACTATAGTAAATAAACAACAACCTGCCATAGACCTCACCATCAACAAAACAATAATTCATTTTCAGGTAACACTCAGATATAATAATAATAATGAAGTCATACATTACATTAACAATATGTATACATACAGCATCCTGCCCCCAGTCTCTTTATTAACAAGGCAGTCTCTCATGGTTCATAAAACATTTACTAAATCTGGTGGCTTTTTAGGCCTCCTATTTTCTACATCTTTCACTAATTTATTCAGATCTTGCCAACGTTTTGTTTCATCAGGTGGTTTTTTAGATTTTGGAATTTCAAAGTCTTTAGCAAGATACAACATCTCCTGTTTTGCTATTATTTTATCAGGTGGTTCTTTTTGTTCCTGTACCTCACTCTTCTTCAAAACATTTGTTAAGGCTTGCCCCAGTATAGTATCATCTGGAGGTTCCTGCAAATTATGCCCCTGTGTTACATTAGTGAATAATTCCTTCGGTTTTGGCCCAGTTTCACGTTCTGTATTTAGCTTTGGTAAAATGTCACTAATTTTCTCATACCCTCTTTCAGTAAAAGTATATTCACTTTCATCTACACCTGAAAATTCATCTTCACTGGAGTCATCACTACTCTCTTCCTCACCATCAGATTCATTTAAGTACTCGACTTTTGAACAATAAGGAAAGTAAGTATTTTCGTTCTTATCTGTATTCATATACCCTTCATCATCTGAACTATCACTGATTTCATTTTCGTCATCAGATTCGAGCAGGAAAGCAACTTTTAAACAGTGAGGCAAATTATCACTAGATATTTCAGCCACTTCGTTTTTCGACTCATTTTCTACCCACTGCACATCGTTTGGAGACTCAGGCACTTCTGTTGTATCACTTTGAACGATTTCAGCCTTAACTTCATACTTAGCATAATCGTCATATACTTCGATAACTTTCATTTCATTTTCCCCTTTGTTTCATTCTCAGGTAATCGTGCGAAATTCCTACTAGGCCCTTCTGCATTAGAATCATAAAACACCTTTCCATCAACAACAATTTTGTCTGCACTGTTTATAATGCAATGTTCTCTAACGTCCTCCTTTACATCATTTTCACCTATTTTTAATTGTGCACACGTCTTTTGCGTGACATATTCTACCTCCCTTTCCTCTTTATTCATCATAACCTCCCCCACATCTACGTCTTTTACCTCATACACTTCATTAACAGTGCCAATATTCCCCTTTTCACTCGCCTTTTCTGTCTCCTTTTCATTCTTTAATAAAGTCTTTTCGCACGTTTCCGATACTGAGTTATCTTTATCATATGACATATTAACTTTATTTTCATTTCTACATTCATTTGCTACTGAAACCGGCCAACGGAAGTGTCCGATCATCTTGTTCTGACGTCTGCCATTTGTGTGTGCTGCCAAGTGCAATGTACGCTGCTCCGGCAACTGCTGGCCCGAGCACGAACGGTCACGTGACTTCGCACTGGAAACGCCACTATGTATCACTCCGCGCCCGTCTTTCATAGGCGCGTCCTTAACCTTCCTGCCCCGTATTTTGCATCTTTCCTTCTCGAATCTATTATTTGACAACTTTTCTTTGGGCCCGAAATCGGTTTCCGCGTGAATCCGGCCCGTAACACACGCGGTTTTCAGTTTTCCATTTCGTCTCTAGTTTGGAAATTCCGCGCCATGTATCCTCTGCCGCGCGTCGTACAATTTCCCCTACCTCTCGCACGACCTCTTTGAATCGCGTTTACACGATATCTTTCGTTTTCAGGTCGTTCATTTTGGTCATTACTTTCCCGCAAATAATTGTTGTTATTGTGGGGACGAGATTCGCTATTTCTTCGCCAGTGATCTTCATCCTCGACCCTTTCCAAAAAGGCAGAAAAACTTCTATGGGTACTCCCAACATATCGTTTAGAATCCTCAGGCAATTTCTGCCAAAGAACCCAAACGATCTCGGCTTCAGTTCTTCTTGCATTTAGGTGTATTAGTTTTCTGTAACATGATTCGCAAAACTCTTTCATGGTTTGCCTACCTCCGACATCATACAGTCTGGCCATTAGAAATTCACGCCACAACTGGTCTTGTTTTTGTTCTGACCAATATTCGTCAATAAATTTTTGTTTAAAGGTTTCAAAAGACATCTGGTTTGTATCCAGATTCAATCCCCACCTTTTTGTTTCTCCCGTTAGTGCACTAATTACAACATTAATTTTTTCCTGGTCAGACAAATATTCAGGAAATTTTCTTTCGCAATTCTTTACAAAGTCTAGGGGGTGCCAACCGTTATGTCTTTTTGCTGGGTCGAATTTTTCCTCGCCCTCTAATATTTTACTGAAAGGCATTTTTTCAGTAAAATGTATAGGTCCTGATTGTAATTTTCTTTCCAAGTCATACATTTTGCCTTGGATTTGTGAAGTGTTATGTTCACACTTCTTTTCGCAAGTAACAATCTGTCTGGTTAATTCTCTACTTGTTTCTGTTACAGACTGTTTAATCTGTGCAAATTCCACGTTACATTCTGTTTGTATTTCGGATTTAATACCGAATACTTTTTCATCCAGTTTAGTACAGACTAAGGGTTCCATCTGATCTTGAATTTTAATTATTTCAGAGTCAAATCTTTCGTTAATGTCATCAACTTGTCCCTGTATGTTGGCAATATTGCCATTGATGACAGTAATTTCGCTTTTGAGGTTTTTAATTTCATTACTCACAATGTCTAATTTTACATCAACTTTCTCAATCTGTTTACTAATATCACTACCCTGTGTTGTAATTAACTGCCCCTGTGCTGCAATTAGCTGTCTTTGTTCTACATTTTGTTGCCACAGTGCTGTAATTTGTGCCTTAATATTGTCATTTTGTGCAGACAGTATTTTAAGCAAGTCAGTCAGATTTAGTGTCTTTTCACTTTTAGATTCTACTGCCTTTTCGTGTTCAGATCCTACACCCCTTTCTGGTTTTGGTGATTCAAACATATCCCTCGATTCATCAGCATAGCCACTGTCTTCGACAATATCGCCTACATTGTTTTGCTTAGTACGCGCTACACACATAGCTTCGATCTGTTTATTGACGTCTGCGTGATAACGTACGTAATTTAACTCGCGCGTCATGCCATCTGTTGGTGTGCTGCCTGAACTGCTCTCGGTTGCATTCTGCTCTCGTGTGTCTAGGTTTATTTCTAGTTTCTTGTCCATTTTAGCTATTATAAAGTACTGATACCTTTTATTTTTAATTTCAATTGAACTTTCACTACCAGTTCTGTCAAGTAATGTACAGGTTCGTGCCGCTGGACGTTTTATGTTCACTCTATGTTTGTAAAATGCTAAATACTTATAATTTTTTTCCGTTTGTAGGTGCAAATTGAACAACGTCCTGTCACACAGCGCACGTATAACACTCCCACCTGCTACTGCTATACCATAACCTCAATGCCAGAAACAGGTTGTGACATAAAACTATTTTGTAAAATCAACTATGGTACAAAGCAACAGAGCAGTGTTACCCTCTGAGAGGAATTTTGCTAGTTTGACCGTGTTGTTCCTAACGGAGGTGGCTTATAGGAAATGAAAGTCAGAATTACGTTAATATTTGAACAGTAACAAATGGAATTTTGTTTATCTGCACTGTTTAATGGATAAAGAAAATGGTCGCCAGCCTAACTAGGCAAGAGAATGATTAACATTCTCGTTCAAGAAAATATTTATTAGTAATTTTAGTGGATAAATACAACCTATACTTTGTTACACGGGAGTGCAGTGAACTCTGACACACATATGTTTTAAGATTGAAGCTAACAACTGGAGCAGCACAAACTATTTGCAAAAATTATAAGAGGTACCGAAACACCCTATTACTTTCAGGCTTACATAAATTATGGTTTTACTAATTAGTGTTCTTTCCGTTACTTGATACTCAGCATTAATACAATAGACAAACTGTGGATCTTGTTATATCATTAATATGCACTTCCTTTACACAAGAGACATACACTTAACAAATATGAGCATATAATGTTTCACAACTGCAGTTTTCCACTTTTACTACAGCGAAACACAATGTTGACAAAATTTCAAGAAACTGACTCACCTTTTAGAATTTACTACAGACAACCATGTGATCATTTACTTTATAAGCCTCAGTCTTAAGAACTTTTAATTTTGCAGTTGGCAACAGCACTTTAAATAGCAGTTTTAATAGGAAAATTATTTTGAGCAAATAATATTTACTTAACCTCACTCTATTGCCACATTAACTTTAACTTTCTTTTTACTAAGTTCAAGAGGCATTAATTAGCAAAACTCTAGGCTTTAATTTCTTTTAGTAAGGACACTCGGATATCACTTTAGCTCAAATGGAGACGATTCTGAGAGGTGTTATGATGAGGAGAAAAATCAAGGTAGGTACATAAATTCAGATACAAATTACCTTATATTTCAGCACATTAGCACGTCCATTAAGCTGATCCTTCACTGTACATCATTATAGTATTACTTTGCAATGATTGCGCAATGAGGTGGCAACTGCATGTTGTTAGATGGAATTGTAGGCAGAATTGCTGGACTCTGTCATTTCTTGGTGGCGATGATAGATACAAACTCCAGAATAGTTCCAGCTATTTATCCATCCATCCGAGGCCTTGGAAAGAAGCAGGAAAAGCCTCTCTCGGAATCAGCACAATATTCATCTTTTACATGGCAGTGCACGGACTCGTAGCTCGTCCCTGACGGCTGGCTCGTCCCTGACTGATGGCTCGTCCCCGACTGCTGGCTCGTCCCTGACTGGTAGCTCGTCTCAGACTCGTGGCTCGTCCCCGACTGCTGGCTCGTCCCCGACTGACTATCAGTTCCACTTTTTTCACCTAGGCCAACCACAATTTGCGCGCGCTACACAGTTCCGTTCCCGAGGGGAACCACTACACCTTTTACATACAGAATAACTAAGAGCCCTAAGTGAGGATCAGCAATTTACATAACAGCAACCAAATACATTAAATAAAACAAAACATTTACACATATTGACATCTCTACAAAAAATTATTCACACAAAATTACAGTCATATACAGTAAGTTTTGTTCCCTCCAAATGGGACAAAGCATTTACAGTACAGATACACTACTTTGCATAGAATCAAATCACGACATCAAAGGTTTGACAAAGAAAAGAGTACACAATTTTATGTTATCGATTCAAACACATTTACAGACGATCAACAATGTAACATTAAATAAAACAAAAGAAAAATAAATCTGTACAGCAGAAGAGGTATGGTGCTACAAATTATATATGATTTTCTGGAAATGGACTCATTGAAACATTGAGACAACACACTATATTTCAGTCTACACACAACTGATTTAGTGCATGAACAGGAGACAGTAAACAGCAAAGAATATACATATTTTTCAATGTACATATTGATGAAAACTTGAACTGGAAAATGCATATTACTGAGCTTCTCAAATTATTAAGATCAGCCACTTTGCTCTTTAACTGCTAGTCTTGGAGATATATGATTAATCCTCCTGACATATTTTACATATTTCCAGTCAATAAGGTCTCATGGCAAAAATTTTCTGGTTTAACTCATCGCTTAGAAGTAAGTACTGACTGAAAAAAAAAATCCGTGGTTTTCATGTACTCATATGTAGCTCTTCAAGAAGTAAGGCATTTCATCTTGACTATCAGAAAGAAATTCATCATAAACAATCCATAATGATAGGAGAAGAATAGTGACATCTACACCTGAAGCACTATAGGAAAAAACGATCTTTATTATTCATTACTGAAGCTGTCGCTGACTCAGAAAGAAGAACAATATTCAGCAACAAATTTTTCTGTTCATCTGCCTAATGACACTAAATGTCTGCCAGCCTGCAAAAGTCTTAAATCTAACCTAAAATCATTTTTTTCTGGACGGCTCCCTCTATTCCATGGAAGAATTTATATTTAAAAACAGGTGTACTGTAAATCAAAAAATATAAAAATAAGCTAGTTTTAAAGCGTAGCTGCATCTGTAGGACTAAAAAATAAGTTTTTCATCAATGTATGCATGTATACATATCCTGTAAAATGACTCGATCTACGTCATTTAGATACAAGAGTCGTCCAAATGATCAATGGGACGTGTAAACAACTAACAAACTTGCTCTTTGCATGCCGCTGCCGTGAGAATCTACCGAAAGTTTTTGAAATCACTGTGAAACCACGAGTAGGGGAAATGATGCTGGACGTCTACGCCTCATTGTAGAACATGGAGGTCTAAACGTTTGTCGACTCGGTATAGTGGGATAGATGGCGATCTGTGACTGATCTGGCTGCCGGCACAACAATGTCGCAGCTCACTGTTCGTTGCACATTGTGAAGCACCTGCTTCGGAGAACACTGTTGAGCGTACACTACTGAGCGAATTTTTAAAGAGCCGCGGTATTTTGACCGTGCAAAGGTAGCATATCATTAGTCTCTTCATTAGTGGCTGGATTGAATGGCTTGACGAGAAATGAATGTTGAACGTGGGGTTCCGCAGAGGACGATTTTTTTGCAAGCCCATGTCGACCTAACCATATCGTCAATAACGACTACAGTGAGCACACCGCCATTAGAGTCTGACTGTACGCCAATGGAAACGCTTCGTCTCGTCGGACGAACCTCAATTTTTATTACAACAGGTGGATGACCTTGTCATTCTACGGCGTTATAGGAGTGAACTGTTGTATGAAACTTGCAGTTCTCCATGTGTGCAGACTGGTGGACGCAGTTTTGTAGTGTGTGGTGGAGATTCAAATGGGCTACCGCGAGACCTATGGTAGCGTACCACTACGCCCCCTTATGTTTGATGACTTCCCCGACGGCAAGATCATGTTACAACAGTATGACTGTAAGTGACACAGGGTCATATTCGTACTGCGGTGGTTTGAGGAGTACGAAAAAACACTCACGTTGATGATTTGGTCACAAATTTCGCCTGAACTTAACCCAATGGAACACATGTATAACGCTGTCTGGCGCCCCTACAAAACCCGGTTCGTAACTAACGGGATTTGGGTCAGCTGTGAGTAGGCATCTGCTGCCACATACTTCAACAAAGGATTTGTCGAATCCATGCCATGCCCAATCACAGATGTGTTGCGTTCCAAAGTGAACCAACCCTCCGTTAATAGATGTTCAGAATGTTTTGGCTCATCAATGCCTGTCGGCGTTTGGCAGCACATTATATTTTACGTTCCTCAGGTAAACATCTTCTAGCTATGCTTTGAAATATGTTAGCGTCAATGTGGGTTAAGAATTGTGTAACGGCAATGTATTTGCCTCAGCCGGCCGAAGTGGCCGTGCGGTTCTAGGCTCAGCAGCCTGGGACCGCGAGACCGCTACGGTCGCAGGTTCGAATCCTGCCTCGGGCATGGATGTGTGTGATGTCCTTAGGTTAGTTAGGTTTAACTAGTTCTAAGTTCTAGGGGACTAATGACCTCAGACGTTGAGTCCCATAGTGCTCAGAGCCATTTGAACCATTTTATTTGCCTCATATATAAACTTGTTTTCAACAGAACACCAGTTTCAACACCAGAGATCTGAGCATAACGTTATTAGTGGTAGTAGTTTCAATTTTCTTCCTATCATAGTGCACCTAGCTCGGATCATTTAAATAACAGTTTGAAGAAGGAGGAAATAGGCTGACGATTTGTCGATACCGGAATCATTATGCGCAGAGTGTGACAGACTAGGTACTCAGATGGTCACGAACAAGACAGGAATTCGACTTTGACTTCGTGAAAGCAAGTACCCTGATATTTGTCTGAGGTAGGGACAACGGCTGACAATCCTAATGAAGCTAAAGTGTTTTCGATGGTACTGAGTCACACTCACGCAGTATTTTTTGAAAGAATGCATCTATATCTGACTCTTTATCTCTATGTGTTTCCTGTATACAATCTAGATTTCGGCTTTCAGGCCATCATCGAGTTGTTGTAGTTATGGTCTTCAGTCCTGAGACTGGTTTGATGCAGCTCTCCATGCTACTCTATCCTGTGCAAGCCTCTTCATCTCCCAGTACTTACTGCAACCTACGTCCTTCTGAATCTGCTTAGTGTATTCATCTCTTGGTCTCCCTCTATGATTTTTACCCTCCACACTGCCCTCCAATGCTAAATTTGTGATCCCTTGACGCCTCAGAACATGTCCTACCAACCGGTCCCTTCTTCTTGTCAAGTTGTGCCACAAACTCCTCTTCTCCCAAATTCTATTCAATACCTCCTCATTAGTTATGTGATCTACCCATTTAATCTTCAGCATTCTTCTGTACCACCACATTTCGAAAGCTTATATTCTCTTCTTATCCAAACTATTTATCGTCCATGTTTCACTTAAATACATGGCCACACTCCACACAAATACTTTCAGAAACGACTTCCTGACACTTAAATCTATACTCGATGTTAACAAATTTCTCTTCTTCAGAAACGCTTTCCTTGCCATTGACAGTCTACATTTTATATCCTCTCTACTTCGACCATCATCAGTTATTTTGCTCCCAAATATCAAAATTCCTATACTGCTTTAAGTGTCTTATTTCCTAATCTAATTCCCTCAGCATAGCCCGACTGAATTCGATTACATTCCATTATCTTCGTTTTGCTTTCGTTGATGTTCATCTTATATACTCCTTTCAAGACACTGTCCACCCCATTCAACTGCTATTCGAAGTCCTTTGCTGTCTCTGACATAATCACAATGTCATTGGCGAACCTCAAAGTTTTTATTTCTTCTCCATGGATTTTAATACCTACTCCGAATTTTTCTTTTGTTTCCTTTACTGCCTGCTCAATTTACAGATTGAATAACATCGGGGAGACGCTACAACCCTGTCTCACTCCCTTCCCAACCACTGCTTCCCTTTCATGTCCCTCGACTCTTATAACTGCCAACTGGTTTCTGTACAAATTGTAAATAGCCTTTCGCTCTCTGTATTTTACCCCTGCCCCCTTTAGAATTTGAAAGAGAGTATTCCAGTTAACATTGACAAAAGCTTTCTCTAAGTCTGCAAATGCTAGAAACGTAGGTTTGCCTTTCCTTAACCTATCTTCTAAGATAAGTCATAAGGTCAGTATTGCCTCACGTGTTCCAATTTTTCTACGGAATCCAAACTGATCTTCCCCAAGGTTGGCTTCTACTAGTTTTTCCATTCGTCTATAAAGAATTCGTGTTAGTATTTTGCAGCTGTGGCTTATTAAACTGATTCTTCGGTAATTTTCACATCTGTCAACACCTGCTTTCTTTGGGATTGGAATTATTATAATCTTCTTGAAGTCTAAGGGTATTTCGCCTGTCTCATACATCTTGCTCACATTTCGTCTGCATCTACATCCTCTTCCATTTCCAGAATATTGTCCTCAAGTACGTCGCCCTTGTATAGACCCTCTATATACTCCTTCCGCCTTTCTGCTTTCCCTTCTTTGCTTAGAACTCGGTTTCCATCTGAGCTCTTGATATTCATACAAGTGGTTCTCTTTTCTCCAAAGGTCACTTTAATATTCCTGTAGGCAGTATCTATCTTACCCCTAGTGAGATAAGCCTCCACATCCTTACATTTGTCCTCTAGCTATCCCTGCTTAGCCATTTTGCACTTTCTGTCGATCTCATTTTTGAGACGTTTGTATTTCTTTCTGCCTGCTTCATTTACTGCATTTTTATATTTTCTCCATTCATCAATTTAATTCAATATTTCTTCTGTTACCCAAGGATTTCTACTAGCCCTCGTCTTTTTACCTACTTGATCCTCTGCTGCCTTCACTACTTCATCCCACAGAGCTACCCATTTTTCTTCTACTGCATTTCTTTCCCCAGTTTTTGACAATTGTTCCCTTATGCTCTCCCTGAAACTCTGTACAACCTCTGGTTTAATCAGTTTGTCCAGATCCCATCTCCTTAAATTCCCACTTTTTTGCAGTTTCTTCAGTTTTAATCTACAGCTCATAACCAATAGATTGTGGTCAGAGTCCACATCTGCCCCTGGAAATGTCTTACAATTTAATACCTGGTTCCTATATCTCTGTCTTACCTTAGCATAATCTATCTGATACCTTCTAGTATTTCCAAGATTCTTCTATGTGTACGACCCTCTTTTATGATTCTTGAAGCAAGTGTTAGCTATGATTAAGTTATGCTCTGTGCAAAATTCTACCTGGCCCCTTCCTCTTCCATTTCTTTCCCCCAATCCATATTCTCCTACTATGTTTCCTCCTCTCCCTTTTCCTACTCTCGAATTCCAGTCACCCATGACTATTAAATTTTCGTCTCCCTTCACTACCTGAATAATTTCTTTTATCTAATCATATATTTCATCAATTTCTTCATCATCTGCAGAGCTAGTTGGCATATGAACTTGTACTATTGTAGTAGGTGTGGGTTTCGTGTCTATCTTGGCCACAATAATACGTTCACTACGCTGTTCGTAGTAGCTTATCCGCACTCCTATTTTTTTAATTCATTATTAAACCTACTCCTGCATTACTCCTATTTGATTTTGTATTTATAACCCTGTATTCACGTGACCAAAAGTCTTGTTCCTCCTGCCACCGAACTTCACTAATTCCCACTATATCTAACTTTAACCTATCCATTTCCCTTTTTAGTTTTCTAACCTCCTGCCCGATTAAGGGATCTGACATTCCACGCTCCGATCCGCAGAATGCCAGTTTTCTTTGTCCTTATAACGACGTCCTCTTGAGTAGTCCCCGCCCGGAGATCCGAATGGGGGACTGTTTCACCTCCGGAATATTTTTCAAGAGGACGCCATCATCATTTAACCATACAGTAAAGCTGCATGCCCTCGGGAAAAATTACGGCTGTAGTTTCCTCTTGCTTTCAGCCGTTCGCCAGACCAGCACAGCAAGGCTGTTTTGGTTAGTGTTACAAGGTCAGATCAGTCAATCATCCAGACTGTTGCCCCTGCAACTACTGAAAAGGCTGCTGCCCCTCTTCAGGAACCACACGTTTGTCAGGCCTCTCAACAGATACCCCTCCGTTGTGGTTGCAGCTACGGTACGGCCATCTGCATCGCTGAGGCACGCAAGCCCCCCCACCAACGGCAAGGCAATGGTTCATGGGGTACATCGAGTACAAGATCTTATACCATTAATGTATTTTGTTGTGCAATGTGCAGGATGACATTTTTTGTCGCCCTTATCGGCTACTACTTTCTTAGACAATTATTTCATTTTCTGTGAACTTTCTATTTGTCATCCTGCCTAGTACACATAATGGTATTAATGGTCTAAGAATATTGTTGTCGTTGTTTTTGTTGTTGTTGTTGTGGTCTTTGATGCAGCTCTCCATGCATTGTTGTCGTTAATGGCGTGAAATAATGTCATCACGCACAGTATACAGCAAAATAAGTTAATGGTCTGTAAGGACTGTACTCGGTAATGATGTGAAAGCCGAAATGTAGATTTCACACAGAATATATATGGAAAAGTATACCATCAAATGGTGTGTACTCCTTCAAAAAAACCTAATGAAGCTATTGTATAAGTATTTGAATTCTGCCTCCCCAAAATAACAATCTTAACGACTACATTCACGTGTTTCGAGATTTTCGCTTTTCGTATTATTTTCTGTAGCGAGTGATTTTGTAGTGTCATATGCTCGTTAAATATTGTTTCATTCTGTGTTCCTTGTATCGAGTTCCGAAAGCGCGTTCAGTATGGTGTATTTAGTAGCTGTGGCAATGAATACAGTCAATTCTCTAAACACCTAGACCTCGCTTCTGCCCTCTACCAACACGGCTGCTCTATGAGCAGCAACGACACTTGATAGATAGTGACCAAGATGTAAGTCAAGTGATTTTAATACGTGATACTTATGTTCAAAGGTTCTTGTCTATTTTTTATATTTATCTTTATTTGGCATTTTTTTAATTTTCAGTATATATTTTGTAATTACTTCCAACTGTGTGTTTTTAGTGTGGAAAGTCGAAACAGGAAACGCTTGTGAGCCCCTCCAGCACGATCAGCTGTCAATAAGAACGTGTCTTTATGTGTCCTCGTGTTGCTGCCCTTGGTAGCTGACAGTCTGGCTTTAGCTGTCGCCGCGGTCGCACGCTCTAGTTTGGTCCGTGAACGTTCAGTGTTTACCCCAGTGTTTTCGTGTTTCGTGATTGTTTATTGGCGTTTTGCACGTGTTATAAATTGAGTCTTTGGTCTTCGTTCGTTTCGGCTTTCTACGTAGTGCCTTTGGGATTTCAGCGTTGTCCGAAATTTCTTCGCTGCAGAACACCTCGGCAAACTCCGTGAGAAAAAACACCGTGATTTTCACCTTCGACAAGTACACCCGTCGAGTACAGCCCTCTGCACTTGAAATACACGACTGGATTACCGAGGTAATTGGCCTTTATTCTGAATCTGTTCATACCATGCAGCTAGACTCTGATGAATACTGCATTTTTGTAAAGTTTAACGATACCGTGAGTGTAGACCGCATTCTGGAAAAATTTGGTTATGAAACGGAATTTATACACCGTGATGGTACTAAAAGTACTGTAAAATTCAGGAATTCCGAGTCTGTAATTAGAAATGTTAGGGTTTTGTATATTCCCATAGAAGTAGACAACTCGAAAATTAAAGATGTCCTTTCAAAGTGTGGGGTTGTCAGGCAAATAGTAAACGAAAGGTGGGCTTCGCATTTCAAGCTGCAGTGCTTTAACGGCATTCGCTCTTTGGAGATGGAAGTGAAGGCAAACATTCCCTCCCACATATTTGTTGACGGGCACAAGGCGCATGTTATTTACTCAGGGCAACCCCTAGATGTCATGTATGTAACGAGTCTGGTCACCTCCGTCAGGACTGCCCTCGCCGTGTTTTTGTGCTAAAAAATAACCTTACGCAGCCCCGGAAATGAACACTCAACGATTTGTTGCCAGCCAGTAACACAACAGAGCCGGCGGCTGTCGTGGATCCTGTTACTACCTCTGAAAATGTTGCACTTAATGTTACTGAACTTCCGTCTTTGAAACCTGCATTAACTGCTGAAATTCCGTCCCGTGACAGCGAGTTTCCCACTAAAAATCGTCCTCTAGAGAACACTGAAAAAATGTTGATGAGGACTCTTCCTGTAAAACACCCGTTGGAAAAAGGAGATGAAATGCAAGTCGATGTGGCTCCCACTTCCGCACAAGGAATTATACCGCCACGAACAGATAGTGACGCAGCTGGTAGTGACCTTTCACAGAAATGTTACCCTGAACCTGAGGTCACAGCTGCAATAACCGCATCAAGTGCGCAGCCCATACAGTGCGAACAGTACTTGGAAGTACCAAGTAAACAAGCTGCTGACTCCGAAGCGCTACACTGCGCCGAAGGGGGAAATAAACAAGCATCAATGCCTCGCCGGCAAGACAACACAACGGACAACACGCCGGAGCCAAATATTGACGACTGGCAAGCCACCGCCGTTGCGTCAGACGCCCACCGTCGGAGGCTGCGACCGAAACCAGGTCTTGCTGTCACGCGTCTTCAAGCGAAAGCCACACCGGCGAAGAAAGACATCAAGAAAAAGAATATTAAATATGAAGTCATCAGGGCCAACCCTGACAAGGAGAAAGAGAAAGACCACAGTGACTTATAGCAATGCATTGTCAAGATTTCAGGGTAAATTTTCTTTTCAAGCACTTTGTTTAAAAGCAGTAAAAATTTTTCTAGGAAGTTAGTACATGTAATGGGCACAAAGCTTGTAAAGATCGTGACTTGGAGAAACACGTTGCTGCTATAATCATATCGATCCTCATCCCAAATAGCTTCTTTTGGTATGTCTGTGATGCAAGCTTATAGCATCACTACTATTAACATTAATAAAATACAGTCACCCTTGAAATTGGCAGCACTAAAAGCATTCTTGTACGAGTCTGGGACAGACATTGCGTTGCTACAAGATGTTGCGATAACGGAATTTCGGATCCCAGGCTTTTCTGAAATTGTCAATGTTTCTACGGAAGCCAATATCGGTACAGCCATTCTTATAAGGGAAGGCATTCCGGTGACTGAAATCGAACGACTAGAATCAGGAAGAGCCGTAGGCATAAAAATGTTCGATGTGACCGTGCCTAACCTTTACGACCCATCAGGAAATTCCCATAAATTGGATCGTGCGAAGTTTTTTCAAGATGTACTTATTTATTTATTGAGGAAAAATCCGTGTTCTCTTATACTAGGTGGAGATTTTAACTGTGTTTTAAACCAGAAAGATCAACAACCCAATTTGAACTACTCGCCACAGTTAAAAGAGTTAGTAAGTGATCTATAACTTAAAGATGTGTGGGAACTTCAGCACCCGACGTCAGCCACTCCCACAATAGACTAGATAGAATTTACGTGTTAGAAAATTTGCAAAATTTTTTATTAAACGTTGAAACTGTTACCTTGTATTTTAGCGATCACAGTACACTTTTAACTTGCTGTAATTGAAGTGTAGAGCCAACCCGTCAATTCAGAGGCCAATGGAATTTGAATATCTCTGTTTTAACTGACGAAGAACTGGATCAGGAAATAAGAGTAGCGTGGACTATGTGCCTCCGCACAGCAGACAAGCACGCAATAGTCATTGACTGGGGGACTAGGAGGGCTAAACTAAGGCTGCGGAAAGTTGTCATGCAGTATAGTGTAGCGAGGCACAGGGAGTTGAGGAATACAATGGAGTTTTACTATTAAGTTTTAAGAGATTTATATCAACAGGCACATGATGACGTAATTCGTCTGAATGATATCAAAAAAATAAAAGCCAAGTTATTAAGCATTAAACGGCAACAGATGGAGGGACTAAAAATTAAATCGAAAGCCACATCAGTAATAGCAGATGAAACAGCTTCTCTGTATCACTTGGTGCGGCACGCTAAAAACAGAAGTCAAACTTTTATTGATGAAGAATGAGATTTTCACTCTGCAGCGGACTGTGCGCTGATATGAAACTTCCTGGCAGATTAAAACTGTGTGCCGGGCCGAGACTCGAACTCGGGACCTTTGCCTTTCACGGGCAAGTGCTCTACCAACTGAGCTACCCAAGCCCGACTCACGCCCCGTCCTCACAGCTTTACTTCTGCCAATATCTCGTATCCTATCATCCAAACTTTACAGAAGCTCTCCTGTGAACCTTGCAGAACTAGCACTCCTGAAAGAAAGGATATTGCGGAGACATGGCTTAGCCACAGCCTGGAGGATGTTTCCAGAAAGATATTTTCACACGGCTGCGGAGCGTGCGCTGATATGAAACTTCCAGGCAGATTAAAACTGTGTGCCGGGCCGAGACTCGAACTCGGGACCTTTGACTTTCAGGGGCAAGTGCTCTACCAACTGAGCTACCCAAGCACGACTCACGCCCCGTCCTCACAGCTTTACTTCTGACAGTATCTTGTCTCCTACCTTCCTTTTTTATTGATGAACTCCAGACGCATACTGGTACAAGGCTCACATGCCAGAAAGAAATACACGCCGAAGTCCACAAGTACTATGACAACTTATATGCCCCTATCACAGTGGACGATGCAGCTCTCGAGGATTTTCTCAGTATTTTAGGTCCACAATTGTCGGGAACAGAAAACGCTGACATCCTGTCACCTATTACTAAAGATGAAGTTCATGCGGCAGTGCATAACTCACCTCTCATAAAACCTCCGGGACTTGATGGCCTCCCCCTGTGGAGTTTTATGCCCGCTACTGGTCTATAATTGGGGACAAGATCACTTCTATGGCGAATGAGGTCCTGAACGGAAAAGCGGTCCCTGCAGAGTTTAAGGAAAGTAAAATAGTACTGATTCCTAATAGTAAAGGCAAAACTAAGTTAAACAATTTTCGGCCTCTTTCGTTACTAAATTCTAATTACAAAATAATTTCACTTATTATCAACAAAAGACTCTCTGCTTTTTCCAACACAATATTGCGTCATCATCAATCTTGTTCTCCAACCAGAACGTTATTCGAAAGTCTATCAGCATACAGAGACGTCATTGCAATTACTTCAGTGACAAGTATAAAATGTGCTTTAAACTTTATAGATTTCCACAAAGCTTTTGACAGCATTAGTCATAGATACCTCTTTGCGACGCTGTCAAGAGTGGCTTTCTACCCTCAGATTGTCAACATGCTAAGAAATATTGCAACAGGTATAAATGCGAAAATAGCAATCAATGGCCAAACATCTAAACCCATACAGATAAGGCGAGGGGTTCCACAGGGCAGTCCCTTATCAATGTTTTTATTTTACGTCTCTTTAGAGCCCTTTCTCCGCTCTGTCCACGCGAGATTAACAGGCATATCATTGAGTGGTGAGAAAACTGTCATACGAGCTTATGCTGATGACGTGGGTCTTGTAATAAGGAATAAGGAGGAGTCAGTTACACTGGAAAGATAAATCCAAAAGTATTGTCTAGCGTCGGGAGCGACAACAAATGAAAACAAAAGCAAAATATTGAATCTGCAGGGCCTAGATCACCTCCGAATGCCATGGGAAAAACAAGAGAACAAACATAAAACTTTGGGAGTAACCTTAACTGCATGTCCTATAAGGATGGCTGCTTTTAACTGGATGAATACTAGGAGGAAAGTTCATGGTTCTGTAATGGAGAACATCCATCGAACTATGGACCAGGTGCAAAAAGTCAGATTCATCAACTCCTGCATTTTGTCTAAAGCGTATTTCACTGCGCAGGTATTTCCAATCCCCAAACTAGTAGCGAAAGGGATCATGTCCACTGTTACCAATTATTTCTGGCGAGGAGACATATTCAGGGATGGTGCGACTACCGTTATACTGGATGTCAGAAACGGGGGCCTCGGTTTGGTGGATATTCGAAATAAAGCGTCTGCTCCGTTCCTCAAACGGACTTTCCATATACTCAGAGAACTTCCACAGTGCATAACCGCAAAGCTCTTTGAGGCTGTGACACCCCATATCCTGGAAGCACCGATTGATGTGCGAAGGATTAATACCCGTTTGCAGTATGTGAGGAACTTTTTCCTCGAAGCAAGTTATCTTAGTGACGAGATCAGAAGCAACACATGTATCACAGCGCGCTACATCATACTTCAAAGGAAGTTAAATGAGCCAGAAACAAAATTGAAAAGAAATTCCCTAAGTGTGACTGTAAAGCTGTATGGCGGAACATCAACTATGCCGAGCTATCTACAGACGCTATTTTCGCATGGTACAAAACAGTTAACAATGTCATCAGCACCAACGAGAGACTATATGGGATCGGTTTAAACAAGACACACCTTTGTGGAAAATGCAATCTGGTGGATACACTCATCCACAGATTCCCCTGTGGTGGCAATGTGAAAATCTGGAATGGGATCAGGCAGCAAATCGCCTTTCTCACCAGATCCTCGACGGAATATATAACGCCATCGCTCCTTCCGTGACCAGACATGACGTACTTTCCGAAATTAAAAACCAACGCCATTAGCTGATTACTGGGAAAATATGTTAGTTATGTCATCAACAAACTTGGGTGGGACAACGAGATAGAATTCCACGTTTACATGAAGTGTGAATACACAAAAATCAGCAAGTATCGCAACCACAAGAAGCACTACGGCAACATGCTGAAGATCAATTTTGAAAGAATGTGTGTCGATTAAATATGTGGAACCAATCAAACACCTTGAACGAGAACGAACAGAAGATAGTTAAAAGTCACTTGTGTTCTTATTATTATTTACTGTTACCTTGCTTCCGAAACTTCTATGTTACACGAAGAGTTTTTTCAAAACATTTTGTTCAGAATTACTCGTGTTCGACTTCCAAAGTATTTGTGTGATTCGAGAAGAATTGTTAAGTTTTATCCGTGTTCAGTTTCTACTCAGAGAAGTCCTTCTTACATAGGAGAATGGGAGTTTTGTGTTAAGATTTCTGCACACTTAGTGCTGTGACCCAACAGGGGACATGAAAAAAGGGGTGGGAGGGGTTTGGGCCTCGACGCACTGGCAGTGCCGTGAAGAGACCCCACTGCTTCCCAAAAAAAAAAAAGAGAGGAACAACTACTGTATATGATTAATGCGTTGTGTTTTAGTGTACAATTTTCTGAATAAAAAAAGAAGAAGAAAAAAAGTGGTTCAAAAAATAAAAAAATAAAAAGCGGTTCTTATAAAAGAAAAAAAGTGGTCAGCATGACAGAATGTCACGCCTAATGACCCGGGCTCGATTTCCGGAAGGGTCGGAGATTTTATCCGCCCGGGTACTGGGTGTTGTGTTGCCCTTATCATCATAATTTCATCCCCATCGACAAGGAAGTCGCCGAAGTGACGTCAACTCGAAAGACTTGCAGCAGGCGAACTGTCTATCCGACGGGAGGCCCTAGCCACACGGCATTTCTATTTTCATGCTGCTATTTGAGAATGTAAAATTTCATTGATGCTGATTTGGTTCATCAGTACTACTTCGAGCAGACCTTACTTGTAGTCGTATCGTTCGCTCTCTACGGTGTTTTCGACCATTGACTTGACGTCGGTCGTGCTACCCACAAGCAACGACGTCTGTGACAGTGACCTGCCTATTTTGCGGTAGGTCACGACACAGAAGACTGCATTATAATTGCGGTACATGGGAGGTAGTGCTCCCCTGATGGGAATGGCAACGATATCTTACGTTCCCATTCCTGACCTTCCAGCCGACCACTAGCCTACATTAGGAGCGCACTGCTGCACCCACTGACCGGCCATCTGTCAGCGTTAGGGAAGGCGTGGGCCGGGCAGGTATCGATGCGTGTCCCCGGGCTTCGGACCCCGGGCGCCGCGGCGAGGTGTGAAAGCTTTGCCGTGTAGCCAGCTGCCGGCGAGGCGCGCCGCACCCGTGCCGGCGAGATATCCACGTCTGGCGGCGGCAGCTGCGGGCAACGGCTCGATAAATAGCGACAAGCGCCCAGGGACGCTGTAATGGCCACGTCTCGTCCCGGCCAAGCCGCTACAGCAGGCGGGCAGCGTAACGCGTCACACCCAAGGAATGACCTAACGCTGGCTGTTGCCTTTCAAAGCAGCTGACGTGTCAGATACCCGACGAACAGTCTACGTCCAATTTTATATAGGTTCTACAGCTTCCTCATATAGGCAATAACTTCCACTGGGGCATATGCCACTTTGATGAGATACCACCAGGCTGAAATGTGAACCCAGAAAACTATTTTAGCTATCAATTGCACTGTCTAGCAAACATTCGTCTTTATTCGTATTTATTTTCGAGAACATTTAGTGTTAAATCATCACATGTATGTAACGTGACTTAACTGTACTCCTTGAGCGTACAAACAGTTGGAAAAGACAAGCAGGATTGCAGACACGGAAAACTACAGCACTGGTCATGTAGATTTTTTTTATTGTTGCTTATCGATTTTGCTGAAGATTAGATGGGTAGATCACACAACTAATGACGAGGTATTGAGTAGAATTGGGGAGGAGTTTGTGGCACAACTTGACAAGAAGAAGGAACCGTTTGGTAGGACATGGTCTGAGGCATCAGGTGATCACAAATTTAGCATTGGAGGGCAGTGTGGAGAGTAAAAGTCGTAGAGGGAGACCAAGAGATGAATACACTAAGCAGATTCAGAAGGATGTAGGTTGCAGTAAAAACTGGGAGATGAAGAAGCTGGCACAGGATATAGTAGCATGGAAAGCTGCATCAAACCAGTCTCAGGACTGAAGACCACAACAACAACAATATCGATTTGTAATATTATTGGATTTCAGATACTTTGCATATGAGATATTTGTCAGAAAAGAAAAGGACAGCCAACCAACTGTAGTTCGTAAAAATACTAAGCATCACAGCGCGAGAATAAAGAGTCGAAATTTTTTTTTTTAATGTGAGCCTATACCAAGACGCGCAGCCAGCGTTTAAATACTCTAAATGAACACTACGACCCGCTGGGCCCAGATATTTAAAATCATTGCCGCAGCGCTTGATAGGAAGAAGCTGCGAAACAGAAGAAAGAACAATCTATCATTTGTTAAGAAATATTCTAGAGACTTCATTATCCATTGTACTTTTGGTCGTCGACATGTTAAGACGTACTACATAGCACTGCTGCAAGTTGTGTTTTTATTTTGTGTAAAAACTATGTGAAACGACGAACAAACATTTTGGTAACTCGGGTGAGGAGACAGTGTACTTACGCACACGCAAGGACATTTAATTTTAAGAAGGAACGGACTGACAAAGCAGCGATTATTGGACTGCGCCTGTACAAAAGAAATATCAGATGTAATTCATGCGTTTATTGTGTATTTGTCAATGTCTAGAAGTTTAATGCCAATTTGTTCCAAATATATTAATATTTTACGATGTAGTAATTTTCTTAATCTTTTCTTTCACTAACAAAAAATGATGTTGAAATTGTATATGAGCTTTGTTACAGGTTCGCTCTGTATCGCGGTGTCTCTATTGTATTTGCGAGACCACTAATGTGTTCAACTTCCGATCTGTTAATCTTTCTCTTACGAAATTCCAATTATTTGCTTTCATTTCCATTTTTATATTCAAATAAGTCCCTTAGGTATTTTCATCGAAGATTCTGATTGCATGAAGGCAATCCGGGTCAAAAAATCAATTAAGCAAACCCTTTCGCGCAATCAATCCGTATATCTCCTGATCACGATCCAGAACCGACGCATCGGTGATCAATTAATAATCTCTCTCGCTTTTTAAGTCGTACTAAACACCGGCCACACACGATAGCCGTAAGTACGCAATCCAGCGTTAGGTTGCATTATGTCAGTAAACACTACCAACCAACAGTTACAGCATCACTATTTTATTTACTACTATTTCTTATACAGAATAAGCAAGTTCCTAACGCCAGAAATTTCAATCACAGAGTGATCATCTTCAGTGCTAAAATAAAATGAAAACACACAAAGTCTGACCGAAACGATAAACGTACAAACAAATGTGTCACAGAACATTGAGTAATAAAGGGTAAAATACAATGACGCACAAACAGCCAAAGCACCATGAGAGAGTTGTGCGACATAAACGAAAGACGTTAGGTGAGTTTCTATGTCTGAAAGGTGATGTCTGCTCAGATTTCGCACCAGTCGCAGAAGACTGGCGCTAGTAGTGCCACTATGAGCATGCAACTCAGGTTTGCTTCAAATGCTTGCAGTAACGATCTTATGTGTTAGTTGCCTTTGAGAGTCGACGTGGTGAGTCCAGAATGCCTTTAAGGTGACGAAGACGCCACTATCAGAACCTCACTGAGTATGAGAGAAGTCTTGTAGTAGGGCTACGAGAAGCTGGTTGTTCTCTCTGGAATACTCCAGGAAGACTTGGCAGTAATGTAGCCACTGTACATGATTGCCGACAGCGCGCTTACGAGAACCTATGGCCGCAAGATGTTCTGACTCCAGACGGCTACATGGCATTACAGAGAGGGAAGACTATCATATTTGGCCTATGGCTCTGGTGCATCGTACTGGATCTGAAACAACAATCTGAGCAGTAGTTGGCACTACAGAGACACAACGAGCTGTTCCAAATTGGTTACTTCAAGGACAGCTCCGAGCCAATCTCCCTGTAGCCTGCATTCCATTCACCTCGAAATGCCTCCATTTGCGACTTCCAGTGTTGTCAAGGGAAAGCTCACTGGGGGGGGGGGGGGGGCAGTGCGGAGGTCCGTTGTGTTTTCTGATGAAAGCTGGTTCTGCCTCGGTGCCACTGATGGCCGTGTGTTGATACAAGGAGGCTTGTTGAGAGCCTGCCACCAACCTGTTTGCGTGCTAGACACACTGCACCTACACTTGGAGCCATGATCTGGGGTACAATTTCATATGACAGCAGGAAAACTCTCGTCTTTATCCCACACACCCTTACTGCAAATCTGCACGTTAATCCGTTGATTCGACCTGCTGTGCTACCACTCATGGATAGGAAACTATGGAGTGTGTTCCAACATAATAACGCTAGGTCACATACCTCTGTGGAATTCAAATGCTCCACAGAATGTCGACATATTGCCTTGGCCTGTCAGATGATCAGGCGTACTTGGTACATCATCGAGCGACAAATCCAGCGGCATCCAATAACAGCATTTACCGTTCCTGTATTGGCTGGTCAAGTGCAATAGGCATGGAACTCTATCCCAAAAACCGGTATTCGGCAGTTGTACAATACAATGCATGCACGTTTTCATGTTTGTATTCGCCACTGTGGTGGTCACATCAGTTAATAATGTACCAGTATTTCACATTATCAATGGCTTATCTCGCGCTTACAATAATCTGTGATCCTGCAATGTTAAACACTTAAATATGTTATCTAGACAAATGCTTTCCAGAAATTTCATTACTGTACGTTGATTTCTTTTTGGTGTTGCGATGTACATACCAGTATAAAGTCCAGTGGACTCATGCACGAAATGTAACTTCAAGCATAGCTGTTCATAGTGAACATGCCAAGTAGCAGGTAAGATATAAACAGCCAGCTGTTTACAAAAATCTTCGCACCTAAGCTGCAAGTTTGTGGTGGACGTCATCAGCGTGTTCTTTATTGAATGCATTTACGATACACAGCATTTCTTTGGATAATATAAGACAATTGGTTGTACAGAGATTTGTACTGAATAAAATACAGAATTAGGGAAGGAAAAACATATTGCTATAAAAATGTAGTGCACGATAATATGAACGCCAATAGAGCTCTAGCTAGGTTGTTGAATGGAACAGCGAGCAACATCGAATTGCTTATCCACCAATAGAATAATCTTTTCTAGAAATATGTGTTAATGAAATCATAATATCATCAATAAAACTGTGGCAGATATTTAGAATACGTACATTTCTTATTGAAATATCTTGACCACTTGGAACTGAAAGCCAAAATAAGATCATACAGTTATACCCTTTGGCGTGTCAAATCAAACTTCACTGTCATCTTATAAATCATTTACACGATAGTGTGGAAAAATTACAGTGCCAAGACTTTTTATTTTTTACATAAACTAATGTGTATATTTCGGAGAGTCTGTTTTAAAAATATTTATGCGCAGATGATGGCCACTATATGTATTGATGCAATGTGCTTTACATGACGTGCATATCAACTATTTATATTAACAAATCTACGTAATGAAAAATACGATAACCGATAACATAGTTTCATGTTAGAAATCTTTAGCAGTACCAAAGAGGACCAAGCTACCAAAAGACACGTGTACAGGTAAACTGTACGGAAAACATTCTCAAATTGTGAACAACTATCGTGGCACTATATAAGCCTTCACTCAAAAATGTTTTAACAGCATCCTTCGGCTAGTACCGGGCGAGGTGACAAATGGTTAGCACACTGGACTCTTATTCGGGAGAACGACGTTTCAAACCTGCGTTCGGCCATCCAGATTAAAATTTTCCATGACTTCACTAAATCGCTCCAGGCAAATGCAGCGGTGATTCCTTCGAAAGGGCTCGGCCGATTTCCTTCTTCATTCTTGACGCGATCAGCGCTTGTGCTCCATCTCTAATGACCTAGATGTCGACGGGACGTTAAGCCGAATATTCCTCACTTCCTTTATATTCTACTACTAGTTCGCTTGCTGCTGCTGTCCTTACACTATAGAATGGCAGGTGCAATTCTCCATTCCCTATGCTTTGTTTCGGTATCTGTTCGTCCTTGTCGCTTATTGTGTCTTTGAGACTTGTTGTCTTGTGTGTGTGTGTGTGGGGGGGGGGGGGGGTGGAGTGTCTTTGTGTGTCGGCGCCTGTTCATTGTCACTTTATTCTGACGTAGAGATTTCTTCTGTGTGTGTACCTGTTATTCGTGACTACTTATTACCTTTACTCTCACTGTCTCCTTTTCGCCGCTGCTGCTGTTCCACCGCCGTCGTCGCCATCGATGTTGTTGCTGCAACCGTCGACTTCATGGCCCATCCATCAACTGGTACTTCATTGGCGCCATGTCTTCAACAAACATCGTTGTTTACACCTGCCTTCCCCCCTCCAGTCCCCTATAACTTTCACTTGGGGTACTTCCACCTTCTATCAGGCCTAACGCCTTCTGTCTGTTCTTTCCTGTTCAGGCATACTACACTTGTTCTCTCCTGTTCAGGCATACCACACTCAGTAGCACCCTCTTCAGATCCAGCACAAGGACCAGCATCATCAAGTACAGCACCAGCATCTGGAATGCCTTCACCATATGTAGATCTACCGGCACCATCACCATCAATGCAGCCGTCTGTTTCTTCAACTAGTTTCTGGATTGTGGTGCATCTTCATCCAAACCCCTCACCTGTTATCTCTAGTTATGTCCACCACTCCTTCCCTAAATAAACCACCAGGAAGGGTTATACAGGTCTCAACACTGATGCTACTCCCTCCTCTGATCCAAAAAATAATACACCAAAACAAATGGAAAACTCAGATGTAATAGACTGTCAGGCCCTCCCACCAGCGACTATGGTTACAGAACTTCATACCTTCCTATTCTCCCATCCTGACTCTTACTTCCTCAAACCTAAAACACTCCTTCTTGAAATCAGATAATGCATCCCTTCCTTACCCATCACTAAGATCATCAAAAAGAAAAGATTCTGTCCTCATCAAATCTTCTGAGCGATAATGATAAACCAAGCTCTAGAAGATCACCTGTGTCACTTTCAGTAACTATGCAAGCCTCTCACCCTTTCCAAAAACCACTTGGACCAAACAGCAACAACCTCCTCGCCATCCCCTCAGCATCACTGCTGTGGTTATTGTCCCTCAGACCACCCTGACCTCAAAGTTTGGAAAGCATTCTGTACTTTGGACAATATTGGCCCAACCTTCAAAGTCCTCATCTTCACTGAATCTCCATCCACAATCGACCACCTTGTTCTGTGCGAGGCTCTGTTATACCAACAACAACACACCGTTGAGACATCCAAACACTGTCCTCAATTGAACCACTGCCAAAGATGCCTGATGTATATAACCACCAAACCATCGACTGCAGAGCCCTTCCACCTGTCCCCATTGTAAATCTGTCCATTTCCTCAAGCAATGTCATAAGATTTCCTATTCATGTGATACCTGTAATCTGCCCCACCTGACTTATCTCCCTAGTGCAAAGTTCAATCTCAACCTGTCTAATTTGAGCTGACAGTTCCATCAGATCTGCAGACAACTCACTCAACCTTCAACCCCACAAATTCCTTCCACCCACTTCCCAAAGCTATAGATTTCATCCGTTTTATGATCATAGTTTCTTAAAACAACTATTTTTTTCCAAAGACCCCAGAGCCTATACCAGAGTTCCTTTGCTACCCACTCTGTTTTCCACCTCAACACAAAAGCCACCTATACCCGCAACAAGGTCCACTCTCTCGATGCCCTAGTTTAAACTCCATCCAGCTACCCATCCATCACCCCTTCTCTCCCTTAATCATGCTGCAACAGCAGTAGAGTATCCTGTTCCACAATATATGCTCCTTTTAAACCCCTAAACACTTCCTGAAGCACACCCTCTCCTAACCCCCACACTGATGCTTCCATCTTGAATGACGCCTTTCTCCAACCTCATAATATTATCTACACTTCGCTATAAATCTTCCACCTAGCAGATAACCCGTACTCGTAGCCCAAGGTGAAGTTATTATTGGCCACCACAAGAATCTCACTGTTCTGCCATAGCCCCTCTACAAGGCTGACTCAGCATCTAATTCTCACTCTCTTCCTCCAAACCATACCTGTTATCTGTGCCACTATCTACATCTGACCACATCATCCCATCCCATACGACTTCCTCACCCACATAGACTATAATTTTTTAACATACACTCCTGGAAATTGAAATAAGAACACCGTGAATTCATTGTCCCAGGAAGGGGAAACTTTATTGGCACATTCCTGGGGTCAGATACATCACATGATCACACTGACAGAACCACAGGCACATAGACACAGGCAACAGAGCATGCATAATGTCGGCACTAGTACAGTGTATATCCACCTTTCGCAGCAATGCAGGCTGCTATTCTCCCATGGAGACGATCGTAGAGATGCTGGATGTAGTCCTGTGGAACGGCTTGCCATGCCATTTCCACCTGGCGCCTCAGTTGGACCAGCGTTCGTGCTGGGCGTGCAGACCGCGTGAGACGACGCTTCATCCAGTCCCAAACATGCTCAATGGGGGACAGATCCGGAGATCTTGCTGGCCAGGGTAGTTGACTTACACCTTCTAGAGCACGTTGGGTGGCACGGGATACATGCGGACGTGCATTGTCCTGTTGGAACAGCAAGTTCCCTTGCCGGTATAGGAATGGTAGAACGATGGGTTCGATGACGGTTTGGATGTACCGTGCACTATTCAGTGTCCCCTCGACGATCACCAGTGGTGTACGGCCAGTGTAGGAGATCGCTCCCCACACCATGATGCCGGGTGTTGGCCCTGTGTGCCTCGGTCGTATGCAGTCCTGATTGTGGCGCTCACCTGCACGGCACCAAACACACATACGACCATCATTGGCACCAAGGCAGAAGCGACTCTCATCGCTGAAGACGACACGTCTCCATTCGTCCCTCCATTCACGCCTGTCGCGACACCACTGGAGGCGGGCTGCACGATGTTGGGGCGTGAGCGGAAGACGGCCTAATGGTGTGCGGGACCGTAGCCCAGCTTCATGGAGACGGTTGCGAATGGTCCTCGCCGATACCCCAGGAGCAACAGTGTCCCTAATTTGCTGGGAAGTGGCGGTGTGGTCCCCTACGGCACTGCGTAGGATCCTACGGTCTTGGCGTGCATCCGTGCGTCGCTGCGGTCCGGTCCCAGGTCGACGAGCACGTGCACCTACCGCCGACTACTGGCGACAACATCGATGTACTGTGGAGACCTCACGTCCCACGTGTTGAGCAATTCGGCGGTACGTCCACCCGGCCTCCCGCATGCCCACTATACGCCCTCGCTCAAAGTCCGTCAACTGCACATACGGTTCACGTCCACGCTGTCGCGGCATGCTACCAGTGTTAAAGACTGCGATGGAGCTCCGTATGCCACGGCAAACTGGCTGCCACTGACGGCGGTGGTGCACAAATGCTGCGCAGCTAGCGCCATTCGACGGCCAACACCGCGGTTCCTGGTGTGTCCGCTGTGCCGTGCGTGTGATCATTGCTTGTACAGCCCTCTCGCAGTGTCCGGAGCAAGTATGGTGGGTCTGACACACCGGTGTCAATGTGTTCTTTTTTCCATTTCCAGGAGTGTATATCATTGCCACCTACCTTAACAGTCCCAAGCTAGCTTCAGGAGTGATGTAGATTTACTGACTCCTTCTCTCACTCCATACCCAAACGGCAAATTCCACTCCTGATGTTATCCTCAACTCTCCTAACTTCCTTGGGCGCATTACTGTGGCAGTCCTCGACCTATCGAAAGTGACCAAGTCCTGCTGACCATCCTCTACACCACAAACACTACCTGCACTCACACTCCTCCTGCCTCTTCCAATCACATCCAGGACTACATCTGTATCAATTCCAATATGGAATTCCAATATCCAACTTGGAAGCCATTCCTTATCTTCCAACTCCCCAGTGACACCAGCCATGCTGCCACAATCCTACAAGAGACCTTATCAAACGCCATACCTCACCACATTCCGAAGAAATCCATCTACCCACATCATCACACACTCCCTCCATGTTCTCTCCTATTCCTTCATGAGTCCCATCGCTTAACCAGTCTTTCTTGAAGACCCATGACTGAGACGCACTTATATGCCACTGACAACTGTCGCACATTCGAAACTTACTGAATGCAAAAATTATCAAACATGCACCGACCACAACGCCACATTGCCCTTAAACTGTTCCACATACAGAAAACCATTTCAACGTCTTGCTGGCAACAACCCTGCCAACTCCTACCCCTTCATTTATAATAACCACGTTATCTCCGACAACTTAAGCAAAACCAAACACTTTGCATCCTACCTCCATGGCCCTTCACCATCCCAGACGACTCCCTCCTCAATTACCACTTGTGTGCGACGGTCTGTGAGTGTAGGGCAATACCTCCCTCCAAACCCCCACTCTAGATTACAGTACCTGGAGGACATGCCACAGACAGAACTCAACATACCAATAACAAGATATTCAACAGATACACTATAACAAACGCAACACTGCTCCAAATAACGACTGCATAACCTACAGAAATCTGAAAGGATGACCCTTCGTATTCCTAGAAATGATGGCCGTCCTTTATAATATAATCCTTCACATGGTTTTTCTACCCTGAGGCGAAGAATCCTCCTCTTCCTGAAACCTAATAAACCTGCCAGTGACACCTCTTCTTACCGTCTCATCAGCCTCACCTCCACGTTTAGCACTGTTTTGGAGTACATCCCATCCCACTGTATCCATAAACAGCTTCAACAACTCCTACCTGTTCCTGTCCATGAATGTCATTGCTGTCCTAGTATCTCCTCCGATGACCAACTCCTATCCCATCAAATCAACAACCCCAAATCCACCATTTTGTCTCCCTTGATATCGAAAAAGCGTATGACTATTTATGGCACTCCCGCCTCCTCTTTAAGCTTCAGACCTAAGCAGTTCCAATACATTATGTTCATCTCACCGAACCCTTCCTCTCTAGCCATCCGCCTTATGTCACAATCAGTATCGATTCTCTTATATACTGTCCTACTGCAGTGTGCCACAAGGTTCCGTCCTCTTTCTTCTCCTGCACGTCTTCATCGCAGCTTATATTCCAGAGCCCCTTCCCCCTGTTCATATACTCCAGTACGCTGCACTGCTTTCTTGGCACTTTACTCGTGATATCGCAACGATCCCCCCAAGTGTATCTCAATCAGTGCACCTCCTGATGCAACCAGTGCTTTCTCAAAATCAACCCTACCATAACGTAGGCAATAATTATAGGTCGAATCACCTGCACCTTTCGTCTACACTACCTTATCATTTACGACTGTCCTATCCAGTTAACTAACACACTTAAACACCTTAGACTAACACTTGATCGCTGACTAATTTGGAAGTCCCATCTAAAAACCATTCAACAGAAAGCCAACAATAACCTGAAATTACTAGAATTAGTAACTGGCCGAAAATATGGATTGCACCCTTCCATAACCCTCCATACCTATAAATCTCTGAACCGACCCATGATCTGTCACGCAAATGTGGCATGGACTTCCGTTCCTCACACGGTTCAGATCCTCGAACGCCATGCACTCTGCCTGGCCTTTCGAATCCGCTTACTCTCCCTTACCTGCATCCTCTACCAACTTATAAAATTCCCCTCTCTCTTCTTCCGTCTTGAATACTTCCGAATGTTCTGTGTTACGCATATAGTCAACACAACCCGTCATCTAGTTTCCACCTGACTTACTGCTCATTATACTCTGCCGCACCTCTGCCACTGCACTCCCCCAACGCTACACCTCCACACCCTCCACCCTCCATAACGTGACGATGAAATCCGTCCCGATGTACATTCGTCCTACCAGATGTGGAAGATTCCACCCCACTAACTCCACTCAGTGCTCCCTTTCTGTCAACTCTTGTCCATCCGCATCATAAGGATTGGTCCATAATAGCATCTCTCTTCACTCTCTCGAATTCCTCCTCCGAACATCTGTCCTCACAAAGAACCTCGTACACACTACCCCAACTGCTATTTTCCCAATGATATACGTCTTCAAGGCAGTCTGGGTCCATTCCTCATTTCGCTTGTCTCTGTCTCTATCTTAATCAGTCAATACACCGGCTTTTTACTTTTTTAACTTAGCAGCTGTCCCTCTGCCTTTTATCTTTTCTGAAACAGTCTTTTGTCGTTTCAGCACTGTCAGTATTTTAATTAATCAACAATTACGGATTTTATATTTTAAATTATGCAACTGATATATATATATCATTTTGACAACTGTGGTGTCCAGTTTTATAATGTGTTTCAAAATTTTTACTCTCGTATGGCTGAAGAGCGGCGACTTGTATCCACTGGCAGCCAACATCACTGCCTAGCCCCTCCTTCCCCCTTACGTCATATGGGGCGAGGGGAATGAAATGATAATAAACGAAAAAGAGGGTATGTTAACGTCTTCCCACGAGGCTTATAACTCATCTTTAAGCTTGGGAGTCAGCCAATCTACGAAGAACTCCTAAAATTTGATGCTGTGCGTCATCGTCTGCTCATTGAGCAATATACTGTCGCGTGAGTTTTGATTGCAGAATATCTTCATCCCTTCGAGGAGATCGACATATGTACCCTTAGTCCCCTTACGTAACATCTTAAGCTTTGACGATGAATCTGGGGAGTATGCCCCGTGGTCACCAAATGTTCTGCGAAATTAGAGCTCTCCACTGTATCGTTTGTATCTAATGCCATGTGCTCGCGATACCTCACCTTCAGCTTTCTTCCAGTTTGTCCTATGTATATAACATTACGTTCAGGACACGACAAGTTATGGACTCTTGATTTGTGCAAATAGTCGAAGTTGTGGGTGGTAGAGACTAAAGATGGACCAGCCTACCTGCTGTTGCAAAGGAAACTATTTTATTCTGTTTCTTGACAATTGAAATTTTTTTCGTGGTAAAGTAACGTGTGCCGCATGGGATTGGCCAAGCGGTCTAAGGCGCTGCAGTCATGGACTGTGCGGCGGGTCCCGGCGAAGGTTCGAGTCCTCCCTTGGGCATGGGTGTTTGAGTTTGTCCTTAGGATAATTTAGGTTAAGTAGTGTGTACGCTTAGGGAATGGTAACCTTAGCAGTTCAATCCCACAAGATTTCACACACATTTGAACTTTTTTTAGTGTAATGTGGCAATGTGACATATTTCCTAGATATCCTTACAATATTTTTGGTATTCGTATTTTTTGGTTCATATTTCTTAGCAATTGTATTGTAAATGTTCACTACGGATTCACAGAGATAGCTATTTTTTCCAACAATATACTGTATTATTTTAAATTCCACCTCATGGTCAGAGACTGACAAAGGTAGTTTAAAAATTCTATTAAAGGCGACGTGGAAGAAGGCTCTTTATGTGAGTTACAGTTACTAAAATTATAGTCCAGAATTGTATATGTGGATTTCTGAAAATTCTAAATGCACGCCTCCCGCTCTCCTTGATAAGAAGCGTGCATCACGTACATATCTGTAATATTATCCTCCAAGCTAAATGGGGTACTGGTGAAAAAACATTATTTCTAAGTGATTAAAGAAGTATCTGCTAAATGACCTGATACGGCACTTCCCATGTTCAAACCATCTTTACGTAGACATATTTTTCGATCGAATATAAAGTAGTGGAAGGAATAATGGGAACAGTAGGAGAGATAGTAACCGGCAGGATATAGAGAACGCTGAACCGGAGCGCTTCCAGCGTAACGTGAATAACTCTAAGATGATTTCCCTTAGCGGTGGAAGGATGTGAACGGCTAGAACATAACAGGCAAGGCAGTAACGCGAAGGGAAACGGAAGTAATCAGAGGAGCAGCCGGGAAATTAGTTTTTCTCCCAACTGTGGTCCCGTGTTATTATGGAAACAGGAGTGGAGATGGGTTTACGATAATGCAGAATGTTCATAATGATCATGGGGAAATCAGTGTTCAAGATGAAAGCAGTATGGGAAAGTGAAGAACTGTGGCGCAGCTGGAGGCAGTTTGGTAGCTAATTTTGAAAGAGACAGGTGGATACAACAGCGTGTGTAGATACCGTTGTCACTGCATTATTTCGTCTGGAATTATGCAAGGAGGGTAAGTGAATCAGTTTAGCAGCCCTACAGTTTAAAAATCAGAGCGAGTGATCATAAACGGCAATAAATGGCAAAGACAATGTATATTTTTGTGTGCACTGGGCTGAAGTAGTTCCAGTGGTATACACTTTTAGTGTTAGCGTATAGTAAGAGAGTCCTCTCGTAGCAGAAGTGGTGATCAGGCACGCAGAAAGCCTTCTGTGCGCTGACGGGCCATTTGCAAGAGAAGAACGCTACAGTAAATACTATAGAGAACACACTTGGGCTGACAAGCCTAATTTTGCGAGCAGCTTAAAGGTTGCTGGTAGCCGGGGTGGGATCAAAATGTTCATCACTGTACGAGGTAAAGAGCAATTTTGGTCAATCATTTGTGTTCTGATTGTCTGAGCGAAGAAAGTGTGATTTCCAAGGGAGTGATTACGTCGCACAGACCAGAGTTGAAAGAATGTTGGTACCTCAAATGTGGGCAACTGAAAATTTTAAAGTAGCCGGAAAGTTGTGTAGTTTTAGCGAGACTCAAAATTTCGTGCTGCTTTCGACGTAATATCTGTAAATGATGATGATATTTATCCTCCCAGAGAAATAGTAGTTAACACTGTGTACTTCGTTCGTTTTAAGGAAACTGAGAGTGATTTATTGTCAGAGTCAGAAATAAGGAAACAATATGTTGAAAAAGTTATACCTATTATAACTGTTGTAATTAATGATGTAGGAATAGACTGTCTGACATATACAGGGAGCGATCTTAGTTGTGTCACTGAATCATACTTCAATCACGTAAAAATGGCGTTTTACATTCACTTAGAACTATAAAAATTAAGATAGCTAATGTAAGTCACAGTAAGCTGATGGAACGTGAATCTATCTTTGAAATAAAGGGTGATAGAGTTACATCGGTGCACAGATTTTTTGTAATGTCAAATCTGTGTACAGACATTCTGGCCAAGTGTTATTTTGAATGGTTTTCTATTTCCATGCTTACTATTGTTTTCCGACAACTTCTAAGGGATCCGTGATCCCATGAACATAGATGCTAGTATCCGACACCCAGGTCGAAAGAAAACAGGTGTCGATTGTCGAGCGCTGCAGGAGGCAGTGAGACGAGTGTCGAGTGAGCAGTAGTACTGGAGAGACAGGCAAGAATGGTGGTCGAGTGAGTAGTAAACGGTAAATTCACCGGAGTATGACAAGTGAGCGCGTCCCCCTGACCGTCGTGGGGTTGACCCTCATCGATACCGCGAGTGATATGAAACAAAAAGTGACAAGTGCCGAATTACGTGTTTTGCGTCAACCGCGTCGGCCAGCAACAACCATGGATTGCAGTGAGGGCTGTTGTGAATATTAACCATCATCATTGCGTGTGACGAAGTACCTAAAATCAGCAACCAATAAAATATATGACCGTAATTGGACGTGTAAGGCGAAGGTAGCAACTGCCTCAGAATTTGTGTGTTAGTAGAAAATACATATCAATTTGTACATCGCAATCTGCATGGTCTTTAATAATAGACAAACTTTCAATCATTAACTATTCCGTCTCAGAACAGCCGCACTCGGTTGAAATGCCCCCGAAACCACAGCAGGAAAACCGATAGCCTTCATCCATTAAGCACACGGTCATATAATCATAATAATTAACTGTTTGGCGGCTTCGGTAAATTACACACAACCCAATTAAGGACCAAACGGGGGTGTTTCAAACTGATGAGTCGATTTAATTTTTCGATTATCTATTAGCACTGAGAGGACACAGATCAAAGTGAGATTCCATTCTCTGCCGTGTGCATTGTTGTGGTCTATGTTCTTTAAAAGTGCAGTCACAGATAACAGTATCAAAAGTTAAAAACTACAATCACGAACTTTGTTCTCTGCACAGTGGTTGCACTCGTATCTGTTTCTGTTATAATGAGTTTTCTGTACTTTGTGTTTGGTCTGCTAGGAGTGGGTTTACATAGCCTTACCTATGGGAGATTTGTTTAAAGGGTCACATTTCCTATGGGTGGGGGTTTATTTCTTTCGCAGAGAAAGGTGTTGCTGAGAAGGTGCAAGGGAATCGAAGCAATGCTGGCTGCGACGAGTGTGCTGATACCGCAAGATGGTTCATGTAGATATCTGGGCGTAACGCTGCAAAATGATGTGAAATGAAACGGGCATGTGACGAGTGTAGTAGAAAAGGTGAATGATCGACTTCAGTTTATTGGGAGAATTCTAAGAGAATTTGGTTACCTGCAAAGGAGACAGCATATAAGACGCTAGTTCGACCTATTCTTGAGTACTGCTCGAGTGTTGCTAGGTTTGTTAGCGGTAGGTTCGAAAAACATGCAAGCGTCACAGAGATTCTTCAGGGAATTCCTGAAGGGAAGGTGACATTATTTTCGAGGAGCAATTCTGATAAAATTTAGAGAACCGGCATTTGAAGCTGAGTGCAAAACGATTCTGTTGCCTCCAACGTACATTGCGCTTAAATACCACGAAGACGAGATACCAGGAATTAGGCTCATACAGAGGCTGATACAGAGGAAATGACTAGTTGTGGTACTGGATACCCTCCGCCACGCACCGTAAGGTGGATTGCGGAGTGTCGAAGTAGATGTATTTGTGGACTGTTAACACTGCAGGCAGTTCATCACTTCAAGCTCTATGTTGAGATAGTGTGAAGCGTCGATTGTGCATCTACTTTACTTCAATCGACAAATAAGAACAAGTTGCAGAGTACTGAAAAAGACTGCACCACAATGAAAGAAAGGCGGGGGTGGGGGGGGGGGAATAGGATATATTGCCGGAGAACGTACTTTTTTAATACCTTTGTTACTGGATAAGCTCAGTTGGAGCACAGAGTAAATATGATTCCATGTCATGATATTTAAATGTTTTATTTGTATATATAATGTTGATGTACACGCGAAAAAATACACACAAAATTAGTTTATTTATTATGCCTTTTATTTGCAAACACGCTGCTCGGTCTAGTTTCAAGGAGACCACACCCTGCCTATCTAACCCATGTTAATATAGGCAAGTAATTGACCCATTTCTGAAAAAACTGTTTGATGCAGGACCTTAATATTTTTATATGATGCTAATAGAGTCAACTGTAATAAAATCTACTTTATCCATTTTACAGTTTTTAAGAAATACCTTTTTAAACTTATTAACAAAATTTTATGCAGAAAATAATTTTTTGTGAATTTCCTAATGGGGTAATATTCATGAACGTAGTAACAGAGGTGGCTTTTTATGTTATGCAGAGTCTCTCAAACTTTTATTCATTTACCTATGATAGTTTCTTATATGCTGTTGAAACATTCATTTGGATTCTGTGTCTGCCCATGCAGACATTTTCTTAGGTCAGGATGAGTCAAATCTCTGAAAACAGGTTTCATTGCTGTAATAACAGCAGGAAGATAATGCTGATGAGAATAAGATTCTCCAGGTACGTGAGCCCTATTGTATTTGCACCACGAATTTTCTCCTGATGGACATAATCCATGACATGGCTTATCATCAGTAGAGGAATTATGGAAGAATATGCCCCAAACATCTATCTTCATTGCCTCCTGATTTTCTTTATTTCTCCTAACTGCCTGCCCATTTTACACCTGCAAGTTTTCTATTTCATGTTTAGTTAACCCACCCTGTCCAGTCAACAATTTTCCATCATCTAATTTTTTCCTCTGATATCAAAGGATAGTTTTCTCAGTCTTGTTCCCAAACGTTTTTGAACATGGCCTACACATTCTACTTTGCTAATAATGGCGTCTCGACATGGCTTAGAGTTCATCACATTGTTGTATGCCTTACTGTCACCATCGTCCAAATATTTGGTGTACCGTACGCTTCCTACGGAGCGATGAAATATTTGTTGTACTCCATGAAGTTCCATACCACCACTTGTTCCTCTAAAATTAGCCACACAGTTGTGTTCTTTATGTTCATTTACTTTACAGCATTTTCAATATCTAGACACTTTCCCCACATCTAACACTTAACCGATGTCTACACTCGTAGCAGTCACTACGCCATTCAGAGAAGTATGTCCTTTATTCTTCCAACTTCCATCAAGTGCAACTGCAATATCCGAACATCCATCATGTTCTTCCACTGCTACCCTAGCTGCCAGTTTCATGCTTTCCTCACCGACTTCGCATACAGCTTTCTCTAGTATTGCAGTCAGTTTTTCAAATTTATTTGGTGGTTGATGTAAGTTCATCACTGAACAAAATGTTCTCCCTACAGCCATGCCCTTGCCAATGGATCGTAAGGCATAAACTAATCTAGTATTGATTTCATAAGGGCGACTTGGATCCCGTTTTGAAGAACTCATAAATGAAATCACAGCTGAGCATTTAGTTCAAATCAAATCCAAACCAATTGCTAGGCCTTTTGTCCCAATGGCACGCTCACAATTTTTCACACTCTGTGACTCACCACACTGTCTTCATTGTACAAATTTAGAAATTACATCTGATAATATTCTCAATTTTATAACAATGTAACTGCACTACTTTTCACTTACAGTAAATTCGTTGTAGCTCTCTTGAAATGGTGAGAGCTTCTTTGATGATGCACTTGTTGAAGAATTACCATTAGAAACATCGTTGAAAGGCAACATAACCTCTTGTACAGATTGCTTTCTAAACTTGTTTCCTCTAAACGTTGTTTCTTGAAAATGCCTTTACGTTTCCTCATCTTCAATAAACACAACAAAACACAAGTAAACAAGCACCGCAAACGTAAGTATAACAAGTACTTCCAATGACACTGGAACAAAACTAACCGCATGTTTGAAAGTCTGCTGTTTACAAGCAGCAGAAATAAAAGAATACCGACCGTTGCATTCCAAGGACAGCCAACACACTCGGTAGTAAAAAAATCCCTAACGTGCAAAGTATGGGATATAAAGATCTAAAATATATGCAGAAAAGTGGATGACAGAAAAGTGGGCCTGGCGCATAAACACACGCGGTAGGAAAATGCTCTTTAAATGCTCGAAAAAAAATTTTTTCAGCAAGATCCTTTTCACAGTACTTAAATAAAACCTTAATCTATCGAAATAAGATGAAAACCGAAAACCGATTTTTTTCGATCTGAACCACGGTGTGGCCCATTAAACTTTTACACTGAAAATTTTATATGTATTTAGATTAGAATTCATATATTTACCGAGTTAATGCAGAGAATATTATACATTCACGTGTATTTATCACATATTTTGTTGATTACGATACGGATATCTTCAATAAACTAATTTAATTCGTGTCGCTGTTTCATTTATCTTGGTCACTACATGAAGGATAAGGTAACCAGAGGTACTGTACACTGAGGCCATACCTGGGATATCTCTTAATATCGTGTCGGACCTCCTTTTGCCTTGCGTAGAGCATTAAAACAACGTGACCTGGACTCAACAAATCGTTGGAAGTCCCGTGCAGAAATATTGAGCCAAGCAGCCCGTATTGCCGTCCATTATTGTGAAATTGTCGCCGATGCAGAGCTTTATGCACGAACTGGCCTCTCGGTTACGCCCGCTAATTGTTTCATGGGATACATGTCGGACGATCTGGGAGGCCAAATCATTCAGTCGAACTGTCCAGAATGTTCGTAAACCAATCGCGAATTACTCTAGCCCAGTGACATGATCGTGTACATGAAGTTAATGGATGGTTGTCATGGCCTCCAACATTAAAATTTCCAGTCAGTTCTCGGTTCGTTTGGACTAGAAGACCCAGTCCATTCTATGTAACCAAAACTCACTTCATTATGGAGCTACCACCGGCTTGCACAGTGCGTTATTGACAAGTTGAATCCATCGCTTCGTGGGATCTGCACCATCCTCGAACCTTACCATCAGTTCTTACCAACTGAAATCGTTACTTATCTGACTAGGCTACGGTTTTCCAGTCGTCTAGGGTCCAACCGATATGGTCGCGAGCCCAAGAGATCGCCGCAGGCGATGTCTTGGTGGTACCAAAGGTACTCTCGTCGGTAGTCTGCTGCCATAGCCCATTAAAGTCACAATTCATCGTCTGTCCTAATGCTTACGTTGTCGTTCTTCACACATTGGTCTCTGCGGATATTTCACGCAGTGTTGCTTGTTTGCTGGCACTGACGACTACACAAACGCCACTGGTTAATTGTAGGGCGATGGCCACTGCCTTTCCGTGGTGAGAGGCAATGCCTGAAATTTGGCATTCCCGGAACACTCTTCATAGTGTGGATCTCGAAGTATTGAATTCTCTAACGATTTCCGAATCTGATTATCCCATGCATCTAGCTGCAAATACCATTCCGCGTTCACAGGCAGTTAATACTCGTCGCGTGGCCATAATATTTGGAAATCTTCTCTAGAGGGAATAACGTAGAAAGTGCATCGAAGGAGAATAAATCAAACTAAAAAGGTGAGTAGCACTATTCCTCCAGTGTGCAGGTATCAGTTGTAATAAATATATGTAAAATGATACAGCAGTGAGAACTTTGCTAGAACTATAATCCAGCAAATGTTTAATATCATCTGTACTAATTATTGAGTAAAGGAGACTGAGCACTGAAACAGTATCTCCCGGGAATGAGCTTACATTGAAATACTCACATCTATTGTCACCCAATTAATTAAAAGGTGAGACGCAATTGAAATGAAATTTATCAGAAAATCGATATATAATCTGATGCAAGACAGATACTCATCGGCAAGGCAGTATGCATTGACGAATTTTGATACACACACTATGTAACAGTTTTTTACTCTATATTTCTCTTAATTGTTTATTACTTTGCGCAGTTTTGTTAGTAACGTGAAACCTGTTACAGTTATCTTAATTCTGAATAGTGCTATGAAAACAGAAGTAAAGATCCGACAGGATTGTGGTGCCAAATCGATAACTGTTGTAATATTCGATGGCATAGAGTATGAAGTGATTTAAAATCACTGCATCGAAGATCGCAAATGTTGCCCCAACACTGTGGGCGAAAAATTCAATTTTAGATATCAGTTTTGATCAGAATTTAAGCGCGCAACTAATGACATGACCAGATTTCAAATATAATCTATGTATCAAAAGCTAAAAAATTAGGCTATTATAGCTACAGACACATTAAGTGACGTATAAGCAGTTTTTTAGGCGGAGGGGTGAACCAAAGATAAACAAGGCGGCCGCCGTCTTGCATTAGGACAATGTTCTGACATACTTCATTTAGACAACATCTGTGCTCACCGGCGTGTCGTTTTCAACAGTAGCAAATCTTAGAATTATTTTGCGTGGGTTTGGAGTGGACTGAGAGTAATTCTAAACTGTGCAGGACTTTTTGTGTGAAGTGGTCAGGGGCTATGACCTTGTGCACTGAGGCCGGACTTTACCTTAGTTTGACACTAAGAGACTTCTGCTACTATTAATCGGCACTTCGAAGATGTCAATGAGTGTCAGTTAGGCTCTTGTTAGGTGCGAGTTAGCTTCAGATAAAGTTTAGTTTTGAACGCAATCTGTGTCTCCCAGCTGTTGTTTCAGTTTATTTGTGTTAGGTACTGAGCTCTGTAACCACAATATTCGCGGCTCAAATCATTTTCTTTAAATCCCTTAACAGCGCAGTGCCTGCACCGACCTGACAATTATGTGTGGACATACACTCACAATGAACTTTGATTAGTTAATATTTTAAATATTGTTGTTGTGACTTGTTGTTTAATGTGATTTTCATCTATCTATATCCCAGGTACTGTTTCTCTGACATTGATTATGTCAGGTGTGAAGTTATTTATACACTCCTGAAAATTTAAATAAGAACACCGTGAATTCATTGTCCCAGTAAGGGGAAACTTTATTGACACATTCCTGGGGTCAGATACATCACATGATCACACTGACAGAACCACAGGCACATAGACACAGGCAACAGAGCATGCACAATGTCGGCACTAGTACAGTGTATATCCACCTTTCGCAGCAATGCAGGCTGCTATTCTCCCATGGAGACGATCGTAGAGATGCTGGATGTAGTCCTGTGGAACGGCTTGCCATGCCATTTCCACCTGGCGCCTCATTTGGACCAGCGTTCGTGCTGGACGTGCAGACCGCGTGAGACGACGCTTCATCCAGTCCCAAACATGCTCAATGGGGGACAGATCCGGAGATCTTGCTGGCCAGGGTAGTTGACTTACACCTTCTAGAGCATGTTGGGTGGCACGGGATACATGCGGACGTGCATTGTCCTGTTGGAACAGCAAGTTCCCTTGTCGGTCTAGGAATGGTAGAACGATGGGTTCGATGACGGTTTGGATGTACCGTGCACTATTCAGTGTCCCCTCGACGATCACCAGTGGTGTACGGCCAGTGTAGGAGATCGCTCCCCACACCATGATGCCGGGTGTTGGCCCTGTGTGCCTCGGTCGTATGCAGTCCTGATTGTGGCGCTCACCTGCACGGCGCCAAACACGCATACGACCATCAATGGCACCAAGGCAGAAGCGACTCTCATCGCTGAAGACGACACGTCTCCATTCGTCCCTCCATTCACGCCTGTCGCGACACCACTGGAGGCGGGCTGCACGATGTTGGGGCGTGAGCGGAAGACGGCCTAACGGTGTGCGGGACCGTAGCCCAGCTTCATGGAGACGGTTGCGAATGGTCCTCGCCGATACCAAAGGAGCAAATGTGTCCCTAGTTTGCTGGGAAGTGGCGGTGCGGTCCCCTACGGCACTGCGTAGGATCCTACGGTCTTGGCGTGCATCCGTGCGTCGCTGCGGTCCGGTCCCAGGTCGACGGGCACGTGCACCTTCCGCCGACCACTGGCGACAACATCGATGTACTGTGGAGACCTCACGCCCCACGTGTTGAGCAATTCGGCGGTACGTCCACCCGGCCTCCCGCATGCCCACTATACGCCCTCGCTCAAAGTCCGTCAACTGCACATACGGTTCACGTCCACGCTGTCGCGGCATGCTACCAGTGTTAAAGACTGCGATGGAGCTCCGTATGCCACGGCAAACTGGCTGCCACTGACGGCGGCGGTGCACAAATGCTGCGCAGCTAGCGCCATTCGACGGCCAACACCGCGGTTCCTGGTGTGTCCGCTGTGCCGTGCGTGTGATCATTGCTTGTACAGCCCTCTCGCAGTGTCCGGAGCAAGTATGGTGGGTCTGACACACCGGTGTCAATGTGTTCTTTTTTCCATTTCCAGGAGTGTATATTTTTAAAGCGCGCTTAGCAGGAAACGAAACGAAACATTTCCGTATAGTCAACGATAGCCGTCATCGTTTCGTCATTTAAATTTCAGCACTGACTCAGAAGATGGCACTGAACCCTCATTGATTTCTAACCTACTGCTTCCAATTAGCCCCCAGCCCTCATTGTTCCCCAACTGATTTCTCAATGATCGACAAAAAGTGATCGGTTGTTCATTGATCAACTGACAGTTCCCAGTCATTGTCATTTTTCTTTCTGTTGCTCCCACTTATTAGTTTTGATCATTTTCCT
This sequence comes from Schistocerca cancellata, assembly GCF_023864275.1. Classification (NCBI taxonomy): domain Eukaryota; kingdom Metazoa; phylum Arthropoda; class Insecta; order Orthoptera; family Acrididae; genus Schistocerca; species Schistocerca cancellata. The sequence continues at coordinate 525,577,865 of NC_064627.1, forward strand.
AAACCTGTTCTTCAGGTTGCAAAATTCACTGTCATATCATCTTTGTCGTCGGTCGGCTCAGTTTGCAGTCTCATCCAATGAACAATCAACTCTGGGTAGCGACACGTACCAGTCATTGCGCAGAGTCCCAGATTTCCGATCTTGCGGCAGCTATCATGAACCTGGGAAGTCCTGCATTGTTCTCACACTGTCTCGTGTAGCAGCACTTTGCAACGTAAGCTTCAGGTTACCTAGCGGTTTGCATGCCAGATTTTCTTGGGAATATAGCTGAGGATTCCTCCAAGTCCATCTCTGCATTCCTGAGTTGTCAAGAAGACTGCAATATCTCAACAAAGACACCGCAGGTTTCTCAGTGGAATGAGTGTTGCCGACGCTATGATTCTCGAGGCTCTGCACCCTCGCTCTAGTGTCAGTAATGTTATCAATGGGACAACACTTCTCAGCGAAGCAGATATTTCATTTAAAACATACCTGTCGATGAGCTATAGTCTTTGGGAAAATGTCATTACAGGGGTTGGATAAAGGCCTGGAATTACCAGATGCACAGCTTTTTACGATGCCTAACCCGGTGCAGGAAAACCGTTGGCATTAAAATAGCTACCAGCCATTTCAGAATGTGCAAATACATGTCCTGTATGGTTTCCAAGGAACTCTTATTTCATTTGTACTGCAAAATAGTGACAAGTTTAGGTAATGATTGTGAAGGTGGATACCAGTCACGCTCCATTCTGTCCAACGTAGACCACAAAGGCCCAATAATATTGAGATCTTTTGACTATGGTGGCCACGAGAGACGTAACAATTCATCCTCGTGCTCACAAAATCAGTTATGGACAATGCGAGCTACGTGAACAACGTCCAAATCTTCTTGGAATACAGCATCACCATTGTAGAACAAACATTCTACCATGGGATGGATCTTATCAGCCAAAATAACCACTGGTTCCATGGAATACCACGATATGGCTGCCCGAAATATCGCCGAACTCCAACCATGTTCCTCTCTTGGAACGTCAACTCTGGCAGACGTTGAAAACAGTATGAAACATGACTCACCCGACAAAATGGGAGACTTACATTGGCTTTGGCACAACGTTTGCTGTTACGGCCATTTGCATCACTGCTGATTGGTTTTATAATTCCCACTCGCCCTTCAGTACTCTGCTTATGCAGCGCTCAGGTGTTGTTTTGGTGGACAGTTGTTGCGAGTGCAACATTCGCTTCTACAGTGACGTATGCAGCTGTCGTCTTCTAATTTTTCTTCACAATTCTCTTCAGCGACCGTCCGTCACGTTCAGTCGGCACACACTTTCCTTATCGTTGTGCGTTTGTGGACGATGTTCTTCCACTTTCCCTGTAGGCGGTATAAATACTCTGTATGGTGAAGCTTATGAGCTATTTTTGACACCCGAAACAAACGGAAATGTTCTCGCTGCCTGGACTATAATAAATCTCGAGAAATAACTTTCAAGATACCCATCGAAGGTCGGAAATGAACACTGTTGCATACGGATTAAACTTTGTGTGTACTCTTAGAAAGTCTCAGCTGTTTGAAACGATGTATCAACAACGTTTATTTTGCTGTGAAATTAGGTGAGGTAAGTAAAAATTATTTTTGTGTTGAAGTAAATGCTGTTCGTTATAACGCATGGAAGCAAATCTTAATTACCCGAGTGTATGCTTTTGTCCAGTTGTATGGTGAAGTCATAAAATAGTCATAAATACGACGTATAGTCAAAGATAGCGCCTGCAAAGTGAGACGTTACAGAACGTCTGTTGCGAGAGGTACCTGGCGCGCAATAATTACGATTTTGTGCTTCTGAAGAGCCTTTAATATCGAAGTGGAAAGTTATTCGGAGCATATATGAAATTAAATTGCAGCACAAAGTCGGCAGCAAATATTACGTACTGCGTACTTGGATGAGCATGTGTGGAATTAATACAAAACTGATATTAAATTGCGATTCGTACAAAAGGGGAAATTTCGGCGTCTCTCAATGCCTTTAGTAGGCTCAAAAATGTCCTTATCCTATAAATTTGAAATATGACAAGCTACTTCGGGAAGTGTTGGTTGTGATGTAATGAAATCTGCGGGTAAATGGAAAAATCGTGAAGAAGTCCCCTGTAATAAATTTCTGGAAATCTCCCTCTACGACGAATGTGAAATTTCAAATTTTGTCTGCATCTGTAATTATATCGGGAAATGTAACTTTACGCATACTGCATTCAGAATACCTTATTAATTTATAAAAGAAACTTTTAGCTGAGTCTACAATTGCTGCCAATAATTTGCCAGCCAGCCGGTGTGGCCGAGCGGTTCTAGGCGCTTCAGTCTGGAACGGCGCGACCGCTACGGTCGCAGGTTAGAATCATGCCTCGGGCATGGATGTGTGTGATGTGGTTCAGATGGTTCCAATGGCTCTGAGCACTATGCGGCTTAAGTTCTGAGGTCATCAGTCGCCAATACTTAGAACTAATTAAACCTAGCTAACCTAAGCACATCACACACATCCATGCCCGAGGTATGATTCCAACCTGCGACCGTAGTGGTCGCTCGGTTCCAGACTGGAGCGCCTAGAACCGCAGGGCCACTCCGGCCGGCTGTGTGTGATGTCTTCGGTTGGTTAGGTTTAAGTAGTTCTAAGTTACAGGGGACTGATGACGTCGGATGTTAATTCTCTTAGTGCTCAGAGCAATTTGAACCATAATTTGCCCGAAAATGTAGCGCCATGCCAGAGGAGAGGAGCAGAGGTTCTTAGGGTTCTTGGGGTAAATGGTCGGATTTTAGGTGAGCCCTGATATTATTAGCTTGAAAGAGCAATCGTTACGGATAAATGAGAGCAAAATTTTTGAAGGATAACCAACAGTTCGATTAATGGTTATCCGTCTTACCCTCTTACATCAGTCTTACCTTCGAGCACCTTCGACATAATTATCGGATCACCTCTCGCAACTTTCATAGCAGCGAAGAGTGCACGTAGTGAGATAAGCAGGAAATCCTCTGCGTTACACACAAGAGTTGACAATCATACATTTCTTCGTAGTAACGCAAAAGTCTTTGTCAGCTCATCGATACCGAGCTTCTGTTGTGATTATAAAGTTATGTGGCAGTCTGTCGTTACCGTCGTCGATAATTTTGAGGTAAGGCCTACAACTCCGTAAGATGCGGACCGGCAGCCGTGTCGTTCACCGCCACGTGCCGTCATGCGGAAATGCTCTGGAGGGCACTGCGTCCTCCCAATGCTCTTCCGGTCGTTGTAGGCTTTGCAAACCCTGGAGCCGCTACTTCTCATTCAAGTTGCTCCTCAGTTGGCGTCACGAAGCTGACTGGAATTTTCCTCTAGCCCCTTCAGTAAGGAAATATCCGGGAATTCAACGCTCAGCGACGGAGGTGGACTGTTCAAACAATAACGGCTTTAAAAAATTAAACTCTTATCTAACACAGAAGCTATGATCGATGACGAAGCAGCGTAATTAATACGAAAACACAGAAGACTGAGAGGAACTCAGTGGAGTAACGAACAACGAACCGCAATATGTGAACGGATGCAGAAAGCAACAGAAAGTACTGCATTAAAGATAAATAATGTGTATCGGCAGGACCTGCCACGTGTAACTGAAAAGAGTGTCTTGCCAAAAGATTCCGGATTAGTCTCCCATACGGATCTGCGGAAGCGAACAGCCAAGGGGGAGGTGAACATGAGAAAAATATCGAATAACCAACGAAGTGATAACATTTACCAGTCGAGGCATGAAGTATTGGAAGTTTAAACGTAGCAGGAAACATAGAAAATCTAAAAAAGCAAATACAAAGGCCGGATCTAGATATAGTGTGGGTCAGTGAAATCAAATGGAAAGACAGTAAGGATTTCTGATCAGACGAATATAGGGTAATAACAGCAGCAGTAAATGGTACAAGTGGAGTTCTTTATGCACAGGAAAGTAGGACTGAGGGTAGCGTACTGTAAACAGACCGATGAAGTTCTCCTCAGATATGAGAACAAACCAATACAGACGTCGGAACAATGAGAGAGGAGAGAGACTAAATGAATGCGGCCACAAGTTCCAGATGGTAATAGCGAATCACGAGAGGGAAAGGTATACTTGGAAAAGACCCGGAGGCGCGGGAGGATCCAGTTAGTTTACATCATGTTCAGACAGATATTCAGAAATCAGATACTGCGTTCAAAAGCGTATCCAGAAGAAGATATAGACTCATATCACAGGTTTAGTAACGATGAAGTGTAGATTAAACTTCCTTATTTCCATAAGTGTAACTCCTTTCCACTTCGATAATGAGCAGGTGGGTGGAAGGGAATTTGTGCTTCATAATTTCCTGATGCATTGTTGAGCATACAAGTTAGTTTCTTCATACTGTCTGCAGGAAATATGAAAAAAATTCTAGAGGTGCACTGTTCTGGTCTAAACTGACAACATTGCATATTCCAAATTGTTCTGAGAATAGATCGATATCTGGTGCACGATCAGTAGTCGTCTAACCTTCCTCAGAATCGGTGCGGCGCGCACGTCTCGGCTTCCCCCTCGCCGTTAGTCTCACTCGTTCTTCAGGCACAATATCGACGGGATTACTTGCTGCTGAAGTGCTTGGACACCTGCTCTCCTCTTCTGAGTCTATCAGAAGAGTAGTATTTGAAAATAAAATCATAATTACGTACTGAGAGTTTTTTCAGTGAAAATCTGAACAAAAATTATAGATGTTTTGTTGTCAGAATTCTTTACCCGAACTGCCAGAGACTTCTTCTTCAACATAGTCCAAATCATGATCAGAGTCATCTACAGTATCTTCCTCTGACAAATCAACGTCAATTTCTTCTAAATCACAATATAATTCGCGAGCGATTTCTTCGTCCGTCAAGCCACGCTTCACCATGTCGACACTACTGAGACCGCGCGGGAAAAAATCACTGCTCACAAAACCCGACAAATAAAATGGGAAGCACACCCTTCCACAGCATGCCAGCACTATGCAGTTACCAATACTCGAACTACAGTCCATGCAGCGCTTCCCAGACAAGCGGGAGCCGGAAGAACCCACAAAGGAAATAAGGGGAAGAACGAGAAAACGCGCCCGTAAAATTACGGGCGCCGGACTTTCGGGCAAGTCGCGCATCCCCGTATTTTTACGGGCGTCGGCGCCTAGGTGCTAGGTAAAAAGGGGTCTACTGGTGTCAAACACATCCTTCAATTTGAAGAACAAATTTCTGAGAATGTACGTTTGGAACAGAGGCTTGTGTGGAAAAAAGTTATGGACAGTGAGAAAAGGAGAAGGGAAAAGGAATGAAGTATTTGGAATGTAGTGCTACAGAACAATGTTGAAAATCAGATGGGATGATTAGAAAAGTAATGAGCAGGTAAACGGCAGAATCGGCCAAGGAAGGAACTTATGGAAAATATAAGAAGAAAGAGGGAGAGAATGATGGGACATGTGTTAACGACGTCATAGAATAACATCCGTGGTACTAGGTGGAGCTGTAGAGAGTAAAAACTGTAGGATGAAGAAAGAGATTGGAATACATCCAGCAGACAACTGAGAACGTACGATGCTATGCTAGTTCTACTCTGAAATGAAATGACTGGTGCACGAGAGGGATTCATAGCGGTCATTTAAAGAAGCCTACGGTCAGTAGCGCATAAATACTTATATCATGTAATACTAGCTGGAGGCGACTTTAACCTTCAGAGTTTAGACTGGGGTGTGACTAGGGGGGGTGGGGGGAGGGCGATAAAAACAGTCATTGTAAATACTTTTGAACATGTTTACTGAAAATTGTCTTGAGCAGCTAGCTTGGCAATCCACACTCAATGGAAATATCTTAGATCTTGTAGCTACAAATAAGCCGAATATTATCGACAATTTCAGTATAGAAATGGGGATTAGCGAGCGTGACGTCATTATAAAATCTGTGATTAGGAAAGGTAACAAATCAGTCAAGAAGAATAGGAGAGTGTTTCTGCCAGATACAGCAGATGAGCACTTGTTAGCATCTCACTTAGACAACGAATTAGCATCACTTACTTCCAGTAAGATGGATGTAGAGAAATTATGGTCAAAAATTAAGTAGACTGTATATCTTGCTCTGGAGAGCTGTGTGCCTAGTAAGTGGATAAAGGATGCAAAATACCCACCATAGTTCTGAAGATGCAGAAAAAGGAGAGGCTGTGACACTCTCGGTTCAAAAGAGAAAGTACAAATGACGACAAGCGAAGGTTAGTAGAAAATCGAGCGTCTTTGAAAATCTCGGCGTGTAAACCACACAACTGCCACCGTCACACTGTAGCTAAAGATCAGGCAGAGAGCCCGAGAAAATTCTGGTCGTATGTAAAATCGCTAAGCGCATATAAGATTCCAGCATATAAGAACGGTAAAAGAACGGACCCACAAAATTACAGACCACTGTCACTAACTTAGGCTTGCTGCAAATTCCTTGAAAATATTCTCTGTTCGAATATGATGAACTTTCTTGACACTGGGGAGCATCGGTCGTGCGAAACTCGGCTTGTTCTTTTCTCACACGATACAGTGCGAACTATGGGTAAAGGGCAACAGGCTGATTCCGTATTTCTAGATTTCTGGAAAGCATTTGACACGGTGCCCCTTTGCAGACTGTTAGCGAAAGTAGGAGCATATGGAATAAGTACACAGATATGGGAGTGGCTCGAATACATCTGAAGTAATAGAACCCAGTATGCTGAAGTCGACGGCGAGTGTTCATAAGAGACAAGGGCATCGTCAGGAGTGCCCCAAGGAAGTGTCGTAGGACCGCTGTTGCCCTGTGTTTGCATAAATGATCTGGCGAATAGAGTGGGCAGCAATGTGCGGTTCTTTGCTGATGATGTCCTGGTGTACGATAGGTGAGTGACTTTAGGAAGATACGACTTAGACAAAATTTCCGGTTTGTTTCATAAATTGAAGCTAGTCCTAAATGTGGAAAAATATAAGTTAATGCGGATAAGTAGAAATATCAAACCTGCAATGTTCGGATACAGAATTACTAGGGTCCTGCTTGACGGTATCAAGACATTTAAATATATGGGCACAACTTTTCAAAGGGATATCAGAAGGAACGAGCATCTGAGAATTGTGGTAGGTAGCGCGAATCGTCGACTTCGGTTCATTGGGAGAATTTTAGGAAAGAGTGTTTCACCTGTAAAGGAGACCGCACGTAGGACGCTTGCGCGACCTATTCTTGAATTTGCTTGAGGGTTGGGGTCAGTACCAGGTAGTACTGAAGGGAGACATCGAAGTAATTGAATACATTTGTAACCGATGGTTTCGAACAAAACGTAAGTGTTACAGAGCTGCTTCGGGAGCTCAAAAGGTGTTCTACGGAGGGAACGCGACGCTCTTTTCGAGAAACAGTATTGAGAAAATTTAGAGAACCAGCAATTGAAACTGACTGCCAAGCGATTTTACTGCCGCCAACATACAATACGCGTTAGGACCACGAACATAAGAGACGAGAAATTAGGCTTCAAACGGAAGCATGTCAGTAGTCGCTTTTCCCTCCCTCTATTTGCCAGTGGAACAGATAAGGTATTGACTAATAGTCGTACAGTGTACCCTCCGCCACCCACAGTACGGAAGCTTACGGAGAATATATGTAGATGCAGATATCAAGGTTTAGGTTTAGTTTCAAAAATGCTTTATAATGAAACATTTCTGTAAAACATTTCATCCCGTATCCTGCCCTATTAGATATTTAATTTCCAAAAATGCACACCTTTTATTTGTAACCGAGAAGTCGAAAACTAGATTTTATAGGTGAAGTTCCAAAAACAATGTAGTAGTTCTCTAATAACGGTTTATTTAAAAATTCACGTACGATTTCATACGTATAGGGCTTGAATTTCCAGAAATCGCGGAACATGTATTTCATTATATCTGACCAAGAAACCAAACAACAATTTTCGTAGGTCTAGGTACAAAATTTCCCTAATAGCGACGTATTTTCAAAATCCTTTCATCTCCAGTTTCATCCCATTAGGGGCGGAATTTCGAAAAATCCCTTCATAAATGCCATCTACATTACAAGATCACCACAGTCTCCAAATTTCAAGTTTCTCACGCCAGCGGTTTTGGCTTGTCGATGAAAAGTCAATCAGTCAGTCAGGAAATCCCATATATATATAACCCGAATTGCCGTGTGGTCTCCTTGTGACCGAGCGGGGTGGCGCAGTGGTTAGCACACTGGACTCGCATTCGGGAGGACGAAGGTTCAAACCTGTCTCCGGCAATCCTGATTTAGGTTTTCGGTGATTTCCCTAAATCGTTTCAGTAAAATGTCTGGATGGTCGTTTTGAAAGGGCGCGGCCGATTTCCTTGCCAATCCTTCCCTAATTCGACCTTGTGCTCCGTCTCTAATGAAACCACTAATGTCCTCCTTCTCCTCCTCTGCTTGTGAGAGGATATTCTGGATGCGTATGGCGTGCTGGGCTGTGGTTGGCGCGCTCTCCCCCTTTTGACACTGCCATGGCATTCCACGCCGAAACAAGTAGGTTAGCTTCGTTCCCACTGACAATGTTCTCGAGAATGAATATTTCTAAGGATTCCTTTGCAATGTCGTCTCAATAGCCTGTAGATCGCCACCGGAACTTAGAGTTCCTAAATTTAAAAGTGCAGCTCTCTATCACTGCTGATTTCTCCGTGGGTTTCATCGTATACACACGAAGTCATCCTTTCAGCGCTGTGAAATACAGCTATGATGGGTTTGTGCGATGCACACCGGCTGCACAAAAAGTTACTGATGTTATTCATGGCGTATAAGCGACGTTAGAGCAGTAACTAAAGTTGCAGCTCGAACTAACGACTATAAAAAAATGCCTATGCGTTCGACCAGTCAGATGTAGGTTGCCCATAAGTAGTGTGTCGGTGTTGTTGTATCACAAACGACAACGGGCCAACATTTCTAAATCAAATTAAAAAAATCTTGACTAACAAACAAAAACAAAGATATGGGACAGCTGCTGCGACTTGACTGATATGCAAAATGCGGTCATTTATTGTCTGGAAAAAAACGTTACTGGTGACGAACTTACTTAAAGACGACAAAGTGCAGAAATTCAAGTAAAAGGTGAATGTGTTATAGACGTAACCAACATTCAATTCAATTTTATGGGGGACTTTAACGAAGTTTCAAAGATGGACATTTATAACGGTTTTACGTGGTTGCAACGACGTTCTGTGCATTGCACTCAAGCTGCTAGAGACTATGTAGAACACCTGAAGCATTAAAAACGTTTTAACGTTTCTGTATTTCTTATCAATCCAGTTCTGTACTACTTGTACAGACTTGGCATTGGCGTCGACAATCATATGAGATGCTGTACATCGCTGGGACGTTTAACTTGTGTGGTTATTTTGCACATCTTAGGAATGTTAGAAGGACGACATAGAAAACTCTCTTATTGTTAGTCAAATGTTTCTCGTGATTTAGCAATATCCCCATACACTAGGTTCCTTTTTGGGTTTGCAGTGGTTCGTAATATGCAGCTTCTACCACTCATTAAGGTTAACTGAAATATAATAGAAATAATGATATAGTCTCCAACGTATTCCTTTGGAAGTTAATGTCGCGATATTTTTCTTGTTTTTGACTGTATGCCCCACGAGTATAGCTTTATTTTACCTTTTACCATATTTCAGAGAAAAATTTTTGTTCTCCATTTAATAAAAAAAATGGCTCTGAGCACTATGGGACTTAACATCTATGGTCATCTGTCCCCTAAAACTTAGAACTACTTAAACCTGACTAACTTAAGGACATCACACAACACCCAGTCATCACGAGGCATAGAAAATACCTGACCTCGCCGGGAATCGAACCCGGGAACCCGGGCGCGGGAAGCGAGAACGCTACCGCACGACCACGAGCTGCAGACTCTCCATTTAATAAAATTATAAAAATATGCAATAACATTATGACACACTTCATCCGTGAACGAACCACTATAAATTGTTGACAGTATTTTCTAAAACTTTTTATTGAAAGCTGCACAGCGTAGATATGTAATAAGGAAATAAACAATTTAATGTACAGTAACAATATTCAGTGAAGGTCACCTTGTAAGTAGGCTGTTTATGTTTTCTTATTGGCAACGTTACGTAGCGCTCTGTATGAAAATCACTGGCTGTGCTGTGTCCAGTATGTGGCTAGTTTGCATTGTTGTCTGCCATTGTAGTGTTGGGCAGCGACAGCTGGATGTGAACAGCGCGTAGCGTTGCGCAGTTAGAGGTGAGCCGCCAGCAGTGGTGGATGTGTGGAAGGAAATGGCGGAGTTTTGAAATTACATATATTATGACTTTTGATGATATTAAGGTAAATACAGTGTTTGTTCTCTATTAAAATCTTTCATTTGCTAACTATCCGTATCAGTGGTTAGTGCCTTCAGTAGTTTGTATCTTTTATTTAGCTGGCAGTAGTGGCGCTCGCTGTATTGCGGTAGTTCCAGTAACGAAGATTTTTGTGAGGTAAGTGATTTGTGAAAGGTATAGGTTAATGTTAGTCAGGGCCATTCTTTTGTAGGGATTTTTGAAAGTCAGATTGCGTTGCGCTAAATAATATTGTGTGTCAGGTTAAGCACAGTCGTGTATAAATTGTTCTAAGGGGACGTTACAACCTTCACCCTACAAAATCGGAGCTATTTGGACTGACATAATGATTTGTTTTCTGAGTAAACCCTCAGCATAAAACACATCAAGACAAGAAGTGTAGCCGGCCGTGGTGCCCAAGCGGTTAAAGGCGCTACAGTCTGGAACCGCGCGGCCGCTACGGTTGCAGGTTCGAATCCTGCCTCGGGCATGGATGTGTGTGGTGTCCTTAGGTTAGTTAGGTTTAAGTAGTTCTAAGTTCTAGGGGACTGATGACCTTAGCAGTTAAGTCCCATAGTGCTCAGAGCCAAGAAGTGTATCTTCGTGTGAAAACTACTATTAAAAACTAACAGAGTCGTATGTAGTTCACTATATAGTAGCAAATACCACACAGATATTTTCCCATAATCACATTCCACACAGTTATATTCCCAACATCGTTAGAAATATTTCATACAGTAATATTCCAAGTAGCTTGCGGCAGTTTTGAGTGTCCATCACATCAAAATATATTTTCAAGAAGCCGATGCACTTTGAATCGAGCCATCCACTGTGAAATCAAGGCTACATCCATAGAGATTTTATAAGTGGGTTACTAACACTGGCATCTACCACAACTACAGTTCGCCCATATAGCCGACTGGTCAGCGTGACGGATTGTCGACCTAGGGGCTCGGGTTCGATTCCCGGCTGGGTCGGGAATTTTCTCCGCTCAGAGACTGGGTGTTGTGTTGTCTTCACCATCATTCCATCGCCCTCCGGCGCGCAGGTCGCCCTACGTGGCGTCGAATGTAATAAGACCTGCACCAAGGCGGCCTGACCTGCCCCATAAGGGGCCTCCCAGCCAATGACGCCAAACACTCATTTCCATTACCATAAATACACTACAGCTTTGACTGATTACTGTAACGTTGTTTTAAATGAAAAGTCTGTGGCAGCTAGTGGTTTCAGTTAAAGTTTGAAGAGACGTTGTTCGGAATATCACCTGTAAGTGAGACGTTAAAGTGCTCCCTTTACAGTACAAGGAGGAGACAAATCATGGGATAGCGATATGCACATATACAGATGGTAATAGCATTGCATATACAAGGTAAGAGGGCTGTGTATTCGCAGATCTGTCGTTTGTAGTCAGGTTACTGATGTGAAAATGTTTCTGACATGATTGTGGCCGCACGACGGGAAATAAAAGATTTTTAACGTGGGGTAGTTGGTGGTGGCTCCATAATGGTTTGGGCAGTCTTTATGTGGAATGGACTGTATTCTAATCCACCTCAACCGGTCATTAAGGGGCTCCGGAAAGGCTCAAAATCATGAAAAGTTAAATTTTTACTTTTTTGCGTTTACTGAATCTGCAGACTATTACCTTTTAATTGATATATAATTTATTCAATTCCGAAGACTACAACTATTTTTAAATTTTTTTTGAAATGTGTTCTACATGGGCGTGACCCACTGTGGAGCTGTTAAACTGCTGTCAAATGGTGTTATTATTAACGTCCGTGTTCATCAGGTCTGCCTCATGCAATAATGGAGGTGATAAAACCTATTTTCAGAGACTTAGCAGCACCTGAACTGTTGAAAAAGTGTATTCACGGAAAAACTCAAAACCCCAATGAAAGTGTAAATAGTGTTATATGGTCGAGAATCCCCAAGACTGTATTTGTTGGAATAGAAACACTTCACTTTGGTGTGTATGATGCTGTTGCGACTTTCAATGATGGCAACATTGTAAGGTGCAAGGTATTTAGAAATATGGGAATGAAGATAGGTTCTAACATGGTGCGAGCGATGCTTGCTTTAGACAAGGAACGCCTTCGGGCTGCAGACAGGGCTGTAAAGAGTCTAGAAATACAAGCAAGAGTAAACAGGAGGAGGAACAAGAGGAAGCTGGAGGAGGAGTTTGCAGAGGATGAAGATAATCCATCCTATGGACCTGGAATGCACTAAAAAGTTAATCCAATCTTTGTCGCTCGATTCCCAAAACTTTTATTTTCTCATACTAATTACATGTTTTGTAAGGATCTTCCAAACATATTTGTTTCAAACTTTGAGTAAATGTTACACAGTACCTTCTGCATAATTTAACGCAGCCTTTTTCCAAAAAACTGTATATTTTTGAATATATAAATAAAAAATTGCAAAAAAATGTTGTGAATTTTCATTACAATTGAAGAAAAATCATCTTTAATAACTGAACTAAAATTTTGTAAAATCCCTGTGTTAAGTTGTAGCCCACATTCCAATAAATAATCTGTAAAAAGTTCAACTTCCTACCTCAAATACTTTGTGAGGAAAGATGTAATTTATAAGCATTATTTTAACATTGCAAGTATAGGGCGTTCCGGAGCCCCTTAAATAGAAATGGCTATGGAGACTCGGCTGCTTGAAGACTTCATGTTCCCGAACAACGATGGAATTTTTATAGATAACAAAGCACCATGTCACTGAGCCGCGGTTTTTCGCTATTAGTTTGAAGACTACTTCGGGAAATTCGAGCGAATAAAGAAGATCGCCCGACGTGGATCCCATCAATTCCTGCACCGGTGACGCTTTCGCAGTTACGGACGGCTACAGAGGCAGCATGACTCAGTATTTTCGAGGGACCTGCCAACGACTTGTTGAGGTCATGCCACACTGGACTACGGCGGGTAAAATGAGGTCCTACATGACGTTAGGCGGTATCTCATGACCTCTGTCGTTTCAGGATGAGACAACGCGAATCCTCTCGACTTAGCAGTACGTCTGACTCGGTAAACAAATACTTCTTATTATGCAGCTATTTTCAGGATTGTTGTAATACAAAATTGTCGTCGCTTGTATAAAATTTGTTCAATTCTGTGACAGTTACGACTTCTGATTTTTTCCAACATTTCTCTGCTTTAAATGACTGCATTGTATTCGTTGACCATCGAACAATATGATGTTTGCATGAACTACGCCCCCTGTATCTTATGAAATAGGTTGTGTAATGCATGCATGCACGGCAAAGCTCTCATCTATTAGATGCTTCGTACAAGCAAAGATATTTTAAGCGACTGTTAAAAGTTTTTTATTCGTCTCCAGAAGATCTAAAGGTTGAGTTTTGTTCTCTCTTTCGTGCCTTGGCTGTGGCGATCTGAGAATTACATGTTACGTATACCACAATGACCTCCGTCTCCAGATCACAACACTTCTCATGCGATACAACGATCGACCGTTCTCGTTTGAGCTGTTACGCGTTTCCGATACGTGCCACTATGCGACAGTAAAATTGAATGGATTGGTGTTTTGGCTGTCGTTGAGTCCAACGTTCCTTCACAGTTCATAGCGTTTACAAGGGTTCTCAACATTTTCTTAAAAAAGAGAAAAACTGCAGGTCACTAGTCAAGTTCGCCAACGAAAAGCCAGAAACAGAGTTTTAGACGCTATGGAAATGGGAAAAACGAAACTGAACTAGCTAAAATTCAATTCCATAACCGAAATGCTAAGGCTCAATCTAGATATAGTGGGGGCAGTAACGTGAAATGGAAAGAAGACAAGAATTTCTGGTCGGATGTGTATATAGTAATATCAACATCAGCAGAAAATTGTATGAGAGGAGCAGGATTCGTTATGAGTAGGAAGACAGGGCATACAGTGATTTATTGTGAACAGTTCAGTGATAGGGTTGTTCTCATCAGAATCGACAGTCAATCAACACCGACAAACATAGTTCAGGTATACATGCCGACGTCGCAAGCCGACGACGAAGAGGTACCGAACGTATATGACGATGTAGAACAGATAATTCAGTACTAAAGGGAGATGAAAATCTGAAGAAGAAAGTGCAACGGAAGAACACTAGGAATGAGACACGGGAAACACTTTTGGGCTTTTCCAATAAAGTTGAGCTAGTAACAGCGAATAATCTGTTCAAGAATCACATGTGGAGGAGGTAACTTTGAAGAAACAGTAAGATACTGGAAGATTTAAGTTAGATTACTTTATGATCAGACAGAGATCCCGAAATCGGTTACTGGTTTAAAGGCGTACTTAGGAGCAGAGATTAACTCAAAACACAATTTACTGGTGATGAAGAGTAGGCTGAAGTTTAAGAAATAATTCAGGAAAGACAATGTGCAAAAGAAGTGGGATGCGGAAGAGCTAAAAAATGAAGAGATACGAATAACGTCCTCTGACACTATAGATACTGCGGTAATGAATAGCTCAGGAAGCATTTCAGTTGAAGAGAAATAGTCATCACAGACATTGGAAAGGAAAATGAAGGGCGAAGAAGATAACTGCGAAGAAATATGCGACCGAACAGCTGAATCTTTCCATCAGTAAATGGGGTATGTTCTCCACTGACTCGGTTGTTTTAACCCCCTCCACTGACGGAATGACCCACTTCCCAATTCCGTATGTATAAAACCAATACGGACTTGTAGCTGTCACGCCTTTGCGCTTACTGCTACGTATTTTAACTGTAAATAGCTCAGTCCCAATGGTAAGAGGCAGTAGTGAATTCACGTAGTTAATATTTGAATCCAGCACAGCTGCCACAAGCTCAGCTCACTTTTACTCCACTCCTACCCTCGCCATTGCACCACATTAACTAGGTACTACGTGGACCTTGCTAAATTCACTTGCGTATACATTTTTGACCGTTACTCGCCAGTATTTACCTAATGAATAGTACACTCCTAACCGGACTATTTCCCTAAGAGCTGTGATGATTGAACGGGTTCGATCCACGGCCTACAGTGCCCTACAGTTCACACGGTAACACTGCCTACCTGACCCACTTAACTAGGTAGTGAGCTTATGTATCCAATCACCACTGCTAGCAGCAGTGGATAATCCTATCAGCACGACGAGAGCAGCAGACTTACCGTCGAATCCTCCTGAAAATACTTATAACTACGGTCGCCAGCTCTGAAGGAGCAAAAGAATAAATCAATTTTTTGGGGCTCGTTTCAAAGTGAAATGGCTTGAGTTGAATTTAAACTTAATTCTGAATATTACTATTTCTGATCATTCTAGATGATTCTACAAAGCAAATACTCTCTCAATTTCTGTGAGGTGGCTTGGTAATTACTACCAAGACAGGTTATGCAACTTCGGTTAACAAAATTCTATCCTTCAACTTATTTAATGATTTTGGATATTACTCTTTGGACCATTGATACAGAATCAGTTAAGTGACTTTACTTGAAAGGTTGCTCAGAAAAATTTAAGTAACTGTAAATAGGCGACTCATTCTGGTGTGACCATTGCTCTTTTCAACATTCTTATACGCTAAAGTATTCTACAACCAAAAGAATTGTAAATGAAAGAGGCGATGGTGGCCTCAGTCTGATTTCACTATACTATGTTTGAGGTTACTACACTTTACAATGAACAACATGCGTCGTAATTTTACTCATTACTATATTCTGTCCTCTGCACTTGCATAAAAGAAAACTGGTATTCTCCTTTTACATGTATACAAAGTTCGACTTAACAATTGCAAGCAGTCTTGCCTTGGGTAGACGTGTCGGTGCTGGTGGTGAGATGCACGTGGCTAACGCAGCTCTTCACGCCTCATGCCCTTAATGGCGGCTGGAACTACGAGCTGTAGCACTCGTATAAGCTACTGCACGTCCGCCATAAATTCTGGGCGCAGGAACTCTTACAATCAGCCCCAGTGGCATAGAGGCGGCTTCGACAACCATTCGTCGCGTTCTACTCCACAAACGGCGACGATATTCGCCTCTTCGCTGTTGCACAATCACTTTTGCGTGAGCACAGTTACGCACGTCCGATCACGTCAACACTCCCCAGGCCATTCCATTGTTCAGTCCCTGTGTCTCCAGCTACCTCTAGCTATGCTCGTATCACCAAGAGTGGGGGCGTTCCCCTACCACCTTTTTACCGAAATCATTTAGTATTTAAGAATATTTATATTTACTACCCTGGAGTTCATACCAGTCATAATAATTTACTACTAGCGTTTTACAACATTAAATTATACAGTAATAACTTATAATTACCAAGAAAAAGAATACATTTGACTCAGAGCTTAGTGCATTGTCTGACAGCGCTAATTCCCAGTTTCGCCAATAGATGGCATCAGGGTGCACTCCTTGGCAGTCTCACACAAGCGCGCCCGTTTCAGACGCGCGGGCTCCAAATTACTGTCAGCCCACCATCATTTCAGTTCCGTTACAAATACTTCAGTTGATCGATGAAAAAAAGATATACAAATAGTTCAGTGAAATTAAGCAATTTCTCTGCCTCGTGATGACTGGGTGTTGTGTGATGTCCTTAGGTTAGTTAGGTTTAAGTTGTTCTAAGTTCTAGGGGACTGATGACCATAGATGTTAAGTCCCATAGTGCTCAGAGCCATTTGAGCGAAATTAAGCAATACAGGAGTACGAGTCACTAACGAATGTAATAAGAAGGAAATGCAGAAATGGTCTCCATGAAAAATTCGAAGAAATCTAAAAAGAAATAGGAAGGACTGATTCAGCATACAGAAAAGTCAGAGCACCCTTCGGTGAAATTAACCGTCTGGTGGGTGCGCCACCTGATTTCGTGTGAGTGGGCGCGGCGCCGCATTTACACCGGAATTTCGTCTTCACGTAATTATCGCTTCTAGGCAGACCGGAAGGTAAAAAGTAAAACGAAATCTTGTCATCGTGTTAATTATTTATTTCACGTAAGAATATGTAAAGAAGAAGACGACTTTATTAAAATAGTTTACGTCAATAAACATAATCAGAACAAATTTCCACCTACTGGCCATCTACATCACAGGATAAATACACATAGTTCTGACGAGAATCCTTGTTTCGAAGATTGTGTCCACAGCTGCTACTTGATGTCTTCGTCCTAACATTTCTGTGTTGCTCACATATATGACGTATTCAAGTTTTAGATTCGTCATGAATCTTTTGGAGGGCTCGTTAGTTATTCTCTTTGTACTAAACGGGCATCCATAAAACTATATGATAGGTTTTTTGGAAAAAGCCGTTTCCTATCTCTGTTATCTGGGTTCTTGTGGCTAAAGACAATATTCGAATTTAGACCAACGATATCAAGTTGGCGGTAGAATAAAGCAAGCGACCATCGCCTGGTTATTTTCGCTGTTGTATGTGATGTAGACATCTGATCCACCGTATCCATCATTCCCTTTGTTCTGTTGTACTCTAAATTTACTGCCGAATTTTCAGTTTCGACTTAAATTTCATTTGTGTCATGCATTGTAGAGAAGAGTATCACTGCATTTTTATGCGTCAGTCCTTCGACTGAAATCGTACTGAAAGCCACTGAGTGTCGTTTCGATTTGCCTTGTGCTACTAGCCTGAAATTCGGTGAGATTTCCGTTTTTTTTACGAAGTACTGATGGTGATCAACTTTTTATCCAGCAGATTCTGAGGTAGATTATAACTGGTGGTCGCAACATTCTTATTCGTGCCCTCTATGAGAGTTGTAAGTCTTTTGACAAAACCTTCAGGGCTTTTTAATTTAAGTATGCCCCAGGCAGCTGTTTGTCACAGTACATTTGGAAATTTAGGGTAGCAAATGTCTTTGCGGCGCCTAGAGCGTATATTTTGATACAATATTTCGCAGACTTATTTCGAATATACAATTAAAACCCACAACGGCTTCTGAAAGCCTCCAGAAATTCACCAATTGTAACAAATCTTTGACATTGCAGTGGGCAAAACTGTTACCGACCAAGTTTTGGTGAAACCCGGGAAGAGGTGCCAATTTACCTGCAGATCTCCGATCAATTCTAGTTTCTATATTGTCAAAAATAATTCCTTCACGAAGAAAAAGGAAATCGTAAGATAGTCATTGGATGCCCACAGTTTACAGCAAATTGCGCGATTTGCCCTCTTTATGCAAATCGAAAACAATCTCCCAAGAAGTGCACGAGTTTCTTGAACTGTAGTGTTTTTACTGTCGCGAGCATAAGAATAATTGGTATCGCTATGTTCTTTTTCTTTCAGTCTATCTGTTAATAAGAGATGCGATGTCTTCTATAATCTTTTCAGTGGTAAACACAAAAACACATCTAACTGTGTAACTGCATTTTTGGCAGTCACTTTTAGTCCAGGTAAAAATCTTGTTTTAAGAACTTGTCCTTCCTGCTTAACAGCTCATGCATCCAAGTTGCTGATATGCATAATATGAAGAAGAAAATGAGAATTGAAAAGTGTTAGATGACGATCAGTTTCACTTTAGGAAAGACAAAGGAACCATTGGGTTGTGTCTCATAACGGAAGTAAGACAATAGAAAAATTAAGACGCGATCATTGGATTGGTCGAACTGGAAGAAACGTTCGACAATGTAGTATGGGGCCAGATGTTCGAAATTCGCAGAAAAATAGGGTTAAGCCATAGGGAGAGACGGGTAACATACAATATGTAGAAGAACCATGAGGGAATAACATACAATATGTAGAAGAGCCATGAGGGAACAATAAAAGTGGAAGACCAAGAATGGGGTGTTCGGATTAAAAATGGTGTAAGACAGGGAAATAGTCTTCTGCCCACCCCCCTTGTGTTCAATCCATATATCGAAGAAGGAATGACGGAAATTAAAGCAAATCTCAAGAGTTATATTAACATTCATGGTGAAGTGTTATCAATCATAAGATTCCATGATGACGTTGCTGTTCTCAGTGAAAGTGAAGAAGTATTATGGGATCTGCTGAATGGAGTAAACAGTGTGATTAGTCCAGAATATGAATTGAGAGTATAACGAAGAAAGACTAAAGTAATGAGAAACGGCAGAAATGAGGACAGTGAGAAACTTGACATGAGGACTGGTGATTGCGAAGTAGATGAGGTTAATGAAATCTGTTACCTAGGCAGCAATATAGCCCACAATGGACAGAGCAAGAAGGACATAGAAAGAAGAGCTGCACTGGCAAAAAAGGGTACTCGTGGCCAAGATAGGCAATGCTTTTTATTATTTCTTTTATTAATTTGAGGAAGCAATTTCTGAGAAAGTACATTTGGAGCACAGCGTTGTGTTATAGTGATATACGGACTGAGGGAAAACCGGAAAGAAGACAATCGAAGCATTTGAGATGTGATTCTACAGAAGAATTTTGATAATTACTAGGACTGATAAGGTAAGATATGAGGTAGTTCTATGAAGCATCGCCGAGGAAAGGAATATATGGGAAACATTCATAACAAGAAGGCACAGGATGGTGTCTGTTAAGACATCACGGAATAAGTTCCATGCTACTAGGGGAGCTGTAGGAGGTAAAAACTGTAGAAGAAAGCAAGTAATTTAGGACCTAGGTTTCAGGTGCTCCTCTGAGATTGAAAAGTCCGGAACAGGAGAGGAATTTGTTGTGTGCTATATCAAACCAATCAGAAGACTGATGACTCAAATAAAAAAGAGCGAGTTACATTTCGTGAACCACATGATCAGTGAAGATAGGCATGATCTGGATCCACGAAACTGAAGACTATTGAACAATCAGTCGCTCTCAAAAATAAAACTCGACTTCGGGCAATGTTAGGTCCATTCATTTTTATAGGTATTTCGTCTCAAACCAAGGTCCTATGCGCCATGTCTACATAATGTATCAAAGGGGAACCAGCCAAGGGTGTGAACTGAGTAGTGTCGCACTGAAAGCACGCTTACAGAATGGTAAATTGTTGCATTATATAGTTTGTAGTGAACCATTTGTATGGCAGCAGATTCATGTGGGTATGTGACTGCAGCCTAGTTGTCCCAACTACCGCAGGAGGAGGACTCTACGGCAAATAAAACTATAGTTTTCGTTAGTAGATCCTGCATCTTCCTGAAAGAAATTACTGTATTTCAGAGCAGGAAGCAATTTCAGCACTCAATTGCTATATTGCTTCCAGAAGATTGCAGATAGGGCTCGTGAAGCAGATCAAAGCAAAAGAAACGTTATAAAAAGTATGAGAAGTGAACAAAGTCAAAACGTTTATTTGTGATTGATTAAAGGCTACCTCTGAGATCCTAAGTACCAAAAGTTTACCCCTTTTTAATAAAAAGGTGAATTAACAAAGTAACAAGCTGCATTTCTATGCGAGTAGTTAATTGTCATCTATTTTAGGCTGTTATTAACTTGCATTTAGCAACTAAAATATTATCAAACATATGAAATTAATATTTCGGTCGAATGAAACTGCTGTGTTGAAACTGCTGCTGTCTTAAAGTAATTATTTTGACCCTGAACACAACTCAAATTTTTTTTAAGTACCCTAATAGACACCGCCGGGAAAATATTAAATCGGAGATTCATTTTCATGCACGATACTACCATCAGGACCAAAAGGTTAGAAATTAGTTAAATTTATACGATCAGAGTAAGTAAGCAGTAATATACCATTCCTTATGTATTGCCTATTCCCAGTTATACAGCCTTCCATATCAGAGTACAGTTAACCCCAAACTTTATGCTGTGTGAGAAAGCTATGTTGAACTTCATGTTGTGCTTTATTTTACTATGCCATACTGTTACATTCTTGGGTAATTACCTCACATAACTATCCGAAAAAATCATTTAAGACTGATTCTACAAACGATTCAAGCTGCATTGGAGTAGATGATTATCGCGTAAGAAAACACGCTCTGGAATCTCAAACTTCGTACTGACGCCAGAACATTGAGAAGTATCTATAAATATAAAATAGGCCAAATTAAGTATTGCATCGTAGTGTTAGATTTTTGTACAATTACGTTAATTTTCTCACGAAAATTATACGTTATACAGTGTAAATCGTGCGCTGTAGCCTAGTTTATGAATACACACATTATATCACTGACCTTCACTACGACAATGAATCCCAAACAGTGCAGAGAGGTGAGAAGTTGAAAGTTGCAAATGAGTGTATAAAACTGCCCTTCTCAGATGGCAAACACTTGACTTTGTGGAAAGTAGATTCAGCAGGTTAAGGGAATTTGAGTCCTAACAAGCAAAAGGATTCGGGGAGGGGGGGGGGGGAGGAGGGCTGGCAATATATCCAAAGCATTAGACAAGAAAGGCTTGTCTCCTTTTGGAATCCTGAGCTAGGGCAGGTGTGCGCTGCTAGGCACATGTAACCGTGAGCTCTGGTTATCCTTCAGCAAGGGCAGTGCGCCGTGGCAAGGTACAAAGTCTGTATCAGAGAGTTGTGATCATGGCTTAGTCGTCTGGATAGCGACTCTATTGCTGCGCCACGGTTCCGCCTAGCGAGACAGGTTTCTGTTGTGACTGAGTCAGCGAAACGACGTCATAAGGAGGAGGTGCTCTGAGACACGGACACCGATACGTCTCAGTTTAAATTAAATAAATAACAGGATCGAAGCAAAAAGCAGAACACGTGGCTGTGGACTGGAGGGGTGAACGAGGTAAGCGTACAAAGGCAGCTCCCTCTAGTACCATGGAAGTTACTAACTGGTACTCTAATAGATGTTTTATCATCCTGTCCCTTCTTCTTGTCAGCGTTCTCCGTATATTCCTTAGGTAGCAGAATTCCTTAATTTCATCTACTTCTTGACCATCACTCCTCATGTAAATTTTCTCGCTTTTCTCATTTCTGCTACACCTAAATACTTTCGTCTTTCTTAGATTTATTTTCAACCCGTGTTCTGTATTCTCACACTTTTTATTCCATTCAGTAGATACTGTAATTCATCAGCGAATCTTATGATTTATATTCTTTCAGCTTGAGTATAATTCCACTCTTGAAACATTCTTTTATTTCCATCATAGCCTGTTCGATGTGTAGACTGAACACTAAAGGTGAAAGAGTACATTCCTGTCTTACACTGTTTTTAATCCGAGCACTTCGTTCTTTATCTTCAGATCTTATTATTGGCTCATGGCTTCTGTACATAGTTTATATTATCCATCTATGCCTACTCTTTACCCAAATTTTCCTCAGAATTTCAGTCATGTTGCTCCACTTTACACTGTCTAACACTTTTACGGGTCGACAAGTCCTAAGAAGTGTCTTGGTTCTTCATTGGTCATACTTCCATTATAAACCACGACGTCAAAATTAACTCTCTGGTGCCTTTACCTTTCCTAAAGCCAAACAGATCGACATCTGACACATCATAAATTTTCTTTTCCATTCTTCTGTATATTATTCTTGTCAGCATGTTGGATGCCTAAGGCGTTAAGCTGATTGCAGGATAATTCGTGCACTAGTCACCTCTTGTACTCTTCGGAATTGCGTGGACGATATTTTTCCGAGAGTCAGATGGTGCACGGCCAGACCCGTACAATCTTCACAACAATGTGCACGGTCGTTTTGTTGCCACTTCCCACAATGATTTTAGAAATTCTGATTGAATATCATCAAACTCCTCTGGCTTGTTTGATCTTAAGTCTTCCCAGGCTCTCTTAAAATATTGTTGTAACACTAGATCCCGTATCTCTTTTATATCGACTTCTGTTTCGTCTTACACATCGTAGAAGTCTTCCTCCCCATTGAGGCCTTCCATGTACTCCTTCCACTAACCCGCTTTCTCCTCTGCATTTGACAGTGGAATTCCCATTGTAGTGTTAATGCTTCCGTACTTGCTTTTAATTTCACCAAAGGTTGTTTGGACTTTTCTATATGCTGAGTTAGGTCTTCCAACTACCGTTTCTTTTTCGATTTCTGCAGTCATTTTGTCTTAGTTTCCCTGCAGTTCCGATTAATTTCATTCCTCAGCTACTTGTATTCCTTTTCTAAATTTCCTTGAACATTTCTCTAGTTTCTTCGTACGTCGATCAGCTGAAGTATTTGTTCTGTTACCCATTATTTCTTCGCAGTTAATTTCTTTGTACCTACGCTTTTGTTTCAAACGTTTGTGACTATTTTATCTAGATACGTCCATTTCTCTTCCCCGTAATACCTACTGTAATACCTACTGAGTTACTCCTTAGAGAACTTCAAGCGTAGCTCTTCACTGCTTAGTACTTCCGTATCTAACCTCTCTGGGTATTGATTCTTCCTGAATAATCTCTTTAACTTCAGTCTACTCTTCATCACTATTGAACTGTGATCTGAGTCTCTACCTGCTCCTGGGTAGGCATTACAATCCAGTACCTGATTTCGGAATCTCTGTCTGAACATGATGTATTCTCACTGAAATTTTCCCATATCACCCTGCATTATCCAAGTATACCTCCGCCTCTTGCCATTCTTGAACAGGGTATTCGCTACTGCTAGCTGAAATTTATTGCAGAGCTCCATCTGTGTCCTCTCTCATTCCTAGTACCAAGCCCATATTCTCCCCTAAGTGTTTCGTCTACTCCTTCGCCAATAACTACGTCCCGGTCACACGACTATTAGATTTGCATCTCCCCTTACATACTGAATTACCTGTTCCACAACCGCATGTACTTTCGCTATCTCACACTTAGCTTGCGACGTCGGCATTTATATCTGAACTATCGTTGTCGGTATTGGTTTTCTGTTGATTCTGATGAGAACAACACTATCACTGAACAGCTGAGTGCCCTATTTTCTTTTTCATAACGAATCTGTCTCCCATTACACCGCATTCTGCTGCTGCTTCTTTACATTTCACTTCAGTGGCCACCATTTTCTCGAGACTGAGCCCTTGCATTTCCCCTTTAAGGTTTTCTAGCTTCCCTATGACATTTAAACTTCTGACATTCCACGCACTGGCTCACAGAACGTGTTCCATTCGTTGGTTATTCAACCTTTTTCTCATGGTCACCTCAGCCTTGACTCCCCTCTCCTGTAGATCCAAATGGGGGACGATTCCGGAATCTTTTGTCAATGGAGAACATCACGACACACAGACCTTATGTCTAGTGGCATTTTGTGTCTTCATTCAGTGGTTTCCATTGCCTTCTGCAATCTCATGCCGTTGATCATTGCTGATTTTTCCGCTTCAGCCCCGTTTCCCTCCCTAAGGGCAAGAGGGTGCCCTGAACTTCTGTACGCTCCTCCGCTCTCTTTAACAATGCCGTTGGCAGAATGAGGTTGACTTCATACGCCGGCTGTCTCTGGCCGCCAATGCTGACGAATTTTATTCAAAGCCTAAGCGGTGACAGGTTTCGAACCCGTGACGGTGGATGTAACAGATAGACCACAAATACACGCCGGCTGTACAGCTGACCATAGACCAAGAATACGGCATATACGCCACCTTCCTTGCTTCATCTTACTCTGCTTCTGGAGACTGTGGTGTAGTGTTTGGTTGGAGTGCCATCTCAATTTGTTTGATAGTATATCCAGTTTTGCAGAACACTGTTTTAAGATGCTCTATTTACTTTGGTAGACTCTCTTGGTCTGACAGGATACGTGCTCTATGGACCAATGTCTTAAGAACCCCATTCTTCTGCGCAGTGTGTGTGGTTTTTCGATACACACTGTGGCCAATTGATCCATCTCCTTTCCTTTCAACTAGTAGTTTTTAGGTTGGTTAGTATCTCTAAGTACATGTGACAAGAACAAGACTTTAATGCATATTTTCCTCTGTAGCGCAAGTCAGGCAGTGAAGTGTAAAAATTGTAGACACATGGATGCAGAATATTTAGGCATACTGAGCGGTGCTGTTCAATTAATGATACAGTTACAGCAGTCCATAAAATATCGCTTGTTTGAGGGAAGATTGTTTGACACAGAAAAGGAACAACCAACTCACTGGTTTGCATACACATTATGGTATCACATATAAAAAGATCTGCAGTTATACCAATTACACTTCGTATGAGTAATATTGTATCATGGATGCTGTCCCGCGCCACATCAACATTGACTGGCGGTGTCCGAGTTATTTGTAATTGGCCTAATAAATCCTTTTCACGTCTCATTATTCAGTTAAAACTGGTGTTATAACCACCGTATACATGGTAGAAAGTTGTGCTGCGTATGTATTGTGGACAATATTCTCGGTTATCATACGACTAGAAGCTGCTGTTCCTATCATGTTCCATTACACGATATAAATACAAAACTCAATTAAATTGCCTGTAGCATTTACAGACAACTTCTTAGTCTCACTACTCTCGTCACATTCGTACTGTGAAATCTGCGAACTTGGTTTACTTTTACATCATAGTTCATATTGCTTGCATGTTGAACCATAACCACACTCTCGGGTCTCAAATGTGCCCTCCCAGTACAGCGGCTGCTTTGATAGAAACGATGAATCCCAGTTAAGTCGACTAGCAGTTCCTCACCGGCTAAAGCTTTCCGGAGCCTGTGAACACAGGCGCTCAAGTGCAGTGTCACGGGCCAATAGACTTTCAAGTTGAGAAATAGTTTATGATTAAATAAGTTGTAATTTCAAAACTTTGAGAAAGGGTTTCGACTTGACTGTTAATATCCAAGGGAGTGGGCTTGACACGAAGAGAATGAAGAAGAAGAGAGAACTGAGGTACACAGAGAAACCGTTCCGGGAATACGGCGCAAGCTGTGAGACAGAAGAACTGCACCCGACACATCCCGTCTGTGAGAAGACCACAGTGCATGCGCGGTGCCGTGGTGCCGGAAGGAACTGCTGTGCAGGATTGCTTAATATCCAGCGTAGCGGGGGCGAGGCGGAGCGCCTGGAGTTATGCTGCCCCGCGTGGCGCATCCAGATTGCACGCGCCACTGCCACTGGTCGGTGAATACAAATGGCTGCAGATGAGCGGCCAACCGACTCGCCGCAATGCTCGGCATTTACTCCGCGTGAGATTGAAACGCGAATTCCCTTTGTGTCCACTACCTACCTCCTCACGACTTCAAATAAAATAATAGTGTCCGCTTTGCAGTTATTGTATTACGCGTTACAGTCACATGCGAAGCACCGAGAGCCACGGGATACTTAGTGGATTAAGATGACGACCACTTAATTTTAGATTTTTTCCACTCTAACGTGTTACCCTCAAATGATCGGTAATGATATTACTTGTTGACTGACTTAACGTATGCCAGAGCAAATAAAGTAAGAGAATTGCACACAACACAAAGAATACTTTTAAAGAAAGGAAAGTAAACATAACTCTTTTTTTTAATTTTCCCGTTTCATCATGGAAGGCTGTTACAGCAACCGGTTTAGAAGTATTTCAGAACAAAAATTATATAATGTCAATGACGCGTTTCACCCTTTCGGAACATCATCAGTACGTCTACAAAAACAATAAAACAATCAGATATAATGACATATTTTTCATGTAATCATTTTTCCTATTCTTTGTACGTTATAAGAGGGAACTTTTATTCTATTTTTGGGTTTTATGTGTTTGCATTTGTTTGCTTATATGGTAGTTTTATGCACCTTTGTTTTCCGAAAATATGCGTTAAGCTGGTCATACGCGCCACCTGGGGACTTCTTGTTTCACTACACGCGGCACCTGTATCTCAATTTCTCATAGTAATGTTCGTCTCCACGCCAACACAGACACTGTAGTGTGTGCGGCTCGTACCACGGTTTTGCAAGCGTGGTCCTATCTCGCACTGCCACGGAGTAGCCGGCTGGTGAGCTCAAAGTAACATACAACAATCGTGGATAATTTTTCCGTCACATATTTGTACTTTCTCGGTGCTATTCTGGCTGTTTCTCTCCTTTTATTATGTGCACTGCATGGTATAGATGTTTCATGAGGGATGGCTTATATATTCCGTTACCTTGGAGTCCAGTTTGCATTATATGTGGTTTTGTGACTAATAGGTCACGTATGTACCAACTTTTACGTAAGTTTTTAATAATTTTAGTTCACATTGTTTGTTTAGCATTGGAAGATGGGATCAAGCCCTTTTCCTGCAATTGTGTCTATTTGATTGGTATGCTGTATTGTGGGCAATGAGATAACACCCCAAAAGTGTGAAACGCGTCATTGACATTGGGAGCCGAGACTGTTTTTGTTCTGAGATAAAGTGCATATGTTCACATAAATTACGAAAGCACATTAATTATATGTAACATAAAAAGAGACACAGAACTCTATAAATGCTTGATGGGAGCTTCTGCGGACTTTAAGAAGTAGGACCGTGGCCAGAGCATTACCGCAAAGGGTGCTTCGTAGTGCTGTGGTAGGTGAGTATCATGTTTCCACTGCATTGACATTGTGGTGACATCACCTATCCACAACAGAAGATCGAGTTCACATGGACAAATCATTAATAAGTCATTTATAAAGCAGAACTACACTGAGCGAAGGGTACAAATATAATTTTGTACAATAAGTAAACAAATAAAATACAATGGGATTATACGTTATTCTCTATTTAATTTATACATAATTTATGGCCTGATAAATCTGTTAGAATTACCTACTTATTCAAATAATTATGCAGATAGAAATCTGAAGAATACCGATCTCTTGTCACCACTACAGTTTTCTGTCAGACAGTATATTACTCACATAATGGTACTAGGCAACTTTGTTTCGAAGGAAGACTTGGATGAATGAGGTTAGTATCAGACTGAACGAACAAGGCAAACGAACATTCACAAAGAACGTTGACACTGACTCGTAGAAAACCCAAAAAAATACGCCAGGAAATATGAAATGACAGAAAGCCATGGAGCATCAGGTAACATAATCGAAAGTGGACGTAGGAAAAGTGAAGAATTTTTAAACTGGAACGTGTGAGTACTACAAGAGTCCTATCATACATCCCGTTAGTGACAGCAATCGTAAAATCAGAGTAGTAACTGCGGATACTGGCAGATCATTCTTTATTTTTCCCATTTAAAATTGAGGCAGGAATTATGACCAAACACTGATACCTGCCTAGCAGAGAAAGTTGATTTTGTGTGTATTGAAATGTATAATACAGGCAACGGAAACCATATGATGCCGTAGTAAAAACGCATGCGTGCTGAAACCCTTCAGAAGTTTGATAGGACCGCTGTTATTTTCTACATTCATAAATGATCTGGCGGATAGGGTAAGCGGCAGTCTGCAGCAGTTTGCTGATGAAGCTAAGGTGTATTGGAAGGTATCGTCATTGAGTGACTCTAAGAGGATAAAAAATGACTTAGATCAATTTTATAGTTGGTATGATGAATTGCAGCTACCTATAGATGTAGAAGAATGTAAGTTATGCGGATAAGTAAGAAAACAAACCCATAATGTTCGAATACAGCATTAGTAGTGTGCCGCTTCTCACAGTGACGTCGATTAAATATCTAGGAGCAACGTTGCAAAGTAAAGTAAAATACAGAGTGATCAAAAAGTCAGTATAAATTTGAAAACTGAATAAATCACGGAATGTCCGCAGCTCGTGGTCGTGCGGTAGCGTTCTCGCTCCCCGCGCCCGGGTTCGATTCCCGGCGGGGTCAGGGATTTTCTCTGCCTCGTGATGACTGGGTGTTGTGTGATGTCCTTAGGTTAGTTAGGTTTAAGTAGTTCTACGTTATAAGGGACTGATGACCATATATGTTAAGTCCCATAGTGCTCAGAGCCATTTGAGCCATTTAAATCACGGAATAATGTAGATAGATTGACACCCATGCTTGGAATGACATGGGGTTTTCTTAGAACCAAAAGACTACAAAAGTTCAAAAAATGTCCGACAGATGGTGCTTCATCTGATCATAATAGCAATAATTAGCATAACAAAGTAAGACAAAGCAAAGATTATGTTCTTTACAGGAAATGCTCAATATGTCCACCATCATTCCTCAACAATATCTGTAGTCGAGGAATAATGTTGCGAACAGCACTTTAATGCATGTCTGGAGTTATGGTGAGGCATTGGCGTCGGATGTTGCCTTTCAGCATCCCTAGAGATGTCAGTCGATCACGATACACTTGTGACTTCGGGTAACCCCAAAGCACGGACTGAGGTCTGGGGACCTGGGAGGCCAAGCATGACGAAAGTGGCGGCTGAGCACAGGATCATCACGAAATGACGCTCGCAAGAGATCTTTCACGCGTCTAGCAATATACTTTTTTGAACTTTTGTATTTTTTTTTGGTTCTAATGAAACCCCATGTCATTCCAAGCATGTGTGTCAATTTGGACCTCTCTATCTACATTATTCCGTGATTTATTCAGTTTTCAAATTTATACTGACTTTCTGATCACCTGGTAGATGGGTATGTAAGGACTGCAGCACGGAAGAGAATGTTCGTCTTCGGTTTATTGGAGATTTTTAGGAAAGTGTGGTTCATGTATAAAGTAGACCGCATGTAGGGTAATAGTGCGACCCATTCTTGAGTACTATTAGAGTATTTGTGATCCATACCAGGTCGGAATAAAGGAAGACAATCGAATCAAGTCCGGGGCGAGATGCTGGATTTCTTATCGGTAGGTTCGGAAACTCAACTGGGAATCCCTGGAAAGAACGTGTCGCTCTTTCCGAAGGACACTATTGAGAAAATTTAGAGAATCGACATTTGAAGCTGTCTGCAGGTTGATTCTATTGCAGCTAACATACATTTCGCGTAAGGACCATGAAGACAAAATGAGAGAGATTAGGGCTCGTACGGCAGCATATAGACAGTTGTTTCTCTCTCACTTTATTTCCGAGCGGAACAAGAAAGTAAATGAAATGACTAGCAGTGGCTTAGGATACCCTCCGCAACCCATCATAGGGCGGCTTGCGGTGTGTATGTGTGTGGGTAGATGTAGATATAGAAATCAGTCCGTTGCTCTTTCGCGTCTGTTAATGAGAAGCGGACACGAATCAAAGCAGCCTGGCAACCACTAGTCAGAGATACAGTCGCCAGTTTCATTCAGTAACTTGTCATCTAAGAGCTCTTAATTCCGTCCAGAGTGATCTGGTCCTACGAGTATTAGCGTACAGTACTCCACAAGCCAGCAAATGGCGTCTGTATGATTGTTTCTAAACCGCTATTGCCTTCGCCTTTCCTGTTCAAGCCGTAAACGGTGAGCGCGAAGACGGATTGCCCATAATCCTTCGCGTGAGATCAGATTTGTCTAATCTTACACTGACGGTCATTTATCGAGATTTAAGAAGGACGAAGACTTTTAGACAAACGTACCACCGTTGCATGCTGTCATTTGTGACAGCAGTATGATCTTTCACTCATTATTTCTTCACGGTGCAGTAGGATTCAGTCACTTGTTACATTTTCCCCTGAGTGTATAGTGTGGCTTACGTAACTTAGATATTCCTATTGTACCACACATTTTTAAAAGAACTGAAATAGGTTTTCGGAAAGTAGTATTATCCGAATGAGTTGTGTACACAAATAAAAAAATTGCATCATCCGGTTCCCAGAACTCCTGAAGATAGACGTTGACTGTGGATATTCTATCGTAGACGTAGTCCCTTCCACTAAACCCACCCAAACATGTAATCAACCATGCATGAACAGCGCCTATTAGACGGAGGGGGTCCCACGGCCGATCAGTTCCAGTCATTCCACCAGGAAGGACGTACACGGCTAGTGTTTTCTCTACTTTAACCACGCGTAGACGGTCAATGCCGCGGTTCGATCGCTTCCGCATTGTCACTTTGTGCAGGAAGGGCTCTCAACAAGGGAAGTATCCAAGCGTCTCTGAGGGAACCAAAGCAATGTTGTTCAGATTTGAAGGAGATACAGAGAGACAGGAACTGTCGATGACATGCTTCGCTCAGGCCATCCAAGTGCTACTACTGCAGTTGATGACCGCTACCTACAGATTATGTCTCGGAGGAACCCTGTCAGCAACGTCTCCATGTTTAATAACGTTTTTCGTGGAGCCACAGGACGTGATGTTACGACTGAATCTGTGCGCAATAGGCTGCATGATGCGCAACTTAATTCCCGATGTCCATGGTGAGGTCCATCTTTGCAACCACGACGCCGTGCCACGACGGGCCCAAAAACATGCCGAATGGACGGTTCAGGATTGGCATCACGTTCCCTTCATCGGTGAGTGTTGCATATGCCTTCAAACAGACAATCGTCGGAGTCGTGTTTGGAGGCAACCCAGTCAGACTGAGCGCCTTAAACACACTGTCGAGTGACTGTGGCAAGGTGGAGGTTCCCTGCTGTTTTGGGGTGGCATTATGTATGAAGACACGACGTACGCCGCTGATGGTCATGGAAGGCGCCGTAGCGTCTGTACGATACGTGAATTCCATCCTCTGACCGATAGTGCAACCATATCGGCAGCATATTGGCGAGGCATCCGTCTTCATGGACGACAATTCGCGACCCCATTGTGCATATCTTGTGAGTGACTTCCTTCAGGATGACAACATCGCTCTAATAGGGTGGCGAGTATGTTCTCCAGACATGAACCCTATCTAACATGCCTGGGATAGACTGAGGGCTGTTTATGGACGACGTGACCCACCAACCACTCTGAGGGATCTACACAGAATCGCCGTTGAGGAGTGGGACAATCTGGACCAACAGTACCTTGATAAACTTGTTGATAGTATGACATGACGAATACAGGCATGCTTCAAAGCAAGAGGATGTGCTACTGGGAATTTGAGGTTCCGGTGTGTACAGCAGTCTGGACCACCACATCAGAAGGTCTCGCTGTATTGTGGTACAACGTGCAATCTGCGGTTTTCATGAGCTATAAAAATATCATAAATGATATTTTTGTTGATCTCTGTTCCAATTTTCTGTACAGGTTCCGGAACTCTCGGAACCGTGGTGATGCAAACCTTTTTTGATGTGTGTATTACAGTAATTTGTTTCTCTTTAGGTAGACACTAAAGCAGCTACGATACTTACCAGAAATGGAATTGACACTGATTAAGGTTCCAGAATAGTAAAGGAAGTGACACATATCGCTCTATGCTAACAAGGGGACTACTCGCCATTACCGACATTGTCCAGATGTGTGGTACTTGCAGGACTTGGCCAGAGAAGGAAGTGATAGAAGCGTTTACAAGAAATATAGTATTTTTTTCAAGAGTAGGGTGCGGTATAAGTTGTTAGTGTAGTTTAGGGCAGTGGCTAGAGCAGCGGAAATTTGAGAGTTGCGGTTACGAGTAGCTATGACGGAAGGTTTACTATTTTATTTTATTTTATTTTCAATTTTTACGTTACTTAGACTGCAGGGAATACGAAATAATCCTAAATATGTTGTGATAAAAATTTATGGTAAGCTCTTACTGGACCAAACTGCTGAGGTCATCAGCCCCTAAGCTAACGCACTACTTAATCTAAGTTCAACTAACTTACACTAAGGACAACACATACACGCATGCTGTAGGGAGGACTCGAAACTCCAACGGGGAGATCAGTGCGGACCATACAAGGCACCTCAGACCGCACGACTACCCTGGGCGTCGAATATATTGCCCTTCTGAATGTTTTCATAAAAGTCATGAAAAGGAAAGGCTGGGGAGAGTAGGAGGTTGAAAGTAAATTTCCTGGAAAGGAATGTAAGGTGTACTCGGGAGCTTCATATACAAAATTTGATGTTATTCTATACTTGCTCGGTATCTTGTACAAAAGCTGCATTTTTGCGATTACGTAGTGGTTTTTATATCTATATAGAAAAACAAACTTGTTTCACATTCATGAAAGGGTCACTCCAGTCACACAGTTTGACAACAAACCGCGTGTAACGCATTATTTCGCCAAATGTCGGCGAGGATAGATAGTGATATGCAGTTGACTGTATTTTGATCCAGCCATTCTGGGATGCCGTTTTATTCTCTCTCTCGGTCAGATAAGAGCAGTTTCGAAGGTCTTTTTATCAAATTCTTCATCTGATGATAGAAACAGACGTCACAGCGATGCGCTAGCAAATCGCGTTTGGGAGAAACACTTTAATGCTGCACGATGGCAATCCTTCTTCATCATGAAAAATCTCGTCATATATTTGTGAATTTAATAAAATATTGACATTGGCTGAGGAGATCTATGCCGAAAACTCGTGGGCAGTCAACCACTTGACGCGTCTTGAAACCCGAGAGTATTTTGTTAACGGATATCTTCGTGAGAGTATAAATTCACACATTTGTGGATTTGTTTGTCCTAACCATGAGTCAGCCCACCCGGTTAGCCGTGCGGTCTAATGCACGGCTTTCCGGACTGGGAAGGAGCACCTGGTCCCTCGTACGAATCCCCTCGGCGGACTTGTTTCAAGGTCCGGTGAGCCAGCCAGTCTGTGGATGGTTTTTAGGCGGTTTCCCATCCTCCTCGGCGAATGCGGGCTGGTTCCCCTTATTCCGCCTCAGCTACACTGCGTCGGCGATTGCTGCGCAAACAAGTTCCCCACGTACGCGTACACCACCATTACTCTACCTCGCAAACATAGTTGTTACACTTGTCTGGTGTGAGACGCTCCCTGCGGAGGTCCACCGGGGGCCGAACCCCACAATAACCCTGCAAGGGTTGATCGGTGTGGGGCGGCGGGGGGGTGAAGCAGACTGCAGTAGTGGTCTTGGGGTTGTGGACCACTGCGGCTGCGGCGGGGTCGGAGCCTCTCCGTTTTTCTAGGCCCTCGGTTAACATACAGTACAATAAAATACTACACAAGAGTCAATAAGAAAACAAATTAGTTGTCACCTGCTCGTAGGTTCAAATGGTTCAAATGGCTCAGAGCACTATGGGACTTAACATCCGTGGTCATCAGTCCCCTAGAAGTTAGAACTACTTAAACCTAACTAACCTAAGGACATCACACACATCCATGCCCGAGGCAGGATTCTAACCTGCGACCGTAGCAGTCGCGCGGTTCCGGACTGAGCGCCTAGAACCGCTAGACCACCGCGGCCGGCACCTGCTCTTAGGGCTTCATTACATCAGTCAAATTCTTTTTTTAAAACATGTTGCGGTTATCTGCGGTGTATTAACGTTACAAATGGAAACAAAAGAAAATCAGAATATGGATTCAACCCAAACTCCAATTACCGTCCCGTGCTCTTCCCGTTGCGCCAGTGCGGGAAGAAAACTACGCTAATGTAAATATGGAAATGGCACTCTGGAAATTTTTTTACACCAAATGTATCACGTATGTCCCGTGTCTATCGTCGGTCAGATACGTACACCGGATAGCGACGGGTTCTTGTCCCCCCCCCCCCCCCCCCCACCGAACGAAGAGGTGATTCTGGTTGGAATGTTTGCTGAACAGTTTCTATTGTCCGGCATTAAGCTGGTGTCCTAAACAATCACTATTTTGCACAATAACCGTGTCACATCCTTATTAAAACGGCCAGTTTCATATAAACAACAGAACATCGATAAAAACAGAAAAAAGGCCATGGTGAGGAAAAATGGTTACAAACCAAGTCAACTATCGTATATCCACAAAACGTTGACCCTCTTAATCTATGCATACTAAGAACATTGGTTGCAGATTATGCATCGGAATACTATCATCTTATATGGAACGCCGTTATATATCAACAACACTAAGTTAAAAGCTAAAAGATGTAAAAAAACACCCGGTTTATGTTGGAGGTAATAAGCTGTCTGGGGGAAGTACGACGACAGACAAAAGTAAAATTTTGACTTATATCACGAGGACAGCGTCAAAGATTGTACGCGTCAAATTGCTCTCTGTGGATAAATGGACACTGATTTAAGATGTGCTTTCGGCATAGATAATAACGATAATTCGATGACATAGAAACCTGTGAAAAAGGTGTTACAGGCAAATGTTATGGATGTATACAGTTACTTACGAGTCACTTCCTGCATATTTACAGTAAAATAATATGAATTGAAATTATAAATTTCCTTTGCACAATACGACACTTGGTCACATAGAGAGATGCACGCAAGCATATAACATACGTAACACTATAGTTGGTGGATACTCAACACAAATTACTACGGTATCTTTCTTTATGTTAGAAGTAAACGAAAAACAATCACTGTTCATTAGTATCTCTAAGGTCTTTGAGAGTATTAGTGCATCATTAGACTACACAGCATTATTTGCAAATAACATAGAAAAAAATCTGGAAAAGGGGGTATCTACAGTACTTCTGTGTACATATCTCAGTTGATAGCTTCAGATTCCATAATACGTTGAACAAATTTCGACTGTTCATTGATCATTTCGATAAAACACTATGTTTTATAATTATCTGACATAACGGAACGAAGAAATATAGATGCAGCTCAAATAAGTAACAACAAAATCAGAACCCCTTAAGTATTTAGAAACGTGTCATACGGTAAAATAAATATTGCGGTGTTTGTAAGATTATCACTGTGTGTACAATGTCTTGTCGAAGTCCTACATCTACAAATTAAATATTTATTGTATCCACGCTACATATTTATATATTAGAGACATTCTGATCAGGGGTTGATCTGCAAATTGTAACATTCGAAGAAATAGTTCAAAGCCAATATCGCATTTAAATATTTATTTTGAACTAATGCCCAGAGTCCACAGCAGCTTGCTGTCGAAATTGTTAAAATATATGGCATAACGAGAGCCGAAGATGACAGCAAAGTACTGCCGAAACCAGTCAACATTTCGAAGAAATTATTAAAATGCAATATTGGCTCTGAAGTATTTCCTTAACTATGTATATATTTATTTTAAATCATAAAACTATGTATGGAGCGCGGCTCTTTAAAAATTCTTTCGTAAAAAATTTCTTTCGTAAAAAATAAGCTATGATACCCAATAAGGACGTAATAAATAAGCGAGGATATGCAATAAGTACTAGGAACATTAATTTAGGAGTTACTGTTTTCCTTATAAATAATTTACGAGTTACATCTGCAACGTTAGAACATTACAGCTGTAACTTCTAAATCCGATTTAATTCTGTTGAATCCGGTATCTTCATTTATAGTTATTTACAGTGCATCTATGCAAAAAAATAGTCCTAAGTTTTTCGACTGTTTTCATACTGTTCCCAATTTGCTTCAGCCCTTTCTTCTATATCTATCTGCCTCATGCAATATACAATATTATTTTAAATATACTAACATTTTTATTCACCTGAAACACTTCTCCTTTACAGCCCATTCATGTAGGAAATTAATTAACTAATTAATGTTTGGCATCTAAACAAATGTGCTATTAAAATGTGCCACTTCTAGTAAAGGACTGCCATAGACATCTCACCTGAAGAGTTGTTTCATAAATAGAAACACAATCCTGAAGCAACTTCCTAAGGAATTGTGCATCGATATAAGTAACTAATGAAAGCTGTAGACTAATACTCTTGGTACACATAATTGTTAAGTAGCTCTTAAACACATCACACTACTGTCAGACTTCACCTTCTGTTCTGCTAAGTGGAACTGAAAGTGTCGTTCTTCAACATACACTGCATAAAGTTGCTACACTTACGTTAGTCTGCCGCAAAGCATATGCCCCATCTCCAGCAGCCTAATACTGAGTAAACAGGCCTGACTGTGGCCAATCAGCAGGAATACATCTGCATCCGCAATCAGCCGTCGTTTACCATATTATCATATTAGTACAACGTGCCAGCATTCGCCAGTATGCTCACGTCTCCTTTCCTCCAACATGTGCCCACTGTGACAACATCGAGGCAATTTCAGAATCAGCTCTACGGGATGAAATATCGTTTTGTATAGTACAGAATCATACACTAATAACTTCTTTCGGAAACAATCGAATTCATGCAGTGACAGATTTTGTCACAGGTTAGTTCAGGAACACAGACAGGAAGAGAGGCTTTAATGGTTCATTTGGAAAAAGTCATGATGGTCATCTTTCTTAGACTGTCCTCAGTTACACCTTCCCATTCGGCTATCCCTATTTAACAATTTTGGCTTTACTTCTTGAACTGCCATCCATAGATGTTTATGGATCTTGAAGGTCAGATAAGGAAGCTCAGAGTCAGCAGCGTCGTTCATCTTCTACAATGGCAGTTCCATTCGTTTCTCTGGTCTAAGCATGTCACTTTCTCTTTAAAACATTTCCTTCCACTGACGTTTGGGTAGTGGCACCTGATTACTGTACAACGGATGACGCTGGGCAGCAGTTGGCTTTTCCCATCCTACAATGGTGGTAAGTTTTCGCAGCACCTGATAATTGTAAGGTATTCACCGTGATAGATCTGGTCAATTTCTGTAGCCTTTGGATTCAGACTGCTGGGGTACTAATACGGTCAACTTTCTAGCAAAGATTCACTCAATGCGTCTGCCTCCTTTTGGAATATATACCAGCAGTTCCACCTGCTCAAATAAACTGCTGCATTTCCTAATGAGTTCGTTGCACATTGGGGGATTCGCTCCTTAGAAGTAGTGCAAAACAGCACCTCCTGGAGCGAGTCTAATCATCTCAGTACCCCAGTTCTCCTTTTGGAGTGAAAGAAGAACTTCTCCAGGAAGTACTCTAAAGGCTTTGTCTACTCTAAATGTTTCACCTTTTTCTTGCTTAACAGACATTATCCATTAAAAAACGGAAAAAGACTTCAGCTGTTTCGTGAAATGATTTGTCCATAAATTAGGACTAAAACAGATTAGAGAAACATTTGACGTGCGTTTGAATGATGCACGAAATTATGTACAGCACATGAGATGCTCATACGTTAGTGACATATGGAGAACACTACGTGAAATGACACCAAATGAATATCCTCTAGCACTCTTTAAAATTCTGAGATTCAGAGTTAAACATCAAACTTTAAATCTCATTTGATGTATCTGATCTTGAACGTCACTTAAAGGCATGTCAAATGTTTCTGTATTCCATTTCCTACATTTAGCCAAATCGTTTGAAAAACAGTTGACTGTTTGACTCAATTTTTTTTTCAAATTATGTTCAGGGACCTTGAAATATAGTACATTTAAATAATGATTGGTAGTCACTTATTATTATGATTATGTAGATAAAGAGAAGGCAGAAAATTTTCAATCTATGCTGTGATTTGATATTTCTTAACATTTCATTTAATTACCTAGCAGCAGCTGTTCTTGCCCCAGATTACTTTCAAGCATTTTTTTTTATTTTTCCAAATTGGGACCTAACTTTGGCCACTTTCATACCCCATTTTTTCATCTCCCATCTGGAGAAGAATCTTGGGACTCCTCCTTTTGGAATGTATACCAGTAGTTCCACCTGCTCGAATAAACTGCTGCATTTCCTAATGAGTTCGTTGCACATTGGGGGATTCGCTCCTTAGAAGTAGTGCAAAACAGCACTTTACTAGGAAGTACAAGGAAAGTCTGGCCACATAGGTATTGAACATAATTCCCTTAATGCACGTTTGAACTACAATTTATTGAAATTACAAAATTCCATATGGTTCACATAATTAGCAAATTTCAAAGGGTAGCCTCCAAAAAAGACATGACTAGTTAGCAATTTCCAAATTAAGATCACAGAAAAGCAAAAACTTAGATATGATGAAATTTACCATATGCACTTTACTTCAGTGAGGATTTGAGAGAAAGATAATTTAGTCTTAACGGTGTAGGCTTTTAAATAAAATGAAATAACACTTACAAGCTTTTAAAAGTGCGTCAAGTAATGTGCACAAACTCAAAGTGGCACCCAACGGAAACTTAACTGGGCACATTCAACGACACTTTGAGGGCAGGCCAACGACCCCCCCCCCCCCCCGACACCTGTAGACGTCTGGATGCCGATGTCTATACTGTCCTTTTCAAGAGTGTTTAATGGTCTGTTGGCAATCTGTTACAGCCAGTGCTTTAAAAGAAATCAAGGTCCATCAGCCCATATAAGTAAGTTTGAATTCTGGCACGTGGATATTTTGCTGAAAGTTACTGTTATTGTGCTATCTTTTCATTTAGGGCGCTGTAAGCCGCTTCAAACTTAAAGGTTTAAGGTATAATTTTGAACACGGCCGATAATGCAGCAACCATCGACGAAATTTGTAATATTACTTGAAAATAAAGCTCTTCGGTTGCACAGGTAAAAAAATTTTTACCTGTGCAACCGAAGAGCTGTATTTTCAAGTAATATTATAAAAAGGTTTAAGGTATTTAGAATTTTTGGAAAATCAATTGTGGGCCTCCAGCCGCTTAAAGCCTTATTCCAAAATTTCCCCTTAAGCGAAAACATTGCGGCCTTCTGCCTTCAAAGGTTATGGTAATACATTTTAAAATTTTGAAATTTAATCGTGGCCTTCATCCGTTTGTATTGCACCTTGTCTATGTTTGTACTATCGACATATACGTATATATTTTAAATATTTTGACTGCATGTCTTTAGTCACTTGAAATTTATATTGTTGAGTTTTAAGATTTCTTGTTTGGTGTCCTTCAGCCGTGAAAGAATTGGATTTTGAAACTCATAGATGTAAAGATTCGGCTATGTGGCGCTTTGGTTTAATTATGTTATTAAATTACAATAAATTACAATTTTGAAGTGAAACTGACCGCCACCTGTTCTGCCCAGCGGGTTTAGATGGTGTTAAAATGATAGCAGAGAGTGGTTATGCTTGTGCTTACCAACGTAGTTGCGGTCAGTTTCACTGTTGATTCGATTGTGTATGTGACATCGTATTGTTTTACTTGTCGTTGTTTCAGGTCTTAAGATAATGGCAGTCAGGCAGTGTTCGGGTATTGGCAAGCTAGTTGTTTACGCGTTGGAAGTAAGGCGTCACCGAGCGAGGTGGCGCAGTGGTTAGCACACTGGACTCGCATTCGGGAGGACGACGGTTCAATCCCGTCTCCGGCCATCCTGATTTAGGTTTTCCGTGATTTCCCTAAATCGTTTCAGGCAAATGCCGGTATGGTTCCTTTGAAAGGGCACGGCCGATTTCCTTCCCAATCCTTCCCTAACCCGAGCTTGCGCTCCGTCTTTAATGACCTCGTTGTCGACGGGACGTTAAACACTCACCACCACCACCACCAGTAAGGCGTCAACCGACGGAGGGTAGTGCTCCATAATTGGTAGCCCGTTTGCGAGCTGCAGTGCTGCAGCCGGTTGATGTCACCTCGGCAGTGATCGGTGAGACAGGAGCGGCCATCCAATTTCCCTTAAAGGTCTTGAAGATACTATTGGTCTCCTAGAAGGAACCCAGCCTAGTGACAGTCAGTTGGCTCGGGTGCGGGCACAGTTGGCGCATTTAACTAATCGGGTGGCTGATCTGAGTACGTTATATATGGGAGAGCGTTACAAAAAATCAGCCGCTGAGTTGGGAACTCTGGTGAGCGTGTTGCAGTTTGAGCTTACATGCTTGTAGTTCGATGGGAGGAAGGTTGAAGATAGCAACTTGCGCTATCAGGAGGAATATGGGGGCCAGGCTGGGGGTGGCGTTGTTCCAGCGGCTGTTAGTTAGATGCCGTGTTTGCTAAGTTGCCTAACCCTCTAGCTTATTTCTTTCAGGGCCTGACCGAATTGATTGTAGAGCGAATTGATCAAGTGGAAAATCTATTGTGGTTGTAGGTTCGTATCCAACAGCACGCAGTCGCTTTTCGCGATCTGCACCACGTGATCCTATCGTTGCTATACCCGCTAACTGGAGGCGAGTTGCAGAATATCCTCTCGCGAGCCATGGCCGAAGAGTTTACCTTGCAATAATTAAGAGGGCTTATAATTGTTCAAAGATTAACAACCGGGGTTCGGAAACAACTTGAGTGCCTCCACAATTGGGAAGTGCAGCGGGATGACGAGCAGTTACATCAGTATGTCGATAGAGTACACACTGCCTCCTTGGCCTTGCTAATTGAACTACCTGAACGCGAATTAATTTCTATCGTTCTCAAAGGAATGCGTGCGGCGCATTTGGTTTTCCGTAGGCAGCCTGAGACCTAGGGAGAACTCGGTGTTGTGATTATAGCAGCATCTGCATTACCCCTTGAGAGCCACGGGCGTCGGGAGGTTGCAGGGCGCGACGTAGGGGCCGATTCCGGATTATCCACATCAATTGAAGTTAGCAAAAGGAACCCAGGCGTTGTTTCAGAGGCGGCACGACAGCTCAATTTTTACCCTCTTGTGGTCAACCTCATGCTCCTAGAGCTAATAGATGACGCCGGATTGGCACGCGAATCCGGGTTCGACCCTTTAGGACTTGGTGTACTCGCGTGGCCATCCCTGCATCATCCACTTTGCCTTATATTTGTTCTCAGGTAGGTGGTGAGGCTGTTTGCGCTCTCTTGGATTCCGGTAGTTCCTTGTCATTGCTGAGTTTTGAGTGGTTTCTATAGTTCGGGCATCTTACTAGACTTCGTTTGGTCCTGTCTCCGGTGCAGAGAGGTTGGGTGGCCAATCGTCAGGTGCTCCCTTTGCAGGGTGGGGGCCGCGGGAGTGTATCGGTTGCCGATTTTTCCTGGCCTGTATCTTTAGCCTTGGTTAATGGACTGCCGGTTGATCTAATATTGAGGTGTGATTTCATTTATAAAACCGGGCTCATCTTGGGTTATTCCGGGCACACATTTTCCTTTAAGTTCTCTCCTGGTGAGAAGTTGGGACTTTGCGAGTGCGTTTAACCTGGTGTATGGCGATCTGCCGGGACCTTTGGCGCAGAGGTTGCAGCTAATGTGTTTGATCTGGCCCATCTCTTGCCCAATCAGGCGTCTCAGCTGCGCGATGTTTTGCACAGTTTTCCTCAACTGCTGGGTGTGAGCAGCGGTCTTGAATATCATATCCGTTTGTCCGATGACAACCCCGTTAAGCAATCTCCATACCGCCTCTCACCACGAAGGTTAAGATACTCAGGACTAAGATATCTCAGATGCTGCAACAAGGAGTCATCAGACCCTCTCCTTCTGCTTGCGCTTCTCCAATTTTTCTTGTGCCCAAGGGTCAGGGGTGGGATTTCAGACCTGTCGTTGACTACATGCGTTTGAACGCCAAGGTTGTACTTGAATCAGTACCCTTGCCGGATTTGCTTAATTCTTTTACGGTTTGACGGCGCTAATTGGTTTACTGTTTTTTATTTAAATCAGGCCTATTATCAAATTCCGTTGACTGAGGAATGTAAACATGTCGCTGCCTTTTGTACTGATTGGGACTTTTTCGAGTTTAAGAGAGTCCCCTTTGGGTTAGCTACCGGAGCGGCGGTGCTTACTCGTTTATTGGATAACATTCTTGGGGACTTTAAGTTAGTCTGTGTCTACAATTATTTGGACAACTTGATTATCTACAGTCGTTCGTTTGAGGATCATTTCAAGCATATCCGGCAAGTTCTTTTGAGGTTACAGCGAGCTGGTCTAACTGTTAAACCTTGTAAAATTACTCTAGCTAGGCGGGAGGTATCTTTCTTAGGCCATATAGTCTCGGGCCAGAGTATTCGCATTGACCAACAGCGGACAAGAGCCCTGTGGACGTTGCTTCCTCCTGTTGATAACCGGAGAATCGCTAGATTTATAGGCATGGAAAAAAATTTAAGCGTTTTGTGCCCAATTTTGCTCAGTTGGCGGCACCCTTAAATCAGTTACGCGGTAAAGGCGTGCGTTTCGAATGGGGACCTGTCCAGGAGGCTGCCTTTAAGCATTTTAAGACAGCGATAGCCATCGCGCCGATTTTTGGGGTACCCGATTTTAGCAAAAGGTTTATCGTGCAGACTGATGCTGTTGTCCTCCAGGAATTTGAGAGGCAGAGACAACCATTAGCTTACGCGTCTCGGCGGTTAACAGATGCCGAGCTTAAGTACTCTGTCTATGAGTGCGAGGCCTTGGCCGATTTTTTTGCATTAGAGAAGTAGAACCGTCTACCTTGAGCATCGTGTTTTCCAATTAGAAACCGACAATCAAGCGCTGAGCTGGGTATTAGCGAGGCCGCGTAAGATTGCCCTTATTGTTAGGTGGGCAATACGTAATTCGGCATTTCAGTTCGAAGTTAAACATGTTAAAGGTTCTGAAAATGTCTTGGCGGATGTTCTACGCCGCCGGCCGCTGTGGTCGAGCGGTTCTAGGCGCTACAGTCTAGAACCACGCGTCTGCTACGGTCGCAGTTTCGAATCCTACCTCGGGCATGGATGTGTGTTACGTCCTTAAGTTAGTTAGGTTTAAGTAGTTCTAAGTCTAGGGGACTAATGACCTCAGATGTTAAGTCCCATAGTGCTTAGAGCCATTTGAACCATTTGAATTTGATGTTCTCAGCCGGACGTTTGCCGAAGACATCCCTAGTCAGGGAAGGGAGCAAGTAGACGGTGACAATCTTAATTGTATGGTATTAGGTGAAATTCCCCTTTTGTTTGAAGACAGGCTCAGGACACTGTGTGGGATGGTATTAAGCAACGCGTGTTGGCAGGAGATCTCTCGGAAGAATATGAAATTAA
The DNA here is from genome assembly GCF_023864275.1 of Schistocerca cancellata. NCBI lineage: Eukaryota > Metazoa > Arthropoda > Insecta > Orthoptera > Acrididae > Schistocerca > Schistocerca cancellata. The sequence continues at coordinate 525,621,468 of NC_064627.1, forward strand.
GAGTGGTATTCTTTGCAGGAAGGTGGGCGATGCAAAGCAGTCTAAGATTTGTTTTCCTGCTACCTTGGTGCGTCCGGTCTTCCGTTATTTTCATGATTCATTGGTGGGTGACCATTTATGGACTTATAAGACGCTCCAAAAGATCAAGGAGCATTTAACTTGGCCCTCTATGGACCAGGATGTCAGCCAAATGATAGCTGAATGTCGCTTGTGTAACGTAGCTAAACCCAGCAATGCCCTTCAACAAGACTGACTGAGTTCTGAACGAGAGTCCTCTCTCATGCACAATATCTATATTGATTATTTTGGGCCTTTTACTCGGACTAAAAGGGGTCATCGATATGTACTCGTCATGATTCATGCATTTTCTATGTTTACTTGGGTTCTTCCGAGCCGTAAAGTTACCGCTACCGCCACCACCACGATTAATCACTTGACTAGTGGCTTCAGTGTTATCGGGCCACCTAAGCAGCTGGTTAGTGATAACGCTCCTGCCTTTCTTTCGGGGCTCTTTAAGACCTTCTACTTTCAGAATGATGTTAAGCATGCCACCACCACCCCGTATTATCCCCAGGGGTCCTTTGAGGAAAGGGTTAATCGGAATCTTAAGCCCGCATTGATTATTTATCATCAGAAAATACCCAGCAAATGGGACTCCAGACTTCCCTGGCTCATTTTTGCCTTGAATACCGCTATTCATGAAGCCTCGCGAGTTACGCCTGCGTCCTTAACCTTTTACTACCCAGTTAATTCCCCTCTTTCCAACTTGTGGGGAATTCAGGATCTTATTCTACCTGCCGTTAATCCGCAGGTCATCATGGAAAACTGGAACCAGGCCAGGTGTAAAATACTCAGAGCTCATAATAAGCAAGCCGAGCGTTATAATCGTAATCAGGAATTCTTTAAGGGTAGGCTGGGGGACCAATTTTGTCCGCAATTTTCAAGGGAGGTAGGTGCGCGGCGGTAAACTCAGTAAATTTACTCCTTTCTTTGGGGGCCTTGCAATATTATGCATATATTAGGCCCGGTAAATCTCTTGGTTAAGGAGAACAGCTCAGGCAAGCAATATCGGATTCACCTTAATCAAGTTAAGTTCAAGTAGCTTGGGGTTAGAATTAACTCCTTCCTGGGTTAAGATTGGGGGGAGGAGGTTCAGCCGTGCTCACTCCGAACTAGGCGCTTTCTTGAACTTGGCTGTCTATCCGCTTTCGGTTCCCGCCGTTGTTGCGGTTATGCCGTGGTTCTTCCTCCTTATACGTGAGGCGGTAGCGATGTGTATCGATATTTGCACCGTGTACCATCTTTGGTCTTGTGCATATAGTTTCTAGCTAGGGTGTGTGCGGGCAGTCAGTCGGTTGGTGCGGACCAGGGAGGATATCTCCGCGCAGAGCGGTCGGCTGGGTCTGCTGGCGGTCCCTGTACCGTGTTGGAGCGTGTGTGGAGCTGTCCAATCGCCACGAGCTTCGTGGCTCACCGACTCCGGACGTAAAAGTTGATTGGTGTCTTAAGTACCCAAGCCACGTCCGTTCATGTTGTGTCGTTCGTTTCGGTGGTTCGCTGTTGGGGAGCTTTTCCTGTGAGCAACACGAAATGTTTTTAGTGGTGAAATCATCGAGCTCCCGTGAGGTGGAATTAACTATATTGGTTCACTACAATTCTAGTGTACCAGAAGAATTTTCTGCCTTGTGGTCAATAGTGTTCAGCTTATCTGTCCTGTCCACTGACGTAAATTCAGACAGTGTTCTTTTTGGTTGAGATAACTATATAACCTTACTTCAAATTCAAGTGTACCAGCGTAATTTTCTGCCTTGTGGCCGTTAGTGTTCCGGTTACCTACCCTGGTCCTAACGTAATTTCAGGCAGTGTCCTTTCCTCACCTGTTGTCGCTGTCCAACACGTTGTGTAGTTTTCACAGCTTAATACATATTTCATTCTGTATAATCACGTCTGTAACGGTTTGGTCCTTGAGTTCATGTACCGATTGATGGCTAGCAAGTCGTTTGCTCTGTCGGTCCGGATCAAGTGTAGTAGGGCCCACCATCTTTCTCACCTAAGTCTAAGTGAACGTTTATATTTTAAGGTCAGGCCAACGACCCCCCCCCCCTCCCCCGTAGGCATCTGGGTGCCGATGTCTATACTGTCCTTTTCATGGTTGTTTAATGGTTTGTTGGGGATCTGTTATAGCCAGTGTTTTAAAAGAAAAAAAAATTATTGTGTTTTACGTAAATCAAAGGCCTTCAGCCCGTATTACTAAGTCTCAATTCTGGGAAGTGGATACTTTGCTGAAAGTTACTGTTGTTGTGCTGTCTTTTCATTTAGTGCGCTGTCAGCCATTTAAAACTTAAAGGTTTAAGGTATTTATAATTTTTGGAAAATCAGTTGTGGGCCTTCAGGCACTTAAAACCTTATTCTTAAATTTAGTTATTGTCGTTGCGTTGCTTTTCATTTAGGTAGCTTTCGGCCACTTAAAACTAAAAGGTTAAGGTATTTTTTGAGTATTTGGAAAATCAATGTGGGCCTTCAGTCGCTTAAAGCCTTATTCTCAAAATTTCCCCTTAAGCGAAACATTGCGGTCTTCTGCCTTAAAAGACCATTGTAATACATTTTAATATTTTGAAATGTAATTGTGACCTTCAGCCATTTGTGTTGCACCCTGTATATATTTATTCTATCCACTTTTACCTTGAGGCTTTCATCCTAGCTGTGATTTTATATATAATTTGCAATTTTAACTGCGTGTCTTCAGTCACTTGAAATTTATTTTGTTGATTTTTAAGATTTCTTGTTTGGAGGCCTTCAGCCGTGAAAGATCTGGATTTTGAGACTCGTAGTTGTAAAGGTTCGACTATGTGCTGTTTTGGTTTAAATGTGTTATTAAATTACAACAAATTACAATTCTGAAGTGAAACTGACTGCTACCTTATTTGGCCCTTTCCACAATCCTAATCACCTGTTCAGCCCATCGTGTTTAGCGGGCGTTTCATCCGCTTAAGTGGCGACACCTCGTCCTGGCACGCATCAAACGATCAACTTTACTGTACTTGAGGCCATCAAGACGCGGTGGGTATGGGCGGCAGACTACTGGTCAACCAAGACGCCGAGCGACGATAGAAGTGCCGCCGCGGCAAAAGCAAACTCGCCTCTGCTCGGGGCCCAGCCAACAGAAAAGCGCCGTTCGCCGCGGAAGCTACCTTGAATATAGATATCAAAAACACATACCGAAAGGGAACACAAGAATGGCCAAGGAGTAGAAAATTGGAGCTAACGGCACAAGTGGATACCGATGCAGGCTAAGATTAACACTCTTTACAATTACTATTATACAGAAGCGAAAATATCATCGCCTGCTGATGTAGTAACTCAAGGATACACATGTACCAAGATTGCTTTACCTTCCATACAGAGTATCTTACAACTGATCCCCTTCAAATTACTTATAACAGGGAATACGCTTACACTTGTATGACTTATGTCGTAAAACACAAATTGCACTAAGTAATACTGACCAATGACCCTGCACTGAATCACTCGTAGGCGCATCAATATAACACGTCCAATTACATGTAACACAGACAAGGCCATACACTATGAAATACTCAAAAATGAGAGAACGACACTTAACTCCACTCAGGTGTGAAAGAGACGTGGCATTCAGGATTCCAGCCAGGGTGTTATTGCCTCCAATCCAGAGAGGCTGCCGTCGACTTCCCGTGAAATTTTAGCTTGCAGAGCAAGTCGGGAGGTTGCCGTCCAGGTTGCGTGCGAGATCCGTAGGTCTTCGTGCAGCCTGCCGCTACCAATCCTCAAGCGAGCCGGCCAGCTTTGCCCCCACCGACGGACAGCCGGAGTCCCGTAAAAGCCTCATATCTCCATCCACGTGTCCTCTATCCAATCAACCCTCCAAGCTCCGCCAAAATAACACCACCACACGTCGACCAAAAGACCTCAGCTCACGACACACGATCGAATCGACATCGGCAACCCAAGCAATTAGAAGCGCCAGTTAAATGCCATGCCGCCAAGGTAAGAGCCGACAAGTCCCATTCTTAATACAATTTGGTGTGGCGTCAATAACAAGCTGCATCATTGGTGATGTTGTTAATTGACTTCCACGCATATTGGATATCAAACGTACGCTGTCACTGTCAGATTACTCCATCTCAAATACTGAAAGAATCTGCAGCATTAAGCAGTCCTTAACCCGCTTCAATTACGTGATCGGACAAGGTACCGTTTTAATCAGCTACTGATATCATTCAGAGCTTTCAATGAGTATAAAATGAATCCCGGGATTTATCGATATTGGTATGTTATTCAATACCTACGTGCATGATGTAAACGTGTTAATGGACTCAATAAATGTAACTGTGTTGTACCTTAAAACACAGTAAATGCTTCCGTAAAACTTCTACATCTATACTCACAATTCACTTTAGGCAGTGCAACCAGTTTCTCACACAATAGAAACAATAAAGCTGTACAATTACTGGTTTTCTTGTTTCTCGCAAAAAATCACCACAAACGCAGAGTATTCCACAACAGACAACGCTCTGAAAAATCCGTCACTTATTGACAGAAGAAAATGATTCTATTCAGTAACAAGTAAAGTTTATTGCTTAAGGCTAAAGTTAAAATAAATTATTTCAGTGGGAAAAGAAAGAACTTAAAATTTCAAAATACCTTACAGTTTTCATGCTGGTCTTAGTGACTGGTTGTGTTAATAATTTACCAGATACAAATACAACCATTTAATTTGTATTATGTTTAGATTTGTGCATCTTCGTTGATTTGACCGTCCTTAACAATATGTCGATTGAACTTGTGAAACACCACCATATAACACCGTTACGAGTGTAATGTCGATCAGTATTCGCTTTTGCATTAAATGAAAAAAAAATTAGTATCTACAGAGAGTCTGCTTGTGAAATGTGTTAATTTAATTCAAACTACTCTGGCGTATTACAAGAACCAAAAAGTTAAAAATAGGAATCTGCATGATTTGTGGGGGTGCGGTGACACTACAAATGTCAGGGCCATAGATCAAGCAAGTTTACGTTGAATTTTTTTTTTTGTAATAATGTTTCCCTATCACCCACAAACCCTGCCAACGTAGCCTTTTTAAAACGGGATTAAAGCGACCCGATATCATTACTAACACATTACGATATTCTAGAGCCCCTCCCCCAACACTTCATGCTGTGTCCTCCATCTTCTCCAAAATAAAGCAATGCACTGCTATACTGGGTGATTTTTTTCACCGTGTACAAGCTCTAGGGACTGGTAGATGAGAAAATATTTAACAAAAAGTCTAGAATAAACTTACGTCCGGTAGTGCACCGTTTCCATGTTCAAGACCATTTATTCAATCTTACTTTGTTACGAGACTGTGGTATAATACTCACTGAGACATGCAGCCACTGCATGCATGGTTACCTCCTGCACGGTGGTACTGTTCCTCTTACGTCATTCCCTAGCGCCCTCTCCTGCCACAGTAATCGGTCGGTAATGTTGAGTCAGATTCACTTCTCTTACTGACTCACCTTGTAATGGGTGTGTTGCGTTTTACACAATGGTTTCGTTTTCGAATGAAGAGCTTACCGACGTGGTGTTTACTTACGGAAAGGTAAATGGCAACGGGCGATGGGCAGCAAAGTTGTACTAGTAGATCTATCCCCCCCCCCCCCCCCCCCGACAACAGCCACAGCATTCAATAGCGTTTCGCCATTTGACAGTAATCAGGAAATCATGAAGGACATACCCGAAATGTTCAGACACCAGACCTGAAGGAAAATGTGATTAACACTGTGTAAGGCAACCGCCTGTCAGTACCAGATAGTTGGGCCACCAGTACAGGCTAAGCCAGACGACAGCGTGTGCAGTGCTTACCAGCGACATACTTTCCACATCGGGAGCGGTTTTGTTGCTGATTTCTGCACCAGGCAACCACGATTCTAGGATTTCTGTCATCCATCCTGTTCACAGATGAAGCGACCTTTAGGTGGGATGGAATCTTCAGCCTTCATAAGAGTCATCTGTGGTATAGCATGCAGAACCTACATGTTATGCTTGTAACGCCGGAAATGCATATCCTCCTATTTCCATCTATTGTACTATAAATTTGTTTTCCTTATTGTTGTTACCTGAATATATGACATTTCTGTGTCTTTACATATTGTAATTGTTTTACTATTTGTATATATATATATATATATATATATATATATATATATATATATATATATTTATGCATTTATGTCGATGTATAATTGGTTTGTTTCGTAAATATTATTTGTATTTTTACGCTGGGTCTTGCCTAGGGAAAACTGCTATCGAACGATTACATCGATAGGTCGTGTGAAGTATCAAAGTGTGTAGGATCTCTGGTAGTGTTAACTCTGCCGCGTGGAGCGCGGGCTGAGAGAGGGATTCTGGCGGGAGTAGCGAATGGAGCAGGTGTGTTATGTGAAGCTCCCGCGAGTTGCCGCGCTTTCGGGGTTTGGCAGCATGTAATTGCGCTCGACTTGCGATGATAGTTTCTGACATGGTGTCGCGGACGGGAAGCATTAGCTGGCGCACATCAAGAGCCCGTTTCGTCTGGTGACCGTGCCGAGAAGAAGGCGCGCCAAAATCCAGCTTATGCAACAGCGACGGCCGACAATGAGTGAGTGTCGCCACCTCCTCGATCGACGGCTTCAAACCTTCAATCAACCAACAAGGAAGACAGGAAGCACGTAAAGTTTTAGAACTGTATGGCAGACCTCAGCTTTTCAAACTTTTAAAATTGTTGCATCACAAAATTACAGCAACTTAGCATGAACGTTTGTTGCTGATTGTCCCAATTGCATTACCAAGCAGGGTCCCTTCCCTTTCCGGAATGAACCCGAGTGTCGTTGAAATTCAAACGCCAGCATCATTCCACTTCACTACTTTAATTTCAAAGTTCAGTTTAAGTATTCATAGCTGGCTACAATATTCAGATTACACAAGCACAAATTAAGAGTGCGAGTTTTGTTACCGTATTTTAGCTTACCTGTGACTGCAGCTCAGCTTGGTACGTATTAAATTTCACTATTGTTAATTGTTCAGAATCATTTAATTCAAGTTCAAAGTTAAATCTCTTATTTCTAAATTGCGTAGATTCAAGTAGCTTTTGAAATGATTGTTGAGGTAGTCCAAGACTAACCGCATTTTACTGAATTTCGTTGTGCTTCAGAAACAAAGCTCACTGTTAATTTCAGTCACGAAATTAATTTTTAATTTTCCGGTCTTAGTAATTCTTTTGCTAAATTAAGTCAGAGTGTAGCGAAATTTATTACTTCTGACCAACTTTCAGTTTTCACACTACACTTGTCAACCTTCAGTTGCGACGCTTCTAGTGCTAATTATATGTGTAATAATCTTTCTTTTTCAGTTACTATAGTAATTGTCCTTAGGACTGGCGACCGTAATTTCCCCCAAATCTCAAATATCTAATTACCGCTAGTTGATTGTTAACGTAACGGCCGCACATTTACTTTCTTTATTAACTTCACCCCTTTTTCAAAATTAATTTCCACCAGTTTCATTAGCATTTTTCCTTTCATTTAGATGTAACCCTTTCCTCCCTCTTTACTGACAAATTAACCTCGGTGACGATTGCTTCTCCCAAATTTCCATTAGGTACACGCGGTTTAATTTTTCACTGTCATTAAGGTCGATAAGTGAGGGGGAGGTTACATGCTGACAGCGAATAGTCAGCGTCGGTGCAACCGGACTGTGTGGGCCGGAATAATTGGCGACCGTATATTGGGGCCAGTCTTTCTTCCACGTCGCCTACCAGGCCGGAACTACCGATATTTCTTGCGGGTGACTTTACCTCCCCTGCTGGAAGAAAGGCCATCAATGTTTAGAAGAGTTATGTGGCTGCTACACGGTGGTGCTCCAGCCCGCATTAACGTCCGAACGCATCTCAGTCGTGCCTTACCTGGTGGACGGATCGGACAAGGGGTCCAGTCACATGGCCTACTCGTTCACCGGATCTCAACTATTGCGATTTATTGTTAGGGGGCCACCTCAAAAGTATCGTGTATACAGAGCCCATTCCAGATGTGGAGACACTGGAATAGCGTATTCATGTTACCTTTGGTCGGATTCAGCCTGGCCGATGTGAACGTGTGACATGCCACGGCGCGTACAGGCATGCGTTTAGGCACATGGAAACCATTTTCCACATATACTGTAACTGTGGCTGCATGGTACAGTGCGGTTAGACGGCAGTCTCTGTTGCAATCTATTATTGAATAAATGCTCTCTGGCATGGAAACCATTCATTTCCGGACATCATTAGACCTTTTTTGCTCCATGTTCCCTCATCGATACCAATAGAGTTTGTACACGATGGAAAAAATCTGACTTTATAAATAAATGAAGTATAACTTCATATGTTTTACCTCTTTATGTCACAGACCTGATGATGTACTGTATACGCACATTTTTATGTGTTTGTAACCTAATTTAACTATTCTATGACTCACAATTATTGGTGGCATATTTAATAATAATTAGTTACAAAATATATTGTTCAATAATTCTGAGTGCAGCAATAGGCTGAAGTTATAATGTAGGTACCACATACAGACACTGTGCTAAACAAAATGTGCCAAGATATAGGGCAGAGCTGTGCGTACGAATTTTCTCGTCATGCAACGATAGAGGGGGTGCAGTTGTGTCACAGGGGATGTAATGGAAGATAGTAAAAATAAGTAGAGCAACAGTGACTACAATTTCTAACGAATTTTTGTATGGGAGGTCTATCATCTTGAATCGCAAAGTATAATTTATCGTTATTAATGTATAGAAATTTGGGTTTTAGATTACGAAAGCGATCATTTAGGCGTGCAGGATAATAGCTCCATCACGATGCTTTATTTCTGTGATTAGCTAGCTGTTATTGTTAAGGAAAAGAGTTTCTCGAACATATTTCGATCGAATGTTAGATGAGGTTGTAAGAGAATCTTGCAGATGCTAGGCACCTGAGGGGGCTACTATTACGACAAGCAAAACTGACTCGAGCTCCTAGTAGTAACACAATACAGTTTCGCAAAAGCAAATGTTTACAGTTAATGTGTCTTCCGATTTCACTCGTAGATCATCAACATAGAACGTAAGGTGAAATCAGATTTCATGAAAGCATATTTCACGTTGCTTATGGGCTCATACATTGAAGAACCAAAGAAACTCTATACCTGCTTAATATCCTGTAGGGCCGCCGCGAACATGCTGGAGTGCCGAAATACGACGAGGCATGGACTCGACTATTGTGTGAAGTAGGGCTGCAGGGAATTGACGAAATGAATCCTGCAGGACTGTCCGTAAACATGTAAGAGTACGAGGGTGTGTCGAACTCTTCTGAACGCCACTATGCATGGCATCCCAGATATGCTCTGTAATGTTCTTATCTGGCGAGTTTGGTGGCCAGTGGAAGTGTTTAAACACAGAATAGTGTTCCTGGAGCTACTCTGTAGAAATTATGGACATGTGGGGTGTCGTCCATTCCTGCTGGAATTGCCGAAGTCCATAGGTATACACAATGTACATGAATGGATGCAGGTATTGAGACACGATGCTTACGTACGTGTCAGATGTTAGAGTCGCATCTAGACTTGTCAGAGGTCCCGTATTTCCCCAACTGCACACGTCCCAAACCATTACACAGCCTCCACCAGCATGAAAGGTCCCCTGCTGACATGCAGGGTCCATGGATTGATGAGGTTGTCTCCACACACGTATACGTACATCCGCTCGATACAATTTGAAACGAGACTCATCTGACCAGGCAACATGTTTCCAGTCATCATCATCACCGAGCGAGGTGGCGCAGTGGTTAGACACTGGACTTGCATTGGGGAGGACGACGGTTCAATCCCGCGTCCGGCCATCCTGATTTAGGTTTTCCGTGATTTCCCTAAATCACTCCAGGCAAATGCCGGGATGGTTCCTCTGAAAGGGCACGGCCGACTTCCTTCCCCATCCTTCCTTAATCCGATGCGACCGATGACCACGCTGTCTGGTCTCCTTCCCCAAACAACCAACCAACAATCCAGTCATCAACAGTTCAATGTTGGTACTGACGGGCCCAGGCGTAGCATAAAGCTTTGTGTTTTGTACTTATGAAGGTTACACGAGTGGGCATTCACCTCGGGAATCCCATATCGATGATGTTTCGTTGAATGGTTCGCATACTGACATTTGCTGATGGCCCGGTATTGAAATCTGCAGTAATATGCGGAAGGGTTGCACTTCTCTCACATCGAACGGTTCTCTTCAGTCATCGCTGGTCCCGTTCTTGTAGGACCTTTCTCCGGCCGCAGCGATGATCGAGATTTGATGTTATACCGGATTCCGGTTATTCACTGTACATTCGTGAAATGGTCGTACGGGAAAATTCCCATTTCATCGGTACCTAGGAGATACTGTGTCCCATTATTGTTTGTTACTGTTTAAATATTTACGTAATTCTGACTTTCACTTCCGATAAGCTACCTCCTTTAGGTATTTCACGGTCAACACAACTAAAATCTGTCAGAGGATAACACTGCTCTGCTTCTTTATACTATAATTGCTTGAATAAAAATAATTTCATAATACGAACTGCCTGCAGTTTGGAGGTTAAGGTATAAAAGTAGCAGATGACAGTGTTATACGATGGCCTCAGCCGTTTGGTTCCTTAGGAATTCACACAAATTTGAACGTTTTCTAGTAACTGCGCCAGGCACTTGTTGTCTAATATAAGCGTTGCCGACCGCAGCGCCGTTTTCGGCCTGCTTACATACCTGTGTATTTGAATACGCATGCCTATACCAGTTTCTTTGGCGCTTCAGTGTATAACCTCAGTATAATAACGGTGAGAATTCCCAGTGAGTAGTAAAGTGCAGATACTGACAGTAATAGAGTAATATCAGAGAAATTATTAATTACTAGGTATTCAAATGGTTCAAATGGCTCTGAGCACTATGGGACTTAACTTCTGAGGTCATCAGTCCCCTAGAACTTAGAACTGCTTAAACCTAACTAACCTAATGACGTCACACACATCCATGCCCGAGGCAGGATTCGAACCTGCGATCGTAGCGGTCGCGCGATTCCAGACTGTAGTGCCTAGAAACGCTCGGCCACCCCGGCCGGCTACTGGGTATTAATCATTACGATAGTGTGTTACTATTGTAAAGGCTGCATTTTACTATGTTGGTGTTCATTCGCTATTATAACTTTGATATTACATGACCCCATAAGAAAGAAATACACCTTCAGCTGATTTGCTTTCACCTTAAGTTTTGTGATGATGGTCAGTGACTGAAAGCAGAAGATACATAGGGTTATAATAAAGAGCTGATAGTTAATAATGGGTTTTCTCATGTTAAATGTTCGTGGCTAATCACTATGATCAACGTCTGCTTGACTGTATCTGCTGAAAACTGATATTAAAGTGACCTCACGCCCTCTGAATAACAAACCGTGGTCACTGTTCACAGAATACAGGAAAAATGCCGGCTGCGATGGATTTATTTGTCCCTTTATGATTTCTTCTGAGAAAATGACTAGCTAAATTTTGTATTCAGTGTCCGTTTCCCGTAGATCTTCTAGATTTTCTACCGAAAGCAACACTAACTTGGAATCTCAGGGTTGTTGTACTATTCTGTGTTTTGTGTAGTACGGTTCGGTGATAGAGTGTCACATGCTTCTCGATAGTCTTATAGAAACAAAGGAAATTGGGTTAAGAAGTCGAATATATCCTGATTACGTTATTACTCAGTAACGAGCCACAGGAGACGCAATAGTACCTTGCACGAAAATAGAAAACATTCCCGAAGAACCATATGTAGCTCGGTTTTGCCCTGTGGAAAGTCAAGTACGCCAACTGAAAGGGGTAATGAGGATTCCTCTCTCACGTAGCGTGAATGAAGTTGACTAAGGCACAGCAAGGGACTGGTATTCATGGCTGAGGGGAGAAGGCGCGCTTCGTCACAGCAGCGGCAGCGTGCGACGCTTCAGGTCGCCGTTAGCCGGCTGCCTCGCAGAGCCCCGGTATTAAGGAATATCCCCTGCCCGCCGCCTTCCGCCGGTTAATAGACATTTAATGCCCGGGGTAAAGCATGGCGGCCATGAATCAAGCGCGCCGACGGTTTATCCGCCAACTTACGCAATTTCTCAATTACTTACGGCCTCCACTCGGCCCCTGATTTATCTACCGTTCCGCGCTGCGTCGACGAGTGGCCGCGGCGGCCACTGACTCTGGCCCTCCACAGCAGGCGGCGCCACCTTCCGGCAGACTGGGAGTGTGGTGAGGCCTCGAGATTCGGCGGCGCAACGCTCGCCGCCCATGAGTGGAACGACGACAGCTGCGCACTACTCAGATACACTCCGATACATATGGCTGTTTCTCCTTGGAGAGATCGTAATATTTCAATACGAAGGGAGTGCATACGTCGAATGAACAGAAGTCCATCTTATCCAGTTTAGGGTAACGGGTTAGGGTGCAACGGCTATTAGCGTAGAGATCTCTGTTGGTGACTGAGGACCGTGTACTAATCAACGTTACCTCAAAATTTTCGTCATCAGCAGAATAATAATTCTAGCCACTAAAAGTCGTACATTTTAGGTTAGTTAGTATCTCTTACTACACGTGGCAAGAGCAAGCTATTAAAGATTATTTGAGCAGCACGTCATGTGTTGAAGCGTGGACACAAAACAGTTTGACTCTACCAGCATGACACGACCATGCAGAGCACAATGTGGAGTGTTTGTGGGAAGACTGTTCGGCGCAAGGAAAAAACAAGCATCACACTGATAAGTGTACATATTAAGGTACCATTCGCAAAAATATATGCACTCATGCCCGTTACACCATGTATCTGCGAGATCGTTATTGATGTTTCCTGCTGTTTCTCGCAAGCTCGTAACCAAGCCTCTCGATATTTCTATAAATCTTCTTTCATATATCCTCGTTGCATAACCTCCGTTACATCATTTTTCCATTCAGTACAGCGTCTCCATTTTTTTTTTCTCTTGAATGGAGAGGGACAAAAAATTATTCTTCCTTGGCCATCGTTCATCCCCTAACCTCATCACATACTCGTGCCATTTTAAAAGCCATTTTTCTACATTTTCAGTAATGTAACAGGGAGTTTTCATTCGCTTCCTTGTTTCCTCATTTGGAATCTTATCTCGCCTAGAAACTACAGGGTGTTTCAAAAATGACCGGTATATTTGAAACGGCAATAAAAACTAAACGAGCAGCGATAGAAATACACCGTTTGTTGCAATATGCTTGGGACAACAGCACATTTTCAGGCGGACAAACTTTCGAAATTAGAGTAGTTACAATTTTCAACAACAGATGGCGCTGCAAGTGATGTGAAAGATATAGAAGACAACGCAGTCTGTGGGTGCGCCATTCTGTACGTCGTCTTTCTGCTGTAAGCGTGTGCTGTTCACAACGTGCAAGTGTGCTGTAGACAACATGGTTTATTCCTTAGAACAGAGGATTTTTCTGGTGTTGGAATTCCACCGCCTAGAACACAGTGTTGTTGCAACAAGACGAAGTTTTCAACGGAGGTTTAATGTAACCAAAGGACCGAAAAGCGATGCAATAAAGGATCTGTTTGAAAAATTTCAACGGACTGGGAACGTGACGGATGAACGTGCTGGAAAGGTAGGGCGACCGCGTACGGCAACCACAGAGGGCAATGCGCAGCTAGTGCAGCAGGTGATCCAACAGCGGCCTCGGGTTTCCGTTCGCCGTGTTGCAGCTGCGGTCCAAATGACGCCAACGTCCACGTATCGTCTCATGCGCCAGAATTTACACCTCTATCCATACAAAATTCAAACGCGGCAACCCCTTAGCGCCACTACCATTGCTGCACGAGAGACATTCGATGACAATATAGTGCACAGGATTGATGACGGCGATATGCATGTGGGCAGCATTTGGTTTACTGACGAAACTTATTTTTACCTGGACGGCTTCGTCAATAAACAGAACTGGCGCATATGGGAACCGAAAAGCCCCATGTTGCAGTCCCATCGTCCCTGCATCCTCAAAAAGTACTGGTCTGGGCCGCCATTTCTTCCAAAGGAATCATTGGCCCATTTTTCAGATCCGAAACGATTACTGCATCACGCTATCTGGACATTCTTCGTGAATTTGTGGCGGTACAAACTGCCTTAGACGACACTGCGAACACCTCGTGGTTTATGCAAGATGGTGCCCGGCCACATCGCACGGCCGACGTCTTTAATTTCCTGAATGAATATTTCGATGATCGTGTGATTGCTTTGGGCTATCCGAAACATACAGGAGGCGGCGTGGATTGGCCTCCCTATTCGCCAGACATGAACGCCTGTGACTTCTTTCTGTGGGGACATTTGAAAGACCAGGTGTACCGCCAGAATCCAGAAACAATTGAACAGCTGAAGCAGTACATCTCATCTGCATGTGAAGCCATTCCGCCAGACACGTTGTCAAAGGTTTCGGGTAATTTCATTCAGAGACTACGCCATATTATTGCTACGCGTGGTGGATATGTGGAAAATATCGTACTATAGAGTTTCCCAGACCGCAGCGCCATCTGTTGTTGAAAATTGTAACTACTGTAATTTCGAAAGTTTGTCTGCCTGAAAATGTACTGTTGTCCCAAGCATATTGCAACAAACGGTGTATTTCTATCGCTGCTCGTTTAGTTTTTATTGCCGTTTCAAATATACCGGTCATTTTTGAAACACACTGTACGATTTCGCAGAAAGTCCATTTTCACGGTTGCTAGTATTCTTCTAATTTGTTTTGTCAATTCCTAGAATTCTGTCCTCATAAACAAATGATTCGTATTATTTATTCATAAATACTTTCTAACCAATACGAAAAGCAACGACGTAAGACCTGATCAACAGCGTCTGGTGTGAATCCCTCTGGTCCAGTAGAGAAAGTAAATAAAGATTAATCCACCCAATAAAGCAATATGGGATAATACGCTTCTCTCATCGGGCTATTAGTATGTTCTTCCTACTCTCGTTGGATTTCGATACTGCACTGTTTATTTACTGTTTTACGCCATCATCATCTAACGTCAAATGAATCATGAATGAAAGGCAGACTAGATTTACAAAGTTGTAGTTAACTGGTGGTCTACACTTTATTTGCAAGACCTAGACTTGACATATGTGTCAATAGCTGCAGCTTGGTCGTTGTGTGACGTTACGAAGCATTTTTATTTGAGTTTGTTTCTTTATGACCCCAGTGCTTAATCACAAACGTACGTAAGATGGCTGTTGATTTATCTCTCTGGTGATCATCTTCTGACTTAAGTGTCAATATGTAAAAAATTCATGAAATAAAAACGTATAAGCCAATATGGTGGCGTCAGTTAACTTTCCAAGACACTATTACCTGATATTACTACTTTTATTTATTACTATCCCTTTAATTAGTACCATTTAATCTTCGAAAATGTTAAGCATTCGGCACCACTGGTGAAGCACTGATATTGTAAACAACTTCTCCTGAAACAATTTGTCTCTATCATTTCTTAAAATTGCGCTGGTGTGATAAAAAAAAATTATGTTCGAGTCATGTTTTGACTGTAATGTTTCGGTAAAAGACTAGCGTGAAATTGCTTCCATTTAAATTGTCCAATATTGCAGTGTTTAGTAAATCCTAGCTATGTATAGTTATTGTTATTGAATGTTACGTATGGTGAAAAACCAACCATTGCTGAATAAAATTCAAATAACTCAGTAATACGTGATGACGTCTTTGTTTACTGTAAATTTTCGTGGGTCTATTGCAATATTCCTTCAGTTAAATGGACTAGTTTTCCCCGTAAACAGCAATGACCACCACATTACTTAAAATTTCTTTATTAAATAGTGTTTATTTTTGCCTTTTGAGTAAATAAGATTTTTAGAGCCTTTCGGAGCCTTTCGCTGTTGTTCTAAACACTTTGTTTTATAACCCAGTGAACGTGTAAAAACTGTCAGTCGCTGTTTGAATGATATATTTATAACTGGTTTTTGTTTATGATAAAATTTTGGAGGCCAGTGGCCGTTGCTGTTTTGAATACTTTCACTACAAAATATCAGTTTACATTGTTTGCTCAAGTGCTCACAATACCCACATGTGTTGCTTGTGCAGTTTTTGTTACTAAATATTTTTTTTAATGTTGTTCCATTAGTCTGGTCCAGCAGCTTTCCAGAGTGGGCTTCTTGTATCCTGCTTCCGTGTTCCATCGAAGAGGTCCAACATTTCAAATACATTTAACGATGTTCCATCTCTGCCTTGTTCCACCAAAGCCGTCTTTGGTCATGACTAATTTGTGTACATCAGTATTCGGAGAGTTACAAATTTACATTTGCATCTTACGAAAATATTCAGTTTTTCTGATGCATCACAATAATCTCGTGAAAACACATTCTTTGTTCATTCCTGAAAGCGTGTCCAGGCAGTTCGTTTATTTTTGCCAGTATTGCCTGAGTGCGTGCGAGTGTGTATTTTCGAAGTGTACATGCATTACATTTTTATGCTATGTAGTAGCTGCCATAAGGCATTTGGTTAGAAAATTTCTTGAAGGGCATTGCCACCATAATCCGGTCGGTAAATATTGCAGAAATCTTTGAAAACCTGTTTTGTACGAACCGTACTTTCCAGTGTAGAGCATGATGCATTTTATACCCCATAAAATGGAACTTGTTAAGGTGAAACATTACTAAAAAATGTGTATAAGCGGTATGTGTTATCAAATGGTACAATGAAATACCACTAAATACTCTCAAAATGAAATGTCAGTTAGTTTTACGTATTTCCAACGTGGAGGTAGTATTGTTATAGTTGACAAACATCATGTAATAATTTCGATTTGGAAATATTTAATGTGAAGTTCTATTTTGTCTTTCACTAAGTGTAAGCTGAAAAATTATCTCCATAGGAAGGTACGTTTGTATCTATACGTATTTTATAACTACGTCGACACGAAAATAGAAGTGCAGCACTTACTGTGAGAGTTCACAAACGCGCCCTTGGAAAGTAAACATTGTGACACTCGCCAATAACAATTAGGTTTTTTTTCTGACGTATTTTTGCAGACGTTTTAGAAGTGAAAAAGGCATTGTGACACTTCATCAGTATCATAAAACAACTGTGATGTGGAAAATAACAATTTTGAAAATTTGTTATACCTTACCTCATGTATGGTATAGAAATCGACATCGCACAGTCACTAGTGTTCCCTCATTTCGAGCATATTTGGAGCGAATTTTTATAATATAACTGTAGAATGAAATAAGTTTTTCTGATTTAATACAATGCTCTTCAGTAAGTAATAGAATCATTGAGCAGTATTTTGTAGTAAATCACATTTTTGCTTACTTACTAACACCGTGTTGGTTACTATAATTTCTCAGTTAGTCAGCTTCAGTAATTGAGTACACGCAGTCATCGGCGAGCTGTGAGCTTTTACAGAAGAATTCGAGCAGGAAGTGGCCGACGCTGTGTTTTGATTTGTGCAAAAATTGCAAGACGAGATGTATTATCAACGCATTAGCCGAAGCAGGCACTTATATTTCTCTCCACTCCAATTAAGAGCAGACATTGCCTAGTGCTTTTTGAAGACAGAAACGACGTTGCAGAAATGTATCACGAAGACAAAGTAGATGGGTATGAATTTGAAAGCGTCGATCTTAATGAATCCCAAATCACTCATAACGTTTCGGAAATCTCAATGTTGCTGTCATGATCTGTACCATTTGTTCTGGGTGAGGATTATGAGGTGGCAGTTAAACTATCGAACTACAGAGTAATATAATTTGAAGCGATAACGTTGGCTATGGAGTACAAAAACTAGAACTTCACATATTGCAAAATAGAGGAACAACAATAGCTTTGGAATAGGAGAAGGATGTGATATTGTGGGAAAGAAACAATGGTAAAACAAGGAATAAATCCGACGAATACCCATCGATGATAAATGAACATTCGATCCATTTGTACAATCCCATGTCTGTACGAGAACATGGAAACAAGAAAAGTGAGTTATTTAATTAGTTATGTGCCTCATAGATATTTAGTCGGCATTTTTATCGAAATGAAACGGAACAATTCAGTGCTAACATTAATGGACACGTTAAGTTTTACTTCTACTGGTGTAACTGTACTTACATTAAACAATAGGCCTATATAAAACAGACTACAAGTCTTAGACAGATATTCGTCCATGTAATAAAAGATGTATAGGTGAAATAATTTTAGGTTAGATTTAAAACTTGCTTTGTCACCTAACAGACATTATATGTTATTGGGCAAATGATCCTGTTGAACTCCTTTAATACACCAGGGACCTCTGCAAAAAATACCTTGTCTGATTGTTGATGCTCAATATAAGATCATTCAGTTCCGTAAGGATCAGTTGTGGACCCAAATTTAAACCATGCAGGACTCTCCGTCAGTAAGGTTTTCTACCCTTACAACAAAGCTTGAATTATTTGGCACAACATCATGCATTCTCTTTGCTAAGTGTGATTCACACCACTTGTGTGGGAAGCTGTCACTTCCATAACAAGTTTTTCTAAGAGTGTAACACGATCTACGCAAATATATGCCATGGAAAGATCAGAAAAATAGCAGCTGGCGACATTTTATTATTTAAGGCTTGTGATATGTGATGAGTTACCTGCAGCTGCCGAGCATCAACATAAGATCAACAGAGATTTTACGTTTGCTGCGTCATTATCTTGGGCAAGGAATTTCAAGTCAAAATATAAAATTCGTGTACACCACTACATGAATTGATCTTGCAGTTCCAAACAATTAAAGATTTTAATTGCAGACTTTACTTACTGACTAAAATGAAAGTGTGAGTGCTGGTCCTCTTCACGAATCACTCGATTAATATCGCCACTAGGAGCGCTGTGGTCCATGTGGCCAACAAACTGGCTACATCTTCTCCAGCTAATTTGATTCTGGTGTTTCTTTTTGCGATCCGGAAGATGCAGGGACATGGAATAACAACGGCTGCAGCATAGCCACCAGGCTTTTCCAAAACATTATGGTTGCTGTATAATTTATGTCGTCTAGCATGGCATGTGACTTTTAACGTATTGTAAGTCATGCGTGAAGCCAGTCGTGTATGTTGACTTCCATCCCGTGTCTTTCTTATTTTAAACGTATCTGTCCTGTGCTTTCATACCAACCCATTTTGGATTCGGTTTGAGAGTCAGTTTCTTGACTTCTTTTTTCATTCATGTGATCTTCACTCTTATTACGTATTAACCCATGTAGTGGATTGTACTTTCTTCCTCTCGACCTCACAGTTGATAACCTTCTCTGCAGGAGGTAGCGTCTGCGAGGTTTCACTCGCTTCTTGTTTCTTCTGCGTCTTCATGCGGCTTGAAACATGGCAGGCACGGTTGCGGATTATAAAAGTTGTTATTCAATCCAATCTGACTATCACTATAACTGGGAAAACGCTATCTTACTAACGAAACCTAAGCATAAATGTGGTTGAATTGTGTGATTTCGATGCCAGTGACTAGTTACTTGAAGGATAAGTGGCCACTGTTTTCATTGAAAAGAGCGGGTAGAATACCAACGCCGTCTCACGTTTGTGCAATGCTGCGAGCGACAAAAAATCCCGAATTTTCACCATGTGCGTACGTGGGAAAAACAACAGGCACAATCTCACCTAAGCCACCGGAACGACAAAATGGTTCAAATGGCTCTGAGCACTATGCGACTTAACTTCTGAGGTCACCAATCGCCTAGAACTTAGAACTAATTAAACCTAACTAACCTAGGGACATCACACACATCCATGCCCGAGGCAGGATTCGAACCTGCGACCGTAGCGGTCGCTCGGCTCCAGACTGTAGCGCCTAGAACCACACGGCCATTCCGGCCGGTTCGGAACGACATCAGCCAAATTTGGTGCACGTACTGACTACAATGTTGTGTGGGTACGAATCCATGCCGTGACAATAACCTCACCAAATGCAGCAATCGAGCCGGCCGCTGTGACCGAGCGGCTCTATTCGCTTCAGTCTGGAACCGCGCGACCACTACAGTCGCAGGTTCGAATCCTGTCTCGGGAATGGATGTGTGTGATGTCCTTAGGTGAGTTAGGTTTCAGTACTTCTAAGCTGTAGGGGACTAATGATCTCAGATGTTAAGTCCCATAGTGCTCAGAGCCATTTGAACCATTTTTTTAGGAGGGGGGGGGGGGAGGTATACTTAGAAAAGACTGGGAGACACGGGTGAAGTTCATTTAGACTGCATCATGGTCAGACAGAGATACCGAAATCAGATACTGGATTCTAAGGCGTATCTGGGATCAGACATACTCTTTAACGCCTTTTTAAGAGACAGTATCCACTGTAATCCTAGAAAAGATGTGGAATGATTTCGAACAGACAGTGCTGCCAGCAAGTGAGAGATTTATACCACATAGATTAATAAGTATTGGTACTGATTCCCCATGGTACACAAAGCGGGCCAGATCGCTGTTGCGGAAACAGCGAAAAAAGCACGCCAAATTTAAAAGAACGCGAAATCCCCAAGATCGGCAAAGTTTTGCAGAAGTTCTAAAGATCAGCATACTTCAGTGCGAGATGCTTATAATTTCCACAACGAAACTCTGTCTTGGAATCTGGCAGAAAACCCAACGAGATTCTGGTCATACGTAAAGCACACCAGCGGCAAAACGCAATCAATTCCTTCACTGCGCGATAACAACTGTGAAGTCACTGATGACAGCAGTGTTATTAAAGACGGTTTTCCGAAACTCATTCACCAAAGAAGACGAAGTAAGTATTCCTGAATTCCAATCAAGAACAACTGCCAAGATGAGAATCGTAGAAGTAGATATCGTCGGTGTAGCAAAGCAGCTTAAATTACTTAACAAAGGCAAGTCCTCCGGTCCCGATTGTATACCAGTCAGGTTCCTTCCAGAGAATGCTGATACAATAACTCCATATTTAGCAGTTATATTCAACCGCTCGCTCACAGAAAGATCCGCACCTAAAGACTGGAAAATTGCTTAAGTCACACCAGTTCCCAAAGAGGGAAATAGGAGTAATCCGCTGAATTACAGGCCCATATCACTAACGTAGATTTGCAGTAGGGATTTGGAACATATACTGTGTTCATATTTTTAGGATTTTGACACCGCTCCTCACAAGCATCTTCTAACCAAACTGTGTTCCTATGAAATATCGCCTCAATTGTGCGACTGGATTTCAGAAAAGTCACAGTTCGTAGTAATAGACGGAAAGTCATCGAGTAAATCAGTAGTTCTATCCGCGTTCACCAAAGAAGTGTTATAGGCCCTCTTTCGTTCCTGATCCATATTAACGACATAGGAGGCAATCTGAGTAGCCCTTATAGATTATTTTCAGATGAGGCTGTCATTTACCTTTTTGTAAAGTCATCAGATAACCAAAATTGGAGAATGATCTAGATACGATATCTGTATGAAGTGGCAATTGATCCTGAATAAACAAAAGGGTGAAGTTATTCAAATGACTACTAAAAGAAATACGCTAAATTTCTATTACGCGATACGTCCCACAAACCTGAATGCTCTAAACTGAACTAAATACTTAAGGATTACAATTACAAATAACCTAATTTGGAATGATCACATACACTCCTGGAAATTGAAATAAGAACACCGTGAATTCATTGTCCCAGGAAGGGGAAACTTTATTGACACATTCCTGGGGTCAGATACATCACATGATCACACTGACAGAACCACAGGCACATAGACACAGGCAACAGAACATGCACAATGTCGGCACTAGTACAGTGTATATCCACCTTTCGCAGCAATGCAGGCTGCTATTCTCCCATGGAGACGATCGTAGAGATGCTGGATGTAGTCCTGTGGAACGGCTTGCCATGCCATTTCCACCTGGCGCCTCAGTTGGACCAGCGTTCGTGCTGGACGTGCAGACCGCGTGAGACGACGCTTCATCCAGTCCCAAACATGCTCAATGGGGGACAGATCCGGAGATCTTGCTGGCCAGGGTAGTTGACTTACACCTTCTAGAGCACGTTGGGTGGCACGGGATACATGCGGACGTGCATTGTCCTGTTGGAACAGCAAGTTCCCTTGCCGGTCTAGGAATGGTAGAACGATGGGTTCGATGACGGTTTGGATGTACCGTGCACTATTCAGTGTCCCCTCGACGATCACCAGTGGTGTACGGCCAGTGTAGGAGATCGCTCCCCACACCATGATGCCGGGTGTTGGCCCTGTGTGCCTCGGTCGTATGCAGTCCTGATTGTGGCGCTCACCTGCACGGCGCCAAACACGCATACGACCATCATTGGCACCAAGGCAGAAGCGACTCTCATCGCTGAAGACGACACGTCTCCATTCGTCCCTCCATTCACGCCTGTCGCGACACCACTGGAGGCGGGCTGCACGATGTTGGGGCGTGAGCGGAAGACGGCCTAACGGTGTGCGGGACCGTAGCCCAGCTTCATGGAGACGGTTGCGAATGGTCCTCGCCTTTACCCCAGGAGCAACAGTGTCCCTAATTTGCTGGGAAGTGGCGGTGCGGTCCCCTACGGCACTGCGTAGGATCCTACGGTCTTGGCGTGCATCCGTGCGTCGCTGCGGTCCGGTCCCAGGTCGACGGGCACGTGCACCTTCCGCCGACCACTGGCGGCAACATCGATGTACTGTGGAGACCTCACGCCCCACGTGTTAAGCGATTCGGCGGTACGTCCACCCGGCCTCCCGCATGCCCACTATACGCCCTCGCTCAAAGTCCGTCAACTGCACATACGGTTCACGTCGACGCTGTCGCGGCATGCTACCAGTGTTAAAGACTGCGATGGAGCTCCGTATGCCACGGCAAACTGGCTGACACTGACGGCGGCGGTGCACAAATGCTGCGCAGCTAGCGCCATTCGACGGCCAACACTGCGGTTCCTGGTGTGTCCGCTGTGCCGTGCGTGTGATCATTGCTTGTACAGCCCTCTCGCAGTGTCCGGAGCAAGTATGGTGGGTCTGACACACCGGTGTCAATGTGTTCTTTTTTCCATTTCCAGGAGTGTATATTGTGTTGTAGGTAGAGCAAACCAAAGACTGCCATTCATCGGCAGAACACGTACAAGGTGCAACAGGTTTACTAAAGGGACGGCTCACACCACGCTTGTCCGCCCTATTCTGGAGCTCTGCTGTGCGGTATGGGATCCGCCTCAGATGGGACTGACGGATGATATCGAGAAAGTTGAAAGAAGGGTAGCTCGTTGTATTATCTTGAAATGGGGGAGATAGTGCCACAGACATGATACGTGAACTGGAGTGGCAATCGTTAAAACAAAGTCGTTTCCCGTTCCGACGGGATCTTCTCATGAAATTTCAATGACTAGATTTCTCCTCCGATAGCGAAAACATTCTGTTGGCACCTACCTACACAGTGAGAAATCATCACTATAAAATATGAGAAATCGGGGCTCGTTTTCCACTCGTGCTGTTCGAGCGTGGAACGGTAGAGAGACAGCTTGAAAGTGGGTCTACGATAGCGAAAGGTTTCAAAGTTTGAACGCAACCGTAATTGTGAACAGCAGAGTAATCACTTAGATGGAAGCAGATGTAGACAAGACTCAGGTCGAAATTCAGTAGTGATGAAGAACAGGCTGAAATTTGAGAGACCAGCCATGAAGAATCAATGCGCAAAGAAGAGGAGAGAGGAGGTACGAAGCAATGAGTGGAATCGCTTGAAGCTCTTTGAGGCTATAGATACTGTGATAAGGAATATCTCACAAGAAGTTTGTCTGACAGGTAATGGACATCTCTAAAGAGGGCAAACACAGAAGTTGGGAAGGAACAGAAAGGTGCAAAGAAGGTAATTGGAAGAAACCATGGGCAACACAAAAATACTTCAGTTGATCGACGATAAAAGCAAGCATAAAAATTTTCAGGGAACTTCAGGAACACAGAAATACGGGTCACTTGGAAGTGATATAAATAAGTAGTATAGGGAAGTTAAGGCGAAATGACTGCATGAAAAATGTGAAGAAATAAAAGAAATATTGTCGGAAGCACTGGCTCAACATACTCAAAAGTCAAAACAACTTTCAATGAAATTAAACTCCTTAGAGGATTCCCAACAATATTCTGTATTTACTAAGCATCTAAATAGCCAACATTCAAACACAATGATATTGAAACTTACTACTTGTGCAAATAATACATAATGTCAAAAATTCAGAAAACTTTTGCAAGGGAACAAGCGTAACCTTTAAGAGTACTTTATTAAATTTAAGACAAATGGCAAGTGACTTCCTTCAGTAAAAGAATTTCTTTTAACTGGGGAGTTAAGCTTGTGCTTGTGACAAAACGTTGCTGCAAAATACAGCTTTCCTTTTGTTAAAAAAAGAAGTTTTAAGAAGAGACTTCACGGATACTCTACTTGTTCAATGCAAATACCTAAGACAAAATTATTTGACACAGGACTAACAAGTCGCGAGTCCGAAAGGGTTTGACATCTTCTGATTAGTTCAAAACACCAGAAACGTTAATTACAAACTACAGTCTTAAATCATAAAAAAATTCTTAAAGGCAGAATACGTGCATCAATTACGGTAGTGCTCAAACTGAGCAATGAGCAACCTTTCGCTGTCGTAGACCCACTTAGTAACACTAGTGACGCGGCATCTACATCTACATCTACATCTATACTCCGCGAGCCACCTTACGGTGTGTGGCGGAGGGTACTTATTGTACCACTATCTGATCCCCCCTTCCCTGTTCCATTCACGAATTGTGCGTGGGAAGAACGACTGCTTGTAAGTCTCCGTATTTGCTCTAATTTCTCGGATCTTTTCGTTGTGATCATTACGCGAGATATATGTGGGCGGTAGTAATATGTTGCCCATCTCTTCCCGGAATGTGCTCTCTCGTAATTTCGATAATAAACCTCTCCGTATTGCGTAACGCCTTTCTTGAAGTGTCCGCCACTGGAGCTTGTTCAGCATCTCCGTAACGCTCTCGCGCTGACTAAATGTCCCCATGACGAATCGCGCTGCTTTTCGCTGGATCATGTCTATCTCTTCTATTAATCCAACCTGGTAAGGGTCCCATACTGACGAGCAATACTCAAGAATCGGACGAACAAGCGTTTTGTAAGCTACTTCTTTCGTCGATGAGTCACATTTTCTTAGAATTCTTCCTATGAATCTCAACCTGGCGCCTGCTTTTCCCACTATTTGTTTTATGTGATCATTCCACTTCAGATCGCTCCGGATAGTAACTCCTAAGTATTTTACGGTCGTTACCGCTTCCAATGATTTACCACCTATGGCATAATCGTACTGGAATGGATTTCTGCCCCTATGTATGCGCATTATATTACATTTATCTACGTTTAGGGAAAGCTGCCAGCTGTCGCACCATGCATTAATCCTCTGCAGGTCTTCCTGGAGTACGTACGAGTCTTCTGATGTTGCTACTTTCTTGTAGACAACCGTGTCATCTGCAAATAGCCTCACGGAGCTACCGATGTTGTCAACTAAGTCATTTATGTATATTGTAAACAATAAAGGTCCTATCACGCTTCCTTGCGGTACTCCCGAAATTACCTCTACATCTGCAGATTTTGAACCGTTAAGAATGACATGTTGAGTTCTTTCTTCTAGGAAATCCTGAATCCAATCACAAGCCTGGTCCGATATTCCGTAAGCTCGTATTTTTTTCATTAAACGTAAGTGCGGAACCGTATCAAATGCCTTCCTGAAGTCCAGGAATACGGCATCAATCTGCTCGCCAGTGTCTACGGCACTGTGAATTTCTTGGGCAAATAGGGCGAGCTGAGTTTCACATGATCTCTGTTTGCGGAATCCATGTTGGTTATGATGAAGGAGATTTGTATTATCTAAGAACGTCATAATACGAGAACACAAAACATGTTCCATTATTCTACAACAGATTGACGTAAGCGAAATAGGCCTATAATTATTCGCATCTGATTTATGACCCTTCTTGAAAATGGGAACGACCTGCGCTTTCTTCCAGTCGCTAGGTTCTTTACGTTCTTCCAGCGATCTACGATAAATTGCTGATAGAAAGGGGGCAAGTTCTTTAGCATAATCACTGTAGAATCTTAAGGGTATCTCGTCTGGTCCGGATGCTTTTCCGCTACTAAGTGATAGCAGTTGTTTTTCAATTCCGATATCGTTTATTTCAATATTTTCCATTTTGGCGTCCGTGCGACGGCTGAAGTCAGGGACCGTGTTACGATTTTCCGCAGTGAAACAGTTTCGGAACACTGAATTCAGTATTTCTGCCTTTCTTCGGTCGTCCTCTGTTTCGGTGCCATCGTGGTCAACGAGTGACTGAATAGGGGATTTAGATCCGCTTACCGATTTTACATATGACCAAAACTTTTTAGGGTTCTTGTTTAGATTGTTTGCCAATGTTTTATGTTCGAATTCGTTGAATGCTTCTCTCATTGCTCTCTTTACGCTCTTTTTCGCTTCGTTCAGCTTTTCCTTATCAGCTATGATTCGACTACTCTTAAACCTATGATGAAGCTTTCTTTGTTTCCGTAGTACCTTTCGTACATGATTGTTGTACCACGGTGGATCTTTCCCCTCGCTTTGGACCTTAGTCGGTACGAACTTATCTAAGGCGTACAGGACGATGTTTCTGAATTTTTTCCATTTTTGTTCCACATCCTCTTCCTCAGAAATGAACGTTTGATGGTGGTCACTCAGATATTCTGCGATTTGTGCCCTATCACTCTTGTTAAGCAAATATATTTTCCTTCCTTTCTTGGCATTTCTTATTACACTTGTAGTCATTGATGCAACCACTGACTTATGATCACTGATACCCTCTTCTACATTCACGGAGTCGAAAAGTTCCGGTCTATTTGTTGCTATGAGGTCTAAAACGTTAGCTTCACGAGTTGGTTCTCTAACTATCTGCTCGAAGTAATTCTCGGACAAGGCAGTCAGGATAATGTCACAAGAGTCTCTGTCCCTGGCTCCAGTTCTGATTGTGTGACTATCCCATTCTATACCTGGTAGATTGAAGTCTCCCCCTATTACAATAGTATGATCACGAAACTTCTTCACGACGTTCTGCAGGTTCTCTCTGAGGCGCTCAACTACTACGGTTGCTGATGCAGGTGGTCTATAGAAGCATCCGACTATCATATCTGACCCACCTTTGATACTTAGCTTAACCCAGATTATTTCACATTCGCATTCGCTAATAACTTCACTGGATATTATTGAATTCTTTACTGCTATAAATACTCCTCCACCATTGGCGTTTATCCTATCCTTGCGGTATATATTCCATTCTGTGTCTAGGATTTCGTTACTGTTCACTTCCGGTTTTAACCAACTTTCCGTTCCTAATACTATATGCGCACTATTTCCTTCAATAAGAGATACTAATTCAGGAACCTTGCCCTGGATACTCCTGCAGTTTACCAATATTACGTTAACTTTTCCTGTTTTTGGTCTCTGAGGACGGACGTTCTTTATCAACGATGATAATGTCCTCTCTGGTAAGCCGTCAGGTATTTTATCGTTTCGCCCAAGGGGGGGTCCCTCTAACCTAAAAAACCCCCGTGTGCACGCCACACGAACTCTGCTACCCTAGTAGCTGCTTCCGGTGTGTAGTGCACGCCTGACCTGTCTAGGGGGGCCCTACAGTTCTCCACCCAATAACGGAGGTCGATGAATTTGCAACCATTATAGTCGCAGAGTCGTCTGAGCCTCTGGTTTAGACCCTCCACACGGCTCCAAACCAGAGGACCGCGATCGAGTCTGGGCACTATGCTGCAGATATTAAGCTCAGCTTGCACTCCGCGTGCGATGCTGGTTGTCTTCACCAAATCAGCCAGCCGCCGGAAGGAACCAAGGATGGCCTCAGAACCCAAGCGGCAGGCGTCATTCGTTCCGACATGTGCTACTATCTGCAGCCGGTCACACCCAGTGCGTTCAATAGCTGCCTAGCCGGGTTAGAAAACAAGTTCCTTCTATAACACACCAAACAAACTATTAAAACATGGCCCGTTTTACGGCAACATTGAAGCCAGCCAGCCTTTTACATGAAAGATGTTAAATCAGATATTAACTTACAGCCTTGCAAACAGTCAATTAGTCCTAAGTTCTTGACGCAAACTGCGATAGTTTAAAGCAAGTAAGGCATTTTCATTTTAACTTTAACCATCAAATGATTTAATTAGGAGACTTATTGAAATACTCTAGCAGTGTGAAAAGGAATAAAAGCACAGCTCATTATCGGGTTTAGATAAAATAACACATTTATAATTACAATTAAAATTGCACTGCACAATTTGAGCTGCTTGCGCATATGGTTGAGCACAGGTAACCGGTACAGATCAAGTGCTGAAAGAGGAAGCGTTACCAGTAATTTTACTGACTCACAATTAAGACTACACACGCTGCTATTCAATACAACATACTTCAAACAACATAACGGACATTACCACAGTCGCGGTTATAGAACTTGCTAGGTATTGGACTTGAAATAAACAGATATTAATCTAACAAAATTTCACGGACGCAAGCTCTACATAGTCTGAACAATTTGCGCAACTTTCGTACGTTAGACAAAGTAAATTACGCATTGGACACAGGTAGTACTTGTAAGTAAAACTGCACCTACAGAGGGAGGAATTTCCACAAAGGAAACGCCCCAGCACGTTTGAGGTACCACAGCTCAACGAGAAAGTCATAGAGAGCCACACAACACTTAATCGTACAACAACGATCCTCGATGAGAAAACAATTTACCTACCAGTATAAACACAGCTGAAGATGGCAGCGACAGCCAGAACTTTTGCTATGGTGATAGGATGCAGAAGGTTGTATTCAGGTCTCTGCACGGCTCACTGTCCGCCAGACATAGAAAGGCACCAGTTTCGCTATTAGCGTGAAGTCTCACGCCATATCGTCTAATCATGAGCGTTGCTTCCGCACTCGGCAAAACCAAACTCTGGGCTTACACGGCCCACCACGGACCACGGCACAATCAGTACTGCACTGTCAACGAGCGACAGGGTCACTGCCCTCTCTCGTAACCAGAGTAACTTCCACCGCGTGTCGCTGCTGAGCCGGTGCCCCGAATCATTCCGAGTGCGCCTACATAGGCGATCGTGACCAATCACACCACGGCAATTTGCGAGCATCAGAAAGAGCCGACACATTAGCACTCCAGAGATAAGTTATCGTTCAGAATGAACAGTGTAATCAGCGCAGAGTATGAATTGAGAGTAAGTCGAAGAAAGACGGAAGTGATGAGAAGTAGCAGAAATGATAACAGCGAGAAGTTTAAGATTAGTATTGGTAATCATTAACACGATGAAGTCAAAAAATTCTGCTACTGGCAGCAGAATAGTACATGACAGACGGTGAAAGTAGATTACGTGTGCTGACTATCAGGTGAGTAATAGAAAAACGGAAAAGAAGAGAATCGAAGCATTTGAGATGTTGTGCTAAGAAATAATTTTGCAAATTAGATGACTGATGAGGTTAGGATTGAGGAGGTTCCACAGAGAATTGCCGAGGAAAGGGAAATGTCGGAAACACTAAAAAGAAGAAGAGACAGGATGGTAGGACATCTGTTAAGACGTCACGGAATAAGTTCCATAGTACTAGAAGGAGCTGTAGAGGATAAAAACGGTACACCATGAAAGGGATTTGAATCCGCAAAGCAAATAACTGAGGACGTAGGTTGAAAATGTTACTCTGAGATGAAGAGTTTTGCGCGGGAGAGCGTGTTGGTCCGCATGAAACGAGTCAGAAGACTGATGACTCATGAAAAAACAACTACTGCGAATGCGTTTTCGTTGCTCAGTAACATGATGACGGACGAATACTCCGCTTGCCAGTGTACGGTCAACAGAATGCTTGTGCAGCGTTCAGTACATCCGGCAGCCGGCCTTAGGGCGTACTACTCAGCCATAGCTAACGGGCCTTCCAGTGAGTGCGTGTTGCCCTTCAGGAACAATCTGGCATGGAGTGTCATACCAAGTATGTGTCGCAAGGTGGGAGACTAAAGCAATATTGCTGAAGGTACGTGAAGCTTTCAAAGCATTAAGATCACCTCCTCCTCCATAACTCCATTTCATGAAAGGAGCACGAAAGAGTTGAAAAGACATCGCAATAAAGCATATTCATGAGCAACTATTTGGAGTTATTTGCCGAATTAGTGCGCTAGAGAGGGCGACTCGAAAGATTTAGCGCGTCGTACAACTGGGGTGGGTGTCATCGAAGCTCGCACTGATCGTCGCACATAGGCCGAGCGCAATGTGGGTAAGAAGCGAAGCGTCGCTGCATTTGACTGTGGCCAGGTTTTCTGTACCCAAAACACAGTGCTCTTCAGATCCAGAGCTTCTTCTGTGCTTTACACATGCCACAGAATAAGGGGTGTACCGAGATTAAAACGAATAGAGAAAAAATGCGGCCAAAAGAGTCACCTACCTTGGAAACCAACAAGTTTAAGACACAAGTTCCCGCTGGGTATCACTGTGAAAGAGATCAGTTGTCTTCGCACACCCTTTCGTAACTTTACTTTCCCGTGACTTATTACTGCTATTCAGTACTTCTGTCAGGTACTCTTTTGTCTGTCACATGCCTATTTTTGGTGGAGAGTTTTCTGCTGGACATTTTATTTTATTTCTTTTTTCTACTTTGTTATGGGAATCAGCAGCCTCAGCAATCTCAACAGCAGAATCTAGTCTACCCGCCACTAAAAAAATCGAGTCCTTTGACTAACACTTCTAGAAATTTTTGGTACTTTTCTCTGTTCAGAAAGAGCCTAGGGGCAATGGCTGCCTGGTCTTTTCCAGTCCCCCCTCCCCCACCCCTTACCACCGTTGTCTTAGCGGACCATGCTTTTTAACAGGCCATGCTGATTGCTCAGTTTCTGTCCCTTCATAAAGAACTTACTGTGGACCCTGCATAAGGGGAAGCTTACAGGCAGCCCGAGAGTACACACGTTTCTGAAGGTACGTCGTCCTATCTATTTCTCCCGAATAAGAGTCCAGTGTGCTAATCACTGCTCCAACTCACTTGGTAGCGTAGTAGCATAGCTAGCATCTCTTTTTAACCTTACAATTCTGCTGACAGCAAGGAGCCTCAGTTTGGTGAAACTGTGTGAAGCAAGTAGGCAACTATGCCACGGGGACGCACTCATGCTTCATGCAGACAAGTGGACGAGATTGAAAGGGGTCAAATTGTAGCCCTCTGAATGGCGAGATCGTAATTTCGGAGAAATCCCATACAAGTGGTCACGTGAACGTTCTCGCACCTCTAGACGAGGCCCTGGAACTCTGCACAGCACAGACACCTGCCAGGATCGCCGTATTGAAGGGTAGCAGTTGCAGATCGTACACCTACATAGATAAGTGGGCTCGTGAGTCGAACTGTGCCAACACGAACTGTTGCGAACTAGTTATTAGCAGTGGGATTGCGAGCACGCACACTTGTAGGCCGTCTTCCACTCGAGCAACAGCATCGACGAGCACGGCCCGACTGGTGCCGTCAGAGGATGACTTGGCAGGTGGAATGGTGCAGCGCTGTCTGCAGTGATGAAAGCAGATTCTTCTTCCACGCAAGTGATGGTTGTCTGCGCGTACAACGTAGACCAGGTGAGCACTGTCTGGTCCCACACCCGGCCTTATGATCTGGGATGCGGCAAACTCTAGTTCTCGTTACCAGCTCTCGGTACGTGCAGGAGGTTGCTAGACCGTTCTTTTGGCGTTCTTGCAACAGAAAAGCGATGTGTTGTTTCTACAGGACAGTGCTTGTCCACACACTGCCCATGAAACTCAATGTGCTAAACAAGATGTGCAGCAACTGCTCTGGCCAGCACGACCTTCGAACGTGCCTCACATCGAGCACTTATAGAATGTGATGGGAGGAGAGGTGAGTCGTCAGTCAACAACTGTTACGTAACTATGTGAACAGGCCGAGCAGGAGTATAATAACGTATCCCAGGACAGTATTCGCCATCTGTTCGATCGACTGGATGCCAGAGTGAGCTACATCACGTACCAACATGAGAATTTCAGCGTGGGTCGACTCGTGGTATCTCAGAACTTCTCGTATTTTTTATTTGTACATGTAATCATTTCATATCCTCCAGATACACTGTTGCAGTATTAAATCTTGAGTGAAATCGAAACCCGTTAAAGGGGTGTAGTATTTTTTCAGCAGTGTATTTTCCTCGTCTGCCTTTCCTGAACGTGTAGTCATACCTCTTAGTTACATCCTGTATTTTGCCCTAACGACAGTGACTGTCTAGGAATGGATTCCACAGAACATCAAACCTGTTGACGGTGTGGAATTACATTTAACGGCAGCCCACGATGCCCGAGGAACCTTTCGTTTGAATGAGTTCGAGATGAACGTAACATAGTTTAGGTCACATAAACCGCTAAGAGTGGGTTGGTTGTCATGGTTGTGGTGGTGGGACGGTGGGGCAGAGGGACGGGGAGGGGGGGGGGGTCGTAATCACACAAAAGGCTTTCATAAATAGGTAGGAAGTGGGACGTGGTCTCGTCTTGCTTTGCTGGTGGTATAGAATCCTCACAGGATGTATTAAGTGAAGAATCGGCTATATTTTGACAGTAAATTTCAGTTCCTTCCCCGTTTGGAAAGAAAGTGGTACACGTAGAATAAGTCACACTTGATTGGCATCCTCCCCATGAAATGTCTGTGGAAAAGCGGATTTTAAAAAATACTTGTACTCTGGTATGGCCGTATATCACCGTGTACCGTAGTACAACAGCTCCTGGTATCATCTTCCAAAAAGCACGTTCTACGCCTAACAACCTCAAGTCCAGCACCCCATGATGCAACAGATCAGATCGCATAGTTAAATTTTTTAGCACAGAATGTGAATACTCTTATCCAATTTTTAATGTCCAAACACCTGCATTTTCTGATTCTTGAACTTATCCTGACGTTATAAGCATTGCATTAAGTTTCAGGATTGCAGCTCGATGACGATCTTACCAAGATATTCAACCATATTTTGGTGAATGTTTTATAGTGGCGATTGCACATCTACCTACCACCACCCTTCGGAAGTACTGAGCGTCCTTCGAATGCTGCTGCACCAGGCACACAATATTGCAAAGGAGCTGGAACACCTGTAGTCTGTATTCGGACGTAATGGATATGCTCTACCACATCAGCACAGCTTTGAGGAAGAAGAAAATCAGCCATTTATACGACAAAAGGAGAAGAAGTTGTTCAACCGAAGGCGTTCCTACCATATATGGGCTATATTTCGTCGAAATTAGGTTGGTTCCTAAGCAAGCATTGTGTTGTAGTAATCATCGAGCCACTTAGAACCGCTCTGCCACAGCGGCCAGCGAAAGTTTAGGGACAGCGTACCAGGGCACCAGTATCTTAAAGCCAAATGCAGGGCTAAGCCACGTGATAAGAGGACCTAGGGTTTTTATGTAAGGACGTTACAAAAGAAGACCATGTAGTGATAATCGGTGGGGCGGCAAACAGTTTGGACAGGGATGGGGCATATGACATAGGTGGTGACCTGGAAAAGATAGCTTCCCTGACACATGGCGCCAACGTACACTTTGTTTAGCTGTTCCGGCGTCATGATCGACCACACCTTGTTGGAGCTGTGAGGCAAATCAATGTGGGGTTAGGGATGGCTCTGAGGACAGCCAACTTTGCTCATGTTTCTTTGGTGCCATTCAGGATTATCAACAGATGGAGTTTCACTAAGCACCTAATCGTGATTGGGAAGGGAAGATTGGTACAGCTGAGTCATGAAAGAATGGGGCGTGTATCTAGGGTCACACATGGTCAAATACCTGTTGTCATAGGTAGGAAAAGTAGGTCTTTCTTAGGATGAATCCAGACAACAGGTTCCCCTGCCTAAAGAGTATCTCCAGCATTTTAAAAAGTACTGAAACAATCACTCGCAAGACAGATCATAATCCCTCAAATATCACATATACCAGATGTCACAAAGAAAAACAAACCATTGGAAAGAGTAACATAGGGCATTTCACAGACTTAACAATCCTCCATCAAAACAAGGAATCAATAAGTATTCTCTTCGCTGATGACAGCAATATTATACTCACTGAAAAAACAAGAGAACTCCTTGCTGAGAAAACAAATGAAACCCTCAAGGAAGTTTATGATTGGTCAATAAGCAATAATGTGACATTGAACACACAGTGTTGAACACACAGTGTATGCCAAGAATTTCAGTTCAAAGAGGAAAAATGACAGTGTTAAATTAAATGTAAATTGCACCTCTATAGAGTGTGAAACAAATGCAAAATTTCTAGGAATGAATATTGATTCTCAGTTGAAGTGGTGTGAACTCTCAAAGGTACTTGCAAACAGAATGTCATCAGCATGTTATGCCCATAGAATCCTGTCATCAGTGTGTAACATGCAGTCTCTTTTAGTTACACATTATTCATATGTACACTCAATTCTTAGCTATGGCATTCTTTGTTGGAGAACAAATGCACAAAATACAAACACAATTTTCAAACTCCAGAAAAGAACCATAAGAATAATAGCCAAAAATACTAGTAGAGCTCATTGTAAAAATCTGTTCAAAACACTGGGGATTTTAAGTGCTCCATGTGAATACATTTACCAGTCAGTTGTACACATCAAAAATAACATTGGTAATTACTAAACAAACAGCTATGTCCATGACCATGCAACAAGGGATGGACTCAACTTACATTTGCCAAGAAAAAATAAACATAAAACTCAAAACTGCATAAATTACCAAAAGAGATTAAAGAAATTGCAAAAATACACTTATTTAAAAATGCATCTAAAAAGTACCTGTAATGCAATACATTTTCTACATTGAAGGATTACTTAGCGAAAACAAAGTAGGGGTTTGATAAAAAAAAGTTACACAAATAAATAATAATAATAATAATAATAATGATTATAAAATATCCAACATTCCACACAACAACTTCCCTTATGTTTTTTTTTCCTTCTTTCTTCCTTTCTGGAAATACTTACCCCAAGCTAAGCATAGCACAATACTAACGCCTCTTCCTCTTTCTGATCTCAACATCTCACTCATTATGGAAGGATGCTGACTCAGTTTTTCAGGATAGCAAATGGGAAGTTGTAGTACAGAAAATGGCCCACAGATCACCAGTGTGTGTGTGTGTATGTGTGTGTGTGTGTGTGTGTGTAGTAGTGAAGTGTTATGAAACAATGTACGTATAGTGTGTGCAGTGACTGATAGTACGATATGAGTGAACAGTGTGGCATTACATAATTTAATAATTCATTTGTAATAAAAAGTAATGTATACCAGAAATAAATCTGATTTTCTCTAACTAGAAGTCTGTACATGTATGTGTATACGAATTAGCTTATTTTAAATTGATCTAAATTTGTAAATATTTTGACATGTCCAGTATCCTCGTAAAAAGAAATCTATGGATGAATAAAGCTACTACTACTACTACTACTATTATTTACTAATGTGACTCAGCTCTAACTTGGAAATAAAGAATTTCCCAACTCATGTTAGTTTAGGAATTTTTCTTCCTTTAAGCGTGAGGAATGTTCCTGAAAGTCTGGCAATACTTCTACGTCTTTTTACATCAATAGGTATGTGTCTATAATTTAGTTGCTCGTTAACTGTTTTTTTATGGCACTTATTTCAAAATGACTTGCACAGTACACGTTGCATATGTGGATGTAGACGTGTAATTAAATATAACTACTCTAGGATATTGGAATAGGATGCTACTGGCATGAAGAAGGATATCCTTATTTAATTTTCCACATAGCATCATCCGGTATATGAAAAGTTCTCCAGGCACAGCTACAGCAACACTAATTCTCATTTTAAATGTGGTCAGTTTTTCAACCTGTAAGGACCAGCCTGGCGACAACCTATGAAAGAAATATGACAGAAACACGTATTTTAGAATAAATACCATCTCGTTACTAATGCAGGATTATTTCGCCCTTAAGCGAACGCAACGTATTTCGCGGTTCACCACTAGTTCGCCGATTACCACCCACCCACCCACCCAAACAACACACGCACACACACACACACACACACAACACATCCCGACAACTAGATAATCTTTTAGAATTGGCAAGCAACGTACTATAAGTCGGATTCATTACGCAACACGGAATGCTGTGGCTATAAATGGTCCATTAAATTAGAAAGTATCGCTCCACCAGTAGCAGGACCCGTTTTATAACGGCGTTGATACAAGTGTTATGCTTCGATGCTGTAATCCGATATCGCGTTTAATGCATTCGGGTCGGAGCGTAATCTACCCTACGATTTTCGGGAGAATTAACTTCGGAAGCACTCGAAATATTAGCGCTTGATCTCTCCAATCAGGCGAGAAAGAGTTCGGCAGTGGACAAAGTGTATATACAGTCGCAATTTGGGGCAGCGCGACCGCCCCCCCCCCTTCCCCCTTCTACACCACCCATCGAATACGTAACGGGGAGTGAGAACGGAAGAACGGTTGCATAATCAGCGCCCTGTTTCCTCCAGCTGCGCGCTCCCCCGGTATATACATACATTCAGTGAATCACGGTCCGAAATCTGCAAGTGAGATTCGCCGGCAGCGCCGCGCTGCGTCCTGTTTTAATGGGATTTAGGGCAGAGGCGCCCGCGCGGGGACTATCGCAGCAGCAAAAATTCGTAGCTGTGTGCTCTGGCGACACTCCGGTCCAGTGGTACACAACGGCGCGCCGTGGCTTGCGGCAAATTACAGATTACCGTGTAAAACACGTCCGGTCTATTTTGCGCGATGGCGCAGACTGGGGCCGGCAATGGTCCCGGGCCCCCAGTTTAATTAAATTATTTGTCGGATACAAAGTACGGTCCGGCGGCGAGGGGCACTGCCGGCGGCCGGCGATTGTGGACCGCAAGCGGAGGAGGATGAGGAGAAGGGGGGAGGGGTGGGGGGGGTGAAGGGCTGGCAGCGGAAATGTGATTATTTGCATACTAGCTGGCCGGCCTCCTCTCACGCGGGTGCCGCCCACCGCTGGCGCCAGCAATCCGGACAGCGACAATGCACATCTGGTACACCCTGTGGGACGCGGGCAATAGCATCTGTTACCGAGTGTAAGTGATAGAGTAGATGAGTACTTCGCCATAGCACTTCCATTCCATCCATTCAAATAAGCACTCAGAGCACCCGAGGAAAGATTACGCTAATAGCGCCTCAACCTCGATAACGGCCTCTAATAATGGCCTCTACAAGGCGACAGTTGCCCAACAATCAGCAGAACTCTCGCTGACGATGAACCCCTGTACAGCAGGGGTGTCCAACCGTTTAGCTTACCTGGGGCAAACTGGAAGAAGACGATTATTTTTGGGCCGAACACAATATTTTAAATAGATGCATAAGTTCGTAGCGTACTTCTTTTGCATGTTGATTGTTATGAGTTTACTTATCAAATGTCATCTTTTATTTGTAGTTCACTATTTCTGGTTGTATAATCTCAGTATTTTCAATTTATCATTTGAATATAGTGAGTGAGGCTGTGGACGCTAGAAAACGGATTGCCTGGTGGAAAAATCGAAATATTACCGTCGTGTTCTTCTGTTTGAGTTCACATGGACGTGATAGTAACAGGGGCAGCCGGAATCTGCGTTGTGTATGGTGATAGACAAAAGATAAGGAAATGGTTTTCTAGTTTTAAGGAGGATCGTTTTGACATTTGTGACTCTCCACCTTCAGGAACACCATGGTTTGATGAAGATTTCTTAAATGCTGTAACCCACAATGATCTCCGTCAATGTACTCGAGAACGGTCAAATGTGATGAATTATGAACACTCCACCATCGTACGACATTTGCATCCAACCCGGAAGGTTCAGAAGTCGAGTGTGTGGGTACCGTATGCTCTAAACCAAAACGCAAGAATCAGCAAGTGGCCATAGGAGCAGCTCTGTTTGCTTATCATCAATTGACGCGTGAACAACACTAACCATTCGTATCCTGTACCGTTGTTAGTGACGGAAAATGGTGTCTTTATGCTGACATAGGGAAAAGAAAGGAATGGTTGAGCCGAAACAAAGAAGCTACACTCCGTACAAAGACCTGCGCCCCTCCATAACGATAACGGTCTGCATCTGTTCGAACAGCGATGGTGTGGTGTACCACGAACTGCTCCCATAAGTTGTAGCCGTCATTGCTGACATTTATTGTTAACAAATGAGACGTTTTGCAGATCCAATCCAAAAACAACGACCAGGAAGACTTCGTGAAATGATGCTACTCCACGATAACCACCGCCCCCATTCTAGCACGCTGACAAAAAACAAAATACAGGAATTGGATTGGGAAGTTATTCCGCACCCATCTTAATTCATCTGATCTTGTTCCCTCAAATATTCACCTCTTCCGCTCTCTATTGTGGAGTCTTCAAAGACTTTCCCTTCTGGATGAAAATTCGCTCCTAACATTGCTCGACGAGGTCTTCGCCTCAATACTACGTGATCTCTACAGATGCGGAATAGAAAATTTAACCCAGCGTCGGCAGACTTTTGTAAATAATGAAGTAGAATATAGCTTCGATGACTAGCTGTTATGTGTGTCTGTTGCGTTTATTAAACGTATGGAATAACGCTACAAACGTATGCACCAACCCAATAAATAACACTAGCAATAACCGCTGAGCAAAAGAAGAAGGAACGGACCGAAAGATATGATTAACACATTTAAGTAATTTAGAATTTTTTACTTTGCGGTTATTTATTCTAAAAATTCAAAATGGAATTAATCTGACATTTTATATCTAATATATCATTAAAAATTTTATATGTATGCAATTAATATCATTACATATAAGTAATGAGCTGCACCTGTAGTAGCCGTAAGCTAACAGACGAGAACGAGTTCCTTGGATTCAGTATAGCTCGGGAGGCAATGTTAAGAACGAGGCGGACCAATGAGAGAAGAGCATCGTGTAGTTGGACTTTCAAATTGAAACTATAGAATATACAATAAATTTACATCAACGGACTTTTCGGTTTTTTTTAATTCGGTCGTGTGACAGATGCTTACTTCTTGGATCGGATTGATATTTGGTTTGAGCCGCAGGAGCCCCCGCGACCTGCACGTTGGACACACCTGTTGTAGAGCTTCCAAACTGCTGCGATGCCGAATGCTAGGCACATATCGGTGAGCTAGATTCTCATATCCCTAGCACTTTGATGGGTGACCATCCGATCTCCTGAGCACCATTGGAGCGCGGGGAGCACTCAGCCATTGCGAGGCGAACTAAGGAGCTACTTGATTGAGAAGTAGCGGCTTTGGTCTCGTAAACTGACATACGGCCGGGAGAGCGTTGTGCTGACCACATGCCCTTACATATCCGCATCCAGTGACGCGTATGGGCTGAGGATGACACGGCGGCTGGTTGGTACCGTTGGGCCTTCATGGCCCGTTCAGGAGGAGCTTAGTTTTAGGTTTTTTAGATTCCCATATCCACTCAAATATTCTATAAGACAGGCTGGGACCGCTCTCTAGTGGTATTTCGATAGTATCCCTTGTATTGCCTTCGTTACCCGGTGTTTCGCAGTAGCGTACCTGTCAGCGATCGTCCAGCGTCAGCGCAGTCACCGGGTCCCCGGAGTTCGCATCCATCACCGTAGCCCTAATGTTGTCCCTGTTAACTCCCTCTGTTGCTGACGTCACTGACATATCTGATCCTTCCGGACAGCTGTAGTCATTCTCTGCCGCCTCTGCGGTGACTTTCGTCATCAGAACGCCGCTCCTGTACAACTACTCTGTTGCTGAGAACCTGCTGGAAACAGTATGTGCCGTAAAATACACAGGAGTAACTATCCAGAGAGACCTTAAGTGGAATGACCACATAAAAGAAATAGTAGGAACGGCAGTTTGACATTCGTAGGAAGAATCTCAAGGAACTCATCCAAGGAAGCAAACTACAAAGCATTTGATCGACTGACTCTTCAGTACTGTTCATCAATATGGGAACCTTACCAAGTAGAACTGATGGAATAGATAGGGCAGATTCAACGAAGAGCGACGCATATCGTCACGGGATTGTTTACTCGGCGAGAGAGCATATTCGCGATGCTCAACAACTCCATTGGCAGGTGTTACTAGAAAGACATTGTGTATCAGGTAGGGGTTTAGTATCAAAATTTCGAGACAGTACTTTCATGAAAGAGTCGGACAATGTATTATTTCCTCTCACGTATATATCGCGTGGCTCGAACTCCCCCCCATCATGTATTTAACACCCTCTTTTTAACGTACTTCCATCTAACTACATTAATTTAAATTACATCTGAGTTGTTGCTTTGCCTGACCGTGATCGGCGTTAGCAGCACTTATCAGTATATCGCCTCTCGTAGTATGTTTGCTCGACTGCTATTGCTTCCCGCTCGTTGTCTGTTGTAGCCGGCCAGTGTGGCCGTGCGGTTAAAGGCGCTTCAGTCTGGAACCGCGTGATCGCTATGGTCGCAGGTTCGAATCCTGCCTCGGGCATGGATGTGTGTGATGTCCTTAGGTTAGTTAGGTTTAATTAGTTCTAAGTTCTAGGCGACTGATGACCTCAGAAGTTGAGTCGCATAGTGCTCAGAGCCATTTTGTCTGTTGTAAGTGAGTTGGTCGTAGTTCGGGTTGCGAGTTCGGGTCTACCAGTCAGTTTCAACGCTTCTGGAGTGCAGTCCGGACCTGCCAGTTGGGGAGGAGCAATTCGGCACTACTGCAGTCGGGTTGGAGCAGCAGTGAGGTCTGCGTCGACATGACTCGCGCGACCAGTGCCGCCACGCATCACTTGAGCCGGGCCACGGTCTTGGTGGTCGTCGGTCGGTCGTCCTACCGGACGACGCGTTTTGGCTCGCCAAACGTTCATGAGCCGGCTGCGTGTGAGTGTGTGTGTGTGCGTATGGACTCCCCATTGGTCCTCGTGTATGTTTATTTACTGTTGGGTGTCGTTAAGATCTTCGTGCAGTGTTTGTCAGGTTGTGTGTGTAGTTGCTGTTATTTCCACTGAAGACTATTTTAGATGTTGTCGGTATTGTGCAGTGAGTCAGTCGGTTGTTGCGGACGAGGGAAGTTCTCCGCGCGGTCAAGTCGGCCGGGTCCGCTGGCAGTCCCTGCACAGTGTCGGAGCGTATGTGGAGCTGTCCGATCGCTACAAGCTTCGTGGTTCGCCGACTCAGGACGTCAAAGGCGAGTAGTAGTATTCATGTTCTGGTGGTTCGTTACGGTGGTTTGCTGTTTGGGAGGTTTTCCGGTGAGCAACACAGAGTGGTTCTACTGCTGAGATTTAGCCGCCATGCGGTGCCATTAACTAGTTTGGTCGACTACGATTTGTGTGCACCAGTGGAATTTTCTGTCTTGTGACCGTTAGTGTTCCGGTTACCTGCCCTGGCCACTAACGTAATTTCAGGGAGCGTCCTTTTCTCACCTGTTGTCGCTGTTCAACATGGTGTTTACTTCTGACAGCTAATTCGCACTCAATTGTCGATTATCACTTTTGTAACATTGCCGGTAGGGGTTCTCATGTACTGATTGACGGAAAGTAAGTTGTTGTGTCGGTCGGTCCGTGGCGGCCCCCTGGTTGGGTTCCGACGGTTCAAGTATAGTTAGGCTCACCACCTGTCTCACCCAAGTGAACGAGGGCTGACCGACCTCCCTGGAGGCCTTCTGAGTTCCACTGGTGTCTAATTATCTGTTGTCAGCTATTTTAAATTTTAGGCTTGTGATTATTGTTTGTTTATTAAAATTTTGCGAAGTTTATTTTTAAATTTATCTTTGAAGCTTAAACACTGCGGCCTTCTGCCTTTAAAGATTATGGTAATATACACTCCTGGAAATGGAAAAAAGAACACATTGACACCGGTGTGTCAGACCCACCATACTTGCTCCGGACACTGCGAGAGGGCTGTACAAGCAATGATCACACGCACGGCACAGCGGACACACCAGGAACCGCGGTGTTGGCCGTCGAATGGCGCTAGCTGCGCAGCATTTGCGCACCGCCGCCGTCAGTGTCAGCCAGTTTGCCGTGGCATACGGAGCTCCATCGCAGTCTTTAACACTGGTAGCATGCCGCGACAGCGTGGACGTGAACCGTATGTGCAGTTGACGGACTTTGAGCGAGGGCGTATAGTGGGCATGCGGGAGGCCGGGTGGACGTACCGCCGAATTGCTCAACACGTGGGGCGTGAGGTCTCCACAGTACATCGATGTTGTCGCCAGTGGTCGGCGGAAGGTGCACGTGCCCGTCGACCTGGGACCGGACCGCAGCGACGCATGGATGCACGCCAAGACCGTAGGATCCTACGCACCGCCACTTCCCAGCAAATTAGGGACACTGTTGCTCCTGGGGTATCGGCGAGGACCATTCGCAACCGTCTCCATGAAGCTGGGCTACGGTCCCGCACACCGTTAGGCCGTCTTCCGCTCACGCCCCAACATCGTGCAGCCCGCCTCCAGTGGTGTCGCGACAGGCGTGAATGGAGGGACGAATGGAGACGTGTCGTCTTCAGCGATGAGAGTCGCTTCTGCCTTGGTGCCAATGATGGTCGTATGCGTGTTTGGCGCCGTGCAGGTGAGCGCCACAATCAGGACTGCATACGACCGAGGCACACAGGGCCAACACCCGGCATCATGGTGT
The DNA here is from genome assembly GCF_023864275.1 of Schistocerca cancellata. Classification (NCBI taxonomy): domain Eukaryota; kingdom Metazoa; phylum Arthropoda; class Insecta; order Orthoptera; family Acrididae; genus Schistocerca; species Schistocerca cancellata. Next base: position 525,664,156 of record NC_064627.1, read on the forward strand.
GGGGAGCGATCTCCTACACTGGCCGTACACCACTGGTGATCGTCGAGGGGACACTGAATAGTGCACGGTACATCCAAACCGTCATCGAACCCATCATTCTATCATTCCTAGACCGGCAAGGGAACTTGCTGTTCCAACAGGACAATGCACGTCGGCATGTATCCCGTGGCACCCAACGTGCTCTAGAAGGTGTAAGTCAACTACCCTGGCCAGCAAGATTTCCGGATCTGTCCCCCATTGAGCATGTTTGGGACTGGATGAAGCGTCGTCTCACGCGGTCTGCACGTCCAGCACGAACGCTGGTCCAACTGAGGCGCCAGGTGGAAATGGCATGGTAAGCCGTTCCACAGGACTACATCCAGCATCTCTACGATCGTCTCCATGGGAGAATAGCAGCCTGCATTGCTGCGAATGGTGGATATACACTGTACTAGTGCCGACATTGTGCATGCTCTGTTGCCTGTGTCTATGTGCCTGTGGTTCTGTCAGTGTGATCATGTGATGTATCTGACCCCAGGAATGTGTCAATAAAGTTTCCCCTTCCTGGGACAATGAATTCACGGTGTTCTTATTTCAATTTCCAGGAGTGTATTTTGAAATTTTGAAGTTTGATTGTAGCCCTTAGCCATTGGTATTGCACCTGGCATATGTTGTTTCTTTAAATTATTTTGTTGCTGTCTTAATTGGATTTTTCTCTTGTTGATTTTTAAGATTTCCTATTGTTAAACATGCTGGCCTTTTGCCTTTAAAGGCCTATGGTAATATATTCGAAAATTATGGAAATAAGTTGTGGCCCTCAGCCATTTGTATTGCACTTTGCATATCTTGTTTTTGAATTATTTTATTGCTATCTTCATTGGATTTTTATCTTGTTAAGATTTCTTGTTAGAGGCCTTCAGCAGTGAAAGAGTTGCTAAATTACGAGTACAATAAAAGACAGTTAGAAGCAGAAACTGACTTCAACCCTTGGCCCTCTCCACAATCCTATTACCTGTTCTGCCCAGCGGGTTGTTTAGCGGGCGTTTCAGACCACGAAGAGATAATTCTAGACACTAGAGCCAGTACACAGGCTTACTGGCAATCGTTCCTCCTATGCACCATTCGCAAAGTGAACAGGAAAGGGGGGATCAGTTAGTACGACCATAAGTACTCCCCGCCAAACACTGTTGGGTTGATTGTGGACTATTATGTAGATGTGGATACAGATAAAGCTGTAGATCATTCGCTGTCTCGGCTAAAGATTGTCGAAACGCTAGAAACTCTCACTACCATTTCATTTATACTCTCTCACAATGTGATTTTATTCTTGGGGTGTAATTTAAGATCCTCAGCCAACCCTCTAAATAGACGAAAAGGGTCCTAAAGGGGACACTGAACCTTCAACAACAAAATTTCTATCCTCACGGCAAAATTTGGGAAAGCAGCCAGTTTTTATCTTAACGCTATTACCAGCAGGCAAGCAGAGTGAAATGTTGGAGAATAACAACAGTTTCAGCTGGTTAGTCTGGTGAGTAATGACATTGTTTAGATTGACCAGTAATTAAATTATGTTACTTGCAATGCCGCTATGTGAAAACTGATTATGTGGCGTAAAGCATTTCATTGTCTACTTAGTTACATTAGAAAGGGTTATCAAAAGTTTATCGTTGACTGAAAATCACTAGACGAATGCAACAACACTGGAAATGGAGCATTCCATCCTGAGGCTTCACAAATCTACTAAGTCTCTTCAGCCATCATCTGCCACCTGTCGGCAGATGATGGTTCAAGTGATCGCTGTATCAAGCAGAAATCAACAGATATCATTATTTGAATGCTGGCCCTATTTTGAGCGGAACCCTACATGTCGGTCAGGGGACCTGAAAATGATGTAGTAAAATCACAGAAACTGGTAGCCAAATAAAATAGCAGATTGGAAATTAGAAGGTTGAAAGGTGTTTGATCTGATATCCTGTACCGAAGAGCAGAGTTCCGCACCCATCTCAGAAAAGATGGACCAGGGGGACTATTCAGAAGAAGCCTTCGAGCAGCGAGACACACTCTTGCTTTGTGGTCGACGTCAGTTGCCGCCTGTAGCCAATCAGTCGGACAGACCAGCGACTGGACGTCGACCCAGCAAGGCCCAAGGACACCGGCCACATCGGTGACACCGGATATATCCCTGAGCAGCTCACAAAACAAACTTCGACCCAATACCAATTTATCGCGAAAGTCTTTATTTTTACCGGATGTGGCTTTACTTTTCAACCATGGCATCAGTATCGTGAACTGTTAATTTTTCGTGTTAGGAATTCGTTTCTTGCAAACGGTGCAGCGACTTATTTGTTTGCTGTCACTTGCCACCTCCTAAAACCAAGACATAAAATCCTTTAATCAAAATGATAAAGAGTAATGTACTCTTATTCTTATATTAGTATCAAATAATTGCACTTTTTTGTGTAAGAGCTGCTGTAATAGCTGTGTAACAGTCAAGAACCCAAATATTATATCACGCTGTCTAAAATTAAAAGTAAATGTGTACCTAGGCATGGAGCTGAACTCTAGAACTTGAATATTTGATCATAAAGCTCTAACCATTGTGCTAGATGAGCAGCGCAGCTACATAGTTTTCAATGGAAATACTTCGTCAAACTGCTTTCATTTGACGTTCGTTCTCTACTGATATATGCGTGGCACGGAACTCTGTTACAAGCATTTCATTACTGCTAGTACGCAAGGAACTGTTCTGTGACGCCAGAGCGCGTGCGTTTTGGTTCATCGTGCACGTGTCACCACGGGTGACAAGCTTCTGAAAAAGGTAAGAATGAGATGTTTGGTGGGATTGTTCAAGCTGGGCTGTGGCTGATCAGGGATGGGGGAGGAGTGGGGAGGGGGGGGGGCTGGGCAGACCAACTGTAGCTCAGTTTGGTGCGTAGGCTGGAGACTTGACTAGTCATGCCTGTGATCGGCCCCTGCGACGTCGGCAACCGGCAGCGCAGGCGCCCTTGCACCGGCTGATCAGCCCGTCCCGTGGCGCGCGACGTCGCGTCCGCGCTGTGCGTATTGACACCGAGGCGAGCGTACACAGCGGCGCACCGGCCTGCGGGATTAGCAGCGCAGCGCCGCCTGCAAACACGCAGTCACCTGTCCGGCTTGTCAGCGTCTGTTTGTAACCGTCGCCGGGCCGGATGCCTCTCCTGTGCTACAGAGTAGCTATTTCTGCGCCGTGGGGCTATTCACGGGCACGTAGTCTTGTCCCTTTCTGTGTAAACGCCCCCCAGGCTGTTTACAACATATGATTTAACGCTTTTACGAATGTTATCAGTTTCCTTTTTGGTTCACAGCGCGTACGTAGAAACGTACACAATGCAGTATATCGTCTTCCTCGCTTGTTACTTTTATTAATGATATCGCCTTCTTTACATTCACTTTCGACCTACTTCGTCATGTTTCTTAATAGATCATCTATTTGCCAATGACAGAAGTGATCTACCACTGCCACGTCTATAATTTATGCAGTCTATTTCAGCTAATAATTTAAAGCGAAAGAGTAAGCTTAGATACCTACTCAAGAATGAACATTGGGAACAGGCACTGAGGGCTATCTCCCAGTGAATGTAATTGCCATGGCTATAGTCCAAGTTGTGTCCTTATTTAATGTGCATAGATGTGATGAGTCCTTGTGTGATGGAGTGTTCGACTGTGATGTTATGGATCAACGGAGTACGAAACATGGTGCTAGGACATATCCTATTCGAACGACATCAACAGGACCACAGAGGTTAACGTCCTCACTGACAGACAGGTTACTGTCAACAGTGTCCCCTAGTGAGACACTATGGAGAAGTTGGGAATTCAGTTCAGTGAAGACATTCGTTCATTTGAGTACATGTTTCATAGGAGTAGATCCTATCGACTGGATACGGTATTTTATCATTTTTATATGCCTTCTTTATCATTTCTTTTTCGGACCAATGACAACGGAAAGTCATCTGTAGGGTAAGTGTTTTACTTAATCCTAACTTTCTTTTCATAATCAGCAGCCTCTATTTCATGAACTCTCTCTCTCTTGCATTAAATACATTCTGTTAATTTGGACGTGGGCTAACGTGTATTTTCTACTATCTCGCAGCCTAGAGACGTAGTGCTGTATTGTCCGGATGTATAGGACAATAGTAAGGAAGGGGAGTGGGGAAAGGGAGGAATCTGAGAATGAGGAGAGAATAGTGACAGAGGATCTCAACCGACTCTGTCTTGGTATTCGTGATTGGAGCACGTAGGTGAAACGATTCCATTGGTTGCTGGAAGTTCATGGCAGAAACTCCGTGTTCCTTTTAGAAAATCTGTCAGATAAAGCCAACGAAAAGGATCCGCAGCGGATGATCTTGACGCGAGCCGAATGGGCCGTTGTGTGGCTGCCCAGAAGCTAGGCCTGTGATTGGTCAGAATGTGCGCCAAAAAGTGCAACCTCTCAGGGGTGTTGAGGAGCGAATAGCGGGCAGTTGAAGGCAAGACTACAGTCTGGACTTGTCGGAGCTGCTGTTGACCGGTGAGGACACACTGAGAAGCTCACGAGGCAATGATTGTGAGACACAGTGCTACTGTTTGTTGGCGTACTGATTGTTAGATCGCGATCAGAGCTTGTTTGTAGCCACAACTCTTTTTGCGTTCGTTCTCTTGTTCCAGTATCTGTAACTAACACCCATTTTTGTCTCGCTCTTCTCTTGTTCCGTGCAGATCGGTTACGAATTTGTAAGTTTATCGGCCCTGCAAATCTCTCCTGTTCTCTGTCCTCAGCAAAACATTCTCTGTTGCAGCATGTTGGTTCAAGCACAAGCCTATAACATCCTTTTCCTTCTTCTCATAGAGGCATCCTCCGTGCTGATCATTTTGTCTGCTAAGCTATTGTCATGTCTTCGTTCCGTGAGTGACAGCAGCATTTAAGAACATTGCTTGTCACGCAATTCAACTTTCGTTTATGTAAAAGTAATAGTTAATACATCCAGACGTTTGAATTCAATATTTTACTTCAAGCTGTGAGGTGCGGTGGTTGTGACAGTAGTGTTCATACCCCTGAGATGCAAATTTAAAGTCCCATGATCAGAAAACGGAGTGAAGCTCCTTGAATTTACTTTTGAAAAACAGTGTAACAAGTCGTACAGCGGATAACGCCTTATTTAACCTGAATTGAACGGCAGTAGATCCAATTAAGTTAAAACTAGCAACACAGAGACATTTTCCATAGTACACATTACCATGAGGGGGGAGGGGTAGTATGTACGTGCCCTACAAAATGTACAAAGAAGAAAAACTATTTAATTATTGATGAATTATATTAACAACAAACTTCTTAAAGAGGCAATAATGTGTAGAATAATTCTTTTAAAACCTTTTTTTTAATTTTAAAATATAAAATATCTCACTACATTACAGTATTTCCAAAAGACGAACATAATGTATCCACCCTCTCCTTTCCCCCTCTTTGGTATCTTGAGGGTTAATGGTCATGCGTCAATAATGCATCAAATACACAGGTCAACCACCACACACCACATTTCATTGGGGGATGCATCTAATCATTGGATGCTATTAATTGCCCTTGGTGAGCAATTCAAGTGGGATAATCCTCAACAAGATAACAATGACAGCAGAGTTAAAGAGACAAATCATATATAATTCCGCTCTTGGTATCAATTTTAGGATCACGTAATGAAACTTGCCAATGATCAAGTGAAGACTGTAAGAGAACGTGATAATGAAAAGTGAACGCTGAGGAACAAACACCATTCACAGATACAAATTGTATCCTACAATTCAAACTAAGTTCAGTCATCAGTTACCGAAACGACTAATTCTACGTCCGCATTTCGTGGTCGTGCGGTAGCGTTCTCGCTTCCCACGCCCGGGTTCGATTCCCGGCGGGGTCAGGGATTTTCTCTGCCTCGTGATGACTGGGTGTTGTGTGACGTCCTTAGGTTAGTTAGAGTTAAGTAGTTCTAAGTTCTAGGAGACTGATGACCATAGATGTTAAGTCCCATAGTGCTCAGAGCCATTTTTTTTACTAATTCTACAAATACCGCACCCCCTGAAATATTCCACAGAAAATCATTGCTGATCGAATCTCGCCAAATAAACTTCCAGTACCTGTTTGTGTGTGTCCCGGCTGCAAATGGCGATCAGTAGTGTACTGGCCCAACGCTGACGTGTGCAGGCCATGAGGATGTCAGCAAGACTATCGTCCATTGAGGCAGAAGGCCGAGTATCCCCAGACAGAAATTCTAAGTTTCCTCGCCAATTTTGTAAGAGCTCCAAATCATCTGTCAGTGGTTGTAATGATTCTAAGTGCCATCCAACCTCCAGCCGAGACTGCGACCACCGGCCAAGTCAGATGCCAAGATTTCGACATAGAGCTAGCAAGAGTGAGACATTTTCTTTATATTGTGGGTGGGAACTTGGGCAGAAGTTAAACATCTTTCTAGCCACATGCCAGAGCAGCCGTTGAGGCGCTGTGTCTTGCAGTTTCCAAGGAAAACGTCCGATTGCCACTTCCTTTAAATAAAGGAGACATTCCACCATGTAGTTGCCTGGGACATTACCTCCCATCACGTTAACATGGCCAGCCCTGAGTCGTGGGAAGTCTGAGGGAGGGGGGCTGCATCCTCTCTGAAAATCACATAAAGCTAAATGTTGATTGCTGTGGAGAAGGTCGAACGCTTGTGTCTCTTCACCGTCTCCCTCTGCTAGACTGCTGTGCCGAATAAATGAACAATACAGCTTGTCCCAAATCTAAGTGAGCAGCTAATTCAATTCATCGCTTGACTGTAGGAATTATATGTGCTTTTGGCAAGTAGTAGTACGACTTGTGACAAGAACGTCTCAGTTACACATTATTTATGTTAAAGGAACGGCAGAGTAAAATTTGAGCATAAAAATAGGAATAAAATATTTAGAGTGCAGCTATGTGAATAGTTAAGCCACCCTACAAAGCCCCTCCCTCCCACAGGTCATTTTCAAATGCATCAAGCAATAGATTAACAAATACATGAGGTACGGCTAAACATTGTGTTCGTCCCTATGAGGCTGCTTGTTTCCGATGTATAGGTTAAGGAAATTGTAATTAAGGGCATTACTGTCACGTTTTTGCCTGTTCTCAGACCGAATTGCGGTCTAAGATCGCTAATTCACCATTAGATCGCTCCACTCTACCAAATGTAAAAACACACCCAGCACACTATATCACCTCATTGATCCAAAATCAGGTGAACAGGAACTTGTCGTCTCTTGCTATCTTTGTGTGGAAGAATCGTTTCTTCGAATGTCTGATAGCATTTCACCAGTCTCACACTTTCTACTCCCGAACATGAATTGTCAAATGTTTCAAATGGCTCTCAGCACTATTGTACTTAACATCTAAGGTCATCACTCACCTAGAACTAAGGACTACTTAAACCTAAGTAACCTAAAAAGGTCACACACATCCATGCCCGAGGCAGGATTAGAACCTGCGACCGTAGCGGTCGCGAGGTTCCAGACTGAAGCGACTAGAACCGCTCGGACACAACGGCCGGCAATGAATTATAATTTTCTGGCCACTTCCCCGAAAGATTTTACAAATTCCGATCGAATAATATATATCCCTTATTCCTTATGAGACCTAAAGTTCCCTAAAGTTCTTTTACGGTCTAATACTGGATCCCCTACCTCTTCCCTGTCGAGTCCTCTTCAGACATGTCCTCCCCCTCATAGAGGCCCCCAATATACTCTTTCTATCTGTCTGCTCACTCCTGTACACTTAACAATGGAATTCCCATTGTACTCTTAATGTTATAGCCCTTGAGTTTAATTCCATAGAAGGTTGTTATGACTTTTCTATGGCTGGTTGGTCAGATGGATGGTTGATGGGAGGGGAACAAACAGCGAGGACATCGGTAATATCAGATCGTGGTGGGATGGGCGAGGAAGTCGGCCGTGCCCTTTCAAAGGTACCATCCCGGCATTTACCTGAAGCCGTTTAGGAAAATCACGGAAAACCTAAATCAGTATAGCCGAAAGTGGGTTTGAACTGTCGTCCTCCCGAATGCGATTCCAGTGTACTAACCACTGCGCCACCTCGCTCGGTGACGTTTCTATATGCTGAGTCAGTCGTCCCGACGATCATTTCTTTTACTATTTCTTTACAGTTTTCAAGCGACTATTTCGTCTTAGCTGCCATGCACTTCTTATTTACTACGTCCATAAGTGATTTGATTCTCTGTATTCCTGATATTCCTTGACCATTTTTGTACTTCCTTCTTTCGTCGATCAGCAGAAGTATTTCTTCAGTTACCCACGGTTTCTTCGCAGATACCTTCCTTGTACCTATGTCTTTTTTTCTAACTTCTGTGATTGTCCTTTCTAGAGATGTCCATTCCTAGTTTTCTGAATTTTCTACTGAACTATTCATTATCGCAGTAAATAGGGCCTCACAGACCTTCAAGCGAATCTGTTCATTACTTAGTGTTTCCATGTCCCACTTTTTTGCACATAGTTTCTTTCCGAATATTCTCTCAGGCTTCATCCGGCTCTTGATCATTACTAAATTGTGATCTGAGTCTACATCTGCTCCCGGGTACGACGTAAATCCATCTTGTGTCGCAATCTCTGCCTGACCATGATGCAATCTAACTGAAATCTTCCTGTATCTCCTGCCCTTTTCCAAGAATACCTTTTCCTCTTTTTAATTCTTGAACAGACTACTCGCTGTTACTTTCTGGAAGTTATTGAAGAACTCAGTCTTTGTCCTCTCTCATTCCTACTCTAAAGCCCATACTCTCCCGTAACCCCTTTCTTCTACTCCTCCCCCTAGAACAGCATTCCAACCCCCAATGAGTATTAAGTTTTCATCTCCCTTTAACTACTAAATTACCCGTTCAGTTTCCTCATACTTTTTCTGTCTCATCATCCTCCGCTTGCGACGTCGGCACGTATACCTGAACTATTGTTGTCTGTGTTCGTTTGCTGTCCGTTCTGACGAGAACAACCTTATCACTGAGCTGTTGACAGTAACCCACTCTCTGTCCTACCTTCCTATTAATAACGGACCTTTCTCCCGTTGTACCATTTCCTACTACGGTCATTCTACCCAATACTCGTCTGAACAGAAATTCTTGTCATCTTTTCATTTCACTTAAGTAATCGCTTTAGCAATTCCCATTCAATTTTTTTTTTTGTGACGCTACCACGTTCAAACAAGTGACTTTCCACACCCGACTCGCAGAACGTTATCTTTCTGTTATTTATTCGATCATTTCTCATGATAACTCCCGCTTGGCATTCCCTCCCAGCGATCCGAGTGGGGGACCAGTGTGGAATAGTTTACCAATGGAGTGAACATCATGACTCTACATTGCAATCTGCATCTTCATTTCGTTGATTCTTGCTGATTCTTCCACCTTTTAGCGGCAGTTTCCCACCCCAGGGTCAACAGAATCCCCACTCCTCTGCACACCTTGACAAAGCTGCTGGAAGAATTAGGATGACTGCTTATGGCCTTAAGTCGTCGGCCACCATTTCTGATTATTTTTATTCAAACTTTAATCAGTGACGGGGTTCCGATCCCGGAACAAGAGCCTTTTTATTACTATTCAAATACGCTACCTCTTGATCACGATTAGAGGTTTCGAAGCTATCGTAAAAAAAGAAAAGAAAAGAAAAGAAAAGTGGTTAAAAACCCTCTTCTTAAACGAAATAGCTTTTTTTCAGGATAGAGTGGGCTGTTAGACCCCATTATAGAACTTGGTCTGTATACTCACATCTCAGCGATAAAGGACTAGCACGTGTGGCAATCGCTTTGCAAAGATAAGAACAGAATTCTTCGTACAGCACTTACCATACAACTAAGAAAATCTTTCCAATATCATTGATGGGAATCGGGGAAATCGAAGTATTTGTAATTAATTTCTGAGGTAATATCTCCTAGAACAATGTGTGAACGCTTATCATGTGTGGGAGTAACTGTTAGTTTACGTGTTAGGTTATTTCTTATGCTAAGACTTCTTTCTTCACCACAAGTCTTAATCGTTTCTCAAAGGCTCTAAATGAAAAAGATGTATCGTGCACTGAGAACTATATATGTAATACACGTAAAAGCATCGCCTTTAAAATTTTTAGTAATATCATGAACACTGCAGATGTTGCATCTACCACAGTTCTAATAATACAAACGTCACATCAAAGCTAATTTCATGCACCATAAGAGCAAACTAGCTTACGTGTGGACATGAAACTTCAAGGAAAGCAGCTTCGCTAGATGGCGCTAATGTAAGAAGATGGCACTGCTTGCAACGAACACATGTTTTTGTTTTTACAGAAATACCACGAGTAAGTTTTACATTCATATTTTTTTGTTTTTTGTTTTTATGTAAGGTACAGAAACAATACCAGATGTAAACGTTTTGTTAAACAACTATTCTGCGTCCAAATTACTTATATATTACATTTACTTACAAAGATTCCCTTGTTTTGCAATCAATTCTTATTTTTATTTAAAGTTCAAAAGATGTTACCTGAGCTAAACATGGATATACATCATTTTTGTATGAAAATTACATAAAAATACGAAAAAAACATACAGATTATGAGACATATTAAAACAGTTATACATAAAACTGAAACAATTGTGTTTAAAATGATAAGTGGGAGACACTAGGGACATTTTTTAATATGTTACGTTACCCATCAGCACCTAGTGACTGCACCATGAGAGCTCACATAGAAACTAACACCCGCGTAAATAGCCTTAAGCAGTGTCTTAAATCAAGATGAGCAGTAAAAACGAAATCAAATGCCATCTGCCACTGTTTAATATCTCGTCGTCATACGTAGGATTGCAAACTCAATTGCCATTTGGTCGCTGTCTCGCTGACGCTGAGGGCAATCAAGTGTCATCAACACAGCATGCTGCCTATACGGAAAAAATTAGTATACAATCATATAAACACAACACAGTTTATAATTTCTCTTACTGCATTCTATATATATTTCTTGTTGACAAACATAGGGTCTTCTGTAGAAGACATTTGTGTACAATTTACATAAAAATAAATATGAATATACGAAAAATTTAACAAATAAAATACACCTATAAGCAAAACTAAAGTAAATCTAAACAAGATTGTTCTTACGAAAGAGATCCCAGGGAGACATAGTTAACATTTTAAACAGATTAGCTTCTGATATATGTATAGCTGCATTTACTCTTTTGATAATCAGTGTGTTCTTCGTATATATTACGTAATTTGCATAAAAACACTTTTATAACAATGTTAACCTCAGGGAATATCTTAAGAGTTTTAAATAATTGTGTAAATAAGGCATTAAGTGTAGGCTTGTCCCCTAGTATGCATGTATGACTATAAAATGTACACATACAGTTTTATCTTCTTATTTCATTCAAGTATTTGGCATTTGACCGTTTTAGCCAGAGGGAATGGAAATGCCGTGTAGCTAAGACCTCCCGTCGGGTAGACCGTTCGTCTGGTGCAAGTCTTTCGAGTTGACGCCACATCGGCGACTTGCCTGTCGATGGGGATGAAATGAAGATGATAAGGACAGCACAACACCCAGTCCCTGAGCGGGGTTTTCTCCGTAATCTGCAAATCGTTGAAGCACCTGTTCAATGAGCCTGATATGTTCTAACCAAGTGGGTGTAGCTATTAGCAGGTCGTCTAAATAGACAGTGACTTTGCTAAGCAATTCTGGTCCTCAAACCTTGTCCAAGGCAGATATAAACACTCTTGCGCTAATGTTCAGTCCAAAAGATAGAACACGAAATTCGTAACTTCTGCCCCCACAAACAAATACAGTAGATTTTCGTCTTTCTTAGTAGATATTTATTTACCAATAGGACATACTGAGATCAAGTATACTGAAATATTTTGTATCGTAAAACTTTGGAAGCTGTTCGTCCAAGTTGTCTCGTCTTATGCGCACTGGTACTATAATCATATTGATACCTCTAGCATCGAGAACTTATCTTACAGATTCATTTGGTTTGCTTTCTGGTAGTATTGGACTACAACAGGGTGAAAATAAAGGTTGTATAATTCCCCATTTAATCATATGATTGTTCTCTTCCCTTATCGCCTCTCGCTTTCCCCATGGAATAGGATATGGCATTACACAAAATGTCTCATGTGGATAAACTTCAAATTTATATTCATAGTCTTTGATTACTCGTGGCTCCTTACTGAAAACATTAGCATACTTAAATTACAAGTTAGAAAGTTCTTTTCGTTGTATATCACTTAGTACCTGTGATTCACTTAGTTTCGTCTCTACCATTTCGTAACTACCCTCAGAGTTCGCTTAATGTTCAGTACCAAATTAGTTTGTGACATACACAGCTGGAAAGGAATATTGAACTACGACATTTGACTTTGATTTATTTTTGTTACTTTCATCAGGTGTTTTGACTAAATCATGAGAAAAGATCTTATCCTTTACATAAATGTGGCATTTACTATTACATATGTCAGTCTCCCCCCATGAACCCTGGACCTTGCCGTTGGTGGGGAGGCTTGCGTGCCTCAGCGATACAGATAGCTGTACCGTAGGTACAACCACAACGGAGGGGTATCTGTTGAGAGGCCAGACAAACATGTGGTTCCTGAAGAGGGGCACCAGCCTTTTCAGTAGTTGCAAAGGCAACAGTCTGGATGATTGACTGATCTGGCCTTGTAACAATAACCAAAACGGCCTTGCTGTGCTGGTACTGCGAACGGCTGAAAGCAAGGGGAAACTACGGCCGTAATTTTTCCCGAGGGCCTGCAGTTTTACTGTATGATTAAATGATGATGGCGTCCTCTTGGGTAAAATATTCCGGAGGTAAAATAGTCCCCCATTCGGATCTCCGGGCGGGGACTACTCAAGATGATGTCGTTATCAGAAGAAAGAAAACTGGCGTCCTACGGATCGGAGCGTGGAATGTCAGATCCCTTAATCGGGAAGGTAGGTTAGAAAATTTAAAAAGGGAAATGGATAGGTTAAAGTTAGATATAGTGGGAATTAGTGAAGTTCGGTGGCAGAAGGAACAAGACTTCTGGTCAGGTGACTGCAGGGTTATAAACACAAAGTCAAATAGGGGGAATGCAGGAGTAGGTTTAATAGTGAACAGGAAAATAGGAATGCGGGTAAGCTACTACAGACAGCATAGTGAACGCATTATTGTGGCCAAGATAGATACGAAGCCCACACCTACTACAGTAGTACAAGTTTATATGCCAACTAGCTCTGCAGATGACGAAGAAATTGAAGAAATGTATGATGAAATAAAAGAAATTATTCAGATAGTGAAGGGAGACGGAAATTTAATAGTCATGGGTGACTGGAATTCGAGTGTAGGAAAAGAGAGAGAAGGAAACGTAGTAGGTGAATATGGATTGGGGCTAAGAAATGAAAGAGGAAGCCGCCTGATAGAATTTTGCACAGAGCACAACTTAATCATAGCTAACACTTGGTTAAAGAATCATGATAGAAGGTTGTATACACGGAAGAACCCTGGAGATACTAAAAGGTATCAGATAGATTATATAATGGTAAGACAGAGATTTAGGAACCAGGTTTTAAATTGTAAGACATTTCCAGGGGCAGATGTGGACTCTGACCACAATCTATTGGTTATGACCTGTAGATTAAAACTGAAGAAACTGCAAAAAGGTGGGAATTTAAGGAGATGGGACCTGGATAAACTGAAAGACCCAGAGGTTGTACAGAGTTTCAGGGAGAGCATAAGGGAACAATTGAAAGGAATGGGGGAAAGAAATACAATAGAAGAAGAATGGGTAGCTCTGAGGGATGAAGTAGTGAAGGCAGCAGAGGATCAAGTAGGTAAAAAGAAGAGGGTTAGTAGAAATCCTTGGGTAACAGAAGAAATATTGAATTTAATTGATGAAAGGAGAAAATATAAAAATGCAGTAAATGAAGCAGGCAAAAAGGAATACAAACGTCTCAAAAATGAGATCGACAGGAAGTGCAAAATGGTTAAGCAGGGATGGCTAGAGGACAAATGTAAGGATGTAGAGGCTTATCTCACTAGGGGTAAGATAGATACTGCCTACAGGAAAATTAAAGAGACCTTTGGAGATAAGAGAACCACATGTATGAACATCAAGAGCTCAGATGGAAACCCAGTTCTAAGCAAAGAAGGGAAAGCAGAAAGGTGGAAGGAGTATATAGAGGGTCTATACAAGAGCGATGCACTTGAGGACAATATTATGGAAATGGAAGAGGATGTAGATGAAGATGAAATGGGAGATACGATACTGCGTGAAGAGTTTGACAGAGCACTGAAAGACCTGAGTCGAAACAAGGCCCCCGGAGTAGACAACATTCCATTGGAACTACTGACGGCCTTGGGAGAGCCAGTCCTGACAAAACTCTACCACCTGGTGAGCAAGATGTATGAAACAGGCGAAATACCCTCAGACTTCAAGAAGAATATAATAATTCCAATCCCAAAGAAAGCAGGTGTTGACAGATGTGAAAATTACCGAACAATCAGTTTAATAAGCCACAGCTGCAAAGTACTAACACGAATTCTTTACAGACGAATGGAAAAACTAGTAGAAGCCGACCTCGGGGAAGATCAGTTTGGATTCCGTAGAAATACTGGAACACGTGAGGCAATACTGACCTTACGACTTATCTTAGAAGAAAGATTAAGGAAAGGCAAACCCACGTTTCTAGCATTTGTAGACTTAGAGAAAGCTTTTGATAATGTTGACTGGAATACTCTCTTTCAAATTCTAAAGGTGGCAGGGGTAAAATACAGGGAGCGAAAGGCTATTTACAACTTGTACAGGAACCAGATGGCAGTTATAAGAGTTGAGGGACATGAAAGGGAAGCATTTGTTGGGAAGGGAGCAAGACAGGGTTGTAGCCTCTCCCCGATGTTATTCAATCTGTATATTGAGCAAGCAGTAAAGGAAACAAAAGAAAAATATGGAGTAGGTATTAAAATCCATGGAGAAGAAATAAAAACTTTGAGGTTCGCCGATGACATTGTAATTCTGTCAGAGACAGCAAAGGACTTGGAAAAGCAGTTGAACGGAATGGATGGTGTCTTGAAGGGAGGATATAAGATGAACATCAACAAAAGCAAAACGAGGATAATGGAATGTAGTCGAATTAAGTCGGGTGATGCTGAGGGTATTAGATTAGGAAATGAGACACTTAAAGTAGTAAAGGAGTTTTTCTATTTGGGGAGCAAAATAACTGATGATGGTCGAAGTAGAGAGGATATAAAATGTAGACTGGCAATGGAAAGGAAAGCGTTTCTGAAGAAGAGAAATTTGTTAACATCGAGTATAGATTTAAGTGTCAGGAAGTCATTTCTGAAAGTATTTGTATGGAGTGTAGCCATGTATGCAAGTGAAACATGGACGGTAAATAGTTTGGACAAGAAGAGAATAGAAGCTTTTGAAATGTGGTGCTACAGAAGAATGCTGAAGATTAGATGGGTAGATCACATAACTAATGAGGAAGTATTGAATAGGATTGGGGAGAAGAGAAGTTTGTGGCACAACTTGACCAGAAGAAGGGATCGGTTGGTAGGACATGTTCTGAGGCATCAAGGGATCACCAATTTAGTATTGGAGGGCAGCGTGGAGGGTAAAAATCATAGGGGGAGACCAAGAGATGAATACACTAAGCAGAATCAGAAGGATGTAGGTTGCAGTAGGTACTGGGAGATGAAGAAGCTTGCACAGGATAGAGTAGCATGGAGAGCTGCATCAAACCAGTCTCAGGACTGAAGACTACAACAACAACATGTCAGTCTATGTTCTGTACGTTCTAAACGTGTTCATGCCAATAAGACAGTTAACTATAAGTTTGTCTACTGTATCTCATGCTGATACAAATCGTCCTTGATGTCACCTCGTTTGTCAAATCTGCCTTGCCTCCACTCCCTGAGAGGTCAATAGGCTGAGGCTTAACTACGACCGGTTGGTGTTTTCCGACGGCGTAGTGAGACTTAGTTTATTAGATCGAAAAATTTCAGTGAGTTGCACTGTGTATGTACTTTGCCAATTTGTGTCGTTAGCTGCTGTGCAGTTATTTTGCTGCCCAAAAGTCGGCTGTGGTACAGAACAAGGCGTGGCGTTGTTGCCGCGCGTCGCCCACTGCTGCGGCCGACAAATGGCTCTGAGCACTATGGGACTTAGCTTCTGAGGTCATCAGTACCCTTGAACTTAGAACTAAATCACGTTTTATTGACTGATTTACATAATTAGGTTGTTGTTGTGCCTGCTTTTATGTTTGATTTCTACATCTACATCCATACTCCGGAAGTCACCCGACGGTATGTGGCGGAGGGTACCTTCAGTACGTCTATCGGTTCTCCCTTCTATTCCAGTCTCATGTTGTTCGTGGAAAGAAGGATTGTCGGTATGCCTCTGTGTGGGCTCTAATCTCTCTGATTTTATCCTCATGGTCTCTCCGCGAGATATATGTAGGAAGGAGCAATATACTGCATGACTCCTCGGTGAAGGTATGTTCTCAAAACTTCAACAAAAGCCCGTACCGAGCTACTGAGCATCTCTCCTGCAGAGTATTCCACTGGAGTTTATCTATCATCTCCGTAACGCTTTCGCGATTACTAAATGATCCTGTAACGAAGCGCGCTGCTCTCCGTTGGATCTTCTCTATCTCTTCTATCAACCCTATCTGGTACGGATCCCACACTACTGAGCAGTATTCAAGCAGTGGGCGAACAAGCATACTGTAACCTTCTTCCTTTGTTTTCGGATTGCATTTCCTTAGGATTCTTCCAATGAATCTCAGTCTGGCATCTGCTTTACCGACGATCAACTTTATATGATCATTCCATTTTAAATCACTCCTAATGCGTACTTCCAGATAATTCATGGAATTAACTGCTTCCAGTTGCTGACCTGCTATATTGTAGCTAAATGATAAAGAATCTTTCTTTCTATGTATTCGCATCACATTACACTTGTCTACATTGAGATTCAGTTGCCATTTCCTGCACCATGCGTCAATACGCTGCAGATCCTCTTGCATTTCAGTACAATTTTCCATTGTTACAACCTCTCGATATACCACAGTATCATCCGCAAAAAGCCTCAGTGAACTTCCGATGTCATCCACAAGGTCATTTATGTATATTGTGAATAGCAATGGTCCTACGACACTCCCCTGCGGCACACCTGAAATCACTCTTACTTCGGAAGACTTCTCTCCATTGAGAATGACATGCTGCGTTCTGTTACCTAGGAACTCTTCAATCCAATCACACAATTGGTCTGATAGTCCGTATGCTCTTACTTTGTTCATTAAAGACTGTGGGGAACTGTATCGAACGCGTTGCGGAAGTCAAGAAACACGGCATCTACCTAGGAACCCGTGTCTTTCACACGATCGTCTTTTTCGAAACCCATGCTGATTCCTACAGAGTAGATTTCTAGTTTCCAGAAAAGTCATTATACTCGAACATAATACGTGTTCCAGAATTCTACAACTGATCGACATTAGAGGTATAGGTGTATAGATCTGCACATCTGTTCGACGTCCCTTCTTGAAAACGGGGATGACCTGTGCCCTTTTCCAATCCTTTGGAACGCTACGCTCTTCTAGAACCTACGGTACACCGCTGCAAGAAAGGGGGCAAGTTCCTTCGCGTACTCTGTGTAAAATCGAACTGGTATCCCATCAGGTCCAGCGGCCTTTCCTCTTTTGAGCGATTATAGTTGTTTCCCTATCCCTCTGTCGTCTATTTCAATAGCTACCATTTTGTCATCTGTGCGACAATCTAGAGAAGGAACTACAGTGCAGTCTTCCTCTGTGAAACAGCTTTGGAAAAAGACATTTGGTATATCGGCCTTTAGTCTGGCATCCTCTGATTCAGTATCATTTTGATCACAGAGTGTCTGGACATTTTGTTATGATCCACCTACCGCTTTGACATAAGACCAAAATTTCTTAGGATTTTCTGACAAGTCAGTACATAGAACTTTACTTTCGAATTCATTGACCGCCTCTCGCATGGCCCTCCTCACATTTCATTTCGCTTCGAGTAATTTTTGTTTGTCTGCCAGGCGTTAGCTATATTTATGTTTGCTATGAAGTTCCCTTTGCTTCCGCAGCAGTTTTCTAACTCGGTTGTTGTACCACGGTGGCTCTTTTCCATCTCTTACGATCTTGCTTGGCACATATTCATCTAACGCATATTGTATGATGGTTTTGAACTTTGTCCACTGATCCTCAACACTATCTGTACTTAAAACAAAACTTTTGTGTTGAGCCGTCAGGTACTCTGAAATCTGCTTTTTGTCACTTTTGTTAAACAGAAAAATCTTCCTACTTTTTTTAAATATTTCTATTTACGGCTGAAATCATCGATGCAGTAAGTGCTTTATGATCGCTGATTCCCTGTTCTGCGTTAAGTGTCTCAAATAGTTCGGGTCTGTTTGTCACCAGAAGGTCTAATATGTTATCGCCACGAGTCTTGTTCTCTGTTTAACTGCTCAAGGTAGTTTTCAGATAAACCGCTTAAAAAAATTTCACTTGATTCTTTGCCCTGCCACCCTTTATGAACGTTTGAGTCTATATCCGGCAAATTAAAATCTCCACCCAGAACTATATGGGGTACAGATCTTTCCTCATAGACTAAGTCGATAGAATGGAGCACTGACAGAAAACATTCAGTATCGTGCTCGAGTGTTGTGACTAATTTTTCTCTAATTAGCGACGGTAAACGACTTTTCAAAATTTTTAACATGTCTACCTGTGATATTGGGTTCGTCCAGTAGCGCGTCTTGTTCAGGTATTTTTCAGAGTATGGTTTAAATGGCTCTAAGCACTGCGGAACTTAACAACTTAGGTCATCAGTCCCCTAGACTTAGAACTACTTAAACCTAACTAATCTAAAGACATCACACACATTCATACCCGAGGCAGGATTCGAAGCTCCGACCGTAGCAGAAGCGCGGCGTCGGACTGAAGCGCCTAGAACCGCTCGATCACAGCGGCCGGCTTTCGAAGTATCCACGTAGGCTACCGTATTTGCCATTAAATGATGCAGGGTTGAAAACCTCGCGTCTGAGTGTTTCTTGCACTGCCTAAGATCAGTATTTGTCGAGGAAAACTAGTTCAAATTAGATATAAATGCTGCAACGTTCAGCCACTTCAGTTGCCCATAAAAGCACATCACCTGGCGTATATCCCACGACAAATCTGATTTTCTGTGCTTCCGTCCAGTTGCGTGAAAATACATGATAAAAAGCACTAATAAGTACTACGGGATTCATTCTTCTGCCTTCGGTAGTAAATGTAAGAAATTGTCTACGTCTCAGCAAACCTTCGCCTGTAAAAATAGATAGACTCGTGGCATTTTCGATTGTATTTATGTTGTTATTGTAGTTACCTGTAATTCTGGCTGGTAATTGTTCAGGTATTGGAGTTGTGGGTATGTTTACATTTTGTAATCTACAACTGTCAGTGGTGCCTGCTGTGGGACTCGTGACAATTTGTGAATAGATACCAACAGGTTGTGGTTTGTGCACTGTAGCCTGTGTATTATTTACATGCATATTTCGAGATCCGGTAATATTTACTTCTAAGAGATTACGGATCCTATTTTCCGTGGCTTGTAGGTTAATGTTTACCTTTTTAACGATTTCATTTTCTTTCTTCTGAATAGCCTTTTCTACTACATTTGTGTATAACTTACAATCGGTTACTAACTTCTCTGCAATGGTTTTACCCTTATCTAGCCTACCTGCGTCAGCTTGACTAATGATATCACTCAAATTTTCATTAATTTTCTCTTTCTTCTTCTTAGCACATGCTGAGTCAACTTCTAATGTTGCTACCCTTAACGTAAGCTCTCCTACAGCTACAGGTACACCTTCATAGTCTCTGGTATTTTGTTAACGACATTGGTAACCTTTTTTACTGTCGAACACAACTGGATTTGCGTGGCCTTAATGTTTGTCTTTGCGTCTGCGATTTTCATTATCTGTTGCTCTACTCCATCGTGATGGTCATTAAAAGAATCTACCTTCTGTTTTAACTCCGTCATGTTACGATTAACTTCAGAATGTACTTCATGCTTTACCTTTGTTTTCATATCATTCAATTTTTCTTCGGTTTCAGCGCGAAAATTTTGAGTAAGTCATCGAACGTCTGTGAGATCGTGTCTTGCAAATCATTGAATACATGTTTTTGCTCTTGCCTCATTGCATTTAGATCTTGTGTAACAGTGTTTTGTTCCTGTTTTACCGTGTTCATATCTTGTGTCAAATTACTGAAATTGGTGTTGATACTATTTAATTTCGTATTCATGTTAGATAGTAACTGCCATAGTAGTTCGTTAATTGAACTACTGTGGTTGCTGTCAGCTGTACTTTCCAAGTTAGTGTTTGTGTTGCGAATAAGTGGTGTTTGTAATGTGTTGTCAAAATTCTTATTGGAATCGCTCTCCAGTGCGGTATGTTGCACTGGGAGATGAGGTACATTGTCTTGTCAATTGTCAACATTGTGTCGTCAAGTCGTTCTGCCGTGGGGCGTCGCTATCATTTGTCACTCTTGCGACACTCATCTCTGATCTACTTAAACTTTCTGCAGTAGGTATGCATGGCGCGTGAACTTCAACTAATCGATCTCGCAACTCTACACCATCTTGGCTGATTGTGTTTCCTCTGTCACCATCTACAATGGGCATAATTTTTCAGCCATGCTATATGAAAAAGCAAAAAATAGAAATTTCACAAAAACGTTAAAAATTTCATACGCTAGTTATTACACTTGATAAATATAAATAACGTAATGTCAAAGCCTGTTCTACGTCTATTATAACGTGCAAACTATTATGTCACAATTCTTTATGTTTTAGTGACAATGAATATCACACTAAAAATTCCTGTAAATCATTCGCCAATAAAATTCAAGGAAGGGAATAATGCGGGAAAGGTTTCTATCTACATCAAAAGAGGCGCTACCAAGCGCAACCATTCAAGCAACTTGCGTAGCTTTCCTACGTTTGCTGCGCCGAACAAAACAGCTTACTATGGAAAATTTTACGTGACCTAGGTCCAATTCTTATTCCTTTGGAAATGTTTCTCCTCAATTTTTGCCTTTTTGTAGTACTTTCTCCCCGTCGTGATTCACGCAGGCAGAAAATACAGACACTTAGATTTTATAATTCATAACAATGTCATAGAAATTTCTTACGATATTAATAGTTGATAAACTCTATTCACGACCGGTGCCCAGATGTCCTGGCATACAGGTCGACAGTTGTAATATAAAAAACTAATATCAATAAGTATAATTGAATATGATTGCGTTGTTAAAATGTTTGTGCTTATCTTAATTTTTCTTGGCGATTGGACTTCGCTGTCCTTCTAGTTGAAGCTCCAGACGGCGAAGGACTCCGGAAACACCGGCGCTTGTCGTAATCACGAATATCCTCTTCACTTACTTCAATAAATAAAATGTTTCATCCTGTTTTCTAAGATCATATTATTTACGCACACATATGATACATCGAGATCGCAATACTTCATATCTAAAATCGCACATCCTCATCGTCCTTCTACATAGGAGAGAGTCTGTCAGAGTGAAAAAAACATGTACAATAGTTGACTGTTTTTTCGTTCATTTCTCTGCGCCTTACCGCGCATTCATAATTGTCTTTTCCAACCCTCTGGTTACTCGGTGATTCAATTTTTGTTTTTTAATAATTCTTAATTTTGCGGCATCTTGGAGGCCTTTCATCATGTACTTATAAAAACAGCATGAAACTGGAAGGGAGCACCGCAGGAATACATAATATGCGGAAATACAGAACAGTAAAGAGGCGTGGCCCTGGGCTAGCTTTCTTAACTATTATTTGTATCAGACTTGGAAGTGGAATTTGAGCGTTTAATTCCCGAATTGAAATTTCAGTACCATTTAGTATACGAAAACCCAATAAAATTTTTTCATAATTGTGGTCGCTTTCTCGTACTTTCCACCTTAAGTGTAGGCTTATACACTGGAGTGCTTATATGACTACAAAATGCTAATTTACAAATGTAAATGTTCTTCAAGCATTGAAAGAATCTGACAATCTCAGTAATTTCAGTGACCAGTGTTCGTACAACATACGTAATGATAAAGATAAGTTGAGAAGACAGTAATGTAAGTTTAATCATTGAAGGAAGGGATGTGCATGAATTAGCATATTTTCGAACCTGGAAGATGAAGATGACACTTACTGAAAGTTTTGAAATCGTATTTCTTGGGAAAAGAGAGAGAGAGAGAGAAAGAGAGAGAGAGAGAGAGAGAGAGAGAGAGAGAGAGAGAGAGAGAGAGAGAGTTTGGATGGAATAAAATTCCACCTGAGAAAAAATGGTAAGGAAAGAGAATAAAATCTCAAGTTGATACAGTCAAGCTCCATCCTATGAAAATTATTGTGCAGTTAAGTAACATCGAAGCTGAAAGGGTGTATAATGGAAAGAATTTTGAGAGGGAGAAAATGATGTGATAGTATAGAAATAAGAGTACGGTGGAACAAGAAGTAAGCTTCAACAATATTTAAAGCCACAGTAGGTCGTCAGAGAACGGAAGAATTGTTACTGTTGCTGAGTTCGATAGTACAGCTAGGAGAAGTGTTCGAAGACAGAAAGGTAAATTCGCTGCTTTCACAGATGTTTGGGGTACATATAAAATAATTTTGGGTAACATTATCTACGAAACGATCGGTGAACTGCTAGTTCTATTCCGCTAACGGTTAGCATTTTGGCAGTATATGAGTTCATAACCTGGTAAGTATGGAGTAAACAGAATGAGATTTTCACTCTGCAGCGGAGTGTGCGCTGATATGAAACTTCCTGGCAGATTAAAACTGTGTGCCCGAGCGAGACTCGAACTCGGAACCTTTGCCTTTCGCGGGCAAGTGCTCTACCATCTGAGCTACCGAAGCACGACTTACGCCCCGTCTCACAGCTTTACTTCTGCCAGTATCTCGTCTCCTACCTTCCAAACTTTACAGAAGCTCTCCTGCGAACCTGCAGAACTAGCACTCCTGAAAGAAAGGAGTAAAGTTTGGAAGGTAGGAGACGAGATACTGGCAGAAGTGAAGCTGTGAGACCGGGCGTCAGTCGTGCTTCGGTAGCTCAGATGGTATAGCACTTGCCCGCGAAAGGCAAAGGTCCCGAGTTCGAGTCTCGGTCGGGCACACAGTTTTAACCTACCAGGAAGTTTCATGGAGTAAATATTTTCTGTAAATGTGACTATAGAAATTTCTTTCGACTGAAAGGACTCCCACGTCTTGGAAAAGGAGGAAACGAGAGAGCTAAAAGTGTTGGTCTTAAGCTTGTCGCTCATCTTGCAACAGAACATTGCCGAAATATCGTATTCACGGAACTGACAGATTTCATACAATGACATGGATTGACGTACGAACAGTTCGACAAAATAAAGCACTTGTGCCGAGAGAATTTTTGACAAAGAAAATCCGGAAGAAACACAGTGTGACGGCTCAAACAATGACAACTGAGTCAGCAGCGGAACCATGCCAAAAATCGTTGGCCAATGCCCTGCCAGCTGAGCAGCTTTAGCAAAGACACATCTCCAGCAACCGGCGCTTCCGCTTATTGGCAACAGGTACTTGACGCGGACTCCTGCCGTATGACCGACCGTCTACCTATTACGCCACACCAGGCCATCGATCTCGCTCCAGTCGTTTGGATGCAATCTCGATACAGGGGTCCGCCTGTGACTGTCAGCATGTGGAAACGGGATTTATGGCGTGGGTATCGACCCATCAGCGTCGCAGTGGGACCGTCTGGTGAATCACAGCCTGTGTCGGTCATTGCCACGTCTCTAACACTGCTTTCTCTAGACCTCGAAACTACGACCGCTGCCTCTGGTGCAGGAACACCGCCTCGCTGCCGCACCACCATCCTGCAACCGTCAGCCACCGCCTGTCAGCGTGCTGTGGCGGCTGGGCCGCTGCTACCGTCGACGGGAAACACCTGCTTCGGCACGCCTCTACCGACGTCCTGGGGTACGGGGCTCGCCTCTCGTAGACCGCAGTCTGTTTCAGTTATGCTGAACCGAGTCTGTTCGTGTTCATTAATAAAGAGTTCCGTCAACCGATTGGTTGCCTTCTTGACCCGTTCCACAGACGACCGCCAGCAGAATACCACCAGCCCACTCCTACCCTGCCGTACACCCCATTATAACACTACAGCATTCGGTTTCACTTGTGATCATACTCTGCTGTCACAAATTTCACGAAAAGGTAAAATTGTGGTGCTACTGAGTCGTGGTCTGCTCGCGTTAGTGCCGCTTTTCCTCTTGGGCATTTTGTCACCATCGAGTGGCGTCTTCTTCCTCCCTCAGTTACTATATGAACGAGTTGCTCACTTGCCTCCATCAGTGGCAGCAGCAGCGTTTATCGATACTGGTACTGCTGTAACTTCTTTGGTGTGGCAGTTATATTTCCGTGCCATGGTGTGTGTGGCAGTGGTTGGTCGGGTTGCAGTGGGGCAGCGAGGAAGTCTCTGCGGTGTATGATTAGGCCGGGGCCACTGGCGGCGTGCACGCACGGTAGGAGTTGTGTGGCACTAGCTGCGAGAACTGCTAAGTTCATCGCCCACGGCATGTGCATGCTGGGGTTGAGTAATCAGTGAACCGGTCATGAAAGCTCAACCGTTGTGACATCGCTTCGTTGACTGCTGGTTGTTGCATCCTCGGCTGTCCCCACAAGCAGCAAAGTGATGATGTGCTGGAGTCGGCAAAATTTTGCAGCCGTCTCCCTGTATGATGTTTAACCTTCGAAATGATTATAATTTATTAGTGAAGTGCACCAGCGGTATCTTCTGCGTTGTGGCCGTTAACGTTCCGGTGACCTGCCTTGGTCGTTAGCGTAGTTTTGTGCCAGTGTGTTTTCCTCGCTGTGTTGATGCTATCTGGCACGGCATGTAGTTCCACAGCCTGGTGCTGTTTTCCTTTTCTCTTTGAGTGTTTATTGTGCCTTGACTGTGTTTATACGCCAATTATTAAGACATAATCCTGCTGCGATCCTCGTCATCACTCGTACTTTTGGTTGTCGTGCAGTTGGTCAGGTGGAAGGGAACTGATTAAGCGGTTGGTTTGTTCATCAGCCGTCCATAGGTCGTGCTGCAACCCGATTGTTTAGCGTTACGCTTGGCTGTCTGTCTCACCTAAATTGTGGTTAGAGTTTCCTCCCCAGGCCGGCCACTGTGATTGTGAGTGTCATTTTACTTGGTCTCAGGTACGGTGCCAGGCCTTCAGCCGTGTACTGATATTGTTTGTTTTATGTTTAGTATATGGCCTTCAGCTGAACTACATAACAACTTTAAGATTAGGCCTTCAGCTGTGTTTCGTTTAAAATTCCTGTCGCTCTGCATTTAGGCTTTCAGCCGCGTTTGTTTCAGGATCTGTGACTTTAATATGTAAAGCCTTGTCTGTAAGGTTTCTCTTCATTTATCTTGAATTCTTGAAACGGCGTTCAGCCGTGTTCTGTAAATGTTTATCTTAAGGTTGTCTTTAATTATTCTCGAGTCTTTGGGCCTTCAGCCGACAAGATACTTCTAGTTTTCTTAAGATTTTTTCTGTTAACTTTAAAGTCTGTCTTTTATTATGTAAAGGATTTTTTTAATTGGGCTTTAAGCCGAAGAATTAACTTGAACTTTCATTAATAAGGCCTTTAGCCGGAATTTGTAAATGCTTGGCTTTCAAAGAATTTCGCTAGCTGATCTGAAATATTATTTCGGCCTTTAGCCGAGAAAATATTGTGATTTTACTTAAGTAAGGCCTTCAGCCGTTACTCTAAATCCTTCTGTTTCAAAGGCAATCATTTAAACTTATTCTGCAGATGTTACTTGGGCCCTCAGCCGTGAATTGACCTTTGTTGTTTTAAAGAGAAAACTGGTCATTAGTTTGAGGAATAAAGTTGTGTGTGTGTGTGTGTGTGTGTGTGTGTGTGTTCCTGTATAACTAACAGTAACTGACGTTGGCCCCTTTCCACAACCTGATCCGCTCTGTCCTGCTGAACCAGATTTCAGCTACGTCCTACAATGCATCATACATCTAATGTAATTAGTGAAGATGATTCTAAATCTGATGTGTTGAAGTATTATAATGAGACTAAATGTCGGTTGGACTGATTAGATCAGATGGTGCATACTTACTCCTGGAAAGGAAAAACGATGGTCCGAGGCATTACTCATGAGAGCAACTGATATATGTAGAAATGAACAAAAACCCGACGTATCACGTCAAAAAGATGAAATCTGGGCGTCAGAATCTTCTTGCCGAACTCGCTGAAGATTTGGTTCAACCACACATCAAAAGAAGACCAAAACTGTACAATGTACGTAAAGTGATGTGCATGAATCTCAAAACTTCAGTACATTAGCAAAATAAAAAACTGCATCAAAAAGAAGAATTGTTACATGTGCGACCCTAAAAAGAAAGAAGGCAGAAAATTGTATGCAGTAACAGATGAAATGTATTTGGTGGGCATTCAAACTCTGCAGTGAAGTGCAACAACTGCCATCTGAGAAGGTAAGATGCAATAACTGAACTTTTCCAGGAATAAAGTCTATGAATGTAACACAATTTTTTATAAAAAAAATTAGAGTTCTTTTTTTCCAGGTTTATGATTCAGTGAATTTTAGAAAAATAAATAAGAATGTTGTTTCTTAACCACATTAAATATGTGCACTGATATAAATGAAACCTCGCCGAAACAGTATTTGCTCACATTTTCATTGTTGTCTTAGTGAAAAAATAACATTACCAAAAAAAAAATGCCTGTGAATCTCGCAAACTCATCTCAGATGTCTACTGTGATAAAGTAGGCTGGGTATTCCAGAGTTAATACAGGATGGCCTGTTAAACGTGGAGTCACTTCTTGACTGACTTATTCTTGTTATAAAAATCTGAATTAACATCTGAATGGCATGAAAATAGACTGTCAAGGGTACCGTTTCGTTCCAGTGAAACCGTTACCGACAGTACTAACACAAAAGCGGCAACGCTATTCAGTAATCTGGAGCCCTGCTGACAGCGATTCGCATTTCCTGGCTTTCAGAGCTGAACGTGGTTCTATGAAATCACGACACACGAACGGCGGTATTCAGCACAGTGGACAACGGATCCGCTTTAGAAAAGGAACCATATAGCTGGCTCACACTACACACCGTATTTCTCCCTGAGTCTCCAGTCAGAACATTCCCTCCGCATCAACAACTGGATCTGTAGGAACAGAGTAAGCAGATATGCCTGCCTACGGGCAGCGATACTGAAAACTGGACGGGGCAATTACTCCTTTTTTTTTTGTTTTTCATCGGAGAGGGAAGCCGCGCCCCAGGGCGAGTGGGTCGTTCAGGCGTCGCGTCGGTCCACGCTCTGTGTGCGTCGCGAACACACATTGTGTGCTGAGCCTGGCGCGTCGGACCAGTAATCCGACCAGATGGGGCGCCAATGGAATGCTTGTCCCAGCGCGCTGCCTTTGTTCCGCGCGCGCCCACATTGTCCGGCAGGAAACACGGCAGCACGGCAGGTCCCCCAGTGCCGGATTTGTTTCATCGGCTGCAGCCGAGCCGCGCCTTACTGTCACGTGACTACCACAGAATTTCCGCCGCAGTTCCAATTGCACAAGCTTGCAGCGCAAACGCTTCGCAAACAGGAGCCTTCGATTTATACTCTAGGTAGCTGTGTGTGAGTTACGACCTTTCAGAGAAAAAAGTCCTAAACCTTACATAAAACACTGAACCGATATGGGAGATTAATAATCTTTTGTCACCCATTTATTCGATGGATTCATTTCCTCACATACCCAACCACTGAAAGGACAACTGCTGTAGCAGTTGAAATGCGTTTGGGTTTGTAAAATGAGCTTCTAAAAATGGACGAGGGAGTTCAGCAAGTAATGCAACACTTGCTTTTTCTGCCGATTTCGGTTAAGAAAATAGGACTTTGCTGTGAGACGTAGAGGAAAATGATTTTTCAGCCTCTTTATAGTTTCGTAAAGTTCCTACAAGAGCCGGTGTTTTACGTAGCCTGCAATATGGCGTCTTTAACAGAGGTTTGTTCAAGTAGAGAGCTGGCATTGGGCTTCTTTCGACGGAAAACGAGGGAATCGTAGATATCGAAAGCCCTTGCTTAGTGTTTACTCAGCCCTGTAAGTGTACAGAAGTACGGTGAGCCGTTGGGCCAGGCGTCTGTCATGATCGCAACAAGGTCGTGCTATACAGTCCGATCTTACACATGCCGGCTGACAATCAAACACGTCGCTGCATAACTGGAGTTTTCTGTTGGTAGCGCTGACGCGCTCCTACATCAGCTGGGCTACTCAAAGATGTCCGCCTCTGGGTTCCTAGCCGCCTAACAGAAGACCGTAAACAGCCACGAAGGACCACCTGTGCGGAATTTCTAGCGCTTTACGAGGCTGATCGTGACCATTTTTTGTCGCACATTGTCACGGTCCGCAGAACACGTGATGATCACTTCGAATTGGAAACAAAACGGCAATCCACGGAGTTGCACCACACCACATCTTCTCCGAAGAAAGGAAAGCCACACCCTCAACCGGTAAAGCACTGCGGCAATATTCTGTGGCTCTGAAGGGGCTACTCTGTTTGATGTCCTCCCTCATGGTGGAAAAATCATTTGAGATGTCTTGTACTACCCTCAGGAAACTGAAGAAACAACCTCAGAGTCATCGTCAGCCACTAAAATTGAAACTAACTTCTCCTTCTCCATGGCAGTGCAAGGCCTCACAAAAGGCTACGCAGCCGAGAGGAGACCACATAACGTCATTGCACTGTCCTTACCCATCCACCCTACAGCTCGGATCTCGCACCTTCTGACTTCCGTCTGTTTGTCCTAACTCCGCGAGAAGCAGTACGTGGATAATGGGGAGGTTAATGACGCAGCAAGAAGTAGGTGCGGACGTCGAAAATGGAGCGGCAGGCCCTACCAGATGGCTTAAGGCCGTCGCATTGCACGGAATGTTGAAAACTGGGGTATTATAGTCAAAGGAGTAGGGAATAATATCATGTATTGGAATACTGAATATACCAACTTGCTGTCAGAAAAAGAAGTTGCAGTACTTACAGAACGCCCTTGGAAAATGTGAAGTGGGAGATTTCCTCGAATACGCAAAATGCATCTCGTTATTTATTCAATGTTTGGTACGTTTGACAACTAAGAAAATCGTTTGAGGACATGGATAGCATGCGGTAACCTGTTACAGATATAAAAACCCATCATTGGAACTCAAAGATCATTATTCTTGACAATACTGAGGAAAGAAGTTGAGAATAGAATAAAAATAGCTAAATTTGCTCTGAAGTAGTATTGCGAGAAAGTATGAAGTTTATATGATGGATCACAGAAGATAATGGTAAGCACTATATAGTCAAGTAAGTACACA
The DNA here is from genome assembly GCF_023864275.1 of Schistocerca cancellata. Taxonomy (NCBI): domain Eukaryota; kingdom Metazoa; phylum Arthropoda; class Insecta; order Orthoptera; family Acrididae; genus Schistocerca; species Schistocerca cancellata. Next base: position 525,693,590 of record NC_064627.1, read on the forward strand.
CGTACAAAGGGTTGAGAAAAATGTGGAAACATTACAATTACCAAGCCTAGCACAGTGCAGGAAAACCGTTGGCATTACAAACAGCTTCCAGACGTCTCGAAATAGGTAAGTAAAGGTCCTGCGTGATTTTTAAGGGTACCTTGTACCGTTCTTTCTGCAAAATAATGGAAAGTTCGGGTACAGAAAATAGAGGTAGTAGCGATAACGCAACCACCACTACAGAAGTAGACAACGAGGGCTAAATGTTTTGAGACCTGGTGACCGTGGTGGCCAAAGGAGATGCACCAATTTATCCCTATGCTCACAGAACTAGTCCTGAACGACACGAGCTGTGTGAAGGGTAGTCGCATTGGGGAAAATACTCTGTAGAATAGGATGGAGCCACAATGGTCACATGCTCCTCGCGAAGTTTCACTCTTGGGAAGGAAACTCGTCCAGTAGTTGAAAACAGTGTGAAACATGATTCATCCGACCAAATGAAATTCTTCCATTGTTTCCTAGTTCAGGTTTTATGGCTCTGACACCACTTTTTGCTACACATATTTGGATCACTATTGGTGGTTTTGAAATTCCTGCACGCGCTGCAGACCCCTACGTCTGGAGCTCCCTTCGTGTTGCGCTGATGCTGAAAGCATTCGCGAGTGCTACATTGAGTTCTGCACTGACGTTTGCAGCTGTCACCCTCATTTCTTTCATCACAGTCGACTTCAACGATGGGCAGCACTCACTCAACGTACACTGCCGTCCATGTTCCGACTTAGCAGTCAATGTTTTCCCGCTTTCCCTTCGATACGGTGCCGCTCGGAGACACTAAACTCTTCGGCTCTTTGGTTACTGAAGCACCAACAATTTTCCTACGTTCGAATTTTCATAAGTCCAACAAAATGCACTCACGGCTACACTGAAATTTGATGTGACGAGGATTGACACTTCCAACGTGTTGAGGGTATTAAAGCAGCTGCCGTTCATGGTCAAATACAACAGCGCACCCTGCAGACTTGGCTATTATCTGCGTTTATGTTAAAAAATGCACTACCCGCCGTGTATCCATATTTTCGTTCAAACGCCGTGTAATTTTATAGGCCACCTTAAATTATCTTCTTCTACGGTATGTACACACGAAGGTAAATAATTTTATTTCACAAAGCAGGAAAAATAAGCCAAGCCACTGCATCGTGCTGTTCTTGAACTCTAAAAGGCCTTTGATCTGTTTCTACAAAGTCTCACCTGGCTAGCACTTCGACAGCATGATGTGCGAGAGCATCTTATTAACTGGGTGCAGTTACTTTATGCACAGTCAAGACGTTATGTCCGTACAGCGTCAGTACTATCCAAGGACTTCCCCATCACAGTCGGCGTCCACCAAGGTTCTGCATTCTGTTCATTCTCTTAATGGATACGGTGACAGCTGACCTGCACCGGCCATTACCATGGACCCTGTTTTATGCTGACAACGTGATGCTGGCAGCACAAACCATCTGCAGAGCATAACTCAAAAATGTAGTGACCGGTTTGGGCCTTGATTTGAAGAAAACCGAATACATGACATCACACAGACATGAAATGGGAACCAATGGTGAAGAGCTGACTGGAGTGAGTAAGTTTAAGTACCTTGGTTCCACGATCACTGTTGACAGCCGACCCACCGAAGAGGTAAACACCAGAACTCAGGCAGCCTGGATGAGGTGGAGAACAACAACCAGATTCACTTGCGACCGCAGAATGAAAGATAATTTAAAATCAAAAATCAATCGCACTGTCATCCGACCAGTCGCCTTGTATGGCTGTGAGTCCTGGCCAACTACTGGAACGTTTCGACTTAACACCTGTTTTGTTAACCTTTAAATCTAAAGGGGATGGAAGGGTTTACCTAATAAAGTGAACATTCAATTCCAATGGGTTTATTAACTCCCCAAAACCATCTCACATAAAATTTGACAGGTGGCACTTGGGTAAGATTATTTAAGAGACATTCATTACATAAAATCATAAGGATGTTAATAAATCATCTCCCATATACATTGAGAGCCACCACTCAGGCAATTTATTTCAGAAACACTCATTACATAAAACCATAAGCAAGTTGATAAATCATTATCCTAAATCTCCCATCAAAATTGACAAAAACCACTAAGGCTGAATTTAAACATAACTTTAATAAAACATCTCTAGTTAAGACACATTACTTAAGACCTTTTCAATCCCAAACTTTAACATTACATGTAAAAGAACAGTTGACACACAGCCTCAACTTTAACACGAATATTTATTAAACCTAACTTGGGCAATCTTGCAGAGCGAACCACGAAATTATTCAAATTCGCATTGACATGCAAGATGGACCTTTAGGGCATAGAATGGTGTAACTTTATACAATCATAAATGTGTAACCACAGAACCAACACACGACCTCAGGCGAAGTCCACCGTCCGTAAACCAAACTTGTAATCTAAAGGGAAGCCCTGTGCTTCGGTTGTCACTAGGACTTAATGACATACATCTGCAAATACATCAATACTATTCGGAAGCAGAGCACACATTTAGTAAGAGGCCTCAAATGAAATCGACTAAACATTACATCACACGTCTTGCGTCGTCTTACTGTACCAAGAACGATCACAATCACAGTTAACAAAAAACTCTTGGTAATTAGCGTACTTAACTGGGTGTCTCGATGCTGGGGCGATTTTGCGAAGATGTCAGGCCATCACTTCGCAATACCACAACAGCGCGTCCCTCCAAGCAAGCGGGCACATCCGCAGCTCACAACGTTGCCGGAGAATGCACAGCGCCGGCCAACTCCCGCCGACTCCAGTGCAACCACGTGACAACCGCCGCCCGGCCTCAGGCACACCCTCTTCGCTTTTGTCCGCCAGCCAATCGCCGACTCGCGCACCGCTGTGTTCCGTTCTCAAAGCGTAGTGTCTCTTCTTTCTACTCACGGTCGGCGCTCCCTCATATCTCGAGCCAGCCCAAACCCTAAGACAAACCTCTGCTTTAGGAAATCGATCGCACTCATGTCAGAGATACTACTGGTGCCGGTCCCGCCACTGCTCAACTACAGTTGAGACAGAACGCCGCCTAAGTGTAATAGAAACAAAGATGCTAAGGTGGACAGCGAGCCCCACTATGTTAGATCACTTTTCCAATGACAGCATTAGGAAACGGTTTGGTGTTGCACCGATCCAAGACAAGATGCGTGAGGGTCGTCTTCGATGGCTTGGGCATGACTCTACTGACAAGGCAAGTTACACACTTGAAGTCGTCGGCTTCGACCCGAAGGACGACCTAAGCAACGTTCGGCCGATTCGATTCATAAAGACCTTAAATGCGTGAACATCCACTCAGACGCAGCCCGTGACTGAGCGAAATGTAGACAACGGACCTATGTAGCGGACCCGCAGGCACGCGTGACAAACGCTGCAGGAAAAGAAGATGCTTTCGGCTTTCAAGCCGCTTGAAGCGGTTAGTTATCCACGAGCTTTCAGCAGAGATTTCCTCGGCCATTTTCAAGTGGTTCGCTCTCGTTTGGATACCGCTGCCACGTCTATATCGTCGCGCCGTCGCCAGTGACGTCACCGGTCCTCAGTCCCGCAACATATATGGTAATGTGTTGGTGGCGCGACCGCCGCACAACTTCAACCCTCTAGTCACAGGATCCCAGGTCGTACTCAGTTGAAATTCACCGTCTTTATTGAGGGTGTTGTCCGATATCTTGTTCTCTGTTGCTTCATTTATAATACTACGCCAGAGTTCGTTGGTCCATTTAATAACAGAAGTTGTAACGTGCGCGCTCTGGGCACACGATACTCTTTAAAGCCTGTACTATGGTAAGTTAACGGGCTTCACCTCATGAGAAAGGATTTTAATATAGATATTGACCGCGTGTACCTAAATGGTGGCAAATCAGACTTACACCCACTCTGTAATAACAATGATACGTCAAATAAGTCCGACGTGCAACTACACGTCAGGACGGACAAAAAAACAACACAGAAGATGCTACCAATTTGTTAATAATACGGTCGCCAGCCTAATTAGGCATTAACTGAGTTTCTTCCCTGTACAAGTTGGTAGATATTCGTGCAACGCAACAAGGAGTAACACTTCATAATATAGTAGAATTTTAGAACCAGAAAATCTATTGAACTGATAATTTTACTTTCTGTACTGATATGGATAAACCATAAATACATAACACTACACTATAATGTTTACTACAAAACTTCGTACTGTCTATTGATCTGATTAGAATCGGGCATAGGTTACCCTAGAAATAGCACTTTCGAATCACACACACAATGTCAATTTTGATAAAGATAAAACACTGACAAATATTGGTTTTTTATATTGACTTTAACTTTGCTGGTCAAATCAGTTTAGAACCCTTCAGAATTCAAATGAATATAAAGGGGGGGGGGGACCCTGAAACTGTTATGATCACTGTATTAAAAAATTTGATTACTGAAATCATTATGTGCTCAAGATTTCCAATATATGAGTTACTACTCTTTTCATCTTATTTCCTGCTCATTTAAATAGCATTATATCTGTCTCGAAATAATTAAACTTCATTACTCAATCAATATCAAAATTATCTTCCAACTTTGTCAGACCTTCGTTATTCATCTATAAGTTCATTAACAAAACAGTTCTTTAAACATCGTTCGAACATAGCTAGGTCTGCAGATAATTTTCATTAACACAAACTTTAATTTTTCATTTCGGGACACTCGGATTGCACAACATGTGGAAAGGACCCTGTCTAGGTTAGTTGTGAGGATAATTAAATGATAGGACAGTTCTGTTAAAATTTAAGTTGTTATTGAACAGTATGGAACAAAAGGAACACTGGTCCACACGAATACAGTACTAAAAGTTTCAACCTGTTCGTATCGATGCGGCGGTTGGTAGGCGGCGAGATGGCGAGGCACAGAGCACACATACAATCACAGCTATGGCTCTCGATGTATCGGCACTTTATTTCTTCATAGCGTCGCAATACCTTTCCATTTAGTGCCTATGGAAATTTGCCATGCTGTATGGGCGTAGGAACGGCATATCCGAGGCTCAATGCAACTGCGTCTTCCAGGAGAGCCTCCTCGCTCCAGAACGTGTTGCTCAGACCAATGCCCAACTCCTACTACTACTGCTGAGCCCGTTATGCCGTGCAGCGCCCGTGTGCATTTTCCCGCGCTCGCCTGCCATCCACCTTTTACCGCTCCCTTACAGACAGGGTATTCAACCGAGGTTTTGCATTCTACATATCCTAATACATTGCCTACGTATGGACCGCACGCACAGTTACAATTTTAACATCTTACAACAGTCTCAACATTTGTTACACTTCAATTCTATTACAATATTGTTTGACATTTGACATAAACATTAATATTCACATCGAAAATCGTTTACAGTTTTCTTAACACAATGACATGAAACAAAAAAGAAATGAAATCAGTACATCGATTACACTAATTTATCGAAAACTCAGATGGAAAAAAAATTTACTTATATGTACAATAGTACAGTGTTGTTGTTGTTACAAAGTCTCGTCGAATAGAATTCGGTGTCCGTTTCATGTCTTATGCTACGCTGTTCAGTAGTGTGGATAGTCTGACTGACACAAAACAGCACACACCAACAAAGTAATTTGTATATTCCAGGTGTTCTGGGGCCAACATATTACACTGGCGTCCACAAATTCGTAACCTTTTTGGGGCCCTGAAGACCGTCGATTTTATGTCTCTGCAGAAGCCAGCTAATCCTTGTTATTAAGCCACAAGACGTACAAACGAGATCTTCTTCGTGTCTTTTTCGGAGGCCTTTAACTTTCGTGGCTTACGCGAAACTGCTTGTGATATTCGTCTGTTGCTGTAACTGTGGTGTCACCGCCAGACACCACACTTGCTAGGTGGTAGCTTTTAAATCGGCTGCGGTCCGCTAGTATACGTCGGACCCGCGTGTCGCCACTGTCAGTAATTGCAGACCGAGCGCCACCACACGGCAGGTCTAGAGAGACGTACTAGCACTCGCCCCAGTTGTACAGCCGACGTTGCTAGCCATGGTTCACTGAGAATTACGCTCTCATTTGCCGAGACGATAGTTAGCATAGCCTTCAGCTACATTTGCTACGACCTAGCAAGGCGCCATTACCAGTATAGATATTGAGATTCTATTAATGTATCATCAAGAGCGATGTTCTACAAATGTGGATTAAAGTTAAGTATTCCAGAAGCTACGTACTTTTCTTTATAGTATTCATTACGTATCCTGTTTCAGACCTCACGCCAGTCTGCGTGAGTTTAAGCGCGTGCCTTTCGGCTTCCTCTCATTGTGTCTAGGCTGTCTTGTCTAGACACAACATATTTGGCAACGAGGATCAAAAAGGATCTTGTTCTTTATACTTGCTTTGCCCTAATTTACTTGTGTCATGGCTTCGCCACATTCTCCAGATGTACTGTCCGAATTTTATCGCTTGCAGAATCAGCAGACGCAGGCCTTATTAGATGCCCTTGGACAGCTCGTCCAGGGTCAACGTGCACTGCAACACGATGCAGCCGCCGCCGCTCCACCGCTACAGCAGCCACAACAAGCAGTTGCACCACATTTTCGGCCATTTGATGCTGCGATGGAAAACTGGACGGAGTGGTCACGTCAATTTGGATTCCATTTCGCCGCCTACAGAATTCAAGGTAATGAGCTGCAGCCTCACTTATTATCGTGTGTCGGCGTCCAGACATACAGGGTGATAGTGAAATTATTTCCCCGACGCGACGTAGCAACTCTGTCCTACGAAGAAATTTTGTCTGCATTGGATGCCTATTTCAAAGAATCAGTTAATGTAGTTGCAAAAAGGTATACGTTCTTTCGTACAAAACGTACGGCCAGTCAAACTAATAGGGAGTGGGTTGCAACTTTGCAAGGCCTTACAAGGGATTGTGCTTTTGAGTGTGAATGTGGACTCCCTTATTCGGATACTATGGTGCGTGATGCAATTTCACAGAACGTTTCTGATGTTCGTATACGGGAACAGATTTTGAAACTAGTCAATCCCTCCCTTCAACAAGTGATAGACATATTGGATCGGCAAGACACACTTGACTTTGCTCAGGAATCATTTGCAACTTCGCCAGCCGTGTGTCACATTAACCGGACCGCCGGGCGAACTGCACGGAACAGTAAACAGCCCTCGCGCCCTTCCGTGCAGCCATGTGTGCTGCGCAAGCATGCAAATGCAGTGAAATCATGCCCGCGGTGTCCTGCTAGACATTCGCCTGAGAATTGCCAGTCACGCCAGGCTATTTGCTTTTTCTGTAATAAAACAGGACATGTTCAAAGTGTTTGCCAGACAAAGCTCCGATCGGCCGCTCACAACCATTCTAGGCCCTTTGCTTCGCGCCGAAATCGAACCAAGAATACTCGGGCTCGTGAACCTTCGCCCATGGCAATTCATGTAGTAAATTCCACTCCATCCAGTGCTTCTCTCTCTAACAGTGACAGTGTTCGTCCCACAAAAAGTGTGCGTCGACATCGACGGAAATCACGTCAAGTAGCAAGTGATTTTGTACCAGTGTCGGTGTACGTTGCACGAGACAGTCGCTCTTGTCGTCAGCAGGACAATAAACTTTTTGTTGATTTGGACTTTGACGGAAAAGTGATTCCGTTTCAGCTCGATACCGGAGCTACAGTTTCACTACTCAATCACGACACGTACAAACAGCTGGGCAAACCTCCGTTGCATGCCGCAACTGTTAAGCTAACTACATATTCAGGTCACAAGATCCCTGTGTTAGGACAGTCCAGCCTTCTTGCAACATACAAGGGACAAACAAAACTTGTGTCATTTTACGTTCTTCGTTCTCCTTCTGCAGTGGACTTGTTTGGTTTAGATTTATTTCAGTTGTTTAACTTGTCTATAGTCAATCAGGTCCTATCAGTGAAGCAGACTGTGCCTTCAGCCAGTGTTTCTCGTCTATGTGAAGAATTTGCAGACATTTTTGCACCGGGCCTTGGTTGCGCTAAGAATTATGAAGCACATTTGGAACTGAAAGTAAACGCGCAACCGAAAAATTTCAGAGCGCACAATGTTTCCCACGCATTGCGTGATGAGGTCGCAAAAACATTACACGATTTGAAATCACAAGGTGTAATTGAACGTGTGCAGGCTTCTCTCTGGGCTTCACCCTTAGTAATTTTGCAAAAACCTTCCGGAAAATTGAGACTTTGTGTGGACTTTAAGGCAACAGTGAATCCCCAACTAGTGACTGCTACTTTTCCTTTGCCCCGCCCGGAAGATCTTTTTGACAAACTGTGCCCGGGTACATATTTTTCGAAGTTGGACCTAGCAGATTCGTACTTGCAAATACCGGTGGACGAAGAATCCCAGCCCGTATTGGTGGTTAACACGCATCTTGGTTTGTACCGATTCAAAAGACTGCCATTCGGGTGTGCATCCGCCCCTGCATTGTTTCAGCAATATTTACAAACTGTTTGCGCGTCGGTCCCTACTGCAGCAACCTATCTGGACGATATTGTGATCTCTGGAAAGACAGCAGAAGAACATTTAGCAAACCTCCGAACATTATTTCAGGTCTTGCGACAAAATGATCTTCGCTTGCGGAAGGACAAAAGTGTGTTTTTTGCTCGTGATTTGCCATATCTGGGACATGTCCTCACTGCCCAAGGCATACATCCCAGTCCAGAGCACCTTCGTGCCATACAAGACTTGCCTTCGCCGCAGAATTTGAAGCAGCTACAGAGTGTGCTGAGTAAAATAAATTATTACCATCGCTATGTCCCCCATGCCTCTTCCATTTCAGCTTCGCTTCATCGCTTACGCCGTAAAGGTGTTCCGTTCGTCTGGTCGACGGAATGCGAACGCGCCTTTCGCCAGCTGAAATCGGCGTTGCTTTCTAATACTTGCCTTACGCCTTTCGATCCCCAGAAACCCATTTTGTTGATGGTAGATGCATCGGATTTCGGGATCGGTGCTGTGCTTGCGCACAAAGATGGATCGCATGATCGCCCTATTGCCTTTGCGCCCAAGTTGCTGTCGTCTGCGCAAAGAAATTATTCACAGATCGAGAAAGAAGCTTTGGCTCTCGTATTTGGTGTTACAAAGTTTCATGACTTCTTGTATGGTCGTCACTTTACCATCACAGACCACAGACCTTTGACATCGCTTTTTCATCCGTCCAAGCCTGTACCTCCGCGTATAGCGCAGAAATTCATTCGCTGGTCTATTTTCCTCTCGCAGTACCGCTACGATATCTTGTATCGGTCCTCTCTAAGCACGGAAACGTCGATGCGTTGTCCCGTTTGCCTGTTGCTGAGGATAGAGCATTCGATTCTTCTGAACTTGTTTGCATGTTCATTGATGCGGAAACCGATGACGTGGTCGAATCGTTTCAGATTGATTTTCGTCGTGTAGCTGCAGCCACAGCTGCTGACCCTGTCCTTACTACCGTTTTGCGTATTGTTGCTACGCAATGGCCCTTGTCAAAGTCACGGATCGAGGATCCGTTGGTTCGCAGATTTTTTGCTCACATGGAGAGACTTTTTGAACGACGTGGTGTTTTGTTGTTGCGTTCTGATAATGATCAGTCCAGGGTCGTGGTCCCACGTTCGTTACAGTCCTCTGTCTTACGGCCTCTCCACCAAGAACATTGGGGTATAGTGCGAACGAAACAGCTTGCTCGTCAGCACTGTACTTGGTTCGGAATCGATGCTGCGATTACGAATATGTACTCTTCTTGCATGGCGTGTGCCGAACAACAATCCGCGCCACCGCGGAAATTCTTTGCATGGCCGAAAGCCACTTCCCCTTGGCAACGCTTACACATAGATTTTGCTGGTCCCTTCTGGAATGCTCGATAGTTGGTTCTGGTCGATTCCTTCAGTAATTTTCCTTTTGTTGTCCGGATGTCTTCCACGACGTCTTCTGCCACAATCCAAGCGTTGTCCGCTATCATTTGCATTGAAGGTCTTCCGCAGACAATTGTTTCCGACAATGGCCCACAATTAATGTCCGCAGAATTTCAGTCATTCTGCAAGGCCAATGTTATTCAACATCTGACATCCGCGCCGTTTTCGCCGCAGTCAAACGGTGCTGCTGAGCGATTGGTCCGGACTTTCAAGTCACAGATGTTGAAGTTGAAAGAGTAGCATTCTCGGGAGGACGCGTTATTGCTCTTTCTGTCCTCGTATCGCTCTCAGCCCCGCGATGGTCGCTCGCCGGCTGAGTTGGTCCACGGTCGTCCTCATCGAACCTTGATGTCTTTGCTGCATCCGCCACATCAGGTTCCTGTGCTGCGGCAGCCACCTGCTTTTGCTCCTGGCGACGTTGTATACTATCGCGGTTCACGGCGTTGGCTCGCAGGGCGCATTCTTCGCTGCCTCGGCCGCGCTATGTTTCTGGTTTTGGGGGCCTCTGGTGAGGTGCGTCGGCATCTCAATCAGCTGCGCCTCTGTCGTCGCCCGGGTTCTGCCGCTCCCCGTCTGCTTTCAGCGACAGTGCCGTCCGGTCAGCGCCCTGGGGACCCATCTACTGGCTCGCCTCATCCCCAGGTGTTACCGACGCTGCCTTCCATTTTGCCCCATGGCGACGCGCCGCCGCAGCCACCGACGGCGCAGCCCGCAGTGGACGCGTCGCTGCAACCGCCGGGCGCCTCCCTGGGTCACACGCCGCCGATCAGATGTCCTCCGCCTTGGAACTCTTGCCCGCTCCGGACTATCTGTCGTCTTCGCCAATCGGGTGCTCCGACTCGATGGAGGTCGACCCTTCGGCCCCTCCTGACTATCTACGGGCGCATACACCTCGTGTTGGCGTGCACCCTGGAATAGGTTTTCAGGCGTTTCCTAGCTCCCCTCGGACCGAATGGCCGGGTGCGGGTGGCACAGCCTCGCCTGTTGTTAGGCTCCCCACCTCGTCGCATACGTCAACTTGGGGTCCTCCCCACAGCGGGCGGAAGCCTTAAAATACAACCGTTCGCCGATTTGCGGGGGAGGAATGTGGTGTCACCGCCAGACACCACACTTGCTAGGTGGTAGCTTTTAAATCGGCCGCGGTCCGCTAGTATACGTCGGACCCGCGTGTCGCCACTGTCAGTAATTGCAGACCGAGCGCCACCACACGGCAGGTCTAGAGAGACGTACTAGCACTCGCCCCAGTTGTACAGCCGACGTTGCTAGCCATGGTTCACTGAGAATTACGCTCTCATTTGCCGAGACGATAGTTAGCATAGCCTTCAGCTACATTTGCTACGACCTAGCAAGGCGCCATTACCAGTATAGATATTGAGATTCTATTAATGTATCATCAAGAGCGATGTTCTACAAATGTGGATTAAAGTTAAGTATTCCAGAAGCTACGTACTTATCTTTGTAGCATTCATTACGTATCCTGTTTCAGACCTCACGCCAGCCTGCGTGAGTTTAAGCGCGTGCCTTTCGGCTTCCTCTCATTGTGTCTAGGCTGTCTTGTCTAGACACAACAGTAACCTCTTTCATTGATAACTTTACATAAATGGCTCAGTTCCCTCGACAGGTTTTCGGCGTCTGGGACGGTTTTATCTCCATGCAACAATGTACTCCGAACAGGCCCTGTCTGTGCTGGGTGGTGGTAGCTGATGTTCTGCAAATACCAATCCGTGTGGATCCGCTTGTGGTAAATTCTGTGACTGAGACACAAATTCGGCTTGCAGCGGACAAGCACGGTAAGGAACGGCAAGGAACCGTTCTTCCCCACTTCCATCGCAAATTTTATGTGGTCGCAGATTTTACTGATGTGCTCCAGGAACTCTCCCACCTTTTCATGTTCATGAGGCCACGTGACGAAGGTATGGTCGATGTAGCGATACAAACAACTAGGCTTTTCAGGAGCCGTCTGCAAGGCTATGTCCTCGAAATGGTCCACAGGTTGGCAACAACTGGAGCTAATGGCATCCCGATCACGACGTCGTCCGTGTGGTTGAAGTATTCTTCACCACAAAAAATATATGTAATGACGTTAGGGTATGAAAATTCCTGGCAGATTAAAACGTTGTGCCGCGCCGGGACTCGAACTCCGGAACTTTGCCTTTCGCGGGCAAGTCTTCGACCATCAGAGCTACCCAAGCACGACTTACGCCCCGTCCTCACAGCTTCACTTTTGCTAGTACCTCGTCTCCTACCTTCCAAACTTTACAGAAACTCTCCTGCGAGTTGTGGGGCCGGTGCGTGAGTCGTGCTGGGGTAGCTCAGATGGTAGAGCACTTGCCCGCGAAAGGCAAAGGTCCCGATTTCGAGTCCCGGCGCGGCACACAGTTTTAATCTGCCAGGAAGTTTCATATCAGCGCACACTCCGCTGCAGAGTTAAAATCTCATTCTACATTAGGGTATGTTTGAATAAATCCACAATTGTGTCGTCAAAGAGCTGGACAGTAAATCCGTACAGCCTCTGATGAGCACACACATGAATGAGGAAACCACAATGGTGCGAGATAGAATATGATACACAGTAGCGTATTAATCACTCACTGGTTTGAGCATGTTGTCAGAGGTTTCCCTGTCATGCACAGAAATCTAGAGTTCACATGGTGTGAGGTCAGCGTGATTATGACGAGAAATGGTGCTGGCCCTGTAACGCGATATAGTTGAAGGAAAGGGAAATGACAGTATGTATCAATCAGAGCGGTAACGGTGCACTGTACTGGTGTTCTTTCCTACAACACTGTCAAGAGACAACACTTTGATGACTTCACACGAAGAATGATTGGGAAACTGTAAGAAAGATGAAGTGTGTCCAGTGTAGCCCAGGGGTTTGGTATTGGTCACAACACTGTGTCTTGTGCATGCAGAACGTTCCGAACCACAGGCAGGAGAGGGGCTGGTCGACCATGTTCAACTACAACAGCAGATGAGCGCTACACTGTGCAAAAGGCCAAAACGGAGCCACATCAAACAGCGGGTCCCATTGCAACCACATTTGAAAGGACTTTATGGCACAGTAACTGCGTGGAGGTAGTCTGTTTGCCTGACAACCAGTATGTTGTTTTCCATTGATGACCGCACATTGGTGACGTCGTCGCCGATGGGGCCAAAGCTTAGGAAATGGACCAACGAGGAATAGTGCTGGGTGCTGCTCTCGGATGAGAGCAGATTCGGTCTGAATAGTGATCCTCAAATGGCGAGAGATGAAAGCACGTAATGCACCCAGATTGTTTTGGTAGTGCAGGTGTTATGGTATGGGAAGGGGCAATATTACATATGGGCAATCTCTTCGAAGTCTTTGAACACACTGCATTCACCGCTCGACGCTGCTGTGCACTGTCCTCATTTTTATTAACTACGGTCATTGACCGCATCGAACAGCACTGATGGAGGAGCTGTTGCTACGACAGGACGTTTGGCGAATGACTGGCCTGCCCTCTCACCTGGCTTAAATTACAACGATCACATATGGGACGCAGAGGCGAAATGTGTTGCATCGCGTCCACATACCCCAAAGAAAATTCAGCAGTTGTTAGATGCACTGATTGAGGAGTGGAATGTCCTACCATAAGAGCTCCTTACCAACATTGTGGCCACTATGGTAGCATGTTCCAGAGCCTCATTTTCTCTCTGTTGTGATCACATGCACCTTATTAAGAAACATATCCAGCAATTTTTATTATGCAGTAGGTTAATTCAGTGTAATTATTACCTTTTATTGGAAATAAAATATTTCTATTCGTTTCGTTGCGTATTTCTAGTACGTATGCGGTAAGCTAGCGTAGGTGCCTTGATGTACGGGATCGGGAGTTTCCTTGAAACAAAAAGGCGTGACTTCCGCCTGCATCGCAATAAAAACAGTGCCCAAATGTGAGACAGAGATTGGCTTTTGTGTACGACTGGACTGAATCTGTAGAAAAAAATATGGAAGACGTCACAAGTCAATTTATAAAGTAGATAGAAATGAGTGTTATTGAGGGACAATAACTGTGGTGTAATGCTATCACCTGAAATATTGTTCGTTCAAATTGCATAAAGTAATTAAAAACTGTTAATTAAGAGGATCATTGTGCAACTTTTTAGTCAGTGTGAAATATTAACCACTGTAGTTTCAAAGATCTTGAAATATAGTTCTGTCACTGAACGCACCTAATTTATCTGAGATCACTGATGTATCCAGATTTGCTTTAACACTTGGCCGTGTAATTTTGAATTATTATAGAATCTTGAAGAGCTGTAAGAAGCCGTCTTTCAGTTTGTCTAACATTCCCTCATTTCTTGGAGCATTTGCTATCCTCATAAGCGTATTTCCCGTACTGGAATTTTCCCCACTTCAAACCCATACCTAGTTTACGTGGATGGGACGTGGTGGTCGCCCAGCTGCTATGCACTCTATGTCCCGTGGCCAAAGAGCTTCGCAAACAAATAGACATTCTGTTTTACCAGTTCTAGTCTGTCGATTAGCTCGTCTACAGTTGTGTAACATACAATGAAATGCAGATGTCATCTCAACACACTTCGATGAGTCTCCGACAATGAATAGATAAGCTGCATTGCCATGCCCTCTCCCCAGAATTCAGCAGTTCAGATTGTAAATCGTGTTTTTCCATTTGAAAACAATTTTTTTCCTTTTCTTTCCTTAACTTTTTCTATGTAAGAAAAATTGCTTCAAGTGAATTATTAACTGTCAATGTAGCTTTGTTGATCCACCATTCGTCGTAAGTATTTGTCTTTTACTTAAACTATCTTTTTCTTATACATTAATGTTGCAGCTGTGGCATGTGTTTTGTGTGCCATTTAGAGAGAAGTGTCATAAATGTGTGTTATTTTCAAAGTGAATTGCCATGCCATAATGCTTGACATGCTCGGACTTGTAAATCATGGAGTCCGCATGAGCACATCAACACCCAGTAACGAGTGCCAACTTGGAAAGGCGACGAATATTTCAAATTGGCGCAGGCTATGTGATCAGTATCCGCATATAAGCTCGTCACTTTGTTACTGGCCTTCTGTCACTGGTCTGGAACATTTACATCTCGTGGATCCAGGTTCTGCTCAAGTTAGTCCATAGAGGTGTAGCTACTATAGCAATCATCATTTAACGGAAGTTAATCCTGATCTTCCGTTGGCAGTCACAACGGGCTGGCGCTTAGTGTACCTAAGCGACTGAACACACTACTTGCGTGGAAAAATTTGCCAACGTTTGAGCGTAATCGGGTGTCCCGTCAGTTATGTGTCACCAAAGGCTTTTTCTGTATTAGGTGTTTAGAAAGCAGGTGCCTACAGTATGTTACATTTGTGTATTCCATTTATTTTAAGATTCTAAACCGAGTGCCAATGTGAATTTCTGTGCACCTCTGATTTAATTTACCCTGTACATAGCGCAAACCTAGTACCTTCTCTTGAATTCCATACTACTGTTTCAAGGGGTTACGATATACTTGCTACTAATCTTATGTACGCTGATGAGCTGTGGAATGGTGGAACTCTGGTACCGTCTTTTAAATTTTATTATCTGTTTTAAGATGTTATGGCATGTGGAGTAACATTGTCTTTTTCTAGTTTAGAACTCTAAGACTTTCTTTGTTATACCCGTTTATTTCTGGTGGAGCGACCTGTTGGAACCTCTGCCGACTACAAGTAAGCTCGTTCCAGGTTCTTAACGAAGGCCTTGAAGGTGAATCTTTGACATTCTTCGTCGGTTATTGGCCGACTGCTTTTGTAGTGTAAATCAATTTTGTGTCGTAATTTTACGCTTTTTACTAGAATTATGGCATTTAATAAGTTTAAATCCGTTCAACGCCGTAGTGTCTGATTTGCCTATTTGCGTGTTTCAAATACTTTGATGTTTACATTAACTGACTTATCTGCTGGCACTCTTAAATAAATTTTGCTGTTTATATCGCAAGATTTTCACTTTAACCCGTTTAAAATATTTTTATGTCTGCAGAATGTGATTAAACAAACCAGTAACTATGTTATGCAAACAGTCTTACAAGTAAGGTAACCACAACTAAAATAATCATATACCAAAATGAACACTCATACTAATTAAAATGTACCGAGAGGTTGAAATGCTGGTAAAATTGATTGAAAGTCCTGTGCAGGCAGCCCTTGTGAGGCAAACTGAGGATCTACTTGATTGAGAAGTAGCGGCTCCGGTCTCGTAAACTGACATATGGCGGGAGAGCGGTGTGATGACCACATGCCCCTCCATATCCGCATCAGGTGACGCCTGTGGGATGTGGATGACACGGCGGCCGGTCGCTGCCGTTGGGCCTTCCAAGGCCTGTTCGGTCGGAGAAGGGAATAATCCATGCAATTTTAACAAACAATTCCTCAGATAGTAGCATTGCGCTACCGTTATCATCCCTCGAAGCCACTCATCTGTTTCTCTTTTATATGTTGACTTGTGATGTCTTTTATATGTCTTTGTTACATATTCATCAGATTTAGAAAGCTAATGAATACAGCGTGAATACCGCACACATTGTCACACTTGTGTGGATATTTAATGAACGGTTTACCAGTTTGGCAGTAACTTTATTCAAACGTTGACAGCAAGTGCTATTAAAAAACGTTGCTGAATTACAAACCGTCAATCACACGTGTTAGGAGACACCACAACTGAAAATAGAAGCAAAAGTAGCTCCCCTCAAGAAGGCATAAATTATTATTTAAACAGTTTTAAGGACAATCTTTTGTCATTTATTGTGAACACACTTTTGTAAGAATTCTGGCTCACGTATTTAGGAACCAACTATTACTTATGTTTACTGTACACGATTTGAGTGTAACCGGATGTTATGAAATTTCTTCACTTCAATATTGTTATGACGTATTAGTTTAGTCCAAGGAGTGGTCAAGTTGAATTAGATCATGTCTGAAGACCTTAAGAACGTTGTATTTTGCGCGAGGATGGCCTTCACCCAACGGAAAAGCAGACACTATTGAAATGATACAGGACTGGAGTGGAGACTGGTACTTTTAGAGTGAAGAGCTCAACGGAGCCTTTCTGGACACTTTTACATTTGTGCTGGAAGAAGACAGACATGCCTGTAATAACGTGCATGATTCAGATTGATCTTCACAGTGAACAGCGGCAGTGAGAACTTTTGAGGACACATTTCGGTTAGATCTTGAAGGGGATGCTCATTCTGAAGAAGGCAGACCTGCCTATGACTCAGTGTTTACTCGGTCTTGTGGCTGACAGATTCTAGGCTGTGAACTGCCACTACCATACTTTAATTTCTCAATGCACTTTATATTTCGAGAACCTTTATTTACGGAACTGAGGATATACAGAGTATGAGTTACTATTCTTTGTGTTGCATGTGTTAATTTGTGAATAATCATGTTGAGCTGGTGAATATTTCATGTTTTGTGATGGCGAAATGGGCTTAGTTGTTGCATATCTTTGATACAAATTTAGTTTGGAGATTTTGCTGCCACTATCGTAAAGCTCTCAACGGAACGTTACTGCACTTGATAAGGATATCATCATATCATAGAACCACCTACTGTTTATTTAAGATGACCTTTCTTGAATAAAAATTATTGAAAGTAATTATCAGCCGTCCACATTGATTACAAAAATTAGAATAGAACCCTCGTTATTAAAATATTTATTTAACTTTTACTTCTGTTTATTATATTTACTCGCAATTCTAGCCAGTGCGTACACTATTTGACTGCAGGACCACAGCTACAAATGGTTTTAATCACTATGGGACTTAACATTTAACATCTGAGGTCATCAGTCCCCTAGACTTAGAACCACTTAAACCTAGCTCCATACCCACATCAATCAACGAGGGCGCCAATCCAGCGCCCCCCGCAGAGGTGCACAGCAACGCCCCTACACCATCACGACACATCACGGCTGGAGAGACGCCAACACACGGCATCGACACCGCTAGTTTTAGTTATGACAAGGTAGACATAAATGTAAAATTAAGTAGACTGGAAAAAAGAGACATCTTAGAGACGACACAGTGGAAGCTCGTCCGCACCCTTCACCCGTAGGCCATTCGGTTTGTTTCCGTACATCGGAGCACACCGATATACTGATTCTCAAAACGGAGAATATTCCAACAGATCCAGATAGCCTGCTAGATCTGCTCATGCAGATGTGGACCAGCAGGGAGGAACCATTCGAAATGGACAAGCTATACAAAGATCACGTACGGGCTCATGGAAGAACATACTTCGATTACAGTCAAACTGGCAGCAAGTGCTGCCCCACCATTAAACACCCAAACTGCTAATAGCACAGCTTAATGCTATGCGGAGTATATTTGTAAATTCGGAGCTCCCACAGGTCCTACGTGAATTAAAAAGTGACATCCTGTGTATACAGGAGCCCTACACCAGACGGGCATATCCCCAACTTTCCTCCAAATGCGGTGACAGTTGCGGAGGGAGCAGGCTGTAAGGCATCGGTCATAATCTTAAACAAAGAAATACATCCAGTCAAAATTACAGAACTTTGTTCCGAGCACCTAGTTACAGTTGAAGTCACACACAAGGGGGATACTTGGATCATCGCGTCGCTGTACGCCTAATTCTGTCATTGCATCAAACCATACGCAGATCTCATCAGAGATGTTGCGCAATACGCTGGCAACAAGAAACTTCTCATCTGTGCGGACAAATGCCAGATCAAACCTGTGGCAGTCAGACAGAACTGACGACAGAGGTAGAATAATGAATGACATCATCCAAGAAAACAGACTGCACATACTCAACAAGGAAGGACATCACCCGACTCACATCGGGCAAACAGTCATTCATCAAACATAGACATCACCCTCGTTAACAATGCCACCATGAACAACGTACGAGACTGGACTGTACATGACCAGATCACTGCTAGCGACCACAACAACATCACACTAACTTTAAGTGGTACACCAAACGTTAACACAGAAACACAACCCAAAAGACTATTATTTGGCAAAAGAGACTGGGACAGAGTCAGACTAAAAATACGTGAGCACACACCGCAAGACATCACCGGCAGTGTTGATTACAGAGCACCATTGCTGACAGAAATCATCAAACACACACACACACACACACACACACACACACACACACACACACACACAGAACACCTGCATACCCACACAAAGAATGACAAAACACGAAAACATTCTCTGGACTACACAATTAACACGACTTAAACAAGACTCAAAACGTAAACGTAAGCTTTACCAACTAGCAATTTCAGATAGAGAAAGACAATTACGACTACACGACTACTGGCTTTCCAAGGACAAATACAAACTTGAGCCGAAAAAGACCAGGGAAGACTATTGGAATAGCCATGTAACAGCTCAAACACAACTAAACCTTTGGGGGGAACCATACAAAAACGTGACAGAGAAAATTAAGAACCCACAGGTTATGGGAACGCTGCGACAGGAGGACGGTGCGATGACTAAGGGCTGGAGAGACACAGCGGAGTTCCTGATGAGCAAACTCCTGCTTGACGACATCGCAAACACAGACACACCACAACATGCAGCACTGAGACGCGAAATAGACACAGTATACACTACATCAACTGTCACCTGTCCATTTGTGCAGGAAGAAGTGGCGACAGCGATCTCAGAACTCAAAAACAAAAAGGCGCCTGGACCGGGATGTATCCACTCTCAGGTACTGAAACAAATTGAGCCGCAGATCACCCCGTTTCTCACAACATTGTTAACACGTTCGCTGCAACTGTAATTGGCCTTGCGTTGCCACGTAACCAATTACTTTTTTTAATAGAATATCAAACTGTATTGCTAAAAGTAATATAAAATGTATTTATTTTATAAGTAAAAGATAAAATTTACTCTCGTGAATCAAATTTTTTGAGGCGCACTAAGGCGTCAGTGGCATCTGAGGCCATATTCTGTAGCGGGTGGTCATGGATGCGCTAGTGCTTCTCGTTTATTTTTCCTGAAAATTGTGACAGTTTAGAGTACTACATTTTTATTTTATATTCAAAAATAAAACGAAAAATCCTACTGTTAAACGACATATTTATTGAACAAAACAAACACAAGTTCTTGAAGAAAATCTGAAATACAATGTATGACAAATCTCAGAGAAGATACACTCAAGAACTTTACGATTACACTCAGATAAATAAGTATTAGAAGAAAACGATTTCGTGAAATACTATCGGCAGTTCCTATCACGTGAAAAAGGGTTCTTTTTCCAGTAGTCCTGCAACTTCCTCATCTTTACATTTCCCATGTGAAGGAAAACTCCCAAGAACACAGACAATTCTCTAACCGTCACATATTTCCAACAATTTATTCATAATAGTTCTTTGGTTCCCACAGGAAGGAATAATGAAATACTATCGGCAATTCCTATCACGTGAAAAAAGGGTCCTTTTTCCAGTAGTCCTGCAACTTCCTCATCTTTACATTTCCTATGTGAAGGAAAACTCCCAAGAACACAGACAATTCTCTAACGGTCACATATTTCCAACAATTCATTCATAATAGTTCTTTGGGTCCCACAGGAAGGAATAATTCAATTGCGTTTCGCTTTGTTCCTTCTACAACTTTCAATAGAAATTCGTCCGTCAGCAAAAGACGAAAATAATCTAAGGGACTGTTTCCCGTTGGTTCAATTAGCAGTCCCTCATTTTTTATAAACGGGCAGTTTACCATTCCAGCTGGCTCGCTTACCCATGCGACACTTGTATCAGCTACGTTACCACTTGTTACCACTCCTGCCCTTTCCCTGTCGCTTGGATTCACAGCCATTTCCACAGTCTCATCTAAAGCAAACTCGGCTCCGCCAGACTCTTCACTGGGTTCCCACCCGTCCTCCCCACTGGCCAATTCCGTTTCCGAATCGCTTTTTTCTAATATTCGTAATATTTTCAGATCCGTTACTTTTTGTACATAAACGACACCGAATGGCTGTGCGGGACTGAACAGTAGTGCCTCGCAACGGCTGAGTCTGTCGCGGCGCAGGCGCGCCCACGGCATGTCACCAGTATCGGCAGGGCGCGCTGGTGTGCCGATGGCAGCAAACGTATTAAACGATGCATTAAGGCAGGGCCGACTTCCTGCAGTGTGGAAGACCTCGAAGGAGGTTATCATCAAAAAGGCTCGAGACAAAGACCCTCAGACCCCAAGTCATACAGACCAATATGCCTTATCAATACACTCGGTAAAGTACAAGAAAAACTACTCTGCAAAAGACTACAAGCACACCGAACACTACGGGGCTAACACCACACCAATACGGCTCCAGGGAAGGGAAATCCATAGATGACGCAATTAAAAGAGCACTCCAAATAGTACACGACACACCCTCCAAATACACGCAATTATGATAGACATCTCAGGTGCCTTCGACAATCTCTGGTACCGGAGTCTCTGTATAATAGTTTCATGGACTATTGCAGAGACAGAAGGGTCATTTGGCAAATGGACAACCAGAAAGTGATTAAACGAATTACAAAAGGCTGTCCACAAGGGTCGATCTGCGGCCCCATCTTCTGGGTCATAGTTATAGAACCGCTCCTACAGTTACTAGAGGAGCACATCTTGACAGATGGAGTTGTCGCTTATGCTGATGATCTACTCGTCGTACTTTCAGCAAACAACCGTGCCCAGCTAGAAGGAAGAACCAATGGAACACTTCGGTCAATAACCCAATGGTGCACAGATAATAAATTAAAGATAGCAGGAAACAAAACAACTTACACATTGCTAAAGGGTATCCTGCGCAGGAACCCAATAGTCAAAATCGGGGACACAAACATAAAGAGACTAGCAGTCACACGCTATCTAGGAGTATAAATTGACGAACGATTGAACTTCCACGAACACATTCGAATATGCACACACAAAGCAGAAAAGATACTACACAAACTGGTTAGGCTAAATTCGGAACAATTCAGACTACCCCTGTCAGTCACACGAACATACCACTGCGCTCTCTTCGAGTCAGTACTATGCTTTTCTGCCAGTACGTGGGCCCACAGATTAAGTCTCTCAACCAACAGAACCACTGTACGTCGAGGACAAAGAAGTGTTCTACTTCGACTAACAGGGGCATTCAACACAACGTTAAATGACGCACTAGGTGTCATCATGGGAATCTTCCCCACAGATATCACCATCAGGTACCGCGCAGCAATGTACTGTCTTAGGATGGGGAGAATAGACCAGGTTCGGCAGATCACTGGTGTACCGACTGAGTCAACACGCCAATTCAGCGCATGGCGAGTGGATACCTGGCAGAGCGAGTGAGTCAGCAGCGATAAGGGCGCCGAGTATACAACTTCTTCCCTGCCATCCGGGAAAGACTAGAACTAAAACACATCGATCCCAGCCGCGGTGTGGTACAATTCATCACAGGACATGACCCTTATCACACGCACCTGTATCACGTGAGTCTGCAGCAGACTAATAGATGCACATGCGGGGAAGAAGGTTGCCCTGAACACACTGTCTTCTTCTGTGGACAACGTACGAACACAAGACACACAGTAAACATAAATCGCCTGAACACACAGAACGAACTACATGCTGACCTGGAAAGGTGGACTGAACTCAACAAACTAACTGACGAAGTCTCGAAAATCCAACAAATAGAATACTTGCGCTACAGACCCTACCGAAGGCAAGTCGGTCCAAAGAGACATCATGATACTAACTGACGAAATCTCGAAGATCCAACAAATAGAATACTTGCGCTAGAGACCCTACCGAAGGCAAGTCGGTCCAAAGAGACATCATGATACTCAGGAGGACGCAGACATGATTAGCACCACGAGTGATGAAGAAGAAGCAGATGCAGACCAGAGCACCAACACAGATATTGAAGCGTCCAGCGCGGACGATCCATAGTGTCAACCAAGTCCACTTCAAAGAACAGTCTGAAACAACCGACAAGAGGTGCACAAGTCACACACAATCCTAAAACCATATTGCACCTTCCGTGTAAATATGTAAATAGTTAACAGTACCTCCATGTCTAATAAGAGCTTAAAGCTAGGTACTTCTCCAAGTGACCTACACCTTCCGTTAAGAGGCAGCGCACAGTCTGGATGGAAGGATCTTAATTGTGGTCCCTCTCTTATGAGACCAACCCGACGGATACCTATGGTAGATCGGGGAAAACCACCGTTCAGGTCGTGTTGTCGGCGGGGCCGGGAGATGCTTGCGCCTGATGTTCTCAAAGGTGCATCTGCTTTGCTCATACAGTATTCTGTTCAAAAGAGCAACTGCTGAGCTTAACTGTTAAGTACTGTCGCGCAGGGGATTTCCGTTTAATTATATACTTCATAAAACATGATAACTTACATTTGCTGTTTGTGAGCATTATCGTTCGTGTATTATGCTTTTGACAGATGAGGAATACGATGTATGTTCAAACCGCCAAAGATGTTTTACATGTGATAGCTACAGTTCTACAAGTTTCACATTATTTATTTTACTTGCACCGTGATATCTTACTTCTAGAAGAATTTCATGATTCTAGGTAAACAGGGCGTACCCAGTAGGTTTTGATGAATGAGTTTTTGAGTACCAAAATATATCATATGAAAGACCGAAAATTTTGACTGCATTGGGCTAGAATCTTGAAATTTTAGCACTGCCAATGTGCCATAGGTTTGAGAGCATGACATAAATTTGAACTTGGTATCCAAATCTGTGCAAGTTAAAAAAGGGGTCTTTACAGAAGGACGACAGACACATGGATAAAAAAGAAGAAAACATATTTTTTCGTATTTTATAGTTACAAATTAACAATTTTCAAATTTTTTCCTTTACTTTTATTGAGAAACCTTACATCTTGCCAAATTCCATGACTCTAAGACAGCGGAAAGTAAGTAACTGGTTTCGATGAGTGAGTTTTCGAGTTTCAAAATGTGCGACGTAAATGGCCAAATCTTTTGTCTGCATTGACTTAGAACCTTAAGTATTTTACCCCGTCAACAGATCATAGACTTTAGTTTGTGATATAAATTTGAACCTGAAACGCAGGACAAGTCAAGAGAAAAAGGAATCTCAACAGAAGGGTGGACATACTAGCGGATAAAAATGAGAATTTTTTTTTTGTAATATAGTTACAAATTAACTACTTTCGGATGTGAGTTTACAAATATAAATGGCCGAATCTTTTTATTACACTGACTTCGAACGTTAAAAGTTATACACTGCCAAGAAACCGGAAACGTTACTATGCGACATTAATTTTAACTTGCTATATCTTTCTGTTCCTGAGAAAGAGGGTTATGAATAGTCAACAGACAGACGGACGGACAACAAAGCGATTTTATATGGGTGCCGTTTTTACAAATTGAGACACAGAACCCTAAAAACGAAGGAGAATGACTAGGAGATAGGAGATTGTTATTGGGAAGAATCTGCCTTGACACCGCAACTACGGTATACTCGGCATTCAGTTATAAAGGCAGAATACTTATTGGACACGTTACTATTCAGGTAACGCAAAGGAAGTGATGTGAGTACTTTATAAGAGGTACAGATTTTAAGAGATAGTACGCAGGCACCTTACAAATACTGAACAAACAAAAATATCGCAAACGTCGCAGTCTTTTACTGAATTTTTATTATTTAGAGTCATTCGTCTGACTTTAACTATGTGATCGCTGTATATTTTGCTCATGGTTTCTTATAACCGTTATCTTCTGTCGTATCATCGACTCAGCCGCTCTTTTAAAAAAAAAATGATTCAAATGGCTCTGAGCACTATGGGACTCAACATCTTAGGTCATACGTCCCCTAGAACTTAGAACTACTTAAACCTAACTAACCTAAGGACATCACACACACCCATGCCCGAGGCAGGATTCGAACCTGCGACCGTAGCAGTCCCGCGGTTCCGGACTGCAGCGCCAGAACCACTAGACCACCGCGGCCGGCTCGCTCTTTTCAATCCCATCCTCTGCTCTCCTCGTTATTCCCCTTCCCCTTCTCCGACCACACAAGCAATGTCAAATTTTTCCCACCCAAGTAGTTTGTTCACTCACTTCGAAACACTAAGCGCCCATACGGTGTGACTCGACAAACTGAAGGTCAAGGTTAACTCCCGGTAAAAGCTGGTAATTACTGGTACTATGATCTCACAAGAAGTACGACGCTGAGAACTACCATCGAGCGGAACAACATTCCGTTGGACGTGTGTACAATATGCCATATGGAATTATTTGTACTTGCAAAGAAAAAAATCCACATTTTTCAGTGTGCTGTAGGTTTAGCCTAAAAATTTTGTGCATTGATATATAAAGTAGGGTAAAGTGAACATGTTTTGAATCAGAGACGACCTTGTGTTAACCTTATGTAGTTGTATGTTGTTTGTATGCGTCAAACTGTGTCAATATGTCGAACGACGCAAACTCGCAAAACTTTATTGATCCACAGATTTTGTTTCACATAAGGAGCGCACCCCGGGTACAAGAAATAGAATGAGACCGGATGAAAAGTGCTACTACTAGAGCACGAAAATGACGAACATCTTCCTCTTTAAAAGACTCTGACAGAAAGAAAGAGAACTAGTTGCTTCAATCTTCATTCTGCCCTCGTCAGTAAAATGTTGGCATGCGAACTATTCACGCCTTTCTGTGCTGAAAAGAGTAACAGAGAGAAATTGACAGTGCAATAGGCAGGAGACAGTACCAGCAAGAGAGAGTAGGTGGCAGTGAAACAGAAAGAGAGATGGTTGAATAAAATATTAGTCAGAGCCAAAGACAGAGAAGAAAGTGAAGGCCGGTCAGAGAGCGTTTCAGTGAAAGAGAGGATGATGGAGGTAGTATCAATGGGAGCAAAAGAGAGAGGAAGCAGTGGAAATGGAAAGAGAAATGAGTTGAGACCGTACAAAGGCTTGGGGACCCACCTTCTCCCATCCCTTAGCGCACGTGTTAATGTATTCTGGTGTAAGGGTCAAAACGCCGAGCGAGCCATCCCCAAGAACATATGCAGAGAGGAGACAATGGTGGTTGAAGTGGAAGACAGCAGACTGTAAGAAAGAAAGAAAAGGACAGTAACAATACGACAAATACTATCGCAGTAGGAGATACATAGACGAAGTGGCAGAGAAGAAGCCAGTAGCAGGGAAGAGGGATAGAGAGAGAGAGAGAGAGAGAGAGAGAGAGAAATGAAGAAGATGACTGTGGGAGAGAGAGACAGAAGAGAGTGCCAATGTAAGGAAAAGGAGTGTTTG
Source organism: Schistocerca cancellata (assembly GCF_023864275.1). Taxonomy (NCBI): domain Eukaryota; kingdom Metazoa; phylum Arthropoda; class Insecta; order Orthoptera; family Acrididae; genus Schistocerca; species Schistocerca cancellata. The sequence continues at coordinate 525,719,774 of NC_064627.1, forward strand.
TGGGAGATACATACGAGCTTCCACAGTGGCCGTGAGAGGAACATGCTGAGTATGAAGACCTCACTACAAAGAGAGTCGGGTAAAGGGATTTAGAATGTTCTGTGTTAAGAGAGCACGAATATGTTCGCATGACTAAAGTTTTGGTGAAGAAGGTATAGTGAGGACTGAAGAAGCCGTTTCCCCACTTTTCTGTCAGAGTTTCTTAAAGAGACTTTTTTATGTTCCAATAGGAGCATTTTTCAGCTGGTTGAATATACTGTAAGGTACATTGCTATTGTTCTTATTCTTATAGCATGATGTAGCTGTGTATAGTCGGGCACATCTAACTGCCATGCTGGCACTTTTGGCTTGGTTTTCGGAAGTACACACGAAAATTGGTTTTGCTACAGTTGTGAGTAGGTCACGGTCAAAGTCAGAGCTCATCGAGACGCAAAGATTTCCCAGCTTTGAAAAGTTACTCGATGAAATGCTGTTATATACACGTTCTATAATTAACTCCAATCTCATTAAGCGTGCTATATTTTTATCTTCGTAATAATTTTGACTATGTAACATATCTGTTTTTTGTTTCATTGTTGCTTTTATCTTGCTGGCTTACTCATTTTTTATTGGAAGTATTATTCATACAGACATGATATATTCCACATATCTCTTCGATGTAATTTTGTTAATCCATGTGCAGTACACGCTTATTTCGTTAACTTGAATAGCTCCCTGCTACATATACGATATAGTTTGTCAGTACGCTATACACTAGTATTTTACTTATTTCCTCATTTGAGACATTTATAAGTGCGTGGTTTAACTTAATTAAGGCAGTTTTCGATCCTTTGCTTGTTTTCAGATGTGAAAAGTGATCACATTTTGATGCTTTATAATGTATGTGACGTATGGAGGTATAGAAAACCATAAAAATATTTTGTATATTTTAAGAAATCGGTATTCGTTCGCTCTATTCTTTTCTGACAATGACCACAAGTGAAAGTAGTGATCAGTGAGAGATCTTTTGGATTCGTTTTCTGGTACTTAACCATCGAGCCAACGAGTCACAACAACAGTTGCAGGAAAGGACGCTTATCTTGCAGCGTAAATGCTGGGAAGGCCCCAAGACGGACCGCTCACCGTTTACAGTTACAAGTTCACCAACAAAAGTCAGGTACTTTAACTCTACGCTTCCTGTGGGACACAATTAGTGAACTTGCACGGTTATTGTGCCATAGGCAAACAGCATACTTATTGGCAGAGACTCGTCGCACGCGAGAAGAGTAATTTCGCCATCGTGAGCTGTCTAGTACGGTTACCATGAGGACCAGGGGCAACTTTGGCCCAGTACAAGACTGCCGTGGCCAATTCGGGTTTTGGACGTGTTTACAGAGTTTTGGCCTGGTTTTCCGTACGGTTGGATCATGGTCCTCTTTACCGCCCATTGGTTCACGGTACTTCATTGCAGAGGATACGACTCGTAAACAGGGTGAGCTCTCTGGCATAGTTAGGAAAGCGATGTGTAGAGTTGGAGGCAGGTGTCTACCAACTTGGCCCCAGACAGACCGAATTACTGAAGATTGACGGAACACTCATTGAGTAAGAGCACTTTATTTCCTTGGTACTATGAAAATTAAAATAGATTGCAGCAATGGTGACACACAAAACCAGCGCAGACTTCGTTGCGCGTCTACAAGCACATATTGTTCCCGCTATCAGACTATTGGAGCACAGTGACGCACGAAGCAGCGGGTAACGCCACTGACGACAGCATTGTGTTTGCTTCCCGCCTGTGCACAGACAGCCGTGAAATATGATCGCGGACGTGAAAGTGGTAATTTATTTACCCGAGTAAAACTCTTGGTGCTGAAACGTACGGGACTCCGATATCACTGAATATAAAACCGGGCGAATACTGATCTCGTTGTGCAGTAGAGGGAGACTTTACGTGGGCTGGGGAGTGACTGAACGATAAGATGAGAGCAGAGGGGGGAGAATCTGCTTCTCCCCTCGCAGTATGGCCGCCAACCTCCCAACTTAACACAGAAATTGCTTTAGCCTCCGTGAGAGACTTGTCGAAACATTCCACGCACAATATCTTAAAAAGTGAAATGACAAAGTTTCATTTAACAGCAGACTCATTTCACAACCTTAAAAATACTTCCGGCATCACAAATGAAAACTGTCCATATTCCATTAGTCTCCTTCAATTTGAAATCTGTAACCAACAGTTTTGTAAGTCTTCCTCTATTATCTCCTACTTTTGTACACAACTGTCCAGCTTCAATCTCGGGCCTGCCAGGGTGGCCGAGCGTTTCTAGGCGCTACAGTCTGGAACCGCGTGACCGCTACGGTCGCAGTTTCGAATCCTGCCTCGGGCATGGATGTGTGTGATGTCCTAAGGTTAGTTAGGTTTAAGTAGTTCTAAGTTCTAGGGGACTGATGACCTTAGAAGTTAAGTCCCATAGTGCTCAGAGCCATTTGAACCATTTTTTTCAATCTCGGATAGTTTGTCTTTATTTTCAGATAATCGATTTCGGGCCAGTTCACTGTCGTGATGAAGATTTACAGTTCTGTATCGATAAGTTTCTTCGTAACTGTATCACATTATCTGAAGATGGAAAAGTGACCCGAAACCGGCTACTTGAAAATAAAGAGAAGCAATCTGCCGACTAAAGCCACCGTTCTATGTAAATAAACTAATGGCGGATAGCGGGTGTTTTTACATTAAATTCAAATACAAATTTTTTTAACTATTTTGTATTTCTAATCAATAGTCTACTGTAATCACCCTCGTTATTGAAAACTCTATGTCCTCTAATGTGCAAATTTTCAATGAGGGATTGATAAAAATAAACTTGTTTTTGAGCCAAATATCTGGAGATGTCATTTTGCACATCATCAAAATGTTCCAATTTTTTCCCATTCAGAAAATGTGTAAGTAGTCGGAGTTGATGGAAATCCGATGGCTGAATATCGTGCGAATGTGTTGAGTGAGACAGTACCTCCTACCCTCATTAACTGATTTTTTTTTCCAGAGTTTGTCTTCTGTACTGCGGTCATGCTCTATTGCACTGCAGAATAGCGCCTTTGCCGACCGGAGAGGCCGAGCGGTTCTAGGTGCTTCAGTCTGGAACCGCGCGACCGCTACGATCACAGGTTCGAATCCTGCCTCCGGCATGGATGTGTATGATGCTCTTATGTTGGTTAGGTTTAAGTAGTTCTAAGTTCTAGGGGACTGATGACCTCAGAAGCTAAGTCTCATAGTGCTCAGAGCCATTTGAACCAATTTTTTGAATAACGCCTTTTCAATTAAAGATTGATATACTCGATCCAGTTGTTCACAGTAAGGGTCTGCTCCCTCAGTTTTTCCAAGTTTCAGCACTTCAAATTCAACGAACCCGCGAATATTCCACCAAGCACATAAAAATGACTTTTTGGGGTATAAACCTTGCTAAGCTGTACTTCGTGACAATTCATTCGCAAAGAGCCACTCCCTTTTGTGTTCTGAGTATCATAGAGGACCCACTTTTTATCACCATTGAGCAAGACATCAAAAATGCCTCGTAGTCTTTGGACAGATGATGATGTTGATGATGTTTGGTTTGTGGGGCGCTCAACTGCGTGGTTATCAGCGCCCGTACAATTACCCAATCTTTGCTCAGTCCAATTTCGCTACTTTCCTGGATGATGATGAAATGATGAGGACAACACAAAAACCCAGTCATCTCGAGGCAGGTGAAAATCCCTGACCCCACCGGGAAGTAGTCTTTGGACAGATTATGTTGGACTGAAACACTTGCTCCGCTTAATTTATCAATTTGCTGTAAACGTTTTTGGGTGGTGGACCAAGGTTGTTTAAGAGTGCCTGACAGTTCCTCGATTGTATGACATGGATTTTCTTCTAGTTTCGCCCTTAATATATCATTGTGTAAAGTTGTTGCTCTTCCTGATCGATACGCACCGGAAAGTTCAAAATTACCGGACCTGAATTTAGAAAACCTTTTTGATATTTAAAAGCATCTAATGCAGATTTATGGCTACATACTAACACCAAAGCCTGCTGAAAACAATAAAAACAGTGTATACAGCTAGTTGTGTTATCCTTACGACGCACGAAATGATATCATGCCTCTTGTGTTTGTTTATTTATCTGTCACAGTTCAACGTATATTTTAGTATGGACAGGAACTGTGACTGCTGTGTTCAGATGAGAGATGAGTTGGTGGTCCATTGCTCACAGCTTTAGGTGGTGCTGGATTCTGTCACACACATTGACACTGTGGCAAATGAGCATTACTGTGGAGGACCGACATGGAGATAAGAGGGACGTCGAGCATATCCCTCACGTTCCCCATACGGTCGAGTACTGTGGCCGCTCCAGGTACTGCCTGCACTTAGGTTGGCCCATTCACCTGTAACCGAGAGGGAGGTCGTCACTAGGTGTGGCAGGCAGAGAAAGTCTTTCCGAAGGGCCAATCATATGACGTCTTCGGTTCATCTGACGAGTAGCTTTCGGGCGCATTCTGTAGCTGGCGCAGTCCCTGAGCCAGATACAGTCGCTCGCTCTCTTCCTGGGCAACCTTCAGGGCCCTCGAAGTCTGGAAATTTACAGAAGGTGGGTTAAAGGGTAGATGAGTGCTGCAGTGTTAGGCGCGTAACGGGGAACCTTAGGGATATGGCTGCGAAGGAGGAGGAGGAATCCGGTGTGCACAAGTCTCTCACGGAGGCTAAAGCAATTTCTGTGTTAAGTTGGGAGGTTGGCGGCCATACTGCGAGGGTAGAAGCAGATTCTCCCCCCTCTGCTCTCATCTTATCGCTCAGTTAGTCCCCAGCCCACGTAAAATCTCCCTCTACTGCACAACGAGATCAGTATTCGCTCGGTTTTATATTCAGTGATATCGCAGTCCCGTACGTTTCAGCACCAAGAGTTTTACTCGGGTTTATAATTGTGCATAGCGGAAAGGGTGCTTCCAGATGCGGTGAAGAGCACAAAGTGCTGCCAGCAGCAAGTGGTACCTCATGTCGGTACCAACGGAGGGTGTCGCTCTGGATCAGAAGATAATTCACTCTGGTTTCGGGTGGATAGCTGAAATCGTTAATACTGCCAGTCTTGCTTGCGAAATAAAGGTGTAGCTGACGATCTGTAGCATCTTCGACAAAACCGAGTGTGGTACTTTGGTACGGAGTCGACTTAAACGTCTGAATCAGAGGCTCTGACAGTTCTGTCTCCATGTAGGCTCCAGATTCCTCTACTTGCGCCATCTGATGATGCATCTCCAGGTTCCGATTAGTAGGTCATAGATCCACTACCGACAGTAAGCAGCTACACGGATAGCGGAGACTGTGTAGAGGGAACTGAGAATCTTTAGGTTAAGGGGTCTCGAAAAACTATAAAGAGCGTCGGCCTAAAAGCGTGCAGGTCGAATACACTAAGGTAGATCTAGAAAGTACTTGCTTTTAAATTTTCATAGCAGTGTTGGGTCAGACCCAGAGCTACAAATGTTAATAGAAGGCACTGAAAGTCAGATCGTTATAGGTACGGAAAGTTGGCTAAAGCCAGAAATAAGTTCTGCCGATATTTTCACCAAGGAGCTAACCGTGTTCAGTAAGATAGATTAGAAACAGTTGGTGATGGAGTGTTTACTGCTGTCTCAAACAGGTTACCTTGCAATGAAATAGAAGTAAATTGTTCCCGTGAGTTTGTATGGTTAGAGGTTATATTCGACAACCGGAATGATTTAATGACTGCTTCGTCTTACCAACTCCCTGAGTCAGATGATACAGCTGCTGAGCAGTTCGAAGAATAGTTGGTGGCGACCCCAATGTAACCTCGATATTTTGGCGACAATACACGTTCAAACCGGAGCTAGGCTTAAAACAACGCTCCAAATTCTACTCATTGACTTCTCAGAAAATTGTTTTGAATAGTTAGTTCAGAAGAACACTCGAAGTGTAAATGATTGTGAAAACATACTTGACCTTTCAACAAAAAATAATCCCGGCCAAGTACGTCGCAACATTACGGCTACATGGATCAGTGGTAGCGAGACTGAGTAACATCCTGGTACGTAGTACTGCCGTAAGGTTGTCTGGAAGTGGCAGGACTGACACAAATGAGGATTTAACATCATTCACATCAATATATTTATTTGTACTCTTCTGGTAATACAGGTTAACCAGTTGGGTCTACAGGAACTTGACATATTAAGACAAAACTATGCCAAAATGTTGGAACAATTGCTGATAATGGATCAATACTGTTACAAAATATTTTAGTGACATTAGATAACAAATTTTAGTTTTGTGTTAACTGGAGTACTAGCTTTCAATTCTCCAAAAGTAATTCATGGGAACATGAAGTATGAAAGTTCAAATTTACAACAGGTGTTATTCTCTCTCCAAAAGTATACAGATATTGTGTGCTACTGGTTACTATTTTTGAAATATTTACAGCGAGTTTGGATAAAAGAATGAAGATAATATTTCAGCAATTGAAGATACATAACGATCTCTTCAAAGGTTCTAAGAAAATAGTCTTCAAAACAGGCAGACCACAGACATTTTTAGAATGTATTTGACTGAAATACGATAAATAATACAGGTTTACCTGAAAAGGAGTACATCAAAAGGACACAGAACAATTATATTTTGTTGAAGTGAAAGCACTAAGCACCACAAATCAGGCAGGACCCGAAATTACTTATACGCTGTTCACCACACTCCATCTTTCTAATCAACCAGTGGTAACACTCCCCAAGGCCTATCACACAATAATGGCATGATAAACAGAGAAGTAATTGGTAAGTAAAAAGAGTAAGTCTTACGTCATCAGATTACACGCTGTCAGCGTAGACAAATCTCCTGTAAAAAATCGCTAGAAGGTAATGGGATAACTGGCCAAGACAACTACCCCCATTTACATCTGATAGCAAAGAAGTTCAGCGGCCAACAGAGATTCAGTTTCAAATCACGCCACGAGGGCGAAACATTACACACTTAACGGGACGGAATACATAGGTGTAAGGAAGACGCGAACGGTTGGCTGACGAACCTCACCTGCGCAAAGCCAAGCTTTACTTGAAGTGTAACCCGCCTAAATACCAGCAACAAGATTGGATACAGTGAGGCGCCCAAGCATGTGGGCTACAAACAACTAAAGACAGTGACTTGGTCATTTAGAACTCAAGGTGCTAGGCGAGGAAAATGTTTGGGATGCCGTGAGCAATGACACTGAACGTCTAAGAAAAGCCGCTGTGCGATGACAATCGTTGGGAGAATGTGGAGTAGCAACGAGATGTGTGCACGACAACGACTCACAGCTCGCCTCCACACCTCGTCGGCGAACGGAATAACGTGTCCACTCCCGTTTCCAATGCACGTTCCTCATGTCCGGAAGACGCTCAGCCATATCACTTGGTAGTCACATGGGCGGCATAACAAACAGCCGGCACACATGCCCGCAGACCTGCGCTGCACATGTTGCTTCACTGATTGCCTCTCCTGAGAAACGGCCTCAAGCGCTCTCCAAGCAAACGTGCCACACACCCTTCACACCAAAGATTGTCATCCAGGAGACATGGCGCGAGCTATCGATCGCGCAACGGTTCACATCCAAATCCACCAACAATAAATGCAAAGTGCATCAAACTAAAAAAGTAGATATTCGCTTGACGCCTTTCTGAGAGACAGTCTCCAGTCCTTCCGAACTATGTAAGCGTAGACTAGATGTGATTTTAATTCAAGGAAATAGTATCAGAGTTAAATGGGAGATATATACGAAGCAGATTTATAAGAACTTTCCCCATGGTACACAAAACTGGTCAGAACACTGTTGTAAAAGCGACGAAAAATTCATGCCACATATAAAATAACGCAAAATCCCTTAGATTGGCGGAGTTAGCCAAGGCCCGAAATTTACCGCGAATATCAATGCGAGATACTTTTGAAAGTTTCCACAGAGAAGCTCTGTTTCAATATCTCTCAAAAAACCCAAAGCGATTCTGGTCATATGTAAAGTACATCAGCGGCAAGACGAAATCAATACCTTCACTGCGCGATAACAAAGGTGATATCACTGATGACAGTGCTACTAAAGTAGAGGCGCTCATAACTGTTTTCTGAAGCCCCTTCACCAAAGAATAGGACATAAATATTGCAGAATTCGAAACAAGAACAACTACCAACACGAGTAACTTAAAAGTAAATATACTTTGTGTCATGAAACATCTTACATCACTAGATAAAGGCAATGCCTCGGGTCCAGATTCAGTAACAGTCAGGTTCTATACAGGGATGCTGATACAATAGCTCCACACTTAGCAATCGCTCGCTCTTCGAAAGATACTTAACTAAAGACTGGAACGTTGCACAGGTCACATCAGTACGCAAGAAAGGAAATACGATTAATCCTACGAATTACAGACCCATATGACTAACATCAATTTGCATTAGAATATTGGAACACTTGCTGTCTGCGAACCTTATGAATTACCTCGAAGAAAACTATTTACTGACAAATAGTTAGCAAGGATTCAGAAAATATCGTTTTTGTGTAACACATCTAGTTCTATATTGTCTCGAAGTAAAGAGTTGTATCGACAGGGGATGTGAAATTAATCCCACATTTTTAGATTACTAGAATGATTTTGACAACATCCTCAGAATTTCGTGCCCACGGAGTATTGCCGCAGTGGATTCGGGTGACTGCTAAGGTCATCAGTCCCTATGCGTACACACTACTTAACCTAAATTGTCCTAATGACAAACACACACACCCATGCCCGTGGGAGGACTCGAACCTCCTCCGGGACCAGCCGAATGCTAGAAACGCCACAGTTTGTAGTAACTGGCGGAAAGTCATCGAGTACAAGAGAAGTAATTTCTTGCGTTCTGCAAGGAAGTATTGTAAACCCTCTTCTGTTCCTGATCTACATAAATGATAGAGGAGACAATCAAAGCAGCCATCACAGATTGTTTGTAGGTAATGCTGTCATTTATCGTCTTGTAAAATCATCAGCTGATCAAAACCAGATGTAGAATGATTTAGACAAAAGACACGTTTATGGTGCAAGACGTGGCAATTAACACTAACCAATGAGAATTGTGAAGTCATCCACATGTTTCGGTCACACGATAACTCACACAAATCTAATGATTGTAGATTCATCTTAATACTTACGGATTACAGTTACAAATAACTGAAACTGGGAAGGTCACACACGTAATGTTGGGGGGGGGGGGGGCGGGGACGCAAACCAAAGACTGCGATTTATTGGCAGAGCATCTAGACAATGCAACAAATCTGTTAAAGAGACTGCTTACACCACGCTGGCCCGCCCTCTCTTTGGAGTATAGCTATGTGTTCTGGGATGTGTATGAGTTGGGACTGATGCAGGACACTGAAAATGTTCAATGAAAGGCAGTTCGTTTTGTATTGTAGCGAAATATCGAAGAAAAAGCCACAGGCATGATACGTGAATTGGAGTGTCACGATCTACTGCCGATATGTCGTTGACCAACTTTCTGCTCCGATTCCCAATTATTTTGTTGCCACGCACCTGTATAGAGAGAAATGATCATCATGGTAAAGTAAGAGAAATCAGTGCACGTACAGAAATGTTTAAGTGCTCGTATTTCCCACGCCCCCTTAGAGAGTGCAACGGTAGACTAATAGATGGAAGGTAGTTTAATGATTCCTCTGCCAGGCACTTACTTGTGAACTGAAAATAAATCATTTAGATGTAAATTTAGATGTAGGTGTATAAGTTACAGTATTTGTATAAAGACCATATGTGTGCATTATAGACCGACCACACGTTCTCACTGAGGCACGGTATTAAAAATCCAAGCTGAGGGAAATAGATCAATAGTGTGCGTTATACCCCACACCCGACACTAGTCGACGGTAATAATTATCACTAAATACATAATCAGATACGCTAATTGCTAAACGGTAAATGCTTAATTCGAAACACTATGATAAAACGGTAAATGCTAAACAAAAAACGGTAAACGCTATATGGTAAATTCTAAATGCGTAATTGTAAATTCTAAACGGTAAAGGCTAAATGGAAACGAAAATCCTGAACAGGAAACGATAAACGCTAAATGTTTAATGGGTAAATGTTAAATACTAAATACCTAATGGTAAAAGCTAAAAGGTCAACACTACTTAATTGTAAACACTTAACGCTAAACGCTTAAAGCTGACGGTAAACGGTAGACACTAAATGACTAATGACAAACAGTACATGGTTAAATGGTAAACGATAGGCAATGAACTGTAAACACTAACCGGTAAACGCTAAACGCTTAGCGCTTGGTGGTAAATGTTAAACACTAAATGGTAAACGCTAAACGGTAAACGCTGGATGTTCAACGCTAAACGTGTAACTCTAAATGATTAACAGTAAATGTTAAATGCAAAATGCTAATATACACACCAAATGGTAAATGTCTAATTTCTAATGCCTATTGATTATTAATCACGAGTGACTCTTGAACAATACTGATCACTGACCACCAGTTATCACTGATATAAGTGATCACTAACCAACATATATCGTTGACCATTATTCATCACTAGTATCAGTGACCAAAGTCACTGATAACTGAGTATCATTGATCACTGTCCATCATTTATTACTGGTTATTAGAGGCGAATGACCATAAGTGACCCCTGACCGTCGTTGATCACTGATTGCCGTTGTTCACTGGAAGTGTAATTGCATATGTCTATAGTAGTATGGTGATATCAAGTTAAATTACTCCAGCGAAAATCAAAGGCGATTGTGTATATAAGCATACCTCCGGTATAATATTATAAAATTACTCGAAATTAAAAAGTTATGTGATTTATGTAGACGCAAATCACTGTATTTCTTATTCCTAAAATATTGTACACGCTTTTGTTGTCTAGTAACTACCTTTTGTCTCAGATATAAACAGTTGTATCCAAATTACCTTATTATTTTTAATATTTAATTATTTTAATTATTTAATATATCAAAGGAAAAACAAACAATATATAGTAATTTTACTAAACAAAATATATTTTACTCTATCACACGCAATGGAAATAGACGGATTTATGCACAACCTACATCATCCTCCGCATTTTTGCAGCAGCGTCTGCTGAAAACAGTAGTTTCTGGGAATTTCAGTAGATATGTGAAACAATTCCATTAGACAACCGAAGTTTCTCTACAGTTTCTACATTAATGAAATCTAAAGAGCTCTGAATATTGTTTTGGATACATATACAGCTTTCTACCAATTTTTTATACTGAAACAGTAAGAGTTCTTTGTATAAAGACACTATTCATATCGTACACATGGGAAACAACTTAGGTTTTGGGATTGATAAATCACTCTCAATATTATTCTCAAATTCAGAATTTAATCCAGCTGTGCCCAATGTTGAATGCAAAATAATCCCACTATCACTTGTCAAAGGAGAGGGAGATGCGAGCCCTTCCACTTCCCATCAGGCTCAGTGAGTAAAAATGTAAAATAACAATATTTATATACTCTCTTACCATCACTTAACAGACCATAAATAAGACATTATTTTCAATTAAACCTCGTCTGGGTTTGGCAGAGAATAGGAAGATGTTCAACAAGTGTGCACTTCAACATGCTTGTCAGAGATTGGGGAAACTATTCTGAAATATGAATGACGTTAAGAGAACAGAAGGTGGAGAAGAAGAGGATGATTACCTTGGGGAAAATGATGATAATTATTGTTCGGTGAGGTTTCGGGATTGCAGTCGTATCATGTTGACTTCCTGCCAGTATATTTCTGCTGGCAATCGTCCAGCTGAAGTAGTGTAGCAAGAAGTCAACATGATACGGCTGCAATCCCGAAACCTCATCGAAAGTTCAGTAGGTCGAGAAAACTTCAAGAATCACATGACAATTATTATGAGGAAGAAGAAGAAGAAGAAGAAGAGGATGACTTCACGACTGGAAGACTGTCTCCAGCGAATTGATAACACAGATCATCTCAAATTAACTGGTAAAAAGCTTAGTATTCCTTCTGCCTTCGACAGCGGTCGGCAATAAATTACATCATGAAGAAATACCATCCCTAGCAAACCGAGAATACTTGGTCTCAAATGTACACAGTATGAAGTAGACTTCAGTAACTCTAGCACAGGCAAGCACGGAAAATATGCTTTACAAAATACATCACACACATCGCAACGTTGTGGGGATAGCTGGCCTGGCATGAGGTGGAAGAAGTTAACACGGCAGTACCAGAGGCGAAGAAGGGTGAAGCCTTTCCACTCCGGCGGCTGTAGAAGTATTTAGCATATGTGCCGAAATGCACAGCAAAGCCCAATCAAACACAGCCCAAAAGTCTACGAGACGTATACTTTTGTATACAGTCACACCATGTATACCGGCCACACCATGTGATAAAAAGATATGAATACATAATTTTATGTGTTCTTCAAAAATCTGTAATTACTATTAAAAACTAATATTTACATGTATACAAACAGTAAAGAACATTCTTTGTCTTTAATAGTCATAAAATAAAAGTCCACTGATATGCTGCAACTGCAGTGAAACAGTTTTGAGATAAAAAACAAAATTATGTATTTCTAAAGGCGGACCCTATTCAGAACATATGTATTGTTAAAACAAACACGGACAAAAGAGCTTCAACCCCAATAGAAAGTGAATTCTCGAGGACTGTACGCCGTCCTGGAACGGTTAGGTTTTTGAAAATACTTCACTTCGCACCTAGCTATCTTATTTTCCGCGTCTGTCAAACGCCAGCTTTGGCGCTGCCTCGTGTGACGTCATAGCCAGACTGCAACTAAATTCAGGTTTTCGGTACAGATAGAAAGTGAACTCACGAGGACTGTACACGGTCCTGGATCGCTTAGATTTCGCCGAAGTAACTATTTGTCTGCTGCCCGTAATGATACCAAAACCGCGTGGCCAATGGAGTAATTGTTTTCCACTTTTGTGGCGAGCAATTAACTTAGATTACTAGAAGTAAGGGCGAAAGACCATTTATTTGGAACTTAGCGTAGAGGTCACCTCTGAACCCCTCGTAGTGCTGTTTGTGATAGAGACATCATATTTACACTACTGGCCATTAAAATTGCTACACCACGAAGATGACGTGCTACAGACCCGAAATTTAACCGACAGGAAGAAGATGTGATATGCAAATGATTAGCTTTTCAAAGCATTCACACAACGTTGGCGCCGGTGGCGACACCTACGATGTGCTTACGTGAGGTAAGTTTCCAACCGATTTCTCATACACAAACAGCAGTTTACCGGCGTTTCCTGGTAAAACGTTGTTGTGATGCCTAGTCTAAGGAAGAGAAATGCGTACCATTACGTTTCCGATTTTGATAAAGATCGGATTGTAGCCTATCACGATTGCGGTTTATTGTATCGCGACACTGCTGCCCGCGTTGGTCGTGATCCAGTGACTGTTAGCAGAATATGGAATCGGTGGGTTCAGGAGGGTAATAAGGAACGGCGTGCTGGATCCCAACGGCCTCGTATCACTAGCAGTCGAGATGACAGGCATCTTATCCGCATGGCTGTAACGGATCGTGCAGCCACATCTCGATCCCTGAGTCAACAGATGGGGACGTGTGCAAGACAACAACCATCTACACGAACAGTTCGACGACGTTTGCAGCAGCATGGACTATCAGCACGGAGACCATGGCTGCGGTTACCATTGACGCTTCATCACAGACAGGAGCGCCTGCTACTGTGTACTCAACGACGAACCTGGGTGCACGAATGGCAAAACGTCATTTTTTGGGATGAATACAGTTCTGTTTCCAGCATCATGATGGTCGCATCCGTGTTTGGCGACATCGCGGTGAACGCACATTGGAAGCGTGTACTCGTCATCGCCATACTGGCGTATCACCCTGCGTGATGGTATGGGGTGCCATTGGTTACACGTCTAGGCCACCTCTTGTTCGCACTGACGGCGCTTTGAACAGTGGACGTTACATTTCAGATGTGTTACGACTCCTGGCTCTACCCTTCGTTCAATCCCTGAGAAACCCCACATTTCAGCAGGATAATGCACGACCGCATGTTGCAGGTCCTGTACAGGCCTTTGTGGATACAGAAAATGTTCGACTGCTGCCCTGGCCAGCATATTCTCCAGATCTCTCACTAATTGAAAACGTCCGGTCAATGGTGGCCGAGCTACTGGCTCCTCACAATACGCCAATCACTAGTCTTGATGAACTGTGGTATCGTGTTGAAGCTGCATGGGCAGCTGTACCTGTACACCTTATCCAAATTGTTTTTGACTCAATGCCCAGGCGTATCATGGGCGTTATTACGGTTAGAGTTGGTGGTTCTGGGTACCGTTTGCTCAGGATCTGTGCACCCAAATTGCGTGAAAATATAATCACATGTCAGTTCTAGTATAATATATTTGTCCAATGAATACCCGTTTGTCATCTGCATTTCTTCTTGGTGTAACAACTTTAATGGCCAGTAGTGTAGTATATGTATTATCATCAGGAATATTACTATGTTGTGCGTGTGAAAGTTAATCAAATATATCTATCAATTAGAATTCAAAATCTTCATTTATAACCATAGCTCGTGATCCCGCTGAGTAAATTGAGAATAGAAATATTCCCTTCAGTGGGCAAGACAAGAATGTGGACTTGCAGACTTTTTAAACTATGGTCAGTATGTTCTCCATCGCTTTCTGGCTGGCCACAGAAACAGTTTCCAGACTCTTGTAAAAGACGGCGCCGCCGCCCCACGTATGGCGCGTACTGTTCGGGAAATTAAACAGTGAAAGTGATCTCTAAGAAACAACAAACCCGGTAGCGACTAAGAGGATATCGACATTAAGTATACAGAAACCTGTGGGACACCGATGCTAAGACTTGATTGTGAGTGGGGAAAGTAAGCTGTGTACGTTAGGCTCAGTATGCTGGATCGTGGCGGAAGGAGGGAAGAAGACGACACTAGATCGGGGCTACTACCGGCGCTGAGGTTAGAAGGCGATGCATCATCACGGAGTTGCTTGGACCTGCGAACCACCTGCAAGTTAGTGCGCGCGCTCACAGGTGCCCAGCGCAGCTGAAGCTACTACAGTAGCCGATGCCCGCCACTATACCCACCGCCACAATTGGTGCCTTTGCCTGCATTACGTCGAGAAGCGTCGCATCACGTTTGCTGGTACACCGCGCTGGCATCATTCGTCGAGGTCCAAAAATTAAGTTAGGTCAAGAATATTTAAAGCATTTTCTAGTTGCTGCTAGCTGGCTACTAAAAATGGAAAACGTTGATGAGAACAATGCGATCCTCAGAATCAGAAACTGAAATTAATGGGGATAGTTAACTCGAAGTAATAAATCGAAAATCGGAGTGTGATTTGTTAATAGTAAAACTGAAATGAATTTCAATGTTACTGCAAAGCTAGAACCATTTTCTGATGACGAAGTAACTGAAGTTGAGGTCAAAAAGGAAAAAGTAGAATTAAAAGATTTATCAGGTAATGAAACTGAATTCAGTATATCTGAAATTCAGCCATGTCAGGGAATGCTAGAAACTTCCTTAAAATCTGTGGAAATGCCAAGTGGCAACGTAGAGGTACCAAACTGAATGCAATTACTGTATGCTAAACTTAAATCGCATAATAAAGATCTGAAAACTAATGTTGAGTCTAGTAATAACGCATTAAAGGATGAAATGAGCTCAAAACTGAATAGTTTAAATTATAAAATTGAGGCTAACCACCATAATGTGCAACCATTGTAGGGCAACAATTAAATAAATCGCATAATACTTTCAAAACCGAAATTGGCGAAGTTAGCAAAGAATTCAAGGACGAAGATGAACTTCTGGAAAGGAGTTTGTGAGAAAGAATGGACAAGGAATCCAAACATTGCCCTAATCGATTTGAAGAAGTAACTATTAAAGTAAATGCTTGTCAAAAAGATATGAAGGAGGCAAAATATGACTTTCAAGTTTTTTTAAGATGTTGATATAGGATTTTCTGACACGGTGGAAGCAGTGGGATTACAAGTTGACAAACTAAATACTAGTATTACCAATATATAAAACAGAGTAACCTCTGGTAGTTCTAGTAATACTATTGTACAGCACGTGGCTACCGTTGACGCCGCTTTCATCGGATGTCGTCAGATTTTACGTGTTGATCCAGACAAACAAATTCACCCATTAGAGTTCTGCAGTTATTTTGAGGATGTTCTGACTAATACTTGGTCAGAGCGAGAGATAATTTCTTTCGTAAGAAGTAATTTGTCAGCAGATGATTTGCGGTGGTCAGCTGACATAATGATAAGATGCAAAACTCTTTCTGAATTTAAATCTGCATTTCCTAATGAGTATTGGTCACACAACAAACAAAACGATGTCTTGAGACAGTTTTGGAGTGGTAAATTGTTTGCTCCAAGACATGAGTCCGTAAAAGAATTCTCTAGAAAGTGGGTTTCACGGCTATCACATTTCACAGAAAAGCTGAAACCGGAAATGATTATCAAGAGACTAGAAGGTAAGGTGCCTTGGTTCTAGCAGAAGAGAATCATTTTTGTACCTAAGGATAATATGGACAGGTCCACTGAATATTTAGAGCGAGGTGCTAAGCAATCACGTCTTTTAATAATCACGTAAACAACAGAAATAAGACAGTTGGAACGTGACGTGACTGTCAGAAGTGTGGCGGTTTTGAATACAAGGTTTAATTATCATAGTCAAGACCGTGGTAGAGGAAGAACAGGTAGACAGTCACCACGATTTCGTAACAGTTATTATGAAGAAAGCAGAGAGGTAAATAATATGCCGTTGAGACAAGACGGAGAGCAAAATTCTACCCTCTATGATTCTGTATCAAATGAACATAACAGACCGCTTGTGGGAAACTAAATTCCGTCTGTGAGGAAACTGGCGCTCCAGGCAGGAACAGTAACACAGCCAGTAACAGGAACACTTATCACAGCGTCAGCAAACGCAAACAGATAACAGGGACGATGAAACAGGAACAGACAGTACCAGTGACGTTCTAAACCATTTTCATAATATAATTGACAGCGTTTAGGACGTTTTAGAGAAATGGGACAAGGAGGAGAAAGTGACCACTACAGATAACAGGGAGGGATAAAGTAACGGGACGAAGATGAGGTAAAGCCTTACATCTTAGACAGTGATGGAAATCTGAAGGCTAAAATTGCGGTAGAGGAAGCAGAGTCAGTTTTGCAAGTTATTCAAGAGGAGGAATTGATGAACGAAGTGAGTAGCATTTGTCACAATGAGGTCAAAGAACCTGTTACCTGTATTGGCTTGCCACCAACTGTAAAAGACGACGACAGTGTTATAGATAGCAATGTTGTACAGGGACACAGTTATTCAGATGTAGAGAATAGTTTGCGCAGCAACCGGAAGTAGAGGAAGTCGTCAAGTGCTTTGATTTGAAATTGAAGGACTGATCGCAAAAGGCAGCTGAGGATGTAGAGATTGATAACTCCGTGAATCTAAGTGTCAATGTACTTGAAACTGAACCAGTCTACTCTAGCAGGAAACAGATGGAGAAGGATTTATTAGAAGACTTTAATGAGGTTTCTACAGATTAAAATAACTTACCCTACTATAAAAACTGACGTCTCAGAAGTAGCATAGCATTCTATTCTTGATCGTGGGAGTGGAAATAGTGCCTTGTCCCAAGTAGTCTTTGATGCAATTCCTATTGAAAATTAACTAACTGACATCGAAGGAAGTGGTTTAAGAATAGTAGGTGCTACTGGAAACGTTTCTAGACCAGTACAGCACGAGACTTTAGTATCAGCTGGTACATTTAACATAACAATAGATTAGATTTCTGATATACAAAGAGGCATTAATAATAAAGCATGGGAACGCCCTGTACAGTAATGAGGAATAACTGATATTTGCAGGAAGATACTGCATTCCGTAATGAGATGCCGGATGCTAATGCAGAAGAGAACTATACCCTGGAAGAGAGAGAAGTAAAGGTTCGGCCAACAAATCATATTTATTATGAAAGGGCTTTAAACAGAAAAAGAAGGCATGATGCAAAAGCTTCCCCCACTAGTTTTAGCATTGGTGAACTTGTGTTAACCAAAATTACAGAAAAACCTACGAAAATTTCTGCAGAAACAAAGAAGTTTATGCATGGACATCAAGGCCAAGTCAGGATGATAACAAAGCGTTTTGAAAGTAACAGTAACTATATAATGTAGGGAGTCTGCCACTCTTTGGTGAATACACAGTTTGGCGTACTGTGGATGAAAGTTTATTTCCCTTTCACGCTTCTTTCCCTTCTTCTGTTCTGTCTATAATAGTTTCTGTAGGGAGTCTGTCACTCTTTGGCGGATACACAGTTTGGTGTACTTTTCGGCTCCAGCTGGATTATCTTTATTTCCCATTCAAGTTTCATTCCCATCTCCTGTCTTATCATAGTAAGTAAGGTACACATGTCTCCATTCTGTACATAGAGTGTTAGTTTGTAAGGTCTTCCTAGAAATTCATAGGAATGATTCCCTAAAAGGGCTATACCCAAATGATGACTTACAAAAGAATGTGGAAGGTAGTTTGAAGTAGTAAATTCTAAATGTTAAAATAACATTGGATAACTTTTGAAGACCAATGGTAGAAAAAAATAGTAAAAGTAAATAAGTAGAAATAAAATCCGTAAAAAGGGTTGGTAACTACCAATGACGGGACACTTTTCATTAAGAGAAATTATTGAAGCTGGATATTCTTAAAATCTGAAACAATAAAATCCGCATAAATTAATAATTTTCAGTTGTGACTAAGGTTGTCTGAAGCTAAGAAAGGATAATAATATGGTGCCTCTAGACGCAAGCCAAAGCGTTTTGATATTAATTAGAGAAATGTGGAAGTGGTGCGAAGATCACACCAACAATGTGGGTAAATAATGAGATCAGTAGGCTGACAAAGAGAAAATGGAGAAAGACGCGTCGAAATAAATGCATATTTGAAAATGGGGTGTAACGGTATAAATGAAGTCAGTAGTCTGACGTACATGGTTAAATGGTGGAAAATTGATGAGTAATTCCCATACGTCTCGTAAAATGGTTTGAAAAACGCGTAATCTCTCTTAAGGCAGTTGATCAAGTAACAAATAAATACACGCAACAAAATATGAATAGACGAAGGTATTAAGGAATGCTGATCGTTAAGTATTGATACAGTGTAATGTGAACGATTTTGTAATTTTGTGTGTAATAAAGCAGAGTAACTGCTGTTGAACAAATTACTTCTTTAGCATACTAATCCATATTATTATTGACCCATTTACACAGGTTACTCATTTTCTTTTAAGTAAAGCAATATCTAAAATAGTAAAACAAATTCCAAACTAGCCCAAAATGTCACTATTTAAGAACGTAAATAGATCTTCAGTGCACAGTTTCTGTGATTCAAGTATAAAAGAATAGAGAACTGCAAAGTTTGTAATTCAGCCTTAATAATGAAGTGAAACACTACGACTCTATGATGATGTAGCGTATTGCCAATTTTCATTTTGAAAAATACTTTGGTAACTTTTCAGTTATTGGAACTATTGAATGAAAATATAAAATAAAATATGTTTGTCCTCCCTTAGATGTAAGTTGAGAACAGAAGCTTAGGCTTTGTTATCTGTTTCTCAGGGACATGAGGTTTCATGAAAGGCAGCCTACAGCCTGTAGTGGAAGAAGAAGCGAGGACGACACGATCTACAGTCAGTCATCCCCTTTCCTGTTTGTCATAAAATATAATGGGAAAATGACTTCCCATCCCCTTACCTCTAATGATTTAGTAAAAGTGTCATATGGACGCTCAAAGTGGTGCCTATGATTGTGATCAAGTAAGAGAGTACTAAAAAGGGAAAATTTTGTCTTTCTTTTACAGGTAAGGACTGAAAAAATATAAAAATAAGTAATTTTGTAATAAACGAAAGTTTTGTTTCATGTTTGTACGTAATTTATGTACATAGTTTGTCAAAGTCCATTACATCATTTTTCCTATATATATATATATATATATATATATATATATATATATATATATATATATATATATATATATATAATTTTGTGAGTGTAGTATTAAGGAATTTTTCTAAAATCAACTTCATTTAAGAGTCTAATGTGAGTCTATCGATTATGACATACTGTTTAAACCATGAACAATCACACTGAGATTCGATTCACACAGTTCTTTACATAAGTTACTCTGGGTTCATATTATGTCTAATTCACCAGTAGGGATGTTGCATGTGTGTGGTGGAACGGTTGCAGGTGAGTGAAGTATTGTTATCAGGTGGGCTGTTTAGAGAAAAGAAGTGTTGTATATGCATAGGAGGTAAATGGTGAGAAAACTGTACTTGTGTTTGTGGATGATTTTTAGCACTGAAGATTTAAGGCTAATGAAGGGGCTGTTGTTCGCTAATGTTGATCTATGGAGGAGGAACACTGGAGAACAAGGAGTGTTGGCCAAAAATAGTTGCCAAATGTCACTGAAACAGCATTTCAGGGCAAAGTGAAGCTTCCAGCAGGGAGTGATAAGGAACAAATGGAAAAGCTACTGTTTTAATTTAGGGGTTTGTTTCTTGCAAAAGGCCATTGCCAGCGACGCATATTATACCAAATACCAGCACTGAATGAATCACCAGCTGATTCTGGAGGTATTCTTCGATCAGCAGCTGAAGGATTGGATTATTGAGATAATTAATAGTCTATGGGGGGCAGGAAATGTCGTTCGGTCCAAGAGACAAGCAATGGATTACGAAAATGTGGGTTTCGTCATGATTATCAACACCTGAATGTCAAGATATAACGGATGGTTACTCGTTATATGGTTACCCTTTGCCAAACATTGTGGGAACCATGTATTATTTAAGCTAGTGGTAGTACTGTTGAGGAGTGCTAACATTATCTGGAAGAAACTCGAGAAGACCGCCCAAAACCTACATTTTCTACGCCATGGAGACATTATCACTCTAGACCTTTCATATTGACGAGCATACTTGAGGTGTTGCAGAGGTCATTGGCCGTAGTTCTCTGTTATTCAAACTATATGAATGCTGGCGTATCTTGATTACATAATCGTAGTTGCGAATGATATGACGCAGTACATACAATGCCTAAGAGAAGTATTCCTGAGATTGAGAGCCACACATTTGAAGTTTATTGTGTAATTTTATGCTGCAAAAGGTGGCAAATCTTGGTCACATGACAAGTAAGGATGGGATCAGAATATACCCGAGATTTATATTAAAAATGAAGAAATTCCTCCGGCTGTATTTAAGGTGTCGATTTTATTTTGGCAAGTAGTTTCAACGTTATAACAACGGCATCTTCAGTCCCATACACTTGTTCACGTCAACTGCGTGCGAATGATGCTAGAAGTCAGTGGTAAGATATGGACGTGCTCCGTGTGGAAAGTCGGTAGTACCCACCTTCCACACGGAGCACGTCCATATCTCTCGAGTTCGAGTCTCGGTCCGGCACACAGTTTTAATCTGCCAGGAAGTCTCATATTTTGTTTCTTGTGGTTTTTATTTTCTGGCGCCAAAGAGTGTTCGTTGCACCCCAACTGGATCCAGTCCTCTTCACATCTACTCTAGAGGAACTTCGAGAAACATCCAGTTTCGTCTCAAACTTTAACGAAAAATAAAGCGAAGCTGCGTATAAAAACCCAAACTCTGTAGATGTTGAGAGAGAGAAAATGTACTCTTACCTGTGCAAAATTTGTTTTCAAGACGAGATGGGTGCTATTTGTTCTATACAGACATACATCATAGTTTGCGTTAAATGTGCGCCTTCCGTGACCTCTTCGGACACTTTTATACACACAACTACGTATCAATATCTGAAAAGCCGACGGTGTCTGCGTTATTCTCCCTTTCACGATATACCGAGTGAACATTAATAAAAGCAAAACACGGCAAGGGCAGATTCCTGACTGGAGGCGGACATGCATCGTTGCCACGGAACATGGCGCTTACGAATGAAAGTTCATCTGACTACGTCCCGTGTGTTCCTTATGTGTTGCAGGCTGTGTGATGGACGCAGCGTACAGTATGCAGCAGACTGGTTTGGTATTCATGCCGGGAACAAGCCGAGATGGTATTTATGTACGGCCAAGCAGACGGACACGGTGGAGAGGCAGAAATCGGTCCTCCAAATTTGGCGTACGCACAGCCCGCCGCCTCCCTGCACTACGTCTGACTAAAAGGACCCGTGGTAAGAAGGTAGAACGGACAGACAACATTTCAGCAGAAACGTGAATCGATTTAGAAGAGATAGGGGATCCAGTGTTAGAATCCGAATTTAAGTGAACTTTGGAGAACTTAACATTAAATAAGGCAAAAGGGATAGATAACATTCCATCAGCATTTCTAAAATCGTTTGAGGAAGTGGCAACAAAACGACTCTTCACATTGGTGCGAAGAATGTATGAGTCTGGCGATACATTACCTCAACTTCAGAAAATTATCATCCTCAAAATTCATAAGACTGCAAGAACTGACAAGTGCTAGGAATACCGCTCAATCGGGTTAATAGCTCATGCATCCAAGTTGCTCACTTGAAAAATATACGGAAGAATGAAAAAGGAAATTGAGGACGTGTTAGATGACGATCAGTTTTGCTTTAGGAAAGGTAATGTCACCAGATAGGTAGTTCTGATGTAGCAGTTGATAATGGAAGCAAGGCTAAAGAAAAGTCAAGACACATTCATAGGATCTGTCTACCTGGAAAAAGCATGGAGATTGTCAAATGCTGTAAGATGTTCGAAATTCTGAGAAAATTGGGGGTGAGATGTAAGAAAAGAGGGGTAACATTCAATATGTACAATTACCGAGAGGGAAAAATAAGAGTGGAACACCAAGAACGAAGTGCTCAAATTAAAAAGGGGTAAGACAGAGATGTAGTCTCTCGCCCATACTTTTCAGTCTACACATCGAAGAAGCAATGACGGAAACAAAGGAAAGAGTGGAATTCTAGGTGACAGGACATAAATGAAAAATATTCTGTGATAATACTGCTATTCTCAGTGAAAGTGAAGACGAATTACAAGATCTGCTGAATGGAATGATGTCTAATGAATGCAGAATATGGATTGAGAGTAAATCGAAGAAAGACACCCAAAGTAACGATTAGTATCAGCAATAACAACAGCGAGAAACTTGACATCAGGATTGGTGATCACGGAGTAGATGAAAATAAGGAAATCTGCTACATAGGCAGCAAAATAGCCCGTGAGGGACTGAGCAAGGACGTCATAAAAAGCAGACTAGCCAAGAGAAGTCTACTAATATCAAACAAAGGCCTTAATTTGAGGAAGAAATTTCTAAGAATGAACGCTTTAAGCGCAGCATTGAATGTCATTGAAACATTGAATTTGGGAAAACTGGAACAGAAGTGAATCGAAGCATTTGAAATGTGTTGCTACAAACGAATATTGAAAATTAGGTGGACTGATAAAGTCCGGAATGAGGAAGTTCTCCTCAGATTCGGCGAGGAAAGAAATATATGGAAATCACTGAGAAGGAGAAGAGACAACATGATAGAACATCTGTCAATACACCACGGAATTACTTTCGTGATACTTGAAGGAATGTTAGAGCGTAAAAATTGTAGATTAGTGATGGTCTGTGATCATTAGTGGTTAGTGATCAATGATGGCCAGTGACCATTCATCGTCAGTGATCAGTGTTGGTCAGTTAGCAGTGAGAGCCAGTGACTTATGATGGTCAGTGATCAATAGGTAGCATGCCATACACGTTTCATATTTGTTGTTTAGTGTTTACCATTAAGCATTAACTGTTTGGTTTTAAGTGTTTACTATTGTTTAGTGTGTACTGTCCAGCATTTATCGTTTAAAATTTACCGTTAATAGCCTTTAGTGTTTACGTCTAGAGCTTTAATGTTTCACTTTCACATGTTAACGTTTAGTGTTTACCATTTAGAGTTTGCTCTTAATCGTTGACCATTTAGCGTTTATCATTAAGTATTTAGCTCTTACCCTTAACGTTTAACGTTTTCCGTTTGGTGTTTACTACAAAATGTTTAGGATTTATCGTTTAATGTTTACAGTAGGCATTTAGCATTTGGCGTGTGCCATTTACCATTCAGTGTTTACTATTAGGCATTTATATTTAGCGTGTACCATTTACCGGTTAGCTTTTACTGTTTACTGTTTGCTAAATATCATTTAGTATTATCCATAAAAGGAGGACATGAGCATAAACCATTTAAAATAGTCTGTTTCCATCATTTTGAGATTGATCATACAGTCCACGAATATAAAGGAGAGGGGATTTATAACACTCACAGCTGGTCTGTATGTGAATAATGACAGTATTTTATGCTGAAAATAGTCAAAATCTTTCATTGTCAAGGAAATATTGAGACTTTCAAGTTGAATATCTTTGACTTTCAAGGAATTAATGAGAATTTAATGGGGAAATTAGACAAGTTTTACTTCATTTCTGGAGCATTAGTTGGTCTCAAATAGAGGAGGTGCAGGAGGAGGAAACAATTAGCCTGTTTCTATAATCTCTATATTGATTTAATATTTCATTATCATTTCCTGGAGATATGGATGGGGTGTGACTTGTGAATGTCACAAGTAATGTAATTTGGCACCATTTTAATACTACACTCTGATTAGCTTGAAAGGTGAGGGGGAGAACTGGGTTTAAATAAAAACAGTTGGTCCCTGTTACTGTGTTAGGAGGAGAGGGTTTTAAATTTCTCACTAACAAAATTGCAATATTTTCATCAACATGTATTTCTGATACCAAGTACTGCAGTGTCACTTGTTGGAGAAAGGGGAGCAGGATACGATTTTTAATTTTCTGCTAACACAGTTGGGCTATTTCCACTATCATGGACTTTTTAATAGTGCATTATGATTGGCTGGTGATAAGGAAGGTCGAGGGGAGAGGGAAAGAGTCACGGCCTCCCACTGGTAATGATGATATCACTGATGAAGTGGTGATGTCACTGATGACGATGCAGAAAAGTTTGATGGCGTGACTAGGTCAGTGACCTAGGTCAAACGACATCACAAATGTAAAAAAGAAGTGGGGGGGGGGGGCAGTTTCGCTATACCACTACTACTACAATCTTATTCTCTTCAATTTACCTTCAACTGTTTCTATTAGTTCACTGTTTATTTACAGTACTTTCTTATAACACGTGGGTTAAACGTTATTCCAGTCATATTCCAGTTGATTTTTTTGGTCTACTTTTAAGCCACCAGTACATTTTTTTTTAATTCGTTCATTCGTTGCAGAATGTATAGGGGAGTGTTTTGTTCCTGATGAGTAGTGTGTGAAGAACATGTGATGGTTACCAGTTGGTGTTGCAATCTAGTGACCGATTCTATGATCACATAAAGGAACGTGTAACACCTGTTTTCGACCTAATTTGTATCCGTATCGATATTTCAATGTTCATTTGTAGTGTTGCCTATGTATAATGTTGTATCTGTCATGGAAATTCCTTGACTGAATATGCATATTTCACTTATGTGAACATTTGAACGACATTATTTAAATTGTGCTTTTGAATTTAGATAACTTCTGGAATGATTGTTAAATAATGTACTGTAAATGATTTAGTCTATAGTTGGGGAACATAGTGTTAAATGTATAAAATGCGGGCAAGCGCCTCAGCTACAGAAGTAGCGTGGCGGAGTGGAAAGGGTGTTGTTGACGCGCAAGTGGCAATTTGTCCTTTGTGACGGGTAAGGATGCTGGGCTGAGCAGTGCTGTGGTTAACATCTCGATAGCAATAGCGGAGCATTGCGGCTCATAATCTTGGAGTTCTGACGCCAGAAGAGCTTAAGATCAGTATTTATGGGCGCCGGGTGCTACATTAGGTAAGGTTATTATAACGGAATGGATTTTTGGCCCTACAAAAATATAATTGCGACGCCGAGAAGATTTGTAACAGGGCGAGATCAATACTACTGCCATGACTGCATCGCCGCCATACTAAAAGCCACTGCAAATTCCGCCACCAGTACCACCAGCCTTCCACTAAATTGTTTATATTTGGTACTCTGTAAATGGATCATGCATTTGTGGAATTTGGTTGATTTTAATAATAATCGTGGTGTTGCTAAAAACTTTATCTTACACCCGTGATTATCCCAAATCGCAAACCTGGACAGGAATCCTATCCTAGTGAATTTAATTCTGGGTGTGCTAATTTATTACCATAATGTGGTTAGACTTGAATTTAATGTTGTGCTGTCATTTGCACAGACAATTATAGTTTTGAGTAGGTCCAAAGACTTTTCGTCAAAGCACAGTTGCTATTTAAAATGTTATAGTTTGTTGTCCTTTACTTAATTAGTATTTGATGATAAGAATACGTGCCATTTCTCATATATGCTTGTGTAATTTTGTTTAATGTGCATGGTTCCTCAAACCATGAAAGTTTAAGGGCCGTCATGTACTAGGCTAGTTAGTTAATGAAGCAATGCAAAGGTTCTTTCAGAGCCAGCGTAGTTAGAATTGCGTTCTGTTTACTTACTTCAAACCGAGTTTAAGAAAGCAGTATTTACTGTGTTATCTATTCATATGCAAGTTGGTTAATGCACAGGCATAGAGATCGTGTACCAAGCAAAGAAGTTATTGAATATGATAATTAGCAGACCCCTGATCTAAATTCAGAATCATTTCAAGCTTTTCCGTGTTCAGTATTACTACTAGTTTAAACTGTGTCGGTAATTGGTTTTATAAACTGTTGCACAAGGTATGTGTTGTTGAGAGACATATGGTACTTGTTTACTATATCGTTGGTCATTTCTTTGTCTGACTTGCTATTTAGTAGCACATTTATCTGCAAGATTATAGGTTTGCTGTGTTGTAGAGTGAACGGGTATAAGGAAAGAGTTTAGTGTGTATGTCAAGGAAGGTTACATTAGCCTTAGCACTGCCTTCTGCTCTATCAATTTACTTGACACAAGAATACCTTACTAACCTGGCGACCGGTTTTAGTATGTAATGTTACTAATTGCTTTCGTGCTGGTAGAACGTCTGTTCCTGACTCACCGTTCGCTATTGGTTATACTCTACTGCATTGTTTCGGAAACGAATCCCAGTTTCATTGTCGTGTTCCCACTAGGTTATCTCACGGTAAACGTTCTCAAAAATTCCTCCCAGAGGTATAACGTTAGCATCGATTGTCGTTTAAGACGACCGGTGCTGCCGTTACAATGGGCACTAAACACCACAATAAGTAGTTTCCTCTGTTTGCTTCTATTTTGTGACATGAGGCTGTGATTCTTCTAGGACTAGTGAGACTGTGATTCGTCATTCCCTTCTCTAGATCTCAACCAAATGAATTTATCATGTTTTTCAGTACACTAGCGTACGTGTAGTTTGAGTCAGGATCATACGGCTGTTGGAGTAAATTTTGAAGAATCTGAATCAAAATATTTTTTCCATTTTCTGTGAATTACAGACAAAATGGTAATTACTACATATTTCTCCTAGTTATCATTCCTTTTACTTCTTCAGTAGGTAAAAATTCTAGTGATGCATGGCCATTATGAAAATGATGTTTCTCGATCGATGGATTTCTTAATAAATCTTTTTAATGAAGTATCGTAATTACACTATTGTTTCGGTTTTGGAGATTTACATTCTGTGAACAACCTTGCAATATCACTTTGCATTGTTCGGCTGCAGAAATTAAAAAAGTCAACTGAAATTTTATCATCTACTATTCCGCTCTCCTTCTTTGTACATCGGCTCTAGTTTTCGTTTCAGACTCGCCACTGTTTTCATTTCTAATTATCTGTATATATATATATATAACTCAACTCTTGATTATACAAAGAAAATGCATTTTGCATGCTTATTTTTTCTACTAGTGTCAGTCTCAGCTACAATCTGCCATCCTAACTAACATGCATCTATTAAAAAATTTTAGATTGGTTTCGTCACACTCTGATATGCTTTACTTATTCCCCTTGTAAGTATATTTGTTCTCTTCGCCTAATCTATGAAGCCTACTATACCTTTTCTTTGAAATTCACGTCTTGGTTTTAATAGATTCTTCGACCCACCACAAAAATACTTTCCAGTTGCTTTCTTTGTATCTGAAATGTCTATTCTGTTCCCATAATTAACTTTTAAAATTTTTCCCTTTTTTCAATTATGTTTGCTCAACTAATTGAAGATCCCATTAATAGAAGTTGAAGGATGTCATCCAACATCTACACAGAACGACACACGAAAAACAAACGAAGAAAAAGACTGGAAAAACATGACTGGTGTCGCTAGCTTTGGTGCAGTAGGACAAGGTTTCGATTTGTGGTACCTCCCCAGTTGTTTTTAATTTTTTTTTAGATTGGTCTGATACGGAGTCCACTCAACCCTTACGAAGCCAGACGGGGAGCTGCTTGGATATAGGAGCTTATGACTTTGTTGTTCCCTAGCTTCTCACTTTTAATTTGGTTGTTGAAATTCAAAAGTTTGTTAAGACTAAAATCCTCAAATTTCCTTTATTGCGTGTTACAATATCATTATTCTAGGTACTATATAACGCTTTTGGTTCTTGCTAAATCAGTTCTATGGCTGGTTTTTTAAGGAAGACAATATTAAAGTCAAGTATTTTCTTCTCATCAGAAAGTGTTAATGTTTCCGATTTTACTGTTTCTGATAACAGAAGCATCTCAGTTCTTGTTCCACTTACACTTTAAAATTTCCACTTTATTGCCTTACAATAAATTTTTCTGTCATTTATACATCTCTGGAACTCTTGACAAAGTCCTACTGCTTTCTCGTCCTGATGTAGACATTTTAATATCTTCCGTTCCCTCCTATACACTTGTATTTCTTCCCCGCCATGTTCTCTCTAATAATAAATGTCCTTATTTTATTTCGGTCTCGTACAATAACGCTTCTTAATCCAGTATGCCTCCTGTTCCTTTTTTTTTAACCAGGCCGTGTACATAACTGACATACAAGTGTATATCATAAAGTTTCCCTTCGAATGCCACACTAACCCCTAGCTCATGTCAGTGTTCCTATACCAACATCGCCGTCGGACTGGGTTGTATATACGCTGCCGCAACGTCCTAAAATGTAAAGTTTTGATCGCCCGAAATTGCAAGTATTCCCCTGTTTCTACAAAATTTTAACGTATAATTGAAAATTAACGCAGTCTCACTACTTTTGATTATTTGAATGATTTACTGAGAAGATAGAAAGACTTTCATAAAGAAACGAGTAATTTAAGAGCAGTTTGAACTTAAAGTGAATGCAACATTACGATCAAGACTTTTTAACTTCCTGATGCGATCTAGAAGTACATCTACATCCATCATTAAGGAGACGACACGTCTGAAACCGCACTTTTTATGATCTCATACATATACGCAAGGAACAGGTATCAGAATTATCACTGCGACCATATTAAGGAGCAACATAAACATGAATTTATACTTGTGTGGACGAAACTCTGAAAATGTTTCTACTGATAGAAGCCTATATGAAAAACGATTCTGTGGAATGCGGGAACTGTTTACTGAATGGTGCTGAACCGAACTACAAATCTGATTAAGAATCCATCTGCACATGGGAATAGCACGGAAATACGTAATAATTTTCTAGAAAGATGGGTAGATCTATATATTCAAAGCGAATTTTAGAATAGCTTAGTGTTATCTTTTTATATATACAGGATGAACATCAATGCAATCTACAAAATTGAGGGACGTATTCCTTACTGGAAATGGAGGAGAAAAAGTCCTATGAACATGAGTCTGGAAATGGGCAGTTTGCATGAAAAGACAACAAATCGTCCCGGAACAAAGAAGAGAGCTGCAACGCATCAGCGCGTTCACACGTCGCATCTGCCAAACGCTTTGGCATGTTTTGGCCTGTCTCCGAATAATGTCACAGGCGTTGTGAACACACTGTTGAAGGGTCTGCACATGAGGAACTGGTTCAGCATGCACAGCGCCTTTCAGAGGCCCACCAGAGGTAAAAATCCAAGATTTTTAAGTTCAGTGAAGGGCCTCCGAGTCCTCTCCAACATCCGGGGAAGATGTTGTTGAGCCGTCAGCAAACCGTAATGCAGAAGTGGGATGGTGCTCTACCATGCAGAAACCATATAACCTGTCATTCCTCAACCATTCCCAGAGGGTTGTCTGCAGACCACAGATGACGATTATACAGTTTGAGGATGTCAGTTCTGCTAAAGGTTGCTTCGTCGGTAAAGAGGAGTGATGACAGAGATTCCATAATTGTGATGGTCTGATGCAAAAACCAACGACAAAATCCTTCCCGTATAAGCTGATAACACTTAAAATTGTTACAGGTGATAGGGATAGTAGTGGTTGTCATGCAGGATAAACATAATCGTACATTGGCTTCCACGATATTCGTAGACCACTTGCCTTGAGCTTATACTCGGGTTTGTCTCATTATCCTATAGAACCTAGTCATCCAAATCCCATGTACGCACATATCACCGCCTCCCCGCCTCCCCGCACTTTCCACTCTCTGAAAGGATCCATAAACTCACAAACTCTAAAAAGGGCTTGAAATGTTGTGTGATGTGGTTGGTATCTGTGAGGGTACTTGTTTTGGTATAGCAGTGATGCCTCTTCACCGTTTCCATCTGCCTGGCCATTCCACAAATACCATCTCGGCTTGTTCTCGAAATGAATAACGGACCATTCTGGTTACTTACAGGAACACACGGCACGTCGTCAGTGAAACTTTCATTCGTCAGTGCCACCTACCACTGCGAAGATCCATGTTCATAGGATATTTTTACCTCAATTTCCAGTCAGGAATCCATTCCTGTAGTTTGTCGGTTTTATTAATGGTCACCGCGTATAAAGGAGAATCTATGTTTGTATTTTTTGGATCCCTTTCCAAAATCCTGTATCAATTTCAGCCAAATGTGGGACAGAAGTATCAGCATTGTGAAATTTACAGCCTCCTAGGTCGAACAACAACGGAGATATGAGCAACAATGTAAAAGCTGCCCTGTGTGACAAGGATGTTGAAGGGGAACACAGAATCAGACTGTCAAATCAACATTCTTCACATGCCAGCATACATGTCAGGGACAAGACCTCGTTTCCCGGACACCGACATGTAGGCTGCCACGCATTACAGGCATATTGTGTTGGAGTAGTATTGGCCTACTTTATTGGCCTGCACATCAGAGGCAATGAGCGGTAGCCTGGCCTGTATGACATGCATGTTGTGGGAGTAGTACCACCCTGCTTTACTGAACTGTAGTGCAGGGACTGCATGTGCCAATGAGCAGTGCTGGGGACAGGTTGAGATGACTGAGTTGAGAGGGGGACATAATTGGACAGAGAGAAGCGAGGAGGGGGAGAAGTATGAGGTATTTGGGAAGTGTACAGAGGTGGTGAGCTGGTGGAAAGGAAAGAGATGGAAAGGGTGAGGGGGGGGAGGATAAAATCAGAGGAAAAGGAGGAGGTATGGTTAGAGAGAGGGGTGGAGGAAATGAACAAATCGGAGGAGAAGAGACAGAGTGATAGGAGGGGATAGGCAGATAGCTGGGATATGAGGTTGACAGACAGAGGAAGTAACAGGTGGACACGGAGAGGGGAGGAAGAAGTGTGTCCAGTATATGTATCGAATGTATATGTGAACGTGGAGGAAATGATCAAATCGGAGGAGAAGAGACAGAGTGATAGGAGGGGATAGACAGATAGCTGGAATATGAGGTTGACAGACAGAGGAAGTAACAGGTGGACACGGAGATGGGGAGGAAGAAGTGTGTCCAGTATACGTATCGAATGTATATGTGAGCGAGACCGTGGGGTAAAGGATAGCTGTTCAACAAACAAGTGAGAAAAATCGGTAGCACTACTATATTTGTACTCATTCCCCAAATTCATTTGTGTCGGAAGTAAAAGGAATTTCATATAACCTTCATTTTACGTAAAACGAAAAAGAAACCGCGCGATCAGACCCTCAAGATCGTCAATGGATTGAAGTGCCACCATCAGTCATTCATCATGGCATCAGCAAACCGAACTTCTGCCCATTGTTGACGTTCCGAATTTGCAGCACCTGTCTCTCAGTCAGGCAGGTCCTCAGTTCGCATTATGAGACTGAATGCACCCCACTCAATTCCTCACGTAGTAATGTTAAGTAAATGGGATAGTAACGTCTGCGGTGACCTACACCCACTGATGAAGAAATGAAGTACCAGTATTGATCCTTGAGCTGCGCGGGATTAGCCGAGCGGTCTTGGGCGCTGCAGTCCTGGACTGTGCGGCTCGTCCCGGCGGAAGTTCTGTAAGTAGGCTGTTAAGGTTTTCTTATTGGTAACGCCACGTAGCGCTCTGTTTGAATATCACTGGCTGTGCTGTGTACAGTCTGTGGCTAGTTTGCACTGTTGTCTGCCATTGTAGTGTTGAGCAGATGGATGTGAACAGCGCGTAGCGTTGCGCAGTTGGAGGTGAGCCGCCAGCAGTGGTGGATGCGAGGAGAGAGATGGAGTTTTGAAATTTGTAATACTGGATATCATGAACTGCTATATACATTATGACTTTTGAACACTATTGAGGTAAATACATTGTTTGCTCTCTGTTAAAATCTTTTATTTGCTAACTATGCCTATCAGTAGTTAGTGCCTTCCGTAGTTTGAATCTTTTATTTAGCTGGCAGTAGTGGCGCTCGCTGAATTGCAGTAGTTCGAGTAACTAAGATTTTTGGTGAGGTAAGTGATTTGTGAAACGTATAGGTTAATGTCAGTCAGGGCCATTCCTTTCTAAGGATTTTTGAAAGTCAGATTGCGTTGCGCTAAAAATATTGTGTGTCAGTTTAAGCACAGTCATGTATAATTGTTCTAAGGGGACGTTTCATATGTCGACCCTTAGCCGAGGATACCTCACTGGAATCTTCTGATTTTTTTCTTGTAATTTGTGTAATTAGTGTAGCTATTTTTTAATGCTAGCGCGTAACTGTAGAGAGAATCTCCTTTGTAGTTGCAGTCTTTCATTGTTGTACAGTAAAACAGTTGTGGCATGCATGTAGATTTGCACCAAGTATTTCGCAGCTGCACTTGCAATTAACTAGATATTATTTTCAGTGCTATGTTTAAGTGTTCTCTTACTTTTGCTCTTCAAATTGTGCTTTTCTGTGTTATCGTGTGAAATATTGTGACAATAATGGCGTGTGAAAAACGTAACACTAGGCTCCAAAGTAAACTGTGAAATAATAGTGACGACGAGCGTAGCTTATCAGCACCACTGTGTAGTGAATTAACAGACATTCGAAGAAGTAATTTGGTAATTGTGCACAGGGAAATGGAGCGGGCGGCAGATAATGGTGTAGACAGTGAAACAGGTAGTGAAGAGGGAAGCATTATCGATCGATCGGTCGGCAACAGCTCGCCTCAGGAATCCGAAATGACAGAACACAATATTGCAAATACTGTAGACTTAGGTTTTGGGTCCTCACCGTTTTCTCAAATGAGTCAAGACACATCTTCTGCTTGTCAAAATGTGAATGTTGCCGGTGAAAATGCACTCCTAAAAAGCATAGAGAAACAGATTCCAGACACTAAAACATTATTATTACAATTAATGCAACTAATGGAACAACACCAGAGACAAACACAGCAACAGTTAGACACAATGGAACAAAAGATTCAAAAGTTAGACTCAGTGGAACATAAGCTTGAAAAAACACGTGAAGATTTAACTACTGAGTTACATAACATTGAATCGAAATGTCAAAAAGTCTGTAATGATGTAAAAACACAAATTTGTGAGCATTTTCAACGTATTTTTTCGCGGCATGAAAATGCATTACAGAATCACGAAGCAGCCATAAAAGAACTGCAAACTATTGTTCATGAAAATCATGAGACCTTGCAAGCTAAAATTTACTCAGTTACATCTACCGATACGGTTATGCAACTTCCAAAAGCTCAGGAAAACTTAAAGGACACAGTAGATACTCTGAAAATTGGTTCAGAAAGACACATGGAGGAAATTAGTTCATTATCATAGAAAGTAGTTGAACTTTCCGATCAGCTAAATAATTTATCTACGAAGGTAGATGATAATCTGAATGACACAAAACCGGTAGTCTTTAATGACACAGAAGAGTGCGAACAAATTTGGAAATTCAAACAAAATCAGAATCAAATAAATACGCAACACCAAAGAGAAATCCGGGAAGTACAAGATCAGCTGACACAGGTAATACAAGAATTCCGTATTTCAGAGGACACTCGCGCCCCAATACGGGAAGAGGGACATAGAAATACGGAAAGAAATTGGCAAGGTGCACCGAATTTTGAAATGGAACCGCCGAAACGACGTAACAATGACCGATATGCGACTCGCCGACAGATGATTTTGACTATAAGTTGTTCATTACTACACGTAAATTTAAAACATTTAAGAATTCTGGCAACAACATTCATCCACAATCGTGGCTCCATCAATTGTCTCATGGTTTTCCTCCCAACTGGTCATTAGAGCACAGATTAGAATATATGTGTGGCTATTTAGAGAATGAACCAGCTGTAAGAATGCGATCGGTCATTCACGATTGTCACAGTGAAGGAGAATTTCACCATGCGTTCCTCTCAGCATATTGGTCTCAAGCTACACAAGACCGAGTAAAACATAGCATCAAGATGATGAAACACTTTGAACAATCTGAATTTTCCAGTCTTGTCAAATATTTTGAAGACATGTTGCATAAGAATCAATATCTTTCAAACCCATACAGCCCTTCAGAACTCATCCGCATTTGCTTAATGAAATTGCCTAAACATTTAAGAAATATTATTTTGGCAGGGCGTTGCAAAGACGACATTGAAGCTTTTCAGGGACTCTTACAAGAATTAGAAATTGACACAGACAGTCACGGGATGCGAAAACAGGAAAACAATCACTACAGGTCACATCCATCACAATTCCGTGACGACAGAAACAATAACTGGACATGACAAGACTATTCTTACAACGTAAATCGTGACCAAAACAGACACCACCCGTATGACAACCACTGGCAGAGTAATAGTCACAGAGAAAGATCGCATTTCCGTAGTAATGAATATGACAGAGACAATCATAGAAACAGACAACTTGGCAACCAGAACTATTATTATCACGGGAGACAGAATAACTTCAGACGCAACGGTCCACCGTCCAGTGATAATTCAGGGAGAAATTCTCCACCACTTAACCGACAAGAAAGAAACTACAGGAACTAGCGACATGACGACAGACGATATAATCATAACGACAGACCTGAATTTCATCTGAACTGGCGGGATTTAAACAGGGCTGGGCCCTCTGGGCAAGGCGAATTTGTAGAAGTTAGACCTCCAAATCCCAATAACGAAGCGCGCCAACAAAGAAACAGACAATGACTTGCACCGCAGGCAGCCACATGCGCCAGCTGGCTCAGAGAAAAATAACATAGACGATAACCTTGATCAAATTTTAGCATTCCTTACCGACGTATACAACATGATAATTGCTTGGAAGTTGAAACTCTGCATACTAGGAAGAGTAAAGGATTGCACCACACTTCACATTTCTAGTATGCTTTGTCAGACTTAAGAAACTGTTAACATGCAACAATGTTTGAAGTTAAATATCCAGTCAAGAACAAAGAGAACTTATTTAAACAGAAATTACGAATGCATTGTTATTGTGAACAGATGACACAGTGTTATTGTGTGTGTACATTCTTGCTTGTTAGTTGCACGATTACATAACGACTATAAGGCTGACATACCTAGGACATATACCAGTACTGCTAATGAGATTTTAATGCAACATTTTGGTTTACTTGAAAATAAATTCTGGATTTAAAGTACTTTCTGTGAGATACTACATGTCACAGTGGTTAGTTTATGTGACAGCTACATGCTTTTATCACGACACTACTAATGAGTGACAATTTACAATGTTGCTTTTGTGGTGTTTCTGTTTTATATCTGCACAGTTTTTCTGAATTATTCTGGAACGTAAAACATGTTTTAGTAGTAACTTTTGTGGTATAGCTACAATGAGACAGCCTTTTCCGTAGCACAACAATATGTTACAGCACAGTACTTTCTTCATCACGGCAATAAGCCTACTAACTATGATATCTATACGCAAAGCATTTCACTTTCGTTTATGATGAGGTAAGTACATTGACTTCAGCAGAACTTTGCTTACAGAGGACGATAACTCCGACACTTCCACAGAATTATCTTACAGCAAGACGCACATTTAGCGCTACAAGATACGCATTTGAGTGCTTAATTTTGTACTTAAACCATTTATTTTTCAAGATTTTTGAATTACAAAGAAAGTTTTCCGTGATACATTTCATTCCATTGCTGTAATCTGTAACACCTGAGGGTATAATTACATTAATCCTCAGGGGGGTACACGCCTACTTTGTGTACCATGTGTGTAACAAGCACAAGGAGCCCTAGCTAATATGGTATTTGCTTATACAACTTTACACATCGGTACCATATTTCTCTAACACATAAATTACACAGCTATCTGATCATTTAACTGAGAGAGACAAACATATTTTTACTACATCAGTGACAGATGTTTACGTAATTACACAGTTGGATAACTTCACACTTATGAAATCGTATTTTGTCTGTACTTTGTGAACTGTTCATATTTTTTTTGGAACCATTGTGATACTATGAGAGCTTTGAATGATATATTTGGCATGGGATCATGATTTTTAAAGTACGTTTGAGATAGATGACACTATTGAAATGAGCAGAGAATTTTCTTTTTGGTTTTGAAATTATTACAGAAAGCTACGACGTTTTTGAGATTTGACTGAGGTGTTACGATGACAATGTGTATTATGCTGTTGAGGTATGTTTATGATCAATAAGCTGATGCTATATGAGGAATTTGATTGTGTTACACATTTATTATGATGAAATATTGAAGAAGTGTCGACGAATATGAGTAATAAGAAGGGTATGAAAAGGTTAAGGGTACATTTGGAGAGGATATGGAGGCCAACAGGAACGGGAAACAACTCTTGGATTTCTGTGCCAGTATGGGCTTAGTAATCACAAACTCCTTTTTTAAACATAAGAACATTCACCGGTATACTTGGGAAGGCAGGGGAACCAGATCTGTCATTGACTATATAATAACAGATCAGGAATTCAGGAAGGCTGTGAGGGACACACGTGTATTCAGGGGATTCTTTGATGACACTGATCATTGTTTAATCTGCAGTGAAATTGGGATTGTGAGGCCGAAAGTACAGGAGGTCAGGTCCATATGTAGGAGGATAAGAGTGGAGAAACTTCAGGATAAGGAAATCAGGCACAAGTACATAACAGCGATCTCAGAAAGGTACCAGTTAGTTGAATGTAATCAATTACAGTCAATGGAAAAGGAATGGACAAGTTACAGGGACACAGTACTAGAAGTGGCTAAAGAATGTCTTGGAACAGTAGTGTGTAAAAGTAGGATGAAGCAAACAGCTTGGCGGAATGATACAGTCAAGGCAGCCTGTAAAAGGAAAAAGAAGGCATATCAAAAATGGCTACATACCAGAACCCAGGTAGACAGAGAAAGTTTTGTTGAAGAAAGAAACAAATCCAAACAGATAATTGCAGCATCCAAGAAGAAATCGTGGGAAGACTTTGGAAACAGGTTGGAGACTATGGGTCAAGCAGCTGGAAAACCATTCTGGAGTGTAATTAGCAGTCTTCGAAAGGGAGGTAAGAAGGAAATGACAAGTATTTTGGACAGGTCAGGAAAACTGCTGGTGAATCCTGTGGATGCCTTGGGCAGATGGAGGGAATATTTTGAAGAGTTGCTCAATGTAGGTGAAAATGCGATCAGTAATGTTTCAGATTTCGAGGTAGAGTGGGATAGGAATGATGATGGAAATAGGATCACATTTGAGGAAGTGGAAAAATGGTAAATAGATTGCAGTGCAACAAAGCGGCTGGGGTGGATGAAATTAAGTCGGAACTCATCAAATACAGTGGAATGTCAGGTCTTAAATGGCTACACAGGATAATTGAAATGGCCTGGGAGTCGGGACAGGTTCCATCAGACTGGTCAAAAGCAGTAATCACACCAATCTTTAAACATGGAAACAGAAAAGATTGTAATAACTACAGAGGTATCTCTTTAATCAGCATTGTGGGTAAAATCTTTTCAGGTATTGTTGAAAGGAAAGTGTGAGTATTAGTTGAGGACCAATTGGATGAAAATCAGTGTGGGTTTAGGCCTCTAAGAGGTTGTCAGGACCAGATCTTTAGCTTACGGCAAATAATGGAGAAGTGTTATGAGTGGGACAGGGAATTGTATCTACGCTTTATAGATCTAGAAAAGACATACGACCAGGTTCCTAGGAGGAAGTTATTGTCTGTTCTACAAGATTATAGAATAGGAGGCAAACGTTTGCAAGCAATTAAAGGTCTTTACATGGATAGTCAGGCAGCAGTTAGAGTTGACGGTAAATTGAGGTCATGGTTCAGAGTAGTTTCAGGGGTAAGACAAGGCTGCAACCTGTCTCCACTGTTGTTCATATTATTCATGGATCATATGTTGAAAACAGTAGACTGGCTGGGTGAGATTAAGATATGTGAACACAAAATAAGCAGTCTTGCATATGCGGATGACTTAGTTGTGATGGCAGATTCGATTGAAAGTTTTCAAAGTAACATTTCAAAGCTAGATCAGAAATGTAAGGATTATGGTATGAAGATTAGCATCTCCAAAACGAAAGTAATGTCAGTGGGAAAGAAATACAAACGGACTGAGTGCCAAATAGGAGGAACAAAGTTAGCTAGGATGATTGCAGGTACTAGTAGATGGGAACAATGGCAGGAGGGTGTCCACAATGAGGAAATCAAAGAAAAACTGGGAATGAACTCTATAGATGTAGCAGTCAGGGCGAACAGACTTAGATGGTGGGGTCATGTTACACGCATGGGAGAAGCAAGGTTACCCAAGAGACTCATGGATTCAGCAGTAGAGGGTAGGAGGAGTCGGGGCAGACCAAGGAGAAGGTACCTGGATTCGGTTAACAATGATTTTAAAGTAATAGGTTTAACATCAGAAGAGGCACCAATGTTAGCACTGAATAGGGGATCATGGAGGAACTGTATAAGGGGGGCTATGCTCCAGACTGAACGCTGAAAGGCATTATCAGTCTTAAACGATGATGATGATGATGAGGTAAGGAAAATGAGTAGTGGTTAGGGACTCTGATTTGTGAAAGAGGATGTTGGAAACCAAGAATCGTACTTTAAGAGTTATGAAATGTGTGTACATGCGTGAATGTATCACAATGCCGCCGAAAATTTTTTGGGCACTGTTATATTTATCGGATTTTGCTTCTACAGATTTGTAACGCAAATATTCCGACGTGTGAAATTTTATTTGTATCAAACTGTCATTTTAGTGGAAACTGATGTCATAAATATTTGGGTAAGGAAGGTAGGTCACCTTGACGTAATACACTATAAGCACCCAGCTGCGTGACAGTTGCCTGGGAAAAATTCATTAGTGTGTGCCTCTCAGAGGCACAGGTGGAAAAAAAGGGGCCATTATCATCGCTATTGACATTCCTTTGCAGAAATCATCGCAAATACGACATGCTCAAACTTGAAAACATATGATAACACTGTGGAGCTCTTAATTTATGATATTTACTGAAATGCCTAATGAAATGATGAGAAATATTTTTATGTCTATACACCTGATTATGACTATTGCCTTTCTAGTTGAGAGATTTTTTTACTACATTATGAAATGCCATATGGCTAATGAATGATGTTTCATGCCTTCCTTTGTACATATTTGCTCATTTTCTTTAATATCTAGTTTCTAGCTGCACTGCAGCATTGGTTATTATAAATTTTAATAGCTGTACTAATATCACTATTTTCTGTCTACAGACCCAGTAAAGAATACGTTTATGATGTACTTTCTTAGAAAAGAGAGCACAAATAGACATTTCCCTTCACAGGAATTGCATAAATAGTTTTTTAATAACTTGGTAACTTTCTTGCAGAGTAAGTTTTTGTGATGCATCACTCTAGTGTTAAGATGTAACATAGGTATTAAAAATGGCCATTTATACTGTAATATTCTTTCTGCTTGAGTTTTGTCATGTTTAGATATAAGTTATTACATTTGCTGCTGCTGTTTGCCAGGCATAGTGCTACTAAATTTCACTTTGTATTACTCTGTTAAGCTAGTTTTACTACTGATTTATTTTTCTTGTTGCTCCACATTGGCTCACATTAGTTGTAATGTTGCATTGCTTGGTAATTTAGATTTACTGTAGCTTGCTTTGACAATTTCAATTTTTTGTCATTGCTGTTTGTGTTAATTGTTTTGTGCTGCTGCATTGCCTCGTCTCTTAGTTTAGCATCTGAGCTCAGTAGATGGGGTAGGCCATATAAAAGAACAAGTTGTGATGAATTGGAAGAAATGCATTGAGAAGCTATAAGAAAATGGTTTGGCCAAAAAAGTATTTTGAAAGAGGATATGAACAAAAAGGTAGGGTTTAGTGACAACAGGTTTAGGTAGGATTTTCTTGGAAATGAATGATGAGGTAAAGTAATGGAAAATAAATAATGAGGTAAGAAATATGTGAACATATAAATACAGAAAGCATGCTTGGATAGGATTTCTTTTGGTGGAAACAAATGTTGAAATAAGACGAAAGATCTGTGGAATGAAGTTTTGGGTGGGACTGCAGTACCAAATGTCACACTGAAACCAAACCCTGTCCTTTCCTTGTGTTACCCCACTATCTGTTTGTGTACCCTAGGGTATTTGTGTTCTTCCTGTCTTTATGTGTTTATCTGATGAGAGTTGCATTGTAGAATTTTTCTAATACTGTGTTGTTTACTTTGTAAAGATGTTTAGCCATTATTTATCTGTTCTGTTTTGTTGCTCACGTGTGAAGTTGATGTTTCGAAAGTTATTCTGATCTTTTATGTATGTACTCATGTCATAATTCCTGTAACACTGATGTATATGTTATTTCGATTCTTTTGTAAAGCCTGTACTACAAATGTTATCTGTATTATTATGTTCTTTAATGATGTATTTTGTACCTTTGTAATTGTATTTTTATGTTATAAAATTGTAATTGACACCAGTTCATCAAATTAAGTAACTTATAAGTTACATTTCACTGCACACGTTTCTGTTGGTCATAGTATATGGACAATATGTGAGAAGTAGGGACTGATAGTGTTTGCACGTGTGTTAATAATTCAGCAAGGGACTGGTTAACAGCATTGCTGGTTCTAAGAACAATTAGAAAAAAAACTTCGTGAGTGCACAAGTGGTGGTTTATGGACTTGCTATATTGTCCGCAAGACTCTTCGATGGTGATTGTGCACCTGCACAGTCGCAACAGATGGCTGCTGGCCGTCTCTACAAGGACTACAGTGGGTCTACACCTTTGATGACTCACCAATACCATTATTTCTACAAGGACTGCAGTGGGTCTGCATCTCTGGTGGCCCACCAATACCGTAATCTCTACCAGGACTACAGTGGGTCTACTCTGTGATGACCTACCTACCAATATTCTTCAACTTCGACTGACTCTGCTGTGGGTTTGCTCTGTTGTGGCCCATTACGTGCCTGTATGTCAAGAGTCAGCACTGTCTTTCCGTTGGAAGGACAACACTACTTCTTCAAGACTGCATGGAAATCCACTACTTCCGTGTGCATTGTCTTTTACTGCTCAGACTTTGAGAAAAGAAACGGCAGTTTTACTGTGATGAATGATCAGGGCTGTCTTTATGGACTGTGAGAAAATTTTAGCTTTTGACCAACATTGTATTAATAAGTGTGTGCATTTGATATCTTTTTTACTGTAATTATGAAAAATTTTTTCAAATCTGTATTGACCAGTGCCCAAAACAATATGTAAAATTTTTTGTGGGGAGCATGGGGGCTATGTAAGTAGGCTGTTAAGGTTTTCTTATTGGTAACGCCACGTAGCGCTCTGTATGAATATCACTGGCTGTGCTGTGTGCAGTCTGTGGCTAGTTTGCGTTGTTGTCTGCCATTGTAGTGTTGGGCAGCTGGATGTGAACAGCGCGTAGCGTTGTGCAGTTGGAGGTGAGCCGCCAGCAGTGGTGGATGTGAGGAGAGAGATGGAGTTTTGAAATTTGTAATACTGGATGTCATGAACTGCTATATACATTATGACTTTTGAACACTATTGAGGTAAATACATTGTTTGTTTTCTATTAAAATCTTTCATTTGCTAACTATGCCTATCGGTAGTTAGTGCCTTCCGTAGTTTGAATCTTTTATTTAGCTGGCAGTAGTGGCGATCGCTGTATTGCAGTAGTTCGAGTAACGAAGATTTTTGGTGAGGTAAGTGATTTTTGAAACGTATAGGTTAATGTTAGTCAGGGCCATTCTTTTCTAGGGATTTTTGAAAGTCAGATTGCGTTGCGCTAAATATATTGTGTGTCAGTTTAAGTACAGTCATGTATAATTGTTCTAAGGGGACGTTTCAGTTCGAGTCCTCCCTCAGGCATGGGTGTATGTGTGTGTTTGTCCTTAGGACAATTTAGGTTAAGTAGTGTGTAAGCTTAGGGACTGATGACCTTAGCAGTTAAGTCCCATAAGATTTGCCTGCGAGTGTGGAAGCTGTCATCAAGGCTAAGGGCGAGCCAACGTCATACTGAATTCCAACATTACCAATGGAGGTAGCCACGAATTTGTAAGTCATTGTCAGCCAGATGTCCGGATACTTTTGATCACATACCGTAGTGTATGTAACGGTACACAAACTGTCATCAAAATTAAAGTCATCGAATTAGAACGGGCAGCGCCCTCGGTATGCGTCCAGTCCCAATGATCGCGGATACACAGATCAGAGCGCTTTACCTTGCACACTGCCCTAACCTCTGCCGTGCTGACACCATTTTGGTAAGTTAGGTACCGCTTAAATTTTGATTGGAATTCTCATGCCGAAGACTTCCGGCATAAGAAGTCACCCTCATTCTGCCGACGGCCTTGTCAAAGAGGGCGGAGGAGCGGACAGAGCGTCAGGGCACTCTTTTGTACGGCATGAGGATGGAGAAGGAAATGGAAACCACTGCATTTAAGACACACAACGTATATCCGCAAGACTTGTGGCCTGTAATTGAAAAGTGTCATGATGATCCCTCCATTCGCAAAATAATCCAGAATAGTCAGTCCATTCTGATCTCCAGAGGGAGGGAGGGGGGGGGGAGCGACTGCATAGGAGTAGATGACCATTGGAAAAAGATTGAATAAAGATTGAATAATCAACGAAAGAATAATATTCTACGAGTCAGGTCGTGGAATATCAGAAGCTTGAATGTGTTAGTTAAGCTAGAAAATCAGAAAAGGGAAATTCAAAGGGTGAATCTAGATACAGTCGGGGTCAATGAAGTCAAAAAAAGAAGACAAGGGTTTCTAGTCAGATGAGTATACGGTAGTATCAACAGCAGGAGAAAGTGGTATAAGGAGTTTAGAATTCGTTATGAAAAGGAAGGTAGGGCAGAGAGTCTGTTACATGAATAGTCCAGTGATAGGATTGTTCTTGTTAGTATCGACAGCAAATCAACACCAACAATGGCAGTTTAGGTATACATGCCGACGTCGTAAGCTGAAGATGAAGAAATAGAGAAAATATGAAAATATGTGACTATATTGAAAGGGTAATGTAGTACATAAAGGGAGATGAAAATCTAATACTCATGGGGGACTGGAATACAGTTGTAGGGGAAGGAATAAAAGAAAAGGTTACAGGAGAATATGGGCTTGGGACAAGGAATGAGAGATGAGAAAGACTAATTGAATTCTGTGATAAATTTCACCTTATAATAGCGAATATTCTGTTCAAGAATCATAAGAGGAGGGGGAATACTTGGAGAAGATCGGGTGATACGGGAAGATTGCAGTTAGATTACATCTTTGTCAGACAGAGATTCCGAAATGAGACACTGGACAGAAGTACATAGCAACAGATATAGATTCAGATCACAATGTAGTAGTGATGAAGAGTAACTTGAAGTTCGAGAGATTAGTCAGGAATAATCAATACGGAAAGAAGCGGGATACAGAAGTACTTAGTTCTCTAAGGCTATAGATACAGCAGTATGGAAGAGCTGAGTAGGTAGTACAGTTGAAAAGAAATGGACATCTCTAAAAATGGCAATTACAGAAGTAGGAAAGAAAATCATACAGTAGGTAGAAGGAAGTTAACTGCCCAGAAACCATGGGTAACAGAAGATATACTTTAGTTGATCGATGAAAGAAGGAAGTACAAAAACGTTAAGGGAAATTCAGAAATACAGAAAAACCAGTCGCTGAGAT
Organism: Schistocerca cancellata; assembly: GCF_023864275.1. Lineage (NCBI taxonomy): Eukaryota > Metazoa > Arthropoda > Insecta > Orthoptera > Acrididae > Schistocerca > Schistocerca cancellata. Next base: position 525,764,132 of record NC_064627.1, read on the forward strand.
AGGAAATAAATAGTAAGAGCAGGGAAACTATGACGAAATGGTTGCATGAAAAATGTGAAGAATTCGAAAAAAGAAATATTCGTCGGAAGGACTCAGTCAGCATACAGGAAAGTCAAATCAACCTTGGGTGACACAAAAAGCAAGGGTGGTACGATTAAGAGTGCATCGGGAATTCGACTGTTAAATGCAGAGGAGAGAGCGGATAGGTGGAAAGAGCACGTAGAGGACCTCTGTGAGTGGAGAGATTTGTCAAATGTGATAAAAGAAGAAACAAGAGACGATTTAGAAGAGATAGGGGATCCAGTATTAGAATCACAATTTAAGAGAGTTTTGGAACACTTAAAATCAAATAAAGCAGAAGGGATGGATCACATTCCATCAGAATTTCTAAAATCATTACGAGAAGTGGCCACAAAACGACTAAACACGTTGGTGTGTAGAATGTATGAGTCTGGCAAAATACCATTTGACTTTCGGAAAAATATCATCCACACCGTTCCGAAGACCGCAAGAGCTGACAAGTGCGAGAATTATCGTACAGTCATTTTAACAGATAATGCATCCAAGCTGCTAACAAGAATAATATAAAGAATAATATAAAGAAAACGGAAGATTTGCTAGATGGTGATCAGTTTGGCTTCAGAAAAGGTAAAGCCACCAGAGAGGCAATTCTGACGCTGCTAAAGAAAAATTAAGACACATTCATAGGATCTGTCGACCTGGAAAAAGAGTTAGATAATGTAAAACGATTCAAAATGTTTGAAATTTTGGGAAAAATAGGGTTAAGCATCAGGGAGAGACGGGTTATATACAATATGTACAAGAGCCAAGAAGGAATAATAAGAGTGATCTACCAAGATTAAAAAGGATGTGATATGAACGCAGTCTTTCCCCCCAACTGTTCAATCTGTACGTCGAAGAAGCAATGATGGGAAGCAATGATGGAAATAAAAGCAAGGTTCACGAGTGGAATTAAAATTAAAGGTGAAAGGATATCAATGATACGATTCGCTGATGTCATTGCTATCCTGAGTCAAAGTGAAGAAGAATTATATGACGTGCTCAATCGAATGAACAATCTAACGAGTGCAGAATATGAATTGAGAGGAAATCGAAGAAAGACGAAAGTAATGAGAAATAGCACAAACAAGAACAGCGAGAAACCTAGCATCAGGATTGATGGTCACGTAGTACATGAAGCTAATGAATTCTGCTATCTCGGCAGTAAAATAACCAATGACGGACGGAGCTAGGAGGACATCAAAAGCAGACTAGCAGTGGCAAAAAGGGCATTCCTGGCCAAGAGAAGTCTAGTAGTATCAGAGATAGGCCTTAATTTGAAGAAGAAATTTCTAAAAATGTACCCCAGGAGCACAGCATTATACGTATGATAGTGAAAATGGATTTGGGGAAAACCAGAATAGAAGAGAATCGAAGCATTTGAGACGTGGCGCTACAAGCGAATGTTGAATATTAGATGGACTGATAGGGTAAGAAATGGGGAGGTTCTGCGCAGAATCGGAGAGGAAAGGTATGTGTGGTACAGTTACGAGGAGAAGGGACAGGATGATAGGACACGAGGGAATGACTTCCATGGTACTAGAGGGAGCTGTAGAGGGCAAAAACTATAGAGGAAGACAGAGGTTGGGGTACATACATCAAATAAATGAGTAGGTAGTTTGCAAGTGCTGCTCAGAGATGAAGAGGTTGGCGCATGAGCGGAAAGACTGATTTGAAGGAAACCCTTCAAACTATAGGGACATACCTTCTGAATGCATCCAATGGCACTCTTACCAGATGAATTCCGAATACAGTGCGTTTTGCACCTAACCAATGACTAATCACTCACATGAAGATAAATGATTTCAAAGACGTCTTCTAATACACAGCTTTCAATGTTATCCGAATTCATTTAATCTCAAGGCAGAATGAAATCCGCGGTAGTACGTTCATCAGAAGTGCGGCAAGGTATCGAAGGCGGATACACTTCCGAAGTTAGTTTCGTATTTGACAGTGTGTTCTCACTGAAGAGGACTTCCTGCAATTTATTTGCTATAGACCTCCTGATCCAGACACAAAGCAAGTATTTGTTGAACTCCTACTGTGATGCACAGAGAATAACGGCAAACAGTGATGGATGTCTGTCGGAACTAAACCACTGTGGAATCAGCCTGGCCGCCGGTGTAAGCTGCTTTATGAATACAAACAGCGAGCTGAGCACCACTCTGTTTCACCTAGCCAAATACATGTTTATTCCCACAAGGTACTATTTCTCAGTCATGAAACGCATTCCAGCGTTCTGCTATAAATCGAATTAACCGACATAAGCATGTATTATGTGTACATGGATGAAAACAATATATTCACTTAATAAGGTGTTGGTCCATCAATGGAAAGCAATACTGTAGCGATTTTGCTCCTCATAAATTCGACGAGTCCGCAGCACCAGATGCCCACGCACAGGGCACGCAATTAAAGTAAATTATGGGCATGTGGTTCGTCGACACAGAAAGTGTGCCCAATGGCGTACCATGTGTGTTCCATTTGTCTCATATTAGGTCAATTTTGTGACAAAGACATCAACATAAGGTAACTATCATGTTCCTCAAACCAGTTTAGTACGAATCTGGTCTTGTTATCTGCTGGAATACACACTCCTCGTACATGAACACATCAATCACGAAGGGAATTACGTGGTGCCTTGGATTACTACCACTTTTAAACACAGGCGAGTGTCCTCTGCAGCATAAAAATGCCAGCGTCCACGGTGCAGTGTGTGTTCCAAGCAGCCGTTCATCTGAATAGACAGCGTGTCTTTGCGCGACCATTGATGTGCTATAACAAGAAATGTTAGCCAGCCGACCAAGCCACGTAGTTCCATTCTTCCACCCTTTTCAGCCTTCCCATTTTTGCATCGATTTCGTTCGCCATGTACATATTAATGCAGGTTTTCCTCTTTCCTCCAAAGGTGTCATATAGTCGGCTTTTATCTTTCCATTAGCCACGGATGTCTCTACAACTCCGTATTTATCTGTCAGACGTTTCCGCTATTACCATTTGGCACTTTATGTCAACCACTTTTTATAGCGGTTTGTATGACTTTTCATGTTCTGCAGTTTCAGATTTTCTCCTTGTGCCAATGTAATTCAGTATATAGTTTATTATTAGGGGTTCTACTTGACCTAAACTTCTTACATATTTTATCCGACACTGCGTTCACTATTGCTTCTCTCAAAGCTACATATTCCTCCTCCAGTCCATTCCTTCCCCTTGATTAGCTCTATCGTTGTCTACTGCTCCGTTTGAGACTGTGTGTTGTTACTCATTTACGTCCCATGCCATTACTTTTGTACTTTTCGGCAATACCTGCAGCCATTCAGCAATAAATAACGGCATGTGTCCACATCTCTGTTCACGTTTTCCCGTGGAAATATTTTGCAGGTTGCAATGTGCTTTCGAAATCACAGTTAATTGATCGTTTTATAGAATCTGACGAAAAGTGATGGATACCATTCATATTATTAAGGTACTATTTTAGAATGTCAGTGATGTCCCTACTGTGTGACAAGATCCACTCTTGGCAGAGGTAATTATGTGATGAGGTGGGTAGCAGATGCGACTCATGGTTCAGTTTAACAGTTAATTAGAGCATAGTATTGCGAGATTAGACAACGTGTCACATCTGCTACCCACCACATCATATAATTACCTGGACTGAAAACTGAAATTAGCGCCACAATGGAGATGTAATATAAGCGAAGCAGCAGTGCTACAGATCTCATTGGGATAAAGAGAAGTCATCAAAAGTTATCGGCCGACTATTTTTTCTGATATAAAAGTGGCGACCAAAAGTTTTCAGATTTTTGAGGGCGTTGTTGCAGCGTATGTGCAGCGTGCTGCGATTACGATGCTTGTATATAAGCACCGACATGTAGACAAGGAATTAGTGTGGCATTCGTGTCTTCCCGACGTGCGTGTGGTAAGTGCGAAAGCGTGAACTAGAGCGACGTTATTACCAAAAACATCGAAACAGGATCAATGTATTGTTATTCTTTTCTCGCCTGCCGAAGGACACGTCCTTCGAAGACCATGAAATTGAGAAGTCGTCGTGGAGAGTGCTTGTTGAGAAGTTGCGGTGGGCAATTGTAGTTCTGAGGTAGCCGTAGTTGCAGTACTAGTTGTGAGCATGTCGTGTGCAGTTGTTCTGATGGGCTACACAGCCGATGCTGTTCGAATAAGGATGCTGTAATGATCAGAGTGTATTTTTCGTCAATATAAATGAAGGTAAAAAAAAAACATTTTTTTATTTCAAATTTCCTAACTACCAATGTCTCTTGGTCACAGATTCAGTCAACAAAGCATCTGCTTGTGTTCATGTATTAGAGTGTAATTCTGGTTTCTATATGCAATTATAGTATTTCTGGTTTTCCTAATTACTTCATTGTAAATGGCGTTTAAAGCATCTTGTCGTATTGAGGAAGAACCGTGCCAGATGTGTACGTTGAATCACACTTCCACACACAGAACAGTTACACTTGTGCTTTGTTGTTTCGTAGCTTTTATAGTTGCTGGGGACTTAATTAATTGTGTTAATGGAAGTTTTCTTTCATTCTTTGTTGTTATTCTATGCAGTCAGATTGCGGAGTAATACTATTCAGGGCCAACCGGTAACGAGACTGCGTAACCGGACTGACAGCTACTAAAAATTAAAATTATTTGCATTATATTTCATTAAGCCCCCATGCACGTGGCGACCGCTGCTTCGGATCGTCCCTTGGAATCTTCTGATAGTAAAAATTGCAGACAGTAGTATTGTTGTAGTAATTTGTTGTTTAGTAATTGTAGTCTATATTGCATGTATAGATTTTGTAATTGAACATTTGTAGTTGTCTTGTCATTTTTCTAATGGTATTTTTGGAGAATTTAATTTTTGATGCCTTGTATACGGGTTTGACAATTTTGTGCTATTATGAAGATTTCAATTGTTCGTTAATCGTGTTTGTCAGGAAGCATTTCGTTTGAATGGTATTGTTGGTGATAAAGTGTCATATTGTGTGTAATTTTCGTATAGTGATGAGTTTTGTATGTTTTGTAAATGATTACGCGATCGATGAAAGAGGCAAAAATGATGAATAGTGAGAATGACGAAATTGTTAACATGGCGAAGTCGCCAGCACAGGAGAATAGTATGATGATTAATGAAGTAGAAAACAATTTAGTTAGTAAGTCGGGAAAATAGTCTGGAACCAGTTCAAATTTTTTCACAATCAAAAAATTTTCAGAATATGAGATTAACGACAGAAGATTCTGGAATAGTATCGAACACAGATAGCTTTACTGCTATGCCGAAGGAAGTTAGTTTTGCGGGAAATGTTAGGGGCGAAAAGAACTTCGAACAAGTTAACATGGAGCAGTTGATGAGTGCAATATTAAATTTGGGATCTGAATTAAAACAGTGGGATCACAAATAGGAACAATTATATCAGAGATGGGAACATTGGCAACACGGTTAGAAACTGATATGGGAACAATGGAAACACGGTTAGACTCACTGGGATCACAGTTAGGATCTGAATTAAAAACAGAGATGGGAACTTTGGCAACACGGTTAGAAACTGATATGGGGACAATGGAAACACGGTTAGACTCACGAATAGGGACATGTTTTAAAAACATGAAAGATGAATTAAAGAAAGAAATTAGAGAAGAAGTACAACCGATTTTGAATGCTCAAAGTAATAGATTAATTTCAATAGAAATCAGACAAAAGGAAGAGGATAGAGAACAGGCAGAAAGAGATCGCGTGATAGTACAAAAATTTTCAGAGTTAAATTTACAACGTGCACACGATAAGGAAGAAATATTTGAAAGAATCGAGGAATCCGTACCAAATGACAGAATAAATAACCTAACACAACAGTATGAACAGTTTACTACTAAATGTGTTAATACTGAAACCCGAGTCGCGACACTTATGGAAGACGTAAATAAACAGAAAGAACAAATAGGTGACTTATCGGAAAGAGTTGAGGAGATTGCAGATAAATTGACAAGTCTTAGTTTAAATAGGGACAGAGATTCGGATGATACAGCTCCATTGCCATTTGCAGAAACAGAAGAGTACCAGAACATAAATAAACATGTTGAAAATCAAGGAAAATTTAATGAACGCGTTAATAGGGAATTTGAGGCATTACGAAAGCAAGTCAAACAAATTGAAGGCGAAATCGTAGGAAAAGACAGTAGAAGAAATTTAGAATCACAGATAGCAGAGGGGTTTGAAGAAAATAATTTGTTTCATTTACGAGAAGCAACAAGAGAGCGCCAGGCGCGCGAACTTGACAATAATCGACATTGGGACTGGGACAGACGCGGTAGGTCTTTGTCGCCACGAGGAGAAAACTTTGACTATAAACACTTCTTAACTGTTCGGAAATTTAAGATCTTTCGCAATTCTAAGAACGACATACATCCATGTGCATGGTTAGATCAATTTATGGACGCACTTCCACCAAATTGGCCACTAAGTCACAAACTGGAATTTACGTGTTGCTATTTATGTCCTCAGGGGATTCGCTACACTAAGTGAATATGTGCCGTAGCGCGCACACGGCCCCGAGCTGTAGTGGTGCTATTTCCCTTTTAGTTTTCTGCACTACTCTTTTACTACTCTTTGTATCTATCAAAACAACTCTTCAACTATCAATCTATCTAGAGAGTCGGTAAAGAATAACCGGATATCACTATTTTACCCAAAAGCAATTTCGGAAATTACCGTTTGGACTTACTATATCTTCTGCAGCATTCATTCGTGGTTTAAACGAAATTTTAACTGTTTATCTTCGTGACAATATTACTTCATATGTTGACGATATTCTTATTGCTAAACGTTCTTGGAGTGAGCATAACAAAATTTTGGATTCATTATTACGTATTCTTGCAAGAGTTGGCATTACAGTGAACTTGAAAAAATCTGAATTTGATCGTTCTCAGGTGAAATTTCTTGGTCATATTATTTCTACGGAAGGTATTCTTCCTGATCCAGAGAAACTAGACGCTATTCGTAATTATGCTGTACCTATCACAAAACGTGATGTTCGTAGTTTCCTTGGTGTCTGTAATTTTCTTAGACGCTTTGTTAGATTGGACGATTTGGCCACACCTCGTTTATGTGAACTATCTGGAAAGAATTCTAATTGGTGTTGCGATGAGGAAGCTCAATCAGAATTTGAACAACTTCGTGATGCTTTAGTTGCTGCTCCACTTCTTTCACATCCGGATTTAGCTAAAGATTTTTGTTTGGCGACGGACTCATCATACAAAGGCCTAGGTGCACATTTATTTCAAGAGATAGAAGAAAACGGCGTTGTAGTACAGAAAACTATTGCATTTGGAAGTCGTGTTCTCTCTAAATCAGAAGGGAATTATTTGATTACGGAACTTGAAGCCTTGGCTGATGTTTGGGCTTTCACAAAATTTCGCATATTTTTGTATGGCAGACATACTATGGTTTACACCGATCATCGAGCTCTGTAATTTCTTATGTCAACAAAATTAACTCACGATGGGCGCTGTATCTACAGGAATTTGATTTTAGTATTGTTTACATACAGGTTCTTCAAATATTATTGCTGATGCTTTATCACGTGCACCTATGGGTTTGAAACAAAGTGCCGAAGAGGACTGCAAAGAAAACAATTATTGTTTGATGTATATTCAAGGTGTTGCGATTGAGAATTTTATTTTGTCTTCGCTCCAGGAGCAAAATACGGATCCAATCTGGAAGGACATTAAGGAGAAGTGGAGGAGAAAGGAAAGCGTAGCGATTAGACAGTATTATTTACTTCGCAATGATATTCTTTTTAAACGAAAATCGGTCGACAACTCTGTTTGGTTAGTTTGTATTCCTGATGAGTGGGTTAATAAATTGATTTGGTATACACATTTCAGTTATGCACTCTTTGGTCCCAGAAAATGCTTTCATAAATTACGAGAAAATTGCTACTTCAGTAATGTGGAAAAACGTATTCGATCTGTTCTTGCCAAATGCAAATTATGTCAAAAGACTAAGCCGCCAACTATTTCTCACAGAGCACCGTTGTTTCCTATCATTCCAGTGAAATTAAAGGACATGGCTGCAGTCGATTTGTTCGGTCCAGTGGTTCGTTCTACTAATGGTTTTGCGTACATTTTGGTAGCAGTGGAATTGACATCAAAATATGTGTGTTTTACACCTTTACTCAAAGCAACAGCTCGTTCAGTATCTAATGCTTTCATCAAACATTTTCTTAAAGAAGTGGGTCATGTTGATAAAGTTATATCAGATAATGGATCACAGTTTCGTTCTAAAATTTGGCTTCGTACTCTACGGCGTCGTAAGATTAAACCAGTCTTCATTTCACTTTTTCACCCTCAATCTAACGCTTCAGAGAGATGGATGAAGGAAATCAATAAATTGTGTCGACTTTATTGTCATCAGAATCACAGAACATGGGATCAGTATCTTCATATTTTTCAAAACATTCTGAATGAACCCCCTAATGATTCAACTTCTTTACCACCTATATTGATATTAAAAAATAAATCACCGACAAATCGCATTTCTTAAATCGTTCCTTTTCCCCCTACACAGAAACTACGGCATTCTGAAGTTGTCAACCTGGCTCTGCAAAATATTGCATCTGCGGCTGCTAAAAGAGAGAAATCAGCTAAACGTCCTGGTCGTTTAAAAACCTTGTCAGTTGGTCAAAAGGTGTTAATTAAGTCTCATCGTTTGTCTCATAAAAGAAAAGGTTTGTGTCGCAAATTTTGTCTGCTTTATAACGGTCCATATAGAGTTCGCAAAATTATTCATGATTACACTGTCGAAGTAGAAACTCTTAAATCTCGGCTCTCTAAGGGAATACATCATATATCGAACGTTAAAATTTTTGTGGAATGACATACTTTTGAGAAACTAACAGTTACACGTAAACACACGGAGAGTAGAAGGATACCGCGCCGTGTTCCGGCGGCGGCACATACTCAAAGCAACAGTCAAGTCTGCGCGCCGCACAAGGCAGTCGTTGACCGCAAACAATTACTTCCTACGTCACGCGTACCTACAGCTGATCGAGCGCTCAGTGCGAATGCACTGACAGCCGTAAACAAATACACAGTCTAATTTCTCCGAATACATTCAGTATAAAGCTATAGTGACTTGATAAATTATGTTTTTAACGTTCAGTATTTTTCAGGATACGGTTGTATAAAATATTTAAAACCTTCAGGTAAATTCTGTGTGTGTCCGACGTGAAGAGGACTTGCTATCGATATATTTTCAGGAAGAATGTAATTTCGAAGAAGAAACTAATAAACTAAAAAGGTAACTATTAATTGAGTTTATTTTTCAGGTAACATATTTCCACTTTGGTACGTACTTTAGACGTAATTTGCTGCTCGCGATTACGTGATTTATACTTTGTGTTAACTGATTTTGACAATGATTGATTAATGAACAGGGTTGTTAATTATGTATATTATGCATCGCTTGGCTGCTCTGCTTTTTCACTGATGTCACATTTTTTTTTTTTACTATGTGCCTGCTGTGCCTATTTATTTAAATTATAATTGTCATCTGATTAATTGTACTGATATGGTTATTTATGTAGGTTATACTTTGTGATTTATCTGCTTGCGCCTTCATGTTTACTTATTAAGATTACATATGAACATTTACTTGCTTATGCTGATATGATGCTAATGACCTGTTTATCATGAAAGATATATATTTGCTGCTTTGCGTCTGGATTGCATATTTACACACTTGTGTTTTGTTGTCATAACTACTCTTTAATTTGGTATATAGAAATGCTGATATGCGGTGTACAAACATTGAGTTTAGGTCACACTATTGTATTAATTATAGATTGTTTGCTTGGCAGGGCCTCGTTGTAGGGATTGTGCTTGACATTCTGTTCTCTACTGGTATATTTACTCGCTATTGCATGTTTTTCTTACGCTCAGTGCCTTATATTTTAAGATAAGAAAATGAACTTCTATAATTCTACGAACGACATTGGTACAAGAAACTTCATTGATTGAAGTCACATGAGCTGGAGGTTTTATAGAAGCTGTATAAATTCATGCTAATAGGAAGGAAGCTAACGACAGAAATACCAACACTAGGTTTAGACCATTGACAGTTATTACACTGCATTCTTCGTGAGCAATTGAAATAGCAAGTGACACTTGACACGAGAAATACTCCACATGTTTGCTTCTGTTTTGCCATGATTCTTGAAGTGGTGTACACACGGTGAAATATTACGATCATTCACACTCCGTACTCGTACTTACTTACTGAAAGTTATTCGAACTAAAGGCTGTTAGAGGTCATGTATGCATTTCTTTTATTTAATGATGGACAAGGTAACCAAAATGTATTTTATAATTCATAATGTGTAGAAGATTTGGGTCAGGTGGATTACACAGAGGTTGTGTGTGGACATTGTGTCTTCGGATTGTATGGGATGATGAATTGAAGTTTGCACTAGGATTTTATCTGTACTTGTTCGAGGAGACTGACTAGAGGAAAGAGTTGTTATGGAAGTGAAATGATATTGGTGATAAAGTTTATATGTATCGACGTATTGAAGATGTATTATTGAGGTATTGAGATTGTGTGAAGTTGATGATTATTAGAATTTTGGTGGACATGAGGTAAGGTAAATGATATTGATGATAAGGTTTATATGTATCGACGTAAAAGGTATTATTGAAGTATTAAGATTATGTGATGCTGATGATTATAGGAGTTTTGGTGGATAAGAGGTGAAGTAAGTGAGGAGCATTTTTTTTTTTTTGTTGGTCTATATGGAACAAGGAGGATGAAGATGGCAGACTAGAACACTCAAGTGGAAAGAAGATTGTCTACACACACACTTTGTTAAATCAATAAGCAGTATATACTTTTTTTGGAGAGAGGAAGTATTTGCATATCTTGGCACACAGACAGTTGTTCAGCAACTGTACATTTTGATCTAGCTTGGCAAACATTGGTCTTGACATGATGACTATGACGTTGACTAACTATTATTGACTGTTATACACTGTTACCACTACTACTTGATACACATATTGAGCATCAAATTTTGACAGAATTGCATTTACACAGTTAACATTATTCAATTACACAGTAGTACTTAAATGTGGCTGAAAGATGAGTAAGTGTGTTTTGTGTGTTTCCCCTTCCTAATCCCAAATAATTGGTACCGACCTATCTCCTAAATAGTATTATTTTACTTGTTTGTTGTGGCTTGCACTGACACCCACAAATATTATAGGTTTATTGATATTTGTGTATTTGTAATATTTAATATGACAATTATCTGATATCATTTGTGTGTTTATTATAATTTGTATGTTTAGTGTACGAGCATTGATAATAATTTTGTAAATGCAATTGTGTGTGCATTCAAACTGTTGTTCGTGCTTACATGTATTAACATTGGTGGGTGCCACTTGGAAATGTTTAATTTCAGCTAATGAACTCTGATGAACTGTCTGATTAGTGATAGTGAATATTATATTACCTGCACCAGCTCAACATTGCTGGGTGCCACTGGTGGAACTGCTTCTATTGAAATAATGTCACTTGTTGGTGTCTGCACCTGTTCAACATTGCTGGGTGCCACTGGTGGAACTGCTTCTAATGAAATGATGTCACTTGTTGGTGTCTGCACCTGTTCAACATTACTGGGTGCCACTGATGGACTGCTTCTACTGAAATGATGTCACTTGTTGGTGTCTGCACCTGCTCAACATTATTGGGTGCCATTGATGGACTGCTTCTACTGAAATGATGTCACTTGTTGGTGTCTGCACCTGTTCAACATTGCTAGGTGCCACTGATGGACTGCTTCTACTGAAATGATGTCACTTGTTGGTGTCTGCACCTGCTCAACATTAGTGGGAGCCACTGATGGACTGCTTCTACTGAAATGATGTCACTTGTTGGTGTCTGCATCTGCTCAACATTACTGGGTGCCACTAATGGAACTGCTTCTACTGAGATAATGTCCCTTGTTGGTGTCTGCGCCTGCTCGCCATTTTTGGGTGCCACTGTTGGAGCTGTTTAAATACTGCTGATGAAATGTTATGAGACTGCTATTTGCACCTGTTGATCATTGCTGGGTGCTACTGTTCGAACTGTCAACTACTCTGAGGAGTCCTACTTGTTTATTGAACTATTGAAAGGATTTTATGTGAATATTTGTATAAACTGATTTTTTGTGTGTTTACTGTTTATGAAATGTTATGAGACTCTTACCTACACCTATTCGTCATTGATGGCGCCATTGATTGAATAATACTTGTGTAAACTATTATGTAAGATCATATGTATGCAAGCATTTGTATTCCTTACTGTATTTTGTATATTAGGTTATTGAAGGGTCAGTGCAAAGCCAAAATTTATTTAGTTATGTGATATTTACTTATTAATATTACTTTTTAATTTTTGTCTGTATTTTTTGGACGAATTTGGTGGTATTTTCACCACCAATGCTGGCAAAAATACCATCAAATTCTAGCCCGTGGAGGAGGGGCATATGAAAGGTGGCTACACTGAGTTACAGCGCCAGAGATTGCACCGAAGAGTATTATTCAGACGGCTCCACTGGCAGTGCTTGTTGAGAAGTCGTCGTGGAGAGTGCTTGTTGAGAAGTTGCGGTGGGCAGTTGTAGTTCTGAGGTAGCCGTAGTTGCAGTACTAGTTGTGAGCATGTCGTGTGCAGTTGTTCTTATGGGCTACACAGCCGATGCTGTTCGAATGGGGATGCTGTAATGATCAGAGTGTGTTTTTCGTCAATATATATGAAGGTAAAAAAAAACATTTTTTTTTAATTTCAAATTTTCTAACTAACAATGTCTCTTGGTCACAGGTTCAGTCAACAAAGCATCTGGCTTGTGTTCATGTATTAGAGTGTAATTCTGGTTTCTATATGCAATTATAGTATTTCTGGTTTTTTTTAATTACTTCATTGTAAATGGCGTTTAAAGCATCTTGTCATATTGAGGAAGAACCGTGCCAGATGTGTACGTTGAATCACACTCCCACACACAGAACAGTTACACTTGTGCTTTGTTGTTTCGTAGCTTTTATAGTTGTTGGGGACTTAATTAATTGTGTTAACGGAAGTTTTCTTTCATTCTTTGTTGTTATTCTATGCAGTCAGATTGCGGAGTAATACTAGTCAGGGCCAACCGGTTACGAGACTGCGTAACCGGACAGACAGCTACCAAAAATTAAAATTATTTGCATTATATTTAATTAAGCCCCCATGCAACCACTGTTGCGGAAAGGTGAGTGACAAGTTTTCGTGCTATTTCACGATGACGCAAGTTCCCATATGGCAAATGTCGTAACGCAGCTTTACACCAACTCATCTGGAAGACTCTCGAGAACCCGCCCTGTAGTTGTGATCTTCCCCCTTTCGAGTATGACGTCTTCTGTTCCTCAAAAAGGTCTTGAAGTTTCAATGATTCCTGTCGGACGAGGTTATGCAGAAGGCGGTTACGGACTCCTTAACGCTGCAGGACACGGTGATGTACCAAACGGGTATCTACAGCCTGACGCGTCGGATGATTCCTTCAATGCTCACAGTGATTTTGCTTGGCTAATATGCCGGTTCTGGGCCGTACGCCCTTCGAATAGAATCTTTTTGATCGCCCCTTATACTATACGGATGTGTGGCATCAGTATCACTTTGAAATGGCAACTGACACTCATACTATACACTTAACGTGTAGCAAGTGACTGGGGAGGGCTCACATTAGATGGCGTATTATTATGCGAGTATTACTCGGCCATAAATTGCGTACTTGGTCTGTGACACGTCCTATCAGAAGTGATCAACTTAGCAGTAGCGGATGACCAGCTTGCTACAGACACGTTCCTAGTTTCAAAATAAAGAACATATTTAAAAAATTACAGTACTCGAACGCGAGATATTCCAGTGGGCTTCAAGAGCACATCAGAAGTTAACTGCACGACAACTGCTAGTCAGTAATTCGATTTTTAAGGAACTGCCCACTTAGTAAAGACATAATTTACGGTGTAAAATAATTCATCAACAATGCGTCACAACAAATTTTTCTTAATAATGCGAGCGGTAGAGTGGTCTTTCTTATCAAATGGTTCAAATGGCTCTGAGCACTAATGGACTTAACTTCTGAGATCATCAGTCCCCTAGAACCTAGAACTACTTAAACCTAACTAACCTAAGGACAGAACACACATCCATACCCGAGGCAGGATTCGAACCTGCGACCGTAGCGGTCACGCGATTCCAGACTGTAGCGCCTAGAACCACTCGGCCACCCCGGCTGGCCTTTCTTGTCAGCTTATGTAGATATCTAGTCACGGGTTTCCTCATTTAACGATCTTAGAGTGATATTTAACACTTTAATATGCAGACAGTTGTCAGAACCTGATGATTCACTCAAGGGACCGTTTCTCAAAGAGAGACACAAATCTTCGTTAGACATACTTGCTGTAAGGACTGTAAATTTAAGAATACGCATATTATAGAGGCGTACTAGTTCCTCTTACAATGCACTACCTAACTGAATGAACTTTAAAATCCCTTTAGGAGTATGTTACGATTTCAATAGGGAAACTATTTTACAGAAGGTCTGCATCGCAGTATTGAGAGATGGATGTTGGTACAACTAATGGTAGTTCAGATATATATCATCTGTCAGTCTAAAAGAAAATTTTGCACGATAGGAAAAGCACGTGGCATTTAATGAAGTTATTATATGAGAGTACGGACCTTGCAGTGGTTGTAGTGATTATCCATAAATTGAATTATATATTTGTATTTGTGGGCCGCAAAGTTCAACGGGGAACAACCGATACATTCCTCGTGGAAATATGCAGATGTACCAGAAACGGAATGTTTAAGCTCATTGTAATTGTACATATAAAGTGTAATTCGGCCGTCCCCCGCGGCGTGAAATGGGATTCCGTTTTCATATTATTTTGCGGCACTCGGGTCCCAAACACACTCGGCGGCTTTTCATAAACAAACAATGGCTGCAGCGCGTAACTAACGACTTTGTGGTCCCCGGCGGCAATTTTGAAGGATTTAATATAGGGGAGGCTCTCTTAATTCAATACAACTCATACGTACGCGCAAAAAATGTTTCGCGTTTTCATCTGAAATTACGTTTGCCATTATGTCGCGAATCGGATGAAAATCTGAAGCGTAACATTGCTGCCTGGTTTAGATGGCTCGTAAAACAATTGTAAAACAAGTCCCAGTGTTTTTGCATTCCGATAGGAATTTAAAACTACATCGGCGTAAATTACTGACTAAAACACCTTCAGGTGTATTAGCTACTGGAAAAGGATAAATCAAGTACCACTGACTACGTAACACAAACACACTATGAGCTAAAAATAAATCATGATAAACTTGGGCAAGACCTTTTATGTCCAAAATAATCTTAGTTAACTTACACTACAGAGTTGGCTAATTTTATGCTGAACAACTGTCATAAACTTTACAGCGTGGAAGAGAGGTGTAACAGGTTATGTACGAAAAAGACGGGCGCAGAATCTTTTTTTGCCGTAGGAGGGGGGGGGGGGGAGGAGGGGTTGGTCTTGGTACTCGGTTCCCATTTGGGTTGGGGACGATGAGTGAAAAGTTTCTGGTTAAATCCGAACCAGTAGCCATAAGAACACACATCTTACTGAAGCTATGTTACACTATATTAAGCAAGGTTTGAGCGACGAGCCCTGGCTGTCTCCCAGAAAAATTGTAAACAATGATTAATTACTTTTAGAAAAGATTTTAATTGCGCTGAAATTAATACTCACTTATGGCACCATTTTTATGTGCACCGTTCGGATTTTAGTGCGAAAACGTTACCCTCTTTCGGATTTTAAGTGCGTAAACGGTCAACCTTAAATAACTACGGGTTGGAAAGAGACTGACTGTTCAAACTTCGTCCATCGGTGTAGCTGGCATTGGACTAGGATAAGGAAGAAATCGCTTCGTTTACATTTTACATGCAAAATACACTCCTGGAAATGGAAAAAAGAACACGTTGACACCGGTGTGTCAGACCCACCATACTTGCTCCGGACACTGCGAGAGGGCTGTACAAGCAATGATCACACGCACGGCACAGCGGACACACCAGGAACCGCGGTGTTGGCCGTCGAACGGCGCTAGCTGCGCAACATTTGTGCACCGCCGCCGTCAGTGTCAGCCAGTTTGCCGTGGCATACGGAGCCCCATCGCAGTCTTTAACACTGGTAGCATGCCGCGACAGCGTGGACATGAACCGTATGTGCAGTTGACGGACTTTGAGCGAGGGCGTGTAGTGGGCATGCGGGAGGCCGGGTGGACGTACCGCCGAATTGCTCAACACGTGGGGCGTGAGGTATCCACAGTACATCAATGTTGTCGCCAGTGGTCGGCGGAAGGTGCACGTGCCCGTCGACCTGGGACCGGACCGCAGCGACGCACGGATGCACGCCAAGACCGTAGGATCCTACGCAGTGCCGTAGGGGACCGTACCGCCACTTCCCAGCAAATTAGGGACACTGTTGCTCCTGGGGTATCGGCGAGGACCATTCGCAACCGTCTCCATGAAGCTGGGCTACGGTCCCGCACACCGTTAGGCCGTCTTCCGCTCACGCCCCAACATCGTGCAGCCCGCCTCCAGTGGTGTCGCGACAGGCGTGAATGGAGGGGCGAATGGAGACGTGTCGTCTTCAGCGATGAGAGTCGCTTCTGCCTTGGTGCCAATGATGGTCGTATGCGTGTTTGGCGCCGTACAGGTGAGCGCCACAATCAGGACTGCATACGACCGAGGCACACAGGGCCAACACCCGGCATCATGGTGTGGGGAGTGATCTCCTACACTGGCCGTACACCACTGGTGATCGTCGAGGGGACACTGAATAGTGCACGGTACATCCAAACCGTCATCGAACCCATCGTTCTACCATTCCTAGACCGGCAAGGGAACTTGCTGTTCCAACAGGACAATGCACGTCCGCATGTATCCCGTGCCACCCAACGTGCTCTAGAAGGTGTAAGTCAACTACCCTGGCCAGCAAGATCTCCGGATCTGTCCCCCATTGAGCATGTTTGGGACTGGATGAAGCGTCGTCTCACGCGGTCTGCACGTCCAGCACGAACGCTGGTCCAACTGAGGCGCCAGGTGGAAATGGCATGGCAAGCCGTTCCACAGGACTACATCCAGCATCTCTACGATCGTCTCCATGGGAGAATAGCAGCCTGCATTGCTGCGAAAGGTGGATATACACTGCACTAGTGCCGTCATTGTGCATGCTCTGTTGCCTGTGTCTATGTGCCTGTGGTTCTGTCAGTGTGATCATGTGATGTATCTGACCCCAGGAATGTGTCAATAAAGTTTCCCCTTCCTGGGACAATGAATTCACGGTGTTCTTATTTCAATTTCCAGGAGTGTATACGTGGTTCTGGGGACTCTAGAAGCACGCCACTTCTACTCTTTAAACTAGTACTAATTAGTTCAAACATTGCGTAAGTCAAAACGAAATGTTTTACCCAGTTATCGTTGTCCGTTTACGGAATAAGATGGTTTAAAGTCGAGCGAAATCTAGCACGTAAAATTCCTTCTTAGGTGAACTGAATGTACGGAAACGGCTTCCAGCGAGCCAAACAAATAAAAAGATGCATTCGCACGATAAAATTGAAAACTCCCTTTCAAAAATCCAGATTCATTTCGATTTTACGAGTAAAAAAACACTTTTTTGTAAGTTTTTTCTCCGCGCCCTTTTTTGTGTCAGACATGTGCGAATCGGTTAAAATTTTGTAAGGAGGAACACAAATACATATAATTAACGACCGTCCTTTCGTTTTGTGAAAACTTTATCCGTTGCCACGATATTAGAAACGTGACTGGAAAGACAATAAAGAAACCTATATAGGATTAGTTGTCGCCCGAGCCAACAAAAATGTACATCGTTTGCCACGCTATGGTGGTCTGAAGTTAAAAAATTGCACAGTAAAATTTGGGAATCTGAATAAAAGATGCTACTATTGTACCACAAAACTGACGAATAGGTCCAGGATGGAGTTAAGGATGTGAAAAATAGAATTAGGTTTTAGACGTAGCTGGCAGTTTCAAAGATATTCAAATCAAAACATTTTGACATATTCTTGCTTTTTACGAGTTAACCCTACTTGCGCAGCGCAGTGAGCTCTCTTAGATGCAAGGTGTTGGCGCACCTGTATCTGGCTTAAGTCTCTGATCCTGTGCCCAAATATTCAGAAGATTCGCCAATTATAATAAAAAATATGTAATATCATATGGCTGAACGGCATGTGTGTAAAAGCTGAAAAAGTTTTCTGGAAATGGGGGGGGGGAGGGGGACAACATTTCTGTGGGTGGATACATCATACTACATGACACTAACACTAACAAGTAAAAAGTGGCAAATGTGTCAGGATGTTTTGATTTAAATGTTTTTGAAACTGCTAGACACGTCTAACAGCCCAAGATATATTCGGAATTATTGTGCTATATGGGGCATTTTTCATTCTGGTTACTAATATTCTCTGCGTTCTGTGCGTGGAACTTTCACAGTGAAATGAAGAAAACGATATTTTTACTGTGTATATCCATTCTTCAATATTACTTTGAGGTCAGTAACACGCATTGTGTGAGCACATCACTCTCGTCAGGGGCTTTTGCGTCAAATAAATCTCACGTGACAGCTGTTACACTGAGTGCCAGTTTGGGCCGTGAAATATCGTTCTCACGACAGTGCTGTTCGAGAAGAAAGCTGACAGTGATTTACTGTACTCATCACTGTATGAGAAACAACATACAAAATAGAATGAGATTTTCACTCTGCAGCGGAGTGTGCGCTGATATGAAACTTCCTGGCAGATTAAAACTGTGTGCCCGACCGAGACTCGAACTCGGGACCTTTGCCTTTCGCGGGCAAGTGCTCTACCATCTGACCTGCCGAAGCACGACTCACGCCCGGTACTCACAGCTTTACTTCTGCCAGTACCTCGTCTCCTACCTTCCAAACTTTACAGAAGCTCTCTTGCGAAACTTGCAGAACTAGCACTCCTGAAAGAGAGGATATTGCGGAGACATGGCTTAGCCACAGCCTGGGGGATGTTTCCAGAATGAGATATTCACTCTGCAGCGGAGTGTGCGCTGATATGAAACTTCCTGGCAGATTAAAACTGTGTGCCCGACCGAGACTCGAACTCGGGACCTTTGCCTTTCGCGGGCAAGTGCTCTACCATCTGAGCTACCGTAGCACGACTCACGCCCGGTACTCACAGCTTTACTTCTGCCAGTACCTCGTCTCCTACCTTCCAAACTTTACAGAAGCTCTCCTGCGAAACTTGCAGAACTAGCATACAAAATAACGAGAAATCGACTTATATACACTGGTCAGCCAGAACGTTATGACCACCGACCTACTATCGATGTAAACCTCCCCAAGCGATAGCAGCGTCACCTGCCGAGGAATGACTGCTCGTCACATGGACTATGTATGCAGTGTGCTGTCCGTGTAGAATGGGGAAGGCACGCGATCTATCTCAGTCCGACCGGGGGCAGATTGTGATGGCCCAGAGGTTCAGTACGAGCGTTTAAGAAATTGCACGACTTGTTGGGTGTTGCAGTAGTGTTGTGGTGAGGATCTTAAAAAAAAGGCGAAACCAAGGTGACACCACGTCCAGAGATGGTGAGATTGGGTAGCCACTCCTCATTACAGACGTCGGACTTCATAGACTGGATAGATAGGCGAAACAGGACAGGTCTGTTTCCCGAAGGCAGTGGCGTTTTTCAACAAGATATCGCACCATGTCACAAGGCCAGGAGAGTACTGGAGTGGTTCGAGGAACACAGTGGCCAGTTCCAATTGATGTGCTGGTCCCCCAACAAGCCACATCTGAACCCAGTGGAACACATCGGGAATGTGATTGAATGTGGTGTCATAGCTCATCGCTCCCCTCCTCGGAACGTATGCCATTAGGCGACTTGGGTTTGCAGATGTGGTCAAAACTTCCTTCAGCGACCGACCAAGGCCCCATTACTTCCAAGCCACGATGAATCACCGAGGTTATCCGTGCCGAAGGTGGACATATCGTCTATTAGATAGGTGATCACAATGTTCTGGCTGATCAGTGTAGTTTTTACGTATTCATGCTCAACAGAAACTTTTATGTGTATCACACAATGTTGTGTACTCATACACCTTGTAAACCACTGTTCGTAACGTATGAAGTCATTAGAGTTTAAAGGCAACTGACAAATAACAACAACATAGTTTCAAATAAATGGTTCAAATGACTCTGAGCACTATGGGACATAACTTCTGAGGTCATCAGTCCCCTAGAACTTAGAACTACTTAAACTTAACTAACTTAAGGACATCACACACATCCATGCCCGAGGCAGGATTCGAACCTGCGACCGTAGCGGTCGCGCGATTCCAGACTGTAGCGCCTAGAACCGCTCGGCCACCTTTGCCGGCCAACATAGTTTCATATATATATATCATTCATTAGTGACTAATGTCACGTTTGTCAGTGCAGTGAGAGAGCAAACAAACGAATGAAATATTTTGAAAAAAGATTGTTAAATCATGTTCTTCTCTTTAACTTGGTCTTTTATGGTACTGTAAAATATTCCTCACTCTTCCCTTAGTTTCATTCTAAGATGTAATTTAACTTTTTGGAGTATTTCAAAGATAATTTGTAAACTAATAAATTGGAATCAAATTTGTAGATTGAGGTTTGATGATAAACTTCATATAAAATGTAAGTCTGAAATCGGCTGTACGTTCGTCAAAATTTTTCAGCAGTTTTTCCACCGGGCATAGATGAAATGACTAAGATGGGAAAGTTACTCACAAGAGACACTCCCCATCGCACTCCCCTCAGATTTTGTGGTAAGAACACTCAGTGGAAAGCTGGTTAGAATCTGAACACAGATCAAACATGAAAACAGGAAGAAGGTGTACTGAAGTGTGCAAAAAGAAAAAGCAAAATGGAAACAGTGAACGGCCTAAGGGAAAGAAGTAGAATACAGAGCAGCCTGAAAGAAAATCGCGTTATGGTTAAGTGGTTGTGGTGTTGGACTGCCAAGCAGGCGACCCGTCTCAGACTCCCTCGTGCCAATTTTTTTTTTCGCCGCTGTTAGCTGTATTCAGATTTGTGTCTGTGTCGTAATGTAAGGGGGACCTATAATGACTCTGCACAACTACTCTGTTAGTAGCCGAAGGGAAGGGGCTTCCGAATGGGAACCGCAAACGTTTGGTGACAAAGCGACAAGTCAACCGAATCCTCCAACGAAAAGCACGTTTGGTGTGTCATATAGGGCACTGGTGACAGCACGTGTGTCATATGACAGGAATCGCTTACCGACGCACCAATTTGTACGCCTCGTAATTGATTGAGATACGCCGCCTTGCACGATTTGTGTGTTGGTGCGAATGTGAATGTGATCACTCACAATGATGAAAACATCGTAGTTTGTTACATAAGCTGCAACACATGCACGAAACAGTTTCACAATCACAAAGTTTGTCTGTGCTCTGTCAAAACATATGGTTTTAACGTCTTTGAAGTTGAGTTCCGTTTTGGTACTTTTGACTCTTGAATTCCTTCTTTGTAATATAGTTCACATCCGTTTATTTGCTTTTTTTTTTTCATTAATGATAGACGTGGTATCTCGGCTGATCTCATTATTCATCACGTTTACTTGCGACGGTAACGCGTTCTTACCACGTGAGACATATTCTATAACCATTGTATAGTATGACAACTGCCAAGACTACAGAAAGAGAACAAACATTTCAGTGACCGGACGCACAATTGATATTTTTGTGAAAAAATAAAATAAATTAGCACGAGCGACTTTTGAACACGGCTCATCCGTGTCACAGTCCAACACCGTGACCACTTTCTTTTTTTATTCCGGTAATTCTTGAAAGTACGTAAAACCACGAAAGAAAGGAAAGCTAATGCCACCGCCACTTTTGCTCTAAATACTTAAGAAGAAGCTCCAAAAGAAAAGCTCCACCCCTTCAGGCGTTGACCCCTCTCGGGAAAGACTCCAATAACGTCTACCAAAAAAGGGAAAACAAAACACGAAATGAGGATACAAGGAATGTACTTTCTTAATTTTTAATTTTTAATTTTTTGTTTCTTTTTTATCATAAATGAATAGTCTCCGTCATACAAGCACGTCCTCGCAAAGACAGGAGATCGCCTCCGACATCAGCGGGAGAGAAAAACGTGGTGGTGACACAGCAGTAGATCATCGATGGACGTTTTCTCGGAAGCGTGAGTGATTAACTCTTGAGGGGATCGAATCTATAAAATGGAGGAAGGGACAGATGTCAACTGCTCCTTGCATGTATGATCCAGCTGCGAAGGGGGTTGTACAAAGCGCTCCTGAGAAAGTTCGAGAAATTTTGTATACGAGAAATATTGTTTGTACTTTGTGTTCCTGGGTCGTTAATGTATTGTCAGAAATCGAGGACTGATTTAGCACCACCACCGAAGAAGATAGTCGACTGCATGCCCGCTAATAAAAGTCCCCGAGTAGGTCTTTGCACGCGGAAAATAGTTCATGTCCGGGAGGAGAATCATTTGAGGGGTGATCCTGTCAGGAGTCGTGCGTGTGACGAAAGCCAGCGTCTGGCGGACCAGTAGCCAAATAGGATTCGCCGCACGCAAGTCGATAGCTATCGTCGTCCCGCACGCCACACGTGGTACATAATGGTGATGGAGGCAGGTGGATCCAGTCTAGGCGCGATTGGCGGAGCTGCTTCATATTATCCGTCACGTACCAGATGGACTTCACGTATGACTCCAGAGTAGGGACGTGCACTGCCCGTCACACTGCAGGATGTTTTTCTCTTCAATCGGATTCGGCGCAAGCCACGAATGCACCGAGACGTACACTATCTTGGCCGTTGGTAAAAGTAGAGGGGGAACCACGGTCTTGATACAGCTACAATGTATGACCAAAAGAATCCGGACACCCCCAAAAACATACATTTTTCAAATTTGGTGCACCGTGCTGTCGCCTATTAGTAGGGACTCCATATCAGCGATCTCAGCAGTCAGTAGACAGGCAATCTGCAGCGCTCCGCGAAACTCACTGAGTACGAACGTGGTCAGGTGATTGGATGTCACCTGCGTCAAACGTCTGTACGCGAGATTTCCACACTCCTAAACATCCCTAGCACCACTGTTTCCGATGTAATAATGAAGTGGAAACATGAAGGGATACCTACAACACAAAAGCGTACAGGCCGACAGTTGAAGAAGGTCGTAGTGTGTAATAGGCAGACATCTATCCAGACCACCACACAGGAATTCCAGACTGCATCAAGATCCACTGCAAGTACTGTGACAATTAGGAAGGAGTTGAGAAAACTTTGATTTAATGATCGAGCGGCTGATCGTAAGCCACATATCACGCCTGTAAATGCCAAACGACGCCTCGCTTGGTGTAAGGAGCGTAAACATTAGAGCCGACTGAACAGTGGATTCAAAAATGGCTCTGAGTACTATGGGACTTAACATCTAAGGTCATCAGTCCCCTAGAACTTAGAACTACTTAAACCTAACTAACCTAAGGACAGCACACAACACCCAGCCATCACGAGGCAGAGAAAATCACTGACCCCACCGGGAATCGAACCCGGGAACCTGGGCGTGGGAAGCGAGAACGCTACCGCACGACCACGGGATGCGGGCACTGAACAGTGGAAAAGCGTTGTGTGGAATCATGAATCACGGTACACAATGTGGCTTCCGATGGCAGGTTGTTGGTATGTCGAATACCCGGTGAACGTCATCTGTCAGCGTGAGTAGTGCCAACAGTAAAATTCGGAGGTGGTGGTGTTACAGTGTGGGCGTGTTTTTCATGGAGGGGAGGGGGTGGGGGCTTGCTCCCTTTCTTGTTTTGCATGGCACTATCACACAACAGACCTAAATTGACGTTTTAAGCACCTAATTGTTTCCCACTGTTAAAAAGCCATTGCGGGATGGCGATTGCTTCTTTCAACACGATCGATCACCTGTTGATAATGCACGGCCTGTGGCGGAGTGTTTACACGACAATAACATCCCTGTAATGGACTGGCCTGCACAGAGTTCTGACTAGAATCCTGTATAACACCTTTGGGATGTTTTGGCCTCACCGACCGACATCGATACCTCTCCTCAATGCAGCATTCCGTGAAGAATGTGCTGCCATTCCCCAAGAAACCTTCCAGCACCTGACTGAACGTATGCCTGCGAGAACGGAAGCTGTCATCGAAGCTAAGGGTGGGCCCACACCATATTTAATTCCAGCATTACCAACGGAGGGCGCCACGAACTTATAAGTCAATCTCAGCCAGGTGTCAGGATACTTTTCATCACATAGTGTATTCAAGGAAAAATAGCTCAAGTAGAGAAGGGTTGCTGGGATGTCTGTCAACGGCACTGGGGCGATGAGTGAGCTGAGAGTAAGGGCCCTCATCAGTAAGCTGGTGAGGCACGTCAGAGTGCCTCGCCACATTTTGATATGAGTCCTTACAAAGGGGGCTGTTGCTCGGTGGTGGGCTTGACGTACCTAGATTGAGGCCTCCTTTGTCTTTCAGGAGGGTGAGGAACTCATAGCTGACTTTAAATAACAAGCCTTGACTAACAAAGGAATCCAATGCAGCCAAAATGATTCTGGTCGTTGAGAGTGGGATGGGATTCGCGGCGCTAATAAACATTAGCAAAACAGGTTCGTTGCAGCACGTGTAGGGTTCGCAGTCGGTGGACACGAAGCTCTGCTCGGATCTGGTATAACAGGCGCGTACTGTTACGGGCCACTGATCACCGCAAGACGTTTGTAAAAGCAATATTTAGACATCGTACCACGTCGCAGATCGCAGGAGAGCCACGCATTCACCGGGCAGCCCACGGCCTATAGGCCGCGCCACAGATTTGCGAACATTAAGGACGCTGCCCGAAGCCGCTCTGTTGCACTCCGATCACTCCACAGCTGCCTGAACATCGTTGCCGTTGCGCAGGAGGAGGACCAGTTCGTCCACATAGGACCACTTCACCACAATGCCACGGCTGTTGATTTTCGCTCAACATTGCACTTGTTAAGCTTCGATCGTTCACTGTTTCTATTTTGCATTTTTGCTTTGCAGTTCATTACACTTTCCTGTTTTCATGCTTGATCTGTGTTCAGTATTTGACGGGCTATCCACTGGCTGTCTTGTCACTAAATCTGAAGATAGTGAAATGGGGAATTTCCCTTCTTAGTGAACACAACTTATGCTGCTTGTGCCCTATTATTGTTATAATGTTATTCCAGTTGTGAGTGTGTGGGTTTTATTTTGTCAAGTTGCACAATGGATTGATCCAACAAGTACCCTTTGGCTCCTGCAAGAAACAGTTTCCACCTCATACAGAGTCAGACTTACACTACTAATGTACCAACAATAACTGCTTGAAAAAAAAATCAGCAACAAATATCTTCTAGAGTCATCCGCTGTAAGTAAAAGACACAAAAATATTCTACATTCTTGAGTAACTAGAGGAATACTTCGGTACTAGAGTACTGCTAGTTAGTGTAAGAAGAACACTAAACAAACGAAAAATATTATTTATTGCAAAAAAAATTCTGAGAAATCATGTGAAACTTTTTCTTATAAATTAATAAAGTTCGGGGGTCTTCTCGGAACAGTATATTGCCTGTTATGGATAGGAATGCTATCATTTTACAAAGTATGCAAAGGTTCTTTTCTCTCGTTTCTTTAAGAATGTTATTTACTCAGTTCAGTGGCTGAGAGCCGCACTTACACAACATGAATAACTTTTATAGGTACAGTCAAGGCTGTTGCATGAGAAAAGTAATTGAGTATACTGTTATGGAGGAGACATGGGGCTCGCATACGCTGTAGCGCACAATACCGTGAGCTGCGAAAACTGCTGCCTGCGTCGCTCACTACTGACAAATAACATAAGTATCTCCTTCTACGTAGATTGAACTTTCCCAATCAAACTCTCCCTACGCCTTCATGAAGTCAAGGACTCCTATCCCCCCTAGTCTAACTTTTGGCGTGGTACACCGGTCAGATAACCAGTCCTCCGTGATGCCACTCAATATTCGCTTGCAGGCGTTTAACTAGTGCTCTGTCCATGTTCACACCACACAATAAGTGTGGCGGCCAACACAGTTAACAATGCTTAACCGCGAGTAACTCAATATAGAGTATCACTCCGATTTGCTAACCACAGAGGTGCTCTCCCAGTAAAGTACTGAGGAGAGGCTTTGTTCCTCGCTCTTTGCGTACACTTATGAGCGCACTCACTCTCGTTATGCGTTCCTGCTCCAAGAGTGACAACGGAACAGCTCCTTTTTCTGAAAAAATTGCAAGGGTATATCATTCGCTGCCTTCCCTCACTCCTCTGTCTCTTTGAGCCAGAAATATGCCGCCAATCAGCGTTGCTCTTTTAAATGGGAGAATGTCGTTTCATTTAAGTCGACCAATGCGGAAATATGTAGCATCTCCATTAGGTGTATACTGTCCTCCTGTGAGAACTCCGTAACTACACAGTCGGTCTGTCAAAAAATGCGTCTTCTGGGTGTTCCCACGCAATGTAGTGGGGGTTGTTATCCCTTTGCTCTGGCAAAAGCTGTCCTCTCTCTGGGTGGTCGCTCTGGCCGAAGTAGGTGTGTGTTGACTCACCGCTCTGAAGGGATGGGCCTCCCACCGGGCTGGTTGCCTCTTTGAAACGAAAATTCCTGTATCTGCCATGTTGTGTACGCCTGCCTCGACTCTTTAACCTCGGTGCGCACTTGTGATTTACTTTTTAGATTTGCATGTCGCTTACATGAATACATAAAAAATTGACTCTACCTTATCGAATGAAGCGTCTTGATGTGCAGAATACGATTGTCAGGACGAAATATGTAAGAAATGAAGGTCAGGCGACCACGCCTCCTTACACAATGTTTTAACACTGTCATTGAAAACTTTCCATAAGAAATGTTTTATGTATAAGACATATACCGTTTGTGTCTGCATCTATGTAACGTTTCTAAATTATTGGTCTTGTTGAAGTTAGCCGAGAAGAGTAATTGTGCTCTGCTCATCATAGGTGGACTGCATTACATAATGTGAATCATGACTGGTTTTCTTTAAGTTCTCCAGTCTCGGGTCAAAGGGAAATACTTGGAGGCAATGAAAATGTAATTTACTGACTATTAAAAATTCCACAACGAACTTTTTGTCTCAAACTAACTCGGGGTACCTGCTATCTTGATAGTGACTTTAATAGCATCATCCAAAATTAATGTGTCACCAGCAAAACTCTTTTGAAAGGTATTTTAATGCACAAGATTATAGTTGATATCTTCTGATAGTAATTAATATTGACATTTTCTGTAATGGTTCCGACACTTGAAAGCATGTTTAGGTTCCTTGTTTTGCCTAAACATGCTGTTATCTACGATGAAGCACTCATGTGGTGATAAGTTAAAGGCTCTTCAAACACCACGAAAAGAAAGTTGTTTATTGTTTGCACTGCATGGAACAATCTATGACGGATCAACTCAAAATCATGAGATATACATGGTACGCCACTGGGAGACGTATCAGGTTTGTGGACAGAGGCCATGCTTAGTGAGCATTTCTCATGTGTGGCACATACAGTATCGTTCATGTCGTGATATAGCAAACCTGTTTGATGACATTAATTGTAATCAGGCACATAAAGTAGCAATACACATTCGATGACAGTGGCCTGAGAGTAAATGTCACCCATACTTCCCTTTCTCACAAGTACTATTGAATATATAATACAGCCGAGTATAAGGTGCTCTCTTTGCGGCATTGTTGGGCACGATTTTTTTTTTACTTATCTGTTTTTGCTGCTTGTTAGCACTAGCAGTCCAAGAAGATAAAAATATTTAACTTCTGATAATTATGTCAATAAGCAGATGTACGTACTGCCAACTGGGGTTGCAAAGGATCTGTAAAGGTACGTTGCAGGAAAAAGTAGCATCTGAGCAGAGCAGCAGCAAGCCATTATTACAGTCAGCTGCACTAACTCTCTGGACAGTAGCCTGTAAAAAGTACCTTATTCATATGTGTGTCTCGCTGTGGAACACATGCCTGGAAAGTGGAAAGGGGTGGCATCAAAAATGGTTCCAATGGCTCTGAGCTCTATGCGACTTAACTTCTGAGGTCATCAGTCGATTAGGACTTAAAACTAATTAAACCTAAGTAACCTAAGGACATCACACACATCCATGCCCGAGGCAGTATTCGAACCTGCGACCGTAGCGGTCGCTCGGCTCCAGACTGTAGCGCCCAGAACCGCACGGCCACTCCGGCCAGTGTGGTGGCATCGACTACCGGTAGGGCCACTAATATTTTTCAGTCTGCTTTTAACCTAGCCTTTACCACTCAATTCTCTGAAGATTCACGAGCAATGTTACGAGCTTCCGATTCGAAGGTTAAACTGTATAATCCCTTTCCGTTGAAATATTGTTAGCACAGATTCGCGGCACGCTAGTCAACGAAGTGGCGTCCTGTTGAAAGACATGCACCAGGCTGTTGAGCCATACGGGACTATTATCATCATTATGTGTATGTGCGTTGACTGTAGAATGTTTAATGTGAAAGCCAACGAACCAGTTCATATCTGTACTAAGAGTTTCCAGTCTATTTGCAAATGCAGGTTTCCCAGGAGGAATATTCTGGAACATGAGGGGAATGATCATTCGAAGCAAAGCAGTCTGACAAACATAGGCTTCAAAATGCATGCCTTAAGGGCTATAAGCACTTCTCAGTAGAAGAGATGTGTTTCACAGTGGCGAAGATGATCAAGTGCACATACCTCTTAGGGTATGCACTTTAAAACCCATGTATACTGGGCATTTTATTCTTGTTATGGTTCATACTATCACCTCAAAAAATATGGATACCAGAGAGCTTGCAGGACTAGGAATTAAAACAATTACTGAACTCCGTCCGAAAAGGCTTTGTAAGGCCCAACGGTATCGAAAGGCCGACGTGTCATCCTCAACCCACAGGCGTCACTGGATGCGGATGCGGATTTGGAGGGGCATATGGTCAGCACACCGCTCTCCTGGCTGTTTTGTCAGTTTACGAGGCCAGAGCCGCTACTTCTCAGTAAAGTAGTTCCTCAGTTTGCCTCACAAGGGCTGAGTGCAGCCCTCTTGCCAACAGATCGCGGCAGACTGGATGGTTACCTATCCAGGTGATACCCCAGCCCGATAGCGCTTAACTGTGATCTGACGGGAACCGGTGTTATCAATGAGGCAAGGCCGTTGGCAGGAGTAGCGGTTTGTGTCACAACATCGAAGACGTGCTCGTGGGACAGCGATTTGCACACCTACAGATGGTATACGCAAGGTATAAAAGGGCAGTGGTTTAACTGTCTGGCATTTGTGCTGGCTGTCATTTAAACTCGGGTGATTCATGTTGAAAGCTCTCAAACGTGAATATGACCGCACGACGGGAGTCAACACACCTTGAAAGCGGAGTGGTAGTTGGAATTTGACGCATGGGACATTTCACTTCGGAAATCGTTAGTTAGCCAATATTCTTACATCCATACTGTCAAGAACGTACCGAGAATACTATTTCAGCACTCTCATTCACAGTCGCCGACGGCCTTCACTTAACTACCCAGAGCAGGGGCGTTTTAGCAGAATTGTCAGTGCTAACGGACTAACAACACTGCGTGAAATAGCACAGAAATTAATGTTGGACGAAAGATAAACGTATCCGTTAGAACAGAGCGGCAAAACTCTAATGGGCTATGACAGAAGAGGACCGACGAGAGTCCGTTTGCTAACAGCACAATTTCGCCTGCAGAGCCTCTCGTGGCCATATCGGCTGGACGCTAGACGACTGGTCGGGTGAGTCCCGATTATAGTTGATAAGAACTGATGGTGCGGTTAGAATATGGTGCAGACCCCACGGAACCGAGTTGACAACAAGGCACTATGAAAGCTGAAGGTGGGTCCACAATGGTGTTTGCCGGCCGGTGTGGCCGTGCGGTTCTAGGCGCTTCAGCCTGGAACAGCGTGACCGCTACGGTCGCAGGTTCGAATCCTGCCTCGGGAATGGACGTGTGTGATGTCCTTAGGTTAGTTAGGTTTAAGTAGTTCTAAGTTCTAGGGGACTGATGACCACAGATGTTAAGTCGCATAGTGCTCAGAGCCATTTGAACCATAATGGTGTTGGCTTTGTTTACACGGGATGAAACCGATTATTTAGTGGAAATGTTTGTGTTCAGATACCTGGAGACCATTTGCAGCCATTCATGGATTTCACGTTACCAAACAAAGGTGGAAGTTTCATGGATGACGGTGCGCCATGTCACTGGGTCACAAGTTGTTCAAGACTGGTTTGAAGAACAGTCTGGAAAATTCGAACGAATTATTGGCTCTCCCAGATCGCCCGACATGAATTCCATGGTTCATTCATGGGACATAATCAAGAAGTCAGTTCGTGCACAAAATTCTGCACTTGCAACGCCTTTGCAATCATGGATGGCTGCAGAGGCAGGAAGGCTCATTATTTCTGCAGGGTACTTCCAACTACTTCTTGAGTCCATTCCTCGTCGAGTTGGTACAGTACGCCGGGCAAAAGTAGGTCCAAGACGATATTAGGATGTATCCCGTCACTCTTATCACCTAAGTGTAGAGCCCATGTTTACCAGACATTTTTGCTTTGAAGGATCATTCCTGACATATCCCTCAATATTGAACATTTCTCCTGGGGCACCCTGTATAAAGGAACCTCTGACGTTGTCGCTGATACAGATATAGCCAGCAGCACGCCACTTTGAGCGTAATACTAAGATCTATATGAGATTACACAGCCGTGAACGATCGTTTTCCAATTATGTGTGAGAGAGCGGAGAACGACAGGTAATTTCTGAAGACGAGTTTTCCGCGCAGTCTAACCTGTGTTGAATGTTGAGGGAAGCAAGGAATTCTAGTCTAATGTCCCGTCAATGAATAACGGTGGAGACTGAAATGAGGCACTCAGTATTCGAGAAACTATTCCGCTAATCGACGAAAGAGCCCTAGTGATTCTTCTACGAGAAAGTCATGCCTGACTCACTGCGTCAGCGCGATAGCTGCAGCAAGACACCAGAATGAGACTGAATCTCGCTAGCTGGGAAAAGTGTGCAGAGAAGAACTGAAAACTTGGCCGCCTTCTGTTCCAGTGCGCACAGTATTGCACTGCACATGCAGTAACGATATGGCACTATAAACGCCCATTTCTTTTGTATTCCGTGTCGTAGAGGTAAGCCCCTGATATTCAACAACCACACACAATGCTGAAAATCGAGACATGGCCTATGGCGTGGAGGGAGAGTACCTGGGATCCCCAAGTCGTCTTTGTTCAGTGCAAAGCGGGAACGACGACGTATCGCTGTAGTTCGACTGCTTATATTCTGGGACGTGTGGGTTTAATGGCAGCCGTAACTCTGCACAGCACTTGGCGCTCACTCGACGGGGAATACGTACGATATTTCCAAGTTCATCGTCTCTCGTCTCGGTGCAGGCGTTGTCTGTGAGGAACAATAGAACGAAATTTCTATAGGCGGCACACTCTCAGAGCCCTTCAGTTTCCTACTAAAATTCAGTAGGTTTCTCAACGTTCCTCTCACTTGCTGTTGTTCATGAACTAATTATCAGTAGTAAGGAAGGATATATATTTTTTGATTATAGCTCATAAAATTGTGTTTATCTCCTATATCATGCTATAAGTTTTGACGCTAAAAGAGCCAGCTGTCAAACCCAATCATTCAATTAATTCATGAAGTCTACATCGGCTTGGCTGACTAAGGCTGCCATAGTCAGAAGCACAGTAGTGTTAAATGACCCTTAGATTAAGTAAGATACCTCTTATTTCCGGTAGGAGCGAATTTCACTTTATTTCCAGTTTTGCTCTCTCGCCTACGTGAAGTGAATGTAGCAGTGCTGCAATACATAAGGCGCAAGGAGCTAGCGGTACTTTCTCACTCTGGATAGCGGAGGCGGTTGGTCATCTGGTGCTTTCAGAGCAAGTGCGATGAGGTCACGATGTAGCAGTCGCTCGTTACGTTAGCAAGGACGTGCCTAGGGAAAGTAAATTTATTCTGGCGTGAACCAAGTAACTGTTATTAATAAATATTTGCTAACGGAAAGCTGGCTGCTGTGTCAGAGCGGTTGTAGACGCTTCAGTCCGGAATCGCGCTGCTGCTACGGTCGCAAGTTCGAATCCTACCTCGGGGATGGATGAGTGTGATGTCCTTAGGTTAGTTATGTTTAAGTGGTTCTAGGTCTAGGGGACTGATAACCTCCGGTCTTAAGTCCCGTAGTGCATAGAGGCATTTTTTTGCTAACGGAAGTGGCTTTTGCCACTCAGGCATTAGGCTTCTACGTGTAGTAAATACTATTATATTAGATAAACCTCGTTAAATTCTTTAAAAAATTTTATCAACTGTTCTTTAGTGTCTCTAGCACTTTCTTCTATTATCTAATTAGTTGGTTCGAGTTTTTGGTTATTTTCTTCTAGTTTCTTGTTAATTTCCCTTGTGGTTTATTGTGTTGTTAGTCGTTCCCTGCTTTGGTTTAGTTGTTTATTTTCCCAAGGAGTTTCCTCTTGTTTACTCATTATAGCAGGAAACATGGTTTGCGTATTAAATTCTGAACCATTAGTTTTGTTAGGTTAATTTTTGTCGTCGTACTTTCCTTAACCAAACTGACTGAATGAATCAGCAACATTTTCTGAGGTATCTAAAGTCTTTAAGGGGCCTTACTGCCCTTCGTGAAATACAATATCATTCATCCTAACTACAGGGCCTTCTTTTGATTTTTCAAGGGGAAAAACGACATTGTAAGGCTAACATAATAATAAAAAAAATTCGTTTTCCAAATTGTGAAATCGGTTGGCCATCTGACGTTTTCCGAACCAGTGGTATGCCGAGGCAGAAGTTGCTTATAACGTCAGCAAAGAGATAGGAGAGGAAGTACATTTATTGTGGCGCGAATCAAGTAAATGTTATTAATAAATATTTGCAACCAAAAGTCGTCTTTTACCACTCAGACATTAGGAGAAGTCTACGGGTCATAAATACTATCTTTTAACAATTTACAATGCCACGAAACGTTGATATTGCTAAATAAGTGAGTATCTTTGGCATAATCGAAGATATACGATCTTATACGAAATATACGAATTGCACGATCAAGCTACGGACTGTGCGATATAATGGTCAGTCGTCGATAAAATACATTTCGGTCTAGTCGTGCTGTAGACCATGCTCTCACAGGGTTAATAGTTACCTTATAATCAGGGTGAACAAGTTCATTTTTCGGTATTTCTTAAATAAGAGCACCATAATGGCATAAAAAAATATTTGCAAAAAAATTTCTTCCCTTTTCATTACGTCATACATAGCCAGCAGCAAAGCGTTTGTTTTTTGTTCCCTCCAATTATTACTTACTCTCGATCACCAATTTACTCTTCTCTACTCATTATTGAATGTTTTCTCCCCTAATTCAAATGGTTCAAATGGCTCTAAACACTATGGGACTTAACATCTGAGGTCATCAATCCCCTAGACTTAGAACTACTTAAACCCAACTAACCTAAGGGCATCACACATATCCATGCCCGAGGCAGGATTCGAAACTGCGACCGTAGCAGCAGCGTGGCTTCGGACTGAAGCGCCTAGAACCGCTCGGCCACAGCGGCTGGCTTTCTCCCCTGAAACTCATCCGACTGGTCTAATGCTTGTAAAATGTCCTCTGCTTCTTTTTCGATACCCTTATTAGTTTTCCTGATCACTCACTGGTAGTTTGACCAATACGACGGCAACAGGGTCTTTTCCGCCAAGTGCGTTATCTAAATTCAAGCTACACTCGCAGAAAATTTGAAAATAATCTTTACAGCCATCATACTCATTGTCTAAGACATTTTTCTCCTGGTAGATACTGTTTCTAACATTGCATCGAGTACTGTTACACCAGTACTTGTCTAAGAATTTTGTAGAGCATTTCCTTCCACTCTAATTGTAACACCTCCTGTTTTCCTCCTCTCACCCCATTTCTCAGTTAATAGACATGGAAACAGTTTCACAAAAGCATTAGGATTAAATTTCCATTCAAACAAAAAAATACTTCTAGTACAAATTTTAAGTAGTGGTCTTGATTTGTATTGTTTTCAATATTGGCTCAAATGGTTCAAATGGCTCTGAGCACAATGCGACTTAACTTCTGAGGTCTTCAGTCGCCTCGAACTTAGAACTAATTAAACCTAACTAGCCTAAGGACATCACACACATCCATGCCCGAGGCAGGATTCGAACGAGCGACCGTAGCGGTCACGCGGTTCCAGACTGAAGCGCCTAGAACCACACGGCCACATCGGCCGGCTGTTTTCACTATTACTTACAGCAAAAATATCTTTTAATTTTGAATCTAATTTCTTTTCAGACCTTTCAGCAAAGATATCAGTTACTCTGTTGGTAAAATCACTGACCTCTTTCTGAATACTAGCTACATTTGTGAATACCTCTTTAGTACTTGTTTCTACTGAAGATATTCTATTAGGTAAAACTGTCATGCGGTAAACCATGCTCTCGTTTCACATAAAGTGATTAGTTTCGTAAAGAGGAAAATATAGTTCACGTCAGTGGAGTACAAACATTTCGCGAGTGAAAAATAGCGAAAGATCGTCGAGAAGAGATTGTAGAAGAAGAAAGAAGATAGAGATGTCCAACGTGGCAAGGTACGCCGCGTAACCGGAGGAAGAAACGCGACGCGACGGCATCGCTTTGACAGCAACACGGTGCGGTACAGCAGCAGAGAAGAGGTGCGCTGGAGGCACTGTAGCTGAATAAATAATAACGTTGGTATAACCAAAGATGTACGACCTTATGTTGTTGTTGTTGTTGTGGTCTTCAGTCCTGAGACTGGTTTGATGCAGCTCTCCACACTAATCTATCCTGTGCAAGCTCCCTCATCTCCCAGTACCTACTGCAACCTACATCCTTCTGAATCTGCTTAGTGTATTCATCTCTTGGTCTCCCTCTACGATTTTTACCCTCCACGCTGCCCTCCAATACTAAATTGGTGATCCCTCGATGTCTCAGAACAAGTCCTACCAACCGATCCCTTCTTCTAGTCAAGTTGGGCCACAAACATCTCTTCTTCCCAATCCTATTCAATACCTCCTCATTAGTTACGTGATCTAACCACCTAAACTTCAACATTCTTCCGTAGCACCACATTTCGAAAGCTTCTATTCTCTTCTTGTCCAAACTATTTATTGTCCATGTTTCACTTCCATACATGGCTACACTCCATACAAATACTTTCAGAAACGACTTCCTGACACTTAAATCTATACTGGATGTTAATAAATTTCCCTTCTTCAGAAACGCTTTTCTTGCCATTGCCAGTCTACATTTTATATCCTCTCTACTTCGACCATCATCAGTTATTTTGCTCCCCAAATAGAAAAACTCGTTTAATACTTTAAGTGTCTCATTTCCTAATCTCATTCCCTCAACATCACCCGACTTAATTTGGCTACATTCCATTATCCTCGTTTTGCTTTTGTTGATGTTCATCTTATATCCTCCTTTCAAGACACTGTCCATTGCGTTCAACTGCTGTTCCAAGTCCTTTGCTGTCTCAGACAGAATTACAATGTCATCGGCGAACCTCAAAGTTTTTATTTCGTTTCCCTGGAATTTAATACCTACTCCAAATTTTTCTTTTGTTTCCTTTACTGCTTGCTCAATATACACATTGTATAACATCGAGGAGAGGCTACAACCCTGTCTCACTCCCTTCCCAACCACTGCTTCCCTTTCATGCCCCTGGACTCTTATAACTGCCATCTGGGTTCTGTACAAACTGTAAATGGCCTTTCGCCCCCTGTATTTTACCCCTGCCACCTTCAGAATTTGAAAGAGAGTATTCCAATCAACATTGTCAAAAGATTTCTCTAAGTCTACAAAAGTTAGAAACGTAGGTTTGCCTTTCCTTAATCTTTCTTGTAAGATAAGTCGTAGGGTCTGTATTGCCCCACGTGTTCCAACATTTCTACGGAATCCAAACTGATCTTCCCCGAGGTCGGCTTCTACCAGTTTTTCCATTCGTCTGTAAATAATTCGCGTTAGTATTTTGCAGCTGTGACTTATTAAACTGATAGTTCGGTAATTTTCACATCTGTCAACACCTGCTTGCTTTGGGATTGGAATTATTATATTCTTCTTGAAGTCTGAGGTTTTTTCGCCTGGCTCGTACATCTTGCTCACCAAATGGTAGAGTTTTGTCAGGACTGGCTCTCCCAATGCCGTCAGTAGTTCTAATGGAATGTTGTCTACTCCCGGGGCCTTGTTTCGACTCAGGTCTTTCAGTGTTCTGTCAAACTCTTCACGCAGTATCGTATCTCCCATTTCATCTTCATCTACATCCTCTTCCATTAACATAATATTGTCCTCAAGTACATCGCCCTTGTGTAGACCCTCTATATACTCCTTCCACCTTTCTGCTTTCCCTTCTTTGCTTAGAACTGGCTTTCCATCTGAGCTCTTGATATTCATACAAGTGGCTCTCTTTTCTCCAAAGGTCTCTTTAATTTTTCTGTAGGCTGTATCTATCTTACCCCTAGTGAGATAAGCCTCTACATCCTTATATTTGTCCTATGGCCATGCCTGCTTAGCCATTTTGCACTTCCTGTCGATCTCATTTTTGAGACGTTTGTATTCCTTTTTGCCTGCTTCATTTACTGCATTTTTATATTTTCTCCTTTCATCAATGAAATTCAATAATTCCTCTGTTACCCGAGGCTTTCTACTAGCCCTCGTCTTTTTACCTACTTGATCCTCTGCTGCCTTCACTACTTCATCCCTCAGAGCTACCCATTCGTCTTCTACTGTATTTCTTTCCCCCATTCCTGTCAATTGTTCCCTTATGCTGTCCCTGAAACTCTGTACAACCTCTGGTTTACTCAGATTATCCAGGTCCCATCTCTTTAAATTCCCACCTTTCTGCAATTTCTTCAGTTTTAATCTACAGTTCATAACCAGTAGATTGTGGTCAGAGTCCCTATCTGCCCCTGGAAATGTCCTACAATTTAAAACCTGGTTCCTACATCTCTGTCTTACCATTATATAATCTATCTGATACCTTTTAGTAACTCCAGGATTCTTCCGTGTATACAACCTTCTTTTATGATTCTTGAAACAAGTGTTAGCTATGATTAAGTTATGCTCTGTGCAAAATTCTACCAGACGGCTTCCTCTTTCATTTATTAGCCCCAATCGATATTCACCTACTATGTTTCCTTCTCTCCCTTTTCCTACTGTCGAATTCCAATCACCCATGACTATTAAATTTTTGTCTCCCTTCGCTACCTGAATAATTTCTTTTATTTCATCATACATTTCTTCAATTTCTTCGTCATATGCAGAGCTAGTTGGCATATAAACTTGTACTACTGTAGTAGGCATGGGCTTCGTGTCTATCTTAGCTAATATAATACGTTCACTATGCTGTTTGTAGTAGCTTACCCGCACTCCTATTTTTTTTTATTCATTATTAAACCTACTCCTGCATTACCCCTATTTGGTTTTGTATTTACAACCCTGTATTCACCTGACCATAAGTCTTGTTCCTCCTGCCACCGAACTTCACTAATTCCCACTATATCGAACTTTGACCTATCCATTTCCCTTTTTAAATTTTCTAACCTACCTGCGCGATTAAGGGATCTGACATTCCACTCTCCGATCCGTAGAATGCCAGAATCCCCGCCCGGAGATTCGAATGGGGGACTATTTTACCTCCGGAATATTTTAACCCAAGAGAACGCCACCATCATTTAACTATACAGTAAAGCTGCATGCCCTCGGGAAAAATTACGGCTGTAGTTTCCCCTTGCTTTCAGCCGTTCGCAGTACCACAACAGCAAGGCCGTTTTGGTTAGTGTTACAAGGCCAGGTCAGTCAATCATCCAGACTGTTGCCCCTGCAACTACTGAAAAGGCTGCTGCCCCTCTTCAGAAACCACACGTTTGTCTGGCATCTCAACACATACCCCACCGTTGTGGTTGCACCTACGGTACGGCCATCTGTATCGCTGAGGAACGAAAGCCTACCCACCAACGGCAAGGTCCATGGTTCATGAGGGGAGGTTACGACCTTATACGAACTACAAAAATTGTTTGCTCAAGTTACAGATCGTGTGCCACTGTCTGCAGCCATCGACAGGATAACTTTGGATCTTGTCATGCTGTAGACTACGCTCTAGTACCGATAATAATTTGCTTATAATCAACAAGTTCAGTCTACGGTGTTACTTAAATAAAGGCCCCATAATGGCATCCTTTGTAAAAATGATTTGCACAAAAAATTTCTTCACGCTTCATTACATAAAACGTAGACAGTACTATAGCACTCTCAGAATCTGACGACACTGCTATAGCTCTGCAAGGGGACATAAAATTACGAGAGCTTCTCCAGGTAACAGGTAGGAAGAATTCCTACACAGCAGCTCACTAAGTCAGTACGAGGACGGACTCGCTTCATTATCGCAAAAGTTTGGTGGGAAAGCGTCGCCGCCTATACTTCTTATACCACCGTTTACGGACTCACTAGTTAAACTCGGATATTTCTGGAGATGTAGGACAAGTGGGTGATTCTTGCAATTGTCATATGTGGAGAGTGAAAAGAGACATCAGGACCACAGCAGATTTGTTCAATTACTTTTTTTTTATTTCGGCCCTCGGCCATACCATCAGTAACACATTGGTGGAAGAATCTAGTTGCCTCTCATGTGAAACAATAGACATCTGGCATTGCTGACAGTGCAAAGAGAAGTGCCAATTGTTGCGTCTCTCGAATGCCATTGTCAGAAATGTCTCAATGATTACAGCGCGATGGCGAAGTAGATGATGGCGATGAACTTCCCTCAGAGCGAGTTATCGACTCCCTTGTGAATCAGAGCAGGTGTCCTGTCTTGTGGCCAAATAGCTGAACCCGTACTGCATTTTGGGATGTTACTGCAGGTGGCACAGGCTCGCGGTGTACGCTGTGATACTGAGAGGAGAACCATTAAGACAAATTGCTGAGTACTTGTGTGCTCCAGACTATGTTCATTTCGGGCTTGGGACATGTGCTTGAAACACTTTCATGACGGCAAGTGACGAAAAGTTTCTGTGCTTCCGCTAGCGTATTGTAGCACTGGTGTTGCCCGCAGTGGGGCTGAGCCCTAGCCTGTGGTTGATTGGGAGGTCGTTCCAAGGCGTGGCAGGCAGCGAAAGACGTCCCCGGAGGCTGATCAGAAAGCCTCCCCGGTGCGTCTGACAAACAGGTTTCAGGCACTGTCTCTAGCTGAGCCTGATGCAGCTGCCTGCCCTGTTTAAGAAGATGATTCTCAACCTTCAAGGTCCGGGCAATCACAGAGGTAGGCTTATTGGTAGTTGGGAGCTCCAATGTTAGGCGCGTAATGGGGCCAATTAAGGGGTATGGCGGCTAAGGAGGGGAAGTAATCCAATGTGCACTCTGTGTGCATTCCGGGTGGAGTCATCCCTGATGTGGAAAGGGTCCTTCCGGATGCCATAAAGAGCACAGGGTGCAGCCAGCTGCAGGTGGTGGCTCATGTCGGCACTAATGACGTGTGTCGCTTTGGATCTGAGGCAATTCTCTCTGGATTCCAGCGGCTATCTGATTTGGTGAAGGCTGCCGGTCTTGCTTACGAGATGAAGGCAGAGCTCACCATCTGCAGCATCGTTGACAGAACCGACTGCGGACGTTTGGTGCAGAGCCGGGTGGAGGGTCTGCATCAGAGGCTCAGACGGTTTTGCGACCGTGTTGGCTGCAGATTCCTTGACTTGCGCCATAGGGTGGTGGGTTTTCGGGTTCCGCTGAATAGGTCAGGAGTTTACTACACTAAGCTTGAGGCTACACGGGTAGCGGAGGCTGTGTGGTGTGGACTGGGTGGTTTTTTAGGTTAGAAGGCCTCGTGAAAGTACGGGGTGGGCTGCAATCTCAAAGGGTGCATGGCAAACACAGGACATGCTTGGATCAAGGAACAGTCGGAATTGTGGTTGTAAATTGTTGTAGTTGTGCTGGGAAAGTCCCTGAGTTTCAAACGCTAATAGAAAGCACAGAAGCTGAAATCGTTATAGGTACAGAAAGCTGCCTAAAGCCTGAAATAAGATCTGCAGAAATTTTTACGAAGTCTCAGACGGTGTTCAGGAGAGATAGATTAGACAGAATTGGTGGTGGAGTGTTTGTGTCTGTCAGTGGTGGTTTATCTTGTAGTGAAGTCGAAGTAGTTACTCCGTGCGAATTGTTATGGGTGGAGGTTATACTTAACAGCCGAACTAAGTTAATAATTGGCTCCTTCTACCGACCCCCAGACTCCGATGATATAGTTGCTGAACAGAGAAAATTTGTGTCTCGTAACAAATAAATACCCCCCTCATACGGTTATAGTTGGTGGGGACTTCAACCTTCCCTCAATATATTGGAAAAATACTTGTTCAAAACCGGTGGTAGGCAGAAAACATCTTCCGAGATTGTCCTAAATGCTTTCTCCGAAAATTATTTCGAGCAGTTAGTCCATGAACCCACGCGAATTGTAAATGGTTGCGAAAACACACTTGACCTCTTAGCCACAAACAATCCAGAGCTGATAGAGAGCATCATGACTGATACAGGGATTAGTGATCACAAGGTCGTTGTAGCTAGGCTCAATACCATTTCTTCCAAATCCCCCAGAAACAAACGCAAAATAATTTTATTTAAAAAAGCGGATAAAGTGTCACTAGAAGCCTTTCTAAGAGACAATCTCCATTCCTTCCGAACTGACTATGCAAATGTAGACGAGATGTGGCTGAAATTCAAAGATATAGTAGCAACAGCAATTGAGAGGTTCATACCTCATAAATTGGTAAGAGATGGAACTGATCCCCCATGGTTCACAAAACAGGTCCGAACGCTGTTGCAGAGGCAACGGAAAAAGCATGCGAAGTTCAGAAGAACGCGAAATCCCGAAGATTGGCTAAAATTTACAGACGCGCGAAATTTGGCACGAACTTCAATGCGAAATGCCTTTAATAGGTTCCACACCGAAACATTGTCTCAAAATTTGGTAGAAAATCCGAAGAAATTCTGGTCGTATGTAAACTACACAAGCGGTAAGACGCAGTCCATACCTTCGCTGCGCAGTGCCGATGGTACTGTTACCGACGACTGCGCCGCTAAAGCGGAGTTATTGAACGCAGTTTTCCGAAATTCCTTCACCAGGGAAGACGAATGGAATATTCCAGAATTTGAAACACGAACAGCTGCTAGCATGAGTTTCTTAGAAGTAGATACCTTAGGGGTTGCGAAGCAACTCAAATCGCTTGATACGGGCAAGTCTTCAGGTCCAGATCGTATACCGATTAGGTTCCTTTCAGATTACGCTGATACAATAGCTCCCTACTTAGCAATCATATACAACCGCTCGCTCACCGATAGATCTGTACCTACAGATTGCAAAATTGCGCAGGTCGCACCAGTGTTTAAGAAGGGTAGTAGGAGTAATCCATCGAACTACAGACCTATATCATTGACGTCGGTTTGCAGTACGGTTTTGGAGCATATACTGTGTTCAAACATTATGAATCACCTCGAAGGGAACGATCTATTGATACGTAATGAGCATGGTTTCAGAAAACATCGTTCTTGTGCAACGCAGCTAGCTCTTTATTCGCACGAAGTAATGGCCGCTATCGACAGGGGATCTCAAGTTGATTCTGTATTTCTAGATTTCCGGAAAGTTTTTGACACCGTTCCTCACAAGCGATTCCTCACAAGCGACTTCTAATCAAGCAGCGGGCCTATGGGGTATCGTCTCAGTTGTGGGACTGGATTCGAGATTTCCTGTCAGGAAGGTCGCAGTTCGTAGTAATAGACGGCAAATCATCGAGTAAAACTGAAGTGATATCAGGTGTTCCCCAGGGAAGCGTCCTGGGACCTCTGCTGTTCCAGATCTATATAAATGACCTGGGTGACAATCTGAGCAGTTCTCTTTGGTTGTTCGCAGATGATGCTGTAATTTACCGTCTAGTAAGGTCATCCGAAGACCAGTATCAGTTGCAAAGCGATTTAGAAAAGATTTCTGTATGGTGTGGCAGGTGGCAGTTGACGTTAAATAACGAAAAGTGTGAGATGATTCACATGAGTTCCAAAAGAAATCCGTTGGAATTCGATTACTCGATAAATAGTACAATTCTCAAGGCTGTCAATTCAACTAAGTACCTGGGTGTTAAAATTACGAACAACTTCAGATGGAAAGACCACATAGATAATATTGTGGGGAAGGCGAGCCAAAGGTAGCGTTTCATTGGCAGGACACTTAGAAGATTCAACAAGTCTACTAAAGAGACAGCTTACACTACACTCGTTCGTACTCTGTTAGAATATTGCTGCGCGGTGTGGGATCCTTACCAGGTGGGATTGACGGAGGACATCGAAAGGGTGCGTAAAAGGGCAGCTCGTTTTGTATTATCACGTAATAGGGGATAGAGTGTGGCAGATATGATACGCGAGCTGGGATGGAAGTCATTAAAGCAAAGACGTTTTTCGTCGCAGCGAGATCTATTTACGAAGTTTCAGTCACCAACTTTCTCTTCCGAATGCGAAAATATTTTGTTGAGCCCAACCTACATAGGTAGGAATGATCATCAAAATAAAAGAAGAGAAATCAGAGCTCGAACAGAAAGGTTCAGATGTTCGTTTTTCCCGCGCGCTGTTCGGGAGTGGAATGGTAGAGAGATACTATGATTGTGGTTCGATGAACCCTCTGCCAAGTACTTAAATGTGAATTGCGGAGTAGACATGTAGATGTAGATGTAGATGTAGATCACCCAGCTGTCTCCGCTTCGCAAGGCCAGTTGGCCGTGTTTTGCTTTGAAATGCATAACACTCTTGCCTGCCTGTAGCTGGCTGTGTTACAACACACTTCAGCTCTGCCGTATTTTCTGACCGAGTAGTGTGTGTATGCTACATTGCCCACCTTTTCAACAAGACCCGATCCTTTGGTTGAGCAGACTAGATTATCCTTTACACTAAAGTTCCTGGCGACTTATCCTTCTGACTCTGTTTTGCATCTTAAGAAATTATAACAATTGGTTCCCTTAACCCTAGCACATAATTTTAAGTATTTTCACTGTGCCACTTGCCCTGATCCTTAATTCAAACAGCAATGAAGTTATTTCATTACTAGACTTCTTGCACTGTAACTTCCAACTCTCTACTCCAAACTTAAAAGTTAAAGTGAATCAATTATTCTTAATACAGTCCCTCGCGCGTTCAGCTTCCTTCTGCTGGTCTTATGCTCGAGGTATCCAATCCAGTGGAATCTGAAGGACAGGTGGGTCCAAGCTCAGACTTTCGCTTCATCTTCTACGTACCAAAAATAGGGCTATGCTCAGCAGAACAAGTGTGGCTGCAGTGGATGGTATGACAGTAGTCGATTTTGTCTCTTTCCAGTACTGATATTCCCGATATGAATTTACTTGCTGCTATAAGATTTCCACGGAGACTTGTCGCTCCTGCTGGTTCAGAAGTGTCTTTACAGACTGCATTAATTTCATTTAAGCTGTTTATTTAGGACAGTTAGCGGTTCCACGGCTTCCTCTAGCCAGTACAAATGAGGCTGCGAAATATTCAAGTGTGTTATCTCTCAAATCATGGCGGGCAGACGGAAAATAGCCTTCACTATCTCGCATGCTGTTCCATTTAATAACAAACCCCTCCCATTTAGTTCTAGTCCCTTTGGTGACGTAAGCTTTCTCCGCCCGAAACAACTATCCGTTCCACCGTCTTGTCAAAAGTAGAGTACAATCAATGCACCTCGATCTGCTGAAAGTGCAATTCCGGCTCAATGACTTCTTTATTGTATTCCCTTACCGCTTTTTGCACCATTAGCAATTCCACTGCGCTGGAATCCTGCCCTTCTCTTATTACAGTATTCGGGCAAACTGAGATTTCCCCTCAGGGTCATTTTTGAACTCTTGTTTTCTACATTTTTACGTGTCTTCCATTATCTTTTACAATTTATAGTAGTCGCTGTGCTTTTACTCTCACAAATTTCATTAGTATCCCTACTTGAAAGGATACGCATTAACTATGTAGCACTCGTAGTATGCTTGTTTCCCTGCTACTGGTATAGGAACGAAATATAAACTTTCGCTCCATCAGTTCTCACTTATATTGTGATTATCTTGGAATGAAAGGGTAAGTTTTTGTGCTCCGGTTCTGAAAGCAACTTCAACTCCAGCGGAAGTTCCTTCTGTAATTTCCTTAGACCATCTAAATACTGCTCTGGTGAC
Source organism: Schistocerca cancellata (assembly GCF_023864275.1). NCBI lineage: Eukaryota > Metazoa > Arthropoda > Insecta > Orthoptera > Acrididae > Schistocerca > Schistocerca cancellata. Next base: position 525,808,580 of record NC_064627.1, read on the forward strand.
AGTAAGTTTTACATCTCACAGCCTGCTGCATAGCCTCCTGTTTTTTTTTTGTTACTTTCCCCCGTGCTATCCAAACACTATGGACTGCAACAATTTGGTTATTACTGCTTCCCTATCTGAGACTTTTACTCAGGTTTCTAGTTCCCTGATACTCTGATTAATAGCTTCTTCTGCTGTTCTGGCATACCGCATTTTTCTCCTCTAAGCTGTCGTAGTAGTCGCGTGTTATTCAATACGTCCTTCTCTAAACCTCACCTACAGGCAGGAATACCTATCACTTTTGTCCCCCTTAAATTCATTGCGGTTGCGCAGCTGCTTATACTAATTACACTAAATCGATACCTAACATTAAGAAAATATTAAGTGATTATCTCCTAGGCCTTAACCCATAAGCATTCCTCGTTACCCTTTCATCAATAACTTCTTGTTTATCTTCCGATACCTTTGTCCACTCTTTCCTTTTGCAATCCGCATCTCCTACCCCAGAAATAAGTTCCGCACTCCCTTGAAAATATTATCTACTGGCCACCTAGTCTCTACCACTTGGTAATTCCCCTGATACTTCGCAAATAAATTCTTTGTTTTTCCCTTCAGCGTATATGAAGTTGATAGCATCATATACGGTTCGACCTTATACTGTGGAGTTCTTACTGTACGGCCCACTGCTTCTTCCTCTTTCTCTGGTGCTCGCGTATTTCCCCTCTGTACTCTATTACAAATTTCCCTACTCACTCCGATAAATTCCTGAACAGACTCTACAATCTTCCCTTTCTTCGCTTTCAATATATCGAATAGCGATGGCATTTTACGACCACATACTACTTCGTATGGTGATAACACTGTATTCGTATGCTGCTTTGAGCTTAAGAGAAGATGACGTACTTCAAATAGACATGCCAGTTGGTCTAGTGTGAGTCAATGTAGTATCCAAGCAACTTCCCAATTGTCCAGTACACTCTTCCAGTTCTTCCATTGCCTTGTGGATTTGGAAGATTCGTCCTTAACTTCTTCGCATTCAGTTCCTTGAATTGATCTGACATGAAGTTCGTTCCCTGGGCTGTTATTATTGTTTCGGTCTCTCCAGACTTCAATATCCAATTATTCACTAGAGCTTGTGTCACTGTTATATCTGCTGGTTTGGCATTGTGACCATTTCTTCACATCGTGATTACGAGCATGTTCTTATTGACTGCAGGTGTTTTATCGAATGGACCTAAAACATCAATCCCAAGAATCTCGAATGGTACTAATGCTTCAGGTAACATCTGCAGTAGTCTTGTTTGACACAGATCCGCTCTCTGTGAGCACTATACGCAGTTCTCCACATACTGGTTTACGTGTGTCTGCCTATTTTTCGACCAGTACCTTTATGCTACTCTTCTGCAGGCAGATCAGCAACCTCGACCCGCTAATACACGATCATGAGCTTCTTGTAGCACTCTATTCCGTAGCTTCGCTGGTACCACTACCTGCGTCCCAACTTGCTTACTACAACCACCAATCTTGCATACAAAACTGTGGCAGCTTAAAATACAGCTTACATTCGTCAGCCGCTCTTTGTATAGTTTGCCATTAGTTATGCTCTTTACTCGTAAATATGTAATACTGCTACTTACTTAAGCCGTTGGCACAGTTATACCTACCTCCAAAATGAAATTTTTTAGTCTTACCGCCCAGTTTGTCAACCTGCTGCAAGAATCCTTTACCCCCAAGAACCATTTTATTGCCGCATGATCTGTTAGTAGTCTTAACATTTTACAGCACAGATAAAAATTTAAATATAGGATTCCATTAATAAGGTTTATCGTTTCTTTCTCTGTTGTGGAATACTTCCTTTCTGCAGAATTTAGTTGCCTTGATGGATAAGCTACAGGATGTTCTATGTCTTCGACTTTGTGTGACAACACACAGCCAAACATATTAAAATCGGGAAATACCAATATCAGACTCAATGTTAAAGCTTCTCTTAGCTCCTTAGAAGCATTCTGGCGCTCTTCTGACCTCACAAATTTAGTACCCTTTCTTGACAATTGTCCCAATCGTCTGGTAATATCTGCAACTCCTTTTATGAACCAGTGAGTTCCAGTAATGATTGCAAATTCCCTACAGATTCGAGTACAGGAAATTTACATACAGGTCTAATTAATCTTGGTTCTGTCTTAATCCCACCTTTACTTCTAATGTGACTTTGGTACGCCCCCGGTAGCTAAGTGGTCAGCACGACAGAATGTCGGTCCTAAGGACCCGGATTCGATTCCCAGTTGGGTCGGAGATTTTCGCCACTTAGGGACTGGGTGTTGTGCAGTCCTAATCATTATCATTTCATTCACATCGACGCGCAAGTCGCCGAAGTGGCGTCAAATCGAAAGACTTGCACTCGGCAAACCGTCTACACGACGGGAGGCCCTAGTCACACGACATTTACATTTACTGACAAAAAGTGATTTCTCGGCACTCTTAGGTACATAATCGTGTGAATCAAATCTTAGTGTGGTCGTTCACTTTTTAATTGGTTCGTCTTTCCCTACAGACTCCCCTCGCTACATCACTACATTGGCAACGACTTCACCCAACTGAAACATTTTTCCATCATGTTTCACCCTATGTTGCTGATGATCGATTATGCCACAATGCTCATATAAGAAGTCTAATCCCAGGATCATGTGTAGCCCTCACTCAAATGTGGCACAATCTCTATACGTTGAATCATACCCAGGAAAAAAATCAATGTCCACCGATCCTAATAGTGTGACATCTTTATCCCCCACTCCACGCAGTCTGTATCGTGGTGGGTCCCATTGCTTATGTTTCAACACATCATTACTAGCGACCAACACATGCATCCCTGTGACCAACAATATCCTGCAATAAGAAAGATCCTGCGCAATCCAACTCTGCATATGATTTTGTAGCATCCAATCTTACCGGGAATGACCATAGGTAGACCTGTGCTTCCCACTTCTGTTTAACACCCAAAACGTTTTATGTTATCTGCGAACACTAAGTGATTACCCTGAATTCCAGTCGACAAATCGATCTCCCCACGCTCTTTTGCTAACTGCACTGCTGTGCGTAAATCCGTCGGATACCCTGCCGGCACGTGTCTTGACGTTCCTGCATGCTACCCTCTCAAAAATGGATCGAGCACCTTTTCTCAACTTATTGCAAGCTAATTGCAATGGCTGCTGCATCCTGTCTTAATTGATAGGTACACCTTAGTCACTAACCCAAATGTTCCCTGTAGTGTGTGTAACTATTGTGTTTCGTATATCTCTGAAGTAACCCTTCCCAATTCTTCAAATTTTGTGGCTCCCTTAAATGCTTCTGTATACCCTACATTAATTTGTGCTTACCCTGTTAATCTCAATTTTGCAGCACTCAATAATTCTTTATCAGACCAACCATCCACCTCAGCCAGATTTCCAAGGTCTCCCACAAAGGCGTACACATCCTCGGTTGGCTTACCAGAAAAGAACAATATAACTCACGACTGACAAACCTACACCCCGTTGCAATGATAGAGATTCTATCAACACACGCAGTTCTGTATTATCCTCTGTTATTGGTGCTACCGGGTTCTGTCCCGGTTTTATCCTTGACAACACTCATTTTGAGAACTAACATTCACAAGACGAGAAAAAAAAAAATCATAAGCCCTGTCGACTCCCAGCGTTGCTTCGCTATATGCCCCCAATTAAATGTGTAACATTTTATCAGAACTGATTTCGTACATAACGCTGAGTGATCCTCAGGGTTACACTGTGCATAGCTAACAGGCGCTAACCGATCGTGACTTCCGTTACCGCCACAATTAGACAAATCCACTGTGTTTTCTATTGGCAATAAAGTCTACTTTACATGAACAAAATACAGTATTTTTCTCTTGTTTTTGACTCACCGTACCATAGGCTGGAGGTTCAGAGGCTGCCCTGAGTATGTGGTATCAATGTTCGGACGCCAGTGATAAATGACTCTTAGATTGTCACCCGTGGAAAGTGAAATGAGACCTCAGGATGAGAGGAAATTTGTTCAGTTAATTTCTTTATCGCGGCCCTCGGTCATAGTACACTCCTGGAAATTGAAATAAGAACACCGTGAATTCATTGTCCCAGGAAGGGGAAACTTTATTGACACATTCCTGGGGTCAGATACATCACATGATCACACTGACAGAACCACAGGCACATAGACACAGGCAACAGAGCATGCACAATGTCGGCACTAGTACAGTGTATATCCACCTTTCGCAGCAATGCAGGCTGCTATTCTCCCATGGAGACGATCGTAGAGATGCTGGATGTAGTCCTGTGGAACGGCTTGCCATGCCATTTCCACCTGGCGCCTCAGTTGGACCAGCGTTCGTGCTCGACGTGCAGACCGCGTGAGACGACGCTTCATCCAGTCCCAAACATGCTCAATGGGGGACAGATCCGGAGATCTTCCTGGCCAGGGTAGTTGACTTACACCTTCTAGAGCACGTTGGGTGGCACGGGATACATGCGGACGTGCATTGTCCTGTTGGAACAGCAAGTTCCCTTGCCGGTCTAGGAATGGTAGAACGATGGGTTCTATGACGGTTTGGATGTATCGTGCACTATTCAGTGTCCCCTCGACGATCACCAGTGGTGTACGGCCAGTGTAGGAGATCGCTCCTCACACCATGATGCCGGCTGTTGGCCCTGTGTGCCTCGGTCGTATGCAGTCCTGATTGTGGCGCTCACCTGCACGGCGCCAAACACGCATACGACCATCATTGGCACCAAGGCAGAAGCGACTCTCATCGCTGAAGACGACACGTCTCCATTCGTCCCTCCATTCACGCCTGTCGCGACACCACTGGAGGCGGGCTGCACGATGTTGGCGCGTGAGCGGAAGACGGCCTAACGGTGTGCGGGACCGTAGCCCAGCTTCATGGAGATGGTTGCGAATGGTCCTCGCCGATACCCCAGGAGCAACAGTGTCCCTAATTTGCTGGGAAGTGGCGGTGCGGTCCCCTACGGCACTGCGTAGGATCCTACGGTCTTGGCGTGCATCCGTGCGTCGCTGCGGTCCGGTCCCAGGTTGACGGGCACGTGCACCTTCCGCCGACCACTGGCGACAACATCGATGTACTGTGGAGACCTCACGCCCCACGTGTTGAGCAATTCGGCGGTACGTCCACCCGGCCTCCCGCATGCCCACTATACGCCCTCGCTCGAAGTCCGTCAACTGCACATACGGTTCACGTCCACGCTGTCGCGGCATGCTACCAGTGTTAAAGACTGCGATGGAGCTCCGTATGCCACGGCAAACTGGCTGACACTGACGGCGGCGGTGCACAAATGCTGCGCAGCTAGCGCCATTCGACGGCCAACACCGCGGTTCCTGGTGTGTCCGCTGTGCCGTGCGTGTGATCATTGCTTGTACAGCCCTCTCGCAGTGTCCGGAGCAAGTATGGTGGGTCTGACACACCGGTGTCAATGTGTTCTTTTTTCCATTTCCAGGAGTGTATATCAGGAACAGCTTGGTGAAGGCGACCAGTTGCCTCGCATCTGAAACAATAGAAGTCCAGCATGACTGACAGCACAAATAGCTGCGTCGCAGTCAGCAACGTCTGCAGCTGCGTCTGTGATGTGCGGCGGCGCAGCTGACAATGGCTGTGAACTTCTTCCAAGTCTCCCGACATACTCACCGGCCTGCGGCTGGTTCTGTTGCTACTAACTTCCGCTGTGGCGAAATTTTTCACCTAATGCGGCCAATAAGCTACGGTGGGATAAAATTCATAAGTTCTCTGTAAGCAAGAATTAATTTATTCAAGTTCATTTCTAGGTGCGACAGCGGTTTTAGTGTCTGGTAGTATACACTCCTTTCATTGAAAGGCGGATAAATTGAAAATGTCAATGCTCAAATCCGAATAGAAATGAATGAACTGTTAGAAAATATTACAAGAAAGGTAGAAAACAATTTTGCTGCCAGTGGAGCTGTTAAATACAGAATAGTGTAAATTATTGCAAACGGCACATCCATCACCAAATCGGAAATGCTCCCATCCGCAGTGAAACCCATAGATTCGCATCTCGTGTATTTACTGCAATATATCATTATATCCAGGTTTTGCTTTTTTTTTTAAAAAATCTCTATACGCGAGATATTTTCGTCTGTTCTGCATATCAGTAATGTATCTGCCGTCAAGAGTATGTCAGTTTTTCAGGTATCTTGACATAAGTCTCCTTTGTCGCTTTTCTTATTGTGGAATGTACGTAGAAGAGAGGACAACCTGAACACGATATCTCATGGCCTCCATTCACTGTGGAATGATTCTATGGCAGAAATAATACACTACCGGACATTAAACTCGCTACACCAAGAAGAAATGCAGATCATAAACGGGTATTCATTGGACAAATATATTTTACTAGAACTGACATTCTCAATGCACTATCTTTTTTTTAATCAATGCATGTAATGCCTGTTGGTCGGGCTTCATCCACAGTTCATTGAATACTATTCATTGAGTAGTATTCAATGAACTGTGGATGAAGCCCGACCAACAGGCATTACATGCACTGATCAAAAACGATAATGCCTTGGGAATGGCTAGTTTCTAGCTGAAATCTAGATCTGCCAATAAAATTTAAAAATGACGACTGATAGTTAAAATCTATTATTTACAAGTCAATAACAGGCGTTGAGTGCAACAGCCTTCTAAATGGAAGGTAACCTGATGTTTTTGGAGTACACAGGTGCTAAAGTGTCCGTTATCAGTCTGTACCTCATGGGAAAGAGGAAACTGGGTCCACCACGTATAGGTTGCGTGGAGTTGACGCTGATAGGATGGAATCACTGGATACGGCAGGACTGAAATTTTCGGTGGGGGAAAACTAAGTTCAGCGAATGCACAGAGGACTTGCCATGCATAGGCGAGGGCTATTCAACAATTCTCGGGCTAGACTTTCTCAACAAACATCGTGCTAAGATTGATCTTTTGCAAAGCACAATGGAACTCAGTGGGAATTTGTTTCAACTGGGGGAAACAGCTGCAACTGAGACAATGGCGCAAGGTTAACCACCATGGGGGTGGGACCAACTAAACTGCATACGTTTTCAGTAAAGATCGATCATGAGGGTAAAATACCAGCAGCTACGTGAAAGATCGTGTGGGTTTCAGTGGATACAGGTTTACCAAGGGAAATATTACATGTGATCGAACCGTTGTTAAACAATGAACAGCTGGATAGTTCACATTGTTTTATCTACAGGACTTCAGCAAATGTGAGTGACATTAGGGGGGAACATTTCATTCCAGTTAATGTGGATAAGTATGATGGAGGGAAGGTGACTTTGTCAAAGGGTATAGTAATAGTCACTCTCGAAATCTTGGAAGATGTGGACTTCGACAGGTCGAGGCAGAAGGAAAACTAAAAGCAAACCGTCGATATGGAAGTGTTACGAGGTAAAGCAGGTCATTTGAGGGTCAGTGATCGAATGGCTACGGGGAATGTGTTGTTGAGGTTGAGTGATTTAATCTGCTCGAACGGAGGGTTATCCGCAACCCCACTGACGCAACATCACACGCAGACAGGGGATAACACAACAATTTGTAGGAAGCCATACCGTACAGCAAAGCAGTTGGAACCATTGGTAGAATACTTTATTGAACAACAGCTATGGTATGGGATCATAGATACTAGTGATAGTCCCTGGAGCACGAATATTGTCGTAATGCCAAAGAAGTAGAAGGACAAGACACGGAAATATTGATTTTCCTGTGACTACAGAAATCTAAACGCCAGAACCATTTTTGATTCTTATCCAGTTCCTAACATCGCGGAAACTTTGGATAATCTGGGTCAGTGTCAGTTATTTACAGTTACGGACCTCAATATCGGATATTATCAGTTGGAGGTGGCGCCTGAAGATAAGCCGAAAACAGTGTTTACCGTCCCAGCAGGACATTTCATTACAAAGGCATGCCATTTGGACTAAAGAACGCACCGGTAACTTTTCAGCTGTTGGTAGATGGCGCACTGAACGGATTAAAGCTTAAAACTTTTGTATTACATCTCGATGTTATATTTGTCTATTCAAATGATTTACTGGAACATGTGAGACGTTTGGAGGACGTCTTTAGTAGACTACAATCGTAAGCTTGATGTTAAGTGTGCAGAAGTGCTATTTTGCGCAAACTCAGGCAAACTGTCTGGGACCCATGATTAGTGTTGTACAGACCGTTGCAGTTCTAAAGCATCGAATACCACAAACGACTAAGCAGCTACAGTCGGTAATTAGACTCCGTAATATTATACTCGTAGACGGTTTGTGAAGGACTTTGTGAAAATAGCTAGACCTGTGACTAAGGGGACGAACTTCCATTGGTTGCAGAAATGTCAGGAGGCATTTGAAAAAGAGAAGGAAACATTAGTTTCAGATCCGGTATTGGTTTTTCCAGATTCCGCGAAAGAGTTTATCCTTTCGTGTGATGCTTCAAATGAGGCAGTCGGTTGTGTTTTGGGTGGTAGATGGTCAAGAACATCCGGTAGCTTACGCCTCAAGGTAGGTGGAGCGTAACTACCCAGCAGTGGAAGAAATTTTCGCGGTCATATATGGTATTACGTATGTTATTAGTGTAGTAGGATGTTTAAGGTCTTGAAAGTGCATGTCTCAGTGAAATGGATGCTTGGTTTGAAATATTCATCTAGTAAATCAACTCGGCGGGCACTTAACCCTAGTGAATTCGAATACGAAGTAATCCACAAGCTAAGGAGATCAAAAACAAATGCAGATTCGTTGAGGTATAGGGTAGCAATGTAAAATACACTAGGGCAGAGCATTGAAGAGTGGCAGCGGACCCAGGCAATGGATAAGGAGTGCCAGGCATTTAACTCACAGCCACGTTTCGTCACGCACGATGGTCTGTTGTGTAGAACGACGAGGTGTGGACCATGTGTTCTGGTTCCAGAGGGTTTACATAGCGAAGATTTGCAGCGAGCTCCTGACCATATGATATCAGGTCATGGTGGGCACCGTGCGACAGACAGACGTGTAGGAGAGCAGTTTTGTTGGAGGAACAGGAAGCCTGAAGTGGAACAGTATATTAAGAATGTGTGTGCCATGTGAGCGGAGGGCTGACATTACGCATCAGAAAGTTCTGTTGCAAAGGTTAGCAGAACCGTCCAGTCGATTTTCGATGTTAGTGTTGGATATCATCAGACCATTTAATAAAAGACCTTGTAACCTTCCCACAAAAAATTATTTGATTCTCATTTAGTGTAACCTTAAAACAGAAAAATTCCTAAACCTCTGCCGGCCGCGGTGGTCTAGCGGTTCTAGGCGCTCAGTCCGGAACCGCGCAACTGCTACGGTCGCAGGTTCGAATCCTGCCTCCGGCATGGATGTGTGTGATGTCCTTAGGTTGGTTAGGTTTAAGTAGTTCTAAGTTCTAGGGGACTGATGACCACAGATGTTAAGTCCCATAGTGCTCAGAGCCATTTGAACCATTTTTTGAACCTAAACCTCTCAACAGTAAAAAATATAATTATGTCGTTCATTCACATTGAGCGTAACCTCCCTCAGATAAATTCGGTAATCTTGCAATAACACAATGTGACTAATCTCTCAATAATAAATGAGACTCAGTTACAACCTTTGAATAATTGACTGTTAATTTAACCTGGCAAATTGTGGACGTCAGCAGTGCTGCGTCATGGCCCTGAAAGATCATTCTGAATAAAATAAGGAAAATGCTCTCCTTAATGAAGGTCGCCGGATAACGCGTATATATCTGCTCTTACAATAAATTTTTCTGGCACAGCCCTGTGCAATGCTGGCCGACAGATTTGTCATTTATGAAAGGAAACAACTGATTTTTCTTTTGCAATAATCGGGATGATCATGGATTGGAGAAATTAGTAAATTCTTTAACTTGAAATGAATGATTGTTAAAAGTTACTTTTTATGAAAAAGATTATTATTAGGAGATTTTTTAAAACATTTACATGGGACTTGAGGTAACAATACTGCGTACGCGCGAGGCTGCTTTTTACCTTATACAATAATGCTCAGGCTCCGGCATCGCTGCACCACGACCGGCCCAGCCAACACGATACACCAGACCAGACTAGACAGCTCGCTAGCAACAACTTACTCCTACTGCTACACAGTTCCTACTGCAGTCAACACTGCTCTCTGGTCTGAGATTCTCTTATACCTTACATATCGCAGGCAGCGCGTGAGCAATACATCGAAATTACATCTGCTCGGACCTCTTACAACCTACAGGAATAGATATGTTCTCACGACCATAGATCATTTTCCTCGACTTTTAGCAACTGTGTCGATGCCAGATCAACGGGCTAGTACTGCAGTGCAGGCATTAGTAAAGAAATGGGTGTTTAAGTCTGGGGTACCTGAGACCGCAATAAGGAACCACGCCACGGATTTTGTCTCAGATTTAATGAAACAACTTTGCTGCATGCAACGTATATGGAAGCTGCAGAGGAATCCGCTTCATCCAAAGACCAATTGGAGAATGGAGCACGTGCACACGATAATTGCAAAGATATTGAGCTATTGCGTAGGTTCCAGGTATGACGATTGAGAGGATTGTTTACATCATGTACTGTGTGCATACATATGTAAGGTTCATACTGCAGTGGGCCTGTCACTATTATAGATGGTGCACTACAGGAAAACGCCACATCTCCTTGATATTTTGATTCCTAAATTAGGACCAGATGGTGAGTGGGCGGGAAGATTGCCAAAAGATTTGGGGAAGTTTGGAGGAATGTGCAAAGGCAAACACAAAGGCGTTAGAACGCCAGGAACAAACGAACAGACACATGCACAATTTGCCGCAATGCCATGTGGGGCAGTGGGTAATAGTCACTAGTCGCTATATGTGGAAGGGGAAACCGAAGAAGTCTTTTACAAAATACCAGGGACAATTCCAGTTCATAGTAACGGTCAACAGTTCTCTACAAAGACTTCTGTTATACACGTCAGTTGCATAGAACTATTTAATGGAATGGTAGGTGATACCACAGTTATCGGTAACCAACCAGTTACAAAGGGTTAAAAGAAGGAAGCTGCAATTGGTGGGTAACATAGGTTAAAGTCGCGTGTGTAAGTTGTACAATTGTAATGTGTTCAGGTCTTTTAGGGTAGCTGATCTCCGTTCTCTGGGTGACATCATCCAGCGGACTGCAAGCTGCTGTCCGCAGAGGCGGGACTGAGGCATGAACTCACGGCCTCCTGGATGCGGAGCTGTCTGCTGTCACTGAACGAGCTGCACTAGGTGGACGGCTGGAGCTGCTACGGCTCACTACACGACGGCGTTCGGCTGCTTCCCTTCGGCGCTCTGCATACGGTCCAGGAGTCGCGCCTGAGAGAGCAGTCAGCCGTGTCCCGGGCTACCGTTGCAGTCAACACGCGGGGTGGCCACATAGCCGTGGAATGAGTAGGAGTGCAACGTCTGCAAGGCTGGGAGACTGGACGCCGAAGCAGCAGATTCCGGCGTTGGCATTGCCTTTGAACCACGCACACACGCGACACGAAGGCATCGCCGGAATCCGCGAAATGCCATCTGTGTATCTTCGATGCAATAAAGCCAACGACACACTTGCTGGAGTGCCTCTGCACCGTTCAGCGTGAGTAACCCCCTTCTCCCAAACCATAGCTCTCTGTCGTTCTGACATATTACAACCGCTGAGCTCAGAGGGTTGTAACAAGTCTTTCTCTATAGCGAATTTCGCCTATGGTGTCCTTCTACTGCAGTTCAATGTTTATGACGTCGTATCTCCTGAACTATGAGTCGTACAATGGTATAAGTTTACAGGTACATTCATTGGGATAAGTGAACACGTCTGTAATACGTTTTGCGAATAGAGTTAGTAGTAAATAAGTATTGCATAGTGCGACAATTTCTTCCTTACGTGGGGGACGTAAGGAAGAAAAAGTTTTGTAAAGGTTCGAAATTATGTGTAAAATTGTAACAGGTCACTAAGTGCTCTCATTCTCAAACAGTGAATGATTACAGTCTGGCTATTTGCGTGTCGTGAGCTACGATTTTTTTTTTCACATCCACACCCTGACGTAGCTGCTTATTAAGGTACATAGTGGTTCTTTCCAAACAGTAATTGACATGTGTATCAAGTTTGATTATAATCGATCCCTTGGTTTGCGAAGAGATGTGGAACATACATGCCGACATAAATTAGCTCCTCGTCCAGGACGTGAAACCCCAAGCGATGTCAACCAATCGCCTTTCCCCTTTTCCTTGCGGCGTCATATGCAGGTTGATGAGGGGAGGGTGGGGGGGGGGGGGCGTGTGGGGTCATGTGGTCAGTACACAGCTCTCCCGGTCGTTTTGCGAACTCTCCTGACCGTGGAGCCGCTGCTACCCGGTCAAGTAGTTTGTATGAAGAGGCTGAGTGCATCTCACACCAGACCTCCCACTAAGGATAAACCCTTGGCAACCCAAGGTTTCGAGCCCACGTCCACCGCATACCAATCAATCACACTGGTCACTCAGCTATGGAGGTGGACACATACATACACACATAAGGAGGCTCCTGATCATACAGCATGTTGGTCTGAATATGACCACAGGCGTGGTCGAAACCGGTTACCAGAATAAATAAATTTGTGATCGAGACTGATTTTAATGGTAACTATTAGTAATAACATTGATCACTGTCTGCTCCCACGATGTACCCAAAAGTAATTTTGTATAAATAATACGAGTATGGAAGAACACTCTGTCCATAAAGGCAGGTCCGGGAGTTTCAGACCGGACCTTCAGTAAAGTTGTGGATCTTCTCAACCAAAAATTAGGACAGCTGATACCAGGTTCAAAAATGGCTCTGAGCACTATGGGACTCAACTGCTGAGGTCATTAGTCTCCTAGAACTTAGAACTAGTTAAACCTAACTAACCTAAGGACATCACAAACATCCATGCCCGAGGCAGGATTCGAACCTGCGACCGTAGCGGTCTTGCGGTTCCAGACTGCAGCGCCTTTAACCGCACGGCCACTTCGGCCGGCGGGCTGATACCAGGGAAGAGGGAGTCTCATTTGGGGACGTTTGGTAGAGGACTCAGTTCCGGTCTATCCCTTACAACCAGTGGATAGTTCCAGAAAACTTTCCAGTCAGTTTCGGCTAACAGTTGCCAATTTTAATCCTCAAACAGTACGTTACATAAAGAATATGAAACCCTAGTCTATGTGTTAGTGCATTTTGATTATTTGCATAACAGAATAGCTTGCCCAAAGTGTGCTGTGTATCTCTGTCGATACCGATCGCAGGCTATGCTACCGATGGAGACATCTTCAGTTTTTGTCTGTAGTCAGCCTAATTAATGAAATTAGAGTGATGATGCTCTCTCCTAATAATTTGTGTCAAAACTACCCTTGCAAAACACGATGTATTTCCGTCAATGGCTATCATTATGATACATACATTGTTATCTCGATCAGCTTCCAAATTCTGTCATTTCTTCATATGCACTTGCTACAGTGGTGACCTGATTTGAAAAGGCTGTAATATTACTTACTTTGTACGCACAGGTAACTTATTTAGATCGATATGAGACTTAGTTTGGTGTATCATGGTTACCGTCAACATCATCAGCAGAGGTTCTACAATCGCTGCTGGGTAAAGGCGTCCTCCAAAAATTTTCCCAGCATTACTAGTGTTTAACAGCACTTTTAACTGTTGTTTCTACATATTCAGCTGTTCCTCGTTCCTTACCCCTTCTTCTCGGTAGTTACTCATCTCTTGGACGCCAGTACAGAACTTTCTTCTTTCACGTATCCTACATTCACAGGCAACGTGTGCAGTTCACCTAAATTCAATTCTCACTGCCATCGTGATAATTATTACGTCTTCCAGTCCGGACAGTTTATTCATGAATTTTTTTTTTTCCTTCTGTTTCTTAGTAATTCCCAACATGGGTCTTTGTATTTTTCCTCTGAAAAACACCCAATTTTCGGGAAGTTTTCACATTAAACATCAATTTCTCACCGCAATAGGTGAAGACTCAGAACGAACACCTATTTTAAACTATGGTTCGTATATGTCTCCAGATTAGTTTCGAAACCGTATTTAGTTCATCAAAACCAGTCCAAGCGGTCTCTGGATTTCAGTTTATTTATTCTGCTGTAGACTAATTCTATAGAAATTTAATAGTCATGGGTGACTGGAATTCCAGTGTAGGAAAAGGGAGAGAAGGAAACATAGTAGGTGAATATGGATTGGGGCTAAGAAATGAAAGAGGAAGCCGCCTGGTAGAATTTTGCGCAGAGCATAACTTAATCAAAGCTAACACTTGGTTTAAGAATCATGAATGAAGGTTGTATACATGGAAGAACCCTGGAGATACTAAAAGGTATCAGATAGATTATATAATGGTAAGACAGAGATTTAGGAACCAGGTTTTCAATTGTAAGACATTTCCAGAGGCAGATGTGGACTCTGACCACAATCTATTGGCTATGAACTGTAGATTAAAAGTGAAGAAACTGCAAAAAGGTGGGAATTTAAGGAGATGGGACCTGGATAAACTGAAAGAACCGGCGATTGTACAGAGTTTCAGGGAGAGCATAAGGGAACAATTGACAGGAATGGGGGAAAGAAATACAGAAGAAGAAGAATGGGTAGCTTTGAGGGATGAAATAGTGAAGGCAGCAGAGAATCAAATAGGTAAAAAGACGAGGGCTAGTAGAAACCCTTGGGTAACAGAAGAAATATTGAATTTAATTGATGAAAGGAGAAAATATAAAAATGCAGTAAATGAAGCAGGCAAAAAGGAATACAAACGTCTCAAAAATGATATCGACAGGAAGAGCAAAATGGCTAAGCAGGGATGGCTAGAGGACAAATGTAAGGATGTAGAGGCTTATCTCACTAGGGGTAAGATAGATACTGCGTACTGGAAAATTAAAGAGACCTTTGGAGAAAGGAGAACCACTTGCATGAATATCAAGAGCTTTGATGGAAACCCAGTTCTAAGCACAGAAGGGAAAGCAGAAAGTTGCAAGGAGTATATAGAAGGTCTATATAAGGGCGATGTACTTGAGGACAATATTATGGAAATGGAAGAGCATGTAGAAGAAGATGCAATGGGAGATATGATACTGCGTGAAGAGTTTGACAGAGCACTGAAAGACCTGAGTCGAAACAAGGCCCCCGGAGTAGACAACATTCCATTAGAACTACTGACAGCATTGGGAGAGCCAGCCCTGACAAAACACTACCATCTGGTGAGTAAGATGTATGAGACAGGCGAAATTCCCTCAGACTTCAAGAAGAATATAATAATTCCACTCCCAAAGAAAGCAGGTGCTGACAGATGTGAAAATTACCGAACTATCAGTTTAATAAGTCACAGCTGCAAAATACTAACGCTGACAAAAATCTACCATCTGGTGAGCAAGATGTATGAGACAGGCGAAATTCCCTCAGACTTCAAGAAGAATATAATAATTCCACTCCCAAAGAAAGCAGGTGTTGACAGATGTGAAAATTACCGAACTATCAATTTAATAAGTCACAGCTGCAAAATACTAACGCTGACAAAACTCTACCATCTGGTGAGCAAGATGTATGAGACAGGCGAAATTCCCTCAGAATTCAAGAAGAATATAATAATTCCACTCCCAAAGAAAGCAGGTGTTGACAGATGTGAAAATTACCGAACTATCAGTTTAATAAGTCACAGCTGCAAAATACTAACGCGAATTCTTTACAGACGAATGGAAAAACTGATGGAAGCCGACCTAGGGGAAGATGAGTTTGGATTCCGTAGAAATGTTGGAACACGTGAGGCAATACTAACCTTACGACTTATCTTAGAAGAAAGATTAAGAAAAGGCAAACCTACGTTTCTAGCATTTGTAGACTTAGAGAAAGCTTTTGACAATGTTGATTGGAATACTCTCTTTCAAATTCTGAAGGTGGCAGGGGTAAAATACAGGGAGCGAAAGGCTGTTTACAATTTGTACAGAAACCAGGTGGCATTTATAAGAGCCGAGGGGTATGAAAGGAAAGCAGTGGTTGGGAAGGGAGTGAGACAGGGTTGTAGCCTATCCCCGATGTTATTCAATCTGTATATTGAGCAAGCAATAAAGGAAACAAAAGAAAAGTTCGGAGAAGGTATTAAAATCCATGGAGAAGAAATAATATCTTTGAGGTTCGCCGATGACATTGTAGTTCTGTCAGAGACAGCAAAGGACTTGGAAGAGCAGTTGAACGGAATAGACAGTGTCTTGAAAGGAGGGTGTAAGATGAACATCAAAAAAAGCAAAACGAGGATAGTGGAATCTAGTCGAATTAAGTCGGTTGATGTTGAGGGAATTAGATAAGGAAATGAGACACCTAAAGTAGTAACGGAGTTTTGCTATTTGGGGACCAAAATAACTGATGATGATCGAAGTAGAGAGGATATAAAATGTAGACTGGCAATGGCCAGGAAAGCGTTTCTGAAGAAGAAAAATTTGTTAACATCGAGTGTAGATTTAAGTGCCAGGCAGTCGTTTCTGAAAGTATTTGTATGGAGTGTAGTCATGTATGGAAGTGAAACGTGGACGATAAATAGCTTAGACAAGAAGAGACTAGAAGCTTTCGAAATGTGGTGCTACAGAAGAATGCTGAAGATTAGATGGGTTGATCACATGACTAATGAGGAAGTATTGAATAGAATTGTGGAGAAGAGGAGCTTGTGGCACAACTTGACTAGAAGAAGGGATCATTGGGTAGGACTTGTTCTGAGACATCGATGGATCACCAATTTAGTATTGGAGGGCAGCGTGGAGGGTAACAATCGTAGAGGGAGACCAAGAGATGAATACACTAAGCAGATTGAGAAGGAAATAAGCTACAGTAGGTACTGGGAGATGAAGAAGCTTGCACAGGATAGAGTAGCATGGAGAGCTGCATCAAACTAGTCTCTCGACTGAAGACCACAACATCAACAACATAGACTAATTCGTTGTCATCTGCTGCAAAAAATAAGAATGTGCATCAAGCAGTTGTTATTCATACAGGGTGACAATTATTGAACAACATGATATAAAATCATTACTTCTGAACGGTTTGCGTTAGGAAGTTCAATCCGCACGGTTGGCCGCAGGGCATTATCGGACTTAGTATGTGTTTTCACAGTTAGGTGTAGCAACGAGGCCCACTTGCATTTGGATGGGTTCGTCAAAAAGCAAAACTTCTGCATTCGGGGCACTGAGAACCCGCATTTCGCGATCGGGAAGTCTCTTTACACTCAACGGATGACTGTGTGGTGTGCAGTGTCCAGTCACGGAATAACAGGTGAGTTATTCCTTGATGAAAATGGATTACCGGGCGATATTTGAAGATTTTGGAAGATCCCGATTATCCAAAGTGACCCTGGTTTAGACAAGATGTTGTTCATGCAAGACGGAGCTTCACCCCAAACATGAAAGTTTTTTTATGTCTCGGATGAGCACTTTTGGGATGCATCCTGGCTCTGTGGTACACAGAGGCCACTAGCATGGCCTTGATTGGCTGCCATATTCTCCGGATCTGAACACATGTGAGTCTTTTTCGTGGCGCTATGTTAAAGGCAAAGTATACAGAAATAACCCTAAAGCCATTGCTGAGCTGAAAACAGCCGTTCAGCAGGCCATAGACAGCATCGATATTCTGATACTTCAGCAGGTCATGCAAAATTTCGCTATTCGTCTGCGCCACATCATCACCAATGATGGCAGGCACATCGAACATGTCATAACCTAAATCAGAATACCTGTGGTGACGTTTACATGTTGAATAACATGTGTGCACTCAGTAGTCTGTAACTAATTTAAGATCGTTTTTCATATAGTTCATAACTGTCACACCGTATCAGCTTTGTAAGTGAATGTGCTGTATGTATTTCAACCCAATGCAAAAGCAAGCAGATGACTATTAAATAGTTTATTTTAAATGATTACCATAAAACGAAAACTGATTAATAAGTAAGTAGAGTTTTCGTTATGTTTTCATTAGAGTGAGAAATGGGATCCTACGACGTCGTACTTCTGTTGTAGAGAATCGTGTAAAGGATTTCCCAAACTGCAACTTCACAAAAAAACATTGAAAAAGTGCTCAATATGGAATTGTAACTTAGTCTGCCAATAAAGTGTGAAACAAGTGAGGCACTAAATTGAGACTGGGATTGGTACACCTTTTAGATCACGAAATTCCAGGGCATGCTGAAAATTATTGCATCCGAATTTTTTTGTGAAATCTTTTTATATCCCAACATAGTCACCCTGGCGGGGAATATATTTCTCCCAACAAGGTAAAAGTTTATTGATGCCGTCACTGCAGAATGTTTGACCTTGTTTACGGAACCATATTCTCACCTCTGCTTGCACAACTCATTCAGTTTCAAAGTGAAGACCTCGGACGCATCATTCAAACGTAGCAATCAGATGAAAATAGGTGGGGCAAGTAGGAGCTGTATGGAGAATGATCGATGACGTGGCGTGGATTGTTGCGGATGTCGCAGCGCTCTTCTGCGGTCTGGCATTGTCATACTGAAGGAGAGAATGCTATTTGTGTGGACGAATTCTTCGAAATACAACAGGCTGTTCCTTTTCAGATAACAAAGTCATAAATGTGTGCACAAAGTTTTAAGCATCTAATAAAAGTAGTTAATAAGTCTATAGATTTCAACATAGACTGGCTGGAAAAATTTTAAATTACTGACCGACATAAATGTTTATTCAATAAAGTTTATATCAAAGCTATTCTGATTATTCTTATACCAAAATCTTCATCCTTAAAACACTTTCATTGTCCTAAAATTTCTTTGTATTCAGAGTTCACATTATGTAGTTAGACCCTCATAAACTTTATGAACATTCTTACTGTGTTTCCATCCGTTCACTGGCAAGTTACTTTAAATCCTGATAACCTGCCATAGTAGCAGCGGTAACCGATCTAACAACTACGCCAGAGACTTGTTGTCTTATATAGGCGTTGCCGACCGCAGCTCCGTATTCTGCCTGTTTATTTGAATACACATGCCTACACCTTCAGTGTATCTGCTGTATGCACTGCAATTTGTGTCTTCCTCTGTAGTTATTACTCCCTGTTAGTTGCTATTGTATTACGAAGTCGATCTCCAGATGTCTTATCACGTGTCCCATTATCTTACCCCTTCTTCTTGTCTGTGTTTTCCGTATGTTCCTTTCTTCGCCGATTGTGTGGAGAAATTTCTCAACCATTAACACTAAAATTTTCAACATTCTCCTGTAGCACCACACCTCAACCGCTTCGAGTTTCGCCTGTTACGGTTTACTATTGTCCATGTTTCACTATGATACAATGCTGTGCTCCATTCTCAGCAAGTGCTCCCTCAAATTAAGGCCTATGTTCGTTACCAGTAGACCTCTCTTGCCATGCGCTCCTTGCCATTGCCAGTTAGCTTTTTATGTCGTTCTGGCTTCGTCCACCACGATTTATTTTGCTTCTAAGGTGCTACATTTCCTTAGTCCACTTCGTTATCAACGTTTTTGCAAATTTTCTCGTTTATTCTCGTTTCTGCTACTTGTCAATACGTGTGTCTTTCTCCCCTTTACTCTCAATCCATGCTCTGTACACATTCTACATCTACATCTACATGATTATTCTCCAATTCATAATTAATTACGTGGAAGGGGTTTCATCGAACCATCTTCAAGCTATATCCATGCTCTGTACACATTCTACATCTACATCTACATGATTATTCTCCAGTTCACAATTACTTACGTGGAAGGGGTTTCATCGAACCATCTTCAAGCTATTTCTCTACGATTCCACTCTAACTGGGCTCGGGAAAAACGAGCACTTAAATCTTTCTGTTTCACGATAAGACAAAACGAGCTGCCCTTCTTTGAACTTTTTCGTTGCCCTCCGTCAGTCCCAACCGATGCGGATCCCACACCACTCAGCAGTGATCCAGAAGAATGCCGACAAGCCTTTAGTCGACCTGTTGCGTTTTCTAAGTGTTCTACAAACAAATCGCAGTCTTTGGTTTGTTTTACCCACAACGTTACCTATTTTATCGTTCCAGTTGAAGTTATTCGTAATTGTAATCCCTAAGTATTTAGTTTAATTTACAGGCTTTGGATTTGTAGGATTTATCGTGTAACTGAAATTTAGTGGATTTCATTTATTACTCATGTGGATGACTTAACACGTTTCAATATTTAGTAGCAATTGCCACTTTTTGCACGATACACATATCTTGTCTCAATCATTTTGTAGTTTGTTTTGATCATCTGATTAGTTCACAAGAAGATAATGACAGCATAACCTACAAAGAATCCAAAAGTGCTTCACAGAATGTCTCCTTTATCGTTTACGTAGATCAGGGACAACAGAGAGCCTATAACACTTATTTGGCGAATGCCACATATTACTTCTGTTTTACTCGACGACTTTCCGTCAACTAGTACGAACTGTGACCTACCTGAGAGGAAGCACGAATCCATTCGCATAACTGAGACGATACTCCACAGGCAATCAATTTGATTAGTAGAAGCTTGTGAGGAACGGTGTCGAAAGCCTTCTGGAAATCTAAAAATACGGAATCAGTTTGACAACCTCTGTCGATAGCACTCATTACTTCGTGGGAGTAGGGAGCTAGTTGTGTTTCACAAGAAGGAGTTTCCCTATTAGTCAATAAATCGTTTTCTTCGAGATAATTCACCATGTTCGAACACCGAATGTGTTCCAAAACCGTACTGCAAATTGAAGTTAGTGATATGGGTCTGTAACTCAGCGGATTACTCCTGTTTTCTTTCTTGTGTACTGGTGTGACGTACAACTTTCCAGTCTTTAGGTACAGCTCTTTCGATGAACGAGTGGTTGTATATCGTTGTTAGATATGGAGCTATTGTATCGGCGTACTCTGAAAGGAACGTGACTGGTATGCAATCTGGACAGAAAGCCTTGCCTTTATTAAGTGATTTAAGCTACTTCACTACATCGAGGATATATACTTCTAAGTTAGTCATGTTGGCAGAAGTCTGGAATTTTTACTTCGCCCTCTTTGGTGAATGAGTTCCGGAAAACGGTGTTTACCCTTCTTTAGTGGCGCTGTCATCAGTGGACACAGTGCAGCAAAGTTAAAATCCTGTGATTTGGCCATCTAGTTTTCCACAACGATGTCAATTGAGTCATGCTATTTGCCAGTGAATTAGCATATTACACAAAAGTTCTCGCATTTATTTCGACAAAACCGGTTTATATAACCGAAGTTACATGTTTTGACGATGACTTAGCTTCTACTCAAAATATGGTTCAAATGGCTCTGAGCACTATGGGACTTAACTTCTAATGTCATTCCCCTAGAACTTAGAACTACTTATACCTAACTAACCTAAGGACATCACACACATCCATGCCCGAGGCAGGATTCGAACCTGCGACCGTAGCGGTCGCGCGGTTCCAGACTGTAGCACCTAGAACCGCTCGGCCACCCCTGTTGGCGGTTCTACCCAAGTCTAATGATTTGTAATACTTGCGACACTTGGTAACAGCCTATGGCCGAAATGTAGATTGTCAAATAAAACCTATTGTACCGTCAAATGACAGTTATATCTTTAAGAAAGTTTGATATGACTGTGGCTCCATGCAGAAGTAAAATCATTAATAACCATTGTTATCGTGCAGTGTAGGTACTGACTGCGACTTGTCGCTGGTGTACTTTATATGGGACCAGAATCTCTTTGGGTTTTCTGCTTTATTTAGATACAGAGTTTCGTTGTGGCAAGTATTAAAAGCATCTTTCATTGAAGTTCACGCTAAATGTCGAGTTTCTGTAAAATTTCGCCAATATTGTGGATTTTGCGTTCTTTTAAATTTGACATTTGTCTGTTCATTCCATTCCACACATCCTGTAATCCGGTTTCATTTTCACTAAGGATGGCAAAGCCATCATCAGATCTTATCATTGATTTTGACCCCTGTCAAGAACCCCTATTTTATTTCCGTAATTGCTTCTTGGATATACAGACTGAACAAAAGAGCGCCAAACCGCATCCCTGACTCACGCCAGTTTTAATCGTAACACCTCTGTCTTGGGCTACCAGATTTATTGTCCCCTCTTGATTCTTGCACATGTTTTATTTCACCCGTCTTTTCCTAAAGGATATTCCTATTTTTCTTTAATTTTCAACGCACTACACCATTTTAAATTGTCGAACGCTTTTTCTAGATCGACAGATACTATAAGCTTGTCTTTATTCTTCTCCAGACTTGCTTCCACTACGTAGCGCAGCGTCATAAATGCCTCCCTCGTGCCTATACCTGTCCTAAAACCACGTCTTCTAACAGATTCTCAGTTATATTTTCCATCCTTCTGAGTGCTTTTCTTGCCGTCAGGTTGGATGCGTGAGCTGCCTAGCTGGTCGTGCTATAGTTCTCGCTCTTATCAGCTCTTGCTATCTTCGAGTTTTTGTGAACAATATTTCTCGGAAAGTCTAAATGTTATGTTGCCCGTGTCTCCACATTTTAACTGGAATAGTCTTTTCGTTTCCACTTCCCGAATGTTTTGAAAAACTCCGTATCAATAATGTTATCCCTTTTGCCTTATTTGATCTCAAGTGCGTTAGAGCTATTTTAAGTTCTGATTTTAACACAGATCCCTTATCTCATCAATATCCACTTGATGTTTTTCCTTCTATCACCTCATAGGACGAGTCCTCTCCCTCGCAGGAGCGTTCAGTGTACTGTTTCACATAACCTCTGCTTTGTGTTTAAGAATGGAATTCCCATCGCCCATTTAGTGTTAGCACTCTTTGTTTTAATTTCACGAAAGGTTGCTGCGACTTTTCTATGTTCTGAATCAGTAATTTCGATGATTAATTCTTTTTCGATTTCTTCACATTTTTCCTGCAACCATTCCGCCCTAGTATTTATTTCATTTCTAGAGGGATTTATATTACAGTATTGGAGTCTTGATCTGATAATTTTTGTACTTTCTTCTGTCACACATGAGCTGAAGTATTATTTCACTTACCAAGATTAATTCGCCTATGTTTGTCTACGCAACATCTGCGATAGTATTTTTTATATATACTCACTCTTCTTTAACTGACTTGCTTACTGTGGTGTTCTGCGTCTCATTATTTCTACGTAATTCAGTGTCTCACTTCCTTCCACACTGATCCTTCTGGGCGATTTCTTAGACCTGCTGTCTCTTCTTAATTATTAAATTGTCCTCTGAGTCTATATCTGCACCGCGTACATCTCACAGTCCTATGCCCGATTGCTGGGTTTCTGTACGACCATTATGTAATCCAGATGGAATTTCCCTCTATCTCCAGGTCTTTTCCTAGTATACCTTCTCCTGTTATGATTTTTGGGCAAAGTATTCACTATTACCATCTGAAATACACTGAAGAACTCAATTAGTCGTTTCCTCTCTCATTCCTACTATAAAGCCCATGTTCTCGTGTTACCCTTTGTTCCATTTGTTTCTCCAGAAACCGTGATCCATTGCCCCATGACTATTAGATTTTCATCTCCGATTAAATGCAGAATTACCCATTCAGTATCCTCATATCCTTTCTTTACCTCTTCGTCTCCTGCTTGCGACGTCAGCATGTGTATCTGAACTATCATTTTCGGCATTGGTTTGTTGTCGAATCTGATGAGAACCACCCTATCACTGAATTGTTTAGAGTAGTTCACTCTCTGCCCTATTCATAAGAAACTCTACATGGACACCTAATCCCTGGCAGTCTCCTCCCGGAGATCCGAACAGGATACTAATCCGGAATCTCTTGATAATAGAGAGGTAACCATACCATTTTTTCATTTACAGTTCATACGTCCTGTGGATACACATACATATGTCTTTCATAAAATAGTTTCCATTGCCTTCAGCATTTTCGTGCTGTTGATCTTTTAAGTGCAGTTTCCCACCTCAAGACCAAGAGTGTCCTCAGAACGTCTGTTCACTTCTCCGCGCTCTTTGACTAGGTTTTTTATAGAAAGAGGGTGACTCTTATGCAGTAGGTATTGAGATGCCTTTGCTGGTGACTTTTGTTCAAAATTTAGTCAGTGGCAGGGTTCTAACCCGGAACCAAGGATATTTTGATTACTACTCAAAGACGCTATCTCTAGACCACCCGAGACCACCACCAATGATTATGCTTCAAATTTTGCTGACCAGGCACATTCCATGGTACAAAGTTTGTTCCTCAATAGTGATGCTGCAATCCATTAACACAGAGTCCCTGTTTACACAGATTTCTTCGTCCAATTCTGGTTTTGTGAGCGCGAGGATGAATTGTCGCACCTCCCATGGCCACTCCAGACGTCAGATCTCAGTATTATGGAGTCTTTGTCGTCTACCCTAGAAAGAAAGGCGCGTGATTGCTATACGTCTGCATCGTCGTTGCCCAAATTTATTACTATTTTGCAGGAATAGTGATATAAGACACGCTCGGGAACCATACTTTTTCGTCTTCTTCTTCTCCTTCTTCTCCTTCTCCTTCTCCTTCTCCTTCTTCCCAACACGGATTGGACGTTCGGAGCTATTCCTTGTCCGTAGGATTTATTCCAATTTTTTTCTTTGGTCTTCCCACACTGCTTCTTTTGACTGGCTTGCATCTACTTGGATGTTTCTGGTAGTCTTCGTTCACTCATACACTCTAGATGGTCTGTCTGCTGCTTCTTTATTTATTTCTGTGTTATAATGTAGGTTAATATTTGCAGTTATTCTCTAATCTCTTCATTTCTAAATCGGTATTGTGTAGAACAGAACACCCTTTTGCAGACCTTAGAAATTTCATTTCCGCTGTTTATACGCGTCTTTCATCTCCATCATCAGTGTAGGAGTAGAAAACGCCATTGCATTATAAACTTGAGCTGGATGTCTTTCCAGGTTTTGCTTTTGAATATTTCTCCCATGGTGCGCATATCTTCTGGAACTTATTTAATATCTATGTTTTTCTCTATTATTGACAAAAGATACATTACGTCCAAGGTAGCTAAAGTTAGATACTTGTTCAGTTGGTTGGTTATTTGTACTTTTGTCCTTAAGGGGTTTCTTCCTACAAGAGCAATCACCTTTGTTTTGTTTAAAGAATAATTCAGATTATATTGAATTAAGCACACGTCTAACTATGGAATGCCCTTTGTAATCCATCCTCTTATTTATCTATAAACAGCAGATCGTCAGTATATAGCGGCGTATTAAACATTTTATTTGTACTAGGATAATACCTTGTGTTGAAAGTGTATTTTGCCACATACAAGTGGCGTCGTTTAAATATATATTAAACCTTGTCTTACCGCCTGATTTAGAGTTAATACCTGCTTCTCTCTACCTTTTTGAAAAACTATTCGTGTGTTCATATACATAGTCTTTATTGCTGATATAAGATGTTTACGGTATCTGTTGTTGTTGTGGTCTTCTGTCCTGGGACTGGTTTGATGCAGCTCTCCATGCAACACTATCATGTGCAAGCTTCTTCATCTCCCAGTACCTATAGCAGCCTACATCCTTCTCAATCTGCTTAGTGTATTTATCTCTTGGTCTCCCTCTACGATTTTTACCCTCCACGCTACCCTCCAGTAATAAATAGGTGGTCCCTTGATTCCTCAGAACATGTCCTACCAACCGATCCCTTCTTCTAGTCAAGTTGTGCCACAAGCTCCTCTTCTCCCCAATTCTATTCAATACCTCCTCATTAGTCATGTGATCAACCCATCTAATCTTCAGCATTCTTCTGTAGCACCACATTTCACGAGCTTCTATTCTCTTGTTGTCTAAGCTATTTATCGTCCACGTTTCACTTCCATACATGGCTACACTCCATACAAATACTTTCAGAAACGACTTCCTGACACTTAAATCTATACTCGATGTTAACAAATTTCTCTTCTTCAGAAACGCTTTCCTTGCCATTGCCAGTCTACATTTTATATCCTCTCTACATCGACCATCATCAGTTATTTTGCTCCCCAAATAGCAAAACTCCTTTACTACTTTAAGTGTCTAATTTCCTAATCTAATTCCCTCAGCATCACCCGATTTAATTCGACTACATTCCATTATCCTCGTTTTGCTTTTTTTTATGTTCATCTTATACCCTCCCTTCAAGACACTGTCTATTCCGCTCAACTGCTCTTCCAAGTCCTTTGCTGTCTCTGACAGAACTACAATGTCATCGGCGAACCTCAAAGATATTATTTCTTCTCCATGGATTTTAATACCTACTCCGAACTTTTCTTTTGTTTCCTTTATTGCTTGCTCAATATACAGATTGAATAACATCGGGGATAGGCTACAACCCTGCCTCACTCCTTTCCCAACCACTGCTTCCCTTTCATACCCCTTTACTCTTATAACTGCCATCTGCTTTCTGAACAAATTGTAAATAGCCTTTCGCTCTCTGTATTTTATCCCTGCCACCTTCAGAATTTGAAAGAGAGTATTCCAATCAACATTGTCAAAAGCTTTCTCTAAGTCTACAAAAGCTAGAAACGTAGGTTTGCCTTTCCTTAATCTTTCTTCTAAGATGAGTCGTAGGGTCAGTATTGCCTCACGTGTTCCAACGTTTCTACGGAATCCAAACTGATCTTCCCCGATGTCGGCTTCTATCAGTTTTTCCATTCGTCTGTAAAGAAATCGCGTTAGTATTTGCAGCTGTGACTTATTAAACTGATCGTTCAGTAATTTTCACATCTGTCAAAATCTGCTTTTTTGGGATTCGGATTATTATATTCTTCTTGAAGTCTGAGGGTATTTTGCCTGTCTCATTCATCTTGCTCACCAGATGGTAGATTTTTGTCAGGACTGGCTCTCCCAATGCCGTCAGTAGTTCTAATGGAATGTTGTCTACTCCAGGGGCCTTGTTTCGACTCAGGTCTTTCAATGCTCTGTCAAACTCTTCACGCAATATCGTATCTCCCATCTCATCTTCATCTCCATCTCTTCCATTAACATAATATTGTCCTCAAGTACATCGCCCTTGTATAGACCCTCTATATACTCCTTCCACCTTTCTGCTCTCCCATCTTTGCTTAGAACTGGGTTTCCATCAAAGCTCTTGATATTCATACAAATGGTTCTCCTTTCTCCAAAGGTCTCTTTAATTTTCCTGTAGGCAGAATCTATCTTACCCCTAGTGAGATAAGCCTCTACATCCTTACATTTGTCCTCTAGCCATCCCTGCTTAGCCATTTTGCACTTCCTGTCGATATCATTTTTGAGACGTTTGTATTCCTTTTTGCCTGCTTCATTTACTGCATTTTTATATTTTCTCCTTTCATCAATTAAATTCAATATTTCTTCTGTTACCCAAGGGTTTCTACTAGCCCTCGTCTTTTTACCTATTTGATTCCCTGCTGCCTTCACTATTTCATCCCTCAAAGTTACCCATTCTTCTTCTTCTGTATTTCTTTCCCCCATTCCTGTCAATTGTTCCCTTATGCTCTCCCTGAAACTCTGTACAACCTCTAGTTCTTTCAGTTTATCCAGGTCCCATCTCCTTAAATTCCCACCTTTTTTACAGTTTATTCAGTTTTAATCTACAGTTCATAACCAATAGATTGTGGTCAGAGTCCGCATCTGCCCCTGGAAATGTCTTACAATTTAAAACCTGGTTCCTAAATCTCTGTCTTACCATTATATAATCTATCTGATACCTTTTAGTACCTCCAGGGTTCTTCCTCGTATACAACCGTCTTTCATGATTCTTAAACCAAGTAATAGCTATGATTAAGATATGCTCTGCGCAAAATTCTACCAGGCGGCTTCCTCTTTCATTTCTTAGTCCCCACTCCATATTCACCTACTATGTTTCCTTCTCTCCCTTTTCCTACTGACGAATTCCAGTCACCCATGACTATTATATTTTCGTCTCCCTTCACTACCTGAATAATTTCTTTTATCTCATCATACATTTCATCAATTTCTTCGTCATCTGCAGAGCTAGTTGGCGTATAAACTTGTACTACTGTAGTAAGCGTGGGCTTCGTGTCTATCTTGGCCACAACATTGCGTTCACTATGCTGTTTGTAGTAGCTTACCCGTACACCTATTTTTTTATTAAACCTACTCCTGTATTACCCCTATTTGATTTTGTATTTATAACCCTATATCTATGTCGTAACCCTGTATCCATGTCGTAAAATTTCACGTACTATCTTTCTGCCTACTTTGTCGAACGGATTTTCAAAATCGACAAAGACGATATACTTTGGGAGATTTTATTCTCTCCACTTCTCTTTCTACTCACTGTGTGAGAATTATCTGAGTAAGATCTTCGTTTCCTAAATTCATTTTGAACTTCAGATAACTTGACCTCTGCTAATGGCTGTGAACGGTCGTTAAGTAATTTATCATATGTTTGGTATTCCGTGTTCAGGACACTCAATCCCCTGTAATTTTTGTGCTGAATATAACTTCTTTCTTGAAGACGGCTGTATATTTAATACCCTCTACTGCTCCGGTATCCTGTTTCCAAGTCAGTACATACTTATCAAATGCAGAAATCGACATTTCAGGAGCATTCCTTTCCATTTCGGTAACTACACAGGATCTTTATTTACCATTCCGAGACGAACGAATGGTTTTCTTCAATGCCAATGGTTTTTCTACATCTCAATAGACATGGCAATGTGTTGTGTGTTTCGTTCCTGCGTTTCTGTCCTACCCGCGTATATCGTTATGATACTTTCAAGTGTGGCGAGTATTTCACCTTCCTCAAAGTCCAAAGGACGTTGAAAACGGCAGGTGCACGTACTCTGAGTAATCTACGTTGCATTCTCCACCCCCAGTAATGTCCGATACCTGATATATCTATCTTGCGCTCAACCATTCTTCATGTGTAGGAATGGCTTTGTTCCGCAGTGGTAATAAGCTTGCATAAGGATGAAATTTCCAACATTTACCACCAGCATAGAGATACTGGATTATCACTTTGGTACCGCTGACGGGGTAACACTTCCCATTTCCATCAGTGTCATCATTGTTTATTGATATTGAAGTGAATGTCCAAGCAGTGGAAAAAACCTATTTGTCTGCTAAGATGTGTTCAGAACGAGGAAACTAAAGGATCTGAAACAAGACGAGTCGTTATATGTGTCATACACTAGATCTGGTAGACTCTGACTTCCGCTTAATTTCACATCCAAGGAAACACGTATGCACTATACTTTGAAACATATGAAAAATATTTTAGAAATATTTCAAAACTATGCGTGGAAGATTGAGTCTTCTCTGAAAATCTATGAACCACATGTACTAATCTTTAAGGGAAATATGTAGAAAAGTAAATATTTTTTTCCTAAACAGGGAAAAACCCTCCCGACAACATCTAGAGCGTTTCACGTTGCATGAAATCGTAACCTTTCACGGCCGCTTTTAACGACATCAAAAGGCCTTGTGCTTCGGTACCGTCTTATTATTTCCAGAATCTTTGGACCTGACGTTTCGTCCTTCTTGCTGAACCCTTCTTGCGGCAGCCTCAGCTAGAAGTTCGAAACGTCGAAGACTCTGGAAGCAATAACACGGTAACAAAACACAAAAACTTCTAATTCCATTTTTTACATCATACTCTAAAACTGATTTCCAGTACAGTATAAGTGAAATATGGTTTTTTGCCGTTTGTTATCAGAGTGGTAGTCGTCTATGTACTCGGGTTTAATAGTAAATTAGCTGCACACGAAGCGCCACTATGTCGTACTTTGTATGACTCATGAACGAACTGTTCGCTATCAGAATTCAGAAATCTTTTTTTCCTAATAAATGTTAATATCAGTTCTCAACCTCCAAATCTCCACTGAAGCACCAACAGCTGTCGCAAAAACCATAAACCTCGCAGCAGTATGCTGTGTACTACAGTGTGGCTCCGACACGCGGCTCGCTGCTCTCCCCGCGGCCTGGGTATTGTCACTCACCTGTGCGACGGCCAATCAATATGCGCGCCTGCGTGGGCGGGTAGCTCGAGCGCGTCCATTGTCGCCGTAATTAAATGCGGCGCCCCCGTATTAACTTTAATTGCTACTCAGCGCCGACCGGAGCTACCGGGTGCGCAATCACGGCGCACCGCCGTCGCCCCCTCTAAAACATTGCCGTCCCACAGCACAACAATTAGCCGCGTGTGTGACGTGCTATTACTGCCCCACGGGGCAGGCTTCGTTTCGATATCCTTCCTCCGAATCAAACGAGCAGTGGCGGCTTCGACTGAATAACCTCGCGTGAATGGGCATCATAAACTGCCTACCAGAAACTCATTCGATTGCCTGTTGTAACGGAACATATTAAAGGCTTTACTGTACCGAAGTATGCGATACCCTCCAAATTCAACCAGTTTAACGAGTATTTATGATTATAGAAAAGTTATTGTGTATGTTAACAATGATTGCATAACATGTCTGCATAAACAGTCAACCCATTAAATTATACTGAATAACTGACCCACACAAAAGTTTATATCACTTGATCACTGATACAGCAAATGTCATCATGTAAAAACACTAAGTTCATCTTAAATAATTAATATGAAGTACGAAAAATAGTGGCCAATTTAGGTATTTTGGATCTCCTTAAATAAAAATCACCCAGTGAAACCTATTTGTTCACTAGGAGCGTTTTCACTCAGTATTCATGAAATCAATCCTATTTTAGCCGAAAACCAATGTAATTCTTAATAATTCATGTTATTTACTTATTTATGCAAATTAGAGAAGTCAATTGACAAACTTCTAAAAAACGGCCTTTTGTAACAAAGAATTATTCTGTCAAGTCAACAAATCTGTCTGTCATTTTAATAACATGTTAAATTATGTCACTCGATGCAAATTAATAACTTTTCTGCACAAATTATGATAACAGATGTACATGTGACTTGTAAACTATATCTCTTTTTAGTAGTTCTTTGACAATGTTATAAATACAAGCAGCAAGAACGGTCGAGGGGCAGTCGGAATGTCACTTTGGTAAAGTGTGTTTGTGTGTTATTGTTTGAGGTGGATAAACAATGCAAAGAACATGTAACGGAAGTACTACTTTGTGTTGAGTCATGGTCTTTGGTGGACAGTGGAATTAAGATGGCCACCAGAGTAATAAATATTTGAAGTTTACATATTTGTTGGTTTCGCTCGTTCTTTATCATCAAAAGCACATAAAAACCACGGGACCTCATGTTTTTAACCCTAGACAATCAGATGTGGAGCCAGCATTAGCATCGAGAGACAGCAGCGATCCAGCAAGTAGCAGCGATTACTACAACACATTGCATTTTAATGGCGCCAACCTAACATCAAGTGCTAACAAGCTCCGTAAATGGGAGTGAAATAGTGCGATTATAGCAATTAGAAATATCTACGACCAGGCGACCATTACACTGTGAATTGTTAAGACTTCTAACGTGGCTGTTAGTGGCAGTTATCTGAATGTGTGAATGACAGAGAAGAATGTTCAGCTTTCGTTTATACCACTAGATGCTAAGAGGACGAACTTAAAAGTAATGCCTCCGAATTTTTTACATGAAAAATCTTTCCTTTTTTTTTTAAATAAAACAAATGTTGTTAACACTACACATATTTGTAGCCCTCTGCTGCTAGAGGGCTCCGAACTGTAGCGTGTAACATGGTGGAGTGTAAGCAAGTTGGTGCGTAAGAAACTACGTGTTGTAGTCGAGTTTCCAGTACGACGAGTTCGTCCTCACATGGAGCACCCTCTCCCGTAATTTTACATTGCCAGATCACACACGAGCGCTGCGACATCTGCAACAATATGATGCCTTGGGTTCACTGTCATCGATCATTCTCCGCATAGTCCCGACTTGACCCCATCCGATTTTCATCTGCTTCCAAAACTTAAAGAACACCTTCGAGGACTTCAATTTGTTAGCGATGAAGTGGTGTGAGCGGAGGTGAAGTTGTGGCTCGGTCAACAGAGTCAAACAGTCTACAGTGACGGTAACAACTAATTGGCCTCTCGTTGGGAGAAATGTGTTCGTCACCACGGTGACTGTTCAGAAATAAATATGCAGAAAAGGAGAATAAAGATGTAAAATATTAATAACGTTTATTTTATTTTAAAGGCCTAAATAGTTTACACATAGTAAATATAGCGCTTCCCCTGTATTCTGATTAACTCTTGTAAGTAGGCTGTTTAGGTTTTATATTGGTAACGCCACGTAGCGCTCTGTATAAAAATCACAGGCTGTGCTGTGTGCAGTCTGTGGCTGGTTGGCATTGTTGTTGGAATACTCGCCACTGTAGTGTTGGGCAGTTAACAGTTAACAGCGCGTAGCGTTGCGCAGTTGGAGGTGAGTCGCCAGCAGTGGTAGATGTGGGGAGAGAGATGGCGTAGTTTTGAGTGCCGATGATCTGGACGTGTGTCCATCAGAGACAGTAAATTTGTAAGACTGGATGTCATGAACTGCTATATATTATGACTTTTGAACACTATTAATGTAAATACATTGTTTGTTCTCTATCAAAATCTTTCATTTGCTAACTATGCCTATCAGTAGTTAGTGCCTTCAGTAGTTTGAATCTTTTATTTAGCTGGCAGTAGTGGCGCTCGCTGTATTGGAGTAGTTCGAGTAATGAAGATTTTTGTGAGGTAAGTGATTCATGAAAGGTACAGGTTATTGTTAGTCAGGGCCATAGGGATTATTGAAAGTCAGATTGCGTTGCGCTAAAAATGTTGTGTGTCAGTTTAAGCACAGTCATTTATAATTTTTGTAAGGGGACGTTTCACTCTCTCAATACTTTTCACATTCCTCTTTCACCTGATACTGAATTCGTGTCCTACCTGCAGGTGATGGTTAATTGTTCTATAATTAAGGTAGTATTAATTATAACTATGTGGCACAATGGATCTCCTATCTTCCGAGATGCAAACATCATTTATAGTGACGTCTAGTGACGAAATTTGTAGCGAACAAATTGAATCTACACATAAGCACCGGATACGATACACATTTGAATAGATACTAGACGTGGGAAATGGCTGCATTGATTTAAAATAAAATATGAGTTTACATATTTGCAGACATTTTTATACATATACTATCAACCTTTCAGAATACTTAGTCGTTCACTTGCAGTCAAGTCTTCGAAGGAACCACTTGAGAATTCGCGACATCCAGAAACAGGCGGCCCCTTTATGCCAATATCGACAATTTTTGAAAGTTGCACATGGGGCCTGAAGATGGCGTAGTGAATTGCCCAAACTGGTAGCGGAGACAAAATAAAATAACTTCTGAATTTGCACGACTTTCTGCCGAATTTCTTTATTAAATAAATGTTCACTAAATTCTCTCGGAAGGAGCGTATCGAGAACTTATATGGTGGTGTGTGTGTCGAGGTGGGATGTAAAGACGAGTCGAGGTCATCCTTAATGTGGAAGCGCATACACATCTCGTTGCTGTTTTCAACGACCATATATAACTGACTCCTGCCATCTGGGTTCAGAGGTCATCCTCAGTTCATACAGGCGGTTGGCGGAATTGGTGAAGGCGGAAAGCCTTGCCCGCGGGGTGGAATCAGAGCTAACAATTTGTAGTATCGTTCGCAGAACCGATCGCGGTCCTCTGGTATGGAGCCGAGTGGAAGGCTTAAACCAGAGGCTCAGACGATTCTGTGGAGATCTGGGGTGCAAATTTCTCGACCTCCGCTATCGGGTGGAGAAATGTAGGGTCCCCCTGAATAGGTCAGGCGTGCACTACACGCCGGAAGCGGCTACAAGGGTAGCGGAGTACGTGTGGAGTGCACATGGGGGATTTTTAGGTTAGAGAATCCCCTCCCTAGGCCCGACAAGACGCCTCCTGAGACACGGCAAGGTAGGAGTAGGCAAAATGCAACAGGGAATAACAATATAAATGTGCTAATAGTAAACTGCAGGAGCGTCTATAGAAAGGTCCCAGAACTGCTCTCATTAATAAACGGTCACAATGCCCATATAGTACTAGGGACAGAAAGTTGGCTGAAACCAGACGTAAACAGTAATGAAATCCTAAACTCAGATTGGAATGTATACCGTAGAGACAGGCTGAACAGTGAAGGGGGAGGCGTGTTTATAGCGATAAGAAGTGCAATAGTATCGAAGGAAATTGACGGAGATCCGAAATGTGAAATGATTTGGGTGAAGGTCACGGTTAAAGCAGGCTCAGACATGGTAATTGGATGTCTCTATAGGCCCCTGGCTCAACAGCTGTTGTGGCTGAGCACCTGAAGGATAATTTGGAAAATATTTCGAGTAGATTTCCCCACCATGTTATAGTTCTGGGTGGAGATTT
Source organism: Schistocerca cancellata (assembly GCF_023864275.1). NCBI lineage: Eukaryota > Metazoa > Arthropoda > Insecta > Orthoptera > Acrididae > Schistocerca > Schistocerca cancellata. The sequence goes on from NC_064627.1 coordinate 525,842,835, forward strand.
TAATTTGCCGGATATAGACTGGGAGACTCAAACGTTCATAACGGGTGGCAGGGACAAAGAATCCTGTGAAATTTTTTTAAGTGCTTCATCTGAAAACTACCTTGAGCAGTTAAACAGAGAACCGACTCGTGGGGATAACATATTAGACCTTCTGGTGACAAACAGACCCGAACTATTTGAAAAAGTTAACGCAGAACAGGGAATCAGCGATCATAAAGCGGTTACGGCATCGATGATTTCAGCCGTAAATAGGAATATTAAAAAGGGTAGGAAGATTTTTCTGTTTAGAAAAAGTGACAAAAAGCAGATTTCAGAGTACCTGTTGGCTCAACACAAAAGTTTTGTCTCAAATACAGATAGTGTTGAGGATCAGTGGACAAAGTTCAAAACCGTCGTACATTATGCGTTAGATGAGTATGTGCCAAGGAAGATCGTAAGAGATGGAAAAGAGCCACCGTGGTACAACAACCGAGTTAGAAAACTGCTGCGGAAGCAAAGGGAACTTCACAGCAAACATAAACATAGCCAAAGCCTTGCAGACAAACAAAAATTACGCGAAGCGAAATGTAGTATGAGGAGGGCTATGCGAGAGGCGTTCAATGAATTCGAAAGTAAAGTTCTATGTACTGACTTGGCAGAAAATCCTAAGAAATTTTGGTCTTATGTCAAAGCGGTAGGTGGATCAAAACAAAATGTCCAGACACTCTGTGACCAAAATGGTACTGAAACAGAGGATGACAGAATAAAGACCGAAATACTAAATGTCTTTTTCCAAAGTTGTTTCACAGAGGAAGATTGCACTGTAGTTCCTTCTCTAGATTGTCGCACAGATGACAAAATGGTAGATATCGAAATAGACGACAGAGGGATAGAGAAACAATTAAAATCGCTCAAAAGAGGAAAGGCCTCTGGACCTGATGGGATACCAGTTCAATTTTACACAGAGTACGCGAAGGAACTTGCCCCCCTTCTTGCAGCGATGTACCGTAGGTCTCTAGAAGAGCGTAGCGTTCCAAAGGATTGGAAAAGGGCACAGGTCATCCCCGTTTTCGAGAAGGGACGTCGAACAGATATGCAGAACTATAGACCTATATCGCTAACGTCGATCAGTTGCAGAATTTTGGAACACGTATTGTGTTCGAGTATAATGACTTTTCTGGAGACTAGAAATCTACTCTGTAGGAATCAGCATGGGTTTCGAAAAAGACGGTCATGTGAAACCCAGCTCGCGCTATTCGTCCACGAGACTCAGAGGGCCATAGACACGGGTTCACAGGTAGATGCCGTGTTTCTTGACTTCCGCAAGGCGTTCGATACAGTTCCCCACAGTCGTTTAATGAACAAAGTAAGAGCATATGGACTATCAGACCAATTGTGTGATTGGATTGAGGAGTTCCTAGATAACAGGACGCAGCACGTTATTCTCAATGGAGAGAAGTCTTCCGAAGTAAGAGTGATTTCAGGTGTGCCGCAGGGGAGTGTCATAGGACCGTTGCTATTCACAATATACATAAATGACCTGGTGGATGACATCGGAAGTTCACTGAGGCTTTTTTCAGATGATGCTGTGGTGTACCGAGAGGTTGTAACAATGGAAAATTGTACTGAAATGCAGGAGGATCTGCAGCGAATTTACGCATGGTGCAGGGAATGGCAATTGAATCTCAATGTAGCAAGTGTAATGTGCTGCGAATATACAGAAAGATAGATCCTTTATCATTTAGCTACAAAATAGCAGGTCAGCAACTGGAAGCAGTTAATACCATAAATTATCTGGGAGTACGCATTAGGAGTGATTTAAAATGGAATGATCATATAATGTTGATCGTCGGTAAAGCAGATGCCAGACTGAGATTCATTGGAAGAATCCTAAGGAAATGCAATCCGAAAACAAAGGAAGTAGGTTACAGTACACTTGTTCGCCCACTGCTTGAATACTGCTCAGCAGTGTGGGATCCGTACCAGATAGGGTTGATAGAATAGATAGAGAAGATCCATCGGAGAGCAGCGCGCTTCGTTACAGGATCATTTAGTAATCGCGAAAGCGTTACGGAGATGATAGATAAACTCCAGTGGAAGACTCTGCAGGAGAGAAGCTCTGTAGCTCGGTACGGGCTTTTATTGAAGTTTCGAGAACATACCTTCACCGAAGAGTCAAGCAGTATACTGCTCCCTCCTACGTATATCTCGCGAAGAGACCATGAGGATAAAATCAGAGAGATTAGAGCCCACACAGAGGCATATCGACAATCCTTCTTTCCACGAACAATACGAGACTGGAATAGAAGGGAGAACCGATAGAGGTACTGAAGGTACCCTCCGCCACACACCGTCAGGTGGCTTGCGGAGTATGGATGTAGATGTAGATGTAGATGTAAATGAATGCGCCGCTGATGTGAGTTGCTCAATGAGACTGTAGCTTCGGTACATTATCTGCCGTTGCGTATCTCATCCTTCACCTAACACAAATGGCTGAGTGCAGAAGGAACTACCTTTCCCGTTACCCGGCGTACATCGACGGTAGAAATCTCACTAGATTGGCAGGACACGGAAACGAAGTGCTCGAGACTGCGGAAGCGACAAAGATCGCTGGCACCAGTCTGTCGTGAAATTTGGTGCTATTGCGCCAAATTGCTCGTTTTGGTGCCTATCGTTTCTTGCGAACAATCCAGCTGTCTCTGCTTTACTAGTTAATTTACGAGCGTAGTTACGAAAGTAATGTCTGCTATTATTTTGTGGTCACCGTCATGTCAGCGCGATATGTTGTTGGTGTAGTGGTAATGCTTGAACTTCCTTCTTTCATTTGCAGGAGCTTCTGTTCTTCTGCGGTAGGTGGCGCCAGCAGAGGAGTGTTCCGAAATGGAGTCTGATATGGACGCGCGTCCTCACTGCTGAAGACATTTTTTTCCAATTTAAATCCATCGACGCTTGCTAAAAGTGTATAGCGACGATACAACAGATGTGTGGTGTTGGGTACGGCATTTTCAAGGTGGTGAAAAGGGTATGCGTGACAAGCCACGACCCGGTCGATCCTCCACAGCTGTCATCCCTCGCAATGAAGAGCGTCTTAATCAAAGCTAAATGTCGGCTGTAATGCCTTGGAAAGAATGTTGGAACATCTCGGTTGTCGCAAAGTATGTACCCGATGGGTCCAGCGGATCCTTACTGAAGAACAAAAATCTCATCGAATGGAAATTTGTTGGTATCTGCAGGACCAATACAAAGATGAAGGCGACAGTTTTCTGAATAGCATCGTCACCAGCGAAGAGACTTGGTGCAAAACTACGATCCGGAATCCAAAACACAGTCCACGGAATGGCGACATGCGACTTCTCCGTCAAAGATGAAATCTAAGTCAAAGGCCGTCTGCAAGTAAAGTGATGTGCTCAGTCTTCCAGGATAGCCAGGGTGTGATTGTTTTGGATGCCCTGGAGCCCGGAGAAACTGTCAATTCAGCACGCAACAAGACGATACTGAGTAAGCTGAAAACCCGAATTTACAGGGTAAGGCCAGAGAAGAAGACCAACTTTCGCCTGCAACAAGATAACGCCAGGCCCGATACCAGTTTTGCGACCACGCAACTCACTGCAAAATTCTGCTCGACTGTCTTACGTGTCCACCGCACAGTCCGGATTTAGCGGCTTCAGACTTTCATCTCTTTGAACCTGTGGAAGATGTTCGCCAAGTAGTCGAACATTTTAGAGACTTGGATGCTGTTGTCAAAGCTGTAAGGAATTGGCTAGACTCAGATGGTTCCGATTTTTACAAGCGCAGCGTCAGGCTCTGGATCACCGTTGGCAAAATACCATAACGAACGACAGTCTGTAGCTGAAATATTGCTCTGTTTAGCTGTGCTGTTGTCATTTATGTGCCTCCTATAGTTTCCGAGAAAAAACTATGAGATATTACCTTCGTAACGATCCTCGTATATTAATTTAACTATTGACGTTATCAATCCCAAATTATATGCGATGCTATTCGAGGTAGTGGATGTTCCGTGCAGTTTACCAGTTGATCTCAATACCCACCCCAATAATACATGCTAAATTTACATCCTTAAGCACTCACTCAATTCTCTATGTTACATTACAGCACTAATTAACACACTGGCAATTTGGCTATAACCTGTTAACGTACGCGTTTCGGAAATGATGTGCTATAAGCACATGTGTTAAAAACGGAAGGCCAACTGCAACTTTATCTGAAGATGTGGAGGTCCTTGGTAAGATGTTACATGTTACAAAAGTGTAATCCTTGTTTATTACACTCGCACAGTTTTGTGTATGGCTACATGACTTATCTTCAAAATTCTCGGTAATGTTTGCCAGGCCCTACGCATATGTGCATAATAGTGATCTGCCTACATTCCTTCTCCGAATCCTTAAATATTCTGAAATTCTTAAACTACCTGTTGTCTATTAACACATATTGTTTCTGGTATCATTAGAAAAACTGTGTTCTACATTTGCAGTGGACATCAATGACTTTTTCCAATAGTCAAAGACACCGAGTGCTAAACTTTATAGGTGGTAATGTACAAATACTTAAGTATTTTGCTACATTACTAAAATTCGTATCTTTGTTAAGATACTGAAGGGATCGCATCAATTTTTATGAGTATACAGGATCCAGTAAACTACTTATGCGGTTAGCTGAGTGCGATAACACGCCGCTCCCGGCATTTGGGTACGCGCGCTGGCCACGAATCGAATCCGTCCTCGCTTCCCGAGCACGGGGTCCCGGGTTCGATTCCCGGCGGGGTCAGGGATTTTCACCTGCCTCGAGATGACTGGGTGTTTGTGTTGTCCTCATCATTTCATCATCATCCAGGAAAGTGGCGAAATTGGACTGAGCAAAGATTGGATAATTGTACGGGCGCTGATAACCACGCAGTTGAGCGCCCCACAAACAAAACATCATCATCATCATCATCAGAATCCGTCCTCCGGGTTAACGACCGGAGCCGATGTTCTTGATGTGGCTTTTAGGCGTTGTGCTACATTTTGCTGTGGGAATACTGGACTGATAATCACGCCCCGTCTCAGTTACGCGATTCGAAAACATTTACAAAACACTTTTCAGCCATGGAATTACGTTAGACGCACACGGATGGGGTACGCAGAGTCTGTCCCGCCGGAGAAAAGTTGGCGATACGAAGGGTATCCAACCACCCTCTACCACTAATAAAGAAGAATCCGAAAAATTAAGCTACCGAGTCCGTGAAGATATGGGACACAGACTAAGGAAAAGAAAGATGCTGAATTCATTAAAACATCTATCTACGATGCCATTAGCTAGGTTGCTTTCAGACAATAATTTCCGTAGGTACTGGACTACATGGACGTCAGATGAAGCCACATCTAGTGAACTGTGAGTATATTCAATCAACAAGTGGTTTATTTCGTTTGATTCGAACATCGACAGCGGTAACTGAACGCCATAGTGTCGTCTAGGAACTGCGTCTCCGATTAGAAATCAAAACATCCTGGCCTTCAGGGTCGTACCTAGCCACTGCTTAGATTTTTAATAAAAAATTACCTGCAGTGTGGATGAGTCCTTAATTCTGCTAAAGGTAGAGACACGAACTGAGTATGCGTGCAACATCTTGCCGTTAGAGTGGGAAATTGCCCTTAAATCACAGAATAATCAGCAATAACCAAAGGTGTGAGGATGTAGTGGAACAGGTAACTGATGGAGATGGGTTGCTTGTGAGTGAACACCGATTTTGAACATATTTCATATTACAAGACTTTCATGCATCAAAGAGCAATACCAATGATAACAAAACTCAGTGCAGTATGACATGTTTCCCGTGGACGATGCAACGAATTTCACTGTTGAGTGCTAAACATACACATGACAACATTACTTCTCCAAAAATTGTTCAAAAATTAATTGATTTACCTCAAACTATTTTATCTTCCGGGCATCCGCAGCCGTTGAAAGGCATGATGTTAGGAAGAATTCCGCTAACGTCTGGTAAAATTGTTGTTTATTAAAATACAACAGCTTTCGCGGCCTAAAGCCGCATCGTCCGGTGAAACCTACATGGTAAAAAGCAAAGTACAGTGTCAGCGCATTTTGTGAGTGTTTAAATTCATAAAGGAATGTCTAAAGTATACTCACAACGTTAAAAGAACATAGACATATCAATCGCTCCTAGTCAAAATGTACTATTCAGTGAATACCGTCAATGCATTGGCGAGCAAAAGGTAACGAAGATGTGCTCCAATCTTTAAAATTTGCCTGCATCTGAAAAGAAAGACAGAACAATATTTTATAGTGAGCGGAAATTAGAAGTACTGAAAAGGTGACTGAATTAGCGATAATAAATTGTCTCCGCTAACGGGATTAGTCGCGGCACCAGGCAAATTACTAAGCGAAATGTAACAGATGGCAGAGTCTTACCGGTGTCATGTCAGGGCAGCAAGGTGCAGGGCAAGGCAAAAGCGGCCGCACAAACGACAAAGAAAGACTAACTGGCTTGTGGAACGGAAGCTATCCATGTTGACAGTGTGGCGTCATATACTCGTGACTAGGAGCGCTGGGTCACTAGCTTTACAAGCGAGAATAGTACAGAATTTTATTACGTACTAATATCTAATCGTATAAACATTCGTATTAACCAGAAGCTGTGATGCTTTAATTCTAAGTGGTTGCTCAACGTGAACTGCACATTTTCCTTTCTATATGCAACAATTTCTACATTCTGTAATGTATGTAAAATATGGCTTTTTTCTTTTTTATATAGTATTTTTAAATTTTTTGACGAGTTCGTGATGCTGTCCCCTCTTCCCGTAAGTGTGCTGTTAATGCAGATCGTGGATCACTTAAGTCAAGAGGTTCCAGAAATCTTGTTCGAAATTACCTACCGGTTTGCCCCACGTATTTTCTAGGGCAATAATTGAATTTGATGCCGTATACACCATCTTATTATATTTATCTACCACAACTTTTTCTTTGTTCCTGAGATTTCTGCCTAGATCCGAAAATGTAAAGTACGCTGAAATAATGCTTTCAGGTCTCATACATCAGCCAATTTTTTTTCGGATACTGCACCCAGATATGGTATTCTACAGCGAACAGATCGTTCCTTTCCTCGGCTGATCTAAGCGTTATGAAATCTGCAACTGATCCTTTTTCTGTATACTTCTATTAATTGCATTACCAGATGTAGGATCGTAACAGTTTTGATACGCTGTGTACTGAATAACCTCATATTCACCTACTTCAGATTCACTGGTAAGACGCGCATTATACATGCGGTTTGACAGGGCTCTGATTGGCGCGGATTTATATTTCATTTGATGAGACGACTACCCGTGTATAACAAGATCTGTTGTGGTTGGCTTTCGGTAAATATCGAAGCCTAAATTTTTTTCATTTTTTACGGTCAGTTGTAGGTTAAAAACCGGTAAAGTGTCATTTTTAGCGAACTGCCCAGGAAATGGTAACTTTTGGTTCCAGCGGAGAAACTGGCCGCTTTTAAGTTTATTACCATCATATAATATCAAAACTTGTAAACATATCTGTTTCATAAAATTAGTCTTTTGGCATGATAAGGGAATTTTGTCATAAGTTCTTGCTCAAAGTTTATCATAAAGGTACTTACTGTGCAATAAGCAAGTGGCGAGCCCATGGCTAACCCTTCTTGTTGTGAACAAAAATCATCCCTGACTTTTAAAATAATTAAAAGATAAAACAGTTTTTAATAAAATCAGCATTTCTTTCACCTCCTTAGATGGTCTCCCAGATAAGGTATACAGTTTCTCTGCGGTAATACACCGCACCTGAACGGTAGGTATATCAGCATACATGTTTGACAGCACATGTCATCACAGGTGTGATTGGTGGTATGGAACACCCTTGAAATTTTTTTCTAAGCTGTTCCCTATACTGAAATTAGTGGGATGTTGAAAATGTTTACTCAGGTAATCAGATAGCACCTTATGTATCTCATAACCTGCGCCCCCTCTAGCATTCACAATCGGTCATAACGGTTTACATATTTTGTAAGCTTTACAGTACCACGTACTTTTGGTACAGTTGGGTGCATTGATAAAATTCATTTCTCTTGAGTTAGGCAACATTTCCGATTTACTAAAAACCTTTTTTAGATGTTACTACATATCTGGCAGTTAAATCATATCTACGTTTCATTCTATTATTCTCCGCAAAAAAAATTTCGTTATTTACTTGAGCAGTCCGCCTCTCAGGTTAATACTGCTGACTTACTTTTGTCAGCCTGTACTGCGAGTGCTTGATTTGCTGATAATTTACTATTAATTGACGTTATAATGAAACTGTACGAGTTTTAATTCTCTGCTTTTGGATTTTCCTCCTTTTTCCTGCGTATATATAAGCTGGTTAACTTTGACCACACTTCATTACGGTCTGCAGTAGACAGTCGATCACCATCCAAAGCCGCCACCGTAAGAGCAGTTATGCTGCTCGTTTGCCCGGGAGAGCGTGCTGTTTGTAAATTGTAGGATAAACCTTTAAACCTTTCTTTAATAACTTCTCCTCCGTTCCATCCAATGTAATGTTCGTTTGGTTACGTAATCTAGGCGCAAAATGTGAATGACTTCAGCAGTTTGGTCCCACAGGAACTTACCACAAATTTTAATTATTTTATTTCGTGATTTAGCTATTAGTTAATTTGGCCTCCTTGGGTATTTTCACTATCACTAGTACTTGCAACACAGTATGAAACTGTGATCATATTGCACGGACACACATCTGTATCGAGGAGGCACCATTCAAATTGCTCTGAGTACTATGGGACTCAACTGCTTTGGTCATAAGTCCCCTAGAACTTAGAACTACTTAAATCTAACTAACCTAAGGACAGCACACAACACCCAGCCATCACGAGGCAGAGAAAATCCCTGACCCCGCCGGGAATCGAACCCGGGAACCCGGGCGTGGGAAGCGAGAACGCTACCGCACGACCACGAGATGCGGGCAAAGAGGCACCATTCGTTGGCGTCCTGCATAACGTTAAGACCGCGGTATCTGCGTGCAAAATTGATTCAGACGACAAGTCCGTATGCGAAAAGAGCAAAACGCAATAAAAAAAACTTCATAAGGGTGGACTTTTTCTTTTTACAAACAGACTTCCCTTCTGAGACAGTTGTGCCCGGAACTACCATGGTCATAAGGAAACGTTATGCAGAACGCCATCGAATGTTGCTTCTTTAACACAGATATGTAAAGATACCTGAGTACAGTTTTTTGCTGTATAGCAAGTAGAATCGGTGGTTTGAAAATGCTTAATGAGACAAAATTAACTAATAGCTGATTCATGAAATAAACTGCTTTTTTTTTCTCCAAACAAGGACAGACTACGCAGGAATATGACTTCTTTCCGTGTTTCCATAGCGCTCATGGTCCATTGCCATATAGTGCTATGTTCCAAACGTACATTTTTCAAAGATGTGTGGATGATATTTTTCCGGAAGTCTGAAGGTATATCTCCAGTTTCTGCACATAAACGTTGCAACTTCCACCAATGATTTAAAAAATCAAGAGAATATGTTATCTACTCCTTATGCCTTATTAGACGTCTTCCACAGCTGTGTTAAAACCTGACACTAACACTGGATCCCTTACGTCTTCCATATCGACTCCTGTTCCTTCTTGTATCACATCATGAGACAAGTCCTTCCCCTCGTAAAGTTCTGCAATGTAAATTACTTTCTCCGCCTATCAGTTCAAATGGTTCAAATGGCTCTGAGCACTATAGGAATTAACATCTATGGTCATCAGTCCCCTAGAACTTAGAACTACTTAAACCTAAATAACCTAAGGACAGCACACAACACTCAGCCATCACGAGGCAGAGAAAATCCTTGACCCCGCCGGGAATCGAACCCGGGAATCCGGGCGTGGGAAGCGAGAACGCTACCGCACGACCACGAGATGCGGGCTCCGCCTATCAGTTCTCTCTATGCGTTTTCGGTTGAGTTCTCAATGTTACCGTTATTGTTTTTAATTTCCCCCAAAGGTTGTTTTAACTTTTCTGTCTGCTTACACTTCCTTTCCGATGACCGTTTTTTGATCGCTTTCTGCCCACTTTCTCTGCAGCCATTTCTACTTGTCTTCCCTGGAATTCGGAATCATTTCATGCCTAATTCCTCAAAAAAAAAGTGTTCAAATATGTGTGAAGTCTTATGGGACTTAAATGCTAAGGTCATCAGTCCCTAAGCTTACACCCTACTTAATCTAAATTATCCTAAGGACAAACACACACAACCATGCCCGAGGGAGGATTCTAACCTCCGCCTGGACCAGTCGCACCCTAATTTCTCATCGACCATTTAATTTCACCTGTTACCCACGGTTTATTCGCGTTGTTTCCTTATTCACATAGCTGCCTGCACAAATCCTGTGACGACCTTTTTAGAAATGTCCATTCCTCTTTACCTTAACTGCCTACTGTGCTATTCATAATGGCAGAATTTACATCATTACTCAGAGCCGCGTTATCCTACAATGCGCAACACACTTAAAGGATCACTTTTTCAAAACAATGTACTTATCTTCCACTGCAATGCAAAAGCTTGAACTTTGGCTCAAATGTGCCCACAACCCCTGTAATGGTGGAAAAGCGTGGGGCCCTGCGGCGAAACCCTCGGACTCTGCCAAGCTTCAAACAGCCGGATGTCGACACTTGTGGAAAAAGGGCCACATGTCAGAGGTTAACGATGTCACATAGACACCAAATTTCACCACGATTCTGCCCAATTCCAGCGTGGTCGTATCACACAATGGGATGGCCCCCACACTCTTTCTTAGCCACATTTCATTCGTTCTTTTTACTCCTCTGTGATAGAGGCCATTACCGCGACATCCAGCGTTGAAATCACGTTATTTTCTTTTGGGTGATTTAGGAAAACTAATATCACACTTTAACGCTGGGCAGTGTATAAGTGTTTCCGAAAACAGTGTACGGGACACTCCTAACGACGGGCCTCCGCAGCCGACGACCCGTGCATGTCCTCATGTCATCACAACATCGGCAACTACGACTGAAATGGGCACGTGACCATCGGTACTGGACGTTGGCACAGTGGCAGAGCGTTGCATTGTCTAATGAATCCGGACACCTTTCTCATCTTGCCATTGGGAGGGCGCGAATCCACCGTCTTCCAGGGGAACAGCTTCTTTACACCTCTCAAGCGGAGACAAGCTGGCAGCGGTTCCTTTATGCTCTGGGGAACATTTACGTAGGCGTCCTTGGGCCCAGTGGAGTTCTTCCAAGATACCATGTCAGCCAGGAAGTATCGTACACTGGTTCCAGACCACGTATACCGCCTCATGGCGATCATGTTTCAAGACGGCTGTGACATTTTTCAGCAATATAATGCGCCATGTCATAAGGCCAGAAATGCCTTAGAGTGGTTCGAGGAACACAATGGCGAGTTCCATTTGATGTACTGATCCCCAAACTGCCCAGATCTCAACCCGATCGAATACACCTGGGATGTGATTGAATGTGGCGTCAGAGCTCATTGGCCCCCTTCCCGGAACTTACGGGAGGACATGGTGTTTCTTGGGTGCAGATGAGGTGCCAACTCGCTCCAGCGATCTACGAAGGCCTCAGTGCTTCCATGCCACGAGGCGTCGTCGCCGTTATCCGTGCCAAAGGTGGACACTTCGGCTATTAGTTCGGTTTCATAATTCTCTGGCTGATCAGTGTATATGCTCTGAAACTATCACAAAGTATATCCCGTGTTTAAATTGTATTGATGCAGCGATTGCATGAAATGGTTCACTGAAGAGCTCTATGCAAGACCTTAAATGGGTCTCCATTACATAATATAAACGTGAAAGCAAGTCTTGAGGAAAGAGGTAATGTTTCGGTCAGCTGAGATTTGCCATATTTTTCTGGATTCATTTAAGGAAGGTGAGACAAAAATCGATAACACTGTCGTTTCACCAGCGCATGCCATCCGCAATGCAAACCATATACCTCACTATACAGCACGCATCATATGCCACAATCTTAGCAATTACGATAGGCATTTCTTGATCACGAATATATCTGCACAAAAGATGATAAATGACCATGAAGAAGATGTGAATAATTTAGAAATATTATTTCGGTAAAGCACCAAGAGATCAAATCTAGTATAAAATCCATATTTCTGGCCGGCCGTGGTGGCCGAGCGGTTCTAGGTGCTTCAGTCCGGAACCGCGCGACTGCTACGGTCGCAGGTTCGAATCCTGCCTCGGGCATGGATGTTTGTGATGTCCTTGGGTTAGTTAGGTTTAAGTAGATCTAAGTTCTAGGGGACTGATTACCTCAAATGTTAGGTCCCATAGTGCTCAGAGCCATTTGAACCAAATTCCATATTTATCGATTCAAATATTTTTCGAACTGGTCCTTTGAAAAAAGTGTACATTTTACCTTATATTTGACGATCTCCAAATAATGAGAGCATACTTTTCAAACCATCATGCTTAATCTGCTTAACTAGAAGTCCTTTTTCCGTACAAATATTTGAGCAACAAATCGATTTTATAGGACAATCACTTATCACTTAGCACTAATCAGTACCACTAATAAGGTTAAAAGTTTATTAACAGGAGAAAAACCAAGTCAATTAACAAGTAACTTGCAGTGTATGGAACGCATTCAGTTGCACGATTTTTGGAGACCAGCCTGGTTTACATTTAAACTTTGACATGCTATTGCATGCCGATATATTCGAAAACACTTTGTATTGTTTGAAACATATAAACTGCATCCCTTTCATTACGTTATTTCACCTGGCTCGGCGTGAGATGTTTTTCTGAAAATTATTACTATAGAGGATCCGGAGCCATTGCTGACTGTACATTTTATCATGTGTGGCTCTTAAAACGCCGTTAATTTCTCTCACACGTCTGACTACAGAGACAGTGCCCTTTAAGAACGCTATAAACGGGAGCTTACGAGCTAAGAAAGAGATGAATAGAAAAGTTAAAGGTCTAAAACATTGAAGCAAATGGCGTGAGACGGGGAAGAAAACATGAAATTCGAACAGAGAGTGAAAGATAAAATGGGAGCAGTCAGGTATAATTCCTAACTCTACTCAGACTATGGACTTATTCATCTTCTAAAATTTAATACATCACCCGGCTTGCATCTTCATTCCGCAGACGCGTAATTTGATGTCGTTTATTATTTCATTTGTTTGTTTGAAACAGTCCGGGTTCCGAAGAGTTTGCAATCTTTTTAAATGAATTTCTCAAATTGGTTCTCGTTTAGAACGTATCAGATGTATTCCTGCGCCGCGAAAAACAAAAGAGAGGCGGCTGCGGGGCGGAAGGCATGGCCGTCCCCTGGAACTGCGGACTGCGCCGCCGTGATTTATGTGCAGACTTTGGAACGGCTGCTTGATGGCGGCTGCGCACCGCTGCAAGTTTTCTTTTACCGCGCCGCTAAACGTCGGAATTTTTCGAAATGATTTATATCTTTTATTTCACGCCGTTAATTGTTCCCCGCCTGTGCTTGTTCCGCTTGCCGGGAGGTCAGGCAGAAAGGAAGATATTATTTCTAGCAAACAAAGGATGCTGCACCGTGCCGACCATTTTATCCGCCTTGCGCAAACAGCAGCGACTTTGTATATGCGTACAAAGCAATCCACGCAGCAGTACAAGAAAACGGGGATTACTCCAAAATAGCAGTTAAAGAATACGATTTCGGTCAGAAATGTAGTGCCGTTTGTAACTTAAAGTAACATCTTAGTTGACTGTCTACGGAGATTAAGTATTTTGAAAAGAGTATATTTCCGCCATCAGCTGTAGAATAGTCCGTGTATTCTCTACCGGTTTCAGTTGTAATAACCATCGTCACCAGTGAAAAACAGCTTCCTCGTTCTGTTATGTAGCCAGTTATGATTTTTCTGGTTGAGCGTCTTATAAATACGTAAATACAATGAAGTTATTAGAAGTATAATTTTTTTCTCAATCAGCTATATAATTGTACATTTCTTCTCTACCAGTTTCATTATAATATCTTCACAGGAGGAAAACATTGTACCCTGTTTTTCTCCTGTGAAGGTGGTTGTTATAACTGAAACCAGTAGAGAGTAAATATGAAGTTGTACAGCTAATGGCGCAAATAAGCTTTTATTTTTTTTTAAATACACCATATTACATTGCCACGAACCAAATGTCTCCATCCCGCATGGTTACGTTTCTCTTAACGCCTGCTAAAGAGGTAGACCAGAGATGTTCCCAATTTGGCCAATCCATCTGCTCCCTGTTCTTGCACGCGGTCTCTTGCCCTCGATAGTCTCTTCCATGATTATATTCTCAGAGGTTTCCTCCATATCTCCTCACGATATGTCCTAGGACCTGGAGAAATTTTGGGTTCAAACGAGAAGAAAGGCGCCCTGACATAGTGAGGTGATCAATAATGGAAACATTTGTTCTTTTTTCAACCAGTTTAATTCACAGAAACCTGCACCAGTACCAAAGCACACATGTATCAATGCACTGTACCCTGTTTTTCTCCTGTGAAGGTGGTTGTTATAACTGAAACCAGTAGAGAGTAAATATGAAGTTGTACAGCTAATGGCGCAAATAAGCTTTTATTTTTTTTTAAATACACCATATTACATTGCCACGAACCAAATGTCTCCATCCCGCATGGTTACGTTTCTCTTAACGCCTGCTAAAGAGGTAGACCAGAGATGTTCCCAATTTGGCCAATCCATCTGCTCCCTGTTCTTGCACGCGGTCTCTTGCCCTCGATAGTCTCTTCCATGATTATATTCTCAGAGGTTTCCTCCATATCTCCTCACGATATGTCCTAGGACCTGGAGAAATTTTGGGTTCAAACGAGAAGAAAGGCGCCCTGACATAGTGAGGTGATCAATAATGGAAACATTTGTTCTTTTTTCAACCAGTTTAATTCACAGAAACCTGCACCAGTACCAAAGCACACATGTATCAATGCACTGTTTGTGCCTTCCTTTAAGGGTCCATGTTTCGCGACATTTAACACTCATGTTTTCCATCTTCAGCTGGACCTTTGTGGTATTAGTTACTGCCCTGTTCAGCCAATTGTTTTTGAGCTTCTTCACCACCACTTGCACTAATGTGACTACTCTTCTTATCTCATCTTCACAGCTTCCCATATCACAGATGGTCGACCCAAGTTAGATGAAATAATAAACGACTTCCAGTCCCTTCAATGGAACTGTGAGTTGCACCTACACTGCTTGACTAATTTCCTGAGCTTAGACTTACTGAGATTGAAGTCCAATCCACATGACAGAGTAATGTCCTTTACTTTTATTAAAAGCTCATCAAGTTCATCGTCGCTGCTGGCTAAAAGCACTGTGTCAACAGCAGAACTGAAGGTTGGTAATAGTTCTACCACCAGTCGACGTACCTTTAGTTCAGTCATCAAGAGCATTCCTAACGACGTGTTCTGCGTAGTTGTTGTAGAGTTTGGGGGATATAACACCATCCTGTCTGACACCTTACATATTGTTGTTACAAACATGAATTTTTATTGTGACCCAAATGACGAAGACGAGATGTAAGTTCTGTATTTTGAAGTAAAAGTAAATTAGTTTCTGTTGGGATGTAATTAAGGTTGTATTAATTACGTGAGGAGGTCAGCACTTCCTAAGAAATGAAAGTCTTCACACGTAGTGCGTGGCGTCACAACGAAAGCCTGTAAACTTTGGCACTGCATTTCATCACACCGTAATTTAGCTGGTTCGTGAATGAAGCTACTACACATGAAACGTTAAATACTTTTGTCTCCTTTGTGTGCTCTACAATGGACGATTTGTGTGTGTTCAACCAAGTCTAGTTAGTGATATAATGCCGTTTCATTGTTCTGTGCCGAATTTTAGAGGCAGTTCCCGTGTTGAAATTTCCAGAGGATGGCACAACGAGGAAGAAATGATTATCCAGAACTCAAAGGAATAACGTTAGTCCTTCTGCAAGAGCAACGATGAGTTTTGTGTGAGTTCTTAAAAAGATTTCAATTCTTAAGAAGAAGAGAACAGCTTGTCGCTATTCTTTTCCTTGACCCGAACCCGCACCCGCACACCGAAGCCCCCCCCCCCCTCCCCTTCCCACCACCCCACCGATAATGGCTTGTTTACATTATGTAAGTTTTTCTAAATTCGATAGCTGAGTCATGCAAAGGCTACTGTAAGGACATCGGTTTTCTTACATTTGCATGCCGCCACATTCCTTCTTGAGTGTTTATGATGTTTCTTATGAAGTGTCATAAACACAGATTATAAATATAGTTAAGGGCGCCGGCCACTTGACCATCTTCTTCTTCTGTGCGAATGCACAAGCAGTGCCCGAACTCTTACGGGAATCAGCAACGCGCCGCGAGTAATGAGTATAATGGGCGGGGGCACTACGAATGTAGTGCAGGACAATACGTTGAGAGTGTGGGTTTCGCGGGAGGTGTGCCAGAGAAAAATCCCTGCAGTCGCGCTATCCTCCGTGTCCTCAGTGGCTCAGATGGATAGAGCGTCTGCCATGTAAGCAGGAGATAGCGGGTTAGAGTCCCGGTCGGGGCACACGCTTTCATCTGTCCCCGTTGACGTATGTCAACGCCTGTAAGCAACTAAGCAACTAAGGGTTTTCATTTCATTGTAATTTCATTCTAACGAGCTGCATGGTCACCGATGGTATCTGTTCTTTCGGACATGTCCGAAAGAACAGATACCATCTTAGTATATAATTCACTCCTACGTGAACGCCTCTCGAAAAAGAAATTCTTGTGAGTCAACCATTACATCAAATATATATTGAGAGTAGATACGGTATTTGCACATTTCTAATAAATTACTTCTAGCAACCTAATGTTTAAAACCCCTGCAAATGATTCAGGGCATAAGAATCAGTAAAAATTGCTTGTGATCTTCCCGTGTTGAAATTTCCAGAGGATGGAACAACGAGGAAGAATGATTATCTAGAATTCAAAGGAATAAAGTTACTCCTTCTGCAAGCGCAACGATGAGTTTTGTGTGAGTTCTTAAAAGAGTTCAATTCTTATGAAGAAGAGAACAGCTTGTCGCTATTCTTTTTCTTGACCCGAACCTGGTCCTCGACACCGGCAGTCGTCAGGAGAGATACAGGTAGGATGGTTTTTAGGACCCAGTTACGCTCGAAGGCCTGAAGAAGACATCATTGACAGTAACACATTTATGAACGTATCTACTGTCAGGATTTTGCGCGCGCGCGTGTGTGTGTGTGTGTGTGTGTGTGTGTGTGCGTGTGTGTGTGTGTGTGTGTGTGTGTGTGTAGCGTCCTACAACAGTCATCTGTTCTTTCAGCAAGTTCATGCTGATATTTCTTATATAAAATAAGAATCAAATCCGTGTGAGTCTTTTCGCCAAATTTCCAAAAGCTATTTTCAAGGGTAATTAGACATGATAAGTAACACTTGAAATTCACATGCGTTCCCAGGACGATTTAATAAAATCATATAAACATTGAAATATTAAAATACACTGAAAAAGTTGGATATAGTGTGCGTGATATATTTGTTTTCGAGGTATAAATTAAAATGTGAGCCTTCTAGAACAAACAGTGCAAACGACGCATTTCGGTCATATGTGCAATACGGCGATATTACTATCGTGAGAAAAATAAGTAAACTCACAAATTTTCAGCTGCGTACTAATTCCTTAGTACTCGGAACGTAATGGCCAAATTTTGTTTCGCTCTCTTATACAACCGAAAAGTTTCCACAGAGATATATTGTGTTTCAGTGAAAAACACAGGATAGCCGCCACTGTTAGCAAATGTGTAGTTCTAATCAATGTAGATATACACTGCGCAACAAAATAAAACTTTTTCAAAGCCTCGTAATGGTCTCCCATGAGGACGTGAAAACTTGAAATTAGGCCCGAAGATACTTATAACCTTCGTCTGTAACGGTCCAAAAGCATGGCGCCTTGTGACGTCATCCTCGGGCTCCGCGACGCTTCAGTCAGTGAGGTGTCGACTAACGTAAGAAAGGAGCTCAGGAGTTCATGTGAGACGTAATGTGGGTTAAGGTTGTCCCAGTAGCACCAAACGTCGCAACAATTCTCCACAAAGACGTTACGCACAAGTCACACGACTGGAAGGTCGTCACACGCCCTCTTACCCACTTTTCATCTTTTCTTTTGACACCTACACGATGGAGGTCAGAACAATGACACTCAGCTTTGAAATCTCGCGGTTTTCTTATGCGTGGCCGAGCAAAATATTTCAGACACAATACCTCTGAGGATCGAAACGGAAACGCTTTAAAGGGTGGCAAAAAAGGCCTCAATGAAACCGCCCCTTCTACTGGGGCGTTCGGTCTCGTACATTTCGCGGTCGAGAATAACAGTTCGCAGTGCGATAAGCCACAGATCTACGTTCTTGAAAACTTGGGATTCTGTTGTTACCCCATGGACGTTTGAACCTAACTGAAGGACATCCTGGGGCTGCTTCTGCTTCAGTGTAAAGGACGGGACCACTGGAGACCGTTGAAAACCATTAGAGGAAATCTGAATGTGATCTGAAGCAAATATACCATTTTATGTTTTTTCAACCCTGGTTTTTAGCGCCCTACTGTGGCGTCGTCACGAAGGTATACAGGGTTACGTCACAGAGCGCCCGCTTTTGCACCATTACAGAGTGTGGTTGTAGGCCTCTTTCAGCGAAATTTCAAACTTAACGCAAGTACGATGTTTCGAAAAAGTGATCCTTTCAAATTCAAATGGCTCTGAGCACTATGGGACTTAACATCTGTGGTCATCAGTCCCCTAGAACTTAGAACTACTTAAACCTAACTAACCTAAGGACTTCACACACATCCATGCCCGAGGCAGGATTCGAACCTGCGACCGTAGCAGTCGCGTGGAGTGATCCTTTAATTTTGTAGCAAAGTGTAATCCATTCAAAGTAATTGGTATACCGTGTTTGGTTTGGAAATAGTGAATCTGTGACTAAAGTCACCATGTGCTGTACAGAATGCATAATTTGAATCTCAGTTTATCGAGGTCGCTACGCACCCTCCGAGTGAGAGAGCTAAATCAAAGTACATTCGCCAGCAGCAAAGTAAACACCAGTTCTGCCATGAAGAGTTTCAGCGTAAAACACAGAAGTCCACCCATGATCACTCCGCACAAAATCATAGTTAACTCGTCCCAGATTTTTGGTCATTCGAAGGGATCGACACTCAAAGACCACAATAGGGCTCTCGGCGACACTCTAATACTCGTACAACTGGTAGGTAACTATCTAGCGTGGTGGCGCAGTGGCCACTAAACTAGACTTGCATTCGGTAGGATGACGGGGCTCAAATTAGCTTCCGATAATCGTGATTTAAGTTTTCAGTGACTTCCGTTAATCGCTCCAGCAAATGTTGCCGTTAAACTTTTATCTTCCTTTCTTCCTTCCTTTCGCAAGTAAATGGGTGATGACATGCTGTAATTCGCTGTCATAGAGACGAATGGCCCAACAAACACCTGACGAGTGGATGTATACTGACACCCACTGTCTCAGTACACGTGACTGGTGTTGCAAAGTAGTGCACCCTCTGGCAGTGCTGGCGTCACACAGGAGCCTGATGGGAGCTACACTGATAGAAAAAAAATTAGTATACCCGTTTAGAGGTATTCAGTTCACTCAATATTTATTGTTGCAATAGTGCAGTGGAGTAAATGAAATGATTACATTTACAGATCAGTAGCATAAGCGGTTCTGTTGTGCCAGGTATCGAGCCATGCTGAAACACTCATATTAATACGCGGTGTAGCCTCAACGGTCGGCAATAAAGATGCTGACTCTGGCATCCAATTGATCGTGCAGACGGTGAATACTGTCCAGTAATACGTTATGCCACTCCTGCTCGACCTGTTTACGTAGCTCTGTAAGATTTGTTGGTTGTCGAGTCGCACGAGTCAGTTCTGGTCCCACTTGATCCCACTCGTGCTCGATAGAAGTCCGAAGAGCACGTTGAGTTTCACCAACACTGTGGGACGAGCAGTATCCTGTCGGAACAACACATCACCTTCCTCTAGCAAGAATGGTAAAGAAATGGGCCTAACAACATTCAGGACGTACCGATCGTTGGTTAGCGTCTCCTCGAGAAACATAATAACTAAACGAAAGTTGTAGCTTATCGCACCCCAAACCATACGGCCAGCCGAAGACTACGCCTCGCGATATCACATTCCAAGTGATTCTCTGAATGCATCAGTCGAGTCGTTCACGTCGATGCTTAGGCGTGAGTGGAAGACGGGCTAGAGTTGTGTGTGAATGCTGCTAATAACCGGTTCGCAACAATTCATGTTAACATGTTTGGTATCGCAAGCCCCCTTATCTCTCCTGTGGTGGCTGTACGATCTGCCACGACTGCCCTTACAGTACGTCGATCATGGGGGCCGTTTGGGTTGCGTGGGTGTCCTAAACCTTCCATAATGGTCTGACAATGTTCACTTGACCACTGATATGAGCATAGTTGCACAACTGTCTAGCACTTCCAGTTTGTCTCGTAATTCTCCGAATGACCATTCTGTCACTCGAAAGGCCGCTATTTGACCCCTTTTAAAGCCTCTCCATTGGCTGTAGGAAGCACGAGTTCGTCTCCATGACATGGTTGCCTGGTTGCTCTACACGTTTGCACAACATTAAGCTTTCTGGCTGTGAGCATTTCCTATTAAAGGGTAGACATGTATGGTGTCCTGGTAGCTGCACCACTATGCTATCTGTTGGTGGAAGACATTGAAACCATTATCAGTACATTTACTATCTCACAGGTGTCATATGCCATCATTGGATCATAATCGACGTCTTCATTACGTCCGCCCAGCAGGCAACCCTACATACATGACTTTACCAAGGGACGTCGCAGAGCCTCTTGACCATAGGGACATTGGACTCAGTTGGCTTGTAAGAGATTTTCGGGAAGTGAATAGGTATCATTTCGATTGTCTAATGTGTATTGGGACGAACAATCCAGCATCCTATCGAGTCGCTCATTAATTCTTTCCCATGGAATTTCGTGACACTTACATACAGACGGGAACAGCTAAGCATGGAAATCATCCAATGCATTCTCGGACGCAATGGTCAGACGTAATATTTGCAACCCGAAAGCTTTCTCCGCGAGACAGCTGCCTCACTTTTCGAATCCATATTTTCTTACCTTATACTACGAACTGTTTAAGAATATTCAGAGAAATCTAGAAGCCTGGTTAACCGTATCCAGGAAGGATCATCGCCAGGGCACAGCAGGAGAGACTGCACAGGTATGGGCACTGGTTTTTCCAGAGGGAACTCTATGAAGGATGTGGACACGACAACCACTATATCAGTAATGCTGAGCATGGGCAGCGATACACAAAAATCAAAGCTAATACACGATGTGATAAAAACCCCAAAACATACGTTTTCCATATTAGGTGCAGTTTGCTGCCACCTACTGCCAAATACTCCATAAAGCGACCTCAGTAGTCATTATACATCGTGAGAGAGCAGAATGGGGCGCTCCGCGGAACTCAAGGACTTCGAACATGGTAAGGTGATTGGGTGTCACTTATGTCATACGTCTGTACGCGAGATTTCCACACTCCTGAACATCCCTAGGTCCACCGTTTCCGATGTTATAGAGAAGCGGAAACGTGAAGGGACACGTACAGCAGAAAAGCGTACAGGCCCACCTCGTCTGTTGACTGACAGAGACCGCCGACAGTGGAAGAGGATCGTAATATGTAATAGGCAGACATCTATCCAGACTAACACACAGGAATTCCAAACTCCATCAGGATCCACTGCAAGTACTATGAAAGATAGGCAGGAGGTGAGAAAACTTGGATTTCATAGTCAAGCGGCTGCTCAT
The DNA here is from genome assembly GCF_023864275.1 of Schistocerca cancellata. Classification (NCBI taxonomy): domain Eukaryota; kingdom Metazoa; phylum Arthropoda; class Insecta; order Orthoptera; family Acrididae; genus Schistocerca; species Schistocerca cancellata. The sequence goes on from NC_064627.1 coordinate 525,864,685, forward strand.
AAGATACACATCACGCCGGTAAATGCCAAACGACGCCTCGCTTAGTATAAGGAGCGTAAACATTGGACGGTTGAACAGTGGAAAAACGTTGTGTTGAGTGACGAATCACGGCGCACAATGTGGCGTTGCGATGACAGGGTGGGGGTATGGCGACTGTCCAGTGAAAGTGTGTAGTGCCAACAGCAAAAGTTTGGAGGTGGTGGAGTAATAGTATGGTCGTGTTTTTCATGGCGGTGGCTTCCACCTCTTGTCGTTATGCGTGGTACTGTCACAGCACAGCCATACAGTGATGTTCCAAGCACCTTCTTGATTCCCACTATTGAAGAGGAATTAGGAGATGGCGATTTGCATCTTTCAACACGATCGAACACCTATGATGGAGTGGTTACACGACGATAACATCCCTGCAATAACATCCCTGTAATGGACTAGCTTGCACAGAGTCCTGACTTGTGTCCTATAGAACACCTTTGGGATGTTTCGGAAGGCCGAGCTCGTTCCAGGCCTCACCGACCGGTACCAATATCTCTCCTCAGTGCAGCACTCCATGAAGCATGGGTTGCCATTCCCCCAAGAAACCTTCCAGCACTGACTGAACGTATGCTTGCGAGAGTGGAAGCTGTCATCAAGAGTAAGGGTGGGCCACCCCCATATTGAATTCCAGCACTACCGATGGCGGGCCCCACGAACTTGAAAGTCATCTTCAGCCAGGTGTCCGGATACTATTGATCACATAGTGTAGATGCAAGGGGATTCAAGCTAAGTCGCGCTTACTCATTTCCATATTCCTGTGAGTAGAGTGTCTGATTCTTTCTCTCTCTCTCACTTCCTCCTCATGCCTGTGAGTACTGCGCGATGGCTGTTTCTACGTGTATGCGGAAGGGGGTTGTAAACAAACTGGCCAGCAGCAATAGCCCATTTTTTATTTAATGAGGGCGCAGTTAAGGGATAATAACTGTCATGGTAATTACAATTAATGGGTAATAACTATCATGTTAATTACCATAATTTATAGGTGACATAATGGTCGAGTAGGACACTTGCGTTCATTTCAGATATTTAATCGCTGTCATGATTAAGGTGGTAATTTGTGCCCCAGAAAGCGCATCTCTCAACCACCATTGCTGCAGTGTGCTGCTATTGGTCCTACCACCAGCAGCCCCCCCCCCCCCCCCTAGTGCCCCCAACATGTTGAGATGGTCATTTCCAGTCTGTACAGTAGTTCTTTTGTTGAATTGACCATAAATCACCGTGATTCAGTTTTATTTGGTTATTACATGTCTCTTTCTTAGATACTAATGACTATATTACTGAGCTACATTTTACATGACTAGAAACTTTTTTCCTTGCTGCATCTGTATTGGTAGTCTAAAATAATTGTATATGATACAATATTGGAGAACCCTTTTCTGATACAGTATTAGAGATTCTTCATAATGTAGTTATTGTCTTTGACAATAGTCTTTAAAAAACTGGAAATGAGTTAAAAAAGAATACACACTAATAATTCTGGAATGTCTAGCAGTAAGTGAAGATAGAACTATTTTCATTACAAACACACACACACACACACACACACACACACACACACACACACACACACACACAAACTGTTTAAAAATAAATATCCATTCCCACAGTCAGTCACTCAAGGAAATAGTGTGAGTATGAGAGACTCTGGATCCCATCCTCACAGATGAATTCTTTGTCATCATGATACGACAGACTATTTTTAAGTTGCAAAGTAGTGTACACCTCATGGCCTCTTAACTGACGCTCACCTCATGAGGAGAAGGAGAAGACTCCTCACCTGGCAACAGGTATTCCAAGTAACCATCAATCATGAAGCGCTGCACCATGCACACACTCAGCCCATCTTTAGGTAGGAATCTGGATCTAAGGCTAACAAACTCCATGAGCTGTGACTCATTTGCCTCGCCTCTCATCTGGCTAATATTCTTCCCGTTTTGAGGTATAAGAATTATTTGCTACATATCATACATGTCAAATTCTTAAGGATTGTACCTAACTACTTTGGACAACAGCCTAGTGACATCGGTACATGTGGAGTTTGGAAAGGTACAGTATACACATATCAACATAAACAGGTTTTGTGAACTTTCCGAAACCTTAGACACCTTCCTTGCTTGAAGATTGTGTCCTGTTTAAAAATTGGCCTGGGGACATACTCTTGTGCCCGCCAATGGCTATCGCAGCAGTAGTCTACAAGAGTTTCTTGGTGGTTTCTCAAATTTGCCATGGCTTTTCCAAAATTACCACTATTCTTAAATTAAAAATTCTATCTCAAAGTTACATGTAGCAAGATCCCTCTGTATTAACAATATTCTCCGTCAATCAGCACATCTGCATCAAGGAGATGCCGTGGATGACACTAAGCCCTACCATGCACTGCTGGAGGTTTCTATAGTGCTCTCGGTATAATGGCACTGGGGTGTCCACATCGTGCAAACTGTCAGGATATGCCAGGTCAGCTTGCACAACGTATCCTTCACTAGAATCAGATGCAACACCCATGAAACCACCTAACCAGTGGATGTCCTCACCAGCTAGCTATCAAAACTGCCCAATAGTTACATATTGTGGATTGGCACATCCATTTAAGTTGTTAACACCAAGTTACATAATGTATCTCTTTCTCAGATGCTTTGAACTGTCCACCCATTCAGGAGTTCTTTGCCATGGCGTGCCTATGCACACACTGGCAAAGTCCCCCAAGAGCCTCAGACTGGAAAAAGAGCAGCATATCGACATCAGTCAATAATTCAATGTCAACACATCTCTTTTTAGCACTGCATCCCATGAAACCCCTGGTGTGTTGTAATAGAATGCAAAAGTCAGAGTCTATATGCCTACGCATACACTCATGAATCCCTGGAAAATATCCATCAGTAATTGTACATCCATTCCTGTACGTAGATTTGCACACTCCCTTAAATCAGAGATGTCGAATACCTACCAAACATTCACCATATGCTCATACTCTGCATTCGTCAGGACATTACTTGTAAGGTTACTGGTGAGTGTGTGAATGTTGGGCAGTGTGGTATTGTTGTGTATTCAAAAGGAGAAATGTCCTCCTTTGTTGTGAGCTAAAACTGTGCACTATCAGGAAGTGCAGCTATAGTGAGACTCATGTCCATCTCATGCACTGTCTCAGCATGGTTCTGAAGCACCACTTGCATAAATAGTAGAGCGACCAGGAACAGTAAGGTAATGTTTGGCATGAACCTCTTGGAGAACGAAACGTGACCCTCCACTCTTTCAGACAGGACACTAACCTGATTGTTGCACAACACGAAATCAGCCAAGTGTTCAGTGGTGAAGTGGGTATCATACCCATTCTGATTGTGGAAACACACGAAGGGCATGTGTCAAGGCACATTGTAGTCGACGTTGCATGCATTATGTGATGCACTGTGGAACTTTCCTGTTAGATGAAAATGGTCTCTATGTAGAGTTCCCACTTTTCTGTCCCATGCAGTCCACAAATAAGATATTTGACTGCTTTGACATATGACCGAGTTGGTGAAGGGAGTGTTGGTGCCAAAAATATGATCAAAATGCTCCCAAATTTTCAGGAGCTCAGTGAGTAATCATCTCACAGGATTATTTCTGACATTTGATCTTTAACAATTCTCACTTGACTGATACGAGCATACATCTTGATATGCCACCATGTATGGCGCATACCACTCTGTGAGGGTTTATGAGAGGCAGTGGGGTCTTCCTCACACTGTGTCACAGGAGTGAGCAGCCTTCGAAACCAGTATATCCCATGAAGGGGCAACGCTCCTGGGGTTGGCATCGTTAAACTTCAGAAACTTATTTTCCTCAGATGGCATTTCCGCATGTACAGATACTTATTTGCCACATGCTTTGAGGAGAAGGAAATGAGCTATGCTGTATAGTTTGACATCATAACTCTAAGAGTTCTCAATCGACTGATACAGCGCTATTTTCAACTGCAGTTAGTTTATAGGATTCTCAACAGAGTATGAGACAAATGCTGCGGTGCACAGTATCTACTACCGTGAGCATTTTCAGCCTCATGACTGATTGAAAAGGCCAAAGAAGTGACCATTAACAGCTGCAGCTGCAGTGAAATTCATGCTACACAGGATTGAAAAAAAAAAAAAAAAGAAATGGGAAACTACGTGTATCATCTGACGTCTCAAACACGTAAGAAGAAGCAACAGAAAGAGCCGTGATACTAGACGCTAAATACGGTAAGAAGACAGTAGAGTTATTAGTCGTCAATTTACATGTAGGAAACGAGTTTATACTGCAAGTTATCAGCACTAAGAATCTTTCAGTACTCTTCAGTCGTCCATTAAGACACTGCTAACAGACAATTACAATTTCTAGCCATTGGGATTTTTCGGAGTTTGCTAAATCCAATTGTTCTAAATATTCTAGAACAAAATATACAGGAATGATGTGTGATGTTGCACCTACAGGACTATGTGTTCGGCAAGCTAGAGAATATTGATGCATATTACATATTAAAATAGGTTAAATCTGAAATTGTGTGTAAGGTGATTCTAGATAATTTATTAAAAACTTATGGACAAGTGCAACAAGTGCAATAAATTGAATGCGGTACGTTACTATCAGTTTGCTGAGTAACTGATGTATGCTTTGCGTAATATTACAGACAGATTTCAGAAGCTACCGCTAGTGTTTCAGAGTGATGAGTTTATTTACAAGTATGACTAGTATTGTGACAAGGATTTTCAATTTGATGGAGATTATGAGGTCGATGGCCCACTTACTATTAAACCGTAATTGAAGATTGCAAAAAGGAACTTAATAAAAAATAAATGGTTTTTAACCCATCATCTTATTTTTTCATATAAAATGTGTGACTGATCTAGTACATCTGATTGGTAATGGGGCATCGAATCTTTCCTCCATCTGCTGGTGCCATACTGACTGCTAAGTGAGCTGTACATCAGGAAGCCCTTTGAATAAGATTCAAATCATGCATCTGAACCATGTGTAGTGTATGTACTCAGCTGCATGACGAGGAAAAGGGGGTGAGAGTCAGAAGCATGCCTGCCTGCGCCAACCACTTTTCTCTGCAGCAGACACCTGGTTGCTGACTGGAACTGCCCCACAGCTGAACAACGTAGTATTCTCCTCATCATTCCCCTCTTACCATTCAGCCCTCGCTAGAGAACAGTGTCTGTGTGTGGAAGATAGACAATAAAGCGCATAGCATTTCTATCCCCGTGTTACCTACCATATTATTAGAGTGGGAAGAGCGTATTTTGATGCTCTGTGGCATTAGGTTCGATATTTACAACGTTATGGCTTAAAACATCGGTAACGAACATTGGGGCTGCATTACGACGCCAAAAATTGCGGACTTTTCATGCTGTTGCTCCAGTAGTGTACAGACAAGGAATAACTCTCTCAGGATGCTAGACGCATTAAAGGCGTACTGGAACAGTGGTGGGAAAGGACCACTGCAGCAGTGGTAGTGTTGAATAGCCTTTGCGAGTAATAAATCACCATACATACACTCCTGGAAATGGAAAAAAGAACACATTGACACCGGTGTGTCAGACCCACCATACTTGCTCCGGACACTGCGAGAGGGCTGTACAAGCAATGATCACACGCACGGCACAGCGGACACACCAGGAACCGCGGTGTTGGCCGTCGAATGGCGCTAGCTGCGCAGCATTTGTGCACCGCCGCCGTCAGTGTCAGCCAGTTTGCCGTGGCATACGGAGCTCCATCGTAGTCTTTAACACTGGTAGCATGCCGCGACAGCGTGGACGTGAACCGTATGTGCAGTTGACGGACTTTGAGCGAGGGCGTATAGTGGGCATGCGGGAGGCCGGGTGGACGTACCGCCGAATTCCTCAACACGTGGGGCGTGAGGTCTCCACAGTACATCGATGTTGTCGCCAGTGGTCGGCGGAAGGTGCACGTGCCCGTCGACCTGGGACCGGACCGCAGCGACGCACGGATGCACGCCAAGACCGTAGGATCCTACGCAGTGCCGTAGGGAACCGCACCGCCACTTCCCAGCAAATTAGGGACACTGTTGCTCCTGGGGTATCGGCGAGGACCATTCGCAACCGTCTCCATGAAGCTGGGCTACGGTCCCGCACACCGTTAGGCCGTCTTCCGCTCACGCCCCAACATCGTGCAGCCCGCCTCCAGTGGTGTCACGTCAGGCGTGAATGGAGGGACGAATGGAGACGTGTCGTCTTCAGCGATGAGAGTCGCTTCTGCCTTGGTGCCAATGATGGTCGTATGCGTGTTTGGCGCCGTGCAGGTGAGCGCCACAATCAGGACTGCATACGACCGAGGCACACAGGGCCAACACCCGGCGTCATGGTGTGGGGAGCGATCTCCTACACTGGCCGTACACCACTGGTGATCGTCGAGGGGACACTGAATAGTGCACGGTACATCCAAACCGTCATCGAACCCATCGTTCTACCATTCCTAGACCGGCAAGGGAACTTGCTGTTCCAACAGGACAATGCACGTCCGCATGTATCCCGTGCCACCCAACGTGCTCTAGAAGGTGTAAGTCAACTACCCTGGCCAGCAAGATCTCCGGATCTGTCCCCCATTGAGCATGTTTGGGACTGGATGAAGCGTCGTCTCACGCGATCTGCACGTCCAGCACGAACGCTGGTCCAACTGAGGCGCCAGGTGGAAATTGCATGGCAAGCCGTTCCACAGGACTACATCCAGCATCTCTACGATCGTCTCCATGGGAGAATAGCAGCCTGCATTGCTGCGAAAGGTGGATATACACTGTACTAGTGCCGACATTGTGCATGCTCTGTTGCCTGTGTCTATGTGCCTGTGGTTCTGTCAGTGTGAACATGTGATGTATCTGACCCCAGGAATGTGTCAATAAAGTTTCCCCTTCCTGGGACAATGAATTCACGGTGTTCTTATTTCAATTTCCAGGAGTGTATGACGACAGCTTCTGCAATGTGGTAAGGATCTGATCTTGAGTGGAACGATACTGGGCCAAATATTTATTAACACGTTTATTACCAATCTATTAAAACACAGAAAATGGTGCAAGACAGTCTCAGCAACTACCCCTGTAATTAATTGTTGGTAGAGATTACATAACATTCAGAAATGATTGAATGAAATTAAAAAATATATGTTCTGAAAACAACAATAAGTTAAATAAACGGATACATGCTTATCCCAGAGATATAATCAGATCACAAGGCTATAAAAGTAACCTGCATATTCCACATTACAAGTTTCAAAAGCATATTTGAGAATAGCTAACAAGTTACTAACATCAGCCATCCACTATCACGTCACTGTTTACAGATAATGAGAAGGAAGACCACTTGTTCCAAGCAAGGGGAATAACATGACTTCATTAAACTAGAGAGATAGCCAACTCTCAGTAAAGGCGTTTATCGTACCTGGCATCTTTAGCTGCCCCCTCAATACAAACAACATACTCATCTCGCCACCCAGCAGCATACGAGCCACTAATAACAAATTGCATTCCCAGCACAAATACACTCTGCAAATACACTTGAAAAAGGAGTACGTTGCGCATGAAGCACCTGATCCCAAAATAAACACCAAATTTTAGCTATAGATGTGGCCAAACTTAGTCAAATAGCTCGAATACCACTAGTTTAGTCACACACTTTCAGAGAAATGTAAATAAACTGAGATCATTTGAATCATTCGTGAATGAAGATGTTTAGATGTCACGATGGGTAACCTGGATGGGGAGTTAGAACAGCCACTGCGCAACACAATATAATCATGCACACATTAAACGGACGCTCACCATAATTTCTTGCAGATCGAAGGGTAAGGTGAGAACCACTCGAACACGGACTGCAATCAAGCAAGCGCTATGACGAGTTTGCTAAGCATCACAAGCTAACGGATGCTATTCACAAGATGTCCCCGCACTCGGTTCTTGAAACTGGAAGACATGAAACCAATCCAGGACCACGATGGACACAGGCTTCTTGCAATTTCAGATGCCGAGAACAAGTCGGAGCATCGCAACGAGCCGTCTTCACGGCCCCAGCCGACATACAACCTCACCGAACCCACAGCGATCAGAAACGCAACTTTTAGCAGCGGGCCAAGGCCACTGTCAGAAACGACGTGACGGTGTTTATTCCAGGCGCTCACATCGCTCAACCGTCCGCCACTTCGAGAGCTCCTCCTGGTCACGACAGGACCTAAATGCTGGCTCGAGGCCTGCACCCTGCAGGCGACAAACTGCTCAAGAAGCTAATGCGGAAAGAGGGGCTAATAACGAGCGGGAACTATCCATATCAAAAAGTGCCCGCACAGCACAGTTACCACTAAGTATTTAACATGAACTCAGGTGCCACACTCGATCCCCATTTTGCCTACAAATCATAGCTATTTAAATGGAAAGTTTTTCCCATTAATTATAGTTGGCATAACACTTATTATACATTACTTACATTACAAATATACAAAACAGAGGCTAGGGTAAATAGCCAGTTTTTAGGCAATAGAACAACTTTCGCCCACTGCTTATGTGTGTGTGTGTGTGTGTGTGTGTGTGTGTGTGTGTGTGTGTGAGTGTGTGTGTGTCTATAAGTATATCCAGTACCCCAGAGAAATAATGCCGTATTCTGTCTCTCAGATGCAAATCCTTCACTGAGGCTCTCGAGTAACTAGGTAACTGTGTCTTCAAGAGGTAAGTATTCACCTCCATATCCTGAGAGCACGGCACAAGAAATGATATTTAGAACCCTGGTCTCCCTCACATCAAACTATCTTTCTCCGTCGCAAGCAAGACATAAGGCGGTCGATGTTGAGTACATGGTATGTCCCATGGAACGACTAAGTGACTTCCTCATCAACAGATGGAAAAGCAGACATGAAGAATCTCACCGTGCAGCCCATCTGTACCACCACGTCCACCGCTCTCTGTCTCTACAACTATCGATCGAGGTCAACACGATTGTGCTGTTTTCGATTAAACCTTTTATTTCAGCTATCGGTACTGTAACATCAGGGCGCTCTGACTTCCATTTCAATAACTTTCCTTTTTCCTTCCTGAAGTATGAGTACGTCTTCAAGCCAACCGCCCATTTTCAAGATTTCATGTGACAGATGATTAATACTTTAATAGCCGAGCGGAGTAGCCGCGCAGTCTATGGCACCTTGCCACGGTTCGTGCGGCTCCACCCGTCGGAGGTTCGAATCCTTCCTCGGGCGTGAGTGTGTGTGTTGTCCTTAGCGTAAGTTAGTTTAAGTAATATTAAGTACTGTGTAAGGATAGGGACCGATGACCTCAGCAGTTTGGTTCCATAAGAACTTAGAACAAATTTCGAAAAATAGATTAAATTTTTTGTCCAATATATTGAGATAGGGTGTCTATAAGTGTTTGGTACTTTGAAGAAACCACCGTTGTATGTACAACAGTCGCTGCAATTTCCTCCAGTCATTAATTCCAATTCAGATTATGTATGGTGTTCAGTGTGTACAAAAACGTGATGTTAAATCTATATGCCATGTATTTACAGCATTTTTTAGTGTTTGCATTGTAACAAACTACAAAGCTATGATCCGTTCTGTAAATCGTTTAGATGAATCTGCTGACGTCATTTAACCCATCCCCATGGAGTTTTTGCTCTTTTAATAAAGTCAGTGAAATGTTTTACTTCTTTTATTATACTGTGAGTTTCGTGAAGTTAACATCACGCATTATTTCTATCCATCAAAATTAGTATTGTGTAAATGACTTGAACGGTCTTGCGTTTCTGATTATACACTAAACTCGTATCAAGCTAGTTTTTCAATGTGTAAGATAAAGTACGCTGCTGACCATTAAAGCTTCGGCCCAAGGAAGCATGCAAAGTACCGAAAGGAATAGAAGGAGGAATATACCACTGAGTCTGTAGATGATTCGAAGGTGTAGAGTATGAAGCGTTTCATTCACTTAGTGGCCACTCTGGCAGAAACAACGAGTATGACTGATTCATCATCAAATAGAACTGAGACTTGATGAAAAACAGTTACGTCATTCCAAGCTGCTTCAACATTCTGCCAGAATTCATGAGTCGTGCTGGCTGATAACTGATTGGGTGGAAGTCTCTCTCGAAACCTTGACCAGACGTTTTTGATGTGTTAGAAATCTAAAAAATCTTTAAGGATGGAGACACTAAAACTCATAAGAGCATCTCCTTTTTAGGCTAAGATCAGTGTTCAATGATTTAACATTCAGTGGAATAAAGCTTAGTGAGAAACTCAGACAGGCAATACTAGAAACATTAAAATATCACAAGATTCTCACAAAAGCACAGTGAAAAATAATGTCACTATATTGTATTGGAATATCAGGGGATTAAAAAACAAATTAGACGAGCTTCTTGTTTGTTTAGAAGATTTAGAAACTTGGAATAGATGTACTATTCCTGTCTGAACATCATATAGTCATAGATATGGAAAAGGAAATATAGGTGGATATAAGCTTTTAGCACATGTAAGTAAAGATACTATGGAGAGGGGAAGAGTCGCCATATATGTTACAATTCATCTTAATCAGAAAAATTTTGAAACTAAAAAATTATGTGTAGGGCAACATCTAGAAGCATATGCATGTGAACTTAAATTAAATAACGGTACTTTTATAACTGCAGCTTTGTATAGGTCCCTATGCGGAAATTTTCAACTATTTTTGAAAAACCTGAATTCTTTGTTGTGTTATCTGTCAGCCATAGGGAAGCAAATTAGTGTTTGTGGGAATTTCAATGTGAATTTTCTGAAAGAGTCCGATAGAAAGCTTGACCTTGAAGTATTACTTGATTCTTTCCATATGACGTCAGTTATTTATTTTCCTGCTAGGGTGGTACAGGAAAGCAGCACACTGATAGATAATGTTTCTATAGACCAAGATAAATTGAATGAAATAAAAACTTTTCCTGTTAAGATTGGTCTACTTGATCACAATGCACACCTAGTGACAGTAAATGACATAGTTCTCTACGCTAATGAAAAAGAGTCCTCTGAAATAGTGCACTCAAATAATGATATAACAACTGCAAATTTTAGGTAAAGCTTGCAACAGTTAGGCTGGAATGAGGTGTACAGGGAACCTGGTGTTAACTTAAAATTTAACCTATTTCATGATACCTCTGTGAGTATATTTGAAAACAGTTTCCCCAAGAAAACAGTAACACATAATTGTAAAAAACCACTTCAAAAGCCAAGTTTACTAAAGGAATAAAAGATCTTGTAAGCAGAAAAGAGAGAAAGGTTTGTTCTAGCTAGATGGAGTAATGATCCAAAATTAGTCAAACATTGTGAAAACTACCGGACTGTATTAAGAAAGGTTATTAAGAAATCCAGCATCCCTGATAGCAAAAATAAAAGATTTTCGAATATTGTTAAAAGGGAACCAGGGTAATTCAGAGCACAGGAAGACTGTATTTCTATCAAATTTATTGAAAAGTTTCTTAATAAAAAGTCACAAGTAGAACATATTTTTAATAATAATTTTTAAGTGTCATAGAGAAAATGCAAGGCTATATATGGAATAGGCAATAGCTATGCAATTTGATAAAATTGAAACTGAACCTACCTCTCCTAGTGAAATTAGGAAAATAATAAGTTCACTCAAAAGTAAAAGCTCTTATGGAATTAATAGCATTTCAAACAGAGTACAAAGAGCTTATTCCCAACCGATAAATAGTATTCTCAGCCATATTTGTAGTAGCTCCCTGAAACAAGGCATTTTTCCACATAGGCTGTAACATGTTATTGTTAAACCATTACATGAAAAAGAAATAGGTTTGATGCTAACAACTGCTGCCCAATGTCAATTGTGGCAGGTTTGTTTAAAATTCTTGAAAATAATGTATTCAACAGTACCTTCACATATTTGTAAAAATGAGAGACTAACAAACTCTAAGTTTGATTTTCATAAAGGCTTTTCAAGAGAAAATATTGTATATGCTTTCAGTTATCAAATATTAATTGCTCTGAATAACCAAACATCACTTATTGAGATATTTTGAGAGGTCTCGAATGCTTTTGACTATGAATCATGAAATTCTTCTAGAAAAGTTTAAGTACTGTGGTGTGAGTAAATGGTTAAATTCGTATTTAACTGCAAGAATGCAGTAGGTAGAAATTAACAGTACCGATAGTCTGCAAAAATCAGCAAAATCCTCTGACTGTGGAGGTATCAAGAATGGCATCCCATAGGTTTCAGTCTTGGGTTCCTTATTATTCTTAAAAATTCAAAATGGTTCAAATGGCTCTGAACACTATGGGACTCAACTGCTGCGGTCATAAGTCCCCTAGAACTTAGAACTACTTAAACCTAACTAACCTAAGGACAGCACACAACACCCAGCCATCACGAGGCAGAGAAAATCCCTGACCCCACCGGGAATCGAACCCGGGAACCCGGGCGTGGGAAGATCTTAAAAATTATTAATGACTTGTCACTCTGTGCTCATAAAGATGCAAAAGTTGGTTCCTTTTGCTGATGATAAAAGTACAGTAATCACACCCAGCAAACAAGAATGGGGTGAGGATGTGGTAAACAATATCTTTCAGAAAATTGTTGAGTCGTTTTCTGCAAACGGACTCTCACAAAATTTTTAGTAAACAAAATATATACAATTCTGTACAGTAAATATCATAACACCTTCAATAAACATAGGCTTTCAACGGAAGTCTGTTGCTAAGGCAGAACATTGAAAATGTCTGGGTGTGTGCATTGATGAGAAATTGAATTGGAAGAAACACATTGATGATCTGCTGAAACTGTTCCATTCAACTACTTATGCTATTAGGCTTATTGCAAATCTTGGTGATAAATATATTAGTAAATTAGCCTAATATGCCTATTTTCATTGACTACTATCAAATGGCATGATATTTTGGGGTAATTCACAATTAAGAGAAAATGTACTCATTGCACAAAAGCATGTAATTAGAATAATAGCTGGAGCCCTCCCAAGGTCATCTTGCAGACATTCATTTTAGGAACTCAGGATATTCACAGTACCTTTGGAATACATATATTTGCTTATGAAATTTGTTATTAATAACCCCTCCCAATTCAAAAATAATATCGAAGTACATAGCTGCAACACGAGGAGAAAGTTGATCTTCACTATTCTGGGTTAAATCTGGCTTTGGCACACAAATGAGTGAATTATGCTGCTTTGCTCATTTGTCAAGTGGCATTGAAAGTCTTACAGACAGACCACCAACATTTAAAAACAAATTAAAATAATTTTTGAATAACTCCTTCTACTCAATAGATGAATATTTACATATGGAGTAGTAACTGTAAAAAATTATATTGTATAATGGAAAACTGATGTTAAGCTGACACGTTCCACATCATTACAAAATGTCGTATTCATGATCTATGGAACAAGCATTGATGCAATGTAATGTACAGAACATGGAAGCCTGTAAATAGTCATACACAATCTGTATCGGGGGAAATTATGACAGCACCCAACTGTGCACCCCTCTTCACTATATTTTTTGTATGTCCTCCACCAATCCCACCTGGTAGGAACCTCAGACACGTGAGAAATACTATGACCTCAAATATTTTTCAATCCGTTCCTTTTCTTCAGTAATTTCCTAAGAGTCTTGTAGAAAGATAACTTCCTGAACAGGTTGAAGATATGGCACAGTGGGCGGCATGTCAGACATATGTAACGTCTACCGCTGAAGTTGCGAGCTATTCGAACCAGAGTTGGTGTTTTGTGCTCAGTAGCACATACCGCATGACCATGTGACGATAATGAATGCAATCAGGAATTCATTGTGATGTTTCGCACAGATCTGGGTAACGTCTCAACAGAGGGCGTGGTGCCACTCATGTGGTCAGCATTATGATTGAGCACACAAGTGTCTGCGCATCTCCCATCTGCCACAACAGTAGACGCTGTGTTGACAATCCATGCTGCAGCATACGTTGCCGTATCTTTGTGAGAATGCTTGATTTGCTGCTGTTACGCACCAAGATAGCATTCCCTGCCAACACTAAATGTTCGTCCTAGTTCTATCTCGGTATCTCCTGGAAACTAAACCGCCTGTGTGAGTGACCAGTGGACTGCCAGTTATGAGGAAATGCTGAACGAGTCGCAGCAAACGCAAAAGCTACCATAGCACTCAAATCTGCAAGCGAAGCATAATGACATCATGGAAGCCGAGAGATACCATAGTACTAGTGACAAAACAGAGTTTCGCAAGGAAAATTAGGTACAACGCAGCAATAGGTATTCAGGTGCCAAAACAGCAGAAAGAGCCCCTGAAAGGCGAAGAAGTGAAAATGAGAATCAATAGAAGAGCTGACAGCGAGGGAAGACCAAGACACAAGATGTTCTTGCCACCCTCACCGCCGCATACAACACGGGGAGTGGCGATTGTCAACAACGCAGTGAATAGTCTCACCTCATGTCAGTTGCAGCCATCTAGAGCGAGGGGAGGGCATGGATGTGGATCCACAGTAAGACTAGCTGTCGTCAATCATCTATGTAAGCACAAGTCCGTCTGGAAGGACACTGCTGCTACTAGCTGCACTGCCAACATTCAAGGTGATACTACCGTGAGGTGTTGACACTGTAAAAAGCCACAATTCCTGACTCAAGGCACATGACGTGGATTTACAATCTAGCAAGGCTGAGCTAATAGTATGTTTGTTCACTCTGGCGAAAGCCTTTCAGGATCAGTGTGAGCCTTCATGGTCCATTGGTTCCTTATTAGAGTAGCAACCGTGGGATTCCGATCAATGCGGACGTCAATATCGTGGGACGGTTGACCGTAGTGTCCGTAGTCCTCGATCACCTCGTTGCGCTTCCGCACCTGGCGTAAGGTATCACAAACAAAAAGCATTAAAAAGCGATCAGTAAATGAGACATTCACAACATAACCTTTCCTTATATACAAATGTAGATGGCGTTACACATATCTGCTTTCTGCATTTGTACCGAGACGATAATCGTTTTCATATTTAAGTATGCTAAACTAACATCCCCGGAACACCACTTTCATTGTAACGCCCATTACTGTATTAAAAGCCGTAATAAAATTCGTACTGTAAAAAAGCAACCCTAACAAGCATCTGAATCAGCGACACCTGTCTGACAGCATCTAGCACCAACTATCGTCGTTTTGACCCAGCGTCCGATGGCTTCATGGAATGTGCGAGACACAAAATGTGGTAGGGATTCAATCAGACCCAAGACCGTTTAACGAGTACCTGAAACTCAAGGAGAGGCTAATCAGGGCTGAAGCCACAGAGCGCACAACTTTTTTTAAAGGCGTCTCTAGTGTGGACAATACGTTGAGGTAAGAGTTTCCTCCACACAAACACTTAGTTCTGCAGTGTGCTCTTCGACGAATTTCGATTCAGTCTGAGAGCAAATGCGTGGTTGTCTGTCTTGCTGAACGTATGGTACTACTTTGGTGTTCTAAAGACAAACAATGGCGGGACATAATAGGACAGTGTCATGTATTGTTCACGTATGAGAGCCGATAGGAGCCTTTAAGAATCCCAAGTAATAATCTCGAGTACGAGAGTAGACGGATCACCTGTCACGACAGCGTCCTATTGTCTACAGGTATGTCTCACCTTGTGCAGTTTTACCACATTCCTAGCGCGCCATGGGCTGGAAAATTAACTGTATAATCGCCTTTCTTAGGTCGTACATTGCTCTGACACTAAACATAAATATTCTGCAGGGTAAAATAACGCAGCCAGACGCAATAGACACAATCTGTGTGCGCCACAACGGGGCATAATATAGCGAAGAGTTATTAAATTAATTTACAGAGGGAAACGCAGCAGTCAGAGCCAATAAATACAAACTACGTTCAAAGGAATTCAATGCAACAGTGAAGAGCGACTCTTTGAATTAACGACACAGAGGAAGTAATTTTTTGTAAGATACGCATCAGAAAGAAGATGGACGATGGTTGTTTAGATATCGAAGAGTGAGATATTTCGTGATTGTTTGAAAACAATATCTTGAAAAGTGGGAAAAAGTGGAAGAACTTTCATAGCTGTGTACGAAAAATGCAGAAATGTTAAAGCAACTTGTTGGGTTGGCAGAAGAGCCAACACCGTGTTACTAGAGGAGGCCGAAATGCACGCGTTTTAGCTCACGCAGGCTGGCGTGAGGAGGGAAGAACTATACTGACGTGGGGTCTGGAACATGACCAGGAATGAGAACTCAGAAAGCGGACGTAATTAGTTTCATGCTTAACTTTAATCCATTAATGATGAACGTCGCTCTTGACCGTACATAATTCTCAATATCAGCTGTTCAGATTATAGTAACTGAATATGGCGCCTTCCTAGGTCGTAGCAAATGACGTAGCTGAAGGCTATGCTAAACTGTCGTCTCGGCAAATGAGAGCGTATGTAGATAGTGAACCATCGCTAGCAAAGTCGGCTGTACAACTGGGGCGAGTGCTAGAGAGTCTCTCTATACTAGACCTGCCCTGTGGCGACGCTCGGTCTGCAATCACTGATAGTGGCGACACGGGGGTCCGACGTAGACTAACGGACCGCGGCCGATTTAAAGGCTACCACCTAGCAAGTGTGGTGTCTGGCGGTGACACCACAGAACTATCAAAAGTTAAACAACAAAAGTTGTATCTTTGATTTGATTAAGAGAATAATAATTTAATTTGTGTGTTCATTTTAGTAGGTCCTTAAATTCTTGATTCAGTCTCAAGCAAACTGAATTTCCCTCATATAGCTTCATCTAAAATATTTCCTGCTTAAGTTAAAGGTTTCAAAATACAGAAATATTGTTCCGCAGCCAAAAGACATACTTTCCCTGGAGCTGAAATTACGGACAGAACGAGTGCAAGGATTGTTGGTCTTTACAAGTAACTGGAGCAGAATAATAATAGAAGGGATCTGAAGTTGTAAGAGAAGTAAGCGAACACATGTTTATTGTTGCTACAGTAAGGGGTATTGACTGTAGAGTTTAGTCTTCATTACGACTATAAATTCCTTTCATTAGTACATTATTCTATTATATTTAGTAGTTTCCTATTTAGTGTATAGCTTAAGCAGTTATTATAATTCCTTTAACGTGAGAAGCATTCGGTGTTCATTTAATAATTATCGCTAAGATATATTCTTCAATGAGTGACAATGAACAGGTTCAGAGAATTTGGGTCAAGTGGGTCAAAGAACAAAGGCAAGAGAGAAAAAATGAGAGACAAGAGGAAAGGAGGGAGAAGGTGAAACAAGCAGACAGATGAGAATATTTTAAAGAATTCCAGAAAACATTTGACGAATCCTTTGATGAAGAAGAAGCGTGATAAACGGTAGTGCTAACCAAAAATTAACGGCGATAGATGAAAAATGGGAACATTTATTGCTTTCTGTAGCAAATCTGATCATCCGGGCACAAGAGAATAAGTATGAGATAAGATATTTACAGAAGGAAACAGGTACATTTAAATTAGGAAGTCAAACTACCGGAAGGGGAGTAGAGGGGAGTAGAGTCGTTTGAGTAGATATAGATAGTCCTGAAGTGCAAACTTGGCTATCTAGGAATATGAGAGAGTTTGATTTGTCTGTGGATAACTTTAACGTCATCAGTGTTGAATTCTGCTGTGATGTGAAAAACAAAATCCAGATGCGCCGAACAGTTGACTGTAAGGTTACCCCACCACCGTAAAGCAGTTCGGAACCTGATAGTAGACTAATTTGAAAAACTTAAAGCCCCTTTAGCAGACATTAGTGACAGTCAGGGGAGTGTGTAGGTGGACCTAATTTCGAATGTGTAAATTCAAATGAGAATCGCGATTTGTGGGAAATGTTTTGTTTTGAACTGGGCAAATATATGACATATATTTGCTTCCTTTGACACTCAAGGAAAAACTCATCCGGTTTTGTTTCTGATAACCTTAACTAAGCACATTGAAGGTACTGGATTCCAGTGGGTATTATTAAATATGGAGATATTTTAGTCATATGAACAATCTGCAAGGTAGCTCAAAGAAAATTTTGGTCATTTGGAACACAGAAAAATGTAAGACTACAGTTGTTAGGATTTGGAATTTATAATGAGTCGTAGAGTGGATACCGGAATTTTGTAAAATGACACATAAATCAAACGATTTTGGCAGGACCCGTGATTGAGGATCAAACTGTTGTGACTAATCACGCAAATCGTAAGGGACACTGTGAGAGAAAAGACACAGTATACCAATCAGGACCGAAAATTCTTAAGAGACACTTACTCGGAAGAAAAGAAGGGAGAATATAAAGTTCAGTCTAGCCCTATTGCTGAAAAACGAGAGAATTACATAACTGTAAATGTATTAATTGAATAATTCATGAGAGCCCGCATCTCGTGGTCGTGCGGTAGCGTTCTCGCTTCCCACGACCGGGTTCCCGGGTTCGATTCCCGGCGGGGTCAGGGATTTTCTCTGCCTCGTGATGGCTGGGTGTTGTGTGCAGTCCTTAGGTTAGTTAGGTTTAAGTAGTTCTAAGTTCTAGGGGACTTATGACCACAGCAGTTGAGTCCCATAGTGCTCAGAGCCATTTGAGCCAATAATTCATGAGAGAGGCAAAGAAATATTGTTCCGCAGCCAAAAGACATACTTTCCCTGGAGCTGAAATTACGGACAGAACGAGTGTAAGGATTGTTGGTCATTACAAGTAACTGGAAAAGAATAATATTAGAAGGGATCTTAAGTTGTAAGAGAGGTAAGCGATCACTGATGTTTACTGTTGCTACAGTAAGGGGTAGTGACTGTAGAGTTTAGTCTTCATTACGACTATAAATTCCTTTCATTAGTATATTATTCTATTATATTTACTATTTTCCTATTTAGTGTATCGTCTCCCATGCTTCCTTGCGGTAAAACTGCGTGCCAGGCCGAGACTCGATGTTGGAAAATTTGGGTTTCCCATGCAAGTGCTATGGTTCACAGGAGTTCGCCTATGAAGGTAGGAGACGAGGTCCTGATCGAAGTACACCTGTGGGGCCAGGTCGTGAGTCGTGGCTGGGTAGGTGAGTCAGTAAAGCAAGCTCTGTCAGTATGCCTGCCCAGCCAGCCACGCGGTCTAACGCGCTGCTTCCCGAGCGGGAAGGCGTGCTGATCCCCAGCACAAATCCCCCCGGCGGATTAGTGTAGCGGTCCGGCGTGCCGGCCAGCCTGTGTATGGTTTCTAAGACGGTTTCCCATCTACCTCGGCGAATACGGGCTGGTTGCTCTCAGTCCACCTCAGTTACACTGTGCCAGCGATTGCTGCGCACACACCATTTCCACTTATGCGTACACCATAATTATTCTACGAAGGAAACATTTGGGGCTACACTCGTCTGGTATGAGACGTTCCCGTGGGTTCCACTGGGGGCCGAACTGCACAATAACCCTGGGTTCGGTGTGGGGACGGTGGTGGGGTGGGTGGACTGCTGTGGGCTGTTGTGGGGTTGTGAACCACTGAGGGCTACGGCGGGACGAAGCCTCACCGTCGTTTCTAGGTCCCCATGTTTAATACATACACAATCTCTGTCAGTAGAGCAATTGCCCACGAAAGGCAGAGGTCACGAATTCGAGTTTCGGTCCAACACACACTTTCAATCTTTCAGGAAGTTTCATATCAGCGCACACCCACTACACAGTGAAAACTTCATTCTAGAATCTAAACTCTCATTTTGTGACGAGAATACGAACTTACAGAGTATTGGACAGATTTGTGACTTGATTCACCGCCGGCCGGTGTCGCCGAGCGGTTCTAGGCTCTTGAGGCTGCAACCGCGCGACCGCTACCGTCTCAAGTTCGAATCCTCCCTAGGGTACGGATGTGTATGATGTTTTTAGGGGAGTTAGGTTTAAGTAGTTCTAAGTTCTAGGGGACTGATGACCTCAGATTTTAAGTCCCAGAGTGCTCAGACCAATTTGGACCATTTGACTTGATTCCGGACTCCTGTGCAGACAGCACCAGCACCTAATGCATAACGAAATGAAATCGACAGATGTAAAAGTAATTTCAGCATGACCACAAGGAAATTTGAGATCACCGTTAGCCTATGCGACGAATACAAATGACCTAGTGGATGAAGCAGGAAGTTGTATGAAACTGTTCACAGGCGGTACCACAGCAGGAACGCCAGGAAATTTCAGAGGATTGCAGGAAGACCTGCAGACCGGTGCAGGAGCCAGGAATTGACCCTGCACGTAAATAAACGTATATTTCTGGGTGAAACAGACAGAAGAGTCCAGAAATCCACTACTGCAGAACTGCACTATTCGCAACAAATCACTAATAACAGTAACTACCGTAAATTATCTAAGAGCAACCAACCGAACCAACCTAAATATGAACGAGTACATAATTTGAAGTACAGGAAAAGCAGATAGCACACTGATTCTTAGCAAAATTTAATTAATCCGCGAAAGTAGGGGCTTATAAACCGTTTATTGCCCCAATTATTGAATATTTCTTGTTTATTTGGGGCTCTTACCAGGATGGATGAACAAAAGAGACAGCCAAGATCCAATCAGGAACACTGCGTTTCAACCCGGCGTCAAACGATCGGCGCGAAAATATTACGGAGATGCACAACAAACTCGTGGCATTGTGCAGCGCGGAGAGGGTCACCACAGAAATTCAGAAAGAATACGTTCTGGGAAGAGTAAGCCAACATTTTAAGTACACCAACATACATCTCAAGAAATTATGACAGCGACAAATTCTGAGAAATAAAAGCTACAAACGAAGTTTATAGGCAATTGTCCTTCCCAAGTGCTATATACGAATGAAACAGGAAGCAGGGGAAGAGTAGTTGTCACAGAAGTACCCTCAGCCACACACCGGAAAGTGACTTGTGAAGTGCTGTTGCAGATGTATATGTAGTCTCTTATTCCAATAATATCTACTAGCAATACTTCTCATATTTCTAAATTTTCGCTATTGTCTATTGTTTTCCATCGCACAGTGTGAGTTGTTACTAATTCCTTACCTCAACCGAATCTGGCTAATATTTGGGCGTACTGATAGAGAGAGCAGGCATTAATTATCTTTATCACATAAATAGTTTAGCCAACAAAAACTCTCCGGAAGCTCATTATCTTAAAGCAAACGTGTACGGCTTACATAACAGAGGGAATTTCTCACTACCGTATCTTTGACATAAATGAAGACAGAGATATGGGGTTGATCTTAATTTTCGCCTAGCGGAATTTGACGCATATGACAACATCAATTTTATTTTCAAAAAAGCCGTCTGACCTCAAAAAGCAATAACATTTCCTTCATGGACATAGTAACTGGGTGTCCGTTTCTACAATTATGTTTTGGATCGTCTGCCCAGATATCCGAGGGCGTTAAAGTGCCCGCTACTGGAACACGAAAAGGTGGGAACGCCACTGTTCAAATCCGCTTGGGTTAACGACGGGGATGAGTGTGCTGGCTAATCTGTATGTGGTTTCTATGCGGTTTCCCACATCCCATTGTGTGAATATCTGGCTGTTATCCACTTCCTGCATCAGATACACGCTACGCAAGTATTTAGAGAACTGTCTCACACTTATACATATGATCTACTGTAGACACAGGCAGTCGGGGTACAGTAATTTCTTCCTGGACGGTGAATAGATGACCTTAGATGTTCAGTCTCCTTGAACACATAGTCAGCAGCAGTAGCAACGTTTCATATAAAAATTTTATTTGCTCTTCACGAACGTTGAATGTGGCCTACATTAGACGAACAACAAACATTCACACTTCACTGAATTTGTACGCGTGCACGAAAAGGTAATGCTACTGGAGAATAAAGACAGAGTCTTTCAAAAATCGCACCAAAAAATTCATATACCGCAAGATGAGGCGACCTTGGAGGCCAATGCGTCAGTGCAAGCGTCGTGCATGCCTTAAGGAGGGACGTTGATGAAATTGACCAAAAATGTCAATTTTCGATTTATTTTTTACTTGTCAATACAACTCAAGGACAATAACTTCCCAAAGTTTCATTGTTGAAATCACATCCGAAGTGCCTGAAAATTAATTAAGAGTGTGACGCGGCCTTCCTGCCACGCGCATGTTTTGAAGCAGCACTTCAGTATCAGCTCAGTGAACAACGATTCTGTGTGTTACTTTCAACTAAACGTGTGCGAGATACATCTAAAAGGCCGTGATACATACTCTTTCGTTTTGTAGATCACCTTTGACCGATCCTGCACTTCGCAAAAAGTGTGTTCATGGCAGAAGCCAAAATCCAAATGAGTCTCTAAATTCACTCATACGGAAACGATGCCCCAATAACACATTTGCTTCTGCTACAGATGTCAGAATTGTAATTTATGATGCAGTTATTGTATTTAATATATATATTTCGTATGGGTAATAGAATACAGCAGTAAGTAAGTAATAATACAAACAACGTATAAAAACAATATGTTACAGGCAACAAACAATTATTAGATCTAAAAATGGAAGTAAAACGCAAAATACACAAAAATACATAGAAATTGTAGTACTAATATCTAGTAATAGGTGTTTCAGAAGGAAAAGAGTAGACCAGACTCATGGTTGTATGTCCAAGTCCCTCAGCCAGCCAGAAGCATCTCCCTCCAGGAGGTGCAGCTCCTGCATTGTGCCAGGGAATCTCCTCGTAGGGCAGTCCATTGCGAGTTTGTGGATTCCCACAGTCGCAGTTGGGTGAGTCAGTCTGTCCCCATTTGTGCTTCCAGTAATTACATCTACCATAGCCTGTTCGGATACGATTTAAAGTTGTCCAAGATTTTCTGGGAAGACCGAAGCCCTCGGGCCGTACGGTTGGGTCCGAGACTAAGTTAAGGTGATCAGGGTTAGACATATCCCATTCCCGACGCCGGGCTTCGTCGATATCATAATTTTCCTCGATCAGCTGTTGCCCTAATCTCCATGATGCCTTACGGGACTTGAGCCTGTGGCTGGGATTCTTGCAGTCTTCGTGTAAGGGTAGGTCACGGTTGTTAGCGCACTTTTGCCATTCCCTTTTCAGTGTAGATCTTCGCCTTAGGTGAGGTGGGGCTATGTTAGCCAGTACCGGGAGCCATTGGTGAGGCGTCGGTTTAATAGTGCCTGAGATGAGCCTCATGGTGTCGTTTAGCTGGGTGTCCACCGTTGCTGTATGAGTGCTGTTTAGCCAGACCGGAGCGCAGTATTCAGCCACCGAATATACTGGTGCAAGAGCAGATGTTCTGAAAACTGTGGCGCTTGCTCCCCAGCTACTTCCAGTGAGTTTGTGTAGGACATTATTTCTGGTTTTGATTTTTGCTGCGCATTTGTATAAGTGCTCCTTGCGTCAGAGATCGGTCCAATGTAATTCCCAGATACTTTGGGAGGGGATTGTAGTTAACCAGCTGGCCTCTGAACTCTACGTGGGGTGCATAGTTTGCCTGTCTGTTGTTGAGGTGGAAACAGGAGACTTGAGTTTTAGAAGTATTAGGTCTGAGCCTCCATGTTTCGAAATATTCATCCATTTTGATAAGGTCTTCCTCAATGATTCTTTCGGAATTGTGGAAGTCTTGATGTTGATATGTGAGAGCAATATCGTCTGCATAGATAAACTTCTTAGAAGATGTCTCTGGTAGGTCTGATGTATATATATTAAAAAGTAATGGAGCTAGCACGGATCCCTGGGGCAGGCCATCATTTAACCTATATTTCTTGCTTATCTCTCCATCTAGGTGTACTTCAAAAAATCTATTTGAAAGCATATTGTTGATTAGGGTAGCCGTTTTCTTGCACGGGATAATGCGTTGGAGTTTAAGAATCATTGCCTCCCTCCACACTGTGTCATATGCTGACGATAGATCTATGAACACGGCGACTGTTTTTTTCTTCCTTTGAAATCCACTCTCAATATGTGTGGTAAGAGATAATACTTGATCACAGCAGCTCCGACCGAGTCTAAATCCGGCTTGTTCAATAGGAATGAAATTCTCAGCAATGGGTTTTATTCCGTTGAGAATAAGTCTCTCCAATAGTTTGTAGCATACATTTAGAAGAGCTATAGGTCTATAGTCCTCTGGGAGCTTTCCATCTTTGCCAGGCTTAAGAATGGCGACGATCTTGGTTTGTTTAAATAGTGGTGGTAGTGTTTCCGATCGTTGGATGTCATTGTAAAACTGAGTTAGCCACAGTAGAGCTCGAGGTCCTAGGTGCCGTAAGAACTCGGGGTAGACCTCATCTAAACCAGCCGCTTTACCCATTTCCATTCCTTTCAGTGCTTCTGTGATCTCTAGGATGGTAAAGGTTTTTGAGAAATTGTTGTCGGGTGTGGAATGTCGGAGCTTGGTTCTCAGTTCTTTCTTTACATTCATAGTCTTATACTTGTTGCTGCGTGGTGTTTTTCTCGTAAGGTTAACTATTCTGTTTGCTACCTCTTTGGGGTGTATGTTGCCACCCATACAGGTTTTAATGGAGTTTTCACCTAGGTTTTTAAGAAGGCACCAGGCTTTCTTGCTGGAGTGCTTGAAGTCCATATTTTTCATGAGAGTGTGCCACTTTTCTCGTCTTGCTGAGTCCAGGCATTGGAGAAGCTCGTCCGCAATTTCAGGATCGTTGTTTTGCGAATATGCATTATATAGTTCTATGCATTCTTGGCTCCAGCCGGGAATATAGGTTTTCCTGTAGCCTCTGGGAATGTGTTTTTTGGCAATGGCTAGGAGTAATCCCACAAAGCGGTTGTAGTTCTTCGATGCGGGTGGGATCCATTGGATGTTGTGGTCCATTTCGGCGGTAAAGGCTTCCCAGTTGGCTTTGCCAAAATTCCATCGAGGTTTAGGTGTAGATCTAACTATTGGAATCTGTATACCTACATGTAGCAGGACGGGCCTGTGCTGGCTACGAGGAAAATCAGGCAAGATCTGTTTATTGCACCGTAATGGTAGCTTTTTGGCGTCTCTGGAAACAAAGCACAGACCGGGGTTGTAGTCTCTTTTCCATCTAGCCGAGTGGAAAGTCCCTTTATCCTTTAGATCATGGATCAAGACGACGTCTTCTATGTCCGGCCATTGCATTACTCCTTCCCCATCCTCATTGGGGTTGTTATATCCCCACTGGGTACTGTGGTTGTTGAAATCGCCCATTATCACTGTAGGATGTTGTATGTTGGAAATAGCAGAGTCATTCCATGACTGAGTTGGGGGTTTGTAGTGGTTGATGACTTCAATATCAGCAATTTTTGTTCTTATGACGTAGGCGCTTGGGTCAGTGTGTGTTTTTATATCGTGGACCTGGTCAGTGTTGTTTTTAAAATAGGTGGCAGTGCCATAGTTAGCGTGGTAAGTTGCTGCAGCAAGGGAATAGCCTGGAAGTTTGCATCTATTTTTCAACTGCTTTTCGTCGGCGCAGTGTGTTTCCTGGAGAAAGACAGCATCCACTGAATGGTTGTCCAGGACTTTAATTAGGTAGTCAGATTTAGCTCTATTCATTCCATGTACGTTGAGTTGTAGGATTTTAAGGACATCTCCAATGTCCTTGGTCGACGGGTTCTGAGAGGAACCGTTGTTTCGGGTATTCGCGTTCATGTCTGTGCTGATTCTGTAAAGCTGGGAAATCCTCACCGGTCCAGCAGCCAGATTTGTAGACTACTTAGCCGTAATAAAAAATCACGTTGCCCAGGGTGCACCACGGGGAGGATAGTCTACATTGCACCCCCTCTACATTTATTGATGGGAACGTCTGGAGGATGAAGGTATTAGAAAGAATGGGCTTCAGGATAGGAAATTTTACTCAAGACATCCTGAGAAAGCGTCTCTGCAGCTGAAAAGTCAGTTGAAGACCTGGTAAAGGTAAGAAGACAGACAACAAGAAACCAGAAGAGAAGCCTTGAAAGGGGAGACGACCCAGAGTGCAAATGTGGTGCCTTCTGAAGAAGTGACATAAGGAAAAAAGTTAGGCTGAGCTTTCAATTGCGTTTCCTGAAAAGTTTGTTTTTTAAAGTTTATGTACCTTTTCCTCAGATTCTATGAATGCTAGAATTATTAAATTTTGTACACATATTTCTGTAAACCTCATAAACGTTTCCTGAAAAACAAATTTTGAATTTCTGATTGTAAGCTGAGATAAGGGGCAAAGTGAATTGTACTTGTGGAATTACAATTAAAAAAGTGAATTGTACTTGTGGAATTACAATTAAAAAATTTGAAAATACTCCTATGTGACCTGTTCCAAAATCCTCATGAGAGAAGCTTACAACATAGAAAGAGATGAAACAGAGAAACTTTTTTAGAAATCTCTTGAATATTTTCTGAGAAAAAGGCATATGCATTATTTTTTGAAAATAAAACTTCAAATTTTATTCAAAAAAAGTTGAATATATACAATCAAAGGATTGGATATGTAAATGTGTTACTTTCATGTAAAGCGTGGTAGAAAATTTCAATGCCATATCACCAAAACTGTGGATTTGGTGCATTATTGAAATAATGTGTGTTTTTCAACAACGTCCCCCCTTAAGATGGATTCTTGTTGAGATATATTGTAGTCAAGATGCACTGTTATAAGACGGGTCATTTCGGTTGTTCTTTCTGCTGCTGAAAAATTAATTTTTTGGCAGGTTCTCGCAGTTCGTAAAAAAACAGCTTGATCTCCACTATATCAGGGTAAGTAGGTGATTCTTGTAACCGCTTTTTCCACTGAAAGAAACGGGCTGTAAATCTTTTGTCGGGAACGTTGGCATACACATAAAGTTACGGGAAGTCTCCCTCTTGCACGATGAGATACGTAGCTGCTGTATTCTAAGTTGTGTTGATTCTCTTTTCAATAAAATGGGACGTAGCCCCTTCACTGAACAGAAAAGGTGAGGCGAAATGGGTATCTTTCATCTACAAACAAATAATGAAATTTAAAAAAAAATGTTCTTCACAGTTTTGTTCATCACCATCGTGAGGGAGTTGTAGCAGTGACCTGAAATACAAAAGCTGCTGCAAGGCTCCACAAACAGGCAGATGAGGAATGACTATCTGTCATCTGACACGAGTAGTAGACTTCTGTGAATTAAGCACAGTACTCTTTGGAATGGGCTCTACATCCAGAGGAAGCACACTGTGATGCGATCGTCGAATGATTCGAGCAGTGGGAGTCGCAGCGGCGAATTCTTGAAGAGCCGGCTGGAGTGGCCGTGCGGTTCTAGGCGCTACAGTCTGAAGCCGAGCGACGGCTACGGTCGCAGGTTCGAATCCTGCCTCGGGAATGGATGTGTGTGATGTCCTTAGGTTAGTTAGGTTCAATTAGTTCTAAGTTCTAGGCGACTGATGACCTCAGAAGTTAAGTCGCATAGTGCTCAGATTCATTCGAACCGTTTGAATTCTTGAAGAAAATCACTTCGCGCCATTATAACTAAAGTGCTCGTATTGAAACCCAAAGTACATTTCTTGCTTATGTGTCACCATGTTGACGTACGTCGGCTAACGAAGGAGTTAGTGTTATCAAAGTAAACTTTACGTAAGACAATATTCACCTCAATTTTCTGTCTTCAGTTTTGCTGAAGATAAAGTGTGTGAAAATGGATTAATCTTTCTGACACACACTGCATACCACATTTTCGTCGAAATTGCGTTAATCATTCTTTACCAGAGATGATTAAATTGTCTGACTCGTTTCCTAAAAGTTCCATTACGCTTCCACGGACCATGCACAGTTTCAAATGGTGCGAACAGCCAGATCGATGTAGTCCCCTATATTCTCGAGCTGGCTTAAATCAGGGGAGTTTGGTGGCCGAGGGATTACGGGAAACTCATTTTGGCTCTTCGAACCAGGCATGAACACCACCAGCTCTGTAACATGCATTGGCCTGCTGCTAGACGCCATCGCCCCGATGGAAAACAAACTGCATTTATGGGTGGACATGGATCCCAAGTATAGGCGTGTACCTGTGTTGATCCATTTTGCCTTCCAGAATGATGAGACTACGCGTGGAATGCCACGAAAACGTTCCCAAACCACAACGCATGCAGGGTATTCGCTTCCCATATGAAAAGGCCAGCTGTGGCCACTTATTGGACGTCTAGGGCGCAGGATTTGGATAGCGTCTTTTTTGCTATGCACGGTGTACTTTAACCACGGTGGCACGCGAACAGTTAACCATTTGAGCCGTTTCGGAAATGCTTCCACCCTTAGTGGGAAAGTCAGTGATCATGCCCTTTTGGACGTCAGATAAATCGTTCCGTTTCCGAATTACGACAGCGCCTGCACTGTTTTCCGAGTCCCACTGGCACGTTTCATACTAGGTGTATGACAAAGGTAAAGAGACTGATTTTTTATCTACCAAAGTTTTTATTTTTTCAATCAACGATATTGTCCCCTCAAAAGTAGGTCCCTTCGGCAGCCGTGCACCGGCGCAGTCTTTGTCCCCACTCTCGGTAGCAGCGCTCAAAGGATTAACGGGGTAGGTAGGACTTTCATTCAATATGTAGGTCACATGCTTTTGAATGATCTCCTGAGTCCCAAAATGACTTCAGTTTAAGACATTTTCGAGGAAATAAAAAACGCACAACGACTCAAATCACGTGAAAACGATAACTATGGCACAACTGGAATGCCTTTTCAGGTCACAGTTCCGTGCTAGAAGTGACCGTGTGACATGGAGCGTTGTCATGATGGAACACACTTATTAGCAATGTCCGGTATCACTCGATTCCCCCTTTTCCTCAGTCTTTCGAGGACATCCTTGTAAAACATTTGGTTCACAGTTTGTCCTGGAGGAACAAATCCTTTGTGCACGATACCCCTAGTGTCAAAAATACAAATTAGCATTGTTTTGTTTTTGATTTGATCATTAGAGCTTTTTTCGGTCGAGGAGATGTCTCAGTGTGCCACTCCTCACTTTTGCACTTTGTCTCATGATCGAGCTCAAAAATCTACGATTCATTACCTTTGGTCACACGAATGAATTACTCGTGATCGTTAGAAATCGCTCAAGAAGAGCAACGCACACGTTTTTTCGATTGTCCCTCTGATCGGCTGTGGGATTTATCTGCACCATTTTGGGACATACCTTTCGCATATGCAAAACCTCGGTCAAAATTTGACGCATGGTGAAGGTGTTTAAATTTAATAGGTCACCAATAATCCTCATTGTTAAACGTGGGTCTTGCCCAAAGATCACGCACACGTTCGATGTCTTCGTCGATTTTTGAAGTTGGAGGTCTTCCAGAGCGAGGTTTATTTTCACAATGTTCTCGGCCTTCCGAAAATTATTTATGCCAGCGAAAAGATTGTGCTCTTGATAAGAAATGTTCCCAATATGCCTATTCCAGCTTTCCAAATTTGCATTCGCGGGTTCCCCAAGTTTAACACAAAATTCTGCTGTTCCGTTTTCGTAACACACAGCATAAACATAGCTTCATTGATTGCGCTCTCAAAAATCATGTGATGGTTGTACGGACCTGAAACTTGACTGAACATCTGAAAGGGATGAAGACACCGATCTACACAAGTAGAAATTACACAGCGTTGCCAGATCGCTCACAGTGTTGTCAGCCTCATCACCTCGTAGAGCCTCCACTGCCAGTGCTGCTACATCGAACAAACGCCGTGTTCACATTAGTGTGACTGAACGTGTATTCAACATTAGGCCAAATTATTCTGTGAAAACCAAATATGACCTACAAAAGGGAAAACAAATTTCACTTTGCACAGTATAACAAGTCTCTCAGTTCTGCTCTTTGGCAGTCTGTCAGAGCTTCCGAATCAGCTGTTACTTTTAAGGCTATTGTTCAGCATCAGTTTTAAGAGTAGTTCTTCATTTATTAAGATAGGGTGATATTTGTTCTACACTTAGGATGCTAATAATTTTTTATCCTTAACTGGTAGCAATTCCAGCTGTAATAAGCGTGTACCTCACTCGAACCTTTTAGCTTTAACCAGCATCGCTTTGATCTTAACTTAAAATTAGTTATTGCATTTCTTTTAGAGCTGGAGCAAAGCCTTTGGTTTCATTTAACTACCCCGATCTGCGTGGGTCCGCTCTATTACTTTAGTGTAACTTTCAGGTTATGATGTACGTCAGGGTGGCTTTTGAAATAGATTATTGATATTTAATGTTTCGATTAACTGTAATTAAAAAAAAACTTGAAACAGTAAACTATTTCGCTTATGGTATTTCACGTTCAAAACCTTTGCTGAAGGGTGAAATTTCAAGTATAATTTTAATGTGTTTATTCAAGTTGAGCCTTGTGTCTCGTTGCTATTGAGGAAAATAAATTATTGTAGGTTAATAAATTGTTTTAATCAGTACTTGGTAACAAATGATGTTCAGTAGTTTTCTCCAGCCCTTCCTCTAAGACCTGTTGGCTTGTGTCCTACTAAGATAACATTGCTGCCAGTACCACAGACAACTCTGTACAAATTCATCCGGTTCCCGAAACATTGTGTCGTGGGTCGTAATGGTAGCACACGATTCAGTTTAAGCTACCGAAAGTACACTGAAGCGCCAAAGAAACTGGTATAGACATTCGTATTCAAATACAGGGATATGCATACAGATGGAACACGGCGCTGCGGCTGGACTCGGCGGAGGTTCGAGTCCTCCCTCGGGCATGGGTGTGTGTATGTTTGTCGGCAGGATAATGTAGGTTAACTAGTGTGTAAGCTTAGGGGCTCATGATCTTAGGAGTTAAGTCCCATAAGATTTCACACACATTTTGAACGGCAGTGCGGTCGGCAACGCCTGTACAGGGTAAGTGTCTGGCGCAGTTGCTAGATCTGCTACAATTGCAGCTTATCAAGATTTAAGTGAGCTTGAACGTGGTATTATAGCCGGCGCACGAGCGATGGGACGCAGCAGCTCCGAGGAAGCGATGAAAGTCGAATTTTCCCGTACAATTTCGTGAGCGTACCGTGAATATCAGGAAACCGGTAAAATATCAAATCTCCGACATCGCTGCGACCGGGAAAAGATTCTGCAAGAACGGGTCCCACGACGACTGAAGAGAAATGTTCTACGTGACAAATGTGCAATCCATCCTCAAAGTGCATCGGATTCCAATGCTGGGTCGCCAACAAGTGTCAAAGTGCGAACCATTCAACGAACATCACCGATATGGGCTTTCAGAGCCGAAGGCCCACTCGTGTACCCTTGATGACTGCACGACACAAAGATTTATGCCTCGCCTGGGCCCGTCAACACCAACATTGGACTGTTGATGACTGTAAACATGTAGCTTGGTCGAACGAGTCTCGTTTCAAATTGTATTAAGCGGATAGACGTGAACGTGTATGGAGACAACTCGCGAATCCATGGACCCTGCATGTCAGCAGGCAACTGTTCAAGCCGGTGGAGGCTCTATATTGGTGAGGGGCGTGTGCAGTTGGAGAGATATGGGATCCATGATACGTCTATACGACTCTGACAGGTGACACGTACGTAAGCATCCTGTGTGATCACCTCCATCCATTCAAGTCCACTCTGCCCTGTGCACTGGACTTGAGCAATTCCAGCAGGACACTGCGACACCCCATACGTCCAGAATTATTACAGAGTGGACCCAGAAACACTCTTCTGAGTTTCAACATTTCCCCTGAAACGAATATTATTGAGCAGATCTGGGATGCCTTGCAACGTGCTGTTCGGAAGAGATCTCCATCCCCTCGTATCTTTACGGATTTATCAACATCCCTGCAGGATTCATGGTGTCCGTTCCCTTCAGCACGTTAGTCATGTCCATGCCACGTCGTGTTTCAGCCCCTTTGCGTGCTCGCGGGGGCCCTACAAATATTAGGCAGACGTACCAGTTTCTTTGGCTCTTAAGTGTATAACTGGTGTCATCTTGCCTCTAATCTCAGCAGTTTATTATGGGGACTTTGCACCGCGCCAACACTGGCTGTGGACAGCTTGACAGACGAGTACGCTTTCACTTTCGAAAATACGTCTCTTAGCTTCTGAGCGAATCGTTCCTCGGACAGATTTTTATTAAGGAGGCAATTGAAATACGAGTTGCATATAATGTCTTTAACCGCTTTATTGGGTTTCCTCTCAGTACTGCTCGACAGCCTTCATTGAAAGCCATAAGAAGTGAGCGGCAGAATTTCGCACATTCATAATGCAGTGATGGACTGTCGGTGAGAGTTACCGGCTACGTAAAACATAGGGCTGAGCGGCTGTTACGAAGCAGTCTTTGATAGGATTTAAATTCCCGTCACCGTCGCTGACTGTGTACGAAGACTGTAGTACCCCGACAAAAGATGGGAGGAGAGACCATACGTTCGAAACGTCGCTGACTCACTGTGGATTGACGCCATAGGAAACACGAGGAGATGTTTTTAAAATTTCACGCCGCAAGAACTCCATTTTCAAGCAACAGATCGATAACATAGTGAGAATTGCTCCCTAACACGGTATAAATTTTGACATGACTGTATTGCGAATTGCCTCTAGGAATTTATAGTTAGCAAAAAAATGGTTCAAATGGCTCTGAGCACAGCGGGACTCAAAATCTGAGGTCATCAGTCCCCTACAACTTAGAACTACTTAAACCAAACTAACCTAAGGACATCAAACACATCCATGCCCGAGGCAGGATTCGAACCTGCGACCGTAGCGATCGTGCGGTTCCAGACTGAAGCGCCTAGAACCGCTCGGCCACACCGGCCGGCTATAGGTAGGAATTAATGCATGACTATGTAGCACTAACCTATCACTGATTTAAAGATCGAGATCTGTTGTCAATAGTTGTGTTTCCGCAGTGTACTATTATTGTAGCGTGACGACAACACGTTTGATCCCATTTCTCATCCTAACCATCGAGTAGTGTAAGCAACCCAGTTATTACTTGCACTGTTTATGGATCTGATAGTCCCTATTATGTAAACGCGCAAGAAGACATAAGAATATCCCTCCAAAATGCTGCACACACACCACGCGGAGTAGGTGAGCGGTTGGAGGGGGCATGTCGCGGACTGCGCCGCCCTTACCGCTCGAGGTTCGAGTCCTCCCTCGGGCTTGGGTGTATGTGTTGTTCTTAGCATAAGTTAATTTAATTTGGTTTAAGTAGTGTGTAAGACTAGGGACGGATGACCTCAGCAGTTGGGTCCCTTAGAAATTCACACTCATTTCAATATTTTTAATGCCCACGAAGATATGTAAGAACAAACGAAACAAGTTTTGTAAAACACTTTTTCTCAAACTTCAAATTTAAGTAAGCATCACTGTTAGCAACGCCGGTACCCTTCTCCAATTCACAGTGCAGCAGTATCACAGCACTGCAAACATAAATGCAAAACCGAACGAGCAATAACGCTCAATTTCACATTCACGTCGGTAAAACCTCACTTCAGTTTAATACTCGCAACCATACCACATTAAGGGAAAATAATCAGAACCATGCCGTCTCTGATAGCGAAACGTAGCGGCGACCCATGTATGTACATTTAAATGCGAGAAAAACTATGACTCACGTCTACGAGGGGCGGTCAGTAAGTACTGCAATACTTTTTCCTCGGACAATTTTGGCTGGAAACTGTGGAATCTGTTGTGGAACATCGTGGAATATCCCTGCTTCAGTCCCTACAGTTTCATGAAGATCCGATACATGATGACCTACACGTAGCCTTCAAAGTCCGCCGCTCGTGGTCTCGCGGTAGCGTTCTCGCTTCCCGAGCACGGGGTCCCGGGTTCGATTCCCGGCGGGGTCAGGGATTTTCACCTGCCTCGAGATGACTGGGTGTTTGTGTTGTCCTCATCATTTCATCATCATCCAGGAAAGTGGCGAAATTGGACTGAGCAACGATTGGGTCATTGTACGGGCGCTGATAACCACGCAGTTGAGCGCCCCACAAACCAAACATCATCATCATCATCAGCCTTCAAACTGGTGTCTGTCATTAAGTCTCTTTTGGCGGAAAAGCAGAGCATCCTAGAGATTCATAGGCGCTCGCAGAGTCTCTACGGAAACTGGAGTGAAAAGAAGCACTGTGAGTCAAGCACTGTGAGTCACTGATCGAGACGTCTGTCATCATCGCAACAAGGTCGCGCAAATCTTCCCGATCACCCGCATGCTGACCGGCCGCATGCTTCTGCGACTCTTGCAGTGTCCGAACGTGTAGACAGTCAGTGTGTCCGTCTCCATAAAAATGCAAACGAAACTTCTCCGCCGGCCGCGGTGGTCTTGCGGTTCTAGGCGCTGCAGTCCGGAACCGCGGGACTGCTACGGTCGCAGGTTCGAAACCTGACTCGGGCATGGATGTGTGTGATGTCCTTAGGTTGGTTAGGTTTAAGTAGTTCTAAGTCCTAGGGGACTGATGACCTAAGATGTTAAGTCCCATAGTGCTCAGAGCCATTTGAACCATTTTTGAAACTTCTCCATGACAACACAAGGCCTGACACAAGTCTATGCGCCCAAGAGGAGCTCACAAAACTTCATTGCACTGTTCTTCCTCATCCACCCTACAGCCCGCATTTCTCCATCTTCCAACTTCATTCTATTTGACGCAATATATGACCCACTCCGCGGGAAGCAGCATGTGGATGACGGGGATGTTATTGATGCAGCAAGACGTTGGCCCCGACTTCGGCTAGTAGAGTGGAACCATGCGGACACACATGCCCTCCCAGTAAGGTGGCGTAAGGCTGTCGCACTTAACGGATATTATGATAGAAACTAAGTTTTTGTAGCCAAAAGAGCGGTCAATAATATGGTGTATAGAAATCCTGAATAAAACAAATCTGCTTTCAGATAGTAAAATGTGTTGCATTACTGGCCGGCCGAGGTGGCCGAGCGGTTCTAGGCGCTACAGTCTGCAACCGCGCGACCTCAACGGTCGCAAGTTCGAATCCTGCCTCGGGCATGGATGTGTGTGATGTCCTTAGGTTAGTTAGGTTTAGGTAGTTCTAAGTTCTAGGGGACTGATGACCTCAGATATTAAGTCCCATAGTACTCAGAGCCATTTGAACCTTTTTTTTTTTGTTCCATTACTTATTAAAAGCCCCTTGTGTAATTCAGGACAGAGGAACACGTTTCAGTTCGGGGTTAAGTATTCCAAATGGGCAGAAGACATATTTAAAACTCTTTGTATAGTGATGAAGGTACTGAGAGCCAATTTACCAGTGTGCGCAGGGTAAGTGAGATATAATACTTTCCGGCACGTTACCGCAGGAACTGATACGTAATGGAAGTATCGCCTGCAGCGCTTAATGAGACAGCCAATCAACTTTTGGATAAATACGCCATATCACGTCGAACAGTAGCATTGCCGTCAGTCTTTCTCAGCGAGGCGTAGCACACACGTCAACGACATGCATTTGCAGTCCCACCTTGTCACCTTCTAGCGCTGTACTCGTATTCGCCTTATGCGCGACTAAACAATTCATATCAAAGACACTAGTGTGCCCTATTGATCACTTGCAAAGACAAGTGTTGTTTACAAAGGATATCAACATAAATGTGTGCATTTAATAACAAAACTTCCATGGGAAATGATTAAAAGCACATAAACATTAAAATATAAAATTGGAATTTACAAAGAGTAAACTAACATAATTCATCTAGTTATGAGAACTGCTAGCAGGCGAAACCCTGGACTCGTCAGCTCACAGTTACAGAGAGCATGCGTCGCACACATTTCAACTTAGGTCGCTTGCTAAAAGATGACACCTTAATCTGATCAACTTGAATTTATGCACAATCATGATAGTGACCAGAGAGCGTAAAAGGAAAGGAAAAAAAATTACGTTTACAATGTTACTGTTACAGTGGGAGGTGACGTATATTTAAGACGTCAGGGAAAAATTTTAATGGTACTAGTGGGAGCTATAGACAGCAAAACTAAGCCGTGCTGTGAGCTCATATCGATTCTGGACGCTCGTTGAACTTACCTGGTCTTAGTTTCTCAGTGACGCTTTCCCTGGCTTCTTGCGAGGGGACAACCTTGCTGCTATTTGAAGGCATTTAATCCCATGTGTGACGCTCTGCGTAGTTTTTCCTTGCTGGATGTTACGGACGCTAAATGGAGCGACATGCCGGTGACATAAGCCTGTCCCTGCATTGTAGTTAGCGGTCATTTAACGTGAAAAGTGTGCCGATGTCATTTGAAGAATGACATCGGTACGTGGACTGCACCGTATGAGTCGGCACACTTCCCAGTACTGCTGCCTTGGTTTGTGGATATGGTCTTGCTACACTCGTTACTCTTCAGCGACCAGTGTCGAAATAAATAGTGTGCAAATTGTCTTGTATCTGATAAACTATTGGATGAGAGTTGCGGAAACCTGTTCTTTTAACGATCCTTAGTTTCTGAAGATGTTTTGACCACTTGCCTACAGCTTTGTGTACTTTGACCTGTGTTCTTAATGTGGATCAGCGTCCCTTGTAATGAGAATCTGCCCCAGTTACTCTTAAGACAGGTGTAAATTGGCTCGCATTTTGCCTAATTATAGATCCATTATAACCTCATTGAGTGTAGAGGTTGATTCTTTAAAATGTTATGTATGTGTTATTTTAAATTCACTGATGTTCAGCCGCGTGGTCTAGGCCACCTTGCCACGATTCGCGGGGCTCCCCGGCGTCGGAGGTTCGAGTCCTCCCTCGGGCATGGGTGTGTGTGTCGTCCTTAGCGTAAGTTAGTTTAAGTTACATTAAGTAGATGTGTAAGCCTAGGGACCGATGACCTCAGCACTTTGGTCCCATAGTAACGTACTACAAATTCCCTATTTCCTGGCGTTCAGACTGTTGTATAGCGAAACTGTATTTCCAATTGGCAGTTAACGTTAAAGCACTCGTGCGCTGATCCTTCAAAACTGTATGTACTTTAAATTATGAATGTTCAGGTATTCGTGCTGTTATAAAACATTGTTTTCTAGAGTTGTCTGTTTAATTTAGAGCATTTGTCGGCTAAACGGCCACAGCTTCTCTTGCTTTAAGTATATTATGCTAAGGCCGAAGACCCGTCTGTGAGCTGTTATTTATATCTGTTATAAAATTTCAGTATGTGTCTGGTGTTTCAGAATCTGAGCTGGACCAAGTGTGAGTTGAACTCAGGCCTCTTATGTTGGCGAATTCACTCATTTCCAGTTTCCTTTCAAGTCTGATCTATATCTGCTGATCGAATACTTTTTTTCCTGTCTCCTTGGTGATTTACTCTTTTGAAACTTGTGCGTTTGACCAATGTTTATTTACTCACTGAATTTGA
This sequence comes from Schistocerca cancellata, assembly GCF_023864275.1. NCBI lineage: Eukaryota > Metazoa > Arthropoda > Insecta > Orthoptera > Acrididae > Schistocerca > Schistocerca cancellata. The sequence continues at coordinate 525,901,838 of NC_064627.1, forward strand.
AAAATTGTCTGAGTTAAATGTTTTTGGTATCTTACAGTTTATTTTAAATGTTTGAAGTGTCATTCAAATGATGGTTATTTAACACTTGTACTGTACATAGGTAATACAGTTGTTAATAGTTTCTGTGTACCTCTGGGACGAAGTTTTAAATGTTTATGAGGTTGAAGAAACTGCCAAAAACTGAACTGTTAATTTGATTACTGCAATTTTCTGCAACTTAATATTTTATTTTTGCTTATACAGTGTCGAGACACATCAATGAGAGCACCTGTCAAGAACCTGGATAACCACCTTTGGCAGGGCGGACCGCTGCGAGGCGTTCAGAAGAGAGCCATTGAGGTTCTGGAAGGTAACGACAGGGATGTGGAGCTATGCCGTCTCCAGCGCCGTGGGCAACTGTTCTTTGCTTCTCGGATGAGGATCCATAGCCCCATAGAAGTCTCACAAATTCTCTTTTGGGTGTGAATTCTCGGAGTTTGGTGGACACGGGAGTACGGTAAGCTCCGCTTGGTGCTCTTCGAATCACGCAGGTGCACTGTGAGTTGTGAAGCTTTGCATTGTCGTGCTGGTAGATGTCACCGTACTGAGGAAAAACCAACTGCATGCAGAAGTGTACGTGGTCTTCAAGGATGGATACATTCTTGTGTTGATCCATTGTGCCTTCCAGAATGACAAGATCACCCAGGGGCTACCACAAAAACATTTCCCTAACCGTAACGCTACCTCTTCCATCCTGTACCCTTCTGAAGATTCCTGTAGGGTGTTTGCTTTCAGACGTTTGAAGCTAGTGGGGTATAAAACGCGATTCATCAGTGGACGTTCAGATGCGATACTAGGGTGCAAATTCCAGCATTCGTTGCCGATAAATAGCAGCCATCCTGCTTTCATGAACCAGACGCCTGTTGCATAGCCCCATCCACAGCAGGATTCGCTAAACTGTCGTTCAAGAGACACTGTTAGTAGCCCCGTGATCTCTTTGGACGGTCTGTAACTCAACTGTTGCACATATATTCGTCTGTACATGTCTCCGCAGCCGTTGTTACGCCTGTCATCTACGGCCTGTGGTGCACCACGGTTGCCTCGGCGCTGGTTTTGGATCGCACCATTTTACCATGCGCGGTATACTTTATCTGAGCCGTGTGCGGCTCGCGTTGATGCCTTTCATAGCTGGCCATCTTGTAATACCCATAGTGGCGTCTCGTTTCCTTAGTGTGTTCACTGGCGTCACTACGTTTGCTCGCTTTGTCTGTCCGTGAGCAAGCAGCAACAGCGCTTATCGATAGCGCGTACTGTGGTACCGTCTTTGGATCGCCTCTAGTATTTCCGGGTCGTCGTGTGTCGAGCAAGTTGAGTTGCAGCAGTGAGGGCCGGACAGCCAGTACTCGCCCGACCGCTGCCTAACGGATGGATATGGTAGTGAGACTGGACGTCAAGGACCTGATTCAACGAATTTTGACCGAGCGAGGTGGCGCAGTGGTTAGACACTGGACTCGCATTCGGGAGGACGACGGTTCAATCCCGCGTCCGGCCATCCTGATTTAGGTTTTCCGTGATTTCCCTAAATCACTCCAGGCCAATGCCGGGATGGTTCCTCTGAAAGGGCACGGCCGACTTCCTTCCCCATCCTTCCCTAATCCGATGAGACCGATGACCACGCTCTCTGGTCTCCTTCCCCAAACCAACCAACCAACCAACGAGTTTTAGTTGAATGGACCGTGATATTCGAGTAGTGCAACTTTCACCTGTTATTGTGTGTGTCCGCCCGTCGAAGTGCCCTCATGGCAATAAGTTGTCAGTCGACGATTTATACTGGGATCTGTTCCGTGCCTGACTGGAGTGGGGACGACCGTTGGTTGGTCGTTCGGACGATCGTCGCAGCGGACGACGTGCATTTGGTTTTCCGACCGCTTCTGGCTTCTCTGTGTTTGTGCCGACTTATTATTTGTCCGTGTTCTGTCACAGTGACTGGTTTTAGTTGTTTGAGACACTGTGGAAATGTCTTTGTGGATCCGTTTGTATGTTCTGTGGTTTTTAATGTCCAGTTACCTAAATGCTGCCTGTGTTCTGGTATCGGTAGTTCGGCTTCGGACAGTGCAGCGAGGAGGTCCGCAGAGCAACGACAGGCCGGGACCATTGGCGGCGTGCAGGCACTGTCGGATCAAGGGGCTGCAGCCAACGACTGAACTCAGGACGTTTGAAGTTGAGTGAACCGTGTCCAGTACTGAAACCTCCATTGTTTGAGATCTCGCTGTTGGTTGCATGTTGCAGCTCCCAGGGTAGATGAGACCAACCGCAACAAGTGGAGTCTGTCAGGTTGGCAGAAGCTATTATCCTCCTTCTACTCCGTGATGTTAGTTTCAGTTTAGTATTATTCTTATTAGTGAAGTGCAACCAGCGGTATTTTCTGCCTTGTGGCCGCTAACACCCCAGTTACCGGCCCTGGAGATTAGCACACTTTTCCGGCAGGTCTACCTTGGTTCCAGTGTTCCCTTTGGCCTTGGATGTGTTTCTAAAGACGTGGTCCTGTCTGTCTCTTTGCCCTTGCCTAAAAATATTCCATCGTTCTGCCGGTGATCGGACGATAGGCGGATTGGTTAGTCGGTCGGTTCTTAAGCTACCCCTAGTGTGAGTTGCCATCCTGTTACGTGATATAAATCTTGGCTGCATGTCTCACCGCTTACACAGCTGTAGTCACCTTCCTCAGGTCGATCCAGGGAGCACTGTCTGTGGATCACTCCGTCTTATTTGGACAAGTTGTCATAATTGTTTAAAATTTACCCTAATGTTTTAACATGTTATTGCCTTCCCCAGTTGTAATTCCGGCCTTCAGCCCTTAATTGTTTGTAACACTGCTTGTGGCCTCCAGCCGACAAATTATTTCCTATTTTCTCTTAATAAAGCAGCCGTGACTATAGCCTGTTAAAGTTTGTTAAGATTGTCTTAAAAAGGTTTTAGTATTTTAACATGCAACTGCCTTCCTTACTTGTAATTCAGGCCTTCAGCCGCTGAGTATTCTGAAAATTGCTTGTGGCCTTCAGCCCCCAATAATCTTGAATTCTTTCTTAATCAGATCTTCAGCCGTTAATTGTTTGTAACACTGCTTGTGGCCTTCAGCCGACAAATAATTTTCAATCCTGTTTTAATGAGGCCTTCAGCCTTCACTATAGCCTGTTACAAGTTATTAAGATTATGAGAAATGGTTTTAGTATTTTTAAAGTTTAATTGTCCACCTTATTTGTAATTCAGGCCTTCAGCCCTTGTGTATTTTGAAACTGCTTCTGGCCTTCAGCCGACGAATAATTTTGAACCTTCTTGATCAGGCCATCAGCCATTGACTGTGTGTAACATTGTTTGTGGCCTTCTGCCGACATTAACTTGCAATTATTCTAATAAGGCTTTCTGCCGCCAGTGTAGTAAAATCTTTTAAAAGGATTGTTAAGAGTTCTTTTTAAGAAAAATAAAGTGTATGTGTTTTCTGTGCAACCAACGGTGACTGATTAGGCCCCACCCACACCTTTCCTGCTTTCCCTATGTCCCACGTTCATTAACCATGACTGCAGGTACATGCTTCCACCCTTGGCGCCGGCCGGAGTGGCCGAGCGGTTCTAGGCGCTTCAGTCTGGAACCGCGTGACCGCTACGGTCGCAGTTTCGAATCCTGCCTCGGGCATGAATGTGTGTGATGTCCTTACGTTAGTTAGGTTTAAGTAGTTGTAAGTTCTAGGGGACTGATGACCTCAGATGTTAAGTCCCATAGTGCTCAGAGCCATTTTTGAACCACCTTTGGCCCAATATCCAATCATCATGCCCTTTTATGTAAGATAGATCTCTCCGTTTCCACATTACAACAACGGGTGCGCTGTTTTCCGGCAGCCACGCCAGCCCCTGCGCCCTCTCCCTAAGCACGATTTATAAAGCCTCCACTGCTAGTGCTGCCACCTGCAGTCTGTGAGTCGAACATAGGCCGAGGTCACATTGCGACTGGACTATGTGTTATTTAAAGGCGCTGAGGCACAATAAAGAGATTAGCGTTTCGTATTTTCGTATAATCTTATCACTCATATATGCTGGCTCGTTGCGTTTTCAAAAGCCTGTTAAGGGAAGACAGGTTGCCATAGTACATCGAACAAATAGTTGAAACTACTTTGGGAATAAGAGCCTTGCTCCGCAGAGGAAGTCCCGTCAGGTCGTCATCAATCTGTCAGAATGCTGAGCCAACAAATGTTGTTTAGAAAATGACGCAGACTGCAACCAAAAATTAGAGATACACTATACTTTGCATCGCCCAGTGCCATGTGGCAGTTTCTCCACGTGCGTAGCTTTGTGGCTGCTGCCTTGGCTTGTCAGCGACGCTGCTGGTATCTGCGGCGACCACGTTTTTCGGCACCCGCTCATCTGTCAGCCAAGCAGCGGCGTGACGCACGGAGCGGTCGCCCACGGGCTTCTGGACCCGTCCCACCCCCTACAACCCCTCCCCCCCCCCCCCCTACTGTACGTATTGACAGAGGCTCGGCGACCGGCGGCCGTCGCGTGACTGATTGTGCAGCTCAGGCGCCACGTGACCGCCACAAATTCAGCTGCGCCGCGCCGTCCCGAATATTTGGATTTCCCAGCGGATGGCGGACTTTTATGGGCACGCAGATTCAATCGCGGCTGACAGTCGTACCCCGTTTGGCCCTTCGTCTGATCGAGGAGCGGTAAAATTTTCTATAACTCGTAGAAATTGAATTTGCCTTTCGAGTTCTTCTCTGGTACGTCTGCGCCTGTTTGAGTTTTCTCGAGCTTCATCCAGTCCACCTACCCTGATCGCTTTTTCTCTCATCGTTCAGGCGCTAACGTCCGGCGTTATACTGCGTGAACGGAAACTCCACCGACGAGATTTCGGTAGCGGTTCAGCAGTACTTTCTGATTATTTTGATGTAAGGAACGGGTGATCTCTAATCACTCCTTACAGAGTAGTACTGGGACACCAAAACAAGTTAGGTGCATATATTTGTTTCAGGCGAAGTGACTATTACTGAATGCTGTACTATACTTCAAAGTGACACAGATACCACCTGTTTTTAACATCCTCACCAGGACTCTGTAAATAGTGATCGGAACGTACCACAAGTCGTTCTGTTCTTCGACGGTACAACTGCGCTCCTTTGTCCTGTTTTAACCTCGATATGTTGGATAAAATACCTGTTTCATCCCCGAGGTACGCATAAAACGTCATCCTAAATTGTGCTAAACACATTCTCTGGAAATTATTTCGAGCAGTTAGTTCATTAGCCCACACGAATAGTAAATGGTTGTGAAAACACACTTGACCCCATGGCAACAAGTAATCCTGAGTTATTAATGAATATCAAAACCGATACAGGGATTAGAAAATACAGGGTTATCTTCCAAAAATAAACGAAAAATATACCTATTCAAAAACGCAGATAATAATTTACTTGACGCCTTCCTGAGAGACAATCTCCACTCCATCTAAATTAATAATCTAAATTTAGACCAGGCTTGAATTCGAAGAAATAGTATCAGAAGCATTTGAGAGATTTATAGCAAATAAATTAAGAAACGACGGAGCTGATCCTCATTGGTACACGAAACGGGTCAGTACACTGTTGCAGAAACAACGAAACAAACACGCCAAATTTAAACAGGCGTAAAATCTCCAAGATTGGCAATCTTTTACACAAGCTCGAAATTTAGAGCGGACTTCAATGCGAGATGCTTATAATAGTTCCCACAACGAAACTTTGTCTCGAAACGTGGCAGAAAATCCAAAGTGATTCTGGTCGTACGTGAAGAATGCCAGCGGCAAGACAAAGTCAGTGCCTTCTCTGCGCGATAGCAATGGAGATACTATCGGTGACAGTGCTGTCAAAGCAGTGTTACTAAACACTTACTTCCGAAATGCCTTCACAAAAGAAGGCGAAGTAAGTATTCCAAAATTCCAATCAAGAACAGCTGCCAACATGAGTAACGTAGAAGTAGATATCCTCAGAGTCGTGAAGCAACTTAAATCACTTAATATAAGCAAGTCTTCTGGTCCAGGCTGTATACCAGTTAGATTACTTTTGGAGTATGCGGATGCATTAGCTCCATACTTAACAATCATATACAACCGTTCGTTCGACAAAAGATCCATACTCAAAGACTGGAAAGTTGAACAGGTCACACCAATATTCAAGAAAGGTAGTACGAGTAATCCACTTAACTACAGGCCCATACCGTTAACGTCGATATGCAGCAATATTTTGGAACATATATTGTGTTCGAACATTATTAATTATGTCGAAAAAAATGGTCTATTGACACACAGTCAACACGGGTTTACGTAACATCGTTCTTGTGGAACACAGCTAGCTCTTTATTCGCATGAAATGTTGAGTGCTATTGACAAGGGATTTCAGATAGATTCCGTATTTATGGATTTCCAGAAGGTTCTTGACACTGTATCACACAAGTGGCTTGTAGTGATATTGTGTGCGTATGGAATATTGTCTCAGAAATGTGGCTGGATTTTCGTGATTTCCTGCCAGAGAGATCACAGTTCGTAGTAATTGACGTAAAGTCATCGAGTAAAACAGAAGTGATTTCTGGGCTTCCCCAAGGTAGTGTTATAGGTCCTTTTCTATTTCTCAACTATATAAACGATTTGGGAGACAATCTCACCAGCCATCTTAGGTTGTTTGCAGATGGTGCTGTCGTTTATTGACTAATAAAGTAATCAGAAAATCAAAACAAATTGCAAAACGATTTAGTAAAGATATCTGAATCGTACGAAAATTGGCGGTTGACCCTAAATAACGAGAAGTGTGAAGCCATCCACATGACTGCTAAAAGGAATTCGTTAAACTAGGGTTACACGATAAATAAGTCACATCTAAATGCCTTAAAGTCAACTAAATACGTAAGAACTACAATTACGAATAACTTAAATTGGAACACATAGAAAATGTTGTGGGGAAGGCTAAACAAAGACTGCGTTTTATTGGCAGGACACGTAGAAAATGTAAAAGATCTATTAAGGAGACTGCGTACACTACGCTTGTCCATTCTCTTTTAGAGTACTGCTGCTTGGTGTGGGATCCTATCAGATAGAAATGACGGAGTACATCGAAAAAGTTCAAAGGAGGACACCACGTTTTGTATTGTCGCAAATTATGGGAGAGAGTGTCACTGAAACGATACAGGATTTGGGTTGGACATCATTAAAAGAAAGGCGTTTTTCGTTGCGACGGAATCTTCTCACGAAATTCCACTCACCAACTTTCTCCTCCGAATGCGAAAATATTTTGTTGATACAAACCTACATGGAGAGAAGCGATGACCAGGATAAAATAAGGGAAGATGTAGGCGTTCGTTCCTTCCGCACGCTTTAGGAAATTGGAATAACAGAGAATTGTTAAGGTGGTTCGATGAACCCTCTGCCAGGCACTTGGATGTGTTTTGCAGAGTATCCACGTAGATGTAGACGTAGCTGTTTCTACTCGAGAACTACCTTGTGGACGTTCGCATCACCGAAAACCTACAGTTGCGGCAAATCAATTCTTCGATTGCCTTGACGTATGGTCGATGGCGATGGCCTTCCTTCTTCACGAGTTTCACCCACGTCTGTGAGGGCTTGGCAAGTAGCTGTATCATTTACGTACAGCTGAACGCGATGCTGCATTTGGTCCATATATCGCCACAATTTCAAGGCAACTTTGGCGTTTTTCGCACAAGAATTGCAGTTTCCAGCTACCATGCCAGTTCTCTCACGCACTGATGCACCAGTTATACACTCCTGGAAATGGAAAAAAGAACACATTGACACCGGTGTGTCAGACCCACCATACTTGCTCCGGACACTGCGAGAGGGCTGTACAAGCAATGATCACACGCACGGCACAGCGGACACACCAGGAACCGCGGTGTTGGCCGTCGAATGGCGCTAGCTGCGCAGCATTTGTGCACCGCCGCCGTCAGTGTCAGCCAGTTTGCCGTGGTATACGGAGCTCCATCGCAGTCTTTAACACTGGTAGCATGCCGCGACAGCGTGGACGTGAACCGTATGTGCAGTTGACGGACTTTGAGCGAGGGCGTATAGTGGGCATGCGGGAGGCCGGGTGGACGTACCGCCGAATTGCTCAACACGTGGGGCGTGAGGTCTCCACAGTACATCGATGTTGTCGCCAGTGGTCGGCGGAAGGTGCACGTGCCCGTCGACCTGGCACCGGACCGCAGCGACGCACGGATGCACGCCAAGACCGTAGGATCCTACGCAGTGCCGTAGGGGACCGCACCGCCACTTCCCAGCAAATTAGGGACACTGTTGCTCCTGGGGTATCGGCGAGGACCATTCGCAATCGTCTCCATGAAGCTGGGCTACGGTCCCGCACACCGTTAGGCCGTCTTCCGCTCACGCCCCAACATCGTGCAGCCCGCCTCCAGTGGTGTCGTGACAGGCGTGAATGGAGGGACGAATGGAGACGTGTCGTCTTCAGCGATGAGAGTCGCTTCTGCCTTGGTGCCAATGATGGTCGTATGCGTGTTTGGCGCCGTGCAGGTGAGCGCCACAATCAGGACTGCATACGACCGAGGCACACAGGGCCAACACCCGGCATCATGGAGTGGGGAGCGATCTCCTACACTGGCCGTACACCACTGGTGATCGTCGAGGGGTCACTGAATAGTGCACGGTACATCCAAACCGTCATCGAACCCATCGTTCTACCATTCCTAGACCGGCAAGGGAACTTGCTGTTCCAACAGGACAATGCACGTCCGCATGTATCCCGTGCCACCCAACGTGCTCTAGAAGGTGTAAGTCAACTACCCTGGCCAGCAAGATCTCCGGATCTGTCCCCCATTGAGCATGTTTGGGACTGGATGAAGCGTCGTCTCACGCGGTCTGCACGTCCAGCATGAACGCTGGTCCAACTGAGGCGCCAGGTGGAAATGGCATGGCAAGCCGTTCCACAGGACTACATCCAGCATCTCTACGATCGTCTCCATGGGAGAATAGCAGCCTGCATTGCTGCGAAAGGTGGATATACACTGTACTAGTGCCGACATTGTGCATGCTCTGTTGCCTGTGTCTGTGTGCCTGTGGTTCTGTCAGTGTGATCATGTGATGTATCTGACCCCAGGAATGTGTCAATAAAGTTTCCCCTTCCTGGGACAATGAATTCACGGTGTTCTTATTTCAATTTCCAGGAGTGTAGTATCGTAGCGGAGCTCTGACTTCAGCACCCTAGTTTCATATATTCTCTTCTCACTACGCGTATTTCTTGTTGCGCAATGACCTTAGAGTGTCACTTACTTACGGAAGTCCCCTCACAATTACTATTCACTATGTTTGTTGGCGTGCGGTCTGAGTCGTCTCGTCTCGTTTCTCGCGGCCCCTCCCGCCGGCGGTTCGAGTCCTCCCTCGGGCATGGGTGTTTGTGTTGTCCTTAGCGTAAGTTAGTTTAAGTTAGATTAAGTAATGCGTAAGCCTAGGGACCGATGACCTCATCAGTTTGGTCTCATAGTCCTTCCCACGAATTTCCAATTTGTTTGTTGGCCAATGTGCCTTGTCAAATACATTGACAAGAGTGAAGAAAATACCTAAAATGTAGAATCACCGAAACGAAAAGCAAAAATACAGTGAATTCAAAAATGCTCAGACTAAGCGACTTATACGTGTAACTAGTATAGTCGAGTGAATGACGGGCGTATTGACCAACTCTTAGTCAGCAGACCCATCGGTACTACTGTGAATCACTTTTGAAGTAAAACTAAAACTGCTGGTGAACAAACGCAAGACAGATCACAGTGTGGCAATGGTAGGAAATGCTCTCACAATGGTGTCATATTGCTGGTATGGGCCGACTTATTGTTCCTAGTAATTAAGTAATCGTCAGTTATTATACCAACTGTAGACTTCATTAATGGTACAGAAATTATGAGAGCAAACTACAATATACAGTTTTCACTCTAGAAAAAACTAAACTTGCTTCAGGAATTTATTGGAGCAAATTTGCTTCTAAAAACTAAGAGCCAACTGGTCTCTGAATTAAACGCAGTAATCAAAGACTATCGTTTTTTATAATTTCTTGAAAACATTTGCTTTTACTTTTAGCAAAGCTAAACATAAACTAATTCTCATGTATGCTAAATGATGCATAATACAAGCTCTGCACAAGTAAATAAATTATATGAATGTGTGGCATCTGTTTTTTCGGATGTCAGCAGCTGTCATACATATTATGTAAATTGAAGGTGGAATGGGAAAAAGGAAAGGGATGGAACCAATGGTATCAGCTGCATCAGGAAATCAGGAGATCCCTGGTTCGAGTCCCAGGCCGGCACACGTTTCACTCGCTGCCACTGATTCCGCATAAAAACCGCTTCATTCCTCCCCCCTTCATCTTAAATTGACATAAAAAGTAAATAAAGGCACAATGTGCTCTAAAGTCGTCTCATTTCAGAACAGTAAAACCAATTTTTCAGTCTTAGATCACTCACTTTGCTCAGTGTGACAGTAATGAGGCCAATCAGTGGCCAGAATTGTAACCAGTCCGAGCAGAGGCGGAACTAACAACCAGCAAACTTTGTAAGGGCAAACGTGTGCACACAGTCAACTACAATATGGCTGAGCGTACCATTCCGTATCTATGAAATACACTGGGACAGCGTATACCGCGTTTCCAACACTTAGAGGGCTTTCTGAATGTACATTTAATGTACTCTGAGTAACGTGCCGCCTCACACCGTGAAATAAAATGAAATGGATGTGAAAAATGCAAAATTCTGAGTTAACATGGCACGTTATTCCTCATCTTGAGAGAATTAGCTTTGCTAAAATATCACTCTCCATGTCAAAACTATGAAATCCATGAGACTTTCCCCATCTTTGAAACATTCCGAGCGTGAGCTTCGTCGACAGGATGTAAAACCCCAATTTCTTCCCTTTCTTCGTAGCTCATATCTTGGGATTTGGTGGAATTGTGATTTAATATATATAACAGCATGAATCAGCTACGTAACTTGAAGAATACTTCAGAATTTAACTGTTACAAGGGATGCGATGTGTGCCGCTGTCGCTTCAAATAATACAGTTAGTAGAAGTTGATTCGAACTTTTATTTTTAATATTTTTATGACACTGTCAGTCGAGCATTTTACAATGCGGTAACCGGTTTCGATAAGCCACTGCCGGCCGCGGTGGTCTAGCGGTTCTGGCGCTGCATTCCGGAACCGCGGGACTGCTACGGTCGCAGGTTCGAATCCTGCCTCGGGCATGGGTGTGTGTGATGTCCTTAGGTTAGTTAGGTTTAAGTAGTTCTAAGTTCTAGGGGACTTATGACCTAAGATGTTGAGTCCCATAGTGCTCAGAGCCATTTGAACCATTTGATAAGCCACTGGTCGCCTTGAGGTAACCAACAGATATGGAAAAGGAATCACTATAAAATCTCTAAGCTCTGCAAAGTAAGTACCTATCTAATAATAAAAAAGAACAAAATCATACCAAAAGGCACATGCTGCAAGCAGTTTCTGCTGAATTGTCAACAATAATGAAAGTAACAGAGCTCGATGGGTTGCAGGTGGAGTAGATTCTCCTGTTTGTCTATTCGTACATTTCTATAATTACGAAAAGAATATCTACGAGGGTGTACTTAAAAGTAATGGTTCCAAAAATTGTACATGAAAAACCTTAAAGCTTCCTACATAAAGGAAACATTGTTATCATTCTACATCTTTTTCCTTCGTATCTGTAGGTCCCTGCCATTGGAGGGATCAGAATTGTAGTGTGCAACATGTCTGAGTGTAACATAGTGTGTAAGGCTAGGGACCGATGACCTTAGGAGTTTGGTCCCTTAGGAATTCACACACAGCCGGCTGATGTGGCCGAGCGGTTGTAGGTGCTTCAGTCTGGAACCGCGCGACCGCTACGGTCGCAGGTTCGAATCCTGCCTCGGGCATGGATGTGTGTGATATCCTTAGGTTAGTTAGGTTTAAGTAGCTCTGAGTTCTATGGGACTGATGACCTCAGATGTTAAGTCCCATAGTGCTCAGAGCCATTTGACCCAATTCACACACATTTGACGATTTTGTAACGTGAGTTTGTAGCTGCGTGACAAACAGCATGCTGAAATAGAGTTTCGAATTCGAAGAGTTCGTCTACACATAGAGCAATCTCTCCTTCAGCATGAGAATTCCAGACCACAAACGAGCGCAGCAGTATCTGCAGCAGTGAAACACCTTGATTTCACCGTCATCGATCATTCTACATACAGTCCCGATTTCACTCCATCCGATTTTCATCTGTTCCAGAACTCAGAGAACACCTCCGAGGACTTTGACAGTGATGAAGCGGTGCAAGCAGAGGTGAGATTGTGGCTCGATCAACAATTTCGTACATTCTACAACGGCAGTTGCAACGAACGAGTCTATCGTTGGGAGATATGTTCATCCTCACTGTGACTACGTTGAGAAATAAATATGTAGATATAAATAATGGTAATAATTTTTTCTTTATTTAAAAAAGCTTTAAGAGTTTCCACATAAGAGATTCGGAAGCATCAGTTTTCAGCACGCCCTCGTACTTCAGACATTTTACAGTCAGTTTCGTTGGTATAATGTGATACGATTTTTAACAGTATTTTAAAACTTGCAAAATTTTATAATTTTAGCATTTGTAATGAGGGAAGGGGGGATGGTGATATGAAGAGATCGTTCATAATATGATGATGTTGGTACATTAATTAAGGAAATTATCAGATATGGGTATTAATTAAGTATATTAAAGCAATGTAGAGAAAAGGCAAAATAATTCATTACATTTACGAGTATATTTGTTGGTTACGTTGTATATGACGTGCACACTAACGCTTAGGTGATTCCTGGTTTCTAGGGCTTCATTTGTTCGCAGCATGCTCGGCTGCAGATGGTACCACAAACCAGTCATACTGCAGCTGGTCACTTGGCGCTGTACCTAGTGTTAAAAGTAAAGTGTCATGTACTACTACAGGAGGAAGCATTAGTTAAAAGTAAAAGAAAATCAGATACATTTATATGTCTTGAAACCATCCGTTGAGATATGAGTCGTTTCTCTTGAGACGAGTAGGCTGTAGTATTTATAAATGTCGACCGTGTTACTGCTACAGTAAGCTGCGCAGTGGAGTACCAGTGCTGTTGGAGAACGTTACTTTTCCAAAAAGACAAGACAGTGGTTTATGCACGACCGATCCTGCGAAGGAATCTCACCGCAGCATTCCATGGGCGAGCTATTCTTCGAAAATGCCTTGTGGTATGACATCCAGTGCACTGGAACTGAATGCGTAGGCTTTCTAATTGGGGACATTTCGAGCCATTGGTCTACGTCCAGCCCACCAAGAATGTGCAGATGTTACAAAAGATAGTGACCAATTCATATGACGAATCCGAATGGAGCCTGATGTACAAATATACAGTTCTTGACTCGTTGAAATGAAGTGCTGAAGGATCTGTCAGGATGCGTGATAACCACAGGCAGCTGTTCCTACAGTGTCTACTTCTACTAAACAGAGAGATGAGAACAAGAGGACAGGTTGGCCCATATCTCAACAGGCATTTCTTTCCTGATATGTGGTTACAGGACCTTTTCTTCTAGCTCTTGGAAGTGTGTGACCTTTATTTCTATATCCCTTCTAGGAAGGGCTGGTCGCTGTGGCCGAGCGGTACTAGACGCTTCAGTCCGAAACCGAGCTCCTGCTACGGTCGCAGATTCGAATCCTGCCTCGCCCATGGATGTGTGTGATGTCCTTAGGTTAGTTTGGTATAAGTAGTTCTAGGTCTAGGGGACTGATGACCTCAGCTGTTAAGTCCCATTGTACTTAGATCTATTTTAGTTTGGACCTTGTACGAAGGCGGTGCAGCAAACGTCAAATGAGCAGCTCGTAGTACGAGCTGAAATGAGCATCAGTGAGAACTCGTTCTGTTCCTTCAGCATTTCATCTAGTTCCATCCTCCATGTATCCTTGATCTCTTAGTAAAATTTCTGCGTCTTCCTATGTCCTTTACGTGTACGCTATACAGTTCTTCGTGAATAGAGCCAATTTTTGATTCGGCTTTTCAAAATGCCTATCGCACAAATCTCGTACAACAGACACATCGAAAGATAAGTAACCTTACACTGAGGTGACGCAAGTCATGTGACAACGATATTCATTTATACAGATGGTCATAGTATTACGTACACAAGGGAAGTGCATTGGCGGAGCCGTCGTTTGTACTCAGGTGATTCTGAAACGGTTTCCGGCATGACCATGGCAGCAGGGAGGGAATTAACCGACTTTGGACGCAGAATGGGAACATTGAATTTCGGTACGCTAGGACACTCAATATTCCGAGATCCACAGCGTCAAGGGCGTGCCGAGAACAGCAAATTTCAGAAATTACTTTCCAGCACGGACAACGCAGTGGCCGACAGTATTCACTTGACGACGGAGAACAACAGTTTTTGTGCAGAGTTGTCAGTGCTAACAGACAGGCAACTGCGTGAAATAACGGCAGTAATCAATGTGGGACGTACGATGAACGTATCCGTTTGGACACGTTTGCCAAATCTGGGGCTAATGGGCTATGGTAGCAGATGACCGACGTGAGAGCCTTTGCTAACAGCAAAACCTCGCTTTCAGTGTCTCTCCTGGGGCCGTGACCATATCGGTTCGGCCCTAGAGGAGTGAAAAATCATGGTCTGGTCAGAACTGATGGTAGTGTTTGAGTGTGGTGCAGACATCACGAAGCCACAGACCCAACTTGTCAGTAAGGCACGGTCCAAGCTGGTAGTAGCTCTCTAATGGTGAGGGCTGTGTTTGCGTGGAATGGGATGGGTCCTCTGGTTCAGCTGAACCTATCATTGGCTGGTAATTGTTCCTATTTGGCTCCTTCCACACCATCTCCGGCCATTCACGGACTTCATATTCCCAGTCAACGATGGAATTGTCACCGGGCCACAATTGTTCGCGAATGGTCTGAAGAAATTTCTGGACAATTCGAGGGAATGATCTGGCCACACAGATCACCCGACATGAATCCCATCGTATATTTTTTGGATATAGTTGAGAGATCGGCTCGTGCTCAAAATTCTGCACCAGCAACACTTCCGCAATTATGGACGGTTATGGAGGAGGCATGGCTAAATATTTCTGTAGTGGACTTCCAATGACTTGTCCAATCCATGCCTCGTCGAGTTGCTGCACTGTCCCGGGCGTAAGGAGATCCGACACGATATATGGATGTATACTACGACTTTTTACACCTCAGTGTAAATCATAGATGTAATATACATTATCGATAAAAGAGAACAAGTAAGATTATTTGGTAGTTTATTGCATGCCATACAAAATATGAAAAAAGGACGAAATAAGTAAATAACATAACCTCCACAGACAGTGTGTCATTTTTTACACAAGTCAACTTGTATGTTGGTCCGCAGCGTGGCGCCTAATGGAAGTTCGCGTCTACTGTTCTGGTAGTCCACATGTGAGTTTGGGTCGGAGCAGCGACAGGGAAGCGAGGGCAGAGGCAAATGCGGTGGCCTCTAACGGCTAGCATGGATGGGGGCTGGCGGCAATCTATGGTGGATGTGTGCCTTACGAAGACGGTCGCTGATGCCTGACCATGAGGCCATGTCAAGATAAACCGCGCGATGTTGCCAGCGAGCGGTTATAATGTAGGATTTGTAAATTCGTTTCATAAAACTTGTTCTGTGACTAACTGGCTAATCATCGGAGATGTCTCACATTTTTATTTATACGTTTAACCTTCTTGGATTATGCTGTCCTCGTGTTCTTTGTAGCGTCTCTGGTGCGACACATAAATGGTGGGATATTTAACATAATTATTCACCCTAAATTCTAAGCTGTAATACTACTACTACTATTACTACTACTACTACTACTACTACTACTACTACTAATAATAATAATAATAATAATAATAATAATTATTATTATTATTATTATTATTTTTACTGTTATTACTACAGCTGAACTGACCAGTTATGATAGTGCTACAACTTGTTCTTTTTGTTATCTTTTTTCTATTTGTTTTTTCTTCATCCAATATGCATTTCACATCTCTGGTTGCCTGCAACTTTAATCTTCTGCTCAAGTTACTCTACTTCTTTCAGCTCTTCACTCACCTAGAAAACCTTCTAAATTTTGTTCACTCCTCCTAAATGAACTTCTTTCTAACATTTGAATGCCATGACCGATCTTTCTAAGTATTCCCTAACATACTTAATCCGTTGTTTCATAATGTAAAAGCTACTTTTGCAGTTTTCATTGATTTCCGAACACATTCACTTCACATACTACACATACACTCTCAGTCCGCTGAAGGACGTTGACGATGAAAACCATTGTTCAAATGATGGTTGTCCTTTCCTTAACCTATCTTCTAGGCTCAGTATTTCTTTGCGAGTTCCTACATATCCCTGGAATGTAAACTGAACCTCCGCAGGTCGGCTTCTACCAGTTTTCCGCTCTTCTGCAAATAATTCGTTTAAGCATTTTGCAACCATGACTTACTAAACTAAATATTCACACCTTTAAGTTCCTGCTTTGATTGGAATTGAAATTATTACATTTTTCTTGAAGTCTGATCGTGTTTAGCTTGCCTCATACATACTGCTTACTAGATGCAGTAGTTTTGTAATAGCTCCCTCTCCCATTGTTATCGGTAGTTCGGACGGAATGCTATATGCTCAAGGGGCCTTGTTTCTACTTATGTCTTTCAGAGTCCTATCAGATGGTTTTTACAGTATCGTATCCCTAATGTCGTCCTTATGTACGTCCGCTACTCTAATATTACCTTCAAGTACATTTCCATTGCACATTCCTTCAGTACACCTCTTCCAATTTTCAGTTTTCTCTTCTTGGTTTGGCACTGGTTGTCCATCGGAAATCTTGGTATCCATGCAGATGCTTTTCTTTACTCCAACAGTCTCTTTAATTTTCCTGCAGGCAGTATCTGTCTTTCCTGATTCTTTTTCCCTTTACTGAGTCTCGGGCTGGCAGTAGCTTAGTACGCCTACAGAATTTGTTTTAAAAGGATGAAGATAATAAATAATAAAAACAGGCGACAAAATCGGTGACTTAAATGGTAAAATGGCGGAAAATCGTGGAACTTAAAACATAAAACAAAGGGTTGATGATTCTAATAAAATACATACGAAGCAGACAGGTAAAAGAATAGACATACAATTAAAAAAGAAACACGGTTACAGTCTGGTTTCTGTTCGCAAGAGATATAAAATTTACACCCAGCGACAGTATGGTTTCTGTTCGCAACATTTTGGAAAGACGAACAACGCTGAACATTTACTTGAACACTCCACTAAATAATTGGCATAAATATGATATACCACAGCCGATGGTAGATGTGGGGAACCTGGACAGATGACGGGAAAGGAAAGTGGGGGAAGGAGAGGGAAGAATCGAAGTGGGGGGAGGGGGGAAAGGAGCCAATGGAGGACAAGGACCCATGAAAGGGGTGGGGCGGATGCTGGGCAGATGCGACAGGGAGTGGTGAAAGGCAGAGGAGAGGTATACAAAAGGACTCAGGGAGAGGGGAGGCAGAGAGAGGTTAGGTGGGGAGAAAACAGGATGGAACGGGGGGAAGAGGGAGCTGGGGGAAAGGACAGGAAAGGATGCGGGTGAGGATCAGGTTTGATAGGAGGGATAAATGGAGGGAGACAGGGCATCATCCGGGAGGGGGAGTTGACGGAAGCCACCTTGGGAAAGGAGATGAAGAGTGTAGAGATGCAGGGTAGGGGGGACACAATAGTAAAGGCGTGGCAAAGGGTGGGGATTGGAGAAGAGAGGAGCAACCAGGGGGTGAGGGGGATCAAGGCAGCCGGAGGTGAAGAGTATGCAGATAAGTTCAAGAAATAGGAGCAGATGGAGGGAAAAGGAGAGAGGTCGTAGAGGACCCGCGTGGGGGATGGGAGGTGTATACAGAAGGCGATGAGGAGTGGATGGCGCTCGAGGATCTGGAGGGACCTATAGAATTTGGGGGGGGGGGTGGATATCCAGGTGGGACTGGCATAACAGAGGATGGGGCGGATTAATGATTGGTAGGTGTGGAGGATGGTAGAGAGGTGCAACCCCCATGTCCAGCCACAGATGAGTTTGAGGAGTTGGAAGCGGTTGTGGGCTTTAGATTGGATGGAGCGGATATGAGGGATCCAGTTGAGGTGACGGTCAATGGTGAGGCCAAGGTGAGTGGGGGAAAGGCGGACAGGACGGGCGCAGATGGTAAGGGAGAAATCCAGGAGCCGGAAGGAGCGAGTGGTATGACCTATGATAATTGCCTGTGTCTTGGAAGGATTGATTTTTAGGAGCCACTGGTTACACCATGCGGCAAAAAGGTCAAGGTGATTCTGGAGAAGGCGTTGGGACCGTTGGAGGGTAGGAGTGAGGGCAAGAAATGCGGTGTCACTAGCATACTGCAGGAAGCGTACTGGAGGAGGGGGGGGGGGGGGGGGAATTGGGGCATATCTGCCGTATACAGGAGGTAGAGGACAGGGGAGAGGACAGAGCCCTGGGGCACACATGCAGAGGGGTAGAAGGTATGGGAATCGGTATCATGGATGGTAACGTAGGAGGGGCGGCGGGGGAGGAAGGAGGCCATCAGACGGATGCCTATCCAGCGCTTGTATATCGTTATATTTGTCATCTAATCATTCCGGCTTGTACATTGCTTTTCGTGTCAGTCTTACTTTTTAGACGTTGGTATTCTCTTTCGTCTACTTCGTTGGCCGTATTTTTATATTTTCTATTTTCACTAATTAAATCCTGTGTCTACTGTGATTTCGCGAAGTACTTCTTATACATTTTATCCTCTGGTGCCTTTACTAGTTCGTCTCTCATAGCTACCCATTTGTTTTCTACTGTATTCTTCCCCCCTGTTTCAGTCAACATTGCCTAAAGCTCCCTACGAAATGCTAGACAACCTCTGGTTGCTACAACTTATCCAGGTTCCATTTCCTACATTTTCGCAGTTTTTTTAGTTTTAATCAATAGTTCGTAACTAGTAAATTGCATCGACTTGCAACCTAGGTTTATCTCACCCTATTGTGTCCGCCGATCTAGGACACTTAACTCTTTCGTCTGTTGACCTGAGTGATTCAAACCTCCCGCCATCTACTGGCAAACGCTGCGACCCATGTGCGGCTGCCTCCACATCCATCCTAGAATGGCGGATACACCCCTTTGAGTTCTCAGGTACACGACGTGCTCAGTGGCGCTTGTCTTTGAAAAAAGTCTGCTGTTCAGCTATATCTGCATGTAACGTCGTAACACTCTGTAATGTTAAGCTGACTTCGAAAAACTTTCCAAGGCTTTGGACTGCCTTAATGGATATGACTTAATAATGATCTTACACCTTTTAACATTTTACTTGATGATGGCATAGAAGCCGAAATCTGCATAGAACGGAAAATAAACATAATAATACAAGGTCCAACGGCGCTTTACTCTTTTAAAAAGTATAAAGACATAGCCTGTTCATTGCGTTATTTTTAGCCACGCTTTCTCTGTACGGCTACAGACAATAGACAGACTGTCGTAGATTAATGTTACAGACAACAGAATTGTGTCAGTTAATCTCAGAGTCCACGGTCATGTTTTAGGTGTCAAGTGTACCTCAACATGTAAGTTACTCCATGACCACATTCTTCAATAGCTAACAAATTATTTTAGCTAACATATGTTTTGTAGAGCAATAATAAATACAGTTTACGTGTAGAAATATTTTATTTGGAGTTCCATTAGGCCTAGAAGCAATTGTGGCACAAAAATTGAAGTTTGCTTGTTGTCCAGTGCAGCTTAACCTGTAAATTAGGTCAATAGCGTCACATGTATTAAGGCTGACATTTTAGACATGAAAATGCAGTATGCCAAACCAGTATTATCAGTGTGTTTATGTATTTTAGAAGTGGACGTAAAACTGACTTGAACATTGTGTTTTGCTGACGAAACATATATACATTTGATAAATAATAGAGATGTAGTAGATATGTCAACACAATAACTTACACCAACGTTGTCCATAACTTTACGTATTTTCGATAAATAATAAAAGTCATTCAGATACTTAGGTGTGGCTCCTATTTCCACAAATAACGTCGTTTGAACGTGGCCAAGTTGATGGCTCTGGGGCTATATACTGATAAAGAGGTATGAAATTTAGTGTAAAGGCAGAGTTACTTGCTGTGGACATTTCAGACAAATACAGACATTGCGCAATATGTTTATATTAGGTTTCTGTGAAGTCAGACGAGTCGAGACTTGACAAATCTGTTTGTGTTCTGCTGACGAAGTGTCCTGTTGCTCGCCTGTCCTCCACCTGGCAGACTGAGCCTTCGACAATCAAAAGAAGATGACACGCAATTGCCGATATCAGTGATATCCTTGACACAGGATGCGCTCTGATTGACTGTTACACATTAATATCAGGCAAACTACTGTGAAATCTGAGACTCTCCTCGCCTATACTATGTTCAAACAACTTCCAGATATGTACCCGGGTGATGTCAAAAACTGCCGATATATCGACAGGAGCTCACCCTGCCATTTTCAGTCACCCAACTTCATTCTCGTTAGTCATTTGAACAGGTAAAATTCTTGTCAGTGATTGGAGGAGAGTAAAAGATGTATGTTTTGGCTTAAAAGCTGTCTGATTGGCCCAGTGGTGTGGTCGTTAAAATACCGAGGTGTGGTTGGGAGCTCAAAATACATTGGTGTGTGTGTCGGGAGGGGGAGGGGGGGATGTTGGTTAAAAATTTCTGTGATAGATTTCAAAGACAGTGGCATGACTTTTGATGAGGTGATGGGAATTATGACGTCATAGAAACCAACGTGGCATGAGATGTCATACATATACATATGAAGTATTCGATATATGCTCCTAAAAAGTGTTCCAGAAGCGGACTAGCTACACTACTTATTTAGCAACACGTTTTTGCCCATTTACCGCGGAGAAAGACAAACTGATCAAGTAGCTGCCCATTTTAATGTTTTTATGCTATTAAGAAGTTTATAAACATTTATGTTCACAACATATAAAGTTTATATATCTGGGGATATACATTGATGAGCCAAAGAAACTGATACATCTGCCTAATATTGTGTAGGACCCCGCAAGCACACAGAAGTACCTCAGCACGATGTGACATGGACTCGACTAATGTCTGAAGTAATGCTGGAGGGATTTGACACCACGAATC
Source organism: Schistocerca cancellata (assembly GCF_023864275.1). Taxonomy (NCBI): domain Eukaryota; kingdom Metazoa; phylum Arthropoda; class Insecta; order Orthoptera; family Acrididae; genus Schistocerca; species Schistocerca cancellata. The sequence goes on from NC_064627.1 coordinate 525,923,071, forward strand.
CTGCAGGACTGTCCGTAAAACCGTAAGAGCACGAGGAGGTGGACATCTCTTCTGAACAGCACGTTGCAAGGCATCCCAGATATGCTGAATAATGTTCATGTCTGGTGAGTTTCCTGGCCAGGGGAACTGCTTAAACTCAGTGTATCTGGAGCTACTCTGTAGCAATTCTGTACGTGTAGGGCGTCGCATTGTTCTTTTGGAACTGCCCGTCGGAATGCACAATGGACATGAATGAATGCAGGTGACCAGACGGGATGCGTACATCCCATATCACTCCAACTGCACAAGTGCCACACCATTACAGAGCCTCCACCAGCTTCAACAGTCTCCTGCTGACATACAGGGTCCATGGATTCATGAGGTTGTCTCCATACCTGTACACGTCCATCCGCTCGATACAACTGTAAACGAGACTCGTCCGGCCAGGAACAGTCCAATGTTGGTTTTGACGAACCCAGGCGAGGCGTAAAGCTTCGTGTCGTGCAGTCAGAAAGGGTACACGAGTGCGACCTCGGCTCCGAAAGCCCATATCGATGATGTTTCGTTGAATAGTTCGCACGCTGACACCTGTTGACGGCCCAGCATTGAAATGTGCAGCAATTTGCGGAAGGAATGCAATTCTGTCATATTGTACGATTCTCTTCAGCCGTCGTTGACCCCGTTTTTGCAGGAACTTTTTCCGGCCGCAGAAATGTCGGAGATTTTATGTTTTACCAGAGTCCTCATATTCACGGTACACTCTTGGAATGATCGTACGGGAAAATACCAACTTCATCGCTACCCCGGAGATACTTCGTCCCAATGCCGGTGCGCCGACTATAACACCACGATCAGACTCACATCTTCATAATCTTCCATTGCAGGAGAATTAACAGGTCTAGCAACTGCGCCAGACAGTTGTTGTCTTATATTGACGTTACCTACCGCAGTGCCGTATTCTGCTTGTTTACATATCTCTGTATTTGAATACGCGTGCCTATACCAGTTTCTGTGGCGCATCAGTGTTTTAAATAACACGAGCTTATTCTAAGAAGAATAGAAAGTCTAAGTATTCAGTTATGTAGCAAATACAGACACTGCGAAAAGTATGCAGTTCAAAGTAAGTATCAGTCATATATATTTTTCTTTTAAATAATTACTTTTTGTGCACAAGGAATGGTTGTGTGTCTTACTCAGCTACCGCCTTGGAATATAACAGGTGCACTTCACTATTGGTATCTGTTATTTCTGTTGCTGTTTTATTTCCATTATAAATTCTTTCATTTACTTTAGTTCTTCTTAGACACGTAGGAGAAGACTTCTTCCATTACGGAACGAAAATGTAAACTGCTTCATAAATGGTTTTATTTTTCTGAAGTCAAACTGATCTTTTAGTATCACTTTCATCATTGTGATTTACATCATAGTGGTCAAAGAATTACAAGCCTGATATCTCAAGTTTAATGTAGTTTCACAAATGCAGTGCTGACCAGGCTGCTTGCAACTCCACGCGTCGGTTTAGTATCACGTAACTCATACTGCGGTACGTCACCGTCGATAAAAAACGGTTGTCGACAGGTCAATATTGCTCCATAATTATGGGTAGTGAAATTCATTCTCCAGCGAATATCACCTGCCATTATGATTGATTAAACAAAAGTTCCTAACGTAAGTCAACACGTAATCACAGATCTGCGTCTGCTCGAGTCACCTAATTATAATTGTTACGCACGAATATGCACACAAACTACATATCTCAATTACACAATCAGCAACTGTTTGTAACTCATACCTAATTAGCTATACACGCCGATGCGCGTTGATATTTCAGCGTAAATAAGTACGGTATTTCAGCGTAAATAAGGTAACTGGACTGACGCCATTACGCCAGCTCCCCTCCTCTAGTGGAAACAAAACATCCATCTGGCAATACAATTAGAACTGCATTAGTTTTCTTGTTGTTGTTCGGACGGAGAAAGCCAAAAGGCACATAAATAAATATTTCCAAGAGCTGTGTATCTCAAAGCTTAACACTACAGTGCAATTCGATATGAAGTATGCAGCAAACCACTGAAATACCTTTCTACTCATGCAAACTCTCAATAAGAAATTACTCTGAAACAAAAGAATATTTACAAAATTTCATAATATTATTTTAAAGATTAAAGAAATGTTATTTCTCAGATTATTGCTCATACAACCAACACTTCATAATATTTTGTGATTTCCTTGGCTCACGATAAATTAATTATTCATCAAAACTTGGCTACGAAACTATAAATTATAATGACAAAACACTACCCAACAATTAAATTATGAGTAAGCGGAGCTTATTGAGCGATGTGATCCAATGGTTAAGCCCTAGAGCCTCGCGTAGTGACCGCGCGGTTTAGTGCGTCATATCACGGACTGCGCGGCCCCTTCCGTCGGAGGTTTCGAGTCCTCCCTCGGGTATGGCTGTGTGTGTTGTTGTTAGCATAAGTTAGTTTAATTAGTTTGTAAATCTAGGGACCGATGACCTTAGCAGTTTGGTCCATTAGGAATTCACACACACACACACACACACACACACACACACACACACACACACACACACACACATTTGAAGCCCTAGACCTGATTCAAATTCTAGTTCAGCCATCCAGAATTATTTTTACTGCAGTTCCCCAGAATTCTGGAATAGTTCTTTGAAAATACGACTGCCTATTTCATTTCACGTCCTTCCTCAGTCCCACCTCGTGCTTCATATATAATGATCTCGATGACGTGGGTACGTTAATCCTTAGTGTTCGTTTTGCCCAGAAAATTATCTTCTTTTTAAGGTACCGTGAGTCATGACGCTTATAGCATGTACAAACACAATTGCAGAATATGTGAATCACCGTAGAAACTGTTAAACACAGATAACGTTCAACGTAACTGCAGCAGGAGCAATGAGCATTTAATGTGGGTAGGACGTCATACGGGCCGACTTTGAACTGGAGAGGCACCACACGCCATTTTAATTTCCACTGTCTATACTTTTCCAAATAAATTCATAAAACTTTATCAACATGACCAGAGGGATACAGAATTCACACTCTTAACAATGTAAGTTCAAACCTATACCAAAATAATTTTTTTTACGTGTGAAATTTCATCATTTTTTCACTTACTATTGGCTGCATTTATTACTATAGGTACACTTTTCTTCATAAGTAAGAGAGATTCTTCGATGAATTTTTCACAGCATACAAACCATACTTACACGTGTATGAAACTCTAGAATTTATTTAATTAATAAAAAATGAATGAGCTGTTACATTTTAAACTTCAAGTTTAGATAAAACTTAAATTTTATGGTTAATTATCGCAATTTTTACCACAGTTTTTAACAGATTTGGAAAATTCTTGAGTTTCATACACCTGTAAGTATGGTTTGTATGCTGTGCAAAATTCATCGACGAATCTCTCTTACTTATGAAGAAAAGTGTACCTATAGCAATAAATGCAGCCAATAGTAAGTGAAAAAATGATGAAATTTCACATGTAAAAAAATTTCTTTTGTTATATTTTTGAACTTACATTGCTACGAGTGTGAATTCTGAATCCCTCCTGGTCATGGTGACTAAGTTTTATGAATTTATTTGTAAAAGTATAGACAGTGGAAACTGAAATATCATGTGGTGCCTCTCCTGCTCCAAGTCGGCCCGTTTGACGTCCTACCCCCCTTAAGACGCAAACTTTACTTATTTGCACACAGATAACTAGTAAATTGTATATCGAAAAAATCGATATCGCCGCTTTCAAAAATGGTTCAAATGGCTCTGAGCACTATGGGACTTAACATCTGAGGTCATCAGTCCCCTAGAACTTAGAACTACTTAAACCTAACTAACCTAAGGACATCACACACATCCATGCCCGAGGCAGGATTCGAACCTGCGACCGCAGCAGTCGCGCGGTTCCGGACTGCGCGCCTAGAACCGCCAGATCACCGCTGCCGGCTCGTCGCTTTCGGATCAGCTGTGTGTGTGTGTGTGTGTGTGTGTGTGTGTGCGTGTGTGTGCGCGCGCGAGTGTACTTTCATCTTACCTCTATTAGTAAAACCATTATGGACGTCTAAAGACAAAGAACATTGTCTCGATGTAACAATTGTCGGTACATTTTTATATTCTTGTGTCCAAATCATGTGGCTTACGGATACGAATTGATCACTCAGACCATTAGAACATTAGGCTTGTTATGTATCTAATTTCTGATGCGCCAACCAAACACCTTCTTTATGGTATTTCCTCTAATCAGTCTTCAGACTGATCTTCTATGCGTTCCTCCTCGTCTCAGAGTAGTACTCAACGTCCTACATTATTTGTTTAATGGATTCCAAGCCCTACCTCCTCCTATTGTTTTTATTCTCTACAACAATGTGTGTCCACCTTTTTTAGCGCGCGGCCTCTTTTCGAAGTAAACAAAATTCTGGGCGCCACCCTCCTCCAACCCATCCCCAACACCACCCCCGCAACCGTAATGAAACGATATTTCTACCGATACTATATTTCTACTAATACTATACTGACCTAGAAATCAAGTTTACTGTGCAAGGTAGTCGCAGCTCTCTGCAGGCAGTGTTATACCATGTGGTTATAATTAAACTTTTCGTATTTAACACGTTGTAACACGGAAACTAATCACCATACGAGTACCATACTTGGTAACACTAATGTCCAGAGTATGGGGTGCTTGATTTCCATGCGTCACAGCGCCACCGTCCACTTCCAACCATGATCACTTGGTGCAGTGTTCAGTCAACGTGATTCACAGTCCCACACACCTGACCAGTCGCAGAGCACTTGTTGATTTGTCAACATGAGCTTGCACAAAAGGATCAGGGGATTATTGGCGAGAATATGGAAGGGTGAAAGGACTATGGAAGAGGATTAAGGAAGGGTCGTCTTTCTTCGCCTGCTGTGCAGAGGGTGATGAAGAAGTTCGCATCAACTAGAGAACTGGGCGTCGCTCCGGGAAGAGGCCGACGACCGGTTGCACAACCGGTGGTTGATAAAATCGCTTTTGCTATGGCAGACAGCACTGCGCGTGATTCCCGATCGTCAGGCAGTGCGCATGCTGTGTTACAACAGTTAAACATCCCATGGTCCACTATACGGAAGGTGCTTCGAACCATTCTCAAATGGTATCCGTACAAGATCCAAATCGTACAGCAGTTTGCACCATAGGACGCACAACGACTTGTTGATTTCGCCCTCCGCTTTCTTGCAAAGATTGTAGTTGACGAGGGCTTTGCCTGGACCGTCCCATGAACAGACGAAGCACATTTTTCTCTAACGGGTGAGGAGAACACACAGAATTGCCGAGTGTGGGGATCTTCACCTCTCTTCACTGTGCGTTAAGTTCCTCTGTATAGCTTCACGGCTACGTTCATTATTGGCCCATTCTTTTTCGAACAGGTTGGCGCTCAAGGTACAAAGACGTGCAGTGTGGCTGTCCACTGATGCTGCAATATGCATCGCCAGCATCTCATACCCGCCCTACGAGAGAGAGACGCAATAAACTCAACAGTTTTCATGCAAGATGATGCCCCACGGCACTTCGTTCGTGAAATTCGTCTGCTTCTCAGAAACACGTTAGGAAAAGCTCGAATTATCATCGGATTGTTTCCAAACGCTTGGGCAGCATGAACAACAGATCTCACTCCCTGTGATTTCTGGTTGTAGAGCTACCTGAAGGACAGCGTTTACCAGGAGAACGTTCACACGTATGCTGATCTAAAGCGTCGCAAATCAAGAGAGACAGCCAGAAGTTTCGTTCTGCTGAGCGGCATGAAATACTGCGCTCTTCAGGTATTTTTTTGGACACTGATGGGCGCCATATTGAGCCCCTTTTGTAGCAGTAATGGTACCGGTATGTAATGGTATTATGTACCGTAGCAGCACATTAAAAGTGTTTCAATTGAACTGATTCTGTATTATTTCTCTTCCCCACGTCCTTGACATTAATGCTACCAAGTTTGGTTCTCGTATAGTTGTTAATTTCCGTGTTATAACGTGTTAATTAGGGAAAATGTTTGTTATAACCCCCCGGCATATATTTATCGTAATGGAAAGGTGAAGACAAGAATGGGTCAACGGCCGCATAGGTGCATCATTTTATTTCAATGTACGATGCGTTTCGAGCCCTGGGGACTTATCTTCAGGTGCTTTAACAGTCTAAGTCAGATTTTTCTTTTGTCTCATTTGGATTAATTTTGATACTTTTAAGATTACAGTGGTATATTAAAAAGTTTCAAATTGTAAATATACAAAACTATGACAAATCCAAAGGTACAGTAGTAAAAGCACGGTTTTGAAGCACAATACGAGTAAGCAATGTTTATGTCCATGTATACTCTAATCTATATATGTACGTATGTGACAGAGTGGATACATGTTTTTTAAGCATAGCATGAGTAAACATGTTTATGTGCACATATACACATATATACATAAGAAGTGAATAAATGTCCATAAACGTGTTCACTCATACTATGTTACAGCTGCTGGACACAGTAAGTTACTTTTCGATTTGTGTTAATTTTGTGAACTTATTTTTCCTCTGTGCCACGGTGTAGTAAACTATTGTAATCGATGTAGACTGTAGAAACACCTAAAGACATGTCCAAAAAGAGTTCGAAATACATGGTGCACTGAAATAAAATAACGATTGGTGCTAAAGGGTGCTGTTCCTTATTTTACGAGAGTAATATAGTCACGGAAGAAACACTGACAACTAAGAACAAAATTAATTAAAATATTTCTTTATTTGGGAAATTGGTAACATCACCCTATTGCCAAAAGAATTAAAATTGGAATGTATTGTATTGCCTCATCGCTAACAAAACACAGCTTGTAAGGGAGGTTCACTATCACTGAGTAGAAGAATCTTAATGCTGGGTTGCCTAATTCTTAAAGTTACACGGATTCAAAACTTCTTTTCTAACAGCTATCTTTCTCCTAAAATCTTGTATTTAATTTAGGACTTGTTTCAGAGCAGAAAGTTTATTGAGGACATCAAAGCATCCCAAACTCCTGAATTCAGTGTCAAATTTTGTGGAAGTACCTTTCATTTCATTAAAATTCTTGAGTTTCCCTAAGTGACCAAGAACTTTCTTTAAATTTACTATTTTAGTAATCAACGGCAGCAACAAAATTTACTCATAACACAAAACGGAATTCTCAGATACTATGAACTACAGTTTTGAGATCTTAACATTGATTGATGCATCAATTGCAACTCGACTTCTAATGTATGCGAGTTCATAAATGAATTTGTATTTACCCACGATAATATGTTTAAGTAACTTTCGATACTAATAAACTCCTCCATGATGCAAAACATATGTTGTCGTATTTACTAATACGTTAGGGTAGTAACCGTTGGACTCACTGTTCCAAGGGTATTGCGAATAGAATATTTCGCAAATGCACATAAACAAAGTGAGATCCCCTGCTATACCCGCAGGACAGGACAGATAGCTTAATTTGTGGAAAGGGGCCGAAATGAGTGGCTGTCAGTTGCACTCTGATACTTTTTTCTTTTGACACACACTACAAGAGTAAAGAAAACATTATAAACAGAGCAAGCCAAACAATTTTAGAACTTAATTCCCGGATAAATGCACCATTCAATTTCACGCCTCAAGGGCAAAACAACTTTAATTTAAAACCTGCTTAAGGCCAATCACTTGAGACTCAAAAACAAGAATTTTAATTTTAAAAGGCAGAAGGCCTTACCTTAAAATTTCCTTAAATCATACTGAAGGCTCAAACAATCCACGCCTTAAGGGCAAAACAACTTTAATTTAAAATCTGCTAGAAGCCATACATAAAGAAACAACAAGGACCAATAAGAAAAGGCAGCACATCAAACGGCGCTCAGAAGTTTCCATGGGTCGGCCTGGAATTCAAACATTAACGCTCGCTTAGGTGAGACAGGCAGTCGGCCCAACAATTCTCAATCCGACGGCAACGCAACAGACAGACAGTCAACGGACCATGCGACAGGATAACTTGCGCTCCATCCAACCAGCACACAACGGAGTTCAATGGAACAACGGAGAAGGTACCTGCCCGCACACGAATTACACATTCGGCTGTAAAACGACACGCCGTATTGGTCAGCCACAAAGCAACGAGGAAAATACGATACCTGAATTTACGTCACCGCCAGGGCGATACTGCAATATGCATCGCCAACATCTCATACCCGCCCTACGGGAGAGAGACGCAATAAACTCAACAGTTTTTATGCAAGATGATGCCCCACGGCACATCGCTCGTGAAATTCGTCTGCTTCTCCGAAACACGTTAGGAAAAGATCGAATTATCATCGTATTGTTTCCAAACGCTTGGGCAGCATGAACAACAGATCTCACTCCCTGTGAGATAACCGCCACGAGGCAGAAGATTCCGCTGGTGCACTTCAATTCCAAAATAATCAAGTTAAGTTAAACTCCACAGGAGGGAGGCTAGAATTTCGCCAACTTGAATACACACGTTGTTGCTCAAGGGAATATCCCCACAGCCCACAACGAAATTCAAACGACACAATGTGAACAGTTGGGCTGGCTGGTAGATTAAGTAAAGACTCAGCTTTCGTGTCCGGGATCGGTGAGCCACGGACCTCGTAGCAATGGGAACAGCCCCTCACACCCCGACCGCGCGTGGACCCCGCCAGCAGCGCCGGCCAGATATGCGCCACAGAGATTTCCTCGCTGCTCCAAGCCAACCGACCAACTGCCCAGGCCCGAAAACGGTGAAAGGACCAATTATACGTCGGCCGATAAGACGACCAACCGAACAACCAACCAACGGTCGTCCCGCTCCTATCTCTCTCCGTCGGACAGTTCATGTGTGTCGCCAGCGGTCGGCGAGCACTGGCTGTCCGCGCCTCACCGGCGCTCCGTCCCCGACTTCACTGCTGCTGCGTCCCGACTGCACTGCTGGTCTGTCTCCAACTGACTGCCAGACACACGACGACCCGGAAACACTGTCGGTCGCTCCAAAGATGGTACGACAGAGCACTTATCGATACTCGCTGTTGCTGCCGCTCACGGGCAAGTAAGGCAGGAAGTGAGTAACGCCAGTAAATGGAATAAGAAAACGAGACGGCAGTACCGTAATTGAAGATGAAAACAATAAATAGCATGAACACAATGTAAATACGGCTTTTAGTGTCAGGAGTCTCCGAAGAGGTGTTCGGCACGCCTTCGGTGCAGCTCTTTTCATTTAAGCAGGCAGGCTGTAATTTAAGGGAATTGGGATGTGACAGGAATTTGGAGGGAATTGGTTGAGGCCTATAGTAACCGAACAACCCCGGAACTTGTTTGAACTGTAAATGAGAAACTACAGAAAACCATATTCACGGTTGCGACGGATGGATTTGAATCACATCGCCTGCCGAATCCAAGGATTGCTAGCTCAGCACATCAGGGAGCAGAGCTAACCAGATTGGTGGAGAATGTGAAAAAGCAGATTGTTTTCAAAAAAATAAATTGCATTACAACAAAAAGTGGAATTCTTGTACTGCATGTTTTTCTTTGATTCTCCTTTGCTGTTGCAAAGGCAGCCGCTTTGAAAGACTCACGATATGCCTTGGTTTAGGAGGAGCAGGCGCTCACGAGCTACTGTTTACATGACAATTGCTAACAATGAAATCACTAGTGGGACCAAAGTGAAAAATAAACTGAAGGTGAAAGGCATTCGTTCCCATGTTGTCCTCGACGGTTCTTGTCTTTTTAGGTGGCACTTTGAATTTCGAATTGGTTAATAATAAATTTAATCATTTTAATGGACGGCTTACCGTGGTTATTGCTCGCTGTAGAGGTATTGAGAATCTTGGTGGCCTCGAATGCTTTAATAACCGTGACGTTATTGCTTATCGTACATGCAATGTTAGTGAAGTTTTTCGTAAGGACATTCGTGCATCGTGTTGTTATTTTATTATGTCTTTTTCACTGAGGATCCGTGGACGTTGTAAGGTGGATCAAGATGAAGCTATTTATGTGGGGTGTAATGGATCTGTTGTTTGTGAAAAAGTTTTTCCCTTTTGCCTTTGGCAGTGCGTGAATGTGTGAATGTTAACATTTAATTGCGCAGAGGGTACGTGGCTTCAGTTATTGTAGTAATGCAAGAGCATAAATAGATTCTGGGCGAAATGAGAGGGATGCACGGAGCAGTCGGCTCGGGCAAATTCAAGCAGCCTGCTCAAAACATCTTTTAGAAACGAACGAGCTGCAGAATGAATTATCATCATATGCCCCTTCTAATCTCCAAAAACCCCTCCCCATCGTTCCGTATCGTCTTAGTAACTGAGCACCGCCTGGATGACAAGTTAGGGCTAATAATGACAGAATTTTGAACTAATTTTTTAAAGCAATGTGACCGTCGCCGTACTGATGATGTTTTTGTTGACCAATGAGATTTCTGAGCGAAACATGCCAATCCAAGTGTATTTTTATGCACTGATTTTAGTTTAATGTTATTTGCAATGATGTTCATTGCTCCGCTGCGTAGAGAAACAATGTTCTACCATTCTTAAAATAACGACTCCAGTGCTAACGTTAAATTCGACGATTACAGTAGTGTATACATATTTTTAACTTGTCATAACGATGCTGGACGAACTGAAATCGGTTTCTCTTTTTTCTTGTTACAAACGTATCAGTAATTAGAAACTATCATAACAGCACACAGCACAAAAATAATAAACGGTAGCATTTTCATTAAGTTAAATTACGAGTATGAACTGAACTGACTAACAAAACAAAAACTAAACTCAAGTAAGGCCGCCATTGTACAATAGTTGGTCTCAGCTAAAGTACGGAGGGCAAAAGCCGATACTGCTGCAGACAGTATGAATCTCTTATATCTATGGGTAGGCTTTTTGCCTTGGCGATAGTGTGTATTCGTTTTTCGTCGTACGATCGAAAATTAAAATGTAAGGGGCGATAAAAAAATGTCCTTTCTAAGGCCGTACAGTTCACAATCGTTATGCCACTCACGTAAAATCGCTACGGTGGATGATTGCCTAATCGTCCACCGACGTACCAGGTTGAAGATACACGTTTCGTAACACTCCGTGTCCCGCTGCGTGAAGTTGGCCGCAACTGCCAGCTGCACATCCTCGTCCGACAGGGATCGTCGCCCCTTCAAGGCCTTTTTTAAGGGACCGAATGCGTGGTGATCGCACTGGGAGAGATGAGGCCCACAGAGTGGATGCTCGAGTGTCTCTCACTTGATTTGACGTAGCTTCTTCGTTATGGCATTTGCGCGTTATGGTGACGAGCGTTATAACGAAGCAGCAGCAGTCCTTGTGGCACCGTTCCAAAACGGTGCTTTTCTACAGACATGCTGCTCCGTACACATTCTTCATTCTGCGATGGATATCTACCAGTATCTCTCCTGCAGCAACGAAGAAAAGAACACAAAACGTTGGTCATTTTCCGACGCATTTGGTAATAACTTCGCAATAGTTTACGTTTCCGTATTTACCTCTCGCACGCAGAAATACACGAATGCTGACCACTAGCCGACATGTCGCTGCATATATACCCGCATCGGAATCGCGCAACGTTGCATATACGCTTCAGCAACGCCCTCGAACCGAAATTTTTTGATCACCCCTTATAACTTCCAGTTTTATTACATGGAAGCTAGGTATTGTGGAATTTCATTTAGACTATAAGGAGAGGGGGTCTTTTGCTAGGTCCTTGCCTTTCCCTCTCCAGGTGTTCAAAATGGTTCAAACGGCTCTGAGCACTACGCGACTTAACTTCTGAGGTCATCAGTCACCTACAACTTGGAATTATTTAAACCTAACTAACCTAAGGACATAACACACATCCATGCCCGAGGCAGGATTCGAACCTGCGACCGTAGCGGTCGCTCGGTTCCAGACTGTAGCGCCTAGAACCGCACAGCCACTCCGTCCGGCTCTCCAGGTGTCTTGCACCTGTAACTGTGTAGCTAATTCGATCTACAATACAACATTTAACTTTATCCCAACAGCTTCCCGATCTCAAAGATAAGTAAATTGCATAGGAGTTCATGCTCCGAAAGTGTTTCGTTCTTGGTTTGTTTTAAGAAGGACAACTACTGGTGTATTAGTACCACTTTTTATTCTCTTGTGTCTACCCTTCGTCCTGAACGGACTGGCTGAAAGATGGTGTAGTGTGCTGATATACTTACTGAGCTGTATTACATTGTTATGAATATTGGCTTTAATCTCACGTTGTCCTCATGTTGTTGTTGTTGTTGTGGTCTTCAGTCCTGAGACTGGTTTGCTGCAGCTCTCCATGCTACTCTATCCTGTGCAAGCTCCTTCATCTCCCAGTACCTACTGCAACCTACATCCTTCTGAATCTGCTTAGTGTATTCATCTCTTGGTCTCCCTCTACGATTTTTACCCTCCACGCTGCCCTCAAATGCTAAATTTGTGATCCCCTGATGCCTCAGAACATGTCCTACCAACCGATCCATTCTTCTAGTCAAGTTGTGCCACAAACTTCTCTTCTCTCCAATCCTATTCAGTACCTCCTCATTAGTTACGTGATCTACCCACCTGATCTTCAACATTCTTCTGTAGCACCACATTTCGAAATCTTCTATTCTCTTCTTGTCCAAACTATTTATCGTCCATGTTTCACTTCCATACATGGCTACACTCCATACAAATACTTTCAGAGACGACTTCCTGACACTTAAATCTATACTCGATATTAACAAATTTCTCTTCTTCAGAAACGCTTTCCTTGCTATCGTCAGTCTACATTTTATATCCTCTCTAGTTCGACCACCGTCAGTTACTTTGCTCCCCAAATAGCAAAACTCCTTTACTGTTTTAAGTGTCTCATTTCCTGATCTAATTCCCTCAGCATCACCTGACTTAATTCGACTACATTCCGTTATCCTCGTTTTGCTTTTGTTCATGTTCATCTTATATCCTCCTTTCAGGACACTGTCCATTCTGTTCAACTGCTCTACCGAGTCCTTTGCTGTCTCTGACAGAATTGCAATGTCATCGGCGAACCTCAAAGTTTTTATTTCTTCTCCCTGGATTTTAGTACCTAATCCCAATTTTTCTTTTGTTTCTTTTACTGCTTGCTCAATATTCAAATTGAATAACATCGGTGAGAGGCTATAACCCTGTCTCACTACCTTCCCAATCACTGCTTCCCTTTCATGCCTCTCGACTCTTATAACTGCCATCTGGTGTCCGTACAAATTGTAAATAGCTTTTCGCTCCCTGTATTTTACCCCTGCCACCATTAGAATTTGAAAGAGAGTATTCTAGTCAACATTGTCAAAAGCTTTTTCTAAGTCTACAAATGCTAGAAACGTAGGTTTGCCTTTCCTTAATCTTTCTTCTAAAATAAGTCGTAAAGTCAGTATCATATCTCCCATTTCATCTTCAACTACATCCTCTTCCATTTCCATAATATTGTCCCCAAGTACATCGCCCTTGTGTAGACCCTCTATATACTCCTTCCACCTTTCTGCTTTCCCTTCTTTGCTTAGAACTGGGTTTCCATCTGAGCTCTTGATATTCATACAAGTAGCTCTCTTTTCTCCAAAGGTCTCTTTAATTTTCCTGCAGTCATTATCTATCTTACCCCTAGTGAGATAAGCCCTACATCCTTATATTTGTCCTCTAGCCATGCCTGCTCAGCCATTTAGCACTTCCTGTCGATCTCATTTCTGAGACGTTTGTGTTCCTTTTTGCCTGCTTCATTTGCTGCATTTTTATATTTTCTCTTTTCATCAATTAAATTCAATATTTCTTCTGTTACCCAAGGATTTCTACTAGCCCTCGTCTTTTGACCTACTTGATCCTCTGCTGCCTTCACTACTTCATCCCTCAGAGCTACCCATTCTTCTTCTACTGTATTTCTTTCCCCCATTCCTTTCAATTGTTCCCTTATGCTCTCCGTGAAACTCTGTACAACCTCCGGTTTAGTCAATTTATCCCGGTCCCATCTCCTTAAATTCCCACCTTTTTGCAGTTTCTTCAGTTTTAATCTACAGTTCATAACCAATAGATTGTGGTCAGAGTCCACATCTGCCCCTGGAAATGTCTTACAATTTAAAACCTGGTTCCTACATCTCTGTCTTACCATTATATATGATTTTTTTTAAAATGTGTTTCATCAAACATTCGTTGTCGATCGTCTTAATACGATGATGCAATGCATTGGCCACCATTGTCGCTGCCTTAAGCGCTCATTGCACGTATCAAAAACGAACCTGTCTCCATTCAGTGGCCATAATACGACGTCCGATGTCATTTGGTGACCTTCATTTTATTACAAGGTCAGTTAGGATACAAAACCTTTTAATAATTGTCTTTCCACGGCCACGCATCATCGTGTTAAAGGTGGGCCAACAGCACAGTCTTTACCGATTTTAATTCCCTCATTCATCAATATTACCGCACTTTCCCTCATTTTCTTATTCCTCACCACCAACATTTAAAAATTTAACATTCTGGGAAGGAGCGAAAATAGATCACAAGGAAACTTACGTGCAGTGCATCGAGTGACCATGTACAGTCTCTTTCTTTGAATCAGAATAAAGTCAACTCCCATCAAATGCTGAATCAGTATGCTTATATCTTCCAGTCAGTGACGTATCCTTTGGTACTCAGTATATTCACATAGATTTGCATGTTATACGGATTGCAACACATGTGAGTTGCACAGATGATTCCTATAAGGAACAATCAGTTTATACTAAAAATTTCATTTCATGTTCTTCATTTTTCTGAGATTAACTTCATCTTTTAGAACAAAATGTGAAGTAAATGAAAGTGGCGTTTAGTGGCTCTTCTCTGTAAAAGGTAGTTATCAAGAATTAATCTAACATGGTTAGTATCTGAGCTTAGCAGTGCCCTTTAAGTGCTTTCAAACAACAAATACTAGTGGACTTAAACCACCAAGGATTCACTGTAAATATAACCACAGCTACTTTATAAGGTAGAAGGATAACAATTCTTCCATAAAAACACGGGAGAGCTGCCGGATGTCAGTAACGTCCTGCCACGATATTTCGGCGCAGAGTCTTCTGGCCATTGTAGTAGCAGACTAACCTCCCTCCCGCACCGTAAGACGTCGTATCTGTGGTAAGACATGAAGTATATTTTGATTGTTTAGCACTTGTACTTTTAAAACGGTCCCTAGAAACTATTATCCTCTCCGTCTCTTCTATTATCAGCCATAGTTTCTTCATAACAGTCTATTTCCATAAATCTTTTATTTCACAACATCGCGTAGGTACATTGAAAATAAAAAATGATGACTAATTTCAGTTGTCACTGCAACCGTTCTCAGATTTCGGAACAAGAACAAAACACTGAAAGTTGCCTTAGGAAAAATTTCTTTGCTAGAGAACAGTCTTCAAGCGCAAAACGTTTGAAGAGTAATACAAGCACAAAGGTCACAACTTACCAATCATGATAAACCTTAGCACATAACTTTCAGAAAGAGAATTATATAGAAATATTGTATGAATGTGATCTACTTGCAACTATGCAGTGCTACACCGGAGCAAAAGACAAAGCATGCTCGAACGAGTGGTACGTTGAACACAATCAGGAGTACTAGTAATATTTATATCACACAATAACTTGCACATGTGTAAGAGACATGTTTAATGAAGAATAAACAGCACAACAAAAATAATGTTGGTTTTACACCTGTAGAATAAACAAACCAAAAAAATATATAATAAACAGTAAAACATGAAATCTCAAGTTAAAATCTTTTACAACATTCAAAATCGGTAAAAATTCATACTGGATAGTAAAAGCGTAGTCTATCGTAAAACATAAAAAGGCCATCGCAACACCATGTAACTTAGTTCAACGTTCGTCTCGCACGAGCAACATATACATTAATAAATAAATAAATAAATAAAGACGGAGAGAGGAGATAAGAAATGAAACACAAGGAATTGATGATATCAGATGCATCGGTAATTTATCGACCCAGCGCCACCTATCCACAGTCCCTGTCCACGCACCACATGCTCGCTGATTTTTAGATTCCCACTGGAGGTCGAACGTGAATGCTCATCTTCATTGAAGGCTGTGCGCGAACAGCCGATAGAGGCAGGGTGTCTGTTCTTTTGTATATGTGCAAAAGAACAGACAGCACGTGTAATCCTCAGCTGTGGTACATATTATGTAAACCGAAGGTGGAGGGGGGCGGGGAAGGGGGACATAGGTAAGGAAAGGAACTAATGACATCAACTGCATCGGAACTTTATCCGGAATCAAATGTGATAAATGAAAATGTGTGCCGGACCGTGTGTGTGCGCTAGATGGGAGTGTGGGTAAACTAGGAATCATAGTCCGTGTACTAACAATAAACACTGTGTCTGGGCGGTGCAGTGGTTAGCGCAGCTACCTAAAAGCAGAAGGTCCCTGGTTCGAGTAACTTCCCATTACACATTTCCCCTCGTCGCCGCTGATTCCGAATAAAACCTCGATGCAGGTGATGTTATTAGTTTTTTACCTTCCCTTTCGTTTCTCTCCCCTCCAACTCCAATTTACATAATACGTATAACAGCTACGGATTAAGTGCAGTATCTATTGTTTCGGACATGTCCAAAAGAACAGATACCTTTTGTTCATATACATCACACTTTTATTCCTTTGCAACTTGGCAATGCAGACAACTAAAATGTTTTTGAAATACGACTTTTTTTTAAAAAAAATATTAAGAAATTGCTTCAGTTCGATTTCTCCTTATCTGAAGAAGACCGGCATTACGTTTTATGTACCGTGAAGAGCCTTCACTTTCATTGTTTTGAAACTGGGACTAAAGCAGCTAATTTTCTGATGATTCAACTGACTACTGCGTTTCAGCTACAGCCGACATACTGGAGGTATTAAATAATTTTGTGACGTGGTGAAATGTTACTGGAATCTGTATGTTCCTGCACCGCGTATCTGCAGTTTAAGTTCAGGATCGCAAATTCGGAGAGCAAGGTAGCGATCGTATAAGTGGGAGCGGGACGGTGTCCGCGGACGACAGTAGATCAAAGTAACGGCCACTCGCAGGCGTGTGCTACGGCAGAGGCCGGACCCACAGAGTCCCCCCTCCCCTAACCCCCGCCCCCGCCCACAACCCCACCACATAAACTCCGGCGGGGCGTGAGGGCGACCCGCCATTGCGGTGTCGCTGCATGAGGGACGGCCGCAGCTTTGTCGCCGGACAGGGCCGGACCACACCATACCCGACTGCTGGGCTCCAGTAACCTGCAGGGTGGGGCGCGTCACGCGGACAACACGGTCCAGGTGTGGCCCGCTGGCCTAAATCACTGCTCCGCCACGCCCCCTTCCACGACTTGGGTGTGGCCCACAAATAAACTCCTCCCTGCACTACCTACCCCTGCGCTGTTTGGCAACGGCGCTCATTGGCTCATTGCCTGACAAGTTTCAAAGTTACATGTCACTGGCAGAACAGCCCAGCAAATGATTAGGCGCTCCATGAGTTCCATGAACAACCGGTGCCACTCGAGTCACAATGTGTCTTGTCATATGCTTTAATTAAATTCACTTGTTTGCCATTGCGCTCTGCAGGATGGTGGTCCTCAGAGCTGCGCGCCAAACTCCCCACCCTCTATGGATCAGTGTTGTCGTCTTCAATCCAAAAGTTGATTTGATGCAGCTCTCCAAGCTAGCTATCCTGTGCAAGTCTCTTCATCTCTGCAGAGATATTATATCTTATAACCGCGTACTATGTTTCCCTCAACAATTTGGCCCTCCACACTTCCTCCCATATCAAGCTATTCCTTGATGCCTCAGAATGCATCCTATAAACTAATGCCTCCTCTCACGAATGATGTGCAATACATTTATTGTGGGATCCTGCCCACTCATCTAACATTGGGTGCCTAGGAAGCTGATTTCTTGGGTAGCTAGACAACAATTCAAGCAATTCTTATTAATGGAGTTTATTAGAATAAATTGAATTGACAATACTTAACTTGGATTTACAATGAGGTGTCGGAAGGAAATGGCGACATGCAAATAATCAGTGTCCTTCTATACATACAATTTCCATGCAAGCAATTAATATAAATCCCAAGCCATGGCTCGTCTTCGAGAACAGCTCTATTAGTGTGGCAGAGGTTTGGCGGAGCAGCGCTTATATTCTCTTTCTATAGAGGCTGCTCCTGCCGTGGTGTCGTCCTAGTCAGCGTGCTATGACTGATGGCGTCTAACAACCTTCTCTGCTGCTACAATCAGACAGACGTGCCGACACTTGATGTTATGCCAGAACGTTTCTCCCGCCCCCCAAAAAGCGACGGACTGTCGTTGTGTAAAGAGCGCTACAATGCCGGGGATGTCGGAGTGTAGACGCTGTAGCTGCAGTGGATGTCAAGCTTCTGGGCATACCCTGCCATCTGCCCTTTACTGTGGCAAAACGTCTCTCGGAAAACAACAAGAAGGGAATGCGTCCACCTCTGGAGGCCAATAACTGGATGTGGAAGGCGTCGACTGTGGTGTGGGCGGGAGTATTGGGGCAAGGGGGACACCACCCCAAAGTACCGTTTTCCAGTATGGTGACGATGACGTCATCCAAGATGGCGGTCATGATGTCATCCTATCACATCATCCAAGGCAGTAGCTTTTGGTGGGAAGTTTGAATTTTGGCTCTACTAACCTAAACCCCCTTCCCCCTGTCTCCCATATAAAATGGCGGGAAGTTCAAATTCCATCAATATACTGCATCACACAACGGTCACCTCTACTAACCTAAGAAAATGGTACGAAGATAGGTCACTTGGACTACATCCACAAACCTAAGTCAATCGACCACCACCCCGTCCTAGGAACTGGTACCAAGTTTGGCAGTAAAGACAGGTCACTTGGACTATCTCTACTTACTCTACTAAACTCTGAAAATGGTGGGAGAGAAAGGGCAGCTGGGCTACCTCCACTAACCTAAGTTACCTGACTGCCACCTCTTCCTAGGGATTCATGGAGAGAGGACTCGACCTGTGCTTGACGTAAGTCTTTATTATTTTGCATGCACTATTTCATTTAAACAATTAGAGGCACTACCACTATCCAGGGTGGTCGCCAAGGAGTTCAGACTCCAATTGACCTAGTACACCACACCACAACCAGAGGGTGCTGTCATCCCATCTGTGACATCATCCAAGATGGCGGCCTGCGTTGGGGGGGGGGGGGGGATGGTGGGAAACAGTGTGGTCAGCAAGGGGTCCAGAGTTCAACTGACCTAGTACATAGGACAACCCACACAGAGGGCACTGTCATCTGTTCAGTGACACAACCCAAGATGCCTGCCATGATGTCAGCTGACGATGCAAGTACCGTTATCCAAGATGGCAGGAAACAGTGTGTTCACCACAAGGTCCAGGCCTAGTACACAGTACCATCACCAGAGATCGCTGTCATCTGTTCTGTGATATAATCCAAGATGGTGGGGGGAAATGGTGGAAAACAGTGTGGTGCCACAAGGTCTGGACCTAGTATACAGTAAGAGGGTGCGGTCCTCGATTCAGTGACTATCTGGAGGGGAAAGTGACTCAGCCAGCGATGGGCTGCTGGAGAGAAGAGAGAGTGTACTTTATTTATTTTGGAACAATTTATTTAGCAATGGATTTTGAAAGACAATATTTTTATCACATTGATAAAAAACACACATGCTGACATGCTCGTGATCACGCCACACATCCCATAGACCTGTAAACTATTTAAACACTCTGCAGACACTCAGACAACTCCTAAATTACCGAAATAATTTCAGTGCAGACATTCATACACCTCCTAAATAATGCAGTACACTGATATGCAGACACGAAATCAACTCATAAACTGTCCAAATAACGCATAGCACAACCTACATATCTGCTAGCAAAATAATGCAACAGTCACACAATCAACGTGCACAAGCACCACCCACCACCCCGTGTTTACCATCATGACCGTGATGAAGAACTAAGGCATGTCAAATTATTGAAAACGCTAGTATATCACGTTCGGATATATACATAAGTTATCATGCAGGACCTTGTAATATATTCCTCTTATTACAAGTATTAAACAAATACGGAATTTATTATTCCTCCTGGAATGATTTTAGGCCACTGAGATAAAGACTTTAGCTTTTATAAAAGAAAAACAAAATACTGAAGGACCTGTAGCCGTTGTATATATAAAGCAATTTCATATGTAATTTCCTAAGGAATGCTTTCGGTTAAGAGTTAATGAGGTTAATTTCTGGTTTACTATGTATGTACAACGTATTTGAAAGTAAGTAATGTTCAGTTTCATGTAATGTGAAGATTGGCCAGTGGTCGACACAGAACTTGAGTGGGGGTGTCACTTACGTTCGCGAGACAGGAAGGAAAACAAAGTAAAACGCCAGAAGCTATGAAAGCTAAAATAGGGGTTGGCTGACCCAATTTCTGTGGGACGAGGCCACAGGGGCGAGAAGTGAGCACCACAAGTCAGCACGGGCTGCACTCAGTCTGGCGTGGAGGGCCATGTCGTCCCTACAAACTGGTTTCCTAATGGCTGGGCAACAGCAGGTTCTGCGACTCACGCACCAAGGCAGACGCTGACGATAAGGTAGGAGGTACGCCATTCACCAATGACGGAGTTTGGACATTGAGATAAACGACGCTGCAAATGACCGAGGAAGTCAAGCAATGACACGAGCAGGCTTCACATGAAATGGAGCTGCTAAACTGGTCCATAATGAGAAATCAGTGTTAACCCAATACTTGGTGCCATACCTTGAATTATGGGGTGAAACTGCGTATCCAGTTAACCAACTCCAACAACGCATGTCGTAGCCATTTTCCTGTACCATATCCTTATGAGTACCTCGTATAACTATGCACTTCACTAGTATATGATGCAGGATGAAACAAATGAAACAACCCATGGAGCCTCGTCAGAAACGGGCTAAAAGCCACGCCAGCTAACACAAGAATCGCAGAGTGGAGTCCCACAATCCTGTCGACGAAGAAAACATATGTATATGCTAATGCAACGTCATGCTGAAAACCTGACTCCTCAGTAATGACCCTTGAGTATGCCCATGCCAGCTGTCACTAATGAATGAGACACGACAGAGAATAAAAGCAATGGTGAAGGATTTTTGCACTCCAAGAAGCAAGGACAAAGTTTGGCCTTTGCCCTTCGTTCCCCGCAAACGAGCTGGAATGAACCATTGTCCCCCTCATAAATGTGTTAATTCTGTCTCTCCAAAAATATGGAAAATTATTTTGTTCAAAAATGGCTCTGAGCGCTATGGGACTTAACATCTGAGGTCATCAGTCCCCTAGAACTTAGTACTACTTAAACCTAACCAACCTAAGGACATCACACACATCCATGCCCGAAGCAGGATTCAAACCTGCGACCATAGCAGTCGCGCGGTTCCGGACTCAAGCGCCTAGAACCACTCGGCCACCAAGGCTGGCAATTTTTTTTTTTTTTTTTTTTTTTTGAGTGTATGCCGTGTGCTATCTCTAACTCAGTGCGGGAAAACGAGTTTTGTGATTTAAGTTATACAGTTATACTTTTCTTTTTTTGATGCGCATTCAATCTTTTTCAGTAAGATTGCTAAGGAAGCGTTTGTAAAGTTTATTTTTTATGATCATGTAATTTATTTGTTTTAACACCTTTTAATTCAATTGTTTCTCAGTGTTACGCTACATCATTTACTTGAAAATGTATCATTATGTATTTATTGTAATTCTTGTATGTGTTTGAATTGTCGTAAAAGCAGGAACCTCAGCTTATTACTTTTCTAATCTCTCTGTAAATTACTAGTGTATTTCTGAATTCCCTAGTAATGTTTCCTTTTGTAATAATGATTTCATAGTGTAATTTATAATGTACAGTTATTGCGTAAGTGATTACTTTCCCAGTTTCATTCATTTAATTTCCAGCAAAGTGTCTGAATGGAAACGATAGATGTGTATGTGCGTGTGTGGATCTTACGTCAAATCTCGGCTACTTTGTAAGCTAACATTGAGGCTACCACCATACTGATAGGGAAGAGTGAACAGGTGACATTGTAACTAAACACTCCCCTTTCTAAATTAAGACTGTTAGTTTTTTACTGCAGAGAGCTGAACCAATTTTCTTTTCCGGTTGTTTAAATTCCTGTAGTGTCGCCATCCTAAATGTGAACTATATATGGCTTGCAACAAACATAGGTGCCTTCTGCACATCGGATAGCAAGTAATGTTTGAATGAGGGTCGTTCCCATAAGTATGAGTGTGATAGCAAACATTATGCATTCATTTATTGGTTCGGAATGCAGCCCTTCCCAATAGTCCTAGTCAGTTTTGGTTCCAGATATTCAACGGGTGGAGATACTCTTTTTTTTTTTTTTTTTAATCTGTAACTCACTGAAGTTTGTCACAGACTTCGAAAAATTTCAGACGTAAATGAGATGTAGTGAAAGACGGAAAAACTGATGGTTTCGTCGACATTCACATTTTCGATATTTGCGATGCAAATTATATAGACTAATATGTAGACCGAACTAATTTGATTTAAAAACAGAGTTATTCTATGTTCTTATTAAAGATAATTCGATAGTGATAGTATCGCAGACAGACCTCAGCTCAGAGCAGGCCGAAGGTCAACATTAACTTAGATGACGCCGATGCCAGGTATGACAGCGTTCGCCAAAGCCTGCTGCGTGTACAAGACAGGATAAAGGGACACTCATCGCTAGCCAACACAATGGGGAAGGCAGGTAAGACCACGACCGTTCCGGACGGCCGCTGAGGAGTTGTTGGAATTCTGCACGAGAGGACTGCCACACACACGTTCCTAAAGAGTTTTTCGGCGGTGAGATCGTTGTAAAGTAATGTAAAGGTCACGGAATGTGGGCAACAATGAGCCTTGGGCGGACAAAGCAGAGAAGACGGTGCCAGTCTGCCGACAGGAAAGCGAAATACAATGCTCTCATCAGAAAATGGCAGACATGCTGTGGGCATTATATAAGTCTGAGATTGAGACTGCAACTTCATCGTCACAAAATATATGTAGCTGGTTGGCTGACGAAGAAGGGACGAATGTTACGAGTGAAGACAGGAAGAACTAAGGAGAAACTTTGTCTGCTGCTAGCGAGAGAAACACCTCGAATTCTGCTCACAGCATTCGGCATGAGGAGTAGTCATTTCACTTTGCAGCCTCAATGGACCATGATGTGACATCTGCATTACGTAAGGGTTCGGTATTCACAGGTATCGTATCCGACACAGTGGGTGCCGACAGCAGCACTGGCGGACGAAACAACTACGCTGTTATAGCAACCTGCCTATCGGTTCCCTGTCTTGAATATCGGCCAACATTAGTTACTTGCAACTGATCCATGTTATTATGACAATCTGTCAACGAATAGGATGACAAACTGCCTATTGGCTTCTGTCTCGGGTTCTACGGCCGACGTTCATATAATGATTTTTCTGACGTTTCGCCAGCACGAGTGGCTGGCATTGTCAAAGCTTCACCCTCCATTGCCGACAATGGCAGACATGCTGTGGGCATTATATAAGTCTGAGATTGAGACTGCAACTTCATCGTCACAAAATATATGTAGCTGGTTGGCTGACGAAGAAGGGACGACAATGGAGGGTGAAGCTTTGACAATGCCAGCCACTCGTGCTGGCGAAACGTCAGAAAAATCATTATATGAACGTCGGCCGAAGAACCCGAGACAGAAACCAATAGACAGTTTGTCAACAAGTGGAAAGCCTTAACAATTTTGTATAACGAATAGAATGTTTTCAATACGTTCCTGTTATATTTGAGCGCAATTACTGCACTCTTTTTGTGTCAGGAGTTATAATTAACGATGGAACTTATGGTAACTTTGACTTTCCTTACATACTTATCTCACATGGCTACAAAATTAAATTACAGTGTTACTATTCCTTTTGAAGCCTGTAGGGAAATAATTTAATGTTAATTAAAAATCTGCATAACAAATGATACTTTACGGTCTTCATTGCGCACTTACATAATGATACAGGTTAATTACCTAAAGGCTCTGATGCGTAAGTGGTTACCATTTATTTACTGCTCCAACTACAAAGTACCAACACTCTTATTTTACTTCCTACATCATCATCATCATCATCATCATCATCACTTAAGACTGATTATGCCTTTCAGAATTCAGTCTGAAGCATAGCCCCCCTTATAAAATTCCTCCATGATCTCCTATTCAGTGCTAACATTGGTGCCTCTTCTGATGTTAAACCTATTACTTCAGAATCATTCTTAACAGAATCCAGGTACCCTCTCCTTGGTCTGCCCCGACTCCTCCTACCCTCTACAGCTGAACCCATGAGTCTCTTGGGTAACCTTGCTTCTCCCATGCGTGTAACATGACCCCACCATCTAAGCCTGTTCGCCCTGACTGTTACATCTATAGAGTTCATTCCCAGTTTTTCTTTGACTTCCTCATTGTGGACACCCTCCTGCCATTGTTCCCATCTACTAGTACCTGCAATCATCCTAGCTACTTTCATATCCGTAACCTCAACCTTGTTGATAAGGTAACCTGAATCCGCCCAGCTTTCGCTCCCATACAACAAAGTTGGTCGAAAGATTGAACGGTGCACAGATAGCTTAGTCTTGGTACTGACTTCCTTCTTGCAGAAGAAAGTAGATCGTAGCTGAGCGCTCACTGCATTAGCTTTGCTACACCTCGCTTCCAGTTCTTTCACTATGTTGCCATCCTGTGAGAATATGCGTCCTAAGTACTTGAAACCGTCCACCTGTTCTAACTTGGTTCCTCCTATTTGGCACTCAATCCGTTTATATTTCTTTCCCACTGACATTACTTTCGTTTTGGAGATGCTAATCTTCATACCATAGTCCTTACATTTCTGACCTAGCTCTGAAATATTACATTGCAAACTTTCAATCGAATCTGCCATCACAACTAAGTCATCCTGTAACGGAACATAGTAAAGGCTTAACTGTACCGAAGTATGTGATACCCTCCAAATTCAACTAGTTTAATGAGTATTTATGATTATAGAAAAGCTATTGTGTATGTTAACAATGATTGCATAACATGCCTGCATAAACAGTCAACCCATTAAATTATACTCAGTAACTGACCCACACAAAAGTTTATATCACTTGATCACTGATACAGCGAATGTCATCATGTAAAAACACTAAGTTCATCTTAAATAATTAATATGAAGTACGAAAAGTAGTGGCCAACTTCGGTATTTTGGATCTCCTTAAATAAAAATCACCCAGTGAAACCTATTTGTTCACTAGGAGCGTTTTCACTCAGTATTCACGTAAACAATCCTATTTTAGACGAAAACCAATGTAATTCTTAATAATTCATGTTATTTACTTATTTATGCAAATTAGAGAAGTCAATTGACAACCTTCTAAAAAACGGCCTTTTTGTAACAAAGAATTATTCTGTCAAGTCAACAAATCTGTCTGTCATTTTAATAACATGTTAACTTATGTCACTCGATGCAAATTAATAACTTTTCTGCACAAATTATGATAACAGATGTACATGTGACTTGTAAACTATATCTCTTTTTAGTAGTTCTTTGACAATGTTATAAATACAAGCAGCAAGAACGGTCGGGATGCAGTCGGAATGTCACTTTGGTAAAGTGTGTTTGTGTGTTATTGTTTGAGGTGGATAAACAATGCAAAGAACATGTAACGGAAGTACTACTTTGTGTTGAGTCATGGTCTTTGGTGGACAGTGGAATTAAGATGGCCACCAGAGTAATAAATATTTGAAGTTTACATATTTGTTGGTTTCGCTCGTCCTTTATCATCAAAAGCACATAAAAAACACGGGACCTCATGTTTTTAACCCTAGACAACCAGATTTAGAGCCAGCATCAGCATCGAGAGACAGCAGCGATCCAGCAAGTAGCAGCGATTCCAACAACATAATGCATTTTAATGGCGCCAACCTAATATCTAGTGCTAACAAGCTCCGTAAGTGGGAGTGAAATAGTGCGATTATAGCAATTAGCAATATCTACGACCAGGCGACCATTACAAAAGTGGGGGCTCGTCCGGGATCTTTAAGTGCATAGATGATAATAGTGCAGCGATAAATTTCGTAAGTGCTTATCATTCCAAAAAAGTTTATTTGTGCAGTGTGGCAACAGTGAAAATATGTCAAAATTAAATAAATTGTGTTTGTGCGACTACCAAAAACCATCATCACACCGCTCAGAAGATTAACGTCTACATTATGTCAATGGAATTCATCAATCAAGACTTCAGCTTCGATAAAACCGAATAGAAGTGAAGAAAGCCAACAGGAACACCGATCACGACATCATAGTATAGCTACATATCACAAGGTATTTTGTTGTTGTCATTTAAAATAATTAATAGTTAACATGTCTCTACCTGAGAGTGATGAGATCGTAGGAAATGTAAAAATTGAACCAGGGGATGGTGAACAATTAAACTTAACAGAGTGGCTAGCAGGGTTTGCAACTCAAATAATCTCACAACTTAAACAATCCAGTGAACAAGTAAGTTTGGATTTTAAACAATCTAGTGAACAAGTACGTTTGGATTTTAAACAATCGAGTGAACAAGTAAGTTTGAAACTTAAAGAAAACACAGATAGACTGGATAAGTTAAGTTTGGATTTTGATCTATTAAGTACTCATCTCAATGAGAAGTGTGAGGAAATTAAAACTACCCGCAGTAAGAACACTAGAGAACAGTTGATACACTTCAGAAAAGAATTTCAAGTTAAAGTTGAAAGTTTAAATGAAAACATACAAGCTAACACAGACAGCATTGCTGTCATCTACAACAGAGTAGATACTGAAGTTGAAAGATTAGATCAGAAAATAGACAAAACATCAGAAAACCTTAAACAAGAATACAACCTGTATACCACTAATGTAGATACAAAAGTAGAAAATATACACACTAAATATACACAATTGGAGGACGCATTGATGTCCAAACAAACGATTTACAATCAAAATACAATGTATGGGCACATCCAAGTGAAATGCTTTCCTGGTGAAAATCTGCACCCTATTGACTTTATTCACCAATGTAAGGATATGTTTGTTGTAGGAATGTCAGATAACATAAAAATTAAGTTAGTAAAACGGTTTCTAGAAGGGGAGGCCCTATCCCGGGCAAATGAGAATAATGATTCTTGGAATACTTTTGAAGAGTTTGAAGCTAAGTTTATTTGCAAATTTTGGTCACAATCCATACAAGCCAGATTAAAGTCAGAATTTCTAAATGGACCAGTGTATAGAGGGAAAGTAGGGGGAATGCAAAAAATTTGCAGAGATCAATTGAAAAAACTAGCTCGCTTGAATAACTCTTTTGATATCATTACACAAATTTATGTTTTAATAAGGTTACCAGAGAGACTGCAGTGGGAATTGGTCCATGGACCAGACGATTCAATGGAAGAGTTCCTGAAATTTGTAGCTAGATTAGATAGGGCCTTGGAAAGAGAAAATAACCAAAGTTTTGGCTCTGGCTGCAACCAGTATGGGGGGTGGAACAGGAATGTAAATAGAGATTATTATGGGAGGAGAGACTTTGAAAATTCTGGAAATAATGCTCCAAATAGGGGAGATAGGAGATATGAAAATGATTTCAGAAACAATACACAGGAGGGAGGATGGAGGAGAGATAACAGGAATGATAGAAATAGGTATTGGGGAAGAGAACAAGATAGAAGGGGGTTTGTTGAAACTAGTGAACAAAACGACAACTACAAACGGACAGACTGAGGGAACCAGCCGGGAAACGGTGGACAGTCCCACTAGGTGTCCGTAGTTTTGGGGCTAGACAATATTATGATAGGACAACACATAATCGAAACTGGAAAAGGAGAGGATACAATGTAAAGGGTAAATACCATGAAAATACTGATGTTGTTAGAATGAATAAATTAGAATTTTATAAAAGGTTTTGGGATACTATGAGTAAAAGTGATACAGTTAATAAAAACAGTGTTCAAGCACAGGTAGTTAGTGAAAGTGCAGAAGTTGAAGGTATTGCAGAGTTCCATAGTTGGGCTGAAAAAGATACTGGTGTTAATAACAAGTCAGACACACCAGAAATAGAATCTATTTTGGGGGGTTTATTTGATAAGAAGGGGGATGACGGTTTAATGGAGCCAAAGACTCAATTGCTGAGATTCAGATACATAGGGGGGAAACTGAAGATGGGGTTGTTGTGGTGGAGGAGGAAGAAGGAATAGAGGGACATTTAAATAATGATCCTAAATCAAGTGATGTTATTGATGAGAGTGTGGAGGAAGAAATAAAAGTATTTGTAGAATTGAAAAGTGATGATGAGGTAAAGGTAAGTGATGTGACAAACATGGGTAATAATGAGGTTAATGTAAGTGAAATGCAGACTAGGGAATGTGTATCTGAGGACAAGCTATTGCCTATTGGGAACTACGAAACACTAATCTATGAGAATGATAATAATAATAATAATATTAAAGAAAATATAAAGGGATGGAATGTAAATGTGTGTTTTCAAGAGAAAGGAGAAAAGTTTTTAGAAGTTTTGTGGAACAACTATGGAAACTGTATAAACAAAGATGCCTTTTGGAAAGAATTAGCAAAGGTAAGTGCAACCTTGTATCCTACATGGTGGACAAGAATCCGTAGTGGACTTTATAAAAAAGGGGGTGAAAACAGTAGTTTGTTAAGTGACAACACAGTGTTAAAAGGAACAGATGAAAACAAAGGTTTATGTTTAAATGTCAACGCTTTGCAAACAGAGAGGGATGTGTCTAAGTGTAGGAAAGAGACATTAGACTTCGGAACTAAAGAAATTGAAAATGATCTATTGTTTGAAAATACTGAAATAGACAAAGATGTTGAGCTACGTTGTCCATATGTTAAAGTAAACATTGACATTGGTCCATTTGAAATAAAATAAAGCCCACATCCTAATGCGTATAGACTTATCTTTCCCAGATCAAGAAGGTTATTTGGATTAAGAAACATCATTGAATTGAAACCATATAAACATGATTAAGCACATTTCCCTGTTTGAATACAGTTACTTACCCATTTTCCGTAAAGTATGTTATCAGCAAAGATTTTACTGGGTGTGTCAAATAGCAACTACCACTCATCCTACAGACCCTGGAAAAGGTCAAGATCTCTGAGAGAATGTTTTTATATTTTTATTGTCACTATTGAATATTGAATTTTGAGACATCTTCTTTACTTGCAACGGGCAAGAAGGTGACAAACATTTATTACTTTCCTTTTGTATTGTTGAATATGGGACATACTTGCACCAAATAAAAGACAATGTAAAAATTGTTGTGCAAGACCCATCATTTTGTTACTATTGTGTTCTTAGGCATAAGATTTGTGTACAATTTTCTACAGCTAATCAGATGTTCACCAAGTTTGATGTTTGTGTTATGTTGTGACCAATTTAAGTGTGCAATTTTGGTATTCATATGTTCTTGTACTATCTTGACTGTGTCTCAATGGGAGACAATATTTAAAAAACTCTTCCTTTTTTTTGCAAATGCATATTATATTCATACATGTGACTTCTCTAATGTTTGTGTTTATATATCATGTCCATACTTATAATTATGTTCTTTGTTTTCATTTCTTTTATGTGGCTCAAAAAGAACAGACAGTTGCAATATTTTCCTATGGACATATGACCTGTCCATCTATGTAATATATTTATGTTCCTTCTATTATCTTGATTAATCTGTGACTCAATGAGAACTGACTTTGAAATAATTTACATATATTTTTTATATATCTTAAAATCGCATGTTATATATATTTGTGTATGTTTTTGATCATTTTCCATGTGGCTCACTGGGAGCAAAGATTAACATTTTTTTTTACTTTCATATATTACTAAATATTTTTATTATGCTGTCATACTGAATGACATAACAAAAAGTGCATTTGAAACAACACAACTAAAATATTTGCAGGAAAAAGTCATTTTGAAACGTTGTAACGGTCCTTGTATATATACACATTATGGATAGTAAAACAAAAAAACAATTTATTAAAGTAGTACTTTTCCAAATTTTAACAATTTGACACATTTGTCCTAGTCGGCTTAATATCATTAACGTTCTGTAAATGATATTACCCAAGGGGGGTATTGTAACGAAACATATTAAAGGCTTTACTGTACCGAAGTATGCGATACCCTCCAAATTCAACTAGTTTAATGAGTATTTATGATTATAGAAAAGTTATTGTGTATGTTAACAATGATTGCATAACATGTCTGCATAAACAGTCAACCCATTAAATTATACTGAGTAACTGACCCACACAAAAGTTTATATCACTTGATCACTGATACAGCAAATGTCATCATGTAAAAACACTAAGTTCATCTTAAATAATTAATATGAAGTACGAAAAATAGTAGCCAACTTAGGTATTTTGGATCTCCTTAAATAAAAATCACCCAGTGAAACCTATTTGTTCACTAGGAGCGTTTTCACTCAGTATTCACGTAAACAATCCTATTTTAGACGAAAACCAATGTAATTCTTAATAATTCATGTTATTTACTTATTTATGCAAATTAGAGAAGTCAATTGACAAACTTCTAAAAAACGGCCTTTTTGTAACAAAGAATTATTCTGTCAAGTCAACAAATCTGTCTGTCATTTTAATAACATGTTAACTTATGTCACTCGATGCAAATTAATAACTTTTCTGCACAAATTATGATAACAGATGTACATGTGACTTGTAAACTATATCTCTTTTTAGTAGTTCTTTGACAATGTTATAAATACAAGCAGCAAGAACGGTCGGGATGCAGTCGGAATGTCACTTTGGTAAAGTGTGTTTGTATGTTATTGTTTGAGGTGGATAAACAATGCAAAGAACATGTAACGGAAGTACTACTTTGTGTTGAGTCATGGTCTTTGGTGGACAGTGGAATTAAGATGGTCACCAGAGTAATAAATATTTGAAGTTTACATATTTGTTGGTTTCGCTCGTCCTCTATCATCAAAAGCACATAAAAAACACGGGACCTCATGTTTTTAACCCTAGACAACCAGATTTAGAGCCAGCATCAGCATCGAAAGACAGCAGCGATCCAGCAAGTAGCAGCGATTACCACAACACAATGCATTTTAATGGCGCCAACCTAATATCTAGTGCTAACAAGCTCCATAAGTGGGAGTGAAATAGTGCGATTATAGCAATTAGCAATATCTACGACCAGGTGACCATTACAATCCACATGTGCAAGACTGCTTATTTTGTGTTCACATATCTTAATCTCACTCAGCCAGTCTATTGTTTTCAACATATGATCCATAAATAATATGAACAACAGTGGAGACAGGTTGCAGCCTTGTCTTACTCCTGAAACTACTCTGAACCATGAACTCAGTTTACTGTCGACTCTAACTGCTGCCTGACTATCCATGTAAAGCCCTTTAATTGCTTGCAAAAGTTTGCCTCCTATTCCATATTCTCGTAGAACAGACAATAACTTCCTCCTAGGAACCCGGTCATATGCCTTTTCTAGATCTATAAAGCATAGATACAATTCCCTGTTCCAATCATAACACTTCTCCATTATTTGTCGTAAGCTAAAGATCTGGTCGCGACAACCTCTAAGAAGCCTAAACCCACAATGTAAATATTTGCAAAACACATGTTTCAACACTCTTGTGATTAAATCCACGAAACATCAGGTCAGTTTTACTTTAGGATTTTCAACAGCAACAGTAGTTAAATGTTCTTACTCCTTAACCTACGGAACATTGCGAGGTGCCGGAGCTAGCAGTGTATCTAACACTAAATCTTCTAGAATCTTCATATGTAAAAGATGCTCTAAGCCCCCCCCCCCTTTTTTCTAACTCCGACTTTTGCTGTTGTGCATGGATTAAGATTATCACAGAGCAGAATCCACTAATCTGCCGGTGCGGCGGACATACATTACCAAGCTGTCTTTTTAACTGCAAGGACACGATCTGGCATACTGGAGGCGATGGCTGGTTGCTTCGACGTCCCATCGTGGTGATGATAATGTCGCGAGTATAGGCCGAAACAAATTATCCTGGTCTGCTCACTACAGTGAGTGATTTTCACAAGTGAAGTCACACAGTAACTCCGATACACTCAACTTTATCCAAAACTGCTCAAGACGGACAACATAGGCCGCTTGTATGCAGAACGTTCAATTGCCAACTGTACTCGGAAAGTTACGTTGAAGCCGAAACTTCAGCAACTTTGTTAAACAGTTAAAATTAAATGAAAGTATATTAGACAGCCAACAGTAGGCAGGCTGTCCAGAGCAGCGAGAGCTCAGCCTTGTAACCTAGTCCGACCAAAAGGCGAGAGCCGACTCTCTCAAGAGCAACCGTACAAGCGGAACTCAGAACATTCCCGCCCCCACGGCAGTGGCCATTGTTAAACGTTCCAATCAGCAACTCGAAAACCGGCGGAAAATTCCCCTCTATTGTCGACGCAGTACTATTTCACCAATGGAGGTACTTGGCGCCAATTTCTGCGCCGATTTTGCTATGTCACGGAGCTATCCCCTGAGCAAGCCAATCACAGTTATGATTTAGCAGAAAATGTGGGAATTTGCCCGCCAAGACTGCCTGGCAACACAAGTCATTCCCACGCCTCACTGGTAGCCCGCCAGAAAGTGTTCTCACTAAGTTTCTGCGAAGTAACGGAATCACTAGCCCAGCCACTCCATCAGACCCCTGTGGGCGTGTAGCCCCCGCTCTTATGACAATGTAGGCGTCTGGAAAGCATCCACTCAACTCCCTCACACCCGTCGGCTTAACCCTTTCAAGATCAGCAGCACCTGCCTGTCACCGGACCACCCGGGTGACGAGAGACGCTGCGTGGGAAGTCCGCGTGTGAAGGAATAGCAAGTTTTCAACGCATGCAATCAGAGAGGAAAATCGAATTACTCACAGTAAGATAGAAATATGAGAGGGGACTCATGCCACATGTTTCTGTGCTTTATTGTCTCCTGCATAATTGTTTGCGAATTTTCTAATAACGTCACTATGATACATAATACATTTTTTAAAGCAGTGTTTCCTCTTGCTACAAATTTCAAATTGGTTGTTTTCATCGGGATTTTAAAAATTTTATCGTTTTTATTTCTATTTTTCTGTGTAATTTATGTGAAATGTTAACTATTCTTCTGTTGTAGAGATACATACATTGCGTAACAGTGCGTGCCATGTTTGTTGTTTGGAAATCTGGAGCTGGAGCCCAGAGACGTACACCGCTCAGTTTTGTGGTGGCTACATATCATGCGAGTATTTGTTTCGTCGTAATTTGAGCACCTTTACAATTTTCTGTACGCAGTGCACCCGTATTGGTTACCCATTGTGCGCCACAATACCAGTTGCAGTAGATACTATGGTACGTTACAGGCCTACTGTCATAGTTCTTATATGTTTTAAAAATCTATTTCTTATTTCCCTTGCTATCACATATAAACGACGACGTGCTGAAAGTGATGCCTCCAAATTTTTCATTCTGTTCTCAATATCTATTGAGGTATTACATATCAGGCATACTACTCGGTTCGCTTTTCCGCTTCGCTAACGCGAGTTTCAGTCCTCTCCGCCACTAGAGGTCTCTGAATCGTAGCGTGTAAAATGACGTGTAATTTAACTATGTCGGTGCGCGAAATGCACCACGCTTTAATCGAGTTTCTAACTGCAGAAAACTTAAAGCACGACTTCGACGAGTTCGTCTACACGTCGAGCACCCTCTCCTTCAACATGAAAATGCCAAACCACACCCGAGTGCTACTACATCTGCAACAATCAGGTGACTTACGTTCGCTGTCTCCGATAATCCTCCTTACAGTTTCGACTTGGCCTCATACAATTTCCACCTGTTTTCAAAACTTAAATAACACTTACGAGGATTTCACTTTGATGGTGATAAAGCGGTGTAAGCAGAGGTGAGGTTGCGTCTACATCAACAATGTCAGGCTTTCTGCTGTGACGTTACCGGAGACGTTGTTGAGAAATAAGTGTATAACAGACATAAAATGTTATAAAGTTTGTTTTATTTAAAAATCTTTAAGAGTTTTCACACACAAAATCGTAGGCTTTAGTTTTCAGCCCGCCTTGCTAATTTCTGTTGCTGGGGCTGCTTTGGGATTGGTGGGGTAACATTACAACAGTGGCTCTTCACTGCGGTTTTAAATATCCCGCCATCGCAACTTACGAGATGCCATGTTGCTTCCAAGCTCTCTACAGGTTTTGATCTTCGCTTCCGTTTATTGGCGAGCTTCAAAATTTCTGGCAGCCATTTCCGTATTCGTCCAAATGTTGACAAATCAGAAGTGTGCTGCAAACTTTCATATACGAAAGGGGAACTATATTTGGACAACGAAAGACAGGTAAATATAGCAAATCTTAAATGATTAGGTAATATTTCTGTGAATATGGAATAAAACATCCTGCAGTTAGTAACTGGTTTGGCTGATTTTTTCAGTAATGAGACTTTCATGGGATAACTTTTATATTGTCACAAGCTTATCCCACAGATAAGTTGTAGCTAATTAGGATTATCTCTCTTGTTTTAGGAAACCTCAGAGTATGGTACGGAAATATGAACGGGCTCTAGGGTCGAAGGAATGCA
Organism: Schistocerca cancellata; assembly: GCF_023864275.1. Classification (NCBI taxonomy): domain Eukaryota; kingdom Metazoa; phylum Arthropoda; class Insecta; order Orthoptera; family Acrididae; genus Schistocerca; species Schistocerca cancellata. The sequence continues at coordinate 525,957,747 of NC_064627.1, forward strand.
TAAATTATACGAGTATAGTCTCAAACAGGCTATTAATGCAATTAAAACGGAAACCCTGACATACCGAAAGGCTTCTGAAAGGTGTGGAATCTCAAACAACACACTTCTACTAAAGTTTAAAGAAAGTCGTGGGGGAACAGCTGGCAGGTATAGTGTATGTACAGAGTCAGAAGAGGAACGGTTTGTTTCCAGTGCAATAGCTTTACCAAGTTTTGGATTCCCCATGTGGACATTAGACCTCCGATGTACGGTAAAGGGGTATCTTTACAGGCTTGGCAGGAAGGAAGCCTAATTTAAAAACAATTTACCTGGAATAGACACGGAAAAACAATACGTGCAAAGGCGCAATGCTATTTTGACACGCAGGACGGCGAGAAACATCACGTATGCAGGAGCAGCAAACAACACAGAAATCATGAATGCATTCTTTGACGATCTGGAGATAGAGATTGAATGTGTTCCACCGGAGAATATGTGGAATCACGACGAAACCAATTTAGTTGATGCGACAGGGTGTTCGAAAATAATTGTAAAAGGGGAACAAAGTATCCCGAATAAATGCGGAACTCGTCAAATGCATGGAACTCCTTAATGGGTGTGGTAATGCAGTGGGAAGACTCGCCCCCCATTACGTAAAATTCAAAGCCGAATAACTGTGGACAGAACATCCGCCTCAGGGAGCTACTGACAACAGAACCAAGAATGGGTGGTCTGACAGTGAGTGTTATGAGGATTGGTTCATCCTACTACTCCCGCCTATCTTGAGCGACAAGATGGTGTTCACCTTACTAAGGCTGACAACTTGAGCTCGCATATCAATCTTGCTGTGCTCCGATTGTGTACAGAGTTCAACATGAAAGTCATTGCAACGCCACCGAATGGAAACCATCTTCTTCAAATGGTTCAAATGGCTCTGAGCACCATGGGACTTAACATCTGAGGTCATCAGTCCCCCATAACTTAGAACTACGTAAACCTAAGTAACCTAAGGACATCACACACATCCATGCCCGAGGCAGGATTCGAACCTGCGACCGTAGCGGTCGCGCGGTACCAGACTGAAGCGCCTAGAACCGCTCGGCCACACCAGCCGGCCCACCTTCTTCAACCGCTTAATGTTGCGTACTTTCGGGCTTTGAAAGTAGAGTGGCGGAAGATTCTTTGGAACTGGAAGCACAAGGTTGTGGGCAGCAGGTGCAGCTCTGTGCACCAGAACCCATTCCCCTCATTGCACAAGAAGCTGTGGCAACACGTGACCTCAAGTGAATATAACTCGAAAGCAGGCTTCCGGAAAACTGGCATCTACCAACTGAGTCACCAAACTGTGCCGGGAGGGCTACCGTCATTCGTGATGGCCCGGCACACGAACGACGCGGCAGTCGTCGGTGACACTTTCGTGAATAAACTCGAGCATAAGAGAAATGAAGCAATTCAGAAGCGTCAAATGGCGAGACGTAAAAGGGTAAACGTTGCCACAGCAGAGAGCATTTCTGCAGAAGACGTTCTTGCTTCAGGATGAACGAGACTTCCACTTCAAGAGAAAGAACTAGAACTTCACAGAGATCTCCTCATCTGGCAGACCTGACGGTAAATAAAGAGGACACAGACGGCGACACCGACAGGAGTTCGTCTCCTGTTCCTTATGCAGAATTAGCTGACAGTGTAACCAGAATGTTGAGGATGGACACGATGGACCCAGAAACACCAACCCGCCTTTTTATGTCCCATGGGAACCGAACAGGTAATGTGTGTGAGGGGTTGTATGTACTTGCCACATATGAAGGTAAACTGTACCCTGGACAGGTCTCAAAAGGAAAAACGAAGGGTTACGTGATCTCCGCCATAGAGAAATGTGGAAACAAGTGAAGTGGCCCGAGAAAGAGGATCTAGAAGATGCTGCAGAAGACGTTGTCCAAACCATCAGCCCGCCGGAGCGAGTTGCTGTGTGAATTCCTAAGAGGTCAAACTGCTGAGGTCTTCGGTCCCTAGAGCAAGGTGGTCGTCGAAGTATTTTTTTACGTTAATAACTCGTACAAATAAGTGGTCGTAGCTATTTTGAGGGTATGAAAGAGAATGATCAGACTCTTAATAGTAGGTAACGCAGGTGGCAGACTTCAGGTCGTTGGTGGTACAGGGTGGTTGTAATGAAATTTCCACTATTTGAGACAGTGTGGAAGGCAAACTATTTACCGTATCGATATTCAACTTTATAGAAATGGTGTTCAGACGGTGCGCTGCAGGATTTACGTTGCTAGTAGTGTTAGTACAGTAAACATGGGTCTGGACATGATGAGAGGGCCTTACTCATAATGTTATTTTAGAAAAACAACAGCAATAATGCTGCTGCTTTTTGCGTGTATCGACGCATTAAAGGTATCGTGAAGAACAGGATTTGGGATTTAGAATTCACTGGCGTTTTGGGAATTGCTCATGAGAGAGGCCGACGGCCAGTTGCGCTACAAATTGCTGCTGAAAATGCTCTACACAATGTGCGATCTTCAAGCAGTGCACGAGCTGTATAGCGACAGCTGAACTCTCGACGGTCCACCGTTGTTTCGGGCAGCAGCAGAGCAGATTCTACTGCGGTTCCCTGCTGTCGTGAACGCAGAATCCCGTTACATTGAGCAACGTTTGTAACCGGCAGCTTAAACATGGTATGCAATTGACAAATGTTAACTTTTCAGAAGATCTATCATTGACTATATAATAACAGATCAGGAATTCAGGAAGGCTGTGAGGGACACACGTGTATTCAGGGGATTCTTTGATGACACTGATCATTATTTAATCTGCAGTGAAATTGGGATTGTGAGGCCGAAAGTGCAGGAGGTCAGGTCCATATGTAGGAGGATAAGAGTGGAGAAACTTCAGGATAAGGAAATCAGGCACAAGTACATAACAGCGATCTCAGAAAGATACCAGTTAGTTGAATGTAGTCAATTACAGTCATTGGAAAAGGAATGGACAAGGTACAGGGACACAGTACTAGAAGTGGCTAAAGAATGTCTTGGAACAGTAGTGTGTAAAAGTAGGATGAAGCAAACAGCTTGGTGGAATGATACAGTCAAGGCAGCCTGTAAAAGGAAAAAGAAGGCGTATCGAAAATGGCTACATACCAGAACCCAGGTAGACAGAGAAAGTTATGTTGAAGAAAGAAACAAAGCCAAACAGATAATTGCAGCATCCAAGAAGAAATCGTGGGAAGACTTTGGAAACAGGTTGGAGACTATGGGTCAAGCTGCTGGAAAACCATTCTGGAGTGTAATTAGCAGTCTTCGAAAGGGAGGTAAGAAGGAAATGACAAGTATTTTGGACAGGTCAGGAAAACTGCTGGTGAATCCTTTGGATGCCTTGGGCAGATGGAGGGAATATTTTGAAGAGTTGCTCAATGTTGGTGAAGATGCGATCAGTAATGTTTCAGATTTCGAGGTAGAATGGGATAGGAATGATGATGGAAATAGGATCACATTTGAGGAAGTGGAAAAAATGGTTAATAGATTGCAGTGCAATAAAGCGGCTGGGGTGGATGAAATTAAGTCAGAACTCATCAAATACAGTGGAATGTCAGGTCTTAAATGGCTACATAGGATAATTGAAATGGCCTGGGAGTCGGGACAGGTTCCATCAGACTGGACAAAAGCAGTAATCGCACCAATCTTTAAACATGGAAACAGAAAAGATTGTAACAACTACAGAGGTATCTCTTTAATCAGCGTTGTGGGTAAAATCTTCTCAGGTATTGTTGAAAGGAAAGTGCGAGTATTAGTTGAGCACCAATTGGATGAAAATCAGTGTGGGTTTAGGCCTCTTAGAGGTTGTCAGGACCAGATCTTTAGCTTACGGCAAATAATGGAGAAGTGTTATGAGAGGAACAGGGAATTGTATCTATGCTTTATAGATCTAGAAAAGGCATATGACCGGGTTCCTAGGAGGAAGTTATTGTCTGTTCTACAAGATTATGGAATAGGAGGCAAACTTTTGCAAGCAATTAAAGGTCTTTACATGGATAGTCAGGCAGCAGGTAGAGTTGACGGTAAATTGAGTTCATGGTTCAGAGTAGTTTCAGGGGTAAGACAAGGCTGCAACCTGTCTCCACTGTTGTTCATATTATTTATGGATCGTATGTTGAAAACAATAGACTGGCTGGGTGAGATTAAGATATGTGAACACAAAATAAGCAGTCTTGCATATGCGGATGACTTAGTTGTGATGGCAGATTCGATTGAAAGCTTGCAAAGTAATATTTCAGAGCTAGATCAGAAATGTAAGGACTATGGTATGAAGATTAGCATCTCCAAAACGAAAGTAATGTCAGTGGGAAAGAACTATAAACGGATTGAGTGCCAAATAGGAGGAACAGAATTAGAACAGGTGGACGGTTTCAAGTACTTAGGATGTATATTCTCACAGGATGGCAACATAGTGAAAGAACTGGAAGCGAGGTGTAGCAAAGCTAATGCAGTGAGCGCTCAGCTACGATCTACTCTCTTCTGCAAGAAGGAAGTCAGTACCAAGACTAAGTTATCTGTGCACCGTTCAATCTTTCGACCAACTTTGTTGTATGGGAGCGATAGCTGGGTAGATTCAGGTTACCTTATCAACAAGGTTGAGGTTACGGATATGAAAGTAGCTAGGATGATTGCAGGTACTTTGTAGATGGGAACAAATGCAGGAGGGTGTCCACAATGAGGAAATCAAAGAAAAACTGGGAATGAACTCTATAGATATAGCAGTCAGGGCGAACAGGCTTAGATGGTGGGGTCATATTACACGCATGGGAGAAGCAAGGTTACCCAAGAGACTCATGGATTCAGCAGTAGAGGGTAGGAGGAGTCGGGGCAGACCGAGGAGAAGGTACCTGGATTCGGTTAAGAATGATTTTGAAGTAATGGGTTTAACATCAGAAGAGGCACCAATGTTAGCACTGAATATGGGATCATTGAGGAACTGTATAAGGGGGGCTATGCTCCAGACTGAACGCTGAAAGGCATAATCAGTCTTAAATGATGATGATGATGATGATGATGAACACGCGATACATACAATGAAACTATCTCTTTAATTACTTTTATTTAACACTGACCTACCGAATTTTCCCCGACAAGGAAGACTCAAACTTAACCTATTCATTTATTACCCACAATATACAAACCCAACGCAATCCGACTGCTCAAAAATGGCAACACGACTTCAAATAATTAACACAAAACAATGGTTCTTAATTGGAAGAAATCCTAACAATAACCTACACTTTTTCATAAGTCACTTACCTCACAGAAAATCTTCATAACATGAACTACAACAATTACAGCAAGCAGCAACTACAGACAGATAAATAAAAAGATTCTAACTACTATACGCTCTAACTACTAGGAGGCACGTGGTTAGCAAAAGAAAGATTTTGTTGAAGAACGAACAATATATTTGGCAGATTTTACCTTAATCATGTGACATCCAGTTCCAAAAATTATATAGCCGTCAATAATTCCACTACCCAAACATTAGCAAATACATTCATCATCATATTACAACAAATGTCCTACCAACACTAAGTCTCCACGAAGGACACATGTCGAAGCCGTGCTCTCGCTAACTGTTAACTGTTAACTGCCAGTCCGTCCAACCATAGAGTCTCTTACCGAGGGTGCAGAACGCTGTCAGCGATATTAATTATACAGTCTATAGCACAGCCAACATACAAACGTACAACGGTAGGAAACGTGGCATTATCTGCCATGCTCACTTCAGTGGTTTTCGGAGTGTAGATGTAGTTGTAGAGGCGGAACTAAGCCCCTTTAGCTCTATGTCCTGGGCACTTGGTCCCTTCCCATTCGACTGGGATTAGACCAGCACATTTGTGGTCTCCGAAATTTCCCCTGGTCGTTGCTAAAGAGGAACGCAGAACACTAACCTGCAGGACCAGTTAACCCCTCAGGATTTTAATTTGTCGGACACGAAAAAGAGAAAAACGCGAATGACGGCCGCCAGGAGAGGACGGAGGAAGCGGAGCCCGGGCCGGAGCGCATTACGAGCGGCAGCTGCAGCCGCAGCAGCAGCGCTTTTTAAATTGCTCGCGACCGCCGTAATTGTGGGCGTAACGACGCCAATAGGGCGCAGCGCGTGTGGCAGCGTCGACCTACACGAGTGCGAGCGGCCGAGGGCGCAGACTTCTCTCCACGCGTCTGCTCTGTTGCTAACATAGCACCATCCAAAAAACACAGCGGTAGCGAATGTCTATTACACCCTTTGCAGAAATTCCTGAAATACAAGTGCTCTATGTCAAGACTAAGAATTAGTACCTTGATGCGTTATGAAAGAGAATAACGGAAACGGAAGAAGTATGTCCTTGCCCCGTGTGACTCGACCATTGTTATCTGGTGTATTCCTTTTAAGGTTCTGTACCTCCATCGGTAAAAACGGAAACCTTACAACATCACTTTCTTGTCCGTCTGTCTGCCTGTCCGACTGTTAAGAACGGTTTATCTCGGGAACAGGTTCACGTCTCAAGTTGAAATTGACGTCAGTGCTGAAGGCTACGATCCCTCGGCGGTGTAAAACTTTAACCTTCTAAGTCAATAGAAACAAAGTATACCACATTTACATCTCATATTTTGATATCCGTAAGCTCACTCATCAAATATACAGGGTACTTCGCTTTGATTAGGATCATGATATTTAGCGTGAAGCAGGATATCTCTCACTCGAAGCAGAGGAAAAACTTGCGGTTGACCTACAATCACGCAATGTGATGAGAAGCAAGATTTTATTGTATATGTAAAAGAAAAAACCAAAATTCATTTATTTTTAATTATATCACACACAACAATTTTTTGTCGTTTTTTATCCGACTACCTGCCTGTCTGTCTGTCAAGACACGGTTTCCAAATCAAATACAAAATTACATAAAAAATCTTAACTTGAAACTTGGAACTGAAACAAATGGTTCAAATGGCTCTGACCACTATGGGACTTAACATATGAGGTCATCAGACCCCTAGAACTTAGAACTACTTAAATCTATCTAACCTAAGGACATCACACACATCCATGCCCGAGGCAGGATTCGAATCTGCGACCGTAGCGGTCGCGCAGTTCCAGACTGAAGCGCCTAGAACCGCTCGGCCATATCGGCCGGCAGAATTGAAACATTCTTGAAAGTTTTGGTATTCTTGGGACCAGTATCTTGCAAGTAGCGATATCGATAACGCAAAAACCGTTGATATTCTAGATTCCCAGATGGACAGACTGTCTGTACACTCGTGCACAATTACGGGAACCTGAGAACGAAATGTTGACTGGAATACCCTCTTTCAAACTCTGATGCTGTCAGAGGTAAAATACAATGAGCGAAAGGGTATTTACAATTTGTACAGAAACCAGATGTCAATTATAAGAGTCGAGGGTTACGAAAGGGAAGCAGTGATTGGAAACAGAATCAGACAGGGTTGTACCCTATCCCCGATGTTATTTAATCTGTATATTGAGATACTGAGCAAGCAGTAAGAGAAACATAAGAAAAATTTGGAGTTTGAATTAAAATCCATAGAGAAGGAATTAAAACTTTGAGGTTTGCCGATGACACTGAAATTCTGTTAGAGACAGCAATGAATCTGGAAGAGCCGTTGAACGGAATGGATATTGTTTTTAAAGGAGGACATAAGATGAACATTAACAAAAGCAAAAGGAGGATAGTGGAATGTAGACGAATTAAGTAAGGTGATGCTGAGGAAATTAGATTAGGAAATTATGCACTTAAAGTAGTAGATGAGTTTTGCTATTTGGGGAGCAAAATAACTGATGATGGTTGAGTAAGAGAGGATATAAAATGTAGACAGACTGTGGCATGAGAAGCGTTTATGAAGAAGAGAAATTTGTTAACATCAAGTATAGATTTAGGTGTCAGGAAGTCTTTCCCTGAAAGTATTTGTATGGAGTGTAGCCTTGTATGGAAGCGAAACATGGACCATAAATAGTTTGGACAAGAACAGAACAGAATCTTTCGAAATTTGGTGCTACAAAAGAGTGCTGAAGGTTAGATGGATAGATCAACTAATTAATGAGGAAGTACTGAACAGAAGTGGGTAGAAGAGTAATTCGTGTCACAGCCTGACTAAAAGAAGGGATCGGTTGATAAGGCACTTTCTGAAGCATCAAGAGATCACCGATTTAGTATTGGAGGGAAGCGTGGAGGGTAAAAATTGTACAGGGGACCAAGAGATGAATACACTAAACAGATTCAGAAGGATGTAGGTTGCATTAGTTACCCGAAGACGAAGACGCTTGCACAGCATAGAGTAGCAAGGAGAGCTGCATCAAACCAGTCTCTGGACTGAAGACGAACGAAATATTTCTCCATAAAAAGAATGAAAAGAACAGAATATTGAACTATAATAATAAATTAATGACAAATTAATTTATTATTTATATTTGTGTAAATTAGGCATGATGCAGTAACCGAATAAACAAAAGAAAACTACCAAAAAAGGATCATAAGTGCGTCTCAATTTGATTTCAGTCCCTGTGACACATAAAGGGGACACCAAACGAGAACAACAAATAGACAATAGAATATTCGCAATCTCTGTGCTACAATCAGGCGCCCAACTCATAGAACAATAACTCAATAAAATAACAATAGAATCTATGTCTACTATAAATGATGCCCATTGTTACAAGCATCAGGGCTACTAAGCTACCTAGGCCATATACAATACCAACAGCAAAAATATTAGGAACTTACAGCTATGTATAGTCTTGGACGTGCCATTACCATGATCAACAAGCAAAAATAATAGGCAGAACTTTCTCTTTTGTACAACAGTAACACACGCCCACAGTGCGTAACAAAATAATAGCCGGCCGAAGTGGCCGAGCGGTTCTAGGCGCTACAGTCTTGAACTGCGCGACCGCTACGGTCGCAGGTTCGAATCCTGCCTCGGGCATCGATGTGTGTGATGTCCTTAGGTTAGTTAGGTTTAAGTAGTTCTAAGTTCACTTCACTACACACAGTACCCGCCGGAAACCACTCTGAATCTGAAAACGTGTCAACTCCCTGGGAATCCCAGGAGGCCACTAAAGCGCGTTCGTAGTGCTCTGTTTTTATTAACATCTACATAGTTTGTATCTGGCTGGGCTTGTCGTCCACTATGGCCACAGGGAAAGGACACTGACCGCCATCCATGTAGGCGATGCCCTTAACAGCCTGGCCGTGACCCGTGTCGACCATTGTCTCCACAGACTGTTGGGCTCCACGGCACACAAGATCCCATTTGACTTCACCTTCGCTGTTGGCCATCAGCCAACCCTCGCTCTTCGCTCCGTTCAACCAGCTTGGCCCTAGAGAAGCGATCTTTCTTGTGACGCAAGGCACGGGAATGCCGCCTAAACTTCCACTCTGGGGCGGAAACTTCGAAAACGCCGCTTCACACTGTACACTGTAGTGTCCACATTTAATCACCACAGTATTATACATAAAACTCAGTTTAAAGCGTTATCTTGAAGTGTTAACCTAAAGTGTCATAGTTGCACAATACCAAAACGATGCAACAGGATCCATTTATTGACATATGGAGACAAGGATGATACAAAACTATGACTACTAAATATGAGGTACCCTTCTAATTGCAATAGAAGATCTGTTTAACGATTCTAATTCATGAAGAGAGCTGTGTCAGTCACGCGTTGCGTAAGGAAGAGTCAAAGATGTTTCCAACGCATTCAGCCTTCTCTCCGTAACAAACTGCAGCAAGTAAACATCAGTGTGTACTACAACAACACAGGTTGCAGAATAGTCTTTGTCACCACCCATCATAACAGACGACCCCAATTTGCAGAAGTGTTCAGCTAGGTTAGGGATATATTTACAAAGTTCTTGACTACTTGGAATGCGTATCACATTGCAGGACACATTATATACTACCTCTTATCTGCAAATCCGACAGACTTGTAAATGTAGTAATCATGGGTTACGTCAGTATCTTTGAAGGTCACAGAATCTGACATGCTTTTCAAACCATGGGTACATTACGCAGGAGGCGGCCGCTATAGTCTACTGGAGGCGTATTCCTACTTTTGTGAGACACTTCTAATTCATTCATCCGCAATTGTAGTCCGTTGGCATATTCAGTACTGTCGTCTCTCACACCGGTGCAGCCACGCGGGATAGCTGCGTGGTCTAGGGCTCTTCGTCACAGTTCGCACGGCTTCCCCCGTCAGAGGTTCGAGTCCTCCCTCCGGTATGGGTGTGTGTGTGTTGCCCTTAGCGTAAGTTAGTTTAAGTTAGATTAATAGTGTAAGCCTCAGCAGTTTGGTCTCATAGGAACTTACCACTAATACCACTACTAACACACGGGTGCATACAACTTTCTTTATCTTTAATCTGCCTTAGATTTAATTAGAAATGCGTGGATTTCGATCATCGGTCCGTTCACCGTTATTCCGGATTTTTGCAGTTTCCAGATTGCGACCGCAGGCAGTGGTGTATACCAAGCGAGCCACAGCTCCCGCAAGCAGTAGCGAAACGAAGAAAGACTTGCAGTGGATCAACGGTAGGTGCAATGGCTATCAATCATCAAACATAAAAGGTGACGAATTAAGTGCGAATCGACAGAAAAAGCACGTTGGTTTGGCTTACACAATTTTTGATCAATCACAGTACAGAGCAGCAACTGTTAAACGTCTACAAGCAAACGTCTGGAAGGACTTAATGTTCAAGTACCAAGTAATACTACCAGTGGGAATTGGGGATCGCAGAAAGAGGTACAATGAGAACAATCCAAAAGACATACTACCCATCCATGTAAGAGGTACATATTACTGAGTTACTGTCAATCCAGTGATAAACACAATCAGACAAAATTTGGTTCAGTCTATAGGCCACACTTTCATTTTGTTCAACGACTACCAGTTTCGTACCAAAGTACCGTCATTAGGCCACCTTAAAATATAGGCAGCCCCCTAAATCCGGGCAGGCCGTGGTGGTCTAGCGGTTCTAGGCGCTCAGTCCGGAACCGCGCGACTGCTACTGTCGCAGGTTCGAATCCTGCCTCGGGCATGGATGTGTGTGATGTCCTTAGGTTAGTTAGGTTTAAGTAGTTCTAAGTTCTAGGGGACTAATGACCACAGATGTTAAGTCCCATAGTGCTCAGAGCCATTTGAACCATTTTTGAACCTTAAATCCGGCTCACACATATTTTAGGAATGTCCTGGTGATACTACTTGGGACCGAAACCAGCACTCAATTGACGAAAATTTGAGCGACTATGTAAAATGCAATCAAAAAATTTTTCACGACCATATGACATGCGAAATAATAATTTGAACCCCACATTCCATCCATGCTTAACGTCTCCACTGATAACTAAGATAGCACCATGAATAAATCGTCAGAAACAGACGTACTTTGAGCTCAGTTTCACATTAAGTTCGCAATCGCAAAGAAGCTGTCACACGTGTAACATAATGAAGCGATTGTATGCCCACAATTATGTGCGATGGTGCCTTCATTGACAATGATAATCCTTTCTACACGAGAATTTCTCTGTGTGTGGCATGAAGAAATGGCATCGCATTGAGAACTATATTAAAATGGAGTTCTTAACGAACTGCCATACTGATCGACGACTGTTCATTCACCTGACTTACCAGAAGCAGAACTGTTATCAGCCGTTTTAAGGACATGTAGAAGAACTGTGTGTATGTTGGTAACGTGAAGAACGAATTTTATACGTAGTTCATTGTCATGTAAAAAGGTCTGCAAAATTTTTTTACTGAAAAATCGGGCAATATTGTTGGAGGTTGGCGAGATCTTTGTCGCAGTCGATTGCGCCGCAGTTGTTGTATCAGATGGCTTGAGTGGCAGACTGAGTTGCAGACACTTTCCTTTCTGCGGAAATAATTGCAGAAAACCATAATTACAGTGATCAAGATATTCTATTTGTCTCAGTTAGAATCTGTATTGCAATTTCAGACATATTATTTTGCAGTGTTTACACTTGCTTTTTCATTTTAGGCTTAATTTCGTTATTATTGTTAACTGATCGTAAGGATTAAAGATCTCTTACAGCAAGTCAACGTGAAAAATGTTGAATGAAGAAAATAGTGAAACAAGAGGTATGATGATTGAGCACATATTACGACGTATGAGTCGTTGCTGAAAACAGTAGAGGGAATGAATCACTCATATGTGAGAGATAGTGATGTGCCATACAGCATCTGTGCTGGAATGAAAGAATAAATATTGCAAGCAACAAGAATAGAGAAATCATCATACCAACCTTAAAGTTCATGACCAAAACTGGGTCATTCTTTGGACCGATTTATCTTCTGTTTCGGTGGGACCATATCAGATCTAATAACATTTACTGGCTGACCTCAGTAAGAGTTTACGTACCTTTTGTTATATGATCCATGGATGGTCACCCATGGAGAGTGAAATGAGACAACAGGACAACAGTGGATTTGTTCAGTCAACTTCTTTAGTCTGGCCCTCAGATGTAATACATAAGGAACAGCTTGGTGGAGTCGTCCAGTTGCCTCTCATGGAAAACAAGGCGTCCGGCATTGCTGACAGCGCAAAAAGTGGGGCCGACAGTGGCTTCTCTCAAATGCCACTGTCGATGACATCTCTGGCTGCGATAAAGATAGTGTGGCAGCGCAGCTGATCAAAGCAATGATCTCTCTCCAGCGAGGTAGGCGGCTACTTCCTCTGGCAGTGCCCTCTCAAGACTGAGGGAAAGCTGCGTTGTTCCATTGTCCAACAGCAGACCCCATACTGCACTCCAGGATGTTGCTCCAGGTCTCACAGGCTCATGGTAAAGGCGAGAATAACTTCGTACCCAATTGGCTCAGTACTTATACGCTACCAACTATGTTCATTTAGGACTTAAGGAAACCAAACGCTTCCGTGGTGGCAACTGAAGAATGACTTCTGTCTTTCCACCAGTGTTTTGCATAGCACCCACATCATAACGAGAAGATGAATATGTCACCTGATATACTTCGACAAAAACGAGCAGATTTGCCTATTAAAATGTACTGTATGCAATGCAAAGGGATGACACTCAGTAGTTGGTATTAACACACTGAAACTAAATCTTGCATGTCAATGAGCAAGAGCTAAAAAAAGCTGCAGGAGGAAACGTTTTATTTTGGGGGCAGACACGAGTTACACCGTCACGGCTCGAGTACAATGGAACGCTTTTAAGGCGACCCATGGCGACGGACAATGAACGCGCCAGGAGATGCACGCAGGAGAACCGGTAGCAGGCCAGTGCTGCGTAGTATGGAAAGAATCCTTAGAAAACCGCATTGGGGAATTTCCAGATGGATACAAACGGACCAGCGATGCAGTTGATCATATGAAAGCCACATGGTATGCTCATGGTGTACGCATGTAGCTGTTAGGCGCCTGGAGTGAGCACAAACCGTCCGATTGGCTGAAACGAATTAGGAAGGAGTAAAGTGCCGAAATTTCGATGCAGCTTGTTGGAAGGCCCTTTGCGATTGGCAGAGATAATTTCCACAAGACGAAAGGAATGCTCCTATTGGTTGGAAAAAGCTGTGACGTGGAGCACAAAACGATCCAGGTGAAGGACAGTTCAGCTACTAGAGACACAAGACTGAAAATTTTGTTGACTCTCCTCTGAACCAGCTTCAAGTACAGAACAGGGCGCATCATGCTCTGCACGACCCAAAGGAGAAATTTCGTGTGAGCAGTGCGTTCACTTCGTCTGACATTCAGCCAGATATTAGGTGAAGCGTCGTTGAGCTCCAACAGCGGAGAAACGAAACAGCCACATAGTTAATTGTTCTTGCGAGAACTGAAAGGTCATTGTAATATGCACACTGCTCCATCCATGCACGTGTATATTTCAAGACTAGGGATGAGTGTATGTTTTCTCGCCTAACGAGAAACATAGGACTGTTTCCGTTGATAAAATCATCAAAGATTTTGATTAGCTTTTACAGGACTTTCAGCCGACGAGAGCAGCCGTGCAGCCGACACCTCATTGCAGCTAGAGTAAATACCACTAGAAGAGGCTTAAACTTGTTGGTTCACCAGCTTGCGTGCATTTGAACTCGAGTAACCACGAGTAATCTTTTGCTCAGCTTGTTACAAAAACTAACGATCTTCTGTAAACTTGGTTGTCATCCTAAATAGTACCGAACTTAGAACCGAAATCGGATGATATGTCGTAATATTGGCCAACTTCACCATGTAGTGGTACGAATAATCTTGTAGAGAACCTTCTGGTTAAAACTTGATATTGTTGTGTTCAGTATTATTTCGATTAAACTGGATGTAATGTGCTATCTTGACAACTGTCCTAACCTTGTCATGTTACAATCTCTGTAAATTCGTGTATTTATTTGACATTAATCTAGAATTGAAAGCAATTTGTGTACAGCTAAGCCGGCTGGAGTGGCCGAGCGGTTCTAGGCGCTACAGTCTGGAACCGCGCGACCGCTACGGTCACAGGTTCGAATCCTGCCTCTGCAAGTTCTAGGGGACTGATGACCACAGCAGTTAAGTCCCATAGTGCTCAGAGTCATTATTTGTACAGCTAAACACCGTTGTGCTCTGTCATAGAATAAGGGTCTACTCTTAACCCCAGTCATTTATTCCATAGACCCTAACGCAGTAACTGGGTGTTTTTGCTGATGTCTGACGATAGAGAAAAGGAGTGTCAGAGAACAGGTGCCAAGGTATGTGACTAACTCGAAGACTTCTTAAGTAATAGAACCGAGAATGTTGTCCCCGACAGCGAGTGTTCGTCGTAGACAGGGGTAACATCAGGAGTGTCCCAGGGAAGTGTGATAGGACCGTTGTTGTTTTCTGTACAAGTAAATAACCTGGTAAACAGGGTGGGCACCAATCTGTGGTTGTTTACTGATGATGCTGTGGCGTATATGGATGTGATGAAGGTTAGAGACTGTAGATTGATACAGGATGACCTTCAGAAAATTTCTAGTTCATGTGATGAATGGAAGTGGGCTCTTAATGTAAAAAAAATGTAAGTTAATGCGGATGAGTAGAAAAAAACAAAGCCGTAATGTTCGGATATAGCATCTGTAATATCCTGCTTGACACAGTCACGTCGTTTCTGGCAATATTGTCAGTGATTATTACAAGTTTTCAGTATCTGTAACTTTTTCATGATATCCAAAACAATAAATTTCAAAGTTCGGAAGAGGATATGAGCTTAGAGTGAAAGAAACCGACAGTTCGGGGAGTGCACGGAGAACGCAGCCAACATCTGGGAGGACGCTACCGGTAACGACGAAGAAGGAGTTACTACGACATAATAGGTAATAAATAGATCGAATACTATTTCAGGAGTAGTATTTTGACCGGTAAAGAAGTCTTTTTTTAATAGGTCAAAGATTGCACATGCGGACGGACTAGTGATTTATGAGTAGAACCATATGATGTATCATCTTTGCTCTGCACACGGAAAACAATGAACGCAAAGGCTATGCACTAACTTGCGTCGCGCCGGTTTTCAATGCTGGTGGTGCACACCGCAAATAACCTTATTCTGAATGCGTAGCAACATTGATTGGCGTTGAGTGGTACATTACGGGGGCCGTTATCGTAATGTTTAAATCAGCGTCTATCATTCATAGATCGTATTACGGCTGCAGGAAAATAAAACTCCCCTCTCTAGTGATCGCAGACGGAAACGTTGTGTATTGTACAGTGACACATTAAAGCCAGAAGGCACTTTCACCTACGCTGTCAGGTACAAAAGCTTTGACATCTCGGGACGTAGTGAAGTAAACCTGTACACGGTAATGTTGGCTACAGGGCCCAGACATACATAGAGTAAATGCGGAACAATAGCGGCTCCGTGAAGTTCTAGGCTATGTTCGAACACCTGCTGAATGTGGGGTTTTACTCCAGCCTCAATCGGGCATCGAAATAATTCGATGGTGAAAGTTCAAAATTTGTTCCAGATGGGTACTCGAACCCGAATCTCCCATTTAACGCCAGCAGTGGCCTCATCAGCGTCGACCATCTGGACACGCATCCAAATCCTCCACTTGTCACACGCTAGTAGCCTCCACTGTCGTCTAGCGTTAACCGGGAGATCAAAGTTCGAGTCCTAGTCCAGCAAAAATTTTCAACTTCCACTGTCGAATTATTTCGATACCCGATCGCGACTGGAGTCATCCTCTCCTTTAAAACGTGATATTAATGACTGATATTTACGACGATATGTACGAAGTGTCCGTCAGAACAGACACCACACACATATATGTAGAAAAGTGGCAAGAATATTGCCTTGCTTTTGTGAAGTGATAGCTGTTGCTTCCGGACATCAGTTTTATCATAAATTCACCTGGGAGGACTTAGCATGGAATGGGAGACGATAAAGGAGTCGCGTGACCAATGGGCGGTCGGAGGCGAAAAATTTGTTCGACTGTTGAGTGGAAAGGTTGGGGGAGAGAGGGGGGGGGGGGGGGGGCAGACGGTGGTGTTCGGCTGGATTTGGCGCCCAAAGGTGTGAATCGTTGAGAGCGGACTACGGCGAGAGGTGATAGACTCAGCATGAATGGAAGGGTTTGGCAGTTCTATCTGGTGCAGCAGAAAGGGGAGAGCAGCAGTGGTTGCCGTGAAAGGCGCAGTACTGAAGAAAACTTACAGGGGCCAATCAAATGAAAACGAGATATATATGGGGAAAATGTAAATAAATTTTGTATTGTTTCAAAAATAATCGTGGTAACTGTTAACACAGTTATCCCAAAGTGAAACAAGACGGTCAATGACTTCATGGAAAAGTGTTTGCGGCTACCTATGGAACTATGATTCCACCAGGTGAGAACCTCCTTAAACGAAGCAAATCGATGTCCATGAAAGTCTTTCTTCATGGTTCCCAAAATAGGGAAGTCACATGGGGAGAGATCTGGACTGTACGGAGGCTGTGTATGGGCTTCCCGGTGAAACTTCTGCACTGCACTCGAAACTATCCTGGCAACATGTGGGTGGACCCATATCTCTGGAGCCATGAAGAAAGATACACGTCGCCGTCAGTTTGAAACATTTGACATAGCTTGCATTCTGCAATGCAGTGAATACGATGTGTAGGTTCTGCACATGTTAAGTGCATTATCATTCCTGGAAATTATGTTGTCAATATAACATCACGGAGGAATGTTGTTGATCAGTTGTTGTAGATAGTGCTGAAAAACGGCCAGGGCACTGGAAATTCGCAAGGAATGGCATTGATACTGATAACAGCCGTATGCCAAGTTAGAGAACCCTGTTGGTGCTATACACGGGTTCTGTATATTTGACTCAAACAGATCGACCTTCGTTTAGTTTTCACATCACATTTAGTTCGCAAAATGCATGTTTGGGAAGAAAGGTGGGAAACGTATTAGACCTTCAGAATTTACTGCCATAAAGCCCTGAAGTCTACGGAGCAGTTTGTCTTCCGAACAACTACTAACGGAGGCGCTTAAGAGCTGTATGACTTGGGTGTAGTGACGTTTTGTTCCTGTTGATAGCCACGTTCTTTGCTTATATGTTCGTAGAGGATGTGGAGAGAAGATGGGTCTCGGGGAAAACGGTAAGCGCAGTTTTTTAAAGCGAATCTCTTGCACAACGAAACTCAGTGGAATATTGGTCGGAGACATTTTTTGCAAAATTCATTCATTTCTTGGAAACAATCACAAAGGAAACAATGCAGACTATTCATTTATTTAGTGCCTAAACTAAATGTTGACGACTTTCAGTGAATTAAAAATCAATAAAATATTTGCTAACTACACGATTTATTGTACTTCAGCTTGAAATGTTTCTCGTTTCCACAACTCACGTGCACAATACGTCGTAAAATTCAAGGAAGGGTATTGTACTGAAAGTGATCCATGATCTGTATAGCTATTCCAATGAATATACGATGCAGAAGCTCCTGTGCTCGTTTGATATAATATTGTTTCAAATTTTTTGTGTTCCTTAGCAATTTTCACACATCGCTTGTTCCTGCTAATGTGACGATCTTCCTCACAATAGAAGCAAATTTCGTAAGAATTAGGGTACCGATGGAGTAAGAGTAAAAAAAAAGAACTTTCGGGATAAGAAGTTAACGAAACTCGGTGAAAACGTAACGCTGAACTGTGATTAGAATCATCTGAGGAAGATTCTAGATCTAAACAATTGTATAGAGGAGCTGTTCGTCTGTTTCGCTCCACGAGAAACCATTTCCGTGGAAAACGTTCTTCACGATTGTTAGTCCTAACCGTAGCCTGTTTCTTCACCGCAGAATCGGTTGTTTGTCCGTCACAGCCAAGCACAAACTCAGGAGTGTATTTGCCAATCCAAATGTAAGTCATTCATGCAGTAACAGAGCCACAAATCTTAAGATCAGAACAGAATTCAGGTCAGCTACGTAGCAAATAAACAAGTCCCTGATTAGATGATAAGCATAGAACTACTTGCAGTGTTCATTCGCACGTACAAAACTGCAGCGATTGTCTAACCCCCAGTTATGGTAAGAATTTCCAACGAAGGCAGAATTTTAATCGGTAAAACACTTTTGTGTTTTACCATTAAAACTGAAATTACTTCACAAATACTGGAGAACACCAATGTATCTGAATTTTAGAGGGATCTCCGTACTGATACGGCTCAACCCGACATCGCTGGCGCGTCAGTTGCGCTTCGTGCTGGCGTATCTGAAGGGCGAGCGCCACGGTAAGGGATTATTTGAAGAGGGTGCGGGAGTGCGGAAGGAGGCAGTTAGCTATTAGTGGACATCGGGAACCAATGTGTGAGAACAGCGGAGGGCACGTGAAACCTGCCATGGACACGTTGACATTGACAGGTATGGACAGAGAGCGAGGCTAACAGTCTGGAACAAGCGAGAGATGGGTACAGTAGTAGTAGTAGTATAAGGGTTGTGTGGGCGCACGACAGCAAGGTCTTCAGCGCCCGTTCAGTATCATAGTGAGACGGGTGTCAAGAAAAAAACTCAGAACATTTACATATAACGGAACAGAAAACACGGGGAACAATAATTGAAAAACATGTGCTCACCCACACAGAAGCGTGGGATGAAGCAGGGCGTCAGCAGTAAAACATGGACAACACGGGAAGAAAAAGGTAGAGGGTGCTAAAACATTGTAGCAGATGGAAGTGCCTGGCTGACCGCAAGGAAAAAAGGGAGGAGTCAGCCACTCTGCAATACGCTAACACCTCCAGCCTAAAAGTTTAGGCCAGAGTCCAGACGCATCACAAAACTTAAAAACCCTAGACACACACGTCTCATCGTTAGCTAAAACACAAGGCACATCCCCATCAACTTGTGCTTCTGCCCTTGCATCACGGTATAAAATGCAGTCTGTTAAAATGTGCCGGACAGAGATGTGCACACCATAAGCATCACAAAACGGAGGATCCTCCCGCCGTAATAAATAGCTATGTGTCAGAGGACAGTGCCCGATCCGAAGACGTGTGAGCGCCACCTCTTCCCGCCTGAGCAGCCGGCAGGAGGAACGCCACGGCCGAGTGGTTGACTTTACCGACCGCAGTTTATTGGCAGTCACCGCCAGCCATTCGTCCTCCCACAACTCCATGCACTTCCTGTGGAGTGCAGCGATGACTGACTGCAAGGGGATAGGACACTGGACCACATCCTGCTCTCTGCAGGCCTCCTTGGCAGCCCGATCAGCCTGTTCATTGCCCAATATGCCGACATGACCAGGCACCCAGCAGAAGGATACATCTTTACCCCGCCGTTGGAGCAAGTACAGTTGGTCATGTATCAGCTGGACCATCTCCTCAGTCGGGTATAAGTTCTGCAGTGATTGCAAGGCACTAAGAGAATCGGAGCAGAGAAGAAATCGATCGCCCCGAACACGATGCATCTGCTCCAGTGCCTTCAGGATCGCGTGGAGCTCCGCTGCGAAAACGGTATATTCAGCAGGGAGGCGAATCCGGGTAACATGATCAGGGAACACCACAGAACAGCCAAGGAAAGTCTCCGGTTTGGAGCCATCAGTATAAACGACAGTGAAACCATGATGCACATCTAAAATGTTAAAAAACAGAGATTGGAACGTAAAATTTGGTGTGCCAGCTTTCTTAAAATTAGTCAAATCTAAAATAAGTTTGGGTCTCCGGAGGAGCCAAGGTGGAGATCTGCTCCAACCGCGACGTAAAACATGAAGACCAGCCATAGACATCGCACCGAGGCAATCCTGTGCGCGAATCCCATAGGGCTGCGTCGCACGTTGCCGGTTATGAAACAATCGTGCCAGAGGAGGCTGAGCAACGGTATGGTATGCAGGGGTGTATGGTGTGGACAAAGTTTTATACGCCTGGCGCACTGTAAGTAGCCGTCGCCGCATATGAAGTGGCGGTTCACCAGCCTCTGCACAGAGGCTTGGTATGGGGCTAGTTCGGAATGCCCCAGTGGCCAACCGAAGCCCTTCATGGTGCACAACATCCAACAACTTTAAGTAAGAAGGCCTCGCAGACCCATACACCGTGCACCCATAATCGAGCCGAGATCGCACAAACGCCCTGTAAAACGAGAGCAGACAAGTCCTGTCAGCTCCCCACGTACTGTGGCTAAGACATTTTAAAATACTTACAGCCTTAAGTGACCGCCGTTTCAGGTCTTTAAGATGAGGTAACCACGTGAGCTTCGAGTCAAAAATGAGCCCCAGAAATCTCACCGTGTCTTTAAAGGTAAGTATAGTGTCCCTCATCCTCAACTCAGGAAAGGTTAAAATCGAACGAGAACGGTTAAAAAGAACACATACAGACTTCTCGGTGGAAAACTTAAAACCACTCTTCTGCGCTCAGTCATCCAAACGCCTAATCGTAAGTTGCAACTGACGAGTTGTCGTTGCAAGGCTTGAAGAAGAGCAAAAAAAAAAAAAAGAAATCGTCCACAAACAAAGAACACTGGACAGGACTTTTCACTATGGACTTAATGCTATTAATAGCGATGGCAAAGAGAGTCACACTTAAAACGCTACCCTGAGGGACACCGTTCTCCTACTCAAAGCGATCAGACAGGACGTCACCAATCCAGTATCTAAAATATCGTGGCGAGAGGAAAGACTGAATAAAAAGGGGAAGACAACCACGAAAACCCCATTCGTGAAGCTGCTCCAGGATGAGACGCCTCCAAGTAGTATCGTAGGCCTTCTCGATCTCGAAAAATACACCTAGAAGGTGTTGACGGCGTAGGAAAGCCTGTTGTATAGCCGCCTCCAGGAGGGCAAGGTTATCGAAGGTGGAACGAAACCTCCTGAACCCACACTGAAAGCGACTAAGGAGTTGCCGGGATTCTAACATCCAGACAAGGCGGCGGTTGACCATCCGCTCCAAGGTCTTCCCTATGCAACTAGTGAGGGCAATACTACGGTAGCTACTTGGGCTTGTGCGGTCTTTCCCAGGTTTTAAAAAAGGGATTAAAACTGCCTCACGCCACGCGTCAGGAAAGTGACCCGACGCCCAAATGGCATTAAAAAGTGCGAGGAGGATTTCTTTGTTGCGTAATGTGAGGTGCCATAGCATACTGTAATGGATCCTGTCGTGGCCAGGGGATGTGTCACGAGCTCCAGACAACGCAGAATCCAGCTCCCACATAGAAAATTTGCAGTTGTAAACTTCATGAGAGGTGGAATGGAAGTCCAGACTACACCTCTCAGCAACGGCTCTATGACGCTGGAAACCTGGATCCTGACTGGTTGTTGCAGTAACTGTGGCGAAATACGCTGCCATAGTCTGGGCAATGTCTCGCGGATCCGTATGGAGAGTGCCATTATTCATTACAGCAGCTATGGGACACCTCCCTCCTCTGCCAGAAATTCTCCTGATGGTGTCCCACACAATGGAACTTTTGGTGGAACGATTAACGGTGTTCAGGAACTGTTGCCATGACCTCTTCTTGCTCTCACGAATAACGCGGCGACATCTTGCCCTCGCCACTCGAAAGGCTGCAAGATTCTCAGCAGTCGGCTGACACTTGAACCGACGCAGAGCTGCACGCCTCGTCCTGATTGCAGAGCGGCATTCGGCACTGCACCAAGGCACAGGTGGCCTCTTCCGGTGGCCTGTGGACTGTGGAATGGATGCTGCAGCGGCGTGGTGGACCATTTTGGTAATGTGATCCACCCACACCTCAACATTCCCACAGTGTTCGAATTGGGCCAATTGGCTATAAAGTGTCCAGTCAGCTCCACTGAGCACCCATCGTGGTGGTCTCCTTTCGGGGCCCACGCCATCTGGCAGGTGAGTCCAGATTGGGAAATGATCACTGCCGTCCAAGTCAGCGACCACTTCCCAGTGAGCACTGGCGGCAAGAGCTGGAGAGCAAAGCGAGAGATCAATGGCAGAGAACGACCCAGTCGCTGTGGAGAAATGAGTACTCTGTCCTCCATTAAGCAAGTAGGCACAGGATGACAGGAGAAGCCTCTCAATTGCTCTACCCCTGGGGCAGGTAATTGCAGAGCCCCAAAGCACATTGTGGGCATTAAAATCACCACAAATAATGAATGGCTGGGGGAGCTGGGTAAGAAGGTCAGTGAGGGCCGCTTCATCAAGAGCATCATTTGGGGGCAAGTAAAGTGAACATACAGTCAATGGATGACGCACGTGCACGGACACAGCGACGGCCTGTAAAGTCGTCGTAAGTGAGAGAGGCGAGGAGTGGTAGTCCGTCCTGACGAAAATACCTACGCCTCCTCTAGCTCTCTCTCCACGCAGGTTGTCCTTTTTGTGGAGTGTGTAGCCTCGTATCTCAGGGGAGTATGATGGATGGAAATACGTCTCCTGGAGACAGAGACACAGTGGTCTACCCAGAGAGAGTAGACGAAGTTCCTCCACATGCGTCCTGAACCCTTGCAAGTTCCACTGGAGTATGGAAGCCATCTATGTTGGGGGTAGCACCTTCATCCTGTCTCTCCGATGGGGCGGGGAGACCGCAGCAGGTGGAGGGGCAGGCGTGGGACGAGATGATTGCCCCACACATACATCGTACTCCATCAACTCTGGGGAAGAGTCAGATGAAGCCTCACCTAAAACAACATCCGCATGGTCAGATGGTTTACCACGGGATTTGACGCGCTGTTGCTGCTGTACAATAGCTTTCTGTGGTTTGGTGGATTTTGGGGGAGCCGATGTGGGTGTGGTAATTGGCGCACTGGGCTTGGGAATAGCCTCAGCTGTTGGAGGCGCCAGGGCCTGGCCCAAGTTCGCCACTGTACCTTTGTCTGCCGTTCGAGTAGGAGCTACTGGCTCTGAAACACTGGCTGCGTTGCAAGTGCACTGACAGCTGCAGGTGTTAGTGCCAACACTCACCACCTTAGTCTGCGTTGAGGCATCGACTTTTGGAGTAGGCTTCTGAACCAGGGATGCAAAAGATGTAGCAAATGTGGGAGGTTGCATCGACTTATAGATCTTCTTGGCCTCACCATAGGGGATACGCTTGGTTGTTTTTATTTCCTGGACCTTGCGTTCCTCTAAAAATATTCGGCAGTCCCTACTCCAAACAGGGTGGTTCCCAGAGCAATTAATACATTTAGCCGGAGACGAGCAACCAACTCCTTCATGAGCAGCCTGACCACAGTTTCCACAAGTCGCTTCGCCTTTACAGCCTAAGGTGGTATGACCAAAACGCTGGCATTTGAAACAGCGCATTGGGGTCGGGAAATAAGGCCTCACACTAAGGCGAAGGAAGCCAGCTTTAACATGTTCAGGAAGCTTTGTGCTACTGAAGGTCAGAATAAAGGAGTCGGATTTGACAAGAGTGCCATCAAACCTATTCATTATGTGTTGGACATCAACGATACCTTCCGGAGCCCACTCACGTTGCAGTTCTTCCTTGGGAATGTCAACTAGATCCCGGCATGTCACAACACCTTTGCTGTAGTTCAAGGTGCTGTGCAGTTCAGTGTCTATGGCATACTCTCCAAGGCTTTTAGCAGATTGGAGGTTAGTTGCTTGCTGGGAAGTGGAAGTTTCCACTAGCAAGGTCCCATTACGTAAGCGCTTCACCGATTTAAGGAGCCACAGATTCCCTCCAATCCCTTTTGTATATAGAAGGGCGAAACCTTCTCGAAACTACCCTCCTTCCGTTTCACAATGAGAAACACATTCGAATTACCAGAATGCATTCTGTTACCTAAGACTGGACTGTTCAAAGAAGCGCCGGAGTCAGGGGGACTGACTGCACGGGCTCTCTTAAGAGACTGGGTGTTAGAACCTTCCAGCGGCCCACCCTTTCCGCTGGGAGGAAGAAAAGAGGATTTCGAAGGATCCATCTCGGTCCCACGAGCAGCTAGGGAACTAGAAGTCCACCTAGACAGAGCCCCGCGTGCCTAGGTAAGCCTTATACAACTGAGGTGCGGCAGGTTCCCCAGAGGTTGCCCGCTATCGACTGTTCCACCTCAACAGCCATGCATCTCATCAGCGCGCAGCACACCTTGAGATTGAGGTTTTTTTTATAGAGGTTTATTCCATCCTCGCGATCCGGGCGGTCAAGCCAAGATCCCCATTCCCTGAGACACACAACGTTCCACCGCCGCGCCGCACGGTGGTCGCTGAAGTATGCTCAGAGCTTACGCTGACAGGGGACTGGTGGCGCTTACCAGTCCCCAGCTCAGGAACCCCGGGGTCGCCAAGCCCGTACCCAGAAAATGAATGCTGAGCCCCCGGGGGGAAAGCCACGATATTATCGCACTTGGCTCCGATATTGGAGACAAGCGGTGACATTACAGTAAACTAGTACAGTGCTGAGTAGGGATAACGCGTAGCAGTGTCAACGTATCTAGGTCAGCTGTACACGTATAATCATCCCCGATTTTGCGCTGATGCACGATAAGCCGACCGAATCACCGTCGCTCGCAGGTGTGGTGATATCGTGCTCGACTAGTACACGGGAGGACGCGGCGTGAATTTGCTGGCCTGAAAGGTCGTGGTGCGGTGGAGCAAGTACCTAATCGAGCTGCGAATCCACGGTGGCTCCTCTCAGTCTGTTCGGATAAATCTTGAATTCCCGTTTCTGATTGTTTTAAACAGAGCTAAGTTACACTAAGATCAAAGGGGACTCAAACTCACATTGGAAGTATTTTATTTTTTAAATATAATCTACACCGGTTGAAAAGGTTAAAATTTTTACGTGCATTACTTCAAGATCTAAAAAAATCGGTATTTTTTTTGTATAGAAGGCTGTGGATTTCTGTGTTATAAAGGTCATGTCCAGAAGAGGATGGGCACCTGGTTGAGGAAGTTGAATCAAAGTTTGAGAGACAAGAAACTTCCTGACGGTAAAACCATAAGAGGCAGACAAAATGACTGATGAACTACAGCAGTATTATGGGATGGCCATTAGAATTAATACTAAGGATTTGCTTAAAATGAAGCAGGCAGTATGGGATACTTTCTTCCACAGAATGTCAACTGATGAAACACCAGTACAGCATCTTTGCCCTCCTGGACGTGATTTATGGTGCTATTACCGCAATGCCCAGTACTCAAACTGTTCATACAGCAACAAACATTCCATCCCAGCAGCAGTCATGATATAAAAAGACCTATTTACAGGGACCTGGAAAATCCTGAATTACTGAAGAAGTGTCTGCATGGTCAGACTCAAAATCCCAATTAGTCGTTAAATAATCTTATATGGATTCGCTTACTAAAAAATGTTTTTGTTGGAATGAAGACCCTAAAGTGGGTGGTCAGTGATGCTGTTATTGATTTTAATGATGGCCGAATTGCTAGGGTGAAAGTGCTACAGCATATGGGAACTAATGCTGGAGCAAACTGCATCAGAGAACTTGAACAGGTGGACGAGGTTCGCATTGATAAAGCACAGCATGCAGCACAGTTGGCCACTAATGAGTCCAGAAAGTAGAAAAGAAGAAGAAACCTAGGGAAACTAATAAGAGGATGCTATACAGTATGGTGAAGGGTGAATCTGAGTGACTAGAAATAAAAAAAAATTAACCATATATTAAGTGAGTTACAGTCTGTTGAAACTTTAGAAGTCGTTCCTGAAAATTTACATTTTCTGATGCATTTTTCCCTAAATCTCAGAAACCACTTCGAGTAGAGTATTCAAATTTTCAGAGAGTAATACTATACATGTCCTGAGTCTACGGAAGTAAAATAACAACATAATGTTATGTATAATTAAAATTATTTAGGATAACATACAAAAAAGGCATACAAAATTTTAACCATGTAATTAAAAATTGTATTTCCGAAAGCAGTGGCTGAAATGCAATTATTGTAGTTCAGCAGACTCAAAACATACAGTTTAATGACCTGTAAAAGTTTCATGTCAATGGCCACAATGGTTCCTGAAATACAGGAAAACCAAGTCACTAAATTTAACATTGTCGGTATAGGCATTCCAACGCCCCTTAACTAATATTCTGAATGATGCCGTTTTAGTTTTGGCATTATCTTGCGGACATACATGCTAATGTCTGCTCCGCTAATCTAGCAGTCTGTGGGCTTAAATATAGGTACTGTTGAATGCCGAACTGTAGTCATACGCCCTGTCACGTTTCGGCTTTAGTGTGAGCGAGCCAGGAGAGCCGTGTTTCCTCTTAAGGTGTTATCATTGTACAGCCAGTTGTGTCGAGATTATTTACGAGTCAGATACTTGCAAGCTCATGTGCAGTAAATTGTCACAAGAACGCACCGCTTGATACATGCGTGATTGCTTTTCTATGTGTCGTCGTGTGTATTTATAATTTTGGTGTATACTTATGAGCTGTTATTCATGTGTACTAAGTTGAAGTAGCACTGGACCTTGGTGGGCCAGTGGTTGTATACCAGATATTTTGTATCCGTCGGGCGACACTGGTCAGACGCTCGTATTGCAAACACCATGCTGTGAAACAATTTGCCTTTGCCCGTTGTTACCAGTTTGCTAGTATAAGAAGTGACGTTAACCTAAAATTTTTGTGTTGGAATCATGTTTTGATTATAATGTCGCAGCAGCAGACTGATGAGATAGTATTTTTAATACGTTGATTGCATTTACATTTTCAAGTGTTATAGAGTTTAGCGAAACCTGGACAGGTTTAGTTACAATAACTTAGGCCGTAGACGGTGAACTACTATTCTTGAAGATTACAAAAGATGGAACATCGAGAGTGGATCAAGTAAATTCAAATAATTCAGTCATACATGAGGTTTCCTTTTGTTTTGATGGGTATTTTGCCGTATCCAAGTTTTGTAATTAAATAAATTCTCTTTCTCTGTATACACCTATGGCTGCCATCTGTGTTCATGTCGCTTACGTAACTATGCTTTTTTTTGTTTTGGGTAAATGAGATTTCCACAGGGTTTTGTTGTTGTTCAAAGCCCTTTGTTTTATAACTCAGAGAAAGTGTAGAAACTGTGAGTTGTTTATATTGTACCTGTGTATCTGGTTTCTTTATTTGTGATAAAATTACAGAGGCTGGTGGCTGTTCCTGTCTTGAATAATTTAACTGTAAAGTATCAGTTGACATTGTTTGATTCTGTCCTCAAAGTACCAACGTGTGTTATTATGTGGAACTATTGTTAGTAAATGAAAATGTTTAATGTTATTTCGCGGCTTTGCACACCTTTTCCACCTGCATGTACCACTGAAGAGGTCAGACATTCAGGTCTCTTTGTAAGAAGGCATACCGCTTTCGGAGATCATCGAGGAAAAAAATAAAAAAAAGTTTTCCGAATGTAGAACTGCGATCGCTAGCGCGCCTGCCGCATATGCCACTTTGTGTAGAGTGTGAAGCAAGTGGTCTGGTCGCAACTCTCCTCTTTCAGATGTTTGTTGCAGTCACTGGTCGTTTCCTCGGCATTCAGGAACGGCTCTTCCCAGAGCACACCACTTACAGTAGTACTGCTTAGCTCACTCCTTTGCAGGTCTATGCGCTGTAATTAAAAGACACTTTGGAGTGAAGTTCCAGTAGAGTGCTCTCCAGCCGTGGCCGCGCTTGCGAAGGGACTTCGCCTTGCAGGCTACAGTGTCAGATGCCTGGAACTCCTAACTGCCCAGTGCACCTAGTATTCAGAGGACCTTACAAGGAATACAGCACCCCCGCTCGGAAACGCGACCCCACCGCAGGCATGCAGCATAGTAGTCAACGGCGCGTGCTTGGGTGCCATCGAATGATCTATAAAGTAAAGTTACAGCATATTTTACTCTCCGTGACATGGACTTTACACATACGCATATTTTCAGAGCGTCTTGTCACTGAGATACATGCGCTGATCTGGGGTGGCGGGACACACAATTAGTGCATGAAATCTATTCGCAGTTGCGAATGTGGAGAACCATCAGCTGTATAATGAAATGACGTGAATGGAAATTTGTACCGGACTGTGATTCGAACCCGGATTTCCCGTTCATCACCAGCGGTCTCCTTACCATTTGGTTATCCGAACACGACTCATGGTACACACTCAAACTTCCATACGTCGTCAACCATGTGTCTACAACCTGTACTCGTACATCCATATTTGCTCCAATACAGGGGAGACAGTTTACTTGAGAGTCTCTTGCCCGTGGTCGGCGGATAAACAGAATATTTCAGTGTCTCTGTTGTTCCTATTTACGAAGCAACGTTCCTTAGAACAGTCATGCATGTCCAGAGGAACACAGTGTCGCAATTCGGAATAACATTGTCGCTGCAATATCGTATATACAATTCCTGCCTCCCTTCCTTCACATAACAAGTCGCTAGCCACCTCTTTTGGCGTGCAACAGTTGTCGCACTTTTTAATAACATTGAAAATATATTAATTGTTTTAAGGTAACAGTAATACTAATGAAAAGATTGTAAGTTATTTACGTCAGTGTTTAGTATATCGCCTTAGTATAACTTCACCAGAGATATCCTCTTCAAAAAATACAAGCATCTGACAAGCATTCATCGGAAAATCAGAGAAACACATGTGTCTCAGGTTTTTGGCTTCCTAGAAAGGCCTGTTACGTTTTTCGACATAGTATTATATTTATGAAAGACGGACTCTGTATTACCCTTCAAGGTTCACTAATATTTTACATTTTAACTGTCCAGTGTTATAAACGGGACTCAATCTGTTCTCTACCGCTACATATGTCAACGTGTGTTCAGCTGTCGCCTCCTCCCACCCAGCCTTCACGCTTTCTACAGCGACCGTTTTGTTTCCGTCGCGTCTGTCAACTCCTGTCGCCATCTCCCGCATCGCAGAACGTTCAGAAGTCCTTCACTGCCGCTGCTCAACAACCTTACTGCTCCCGGCACCGTAAGGCTTTTCTCGTTTCCGGATCCATACATTGGAATTGTCTAGGTGCGTTACTAGTGTACAACTTTGTTTGTTCTTCACAGTCTTTATCTGGGTTTCATTTCTGCAGTTTCTGTACCGTCCCCTTCACTTTAACTACCTACCTACTTGTTTTTATAAGTGGACGTGCGTGATACCGACATCTGCTGTTAAATAGTATCTCTGTGCGTACACTTCAAGTATTGTTATATGAGACTGTTTCTCAGCAACGCTTGGTTCTTCACATCATTGTTAAGAATACTAAGCAAAAATAAATGAATAAATAAATAAAATAAAATAAAATAAAATAAAATAATTTTTGACAGATCACTTGTCAGTTGTCGCGAACCGGTCGTCACCTTCAATAAAAGTATTTTACAGCGAGTGTTAACCGTTTCTCATTCAAAATATGGAAATTTGGCTGTCGTTGCTGGTGTAATATCCACGCATATACTTATTCAGAAAATTATTTATGACGACACTGTGTGTGGAATCTGACTGAACATTCTCGTGATTTTAATGAAAAAAGACTTCATCGTTACTAAAATAATAAATCATTATTATCAGTGACATAATTTAATATTCTGAAAATACCTATATCTCAGAAAATACTAATGGAAAAAATAATGAAAATACCCATCTATTGTTATCTATGATCCTTCTAGAATAATTCTTCTTCTTGTTAGAAAGGTGCCAGCCGCGGTGGCCGAGCGGCTCTAGGCGCTTCAGTCCGGAACCGCGCGACTGCTTCGGTCGCAGGTTCGAATCCGGCCTCGAGCATGGATGCGTGTGATGTACTTAGGCTAGTTAGGTTTAAGGGGACTGATGACCTCAGATGTTAAGTCCCATAGTGCTCAAAGCCATTTGAACCATTTTCTTGTTAGAACTGTTGTACTAATCGGATGTGATTGGTGTCTTGTAACACTGAGGTCTGTAAAAACTGTATTATGTTGTTATGTAATATTTGAATAATAGAGTTTTTGTGTCATTGAAATCAATACATGTGTTTGAATTTTTATTTTAATATGATTTTCGTCCTATATAAACGTTAAGTATTCTGTTGAGCTACAATGAAGCGCAGCCATTACCGCTATTTATCTACAGCGCGGTTTACATCTACATCTACATCTACATCCATACTCCGCATGCCACCTGACGGTGTGTAGCGGAGGGTACCTTGAGTACCTCTATCTGTTCTCCCTTCTGTTCCAGTCTCGTATCGTTCGTGGAAAGAAGGATTGTCGGTATGCCTCTGTGTGAGCTCTAATCTCTTTGATTTTATCCTCATGGTCTCTTCGCGAGATATACGTAGGAGGGAGCAATATACTGCTTGACTCCTCGGTGAAGGTATGTTCTCGAAACTTCAACAAAAGCCCGTACCGAGCTACACAGCGTCTCTCCTGCAGAGTCTTCCACTGGAGTTTATCATCTCCGTAACGCTTTCGCAATTACTAAATGATCCTGTAACGAAGCGCGCTGCTCTCCATTGGATCTTCTCTATCTCTTCTATCAACCCTATCTGGTACGGATCCCACACTGCTGAACAGTATTCAACAGTGGGCGAACAAGCGTACTGTAACCTACCTCCTTTGTTTACGGATTGCATTTCCTTAGGATTCTTCCAATGAATCTCAGTCTGGCATCTGCTTTACCGACAATCAACTTTACATGATCATTAAAAAAATGGTTCAAATGGCTCTGAGCACTATGGGACTTAACATCTATGGTCATCAGTCCCCTAGAACTTAGAACTACTTAAACCTAACTAACCTAAGGACATCACACAACACCCAGTCATCACGAAGCAGAAAAAATCCGTAACCCCGCCGGGAATCGAACTCGAGAACCCTGGCGTGGGAATCGAGAACGCTACCGCACGACCACGAGCTGCGGACTATGATCATTCCATTTCAAATCACTCCTTATGGTTACTCCCAGATAATTCATGGAATTAACTGCTTCCAGTTGCTGACCTGCAATATTGTAGCTAAATAATAAGGGATCATTCTTTCTATATATTCGCAGCACATCACACTTGTCTACATTGAGATTAATTTGCCATTCCCTGCACCATGCGTCAATTCGCATTCCGTTTATTGGTAAAATGCTGAATAATAAGTGATACTTTGAAATGTCGATGAATATAGTAAAGGTACAGAAAAGATTTAATATATATTGTTTGTTAATATAAAACAATGCCTCAACCAGATTCGATAAGTGATTGTACAACGACATCTTAGTGAAATATTGCAGCGTCAGTTTTAAATTGATTTTCTTACCAGACATAAATCATGATGTCAATTATTGCGATAATAATTGTGTATTCGTGACACAGAACACACTCGGAGGTAATTAATTCTAGTTAGATTTTGAATAATCTTTAAATATAATGGCCGTCCGCTGTGACCGAGCGGTTCTAAGCCCTAAAGACCAGAACCGCACTGAAGCTACAGTCGCAGGTTTGAATCCTGCCTCGGGTATGGATGTGTGTAATGTCCTTAGGTTAGTTAGGTTTAAGTAGTTCAAAGTTCTAGGGGACTAATGACCTCAGATTTTAAGTTCCATAGTGCTTAGAGCCATTTGAACCATTTTTAATATAATTTAAACACCATCTTACGTGATGAAAATTGTTCTCTGCTAATGTATGAAGCCTGATTATTTCGTAACAACTTTATGAAATATTTATGACAGGAAAGAATACATTAGCATTCTGCGCATGTGGTATTGTGCGTCAGGGCCGTTCATTTTGCTTAAAGAAAAGTGTTGCTGCTTCTAATAACAGTAGCGGCAAATTGTATAAGATCACTTTTGTGCATGAACTTAGCGCCATTTACACTGCTTGACAGACAACATTGCTACACGTTTTCAGGTGGAGATTTCTTTAACAAAATAAGGACCATTCGCCGGGAGAGGTAGTGATTAAATAAAACCTCATTTTACGCTAATAATAAGTAACTGGTTTTGTTGTAATACTGCAAAAATTTCAAAGTTCTGACACTATCACTGCATGCCACACTGGCAATTTAAAATAACAAGCGTCACCGTTTTGACGCCATAACTTAGGCAATGCAGAATCGAAAAGTACACTCACTGTCATCAACATGTCACTTATCACGAAGACTGCGAGCACGTATTTGCAGATGTGACCACACATCTTCCAAACAAGGGAATGTGGTTTCTTACAGTTGTTTCCGCCCAGCTTCCAGAATGTCAGTCTCTTTGTAATTATTTTCTACGTTGGAAACCCTTGAGTGCGAGGTCGCAAAAGATCAGTAATCTCTACGGCATCCGTCGCCGCACATACTGTCTACCATGCAATCACAATATCGGCTGCTAACGACAACACGGGACGAGACTGGAGGTCTCCAAACGTGAGCACAGCATGAAACTGTGGAGCATAGTTGAACCGCTTAGTCGATGAGTAACCCACAACAGTGCTACAGTGCTTGTAGTGTTGATACAAAGCAGAGCAACGGCAACGATAAACATAGCAAACATTGAATAATTGAATAATATCTACAGCAACAATTGCTGAATTTGACATTTTGTCAGAAAGGAATTTCGCAGAGTAAGAATGAAGTTGCAGAAGAAATGATAGTGTTTCTACAAGATGAGTCAGTGGCGAAACAAGCGCTGTATAATTTGAGGAATATAGATGCGAACGAGACCGCTGGAACTTAACCCAGTTCACTTCAACTAGCACCACGTCATTATTACACAGCAGTGCGTAGCATACAAAGTATTGTGCCATAATCTAAGAATGAAATTAAAAATTGAAACCGACACCAGGTCCATCTTCAAGACCTGATAATCAACCTAATTTAATAGACAACGAGTTTCAAGATCAAGGATTACAAATTCCCAGTACTTCCGCAGCCACAGAAATGGAAGTAGAAGAACAACCACGATCTTCTCAACAATTACAGCAAGGTACTAGTAATACTGATACATCAACTGGTGGTACAAGTTCTGGACAATTAACTACATTTCAATTATGGAAGTCAGTAGAACAAATTAAACAAAACAGTGTTACAATTATAATACACATATATTTTTGTATTGGGTTATGCATATAAATGGTTTGATGTAGTTGCTCCTGACAATAATAACAAAGTTGTAGCTAAAAGATTAGTTACATCTGGAGCTGAATTTATGACTAACGACTAAGTCAGTTTATGAGTAAAGCACAATTTGACTCATTACCACATAATTCATTTGTAAAGAAATTATGGATATCGTTAACTCCTGTTGGTTTAGAAGCCAGTTTTCAAACTGGAAGTACATTAAGTGCAAGCGGAAGTATTACTCATGTTCCAATGTTAATTTATAATAAAGGTGCAAATCTTGCAATTGCTCATGATCCAGTTAAAGTTACGACTGAACAAACTAAAACTATGTGTATTAGTGGTATTGCAGCAACAGGCCATATACAAAATACTTTATGGTGTTCAAGTTCAATGAATGATTATCCTATATGTTTAACTGTTCCATGTAACTGGCCTTTTTATGATTCTTTTATAATACCACATGGTCAATCTGACGATAATGGAAATTTGTTTGCTACAGATAAAGTATTTGGAGTTCATCATTTACATAAATTGTATGAAGTAGGTATTGCTTCAAGAGCTGTTGATCAAAATGTATCATTTACTTATGAATACGAACCAACTATTGGTATAATTAAAAGTAGGAAATGTGCTCATGGATTTGCTGGTAATGGAACACAATACTATTTAGGAACACATGGTTATCCTGGACGTTTTTGTAATACTGATGGTGAAGTATTAAAAAAAGTTGCACAACAAACCGCAAAGCCCTTGTCTATTCATTTGGATTATTTTAGTTATGATCAAGGTATTGAGAAATCTCATCTTGTTGGTCATTTGAATAGATCTACACGTGTTAAATTAATGCCTTTGTTGACATTGGGTATTAATCCAGTTCCTAATAATGCACCAGCAGATTCAAATAGTTATGTAAATTGTAAAATGATGGTAAAAATGACTACAGCAATTGAAATAGGATTCTCTATAAAAACGTATAATACTTTAGTAAAAACATTAGACCATTCTGAAGAGCTTTACATGAAAGGCGACAGTGAAAGTATAACCTCAATTTATAGTGGTACATCATTTGACTCTGGTACAAGAGTAGCAACTGCTATAAATGCAGGTACAAGTCGTACTGCCAATATTGTATTAGATGTACCAAAGAAGAAGAGGCAAACATATGAGAATAGAGATGTGGAAAGTATAGAAATAGAGGATTTAAATAAAGATACTCATCGTTAATGTTCTAAATGTATTTCTTGTATGTATTTTCATTGTAAGAATTCATATTCAATAAACAAATTATACAATGTATACGGATTTAATTCTTTTACAATTCTTGTATTCCATGATTTCCAATAATATTTCTCAATTCTTTCATCCCATACCTGACCTTTAAAATAATCACAATTTGAACATACAATAACTGGAGTCTTAGCTAATGTATAATCTCCTTCAAACTTAATAGGTATATTTGTAGGATTCCCAGAAAATATTGTTTTCAATTGTTCAAAACATCCAGGATCATAATTTGGATCATCCATGACAATTAATCGTTTTCTAGCACATTCTTGTAATCCAAATGATACATACTTATTATTTTTATTACACCAACCAGTATTTAACATTGCTGATGCAACCATTTGAACAAAAGTGGATTTAAATGAAGTTGGTTCTCCTATTAAATTTAAACAATTCTTTTTTCCATTGCTTCTATTAAGTATATGAAACAATGTAACAATAAAGTGTCATATAACCTCTTCATCATCTTGAAATTGGTATCGTAAGAGATCTTTTACAATTTTTCCACTAATATTTTCATCATAATAGAAATCATTAAAATTAGAAACATAAGATTCAAAATAAACACAGTCAGCATTACATGTATATTCATAAAGTTGAAATACACTTATATGACTTGTTTCAATTTGGATACACTTAATGACATTTGATAACACTCTATCACTAAGTGTACAAAGTGTTGTATTGGATCTCCATATAGAAGTTCCTGTTACCTTATTAACTGGTACAGCCAAATTATTTTTTACTACATGTACGAGTTCCTCAAAGGAAAATTCTTTTTTGTGACTTGTTGTCCGCTTTTCGTAAGTCTGTCGAGATGTTGTTGCGATGTTACTATTAGATTCCTTACAGCTTGATTCAAGGGAGAATGACTTGAATCCAGATTTACATATAATTTCATTTCCCTCTTTTTGTGTCTCCACCATTGTGACCTGTTGATATGCTTTATTGTTTGAGTTGAATAAAATTAAGCAATCATACAAAACAGTTGTTCGTCCTCTATCCATGAGGAGGATGTAATAGTATTGTTTTTTTGAACTGAAATACTGCAATAAATTTCTTCGGCCGTGTTCATTGGATGTGCTAAAGACTGTTGTATATTCTGACTTCCCAACTCTATCAGTGAAGTATGTTCTGAAGTAACATCTGCACCATCCATTTCGTCTGTTACAGCAATGAATGACGTGGATGTGCTCTGAGTTCGTTTCCGATTTCTCTGCAAGGATGAAAAGAAATTTATTTCTTTGATTTTGTTTGCAAAAGAATCTAATGCAATTTGTAATGTCTTTATAACACCTCGAGTATTGGCTTTGGATGAACACAGAGTGTGTCCAATCCAGTTCTCAAAACTGGATACACATGTAATTAATGATGTGGTCTGAGGTGACTTTTCCCATTCCCCTTCAATTTGCTGTAAAGTTTGTAAACGTTCAATTTGATTTTTTTTTTCAAAGTGAGAACGTAACCATAAAATGAATTTAGACATTCTTGAGGATCATCAAAAAAATTAATAATTTTAACTAATAGATTTACAATTTCAATTACGTCTATTGTTAGTCCATCAGTATCTTCGTTGTCAGTTGTTAAAGTTGTTTTCTTAAGGGGAGTTACCTCTTTTCATTCTTCTGTATCAGAAGTTTTCCTCTTACATCCTGTGTCTATATCTTTTGCTGGTGTCATTGGTCTTGTATCGTCTTCGTCTGAATAATCAGAAGATTCTGATGAAATGTCCTTTTTACACATATTAAAAAAATAAATTTATGTCTTTTTGAGTTGGAGTAAAGTACTTCTCCAGTAGTAATAATAGATCTGTAAAACAAAAAATACATTTACTGTATTTTATAAATCACATTGTGTAGCCTGATTTACAGAACGTATCAAATCTTTAATGAAAATACTTTCAATACGTTCTGCAAATGTAGCAGTTAAACATATTCTACAAAATAAGAAAAACTCATTTGTAATAGTTTCAAAATAATGGGCTTTTGAAGTACAAAGTATTTCTTCAGTAGTAAACCAATAATGATCCTGAGTTGATTGTTCAGTTAAATATAATACATTACTAGGTCGATTCACAAAAAGGGTATTAGTCAGTATTCGTAATTTTCCTTCATCTTGAGTGTTAATAATAACATTTGAATAACAATTTGTACATAATACATTGCATAGAACAGGTTTACGCATATGGGCATAGTGTCTAAGACTAATTGTGTGGCTGATTCAGTGATATTAGTTTATAATTTACATTCACAATTTTAATTCTATATCGTAATTTACGCATTGTATCAAATCGTGTCCACGTTATTAAATCTTTATCTTTTAATGAACAAATTCGCATAAAATGATCATATCTTCTAAAAGCGATAGCATTCCAATTAAAATGTCTTTCAAATTCTTCGTTTCTAGTAAATAATTTATAAGTGGTATTTGGTACAGATTTCATTACAGCGTTGTCATATAAACAGCTTGGCCATCCCAAACCTTTTAATACTATTGCTTGCCCACCATACTGCAAGTCTCTTGTAGATACAGGTACTTTTTCGTCAATACATGCGGCCCAGTCAGCACAACGACAATTAAATTTGTCATCAGATTCTCTACTACGAATCTGAGATAGCTCTTCGTCGCCATCACTATCACTTTCAAAAATTAGGCGACGTACAGCTTGGTTATTAATGTTCAGTCTCGGAGGAAACGATTCATCGCTCAATAACGAAAGACTGTTATTACTTTTGTTGGAATCGGACGAACTCATTGTATCGCTCCGAGATAAAGCGCCCTAATTAAAATAATATAATAAATACCCTTGTCTCCTAAACGCCACCGTTTGTAAGTAAATGTTTCACTGTTCAGCCCAATGACTATAGCATTTGTTCATCAGGTACTGACTGAAATCGTGGTTCATTTCAATCGCACCTTATATACCTACTCACAACTTCATTTGTAATACAAATGAACATTTGTAACACAAAAGAACATTAGTCATACAAATGAGGACATTTTTACATAACTGATTACTTGCCAACGACCCCCCGCCACCCACCGACCCTCGGCCGTGGCCTCACACGGCCCACACATAGTGCTACTTTGTGCCTTCGGCAGCGCACTAATTAGAATACACCACACCAGCCCCGAAACGCATACGCTAACACAAACTCACAGATCCTGTTTTGGAATGCCAACGGGATCGCAAATAAAAAAACCGAAATGGCCGCGTTCATTGAGCGAAAGTATATCCGAATCGCTCTTGTGAACGAAACACAGCTTACGCCTCGCAAAGAGCTAAACATCCCAGGACATTGCGTTTATCGTACCGACCGAGCGGATGGCAGGAAGGTAGGCGGCACAGCAATCCTCATACACAGAGACGTAGAACACACGAACATCGAGCTCCCTGCGCTTGAAAGACTAGAGGCCACGGCCGTCAGGGTCAAGTTCAACGGAGCCAACACCGCACTAGTATCGATGTACAATCCTCCTAAAAACATAATAACACGTGATATCAGCACAGTACTCAACATAGCACCGCGGGTAATCGACGCTGGAGACCTAAACGCAGAACACCCCGATTGGAACTCACGAATACGAACCTCCAACGGCAAGAAACTATGCCGAAAATAAATTGTACTTGGGCCTGACGTTCCCACGTTCGTGCCTACACAGCCCCGACACAGGCCACACGCGTTAGACATAGCCCTCATAAAGGGCATCACATGCACACTCAACCTCACGGTTGAAAACGATCTGGACTCAGACCACATGCCTGTAATACTGCACACGGAAGAAACACTGCAGGACACTGAACCACGCAGGATACTGAACTACAAGCGCTCGAATTGGACACTGATCAAGGAAACGCTTGATAGTCGCATTCCTGACACGCACGAAATTAACAACACGCAGCAAATCGATGAGGCTGTGGACGCTGTCACAAATGCCGCCCAAGACGCAATGACTGACACCATTCCATATACAACACCAAAGCAATACTCGACGGCCCTGCCCCAGGAGATCCTGGACCTTATCTCGCTAAGTAACCGCCTCAGGAGATACTGGCAGCATACCAGGCGCCCGTTCTATAAACTGCATGTCAACAGACTCCAGGGCATAATATGGGATAAAATACAAACATTCAAAAACCAACAATGGAGACAGAAACTCGCTGGGCTAGATACCACACGTCCTGGCGTGTGGAAGTTAGCCAGACACTTTACCAGGGAGAAAAATTACATTCCCACGCTACAAGGACCAGACGGCCCAGCTTACTCCGTGATGGAGAAAGCAGAGCTAATGGCCACAACACTTGCAGCGTCTTCCATGCCGAATCCGGCTCCCTCAGATCCAGTATTCACACTTGAAACGGACTAGGAGGTTACACGATTTGTAGCCCAGCCCTCGCGCAACGAAATTAGACGCACTATCTCAAACGAAATCACATGGGCTATCAAGCGCACCAACGTTAGGAAAGCCCCTGCGCCTGTTGGCATTCAAAACCGCGTCCTCCAGGAGTTCACGGATAAAACCGTAGAATACCTTACACACTTAACGAATGCCATCCTAAAACATCAACACTTCCCTGACTTTTGGAAGGCGGCCAAGGTTCTGATGTTCAGGAAGCCAGGGAAAGACCACTCCCTCCCACAAAATTACCGACCCATCAGTCTGCTGTGTTCGCTCAGCAATATTGTTGAGAAGGTAATATTAAAACGTATCACTAGGCACTGCATCGCCAATGACACCCTAAGACTGGAGCAATTCGGCTTTAGGAATCATCACCCGACAACACGACACTCCTCCGCGTAGTCTAACAAATAGCACACGGCTACAACATGAACAAAGCTACAGGGGCCGTGTTCCTGGACATCGGAAAAGCTTTCGACCGTCTCTAGCACAACAGCCTCAAACGCAAACTAAGCGAAGCTGGTTTTCCGGAAGGACTCGTACGTTTCATACACACATATCTCACGAACAGGTGTTTTAACACTAACGTGCAGGATAAACAATCAACACAAGATGATATCCAAGCTGGAGTACCCCAAGAAAGCATCCTAGGTCATATTGTTCAACCTGTACATTAACGACTTCCCAGCAACACAAAACACGACGTTACCCATCTACGCGGATGACACCGCCATCCTTGCGCAAGATTGGAAACCGTCGAACATTAATTCACGAATACAGACGGCACTCAGAACAGCCGAGCCTTGGTTGGAGCCATGGCGTATTAAAGTAAACGTCGACAAGTGCGAAGCAGTTCTGTTTACACGCAGACCGAAACTACTGCACAAACATCAACACAGTAGACCGATATCACTACATACACGCCCAATACGTTTCCGAGCGAAAGTCAGATACCTAGATGTCTGGCTGGACCGGAAACTTACATGGGGGGACCACATCGAGTACGTTGCCATCAGAGCGCACGCGAGGCTCAAACAGCTCTACCCAATGCTCAACAGGCAAAGCACACTGAATAGGAGGGTGTCGAGGTCCATACAAATGACACTGATTACCCTGTGATGACGTACGCAGCTCCCGTCTGGGGATATGCAGCTCCCATACTACTGCGCCGCCTGCAGATCATACACAACAAAGTGCTACGAATCATTAGCAACGCTCCATGCTACACATGCAACGTGGACCTTCGCCAAGAATGACGCCTTGAAACCCTCAAAGAAGTGTTGAAAAAACACGCTACACGAATATACAGGAACTCGAGACACTCGAACAGTCCTTTCATCCTCACTCTGGGAAACTACAATCACAACCATAGGTGGAAGCGCAAGTGGCCAAAGACCCTACTAGCTAGGGCATAACCACCAATGGTAAACTAACATACACAAACAAGCGACAAACGTCGACAAGCCCCTGCATATCAGCAACACTGACTGGTAATTGCCAGCTGCTATTAGAGCCGATCAACAGGCCACAGCAGGGACACCGACGAACTCGCCCACTGACGCACAAACAGTTCGCCAACATCCCCCTACACTGTGCATCCGATATATGACCTATCGGACACAAAAACGATGATAAACCTAACTGTTGCAGGTTGCTGACGCTGAACGAGAGCTCAACACCAGCACCCAGCAGTAGCCTCCGAGCAACACAATCGTACAACGTCAAAGGTATCGACTAGCATGATACCCACCACCAACAAAGCCTACCCTTGCACGACCTATCGCAGGCAGCAAGACATCCGCTACTGCTCTTTCCTCCCGACCTAACTATCGCAGAGGTTTTTTTCTCCTTGGGTCTTGCCTTGTCACTTTTTTCCTCTGCTTTTCTAACCGCTGCCCTTCGTTCGACTTCGACCCAATCTATCTCCAGATGAGCGCGTATTAATGGTTAACCTTAATCAGACGTATGCGAACATCGCAGTACCCACATCCTGCGACACCTCACTATAGTGAAAACTAACCCTTATGCAGAGATAACAGTAGACTTATTGACCTGGCCATCATGCCCGTGTGGGCGTGGAGGGGCTCCACCTCTGATATAAAAAAAATAGAAACTCGGGAGGGCTGTACACTGTCCTGGATCGCTTAGATTTCACGGAAGTAACTGTTTGTGTGTCGCCCGTAGTGTTGACAAAACGGCGTGGCAGGTGCTGAGATTGTTTTCCACTTTTGTAGCGATCTATTAACCTGGACGATTAGAAGCCAGGGCGATAGACCATTTTACTTGGAACTTATCGTGGAGGTCGCCTCTAAACTGCTAATAGTGCAGCTTATGATGAGGACATTATTAGTATTATCAAGAATGTTATTACGATTGTGCGTGTGAACTTTTATTTATTATAGATTTATTAAATGTATCAGTTAGAACACAAAACCTTAATTTATAGTCACAGTTCCTGATCCTGCTGAATAAATAACTAGTAGGAACATTTTCTTTCAGTGAGCACAAGAGAAATGTGGACTTGCAGACTGTAAAGAACGGTCAGTATGTTCTCCATCGCCATCTGGCTGACCGCAAAAATAGTTTTCAGGTGCTTGCCCGGCAACGACTAGAATATTATAAAAATCCACCCGCCGCCCCACAAGTCAGTAGGGTGTGCGGTTTCGATACGCTTGACTGTTTGGACAATGTACATGAGTACAAGGATGACGATACGGCTTAAGTAGTAAATGTGATATTCAAGCAGGTGTCAAGCCATGTACTTCATCATCGTTGTCGGACAAGGAGTCACAAATCCTGTCCATAGTGAAACGTAGTACAGGCCAATCATTGTCTAAGGATCGGGTATTAAAATTATTACTTACATGGGAAATAGAGTAGTTAAAAAAGAACAGATTTCGAATGAATCCACAGGAATATGACCATACAGTGCATAAAAAATATTATGGATATTTAAGTGAGTATGAGGCGCACTTGTTAAGAAAACTGGTGCTTGCAGGTTTCAAGGATGAACGATACAATTTACAGGATCTGAATGATAGTGACCTACTACGTTATGCACATCAAACTGCGCACAACCTATATTAGAATCATCTCAAGGGAAGCAGTGGATGGTTCCACAGCTGCGGTGCTGCAGAACTGAAAGACGTAAGATAGTGAAATTTCTAACAAAGCATCAACTTGACGATGCACAGAAGACTGCGGAATAGGTCAAAAAATTTGTAGATAATATAAACAAACTTATCCCATCATTCAGTAAGAAATTTCTTTTCAACTCCTACCGATCGGATCTTGAAGTTCAAATGTATATGAAAGGAACACCAAAAAGTAGAAGTACTAATAGAGACCTGTGTCACTGACAGCCATTATTAATGCCTTACCGCTTTCGTATACACTTATGTCGATTGTGAATCTGAATGGAAAATTAGTTGGAAAGTTGCTTACTGTGCTGCGAGGTATTGCCGGTGCCCTGACCCCCACGATTCATTCTCGAGTGCGTGATCTTGCAAGGGAGGTAGGCAATATCTATGGCACAGCAAGCAAGGGCGTCAACGCACTATGATATGAGCACTGCTTTTTGCCAATAGCTCGTCAAAATAACCTGCTTTTGCTTGATTCCTGGTGTACGTATTAAAATTATACTCCTTTAGAGCAAACGATCCCTCCCATATGGTGTGAACTATAGGAATTCATACCACCTGGAATCTCTGGACAAGTTCACCCTCTGTATGTTTGTTTTTTCCCGTGCCTATAATACATATTATCACACTATCTGCGGCTATGTCTTATAGGATAGCCGGTCTCGCGATGAGCTCCTCGACAGACTGTTCCGCATTCTGTTGCATGCCATCACATTCATCCAACTCTCATTATCCTGTTAGTCCAATATGATTCGATATACAGTCTTTAAGAGTGGATACCTAGCTGAACATCCTACACCGTTTGCAAATCCCAAGGAGTTCTCCTTGGGATGGTGTGAACCATAGTGATCACTGTGAAGCTTATTTTTCATTCTATGTTCATAGTGCAAACTAAGAGTCTGTTTTGAACATTTGTTGAATGTCGACGATGTGCGTTTTGTGATATGTGATAATACATCCCACACAAGACTGATCTCTGCAGCTCTCAGAATTCAGTTTCTCTCGCCCTTCTGATGCGCATGGTGAGTTATTAGCAGCTAATATTTTTCTGTCATAATTGTTAGCGTAAGACTTTGAAATGTACATTACTAAAGACTGAATCTTCGGCCTCGCAATCAAGGTACTCCTTAGAAGTTGAGAGTGTTTCTCTTCGGTCTTACCTTACCCAGATTCCTACGGTTTGCCAACTATGATGACTCCCGAACTTCGTCTGATTTGTTACTGACAACAGGTACGGTAAGGCCTTGAGTGGATGCCTTTCCCTGCCTGGAAAGTTCTCTGTAGATGGTCGGGCCACAAGTACGTCTACGTGGGCAGGCCCTCAGACAAGCAACATGAAAGTACTCTTTGTTAAATATAACTTGAAATTTCTAGAATTCGTTTTCATTTTCGAAACAAAATTTCCGATTCAGTTCACTCTACGGAAATTATCAGAGAAATTTTGGAAATTTGCGC
Source organism: Schistocerca cancellata (assembly GCF_023864275.1). Lineage (NCBI taxonomy): Eukaryota > Metazoa > Arthropoda > Insecta > Orthoptera > Acrididae > Schistocerca > Schistocerca cancellata. Next base: position 526,001,363 of record NC_064627.1, read on the forward strand.
GTGTGAAATTGGAAACGCTTTAATAAAATGTTCTTCTATGAGGGCAGTGCGTCATGACCCCTGTGGGGTGTTCAGGTATCTGTACTCTGAGCTACCTTGCCCGGCGCACCTTATACCTTGGAAATCTGTGCAAAGATCTTTGTCATGCTAGACCTTTGCCGTGAACGGGAAAAGTGTGGCGCTGACGTAGCACCCCTGGCTCCAGTCGCCCGCCACTGCCTTCACCGCCGAGATGCTTCGCGGACGCTGCTCGCAGTCACCGCAGCGCAGCAGGGCAGAAGGGCGGCAGGGCAGCGGTGCGGTGCGGTTGCGGCCAGATAGATGGCCGCGCTCCCTAATGGGATTTCCGGCGGCCTGTGGCTATTCCAGACTTCAAAGGAGGCTCAGATGCGGCCGCTACCCGCTGTCTCCCTCTCCTGGTCGCTATCTTATTTCCGGGAAGCTTTCCTCGACCTCGCTTCCTGAGCTGCGCGGACAACACGGGAGTAGGAAGAAGCACCTCTAGCTGCAGGCAAACACGGACCACTTAAAGTCCGTTGGCAATGCCCTAATTAATGCTCTGAGCGTTTCGGTGGAAGATTTTCAGGTGCCGTTTCTATATTTGCCTTTCTCGTTCCTGTAGACGAAGCGAAAATGAGCGAGAGAAGAGCAACGAGGAAATCGTTCAATAACTTTGAAAGTAAAATTTTAGCAACCGACCTGAGTAAACACGCTAACTGACTTTGGCCTTAAGTGAAACCGGGAAGCGGTTCGAAATCCTCCCTTCATTCACTCAGTGAACATTCCAACATTTAAACGGAAGATATCAAAGAAAAGGCCAAAATAGTGAACTCGGTCTTCCGAAACTGTTTCACCGCGGAAAATCGTAACACCATCCGTCCTCTCAATCACCATACGAACATCGAAATGGCAGATATTGAAATAAACAATCATGGCAAAGAAATTCAACTACAGTCGCTTAGTAGTGGAAAAGTATCACGACGATACGAGACACCTATAAGATTGTACTAAGATTGTGCGAAAGAACTTGCTCCCTTTCTGGAAGCAGTCTGCCGTACATTGCTGAAGTAACGAAGGGTACCTGACGATTGGGGAATTGCATAGGTCATTCAGATTTTCTAGAAAGTTCGTAGGACAGATGTAAATTATTGTAGGTCCATATCGTTGACGTCAGCCTGTGCTCAAGATTTATAACTTTTTGAAGAACGAAAATCTCCTCTACAAAATCAGCATGAAGTCCACAAATGGAGATCCTGTGAAACTCAACTCGGTTTGCACCTCCACGAGATCCATAGCGACAATGGCGGTCAGATTGATACCGTCTTCCTTGACTTCAGAAAGGCATTTGACACCGTCCCGTACTGTCCTTTAGTGAAGAGAATACGAGCTTACCGAGTATCGGACCAGGTTTGAGACCGGACTAAAAATTTCCTTGCAGACAGGACTCAACACGTCGCTCTTAAAGGAACAAAATCGACAGATGTAAATGTGAGGTCCGAAGTATTCCAAGAAAGTGTGAGAGGATCATTTTTCTGTACAGTTTACATAAATGATCTTGCAGAAAGCGTCGGAACCTCTTTAAGACTGTTCGCAGACGATGCGGTTATCTATAAGAAATTAGCAACGCCAGAAGACATTACTGATTCGCAGAATGACCTGCCGAGGATCGCAAGCCCTGGACGTTGATCCTGAACGTACGTAAATGTAACACATTGCGCATATATAAGAAAAGAAATCCACTACTGCATAACTACACTATTGACACGAAATTGCTCATAACAGCACCTAATGTGAAATATCTAGTAATAACTATCCAGAGCGACCTTCATTGGGATGACCACATGAAACGAATCACAGGAAAAGCAGATCTCAGACTGAGATTCTTAGGAAGAATCTCAAGGTAACGTAGCTCATCCACGGAAGAAGTAGCTAGGGCCTTTGTTTGACCGATTCCTGTTTACTGGTCATCAGTCTGGGGTGTTCACCAGGTAGGACTAAAAGATGAGGTAGAAAAGATCCAATGAAGAGGGGTGCGTTCGTAATGGGCTAGAATGCTCAACAAACTCCAGTGGGAGACGTTACAAGAGAGGCGTTCTGCAACGCAGAGGGGTTTACTATTGAAATTTCGAGAGAACACTTGCAGGTAGTAGTCGGACAGCATATTATTTCCTCCCTCATAAATCTCGCGAAATGACCACGATGAGAAAGTTCAAGAAATTCGAGCTAACAGAAAGGTTTGCCGACAATCGTTCTTCCCACAACCCATTTGCGAGTGGAGCTGTGAAGCGGGGATCAGTTAGTAGTGGTAGAAGTACTCTCCTCGCCACACCGTTAGGTGGTTTGCCGAATGTGATGTACCGATAGTTAGATAGATGGTCTTTTAAAGTGATGGAAACTGTGTTTCTAATGGAAAAAACTCTTTTATCTTGCATAAGGTGGGTTTCTCATTTAAGTAAGAACATTTGCTTGTACAACAGAAAGTATGACATTTTAAACAGTGTAAGATGACACCCGCTGCTACTCGGACGAAGAGTGCACATCAGCAATTTTGTTGGGAAGCACTACATCTTCCTCCGTACAGCCTGAATCATTCACTGTGTGATTTTCATGTGTCTGGCGACCTGAAGAAAGACATGCGTAGACCTCTGTTTCAGTCGGACGAGGAAATTCAACAGTGGGTGCGGTTGTGGATCCGTAAGTGGCTGACCACATTCCACAAATCACGAATTGATCACCTCGTCTCCCAGTGGGATACATGTCTTAAAGCGCCTGGTGATTACTTTTTAATGAGACCATTCCATAATCCCGTTGTGGCTGGTAATTGGTTTTCATTTGACTGTCACTTATAAAGTACAGAAAATTGGTGAAATCGAAATAACGAGCAATGAATGTCTCAATGGAGCACGTAGCAAAGTATAGGCTAGATCCCTATGGTGGCGTTGTAGCTACTGCCGTAATAAACGCCGTAAGGTCTAGTGAGTAAATACAGAATTGATCTGCGAGGTAATGTAGGTGAAGGCAGTCACCAAAGGTAGTCCAAAAATAATAATCAAATGTTAGTATCATTCACCTAGACGATATGATGAAAACTTCACCACCCACTTCAGGAATACATCTGAAACAGAGCTTGAGTTTCGGCTAATTTTATTCTATGGTCCACATTAGCAGACGCGTGCACAGCCACGACGAATTTTCTGTCTGCTCCTGCGAGCTGTTATGCTTTGATACATTCCCCAACATGACGGCCACAAGTCTTTCTGCCATAGATCCCCAGGGTGACTTGCAGAGTTGTGGATTTAATGAGAAAAGATGGAAAAAGAACGTACCGGCACTAATTTAACTATTAAGTGAGAATCTCAAAACAGCCAAAGACTTGACGGACCCAGCTTTAGCAAATTAACGAATATCGTTCAGTTCCGCTAAAGTTATTCGGAAATTTGCTAAAGCTGGGTCCCTCAAGTATTTGGCAGTTTGAGATGCTCACTTAATAGTTAAGTTAGTGCCGGTATGTTCTTTTTCCATTTTTTCTCATTAAATCCACAATTCTGCAAGTCACCCTGGGGATGTATGGCAGAAAGACTTGTGGCCGTCAATCTGACCGCGACAACAACGTGACCGCTTCAGTATCGTCGCAGACAGTCGTTTATCATGACAGGAATGTGCTGGAGTATTCTGTCCTTAAAATAAATAAAAAATAAAAAAAACTTCTTCGCTTGCCAAATAATTGTGGTAACTAGGAATTATAATACCTATTGTTACGCATCCCCCTTTTCTTGTGCAGGTTGCGGATTGTTCGCAGGAAGAAAAATTGCTGGTAAGCATCCGTGTGAGCTCGAATCTCTTCAATTTTGTGTTGATGATCTTTTCGCGAAGTACACGTAGGAGGAAGCAAAATATGGTTGACTCTTCCAGGAACATGATCTCTCGGAATTTCCATAGAAAACCCCTCTGCGATTTTGACCGCCTCTCTCGTAGCGCCTCCCACTGGTGCTGGATGAGCATCTGCGTGTCACTTTCACGCCTAGCAAATGAACCTGTAGGCTAATACTCTATTTTTCTATCAATCTTACGACGTATGAGTCCTAGACTGTCGAGCAATATTCAAATAGTGTTAGAACAAGGGTTCTGAAAGCTACCCCCTTTTTGGGTGGGATTCTTTCAGTGACTCTAAGTCCGGCATCTGCCTTACCTGCGATTAGTTTATGTGGTCGATCCACTTTAAATCGCTCCGTACGCATACTCAATGGTATTTTAAGGATGTGACTGCTTCCAGTGTTTATTCTGCAATCGTGTAATGACGCAATAGTATGTCTTTCTGACTATTTATGCGGAGTAAGTTCCATTTACTTAGGCTGAAGGTGAACTGCCGATCCCTTCACAAAACGTCTATTCTCTTCAGGTCTTTCAGCATTTCACTGTAGTTTTCTAGCGTAGCGCCTTCTCTGTATACAGCAGCATCGTTAGCTGTATGGGAATTGCACCAGTGAAGCTCTAGAGGCAGGGGAAACCATTCTGCCACAAATATGTTCTGCAACTGCTCCGAAATCCTTTTCTGCCAATTTATTCTCACTTCTCGATTATAAATTTTAAACATGTGTGTAACACAGGTGAAATAACGACAGCAATAAATTCTGCGAATATATGACACTAGCTTTTGGAGAAAAGAGAACCACTTGCATGAATATCAAGAGCTCAGATGGAAACCCAGTTCTAAGCCAAGACAGGAAAGCAGAAAGATGGAAGGAGTACATAGAGGATCTATAAAGGGGCGATGTTCTTGAGGACAATATTATGGAAATGGAAGAGGAGGAAAATGAAGATGAAATGGGATATATGACACTGCGTGAAGAGTTTGACAGAGTACTGAAAGACCTAAGTCGAAACAAGGCCCCGGGAGTAGACAACATTCCATTAGAACTACTGACAGCCTTGGGAGAACCAGGCCTAACAAAACTCAACCATCTGGTGAGCATGATGTATGAGACATGTATGAGACAGGCGAAATTCCCTCAGACTTCAAGAATAATATAGTAATTAAAATCCCAAAGAAATCAGGTCTTGGCAGATGTGAAAATTACCGAACTATCAGTTTAATAAGTCACAGATGCAAAATACTAACGCGAATTCTTTACAGACGAATTGAAAAACCGGTAGAAGCTGACCTCGGGGAAGATCAGTTTGGATTCCGTAGAAACTTTGCATCACGTGAGGTAATACTGACCCTACGACGTATCTTAGAAGATAGCCTAAGGAAAGGCTAACCTACGTTTCTAGTATTTGTAGACTTACAGAAAGCTTTTGACAATGTTAACTGGAACACTCTCTTTCAAATTCTGAAGGTGGCAGGGGTAAAATACAGGGAGCGAAAGGCTATTTACAATTTGGAGGGAAACCAGAGATAGTTATAAGCTTCGAGGGACGTGAAAGGGAAGCAGTGATTGGGAAGGGAGTGAGACAGTGGTGTAGCCTCTCCCCGATGCTATTCAATCTGTATATTGAGCAAGCAGTAAAGGAAACAAAAGAAAAGTTCGGAGTAGGTATTAAAATCCATAGAGAAGAAATAAAAACTTTCAGGTTTGCCGATGACATTGTAATTCTGTCATAGACAGTAAAGGACTTGGAAGAGCAGTTGAATGGAATAGACAGTGTCTTCAAAGGAGGGTATATGATGAACATCAACAAAAGCAAAACGAGGATAATGGAATATAGTCGATTTAAGTCGGGTGATGCTGAGGGAATTAGATTAGGTAATGAGACACTTAAAGTAGTAAAGGAGTTTTGCTATTTGGGGAGCAAAATAACTGATGATGGTCGAAGTACAGAGGATATAAAATGTAGACTGGCAATGGCAAGGAAAGCGTTTCTGAAGAAGAGAAATTTGTTAACGTCGAGTATTGATTTAAGTGTTAGGAAGTCGTTTCTGAAAGTATTTGTATGGAGTGTAGCCATGTATGGAAGTGAAACATGGACGATATGTAGTTTAGACAAGAAGAGAATAGAAGCTTTCGAAATGTGGTGCTACAGAAGAATATTGAAGATTATATGGGTAGACCACATAACTAATGAGGAGGTATTGAATAGAATTGGGGAGAAGAGGAGTTTGTGGCACAACTTGACTAGAGGAAGGGATCGGTTGGTAGGACATGTTCTGAGGAATCAAGGGACCACCAATTTATTACTGGAGGGCAGCGTGGAGGGGACCAAGAGATAAATACACTAAGCAGATTCAGAAGGATGTAGGCTGCTATAGGTACTGGGAGGTGAAGAAGATTGCACAGGATAGAGTAGCATGGAGAGCTCCATCAAGCCAGTCTCAGGACTGAAGACCACAACAACAACATGACACTAGCTATCCCAGCAGGCTTCACAACTGCTAAATATATATGGTAATTAAATACACATCTTTATCTCCTCCTCACTCTCTCCCACTGTCCGTCTCCTCGACTCTCTGTCTTCGTCCACTTCCTTCTTCTGCCCCTCTCTGTCCATCACTCTCTCCGGCGTCTCTCTTGTCTATCTCCTCCTGCCTGCATCTCTCTCCATCTCTTCCTCCCACCTCTCTTTGTCCATCTCGTTCCTTACCTTCTCTACGGCCAATCCTCCCACCTCCCTCTCCGTCTATCTCCTTTTCCCTCCTCTCTCTGACTTTGAGCCTCATTTATTGTTATTGCAAATTCGTATTCCATAGCATTATTCTAATCATAAGCCGAAAAGCCCTTCACACAACTTTTCTATTTTCTGTGAAAACTGACTGCAATGAAGAAACAAAAATTACAAATTGTTGTTTATACAATTATTAAGAAAATTTTATATATATATATATATATATATATATATATATATATATATATATATATATATATATATATAATGAAAAATAATATATGTAGAGTGAATAAAAATTCTCCCACTTGCACTTCGCTCCTTGAATCCTCTCATACTGACAATACAAACACGTCTCTCACAAAATTTCGTTCTGCGCCCATTTCTGGCAATAAATGGACGTTAAAGACTGGCAGTCTGGTAGCACTGTAATCACATGAACGGTAACTACCTATGTTAGCAGGTAGAGCAGTTCTGTGCAGTTGGTGTACTAAATAACGTTTTGGATTAGAATGCAGGGGGTCGGGGTGTTTCTGAGTCGAGGCTAATTTACACTCCTGGAAATGAAAAAAAGAACACATTGACACCGGTGTGTCAGACCCACCATACTTGCTCCGGACACTGCGAGAGGGCTGTACAAGCAATGATCACACGCACGGCACAGCGGACACACCAGGAACCGCGGTGTTGGCCGTCGAATGGCGCTAGCTGCGCAGCATTTGTGCACCGCCGCCGTCAGTGTCAGCCAGTTTGCCGTGGCATACGGAGCTCCATCGCAGTCTTTAACACTGGTAGCATGCCGCGACAGCGTGGACGTGAACCGTATGTGCAGTTGACGGACTTTGAGCGAGGGCGTATAGTGGGCATGCGGGAGGCCGGGTGGACGTACCGCCGAATTGCTCTACACGTGGGGCGTGAGGTCTCCACAGTACATCGATGTTGTCGCCAGTGGTCGGCGGAAGGTGCACGTGCCCGTCGACCTGGGACCGGACCGCAGCGACGCACGGATGCACGCCAAGACCGTAGGATTCTACGCAGTGCCGTAGGGGACCGCACCGCCACTTCCCAGCAAATTAGGGACACTGTTGCTCCTGGGGTATCGGCGAGGACCATTCGCATCCGTCTCCATGAAGCTGGGCTACGGTCCCGCACACCGTTAGGCCGTCTTCCGCTCACGCCCCAACATCTTGCAGCCCGCCTCCAGTGGTGTCGCGACAGGCGTGAATGGAGGGACGAATGGAGACGTGTCGTCTTCAGCGATGAGAGTCGCTTCTGCCTTGGTGCCAATGATGGTCGTATGCGTGTTTGGCGCCGTGCAGGTGAGCGCCACAATCAGGACTGCATACGACCGAGGCACACAGGGCCAACACCCGGCATCATGGTGTGGGGAGCGATCTCCTACACTGGCCGTACACCACTGGTGATCGTCGAGGGGACACTGAATAGTGCACGGTACATCCAAACCGTCATCGAACCCATCGTTCTACCATTCCTAGACTGGCAAGGGAACTTGCTGTTCCAACAGGACAATGCACGTCCGAATGTATCCCGTGCCACCCAACGTGCTCTAGAAGGTGTAAGTCAACTACCCTGGCCAGCAAGATCTCCGGATCTGTCCCCCATTGAGCATGTTTGGGACTGGATGAAGCGTCGTCTCACGCGGTCTGCACGTCCAGCACGAACGCTGGTCCAACTGAGGCGCCAGGTGGAAATGGCATGGCAAGCCGTTCCACAGGACTACATCCAGCATCTCTACGATCGTCTCCATGGGAGAATAGCAGCCTGCATTGCTGCGAAAGGTGGATATACACTGTACTAGTGCCGACATTGTGCATGCTCTGTTGCCTGTGTCTATGTGCCTGTGGTTCTGTCAGTGTGATCATGTGATGTATCTGACCCCAGGAATGTGTCAATAAAGTTTCCCCTTCCTGGGACAATGAATTCACGGTGTTCTTATTTCAATTTCCAGGAGTGTATTTCTATTCGCTAATAGTAGTCTGGCGTCTTAATCATCATACAGAGATTTAGAAATCATTTTCAGTTACGTATTACGAACACAGAAATGGAAATACACACATAAAAAAAAGTTTAGCATTACCACGATTCGCAGAACTCCTGAAGATGGACGTTGACTGTGGATATTGTATCACAGACACTGTCCCTTAGACTGTTCAGAGAAGTCCCTAAACCCGCCCAAATGTGTAAACAACCATGCATGAGTAGCGCTTATTAGACGGAGGGGGTCTGACAGCCGATTAGTTCTTGTGCTAGGAAGGGCTCTCAACAAGTGTCCAGGTGTCTCAGAGTGAACCAAAGCAACGTTGTTCTGACATGGGGGAGATATAGAGAGATAGGTACTTTCGATGACATATCTCGCTCAGTCCACCCGAGTACACTCCACCCCATGAACAGGTTTTTTTGATGTGTGTAAAATCGTTTTCATTGGTCAGCTTTCAAACAAGACCTTTTCACGTAGTGGACGCGAATTGTTTCGCGTCACTGCATCTGCTAGATTCCAAACCTGTTTCCTGTGTACCCTCCCCCAATTGGTCGCAACGAAATTACTTGGAAAGCACGTCGCTAACCCTGCTGGTGATGTAAGATCATAGCGAAATGTCATGGACCTGAAAGTGTTAAGAGTAATGGTTGGTATTATTCGACTGAGAATTTTTCTTCACCCCGCAAACAGGAGAAAAGCTGGTTTGCCTTCTACAAAGAAAGATTTTTCACTGCAGAGCACAGCAGATGACTTTCTTCCTCGGAATAGGGTTAACAAGAAAACCTGTACATTTTTGTTTAAAAAATACGTAGTTCATGTCCACACGAATGTCTATTAGAATATCGAGTAGAAGTTTAACGTAAAACGGTAAAGAACTTTTCAAGAATTTTGGCAACAACATTTCCCCTTTATGTGTTAAATATATATTTATATATTTTACACATTAAAATCTGCATGTCCTATGTCCGTCCAAACCAAACGTGCATTAGAGTATCCCGAAAAAATTTGAAGCAAAACAGTGAAGAACTTTTCGAGAATATTGATAACAATGTTTCCCCTTCGTATATTACACTTTTTTTTAGGTATTGAAGATTCTATAGTGTATGTACATCTTAATTTTCGTTAGAGCGTCGTTTTAAGTAAATCGTTAAGGAAGTATTCGAGATTTCACCAACAAAGTTGCCCGTTTGTATAGTATATGTATAAATACTTATATATAATATATATTAAAAATATGTAGCGTATGTCAGTCTAAATCTTTATCAGAGTAACAGTTCGAAGAGAATTCGTGAAGAACTTTTTGAGACTTTTTCTAACAACCTTTCCCATATATGTAGTATATTTAAACTTGTATACCATATACATTACAAAATAGTGTATCTTACGTCCATCCCCACGTTTGCTACAGTATCCTGTAAAGTTATGAAGTAAATCGGTGGTAAATCGATGTAGAACTTTTCGAGATTTTTTGTAACGACCATAAGCTATAGCTTGTTTCCATTTACTAGTGTAGATTTCGTGTATACATTCACATACCGTCTATATCTAAAATATTGTAGCCTAAGCCTGTCCAAAAGTTTATTAAAGTATCGTACAAAAATTTGAAGTAAATCAACCAAGAAATTTCCCACATTTTTGCTAAAAACCTCTCCCCTTTACATAGAATACAATATACTCTATATATTTATATATCTATATTTAAAAATGTGTAACCTATGTCCTCTCCCCGAACGTTTATTTGAATATCGTGTAAAAATATGCAGTAGCTAAAACGATCAAGAACTTTTAGAGAGTTTTGGTAGCAATGTTAAACGACTTGTCTTACGGTAGTAGTAAAGATCAATTGCATGAAGTCAAATGAAGTGAGTTTGTCGATCATGATAAATCAATGAAGATGATACATGAAATGACATCAGAGCAAACCGTTCAGAGCACTGAACCTGCAATGCAATGCATTCACTTGATATTCATTCATTGTCGCCAGGAACGTTACAGTCTTCCACCACTTTTGTAATGTCTGGTAGCAGTGTTCGAAAACATCAGGAACGATGAAAATTTAAGTCAAACACGGAAGTACGCTCAGTTAGCTTAAAGATTAACTTACTCTCGACAAACAGAATTCTGGGTTTGAATACTATCTGCCACTAATTTTCAAAGGCCTCTGCAGGCTTATACTAAAACTGAACTGCGACAGTAAGAGAATCTTAGATTCGTAATATTTCGTTGCTGTTATTCCAGTTGTTATTATTAGATACATTAACTAAGGCTGCATTTGAATAAAAAGCCAGTTTTTGGGCACAGCCAGTGAATTCAGAAGGGCCGTTGCGAGCAGTCGGTCGGTACTTGACGCCCCTGTGATTAGGCTGAAGGGTTCGGAGGGCGCCGCTGCTGCCGCTGCAGCGCTCGTAATTGGCCGACCGGCGCGAACACGTCGCCAATCAGCGACCTGCAATTACCGCGCCGGCTCCACGGCCCAGCTCTCTAACTTTTCCGTCCGAAATGCGAGGCAGCGTTCGGGGAGCGCTTGTTCGGAGGGAATGGGAACAGCAAAATGTAATGGCATTTAATCGAAATACCATTATTTCTGTACTAGTTCGACATTCGTAACAGCCAAAGTACGGTACCAACATGAGCTTCAGGTACGTGAGTAGAATACTACATCGCTTAATCGACAACCTATTGAATGTAATGAAACGTCTCTTTGGCTTCGTGGCTAATGACTCGTTTCTGTGTTACATGCAAGAACCGGCTACAACCAGATACTAAGCTGAGAATCTATAAGAAACAAATATGATTCCTTTAGTATTAAATACATATTAGCTCCACAAAGTAATTAGTTCTGTAATGACTGTTTGACCACGAAAAGGTTGATTTTTCAGTTGTATTCCGCTTTCAGAGCAGAATCCACTGTCCAGAAACTAAATCTTAGATTATAACCATGAAATACCTTTATTTCCGGTTGTCTTGAATATTGAAATCAGCTTTTCATCTAATTGAATTTCGCAATACTTGAAGCATGTAACAATACCTTCAAAGATGAGATGTTACTTGTATCATTTCCTTTCTTTTAAGACAAATCCACGCCGTAGAAAAACAATTCGGAATTCCGTTATCAAGTATCAAAAGCACACCTTCTGGTAGCCTGGATCCCCACTGGCTTTTATTTTTTTTTAATTTTTTACCGTTTTAAGTATTTATAGCTGTTTGATTTTTTTTCATTTTTTTGAGTTATCTAATTATCTTCCTTTACATGCTCTTTCCCAGTGATACAGGCTATCAGTGGTGAAATGTAAGTAATTCACTATGAAGAATTTTAGTGCCAAACATGTTATTTCATTTCACTTGGCTTCCCTGTATGCTACTAGCTAGTCTATAGGACACTTCAAAAACAGTATGAGTATGTGAATAACTGGGCTGACAATAGGAAGGAAATAAAGACTTCCAGCCACATAGGGCATTACGACAATACAATGGCGAGAGTTGGAAACTTGTGCCGGACCGGGTCTCGAACCCCGATGCTTCATCTCACTAGAACGGTTGCCTCAACAGCCTTGGCCGACTGGACACACTTTCCGTCATACCCAAATTGCGAACTTCCCTCTAGTCGCACCATGACGACTCCCGCCCATTAATCCCCTACTCACAGATTTCTTGTTTCCTACTGAGTTCGGACGTTGATTGTGCATCTCCACTGAAACATTTTCATCAAACAGCCGTCGGGAATCACTTATATCTATACCAATTTAAGTATTCAGCTTTTTCTTTCAGGAAATGATTTGGTCCAAAGAAAAATGAGAAGGCTGAGAGTAAAACATATCAGAATCAAAATATTTCGAGTAAATATGGGGGCACCAACGAACTGTTTTCGAGGTAGCTGCGAATGTGCAGTTTATGAGCCGCCTCTGCCTTCTGTATTAAAGATTCTCCCACTTAGTATACACTTTTAGAAAGTGTAAACTTTTCTATTAAGTCTTCGTCAGCACTGTCGGAAACGAAAGTGCAAGACCTTCAAGAGAGTAGTCATTTTATTGACAAGTGAAGTGACACGTAGTCCATCATCGGAGGAGTGTGTGACAAAATTCAGTCTAAATAAAACACAGAAGTGTATTCTCGGATAGGATTTTCGAATGGTATCCTGCGACAGACTGTCCCAACCATCTGAGCCATTTGTTGCAATGATTCTTGCAAGCACAGGAGAACGAGTAAGCTCACTACATAATCATTTGGCGAGACATCTGGTTGTTGTACGCCATGAAGATGGTTCAAATAGCTCTGAGCACTATGGGACTTAACATCTGAGGTCATCAGTTCCATAGAACTTAGCACGATTTAAACCTAACTAACCTAAGGACATCACACACATCCATGCCCGAGGCAGGATTCGAATCTGCGACCGTAGCGGTCGCGCGGTTCCAGACTGAAGGGCCTAGAACCGCTCAGCCTCTCCGGACGGCCGCGATGAAGAACACAATGTGTTGCAGCAACTGCATGTAGACGGCACTGTCCTTATGAAAATTGCTCATCGCCTTCCTGTCGAATAAATAGCCATGACAGTGGACAAAAGCTTGACCAATGTACCAGGCGCAGATTGCTTTATCCTGCAGAAACACCAAATGTGATCGGTATTTGCAACTGATAATTCACCACCCCCTGAAGCTTGAGATTGGACCTATGCGTCGTGGACAATACACTCTCAAATAAGCAGCTCATCGGATCTACGCCATACACGTGTACATCGACCACCCGCATACATATGGAAGCTACTGTTATCACTGAAGAGAACACAGTGCTATTCCATTCTCTAGCCAACTCTTTAACTACGCCAGCGTAGCCTTGCTAGGCGGTTAGTGGTGCCCCAGTGGTTGCGTGGCCAGAGGCACAATTAGCCTTCTGCCGCCGAGCAGTGTGTCAGCTGTGCGCAAGTAGCAACAAGTGGCTTATTTAGCGTTCGTGTAAGTGTAGCAGTCAAGTTGAAAATTTGTTTGAGTGTTCTTAGCGCACTTGCTTAGTTAAATCCGTTAAATCATTGTGCAGTTTCGTAATTAGCAGGGTTGAAATGGTTCAAATGGCTCTGAGCACTATGGGACTTAACATCTATGATCATCAGTCCCCTAGAACTTAGAACTACTTAAACCTAACCAACCTAAGGACATCACACACATCCATGCCCGAGGCAGGATTCGAACCTGCGACCGTAGCGGTCACGCGGTTCCAGACTGAAGCGCCTCGAACCGCACGGCCAAATTAGCAGGAGCAGATTTGCATTTTAATACCTGTGACGTGTAAAGTCGCGTAGTCGTCTGTCTCTGTGACGTGTAAAGTCGCGTAGTCGTCTGTCATTTGTTTATTTCTTTCAAATAGTCTTTGTACGTTACTGACAGTACAGTTAGCCTTCTGCTGCCAAGCAGTGTGTCAGAAGTGCGCAAGTAGCAGCATTACTGCATTTACTAGGCACCCTTGTATTTTAATAACCATTTAAATTTCGTGTGCGCAAGTAGCAGCATTACTGCATTTACTAGGCAGCCTTGTATTTTAATAACCATTTAAATTTTGTGTCGAATTGTTTGTGCTCTCTGTAGATTAGTTCAGACGTTCTTTGCACAACAGTATGTAGCGTGGATAGGGACTGCAACTACTGTGTTCGGATGCGAGCTGAGTTGGCATCCCTTCGCTCCCAGCTTCAGGCAGTGTTGGCTTCGGTCACACAGCTTGAGGCTGTTGTCAATAGGCATCACTGTGAGAGTCTGGACGGGGGTTTGTCGGGGACAGCCAGCTCGTCCCATGCATCCCCCGATCGGACTACAGCTGTGGCTGCCCGCGATACTGCCCACATTGAGGCTGACCCCTCATCCGTGGTAGAGTGGGAGGTCGTGTCGAGGTGTGGCAGGGAGTGAAAGACATTCCGGAGGGCTGAATGGAAGGCCTCTCCAGTTTCCTGACGAACCAGTTTCAGGCTTTGTCTCTGGCTGATACTGATCTTCGGCCAGACATGGCTGCTTGCCCTGTTCCAGAGGTTGCACCTCAGTCTGCAAAAACCGGGCGGTCGCAGTGGGTGGGCTCACTAGTAGTTGGGAGCTCCATCGTCAGGCGCGTAATGGTGCCCCTTAGGGATATGATTGCAAGGGAGGGGAAGAAAACCAATGTGCACTCCGTATGCTTACCGGGGGGAGTCATTCCAGATGTGGAAAGGGTCCTTCCAGATGCCATGAAGGGTACAGGGTGCACCCATCTGCTGGTGGTCGCTCATGTCTGCACCAATGATGTGTGTCGCTATGGATCGGAGAAAATCCTTTCTCGCTTCCGGAGGCTATCTGATTTGATGAAGACTGCCAGTCTCGCTAGAGGGATGAAAGCAGAGCTCACCATCTCCAGCATCGTCGACAGGACTGACTGGAGACCTTTGGTACAGAGCCGAGTGGAGGGTATGAATCAGAGGATGAGACGGTTCTGCGACCATGTGGGCTGCAGATTCCCCGACTTTCGCCATAGGGTAGTGGGGTTACGGATTCCGTTGGATAGGTCAGGAGTCCACTACACACAGCAGGCGGTTACACGGGTAGCAAGGGTTGTGTGGCGAGGACTGGGCGGTTTTTTAGGTTAAATGGCCTCGGGCAAGTATAGAAAGGGCAACAGTCTCAAAGGGTGCGGGGCAAAGTCAGGACATGAGGGGACCAAGCAGCAATCGGTGTTGTAACTGTTAACTGTCGAAGCTGCGTTGGTAAAATACCCGAACTTCAAGTGCTTATAGAAAGCACCGAAGCTGAAATCGTTATAAGTTCGGAAAGCTGGCTGAAGCCAGAGATAAATTCTGCCGAAATTTTTACAAAGGCACATACGGTATTTAGAAAGGATAGATTGCATGCAACCGGTGGTGGCGTGTTTGTCGCTGTTAGTAGTAGTTTATCTTGTAGTGAAATAGAAGTGGATAGTTCCTGTGAATTATTATGGGTGTAGGTTATACCCAACAACCGAGCTAGGTTAATAATTGGCTCCTTTTACCGACCTCCCGACTCAGCAGCATTAGTGGCAGAACAACTGAGAGAAAATCTGGAATACATTTCACATAAATTTCCTCGGCATGTTAGTCTTAGGTGGAGATTTCAATTTACCAGATATAGACTGGGACACTCAGATGTTTGGGATGGGTGGTAGGGACACAGCATCGAGTGACATTATACTGAGTGCACTATACGAAAATTATCTCGAGCAATTAAAGAGAGAACCGACTCGTGGAGATAACATCTTGGACCTACTGATAACAAACAGACCCGAAATTTTCGACTCTGTAAGTGCAGAACAGGGAATCAGTGATCATAAGGCCATTGCAGCATCACTGAATATGGAAGTAAATAGGAATATAAAAAAAGGGAGGAAGGTTTATCTGTTTAGCAAGAGTAATGGGAGGCAGATTTCAGACTACCTAACAGATGAAAACGAAAATTTCAGTTCCGACACTGACATTGTTGAGTATTTATGGAAAAAGTTAAAGGCAATCGTAAAATGCGTTTTAGACAGGTACGTGCCGAGTAAAACTGTGAGAGACGGGAAAAATCCACCGTGGTTCATCAACAAACTTAGGAAACTACTGCGAAAGCAAAGAGAGCTTCACTGCAAATGTAAACGCAGCCAAAACCTCTCAGACAAACAGAAGCTAAACTATGTCAAAGTTAGCGTAAAGAGGGCTATTCGTCAAGCGTTCAGTGAATTCGAAAGTAAAATTCTACGTACCGACTTGACAGAAAATCCTAGGAAGTTCTGGTCTTACGTTAAATCAGTAGGTGGCTCGAAACAGCATATCCAGACACTCCGGGATGATGATGGCATTGAAACAGAGGATGACACGCTTAAAGCTGATATACTAAACACCTTTTTCCAAAGCTGTATCCCAGAGGAAGACCGCACTGCAGTTCCTTCTCTAAATCCTCCCACTAACGAAGAAATGGCTGACATCGAAATAAGTGTCCAAGGAATAGAAAAGCAACTGAGATCACTCAACAGAGGATAGTCCACTGGACCTGACGGGATACCAATTCGGTTCTACACAGAGTACGCGAAAGAACTTGCCCCCCCTTTAACAGCCGAGTACCGCAAGTCTCTAGAGTAACGGAAATTACAAATGATTGGAAAAGAGCACAGGTAGTCCCAGTTTTCAAGAAGGGTCGTCGAGCAGATGCGCAAAACTATAGGCCTATATCTCTGACATCGATCTGTTGTAGAATTTTAGAACATGTGTTTTGCTCGCGATTCATGTCATTTCTGGAAACCCAGAATCTACTCTGTAGGAATCAACCTGGTTTCCGGAAACAGCGATCGTGTGAGTCCCAACTCAATTTATTTGTTCATGAGACCCAGAAAATATCCGATACAGACTCCCAGGTAGATGCCGTTTTCCTTGACTTCCGGAAGGCGTTCGATACAGTTCCGCACTGTCGCCTGATATACAAAGTTAGACCCTACGGAACATCAGACCAGCTGTGTGACTGGATTGAAGAGTTTTTAGCAAACAGAACACAGTATGTTGTTCTCAATAGAGAGACGTCTACAGACGTTGAAGTAACCTCTGGCGTGCCACAGGGGAGTGTTACGGGACCGTTGCTTTTCACAATATATATAAACGACATAGTAGATAGTGTCGGAAGTTCCACGCGGCTTTTTGCGGATGATGATGCTGTAGTATACAGAGAAGTTGCAGCATTAGAAAATTGCAGCGAAATGCAGGAATATCTGCAGCGGATAGGCACTTGGTGCAGGAAGTGGCATCTGACCCTTAACATAGACAAATGTAGTGTACTGGGAATACATAAAAAGAAAGATCCTTTATTGTATGATTGTATGACAGCGGAACAAACACTGGTAGCAGTTACTTCTGTAAAATATCTGGGAGTATGCGTACGGAACGATTTGAAGAGGAATGTTCATATAAAATTAATTGTTGGTAAGGCGGGTGCCAGGTTGAGATTCATTGGGAGAGTCTTTAGAAAATGCAGTCCTTCAACAAAGGAGGTCGCTTACAAAACACTCGTTCGACCTATACATGAGTATTGCTCTTCAGTGTGGGATCCGTACCAGGTCGGGTTGACAGAGGAGATAGAGAAGATCCAAAGAAGAGCGGCGCGTTTAATCACAGGATTATTTGGTAAGCGTGATAGCGTTACGGAGATGTCAAACTCAAGTGGCAGACTCTGCAAGAGAGGCATTCTCCATCGTGGTGTAGCTTGCTGTCCAGGTTTCGAGAGGATGCGTTTCTGGATGAGATATAGAATATATTGCTTCCCCCTACTTACACCTCCCGAGGAGATCACGAATGTAAAATTAGAGAGATTCGAGCGCGCACGGAGGCTTTCCGGCAGTCGTTCTTCCCGCGAACCATACGCGACTGGAACAGGAAAGGGAGGTAATGACAGTGGCACGTAAAGTGCCTTATTCCACACACCGTTGAGTGGCTTGCGGAGTATAAATGTAGGTGTAGATGTAGATCTTAACCCTGCTGCAAGCAGACATTCCCACTGCTCCCTGATGATACAGCGGATGAAACATGTTCTCGGATTTTGTCGCTGGATGATGTTCGGTCAGAAACGGCTGGTCGCACAATGTGTCTATCTTGTCACGCGACTGTACTACGTGAAAGCCAGAAGCTTGTCTACGGATATGGGAGTGTTCCGCAGTTTACTGTGAAAATCAGCGATACATTGTACTCCACATGTGCACCAATCCGTCGATACCTTCATCCAGCTTCACGCAGGACAACAATTCCAATCGTTCAGACGGCTTAAGATATACAACAGGAGTTGCGCACACATCAGTGTAACACGATTGTACCCAAGAATGAATGTTGCAAACACTGTTCACCTCTGAACTCAGCACAGTTACTGCCGGCAAAACGTGACAGAAAGTGCACAGACAGGCCACCTGGGAGCCATTGATCGCCGATGAGCACGATAGCTTAATCACTAACACTACAGCCCCAGTATGCACATATTTACCCCGGTGCCTCTAACCACAGTCCTTGAGGTTGCTGCATTCTTCTTTCCGGCAGTGTGGTTAGGCTCAAATTACACCTATTCTCCGTGTTTTGAGAACATGCTGTGGCACGGGCAAGTTTCTTTGTTGGTGTAAGACATGTAGCGTGCCAACATCGACCGCAAATGATAAAAATTGTTTATATGGCTCTAAGCACAATGAGACTTAACATCTGAGATCATCAGTCCCCTAGACTTAGAACTAAATAAACCTAACTAACCTAAGGACATCACACACAGACATGCCCGGAAAGGATTCGAACCTGCGATCGTAGCAGCAGCGCGGTTCCGGACTGAAGCACAAATGATAGGTCGAGTGGGTCGTATACCTTGGCTTCCATCATCACGTGATTCAGTCTTTTGCCTTTTTTGTCTGGCGTAATCTCCAAAGTGATGTACACAGCTGCTAGCTGGAGCAGAGAACTATACTGTAAGAATGGAGCTTTTTATGTCATCAATCTTCCGACTAGCGCCTTGCTGCACAATACAAATTCCTCTCTTTTCCCAGCCTCTGTAACCCAGAGTAGCACTTGTACATGATGTTTCGACTTACTTGTACGATGTATATAAAAGTAGTAGTTGGATTAAGGTCCGCCACTTATGCAGAAAACAACGATTTTTCCAACTCAACAAACATGATTCTGTCCCATCATCAGCGAGTTTCTATTTTATTTAATCTGTAATACGTACCATTTTTCTAAACGACTATAAAATTATGGAAATATTAAGTTTAAACAACAATTTGACTCTTTTAGTTAATACCTTTACATTCGGCTTGCATGGTTTTGCAGGACCACTTGCATATTACTTGTTACAGGTAGCTTGTCATCAGCAACAAAACGATGTTGATGAGATATTTTGTTTCGAGGTAAGCTATCATTTTATGATTCAAACGTAATCTAGTATGTCGCGATATATTGGCTCCTATATTCATTTTTGCTTACGTTTTTGCGTGGCAAGCCCTTTTTTCTGAGCATCCCGATGAGATATTGTGAAGCACACGTAACTATAACACGTACTTATAGAAATATGATCGCAAAAGCACTTTACTCTTGACCAAAACACTGTAATCGTGGTTGTTGCGTGTCCCGGCCCAATCAGTGTTCATCTGTTCACCAGCGAGTTTGGAGCGCCACATTCGAATTTTGTTTACATTTTATCTTTGTGTGTGTGTAGACTTTTCAGCTGTCTTTTCTGTAATGTTCCTTTAATGTGATAAATAGTGTGCCCTTGCCTTCTGGATGTGGAAGTTTCCCCTCAATAGTTAGTTTGCTGTATAGTCAGTGGCTGTGTTTTAGTGTTCTTAAGTCTGTTTTTCTATTGTAGTTTGGTGGTGATCGTGGGCTATTAAGTGGTCAGCAAATAAGCTACGTGAGCTGTAGCTTTCTAAAGCTGTCTGATGTTCTGAATATCTGTTTCTGAAGTTTCAGCATTTCTGTGCTTTGTATACTGCCAGGCAAGTGTTACATGTCTGTTCATATATTGCTGATCTGTTAGATTTATCCGTGAGTATTTCATGTGTTCTGATCTTTTTCTGTTGGTGTGTCCTCTGTCCTGTATCCTATTTGGAGTCAATGGTGAATGTTGTTCCTCGTTGTGTCTTGTATGTGGTCATTGTTTGTGTTTTGTGTTGTTCTATGTTGGATGAGGGTTTGTGAGTGTGTGGGTGGTATGTTCATTTCTACACTGTTTACATACCTTTTGATTTCATTTGTCTACCATATGGGTTGTTGTTGTGGTCTTCAGTCCAGAGACTGGTTTAATGCAGCTCTCCATGCTACTCTATCCTGTGCAGGCTTCTTCATCTCCCAGTACCTACTGCAACCTACATCCTTCTAAATCTGGTTAGTGTAGCCATCTCTTGCTCCCCCTCTACGATTTTTACCCTCCGCACTGCCCTCCAATACTAAATTGGTGATCCCTTGATGCCTCAGAACATGTCCAACCAAACGATCCCTTCTTCTAGTCAAGTTGTGCCAAAAACTTCTCTTCACCTCAGTTCTATTCAACACCTCCTCATTAGCTATGTGATTTACTCATCTAATCTTCAGTATTCTTCTGTAGCACCACATTTCGAAAGCTTCTATTTTCTTTGTGTCCAAACTATTTATCGTCCATGTTTCACTTCCATACATGGCTACACTCCATACAAATACATTCAGAAAAGACTTCCTGACACTTAAATCTATTCCCGATGTTAACAAATTTCTCTTCTTCAGAAACGCTTTTTTCGCCATCGCCAGTCTACATTTTATTTCCTCTCTACTTCGACAATCATCAGTTATTTTGCTCCCCAAATAGCAAAACTCATTTACTACTTTAAGTGTCTCATTTCCTAATTTAATACCCGCAAAATCACCCAATTTAATTCGACTACATTCCATTATCCTCGTCTTGCTCTTGTTGGTGTCCATCTTATATCCTCCTTTCAAAACACGGTCCATTCCGTTCAGCTGCTCTTCCAGTCCTTTGCTGTCTATGACAGAATTACAATGTCATCGCAAACCTCAAAGGTTTTATTTCTTCTCCATGGATTTTAATTCCTACTCCGAATTTTTCTTTGGTTTCCTTTACTGCTTGTTCAATATACAGATTGAATAACATCGGGGATAGGCTACAAATCTGTCTCACTCCCTTCCCAACCACGGCTTCCCTTTCATGTCCCTCGACTCTTATAACTGCCATCTTGTTTCTGCACAAGTTGTAAATAGCCTTTCGCTCCCTGTATTTTACCCCTGCCACTTTCAGAATTTGAGAGTATTCCGGTCAAAATTGTCAAAATTTTCTCTAAGTCTATCTACAAATGCTAGAAACATACGTTTGCCTTTTCTTAATCTAAGATAAGTCGTAGGGTCAGTATTGCCTCACGTGTTCCAACATTTCTACGGAAACCAAACTGATCTTCCCCGAGTTCGGCTTCTACCAGTTTTTACATTCGGCTGTAAAGAATTCGTGTTAGTATTTTGCAGCTGTGACTTATTAAACTGATAGTTCGCTAATTTTCACATCTGTCAACCCTTGCATTCTTTGGGATTGATTTATTATATTCTTCTTCAAGTCTGAGGGTATTTCGCCTGTCTCATACATCTTTCTCGCCAGATGGTAGAGTTTTATCAGAAGTGGCTCTCCCAAGACTATCAGTAGTTGTTATGGAATGTTGTCTACTCCCGGGGCCTTGTTTTGACTTAGGTCTTTCAGTGCCCTGTTAGATTCTTCACGCAGTACCATATCTCCAGTTTGATCTTCATCTACATCCTTCTACATTTCTATAATATTGTCCTCAAGAACACCGCCCTTGTATAGACACTCTATCTACTCCTTCCACCTATCTGCTTTCCCTTTTTTGCTTAGAACTGAGTTTCCATCTGAGCTCTTGATATTCATGCAAGTGGTTCCATTTCCTCCAAAGATCTCTTTAATTTTCCTGATTTTCCTGTAGGCAGTATCTATCTTACCCCTAGTGATACATGCCTCTACATCCTTACATTTGTCCTCTAGCCATCCCTGCTTAGCCAATTTGAACTTCCTGTCGATCTCATTTTTGAAACGTTTGTATTCTTTTTGCTGCTTCATTCACTGCATTTTTGTATTTTCTCCATTCATCAATAGCATTCAGTATCTCTTCTGTTACCCAAGGATTTGTCTTAGCCCTCGTCTTTTTACCTATCTGATCCTCTGCTGCCTTCACTATTTCATCTCTTAATGCTACCTATTCTTCTTCTACTGTATTTCTTTCCCCCATTCTTGCCAATTGTAGCCTAATGCTCTCCCAGAAACTCTCTACAACCTCTTGGTCTGTCTGTTTATCCAGGTCCCATCTCCTTAAATTTCCACCTTCTTGCAGTTTCTTCAGTTTTAATCTACAGTTCATAACCAATAGATTGTGGTCAGAGTCTACGTCTGCCCCTGGAAATGTCTTACAGTTTAAAACCTGATTCCTAAATCTCTGTCTTACCATTGTATAATCTATCTGAAACCTGTCGGTATCTCCAAGCTTCTTCCATGTATATTACCTTCTTTTATGATTCTTGAACCAAATGTTAGCTATGATTAAGTTATGCTCTGACCAAATTTCTACCAGGCGGCTTCCTCTTTCATTCCTTATCCCCATTCCATATTCACCCACTACGTTACCACTCTTCCTTTTCCTACTATCTAATTCCAGTCACCCATGACTGTTAAATTTTCGTCTCCCTTCACTATGTGAAAAATTTATTTTATCTCATCATACATTTCATCAATTTCTTCGTCATCTGCGGAGCTATTCGGCGTATAAACTTGTACTACTGTGGTAGGTGTGGGCTTCGTATCTATCTTGGCCACAATAATGCGTTCACTATGCAGTTTGTAGTAGCTTACCAGCATTCCTATTTTTTATTCATTATTAAACCTACTCCTGCATTACCCCTATTTGATTTTGTATTTATAACCCTGTATTCACCTGACCCGATGTCCTCTTCGTCCTGCCACCGAACTTCACTAATTCCCACTATATCTAACTTTAACCTATCCATTTCCCTATTTAAATTTTCTAACCTACCTGCCCGATTAAGGGACCTGACATTCCACGCTCCGACCCGTAGAACGCCAGTTTTCTTTCTACTGCTGACCATATGGGTATCATAACCATTTTCTAACGCTATTTTTTTTGTTTAGTCTTGGGTGTGGTTATGTTTCCTCATGGGTATTCTGTTTAATCTATGGAGCATGAATCTGAAGTTTGCTTGCTTATGTGTCGATGGGTTGTTCGATAGGTTGTGAATGGTGGTGCTTGTGGTTGTCGTTTTCCTAAATATTGTGAAGTCGTGTGTGTTCTTTGTTTGTTGTATAGCGAGATCAAGAAAATATAGTGTGTGGTTTGTTTCTGCTTCTAATGTGAAGTTAATTTTTGGGTGTAAGTTGTTTATTTCATTGTGCAGAAGTTCTATGTGTGTATGTGGTTCATCAGTCAGGCATCTTATGTCTTCGATGTAACCGTACCAGTATATAACTTTGTAGTTTATTGGTTTTATTACATGTCTGAAGATCATGTTCTCCAGGTTATTCATAAATATGTTAGCTTGGAGGCCATTAATTAGTGATCTCATTGGCAGTCCAGCACATTGCGAATAAAATTCTTTTTTTAACACAAAGTTATTTTGTGATGTTATGGTCTTGAGTATGGTTGGTATTTCATTAATGTGTGCGTGTGGTGTTTTTCCTTGTCGTTTTAATCTTTGTATGATGATGTTGATTGTTTCATTTATTGGAATACAAGTGTTAACTGATGTGACATTAAATGTTGTAAGGGCTGCTGTGTCTGGTATATGTATGTTCTTGATTCTCTCAAATAATTCCTTTCTATTTTCCCAGTTCCTGTTGTCATCAAAAGCGTACGATTTTTTTTATTAATGTGTGTGTCTGTTGCACTAGGTTGTAGGATGAAGCAATTAGGAATTTTATGACTGGCCTTAGTGGAATATTATCCTTGTGAACCTTTGGTATGAAATTTAGGTGGGTTCTTTTGTATTTTTGTGTATCATCCTTTCCATTGATGTTTTTCATTGTCTGTTGAATGTTTTTCTGGTACCTTGCACTGGTCAGTTTTGTGATGGTGTTGTCTTTCTGATAATGTTGTGTTTTTTTCTGCGTATCCCTTTCCTTCCATAACTTTAGTAATATTGCATTTGTTTGTTCTTCTTAATGAGGCATTTTTCTGTTTTAATTTTTGTTGTAGCTTGTTGGCTGTGATTTCTTCGGATGTTCTGTTACTAGATATAATGGAGGATTTGTGTGCTCTGATTATCTGTGTTATTTCTGCAGTTACTAACTCTCTTGTTAAGTTTGCGTTAGAATTTGGAGTGCTCAGTCTTTCTTGTTCCCTTATAAGTGTTCAGATCCCGTTATGAGATTTTCTATTGTTTTGTGTGATACTTTTTTGTTAAAGACGTGTTTTGGTCCTTTTTCTAGTAGGGTCTTTTTCTTGTTTGGTAAGATATATGTCAATCAGGTTAATGATTCTGTCATGGAACTTATATTGCTGGTTGTGATTGTTTGCAGTGGGTGTGCTTGTGCTGTTAATTATTCTGTTGAGTTTTCTGTTTTGTTTCTCCTATTTTCCTAGCTCTGCTTTTTCGCTCTGCTATTTTCACAATGTGAGCTGGTATTGTAAATTTGTTGGCCAATTCCACATATGTTTGGTATAGTTCACGTTTGAGGGACTGCATTTTACCTTACAATTCCATAAATTCTTGTTTTAGCCACGTAATCTCCATTTTATTTTTCACTTTCTTTGGGGCAGATGTAATGCTATTCACACAGTATTTGGTATAGTCTGGAATTACATATGAGATAGGCAAATTTTATTACACCATATTTTAAGGATTACCTTCTGAAGCTTCATTGAGGTGTTCCTGTATTTCTTGTAGAGCTTGCTGGGGAATGCCTGATATCCTTGTGTATTTCGTGTTTGCAGTTACAATTTTTGGATGTAAGGTCCACCAGTTATCCAAAACACCGTTTCTTCCAAGTTCCCAAACTTGTTTCCGTCCCTCTGTACCATCATCAGTTTGTTTCATTTTTATTTAATCTCTAATGTGAACATTTTTGCTAAATGATTAAAAACTATAGCAATATTTAGCTCAAACAACAATTTGTTTCTTTTAGTTAATACCTTTACATTCGGCTTGCATGGTTTTGCAGGACCACTTGCATATTATTGCTTACAGTTGGCTTGTCATCTGCAACCAAACGATGTTGATGGTAAATTTTGTTGGGAGTTAGCTTATCAATTTATTCTTTCAACGTAATCTAGTTTGTCACGATATTTCGCGCCTATATTCGTTTTTACTTACATTTTGGTGCGGCAAGAACTTTTCTTGATCATCCTAATGAGCTGTTGTGAAGCACACGTAACTATAACACGTACTTTTAGAAATATGGTCGTAAAAGCACTTTACAATTGACCAAAACACACTGTAATCGTGGTTGTTGCGTGTCCTAGTCCAGTCAGTGTTCATTTGTTCACCAGTGAGTTTGGCGCCAAATTCGAATTTTGTTACATTTTATCTTTGTGTGTGTGTGTGTGTGTGTGTGTGTGTTCTTAGCTATTTGTGTTTTCTTTTACGTGGTGTTCCTTTAGTGTGTAAAATGGTGAGCCTTTGCAAAGTGTAGTGTATTCATTTATCATGTGTGTGTGTGTGTGTGTGTGTGTGTGTGTGTGTCTGTGTGTGTGTGTGTGTGTGTGTGTTTCTGTGTGTTTATAGATTATTTACCTGTTTGTGTTTTTTCAAACAAATATACAACACACACGACTTCACAGTGTTTAGGAAAACGACAACCACAAGCACCACCATTCACACAACCTACCTAGCCACCCATCGACACATAAGCAAGCAAACTTCAGGTTTGTGCTCCATAATTAAACAGAGCACTCATGAGTAAACATAACAACACACAAGAACTAAACACAACAAAAGAAATAGCATTAGAAAATGGTTATAATACCCCTATGGTAGACCAATTAAATAAAAAAATGTAAACAGTACAGAAATGAAACTACCACTTACACACAAGCCCTCACCCAAAACAGAACAACACAAAACACAAACAATGACCACATAGAGCAACAACATTCACACAAAACGAAATGGCACATACTCATCTGAAATTATTCACAGAATAGGCAACGTATTGAAGAAACAGGGACTCCAAATAGGATACAGGACAAAGGACACAACGGAGAAAAAAATGGGAACACAACAAACACACAGATAAATTTAATAGATCACGAATATACACTACTGGCCATTAAAATTGCTACACCAAGCAGAAATGCAGATGATAAACGGGTATTCATTGGACAAATATATTATGCTAGAACTGACATGTGATTACATTTTTACGCAATTTGGGTGCATAGATCCTGAGAAATCAGTACCCAGAACAACCACCTCTGCTCGTAATAACGGCCTTGATACGCCTGAGCATTGAGTGAAACAGAGCTTGGGTGGCATGTACAGGTACAGCTGCCAATGCAGCTTCAGCACGATACCACGGTTCATCAAGAGTAGTGACTGGCGTATTGTGACGAGCCAGTTGCTCGGCCACCATTGACCAGCGTTTTCAATTGGTAAGAGATCTGGAGAAAGCGCTGGCCAGGGCAGCAGTCGAACATTTTTTATATCCAGAAAGGCCCGTACAGGACCTGCAACATGTGGTAGTGCATTATCCTGCTGAAATGTATGGTTTCGTAGGGATCGAATAAAGGGTAGAGCCACGGGTCGTAACACATCTGAAATGTAACGTCCACTCTTCAAAGCGTCGCCAGTGCGAACAACAGATGACCGAGACGTGTAACCACTGGTACCCCATACCGTCACGCCAGGTGATACGCCAGTATGGCGATGACGAATATACGCTTCCAATGTGCGTTCACCACGACGTCGCCAAACACGGATGCGACCATCATGATGCTGTAAACAGAACCTGGATTCATCCGAAAACATGACGTTTTGCCATTCGCGCACCCAGTTTCGTCGTTGAGTACACCATCGCAGGACCTTTTGTCTGTGATGCAGCGTCAAGGGTAACCGCAGCCATGGTCTCCGAGCTGGTAGTCCATGCTGCTGCAAGCGTCGTCGAACTGTTCGCGCAGATGGTTGTTGTCTTGCAAACGTCCCCATCTGTTGACTCAGGGATCGAGACGTGGCTGCACGATCCGTTACTGTCATGCGGATAAGATGGCTGTCATCTCGACCGCTATGATACGAGGCCGTTGGGATCCAGCACGGCGTTCCATATTTCCCTCCTGAACCCACCGTTTCCATATTCTGCTAACATTCATTGGATCTCGACCAACGCGACCAGCAATGTCGCGATACGATAAACCGCAATCGCGATAGGCTACAATCCGACCTTTATCAAAGTCGGAAACGTGATGGTACGCATTTCTCCTCCTTACACGAGGTATCACAACAACGTTTCACCAGGCAACGCCGGTCAACTGCTGTTTGTGTATGAGAAATCGGTTTGAAACTTTCTTCATGTCAGCACGTTGTAGCTGTCGCCACCGGCGCCAACCTTGTGTGAATGCTTTGAAAAGCTAATCGTTTGAACATCACAGCATGTTCTTCCTGTCGGTGAAATTTCGCCTCTGTAGCACATCATCTTCGTGGTGTAGAAATTTTAATGGTCAGTAGTGTATTAACACGCACGCAACACTTGGCAGGCAGTATACACAGGACAGAAATGCAGAAACTTCAAAACCAGATATTCAGAACATCACACAGCTTTAAAAAGCAACTGCACACATAGCTCATTTGCTGAGCACCTAATAGCCCACGATCACCACCCAACTACAACTGAAACAGAGACTTAAGAATACTAAAACACAGCCTATACAGCAAGCAAATAATTGAGAAAAACTTCCACATACAGCCACACACACACACACACACACACACACACACACAAAGATAAATTGTAACAAAATTCGAATTTGGCGCCAAATTCACTGGTGAAGAAATGAACACTGACTGGTCTTGGACACGCGACAACCACGATTACAGTGTGTTTTCGTCAAGTGTAAAGTGCTTTTACGACCATATTTCTAAAAGTACATGTTATAGTTATGTGTGCTTCACAACATTTCATCAGGATGCTCAGAAAAAAGGGCTTGCCACACTAAAACTTAAGCAAAAGCGAATATGGGCGTGAAATATGGCGACAAACTAGATTACGTTAAAAGAATAAAATGATATGTTAACTCCCAACAAAGTTTCTTATCAACATTGTTTGGTTGCAGATGAGAAGCTACTGGTAAGAAGTAGTTTGCAAGTGGCCCTGCAAAACCATGTAAGCCGATTGTAAAGGTGTTAACTAAAAGAAACAAATTTTTGTTGGAACTAAATGTAGCCATAATTTTGTAACCATTTAATAAAAATATTCACATTACAGATTAAATAAAATAGAAACCAACTGATGATGTACAGAGATGCTGACATATCTTCGGGAACTTGGAAAAAACGGTGTTTTGCATAACTGGCGGACCTGACATCGAACAATTTTAACTGCAAACACGAAAAACTAAGGAACTGCAAATTCAAATGATGAAAGGCGATAGTGTTGTCGTATTCTAATGTACGAAAAGAAGTATAGCAACTATGACGGATCTCATTGTTTCAGTCTTTTGTACCTTTTATTGGCTTAAATTCCTTCAATCAAACTTCCAAGATAATGGTGCTGACACGAGTGGTAATTTCAGATTTGTTTACAAGTGTATTAAAGTAATATTTGAATATGAGGTAAATTAAACCTCTCATCTTCTGTTTGGTATAAGAAACATTGACCATATTCATGAAACAATAAATTCAGTAACTGTTTGAAGTTGAACTAACAAGGTCACTTTTCCGACACTTCCTTTGTGATGTTTATGACAAGTACTGATATTTTCCTAGTTATAATCATGCTAGCACTGCTCTTTAGTGGAAAGCAGCATCTATCAGAACAATTGGTGAAGTTAAGAAACGTGATGCACAATTCTGTTTCACAGAGACAACCTACTTTGTCCACTAAACGCTTCAGACGATCTAAGAATGCCTAGTTAATTTTCAAATAGGTATTAAAGCGATTAATTATAGGAAGAATGTGCAGGTTACGAAAAGGCTGTATTCAGTGTGCTTATATTATTGCTTAAATACGAGTTGAGAGTTACAAGTTACTAAAGATAGTCAATGTGGTGGCAAGGTCACACTCCATTGCAGCCAACCTAAAAACTCGTAAGATGATGGTAGAACAGTGTGCTTTACAAACGGGAAAGTGAGTGATAGGATCGTCACAACCGGAGACCATGACATTACAATGTCAAGTGTAATACACCATCTGTCGTCATAGAATAAAATTAATAACTGGGATTCTAGAGGCACGGAAGAGCAAGCAGTGAGAAAATTGTGGTCAGCGCAGTGACCGAAGTGCTGTTGGGATATACTGTGTTGCTATAATTAAAGTGCAGCTACTCACGGGGTTCCAGAGTGGCCAGCGAAACTTGGTAGATATGCTAATGCGTTAATGTGGAACCGATTTACGTTGGAAAAAATAGTTTCAGTTTTCAGCACCACTGCCAATCTGGCGCTGTAAAACATCTCGTAGACGTGTCTGGTGCTCATATTGAACAAAGAGTGTATGTGATGGTTCAAAATAAAAATCAACATTATATCTTTCTCACTTCGTTGACCTTTTCTGCCCACATCTTGAACCTATTCGAATACATGTGGAAACATGGCTGTACCTCTTTCTTACATTTACAGCGACAGATATGCACCTGGTGACCAGAATTTGAACTAATCTTCTCCAGCGCAAATCGCTTTCACATTAATGCATTAGAATACCTACCACATTTCGCTGCCATATGATAATTACAGCCTGCACTGCACCTCTGTGAGTAGACCATTATAGCCACCCGATTCATACGCGCTAGTAAAAGAACAGCGTTACCAATAATTGAAAAAATAATATACCAGAGCAGTTTGAGGATGAAATGGCTTCAGACAGACGGAATCAATATCAATATCAAGTTGAGCCAACTGTTAGCAGCGAACCTAGCGGCCCTCTGGTGTGGTGATTAGTGGGTAAGAGACACAGGACGGTTTCGTGACTGTGGGCGAAAAGGACGACCCCGCTCGGCTCGGCTGATTAGTGAATACGAGGCAGTGGGACACCATACAGCGTGAGGAGGTGAAACTGTTGGTGTCATTACACTAAGCGGCGTTCATAAATATGCCATTTGTGGAAATGCTTAAAATTAAAACTGAAGCGAAAAATTATTGATATTGAAATGGGGAAACTAGTCAGGTTAACTACCTTGATCAGCAACCATTCCGTGCACAAATAATGATACTTTTGCAAAACATGAGTAGTACATTTGCACTGAATGTGACTATCATAGAGAAAGATTTTGCCTGTATCAAACCTTTTGATAAGATAGAATGTAATATGTAAGAACTGGAGAAAAATGGGGAACTGCTACGACTGAGAAACGAGACAAAAGGATTATAAAACCAGGTCGGGCTAAGGTTTCTGTTCAGAAAGATCCACAAGGAGCCCAAGTTCGGGTTACAGGTACAAACGAAGTATTTGACAGTGAGGTAGAGCAATTAAACCTATGATTGAATCTAAAGTACAAGAACCTTTAACAGTAATTAAAACGCAAATTAAGATGAAGTAGATGCTGAAATTTCAAAACTGAACAAAGAAACACAAAGTACTCTAGATCAGCAGTTACTGTTATGTGAGACTATAGCTTTAGAAATTCATAGCTAAACTGGATCTCTGCAACAGCATGCCAAAAAGACTCGAATAGTTTACCATGTGTATAAAATAAAGTTCAACGTTCATACAAAGAGAAGTGTGACACACAGAAGCCAACAGTTTGGCATCCTGTGGAATTCTTATTGGGTTTTTCCAGCAAAAATGAGTGACCAGGAAAAGGTCAGTACTGTAATTGAAGCTCTGGATGCTGACGCAATACATTGGGTGTTAAATTTAAATATACTGAAGATTACATTCGTTGAATACGCTTGGGATGAAATTTTGTTGCAGTTCCTTTTGTACAGTTAGTATTGCAGGAAGCACATAATGGCATCATCCTGTATACTTTTATATCCATGTCCCATACGACTGGCATTACTCCTCATACATTATACACTGAAGAGCCAAAGAAACTGGCACACCTGCCTAGTTTCGTGTAAGGGCCCCCGCGAGCACGCTGCAGTGCCGCAACACGACGTGTCATGGACTCGACTAATGTCTCTACTACAATATTGCAGTGCCAGTGTTATTCTGATTACGACGCACCACGGTGACCACAGCCATTACGAAACTCATCAAATGAATTCACAGTTGCCAATAAGAAATACCATCAGCTGAGAAAGGGAATCACGACAATGAGAATTGGTGCCGAACCGCCACAGGGCATCGTAATCACAATGACACTGTCAGTGCAATATCGTATTTATCTGCCACTACTGGGCAAGCGACTTTCAAGTACAACGCCTGACCTGTTCGGGAATATTCATAATGGATGTACGGATACAGGTCGTAGACTCATGGTCGAAGACATATGGCAGTTTGGATATGGCGTGGTTAGCCAAATGGTATGGCGACCGCTCACGATAAGCGGAAAATCCGGCTTCGTGTCGCGGTCCGGCACTAAATTTTCACTGCCGTCATTCCAGTCTAGAGCTGATAGTAATCCTTACTCGCAATTGCAAATTCATCTGATGTGAATGTCTGAAGTAGTATTGAAAGGAATTGACACCATGAATTCTGCAGGGCAGTCCATAAATCTCTAAGAGTACGACGGCGTGATCTGAATAACACGTTAGGAGGCATCCCATTTATGTTCAATAATGTTAATGTATGGGGAGTTTGGTGGCCAGCGGAAGTGTTTAAACTCAGAAGAGTGTCTCTGGAGCCACTCTGTAGCAATTCTGGATGTGTGGGGTGTCGCAATGTCCTGCTGGAATTACGCAAGTCCGTCGGAATGCACAATGGACATCAATCGATGCAGGTGATCAGACAAGATGCTTACGTACGTGTCACCTGTCAGGGTCGTATCTATTCGTATCAGGGGTCCCAAATCACCCCAACTACACACGCCTCACACCATTACAGAGCCCCCACCAGCTCGAATAGTCCACTGCTGACGTGCACGGTCCATGGATTCATGAGGTTGTCTCATTACCCGTATACGTC
Source organism: Schistocerca cancellata (assembly GCF_023864275.1). Classification (NCBI taxonomy): domain Eukaryota; kingdom Metazoa; phylum Arthropoda; class Insecta; order Orthoptera; family Acrididae; genus Schistocerca; species Schistocerca cancellata. The sequence goes on from NC_064627.1 coordinate 526,033,715, forward strand.
CATCCACTCGATACAATTTGAAACGATACTCGTCCGACCATGTAACATGTTTCAATGTTCAACAGTCCAATATCGGTGTTGACCAGTCCTGGAGTAAAGCTTTGGGTCGTCCTGTCATCAAAGGGTACACGAGTTGGACTTCGGTTCCGAAAGCCCATATCGATTATGTTTCGTCGAATCGTTCGCACGCTGACACTTGTTGGTGGCCCACCACTGAACTCTGTCACAATTTGCGGAAGGGTTGCACTTCTGTCACATTTAAGGATTCTCTTCAGTTCGTGCAGGATGTTTTTCCGGCCGCAGTGATGTCGGAGATTTGATGTTTAACCGAACTCTTGATATTCACGGTACACTCGTGAAATGGTCGTACAGGAAATCCCCCACTTCATTGCTGCCTTGGAGATGCTACGTCCCATTGCCGACTATAGCCCCCCGTTCATGCCACCGTTGTTTAGTTTTTACCATTATTGTCAACAACTCAGTGCTGAAACACAACAACGAATTTAAGTACACCGTCGTATAAAAAGTATGGGGGAACATCAATGATACATGACAGTCAAAATTATATGTCATGAGACGTGGATCCAATAGTAGAAAAGGAACCGCTCCTGAATTACAAAGTGCCACCAATAGTCAGTAAAAAAAATGGTTCAAATGGCTCTGAGCACTATGGGACTTAACATCTATGGTCATCAGTCCCCTAGAACTTAGAACTACTTAAACCTAACTAACCTAAGGACATCACACAACACCCAGTCATCACGAGGCAGAGAAAATCCCTGACCCCGCCGGGAATCGAACCTGGGAACCGGGGCGCGGGAAGCGAGAACGCAATAGTCAGTAAAGTAAATTAAAGAAAACCTTGATGTTTGCTGACAACACCGTAATTCAGTCACAGACTGCAAAGCACTTGGAAGAGCAGTTCGAGGAATGGACAGTTTCTTGAAAGGAAGTTGTCAGATGAACATCAACAAACACAAATCAAGTATAATGCAAAGTAGTCGAATAAGAAAGATGGAGAGAAAATAAGATTAAGAAATGAAACACTGAAAGTAGTAGATGAGTTTTGCTATTTGGGCAGGAAGAGAAAATATAAAATCGATATTGGCAATGGCAAGAAAAGTGTTTCTCAAGAGGAGAAACCTGTTAATGTCACATATAGATAAAAATGTCAGGAAGTCCTTTGTGAAGGTATTCGTCTGCAGTGCAGCCATTTACGAAAGTGGAACATGGACGATAAACAGTTTAGACAAGAAGAGAATAGAAGCTTTTGAAATGTTATGCTAAAGAGCATGGGTGAAGATTAGATTACATAACTAATGAGGAAGTACTAAATTGAATTGGGGAGACAAGAAATTCGTCCCACAACTTGACTGAAAAATGATCTGTTGATAAGATGCATTCCGATGCATCAAGGGATAACAAATTTAGTATTTGAGGGAAATTTGGCGGGTGGGGGGTTGGGGGGGGGGTAAAGTTGTAGAGGGAGACTAAGAGCTAAGAGCTGAATACATCAAGCAGATTCAGAAGGATGTAGGTTGCAGTAGTAATTCGGAGATGAAGATGGTTACAAAAGATGGAGAGCTGCATCAAACCAGTCTTCGTACTGAAGAGCACGACAACAACCATCAGTTGTGCGGCTAGTACAATGACTGTGTGTAGTATGCTTAGCAGTTTGGGGTATCAAGATCGAGCAGCTCCTCATGACCACAAATTTCGGCCGTCAGTGCTAAGTGATGCTAAAGGCGGTGTAAAAAGCGCATCCACTGGACATTGGACAGCTGGGAACGATTGATTCGGAGTGATTCGTCATAGGGTTATTTGGTAAGCGTGATAGAGTTACGGAGAGGTTTAGCAAACTCAAGTGGCAGACTCTGCAAGAGAGGTGCTCTGCATCGCTGTGTAGCTTGCTGTCCAGGTTTCGAGAGGGTGCGTTTCTAGATAAGGTATCGAATATATTACTTTCCCCTACTTATACCTCCCGAGGAGATCACGAATGTAAAATTAGAGAGATTCGAGCGAGCACGGAGGCTTTCCGGCAGTCGTTCTTCCCGCGAACCATACGCGACTGGAACAGGAAAGGGAGCTAATGATAGTGGCACGTAAAGTGCCCACCGCCACACACCGTTGGGTGGCCTGTGGAGTATAAATGTAGATGTAGATGTAGAAGAATCACGCTACCCACTGTGGCAGTCCGATGGAAGGGCTTGGATTTGGCGAATGCAAACTTTGCCCGGCATTGTGTACAGCGCCAACAATAAAGTATGTAGCAAGAGTTTTTATGTTACAGGGTGTATTTCGTGGTCAGGTTAAGTTCCCCTGATAGCGCTTAAGAAAACAGTAAATGTGGAAGGATATGAACAAATTTTACAGCATTATATACTGCATGCAGTTGAGAATTTGTGGTCATTGTATACGACACTGCCAACTTTTAGTGAGGGTTCTAAGCGTTTTCAGGAGCTTGTGCAACTTTTGCCACATGTTGGGGAGGTGTATTGTGTGATCCCAGGATTCGTCTTTCTTCTTAAACATCACGCAAAAGTTTGTCATCCGCTGTATACTACTGACCATGATACAATGTTATTTTCTCTAGAGGCAACTCCTGAAAGTGTTAGGATGATTCAGGGTTCAACAGGCATGGAAGTGTTGTGTTCTAAACTGCGGACACAGACACTAACAATACAGTACTGCAAGCTACAGAGAAGATGCTATGGGTTAGCAGAGATTCAGACTTACACAATGGCTTATTATGTTTTGTAGAGCAACTGGAAGCTAACAAAGAATTGAAAAGGTCACATTGTTTTGTACGCAGAACTATAGTATGCGTCAGTGATATGGATGGAGATTTTGTGGCTCCACACCGTCTCAGTAATTTTGGCACGGACGAATCGGGTCTGCTAAATGGTTTGGGTTTACTAATTTGAATGGTTTAGAGGAAGACGATATAGACTGGTCAAGTGAGGATCTCTGCTGCAAGAAAAACATGAACAGATCTGTATTACATGAAAAAGAAAAACATTTACAAGAGAGTGACAGGAAACTGACGGAAACCTTGTTACAACAGTTAGTGGCTTTATTTAATCCAAGTGATCCACATTACCACAAAGCCAAGTTACACGACACAGGATTCAACCACGGAATAATGCTCCAATTAATAAGGAACCATATATAATTCCGAAATGTATGCAGCTAATAATGGATGAATTTATAGACCAACTGCTAGCAGATGGAATCATTGAATGTCGTGATAACATGTGTGGAGCAGTTATTATTTTGGTCCCAAGGAAGTCACAAGATGCTACTAGAAAATAAAGATTTTACTGTAACTGTCGATAAACTTAATGCACGAACCATCACCAATGAATATCCCACACCGAACATGATGGAGACTGTGGACAACTTGAGTCACTGTAAATATTCCCTCATATTGGCTTTAACTAGGTCTCACTAAGTTGGAAAAGGCCAGGAGGTATGGGAAGATTTCAGTTATATAACTTCTTTGTCAGGCAGAGAATCCAAAATCAGTTATTGGACTGTAATGGCCAGGAGCAGGTGTTAACTCAGATTACAATTTGCTAAAGACAAAACCTAGGCTGAAGTTTAAGAGACAAGTCAGGAAAGAGAAAAATGAGGAAAGAAGAGTGAAATGGAAATGTTAAGGGGTCTAGTGATACACTTGACATGTCGCTTCAGTCTGTCGCCCCCAGCCCAGCCTTTGGCTGGCGCCAATGCAGGTAAGGCACCATTGTTCTACTAGAGACTTGTCTCGACAAGGGGTTGCTCTGTCTGCTCTGTACGGCTGTGGTCTATCTGGCAAGATTTACTTAGGGATTGGCTCGCCGCCAATTGCTTCCAATTCCCAACATGCTGTTTCTACGACCATAAAAACACCTCATGCTTTTAGTGCCCTACCAGCCTCCATCAACGTGTGTTCAGGCCATTAACTTCCTAGAGTGCCACTCAAGGTGTGTATGTTTCTGCATACGAAAAATAGGTGAGAGAGTAACTTGTCCTCTCTCAACATCTCTAAAAACTGCAGCCAAAAAAGTTGGAAAGAAAAATATAGGAAACCATGGGTAACAGAAAAAAATTCTTCAGCTGATCGATGAAAGAAGGAAATACAAAACTTTTCTGGGACATTCAGGAATAAAGAGACACAGGTCACTCAGGCGTGAAATAAATAGGAACTGTAGGTAAGCTAAGGTGAAATGGCTGCATGAAAAATGTGAAGAAATCGAAAAAGAAATGATCGTCAGAAGGACAGATTAAGCATAGAGAAATTATAATCAAGGGCTGCAACATTAAGAGTGCAGTAGGAATTCCACAGAGGAGAGAGAGTTTATAGGTGGAAAGAGTATATTCAAGGCCTCTACGATGGGGACGCCAGTTCTGATGACGTTATAAAGGAAGAAAAGGAGCCGATAGGGAAGAGATAGGGGATCCAGTATTCGATTCAGAATTTAAAAAGACTGTTTGAGGACTTTAGATCAAATAAGGCAGAAGGTATACGTAACATTACATCAGAATTTCTAATGTCAATGGAGGAAATGACAACAAAACGACTATTCAGGTTGGTGTATAGAATTTATGAGTCTGGCGATATACTGTTAGTCTGCTTTAGGAACATAAAGGCAGTAGAGAGCCAGTTATGACATTGCGGTTGATAATGAAACCAAGACTGAAAAAAGCTCAAGACATATTCACAGGACTTGTCAACCTGGAAATATATTCGTTAATGTGGACTCATGCAAGATGATTGAAATTCTCAGAGAAGTAGCGGTCCACTACAGAAAAAGCGGGGTAATATATAATATGTACAAGAACCAAGAGGAAACAATAAGAATGGGGGACCAAGAAGGAAGAGCTCGGATTAACAAGGTCGATGAATGGGATGTAATCTTTCGCGCCTACTATTCAGTCTACACAACGAAGGAGCAATGAGGAAAATAAAAGAAATATTCAAGTGTAGGATTGTAATTCAAGGGAAAACAATATGATATCGTTTTCCCTTGAATTACAAACCCTACACTTGAATATTTCTTTTATTCGCTTATGACATTGCTCTATTCAGTGAAAAAGTCAAGGAGAGTTAAAGCATCTGTTGAATGGGATGAACAGTGCAATGAGTACAGAGTATGGTGTGAGAGTAAATCGAAGAAAGGAAAAAGTAACGAGAAGTATCAGAAATGAGAACAGCAGGAAACATAACATCAGAATTGGGGATAACGTAGTAGTGAAGTCAAGGAATTTTGCTATCTAGGCAGCAAAATAACCCATGACAGACAGAGCAAGGAGGACCCATAAAGTAGGCTAGCACTGGGAAAAAGGACATTCCTCAGCAAGAGAAATCTACTAGTACCAAACATAGGCCTTAATTTGAGAAAGAAATTACTGATAATTCAGGTTTGGAGCACGGCATTGTAAGGTAATGAAACATGGACTGTGGGAAAACTGGAATGCCCGCATCTCGTGGTCGTGCGGTAGCGTTCTCGCTTCCCACGCCCGGGTTCCCGGGTTCGATTCCCGGCGGGGTCAGGGATTTTCTCTGCCTCGTGATGGCTGGGTGTTGTGTGCTGTCCTTAGGTTAGTTAGGTTTAAGTAGTTCTAAGTTCTAGGGGACTTATGACCACAGCAGTTGAGTCCCATAGTGCTCAGAGCCATTTGAACCATTTTTTGAAAACTGGAACAAAATAGAATAGAAACATCTGAGATGTGGTGCTATAGACGAATGTTGGAAATTAGATGGACTGATAAGATGAGGAATGAGGAGGTTCTCCACCGAATGAGTGAGTAATTGAATATGTGGAACACAATGACGAGCAGAAGGGAAAGGATGATAGGACACCTGTTAAGACATCAGGGATAACTTCCATGGTACTAGAGGAAGCTGTAGGGGTTAAAAACTAAAACAAAAGACAGAGATTGGAATGCATCCAGCAAATAATTGAGGACGTAGGTTGCAAGTGATACTCTGAAATGGAAAGGCTGGCACAAGAAAGAAACTGATGATGGGCCATATCAAACCAATCAGAAAACTGATGGTAAAAAATGTAATCAAGTGAAGGTAGCGCCAAAAGTGGGACTCAAGACTGTTGTTACTTTCTCCTGGGACCATTTTCATTATCTCTCAGTGCAACTCAGACACAATAATGTACCTCATACTTTTGAAAGATTATTTGATCGGGTTCTTAAGGGATTGTAGCCATATCCGAATATGGTTTATCTTGATGCTATCAAAGTTTTTTCAAGGACAAGGAAGAACATGTATGACGGCAGGAGGTCAAAGTGACTAACACTGAGCCTCGATAAATGTCATTTTGCAGCAATGAAGGTAAGTTATCCTGGGAATGCGGTAAGTAAGAAAGGTGTGATAACAGATTCATGCTTAATCTCAGCAGATCCAAATTTCTTGACACCAGATACCACCAAACAACTGCAATCTTTTTGTATCTCTGTAACTGTTATTGTAACATCGTAAAGATCTTTGCTGAAATTGCTGAACCTTTGAACCATTTGTTACATAAAGGGGCAAAATTTGAATGACCTACTGATTGTCAGACAGCGTGTGAGACTTTGAAACAAGCCATGACATGAGGTCCAATATTGATATTCCCAGTCATTCAAAAAAAATCATTCGGTCTTTCAACGCAATCAGACTACAGGTAATAAAGAACGTTCTGTAATATACATAATCCAACAGCTGAACAAAACACAGCCACATTATTGCTCAACTGAGAAGGAAATGTTGGCAGTTGTCTATGGTATTTCTTACTTCTGCTGTTATTTACATGGCCAAAAGTTTAAAGTAGTGCCAGATCACACCACTTCAAAATGTTTTCTAAAACCGAAGGACCCTTCCAGTAGACTGACAACGTGGGCCCTACAACTGAGCGAATATGATTATGTAGTAGCGCTCATGCTAAAGAAGAGGCACACCAGTGTAGATTGTTGAGTAGAAAACTTGCAGTACTAGAACCATTGAGCAGGAACATTGCTGACAGACAAGAGGGCCAGATTGATGATGGTTTCTGTCAGATATTCAGGTCACAACCACAGTTCGTCAAGCGCGCTGGTCTGTTGCGCAAAACGACAAAGTGCCGACTATGAGTGGTAGTAACCATATCATTGTAAGCCAAAGTTTTGACACTAGCACATTACCATCTGTTTTTGGTGAAGGACCATGAAATGATTCGTCAGACAATTTCTCAGGAACTGTCTTAACGTGTGTGCAAGCTGCTGCTATTAGCCACTGATCAATGCCATAAAAATCCATCTTGAAGCCACTCAAGCATGTCATATCATAGGAATATATATTTTCGTCCTGTTTAACATGACGCCAGCTGGAAACATATAATATTCAGCGTAACAGAGCATTTCTCAAGATATAACTTGATGATGGCAATCCCTGACCAACAAGCATGTTCAGCTGCCCAATTAGTGGTGAATAATTGGTTGCTCACATTTGGAGTTCTGGATACCCTAATCACGGATCAATACATCAGTTTTATGTCGTATCTAAGAAAACAGTTTTGTCGAGTGCTATGCATTCACTAGCTTGAACAAGCCCCTTTCACCCTCAAGCCAATGGGAAAACGTAGCGAGTTCATTGTACTGTTTCAAAGGTGTTGAGCTGTTATGTCAGTAGTAATCATAATAGCGATTTGCACCTAGATTATGTGATTGCTCTATATAATTACAAAACACAGACGGCCAACAATGTTTTACGATACATGGTAATAAAGTGGAGGAAACTGTCTATCGTTTCAAAATGACAAAACTGAAATTTGGAACTGACGCTGAATCAATGAAAAAATTCACAAAGAGGTTTTGAGAAATTTTGCAATAAGTGGGGTGTGTATGTACGAAACCTGTAGAACGCCAGAAGCAGTTTGGATAATGCCTGAGGCAGCTGCTACGAATAGGGTTGGTTAGTGGTTTTGATAACAAATCTGTACTCACCCAAGGACAAAACGAAGCAGTTCCACGGACCACAGCAAGTGTTGGAAATGACACCAACTATCAACATCATGGTACAGATGCCAACAAATCTTGAATTATTCAGTGCGACGCACTAAACTATTTAACGAAGCTGTCCATGCCTTGCCACAAGTGCCATCACCATCTGTAGTGCGGAATATGAAATCCAGCAAAGCGAAGAAGGAGTGGGGACTTGAGAATGGATTACATCGAACATTTTGGCTGCACTGATGGACGGGATTTGAAATTAATGATTGATCATATTTTTTACTTTGTTTTTATCTAGGTTATTGGGGAGTATTGCAGTTTCCTTTGTTCTGTTTGTAATGTGCTTTGAAGTGTTTGTTTACTTTTCATTCTTTGTTCGTAACTAATGTTAAGGGATAGATTCAATATTACTGTTGTATGTGAGGGTTCTATAGCATGGTCAGAGTGCCCTCAGAATTCACATTGAGGAGGAGAAATGATAAAGGCCCCTTTCTCTCACGTGACATAACGAAATGAGGGTCCTGGAGGAATGTCATAATTCCTCTGATCCTGCATCTAACCAGAAAGACAATGGCAGTTGCATTACAGCTCCAATCTCTAGATTCTGGAGTAATGTTCTCCAGGCAACTGGACATCCTACTGACAAACCATCGGTGAGTACTTAGACATCCGACGCTTGGGAAGTTAGGAATGAAGTGCATTGATAGCAAGATGTGTTTGTGGAGTTTCATCAAGAGGTGCAGAAGCAAGGAGTATTATTCAAAGTATTAGGAAATACTAAAGTTTACAATTCTCATATAGAAAAATAAGGAAATATCTGATGCAAGTGATGGACCTGGTACCAAGGACCCTAGAACGTAAGAAGAGGAGTTGGTAAGCTGCTGGTGGGGAACTATTGAAAACTGTTTTAGGTACAGCAGACAACCAAGACATCTAGAACTGGAATAACGTGTTAAAACAGATAAAAGGAGTAGCGGATGCTAGTTGGTCCACAGCAGAATGGCTTACCACCCAACTGTCAAACCTGGAGCATCATGTGCTGAATACTATCAGTATAGTGCGAGAATTAACTTCCGAGCTATTGCATAGTATGCGATGTACGATACACGGTTTAAACAGTAACTTAGAAGCAATCTAAAATCGACTGAACGCATGGGATGGAGGAATGGTTGTGGCCAGATTACTGCGAGCGCTAACGGTCTGAATGACTCAAGGATGCGAGTGAGTAAATTACAAGAGGCAGTACACCTTGCCATCAATGGACAAGTCAGCTCTACATTGTTGTAACTACAGCAATTCTTAATCAGACAACACAGAGTCCGAGAAGAATTCAAATGTGTGTGAAAGCTTATGGGACTTAACTGCTAAAGTCATCAGTCCCTAAGCTTACACACTAATTAAACTAAATTATCCTAAGGACAAACACACACACCCATGCCCGAGGGAGGACACGAACCTCCGCCGGGAGAGAAGAATTCACATCAGGGTTACGGCTCATAGCGGCACCAACTGAAGGAAATTTGGCAGATTGCTACGAAATGTGCAATACTGAACTGAGTACTGATGGTACCAGGTTACATTCCCCGTAGTGGGTGTGCTTTACAGTACACCCATATCCAGTGAAGTGGGAAGCTGCAGGGAGACGGCTGTAAATACAAACTGAGGAAGTGCTAATAATTTCGGAGCGAAGGAAGAGCTACGCTCTCATGTCATTGGAAGATTTTCAGAAACGTCAGAGGGAAGTATTAGAATCTGTACAAGTAGGATGATACAGACTGTTGTACAGACATTCCAGGTACAGCTGTTCCTGGGACAAGCTGCAACGAAGGCCATATTAATGGTGCATCCATTTCTAGAGAGTAGGGACCAACAGGATGTACTCCGTTTCTTCAGGAGAAACGGTAACAGCAGTGGAGAGTGCGGTTTATGACTTAGCGGGCGCGACATTTCGTCTACCAGCTATGGTCACTGGTACAACCACACGCAATTGCTAGCAATTTATCTTGTACTGCCTCGAGAAGCTCTAGAGGCGCTGCCTACCTAAAACTTAACCTTATGAAGCAATACCCTAAACACTGATACCTTACGTTCACTCGATGAACTAACTACTAAACAGAAAGGGAGAATTCAGTAGAGCAGTGCTTCGGCACGTACAGGAATATCGCGATAGAATTGTGTGATGTATTTCTATTTCTGTCAGTATGCTTTGATAGATTTCAAGACGATTATTGTTTAGAAGTAAGGGCTAACCCAAGAAATCGATTCAGCTCCATGCTCATAAGAGGATAATTAAATTGTACCATAAATAAACATTATTGTAAAATGTGTATAGTGAAAATATAACAAGGATATTCCATCCGACAAATTCTTAACGAATTTTTTTAAGGGAGCGGGAAATAATGCACCCCACAATAGTATCGCCGGTGAACACTGAAAATTCGTTGAAGTTTTTCACTGGCGACACTAGAAGCAAAGTCACTGAGTCAACGTCCAGCAGACTGCCAGTTACGGGGAAATGATGAGCAGGTCGAGGTGAACTCAGAAGCAATTGTAATACGTAGGGCTGGCCAAGTGCCCAACTCTTCAAATGAAGCACAATGACCTTATGGCAATAGCAAGGTACCGTCATACTGGTGACAGAGCAGTGTGTCAAAGGTGGTCCACATGCAACACAATAGTAGCTGTTTAGCCACTGACAGCAAAAAATAGCTTCTGAAAGACAAAGTTACGAACATCTGAAGGCACCTCGAGAGCTGACCAAATGGGGAGACTAGTAAACGTGATGTCATTAGTACGGTAGCGACATTGCACTAGAGAACATGGGAAACGCCAGCGTAAGTACTGTGCTTTTTGCAATTAATGACATCAGCTGCAGCTATCGTATGGAGAGGGCACGCTATGTCAGTTGATCCTCTACATGCCTAAACGTCTGAGATCATCTATGGAGCTGCAAGTCTCGCTGGAGAGACTCTGCCAAAGCACATTGCAGTGCGGATTTGTGGGTCATCACTGATGGGCTACAGAGACTACCATCAATCTGCTGACCTACTGGAGGCTTGTCTAGTAGGACGACGAAGCAGTTCGCCATCCACCTTAGTGCTGAGGGAGGGGGCAGAGGGGGAGCCAAGGTTGCTGCTCGCCCCGTTCCTGCAGCCGAAACTGACGCTGCAAGCTTCTGTCTCCTAACAGAAGGCTATGTGTTGAACCGTGCACAGCAATGACTACTTCAGGCTGAGCCTAAAATACATATTCGATATCCACAAGAGAGCTTTGGAGGTCAGCTGGCAGAGCTGCTGCCCACAGTCAGTCGGCATGAGCTGATCCGAGTACGACGTCGGAGGCACCTACCAGCTGTGACGTCCTGGCTGTCACACAAGCCGTCCGGTACGTAGCAGTACTCCCATGCGGACGTGTTCCAGCGAGTGTTGATAGGGTCCACACACCACATGCCCGACTGAGCTGCCAGTGTCCAGGGAAGACCTGTACTTCTGAACAGTAAATCTGATACAGTGAATAGTATCTTCCTGGCGCTCTCGAGTGTAAACAGATCCTGATCGGGCACCTGCTCAGCACAATCCTAACAACTATAGGGGTATTGCACCAGACTCCTATAATCTTTTGTAAAAGAGTAACAACATCTTGTAGTAACACAGCATCTATTAGGCAATGGTTCGGGGAAAAAGCATTCCCGAAATGAAATGCCCTTCCCAGAGCCTCTAACCCCACGTAAAAATTTGGTATCAGCTTGAATGTCGACTTCACTCTAAACCTCAGCATCCGACATCACTACCGTCTCTGATTTCGGAAGACTGGGCTGCCATTTCACCACAGTCTACCAGACACCTCACTTAAAATGTTTCCACCACAGTTCAAGCTGTCATTAAAGGCGAAACGTCGACACATCCAATATTACATAAGAGAAATCAGAGCTCACACGGAACAGCTTAAGTAATCGTTTTTCCCGTGCGCTGTTGTAGAGTGAAACGGTACTTAAAGAATGTTCGACGAACTGTCTGCCAGGCACTTAAGAGTGAACTGCAGATTAATCATGTAGATGTAAATTAATATCCACTCATAGGTAAGCAGATGCTTTTGATCAAATATTGTACATTATAGAATAAGTTATAATAATATCTTTAATTCTCCATTGGTATTTGGAACTTTGTCGGAGATTTAAAGTTAGTGGCGAACCGGGATATGAATTGTGAACCTTGCGTTTCCTGAGTAATGCACTTGTCGACTGAGCTATCAAGACACGACTCAGAACCTCTTCTCGCAGCTTTACTGTCGCTAGCACCTGATCCATTCCTTTCAAACTTCACAGTGCTCCTGGATAGCTAGTGGGGCTACCACTTGAAGCAGAAACGATATCAGGGAAATCACCTGTCCAGAAGCACTGCTATTGAAAGGTTCAGGTTTCCCTTTCGAATCCCGGTCCGGTACACAGCTTTAATCTATCAGAATGTTTTTAAGATGTAAGGATCTTGGAAGCACGACTTTTGGCTTAAACGGTATATCTGTAGACAGGGTGGTGAGACATCGAGCAACGTCTGTCGTATTTCGTGTGAGGTACACTTATCGACGGAAACACTTTAAAATGGTGGTAGCAGCATGTGATTATGTGCAAGCGTAAGTTGTTTCCATGGCTGTTAACTTCAATCCAGCATTTCTGAAAATATATAACCGCATTACCATAGTGTTACATAGGCCATGTAAACACATTTGAGATCTCTTACAACAGTGGAAACGTTGTTTTATGTATAAAGACGATGCGGTCACATACGCAAAAAAATACTGAACATGTTTTTATGTTGAGTGTTTGTGAAAACAAGGTTTCTGAAAATCGTCCACTCATCTGTAATGACTATGGAATCTATGGTAGAGGTGGCGATAGAAAATCCCTGGCAGCAACAGTGCGCCAAACGCTGCTGCTTCGCATTTCTACTTCATCCAATTATGTTTCCTGACTTTGTTTGTGTATCTATGGTACCGCATGATTGTTGCCGCAGCTCTAAAGACGGCTACTGTTTTCGCGAGCAGTCATTGACACTCTGTAGCTGAAAGCTGGCAACAGCGCTGCTAGCTGTCACGGTTCTTCTCTCGCCGACTCTACTGCAAGTATCACGCTTGAAGATGGGCGGGAATACGCACAATTAGCTTCATCATAACTTCAGGCTACGTTCAGATGTCTCTGAACTATGACATCTACTTACGAGAAAATCAGTCAGTAATCTATATTTCTTTTCTATAGGGTGTTTCTAAATTCATGTTACTCACGTCTTGAGGTTGTAGAGAGGACTTAGTAGATGAAATTTGACATAGGAACCCAAGTCTGCAGACATCATCCAACGACGCTACAGAGCGTCAAAGTTAGAGGCGCTGACGCCTGTAAAACGTACGTATATGCAGTGTGTTTCCGTGATGATTTTATAAACTTTCTAGAATCGTGGACATGGATATGTGTATCAGTTTGATGTCAGGGTCCGTCTACCGGAAACAAACGAGTCGAAATTTATAAGCGAAAACCGTTCTGAAACCTGTCAGTGTAGAATAGATGCACTAATACTGTTGTTTCTGAAATTTTATGGTACGCAACTTTCAGAGGCATCAGTGTGGATCAAAGGAAGAGAAACTATTCGGTAAACATGGGCTCTACAACTCATACCTTAACAGCTATGAGCACTTGTTCAATAGATGAGCTGTGTTTCACAGTGACGAATATGATCAAGCGCTCATGGCTCTTCAGGTATGCATTTTTGAGCCCATGTTTAGTGGACATCTTTTTCTTGTATTGGTGCATGCTATCACATCTTAAAGTTGCCTACTCTACAATCTACAACGACAGTACCGGTGCCTGTATTCCACTGTCAGAGGGATCAGAACGATTTTCGCTTATAATTTCCGTCTCGTCCGTTTCCGGTACAGAAACCCTTATCTTACTCTTCTCCATCTAGCTAGAAAATTTGTAACACCATCATAGAATTACCCATACAAACATACATCTAAGCGTCGTTCCGTACGTGGGTGTATATGTAAAGGCTGAGGCACTAAGGCAACTCTACAGCCTCTAGAAGAGTGTAAAATAAATTGTGAAACCCCCTCTAAATACAGCCATATCAGTATCGCATCGATGTGATACGATGCTAGTACTGAAGAAACTTCCTGGCTGATTAATGCAGGAATCGAATCAATATATACAGTACGCATCTCAAGGAAAACGCTATAGCTTCTCATGAGTTATCGCAGCATGGTTCACAATGATGTTCGTTACTTCAGTATGAAGTACTAATCTGCTGCTTGTCCTAATGAAAGTATCACATGCGTATATCCGTTCGCCTAACATAATTAAGTGTCCAGTGGCATAGCCGCAGAGTGGGTTAGGTTGACGAGAACTACTTTCATACTTTAGCGGATTGCGTGCTCTCATTAAAATTCCACAGATATTAAAATTATTAGCAATATAGGAATAGTACAAAGAATTTTCATCTAGGAAGACCAGATGTATAAATACACTTAACGCCAGCTGATGAATTCGGATATTTTCAGCCTCTACTGGTACCAATGTACTAAACATTATGTGTGTAATCAGTAGGAGATATTAAATAATCCCTCCCCATTGTACATATATGTTTTTTTATTTGTCGCGTCCAGACTGTGGGAAATTATTTTCAACATATGTTCGTGACCTAGAAAGTCAAACAGTATTTTGCAGCTGGTAATCGGATAACTGAAAGAGAAAGTAGAGTTTGTCGTGTTTCTAGCAGACCGGATGTACTTGCACCTGATACAGATCACAAAGGAGAATTTTGTCGATATCATTCTGTGTATGTGTGTGTGTGTGTGTGTGTGTGTGTGTGTCTGTTTGTTCAAATAGGAAATCCAGCGACAATGACCACCTGTGGTAAACAACTGTGGACAATTAGTTTGGCACACAATCGGACAACGAGCAAATATAAATCAGCGAATAAATGTGCTCGTAATTCCAATAGCATGTACGCAGATTGATTGAATTGCGATGCAGAGATTCCGTTCGTATAACTGCCAATTATCACCGCCGTAGAGGTTTTATTCCAATACCATGCTGACAAAATAGTCTTGCATATTTCCTGACAGATAACATGTGGCAGCCAAAGATTTTTTGACGAAATATTACAGACGAAGACTCACTTCGCAATGAAATAACGAGAAAATATCCTTGTGCGTGTGTTTCAACTAGTACATGTTAGATATATGTTAAGTTTAGAGCATAGTTTATGAATGCATAGCGGATTCTACATCTACATCTACATACAGACTCCGCAGTCCACCATACAGTGCGTGGTGGAGGGTACCTCGTACAACAACTAGCATCTTCTCTCCCTGTTCCACTCCCAAACAGAACGAGGGAAAAATGACTGCCTATATGCCTCTGTAGGCGCCCTAATCTCTCTTATCTTATCTTTGTGGTCTTTCCGCGAAATATAAGTTGGCGGCAGTGAAATTGTACTGCAGTCAGCCTCAACAGTGATGTTTAAAACCATCATCCTCCAGCACCATAAGTCTTTTCCGTGGTTTAAATCGAGACCTAAACCATACGTACAGTATAAAATACTGAAACTGTTACTGACCGCAAAATAAAATCGTTGTTGGTGCTGAGGTACCAGAGGTCCATGAGAATCTAATCTGACATCAACCAACGTGGCGAAATTACATCCCAACTATTTATACCTGTTCCACTGATCATCTAGCTTCAGTCTCCAAAGTCACGCAGCGAGTGTGATATCACAGCACCCTAAAGATTTTCTGAAGGCAAGAACGCGTTCATGAAACATGTACCGTCCTCAAATGCTAGATTTTCCGAATATTTTGGATTGCTTGCTTCTTTATATGAGCTAGTAGCTCGATGAGTGGACTAGACTTTCGACGTCACAGAGCGTCACGATTATCATAGATTTTAAAATTATCTCTGGTAGCTCGTATATAATTACAAGGACCATTTTGTTCATTGTTGTGTGTTTGCGACTTGCCCGAACTTTGCTGAAAGTGTTTGTCTGGATAAAATCGGGACAAAATTAAATACAGTTTTTCTAAGAAGCCGAGGACCAATAAGAGAGCGTACAGTGAGGTGAACGTTAACAAACGTATGCTGAACCGGGTGTTGAACATAGTTCCTTGGTCTTCTAGATTCACTGCACTTAAATAACGTCAACAGGTTCAGATATATTTGTTGTTAGGAGGTCTAAAATATTACTGCTGCGCGAACCGGATATCGGACAAGCTGTACAAGTACCAGAGAATGTGTTCAGTTTTGTTGCAAAGAAAGTTGATTGACTACAACGCCTGCAGTGAATGTGTAGTTGTCCAACTCAATAATTCATTAGCTTAAGTCACCTCCAACCATCATCACATGGTGGGAGTACTTCTCTCCAGTGGATTGCATTTCAGTGGTTTTAGGATTGTTATAGATGTGCTGCACGTGTCATAGAAATGGAAAGAAATAGGGATCGTGCTGTGGTTACACATTACTGTCTAAACTGGACAGTGACTTAGCTACAAATAGTACTGAGCGAAGTTCACGAGGATACTGTATGGAACCCGGAGAAGGCTACTTTAAAGTAAGTTAAATCAATGGCTCTCAAAAATCATTCGATAACTAATGTAAATCCATATTGATCGAGACCAAACATGTCAGTTTACTGTAATTTTTTTCTGTAATTTCAGATATGTGGATGACACGCTCCTATTAATGAAAGGAAGTAATAATGATATAGACGCAATTGTAACACAGTACAGTAGCCCACATGGAAAGGAGAATGGGATTCCTTCGGACTAAATATTAGGTTTAAAATGCTAAACACGACATAGGAATTTGTCAAAAGAGTACTTGTACTGATGACATTGTAGATTACCATTCATATCATTCTAGTCAACACAGTAAACCGTTTTTTAACTTCTCCATTAGCAGGATATTTAATCTTCCTCTTTCCCCTTCTGATCATAAAACACAACTTAAGGTTATGAAATATCCTAAATATTACGTAAGTTACACCTACAATAAAATCGCAAAGACAAAAGAACGGCGAATAACAGATGTTCTTACAAATAAACTTAATTGTAGCATCAAGAAGTTTATTAATCTGTCCTATTATGACACTATTAGTACAAGGATACCATCTATGTTTAACGAAAATAAGTTGTTGTTTCTTTTCCAACTGTCCAACACCTGTTACATAGGGAATCTTGGAAAATGCTTGAGATTAGATTTCGTGATACTGTAGTGGAGGAGTATAGTAGAAAAATCAAATTTTGCTGCCACTCTTGTTGAGCCTGGGCCTAGTCCTCCTGATCTGACCTCACAGATGTAGCTGTTTACACTTCAGGAAATGGAGACGTCTTCTTACTAGAAATATCCCATACCACCTCTCTCAAACAGCAACTGGTAATTAGAAGCAACAAGTTTTGGGGGATTTTCGAAAGCCGCCACATTAATAATAAAAAATTAATAATAGAAAACGGACCTCATATTTCGCAAGTACGACTCTGCGTAGTGCTGAGCGACACATCATTACGTGAGAACAAAATTCATAGCTCATGAAACAAGCCGTTTTCCCAGTAGCCACGAACAGTGCATATGCTTGTAATGTTATTAACACCAAACCAACATACGTATCTTATTATAAAAAACAGCAGTGAGATTTTGTAAGTGGCTTTATACATGGCATTTTCCTTGAGATAGTAACACTGCTTTATACTTGACGATCGCATAAGTTACTTTCATAACGCAAGCCAGTTTGGAAGAGGTAACTGCGTACACAGCGTGCTAGGTTTTAGGTTTAAGAAAATGTTATAAGCATTCTAATTAACGCCACCTTCAAGACGGTTCTTCTTTCTGGTTTTAACGTAACTGCTTAATGTACTTTAGCATTTAAAGGTATCATTGCAGTTCTCTGTATTTTTACTACATGTTAACTTTCAAATAATTTTCTTTAGGAATGTAGAACACAAATGACAGTAATGAAGAGGGCGCTTGTTACCATTGACGTCACATGCCGAGTTTAGCTGCTTGGAAATGTAAGTAGCAAGTTTAGTATAACTGGTGTTTGTTATCCGTAAACTCAAGTGGTAGCACGTGCTGTTATATTTAACATGAGTCGTAAGTTTACGTTTTAGAAGCCGATGTATTTGTGAAATGGAGTCCATTTATATTTTAATTACTGATTCTCATTGTGTTTTTGCATTCATGTAGCACTGAAGATAGGCACACGGTAGCTGAAACCGATTAAGGATTTACGACCGACGCTGCCCTTCTTCTCGTCGTGAATATCATTAATATGGACGTGAAGCACGCTGTCCCTGATGGAAACTAAACTGGGCTAGCTACTGGCTATGTTCCTATTTTCAATAACTTTTGAGTTCTCCTGGCGATGGAGTGAGTCTACATACAGTCCTGTTATTCGTGGTATCGACAGTATCAGGAACATTATAATAGCATTTACAGCAAAGTATGAGTTCCTCCTATGAGTAGCGTTTTTGACCTGTGATTTTCGTTTGCAGGAGACGATGGTCTCTGAAACTGGAACAAATTAAGACCATAGTGACGTGGCCTTAGTAACATACATGGCGCATAAATCTACGTATACAAACCTTTAGAACTTAGAGAAAATAAAAATAAACCTTTATTGTGTGACAAAATTGTAACAGGTGCACCGTTTCCCCCCTACCGGTGTATGAATGTTTCCATGCTAGAGGTATTAATAAAATATTCAAATTTACGTGTGATGAATATGATTTTAGAGATGTTGCTCAAAATGCCGATCGTTATTTTAATCCACAAATGGTGCCTGCCTATTAATGATGGTGTGACACGCTCGACGCAACGAACTGTTTCAAGAAAAATGGCTGCAGCTTCAGTCAAACGTGCAACGAAATCTTCTTGAGGACTTATCGATATCTCACACACCAAATGCTTCATCTCCGCTCCAAAAAAAAAAAGCAGTTAGTCGCAATCCCATAGTTTTGTATTATTCTTTAAAATTTAGATTGGCCACCTTCAGTGCATTTTCGTTACAGTTCAACATACTCGCGGCATTTCATGTCACCATACGTGACGCGAGTCCATTGAATTGTAACGAAAATGCACTGAAGGTAGCTATTTATGGCCGAAATCTAGATTTGCAAAAATAAAAAAAAAACTAATGTTATTACACCTGACTACTATGTGCCTCTACTTCCTTACAGTCTACGGTCGTTGTGCACCACGGTTCCTGATGGAATCAAAGTTGGTTCAGTTTGGACAGCGTTCTGGACATCGCTAGCCTCACAGTCTTCGTGGCACCCTAGCGAGGGAACGATGCACCAGTGACAATTTCGTGGCGTCGAAAAGAGTTTACTTTTATCTCTTCTCAGCACACTTGAATTTTCTTTACTTAGTATTCTTACGTATTTCGTTAATACAGTGTAAGACGTGTATATTTCTATTGCCTATTGTCAAACCACGATTTATGAAAGATGTTTATATTTTATCAATAGGGTTAAGTGGGAATATTTAATATTTGTCATGTTGGAAATAATTGTGGTAGCAGGGAATGTCTGCGCCAAAGTATTGTTGCCAAGAGAGACCGCACATTGGTATAATTTTAAAAAGGGCGGGAGAGACCGCGTATTGATACATTTTAAGAAAAGAGCTGGAAAAACCGCGCATTGATACATTTAGTAATGGTAGCAGGGATTGTCTGCACCAGAAAGCATTGTTGACAGGAGAGACCGCACTTAGCGTTCATAGGAAGTCAGTAGTATGGGAGAAGTGAAGCGAGTCGGTAACAGGTCTGAAGCGAGAGGTTGAGAGGAGCGGTGTGCCTGCCAGCCACCAGCTATGATTTGCAACAGATTATAAACGGATGTACAGAGACATCAGCTAACTATTATCATAAGAGGAACTAATATCATTGAATTATTTTCTTTGCGAAACTCAAGACCACTGAAGGTATGTTTGCGCAATGCTAGTTGTAAGATTAACGTAAAAAGCAAGTCCCATTTGAACGTTTGTAAAATCAGTTCATTACGAGCAGTAAATATTTGAAGAAACGTTTTCAGAATATAATTAATTTTTGCCAGCAATGTTGCATTACTGATTATAATCCATCCCAAAAACCATCAACGTAAAAATTTGCAAAAATGTTATTGTTGTCAAGAAAAAATGTAGCTATGAATTACGTAACTTCAGTCAAATTAATTAACGAATAACGTCAGCTTTGCTATTAAAGAATATCGTCAGCTTTGGTAATAAATAAAGCCACTTATTATGACAGCCCACCAGCAGTTAGTAGAGTATAGTAAACCAGAGTAAGTATATTCATGTCGCAATTCGATGAAGCAGTCAGATGGCGATCCAGTAACAGTAAAATGGTAAGGAACAGTTTTGGGTTATTGCAGATAACGACTGGGGGCCACGACGACGACACATTCTATGTTTCAACGAAATAATCAGAAAACCACTTTTAATAAGCAGCTATTAAATTTGTATGCGAAGATTGAGAAAGAGAATAAATATTAAATGGAAGATTTTATTTGTTATTATTAAGCAATTACGCAAGAGATAGAAATCCTAAGGAAAGGTTTCATAGGTTATTGTAGAAGGGAAAGTTCGGTAAAAAAAAAAAGAAAGGGTGATATAGAGGAGACGGGAAGGTTTCACCAGTATACGTGCTAACATAATTTCGAAACACTCTACATTATTCAGTAACCTTACAAAATGGCTTACGATAGAATGAACATTTAAGACCGATGGCAAAGGTAAAAGGATGATTTGGTTTTCGCTACAGACTATTGGGACGATGTCATAAAAAGAAACAAAATACAAGACGTTAATGGGAGCCACTCTTGGGTGCTCATCAAATATGGTGGATCCTTAGCACTGTTATATCACTTCAGCACGTTACGTAGGTTCTATCCTAGATGGCTCATTCTACGCCTCGTCCTCGGATGTACAGCTTGTACGGTAATGCCGAGAGTTACGTATCGACAAGTAAGAGGGTAATTAATTCGTTGTTTGGGGTGTAGGTCATGTGTGAAACATTCGAATTAGCTTTGTATGTTGTGACCAACGATTTTGAAAAAAGGCGTTTCGTATGTGTAAATGTACCATGCGGTCCTCTCTTGCGTGGATTTTAAAAATCGCTCCACCTATTCTCCGCGGCGCTGCCTGTCAAAATGTGACGCTCCCTGGCGGCTGTTCCCGCGGACTGGCGCTTGCAGCAGCCAAGGAGGTGCTGTGCTTTCGCATGACGGGCAGTATTGCGGGACGAGATAACACTACAGGCCGCTGGTAGTGGTTGTGGCGTTAGACTTTCCTCGTCGTATTTGCGACGCGTGAAGTCATGTAACTAGATACTGCTGTGACAGGCTTTCCATCGCATCATGGGCACTGCAGTGGGCTTGCATACTGTTTAGTTTGCTTCCGAATAGTTGAAGTACTTCATGTATTTCATCTAGTTGTTCCATGGCGGTTACTCATTAGTCGAGTGCTGGAACCATCGGATAGAAAATCAAATGGCTCCAGGCACTATGGGACTTAACATCTGAAGTCATCAGTCCCCAAAACTTAGAACTACTTAAACCTAACTAACCTAAAGACATTGTAAGAGGTATGCGATGTATGCGCTGCCTGCAACAGGCAAGACTTAGGAGAGTCTCTGACCAGAGAGTAGTATGTAGTTAGTTGTTGCTAGTCGGAATTAGTCGACAGTAGTCTGCGTGAGTCGGCAGTAGTCGGCGCGTGTCTGCGCGTGTCGGCAGTCTGCACTGGTCGGGACTCTGGAGGATGGGTATTATTGTAGAAGGTAAAGAAGCAGCCTTGCGCATATCTAGTAATGTATGTTAACTGTCATCCAATTTCTTTCAAAAATCCCCGAATAATAATTTTTATAATATAAAGTAATTTAAAAAAAAGTATTCATTTCAATTTAAAGATTTTATACAATGAATAATTAATTCATTTCACGAGTCACAAAGCATAGGCCAGCATTGCACGGAGCTGTGCCGAAAATTTTTTAGGTAAGACCAGATATATTCGCAGTTTTTATTGAGGTAAGAATTTTTGCTTTTTTATTCAGAGTACAGGGCCGTGGCGCAGCGTTGCTGTCGTCATAAAATTTACCAGGTTACCGAATTTTTTTATTATTTTCGTGTTTAGGAATTGAATTTTGTGGTTACATTAAATGTGAATGCATTTCTGCACGGAGACTATAAATGGGAACCAATTTTGTTCAGAGGTTACAATATTTTAAAATTCATTTAATTAATATATCCGTGGGGAGGTTACACTTGGTTCATGGTTCATTTTCATTTTTATTAAGATTTTTGTGGGGAGGTTACACTTGGCGACATCCGGCCAGGATCGTATTTCTTTGTGAGTCTTCTGATAAGTAGTCATATATCTGCTCTTATTTACTTAAATGTAGTTTGCATCTGGCGCAAAGCATTTACAAATTTGTCACTCTTTCTTTCACAGATTATCGGCAAATTATTGCTCTTTGTTGTAATTGTTTGTTCCATTTTTTTACTTTGTCTTTGTTTCATTTGTGCTTAATTTTGATTTGTGAAAAATGCCGCGAAAAACTGTTAACAGTACATCGCGATGTGCAATGAGTGAAGCAGCCGACCCGAATAATTTGACCGATGATACTAGCGACACTCTGTGTAATAATAATGATAATCCTCCATTTACAGACAATCAGTGCCTACCGACCACTAGTAATGATTTTAATCCTAATGACGAACAAATAAATTCAATTGTGTCCTCTGTTCATTTAACGACAATTAATGACGCTGGACGTTCTGTTACAATGAACGCTGCCCAGCATGACACACCCAGTTTGCAAAATTTACGTAATGAACAGATAAATTTTTCTAACGAAAATGAACAGTGTACTCAAAGTACGGCAGATTTATTGTATTCCGATTTAGTGACCAACAGTGCACATTCGTTTGGCAAACCTCTTCAAGAATTACAGAATGACCAAATGGTTACAGAAAACGTGACAATTGCAGGTATGCCATCAAAGAGCACAGAGAATAGAGTAGGTTAAATTGGCTTGGATCAAATTATGGCAGTATTGCTACAACAGAGTGAAAATTCCAAACAGTCAAAGAAACAACAAGACAACAATTTTAAACAACTTAATGAGAAACAAGACACCCTTAATGAAAATTCAAACAACTAAGTGAACAGAATAAACAGCTTAGTGAACAGATTACATCCGTTGCTGCGCAATGTCATGATACTAAGGAACAATTACGTGAGGGAATTAGATCTGTTGCTCAAGAATTAAATAATAGACATGCAGCTACAATTAAATTACTTAGAGACGAAATTAGTGCAGTCGGTAAACAATGCTCTGAAAACGCAACACAGTTACGCGACGAATTTAAATTAATGTCAGCAGAACTGTCACGCACGCTGGATGCAAAAGTAGACGCGAAATTTGACCAACAGAATAGTCAAATTGACGAACGCTTTAGTCACCACTTACAAAATAGTGAAACGCGTTACCGTAAATTCATACAGGAACAAAATAAAGTAAAACGACAAGTCATGGAAACAATTACTGCACAGAGACAGGAAGATAAGCGTAAATTGTTTACGAAGGCGAAAACGTACGTAGACAACAATATTGCTACAGTATCAGACGAAATTAATACTATCAAACAGTTGAACACCGAATTGAGTGATGAAATTTCCGATCTTAAATCAAAAACAGATACACACACAGTAGACTTTCAGACAGTGACCGACAGACTTGAACAATTAGAATTAATACAGGATTCCGATGTCATCAAAGCAGACATTAAAAAATTGAACGAAACCACACGTAAAATACAAAAACAAATTAATGCTTGTGACACTAAAAACGATGATCAGGTAAAAATACTGACTGAAAAATATGATGAATTGGCCAGTCGTATTGATGTTATTGAAAGTAATAATGACAGCAAATCAGACGATACTTCACCGATTTCGTTTAATCAAACACCTGAGTTCCAAAATTTACAGCAGACGATCAGTGAGATAGATTCGTCCAATAATACATTACGTAGAAAATTGTCAACTTTACAGCAAGAAGTGACAGAGATGAAAAATGTTTCAGTCAATAACACGTCACAGCATACGGCACATTCCAAACATTTGTCACACTCACACAGCCAATATGATTTAGGTAATTTGCAGAGAGTACGTGACCTAGATTCCGAACAATCACAGACAAATAGATTCTCATACAATCTTGAACCTGTTCAGAAATTCAGTGACGATAACGTTGATTATAAGCAATTTTTATCCGTAAGAAAATCTAAGGTATTTAAAAATGACAGAGCACAGGTACACGCTTTGAAGTGGATACGACAATTTATTTTTGTACTTTCACCGCCATTACCTGTAATGCAGAAACTAGCATTGGCATGCATACAGCAACTTGATTTTGAATTTTCACCGGCATTGCCTGTAACGCAGAAACTAAAATTTATTTGTAGCGCGTAATAGACCTCTGGGGATTCATTAGGCTTTAATGAATATGTGCCGTAGCGTGCAAAGGGCCCCGAGCCGTGGTAGTGCTGTTTCATCTTTAGTTTACTGCACTGCTGCCTTCTCTTCTACTATACTTTCTATCTATCAAAACAGCTCTTCAACTATCGATCTACCTAGGGTTATGAATGAGTAAAGAAATCGGATATGACGAGTTTCAACGAATGTGACAGTTTTCTTTAGACACTCCCGAAATGACAACTACCGCCGTAATTTTAATAACAGATGTAATCATCAGTATCGGCAAAATTATCAGCAACTGGAACCACATTTTGGTAACAATAGACGCTTTTCTCCGCAACAGTATCAAAGCTAGCCGGTTAGCATACCTAACCAACAGTGTAATGTACAAGGTCAACGAAGCTTTAATGTTTCGCCTCCTACACGTATAGCGTCAGCTCCAACAAATAGTAACGCACAGCATCAAGGGAATCAGTACGTACAGAAAACACAATATTTCAATTCCTATCGCAATGCACCATATAGGAATGACTATCATGACAGACGTAAGCATAATGAGCACAATTTTCAGCGTACGTTTAATAACAGTCGGTCTTAGCAGCAAAATCATCCGCAACAACAAATTATCATGAATGAACCAGACAGTCGATATTATCCCGAACGTAATACGTCAGGACGAAATAACAGAACAGTACAAATAGTGGAAATGCCACAGCATCCTCCCGAAAATAATAGCACGTCAGATAGAATTTGACTCGATACAGTACAGGTTGCATCTTTCAGCAACGTAAGCACTACTTTTGACATGCAGAATGTTGTCCACGAAAATGTTAGTACTTTAGACGACATCTGAGACATACTTGTACATGAAAAACTAATAGTCTGAATTAGTCAATCTAAAACAAGCTTTGTTGAATGCACCATTTTTATCACATCCAGATCTTACTAGAAAATTTTCCATTGCCACCGACAGTTCTAACACTGCTTTAGGCATACACATTTTTCGGGAAATTGAAGAAGATGGCACTACAGTAATTAAAAACATCGCCTTTGCGAGTCGCATTCTGTCACCTGCTGAACGCAATTATTCTGTTACAGAACTTGAAACATTATGTGTTGTATGGGCATTTACGAGATTTCGGCATTTCCTTTATGGAAGACGTACGACCGTTTACACAGGCCATAGAGCGATACAGTTTTTATTTTCCGCAAAATTTACACACGACATATTAAGTAGATGGAAACTTTATTTACAAGAATTTAATTTTACAATTGTTCACATTCCCGGTACACAGAATATTGTAGCAGACGCACTATCCCGTTCTCTCAGCAACAATCGGCAAGACATCGCAACCAACTTCTGCAAAGCAAATTTCAGCGTCATGTACATTCAACAAGTTGCATTTGAAAATTTCATTTCGTCGTCATTACAAGACACAGCACAAGAGCAGAGTAAAGAGAACGTATGGAAAGAGATTAAACACCTTTGGCAAGATAGGAATAATGTTACCATTAAAAACCATTACACTGTACGTAATGACATTTTGTTTCGCCGCTCTCACCCTGACAGCAACAATTGGTTATTATGTATTCCTGACGAGCTTGTGTAACAAATTAATTTGGTATACTCATTTAAGTTACGCACATTACGGAGCCAGAAAATGTTTTCTTATACTGAGACAGAACTGTTATTTTACCAACATGGAGAAACGTATTCGACGAGTTTTACCGTCATGTAAAATCTGCCAGAAAGCTAAGTCAGATACGACTTCACATATTCCTACATTACATCCCATTGTACCTGTTAAATTGAGACACATGGCCGCTGTAGACAGTTTTGGTCCGATTCCCAGAACTAATAGAGGTTTTTGCTAAATCTTTGTCGCTGTTGAACTCACTTCAAAATTTGTTACCTTCACTCCGTTACGCAAAGCTACTGCTAAAACTGTTTCGAAAGCATTTGTAAAACATTTTCTATTCTACGTAGGGCATGTATTGAAAGTAATTTCCGACAATGGATCACAGTTTCGATCTGCTATATGGACACGTATGTTACGAGCTAGAAACATTTCTCCGATCTATATATCCAGGTACCATGCTTCTTCGAACCCTTGTGGACGATTAATGAAAGAAATTGGTAAATTGTGTAGAATATACTGCCTTAACAAACATATTGATTGGGACACACACATACTCTCATTCCAGGATGTAATTAATTCCATACCAAATGAATCTACTATGCTATCTCCGACTGTTATACTGAAAAATGTTGACCACTTAACAAAATTAAAGAATTAGTAACCTCTCCTACATCTCGTCGACTACGACACCATGAAATAATGACATTGCGCTGAACAACATCAAACGTGCCGCAGAGCGCCGAAGAAGACAGCAAAAACATTTTTGTACACGCCGTGACTTTCACATTGGACAGAAGATATTAGTACGCACACATTATTTATCTAATAGAGGAAAAAGTAGATGTAGTAAATTTGAGCTTCTATATGCAGGTCCATATCGAATTCGCAGCATTCCTCACCCCAATGTAGTACACGTCGAAACTTTGAGAAACAGAAAAACCAAAGGGAATCACCATATCTCCAACATCAAACCCTTTATTGAATGAACATACTTTATGATTTATCACACTGTAATGTCATTTCCTGATTTTTTTTATGACCACTTATGCAATTATATTCACATGAACAGTTACTCATGATTATCATATTTTTTCTTGGCAAGTGCCCGGCAAGGTAAGGTTAGCAGGTCGCTTTTCTTGTTGTTACACATCAGACCATGCACATTTTTCCAGATAAACTTACATATTTTATGACCAATTATGCGATTCTGTCTAGTGACATTTTAATTTTATCAAATTCTTTCTCCATTAAAGTCTTCAACTCTCGCCTCTATCAACTACACAACATACAAGCTGAACAAAGAGAGGCATTTCTTGTTGTTACACATCAGACCGTGCACATTTTCCATTTTTCATGTATGTATGATTGTTTTACTGTTTTGTTTGTATGCACTATGAAATATTTAACATATAACAAACACCAATTGACTTTGACATTTTGCCTTATGATATCTCAACATCGTGACCATTATACATTTTGCTGCTACATTGTGATACTCAGTGTACATTTTTGCACCTGAACACTGTTTTTTTTTTTTTTAATATTACATTTTGTGTCATGCTATGCTGTATGCTCTATTATATCACTAGAAACCAGCTTTTATTTAGTGGGTATATGATTTAAATGCAAGACAGTAATCATTGTTCATCATTTTCAGAAAGAAATAACGTGTAAAAGAAATTATGGGAATTTCACTTTCGGAATGAACGAAATAAGATACAATACCTCATCACGAAGAGTAAATGGATCAGAATTAACAAGCATTAACAAGAATATACTATACACATCGTATAATAGCAGTCTTAACTAATTTTTTCTTTCAGAATACGAGGCGATTGATGCAGGCTGTCAGACAGAACAATGCATCTTAGTTTTAATGATGAAATATGCTAGAAATAAGGAACTCTATACTATGAATAGTTGTATAGTGAATAATGAAGTGACTTTTTTTTAGATGATAATGAATGATGATGAATGGTGATGCAGAAAATTCTAATATGGATAATGAAGTTTTTCTTTAGAGGTGATGATAATAATGGAGTTATGATGATATGGATAATGAAGTTTTCTTTGCAGATGAAAATAATGATGAAGTTTATATATTTACTGTTAGTTAAGAAATGCTACGTAGTTATTTAAGTATTTGTTGCAGTTCGTTTTGACAGTATGTCTTATGTCGCATGGTATGATGACTGAAGGTTTTGGAAAGGGCAGCTAGAGAACATATACATTTAATACACATTTCATTACCTGTTAATTCGAAGTTCACTACTTTTCAGCATAATATGCGTTTCTTCTTTCAGCTTAATAATCCATTTTGTATGTTTTGCAGGAGAAATTATTCATGAAATTAATGTGCTATAAGCAGTTGGTCTTTAACCTTGCATTTTTTCACCCATTTGTGTGTGTCATTCATGAATGTGATCACATATACTCTATTTGTTTCATAAGCTTGCTACATCTGACTCATGACGAATGACGTTACCCATCTTCATTTGCAGCAATAAGTCAAATGCAAATATTGTTATGCCCCAGCAATTAATTATCGATCCCAACGCAATGCATTGCTAGCACAAAAAAAATGTATTACCAGTCCCAAATATTGCTTCTAGTTTAAAAGAGTTATGAGTAATACTGAATATGTTTTCTAATCACAGACTTTGAGTAATAGTTAAGAGTGTTACATTTTTAAATATGTCATATGTCACTTGAATGATGAAAAATATTTTGTAACATTCAATATTTGCTGGCCAATGAATGCCACAGTTTTTTTTATATTTTAAATTTATATTATGTCACTTACATGCTATATATATGAATACCAGTAGCTTGATGCTACACTCTTTGACTCATGTTTTGAATGATGACTTCTGATGGTTTGTAACTGGCCACTGAGTGCCAATAATTATTTTTAAATATGTCATATGTCACTTGAATGAGGAAAAATGTTTTGTAAAACTCAATACTTGCTGGCCAACGAATGCCACTGTTTCTTATATTTTAAATTTGTATTATGTCACTTTTATGCTATATATATGAATACTAGTAGCTTGATGCTACACTCGTTAGCTCCTGTTTCGATTGATGACTTCTGATGGTTTTGTAACTGGTCAATGAGTGCCAATGTTCTCTGTAAACAGATAACTTCGGAACATTATTCTGTAATACTTCATACATGGTACAGAAATGTTCAGTAACTGGGCGATGAGTGCCACTAATTAATCAACTCAGTTGATAGACTAGTAATTATCAATGATGACTGGCATAAGACGTAATGTTCTTCACCTTCTGACCTAATTACCATAAATTACTGCAATATCCGTTTGTCCTGTCTATCCTCATGCTCATGGAGCACTATATTTGGTTTTTGCACTAATTCTACGTTGGTGTTCCTTACAAGGACGTGGTGTAGACACGACATGCTGTCCACCACCTTGAGCGATGGAGATGTTATTATGGTCCCACTGTTTGGTGTACCTAATGTACTACCAAAACGATAACGTGGAATATTACTACGAAATTTCAGTGTCTTGGCTACACTGATTAATACTTCAAGGAAAAGAACTTCAGATTGTCTCACTTGGTGTTGTGCTTCTGTAGAAAGATATGGACTTTCAGTGCAGTTGCGTGCAACCTAATGTGCTACAACCATGATGCAATCCTTCCCTTTCCTATCCTAGTTCTTGCAAAATAGTAAAAACAAAAATCTACAGTGCGTGTGCACTTTTACCATTTGTTAATATGTTTTATACTCATTGTGTATACATTTTGTCATTGCTTGATATGTTCTGTAATCAGTGCATGTGCACTATATTTTATTTCATGTTCTGCTCTTATATATATGTATATTTTCTGTGATTGTAAACTTAGTTAATTAAGAAAAATTTGTAACTCATGGCAAGTCCCCCGCCCCCCCCCCCCCCCTCCCAGTGGAGGGTTATGTAAGAGGTATGCGATGTATGCGCTGCCTGCAACAGGCAAGACTTAGGAGAGTCTCTGACCAGAGAGCAGTATGTAGTTAGTTGTTGCTAGTCGGAATTAGTCAGCAGTAGTCGGCAGTAGTCTGCGTGAGTCGGCAGTAGTCGGCGCGTGTCTGCGCGTGTCGGCAGTCTGCTCTGGTCGGGACTCTGGAGGATGGGTATTATTGTAGAAGGTAAAGAAGCAGCCTTGAGCATATCTAGTAATGTATGTTAACTGTCATCCAATTTCTTTCAAAAATCCCCCAATAATAATTTTTATAATATAAAGTAATTTTTTTTAAAAAAAGAGTATTCATTTCAATTTACAGATTTTATCCAATGAATAATTAATTCCTTTCACGAGTCACAAAGCATAGGCCAGCACTGCACGGAGCTGTGCCGAAAATTTTTTAGGTAAGAGCAGATATATTCGCAGTTTGTATTGAGGTAAGAATTTTTGCTTTTTTATTCAGAGTACAGGGCCGTGGCGCAGCGTTGCTGTCGTCATAAAATTTACCAGGTTACTGAATTTTTTTATTATTTCCGGGTTTAGGAATTGAATTTTGTGGTTACATTAAATGTCAATGCATTTCTGCACGGAGACTATAAATGGGAACCAATTTTGTTCAGAGGTTACAATATTTTAAAATTCATTTAATTAATATTTCCGTGGGGAGGTTACACTTGGTTCATGGTTCATTTTCATTTTTATTAAGATTTTTGTGGGGAGATTACACTTGGCGACATCTGGCCAGGATCGTATTTCTTTGTGAGTCTTCTGATAAGTAGTCATATATCTGCTCTTATTTACTTAAATGTAGTTTGCATCTGGCGCAAAGCATTTACTAATTTGTCACTCTTTCTTTCACAGATTAGCGGCAATTTATTGCTCTTTGTTGTAATTATTTGTTCCATTTTTTTACTTTGTCTTTGTTTCATTTGTGCTTAATTTTGATTTGTGAAAAATGCCGCGAAAAACTGTTAACAGTACATCACGATGTGCAATGAGTGAAACAGCCGATTCAAATAATTTGACCGATGATACTAGCGATACTCATTGTAATAGTGATAATCCCCTATTTACAGACAATCAGTATGTGCGGATTATTAGTAATGATTTTAATCCTAATGATCAGCAAACAAATTCAATTGTGTCCACTGTTAATTTAACGACAATTGATGACGCGGCACGTTCTGTTACAATGAACGCTGCCCAGTTTGACACACCCGATTTGCAAAATTTACGTAACGAACAGACAAATTTTTCTAATGAAAATGAATAGTGTAATCAGAATACATCAGATTTATTTAATTCCGGTGTAGTGACCAACAGTGCACATCCGATTAGCAAACATTTTCAAGAATCACAGAATAACCAAATGGTTAGACAAAACGTGACAATTGCAGATACACCATCACACAGTACAGGGAATAGAACTGATAATTTTGGCTGGGATCAAGTTATGGCATTATTACAGCAACTCAATAAAAAAATAGAGAATAAGTACAACCAACTTGATGAAAATCTCAAACGAATTCATGAATCGTACCAACAACGTAATGAAAATCTCGGACAGTGGAATGAAATACTAAACAACTATTTCAAACAACTTAATGAAATAGCCGACTTGAATAATTTGACCGATAATACTTGCGACACTCTGTGTAACAATAATGATAATCCTCCATTTACAGACAATCAGTGCCTACCGACCACTAGTAATGATTTTAATACTAATGACGAACAAATAAATTCAATTGTGTCCTCTGTTCATTTAACGACAATTAATGACGCTGGACGTTCTGCTACAATGAACGCTGCCCAGTTTGACACACCCAGTTTGCAAAATTTATGTAATGAACAGATAAATTTTTCTAACGAAAATGAACAGTGTACTCAAAGTACGGCAGATTTATTTTATTCCGATTTAGTGACCAACAGCGTACATTCGTTTGGCAAACCTTTTCAAGAATTACAGAATGACCAAATGGTTACAGAAAACGTGACAGTTGCATATATGCCATCAAACAGCACAGAGAATAGAGTAGGTTAAATTGGCTTGGATCAAATTATGGCAGTATTGCTACAACAGAGTGAAAATTCCAAACAGTCAAAGAAACCACAAGACAACAATTTTAAACAACTTAATGAGAAACAAGACACCCTTAATGAAAATTTCAAACAACTAAGTGAACAGAATAAACAGCTTAGTGAACAGATTACAGCCGTTGCTGCGCAATGTCATGATACTAAGGAACAATTACGTGAGGAAATTAGATCTGTTGCTCAAGAATTAAATAATAGACATGCAGCTACAATTAAATTACTTAGAGACGAAATTAGTGCAGTCAGTAAACAATGTTCTGAAAACGCAACACAGTTACGCGACGAATTTAAATTAATGTCAGCAGAACTGTCACGCACACTGGATGCAAAAGTAGACGCGAAATTTGACCAACAGAATAGTCAAATTGACGAACGCTTTAGTCACCACTTACAAAATAGTGAAACGCGTTACCGTAAATTCATACAGGAACAAAATAAAGTAAAACGACAAGTCATGGAAACAATTACTGCACAGAGACAGGAAGATAAGCGTAAATTGTTTACGAAGGCGAAAACGTACGTAGACAACAATATTGCTACAGTATCAGACGAAATTAATACTATCAAACAGTTGAACACCGAATTGAGTGATGAAATTTCCGATCTTAAATCAAAAACAGATACACACACAGTAGACTTTCAGACAGTGACCGACAGACTTGAACAATTAGAATTAATACAGGATTCCGATGTCATCAAAGCAGACATTAAAAAATTGAACGAAACCACACGTAAAATACAAAAACAAATTAATGCTTGTGACACTAAAAACGATGATCAGGTAAAAATACTGACTGAAAAATATGATGAATTGGCCAGTCGTATTGATGTTATTGAAAGTAATAATGACAGCAAATCAGACGATACTTCACCGATTTCGTTTAATCAAACACCTGAGTTCCAAAATTTACAGCAGACGATCAGTGAGATAGATTCGTCCAATAATACATTACGTAGAAAATTGTCAACTTTACAGCAAGAAGTGACAGAGATGAAAAATGTTTCAGTCCATAACACGTCACAGCATACGGCACATTCCAAACATTTGTCACACTCACACAGCCAATATGATTTAGGTAATTTACAGAGAGTACGTGACTTAGATTCCGAACAATCACAGACAAATAGATTCTCATACAATCTTGAACCTGTTCAGAAATTCAGTGACGATAATGTTGATTATAAGCAATTTTTATCCGTAAGAAAATCTAAGGTATTTAAAAATGACAGAGCACAGGTACACGCTTTGAAGTGGATACGACAATTTATTTTTGTACTTTCACCGCCATTACCTGTAATGCAGAAACTAGCATTGGCATGCATACAGCAACTTGATTTTGAATTTTCACCGGCATTGCCTGTAACGCAGAAACTAAAATTTATTTGTAGCGCGTAATAGACCTCTGGGGATTCATTAGGCTTTAATGAATATGTGCCGTAGCGTGCAAAGGGCCCCGAGCCGTGGTAGTGCTGTTTCATCTTTAGTTTACTGCACTGCTGCCTTCTCTTCTACTATACTTTCTATCTATCAAAACAGCTCTTCAACTATCGATCTACCTAGGGTTATGAATGAGTAAAGAAATCGGATATGACGAGTTTCAACGAATGTGACAGTTTTCTTTAGACACTCCCGAAATGACAACTACCGCCGTAATTTTAATAACAGATGTAATCATCAGTATCGGCAAAATTATCAGCAACTGGAACCACATTTTGGTAACAATAGACGCTTTTCTCCGCAACAGTATCAAAGCTAGCCGGTTAGCATACCTAACCAACAATGTAATGTACAAGGTCAACCAAGCTTTAATGTTTCGCCTCCTACACGTATAGCGTCAGCTCCAACAAATAGTAACGCACAGCAACAAGGGAATCAGTACGTACAGAAAACACACCATTTAAATTCCTATCGCAATGCACCATATAGGAATGACTATCATGACAGACGTAAACATAATGAGCACAATTTTCAGCGTACGTTTAATAACAGTCGATCTTCTCAGCAGCAAAATCATCCGCAACAACAAATTATCATGAATGAACCAGACAGTCGATATCATCCCGAACGTAATACGTCAGGACGAAATAACAGAACAGTACAAATAGTGGAAATGCCACAGCATCCTCCCGAAAATAATAGCACGTCAGATAGAATTTGACTCGATACAGTACAGGTTGCATCTTTCAGCAACGTAAGCACTACTTTTGACATGCAGAATGTTGTCCACGAAAATGTTAGTACTTTAGACGACATCTGAGACATACTTTTACATGAAAAACTAATAGTCTGAATTAGTCAATCTAAAACAAGCTTTGTTGAATGCACCACTTTTATCACATCCAGATCTTACTAGAAAATTTTCCATTGCCACCGACAGTTCTAACACTGCTTTAGGCATACACATTTTTCGGGAAATTGAAGAAGATGGCACTACAGTAATTAAAAACATCGCCTTTGCGAGTCGCATTCTGTCACCTGCTGAACGCAATTATTCTGTTACAGAACTTGAAACATTATGTGTTGTATGGGCATTTACGAGATTTCGGCATTTCCTTTATGGAAGACGTACGACCGTTTACACAGACCATAGAGCGATACAGTTTTTACTTTCCGCAAAATTTACACACGACATATTAAGTAGATGGAAACTTTATTTACAAGAATTTAATTTTACAATTGTTCACATTCCCGGTACACAAAATATTGTAGCAGACGCACTATCCCGTTCTCTCAGCAACAATCGGCAAGACATCGCAACCAACTTCTGCAAAGCAAATTTCAGCGTCATGTACATTCAACAAGTTGCATTTGAAAATTTCATTTCGTCGTCATTACAAGACACAGCACAAGAGCAGAGTAAAGAGAACGTATGGAAAGAGATTAAACACCTTTGGCAAGATAGGAATAATGTTACCATTAAAAACCATTACACTGTACGCAATGACATTTTGTTTCGCCGCTCTCACCCTGACAGCAACAATTGGTTATTATGTATTCCTGACGAGCTTGTGTAACAAATTAATTTGGTATACTCATTTAAGTTACGCACATTACGGAGCCAGAAAATGTTTTCTTATACTGAGACAGAACTGTTATTTTACCAACATGGAGAAACGTATTCGACGAGTTTTACCGTCATGTAAAATCTGCCAGAAAGCTAAGTCAGATACGACTTCACATATTCCTACATTACATCCCATTGTACCTGTTAAATTGAGACACATGGCCGCTGTAGACATTTTTGGTCCGATTCCCAGAACTAATAGAGGTTTTTGCTAAATCTTTGTCGCTGTTGAACTTACTTCAAAATATGTTACCTTCACTCCGTTACGCAAAGCTACTGCTAAAACTGTTTCGAAAGCATTTGTAAAACATTTTCTATTCTATGTAGGGCATGTATTGAAAGTAATTTCCGACAATGGATCACAGTTTCGATCTGCTATATGGACACGTATGTTACGAGCTAGAAACATTTCTCCGATCTATATATCCAGGTACCATGCTTCTTCGAACCCTTGTGGACGATTAATGAAAGAAATTGGTAAATTGTGTAGAATATACTGCCTTAACAAACATATTGATTGGGACACACACATACTCTCATTCCAGGATGTAATTAATTCCATACCAAATGAATCTACTATGCTATCTCCGACTGTTATGCTGAAAAATGTTGACCACTTAACAAAATTAAAGAATTAGTAACCTCTCCTACATCTCGTCGACTACGACACCATGAAATAATTGACATTGCGCTGAACAACATCAAACGTGCCGCAGAGCGCCGAAGAAGACAGCAAAAACATTTTTGTACACGCCGTTACTTTCACATTGGACAGAAGATATTAGTACGCACACATTATTTATCTAATAGAGGAAAAAGTAGATGTAGTAAATTTGAGCTTCTATATGCAGGTCCATATCGAATTCGCAGCATTCCTCACCCCAATGTAGTACACGTCGAAACTTTGAGAAACAGAAAAACCAAAGGGAATCACCATATCTCCAACATCAAACCCTTTATTGAATGAACATACTTTATGATTTATCACACTGTAATGTCATTTCCTGATTTTTTTTATGACCACTTATGCAATTATATTCACATGAACACTTACTCATGATTATCATATTTTTTCTTGGCAAGTGCCCGGCAAGGTAAGGTTAGCAGGTCGCTTTTCTTGTTGTTACACATCAGACCATGCACATTTTTCCAGATAAACTTACATATTTTATGACCAATTATGCGATTCTGTCTAGTGACATTTTAATTTTATCAAATTCTTTCTCCATTAAAGTCTTCAACTCTCGCCTCTATCAACTACACAACATACAAGCTGAACAAAGAGAGGCATTTCTTGTTGTTACACATCAGACCGTGCACATTTTCCATTTTTCATGTATGTATGATTGTTTTACTGTTTTGTTTGTATGCACTATGAAATATTTAACATATAACAAACACCAATTGACTTTGACATTTTGCCTTAATGATATCTCAACATCGTGACCATTATACATTTTGCTGCTACATTGTGATACTCTGTGTACTATTTTGCACCTGAACACTGTTTTTTTTTTAATATTACGTTTTGTGTCATGCTATGCTGTATGCTCAATGATATCACTAGAAACCAGCTTTTATTTAGTGGGTATATGATTTAAATGCAAGACATTAATCATTGTTCATCATTTACAGAAAGAAATAACGTGTATAAGAAATTATGGGAATTTCACTTTCGGAATGAACGAAATAAGATACAATACCTCGTCACGAAGAGTAAATGGATCAGAATTAACAAGCATTAACAAGAATATACTATACACATCATATAATAGCAGTCTTAACTAATTTTTTCTTTCAGAATACGAGGCGATTGATGCAGGCTGTCAGACAGAACTACGCATCTTAGTTTTAATGATGAAATATGCTAGAAATAAGGAACTCTATACTATGAATAGTTGTATAATGAATAATGAAGTGACTTTTTTTTAGATGACAATGAATGATGATGAATGGTAATGCAGAAAATTCTAAGATGGATAATGAAGTTTTTCTTTACAGATGATGATAATAATGGAGTTATGATGATATGGATAATGAAGTTTTCTTTGCAGATGAAAATAATGATGAAGTTTATATATTTACTGTTAGTTAAGAAATGCTATGTAGTTATTTAAGTATTTGTTGCAGTTCGTTTTGACAGTATGTCTTATGTCACGTGGTATGATGACTGAAGGTTTTGGAAAGGGCAGCTAGAGAACATATACATTTAATACACATTTCATTACCTGTTAATTCGAAGTTCACTACTTTTCAGCATAATATGCGTTTCTTCTTTCAGCTTAATAATCCATTTTGTATGTTTTGCAGGAGAAATTATTCATGAAATTAATGTGCTATAAGCAGTTGGTCTTTAATCTTGCATTTTTTTCACCCATTTGTGTGTGTCATTCATGAATGTGATCACATATACTCTATTTGTTTCATAAGCTTGCTACATCTGACTCATGACGAATGACGTTACCCATCTTCATTTGCAGCAATAAGTCAAATGCAAATATTGTTATGCCCCAGCAATTAATTATCGATCCCAACGCAATGCATTGCTAGCACAAAAAAAATGTATTACCAGTCCCAAATATTGCTACTAGTTTAAAAGAGTTATGAGTAATACTGAATATGTTTTCTAATCACAGACTTTGAGTAATAGTTAGTGTTACATTTTTAAATATGTCATATGTCACTTGAATGATGAAAAATATTTTGTAACATTCAATAATTGCTGGCCAATGAATGCCACAGTTTTTTTATATTTTAAATTTATATTATGTCACTTACATGCTATATATATGAATACCAGTAGCTTGATGCTACACTCTTTGACTCCTGTTATGAATGATGACTTCTGATGGTTTGTAACTGGCCACTGAGTGCCAATAATTATTTTTAAATATGTCATATGTCACTTGAATGAGGAAAAATGTTTTGTAAAACTCAATACTTGCTGGCCAACGAATGCCACTGTTTCTTATATTTTAAATTTGTATTATGTCACTTTTATGCTATATATATGAATACTAGTAGCTTGATGCTACACTCGTTAGCTCCTGTTTCGATTGATGACTTCTGATGGTTTTGTAACTGGTCAATGAGTGCCAATGTTCTCTGTAAACAGATAACTTCGGAACATTATTCTGTAATACTTCATACATGGTACAGAAATGTTCAGTAACTGGGCGATGAGTGCCACTAATTAATCAACTCAGTTGATAGACTAGTAATTATCAATGATGACTGGCATAAGACGTAATGTTCTTCACCTTCTGACCTAATTACCATAAATTACTGCAATATCCGTTTGTCCTGTCTATCCTCATGCTCATGGAGCACTATATTTGGTTTTTGCACTAATTCTACGTTGGTGTTCCTTACAAGGACGTGGTGTAGACACGATATGCTGTCCACCACCTTGAGCGATGGAGATGTTATTATGGTCCCACTGTTTGGTGTACCTAATGTACTACCAAAACGATAACGTGGAATATTACTACGAAATTTCAGTGTCTTGGCTACACTGATTAATATTTCAAAGAAAAGAACTTCAGATTGTCTCACTTGGTGTTGTGCTTCTGTAGAAAGATATGGACTTTCAGTGTAGCTGCGTGCAACCTAATGTGCTACAACCATGATGCAATCCTTCCCTTTCCTATCCTAGTTCTTGCAAAATTGTAAAAAGAAA
Source organism: Schistocerca cancellata (assembly GCF_023864275.1). NCBI lineage: Eukaryota > Metazoa > Arthropoda > Insecta > Orthoptera > Acrididae > Schistocerca > Schistocerca cancellata. The sequence goes on from NC_064627.1 coordinate 526,072,649, forward strand.
AATCTACAGTGCATGGGCACTTTATGTCATCTGTTAATATGATTTGTATTCATTGCATATACGTTTTGTGATTACCAGATATTCTGCACTACAGTGCGTGTGCACTTTATGTTATTTGTTAATATGATTTGTACTCATTGCCTATACATTTTGTGATTTCCTGATATGTTCTGTACTACAGTGCATGTGCACTTTTACCATTTGTTAATATGTTTTATACTCATTGTGTATACATTTTGTCATTGCTTGATATGTTCTGTAGTCAGTGCATGTGCACTATATTTTATTTCATGTTCTGCTCTTATATATATGTATATATTCTGTGACTGTAAACTTAGTTAATTAAGAAAAATTTGTTGCTCATGGCAAGTCCAATTGACTCACCATCGCTGCCTAATTTTTGCCCCCCCCCCCTCCCACCCTCCCCAGTGGAGGGTTATGTAAGAGGTATGTGATGTATGCTCTGCCTGCAACAGACAAGACTTAGGAGAGTCTCTGACCAGAGAGCAGTATGTAGTTAGTTGTTGCTAGTCGGAATTAGTCGGCAGTAGTCGACAGTAGTCTGCATGAGTCGGCAGTAGTCGGCGCGTGTCTGCGCGTGTCGGCAGTCTGCTCTGGTCGGGACTCTGGAGGATGGGTATTATTGTAGAAGGTAAAGAAGCAGCCTTGCGCATATCTAGTAATGTATGTTAACTGTCATCCAATTTCTTTCAAAAATCCCCCAATAATAATTTTTATAATATAAAGTATTTTTTTTAAAAAAACATTCATTTCAATTTAAAGGTTTTATCCAATGAATAATTAATTCCTTTCACGAGTCACAAAGCATAGGCTAGCATTGCACGGAGCTGTGCCGAAATTTTTTTTAGGTAAGAGCAGATATATTCGCAGTTTTTATTGAGGTAAGAATTTTTGCTTTTTTATTCAGAGTACAGGGCCGTGGCGCAGCGTTGCTGTCGTCATAAAATTTACCAGGTTACTGATTTTTTTTATTATTTCCGGGTTTAGGAATTGAATTTGGTGGTTACATTAAATGTGAATGCATTTCTGCACGGAGACTATAAATGGGAACCAATTTTGTTCAGAGGTTACAATATTTTAAAATTCATTTAATTAATATATCCGTGGGAAGGTTACACTTGGTTCATGGTTCGTTTTCATTTTTATTAAGATTTTTGTGGGGAGGTTACAACATCACACATATTCATGCCCGAGGTAAGATTCGAGCCGGCGATCGTAGCAGCAGCGCGGTTCCGGACTGAAGTGCCTAGAACCACCCGGCCACAGCGACCGGCTATTCGACTTACGTTTTGCGCCAGTGAGCGTGTATATTGCCGACATTTAAGCACCAACTTCGGTGAAATAATTTTGGATCTCTTCGCTAGGTTTCCAGCGTGATGTGCCGTTCCTGCACAGACAGAAACCCTGTATTCGATATACGTAACAACGATTGCCCCGTTCGTCTATTGAGATCTGTCATGTGCAACGATACTTGCGCAGAGTTAGATGCTATGCGGTATGCCACTGGAAGTGTAAGTGTTGTTGAATCGTTGTCCCTGCTGTCATATGGGTGCGTTACTTGCTCATGAAACGTTCAATCAGTAGCAGTTCAAATTGTTTCGTGCGGCAGACACCGAAAAGCTGTAATCATAGTGGGTTTGGTTGGCAAGCGTATCCTGATCTGTCAGGTATCATGTATACTGGACTCAGTTTTTGTTCCACTGTGAGTCGTGTGATTTGGCTTACACGTGTCATGTGTGCTTTTGGCAGTCCAACAACGTGAAAGATTAGTGGCTTGCAGTTTGTCTGTCCGGTGTCTTGTATTAGCTGCTGTTTCGATATCTTTGTGGTAACTGATTCCCCATCCCAGTAGTATGAGACGAATAGCGAGTTTGGTGACGACGAAATAAGTTTTTCACGTCGTTTGAGGTGAACACCAGAAAGTCTCGGGTGTCTTCTGTGTCGAATGTTGAGCAACTAAATTAAGACTAGAGGCACCACAGTGCGTTAGATGGTCACCCTGTGGTCTTTTACGACGACATCTGATTTGCGAGAACCGTGTCCCACAGAGTATTAAATTTAACTCGCTGCGTTTTATTAATTTGTCATGATGTTGTTGATTGCTTGGTTGTTAGACTAACGTGGTCATGCTTAGTTGTGGCGCCGCCTCTTAAGTAGTCCCGTTGTGATTTTCATATTACTTGTGTGCTGATCAGCCTGTAGCTTCAGGACTGTCCTTGAGTGTTTTCACTAGTTTTAAGTAACGAGATCCTTGTTGCTTCGTGGGTGAACATTTCGTATACTTGTCTTTGCTGATTATCTTACGGACGTGTCCGTATCTATTGAGATCGATGAACCCTCTGCCAGGCACTTAAGTGTGACTTGCAGTGTAACCATGTAGATGTGGATGTAGATGGGTGAGAAATATAGAACGTACGTTCATTGTCGACGTGGTCTACCTACCACAGTGACGGTCTTAATCTGGCATCTGCATAGAATTACACCGAGACCTGTTCTAATTCCTTTAGTCATAAATTAGCCAAGGAAGCTAGTGCCTGTCTAGCTATAATCTGGAAACTTAGTTTAAGCTACGACTAGTCCCGATTAGCTGAGTCATACTTTATCGTAGGGGTCTGCTGGAATCGTAGTAAGTGACGTGAAGCTCACTGAAATCAACAAATTGTGATAGCGGGGAGCGAGAGACGTGAGCTAGTTCTGCTCGCCTAGTGTTACTTTAGTAATAAATTTTGAGTATATGTTACTTGAATCTTTTCTTAAAATGGAAAAGAGCCGAACAATGCGCCGCATCGCCAACGGTCCAAACGCCGAGTACGGCGGGATCGAAAAGACAGCAGGGTTTGTGGCCTCATCTCCTGGCATCGCAGACGTCGCCACGCTTGTTCAGGCTTAGGTCAGTGCTGATGTCATCGTATAGGCATCGCATACGCTCGGGCTTATCGTCTGGACGATCAATGATGCTGTCATTTCGGCAGTGACGGACCAACTACAGAAAACTCTGGAGGCAAATGTGAATCTGCATCTACATCTACATTTATACTCCGCAAGCCACCCAACGGTGTGTGGCGGAGGGCACTTTACGTGCCACTGTCATTGCCTCCCCTACCTGTTCCACTCGCGTATGGTTCGCGGGAAGAGCAACTGCTGGAAAGCCCCCGTGCCCGCTCGAATCTCTCTAATTTTACATTCGTGATCTCCTCGGGAGGTATAAGTAGGGGGAAGCAATATATTCGATACCTTATCCAAAAACGCACCCTCTCGAAACCTGGACAGCAAACTACACCGCGACGCAGAGCGCCTCTCTTGCAGAGTCTGCCACTTGAGTTTGCTAAACATCTCTGTAACGCTATCACGCTTACCAAATAACCCTGTGACGAAAAGCGCCGCTCTTCTTTCGATCTCCTCTGTCAACCCGACAAGGTATGGATCCCACACTGATGAGCAATACTCAAGTATAGGTCCAACGAGTGTTTTGTAAGCGACCTCCTTTGTTGATGGACTACATTTTCTAAGGACTCTCCCAATGAATCTCAACCTGGCACCCGCCTTACCAACAATTAATTTTAATATGATCATTCCACTTTCCGTACGCATACTCCCAGGTGTTTTACAGAAGTAACTGCTACCAGTGTTTGTTCCGCTATCATATAATCATAGAATAAAGGATCCTTCTTTCTATGTATTCGCAATACATTACATTTGTCTATGTTAAGGGTCAGTTGCCACTCCCTGCACCAAGTGCCTATCCGCTGCAGATCTTCCTGCCTTTCGCTGCAGTTTTCTAATGCTGCAACTTCTCTGTATAGTACAGCATCATCCGCGAAAAGCCACATGTAACTTCCGACACTATCTACTAGGTCATTTATATATATTGTGAAAAGCAATGGTCCCATAACACTCCCCTGTGGTACGCCAGAGGTCCATTGAGAACAACATGCTGTGTTCTGTTTGCTAAGAACTCTTCAATCCAGGCACACAGCTGGTCTGATATTCCGTAGGCTCTTAACTTTGTTTATCAGGCGACAGTGCGGAACTGCATCAAACGCCTTCCGGAAGTCAAGGAAAATTGCATCTACCTGGGAGCCTGTATCTAATATTTTCTGGGTATCATGAACAAATAAAGCGAGTTGGGTCTCACACGAATGAGACCCATGCTCTGAACAGATCATTAAATGAAATTGAGGATAAAGCACGAGTGCTCGAACAGAAGCAATAATCTCGAATGTTCGGGATTCCAGGCACAGAGAACACAGACAAATTAGTGACGAATCTGCTTCGCAAGAAGCTACGATTGCAGATGACAATGAATGACATTGACAAAAGTCATAGAGTGCGACGGCAGGAGCTCCGAAACCCAGACCAATGATTATGAAATTCACGTCGCACAGGACAGAATCTGAAATCTTCAGAGCAAAGAAGAAACTCCCGAAGGCAGGTCTGACACTACGAGCGGATCTCGCCTCTGAAAGAGGAAATATTTGGAACGACGTGAGATTTGGGCTACAAAACATGTGGACAAACCATAGCAGGATAACAATGAAAACCGAAAGTGGTAAAAGATCAGTTTGCAGTGCATGTGACCTCGAAAGCTTGCGCTTTTGGAGCAACTCTTGGTGCCGCTAATTTGTATGTTTGTATTGCTGTTATATAAAAACACTAATGTGTTAAATGTTTTGCTTTCCTTTATTATTAATTCCTGTTTCTTATTCTTTCTTATTTACTTTGTTAATTAGTGTACCAATTTAGTTTTACTTCCTTTCTTTTCTTGTCACCGTTCGACTGTTTAAAGACGACTCCAAATACCACTTGAAGATATCTGCCACTTCCACTTCTGGGAACCTGATCTCTGCCACCTTATCGCGTTTCCATACGCTTTGTTCATTCGCCAGTGCTGACCTCGGGTCGTAAGTGTCCAGCAGCGACATCCTAGCGCGTTCTGCACCTAAACGCACAGAGCTCGGTGTTGTACACGCAAATGTCCATCTCTGCCAGCTCATGTAGTCGAGTTACATCCTACCTTTCAAGACAGAGATAGCCATGTACTAGTTCCATCGGAAACCTGGCTAAAACCATGTATTCCCACAAGTACAGTAAATCGAGATGACTACATCTTGCTGAGACACAACAGGTGTAACAGATAATGCAGTGGAGTAGAGAGACACATACGCTCTGATTTATTATCTACTGCCCAACACACAGCCAGTGGCAATGAAGTAAACAAGTAAAACGTATTTTCGTAGAGATCAAATCCTTTAGCAGAAAGTGCCTAATGTATGTCCTCTACAAACCTCCTAAAGTAGGTAACTGCTCTTTCAAATGTCTAATCGACTTACGAGCCTAGAATTATAGCCATAGAAACTAACATTAACTTTCTGTACAGTAGTTCTGCTTGTGTGACACTTAAGCACATGGTTTCTACTTCAAATGTGTCGCTACTTGCTCCTACTCATCACATGAACAGTAGTCATATTCTCATACGTATATTTGCAACAAAATTCCCTAGCAGAGTACTTCGTACCTCTCAAATATCTGCACTTGCCATGTCTGCCCACGACTTGGTAGGAAAATCCAAAAAAGAAACCATAAGTGATACATACTGAAATTTCAAACGCATTAATTGATTTGAACTTCCAAAAGAGACCAAGAAATAGTTTGAGAGATGTCATCTATTCCCTTCTCGGACATAAACGAAATGATTCATGAATTTACTAACGAAGTTATTCAGCTAGGTGACAAATATGCTCTCTTAAAAACCGGGAATGTAAGGAGGAAACCTGCACCTTGACTAACGCTTTGACAAACGGAAGTACTAAAATAGATCATGAATCTCAGAGACGCTGCAAACTGTGCATACAAACGACGCCCTTCACATGAAAATCATTTTGCTTACAAGCAGAAGCGCAACGGAGTCATTCAAACTGTGACAAATCCTAAACTCAAAATTACCCATCCATTAACCAATAACAAAAAAAGACCAGTTGTCCAATGGCAAAACCAGAGCGATTCTCTTACAGGAAAAGTAAAAGCTGCAACTCTCCTCATTGTTCCGACGGAAGAATTGAACCGGTACTTCACATTACGTACAATCACATTACGTAATACACATCGATTACTTGATTGGTGTAAATGATGGCAACCACGAAAACTTCTATCTAATGCATGTTACTTCCAATACTGTCAACAAAGCCATAATACATACCATACCAGCAGGTAATGGACTCGATGGAATCACATTCCAGATGATTAAGCTTTTTATTGACCCACTACTTCACACAATAACAGATACCTTCAACGATACTTAACCACAAGTGTTTTCCTTGAGGCCTGAAAATTGGGACTAGTTAGGCCATTACCTGAACAGGACGTTGTCACAACACCGTCTGATTACTGACCTATTTGCTTTCTTCCTGCACTGTCCAAGATCTTAGAATATATAATCCATGACCAGGTAATAAATTACTTATCTGCAAACACCGTAATAGTCGAATACCGGTCAGGTTTCCGTAAATGTCAGAGTACAACGTCTGCCTTAATAAAGGTAACTGATGACCTGGAGCTTGCCATGGATGCACAAGAAGCGACTGTCAAGTGCTTCTTACATTTTAGCACTCAGTCTGACACTGTTGGCTTCGACATTTTGCCTGACAAAGGCAGAAGCCTAAATTTCTCTCCAAGGGCAGTACAATGGTTCCGCTCAAATCTAAGGTCTCGCCAGCAACGCGAAATGTTCGGAACCACAAAGTCATAATGGAGGCAAGCAGTACTAGGAGTCACCCAGTATTGAGTATTAGGTCCTACACTCATGGCGTGTCATGTACTTGATGACCTCTACCGTTTCAATAACTAACGCGTTACACGCAGTTTCTAATCAAATTCTAAGAATGCCTCAAACCAATAAACCTGAAGACAGCTGTCAATACCGACCTGTGTGCACTTTCACAATGGATTCGAGATATGAGGTTAAAGCTCAATCCATCCAAAACCCAAGCGGTTCTGGTTGGTCACTCTAGGCTCATCGGCCCAAAATATCGGGAATCCTTAACACCTTTCTCTAAGTGGGAGAATCGTCAACTTCCCTCTATCAGCAAGGAGTCTAGCACAAATGGGACTGATCACGTAACAGCAGTGTGCAAGACGACGCCAGAAACCCTCCATTCCCTACAAAATTATAAAATGCTCTGCTCTCTTGAGCTGAAAAACTTCTACCAACACTTCCGATTATTGAAAACAGCGCTGTTATCCTGCAATATCTTTTTCAGGAAAGAACAAGCCACCTGTAACTGGTTATGAATGCTTGTCTTCACTATATCTGTGATGTTCGACCCTTTGATCGTATTTCGCAACCATATGCGTAGTACCCTGGCTGCTTGCAGACAAACGCAGAGAGTCTCATGCCGTCTGTCTTCTCTACTGTCCTGTCAAAGTACTCTTTCCCTCATCTCTCTCCTCAACCTTAACGCTCTTGTCACAACAAGATGGCAAAACACCCTTTCGCATCAAAGCAAAACCCTTTCTATCCCACTCTATACTTCAGCCACTTTCTCTAATTCTTTCTCAGTAGCAGGAACGCCTTTCTAGAATAGTTTAACATTTATTTAAGGCTTTCTGATTACGTTTTAGGGCATTGCTCAATTGAATGTTTTGGTGAGATTTTAACTGTCGTCAGCCAGCGGTGTTGTTGCATTAAATGAGAGCAAGTAGCTTACTGACTTTTTTTTCAGAGTTAGAGCGATGAATTTGGCAAAAAAGGAAAAGAAATAAAGAAAAGAATTGAAAAACAAATTGTCAGCCTAACCGATCCTCAATCGCCAAGAACCCACCACCTCACTTCCCTGCCACGCTCTCTGCCGTTTCAATAACTAACGCGTTACACAAAGTTCCTAAACAAATCCTAAGAATGTCTCAAAACTGTGAAACGCGTCAATAAAACTTCTGCTTTCATTGCAGCCTGGACTGTATCTTCCTACTGACATCACAAAGCTGCTGAAATCTTCAGTGTTACATCTTCTTCATCTAGTTTCGATTGTGTCATCATCTGACTGACTTGCTGTAAATAACAACACTGAGGATAAAACTCGCCACACCAAGAAGGAGTTAGTGACATAAACAAAAGTTGGTAGTCGTGATTGTACATCTGAAAGATATCTATTCAGATTTCGCATCAGTCGCATAAGAGTGGCCACTACGAGGATGGAAATCAGTTTTCTTTACATTCAGTCTGAAACGTCATGAGAGGTAATTATGTTTGAGACTGGGCGTTGTGAGTTGATATTAGTAAGAACGCCTTTAAGGCGACAAAGAAGCCATTTTCAACACCCGTCTGAGTTTGAAAAAGATCGTGTAATAGGGCCACGAGACAATGGGTCTTCCTTCTGTGATATTGAAGAAAGACTTGGCAGAAATGCAGCCACTGTACATTATTTCTGGCAGCTGTGGACACGAGAATATATGATCGCAAGAAGACCGGACTAAGAAAGGACACGTGGCATTACCTAGAGGGAAGAAAATCCAAACAGATTCTGGGCGTATGTAAACTTTGCTATAGGCAAGACATAATCAATACCTTGCACTACTCTGCACGATAGCAATGGAGGTACTATCGAAGACAGTGCTGTCAATGCAGAGTTACTAAACACGGTCTACCGAAATGCCTTCACAAAAGAAGACGAAGTAAATATTCCAGAATTCGAATCAAAAACAGCTACCAACATGAGTAATCCAGAAGTAAGTATCCTCGGAGTAGTGAACGGACATAATCACTTAATAAAAGCAAGTCTTCTGGTTCAGACTGAATACCAATTATGTTCCTTTCAGAGTACGCTGATGCAATAGGTCCATACTTATGAATCATATACAACCGTTTGCTCGACGAAAGATACGAACACAAAGACAAGAAAGTTGCACAGGTCACACCAATATTCAAGAAAGGTAGTAGGAGTAATCCACTACATTACAGGCCCACATTATAAACGTCGATATGCAGCAGGATTTTGTAACATATATTGTGTTCGAACGTTATGAATTACCTCGAAGAAAACGGTATATTGACACACATTCAACATGGATTTAGAAAACATTGTTCTTATAAAACACAGGTAGCTCTTTACTCACATGAAATGTTGAGTGCTATTGACAAGGGATTTCAGATTGATTCCGTATTTCCGGATTTCCGGAGGCATTTCACACTGTATCACACAAGCGGCTTGTAGAGAAACTGCGTGTTTATGGAATATCGTTTCAGTTATGAGACTGGATTCGTGATTTCCTATCATAGAGGTCAGAGTTTGTAGTAACTGACGGAAAGACATCAAGTAAAACAGAAGTGATTTCTGGCGTTCCCCAAGGTAGTGTAACAGGCCCTTTGTTGTTTCTGATCTATGTGAACGATTTGGGAGACAAGCTCAGCAGCCCTCTTAGGATGACTGCAGATGACGCTGTCGTTTATCGACTAATAAAGTCATCATAAGATCAAAATAAATTGCAAAAGATTTAGACAAGATATTTATATTGTGTGAAAATTAGCAATTGACCCTAAATAACGAAAAGTGTGAGGTCATCCACATGAGTACTAAAAGAAATTCGTTAAACTTCGGTTACACCATAAATCAGTCAAATCTGATGGCAGTAAATGCAACTAAATACTTAAGAATTACAATTACGAACAACATAAATTGGAAGGAACACATAGAAAATTTTGTGGGGAAGGCAAGCAAAGAAAATTTAGCATGTGTACTAAGAAGACTGCTCACACTACGCTCGTACGATCTCTTTTAGAATACTGCTGCGTGGTGTCAGACCCTTAACAGATAAGACTGACGAAGGTTGACGAGATACTGGCAGAAGTAAAGAAGTGAGACCGTGTGTGAGTCGTGCTTCGGTAGCTCAGATGGTAGAGCACTTGCCCGTGAAAGGCAAAGGTCCCAAGTTCGAGTCTCGCTCGGGCACACAGTTATAATCTGCCAGGAAGTTTTACATCGAAAAAGTTCAAAGAATGGCAACACGTTTTGTTCAAAAATGTTCAAATGTGTGTGAAATCTTATGGGACGTACACACTATTTAAACTAAATTATCCTAAGAACAAACACACACACACCCATGCCCGAGGGAGGACTCGAACCTCCGCCGGGACCAGCTGCACAGTGCATGACTGGAGCCCCCAAGACCGCTCGGCTAATCCCGCGCGGCAGCACGTTTTGTGTTAATGCGATATAGGTGAGAGAGTCACTGAAATGAAACAAGCCGGCCGAGCGGTTCTAGGCGCTTCAGTCCGGAACCGCGCTGGTGCTACGGTCGCAGGTTCGAATCCTGCCCCGAGCATGGATGTGTATGATCCTTAGGTTAGTAAGGTTCAAGTCGTCCTAAGTCTAGGGTACTGACGACCTCAGATGTTAAGTCCCATAGTGCTTAGAGCCATTTGAAAAGATACAGGATTTGATGTACTCATAATTAAAACAAAGGCGGTTTCTATTGCGGCGGGAATCTTCTTATGAAATTCCAATCACCAACTTTCTCCTTCCAATACGATAATATTTTGTTGACGCCGTCCTACATAGGGAGGAACGGTCACCATGATAAAATAAAGGAAATCAGAGCTTCCTCTGGAAGATATAGGTGTTCGTTCTTTCCGCACGCTATACGAAATTGGAACAATAGAGAATTGTGAAGGTGATTCTATGAACCCTCTGCCAGGCACTTAAATGTCAGTTGAGGAGTGTCCGTGTAGATGTAGATCATCATGTCGGGGTACGGCTCTGGCGCATCGCATTGCATCCGCAGTAGCAATGTGAGCACCAAGTAACACCACAGTGATACAACAAACTGTTAGAAATCTGTTACTTCAAGGACAGGTCCGATCCAGACGCCACGTAGCGTGCATTTCACTAACACCAAATCACTGCCATTTCCGACTTCAGAGGTGTCAAGCGAGAGCTCATTTGAAGACAGGGTGGAAGTCTGTTGCTCTTTCTGATGAAAGTTGGTTCAGTTTCGGTGCCAGTGAAGGCCACTTGGTTAGAAGGTGGCCGGTTGATAGCCTGCATCCTATCTGTCTGCGAACTAGACACGCTGAACATACACCTGTAGTTGTGGTCTGTGGTGCGATTTCTATAACAGCAGGAGAAATCTCATGGTTGTCCACGCACCCTAACTGAAAAACTGTATGCCAATCTGGTGCATCGACCTATTGTGCTGCCATTCGTTAATAGCATTCCAGGGGATGTTTTCCAGCAGGAAACGCTCGCTCACATATCGCTGTTGAAACCCACCATCCTCTACAGAGTGTCGATATTTTGCCTTTGCCTGATCAATCACCCGATCTGTCTCCAATCGAGCACATATGGGACATCACCGCAAGACAAGTCCAGCGTCAACCACAAACAGCATTAACCGGCCCTTTATTGACCGACAAAATGCAAAAGACATGGAACTCCATCCCATAAATTGACATCCGGTACTTGTACAACAGAATGCGTGCACATTTGCATCCTTGCAGTCAAAATTGTGGTGGCTACACTGATTATTGATGAACAGCATTTCACATTTGCAACGGCTTGTCTCGCGCTTGCTTTAACCTGTGATCTACCAATCTTAATCATTTAAATATGTTACCTAGACAAATGTTTTCTAGAAACTTCATTGCACTACATCAATATTTTTTGGGTGTACCGATTTTTTCCGTCTGTGTATAAATAACGTTTCAGAATTATAGTCATATATTAAACACCAATTTAAAATTCAAAAGATTGGCCAGCTGACAGGCTGTCGAAACCATTTTCACAACTATAAACATGTGGCAGCTTTGTCATGGTTGTACAGAAAAAGGAGTCAATCATTTCATCTGGAAGGAGAAGATGTCTGCTTAGCGGTTTAGAGACAGCTGCACTCTCTACTGTCGGGGCAGTATTTCTGGTGTTTAAAACAGCGCAGTATGGTTACGTAGGCGGCGTGAATATGAAATGAAATTTCTACGATCAGATGGAAAGTTCACTGCCATTTTGAGATGTACGTAGTTATAACATAGTATGGTCGTAGATGTGTAAACGCAGATCGTTTGTCGGCATTTTGTGAAGTACAAGAATGGCTTGAGAAGACTGATAAATTTCTATCAAAAAAGGGCAGATTTTGTCAAATGGCGGAACTGTACATTATTATAGTATTTCTTTCATATAAACTTGTAGGTTTATCACGCAAAACTTTCTGCTAAGCTAGGTTCAGAGACCAGTATTGTAAGTGTTGTAGTAATGGAAAGAAACAGATATTGTGCAATGATTAAAAAAATTATTTAATTTTGCACTGAGAAAGAAATACATAAAGTACAGAAGGAAGTACACGAGGATAATGGACAACCACTTGGTCCGTTAATCCCGAATAAATGGGTGCAATAGTGGTGTCACGCGCACTGCCGATTTCGAACATTTCAGATGCCAGAATGATAATAAATATTTGGTACAATTCATGGTAGAGTTTCAGACGAGTTCGCACTACGTTACCAAGTTTTCTGAGATGGTAGGCATCCCATACGAGTGGCTACATCATTTGGCGAACGGCATTCTGCATCTGATGCTGTGCCGCGCGGCGTAATATTCAGTAGGGCAATACGTATATTCGACGCGCAGGGTATCCGTGTGGCCTGAGGCGCCTTGCACGGTCCGCACGGCTCTCCCCGCCAGAGGTTCGAGTCCTCCCTCCGGCATGCGTGTGTGTGATGTCCTTAGGTTAGTTAGGTTTAAGTAGTTCTAATTCTAGGGGACTGATGACCTCAGATGTTAAGTCCCATAGTGCTCAGAGCCATTTGAACCATGCTTTGTGCATGATCAATGCTACATTTGTAGACATAACGTAAAAAGCAACCAAGTTATGGCAGAGAAGTCAGTTTTTAAAAACCAAAGCTTAATACTATTGGCGTTTTTATGTAGCTGAGCAGTACAGCTCCGTGTTTCACCGAGGAGGCAGGATTGTGATACAAGAAAGAAGAAAACGAAATTTCATCAAAGTAAGTGAAAAGTTTATTTTAGAGGCAAATGCTTTTGGAACTATGTATTACCCTATTTCAATAACTGTAACAGAATAATCTAGCGCCCGGTGCTTACTATGTAACGATACTGGAACTTCTGGGTGGAAGTGATCAACATTTGTGGGCAAAGGTTTCGCCTTATTTCAGACATCGCTCAAATGTATTTCATTATGAAAGCGGAATAGCACTATCTACATATAAAAATAATTTCCCTTCCAAGTTGTTCCTCATCCATCTGTATTTAGTCCCATTAAAACAAATTTCTAACAACTGTTTTGCCGAGCAGTCGTTTTTGTCAAGTGAAATATTTGTTCACTTTCAAATTTCGTCTCAGTGGAAACAGTTTCACCATATACTCTGAGGTCAGTTTTTACCATTTAGTCCTTTAGGTATATATATATATTATAAAAAAGTTGCATTATTGAAGCATGGCTCATTGACCGACAAAAGGATTCAAATAGGCACTGTCTCCTCTTCCTGTAAGTTCCATATCATCTTGAGAAAGACACGTACACGTCACAAGCTGTGGAGAGACACCAGTAACAAGATGAAGAGAAGAGACGAGTGTACCTATTATAGTGCTCAGTCCGGAGAGGGAAGGATCAGGTTTCGACTCCCACTCCGGTGAGACTGACAATTTTTTTCCACGAGTAAAAGTTACCTACCTTAAACTTTTAGTTTTTGTCAGATTTGCACGCGTTTCCAGTTTAAAACTCACCCCATGCAACACACTGAAAAGTGTCCTTCGTCTGCGACTATCCCATACAGTCGCCGCTTAGTGATGCAGACATCGGCCACGCGGGCGACCAGACTTCCCGCAGCCGCAGTCCATCAGGCTGGCCCCATCGCTGGCCGGAGCGACCGCGATGGATGGCCGCGGCGGCCGACAGGTGCCAGCGTTCACATTCTAATTCGCGTAACAAATTTCTGGCGCGGTTTATCTGATGGCCAACCCGTGTCCCAGCTGTCACCCCGCTGCAGCTGAAATTTCGTGTTACGTTGTAAGCGCGGCCCGCTCGTGTCCATTGCGTTTGATTGTATGCCCAATTGCGTCCATTGGTAATCTGTTGATAACACCTGTTCCTTCTCACCCACTCGGGCACCAACAGTCCATTTCCACCGAATCTGACTCGTCTATCCTTCATTAAGTGCCATACTGATGGAGGGCATTTTCATTTCGAATCGTGTATTAAATTTCAAACTTTAAAATAGTCCAGATTTTTCCACAGCTGATGTAAATCAAGAGATAAAATTGCCTGACGTGAATAGCCAACAAATACGAGGAAGTGACGTATTCATTTCAAGGATGCATCATTCATTATAGAGTGTAGTATACTGGGCGTTAATGAAAGAAATGTCCATGCCCTTAAACAGATGGTACCAGTAAATGCTAGTCAAATATTCCGATAAACATATATCCGGAAACAAACACTTGTTGACACGTGGCCCATTTTATCTCATGATAATGTAATGTCTGTTGTCACTACTGAAGGCGCTCAGTGTGGTTACCATTTGTTCTTACACATCATACAGACCTTATCCTCAATGAATCTGGAACTCGTTCAAACACATCTAGCTCCTTCCATATTTGCACATAGCTCATATAGCTTCTAGCTTTCATGGTTATCCTTTGTAGAGAAGACCATTCCTCCTCAGATGAGGTGCCTGTTGTGGTTTTCATTATCGTAGTATCTGCTGAGGTAGAGAACTTCAGGTATGTCTCATCACTTCTCATTACACTGATTATTCAGAAAGTTCCTAGCTAATGCACTTTTCGTTACCACTACATTTTGATATGAATTTTTATCTATCCTGGGTACTCCTTTATAATCCAATCACTGATTTCAGTTCCTTTCTTCGTATGTATCTTGGTCTTTCCCAAATGTATCACCACCTGTTGTGAATTTTGCACACTGCGGTTGTTATTACTTGCTGAAATTTATTGCAGTTAGTCTTTTTTCCTCTCATTTCTACTACCAATCTCTTGTTGTCCCCTACGCCTGTGTTGTATTCTCATTGCTCTTGCCCTATTACAGCGTTTCAATCGCGTATGATGATTTAGTATTTATCTCCCTGTACATACTGAATTGCCTATTCAGTGTATGTTTAATACACTGTGTTTAACAGGACTTACTCAGTGGTACCTTATATTATGCAATGTTGGGCAGGATGTTTCCACTGGATTGTGAGAGGGTAAATTAACTGGGGGGGGGGGGGGGGGCAGGGACCTTCCTGCATAGCATCCTGATTGACGTGGCACTACTACTGGCCGACCCCAGAAAGCAACATGTACTTATAGGCAACTAAACGCAGGGCTCTGATTGTCCCAAAATCCTACTCTGTATGAAGGTAACAAACCAGCAGTCGAGAAAGGACGGCGGAGGTGAGCGGCTGCGTGTCGAGCGCAGATCCAACCGCCCACTGTAGAATGTGCCTTATCAGTTAAACTGTGGCACTATTTAGATTTTCGTTCTATCTCTTAATTGTTTTAAAACTACAGAATTTGAAAAAAATTAACAATTTTTATCCTCATATAGAGGGGGTAAGCAAAATAATGTGAACACCTGTACTTGCCCGGGAATGGTTTATTAATAAGGGCTTGAACCCCCATTGGCCGCAGTACAGCTGTGATTCTTCTTGGAACACTGGAATATACTGATTATATAGTCTCCAGTGGGATGTTGTGTCACTCTTCGATCAGAACCTCTTGTAACTCGTGGAGTGACGAGTGAGGCAGAACTCTGCTCCGGAGTCTGCGATCCAAAACTGCCCACACGGGTTCAATAATGTTCACGTCCGGGGACGGCGCTGGCCAGGGAAGACGCTGCAGTTCAGCTGCATGTTCCTAATACCACGACTGTACTGTCCTGGTTGTGTGAATGGGTGCATTATCGTCCTGAAATATGGAATCGTTGTTGGGAAACAACATTTGAATCACGGGGTGCACCTGGCCACCTAAAATGTTCGCATAGTCGTTGGCTGTAAGGCAGCTTTTGAGAGTAATGATGGGGCCAGCAGAATACCATGATATAGTTGAACAAACCATCACACTTCGAACTCCGTGCTTAACCTTTGGAATCAAGCAGTCAGGACTGTAGGCTTCTTTTGGCGTTCTCCAGACGTAAACCGGGCCTGATGTTGGAAATAACAAAAACGTTGACTCGTCGGACCATATGACGTATTTCCACTGATCAGCCGTCGAGGATTTATGTTCCTGACAGCATGTTTTACGCTTATGTGCCGTGCGCCCGCGTTTAATTTCGCGTAATTCCCGCGGATCTGGAAACCCTCAGGCAGCAAGAGCGCATGGAGCGTTACTGTCGCCGCTAGAGAGCAGGTCGGAGGAGAAGGTAGTTAAAGGCTGCGGCGACCAGGGGGAAGAGGATTGCGTGACATGGGTGGTGAGGAGCGCAAGTGAGGCACCGTGTAGTGGTCCGGCGTCTACAATGGCCCGTTGGCAAGAGTGGTGACTTCCCTCACTGCGGGATTAGCGGGGCCGAGTGTTGGTCGCAGCCGTGAACATTGCTCGGTAAGCTACTTCCGCAGGGCGCACAGTATTGGGCGTGTCCTCTGCTATTGAATTGCAAGCAGTTCGTGTCAGTTGTGATGCCGGGTTGGAGTCCGGTCTGACCTTTGTAAGTATTGGACGCGGTGGCGTCTGCTGGATGATACCCGTGGGTTTCCGACTACGAGTGATCTTCGTTATATCCTTCTCTCGGCGATCTCTAAGCAAGCGTTTGTCAATTGGAGCAAGACTTTACAAGAAATCACGGTGAGAATATGACTAGTGTGCACGTCACGGTGTCGAGTGGTGGCTATTTAGGTTCCGTATCCTGGTTGCCGATGTCTGGTACTACTTGAGTTCAGTACTGTCACTGTGTATGAGCTTGTGGCTGTCACTGTTCCAAACTGATTTTAGAATCTTAGTGTACAGAATGCAGATGTAATTCTTCTGATTTACGAATTGTACTTTACAGTCAGTGAAAACTGTTCACTCTACCTACCTTATTTCTGAGGAATGTCTATAGTTTCCTGTTGGCTAGTATCACGATCTCGAGTTATTTACTAAAATGGTTGCATCTACCAATTAAAAAAATTAATGGAAAATTTTAAGCCTCAGTAGTTACGCCAAGTTACCTGCATAACGTTCGTGCTTTTCTGCATTTGTAGTGTGTTTGACTTTTACTAAATAATTAACGCATTTTCTCTGTGTTACAGGATAGGTGATTGTATCCCTTGTTAACTGTAGTCTAATTAAACATGCCTGTGTACCATGGTTGAAATTTTAATGAAGGTTTCTAGTATTGTGATAGCGAAAACCGCCGTCCTATGTTAGTAGAGAGGGACGGATTATTGCTACTGGCATTGCCCTAACACCGCCTCTATCACCTTAAATTTGAACCTCATTTGTCAGTCATTTTGGTTACTTCGAAGGCAATGGCGTTTTCACAATTACTGGCAATAGCCGATGGTTAATATTTGTGACATATTTCTTTGATGATATTTTTGCTGTTTGTAATGTAAATGTATTTTTATTTCATGTAATATTCTTAACTAAAATGAAGTTATTTTATACTGTAGCTGTTTCGAGGTATTTTCTATCAGTTATGTTATTGAAATTTAGTCTTTTCAGCTCTGGAGGAAATTTGTTAATATTATTCTTGGATTTTCGCTTTTTAAAAATAAATTCGTTCATAGTTTTAGAAACGTCAATAAATTCGTTATGGCTCAGTACCTTTCCACTCAACACCAGCTCCCCACCGCATTTCAGCTTCTTTGCGCTAGTGGTTTCGGAATAGCAGCTCGTTCATGAATATTCACATCATTGAGTTCTCGGCGGACAGCGTCAATAGATACGGGATCTCGAATATGGCTGTTGAGCTCTTCAGTCACTTTAGCCTCGGTAGTTTTGTATTGTTTTGACACAATTCGTGTTAGCGTACGACAATATCTCTCATTTAGATTTGATTTGCCCCCTCATTACGTTTGCACGACGATGTCTTTCCATATTTTGTGTAGGCTGTCATGAAACAATTGCACTTGTAACAATCAATAAGCTGGCTGCCTTGGTTACTGGTTCTCAGCTAACCAGGCCTCCACAATCTGCCCTCTTTGGAACTCTGTCAGGTCTTCCATTGCACGTCGACCTCGGCTTTCGAATGCAAATACGAAGTGCGCACTACTCGTGAACAACCTGTACTAATGCCTTGTCGGTACTAAACACGCACAGTCCAGCGCGACATGTGCCTTACCTGTGTTGTTGACCGTCAGACACAACCATCCCATTTCTACCACAGTTCACAGCCTATCCCCTGTACATTCTCTTATTTCTTCCTTTTCAACTTGTGATGCCACCTATTCAAGTAGTGGCTTTAGCACTAGTTTTCTGTTGATTACGATAAAAACAACCATGTCGCTGAACTGTTCTCAGCAACTCACTTTCGGCCCTACCTTCCTATAAAGGACAAATCGTACTCCCCGTTGCCCCATTTTCTGCTGCTGTTGATACTACTCTTTATTCGTCTGACCCGCTATCCTTATCTTTCCTCCACTAAACTGACCCTCACTAGAACTATACTAAACCTATGTATTTTCATAAACCCCCCCCCCCCCCCCCACACACACACACCTTTCGTCCTTCCCCACGGATATCCGAATGAGTAACTAATCTTTTGCCAATGGAAAGCTCATGATGATGTTTTCTGCTGTAATTACAGGCCACATGCCCTGTGAATTCACGTTATGTGTCTCTAACGCTATGGTTTCCATTTCATTTTGCGTCCTAATGCCTTTGATCCTTGGTGATTCTACCGCTTTTTAGAGGCAGTTTCCCACCCAACTGCACATATGTACTTCAGTTTTAGAGTACAACTGGCATGTTAGTTCGTGACATGACACTTGATATTCGTTATGGGTTGTCATACATCTGATTGCAATGTCACAATATACCTGAAGATAATTTGTTTATGGCTGAAACTGGTTGTGTAATAAAGTGACATTATAGCAATATGTAAGTTATGAGTTTTAAAAAAACACTCATGATCTTCTTAAAAAAATGGCTCTAAGCACTATGGGACTTAACATCTGTGGTCATCAGTCCCCTAGAACTTACAACTACTTAAACCTAACTAACCTAAGGACATCACACACATCCATGCCCGAGGCAGGATTCGAACCTGCGACCGTAGCTGTAGCGCGGTTCCGGACTGAGCGCCTAGAACCGCTAGACCACCGCGGCCGGCGATTTTCTTAAACCGAGTAAAGTAGTTGCCGAGATGGTACCTATGAATGTAACTGCTGATATCCATTCCCATCATTCCTCAGTCCGAGTTTCTGCTACGTCTTGCCATCAATCGGTCATTAATCACTAACTTTCCTTCCTTCATTATAAATTGTAAAGAATTAGACCTCATTAAAATTAAATTACCGGTGTCGACTGACTAGCCTTCATCCTCCCATGATATCGGAAGTGGTTTCTTCCTTCTTTCCACAATACTGTACACACGCACAAGTACTAAATGTGATATTCTTCCGTTTATTTCACAAATAAAAATTAAATAGCAAATCTGTCGTTGCCAGTATGTTCCCTCAATATAATATTTGTGAAAATGGAATCAACGCCAGTTCCTACGTATTGTTTTTTTATTCGTTACGTATTTGCATCAAAAATTTCAAGCGAGTAATAAGGTGGAAAAGATCGATAAAACGCTCTGGGAAACGATGGGACCCTGAAGACAACTGCATAGAAAGGGAACAGGAAGTAGATGAAGATGAGACTGGAGATACTGCGACAAGAATTTGCCATCTCACTGAAATACCTACGTCGAAGCAAGGCACGTGGGGGCAACAAGATTCCGTCAGACTAATTAAAATACTTAGAACAAAATGCCATAAGAAAACTATTCCACTTATTATATAAGAGACATGAAACAGATCAAAAGGCGTCGGGCTTCAAAAAGAATGTAATATTTCCAGGCGTCTACAGAAGCGAAAATTATACAACCATCGATTTCATAAGTCATGGCTGCGAAGTACTGAAACAACTTATTTGCAGGGCAAAGGAAAAAGTTCTAGGAACTTACCTCGTGATCAATTTGGTATCTAGAGAATTGCAATAACACGCGAGACACTACTGACACTACGACTCATCTTAGAAGATAGACTGAAAGAAGGCATTATTTACTAGGGTACACCCAAATTCTGATGGAAGGAAGATAAAATACTAGTAGTGAAAGGTAATTTATTTCTGTACTTAGAGCAATCTGTGAAGAAAATGTCGGATAAATTTGGAAAGGACGTTAAATTCAGAGAGAGGAATTGAAAAATTTGCTGTTTTCCGGAGAAATTGCAATCCTGTCAAAGACGGCAAAGAACTCCAAGAATAATTTTAACGATGGAAAATTTAAATGAAAAGAGATTATAAAGTGGCTATCAATAAAAGTAAATCAAGGGTAATGGAATGGAGTTGACTCGAAGCAGGCGATGCTAAAGGTATTTGATAGGAGAAGAAAAGGAGAAGTGTTTTAAAATTTGGGCAGAAACGTTACTGATGATTGCCGTATTCGAGAAAATACAAAAGGCATACCTACAGTCGGAAGAAAAACTATTCTGAAGAAGAGTTTTGGAAGTCTTTTCTGTAGGTATATGTCTGGAGAGTAGCATTTATTCCTTTATTTTGAGAAGGCTTTTGACGCCGTTCCTCACAAGCGATTTCTTATTAAATTTTGTGCGATTGGATTTATAATTTTCATTTACAACGGTCACT
Source organism: Schistocerca cancellata (assembly GCF_023864275.1). Classification (NCBI taxonomy): domain Eukaryota; kingdom Metazoa; phylum Arthropoda; class Insecta; order Orthoptera; family Acrididae; genus Schistocerca; species Schistocerca cancellata. The sequence continues at coordinate 526,093,444 of NC_064627.1, forward strand.
TTCCGTAGCAAGCGACGGTAAATCTTCTAGTGAAACCGAAGTGATATGTGGGGTTCCCACGGCAGTGTTGTAAACTGTTGTTTAGCAGTTCTCATTCATTGTTTGCAGAGGATCCTGTCTTGTAGAGCCATTAGAGGTAGAAACAAATTTCAAAATGGTTTAGAAAAGCTATCAGTACAGAGTAAAACAAGCTAGTTGACTCTAAGACATAAAATGCGAGATCCACCACATGAGTACTAAAATAATTCTACTATATTTCAGTTACAATGAAAATCAATAAAATTGAAGGTTGTCGATTTAGTCAAGTACCTAAGACTTACACTTACGATTAACTTAAACTGGAATCATCATAGACAAAACGTAGTGCTGAAGGTGAACCAAGGACCGCGTTTTATTAGCAGTAGTTAATGATGCATAATTCTATTTAATACACTACCTACACTACACTCGTCTGTCATTTTCTGCAGTATTCTTGCATAGTATGGGATCCTTACTAGATAGACGGAGGACATCGAAATTCATAGAAAGGTAGCTCCTTTTGCAAAGCATAGAGAGCGTCGCGGATAGGGTAGTCACTCAAACGAAGACATCTTTCATTGCGGCCTGACATTTTCACAAGACAAAGCATCAACTTCCTCCTCCAAATGCCAATATGATTTTTACTCCCACCCTCATAGGGCAAAACGACCATCGTAATAAAAAAATATCAGAGCTAATGTAGAAAAATATATGTGTTCATTTTTCCCACATGCTCTGCGAGAGTGGGATGGTTAATATGTAGTCTAAAAGTGGTTCCGTGAACGCTCTGTTAAACACTTAAAGTGAACTTCGGAGTAGTCGTGTAGACACATTTGCGGCGATAGGAGACGCGAAGCAATAGGGACAGAAACAACTAATTACACGTACACAAGATTATGTAAGATAAACTGCCGCAACTATGGGTCGCCTGACTTGAATCATGCGTAGATTATATGCAGCTCGCAACGTGATGCTAACATGAGACAACCACCATCTTATCATTTCACTGTCCCGTCTCTTCTCATGATAATCATAGCACCGTCGTGTAACTAATTGATACTTGCATTTTCTTATGGTTTCCACTGTTCCATCTGTACACATGTTTCGATCATTGAGAAGAGAGAGAGGAAGAGAAAAAAAGGAGCAAGAAAGAGAACTAGTGACTGAAATGCGGGTGGAAGTGTGGTAGGACGAACCGTCAGGTTTTCAGTAAGGCCTTCAGAATTTTCTTCGTACTGTTATGTACAAATTTTTAATCGGTTTCTTAACTATCATATGAGTTCCATTAGTTTTAGATAGCTATTTTACGCTTTATTTGATGTATTCCATCAATATTTAAGAATGTCTTTTTTAGGTTCAGGTTGAAATATGGAATGAAAATATTCAAGCAATTCGAAAAATAAAATCAAAATTAGAAGAAGAAGCAATTGACTTCCTCCTTATATGAATAGTTAATTAGTACTTCCAAACATCGCCTGTAACAGATAAATTCGAAAAGGAAAGAAATTTTGCATACTCAGTGGAATATAATACAGGTTCTCCCAGTAATCGACGTTTTTTGATAGGCTGCTGAATTTATTATTGTGAATAGTTACTGCTCCAAAAATCCACTGTATTCTACAAGTCAGCAGGTTATGAACCAAACTGGAAGTGCGTATTTTTAATCCTTCTTTATTCTTTTTTTTTCAAATAGTTGTTTGCTTTGCGTACGCAAATGTCTACTGCTACCGGAAATTTAATGGGTAATGGGTAGCGATTATGGAGGGAGTATCTCTCCGCTGCTCGTATGCTTTGCAGAAAGTGATCGTGTGACGTCACTGACATAGTACGTCACCAGCTCTCTTAAATTCAAGTGCATGAGCTGAGGCAAGGGAGAGGTAAACACTGAATTTACGCGGCCTCCCCGACAGCTCAGTGACAGGAATAAAAGGTATAAGCGTCTCGTTATAAAAAGATACGAAAATAAAACGGGCTTCTCATGTTTTGTCATGCATCAAGTATTCAGACATGTGTGACAGGCGTAAACGAAAACACATCGAGCACGTCAGTAAAATGCCGAGCGCGCGCAACGAGTCCTCATAAACACAAGAGTAGTCTGTCTCCCGGACAGACATCAAAAAGAGATGGAGATCACCGCTAGCTCATGAATGTAGCCGACTGCGTCCGACACAAACAACATTCCCGTCGCGCTTGGAGTGACTGCAGCACGTAACCAATAGCTACCATCCTCGGCGCAGCCACAAACTTTTTGCGTAGAACATTCGTCGAACCACAGCGCTCTACCGTAGACATACGGATGAGCATATTAATCCTAGGAACTGCGAATATTAACGCAACTGTTTAGGTATTATTGTTACTGACCTGCTGTTAAGCAAATTATACGATCCACGAAATACGTATTACATTTTTAACAGTCCGTAATACTTTTAGTAGAATTTGATTTCTAATAGTGTAGATCTCACCAAGAGCGAAAAAAATTTTCGCCATTCACCTCATTTTAGAATAGTCGTGAGAATACCATTCAGTTCACTAAATTACAGGCTCATATCATTAACGTCGATATGCAGCAGGATTTTGGAACATATTTTGTGTTCGAACATTATGAATTACCTCGAAGAAAACGGAATATTGACACACACTCAGCATGGATTTTGAAAACATTGTTCTTGTGAAACACAAGTAACTCTTTACTCACCTGAAGTGTTGAGTGCTATCGACAAGGGATTTCAAATTGATTCCGTATTTCTGGATTTCCGGAAGGCTTTTGAAACTGCACCACACAAGCGGCTTGTAGTGAAATTGCGTGCTTATGGATTATCGTCTCATTTATGTGACTGGATTCGCGATTTCCTGTCAGAAAGGTCACAGTTCATAATGATTGGAGGATAGGCCTCGAGTAAAACAGAAGTGATTTCTGGCGTTCCCTTATCGACTAGTAAAATTGCGAAACGATTTAGAAGAGATATCCGCATGGTGCGAAAATTGGCAATTGACCCTAAATAACGATAAGTGTGCGGTCATCCACGTAAGTGCTAAAAGGAATCCGTTAAACTTCGGTTACACAATAAATTAGTCGAACATAAATGCTGTACATTCAGTTAAATACCTAAGAATTAAAATTACGAACATCTTAAATTGGAAGGAACACAGAGAAAATGTTGTGGGGAAGACTAACCAAAGACTGCGTTTTATTGGCAGGACGCTTAGGAAATGTAACAGGTCTACTAAGGAGACCGCCTACATTATGCTTGTCCGTCCTCTTTTAGAATACAGCCGGTCAGTGTGGCCGAGTGGTTCTAGACGCCTCAGTCTGGAACCGCGCGACCGCTACGGTCGCAGGTTCGAATCCTGCCTCGGGCTTAGATGTGTGTGATGTCCTTAGGTTAGTTATGTTTAATTAGTTCTAAGTTCTAGGGGACTGATGACCTCAGCTGTTAAGTCCCATAGTGCTCAGAGCCATTTGAACCATTTTAGAATACTATTGCGCGGTGTGGGATCCTTACCAGACAGGATTGACGGAGTGCATCGAAGAAATTCAAAGAAGGGCAGCACGTTTTGAATCATCGCAAAATGAAGGACAGAGTGTCACTGAAATGATGCAGGATATGGGAAGGGTATGATGAAAACATTTTTCGTTGCGGAGGAACCTTCTCATGAAATTCCAATCACCAACTTTCTCCTCCCAATTGCGAAAATATTTTGTTGACGACCGCCTACATACGGAGAAACAATCAACATGATAAAATAAGGAAAGTCAAAGCTCTTATGGAAAGATATAGGTGTTCATTCTTTCCGCGTGCTATACGAGTTTGGAATAATAGAGAATTGTGAAGGTGGTTCGATGAACCCTATGCCAGGCACTTAAATGTGATTTGGAGAGTATCCTTGTAGACGTAGAAATCTTATTACTCTATTTATAGTCTTGTCATTAAAATTCCATTAACTAAAAAAAAAGTCACTTATCACTGAAACAGAGACCCTCGTAGTTGAGTCTTGCGATGTATTACTCACAGACGGCTCTGTGCGCCTGCAACGGATTCGTCCATATCCGTTTTATTGTTGGTGTTTCACGCCGAGTGCATGACGCATTAATAGTTCCGCATGTTCATCTAGTATGTGAGTGCTGGGGTACAGTTCTTGGGGGGAGGGGGGAGGCGGACGGTGTATTACAGTCTTACCCACCCCTCCCCCACCCACCCAAACAAACTGTAACTTGTATCACTCACGCTTTCAACATTTCACACATACCTAAGCTCTTAGTAATAACTGAACGTACACCTACATCATATTCCGCAATTCCCCCCCCCCCCACCCCCAAACAGTGTGTGACAGAGGGTACTTCTGGTACCACTAATTGATCCTCCCTTCCCTGTTCCATTCCCGAATGGCGCTTGCGGAAAATGATAGTCGAGAAGGCTCTGCATCACTCTAATTTCTAGAACTTTCTCGTCGTGGTCATTTTACAAGCTGTTTGTGACAGGAAGTAATAAGTTGTACGACTCTTTCCGGAAAGTACTCTCCTGAAATTTCAACAGTGAATCTCTCCGACATACAAACTGTAGTTTGTGGAGCATCTCTGCAACGTTTTCCCGCGGACAACATGATCTTGCGACGAAACGCACCGCTCTTTGTTGGATTTTCTCTTACTCTTCTATCAGTCTCACCTGGTAAAGAGTCCAGATTGATGAACAATGCTCAATATGAGATCATATAATCAGTATCATTTGCTTATGACAGTTGTTAATACATAACTTCAGCTTAACTTGAAATAAGTCATTCGAGAAGCATTCGTCCTAAATTGGGAAATACTTGTGTCATGCAAATGATATAAGAAATGTAATACCAAAAAGCTCTCATAAATTTGGCACCGACATAAACTGCACAGTTATAATGGAAGCAGTAACATTGTGAATGTTTTATTAGTGCTTTAAACGTGAACACAGATCAGTAGACTATGAGTATGCATACTAGAAAATAGAGGCAATGCTGATATATTCTGTCGTTTCGATCTAAGTTTGATGCTTCAGTAGAGTGTCTTTACCTTTCTTGTTAGCCTTACTGGAGTTCTTCAGGCGTTGGTGGTTCGACGTTTGCACTCAGCCATAGTTTTGGGTTTGTAACTGGCAGCAGGTACGTCCAGGCTCGTGTGTTTTCTGCAGGCAGTCCAGGTCGCAAGCCCATCCACCTGGGCTAGCCGTCATGGCAGCATCTGAAAAGCATCCTACGTATTACACAGCTTGTTATTTCTATAATTTATTGCCATGTTGCCATTTTCGAGATTCTTGGTTTGAAAGGGGAACAAAAAGGGCTAAACACATATACATGTCCGCTTGACCGCTATTCATGTACGTAACTGCAAAGAACATCTCAATTATAGATCCTGCCGTACAAGAATAGTGGGTCCGCCCTGCGCACAATCAGTTAGTTAATGAAGATTTGTTAAGAAGGATAACGTTATCATTCAGCTATTAATAACAGAGTATAGGTGAAATCAACTCAAATGTCTCACAAATAACGCACACTTAGAAAAATTATTTAGAACCCTGTATACATTGAACACAAGAAAATATCATCATATCTCCAATAATTTAAAATAATAAAAATTTTTAGAAGTGACCGATCTGAAAATTAGTGCTATCCAGACCTGGTGTCATAGACTAAACATCTATCCTTTCTCCATCCAGTAACACGACGTATGTATCGCCATATGCCCGTTACTTGTTATAAAATAATAGTATTGTGAATTCATATACAAATGAAAAAATATAATACCGAAAAGTATCTTCTTATCCTAGACGATTTTACGACTTTTTTCCATTTTTCACTTTCCCTTTTAATTATTATAAATATTCTTGAAATCAATATTTGAATTACGACTGATTTTTACATTTTTACATATGTAATGTGCGAAGTTTCATGTTAGTACATATGTTATTAGCGTGCGCAGGATGACTGCCGCAGCCTTTTCTCTGCAGCTCGTAGCATTCTAAAGCTACTCAGCAGTTGACGACTGGACCCTCCAGGTATAGAACTGAACTCCCTTCATCGTCTGCGCGGCTTACCAATGAATAATAATTTTGTGTTCTACATTTGTAACTCCACTGAATCTGCATTGCCTTATAAGGTATCTATCTGTGTGGTTCCTGACCTCCCTCCCAGAAATTTTATAAATACGCCAGTGTCAACGTCTGACCTGAAGATGGTATACTAAGACAGAAAGCAGTCCCCACTAATTAAACATCGCTTGCCATCACGACTGATTTTTCATTAAAAATAAAATTACGAAATTTGGTAGCCGACTGATACCACTACTATTACTCCTATTAGCAAGAAAGGATGTATTCAATACGCCATCAACCTTTCTCTCAATGTTTCTCCAATTTTCCTCTATTTAAATACGGGAATGTTTATTATCCCTTGTTTCATGAAACATACGATCCAAGTTGCAATTTGGTGATCCACATTTTCGTGCTACTTTATTGCGTAAAAGTTAGAAATTTATATCTGTTTACTAAAAATGTTGTTGTTGGAAGGGTAGAAGTTGCTCATGATGCTTAAGCACTGCCTTGGAACCACATTGGATGTAATGGTATCATTCCCATTCCTGATATGTATTCAGTGATTCATTTCTTTGGTAGCAAATATCGCGGGCTCGGCACAATCGAGTGCCAAATTGTGTCACTGTGCAAGCATTTGCACTCTTCCTTCACGGAATATGTTCACAGTTGCAAGTACATTCCGCTGTTGCAGTGCACCTTTGCTGACTGCTGCGTTACCAACTACATGTTTTACCTGCAGAGTTGCATGTGCAGGAATTTATCGTAAATGTTCTCCAGTACCGCAAAGAGCGCAAATTAGAGAATGTTAAGTCAACTAACCGCCGAGTCGTTAAATTACTGTCCAATATACACTGAAAAGCCAAATAAACTGATAAACCTGCCTAATATCGTGTAGGGTCCCCGCGATCACGCAGAAGTGCCGCAGTACGACGTGGCATGGAGTCGACTAATACCTAAAGTAGTTCTGGAGGGTACTGACACCATAAATCCTGTTTGGATGTCCGTGAGTCCGTTAGAGTCGGGGGGGGGGGGGGGGGGGGGGGACGGTTGGAGATCTCTTCTGAACAGCACGTTGTAACATTCATGTCTGTTGACATACAGGGTCCATGGATTCATGAGGTTGTCTCCATAGCCGTACACGTCCATTTGCTCGATGCAATTTGAAACGAGGCTCGTCCGACCAGGCAACCAGTCATCAAAAGTCCAATGTCGGTGTTGACGGGCCGGGGCGAGGCATAAAGCTTTGTATCGTGCAGTCAGCAAGGGTACGGGAGTGGGCCTTTGGTTCTTCAAGTCAGTATCGATGACGTTTCGTTGAATGGTTCGCACGCCGATACTTGTTGATGGCCCAGCACTGAAATCTGCAGCAATTTGCGGAAGGGTTGCACTTCTGTCACGTTGAACGATTATCTTCAGTCGTCATTGGTCCCACTCTTGCAGGATCTTTTTCCGGCCGCAGCGACGTCGGAAATGTTTTACCAAATTCCTGATATTTACGGTACACTCGTGGCCGTACGGGAAAATCCCACTTCAGCACTACCTCTGAGGTGCTGCGTCCCATCGCACTTGCGCCGATTGTAACACCAAGTTAGCACACTTGTTGTCTGATGTAGACGTTTCCGACCGCTGTGCCGCATTCTGCCTGTTTACATAACTCTGTTTTTGAGTACACATGCCTATACCAGCTTCTTTGGCGTTTCGTATCTTCAAGTTGAATAATTATTGCGGAAATGATGAACGAGGATTGGAATATTAATAGTGGCAAAATTTATACATAACATTACTGTCCTTCATAGTAGACACCAGCATTGAGTAGCAACGTGCAAGCCGTAGAAATGCCTTAGAAGTGCCAGACGTGCTGACAGTTGGAGTGGAGCTGTCAGTTGCCCGACAAATCTCTGTAACATATGTGAAGCAAATGGCATGAACTGTCTCCTTCAATTTAGAAGTCAAGTTGATGTCACAATGGCTAATGTCCGTGGAGTGGGATGGGTGGTGGAGCAACTCCGAGCCTTGTCGAATGAACTTCTTTCTGGAATCACCCATCATTTGGTACGAAAGTGCTCAGGTGCACATGGCACATATCGCAACAGATTTGTTCGATCGAAGGGCCTTGAAAGTGCTGTTCCACCTATCACACTCTCCGGACATTAGTCGTTGTGACATCAACTTGATCTCTAAATTGAAGGAAGCAGTTCATCGTATTCGCTTCAGAAAATTTAGAGATTCATCAAGAAATATACCGCTTGACTCAAATTTTCAATACATATGGCGCTGCTAGGGGTATATTATGATTTTAATTAGATTAATTGGAAGAATCCTAAGGAAATGCAGTCCGAAAACATAGGAAGTAGGCTGCAACACCCGTTGTTCGCCCACTGCTTGAATACAGCTCACCGGTGTGGTATCCGTACCAGATAGGGTTGATATAAGAGACAGAGGAGATCCAAAGGTGAGCAGCGCACTTCGTTACAGGATCATTTAGCAATCGCGCAAGCGTCACGGAGATGATAGATAAACTGTAGTGGAACACTCTGCAAGAGAGACGCTCAGTAGCTCGGTACGAGCTTTTGCTGAAGTTTCGAGAACATACCTTCACCGAGGAGTCAAGCAGTATATTGCTCCCTCCTACGTATATCTCGTGAAGAGACCCTGAGGATAAAATCAGAGAGATTAGAGCCCACACAGAGGCATACCAACAATCTTTCTTTCCACGAACAATAAGAGACTGTAATAGAAGGGAGAATCGACAGAGATACTCAAGGTACCCTCCGCCACACACAGTCAGGTTGGTTGCGGTGTATGGATGTAGATGTAGATGTAGAGGGCGTGAAGCTAGAGGGATGAAGTAGCCTAAACATCCTCTGCTGCTTCGGATCACTTTCGAATGGTTTTCAAACATGGTTCAACCCCCTATACGAGCAAACATTGCGGGCGCGCTAACTCCAAAGGGGTCTGATTACATTCAATGAGGTTACCGCCCAACGATACCCTTGCAGAAAGGTTGAATCGTCCGTCAAGTGTTGGCAGTATCAAAGGGTTATCAATGGCGTTCAAATGGATGCCCCGCAAGCGAAGGGGTGGTTTCATTGAAGAGATTTGTGCCACCTCCTCATTTGTGGAGGTCGGTGTGTGTGAAATGTTTCCCTCGGTCATAAATTAACAAATTTCGGGATTTCAACTCTGGGCTTCATGGCTCTGACATCCATCGCAGAGGCGTTTGCAGAAGGATTGGGTGTGGGGAAGGATGGGAGGTGGGAAAACGTTCCCATTGTGTGGCTCGTCCGCGGTGGCCTTGGCCAGAATTGTGGTGAAATTTGGTACCAGTGTGACTTCATTACCTTTTCTTACACCTGTCATGAGCTGCTGAGCTCTGGTCCCCTCTTCAAACCTCACGACACCTTGCTGTGTGAAGCGTCGCTGAGTTCAAAGGGGAAGTCGCAGGACTGCACGCTTCTGCCAAATTTCTGACTTCTGTGTCTCAATTGTGGAAAATGACGGAGTTTCAAAAACTGAACCTTTAATTCTTTTTCGCAATGGAGGTCCAGTAGAATTACACTTTAATCACACCATTGTTTTACGAGAATGCATTTCTGTTATTGGTTCCAGGCCGCAATGGGTTTAGAAATACTCTTCTTCCGTCTGTTCGTTTCACGAGGGAAGTCTAAACTTCGGTCGAGAGGGACAGTAGCGACATAGGCCGCCCCACAGGGTGAGCCTTCAGGTGAAATTTCTGCCCAGAAAGGCGCCCTAGAGACCTTAACGAGAACAGTAATTTCGATGAACAACTACTGACTGCCTTCTTTGGCAGATAGCTGGCTCGGATTACCGCTGAGGTAGGCAGTAAGACTTGGTTTTATGGTTTTCACTGTACAACAACTACTTAAAATGTGGTAACCTGTAGTTTCTTGGGGTAATTCACGTCATTTTGTGCCTGGAAGTTATTTTATACATATACCTCTACTGGACTAGTCTGCAATTCACAATTAAGGAGCTGGCACAAATTCATCGAACGAAGTTCAGACAAGATCTCTACCATTCCACGGACTCCCAAAACGGAAACTTAAATCTCTCCGTTTGAGCTCTGATTTCTCGTGTTTTATTACGCTCATCATTTCTCCCTATCCCGTAGGGTATCAACAAATTATCTTCGCATTCGCCGCAGAAATTTGGTGATTGGTATTTCGTGAAAATTTCATGCCGCCACAATAAAAGCCTTTGTTTCAATTATCGCTACCCCAAATCACGTTTCACATCCGTGACACTCTCTACGCTACTCCATAATAACACAAAACGAGCTGCCCTTCTTTGAACTCTTTCGATGTCCTCCCTCGGTCATACGTGTTACGGATCCCACGCCGCACAGCAGTACTCTAGTAGAGGACAGACAAGCAAAGTGTAGGCAGTCTCTTTAGTAGCTCTGTTGCATCTTTTAATTGCTCTGCCAATAAAATGAAGCCTTACGTTTGCCTTTCCCAAAACACTACATACATGCTCGTTACTGTTTAAGTTATTCGTAACTTTAATCTCTAGGTATTTAGTTAAACTGACAGCCTTCAAATTGTGTGATTTATCACGTAATCTAAATTTACCAGATATCTTTAGTACTAACGTGGATGACCTCATACTTTTCTTTATTTAGAGCCAATTACCACTTTTCTCGTCATACAGATATCTTGTCTGATTCATTTTGCAAATGTTTATGATCTTTCCACGGCTTCACTACACCGTAAATGACAGCATCATCCACAAACAATCGAAAAGAGCTCCTCAGGTTGTCACTTAAGTGGTTTATACAAGTCAGGAACAGCAGAGAGCCTATAACACATCATGGGGGAACGCCAGTTATCACTTCTGTTTTACTCGACGACTTTCCGACAATTATAGTAAACTGTTAACTCTCCAGAGGAAGAATCCTGTCGCAAAGCTGAAGCTAGACATGCAACATTATCAGAAATCGCTTATCAGGAACGGTGTCAAAGGTTTTCTGAATATCTGAACACATCCAATTAATTTTAAAATCCGTGTTGGTAGCACTCATCACTTACTGTGAGCAAAGAACAAGTTATGTTTCACACAAACGACATTTCCTGAATCCGAGCCGACTGTATGTCAACAGATCGTTTCCTTCGAGGTGGTTCACATTGTTCGAACACAGCATGTGATAATCCTAACCGAGATCAGTGATATGGCTCTGTAATTTCAATGACTTTCCTCTTCGTCATTATTTAACTAAGGCAAGTCGCTTGTTGTTTCTACTGTCTAAACCTCGCTCATTCGAAAATAATCTTTAACATGCCACGGTTGATTATGACAATAAGGCAGGGTAGGATGCAGTTCTTCAGATTCATAACTCGAGAGATACGATGGAAATTAGAATCTTTTGTGTCATGTGTACAAACCAAGGTATTAAAACGTGTGAGTAAAACGACGTAATACCTCCAAATAACACACTTTCCTCAAGGGAAAGAAACATCTCTCAAACAATTATCACGGATTCAAGAATGATCACATTTTTTAAACACTTTTTTTCTCGTGCGATATGTCGTCAGCACTTTTCGCACGTGATAAGAAATTCAATTTTTTTTTTGTAGGTTTGTGAAGGTGTTCAAAACATTGCTACACCACCGACGAATAATAAGTACAATTTTATCTTGTACCTGTTCTCAGATACATGACTGACTTCATGTCAGACTTTAAAGTAGAACCTAATGAAATTCGCGTGCTAGTGGCTGCCCAATAAGAAAGATGGTAATGGATGTGTGCACAAAGAAACTTTATAGGAACTTCAGTGTTAGTAATACACGTAAATCATTTACGAGGTCTAGCCAAAAAGTTAATTATCACCAAGTGAAAAAGATAGTAAAGTAAGTAAATTCTGTTTGTTTGTAAATACATGTCAGCATCCCTGTTACACATTTAAATACCGGTGCCACAGTACCGTGGCACCCAGAACGATAGAATCGACAAAATCCTAAAAGCAGAGGGAAGAATAGCCAGTATCAAAAAGATGTACAGTGCCAAATGAAATGGCCATTACAGACACTGTACGGAAAAAAGATCTTTTTTGGGGCACATTATGAGGGCACCAGAAACCAAATCACCAAGAAAAATCATAGAGAAACTTCTGGACGTGCAGTAACAAGTAGGACGGATAAAGGAAACCAGGGACGATCTATTGGACGATTTGCAACATAAAATAGAAATAAACAAACGGCCTTCATTTAGATGCATAGACTGTACATATCTCCACAAATTTAGAGCAACTAAGGGAAAGACGGAAAACATAAAAATGACGATAATGCAGCCATGTCAGGCATTTCCCGTCAAGTTATACAACAGTTTCAAGAATATCCATCTCAGACTCCACAAGACCATCCAACACATTAAATTCATCTAGACTTGTAAAATAAATAATGTAGTTCTGAGTTACATTAATGTAAAGGTCAGAAACAACTCTCTGGTAGCACAAAAAAAGAAATAATTTGCAGTAAAGACTTGGTCAAAAAATGAAAACAAATCGCTTTATACTAAGAAATTCTTACTTAATATGATGTTATATGATGTACAGCTCGAGTTATCAGTATTTACTATCAACCCAACAGTGATGATCAACATAAGACAAAAAATTGAACACATCGCAGCAACAACACTGCAATACACACAGAACAAACACAAAATAAAAATCAGAACACTCACCAACAAAAATAGCCGTAAAGAAAAGTATGACAAAATTCAACACACCCATCACCACAAATTTCACCCAAAATTAATAAATCTCACAGATACATAGTTAACGGAGAAAGAAACACAGCTATTACAGAAAGGGCTCAAACACAACATCAGTACAAAAATAGACAACCATTACATGAAAACTTGATTGTAGAAACAGAAAACATTCTGACAGTGTAAGAGAAAAAAGGAAAGAACGCTGTTAATATTGGGCTAACACGAGAACTAGGGAAGAAAGAAGTAAATAATATAACTACCATGTCAAAGAAAGAGCTGCACAGTAAACTTCAAACAGAAAAAAGCACCACTAAAAAATTAAAAGAGAAACTACAGGTCAACAACCTCAAGAGGTGATAAAGGGAACAGTGCAGTACTGATAAATAAAGAACAATATATAAAAAACTAAAGAGTTCATCTCTTCTAACAATATTACAAAACTAAAATCTGGTCCAAGGGAACGTTTCCAAACATACATAAGAAACAACCTCAAAGACATCAGACACATACTTACAGATAAACAGAAACAACATATCACACAGAAGAACCCAAAAGCACCAGTACTCAGAAGCCAACTCAAGGATGTGTTATAGGCCCTTTGCTGTTCCTTATCTATATAAACGATTTGGGAGACAATTTCAGCAACCGTCTTATGTGTTTGCAGATGACGCTGCCGTTCATCAACTAGTAAAGTCATCAGAAGATCAAACCATATTGTAAAACGATTTAGATAAGATACATGTATGGTGCGAAAATTGGCAATTGACCCTAAATAACGAAAAGTGTGAGGTCATGCACATGAGAGCTAAAAGGGATCCGTCCACAAACACCACATCCCATTGAGGCTTGTTATTAGTTTCATGAATGCACCATCATACCGTATGGAAAACACATGAACAAACTCATATTGCAATATTATGAAATAAAAAGGAGCAGAACAGTGAAAAACACAAATGAACTCATAACACAGATAAAAGACTTACACATCCTAAGTCAGCATCACTCATCTCTTTTGACACAAAGAACATGTACACCTCAAAACCCACTGCAGACACAATAAAACTAAATGAAGAAAACTAGCTGACATACAACAAACTGCCTGTCGACAATATTAATGAAATAACCAAAACCCTCAAAGCAATCACATCCCAATGTTACTTCCTGTTTGAAAAGGAATTTTACTTACAAGAAGATGGGCATCAAATGGGATCCACAACTTCAGGAACACTGGCAAACATATTCATCAACCACATAGAAAACACAATCTTTGGTACAGTCATCACAAAGAAAGGATACAAAATTGTTTACAGGTACAGATATGTGGACGACATAATCCACTTGTTAAATGAACCAACAGAGAAAATTGATAAACTTCATACAGATATAAACAATGTACATAAAAATATTCAATTACCCATGGAAAAAGAAACACAAAAGTAAATACACTTCTTGAATATAACAATAAAGAGAGAGAATAATAAACACAAATTAGACATCTTCAAAAATTAGTGGCTCTACGACACCTGTTACACAGACTAAATAACATCCCACTCAGCAAAGAAAATTATGACAAAGAACTACAAACAGTACAATTCATAGCCACAAACAATGGTTACAGCACCCATACAGTACAAAAACTCCGTCAAAAAATTAAAACACAACTAAAGAAAAATCCAAAAAAGCAGAGAACACAGAACCCCACAGGCACTACAGCACACATGGAAACACAAAACAATAACACTAATGTCAGGAATAACAGAAAAAGATGCTACAGTCTTACATAAAAACCCAAAGCAACACACAAGATAGCAAATATCCGAAAGAAACAGGTATTAACAATAGCTTACAGAACAAGCAACCCCCCAGGGGGTCCACAACTCTTTTGTGGATACGTGCGTAGCGAGCACGGGACCCCGAGCTAATGTGGCCTTCCTTCCTTTCCGGGCTGCATACCTTCCCATTCCGCATCCTTCCCCATCCCTATCTTCGCCCCTCCTCCCCTCACCTCTGGCTCTTTCCTTCCCTTTCTCCCCATCTGGGAGTATGGCTTGCGCCTACGTCCGGAGACAGACGCTCGTAAATGTACTGCATTCTTCGCCTTCCTTGCTTTTATGTCTTCTTCCTTCCTTTGTCCTTCTCTGTCTTCTTCCTTCCTTTGTCCTTCTCTTTTCCTTACCTCTTCTCTTTTCCTTACCTCTTCTCTTTCCCTTTTCTCCGCTGCGGCGTTTGAGACCTCTCTTCCTTCCTTTCCCTTTCTCTTTCTTCCTCCCTGTGCGTGTCTGAAGGCCGACCCACGCCTTTCGTGCGTAGCCGGTGACGGGGTAACGCGTAATTCCCCGCCCCGGGTAGACAGGTAGGACACGTACGTACCCCCTGGTAACGGCCAGGCCCAGGGAGGGGTGATTACCCGAGCTGATACCTTCCGAAAATGCCGATTGGTCCCTCCGTCCGTTTGTCGGGAGGTGTGACCTGAGGTGTGAACAATCACCTAAGGTGGGAGTGCCCTCAGAGAGGGCCCCCACAAGGGAGGAGCGCGCCATCGGAGACGCCGGTAATCATGGGGGATTCTTCCGCAATGGTTTCCTCACCTTCCACTATGTCTGCTCACAAACGTAAGTATACTGAGTCTCAGCCACAGACGATTCTTCCATCAGTTCCTTGTTGTTTCTCGGACTGATGAAGGTCACGACTTCTCCACGGTCAACCCTTTCATTATTCAGAAAGGTGTCGACGCAATTGCCGGTCCTGTAAACTCTTGTTCCAGATTACGGAATGGCACCCTGTTGTTAGAAACACACAGTGCCCTCCAGGCACAAAAATTGCTGCGTATTTCTCTGCTCCACACCTTCCCTGTCCGGGTGGAACCGCACCGTACCTTAAATTCCTCGCGTGGAGTCGTTTATACACGCTCCCTCAATGGATTGTCTGACGAAGAAATTCAGCACTATCTGTCTGACCAGGGCGTAACGGCAGTTCATAGAGTAATGAAACGGGTTGACACGAACATCATTCCAACCCGCACTGTCTTCTTGACATTTGACACAGTTCAACTCCCATCGAAAATCAAAGCAGGCTATGAGATAATTTCCATTCGCCCTTACGTCCCAAACCCTACGCGTTGCTATCGATGTCAGCGGTTCAATCACACCAGCCAGTCCTGTTCCAATCCAGCCAAATGTGTTACGTGTGGCAAGGATGCCCATGAGGGTGCTTGTCCACCTCCATCCCCTCGCTGCATCAACTGTATGGGTGACCACGCTGCTTCTTCTCGAGATTGCCCCGTTTTTAAGGACGAGAAGCTCATCCAGGAAATAAGAGTGAAGGAAAAGGTGTCGACCTTTGCTGCTCGAAAATTATTCGCCAGTCGCAAGCCCACCGTGCCTCAGACAGGAAAATACAGCACTGTCCTTGCTTCTCCTCGGCCAACAAAGGAGGCGGCCACGCAGACTTGCGACCTCACCTTTAGTACCACGGTCGTCAGATCGGCCAGTGCAAAGATCGCTCGTTCAACCTCACCACTTTCGCCTGCCCACTCTATGGCTCACCCTTCGTCGGGTTCTGCTAAATCTCGAGCCCAAAAGTCGGACGCCAAGTCTTCGAAAAAAGAGCATACTCGTGAAGAGTTTTTACGTACTGCAACTTCACAACCATCGGTTCCTCCTTCATCTAAACAACATTCTTCCAAGAAGGCTACAAAGAAACCCAGTTCCTCTCCTTCTCCGCCAAGGCGTGTCCCCTCTACATCACCACCTGGCGGAAATCGCCCTCGGCCATCTTCTGTGTCGCCGAGGCGCACTGGTGGTGGCCGGTCAACCGGCCGATCGCTGGTGGCTGGGACTGCTCCTGACCAACCTATGGATCAGGATCTTCTGCCTTCGGCTGAATGCCATTCCTGTCGGTTGCTAGCTCCGAGCAGTCTTTGAGTTGACAGCAACTTTGGTCA
Organism: Schistocerca cancellata; assembly: GCF_023864275.1. Classification (NCBI taxonomy): domain Eukaryota; kingdom Metazoa; phylum Arthropoda; class Insecta; order Orthoptera; family Acrididae; genus Schistocerca; species Schistocerca cancellata. Next base: position 526,110,193 of record NC_064627.1, read on the forward strand.
CATTCCTCCATTTTCTTTTCACCCCATGTCCATTATCCACTGGAATATCCGCGGCATTCGAGCCAATCGGGATGAATTGTCGGTCCTCTTACGTTCCTACTCGCCGGTCATCTTCTGTCTTCAGGAAACAAAGCTGCGTCCCCATGACCGCTTTGTTCTCCCTCACTTTCAGTCCGTCCGATATGACCTCCCCTCTGTTGAAGGCACTCCAGCCCATGGAAGACTCATGATTTTTCTCCATGATACTCTCCATTATCACCCAAACCCCTTAAACAGTTCCTTCCAAGCTGTCACCGTCCGTCTTTCCCTTTTTGGATACACGTTCTCTCTTTGTACTGTATACATTCCATCATCCACACCAATGGCACGAGCTGATCTCCTTCATCTTCTTGGTCAGCTTCCACCCCCCTATTTGCTGGTTGGGGACTTCAATGCCCACCACCCGCTTTGGGGATCTCCAAATCCTTGTCCACGTGGCTCTCTATTGCTTGACGTCTTCCACCAAGCGGATCTAGTTTGCCTCAACACTGGGGTCCCCACATTTTCGTCTGCCTCCACGACAAATTTATCTCATTTGGACCTTGCGGTCGGTACTGTTCCGCTAGCTCGGCGCTTCGAATGGTTCGCCCTTGATGATACACACTCGAGTGACCACTTTCCATGTGTGCTTAGACTGCAGTCTCCACTGCCATATATGCGCTCGCGACGCTGGAAATTTGCCCAAGCCGAATGGACACTTTTTTCGTCTCTCGCGACATTCGATGACCGTCGCTTTCCCAGCGTCGACGATGAGGTCACACATTACCGACGTTATTCTTACAGCTGCGGAACGTTCAATACCACGCACCTCCGAATTGCCCCGGCGCCCCCCAGTTCCTTGGTGGAACGAGGCATGCCGTGACGCACTACGTGAGCGGCGACGTGCTCTTCGCAATTTCCGTCACCATCCTACTTTGGCCAACTGTATCCGCTATAAGCAGCTCCGTGCGCGATGCCGTCGCGTCATCCGCGATAGCAAGAAGGCAAGCTGGAAATTCTTTATTAGCTCATTTAACACCTTCACTCCCTCCTCGGAAGTTTGGAGTCGGCTTCGACGGTTCTCAGGCGCGCCTAGTTTCTCCCAGGTCTCTGGGCTCACTGTCGCGCATGATACCTTAGTGGACCCCGTCGCAATTTCTAACTCGTTGGGTCAGCACTTTGCTGAGATTTCGAGCTCTTCAAATTACCCGCCAGCGTTTCTCCCGAAGAAACGTGCAGCAGAAGTGCGACATCTTGCTTTCTCCCCTCCAAATCACGAAAGCTACAATACTGTTTTCTCCAGGCGGGAACTCCAATATGCCCTCTCTTTTTCTCGCTCCTCCGCCCCAGGACCGGATGGAATCCATGTCCAGATGTTGCTGCATTTATCAACCCATAGTCTGCGTTACCTCCTTCGCCTTTATAATCGAATTTGGACCGACAGTACCTTTCCCAGACGGTGGCGGGAAGCTATTGTCGTTCCCGTTCCGAAACCTGGAAAGGACAAACATCTCCCCTCTAGCTATCGTCCCATTTCTCTCACGAGTAGTGTCTGTAAGGTTTTGGAGCGTATGGTGAATTACCGTTTAGCTTGGTGGCTGGAATCCCGCAGTCTTTTAACACCTGCCCAATGCGGATTCCGAAAGCATCGTTCTGCAGTTGACCATCTTGTTGCTCTCTCCACTTACATCATGAACAATTTTCTCCGGAAACGCCAAACGGTAGCAATATTTTTTGATCTGGAGAGAGCATACGATACCTGTTGGAGGACAGGCATCCTCCGCACACTGTTCTCTTGGGGCTTTCGAGGCCGGCTGCCCCTTTTTCTTCGCGAATTTATGGCAGAGCGCACATTTAGGGTGCGGGTGAACACTTCTCTCTCCCGTACTTTCTCCCAAGAAAACGGGGTACCCCAGGGTTCCGTGCTGAGTGTTGTACTGTTTGCCATCGCCATAAATCCAATTATGGATTGTCTCCCTCCTGATGTCTCGAGCTCCCTCTTTGTGGACGATTTTGCGATCTACTACAGCGCTCAACGGACCAGCCTTCTTGAACGACGTCTTCAAGGATGTCTCGATCGCCTCCACTCGTGGAGCATCGAAACTGGCTTCCATTTCTCACCCAGTAAGACCGTTTGTGTCAATTTTTGGCGACGTAAGGAGTTTCTTCCGCCCTCCTTACATCTAGGTCCTGTCAACCTTCCGTTTTCAGACGTCGCTAAATTCTTGGGTCTTATGTTTGACAGAAAACTATGCTGGTCCTCCCACGTTTCCTATCTTTCGGCTCGCTGTCTGCGATCGCTTAACACCCTCCGTGTTCTGAATGGTACCTCCTGGGGAGCGGACAGAGTGGTCCTTCTCCGCCTCTATCGCGCCTTAGTGCGCTCGAAATTGGATTATGGAAGCATAGTCTACTCCTCTGCTCGGCCGTCTATTCTTCGGCGTCTCGATTCTATCCACCACCGTGGATTACGTTTAGTGTCTGGAGCTTTTTACACTAGCCCTGTGGAAAGCCTTTATGCTGAGACTGCTGAACCTCCGCTGTCCAATCGGCGAGCAGTCCTCCGGAGTCGTTATGCTAGCCATCTGTCTTCCATGCCTGCTAATCCAGCCCACGACCTTTTTTTCGACGCCTCCTTTGATGTAGGGTATGCAGGCCGCTCCTCCTCCCTACTACCCCCGGGAGTCCGCTTCCGTCAACTGCTCCATTCTCTTTCCTTCCGCTTTCCTAAAACCTTCTTGACAACTTGGGGTACAGCACCGCCTTGGCTCCGTCCCCGGATCTGCCTGCTCCGTGACCATTGTCAATTTCCCAAGGATGGTACCCCCTACACTTGTTTATCGTCGGGCATTTGCTGCTCTATGTGCACAAATGACGGACGCCACATTTATTTACACCGACGGCTCGAAAACATCGTTAGGTGTAGGGAGTGCCTATATTGTTGGCGACACCCCAAATCGCTTTCGGTTTCCCGACCAATGTTCGGTTTATACTGCGGAGCTTTACGCTGTTCTCCAGGCTATCCACTTCATCCGCCGCAATCAGCGGATACAGTACGTTATCTGCTCAGATTCTCTCAGCTCTCTCCTCAGTCTCCAAGCTCTTTACCCTGTAAACCCTCTGGTCCACCGGATTCAGGACTGTCTGCGCTTGCTCCACCTGGGGGGCGTCTCGGTGGCGTTCCTCTGGCTCCCGGGACACGCTGGTATCTGTGGGAATGAGGCGGCCGATATAGCGGCCAAGGCTGCAGTCTCTCTTCCTCGGCCAGCTATTCAGTCGCTTCCCTTCACCGATATACGGAGCGGTTTATGTCGCCAAGTTGCTCATTTATGGCATGCGCATTGGTCGGCACTTCCCCGTAATAAATTGCGGGAAGTGAAAGCCCTTCCTTGCGCTTGGACCTCTTCCTCCCGAACGCGTCGTCGGGAGGAGGTAATTTTAGCTAGACTCCGGATAGGGCACTGTCGTTTTAGCCATCGACATCTTTTAAGCGGCGATCCTCCCCCACTCTGTCCCCACTGCTCTCAGCTGTGCACGGTAAGACACCCTTTAATTGAATGCCCCTATTTTAATCCGTTACGCTCCCGTCTACAGCTATCGCCTGATTTATCGTCGATTTTAGCAGATGACACGCGCTCAGCCGACCGCGTTCTCCAGTTTATTAGTGACAGTGAAATGACGTCAGTCATTTGAAGCCTTTTTTGGGGACAACCACCCCCTTTCTGTAGCAGATTTTTAAGCATTCTTCTATTTTTAGTTTCTCCAATTTTCTGACTTTGTTCCCATTGCTGCTGGTTTTCAATTTCGGTTTTTTACTGTCTTAAGTCACGGGCTGGGCGCTAATGACCATAGAAGTTTTGCGCCCTAAAACCACAAACCCAAAAAAAAAAAAAAAAAGAACAAGCAAAACCACTCCAATCACATTTACAAACAACAAACACACAGCAAAATACATAAACACACAAACCCATATTTATTATAAAAATTAAAAAGCAATAAAGAAATTAAATTTACACAAAGCAGAATACGCACATGCGCTCCCAAGCGCTAGCGCACCCACACGCTCGGCGACGCGTACACACACACACACACACACACACACACACACACACACACACACACAAAACAAACGTCAAACACAAGAGAAACAAAATAGAAACGCACAACAAAAGTTTGCAACACTACACACCAAAACCACACATATGTTGATCACCAAAAGAAAAGTGAATGTGAAGCGTACGATGTGACAAATGTGGATGAAAGAAAGCCAGAAATCGGCCACGTGGAGTGTGAAAAGTAACAAATACATCTCCAGGACCACACACATGTGTTAACAACTCTACACCGAACGATACATTCATAACCCTGGACTTGTGCTTCGTGTTCTAAGTCTAGGGTACTGACGACCTCAGATGTTAAGTCCCATAGTGCTTAGAGCCATTTGAAAAGATACAGGATTTGATGTACTCATATTGAAAATAAAGGCGGTTTCTATTGCGGCGGGAATCTTCTCATGAAATTCCAATCACCAATTTTCTCCTTCCAATACAAAAATATTTTGTTGACGCCGGCCTACATAGGGAGGAACGGTCACCATGATAAAATAAAGGAAATCAGAGCTTGCTCTGGAAGATATAGGTGTTCGTTCTTTCCGCACGCTATACGAAATTGGAACAATAGAGAATTGTGAAGGTGATTCTATGAACCCTCTGCCAGGCACTTAAATGTCAGTTGAGGAGTGTCCGTGTAGATGTAGATCATCATGCCGGGGTACGGCTCTGGCGCATCGTATTGCAACCGCAGTAGCAATGTGAGCACCAAGTAACACCACAGTGATATAGAACAAACTGTCAGAAATCTGTTACTTCAAGGACAGGTCCGATCCAGACGACACGAAGCGTGCATTTCACTAACACCAAATCACTGCCATTTCCGACTTCAGAGGTGCCAAGCGAGAGTTCATTTGAAGACAGGGGGAAAGTCTGTTGCCTTTCTGGTGAAAGTTGGTTCAGTTTCGGTGCCAGTGAAGGCCACTTGGTTAGAAGGTGGCCGTTTGATAGCCTGCATCCAATCTGTCTGCGAACTAGACACGCTGAACATACACCTGTAGTTGTGGTCTGTGGTGCGATTTCTATAACAGCAGGAGAAATCTCATGGTTGTCCACGCACCCTAACTGAAAAACTGTATGCCAATCTGGTGAATCGACCTATTGTGCTGCCATTCGTTAATAGCATTCCAGGGGATGTTTTCCAGCAGGAAACGCTCGCTCACATATCGCTGTTGTAACCCACCATCCTCTACAGAGTGTCGATATTTTGCCTTTGCCTGATCAATCACCCGATCTGTCTCCAATCGAGCACATACGGGACATCAGCGCAAGACAAGTCCAGCGTCAACCACAAACAGCATTAACCGGCCCTTTATTGACCGACAAAATGCCAAAGACATGGAACTCCATCCCATAAACTGACATCCGGTACTTGTACAACAGAATGCGTGCACATTTGCATCCTTGCAGTCAAAATTGTGGTGGCTACACTGATTATTGATGAACAGCATTTCACATTTGCAACGGCTTGTCTCGCGCTTGCATTAACCTGTGATCTACCAATGTTAATCACTTAAATATGTTACCTAGACAAATGTTTTCTAGAAACTTCATTGCACTACATCAATATTTTTTTTGTCTACCGATTTTTTCCGCCTGTGTATAAATGATTCAGAATGATAGTCATATATTAAACACCAATCTAAAATTCAAAAAATTGGTCAGTTGACAGGCTGTCGAAACCATTTGCACAACTATAAACATGTGGCAGCCTTGTCATGGTTGTTCAGAGAAAGGAGTCAATCATATCCTCTTGATGGAGAAGATATCTGCTTAGTGGTTTAGAGACAGCTGCACTCTCTACTGTCGGGGCAGTATTTCTGGTGTTTAAAATAGCGCAGTATCGTTACGGAGGGTGCGTAAATATGAAATGAAATTTCTACGATCAGATGGAATGTTCACTGCCATTTTGAGATGTACGTAGTTATAACATAGTACGGTCGTAGATGTGTAAACACAGAACGTTTGTCGGCATTTTGTGAAGTACAAGAATGGCTTGAGAAGACTGATAAATTTCTATCAAAAAAGGGCAGATTTTGTCAAATGGCGGAACTGTACATTATTATAGTGTTTCTTTCATTTAAACTTGTAGGTTTATCACGCAAAACTTTCTGCTAAGCTAGGTTCAGAGACCAGTATTGTAAGTGTTGTAGTAATGGAAAGAAACAGATATTGTGCAATGATTAAAAAAATTATTTAATTTTGCACTGAGAGAGAAATACATAAAGTACAGAAGGAAGTACACGAGGATAATGGACAACCACTTGGTCCGTTAATCCCGAATAAATGGGTGTAATAGTGGTGTCACGCGCACTGCCGATTTCGATCATTTCAGATGACAGAATGATATAAATATTTCGTACAATTCATGGTAGAGTTTCAGACGAGTTCGCACTACGTTACCAAGTTTTCTGAGATGGTAGCCATCCCATACGAGTGGCTACATCATTTGGCGAACGGCATTCTGCATCTGATGCTGTGCCGCGCGGGGTAATATTCAGAAGGGCAATACGTATATTCGACGCGCAGGGTATCCGTGTGGCCTGAGGCGCCTTGCACGGTCCGCACGGCTCTCCCCGCCGGAAGTTCGAGTCCTCCCTCCGGCATGCGTGTGTGTGTTGTCCTTACGTTAGTTAGGTTTAAGTAGTTCTAATTCTAGGGGACTGATGACCTCAGATGTTAAGTCCCATAGTGCTCAGAGCCATTTGAACCATGCTTTGTGCATGATCAATGCTACATTTGTAGACATAACGTAAAAAGCAACCAAGTTATGGCAGAGAAGTCAGTTTTTAAAAACCAAAGCTTAATACTATTGGCGTTTTTATGTAGCTGAGCAGAACAGCTCCGTGTTTCACCGAGGAGGCAGGATTGTGATACAAGAAAGAAGAAAACGAAATTTCATCAAAGTAAGTGAAAAGTTTATTTTAGAGGCAAATGCTTTTCGAACTATGTATTACCCTATTTCAATAACTGTAACAGAATAATCTAGCGCCCGGTGCATACTATGTAACGATACTGGAACTTCTGGGTGGAAGTGATCAACATTTGGGGGCAAAGGTTTCGCCTTATTTCAGACATCGCTCAAATGTATTTCATTATGAAAGCGGAATAGCACTATCTACATATAAAAATAATTTCCCTTCCAAGTAGTTCCTCATCCATCTGTAATTAGTCATATTAAAACAATTTCTAACAACTGTTTTGCCGAGCAGTCGTTTTTGTCAAGTGAAATATTTGTTCACTTTCAAATTTCGTGTCAGTGGAAACAGTTTCACCATATACTCTGAGGTCAGTTTTTACCATTTAGTCCTTTAGGTATACACACTCCTGGAAATTGAAATAAGAACACCGTGAATTCATTGTCCCAGGAAGGGGAAACTTTATTGACACATTCCTGGGGTCAGATACATCACATGATCACACTGACAGAACCACAGGCACATAGACACAGGCAACAGAGCATGCACAATGTCGGCACTAGTACAGTGCATATCCACCTTTCGCAGCAATGCAGGCTGCTATTCTCCCATGGAGACGATCGTAGAGATGCTGGATGTAGTCCTGTGGAACGGCTTGCCATGCCATTTCCACCTGGCGCCTCAGTTGGACCAGCGTTCGTGCTGGACGTGCAGACCGCGTGAGACGACGCTTCATCCAGTCCCAAACATGCTCAATGGGGGACAGATCCGGAGATCTTGCTGGCCAGGGTAGTTGACTTACACCTTCTAGAGCACGTTGGGTGGCACGGGATACATGCGGACGTGCATTGTCCTGTTGGAACAGCAAGTTCCCTTGCCGGTCTAGGAATGGTAGAACGATGGGTTCGATGACGGTTTGGATGTACCGTGCACTATTCAGTGTCCCCTCGACGATCACCAGTGGTGTACGGCCAGTGTAGGAGATCGCTCCCCACACCATGATGCCGGGTGTTGGCCCTGTGTGCCTCGGTCGTATGCAGTCCTGATTGTGGCGCTCACCTGCACGGCGCCAAACACGCATACGACCATCATTGGCACCAAGGCAGAAGCGACTCTCATCGCTGAAGACGACACGTCTCCATTCGTCCCTCCATTCACGCCTGTCGCGACACCACTGGAGGCGGGCTGCACGATGTTGGGGCGTGAGCGGAAGACGGCCTAACGGTGTGCGGGACCGTAGCCCAGCTTCATGGAGACGGTTGCGAATGGTCGTCGCCGATACCCCAGGAGCAACAGTGTCCCTAATTTGCTGGGAAGTGGCGGTGCGGTCCCCTACGGCACTGCGTAGGATCCTACGGTCTTGGCGTGCATCCGTGCGTCGCTGCGGTCCGGTCCCAGGTCGACGGGCACGTGCACCTTCCGCCGACCACTGGCGACAACATCGATGTACTGTGGAGACCTCACGCCCCACGTGTTGAGCAATTCGGCGGTACGTCCACCCGGCCTCCCGCATGCCCACTATACGCCCTCGCTCAAAGTCCGTCAACTGCACATACGGTTCACGTCCACGCTGTCGCGGCACGCTACCAGTGTTAAAGACTGCGATGGAGCTCCGTATGCCACGGCAAACTGGCTGACACTGACAGCGGCGGTGCACAAATGCTGCGCAGCTAGCGCCATTCGACGGCCAACACCGCGGTTCCTGGTGTGTCCGCTGTGCCGTGCGTGTGATCATTGCTTGTACAGCCCTCTCGCAGTGTCCGGAGCAAGTATGGTGGGTCTGACACACCGGTGTCAATGTGTTCTTTTTTCCATATCCAGGAGTTATATTATTAAAGAAGTTGCATCATTGAAGCATGGCTCATTGACCGACAAAAAGATTCAAATAGCCACTGTCTCCTCTTCCTGTAAGTTCCACATCATCTTGAGAAAGACACGTACACGTCACAAGCTGTGGAGAGGCACCAGTAACAAGACGAAGAGGAGAGACGAGTGTACCTATTATAGTGCTCAGTCCGGTGAGGGAAGGATCGGGTTTCGACTCCCACTCCGGCGAGACTGCTTAACTTATGACAATTTTTTTCCACGCAGGGTATACTCTGCGGACGAGTAAAAGTTACCTACCTTAAACTTTTAGTTTTTGTCAGATTTGCACGCGTTTGTAGTTTAAAACTCACCCCATGCAACACACTGAAAAGTGTCCTTCGTCTGCGTTATCCCGTACAGTCGCCGCTTAGTGATGCAGAGACATCGGCCACACGGGCGACCAGACTTCCCGCAGCCGCAGTCCATCAGGCTGGCCCCATCGCTGACCGGAGAGACCGCGATGGATGGCCGCGGCAGCCGGCAGGTGCCAGCGTTCACATTCTACTTCGCGTAACAAATTTCTGGCGCGGTTTATCTGATGGCCAACCCGTGTCCCAGCTGTCACCCCGCTGCAGCTGAAATTTAGTGTTACGTTGTAAGCGCGGCCCGCTCGTGTCCATTGCGTTTGATTGTATGCCCAATTGCGTCCATTGATAATCTGTTGATAACACCTGTTCCTTCTCACCCACTCGGGCACCAACTGTCCATTTCCACCGAATCTGACTCGTCTATCCCTCATTAAGTGCCATACTGATGGAGGGCATTTTCATTTCGAATCGTGTATTAAATTTCAAACTTTAAAATAGTCCAGATTTTTCCACAGCTGATGTAAATCAAGAGATAAAATTGCCTGACGTGAATAGCCTACAAATACGAGGAAGTGACGTATTTATTTTAAGGATGCATCATTCATTATAGAGTGTGGTATACTGGGCGTTAATAAAAGAAATGTCCATGCCCTTAAACAGATGGTACCAGTAAATGCTAGTCAAATATTCCGATAAACATATATCCGGAAACAGTTGCTGACACGTGGGCCATTTTATCTCATGATAATGTAATGTCTGTTGTCACTACTGAAGGCGCTCAGTGTGGTTACCATTTATTCTTAGACATCATACAGACCTTATCCTCAATGAATCTGGAACTCGTTCAAAGACATCTAGCTCCTTCCATATTTGCACATAGCTCATATAGCTTCTAGCTTTCGTGGTTATCCTTTGTAGAGAAGACCATTCCTCCTCAGATGAGGTGCCTGTTGTGGTTTTCATTATCGTAGTATCTGCTGAGGTAGAGAACTTCAGGTATGTCTCATCACATCTCATTACACTGATTATTCAGAAAGTTCCTAGCTAATGCACTTTTCGTTACCACTACATTTTGATATGAATTTTTATCTATCCTGGGTACTCCTTTATAATCCAATCACTGATTTCAGTTCCTTTCTTCGTATGTATCTTGGTCTTTTCCAAATATACCTCCACCTGTTGTGAATTTTGAAAACTGCGGCTGTTATTACTTGCTGAAATTTAATGCAGTTAGTCTTTTTTCCTCTCATTTCTACTACCTATCTCTTGTTGTCCCCTACGCCTGTGTTGTATTCTCATTGTTCTTGCCCTATTACAGCGTTTCAATCGCCTATGATGATTTAGTATTTATCTCCCTGTACATACTGAATTGCCTATTCAGTGTATGTTTAATACACTGTGTTAACAGGGCTTACTCAGTGGTACCTTATATTATGCAATGTTGGGCATGATGTTTCCACTGGATTGTGAGAGGGTAAATTAACTGGGGGGCAGAGACCTTCCTGCATAGCGTCCTGCTTGACGTGGCACTACTACTGGCCGACCCCAGAAAGCAACATGTACTTATAGGCAACTAAACGGCGGAGGTGAGCGGCTGCGTGTCGAGCGCAGACCCAACCGCCCACTGTAGAATGTGCCTTATCAGTTAAACTGTGGCACTGTTTAGTTTTTCGTTCTATCTCTTAATTGTTTTAAAACTACAGAATTTGAAAAAAATTAACAATTTTTATCCTCATATAGAGGGGATAAGCAAAATAATGTGAACACCTGTACTTACCCGGGAATGGTTTATTAATAAGGGGTTGAACCCCCATTGGCCGCAGTACAGCTGTGATTCTTCTTGGAACACTGGAATATACTGAGTATATAGTCTCCAGTGGGATGTTGTGTCACTATTCGATCAGAATCTCTTGAAACTGCTGGAGTGACGAGTGAGGCAGAATGCTCCGGAGTCTGCGATCCAAAACTGCCCACACGGGTTCAATAATGTTCACGTCCGGGGACTGCGCTGGCCAGGGAAGACGCTGCAGTTCAGCTGCATGTTCCTAATACCACGACTGTACTGTCCTGGTTGTGTGAATGGGTGCATTATCGTCCTGAAATATGGAATCGTTGTTGGGAAACTACATTTGAATCACGGAGTGCACCTGGCCACCTAAAATGTTCGCATAGTCGTTGGCTGTAAGGTAGCTTTTGAGAGTAATGATGGGGCCAGCAGAATACCATGATATAGTTGAACAAACCATCACACTTCGAACTCCGTGCTTAACCTTTGGAATCAAGCAGTCAGGACTGTAGCCTTCTTTTGGCGTTCTCCAGACGTAAACCGACTGTACTGTCCTGGTTGTGTGAATGGGTGCATTATCGTCCTGAAATATGGAATCGTTGTTGGGAAACTACATTTGAATCACGGAGTGCACCTGGCCACCTAAAATGTTCGCATAGTCGTTGGCTGTAAGGTAGCTTTTGAGAGTAATGATGGGGCCAGCAGAATACCATGATATAGTTGAACAAACCATCACACTTCGAACTCCGTGCTTAACCTTTGGAATCAAGCAGTCAGGACTGTAGCCTTCTTTTGGCGTTCTCCAGACGTAAACCGGGCCTGATGTTGGAAATAACAAAAATGTTGACTTGTCGGACCATATGACGTATTTCCACTGATCAGCCGTCGAGGATTTATGTTCCTGACAGCATGTTTTACGCTTCTGTGCCGTGCGCCCGCGTTTAATTTCGCGTAATTCCCGCGGATCTGGAAACCCTCAGGCCGCAAGACCGCATGGAGCGTTACTGTCGCCGCTAGAGAGCAGGTCGGAGGAGAAGGTAGTTAACGGCTGCGGCGACCAGGGGGAAGAGGACTGCGTGACATGGGCGGTGAGGAGCGCAAGTGAGGCACCGTGTAGTGGTCCGGCGTCTACAGTGGCCCGTTGGCAAGGGTGGTGACTTTGTTCACTGCGGGTTTGGCGGGGCCGAGTGTTGGTCGCAGCCGTGAACATTGCTCGTTAAGCTACTTTCGCAGGGCGCACAGTATTGGGCGTGTCCTCTGCTATTGAAGTTGCAAACAGTTTGTGTCCATTATGGTGCCGGGTTGGAGTCCCGTCTGACCTTTGTAAGTATTGGACGCGATGGCGTCTGTTGGATGATACCCATGGGTTTCCGACTACGAGTAATCTTATTACATCCTTCTCTCGGCGCTCTCTAAGCAAGCGTTTGTCAATGGGCGCAAGATTTTACAAGAAATCGCGGTGAGAATATGACTAGTGTGCACGTCACGGTTGCGAGTGGTGGCTATTTTGGCACCGTATCCTGGTTGCCGATGTCGTATATATAAACGTGTTATTTATGAAGGTTTTGTCTGGTACTGTTCAGTGCTGTCACTGTGTATGAGCTTGTGGCTGTCACTATTCCTAACTGATTTTAGAATCTTAGTGTACAGAATGCAGATGTAATTCTTCTGATTTACGAATTGTACTTTACAGTCAGTGAAAACTCTACCTACCTTATTTCTGATGAATGTCTATAGTTTCCTGTTGGCTAGTATCACGATCTCGAGTTATTTACTAAAATGGTTGCATCTACCAATTAAAAAAATTAATGGAAAATTTTAAGCCTCAGTAGTTACGCCAAGTTACCTGCATAACGTTCGTGCTTTTCTGCATTTGTAGTGTGTTTAAGTTTTACTAAATAATTAACGCATTTTCTCTGTGTTACAGGATAGGTGATTGTATCTCTTGTTAACTGTAGTCTAGTTAAACATGCCTGTGTACCATGGTTGAAATTTTAATGAAGGTTTCTAGTATTGTGATAGCGAAAACCGCCGTCCTATGTTAGTAGAGAGGGACGAATTATTGCTACTGGCATTGCCCTAACACCGCCTCCATCATCTTAAATTTGAACCTCATTTGTCAGTCATTTTGGTTACTTCGAAGGCAATGGCGTTTCCACAATTACTGGCAATAGCCGATGGTTGATATTTGTGACATATTTCTTTGATGATATTTTTGCTGTTTGTAATGTAAATGTATTTTTATTTCATGTAATATTCTTAACTAAAATGAAGTTATTTTATACTGTAGCTGTTTCGAGGTATTTGCTATCAGTTATGTTATTAAAATTTAGTCTTTTCAGCTCTGGAGGAAATTTGTTAATATTATTCTTGGATTTTCGCTTTTTAAAAATAAATTCGTTCATAGTTTTAGAAACGTCAATAAATTCGTTATGGCTCAGTACCTTTCCACTCAACACCAGCTCCCCACCGCATTTCAGCTTCTTTGCGTTAGTGGTTTCGGAATAGCAGCTCGTTCATGAATATTCACATCATTGAGTTCTCGGCGGACAGCGTCAATAGATACGGGATCTCGAATATGGCTGTTGAGCTCTTCAGTCACTTTAGCCTCGGTAGTTTTGTATTGTTTTGACACAATTCGTGTTAGCGTACGACAATATCTGTCATTTAGATTTGATTTGGCCCCTCATTACGTTTGCACGACGATGTCTTTCCATATTTTGTGTAGGCTGTTATGAAACAATTGCACTTGTAACAATCAATAAGCTGGCTGCCTTGGTTACTGGTTCTCAGCTAACCAGGCCTCCACAATCTGCCCTCTTTGGAACTCTGTCAGGTCTTCCATTGCACGTCGACCTCGGCTTTCGAATGCAAATACGAAGTGCGCACTACTCGTGAACAACCTGTACTGATGCCTTGTCGGTACTAAACACGCACAGTCCAGCGCGACATGTGCCTTACCTGTGTTGTTGACCGTCAGACACAACCATCCCATTTCTACCACAGTTCACATTATTTTGCCTATCCCCTGTACATTCTCTTATTTCTTCCTTTTCAACTTGTGATGCCACCTATTCAAGTAGTGGCTTTAGCACTAGTTTTCTGTTGATTACGATGAAATAAACCATGTCGCTGAACTGTTCTCAGCAACTCACTTTCGGCCCTACCTTCCTATAAAGGGCAAATCGTACTCCCCGTTGCCCCATTTTCTGCTGCGTTTGATACTACTCTTTATTCGTCTGACCCGCTATCCTTATCTTTCCTCCACTAAACTGACCCTCACTAGAACTATACTAAACCTATGTATTTTCATACCCTCCCCCCCCCACCCCCACACACACCTTTCGTCCTTCCCCACGGATATCCGAATGAGTAACTAATTCGTAATCTTTTGCCAATGGAAAGCTCATGATGATATTTTTTGCTGTAATTACAGGCCACATGCCCTGTGAATTCACGTTATGTGTCTCTAACGCTATGGTTTCCATTTCATTTTGCGTCCTAATGCCTTTGATCCTTGGTGATTCTACCGCTTTTTAGAGGCAGTTTGCCACCCAACTGCACATATGTACTTCAGTTTTAGAGTACAACTGGCATGTTAGTTTGTGACATGACACTTGATATTGGTTATGGGTTGTCATACATCTGATTGCTATGTCACAATATACCTGAAGATGATTTGTTTATGGCTGAAACTGGTTGTGTAATAAAGTGACATTATAGCAATATGTAAGTTATGAGTTTTAAAAAACACTCATGATCTTCTTAAAAAAATGGCTCTAAGCACTATGGGACTTAACATCTGTGGTCATCAGTCCCCTAGAACTTAGAACTACTTAAACCTAACTAACCTAAGGACATCACACACATCCATGCCCGAGGCAGGATTCGAACCTGCGACCGTAGTAGTAGCGCGGTTCCGGACTGAGCGCCTAGAACCGCTAGACCACCGCGGCCGGCGACTTTCTTAAACCGAGTAAAGTAGTTGCTGATATCCATTCCCATCATTCCTCAGTCCGAGTTTCTGCTACGTCTTGCCATCAATCGGTCATTAATCACTAATTTTCCTTCCTTCATTATAAATTGTAAAGAACTAGACCTCATTAAAATTGAATTACAACTCGATGATTATCGGTATCGACTGACTAGCCTCATCCTCCCATGATATCGGAAGTGGTTTCTTCCTTCTTTCCGCAATACTGTACACACACACAAGTACTAAACGTGTTATTCTTCCGTTTATTTCACAAATAAAAATTAAATAGCAAATCTGTCGTTGCCAGTATGTTCCCTCAATATAATATTTGTGAAAATGGAATCAACGCCTGTTCCTACGTATTGTTTTTTTATTCGTTACGTATTTGCATCAAAAATTTCCAGCAAGTAATAAGGTGGAAAAGATCGATAAAACGCTCTGGGAAACGATGGGACCCTGAAGACAACTGCATAGAAAGGGAACAGGAAGTAGATGAAGATGAGACTGGAGATACTGCGACAAGAATTTGCCATCTCACTGAAATACCTACGTCGAAGCAAGGCACGTGGGGGCAACAAGATTCCGTCAGACTAATTGAAATACTTAGAACAAAATGCCATAAGAAAACTATTCCACTTATTATATAAGAGACATGAAACAGATCAAAAGGCGTCTTTCAAAAAGAATGTAATATTTCCAGGCGCCTACAGAAGCGAAAATTATACAACCATCGATTTCATAAGTCATGGCTGCGAAGTACTGAAACCACTTATTTGCAGGGCAAAGGAAAAATTTCTAGGAACTTACCTCGTGATCAATTTGGTATCTAGAGAATTGCAATAACACGCGAGACACTACTGACACTACGACTCATCTTAGAAGATAGACTGAAAGAAGGAATTATTTACTAGGGTACACCCAAATTCTGATGGAAGGAAGATAAAATACTAGTAGTGAAAGGTAATTTATTTCTGTACTTTGAGCAATCTGTGAAGAAAATGTCGGATAAATTTGGAAAGGACGTTAAATTCAGAGAGAGGAATTGAAAAATTTGCTGTTTTCCGGAGAAATTGCAATCCTGTCAAAGATGGCAAAGAACTCCAAGAATAATTTTAACGATGGAAAATTGAAATAAAAAGAGATTATAAACTGACTATCAATAAAAGTAAATCAAGGATAATGGAATGGAGTTGACTTGAAGCAGGCGATGCTAAAGGTATTTGATAGGAGAAGAAAAGGAGAAGTGTTTTAAAATTTGGGCAGAAACGTTACTGATGATTGCCGTATTCGAGAAAATACAAAAGGCATACCTACAGTCGGAAGAAAAACTATTCTGAAGAAGAGTTTTGGAAGTCTTTTCTGTAGGTATATGTCTGGAGAGTAGCATTTATTCCTTTATTTTGAGAAGGCTTTTGACGCCGTTTCTCACAAGCGATTTCTTATTAAATTTTGTGCGACTGGATTTATAATTTTCATTTACAACGGTCACTTTCCGTAGCAAGCGACGGTAAATCTTCTAGTGACATCGAAGTGATATGGGGGGTTCCCACGGCAGTGTTGTAAACTGTTGTTTAGCAGTTCTCATTCATTGTTTGCAGAGGATCCTGTCTTGTAGAGCCATTAGAGGTAGAAACAAATTTCAAAATGGTTTAGAAAAGCTATCAGTACAGAGTAAAACATGGTAGTTGACTCTAAGACATAAAATGCGAGATCCACCACATGAGTACTAAAATAATTCTACTATATTTCAGTTACAATGTAAATCAATAAAATTGAAGGTTGTCGATTTAGTCAAGTACCTAAGAATTACA
Organism: Schistocerca cancellata; assembly: GCF_023864275.1. Lineage (NCBI taxonomy): Eukaryota > Metazoa > Arthropoda > Insecta > Orthoptera > Acrididae > Schistocerca > Schistocerca cancellata. Next base: position 526,126,985 of record NC_064627.1, read on the forward strand.
CTTACGATTAACTTAAACTGGAATCATCATAGACAAAATGTAGTGCTGAAGGTGAACCAAGGACCGCGTTTTATTAGCAGTAGTTAATGATGCATAATTCTACTTAAGACACTACCTACACTACACACGTCTGTCATTTTCTGCAGTATTCTTGCATAGTATGGGATCCTTACTAGATAGACGGAGGACATCGAAATTCATAGAAAGGCAGCTCCTTTTGCAAAGCATAGAGATCGTCGCGGATAGGGTAGTCACTCAAACGAAGACATCTTTCATTGCGGCCTGACATTTTCACAAGACAAAGCATCAACTTCCTCCTCCAAATGCCAATATGATTTTTACTCCCACCCTCATAGGGCAAAACGACCATCGTAATAAAAAAATATCAGAGCTAATGTAGAAAAATATATGTGTTCATTTTTCCCACATGCTCTGCGAGAGTGGGATGGTTAATATGTAGTCTAAAAGTGGTTCCGTGAACGCTCTGTTAAACACTTAAAGTGAACTTCTGAGTAGTCGTGTAGACACATTTGCGGCGATAGGAGACGCGAAGCAATAGGGACAGAAACAACTAATTACACGTACACAAGATTATGTAAGATAAATTGACGCAACTATGGGTCGCCTGACTTGAATCATGCGTAGATTATATGCAGCTCGCAACGTGATGCTAACATGAGACAACCACCATCTTATCATTTCACTGTCCCGTCTCTTCTCATGATAATCATAGCACCGTCGTGTAACTAATTGATTCTTGCATTTTCTTATGGTTTCCACTGTTCCATCTGTACACATGTTTCGATCATTGAGAAGAGAGAGAGGAAGAGAAAAAAAGGAGCAAGAAAGAGAACTAGTGACTGAAATGCGGGTGGAAGTGTGGTAGGACGAACCGTCAGGTTTTCAGTAAGGCCTTCAGAATTTTCTTCGTACTGTTATGTACAAATTTTTAATCGGTTTCTTAACAATCATATGAGTTCCATTAGTTTTCGATAGCTATTTTACGCTTTATTTGATGTATTCTATCAATATTTAAGGATGTCTTTTTTAGGTTCAGATTGAAATATGGAATGAAAATATTCAAGCAATTCGAAAAATAAAATCAAAATTAGAAGAAGAAGCAATTGACTTCCTCCTTATATGAATAGTTAATTAGTACTTCCAAACATCGCCTGTAACAGATAAATTCGAAAAGGAAAGAAATTTTGCATACCCAGTGGAATATAATACAGGTTCTCCCAGTAATCGACGTTTTTTGATAGGCTGCTGAATTTATTATTGTGAATAGTTACTGCTCCAAAAATCCACTGTATTCTACAAGTCAGCAGGTTATGAACCAAACTGGAAGTGCGTATTTTTAATCCCTCTTTATTCTTTTTTTTTCAAATAGTTGTTTGCTTTGCGTACGCAAATGTCTACTGCTACCGGAAATTTAATGGGTAATGGGTAGCGATTATGGAGGGAGTATCTCTCCGCTGCTCGTATGCTTTGCAGAAAGTGATCGTGTGACGTCACTGACATAGTACGTCACCAGCTCTCTTAAAGTCAAGTGCATGAGCTGAGGCAAGGGAGAGGTAAACACTGAATTTACGCGGCCTCCCCGACAGCTCAGTGACAGGAATAAAAGGTATAAGCGTCTCGTTATAAAAAGATACGAAAATAAAACGGGCTTCTCATGTTTTGTCATGCATCAAGTATTCAGACATGTGTGACAGGCGTAAACGCAAACACATCGAGCACGTCAGTAAAATGCCGAGCGCGCGCAACGAGTCCTCATAAACACAAGAGTAGTCTGTCTCCCGGGCAGACATCAAAAAGAGATGGAGATCACCGCTAGCTCATGAATGTAGCCGACTGCGTCCGACACAAACAACATTCCCGTCGCGCTTGGAGTGACTGCAGCACGTAACCAATAGCTACCATCCTCGGCGCAGCCACAAACTTTTTGCGTAGAACATTCGTCGAACCACAGCGCTCTACCGTAGACATACGGATGAGTATATTAATCCTAGGAACTGCGAATATTAACGCAACTGTTTAGGTATTATTGTTACTGACCTGCTGTTAAGCAAATTATACGATCCACGAAATACGTATTACATTTTTAACAGCCCGTAATACTTTTAGTAGAATTTGATTTCTAATAGTGTAGATCTCACCAAGGGCGAAAAAAATTTTCGCCATTCACCTTATTTTAGAATAGTCGTGAGAATACCCTTCAGTTCACTAAATTACAGGCTCATATCATTAACGTCGATATGCAGCAGGATTTTGGAACATATATTGTGTTCGAACATTATGAATTACCTCGAAGAAAACGGAATATTGACACACACTCAGCATGGATTTTGAAAACATTGTTCTTGTGAAACACAAGTAACTCTTTACTCACCTGAAGTGTTGAGTGCTATCGACAAGGGATTTCAAATTGATTCCGTATTTCTGGATTTCCGGAAGGCTTTTGAAACTGCACCACACAAGCGGCTTGTAGTGAAATTGCGTGCTTATGGATTATCGTCTCATTTATGTGACTGGATTCGCGATTTCCTGTCAGAAAGGTCACAGTTCATAATGATTGGAGGATAGGCCTCGAGTAAAACAGAAGTGATTTCTGGCGTTCCCTTATCGACTAGTAAAATTGCGAAACGATTTAGAAAAGATATCCGCATGGTGCGAAAATTGGCAATTGACCCTAAATAACGATAAGTGTGCGGTCATCCACGTAAGTGCTAAAAGGAATCCGTTAAACTTCGGTTACACAATAAATTAGTCGAACATAAATGCTGTACATTCAGTTAAATACCTAAGAATTAAAATTACGAACATCTTAAATTGGAAGGAACACATAGTAAATGTTGTGAGGAAGACTAACCAAAGACTGCGTTTTATTGGCAGGACGCTTAGGAAATGTAACAGGTCTACTAAGGAGACCGCCTACACTATGCTTGTCCGTCCTCTTTTAGAATACAGCCGGCCAGTGTGGCCGAGTGGTTCTAGACGCCTCAGTCTGGAACCGCGCGACCGCTACGGTCGCAGGTTCGAATCCTGCCTCGGGCTTGGATGTGTGTGATGTCCTTAGGTTAGTTATGTTTAATTAGTTCTAAGTTCTAGGGGACTGATGACCTCAGCTGTTAAGTCCCATAGTGCTCAGAGCCATTTGAACCATTTTAGAATACTATTCCGCGGTGTGGGATCCTTACCAGACAGGATTGACGGAGTGCATCGAAGAAATTCAAAGAAGGGCAGCACGTTTTGAATCATCGCAAAATGAAGGACAGAGTGTCACTGAAATGATGCAGGATATGGGAAGGGCATGATGAAAACATTTTTCGTTGCGGAGGAACCTTCTCATGAAATTCCAATCACCAACTTTCTCCTCCTAATGCGAAAATATTTTGTTGACGACCGCCTACATACGGAGAAACAATCAACATGATAAAATAAGGGAAATCAAAGCTCTTATGGAAAGATATAGGTGTTCATTCTTTCCGCGTGCTATACGAGTTTGGAATAATAGAGAATTGTGAAGGTGGTTCGATGAACCCTCTGCCAGGCACTTAAATGTGATTTGGAGAGTATACTTGTAGACGTAGAAATCTTATTACTCTATTTATAGTCTTGTCATTAAAATTCCATAAACAAAAAAAAAGTCACTTATCACTGAAACAGAGACCCTCGTAGTTGAGTCTTGCGATGTATTACTCACAGACGGCTCTGTGCGCCTGCAACGGATTCGTCCATATCCGTTTTATCGTTGCTGTTTCACGCCGAGTGCATGACGCATTAGTAGTTCCGCATGTTCATCTAGTATGTGAGTGCTGGGGTACAGTTCTTGGGGGGAGGGGGGAGGCGGACGGTGTATTACAGTCTTACCCACCCCTCCCCCACCCACCCAAACATACTGTAACTTGTATCACTCACGCTTTCAATATTTCACACATACCTAAGCTCTTAGTAATAACTGAACGTACACCTACATCATATTCCGCAATTCCCCCCCCTCACCCCCAAACAGTGTGTGACAGAGGGTACTTCTGGTACCACTAATTGATCCTCCCTTCCCTGTTCCATTCCCGAATGGCGCTTGCGGAAAATGATAGTGGAGAAGCCTCTGCATCACTCTAATTTCTAGAACTTTCTCGTCGTGGTCATTTTACAAGCTGTTTGTGACAGGAAGTAATAAGTTGTACGACTCTTTCCGGAAAGTACTCTCCTGAAATTTCAACAGTGAATCTCTCCGACATACAAACTGTAGTTTGTGGAGCATCTCTGCAACGTTTTCCCGCGGACAACATGATCTTGCGACGAAACGCACCGCTCTTTGTTGGATTTTCTCTTACTCTTATATCAGTCTCACCTGGTAAAGAGTCCAGATTGATGAACAATGCTCAATATGAGATCATATAATCAGTATCATTTGCTTATGACAGTTGTTAATACATAACTTCAGCTTAACTTGAAATAAGTCATTCGAGAAGCATTCGTCCTAAATTGAGAAATACTTGTGTCATGCAAATGATATAGGAAATGTAATACCAAAAAGCTCTCATAAATTTGGCACCGACATAAACTGCACAGTTATAATGGAAGCAGTAGCATTGTGAATGCTTTATTAGTGCTTTAAACGTGAACACAGATCAGTAGACTATGAGTATGCATACTAGAAAATAGAGGCAATGCTGATATATTCTGTCGTTTCGATCTAAGTTTGAGGCTTCAGTAGAGCGTCTTTACCTTTCTTGTTAGCCTTATTGGAGTTCTTCAGGCGTTGGTGGTTCGACGTTTGCACTCAGCCATAGTTTTGGGTTTGTAACTGGCAGCAGGTACGTCCAGGCTCGTGTGTTTTCTGCAGGCAGTCCAGGTCGCAAGCCCATCCACCTGGGCTAGCCGTCATGGAAGCATCTGAAAAGCATCCTACGTATTACACAGCTTGTTATTTCTATAATTTATTGCCATGTTGCCATTTTCGGGATTCTTGGTTTGAAAGGGGAACAAAAAGGGCTAAACACATATACATGTCCGCTTGACCGCTATTCATGTACGTAACTGCAAAGAACATCTCAATTATAGATCCTGCCGTACAAGAATAGTGGGTCCGCCCTGCGCACAATCAGTTAGTTAATGAAGATTTGTTAAGAAGGATAACGTTATCATTCAGCTATTAATAACAGAGTATAGGTAAAATCAACTCAAATGTCTCACAAATAACGCACACTTAGAAAAATTATTTAGAACCCTGTATACATTGAACACAAGAAAATATCATCATATCTCCAATAATTTAAAATAATAAAATTTTTTAGAAGTGACCGATCTGAAAATTAGTGCTATCCAGACCTGGTGTCATAGACTAAACATCTATCCTTTCTCCATCCAGTAACACGACGTATGTATCGCCATATGCCCGTTACTTGTTGTAAAATAATAGTATTGTGAATTCATATACAAATGAAAAAATATAATACCTAAAAGTATCTTCTTATCCTAGACGATTTTACGACTTTTTCCATTTTTCACTTTCCCTTTTAATTCTTGAAATGAATATTTTTCATGTTAATACATATGTTATTAGCGTGCGCAGGATGACTGCCGCAGCCTTTTCTCTGCAGCTCGTAGCATTCTAAAGCTACTCAGCAGTTGACGACTGGAACCTCCAGGTATAGAACTGAACTCCCTTCATCGTCTGCGCGGCTTACCAATGAATAATAATTTTGTGTTCTACATTTGTAACTCCACTGAATTTGCATTGCCTTATAAGGTATCTATCTGTGTGGTTCCTGACCTCCCTCCCAGAAATTTTATAAATACGCCAGTGTCAACGTCTGACCTGAAGATGGTCTACTAAGACAGAAAGCAGTCCCCACCAATTAAACATCGCTTGCCATCACGAATGATTTTTCATTAAAAATAGAATTACGAAATTTGCTAGCCGACTGATACCACTGCTATTACTCCTATTAGCAAGAAAGGATGTATTCAACACGCCATCAACCTTTCTCTCACTGTTTCTCCAATTTTCCTCTATTTAAATACGGGAATGTTTATTATCCCTTGTTTCATGAAACATACGATCCAAGTTGCAATTTGGTGATCCACATTTTCGTGCTACTTTATTGTGTAAACGTTAGAAATTTATATCTGTTTACTAAAAATGTTGTTGTTGGAAGGGTAAAAGTTGCTCATGATGCTTAAGCACTGCCTTGGAACCACATTGGATGTAATGGTATCACTCCCATTCCTGAAATGTATTCAGTGATTCATTTCTTTGGTAGCAAATAACACGGGCTCGGCACAGTCGAGTGCCAAATTGTGTCACTGTGCAAGCATTTGCACTCTTCCTTCACGGAATATGTTCACAGTTGCAAGTACATTCCGCTGTTGCAGTGCACCTTTGCTGACTGCTGCGTTACCAACTACATGTTTTACCTGCAGAGTTGCATGTGCAGGAATTTATCGTAAATGTTCTCCAGCACCGCAAAGAGCGCAAATTAGAGAATGTTAAGTCAACTAACCGCCGAGTCGTTAAATTATTGTCCAATATACACTGAAGAGCCAAATAAACTGATAAACCTACCTAATATCGTGTAGGGACCCCGCGAGCACGCAGAAGTGCCGCAGTACGACGTGGCATGGAGTCGACTAATACCTAAAGTAGTGCTGGAGGGTACTGACACCATAAATCTTGTTTGGATGTCCGTGAGTCCGTTAGAGTCGGGGGGGGGGGGGGCGGTTGGAGATCTCTTCTGAACAGCACGTTGTAACATTCATGTCTGTTGACATGCAGGGTCCATGGATTCATGAGGTTGTCTCCTTAGCCGTACACGTCCATTTGCTCGATGCAATGAGACTCGTCCGACCAGGCAACCAGTCATCAACAGTCCAATGTCGGTGTTGACGGTCCGTGGCGAGGCATAAAGCTTTGTATCGTGCAGTCAGCAAGGGTACGGGAGTGGGCCTTTGGTTGTTAAAGTCAGTATCGATGATGTTTCGTTGCTCAGGTGCAATGGCACATATCGCAACAGATTTGTTCGATCGAAGGGCCTTGAAAGTGCTGTTCCACCTATCACACTCTCCGGACATTAGTCGTTGTGACATCAACTTGATCTCTAAATTGAAGGAAGCAGTTCATCGTATTCGCTTCAGAAAATTTAGAGATTCATCAAGAAATATACCGCTTGACTCAAATTGTCAATACATATGGCGCTGCTAGGGGTATCTTATGATGTTAATTAGATTAATTGGAAGAATCCTAAGGAAATACAGTCCGAAAACATAGGAAGTAGGCTGCAATACCCGTTGTTCGCCCACTGCTTGAATACAGCTCACCGGTGTGGTATCCGTACCAGATATGGTTGATATAAGAGACAGAGGAGATCCAAAGGAGAGCAGCGCACTTCGTTACAGGATCATTTAGCAATCGCGCAAGCGTTACGGAGATGATAGATAAACTGTAGTGGAACACTCTGCAAGAGAGACGCTCGGTACGAGCTTTTGCTGAAGTTTCGAGAACATACTTTCACCGAGGAGTCAAGCAGTATATTGCTCCCTCCTACGTATATCTCGTGAAGAGACCGTGAGGATAAAATCAGAGAGATTAGAGCCCACACAGAGGCATACCAACAATCTTTCTTTCCAAGAACAATAAGAGACTGTAATAGAAGGGAGAATCGACAGAGATACTCAAGGTACCCTCCGCCACACACAGTCCGGTTGCTTGAGGAGTATGGATGTAGATGTAGATGTAGAGGGCGTGAAGCTAGAGGGATGAAGTAGCCTAAACATCCTCTGCTGCTTCGGAACACTTTCGAATGGTTTTCAAACATGGTTCAACCCCCTATACGAGCAAACATTGCGGCGCGCTAACTCCAAAGGGGTCTGATTACATTCAATGAGGTTACCGCCCAACGATACCCTTGCAGAAAGGTTGAATCGTCCGTCAAGTGTTGGCAGTATCAAAGGGTTATCAATGGCGTTCAAATGGATGCCCAGCAAGCGAAGGGGTGGTTTCATTGAAGAGATTTGTGCCACCTCCTCATTTGTGGAGGTCGGTGCGTGTGAAATGTTTCCCTCGGTCATCAATTAAAAAATTTCGGGATTTCAACTCTGGGCTTCATGGCTCTGACATCCATCGCAGAGGCGTCAGCAGAAGGATTGGGTATGGGGAAGGATGGGAGGTGGGAAAACATTCCCATTGTGTGGCTCGTCCGCGGTGGCCTTGGCCAGAATTGTGGTGAAATTTGGTACCAGTGTGACTTCATTACCTTTTCTTACACCTGTCATGAACTGCTGAGCTCTGGTCCCCTCTTCAAACCTCACGACACCTTGCTGTGTGAAGCGTCGCTGAGTTCAAAGGTGAAGTCGCAGGACTGCACGCTTCTGCCAAATTTCTGACTTCTGTGTCTAAATTGTTGAAAATGACGGAGTTTCAAAAACTGAACCTTTAATTCTTTTTCGCAATGGAGGTCCAGTAGAATTACACTTTAATCACACCATTGTTTTACGAGAATGCATTTCTGTTATTGGTTCCAGGCCGCAATGGGTTTAGAAATACTCTTCTTCCGTCTGTTCGTTTCACGAGGGAAGTCTAAACTTCGGTCGAGCGGGACAGTAGCGACATAGGCCGCCCCACAGGGTGAGCCTTCAGGCGAAATTTCTGCCCAGAAAGGCGCCCTAGAGAGCTTAACGAGAAGAGTAATTTCGATGCACAACTACTGACTGCCTTCTTTGGCAGATAGCTGGCTCGGATTACCGCTGAGGTAGGCAGTAAGACTTGGTTTTATGGTTTTCACTGTACAACAACTACTTAAAATGTGGTAACCTGTAGTTCCTTGGGGTAATTCACGTCATTTTGTGCCTGGAAGTTATTTTATACATATACCTCTACTGGACTAGTCCGCAATTCACAATTAAGGAGCTGGCACAAATTCATCGAACGAAGTTCAGACAAGATCCCTACCATTCCACGGACTCCCAAAACGGAAACTTAAATCTCTCCGTTTGAGCTCTGATTTCTCGTGTTTTATTACGCTCATCATTTCTCCCTATCCCGTAGGGTATCAACAAATTATCTTCGCATTCGCCGCAGAAATTCGGTGATTGGTATTTCGTGAAAAGTTCATGCCACCACAATAAAAGCCTTTGTTTCAATTATCGCTACCCCAAATCACGTTTCACATCCGTGACACTCTCTACGCTACTCCATAATAACACAAAACGAGCTGCCCTTCTTTGAACTCTTTCGATGTCCTCCCTCGGTCATATGTGTTACGGATCCCACGCCGCACAGCAGTACTCTAGTAGAGGACAGACAAGCAAAGTGTAGGCAGTCTCTTTAGTAGCTCTGTTACATCTTTTAATTGCTCTGCCAATAAAATGCAGCCTTACGTTTGCCGTTCCCAAAACACTACATACATGCTCGTTACTGTTTAAGTTATTCGTAATTGTAATCTCTAGGTATTTAGTTAAACTGACAGCCTTCAAATTGTGTGATTTATCACGTAATCTAAATTTACCAGATATCTTTAGTACTAACGTGGATGACCTTATACTTTTCATTATTTGGAGCCAGTTACCACTTTTCTCGTCATACAGATATCTTGTCTGAATCATTTTGCAAATGTTTATGATCTTTCCACGACTTCACTACACCGTAAATGACAGCATCATCCACAAACAATCGAAAAGAGCTCCTCAGGTTGTCACTTAAGTGGTTTATACAAGTCAGGAACAGCAGAGAGCCTATAACACATCATGGGGGAACCCCAGTTATCACTTCTGTTTTACTCGACGACTTTCCGACAATTATAGTAAACTGTGAACTCTCCAGAGGAAGAATCCTGTCGCAAAGCTGAAACTAGACATGCAACATTATCAGAAATCGCTTATCAGGAACGGTGTCAAAGGTTTTCTGAATATCTGAACACATCCAATTAATTTTAGAATCAGTGTTGCTAGCACTCATCACTTACTGTGAGCAAAGAACAAGTTATGTTTCACACAAACGACATTTTCTGAATCCGAGCCGACTGTATGTCAACAGATCGTTTCCTTCGAGGTGGTTCACATTGTTCGAACACAGCATGTGATAATCCTAACCGAGATCAGTGATATGGCTCTGTAATTTCAATGACTTTCCTCTTCGTCATTATTTAACTAAGGCAAGTCGCTTGTTGTTTCTACTGTCTAAACCTCGCTCATTCGAAAATAATCTTTAACATGCCACGGCTGATTATGACAATAAGGCAGGGTAGGATGCAGTTCTTCAGAGTCATAACTCTAGAGATACGATGGAAATTAGAATCTTTTGTGTCACGTGTACAAAAAAATGGCTCTGAGCACTATGGGACTCAACTGCTGAGGTCATTAGTCCCCTAGAACTTAGAACTAGTTAAACCTAACTAACCTAAGGACATCACAAACATCCATGACCGGGGCAGGATTCGAACCTGCGACCGTAGCGGTCTTGCGGTTCCAGACTGCAGCGCCTTTAACCGCACGGCCACTTCGGCCGGCTCACGTGTACAAACCAAGGTATTAAAACGTGTGAGTAAAACGACGTAATACCTCCAAATAACACACTTTCCTCAAGGGAAAGAAACATCTCTCAAACAATTTTCACGGATTCAAGAATGATCACATTTTTTAAACACTTTTTTTCTCGTGCGATATGTCGTTAGCACTTTTCGCACGTGATAAGAAATTCAATTTTTTTTGTTTTGTAGTTTTGTGAAGGTGTTCAAAACATTGCTACACCACCGACGAATAATAAGTACAATTTTATCTTGTACCTGTTCTCAGATACATGACTGACTTCATGTCAGACTTTAAAGTAGAACCTAATGAAATTCGCGTGCTAGTGGCTGCCCAGTAAGTAAGATGGTAATGGATGTGTGCACAAAGAAACTTTATAGGGACTTTAGTGTTAGTAATACACGTAAATCATTTACGAGGTCTAGCCAAAAAGTTAATTATCACCAAGTAAAAAAGATAGTAAAGTAAGTAAATTCCGTTTGTTTGTAAATACATGTCAGCATCCCTGTTACACATTTAAATACCGGTGCCACAGTACCGTGGCACCCAGAACGATAGAATCGACAAAATACTAAAAGCAGGGGGAAGAATAGCCAGTATCAAAAAGATGTACAGCGCCAAATGAAATGGCCATTACAGACACTGTACGGAAAAAAGATCTTTTTTGGGGCACATTATGAGGGCACCAGAAACCAAATCACCAAGAAAAATCATAGAGAAACTTCTGGACGTGCAGTAACAAGTAGGACGGATAAAGGAAACCAGGGACGATCTATTGGACGATTTGCAACATAAAATAGAAATAAACAAACGGCCTTCATTTAGATGCATAGACTGTACATATCTCCACAAATTTAGAGCAACTAAGGGAAAGACGGAAAACATAAAAATGACGATAATGCAGCCATGTCAGGCATTTCCCGTCAAGTTATACAACAGTTTCAAGAATATCCATCTCAGACTCCACAAGACCATCCAACACATTAAATTCATCTAGACTTGTAAAATAAATAATTTAGTTCTGAGTTACATTAATGTAAAGGTCAGAAACAACTCTCTGGTAGCACAAAAAAAGAAATAATTTGCAGTAAAGACTTGGTCAAAAATGAAAACAAATCGCTTTATACTAAGAAATTCATACTTAATATGATGCTATATGATGTACAGCTCGAGTTATCAGTATTTACTATCAACCCAACAGTGATGATCAACATAAGACAAAAAATTGAACACATCGCAGCAAGAACACTGCAATACACACAGAACAAACACAAAATAAAAATCAGAACACTCACCAACAAAAATAGTCGTAAAGAAAAGTATGACAAAATGCAACACACCCATCACCACAAATTTCACCCAAAATTAATAAATCTCACAGATACATAGTTAACGGAGAAAGAAACACAGCTATTACAGAAAGGGCTCAAACACAACATCAGTACAAAAATAGACAACCATTACATGAAAACTTGATTGTAGAAACAGAAAACATTCTGACAGTGTAAGAGAAAAAAGGAAAGAACGCTGTTAATATTGGGCTAACACGAGAATTAGGGAAGAGAGAAGTAAATAATATAACTACCATGTCAAAGAAAGAGCTGCACAGTAAACTTCAAACAGAAAAAAGCACCACTAAAAAATTAAAAGAGAAACTACAAGTCAACAACCTCATAGTCAGAAGAGGTGATAAAGGGAACAGTGCAGTACTGATAAATAAAGAACAATATATAAAAAAACTGAAGAGTTCATCTCTTCTAACAATATTACAAAACTAAAATCTGGTCCAAGGGAACTTTTCCAAACATACATAAGAAACAACCTCAAAGACATCAGACACATACTTACAGATAAACAGAAACAACATATCACACAGAAGAACCAAAAAGCACCAGTACTCAGAAGCCAACTCAAGGATGTGTTATAGGCCCTTTGCTGTTCCTTATCTATATAAACTATTTGGGAGACAATTTCAGCAACCGTCTTATATGTTTGCAGATGACGCTGCCGTTTATCGACTAGTAAAGTCATCAGAAGATAAAACCATATTGTAAAACGTTTTAGATAAGATACATGTATGGTGCGAAAATTGGCAATTGACCCTAAATAACGAAAAGTGTGAGGTCATCCACATGAGAGCTAAAAGGGATCCGTCCACAAACACCACATCCCATTGAGGCTTGTTATTAGTTTCATGAATTCACCATCATACCATATGAAAAACACATGAACAAATTCATATTGCAATATTATGAAATAAAAAGGAGCAGAACAGTGAAAAACACAAATGAACTCATAACACAGATAAAAGACTTACACATCCCAAGTCAGCATCACTCATCTCTTTTGACACAAAGAACATGTACACCTCAATACCCACTGCAGACACAATAAAACTAAATGAAGAAAACTAGCTGACATACAACAAACTGCCTGTCGACAATATTAATGAAATAACCAAAACCCTCAAAGCAATCACATCCCAAAGTTACTTCCTGTTTGAAAAGGAATTTTACTTACAAGAAGATGGGCATCAAATGGGATCCACGACTTCAGGAACACTGGCAAACATATTCATCAACCACATAGAAAACACAATCTTTGGTACAGTCATCACAAAGAAAGGATACAAAATTGTTTACAGGTACAGATATGTGGACGACATAATCCGCTTGGTAATTGATAAACTTCATACAGATATAAACAATGTACATAAAAATATTCAATTTACCATGGAAAAAGAAACACAAAAGCAAATACACTTCTTGAATATAGCAATAAAGAGAGAGAATAATAAACACAAATTTGACATCTTCAAAAATTAGTGGCTCTACGACACCTGTTACACAGACTAAATAACATCCCACTCAGCAAAGAAAATTACGACAAAGAATTACAAACAGTACAACTCATAGCCACAAACAATGGTTACAGCACCCATACAGTACAAAAACTCAGTCAAAAAATTAAAACACAACTAAAGAAAAATCCAAAGAAGCAGAAAACACAGAACCCCACAGGCACTACAGCACACATGGAAACACAAAACAAAACACTAATGTCAGGAATAACAGAAAAAGATGCTACAGTCTTACATAAAAACCCAAAGCAACACACAAGATAGCAAATATCCGAAAGAAACAGGTATTAACAATAGCTTACAGAACAAGCAAAACCACTCCAATCACATTTACAAACAACAAACACACAGCAAAATACATAAACACACAAACCCATATTTATTATAAAAAATAAAAAGCAATAAAGAAAGCTCGGCGACGCGTACACACACACACATACACACACACACACACACACACACACACACACACAAAACAAACGTCAAACACAAGAGAAACAAAATAGAAACGCACAACAAAAGTTTGCAACATTACACACCAAAACCACACATATGTTGATCACCAAAAGAAAAGTGAATATGAAGCGTACGATGTGACAAATGTGGATGAAAGAAAGCCAGAAATCGGCCACGTGGAGTGTGAAAAGTAACAAATACATCTCCAGGACCACACACATGTGTTAACAACTCTACACCGAACGATACATTCATAATCCTGGACTTGTGCTACGGAAGTTGCTTATAAACTAAACATAAAGAGAAAAACACGACAAACTGTAATATAACAGCGTATTATACTCGTATGTATCACATAATACGTTTATTGCATGTATAAAAAGAAAGTGTATCTCACGCCACTGATGATGCTTCCCAAATAAAAGAAGAGAAACTCGTATGCTAATAAACAAACTGACTTCATTTAGTTGCATAGATGGTACATACCTTCACAAAAAACACAGAAAATTTAAAGAAATCTAAAAATATAAAATTAAGATTTAAACCAAAAATAGACAAACGATAAAAAATGGAAAGCATATTTACATATGAGGAACGACAAAAAAATCAAAATCAATGAAAAGATTCTGATCAATTCTGAAAGAAAAGTTGTTGATGCAAATCGTCAGGAAATGATTGACTGAATTGGTCTAATGAGACCGCAAAAGAAGAAGGTGAAGAAGAAGGAGAAAGAAATACTGTCAATACAAAAGTATTCTCACCAGCTTGGAAACTGTAGATGACAAATGGAGGGCGACAATGAACACTCTAGTACTCGGGAGCGGTTTTCTCGTGAACCACATTCGACAATTTTTTTTGTTTTGAAAAACTACAACAGTTGTTAAATTATCGTTTATTGAAACGACCTGTTTCGCAACTTATAGCTGCATCCTCAGATACACATAATTAATTCATATAAAATCCAGATGACGGTTAAACAGACGATCTGTTTAACCCTGATCCGGATTTTATATGGATTTATTATTGATTGATCCGAGTTTTATATGAGTTGGCTATGGAGATGAGGTCCATATTGATTAAATGAACATTCTAATTGTGAAAAGAAGACGATGTTGAATGTTTTGATGGTTGTGGTACCAAGTTATTTGTTTTTTGTTTTTGTTTCTTATTTTTGTTTAGTACTCTTGCTTAATTTATTTCTTTCAGTATAAAAATTGTTAACCTTTTCCTACAAATGTATGTTTTCCTCACAATAGTACTGAGCGTTACATTTATCACACGTTGTATTGCATGGAGTCTATCAAGGTAAACATTGTTTTTTTCACTTCAATCACACTTTTTTCAGTGTACGAAACGTGCAAAAGTAATAAAGGAAAAAAGTAGGACAAAAGCAGTTCGACCACTAATGTGTTACTGACGTAGCTTAACGTTTTGGAAGTGAGAGTTGAAGCTTCTTTGTCCGCCCTTGTATCACGTGGTATCAGCAGCACTCTCAGAATGTTCGCCGATTGTACAGATCTCTGTAAAAATGGATTGTCACTAGATTAGTGCATAGTTATCTATGATTACTTAGAAAGAGTTTCTAATTCGTCTACTAAACGATAGTTCTCCGTGAATATGTTTAACGTGACATAGTTCTCACAAACTAATTAAGAAGAGGATATTATTTAATGTTCCTCAACCTGTATCCTATCACATCGATTACGTACCTAATGATAAGAGTAAGAAGTTGTAATGACTGGAATCGGTATCTGAAATCAATGCTAATAGTGCTTTCTCCGGTATATGACACAATTATCTAGCCAGACAGACGGAGGACGTCGAGGGAATACAGAAGAGTGCTGCTATAGCCCATACAAAAGTGTAACACATACTGTCAGTGAACACAAGGAGGATTTTTTCCTTCCAATAATTTTCTGGTGTGCAGCCGCATCCCGTCGACATTCTGTCACGATATTTCGACCCAGCCACCTTCAGGTGAGTAGACAAATACTGCAGAGCCCACGTCCATGCTCCTTGCGCATGCGAAATGTGGTGGTATCTTCCTCAGGTGGTGACACGCGCGGCATTGCCAGGTTGTATGTACTGCCCTCGGTGGAGGAAGTCAGAGATGATCTAACCGTTGATTATCGATTGACCACGTCGATTCCGCTGTGAATGGATAATTTTAATTGTAGGCTTCCAATTTTCATCCCATAGAAAGCTGTAGTCGCGATTTATAAGGTTATCGTCAAGACATATTTTCGCCGATTCCTTGATTACTGAGCCCCAAAAACTGGAAACTGGAACAAAAATTTTTGTTCTGTTGTATCCCATTGTGCAGCCCATGGCAATGCAGTGTTCTTCTATAGCTGATTTTGACGGTTAACGAAGACGAGTGTACCTCTCGTGTTGTCTGCAGACGTTTTACATATACTGTATCATTCCGAGTACTGATAAGGTAAAATGTATTTCAGAAATACGTCCATTTGTATACGTTAATATCAGTATTGACATGTGTGAACTCTTGATTTTTGTGGACTACACACACTTAAACTTGTCGCTCTCATGGCACTGAAAGTAATGGAAGAGGGAAGCATAAAATTTGGTGAGACATGAAATGAGGGAGTACAACATTTAACATGAACATTTTAATGACTTATAAAAACAATCAATTATGTCATCTCTTGCAAAAAATACATTATTATGCACAATACCCAAACACAAATTGTCATAGTATGTTTCTTAATCCTTAACCTAAAACATCTCTGAAATGTATGTAACTAGAAACATGCAGTCTCTCCGACCACCTAATATTTTGTATCACAGAACTCCACTTAAGTTGACAGAAATCAAATAAATAGTCAGTTAATTCATGTTATAAGTGATTTAATATACATATTTAATGTAAATAAATCTTTAATGTAAATAAATATTGAATACAATTAAATAAATTTAATATAAATATTAATTATTCCTAAATATAAATAAAATATTGCAGAAAATGTAAAAAGATAATAATCAAATGAACTGAAATATTAAATCATATCATTTTTGCACAGTCGACACACATCTTTCTGCTGCATTGCATGCAATCTGGGTGACCACATTTGATGCACATATACGCCGTTTTCCTCTCCTTGGACGCAGGGCATTTCATATATTTCTTCCTTTTGTCCATTCTATCACTTGGTATGCCTTCGTTTGATTGCTGAGTGTCTCCCAGAACTTTGTGGAACATGTCCTTGATATTTCTAACTAAATTTTGAATTTCCACACGTCTTCTTAGATGTGGTTCTATCAGCTCTGTGGCCAGACTTTTCGTGAATTTGAGACGAGTTAGAATGGGGTTTCCTCTGTAGCACAAATACAGAACAATGCTGTTCACGCAACTGATGGTTACAAGGGTGTAAGAGACTGCCATTGGCGAGCGAATTGTACGTCTGTTGGAAGAATAATTGGCACATTTGTTGTTGAGCAAATCTACTCCAGATTTCGTTGCATTGTATTAACAAATAATTTTGGGCTTATTTTTGTGGTAACATTTTCAATGGAATGATGCATTGAAGACACAAGAATTACTGCCTTGTTTCTCTTAGGAACAAATAAAACTACTGTTGTATTCTCAGAGAATCCATATAATTCTGACCCAACTGGCCTACCTTCATCAGCCAAAGACTCTTGCTGACTTCCACGTTTGTTCTTTCAGACGGGTCCTACGTAAGTTAGTCCTCTCTTTCTCAGCTCATGAATGAGTTCTATGGATGTAAACTAGTTGTCAGTGGTAATGATTCTGTTACTTCCTTCTATTGGTTTGCACAGTCGTAAAACAGCCTGAGTTGGTTTGGCAAGCTTTTTCTCTTATTCTGTCAGGCCACATCAATCTCTATCTTTCCCTGAATATATGTAGGCATTGAAGAGATAAGCGCATCCAGAGTCTGCCAGGCACATAACTTTTAAGCCGTATTTGGCTGGTTTCGTAACGACCGGGAGAGCGGTGTGCTGACCACACGCCCCTCCTATCGGCGTCCTCAACTGAGAATGACACGGCGGACGGATGGTCCCGATGAGCCACTTGTGGCCTGAAGACAGAGTGCTTTATTTGGCTGGTTTGCTAGGCATATAAATGTGGAAAGGACATTTTCCCCTGAATTGTACTAACATTTCATTCACAGAAACGTTGCCTTTTACACATTATAACTGCTGAGAATTGAAAATGAATTTCTCAGAAATGTATGATATTGTAGCTACGTGATCTGACTTCTTTCTTTCCTCTCTGGTAGTCGCATCGTCGAGTTCAGGCTGCTTAGAAGTATTTCAAAGTACTTTGCCGACATTTTTACCACAAATATAGGACGACCGGTCAGATCCTTTTCGAAAAGAGACAACATTTCTTCATGAGACGATTTGCGTATTGTTGTCATCATTAGAAGGCCTACGAAAGTACGAAAGGTTTTTCATCGTTGTCAGCATTTCTGTAATCGGACGGATTAGTCGTTTCCTGCAACTTTGCCCTTATTGTATTCAGTTTCACGTTTGTATGTAAAACTATTTCATCTATTATACCATCATCAAATAAATTATCCCATATTTGAGATTCAGTAGGACTTTGTCCCAAACTTCGACTTTTGGCACTTAGGCCAGGCACTCCTCCTTTCAGAATGTTGTGCTCTGGTATTGTTCTCGTTCTAAAAGGCTCACGACGTTCCCATTGGAAATTATTTTTAGCATAGAAGTACTTCGTTTGCTGTGAGGTATTATCTGTAGTATAGACCGCTCCAGGCTCTTCTTCCAATAAAACATTTTCATCAATAATATCACAATATCACTCTCGGTTTCATGGTGACTGTTACCTATCACGAAATCTGGATCATCATCAGAATCGTCAAATGTGTCGTCATCGATCCCATTTTCCTCTTCATCTAAATCCCGGAACTCCACTTGCACCCAAGCTTCCAAATCTGGATAAGCTGCAGTTACGTTACTTTTCTTAGAAAGTCGACCTATGCTATACCTGAAATATGACGTAAGTTCACGCACAGAAAAAAACGCTATAAAATAACAGCCACTGAAAGCAGAGTACGTCGTAATTAGAAACATGCTGGGTATTGGAACTACCAAATTCTTGTACCTTATACGAAACATGCGGTATCTCAGGCACACAACTTCGCGCACTCCTATAAACAACACTCTGTATGGACGAAGTAAAACTGATTGTCGACTGCTGCTTTACACACGGCAGGTATTACGACGAATGTACTGGGAAAGTGAAGCAGCACTTTTTTGCAGTGCTGCCACACTAGACATTTAAAATAAACAAGAGGTCGGAGAGACCGATGTTTCGGGGTAAGCGTTAAACTTAGAAGGCTTCTGGGCTGCAACCGCCATCATTATTATTTTGCAAATGAAGGGCAGAATAAGCTGCAATAACTAACAAACTTCTGCAGGAAGTTCTATATTTTCCTTGAAGAGCAAGTCATGTTCTCCATCATAACGCCATTAAAAAGAATAACTTAAAATACCTGTGTGGTCCATGACAGCAACACACGCACGCACACACACACACACACACACACACATACAGGTGACGGGGTGTGATACGACTTTTTCATGTCCACAGAAGGTAGCTCGCATGTCATGCAATCATGCGTGCTGATGACACAAGCAATTGTTAATTACACCACGAAATTTTCTTCTGCTTTAAAGTCAGTAGATTTTCGGAATTTAGTTTTTTATGCAGCTCATACGTGAGGAGACAAAGGCTGCTGGCATATATCTTTTGAGGTCCCAGAAAAACAAGACACTCTTGGAAATTCTTTGAACGTGCCAGTACTGATTTGTCTGCAAAAGCACATGCGCATTTTTGTCAAGTCAACAAAACATGATGTGCTTGGAGATGGTGAAAGTATTGACTTGTTGACTCAGCAAGAAAAATTTCTAGAAGACAGCTACCAGTAGAAGTAAGACATTGATGATGTTGCTGCTGTCCTCTATATGTTTGTCATAGAATTACAAAATTGTGCGTCTGATATGGATTACATACCACAAGTGCTAGTAAAATCTGTATTTCGTTTATCAGTCACCTCTTCTAATTCGAGAAAAGAAAGATTCCACTGCCTCCATGTAGCAGAATTTGAAGCAGCTAGGTGGAGGCAGATACGCAGTACATACTGAAAGACTGTCGGCATTGGAGAAAGGAGAAAAAACCATCTGGTCTTGATCGCATGAAGCATCAACACGAAATCTGATGCAACAATACTGATTTATTTGGAGAACTGTAAGATTACCATCAATATTGTCAGCTATCAGTGATGGTAGACTTGATTTTTTTTTACAGTGGCGCCATGTCCGTGATTTAACTTGGTAGAGTAAATAACATAGATACAGCTGACTTCGAGAACATAATTTATTTTCTGTATATGTGTCTATCGTAGTAATATTTCTATGTATGTTAGCGCATATTACATGGATATAAAATGTTAATTGCTGTTCATATCACACAGTGTAGCTGTAACATTTTCTCTCTAAAGAATTACTGTTGTAGTTATGTGTTGAATGTACAGTAAAGTTTAGTTTTCAGGATGCTCTAAACGTCTTTTTGCAAATAAATTTCAAACTAATACGATAACTGCTTCTAAATTTAGCAAACTGGTTGGTAGTTACGTTAAGGAAATATTATTCAAGTCGTATAGTGTTGTCGCATGAAACATAGTTAGGTGTCAGTTCTATTTCATTAAAGCAGATACAGCTATTAAAACTTGGTTAGCTGCTGGAGACGTTTCACATTCTCGACCAGGTTTTAACATCATATTGTTTGCAATAGATGATATTCTAAAAAAAATTGACAGTGAATAGACACGTTTCTCGACCAGATTTTAACATCATATTGTTTGCAATTGATGATATTCTAAAAGAAATTTGAAATTGAATAGACACGTTTAATTCTGTGACGAACAAAGAAAGAAACGCAATTTTATAGCAGATTTACATATACATTTCATTTTATTTGGTTTTTTCCATTCCCCTCATTATTATTCTTTATTGCTGATGCCTCATTCTGACGAGATCATAGTCCTCTTGTATGCAACATATAAACTGAAATAGCTGAAGATGCAAACAGTAATTGATGTGTACATCAGATATGCATGAGACTTCTCTCCAAAACGACTAAAACTGATATGTGGTTGCAATGCGCTTAGAAAGATATACAGAAGAAATTATGGATTATGAATCATTTTACGAACCTAAGTAAGAATCATTTCGAAAAGATAATACAAAATTACAATTCATCAGTTTCTACTTTGAAATTCAAGCTGTGAGCGATTGAATAGAACTGTTAAGGGAAAAGATGTTTAAACGTTTCACTGCATAAATTTCTTTAGAGTGTACTGACGTGGTGCAAGATCTGGTAAGTCAATAAACATACAAAACATGGAGCATTTAATATGAAACTTATTTCTGTGATAGATAGTGAGTGGTCGTGGCAGTCATCATCTACTGTTTTTATTGTGTTATTTCTTCGAAGTGTCATTTAGTCTGCGTTGTGTGACAGCGTCAGTTACCATTATGATTGAAAAATGACTAACATTTTGCATTGAAAGATAAATTTGAGTGCACTTACGTGTTTATAGATAAATAATACGGGTAATTTACAAATAATTGAGCATGACCCAAAATTCAGAGCGTTCAGCTTCTATTCAAGATAACAGCTGCTACTAGTTGGCTATTTCATTTTAATATCCAGTGAAATTTTTCAAATTTGTCAGCGCCATTTTGTATTTCATTAATTTTTCTACCAGCATCGTATTGCATTCGAGTATTCTGACGTCATTACCCGTGCCCAAGCTTCTAGGCAACCTGCAAATATTGGTCAAAATAACCTCACCAGCTAATGAGGTCTGAACCTCCAGATCTGAAACCTGGGGGAAATGTGCGCTGCAATTCACCTATCCATTCTACTCGCGCATATTTAAAACAAGTTCTTGACTAAACGCTATGCACAACGTAGACAGAAATAAGGTGAAGCAGAAGTATACTAAAATTTACTCGGGGACGCTTGTTCATTTGCGTGAAACGATACGAGCTCTGCAGTTCTGGGAAGAATGTCCGACGAATTTCTTCTTTCGGTACTGATAAGTTCTAATTTTCCATAAATAAAGAACTGCCAGTTTCTAGGTATCATATATCTAACAGATATACTTCCACATAAAACAAGTTACAGGATATACAATAACAGAACAAACAATCATAAACTCCTCTGAAGGGCTAGACCATGACAGCATCAGCGTAATGATGTTAAATAATGTTGCGCAGAGTATAATACCATTCTTGGACAAACATGTATAACTGCTCTCTCGTGAACGTAATAATTCGCACTACATGAAACCGAAGCATTGCCTGGCGTAACCGCAGGAAGAAAAAGTTACAATTAACCATAATATTACCAACCAGATGGTATTTTTCCGCTACATTCAGATTTTGGGAAAATACTATGTACTAAATATTACAAGGACTTGCTGAAAGATAATGCCTTTGAATTTTTTATTGGTTGAAGTATTGCAAGTCATGCGTGCTGCAACCCTCTGCCGCTAGAGCGCTCCGAATTGTAGCGTCTAACATGGCAGTGTGAAGCGTAACTGTGTCGATGCTTGAGAAACAGAATTGTGCGATCGATTTTCTGAAAGCACGAATTTGAGGAGTTCGTCGATACATGGAGTACCCTGACAATGCCAGACCACACACCAGCCTTACGACCCCTGCAGCAATCCGACGCCCTGGGTTCACTGTGATCAGTAACCCTCCATACAGTCTTGACTTGGCCCTATGCGATTTTCAACTGTTTACAAAACTTAAGAACACCTTCGAGGAGTTCACTTTGATGCGGATGAAGCGATTTAAGCAGATGTGAGGTTGTGGATCCGTCAACAAACATTCTACAGTGATGGTATCAACAGACTTGTCTGTTGTTGGAAGTGATGCATTCGACGTCAGGTTGATTATATTGAGTTATAAATAGTTAAAGAAGAAGAATAATGATTTAAAATGTTAAAAAAATGGCTCTGAGCACTATGGGACTTAACATCTGAAGTCATCGGTCCCCTAGAACTTAGAACTACTTAAACCTAACAAACCTGAGGACATCACACACATCCATGCCCGAGGCAGGATTCGAACCTGCGACCGTAGCGGTCCAGACTGAAGCGCCTAGAACCGCTCGGCCACTCCGGCCGGCTAAAATGTTAACAAACTTGGTTTTATTTATAAGCTTTAAGATTTTACACGTAGATATTCGGACGCATTAATTTTCTACATGTGCTCTAGTGATATGCTTAGACACATCCAGCGTAATGAAAAATTTAGCTTATGACCTGAAATGTGATATACGAATAACGAGGACACTGAAATAACTAGGTCTTAAGCAAAACTTTTGCTACCATCAAATACAAGAGTGGTATACTTGAATTTTTAAGGTAGCGCACTATACCCATTTGGAAATTACTTGAACAACAGACAAGCGTGTCGTGTGTGAGCAAGTGACGGTTTCCGCAAAAGTTTATTCTCTCGTGAGTGCAACATTGATCATAATGAGGTCCCTTATCGCTCCCATTATATGCCAAAGACATCTCGTCAGCACTTCCTACTTTAAATACTTTTACTATTGCGGTGATCTGTAACATCGGCTAAGATGAAACAATGAGAATCACTACTGTCATCACCCACATTAATGACGACATGTATTTATATGCACAGAGTACCAGTACCACGTATTAAATGCGAGTAAGTTTCAAGTGATATTAGTCACTCGTGTGATAAAACTTCCTGGTAGATTAAAACTGTGTGCCGGACCGAGACTCCAACTCGGGACCTTTGCCTTTCGCGGGCAAGTGCTCTACCATCTGAGCTACCCAAGCACGCCTTACGGCTCGTCCTCGCAGCTTTACTTCCGCCAGTACCTCGTCTCCTACTTTCCAAACTTCACAGACGCTCTCGCATGACAGCTGCAGAGTGAAAATCTCATTCTGGCACTCGTCTGATGTTCATCATCTCTACTACCCTCGAATATATTGATCCATTTTCATCCCGACAGAACCGCAGTAACATAAGACTTTCTGTGAACATCCCAGGTGGAATATAGTACTGTCACCTTGCGCTTTAAGACTTCCGCTGTTTTCTATGTTCTGCAAATATTCTGGAAAATATTTCGACAGAGTACGGGATAGAAATTTGTGCAAGTTCGTAGTTCAACTGAATGTTTGTTATTGCGATGTACCCTACCATGAGATGACAAGTGAAAACTGCAAGCAGTAAATGCTATCTGTGAATGCCTGACTGCATTTCGTCTGAAAATTTCTGTTGGAATCGAAATTCTCTAGCGGATGAGTTCTTCGCAGTGGACATTAATGATCGTATTGGCAGAAGGCAGAACATATCAGAGTCCATTATGGAGACACTTTACAGTGCGAGAGTCTGAGAATGTACTTGAGATAAGCAGGAAATAATCTTCTACTTAAACTTCTACAATACGCTATCGCCCCATCTTTATAACTTTGGTTTTTCTGAATCAAATTACTATGACTGCGTAAATACAGAGAAATTAAAGACATCTTACTGCCTTAAAAACAAAAATATTACTTCAAATTGCTTGAGAAGTAGGTTTGTAGATGCTTCGTAACCAACATAAGGTAGAAAACGTAGCTGTAAATACGGTGGCCGTTATCACAGAAAGATATATTGCGACATTAAACGCAACTGCTTTCACAATAACAAGAACGAAAAGTTAGATAACGTAGCATGTAATTAAGTTTAAGTGCTTAATAGTAACTGAGTTGTTTATAGGGAAGCCAGCCAGTGAACAAAGGAAAAGACGACCATGAAATACAGCCCCATCTGGGTGGAAAGCCGTTTAGTTACTTGCATCGTTGTTTAATTGTGCTTCTCTGTAACTCAGTTTCCTCAATGAGTTCCACGAAGTATTTACGACGTCGCTGAATTTACAGTTTTATCACTGAACAGTAAATCGAACACTATGAAAAGCGACGAAGAACGTTGGTTGCCTAGAAACGGTACAGATTATTCTTCACCACTGAACTCCAGCTAAGAAAAACATAAATAAATAAATAAAAGCATTTAAATCGATATCAAGAGATACGAGAAGTATGGAATGGTCACGTGAAATAAAACGCCCCTTCAGTTTAATATACTGATTCCTGAAATAAAAAAGTGAATCACCCAGAACAAAAGATCGGATGTCAATACAGCAATCAGCTGGTATGTAAATGATTAAAGTTAAAATTCTCTGTAACAAGTACAATGGCCACCAAAGTACATTAGCCTACGGTAGTTCATGGTAGGGTATATAAGACGTTTGGACAGTGCCATTTGTTATCACTATGAAGGACTCAGAGATGTTATGCACTCGTGCGAGACAGCGTTAACAGCGCCTGACTTTAAAAGGAGCCTCCTTGTGGTCCTCCATTTTGAATCGTGCAATATCCAGGTTCGTGCCGCATTCGGTGAGACAGGGGCCCGTTGTCCGACTGCATGGCAACGTGAGAGTAGCTATACTAGCTGTACTAGGTATACTAGGTTCTGGTCGATCACCGCTGACCAACACAAGGCTGGCTCACCGGAATGTGCTTCACGTAACCTGTTCATATTAACTCCTGCCATTCTAGGAAAAGCAATCGACACGTTTTGTGTCATCCTACATCGTTGGTCGGAGACCAACAGAAGCCAGACTG
Source organism: Schistocerca cancellata (assembly GCF_023864275.1). Classification (NCBI taxonomy): domain Eukaryota; kingdom Metazoa; phylum Arthropoda; class Insecta; order Orthoptera; family Acrididae; genus Schistocerca; species Schistocerca cancellata. The sequence goes on from NC_064627.1 coordinate 526,152,551, forward strand.
ATACCTGAGTGAATTAAGATTCCCATAAATAAAACAGCGACCAATGATGTGGGTCTTGAATCAGCGTGAATTTTCAACTGACGATTAGTGGATATTGCGAAGATTGATATGCCTGTGGGTTGTAAAGAATCTTTCGTCCCTTAACCAAATTTTGTGTAGATGTGCTGCATCACTTTTCGGAGAACTGTAGCCAATTTTGGAAGTCATTACCGTGAAGCTGCAGATGCAGCAAAATGCGAAGAGGATGAAATGCGATGGGATGTAGTGCTCACAGAACACTTGTTTCGTTGATCCCTCTCATACTTCCGAGATGAGTCTTAGTGACAACTGCATTGTGTGTTACTGCTGCTCTTCTTTTTCCTTGGCATATTTTATTCTCAATATTCCAGTTTCTAATTTTTATAATGTTTTCAAAGACAGATGTGAATGCTTGATACAATCTGGATACTCTTCACCATACAACTGCAACGCTGCTCTAATAGTTTGGTAACGTTCGCCATAAACGATATTCAGTTTTTCTACTGTCGTAAACATTCTTAATTTCTCAGTAGCTTTACAAGCAAATTGTTCAGTATCTACAACAGTATAACATAGAATTATGGGTTTCAAGCGCACGGATAAACGGAACAACCACACCTGAGTTACGTTTCTGTTTACGTTTGGTACGTTAGGGCAGACTTTTGTGGAACCTCTTCTCCTGACGGCGGGACGATGGCTTCCGGCGCTTTTATCCTGATACTAATTGTTCGATTCTTATGCATGTTATGTCGTTGAAGTTCTCTTAGAGGCTTCTTACAAATTTCGAAGAAAAAGCATATAGTTCTATTAGAAAATAACAAAGTCAGTATCGTATGTCGCTGACTAAACGATAAAAATTACCTGCGAAGTCAGGAAATTTACCATATTGCCCGCTATAACTTGGCTCTTACCACACCTCGATATGTATATTCATTCTGAATGTATTTCGAGTGGCCTGTCTTAGCTGCTTCATCCTATATAAGAATTCATATCTTATACCTACTTCTGACAGTTAAGTGGTCAAAATGTATCCTGTATATTCATGCAGCAAATGCAAGACGGTGAGAGCTGTGAATGATACCTCTAAGACCTCTAAGTATATCTTTTCTGTGTCTATATCTAGTAGTTTGCGAATTAATATCACGTTTAAAAAGAAATTGCCTCTTGATTTTATAATTTTTATCTAACAGTAAGGAATCGTGTATGTTCATGCAAGCCTTGAAAGAGAGCTAGAGTATCGAGTGACACCTTTTCTGCATCTATACAATTTGTGGTGATTAACATCCGAATTAAGATCATCCTTAAATACACATACCCAAGATTTTGTAATTTTCCTTTAACGGAAATAGCTGATCTAACTAATGATGAGGAGTATGATGACATAAATGTACAACTGGCTACCAACAATTCTAGTCATAGTTGTATGCGCATCTACATATAACTCATGAACATTCACATTCGAATTACGACATGTTTTAAAAATACATCATCTCATGATTTTCTTACTTCTTTCGTCAACAGTAACGTTGATGTAACGAAAAATGGAGATGTTCATGATGCCTATGCAAATGTAGAAGATATACTGAATAAGACTTTTGACTACTGGAAAGATTAATAATGAAAGATGAAGGGTAATTTATAGAATATATACTTGTAAATAGTTAAAAAATGTTTTCTTTGTTTTATTTCCCAAAATCTGCGAGAATCTCGTCATCTTTGAGAGCGCAAATACGAAAGCCAAATGGTCATTATCAGTTCTTTCAACTGAAATTAGCAGTGTTGCCTATGAGAAGACGGCACTGAAAGTAGTGAAATGAAAAATAGTTTTCTGATGTGCCAGTCAATGAGCGGGTCTCATATATGGAACATTAAGTGAACGGTCCTAGTTTCATAACTTAAAGTAACCATTGTTACTTCAGCGAGACATAAAATTTATAGACAAAGCAGTGCAGTACGTGACATAACCATTTTTTTAGTGAAGCACATAACAGGGAGAGAGAGATGAAGTTTAATGACGACAGTTCAGTATTTGACGTTAACGTTTTCTTTCTTTGGTTAAGTATAAAACGGTGAGAGATACGGATAAATAGAGAGCGAGAGAGAGAGAGAGAGAGAGAGAGAGAGAGAGAGAAGAGAGAGAAAGGAAGAGCACTCGAATTACTGTTAGTTATACGTTTTAAAACATTTTAGGCTGTGAGTTGGCATGCGAGATGAAAAATACTGACAAGATGAGTCTTAGTGTTCTAATTTCTTAACTTAATTTTTTTTAATTTTGCACAAAAAAGGAAAAGAAAGAGAGAGAGAGAGAGAGATGAAATTACGTATATGAAAATTACTGATCAGGCAGAATTTTAGGTGCTTGGGAATTTTTGACAAATATTGAAAGTAACGACTGAACTGCACGCAACAAACATGTGCTGACGCTACGCTATGTGCACCAGGTATCCATGAAGTCGAACAGGTCCAGACTTGACAAAGTTGCTCACAAAAGAATCACTCTGCTCTCCTTGCCTCCACCTTTCTGCATGAGTTACGCAATTGCTGACGAGAATGATATCACGCTTGAAGTAGGAAGCTTTCTGATTGGCTGTTTGTTTCAATAGACAGTAAATTACTGGGCTATCAATGGGCGATCTGAATGTCTATGTGCGTGTGTGTGTGTGTGTGTGTGTGTGTGTGTGTGTGTGTGTGTGTGTGTGTGTGCGAGTGTGAGTGTGTGTGTGTAAGTTCACGGTTTCTGTTATATAAATACCGATCGATCAGATACTTGTCAAAAAGGCTCAAAATTCAGGTCGTTCGATTACTTTCGAACATGGTTGCTGCATAATAGTTGGCTGATTCGTTTTAATGCCCAGTGAAGTACCAGGTAGGCCGAACTATGAATTAATATTTGTATCAGCACTGGGACTCGAAACCAGGTCGCCTGCTTGCTAAGCGGATGTGTTAGCCATTATGCCACACTAGCTTCAGTCTACACCATTATAGTGTGTAAAAGGAGACATACTAGGGTAATCCGTGCAACTGTGGTAGCGGCAGTGACATTGTGGCGTCTGCCTAATACTCAGGCGAGCTGGGTTCGAGTTCTTATGGTGATATAAATTTTAATTCATTTATTCAGCGTACATCATTATCATAGATAAGGGTGAGAATGAATATGTCTCAGGAATATCAACTGTATACCATTATTGTTTCAAAAGTTACTGTTAATACATGTATCCCATTGTGATACAAGACTGTTTGCACGTTCATGGAAAAACTTTTGCAGTTGCCTACGTAACCATGAGTGTAACCAGTGGTGTACTTCTTCCTCTGAGGGAAATCGACGGCCACAAACATTTTTCTATGAAGGCACTGACCAACTTGTCTCACAGCGGGATAAATATATTAACAGTTGTGGAGATTAGTTTTGAAATTTTAATAGTTTACTTGCTTTCTTTCGATCTGTCTCTTTTTTGTTTGACCGTCCCTGATAGTTACGCATTCAACAGCCGCATTATTCATTCTTCAACCACAAGCCTCAGCCTTCTCATCCAAATATGAGTCCTAGATACACAGTAAATTAATGATTGCTTGCTATATATTAAGAGCTCACTGTGTCCTCTCCCTGGCCTCACCAACCCTTTTCGTTGACATCTGAAAGGGTGTGACTGTGTACTGCGTAGTGTGGTTGAGACTGATTCCAGTGGCTAACCGGTGATTATGCAGTGAAAAATGTTACACCTTTCGTATATTATCCCCTTTACATTTTATTAATTTATGTTAATGATCAGTTGTCAGTCTCCGTGATGAGAAAAGTTTTATAACCTCTCTGTAGCCAATTTGGATATTTGGAGGAGCTTTAGATAGCTGCAAACGTTACTCACTCGGCAAATTTCATGTATCGTGAAGAGTAATGCCGAGTACAGCCTTCCCTTGCGATGATGTCTCTGCATTAAGGGCGACAAAATGAGTTGCATCCGCTGCTCATACATGTTGCGATCTGCTATTTCTTTGGTTACTGTTAGCATCCCAATATTTTCACGATAATTATTCGTGAAATACTTCATGTAGCTGATTCTCGTAGTTTCCTTTCTTAATTTTCTTTGTTAGTTTTGCTTTTAGTCACTCAATTCTGATACTCATACACAAATTCACTAATCAGTTCTAGTTTACGATTGATTTCGGTGGGTAAACAGTTACAATTTAAATTACCTCTTCTGCCTCATCCCAAATATATTAAGTAATCACAATTTTTTCTTCTTGTCTTTCTTTTTTCTGCTGTAGTTCAAATGTTCCATCCCGTCTGCAATTCACTTACTGCCATGGTCGCCAAAAACGAGGAGTACATCGGGGTTATTATTATAATTATATTATTATTACTTTATATTATATACATATATAATAACTAGATTTTATTATATTGTATTATAATTATATAATAATAATGATTATTATTATACAGTCACTCGACTGTGTATGTACCACTTTATTATTGTGAACTACATCACCAAATCTGCATTAACTCCATTAATTCCTGTGTCGTGTCCGGCAGCAATAGAAATTATCGATCCCAAGTCAGATGTTGGCTATACTTCCTTGTGCCTTGTGGTGTTCTCTTTCTGGCTGCTGAAGTGTTTATCTGACGGCAGTCGGGACATGGAAGGGGTTGGTCAATAGGTGCAATGAGGAAAGGTGGTTGCCTCTAGTTGCGAATGAGCTTTGTTTATGGGACCGGCCGCACACACTGAGAGATCGCAGACCTGCAGTTTTGTGGATTTTGGAGGCGCTGCTCTCTGAACTTATGGTGGTGACTATATTGTGTCTACTCACGTTTGACACACGGAGTGAATTCTGATCACGATCCAGGTATGCTTCTGATCGAAGCAGGTGCTGTGCTTTGCTGTGTCACCATCTTTTCGCCATTTTCTAGTCACCACAAATAGACAGCGTGTATTTAAACTGTATTCACCAATTTGGCCACACAGTGAGTTCTTGTGGTTGTATGTGACAGACTTTGCATGAGTGTATGGACAGTTACCCGACTTCTTATACGGTTTCTTATACTGCTCACTGCGTCTTAATGTTGTTCTATAACGGTAGGCAATCTATGAGCGGACGTTGTTGGTATACAATCGATCTGTTAAAGTTGTATATACTCGTAATAATGCTATAGTGTCTGGCCGCGTGAAGGAGCCATAGTTTGCTGTTGTGAATACTGAGTTGTTGCGGGATAGCTTATTACACATCCTTATATTTTTATGAGCTGGAATGAACTGACGACGTAATTTTATGACAGAGAGATCGCTTGGGACCCTACAGACTATCCCAAGAAAGTTGCTGTTATTTTTATGTTCGATGAAAATTCAGTTTTTAATATTAATTTTAATTTTAATAATCAACAGCCTCAGTTGCACCGTTTACCTATAATTTACATAGGTTTCAGTCAGGATAACCAAACCTTCTTCAGAATAACGGTAACTACCGTTTGTCCATAGTTGCTGTATTTGCTGACAGGGCCGCGAAATGTTGAGAATATTCAATTTTCATACTCTCTGTTTGAAAATATATGAAATGAATATGTGTTGATTTTTTTTATTCTAGTGCAAACTATTAGTCATCAGTTTAAAGAATGCGATTACAGAGTTCTTAGTGAATATTTCCTTCTAAACTAAGTAAAAACTGGAACGATTTGTCAATGGGTCATTTATATTTAGGTTTAATTTCTTGTGATGTTTAATGCTGTTTGTTTTTATTGAGTCAGAGTGTTTAAACATTTTGCTATAAGTATGTAATTTCAGTTATTATGACAGGTTAATTGTTCAAGTAACATTGCACTTTGTATTTGATTCAAGTGTTAATAAATCAGTGCTCAAACGAAAATGTTAACCTGAACTCAGGTAATCGATTCCACCATTTTATCCTGTCCACACAAGCCAGCACGCTACACTCCAAAAAATATTATCTTGTTTAGGCAACACTTTAGAAATAAACTTTCTTCACCAAATGCAACAGAACGTGCAATATATTTTCCTCAACTTCAGGTACATCAACAATTATTCATACTAATCTGATATGTTAATGTTTACACATGCAAGATCAATGTGAAAATCAATCAGCCACACCTCAGGGTCGCTCACAACGCACACAATAAAAATAAAACAAACTCATAATAAGTGCGCATTTACATTAGACTTAGTATTTCTTGTTATTGTTTTCTTACTACGTCAATTACTTTTGTTTCAGCTGTCATTCGTCGTTAAGAATACGTAGGACTACGCTTCAGTTCTGTGGCGTGATATGTATCACTACAGGCCGACGTTCATCATCATCCTCATTATCATTATTGTGCAGTTCCAGTTTCCCTGCTACTGTTAATGAGCATCTTCCACTTCCATCTTACCATTAATAAGTTGTCACGGAGAATATCATCCCCTGTCCTTCCACTGGCACTGAGGTCTTCCTTGATTAACATTCGAAAATCCGTACGTTTTTCGTATGGAATCGATTTTTTCGTCAGTCATAACCAACTATTAGTTTTTGAGCTTAACAGGTTCACAATCTAATGGGCTTATCTTTACGTTCAACACATTCGTCTTATAAGCTACTGGCACATGTTTGCTAGGGGGCACAAGCGTCTCTAATAATCTCACCATCAACGAGAGGCTAATCGCTGATCTTCCTCCCCTGGAGTAAGTGACGCTATCCCTTACGGCTCGGTAATTTGATGACATGGCACACTTAAGTGTCAGTATGTACTTTGGTAGATGAATAGTCACAAACTCTTTGCATGCACTGTGAAAGTTTTAAAGTCATTATTGAAGCATTCTGTTAAGTGTCATCTGTCTCTTTAGTCGGACAGTTGTTTTCCTTCTCCTTTAATTCATACGCTGTTTGTTAGTGACATCTTGCCTACGTAGGTTGCGCCTATCGACTATCTCATCAGTGGTAACTGTCGTCCGCACAGAACCATTGACGTGTCCTTTTTCTTCTTGCGGAATTCTGGCAGAGCCGATCTTTATCTTCTCGCTTCATTTTCTGAACAGTCTAATTGTTTCTCACAAAGGAGAGGGAAGAATTAATCCTTGAAGCGCTCCATTTAAAAGTCACAATTGAAATACACGTCTGAGAATTAATTAACGACCTTTTGTCACTGCTAATGAAATAAATTCTCCAAGTCTCTCCTTCTGAGCATTGCCCTTTGTCTCTGCGACTGATAGAAATTCACTCTGCAGCCACCCAACAACTGTAAAACTATCCGAATTAATTATCTGCGTTTCAGTGAAAGCACAAAGGTCGGGGTTCTTTCCACCACCCTAGTACTTACGAACGATTAGACTGAATCTGATCTCTTTAAACATCCACAAGCTTCGACCTGTCTAAACAGCATTTAAAGAGTCAAAGTTGTTGCTTACTGCAGATTCTTGTGTGCCGCGTATATAAGCGGACATTGTCGTTATAAATTCCAAAATAAGATACCGCACGCAGCCAGATCCTTCATACAGCTACGTTCGATGGTGTCCCTAGTTTACAAATTTTGTCCCAACATTTAACTGTTTGTCACCTTTAATAGAAAGGGAAATTTAGTATAGTGTACTCTGATTTCGCTCTGGTCCTTGATGCCATGGAGACAGCGCATTCTGTGTGAAGGAGCCCCGTTATTATTTCCCTGTATGTTACGTAACACTCGAAATCGAAAAGGGAACAAGAAGTCATTATTTTCTGCCTAGAGCTGTCTTGCAGCTGGTACAGAATGACAAGCCTTACCTGAAAAGATGCTGTGTACAGAATTTCTTTATTGGTAGGAACGTATATGTATTGTGAGATACTAACGGACTCTGTCTGGATTTACGAAACTACTTCAGTCAGTCAATTCTTCAAATGTGAAGTCTCAGTGCATACGTTGTAACACCATAGCTCTAATGCTGTACGGATTCATTTTGCCTTTTGTTTTGGTTTAATGTTATAACACTGAGTATCTGTAAAGGTTATTGGATTGAATCGATATCATGGGAGTGTTTATTCTTTTCTGTGTAAAAACTTTGATGTCATGGTTTGATTCTATGCAATGTAGTGTATCTATCATTTAAATTCTGTGTCCCAATTGGAGGGAGACAAAGCTTACTGTATATATTCGGAATTTGTTTAAATAATTTTTGTAGAAATGTCAATATGTGCAAAGGTTCTGTTTTATGTAATTGCCGATCCTCACTTAGGGTTCTTAATTATTTCATATGCAAAAGGTGTTCCCCTCGGGAACAGAGCTGTGTAGGGCGCGCAAATTGTGGATGGCCTATGTAGAAAAGGTGGAATTGAGAGTCAGTCGGGAGCGAGCTACCAAACTGTGAACTGCCCATGTAAAAGTTGTATATTGTGCTGGTTACGAGAGAGGCTTTTCCTGACGTTTTCCAATGCCTCGGATGGATGGACAAAGAGCTGGAATTATTCTGAAATTGGTATCTATCATTGCCACCATGAAATGACAGAGTCCAGCAATTCTACCTGCAAATCCACTTACCAACATGCAATCGCCACCACATTGCGCAATCACTGTAATGGAACACTGTAGTATTGTACAGAGAAGGATCAGCTTATTGGATGTGTTAGTGTAATTTATAAGTGAATTTACGTACCTACCTCGATGTTTTCCCTTATCATAAAACCTCTCAGGTTCCTCTCCGTTTGAACTAAATTGATTACCGAGTGTCCTTACTGAAAGAACATTAAAGCCCACTGTTTTACTAATTAATGCCTCTTGAACATAGTAAAAAGAAAGTTAATGTGGCAAGAGAGTGAGTTAAAGTAAATGATGCTTGCTAAAAATAATTTTCCTATTAAAATTGCTTATTAATATGTTGTTGCCAATTTCAAAATTAAAAGTTCTTAAGACTGAGGCTTATAAAGTTTTGCTTAGTAAATGATCACATTGCTGCCTGCTGTAAATCGCAAAAGGTGAGTCAGTATCTTACAAATATGTTAATTCTGGGTCTCACTGTAGTAAAAGTGGAAAACTGAAATTCTGGAAAGTTATATACTCATGCTTGCTAAGCACTGGTTTCTTTTGTGTATTGAAAGTGCACATTAATAGTGTAATAGGATCCACAGTTTATCCTTCATGCTCATGATAAATAACAATTAATAGAAAGAGCACTATTTATGAAAACAATAATTTCTTTATTCAAAAGACAGTGAGAAGTAACCTGTTAGTGAATTCCATTTAACTTTAATTCTAAATAGAAAAGTATTTAGCCGAGGGAAACTTAATCTTTGACCAGTTCATAATTTTGCAGTAAACTACATTTACAATTTTTTTGTCATATAGGAAAATGTTTGAAAGGTAATACTGAACCTATGTCCAATTTATGATTATAATGAATGAGCCCTGAAAGTAATAGTGTGTATTGTTATCTGTTATATTTATGCAAACGTTCTGATCTGTCAGCTCCAACCTTAACCTGAACACACTTTATTCATTGCACTCGCGTGTGGCAATGTATAGGTTGTGTTTGTCCGTTAAAGTTACTCATACCTATTTTCTGGAACAAGAATGTTAATCATTCTCTTGCCTAATTAGGCTGGCGACCGTTTTCTTTATTCTTTAAACAATGTAGCTAGATAAAATATTATTTGTTACTGTTTGAATATTTACGTAATTCTGAATTTCATTTCCGATAAGCCACCTCCGTTAGGTACAACTCGGCCAACATAACAAAATTCCTCTCAGAGGGTAACACTGCTCTGTTGCTTTATACCATATTTGCTTTAACAAGATAGTTTTATTTCACGACCTGCCTCCAACTTTAAGGTTGTGGTGTAGCAATAGCGGACAGTAGTGCTATAACGTAACTTTATATTTACATGTTAATCGATTTCATAAGGTCCCTTATTACTCATTGTCGGGTGCACGGAGGAAGCTTCCCCGAAGATTGTATGGATTATGCCATGGAAAATCAGAACAATAGGACGCACCCTGGACAATGTTGCTTATTAGCAGCGACAGTTTCTTCCACCAACGGTAGCCGGATACGGAAATTAATGAATGAATGAGATTATTCGTTGTAGAACAGTCTACACTCACACATTTTTTTAATATCAGTAGATTTTCATACTAAATTTCCCACAGAAATGATCATCTCATTTAAAACCAGAACCTCGTCCGTGGTAGTAACACAACTTGCAACTCCCTGTTTACAAGACAGCAGCATCGACGCAGACCGTCAAGCTCTGTGATTTGAGAACGTGGTAGGCTTTTATTCCTAAAAGGATTGTGGAGCCATTTGTACCGTGTTGAACAATACAGGTGCCGGAAATCCTGGTCATCTGTGTGTGTGGCACTGGTGCCAACATAGGGTTGAAACGTATCTTGTAAAAGAGGTATTATTTTTCTTGCAAAAGATGTGTTATTTCTAATTTTTTTATTTTTAATACGAAGTAATTACTGTGTACGAGGACCATGTCATAGAAAATGAATATAAGTTCAAGGATAAGAAACATAATATTGCTTGTAAATCACAGCGTATACGAGAAATGTTAAAGATAAGAACTCTTCCAATTTTTCTTAAAACAAAAGTTTGGGAAGCTAGGACTTCCTCTTCGTGGATTTCACTTCAATTGTCATCTACGAGACGATAGGAGGTATGTGTAATTGAGCGTTGTGCGCTATCTCACTTCTTGAATAGTAATTATCACTCTTCTAGTAATTGTGTCTGCATTCATTGTAGGAGGCTTTTAGCGAGAACACACTACTTTTGTTATGTGAGCTTTATGTTCAAATTGATGTATCAGGATTGTGCATACGTTGTTTGACTGCGGAACGACTGATAGCTTGTCGCGACGTGTTGTTGAAGTATAACGTCCTTACGAAGTGGAACCTTTATAGTCTTTTCTGCGCAGTCCGAATTAACAGTTATTACGGTTTTCAGATCGAAATCAACATACAATTTCCATGGTCAAAATGCTTACCTGATGCATGCAATGGAGCAAAAAAGTCGATGAAGTTGATGTAATATAATACTATAATTATAGAAATTGAAGGTGGAAGAGGGAGGAAGGAGAGGAAAGGAATTATTGATGTCAGTTACATCGGGACTTTATGCACAGCTGCAGATTCCTCGTAGTGTCTCTTCTTTCGAACATATCAGAAAGTTCAGACACCATATACTCATATAGTACGACATCTGATAAGGATTTGATATGTTTTAGAGTAGTAACCGCATAGTGTCAACGACTTGTCTTTCCCGGGGAAAACCTTTCTTAATGCATTACATACTTTTTAGAAGATTTAAATTTTTTTTCAATTTTTATTCTTCCAGGAAGAGTGATACGTTGCAGGGTGACGCGACTGCCACCGTGGACGACCTGGTGAAAGGCCAATGGTCCACATCTACATCTACATGGATGCTCTCCAAATCACATTTAAGTGCTTGGAAGAGGTTTCATTGAACCACTTTCACAATTCTCTATTATTCCAATACCGTATACCGCACGGATAGAAACGGACACCTATATCTTTCCTTACGAGCTATGATTTCCCTTATGTTATTATGGTGATCGTTTCGCTCTATGTAGGTCGGCGTCAACAAAATATTTTCGCATTCGGAGGAGAAAGTTGGTGTTTGAAATTTCGTGAGAAGATTCCGCGGCAACGAAAAATGCATTTGTTTTAATGATGTCCTCCCCGAACCCTGTACCATTTGTGACACTCTCTCCCCTATTTCGCGATAATACAAAACGTGCTGCCCTTCTTTGAACATTTTCGATGTACTCCGCCAATCCCATCTGGTAAGGATCCCACACCGTACAGAATTATTCTAAAAGAGGGCGGACAAGCGTAGTGTAGGCAGTAGATCTGTTACATTTTCTAAGTGTCCTGCAAATAAACCGCAGTCTTTGGTTTACCTTTCCCACGATAGTTGTTCATTATTGTAAATTCTAAGTATGTAGTTGAATTTAAGGCCCTTATATTTGACTGATTTACCCTGTAACCGAAGTTTAACGGATTCCTTTTACCACTCACGTGGATGACCTCACACTTTTCGTTATTTAGGGTCAACTGCCAATTTTCGCATTTTGCGATCTGTTTTGAACTTCGGATGATTTTGCTAGTCGATAAACGACAGCGTCACCTGAAAACAACATAAATCGTTTATATAGATACGGAACAGCGAAGGGCCTATAACACTACTTTGGAAACGCCAGAAATCACTTCTCTTTTACTCGATGGATTTCAGTCAATTACTACGAATTTTGACCTCTCTGACAAGAATTCACGAATCCAGTCACACAACTAAGACGATATTCCATAAGCACGCAATTTGTTACAAGCCGCTTGTGTGGTACAGTGTCAAAAGCCTTCCGGGAATCCAGAAATACGGATTCAATTCGAAGTCACTCGTCAATAGCACTCAACACTTCTTGCGAGTAAAGAGCTTATGAAACACGTAAGAACGATGTCTTCTAAATACGTGTTGACTGTGTGTCAATAGACCGTTTTCTTCGAGGTAGTTTATAATGTTCGAACAGAACGTATGTTGCAGGATCCTGCTGCATATCGACGTTAACGATATGGGCCTGTAATTTAGTGGATTACTCTGCCACCTTTCTAGAATATTGGTGTGACCGTTCAAGTTTCCAATCCTTAGATACGGATCTTTCGTCGAACGAACGGTTGTATATTATTACTAAGTATGGAGCTATTGTGTCAGCATACTCTGAGAGGGACCTAACTAGTATACAATCTGAATCGGAAAACTTGCTCTTGTTAAGTGATTTAAGTTGCTTCGCTGCTCCGAGGATATCAGCTTCTGTGTTACTCATGTTGACAGCTGTTTTTGATTACAATTCTGGAATATTTACTTCTTCTTCTTTGGTGAAGAGATTTCGGAAGGCTGTGTTGACTATCTCTACTTTGGCAGCACTGTCTTCTACAATATCTCCATTGCTACCTTTTCGATTTTGTAAAATCTTTTGTGCAGCCATTCCACCTTGGCTTCCATGGGCTATCTATTTATTTTATTACTGAGGAATTCCTATTCATGTGTTCCTGTCTTCTTGTGGACATTTTTGTTCTTCATTCCTTCGTCGATCGGTTGAAGTATTTCTTCTGTTACCCATGGCTTCATCGCAGTTACCTTGCTTGTACCTAACTGTCTCTGTCCAGCATCTGTGATTGTCATTTTAATATGTGTCCATTACTCTTCAACTGAGCTACCTGTATCGCGCGTGATGGTGTAGTGGTTAACACACTGGACTCCCAGTCGGGAGGACAACGGTTCAAACCCGCGTCCGGCCATTCTGATTTAGGTTTTCCGTGATTTCCCTAAGTCGTCTCAGGGAAATGCCAGGATAGTTGCTTTTAAAGGGCACGGCCGACTTCCTTCTCTGCCCTTCCCTAATGTGATGGGACCGATGACCTCACTGTTTGATCCCCTCCAGCGGATCAACCAACCTGAGCTGCTTACTGCGGTACTCATTAGGTCAGTATCTATGGCCTCACATCGTTTCACGTGCACATTATCATTACTCAATATTTCAGTATCCCACTTCTTTCCACACGTATTATTCCTCATGCGTCTATTTAACTTTAGTCTACTCTTCATCATTACTAAATTGCTAACCGAGTCTTCATAAGCTCCTTGGTTACCGTACTATGTAGTATCTTATTTCGAAATTTATGTGCGACTATGATGTAATGCAGCTGGAACCTTCTCTTGTGTCGGCGCCTTTTCCAATTATACCGCTTTCTCTTGGGAGTTTTGTACATTGTATTCGCTATTATTCTCTGAAATTTATTGCAGAGCCCTTGGTCGTTCCTACTACCAAGCCCTTACTCTCCGGTAACCTTTTCTTCTATTTATTAACCTACTACCACGTTCCGATACTCTATGATAATTAGATCATCTCCCTTTTCATACTGAATAACACTTTCTTTATCCTTATGTACTTAATCTATCTTTTCAGATTTCTCAGCCGGCATGTACACCAGAAGTTTTGTTCTCGCTGGTTTGTGTCGATTCTGATGAGAACAATACTGTTACTTAATAGTTCGCAGTAACCGTTTTACTGTTTCTGGTGCTGTTGATATTATCCTATTTTCCTCTAAAAAGAAATCCATATTTTCTTTCCGCTTCATTTCTTTGATACCCACTATGCCTTCACTGAACGTTTGCATTTCATTTTCAGATTTTCTAACTCCGTTACTACGTCCAAACTTATTACATCTGCCTTCAACTCATTGTTATTCCACTAAGTACCCAAGGATTTCAGTTAAGAACAACTTAAACTGGTACCATCCCATAGATAATGTTGTGGGGAAGGCGAACAGAAGACGGCGTTTTATTGGCAGAACACCCAGAAGATGCAACAGATCTACAAAGACACTGGATATGGATATGGTGTTATGGGCGCTCAACAGTGTAGTCTTTAGCGCCCGAAGGGAAACAATAACGGACGAGTGTCACTAAAATGCAGCAAGTGCAAAAATAAGATTAAAATTAAAGGTGACATTCTACGTAGGCAGTGTGCACGTCAACAGCAGCAAAGTGGAAAGCAGATTGTAAAGAGGAGAACTGCAAGAGAACGTAGGAGAAGGGGTTAAAATGAAACACATAGCACATGTTTGGAACTGGCCTATTGCAAGAATAAGAAGGAGTGGTCAGCCACTCGGCAACCCACTAAAAATTCCAACCTAAAATTTTAGGCTGAAGCCCAGAAACATCACAGAACCTTAGAACTTTCTTGACACTCGCCTCGTCATCGGCTAATATCGAGGGCAGATCCCCACTAATATTAAGTTCCACCCTGACAGAACGATCTGAATCACACTCAAATAAAAGGTGGCGTACAGTGATTCTTACGCCACAGGCATTACTAAAGACACTGTCAACATTACGTTTGTTGTCCTATTCAGTGGTATTAATGCGTCGTATGGTATCCTTACCAGACAGGATTGACGTAGGAAAGTTCAAAGAAGGGCAGCTCGTGTTGTATTGTCACGAAAAGTGGGAAAGAGTGTCACGCATGTGGTGAGCGAGATATGATGCAATCATTAAAAATGAAACAGGCATTTTTCGTTTCGATGAGATCTTTAACACGAAATTTTAATCACTAGATGTGGTATTTTACCCTTTCCTTCGTTACTCAATATTTTTCTCATTGTTACCTCTCACATAGCAGTTCCCTCCTGGATATCCGAATGGGGCGGTAATCACGTATCTTTTGCCAACAGCAAAATAATGATATTTTGATTACTAGACAGTGACGCTAACACTAGAAGAGGAAATGTGGATGCCAGGCAGTGAAGGTAAATGGAACAGCCGGCACTTGGGTTTGGTCGTAGCAAGACGTGCTCTTCGGGACCCAGATGTGAGGTAGCTGTGGTTTAGGATGGGAAATGGTGAGCATGGGTGCTTCGGGGTCGTATGCAAAGATTTTTAGTAGTTTAACCTATCCAATGATGTTCATCGTAACAGACGGTGAACATACTGTGATTCGAGCACGACTGCGGAAGTGCAGTTGCGCTTATTTTAGAAAACTGGACTGTCTAAATGAAGGAACACAATTGACGGTCGCACAGCCACTGCACTTTTAACTGATTACAAGTCGTACTACCATTTCACTCACGACTATTCCACATGGTTATTGACCTACAAATTAATCTTTAAGCTCCGTGGCAGTATTCATTTAAAAGGATGTCGAAAGGTAAGGGGTTTGGCGCAGCAGTCACTGTCGCCGAGTATAGTGCATTGTCACGATAATAAAGAAGCTGGTAACATCCAAGAGACCAGGAAGAAACCGACTAGTGCCCATTGTGTCCACACTTAATACATCAGTTTATTCAGTTAATAATTCGTAATTTATGTAAAATTTGTTGAATTCCAGCTTCTCTAAAGCAGCTCCACCTTAATAAACTCAATTTATTGCCCAGACAGTGCCAATAAGTAAAACAAATACTGTTACTGTTACTGCTGTATCTACTACTTGCGGGCGTTGAGCGCAAGTACCAATCTGAAATGAGAGGTTGACGCCAGATAGGAATTCGTGGCGGGCAGCATCAGCCACCAGGTTACTCATAAGACCGATGATAAAAAAAACTGCTGGGAGTATTATTCCAAACAATCTGAACACTGAGGTGATTTCTAGTCTTTCTTTAGTGTCCGCGCTAGACTGGTATCTGTTTATATTCACGTGTAGACTTTTTCAAGTCCGGAAATGGTCATTCGGTGCTGCTGTTGTCTGCTTTGCTACTTATAAAGGAAAATCAAGCAATTTGTAGTACATGGTGCCAATACTGTTCCCAAAATTACGATCAGTACTTAGTTTTGACAACGAAGCAATTATGTGCTTAGCCGTTCCCATCATGTGTGTAAGGGTTTGTGCATACACTGCAAACAGGTTATGAATGTAGTGGTGTCACCACTGTAGAAACGGAGAAGAGCCGGGGGTGGGAGACGGAAAATGGGCCACAAGCTTCCGCCCAGTCTGCAGCGACACAGATAATCTTGTAGGGGACAGGCAACGACCAAACGTCGCCGCTTTACGGCAGCCGAAAGACCGATCGTAGACAGCCGAATGGGTTCATACAAAAACTCTAATATCAAAACTAAAATCGTTACCAAACGAGGAGATGCTACTGGTAACACTCCGAGACGAAGAAAATATAACACGTCAGCTAGAAAAGACTCATTTAACAAATAGTGCAAACTAGTATTATTACCTTACATGCAGTTTCTCCCCACTCAGACGTTTCTTCCTCGAAATCAATTCTGTAAATGAAAGTACGAATTCAGATACTACTGAAATAGATAGGAACATTCCAGTTAACAAATACTCCTAGAATAACACGTCATGCACAAATAAATATTTGGTTAACATCTATAAACACATCACATACAACAGTCAATGACCAAGAATAAAACAGTATGAAATATAACCTTCACATAAATCGGATGAAGGCTGTTTGAACTCTCATAAATAGGTAGCTGTTGTCTCATTAAAGAGCTCGACAGCAGGAGCAAGTAGTGGAACATGGAATTAGGAACAATGCAAAACACAATCACGAGAGAATGTAGCAATACACGTAGTTTTGTTTGAAGTTGTGGTAACTCAGTCACGATCTATAAAAAAAAATTATGTGTAACATTTAAACAATAACGCGCACATGGCTTAAAATAAAACAGCAGGTAATAAAATTGATCTTGTACAAATCCTGAGTACCAAATTAATCACACATAACTGGCACAAGTAACACTCATAAACTTCCAACAAGGCTCATATCCGATTGACAGAAATTAGGAAACCTGGCCAGAATAATTGTGACATAGCAATTTTAGCCTTGTAAGTTAGTCAAATTGAAACCAGTTAACTCTAAATAAAACTGGGGTTAGTTCAAACCTGAAACAATATAACATCCTGCAGTTATCGGTGGTAAACGACTGAGATCGGGCTCATTCACAACGCCATAATTCGATCCCTTGGCAGGACGTGAAAGAGGCGGTTGATTATCCACAACAGCAAATAGATTATTGAGTTTATGTAGAAGCTCTGCACGGGTCACAAACAGATTACAGAATTGATGGAGTTAACATTGTTCGCCGTTTCGATCTCTACACTGCCTATAACTAAGTACGATGTCTACGTGAAGAGAGTGTTGGAATCTTGGCTGCTTAACAGTCAAGTTAATCGTATTAAAATCCATTTAGCTTATAACGAAGAAATGAGACCCTCCATCCCACCATCATACGACCGTATAATTTTTTCGTCTTCTTCCTTTAATTGTAGCCGTAAGTGTTTCATTAGTGAGCCCCAACATTTGTAGATTACATAAAATATACGTGCATAGTTTTTGGAAGATTTCTTCATGTTTGTACTGGTCAGTGTTGTATTGGGAGACGTTTCAGAAAACCTTTTACGTCTGTAATGGGAGCCGTGAGCAAAAAATACAGAGTGGTTAAGAGAAATGTAGACACTCTTTGATAATTAATATCTTTGGAATAAAATGACATATCGATGCAATTTTGCGCGGTTGCGTAGTCCATTCTTTTCTCAACGGATCTTGGCCCGTATTTTCCAGCAGATGATAGCACAGCAATGAATGAAGTAAGCTTGTCGTTTGAGCAAGACAAGGCTGCAGTGAAGTGGAATTGCAAGTACGATTTAACTTGTATCTCCTTGAAATTGAAGTTAGCGAGAAAAATCACTTCCCCTGTAGTTTACACAGTTACCTCTCACACTTCCAGTTATCAAATTAATTATTAGTTGAATTCTCAAATGTATAAAATAAAAGAATTAGAATTTACATTTCATAATCATACTCTGACTGTCTTTCTACGTCGAAATAAGCACCTGGACTGAAGTCTCTGTAGCTCTGCTGAATTCCGGTGATCGTCGACTCTGAAAATTCTAAAAATAATGAGAAGCACAATTGTACGCCGTGAGGAAGCCGTCTTGCGTCCTATGACGTACCCATTCTGCAGCATGGGAGTCAGTGCCCAGGTTGTGTATCAGTTTCGATGTCCAGAATTTAATCTCTTAAAATAGATCATAAACGATCGTGGTGCAGTTCTGCTAATTTCCCAGGATATTAAGTTCCCTACGACACGCCAAATAATGTTCCGAGTCATAGACAAGGGAGAAGTTAGAATAACCTAAGTATTGGACGTACTTTTTTCCATTCATTAAATTATATTTTTCCATAAATTATCTCCACAGCTACATTTCACGACACATCATTCTCTTGTATGAGATGACATTTAGCATAATTAATACAATTACATTCAATAATCAAAATGGCAGCTTACACCAATATCGGTAATTATAGTTCCACTGCGATCAAAAATGGTTCAAATGGCTCTGAGCACTACGAGACTTAACATCTGAGATCATCAGTCCCCTAGAACTTAGAACTACTTAAAGCTAACTAACCTAAGGACATAAGAAACATACATGCCCGAGGCAGGATTCGAACCTACGACCGTAGCGGCCGAGCGGTTCTAGACTGAAGCGCCTAGAACCGCTCGGCCACAGCGGCCGGTCTCTGCGATCCTACTTCCCCCAACTCTAAACCACAATTAAGTTCCATACTATATCCACAGAGTTTTTATATCACGAGTCACAGGTAATTTACCTGTCGCAGTCGTAACGAGTGTTTCAAGATATAAATCACAAGGAACCTAGGTAGCGCAGTGTTGTCTCTGTCGATGACTATAGTAAACGACCAAGTGGAAATCAGTGTAGTTATCCCGCAAGCAGCCGGTGCACTGTGGCCCCCGCCGAGGGCCAAAGTAAAAGACAAAGTATGCTACGGGCACTGCACAAAGAAGCTTCCTCAGATACACAGCTTACACGCGTGATGAGTCCAGAGCTGTTGCATTGTATCATTTTTTAGGACACTTGAAAAAACGGCGAAGCTGGATGCACGTGAAAGTGGGGTTAGCCGATCAATCGTATGATGAATTTTGAAGATTGCACGTGAAACCGATCAATCGTACGACGAATTCTGAAAGTTGCAAAGTGGAAAATGTCCATTCAAAGATCGCTGCACGCTGTGAATAAGAACGACCCTGATCAAAGGATGGAGTACTGCGTGTGGCTTGAAGGCATGCTCCGCGAGGATGAACGGTTTGCAAGGATGGCTATCTGCGTGTACTGCGCTCCTGAAAATCCTCACGCTTTCGTGGACAGACATCTTGATCTACGAGGTGTTAATGTGCGGTGTGGTACGTCATCGCACGGTTTGATTGTCCCATTCTTCTTTAAGGGTACGGTAACAAATGCTGCAAAGATCGATTTTACGTGCAATCTAGAGGTGTTTCGAAATGGAAGGTTTTACCTTCAAGAAGATGGTGCTCCTGCTCACTACCACAGAGATGCAGAGACTACTTGTATGAGAATCTACCTTGATGATGGATAGGTCGAGGAGGAGCCATTGAGCACCCACCAGTCTCCAGATCTCACATTTTTTATTTCAACCTACGGGGCACCAAGAAAAATATGTATCAAAAATGTCAGCTATACTGAAGGGCTATGAGAAGCCATCGAGCCATCTTCTGCGGCTTTGACAGTGACAACAATGACAGCCGTAGTTCGGCCAACAGTTCAGCGGCATCGACGTTGTTTGGCGGCTAATACGGGTCACTTTCAACCCATACAATAACCTTACCTTGCGCAAGAATTGCAACAGTATGTTAGTTTGTTCCATATTGACCATCAATGAGTGTCGACAGTTTTCTGGACCCCTCTGTATATAATGTTCTAAGATGTGTCCAAATGGTTCTGATCTACACTCCTGGAAATTGAAATAAGAACACCGTGAATTCATTGTCCCAGGAAGGGGAAACTTTATTGACACATTCCTGGGGTCAGATACATCACATGATCACACTGACAGAACCACAGGCACATAGACACAGGCAACAGAGCATGCACAATGTCGGCACTAGTACAGTGTATATCCACCTTTCGCAGCAATGCAGGCTGCTATTCTCCCACGGAGACGATCGTAGAGATGCTGGATGTAGTCCTGTGGAACGGCTTGTCATGCCATTTCCACCTGGCGCCTCAGTTGGACCAGCGTTCGTGCTGGACGTGCACACCGCGTGAGACGACGCTTCATCCAGTCCCAAACATGCTCAATGGGGGACAGATCCGGAGATCTTGCTGGCCAGGGTAGTTGACTTACACCTTCTAGAGCACGTTGGGTGGCACGGGATACATGCGGACGTGCATTGTCCTGTTGGAACAGCTAGTTCCCTTGCCGGTCCAGGAGTGTATATTCCTACCACAGTTGTGCAAGGACACTCTGTGAGTGTTTTAGGAATTTGGTGTTGAACCTACAGCCTGTAAGGCAGGATAATGCCATATCACGCATGCTGAGTGCACAAGAGCACAGCAGTACGGGGAGTAATGTAATCAGACAATGATATCGATGTCGATTCCACTACTCTGCCTGTACAAGAAACGTTATCGCTGACAGATATTAGTGTACAGGTTCAAGCGTAAGTATATGTCAGCAAAAATTGAAAATCTTAGAATTTCGTTATCAAGGTTTACTTTTTCTCTAAGTATGACTTCATAATATCATAATTACACTACGTACGGGATGGTAAAATATCGATATTGAGTGTTCCCAACTGTGAAGCTAAATTCCTAACTATTCTAAGACTCTTTAATAGTAAGATGATTGGTGGCCATGTTTGGGGGTTGATAAAGTACCAACAAATTAAATAGAATTGGTGCCAGATATTTGAGTTAAGCTGAAAATGAACAAATAAAATAACCAATTAATGGACAGGTGTCGGTAAAGACAATCAGAAAGAAGTAAACAATTAAAACAATCGAATAACTTCAGGGTATTATGCGCTCTACAGTGACTGATCGGTTCTTTTCTTTAAACCGGATGTCTCGCGTTTCTGCTCCAATTAAGCCGGACAATCAAAAATTTGTTTAACTACAGGTCATGACTGAACATACAAAACAAATAGGAGAGACGGAGACGACCGTAGTCTGAGTGTCAATAGAATATCACTTGCTGGTGTAGCGCGAGCGCGCGTGTTTACCTTTCTTTGGAGGCGGCAGTGGTAGCTGTCGCCGCGATCTGTGAACCTGAGAATCTATTCTAAATCACTCTCGACTGTTAAACCTCAGTCTAATACATTCCCTACATCTGTGATAAAGCTGAGACTCCTAGTTGTTCCCCAGCTAAGTTAATTGGCATGGGACACGCTACTTGGCTGCAGAAGCCCGTACGTCGTTGCCCTCAAATCACTCACAAGCGGTAACTGCCAGGGCTCGGCACGATTTCCCATACTAGAAGACTTTGCAGTTTAACTCCTTACGAGTTAAGACGAGCCGGTGAACAGAGTTCACGTAATGACTCTCGCAATCGTCTCAGCATGGCACGACTCGCCTTGCTCAAACACTCCACGATTTGCTGCAAGAGGAAACGCGAATTTCTCTGCCTACATTTGCCTATATCAAAGCCGGTGACCACACATTTTCTTGCTGGCCAATCAGAGCGTTCATACTTGTTATAACTCCATGCACTAGAGTTTTTGTAGCCTATCACAGTTGTCGTTTCTTTCGTAGGGCATAGTTGAAGTTCTGCTACATAATACTAAGGTAAACAGCTTTTCCTTTCATGCAAGTTTTTGACACAGGTGGCTACAGTGAGTCACCATTCTTTTGAGCTGGGTTTCCCTGGATGTTTATCTGACATCTCCAGCAATGTTTCTGTAGAAAGGCTTTCCGAAAGGTTATCGTTAAAAGCAGGGATAAGGGCGGCTCTTGCCGAAGGCCTGCGCAGTGGCTCCGGCACATGATAATGTACACTACATGTCCCACTGTATGGGTTTCAGTCTAACATTAGGACAGGCATTGCCATTGTAAAATTCTCCTTCCCTCAGAGCTGCATCTCGTAGCTCGGGTCTGGGAAATTACTTGCATGCAATTACTAGGGTGAGTGTTAGTGGTTTATATTCACGAAATGTTGGCGTGTTTACTCGCTTTTTGTATCAACAAGTCGTACATTTTCAAGTAACTATGTCGTGTGACATACAGATTTAACCAGAATTGTTTCAGGAATTCAGTGTAAGATGTGTTATTTGTCTGACACCTTGCAGTGTCTCTGGCCAGTCACATGCAGCTGTTATCGTTGTCCTTTGACTTTAAGATGTGTCTCATTTTATGAAATGTTTGCCATGTGATTGATGAGCACTAGTTTCTCCTTCACCATTTCCACATCATGATTTGCTATTTGCACGGACATCTACATACTGTTGCTGCAATAACTTGACAGCGGACTCAAAATGGGCTTGGCGAGAGATCTTGTGTCCTTGCGGCGAGATGTAGCAGACACATGTTGGAAGCCTCCCATTACGCATGTTCTAGCATATCATCGACCAGTTTGGGACGAAAACCTGTAGGCAACTGGAGGAGGTGGGTGTTGTAACAGTGGACTATAAATATAAGGTGTCGTCTTTCTAAGAACTTCTTTGCCAACATAGCTACATTCAAGGTAATGCAAGTCTATACAACTGGAGTGTGGAGTTCTGGAGTTGTAATTTCTTGGTGGCCTCATGCTCGGCGGTTAAAGGAGGTGGGAAAAACATTGAGTCATGTTCTTATTATTGTTGAACCCGTACATCTGTTTTAAACAGAAGATATTGATATCCTAATTTGTGTATTATATTGTTTTGCAAAAAATATAACAGTTTAGAATACTTTACAAGTCGCTTCTGTGAAGAAGATTGCATAATGTGTTTTTTCACCATTGGAACGGATGTGAGATAGAATTACAAGTTTGTTTAGCTCGTCATCATCCAGGGCAGACACAGAAATATTCGCTTTGTAAATAACACTGCAGCAAGAGAAAGGCGTTATTTGTTTATAAAAGGAAAATTAGAATTGTTCATGAAATTTATTATCATCGTTACAGAAATGTTGTGGTTTTTACGTTAACTTGCATTCATCTTTGGGTGCAGCATGACGTCTGTTGTTCTTGGCTCTTTCCTACTTGCAGGGCGCCTTACAGGTGTCAGTTGACAATATGTAACTGACTTTTATTGCTCATATATTTTCCTTTCACGCAGCACTTTTAACTATCATATTTCTAACCACTTTCAGAGACATCAGAAAAAGTTCCAATTTGTTCCAGTAGGTCTCACACTCCATACATGACACTACTCGCTGTATTGTCTTCCCGCCAACCAAGATAGAGGAAAGAAGTGGAATATACAGCAAACAGAATATAATATTGACGCAGTAGTTACTTTGGAGCAATATTCTCTTTATTTAATTTTTATGTTTTGACTAATAGTATTAAAGGAAATACTTTCAAATGTAATTGCATAATATAAAAATTTTCCATATAAATTAAGTAGGTAGAAAATCATGCAGTATTTTCCATAAATGACGAAATTAATATTATTCATATTCACCTTCGTTTAAATGCTTGTAATTTATGTGAATAGACGTAAACATTTTAATAACATTATTCAAAGTACAAACCACATTTTAAAAATGAAATTGGAAAGTGATCCTCTTTGGATAGCGTAGTGAATTTATGGGATGTATCGTGCTGTTTACTAAATAGTCACTGCGTGTCATTGACCAGTCCCTTTACAATGTGTGAAGGCCAGACTTCTGCGATTGTAAATAGTTCCGGTGTTAGCGAAAGGCACTTCAAAGACATAGAGGTTCCCGGTGTACCACGACGCGGCCGCCAAAATTTTATGTGCGGCTTGCGTTGCCGTTAAATGCTGTACGAGTGGGTCGTTAAACTCAGATGCAATTGCTATGCGTTGTGTGCTCCAATGCTACGTCTGTTATTCTGCACATTCACTCATCCATTGATACTACCGGTTATTTCGTTGTTTCTACGGATGCTCATTTCTTATCTACCACAAATTAGTTGTGGCTGATACTAGCAGATCTAAACGCAGATTCACTTACTTCTCAACGACTCTGTGCTTCCGAGAAAAGTAGGGAAGTGGCGCGTCGTTTTGAGACGATAGCCACGCTCAGAGCGGGGCCTGCAGCAAGTTCCTGGAACACCTTGCCTGTGTTAGTGGAGAGTGTGTTCGAGTCTAAGTTTGGGCCGTAAGTGAGCGCGGCTAATCTAACTTGTCGGAACTCGGCTGGGGGGCGCGACTGGCCGCGGCTGAGCCGCGAGACGTGATGGATATCGCCGGCCGCTGAGTGCTCCACCCCCGCCCCCGCCACCACCCTAATAACGGCCCCTCCTCAGCCCCGCCGGGAGAATTCGCTGCCGCCGCTCATCGCGTTCGCGTCCGCTCCCCCCCCCCCCTCGCAACCCCTTCTCACCCCCCCCCCCCTCTTTGCCTTACCTTTCTCTGGCGGTATTCCTTTCCCATTCCTCTCTGCCGGCTGATTATCGACCGCCGATCGGGTTCCGGGCGTGTAATTTACCGAGCCGAGCAGAGCCCGGGCTCTCCCCTGCGGTTTCCCGAGCTTCCGGAAGCATCTGCAGAAAACAGCGCCGAGGCTGACGTTTCCAGCTGGGCAGATTGACGTCGGTTAATCTCTCTGCTGCCCCAGTTTCTCTTTTCATTTTAATTAGTATCGGTAAGAAGTATAACTAAATGAGCGAGGCAATTTTACAGTTCAAGTCCCCCGGTCTTCCGATTGCTGATTAGGTGCTCGGGCTCACTTCGCTGTATAAACAAGCCTCTATACATCGACAAAAAATAGTTTATTCGTCACCCAGCTTCCATTCAAATAGTCCTCGCATTGAAATGTTACTAATAATGGTCCCAAAAATACGGCTTCTCTCTCACTGCTGGACTAATCAAACGCTATGAAAATTAAATGGCTTAGGATCGTGGCTAACGATTTGTCTACATCTCACACAAGCGGACTACGTTTATGCGATCAACCGTTACCACTTGATGCACTGGAAACTAAGGAGATAAAACTGGAATGAAATTTTCGTCGGAGAGATCATCATTACACTTTTTCAATTACAGGCGACGTGTCCTGTCGATACACATTATCTGTATTGTTATGCAGTGCTTTCCATTGCCCTCGGCTTCCTCATGCTGTTGATCATTTTTGATTCTTCCGTCTTTTAGGGGCAGGTTCCCACCCCAAGGGCCGGCCGCTGTGGCCGAGCGGTTCTAGGCACTTCAGTCCGGAACTGGGCTGCTGCTATGGTCGCAGGTTCGAATCCTGCCTCGTGTGATTTCCTTAGGTTAGTTAGGTTTAACTAGCTTTAAGTCTAGGGGACTGATGACCTCAGATGTTAACTCCCATAGTGCTTAGAGCCATCTGAACCATTTTTGGAACCACCCGAAGGGCAGTGGCCTGAACCTCTGTCTACTCCTTCATCGTTGTGATTAAGATCTCACCATTCGACTTAGTCTCAAATTTTATTTTACTTTCTCCTCGTCCATTTTACACAGTTGTAATTTTTATGAATAAATATAAATAATAAGTTCTACATTGTGAACTATAACTGTACAGACAGAACTGTTTCCCTATCTTGAACTTGGTACGTGCGTGTGTGTGTGTGTGTGTGTGTGTGTGTGTGTCTTTGCTGTAACCCTGAAAAATGCAACTCCTGTGTGTGTGTGTGTGTGTGTGTCTGTATGTGTGTGTGTGCTGTATCCCTGAACAATGCGACTCATGTAATTATGGAAATGCTATCTGATTGGAATGCGTCGCAAAAAATATCTTAAACTGTACGGTTGTATTTGAATTAACTATTACCAGATTAATTAGAAAAAGTATAAGGTATACAATGAGGAGGTCGTCCGCAGAATCGACGAGAAAATGAATATATGGGACACACTCACTAGAAGACGGGATAGGGTGGTAGGAGATCTGTTAAGACATCACGGAATAACTTCGATGGTACAAGAGGAAGCTTTAGAGGAAGGCAGAGACTGGAATAACCCAGCAAATAATTAAGGACGTAGGTTGCAAGTGCTGCTCTGAGTTAAAGAGGTTGTTATAGGAGAGGAATTCGTGGGCGGCTGCATCATACCAGTCAGAAAACTGATTATAAGGAAAAATATGTATGTTGAATAAGTTGTCCTATGAAACTCAATATTGTGCAGTGCAGTGGACAGTGCTTCAGTGCGTGACTTCACAATGCGTGGCTTGCAGTTGCAAGACACACAAAATCAAAACTAGCAGAATAAAAATGCTGGATGAATTACAAAACCAATTTTGAACGAATAAATAACAAAAAATATTTCCTAAAAGTGTGGCCTCTGATTCTACGTAAGCAACTGACAAAACAAAATTGCAAGCGCTAGATAACACATACGGAAATATAACACTCGACAGTAAAAATAAGAATGTATGCATAAGGAACGAAATCTAAATTGATCTTTAACAAAACTGAACCTGATGACAGTTTTGTAATGCAACGCAAGCCGTGGATAATTTAACTGCGTCCCGACTGTTAATTTTAAACTGGACCCACCAAATTTATGTTGCTTTCCTGTGACAACAGGAACTCGGTGTTGCTCGAAGTGATGAACATAAAACTAAAGTGCAGTCATAAACCAGCTAAAAGGAAAGAAAGTTGGACGCAGAGCCATGCGAGGACATGCAGGTATTCTAAACATGTCATGCTTCAGCTTTAGCCACAGTGTTAGGCAGAGTGCAATGCGGCGACATTTTCAAAACCAAATGTTCATGAGGAGACGGTGGAGGTTACTATACCTACTAGGTAACGTAAAACAGGCTAGCATTCAAAAACTATATTGAATTACTGATACACCCCTTAACAGTTACAAATATTTCTTCTATTTAGTATCTTATACATTTTAAGCAACTGTAGTTGCTGATTATTTTCATATAATTACAACAATCTTTACAAAAGTTACTTCTCCTTTCATATGCGACTTTGTCATGAAATTAATTACTGAAATCGTAAAGGAATGGTAAATCTACAACTTATGTGAATAAATAACTTCCCTGAACCAATAAAAAGAAATCCACTAAATCTTTCCGTTTTCCAAACTCATCTTAAATTATTTGCAGGTAAGCAGTGAAGCAGCAACATTACCTGTAAGTCTCCTCAATTCTCAACTTACTAAATTATGGCTCAAATGGTTCAAATGGCTCTGAGCACTATGGGACTCAACTTCTGAGGTCATTAGTCCCCTAGAACTTAGAACTAGTTAAACCTAACTAACCTAAGGACATCACAAACATCCGTGCCCGAGGCAGGATTCGAACCTGCGACCGTAGCGGTCTCGCGGTTCCAGATTGCAGCGCCTTTAACCGCACGGCACTAAATTATATTTTCAGAATTCAGCTCCTATGTAATTTCATGCTCTGCAAGCTATTTCCAGAGCTCTCGGTAGTGTGACCGACACCTGACTCATTCACTTACTTCTCACAGAATACTACTGGCAACGACAACGCTACTAACAAGCATACATCACATTGCTTGTACTCAGAACCTCTGTGGCGTAGCATATCGACTACTGAAGACTACTGTTTGAAAAATGTCCACAGTACAAATACGAAGGATGACACATTGATTCTAAATATAGAGCCCACATCACATTCCTTTATTATCAAAACTAAGCTAGAAATCCTACGCAGTGTGCTAAACAAACTGTCTGTCCTTATCCTTAACATTTTCTTACGGATCTACCAATCCATATTTTTACCAGTCCCATGTCATTCATTTTCTCAATACGTTGGTTACAAGTCAGCAAACGTTACTAAATTATACCCAAGTTTTCATTACTTCATATAATTGAATTTTTCTCTCTATTGTTGCATCATTTCTCATGTTTATAGGTACTGCAGCACGTTGTATTTCATATACATAATGATTGTTTCTCCGCAATTTTTTTCATAGCTAGTATTACTACCAAAAAAGTAATGTGCTACATCAGCTCTTCATTAGCAGCTATCCTAAAACTTACTGGATGCTGCCTTCTATAATGCATTACTTCCGTTTCATTTCATGATCCTTTAAACTGTTCCTTAAATATGTGTTTAAACGGTTTCTAGAGTACTGTACTCCATTTTAAACTTTTGTTGTGTTATTCCGAAATCCGCAAGCTGCACTACATTCATATATTTTCCCCACTTGTTATTCTTAACTCTTGTTTAATTTTGTTGCATGTTCAGTGTAGGTCTAACTTATTCATTCTCATCAAATATCGTGTATAGAATTCGAACCTTAGTATTATTTCAACTCACATTTTACTGATACTTTATCACAATTAATCTATTGCTACTGCTTCTCCAGTAACAAACTGCCATCAGAATACGTACATTGTAAATTTTAGTCTTACTCGTTCTGGTGCAACTTGAAATAAATCGTCCATACTTTCAATCCTGGAATTAATTATAAGACTTTACCACACCTGCCAGTGGATTTTGAGGACCCTTGGAAGTCGTAAATTTAATTGGGAAATACTGTACATGAGAACTGTAATTTACACTTAAACATTATTAACAGGGCATTTAAAAATTTTGAATTACCAGATTTCTTCAATTCGCAATTAATAAGTGTTCCATTTTGTTGTTATATATGTACACAGTATTCAACATCGTAGCAGCGCAGACTGCTACAATGAAACTTTGAAGGTTGATATGTGCTTTCTTGTTCCTTTGCGGGGTATATGTTGATTTATGGCAAGATTCTCTTTATTTATTTGTTTGTTTATTTATCATAATACCCTTGCTTGATTTCAGCAAAGGACCGTCACATACAGAAATCTCCCGTGTTGGGCCAGGACTCACTCGTTTAGTTGGCTGTCACTGTCACGGCCAGTACATTTCCCTAGCACCCCATGCTGTCTTCCCTAAAATGTGATAGGAATGGAAGAACGACATTTGCATTACAACGGATGTATCAGAAAGTCCGTTTTGTCCACGAACTCAAGTTTGTTACTCTGGTGCAATCTCCTACCTTCCGTATAGTAAACGCTGCATGCATTACACTACACTAGATAAAAGTGTGTATCATACTGAGACTTAATCATGGATACTTTCCTTTCGTGTAACCGGTATATCTATTACACTATTCGGTTACACGTCACGATTCGACACAGTCATTCAGCACCCGACTTGATATTCCTCATTCCTCCCAAATTCCACTGATTCGCACACTGTGTGATACGGGACTGAAATCCCGTGGTACACAAAGGAATTTTTATCCAAAGCCTCATTGCTGTTACTGGGATTCTGCTAATCTGTTGTGGAGTATGCGTTGTGACGATTGCAAACTGGTCGAAATAAACGCTGCAACGCCATACAGATTTCAAAATTTCTTTTTTTTTCTTTTTTAACCTCAATACTCCTTTGACCATAAGAAATCGCAGCTTACAGGCACCTTGGTGATAGAGGTAAACACCGAACAGTATTCTCCGAGCGATTTGGGAGAGAGCTCGCCTGTGTCTCGAATCGTGAACGGGACAATATCTCGAAGTATCAGTTTAAGTAAAGAGGGTGTCAGCGTTGATACAGAAAGGTTGTCAGCAGAGGAAATCGCCCACCGAATTGACACACGGCACAGTCACGTTAATTGAAAGCTCACCCGCTATGTTTAGACACTAAACTCAGATGCCTGCCTCACTGGCAAAAACAAAATCTGATGCCAACTACCTATAGAACGGCACAGAAGTACTAACTGTTTAAATTTCAAGCGGTTCTGAGGGCCGTGTGGACTCAGTGCAATCAGTTTCGCCTCTAGGTGCTCATTATTCATAATAGTGAAAACCTTGGAACTCGTAGTGCGTAAATAAGGTGGACAATGGAAAACCTGGAAACGAAACAGAATCAGAGTGCAGGATATGTTTAACGCTTCATGGAGAGTATCGGAGGCTCCCCAGCAATCGATGCAAGTCTAAGCCGTGGGAACAACTGGTGAAGCGGTGAGATAGATCTGTTTCGTTTCGGGTGCCATAAGTGTCGACGGTGAGTTCTATGCAGTGTCGGGAAAGAAACCCCCGAACTATAGTGCTTGACAAAAATGTTACGCACCCGGAAGACGCTGCAGACACGGACTGAATTTCCACAGTTTGAGAGAGGATGTGGTGTTATGTCGGTGATTACTATATCGAGCCAAATTTGCAAAGAACTTTGAATTATGAGCACAGTTATCAATAGGAAATTGTACCCCCTCTAGCTTGGATGTGTGCATTGAACCGGTTGGAGAAGGTGTCATAAAAGCGTTTGAATTCTCTCCTGAGATAAGCTGATCCACAATTGTTATGGAGGCTTTGGAAGTAAATCCCATGCAGTACCACGAGATTTCGGTCCCGTAACACAGTGTGAGAGAATCAGTGAACTTTAGGAGGAATTAAGGTAGTCAATGACGAGACAGAGTTGACGTCAAACAGGTCTTACATACGTTTTATTGGAGATCTTGCTGCCCATGCCAGTACCTTAACGTCACGAAGACAGTTCATAGTGACACGTACCATCCGAGGACGAGGATTTTTCTATTGAAAATGACTCCACGTTACTGCGACATCAGAGAATACATGAGGAATCAGCATGTCAGTGACGCACCGGAGGTCTATCAGTAACTACCAGCCGTGACATTAGGTCAGAGCTGATCGCTCCCTAAAACATGACATCAGGGGTAATACCGCTATGCCGCTCCAAAACGTTGGAGAAATGGCACCTCCCTCCAAAGCGCCGTCATACTCGTCGACGATGGTCGTCCGGAGGAGTGCAGGACCGTGATTCATCGCTGAGACAGTGCGACGCTATTTATCAGTAATAGTGCTTCCTTGTCAAAGTACCACTCGCAACGGAATTCTTTTTGTTTTGGTGTTGGGCGGCAGGCTGCACATGGCATGGTAATTCACCAGTCCGGCTGCAGCTAGTCTCAAAACAGCGGTACAGGATGACACAGAACGTTGATGGGAGTTCATTACATGTTTTCAGGTAGCAGGCGCAGATGTGAAAATGTAAGAATGTCCTCGTTGCACAATGCGGCGGTCCTCCGTTGTGGTGGCGACATTTGTTCAACTTTAATCTGGACGACGGCGTACCATTCTGTCCAACATGTGGCCGATGTCACATCCGAATGTCCCAAAACTCTGGATATTGCACGAAGCGACTTGTCCGCCAAATATACAGCTACAATGAGGCACCGTTCAAACCCTCATACCGCTGTCTCATAGGAGTGGGCGGCATCTCAGTGTCCTTCACTGAGGTAACGCCATATCTGACGCTATTTACACGCTTCACGTATCTTACCAGGTGAGGTAACAACACTAAACACTAACGACACTAATCCACTCTCGTGGTCGATGTACCTGTGACAGGGAACTGCAGTTCTAATCATTACATATGCGTGGATGATGTATGTGTACACTCCTGGAAATTGAAATAAGAACACCGTGAATTCATTGTCCCAGGAAGGGGAAACTTTATTGACACATTTCTAGGGTCAGATACATCACATGACCACACTGACAGAACCACAGGCACATAGACACAGGCAACAGAGCATGCACAATGTCGGCACTAGTACAGTGTATATCCACCTTTCGCAGCAATGCAGGCTGCTATTCCCCCATGGAGACGATCGTAGAGATGCTGGATGTAGTCCTGTGGAACGGCTTGCCATGCCATTTCCACCTGGCGCCTCAGTTGGACCAGCGTTCGTGCTGGACGTGCAGACCGCGTGAGACGACGCTTCATCCAGTCCCAAACATGCTCAATGGGGGACAGATCCGGAGATCTTGCTGGCCAGGATAGTTGACTTACACCTTCTAGAGCACGTTGGGTGGCACGGGATACATGCGGACGTGCAATGTCCTGTTGGAACAGCAAGTTCCCTTGCCGGTCTAGGAATGGTAGAACGATGGGTTCGATGACGGTTTGGATGTACCGTGCACTATTCAGTGTCCCCTCGACGATCACCAGTGGTGTACGGCCAGTGTAGGAGATCGCTCCCCACACCATGATGCCGGGTGTTGGCCCTGCGTGCCTCGGTCGTATGCAGTCCTGATTGTGGCGCTCACCTGCACGGCGCCAAACACGCATACGACCATCATTGGCACCAAGGCAGAAGCGACTCTCATCGCTGAAGACGACACGTCTCCATTCCTCCCTCCATTCACGCCTGTCGCGACACCACTGGAGGCGGGCTGCACGATGTTGGGGCGTGAGCGGAAGACGGCCTAACGGTGTGCGGGACCGTAGCCCAGCTTCATGGAGACGGTTGCGAATGGTCCTCGCCGATACCCCAGGAGCAACAGTGTCCCTAATTTGCTGGGAAGTGGCGGTCCGGTCCCCTACGGCACTGCGTAGGATCCTACGGTCTTGGCGTGCATCCGTGCATCGCTGCGGTCCGGTCCCAGGTCGACGGGCACGTGCACCTTCCGCCGACCACTGGCGACAACATCGATGTACTGTGGAGACCTCACGCCCCACGTGTTGAGCAATTCGGCGGTACGTCCAACCGGCCTCCCGCATGCCCACTATATGCCCTCGCTCAAAGTCCGTCAACTGCACATACGGTTCACGTCCACGCTGTCGCGGCATGCTACCAGTGTTAAACACTGCGATGGAGCTCCGTATACCACGGCAAACTGGTTGACACTGACGGCGGCGGTGCACGAATGCTGCGCAGCTAGCGCCATTCGACGGCCAACACCGCGGTTCCTGCTGTGTCCGCTGTGCCGTGCGTGTGATCATTGCTTGTACAGCCCTCTCGCAGTGTCCGGAGCAAGTATGGTGGGTCTGACACACCGGTGTCAATGTGTTCTTTTTTCCATTTCCAGGAGTGTATTTACATCGCCATCCGACCATGTCTTCTGAGTTCTTCACTTTTTTTTATCAGGCAGTGTATTTTCTAGCCTTACGTCAACATTTTTGCAATGAGTATGTTTTTCAAGTCTATAGTGCTGGAGTACAACACGCCCAGCTCGTGAAACCTTCGTCCAGGAGTCGGAAATCGTCGAATGTAATGGCCTGCAGTATCTGATGATAAAAACCCTGATAAGGATGCTTGGAGACAATTTACAGCTTCAGTGCGGTGTTTCTAGAAGCCATGTGATGAATTGGATTTCTCTGGAGATCCGCCGTCGGAAGAGGGGGGCCGGCTTTAGCAGCAGAGTCTGTCCGTGCAACTCCATTCTGGAAAACCCTCTTCATCTCCGAATAACTACTGTAACCTACAGCTTTCCCTTCTTTGCTTGGTACTGGTTTTCCGTCCAAACTTTCGATATCCATATGGCTGGGTCTCATTTGCCATTTCCTGTGGTCGGTACCTTTCTCCTAGAAATTTGTCCTCTAGACACTGCTGCTTAGCCATTTTGCCCTTCCTGTCAACTTTGTTTTTAGACGTTCGAATTATTTTCGCCTGCTTCATTTTTAGCATTTTTTTTATATTTTATTCTCTCATCAATATCTCCTGTCATATTCAAGAGTTTCCACTAGACCTTACCTTTTTACCTATTTGATCCTCTGCTGTCTTCACTACTTCATGTGTCAAAGCTACCCGTTCGTATTCTACTGTTAACTTCACCCTGTTCTAGTCAGTCGTTGCCTAATCCTCCCTCTGAAACTCTCAACAACTTGTTATTTTAACTTATGATAGCTTATAGAAATTCAGTATCAAAAGTCAGAAGCAGATGAACGTAACCGTCATGTGATTAGATTTTGATACTTGGAGCGCTTCCAATCAGGTCATGTAATGAAGAGGTTACTGAAGACTTCAACTGTTTGTGTCGCTTGTATCCGTCACGAAACTGAGTGTGATTTGTGCTAACAACATTTATATGTTAAAAGTCGATAGGAACAGGGCGGTGAATATAAGATTTATACTTTTCGATCAATAGTGGAACATGAATGTGCAGTGCTACTTGAAGTTCTTCATTCTGCCAATAAGCAAACTGGTATTGCTTATAGCGCTCTCTCCCGACCTGAGAGAAATTCAGCCTCCGACTCAGACAATGACAGACTCTGAAAAATCACCGACAGCCACCGTCGCCCTTGATGAGAGGTGGTCGCAACACATGACCTTAGCTATGGCACGTGGCCGGTATCGAAGCTGCAAGAAATTGGTAATCAAACAGCTAGTTACATAGCCGTAACTGATCGAGGAATCTTTCCATTGCCTGTTAAGTTGGGTACGTACAGGGCTACTACGTTTTAAGACTTTTAAATTACATACACTGAATCAGCTTTGTATACTTTGACATTCTGGTTAAACTATCTAGTTGCGTTTAGGGCTCTAGTGGACTTTGACTTAGCATGGAAAGGTTACCTTGTTGAAGAAATCAGAGCAGTCGTCAATTTCGAAGTTGAATACTTCGTAGATGGCAAAAGGAACTATTGTCTATCCCTTATTTTGGGGGGATGGCAGAGTAGAAGGCACTTTGAAGGATGTGTTCAATAACGGAAGCAGAACAGTTAATTACTAACAGTGAGAGACAGGATAAGTTTAATATCTTCATCTTCGTTTGAGGACTCTATGGATACTGTTCGTCGTCACTGAGGAAATCGCTCTTCACCTTTCCTACTCGCCTTCCAGAAGTGAAACTGATGATAATAATGACGATAATGGAAGAGGAGGAGGAGGTGAACGTAGACGACAGAGGAAGTCCGGTCCGATCTGTGGGCAGTTTCGGTGGCAGGGAAAATATAGAAATGGCTAGCACAGCACAGTCGGGACTGGTGTGAGACCACAGACAGAGTATTTTTGGTACCAGCTCTGCAGGGAAGTGTTAATGATTAAAAACTCGACAATAGTGACATTGTCGGTGGGTCAGTTTGCAGTCCATTGCGATCGCTGCAGGTAACGTCTCTGAGTTGCGAGTTGCAGTCTGCCTGCCTGCCAGGCGCCGTCGGTACAGACGTCGCAGATCGTTTCGTCCACAGTGGGAATGCTTGGCAGTCACTCGATGGTAGATACGTGACATCAGTTGGTGCATCGCCTCTTCCGTGTGGTTGTGAACGTTATGACTTGATACTGCGTCGTAGCGATCAGCGTGAGAAAGCGCGTGAAGTTAGCACGGTAGAGCAGAAAGAAATGTCTTACTTCCACAGTAAAGGGTGTCTCACAAATAACGCAGCTTTTGATATGCCTGTCATTTTTGCTATACTAAGGTGGTATCACTGAACGTTGCACGATTTTTATCTGTTTGCTTTGTAGTCAGTAACAAAGCGCTTCACGACGGAGATGTTAATAGTGAGAACTTATGACAAATGTGACGAAGTTTGCGCAGACTCTGTTTACAAACTTCGTGGTATATTTACTCAATGTTATGCACCGATAAGTCGACTGTGATGTGCCTGATTCCTAAGGTTGAGAAAACAGGTTCTGTTGCTGACAGTAAATACTTGGGGCATTCTCGTTTGGTCGATCTGCAGGATACATCGTCATCATGAGTGATAAAATTGTTGCAAGTCCACTGAATTTTATTCACCAACATTCACAGCCCTTGGATATTACCAAAACAAACATACAAAAAATTCTGGAAGATCAGTACCTTTGAGCCTATAAAATCCAACTGAACCAACAAGACAAGAAGCCAAACGATAGCAAAAAGCGACAAATATTTCGCCATTGGGTGCTTTCGTTACAAAGAGCAAACAACAGTTTCCACAATAAAATAACTTTCAGCTATGAGGCATACATTCCATTGAGGGGCTTCATGAACAACCAAAATTGTAGAATTTTGAGTACAGAGAATCCCCGAGTAATTAAGAAATATGGTAAGAGAGGTTTTGTGGTCTGGACTAGATCGTGCGAATGCTGAAAGAATTTGATTTCAGCAATATGTTGCAAATGGTAATACGTCGATTGCAAAAATGGATTTGTTACAAGATAATTTCCCTGGCCAGATGATATCTCGCAACGACGACGTGGATTGGCCATCCCGATCTTGTGATTTGACACTGTGTGGTTTCTCTCTGTGGGGATATTTGAAAAGTCGTGTGTATGCCAACAAACCAGAACGGATTCTAGTTCAACATATAATTTCAGAACTAGAGGTGCAAGTTTAAAGAAAACTTACGGAAAATTTCAGCGAAAGACCAAGAGTGTGCCTGCAGAGTCGTCGAAGGCCTATGAGTGACTGCATGTTCTATGCTCAAGGACGGGTAGAATAGGCACCAATGATATGTCAGTTACTTAATTTCATAAATAAATTTGTATGTTATTATGTACTCAAAATTGGTATTTTTTATGGGACACCGCTAACAAAATGTCGGTGAATGTCATGTGGAAGGTATCAGAGAGACGTTAATACATACATAGATATACATTGTGCAAATAATAGGCTAAATTGCAAAAATATATGTTAATTAGGCTAAATTGATGTAACCTTTGAAAGATACACGTTATCATAATATACAAAATGTTATTCTTCAGCGCTCCAAAGCGCTAATTAGTTGCATAGTCACCATTGCTATGATTATTCGAAATACTAAATTAGAGCCAGAAACATCACTAACTTACAGATTAATTAATTACGCCAAAAACTATCCCTAATAACGAATATCTCACCACCGTGTAATAAACTCCGGTGAAACGTTATGTTTAAGGCATTATTGAATCAATGTACGACAAATAGACTTTCTTTCAATTATACAAAGAATAAAAACCTATTGTTTTTATAAAAAATGCTTCCTAAAATAGTTAAATAGTAGCATATAATATCGGGTGGATTAACGGTATGAATGAGTGTTTTACGGTACCGCTAAATATTTTATACTGACTCCACACACTTAGCACGCAATTTTTTATTCATTTTTCTCAATTAATAATCAAGATTTTTTTTTAAATCGCCAATGAAGTTAAATATCACTGTTTTTCTTTTTATTACAGAGGTTTATTCACCCAGATCACACAAAAATACACAGTGATTCCTAAGTTCAGCAAAATTAAATTACCATCTAAAGATCATCTGTAGAGAAAACATTTTTACACGGCCGATCCATTTTGTCCACTGTCCACATTCATTTTAAAAAAAATATAACGTATATAAAGACACAATTATGGAAAATTTTGAGCCAAACCAACATTAAATGCTACAAATTCACATATAATGTACCTTATAGAGACGAAATTCCATAGCACCGTTTTTCGTCATACAATAGAATAGTTGTGAGAACAATGCACAATAGCTACAAATAAAAATCATAATACAGGTAAGAAATTTTTTCATGTTATGTCCATCTTGACATTTGACATGAAACTGTTATGAAGGAATCGGGTCTTAAGGTGCCACCAGACAGCGGCAGTCTTCTACAATTTAAGATTATGTCTTAGAAATGCAACGTAAATTTTTATATTTTTTTTATTTTTATACTTATAAAAATGCAAAAAGTAAAATGGTTATATATCTGGTTTTCCAAATATATACGTCATAAAATTATTACAATATTATCGTTACTGTGTCTTATATATGTGACACTTTTCCTTTTACGGATTTTTTATATATAAAAACACAAAATATAAAATTCTTTACAATGTATTTATATAACATTACGTTATGTTGTAAAAGACTGCTGCTATCTGGTAGTGTCTAAAAACAGAATATATTCCGTTGATTGCCTCGTATCACTTCCCTTTTCAGATGTCAACAAGCACAAAATGAGAACATTTTATAGGCGTCTTATGTATTTTATTTGTAACTATTGTGGACTGTCGCAGAGCTGTTCTCTTATTGTACGACAAGAGACGGTACTACGGGATGTCGTCTCTATAATGTATGTTTACTTTAAATTTGTATGAATTTTATATTGGTTTGACGTTAGAATTTTCTGTAATTGTACCTTTATATACATTAAAATTGTGTCCAGTTATTAATGTGAACTACTGATGAAATGAATTGGCCCTGTATTTTTTTTCTGTTACAGATAATCTGAAGATGGCGATTTAATTTCGTTGTAACTATTAATCATTGCTTAATTTTGTGCTATACAGGCGAATAAACTTCTGTAATAAGAAGAACAGCCCTGTTTAGGCCCTGAGATCGCTTACAATACAATTGACAACGTCAGGTAAGCATCGCAAGTAACACTAAAGGCAGCAACCATCACAGTAAAAATCTTTTGAATTAGTCAATGGTTACAGAGCCTCGGTATGTACTGATGTATTATTGGCGTGACGACCAACCAATGATCCTTGGAACAAGGGAAGATGACATCAGCTATAAAAGGTTAGCGTTGGAAAATCTCTCCGGGGCTACAGCTCAATGTTCGACTATCGCTGTCTATGTGCAGAAGATAAACTGTAGCCAGCAACTTGTTACGTGTATATATACAAGGTGATTCAGAAAAGAGTTTGCAAACTGACATGGAACATTGGGCATACAAGAATCATCAGTAATCATATAGGAACCGGGGGTCGCAAAGGTCATCCAGGGCTAATAAATGGCGTTCAGTTACTTAGTCACACGATACACAAAAGGTCACCCACTAAAGGACATGTTCAAAGTTTCGTCCAGTTGCATCGAGACGTCTGACGTCGACGTTGCATTGAACGGCGCACCCTCTCAAAGGAACCTGATGTATCCCGAAGACATCCTGCTGCCGCAACAATCCTGCCCACTAGCTTCTCCGGCGATGTAACCGATGTTTCATACCCAAGGCGCTTCAGATACCCCCACAGGAAAGAAATCGATTGGTGACAAGCCGGATGACTCCTGCCGTCTGGGTTCAGAGGTCATCCTCAGTTCGTACAGGCGGTTGGCGGAATTGGTGAAGGCAGAAAGCCTCGCTCGCGGGATAGAATCAGAGCTAACTATTTGTAGTATCGTTCCCAGAACCGATCGCGGTCCTCTAGTTTGGAGCCGAGTGGAAGGCTTAAACCAGAGGCTCAGACGATTCTGCGGAGATCTGGGGTGCAAATTTCTCGACCTCCGCTATCGGGTGGAGAAATGTAGGGTCCCCCTGAGTAGGTCAGGCGTGCACTACACGCCGGAAGCGGCCACAAGGGTAGCGGAGTACGTGTGGAGTGCACGTGGGGGTTTTTTAGGTTAGAGAATCCCCTCCCTAGGCCCGACAAGACGCCTCCTGAGACGCGGCAAGGTAGGAGTAGGCAAAATGCAACAG
The DNA here is from genome assembly GCF_023864275.1 of Schistocerca cancellata. NCBI lineage: Eukaryota > Metazoa > Arthropoda > Insecta > Orthoptera > Acrididae > Schistocerca > Schistocerca cancellata. The sequence continues at coordinate 526,192,061 of NC_064627.1, forward strand.
GGAATAACAATATTAATGTGCTAATAGTAAACTACAGGAGCGTCTATAGAAAGGTCCCAGAACTGCTCTCATTAATAAACGGTCACAACGCCCATATAGTACTAGGGACAGAAAGTTGGCTGAAACCAGACGTAAACACTAATGAAATCCTAAACTCAGATTGAAATGTATACCGCAGAGACAGGCTGGACAGTGAAGGGAGAGGCGTGTTTATAGCGATAACAAGTGCAATAGTATCGAAGGAAATTGACGGAGATCCGAAATGTGAAATGATTTGGGTGAAGGTCACGGTTAAAGCAGGCTCAGACTTGGTAATTGGATGTCTCTATAGGCCCCCTGGCTCAGCAGCTGTTGTGGCTGAGCACCTAAAGGATAATTTGGAAAATATTTCGAGTAGATTTCCCCACCATGTTATAGTTCTGGGTGGAGATTTTAATTTGTCGGATATAGACTGGGAGACTCAAACGTTCATAACGGGTGGCAGGGACAAAGAATCCAGTGAAATTTTTTAAGTGCTTTATCTGAAAACTACCTTGAGCAGTTAAACAGAGAACCGACTCGTAGCAATAACATATTAGACCTTCTGGTGACAAACAGACCCGAACTATTTGAAAAAGTTAACGCAGAACAGGGAATCAGCGATCATAAAGCGGTTACGGCATCTATGATTTCAGCCGTAAATAGGGATATTAAAAAGGGTAGAAAGATTTTTCTCTTTAGAAAAAGTGACAAAAAGCAGATATCAGAGTACCTGTTGGCTCAACACAAAAGTTTTGTCTCAAGTACAGATAGCGTTGAGGATCAGTGGACAAAGTTCAAAACCGTCGTACATAATGCGTTAGATGAGTATGTGCCAAGCAAGATCGTAAGAGATGGAAAAGAGCCACCGTGGTACAACAACCGAGTTAGAAAACTGCTGCGGAAGCAAAGGGAACTTCACAGCAAACATAAACATAGCCAAAGCCTTGCAGACAAACAAAAATTACGAGAAGCGAAATGTAGTGTGAGGAGGGCTATGCGAGAGGCGTTCAATGAATTCGAAAGTAAAGTTCTATGTACTGACTTGGCAGAAAATCCTAAGAAATTTTGGTCTTATGTCAAAGCGGTAGGTGGATCAAAACAAAATGTCCAGACACTCTGTGACCAAAATGGTACTGAAACAGAGGATGACAGACCAAAGTCCGAAATACTAAATGTCTTTTTCCAAAGTTGTTTCACAGAGGAAGATTGCACTGTAGTTCCTTCTCTAGGTTGTCGCACAGATGACAAAATGGTAGGTATCGAAATAGACGACAGAGGGATAAATAAACAATTAAAATCGCTCAAAAGAGGATAGGCCTCTGGACCTGATGGGATACCAGTTCAATTTTACACAGAGTACGCGAAGGACCTTGCCCCCCTTCTTGCAGCGGTGTACCGTAGGTCTCTAGAAGAGAGTAGCGTTCCAAAGGATTGGTAAGGGCACAGATCATCCCCGTTTTCAAGGAGGGACGTCGAACAGATGTGCAGAACTATAGACCTATCTCGCTAACGTCGATCAGTTGTAGAATTTTGGAACACGTATTGTGTTCGAGTATAATGACTTTTCTGGAGACTAGAAATCTACTCTGTAGGAATCAGCATGCGTTTCGAAAAAGACGGTCATGTGAAACCCAGCTCGCGCTATTCGTCCACGAGACTCAGAGGGCCATAGACACGGGTTCCCAGGTAGACGCCGTGTTTCTTGACTTCCGCAAGGCGTTCGATACAGTTCCCCACAGTCGTTTAATGAACAAAGTAAGAGCATATGGACTATCAGACCAATTGTGTGATTGGATTGAGGAGTTCCTAGATAACAGGACGCAGCATGTCATTCTCAATGGAGAGAAGTCTTCCGAAGTAAGAGTGATTTCAGGTGTGCCGCAGGGGAGTGTCATAGGACCGTTGCTATTCACAATATACATAAATGACCTGGTGGATTACATCGGAAGTTCACTGAAGCTTTTTGCAGATGATGCTGTGGTGTATCGAGAGGTTGTAACAATGGAAAATTGTACTGAAATGCAGGAGTATCTGCAGCGAATTGACGCATGGTGCAGGGAATGGCAATTGAATCTCAATGTAGACAAGTGTAATGTGCTGCGAATACACAGAAAGATATATCCTTTATCATTTAGCTAAAAAATAGCAGGTCAGCAACTGGAAGCAGTTAATACCATAAATTATCTGGGAGTACGCATTAGGAGTGATTTAAAATGGAATGATCATATAATGTTGATCGTCGGTAAAGCAGATGCCAGACTGAGATTCATTGGAAGAATCCTAAGGAAATGCAATCCGAAAACAAAGGAAGTAGGTTACAGTACGCTTGTTCGCCCACTGCTTGAATACTGCTCAGCAGTGTGGGATCCATACCAGATAGGATTGATAGAAGATATAGAGAAGATCCAACGGAGAGCAGCGCGCTTTGTTACAGGATCATTTAGTAATCGCGAAAGCGTTACGGAGATGATAGATAAACTCCAGTGGAAGACTCTACAGGAGAGACGCTCAGTAGCTCGGTACGGGCTCTTGTCAAAGTTTCGAGAACATACCTTCACCGAAGAGTCAAGCAGTATATTGCTCCCTCCTACGTATATCTCGCGAAGAGACCATGAGGATAAAATCAGAGAGATTAGAGCCCACACAGAGGCATACCGACAATCCTTCTTTCCACGAACAATACGAGACTGGAATAGAAGGGAGAACCGATAGAGGTACTCAAGGTACCCTCCGTCACACATCGTCAGGTGGCTTGCGAAGTATGGATGTAGATGTAGATGTAGGTGATCATGATGGCCATGTGACTGACGACCAATCCAGTAACTGCGAAATGTTGCTTGCAGATGTGCCACCTGCCGCTGTGGCTGAGAGGTTCTAGGCGCTTCAGTCCAGAACCGCGCTGCTGCTACGGTCGCAGGTTCGAATCCTGCGTCGGGCATGGATCTGTATGTTGTTCTTACGTTAGTTAGGTTTAAGTAGTTCTAAGTCTAGTGGACGTATGACCCCAGATGTGAAGTCTCATAGTGCTTAGATCCATTTGAACCTTTTGCAGATGTGCCCTCTCTTGTCTACTGAAGTTCTCAGGGGCTTCGTGGTGCTAAAATCTAATGCGGCATCGAATAGACATGGGATCATCATTCAGCATGTCTGGTAGAACCTCTCGAAGTACTGAGAGGTACGTGCGACCTTCAAATCTATCTGAGCACAATTTAAGTCTCCCACGATGCCAGGCAACATGCTAACGGTAAATTTGCATTGTGGGACATGTGTAAGTGTAGCATGTGGGTTAACATCCGCACACGTATGCAGGCTGTGAACGTTCATACTCCCTCGAGTGAGACGCATCCTCATCGGTGAAGAGGACACTCGCTGTGAGGCTTCGGTCTACAGCGGTTTCCTTCAGAATCCACAGCACAAATGCCATGCGCTTGTTGTAACCCCCTTGTTACATTGCATAGACGCACTGGAAATGAAGCGGATGCAGTCCTTTGCCATGTACAACGCGGCAGACGGAGGGCTGGAGATATCATCGACGCGGGTACCCCTCGTGTTTGTTGATGACGTGTTTTGAGAACGCTTTCTTTCGTCGCAAGTGTTCTTGTTGTTCGTTGGCGACCAGCATCCTGGTTTTGCACATGGAACGATCTGGTTTCGCACAATCTGCGATGCAGGGTGGCAAATACTGTTGAAATGTATGTGAATTCCTATGAGACCAAACTGCTGAGGTCATTGGTCTCTAGACTTAAATTAACTTATGGTAAGAATATGACACACGCCCACGCTCGAGGGAGGACTCGAACCTCCGGCGGAGGGCCGCACAATCCGTGACATGGCGCCTCTAACCGCGAGGCCACTCAGAGTGACGACCAATAGTGTGTGGCACGACACCTTTCTATTGGGATATTTCGCACGGTGCAATCACACTGCGTCTCGTCCATTGTAGTTGGCCATGCCATAAATCAGATGCATCTCGGCCATTTCGCAGTACGTGTTGCTAGCCATGTTAGTTCCGGCGTTTCCACGGTGTGAATGCCGCCTGTCTCCGTGCACCCGTGTTTATGTAGCAACACCATCTCGTAGCACTAGCGCCTTCTCGTGACGTTTGCGACCCCCGGTTCCTATTGATCACTGATCCTTGTTGAAAGCCCAATGTGCCATGTCAGTTAGTAAACTCGTTTTTTAATCACCCTGTACACGAAAGCACACTTAATGGACACAAGTAACTCTACATTATGATCAGAAGGAATAACAAGCTACCTGGTCACACTTCCTAATAATTCAGAATACTTTGACTCCCGTTTAATGTCCACAAAAGCACCTCGTAGTGAAAGCTTTAGAGGGCGCTGAATGTGGAAACTGCTTCACTGTGTGCGATCAATTGACTGCATCTCAGTGCTCGGGCGTAGCTTTCCTGTCCTGATTACTTGTGCTCAGAAAAAAAGTGTTACCACATACAAAGTATCATATGAGCGAGTTGTCAGTTCCGGACTATGTTAGATATCCGCCCAAGTAGTGATTCTGAAATGTTGCTGATGGGGACTTAAGTCTCGTTATCTGTTCGAACATTATTAATTGTTGGTCAGTACTGCTACCGAGCGAGCTGGCGCAGTGATTAGCACACTGAGTTAAATTCTGGAGGATGAAGGCTCAAAATCGCGTCCGGCCGTCCTGATTTAGGTTTTCCTTGAGTTCTCTAAATTGCTTCAGGCAAATTCCGAGATGGTTACTTTCAAAGGACAATGACGACTACTTCCCCGTCCTTCCCTAATCCGATACGACCGATGACCTCGCTGTTTGGTCCCTCCTATCAACCAATCTGTATTGTTGTCTAAATTGTGTAATTGCTCCATATGAATCTTTCTAGGCTCCAGACGGCTTTGGACGCAGTATTGATGTGTTATGTAGAAAGAACTCCTTCCACACATGTTCTTAATGTCGTATTTCTAAACCAGATACACTACGTCATGTGCTTACTCAGTTGTGAGCTCTGCACGTTAGTTTATATTGTGCAAGTCTGCTTATCCCTACATAACTAGTACAATCTACATGTATTTGAAACCCGTTTATTCAAGATTTAATCTTCTTCCACAGTTTTACTGTTCTCCTTCTCTCTCACCTCTCCTCTTCCCAAATAGAACACACAAACTGCCCCAGTCGTTCTTGCAGTCAAGTAGCGACGTAAATCTCTTTTCTCCCCGATTAGTTTCACTACTTCCTTAAAAAAAAAATGGTTCAAATGGCTCTGAGCACTATGGGACTTAACAGCTGTGGTCATCAGTCCCCTAGAACTTAGAACTACTTAAACCTAACTAACCTAAAGACATCACACACATCCATGCCCGAGGCAGGATTCGAACCTGCGACCGTAGCAGACCCGACGTTCCGGACTGCGCGCCTAGAACCACGAGACCACCGCGGCCGGCACTACTTCCTTACTAACTGTCCAGAGTACTACCCAATTAGTCTATAACATTCTTCTGTAACATCCCATTTCGAAAGCTTTTACTTTCTTACGGTTGCGCCTTTTTTTCAACCTCGATTCACTTTTTTATAAGGTCATATTCCAGGGTAATCCTTCCAAAAATAGAGTTTGTAATACTTACAGTTAGGTTCAGTAATAACAGTTTCCTCATTTGAGAAACACTTTCCCTGCTACTGGCAGTCGGCATTTAAGATCATCTTTACGTCAGACATAGTCAAGTATTTCGCTTCTCAGATAGGAAGACTCATCTACCACTTTTAGTGTCTCATCTCACAAGTCCCTCAGCAGCGCCTTCATTCTTATTTTTCTTACTTATGCTGCTGCTCATCATACAACCATTTTTCAAGAAACCATCCATTCTGTTGAAGTCTTTTTTCATCTCTGACAAAAGTATAGTGGCATCGGGAAACCTAAAAACTACTATTTCTTCGCCATGAATTTCCTTTTTCTAATTTACCTCTTGCTTTAATTTACTTATTACTCCATATATATACTGAATATCATGACGATAGGTTATAACCCTGTCACATACCCTTCTCAGTTACTGACTCCCTTTCACGTACTTTATTTATTTGTAGAGACTTCAGAACCATCAGAAAATGTGTTCTAGTGAGCACTGTAATGCTGAAAGCTTTTTGACAACCCTATAGTGGCTACAACTTTTCATTTGTCTTTCTCTCAAGGCAGCCCATGGAGTCAATAATTCTTTCGTGTTCCTACATTTCTCCAGAACTCAAACTGATCCTCCCCCACTTTGGCTTCCACCAGTCGTTTCACGGCTAATTAAACAGATACACTTATTAAACTCGTAGACTTCCTGGCAAGAAAAGAATTCTTGTCAGCACAGAGAATCAAACTTGGCCTTTGGATTGACAGTAAGCGTCGCTGACCTCTCAACTACATGATCGGAGCAATGTTGATATCATCAGCAACTTTCTTTCACAATGAAAGGAAAAATTGTACCCCATGCAACTTGCTCCCAAGTTCCTCCACAGATACATAGCCTCAACGATGTTATTTCGGAGAAGGATATAAGGACTGGTAGGACCTTAACTGTTACTTGAGATTTACGAAAATTATGTCTTGTACTGATGCGTCGTCTTACTTCTTCATGCTAGCGGGGCAAAAGAAATATAGGATAATGGATTCCTTTGTGAGATAAGAACGATTCAGCTTTGTTGAGGTAGTCACATATGACGAGTCCAAAGTTTGCATGGAATCAAACAGGGTCCATTGAACGTCCACTATCCTCACTTAATGTGACGCTGCAGTTCCAATAATTTCAGAAAATAGCTTGAGATCTAATTACATCTGCCGATTTTCGTCCACGAGAAGCGAAGCTTTTCCCCTCTCTATTAGAGCAATACCGCCAGCGAAACCCATTGTTCTTCATAAGGCTCATCAAGTTGATAGGCTCTACGACAATCTGGATTACGAAATATGTCTTGCCAGCGAACCAAATAACTTTTTACGACTCGTCAGTTGATGTAGCACTTTACTCTCCCATCCGTGGAATTGGCCGGGAAAGGCTTAGTGGTTACTGCTTATTTTTATTTCGTTACCGTAAAAGTTACGACTCAGCCAATCAGAAAATACGTCATCATATTTTCTTCTGGTAAAGTTATTACTCGCAGAATATTGCTATATTACTTGGCTTCATAACTCTAGTATCTGTTGTTAAGCTGATAAATGTACACATATTGTAACTCCGCTTCCACCACAAATACTCATTCCATTGAAACTTCTTTGTGCCCAGTTGCACTTCAGAACCTAATGGAACCTCTTTCGTCTGCAATCAGACGACTATTTCAGTTCATCTGATTTATACTCCACAATAAAAGATCTAAACATCACTCTCGCTACTGACTGTAGAGGAAGAGCAACTCATGCGAAATTAGGGCACTCAGAAAATTCTCAGCCAAAATCCTACACGGCAAGGATCTCACGAGTAGTTTCTCCACAGCACTTGACAACAGAAACTTCAAGTCATTTTATTTCCACTAAGAGTTTCAGACGTTTAAACCTCCGTCATCAGGTGCAGTTAAGTGAGGTAACGAGACCTACATGTGTTTTACGTATGAATTTGGTACGAGTACCAGTGGTCAAATGTTTTTTTCTCCATCACTACATCACATACAACACACACACTTAGTTGTAGGTGAGGTAAACACTACAATCGTACAAGTCACACATATATGTCTTATTCATTCGTAGTGAAAATAAAATAATCTGTGACTGGTACCAGTAAACATGTAATTTAAATTGATATCAGAAACAGTAAGCTGTGTTAAGGCCACCGAAATGCTCGCCGTTAAGGACGATACATAACATTAAAGTATTCATTTTAATGTACATTCAGCCACTTGCAAAAAATTTTCATTACGACTGCTGCGATGCCACGTATCTGTGTTAGGGAGAACGAATGTCTGTGTGCCTTGACTCGAAGTAACTGTAAAGACTGTGTTACTACTTTGGTACTACTACTTTTCATTCTCACTATATCTATGTCACATGAAGCAAAATCTTACACTAAATTCGTACACACTTATACATCTATGTTTTTCAGGAGTCGCTCGCTATTAATTGGGCTGGCATTTTAAAAGCAACGAATAAAATAGAAAGCATGCAAGCACCACTACGAGTGTACAAAGAAATTGCAGAAACCGTCTTGGGCAGAGTTTCCGTTGATTATTGGCTGTGCTGGAGAGCATGCATGATATTGGATTTCATACGAATGCTGTGAAGTGCACCAGTCCGATACCAGAAGTAAGAAAAGTGTGAATAATTCTGATCGTGTAAGGAAATTTATGTATATTATTGAACTATGAGCTTTTCATTGACAGTGAAATTGCTCTGATATCGTCGGTCTTGTATGGTTGTATTACTGGGATATGTGGGGCTCTCCGTATGTCATATGTTCATTGTAATTGTGTTGTTTGTGTGCATGACAATGTCAACATGTAACCAGCAATTCAGCGCTTGTTTTGAATGTGAACGGAAGTCTGCTACCTTTTTCCCCATCGAATGTTTTTATAAGGCATTATTCAGAACGTGTGTACTCCGTTTTAGTTTAAATGACTAAACCTTTTAAATGACTAAACCTTTAAGAGACATACAAGATAGTAACTGCCCCATCGGTTAGAATGTCATTGATGTGCCACCTCGCGTTCCTGCTACAGATAAGGCGAATACACCGTTTCTTTGTCAATCATACGAGATTCCCTCGCTTCAAACAGAAGTAGCTTATTTTCAGCTGTCTGTGTGGTTACTAGCTTAGAGTTTTAATTTATTGGTAGTTTGAATGTTTACTAGGCACAGTCTGGCGTTCTTATAACTATGTAGTGTTGAGTTTTGCCGTCTTTGGTATGGACAGAGTCAGTGAATGTTGTATTTAGATGCGAGCTGAATTGGTGACCTTTCGCTCATAGCTCCGGACGGTGTTGGCTTCAGTCTCAAAGCTTGAGGCTGATCTCTTAGGCATCACTCTGTCGGGGCATCCCGCGTGCCCCTCAGTCGGTCCACTTCTGCGGCCAACCGCGTACAGTTCTCACTGAGGTTTAACCCTCACCCGTGATCGAATGTGGGACACACTAATGTGTGGCAGGCAGCGAAAGAGTTCCCGGGAGTCCGATCGAAGAGCCTACCTGGATCGTCTGAGAAACAAATTTCGGACTATATCTGTCCTTGAGCCACCTGCAGTCACTTGAAGTGTTCCAGAGGAAGCCACTCGGTCCGCATGGCGTGAGCATTTGCAGAGGGTGAGACAACTGGTAGTTGGGAGTTCCAACGTTTCCCGCATAAGGGGCCCTTAGAGATACGGCTGCCAAGAAGGGGAAGGATTCCACAGTGCACTCTGTGAATACCGGGAGCGCTTTGAATGGGAAGAGATTCTCTGTGGTTTCGGGCGGCTAGCTGAAGTGGTAAACACCGGCAGTCTTCTTTGCGAGATGAAGGCAGTCTTATTAGAATTGTCGACTGAACTGACTGTGGTCCTTTGGTACAGATCTGAGTGGAGGCTCTGAATCAGAGACTCAGACGGTTCTGCGACAGTATAGGCCGCAGATTCCTCAGCTTGCGCATTAGCATGACGCGTTTTCCCGGTTTCGCTTAATAGGGCAGGTGTTCACAACACATAGAAAGCGGCTGCACATGTAGCGGGGCCTGTGCGGAAGGGACTGGGCGGTTTTTTAGGTTAGATGATCTCGGGAAACTACAGAAAATGCTTTAGTCTCAGTGCGTCTAGGAAGGTATAGCTAGCGACAATCAGTACTGTAGTTGGAAATTGTCGTACCAGTGTTGGGAAAGAACCAAAACTCCAAGCGCTAGCAGAAATTACTGAAGTTCAACTCGTATAGAAAGGGAGAGCTGACTAAAGCCAGAAACAAGTTCAACAGATTTTTTTTATATAAAGGACCTAACCGAATAGGGAAAGACGATACAGTTGCTGAACAGTTCAAACAAACATTGAGACTCATTTCAAATAGGTTCCACACTCATATATTTATGATTGGTGGTGACTTCAATGTGTCCCCGACATGGTAGCAAAAATACAGGATTTAAGTCGTCTTAGACATAAAACTTCTGCCGAAATCGTAGTGAAGGTCTTTTCAGAAAATTATTTCGAATAATTACTTCAAAAGCCGTCTCGAATTGCAAAGGTCGTGAAAACATACTTGACCCCTTAGCTCCAAATAGTCCTAAGTAAATAGAGAGAATCGTGACGGATACAGGAAGTAGTGACGATAAGGATTTTGTAGCGAGTCTGAAGACCAACATCCAAACTCACCAGATATAAAAGCAAAATACAACTGTTCAACGAAGCACGTAAAACTTCGCGACATCCCTTCCTAAGAGGTGGTCTCCACACCTTCAAATCTGTGTAAGTGTAGACCACATGAGATCTCAATTCAGAGAGATATATACCAAATAATTTGGTACTGATTTCCATGATACACAAAGCACGTCTGAACACTATTCAAGAAGCAACGAAAAAAGCATTCCAAATTTTAAAAAACGCAAAGCTCCCAAGATTGAGGAAGTTTAAAAAAAGCATCAAATTTAGCGAAAACAAAATTCGAGATGATTTTAACACCTTCCTCCAACAAACTCTGTCTCGAATCTGAGAGGAAATCCAAAGAGATTCTGGTCGTACACCAGTGGCAAGATACCTTCACTTCGCGACGACAATTGTGATGTTGCTGTGACAGAGCCACTCAAGCAGAATAACTGAACGCAATTTTTCGAAATTTTTCACCAAAGAAGACGAAGTAAATGTTCCAGAATTCTAATCAAGAACAAGTGCCAACATGAGTAACTTAAAAGTGTAGCGAAGTAGCTTAATCAATCAATAATGTACCTCCGGTACTTACTGTTCACCAGTGTGGTTCCTTTCAGAGTATTCTGTTACAATAGCTCCACACTTCTCAATCATATACAACCTCTTGTCGATGAATGATCCGTACCTAGAGACCGGAAAGTTGCTCAGATCACACCAATACTCAAGAAAGGAAGTAGATAATCCTCTGAAATACAGACCTGCACCACTAACGTCGACTTACAGTACTATTTTGGAACATCATGAGTTACCTTGAAGAAAACGATTTATTGACAAACATCAAACACCGGTATACAAAATATCGGTCTTGTGAAACACAATTATCTGTTTATTCTCACGAAGTAATGAGTGTTACCGACAGGAGATGTCAAACTGATTCGATATTTTTAGATTTCGAGATACCACTCCACATGAGCGACTTCTAATCAATTTGCGTTCCTATGGAGTATCATCTCAGACGTGCGACTTGATTCGTGATTTCCTACCAGAAAGGTCACAGTCTGTAGTAACTGACGGAAAGTCATCGAAAAAAAGACAAGTAATATCTGGCGTTCCCCAAAGAGGTGCTATAATGCCTCTGCTCTTCCAGATATACACTCCTGGAAATGGAAAAAAGAACACATTGACACCGGTGTGTCAGACCCACCATACTTCCTCCGGACACTGCGAGAGGGCTGTACAACCAATGATCACACGCACGGCACAGCGGACACACCAGGAACCGCGGTGTTGGCCGTCGAATGGCGCTAGCTGCGCAGCATTTGTGCACCGCCGCCGTCAGTGTCAGCCAGTTTGCCGTGGCATACGGAGCTCCATTGCAGTCTTTAACACTGGTAGCATGCCGCGACAGCGTGGACGTGAACCGTATGTGCAGTTGACGGACTTTGAGCGAGGGCGTATAGTGGGCATGCGGGAGGCCGGGTGGACGTACCGCTGAATTGCTCAACACGTGGGGCGTGAGGTCTCCACAGTACATCGATGTTGTCGCCAGTGGTCGGCGGAAGGTGCACGTGCCCGTCGACCTGGGACCGGACCGCAGCGACGCACGGATGCACGCCAAGACCGTAGGATCCTACGCAGTGCCGTAGGGGACCGCACCGCCACTTCCCAGCAAATTAGGGACACTGTTGCTCCTGGGGTATCGGCGAGGACCATTCGCAACCGTCTCCATGAAGCTGGGCTACGGTCCCGCACACCGTTAGGCCGTCTTCCGCTCACGCCCCAACATCGTGCAGCCCGCCTCCAGTGGTGTCGCGACAGGCGTGAATGGAGGGACGAATGGAGACGTGTTGTCTTCAGCGATGAGAGTCGCTTCTGCCTTGGTGCCAATGATGGTCGTATGCGTGTTTGGCGCCGTGCAGGTGAGCGCCACAATCAGGACAGCATACGACCGAGGCGCACAGGGCCAACACCCGGCATCATGGTGTGGGGAGCGATCTCCTACACTGGCCGTACACCACTGGTGATCGTCGAGGGGACACTGAATAGTGCACGGTACATCCAAACCGTCATCGAACCCATCGTTCTACCGTTCCTAGACCGGCAAGGGAACTTGCTGTTCCAACAGGACAATGCACGTCCGCATGTATCCCGTGCCACCCAACGTGCTCTAGAAGGTGTAAGTCAACTACCCTGGCCAGCAAGATCTCCGGATCTGTCCCCCATTGAGCATGTTTGGGACTGGATGAAGCGTCGTCTCACGCGATCTGCACGTCCAGCACGAACGCTGGTCCAACTGAGGCGCCAGGTGGAAATGGCATGGCAAGCCGTTCCACAGGACTACATCCAGCATCTCTACGATCGTCTCCATGGGAGAATAGCAGCCTGCATTGCTGCGAAAGGTGGATATACACTGTACTAGTGCCGACATTGTGCATGCTCTGTTGCCTGTGTCTATGTGCCTGTGGTTCTGTCAGTGTGATCATGTGATGTATCTGACCCCAGGAATGTGTCAATAAAGTTTCCCCTTCCTGGGACAATGAATTCACGGTGTTCTTATTTCAATTTCCAGGAGTGTAAATAAACGATGTAGGTGAAAATCTGAGCAGCCTTGTTACATTACCTGCAGCAATGTTGTCCTTCACCGTCTAGTAAAGTCATCAGATGATCAAAACCAGCTGCAAAAGAATTTAGACAAGATATCTTCATGAGTGCTAAAGAAATTCGACTAAATTTCGGTTACACGATAAATCACACAAATCTAAAGGCTGTAAATTTAACTACATACTTCGTTATTACAATTACGAATATCTTCGCCTACCTTCGCCGCTTTACCTCCGAGGATGTCTCCCGCAGTCGGATACAAAACGTCAGGAGAGAGTTTTATACTTCGACCACGGCCTATCTGCCCGGAAGTGAAGACAATACCGGCCGTGAAAGCTTACATTGTATGATCAATTACGAATATGTTTATCTATAACGATTACAAAGATAATGTTGTGGGGAAAGCAAACGAAGACTGTGATCTACTGACACAACACTTAGAAAATGCAACAGCTATACTAAAGAGAGTGTTTATAAAACGCTAGTTAACCCTCTTAACCCTTTGTGGATCCCCGTCTACAAAGGAGGAGATAATCATCATAATGAAATAAGAGGAATCAGAGCTCGCACATAAAGATATGTGTTTGTTTTTCAAGAGCTTTTCGAGAGGGGAAAGGTAGAGAAACAGCTTAAGTGGGGTTTGATGAACCTTCCGCCAGACACTCAATAGCGAATTGCAGAGTAATCAAGTAGATTTGCTAGTGCAACGTACCACCCATTGGACCGGAGGTAATTAAAACTTCAGCATAAAAAATGTTTGTCTAGCATTTGAATCTTGTAATAGGATGCATAATTTATAGTAATTGTTCTACTGTTTGTAAGTTTGTGACCTTTTTTCTGTAATCCGTGTTTGTGTGTTGCTGCCTCCCTTCGCCCTTCTTAAATGGTTCAAATGACTCTGAGCACTATGCGACTTAACATCTGAGGTCATCAGTCCCCTAGAACTTAGAACTACTTAATCCTAATTAACCTAAGGACATCACACACATTAATGCCAGAGGCAGGATTCGAATCTGCGACCGTAGCGGTTGCGCGGTTCCGGACTGAAGCGCCTAGAACCGCCTTTTAGATTGTGTTTTAATGAATATTTTCGCTTGACACTCCACTCCATTTTTCGCGGACACCAGTGACTTAGTAGACAGATTCCGATCGCCATGGGACGCCCCGGCCGTTTCCTGGTACCTTGTAACAGGTATTTAGCCGGAAAAGCAGAGAGGGCAGTTGTGGCATTGGAATGAAACCCAAGACTACTGTTGCACTGCCTGGCAGTTCAGGCGAACCTTCAAAGGTAACGCTAGCTAATCGAATAATTAATTCGGATTTTCTCTACGTCAGCAGTCGCCACTGTAGCCTGTGAATGGCGGAGACGGTGTTCTTGAAAATCTTTTTTTCTGGCGAAACGTGGCATTCGTCAGAGTACGTGCAATCGCACATGAGTTGTCGCTGGAGTTCAGAAAATGCTCATCATTTACAGCCAAAATCCTTGCCGCTGTCCTAACACCGAATCCTATCACCGAAGTTAAGCGTTGTTGGACTTGGCAAGCACTTGGATGAGTGACCGTCGGGGTCTGCCGAGTGCTGTTGGCAAGCGGGGTCATCAGTCTACTGACTGGTCTGATGCGACCCGCCACGAATTCCTTTCCTGTGCTAACCTCTTCATCTCAGAGTAGCACTTGCAACCTACGTCCTCGATTATTTGCTTGACGTATTCCAATCTCTGTCTTCCTCTACAGTTTTTGCCCTCTACAGCTCCCTCTAGTACCATGGAAGTCATTGCCTCATGTCTTAGCAGATGTCCTATCATCCTGTCCCTTCTCCTTCATTCCGTTCTCCTTCATTCCGTTCAGCAGATCATTTAATTCTTCTTCACTTTCACTCAGGATAGCAATGTCATCTGCGAATCGTATCATTGATATCCTTTCACCTTGTATTTTAATTCCACTCCTTTCTTTTATTTCCATCATTGCTTCCTCGATGTACAGATTGAAGAGTAGGGGCGAAAGACTACAGCCTTGTCTTACACCCTTCTTAATACGAGCACTTCGTTCTTGATCGACCACTCTTATTATTCCCTCTTGGTTGTTGTACATATTGAATATGACCCGTCTCTCCCTATAGCTTACTCCTACTTTTTTCAGAATCTCGAACAGCTTGCACCATTTTATATTGTCGAACGCTTTTTCCAGGTCGACAAATCCTATGAAAGTGTCTTGAGTTTCCTTTAGCTTTGCTTCCATTATTAGCCGTAACGTCAGAATTGCCTCTCTCGTCCCTTTACTTTTCCTGAAGCCAAACTGATCGTCACATAGCGCATTCTCAATTTTCTTTTCCATTCTTCTGCATATTATTCTTGTAAGCAGCTTCGATGCATGAGCTGTTAAGCTGATTGTGTGATAATTCTCGCACTTGTCAGCTCTTGCCTTCTTCGGAATTGTAAGGATGATGCTTTTCCGAAAGTCAGATGGTATATCGCCAGACTCATATACTCTACACACCAACGTGAATAGTCGTTTTGTTGCCACTTCCCCCAATGATCTTAGAAATTCTGATGGAATGTTATCTATCCCTTCTGCCTTATTTGACCGTAAGTCCTCCAAGCTCTTTTAAATTCCGATTCTAATACTGGATCCCCTATCTCTTCTAAATCGACTCCTGTTTCTTCTTCTATCACATCAGACAAATCTTCACCCTCATAGAGGCTTTCAGTGCATTCTTTCCGCCTATCTGCTCTCTCCTCTGCATTTAACAGTGGAATTCCCGTTGCACTCTTAATGTTACCACCGTTGCTTGTAATGTCACCAACGGTTGTTTTGACTTTCCTGTATGCTGAGTCTGTCCTTCCGACAATCATATCTTTTTCGATGTCTTCACATTTTTCCTGCAGCCATTTCGTCTTAGCTTCCCTGCACTTCCTATTTATTTCATTCCTCAGCGACTTGTATTTCTGTATTCCTGATTTTCCCAGAAAATCTTTGTACTTCCTCCTTTCATCAATCAACTGAAGTATTTCTTCTGTTACCCATGGTTTCTTCGCAGCTACCTTCTTTGTACCTACGTTTTCCTTCCCAACTTCTGTGATGGCCCTTTTTAGAGATGTCCATTCCTCTTCAACTGTACTGCCTACTGCGCTATTCCTTATTGCTGTATCTATAGCGTCAGAGAACTTCAAACGTATCTCGTCATTCCTTAGTACTTCCGTATCCCACTTCTTTGCGTATTGATTCTTCCTGACTAATGTCTTGAAATTCAGCCTACTCTTCATCACTACTATATTGTGATCTGAGTCTATATCTGCTCCTGGGTACGCCTTACAATCCAGTATCTGATTTCGGAATATCTGTCTGACCATGATTTAATCTAATTGAAATCTTCCCGTATCTCCCGGCCTTTTCCAAGTATACCTCCTCCTCTTGTGATTCTTGAACAGGGTATTCGCTATTACTAGCTGAAACTTGTTACAGAACTCAATTAGTCTTTCTCCTCTTTCATTCCATATTCTCCTGTAACCTTTTCTTCTACTCCTTCCCCTACAACTGCATTCCAGTCGCCCATGACTATTAGATTTTCGCCCCCCTTTACATACTGCATTATCCTTTCAATATCCTCATACACTTTCTCTATCTGTTCATCTTCAGCTTGCGACGTCGGCATGTATACCTGAACTATCGTTGTCGGTGTTGGTCGGCTGTCGATTCTGATTAGAACAACCCGGTCACTGAACTGTTCACAGCAACACACCCTCTGCCCTACTTTCCTATTCATATCGAATCCTACACCTGTTATACCATTTTCTGCTGCTGTTGATATTACCCGATACTCATCTGACCCTTCCACTTCACTTCACTGACCCCTACTATATCTAGATAGGGCCTTTGCATTTCCCTTTTCAGATTTTCTAGTTTCCCTACCACGTTCAAGCTTCTGACATTCCACGCCCCGACTCGTAGAACGTTATCCTTTCGTTGATTACTCAATCTTTTTCTCATGGTAGCCTCCCCCTTGGCAGTCCCCTCCCGGAGATCCGAATGGGGGACTATTCCGGAATCTTTTGCCAATGGAGAGATCATCGTGACACTTCTTCAGTTACAGGCCACATGTCCTGTGGATACACGTTAGTGTCTTTAATGCAGTGGTTTCCATTGCCTTCTGCATCCTCATATCGTTGATCATTGCTGATTCTTCCGCCTTTAGGGGCAATTTCCCACCCCTAGGACAAGAGAGTGCCCTGAACCTCTATCCGCTCCTCCACCCTCTTTGACAAGGCTGTTGGCAGAATGAGGTTGACTTCTTATGCCGGAAGTCTTCGGCAGCCAATGCTGATCATTTATCAAAATTTAGGCATTGGCGGGGATCGAACCCGGGACCGAAGACGTTTTGATTATGAATCAAAGACGCTATCCCTAGACCGCGGGTACCTTTCTTCTGGATCCTTATGAGGCGAACTGAAGAGCTTCTTGACTGAGATGTAGCAGCTGACAAGGGCCGTTAGGGAGGTGTCGTTAGAGAGGTGTACTGACCACATGTCCCTCCTTATTTGCACCCACTGACGCCTGTCGATTGAGGATGACACGGCGGTGGGTTGGAACCATTGTGCCTTCCCAGGCCTTCGAACGGAGAGACATCAATTACATCAAAAGACTCCCCACCACGTTGAAAAAGTAAGTTTGCCGCAACACGATTAGTAGACTATTATTTTTCCGACAAACCAAACTTGTGGACAATATGCTGCTAAGTTTTTTTGAGACTTCATGTACGACAAAAGTAAAAGCACCAATGCGAATGGGAGTGTAACAGCATTATGAGGTGCTTTAGATGATAGAAAATACCCTATGGGGTAACAATTACCCCATCTTTCCAAGGCCACTCTGAACTGGTTAGTTAATTCTCGGCTAATAATGATATACCATATTATACAAGCTACAGACCAGAGCGCCATGACTATATGCACACTATTCCAATCGTCTACACTTACACATTCGACTGTCATACTTCTGGAAGGGGAGGTGTCTACATGCGGGGAGGATTGAGAAAGTCTTCCAACCTATATTGATCAAAGAACACGCTATAAATACTGACTCATATGATTTACTGTACTACCGAAAACAGTGCATAGCCTGGAGCGGACGACGCGGAACACTGCATCGGCGTCGTCGAATAATATGTGGTTTTAGCCTCGGTGTGTACATGGCTCAAACATGCCTCTTCTTCAGATTAACAAATGCCTTGTGACACTGTTTAAATATTCCGTAACTCTACCACGAACCCCAAAAGGTAGCCGCATCTTTAATACCTTGCAACCGTATAGATCTCAGCCTCGTATCCAACCCAGGATGTGCTTACCATGATGGCTGACTACTGGTTGCTGGTTTGCCCTTTAGTTTGTGAACACCCGTCGCGCCTTTAGCCGTTTCCAGCGGCGCATCTTGGCAGCCTTAACACAGTGGAACTTCCCTGCAGCTTTTGCTATCGTATTGGTACAATTCTGTCGACATTACACATGAACCATTAAACCATACAGTACTTTCATAGATTATATTAGATGTACAGAAATTATCTATACTTAACAAGCAAAAAAGTTAGACAACGGCCTTGCCGCATTGGTAACACCGGTTCCCGCAATATCACCGACGTTAAGCGCTGTCTGGCTGTTCTAGCACTTCGATGGGTGACCATCCGGTCTGCCGAGTGCTGTTGACAAGCGGGTTGCACTCAGCCCTTGTGAGGCAAACTTAGGAGCTACTTGATTGATAAGTAGCGGCTCCGGTCTCTGAAATACGGCCGGGAGAGTGGTGTGCTGACCACATGCCCCTCCATATCCGCATCCAGTGACACCTGTGGGCTGAGGATGACACGGCGGCCAGTCGGTCCTTGGGTCTTCATGGCCTGTTCAGGAGGAGGTAGCATAAAAATTACAAATAAACATAATCTATTGACAGACTTTACACAGAATACAGGTAAATTATTATTTACATGGTCCTGGCGGAGGTTCGAGTCCTCCCTCGTGCATGGGTGTGTGTCTTTGTCCTTAGGATAATTTAGGTTAAACACTGTTTAAGCTTAGGGACTGATGACCAGGATAATTTAGGTTAAACACTGTTTAAGCTTAGGGACTGATGACCTTAGCAGTTAAGTCCCATAAGATTTCACACACATTTGAACATTTTTATCATTTATAAACCACTGAAAATTAGGAATGGCAATTAGTGTTGTTGTTACGATATTGCTATTCGTATGAAAGTCACACACATAGGATCGAGTGTCGATCCAGTTCATAGCTTTCACATGCCAGGAAGTTCAAAATTAGCCCACAACGCACTGCAGAGCGAAATTTCATTCCGGAAATATGTTGATATTTTTTGTCAAAACTGCGAATATGAACTGCTTCTGCATGTTACAGTGTAATAGTGAGCTTGTCGGTCACATTACCTGTGATACTGAAGCAAACAGCTTGCTAACTTTGGCAGACTGAAAACATTTTATACTCGCATATACTGAATCACATTGTCCAGTCACATTAATGTCCCGTCAAAAGCCGGAATAACCACCTTTCGCTTCGCACTAGACGTGCAGGAAGAGAGTCAATAAGGTTCTTAAGAGACAGGCAAAGATGTGGAGCCATACCATAGCTAGCTGCGCTGTTTCTCGGAGGATCCACGGCGCCAACAGCCCGATGAAGGCGCTCCCACAGATTTTAGATTGAGTTTAAATCAGGTGAGTTGGGAAGCCAGGGCAGTACTGTAACCTCACCCGGTGCTCTTCGAACCACGCACGTACACTATGAACTGTGTGACGGGTTGCAATGTCATCCTGGTAGATACCACCGTGTCCGTGAAAAACAAAGTGAATGTAGAGGTGGAGTGGGTCTCCAAGAATATATGCACACTTGTGTTGATCGTTTTTGCCTATTTTTTTAAGAAGATCAGCCATGAAATGCCACGACAATATTCCCAAGACCATAACTCTCCCTCTCTGGTCTGGAACATTTGCTTTCAGTCGTTTCACACCCTACATGCCAGCGGCCGTCTGACCCTCAGAGGGCGTCCAGTTTCCGTATTAGGGTGCAAATCCATGAACCCAGCACCTGCTGTGGAGGCTCATACCTGCAACGTTCGCTGAACGCTCGTTATGGAAACATTGTTGGTAACCCCTTGGTTTATCTGGGGGGGGGGGTTAGTTCCTCAAACGTTGCACGTTTATTCACCTGTACACATCTCTGCAGCCTCAGCCGTCATCTATGAACCATGGTGCAGTAGTTGCCTCGGCGCTGGTTTTTGGTAACGCCAATTTACCACGCACGGTTTACTTTGACCACGGTGGCACACGAACTGGTTACAAACTTAGCCGTTTCGGAAATGCTTCCATTCTTGGCTCAAACGCCAATGATCATGACTTTTGGAGATCAGATGGATCGCTCTGTTTCTGTATTAAAACAACGATTGCTCTGCTGTCCGCATCCTCCACACATGCTTTATACCCTCCACTGTACTAGTGCTGCCATGAACCACCTGTTTTTAAATATTTAACACGCATATGCAAAGTTCAGATAAGCTCATGTCATGAGAGCTGCAGATAAGATGTTACTAGGTGGGGATCAGTCACTTTGCTTCTGATACAGTACTGCCCCAGAGCGAATACTACATGAAAAATTCTGGACCTTTAATTTGGTGCGCATTTCAAAATATGATTCAACCATTGTGATGTAGGTTTATCATGATTAAGAGGCATTATTTTTGTCATGTGCAAAGTCAGTTGTTTAATTAAGACAGCAGTTAATCAACAGTCTTTCTGTTGTTAATAATTATGCTGTAAATATGGTTCTTAGGTGAGACATTGGATGTTGTGAAATTTCCACGTTATTT
Organism: Schistocerca cancellata; assembly: GCF_023864275.1. NCBI lineage: Eukaryota > Metazoa > Arthropoda > Insecta > Orthoptera > Acrididae > Schistocerca > Schistocerca cancellata. The sequence goes on from NC_064627.1 coordinate 526,212,801, forward strand.
TATCAGTGCAACTGACTGTCATCCTTGTGTGGCGAACACACTGCTGAGGTTGTGACCAAAGCCTCCTAGTTATGGCAGTCTGAGAAGAAGCTGCACAGCCTTGCGTGCATCAGATTCTGTGACAAAGATGAAGCAACAGCTTCGACACATGTGCAGAGGCTGTCAGTCATACTGTGTGCTGCTGTCAGGACCCCAATGCCCTCTGTCGGTAGTGGCCTACAATGTGTTTGTCCACCATACGTGCTATTGCCATCTGCAAATGTATGTAGCTACCGCAGTGTCATCCTTTGCATGACCAACAGTTCCCCTTTGTAGTTGCTGTGATTTTAACACGGCTGGCAATGGATCCCACACTGTGCTGAGTTGGTATCCTGTGTGCCCATTGAGTGGTTACTAGCACTTTGACGTGACATACAGGGTGAGGCAAAAAGATACGGGTGTGCTCTTCTTTGTTTTTCAACAGATTAAACCAAGATGTCCCGATATTCTATCTAGGAGCGAAGGAATATGGCTTTCCGGATGAACATCTTTCAGTCCCCAAGCATCGCACTAGAAAAATTCAAGGCCAGGACCGGAAGGGATACACTAACGCACCTGAGAATTGGTAGGATGTACTAGAAGTTTGTAAGTATGAGTCTGTTCAAGACGATTGCAAGTGCGAGTCGATTGCGAGGGAAACAGCGGAGGAATGATCTGTCCGAACTGAAGAGAATATCATCCTCGTCCAGGAAGCGATGGTAGCCAACCGAACCAAGTCCCCACGCAGACTTTCTCTGGAGACTAACATTTCTCAGTGCATCTTGGTTTACGAATGACGCCATACCACTTGAAGATTGTGCAGTAGCTCACAAATACGGTAAAGCAAACTCATGTAAGTGCTACACTAATTATATCGGGAAAGGTGCATATGGAGCCTGACATTCTGTTCCTATTTTCAGACGATGCAATATCTCACACCATCGGTCGTGTGAACAATCACAAATGGACGACCGAGCAGCCTCTGGAAATTCGAGAGCACTTGTGGCATTACCCATTACCCCAAGGTGAACCTCTGGTGTGCAGCGAGCAAATCTGAAGTGATTGAATTCTTATTTTTTTAAGAACAGACCGTCAGGGGAGAGAATTACCTTGCAACTCTCAGCACGTTCATGGAGGAGAACGCGCCACTTCCCGTTCTGCAGTGAGGGTATTTTCAGTGAGACGTTGCCTCTGACCATTATAGTCAGATGGTTCGGATTTAGCTGAACGACAAACGTTGTTTTGGCAGAGGCGCTCTTCTTCCATGGATAGCAAGTTCACCTGATCTAACATCAAACGTGGTTTGGCTGTGCGGCATGGTCAAGGATCGCGTCTATGCCAGCAAACATAGCAATTGGACGAACTGAAGCACGGTATCATTGAGGTCATCGCTTCTACCCCTGTCCAAATGGCTCTGTAGACCTTGCAATCAATTATGAACAGACTATATAAGTACACTGCGCGGGATGAGTGCGTAATTTAAACACTGTAACCTAATCCTGGCCTTGTAATTTAACGTTATTTAAGAACTCATTGAATTTTCTCATTATGAAAGAACTGAACGGCGATGTGTTTTAATTATTAAGAGCCATTAAAAAGCCAAGACCGCACAATTTTTTTTTTATTCCAGACAACTAGATTCAACGGTCTTAGCTGTCATCCTCAGATCTTAAACATTTTGTTTTAGTAAAATGGACATATTTTCCACAAAAAAGTTTAAGAATTGAAGCTGACGGGTAAGACTGTTGAAACCAGCCGTCTTCAATACAAAATATTTTGTGAGATCTTGGCTTTTGAATAGTTTTTAATAATGTGCTTTATGCCTCATCCTGTATAGGCGGTGGTCACACTGAATGTGACTGGGACGTATACGAGATTCTACAGAGACCTCTTCTTTCAACACGGAAAGCGGCACTGGAACGCTTTTCTCGTAACGACCCACAACATCACACAGTTTGCATTATCTATTTATAACGCAGAAAACGTGGTGAATGTACACAGAGCCTCTGTATTCACACAGGCGGTTGGCGCTTTTAGGTGGGAGACGTCTTTGGAACTCGACATCTACACTACAGGCCATTAAAATTGCTACACCCCAAAGATGAGATGCTACAGACGCGAAATTTAACCCACAGGAAGAAGATGCTGTGATATGCAAATGATTAGCTTTTCAGAATATTCACACAAGGTTGGCGCCGGTGGCGACACCTACAACGTGCTGACATGAGGAAAGTTTCCAACCGGTTTCTCATACACTAACAGCAGTTGACCGGCGTTGCTTGGGGAAACGTTGTTGTGATGCCTCGTGTAAGGAGGAGAAATGAGTACCATCACGTTTACGACTTTGATAAAAGTCGGATTGTAGCCTATCGCGATTTCGGTTTATCTTATCGCGACATTGCTGTCGAGATGACAGGCATATTATCCACATGGCTGTAACGGATCGAGCAGCGACGTCTCGATCCCTGAGTCAACAGATGGGGACGTTTGCAAGACAACAACCATCTGCACGAACAGTTCGACGACGTTCGCAGCAACATGGACTTGCAGCTCGGAGACCATGGCTGCGGTTACCCTTGACGCCGCGTCACAAACAGGAGCGCCTGCGATGGTGTACTCACCGTCGAACCTGGGAGCACGAATGCCAAAACGTCATTCTTCGGATGAATCCAGGTTCTGTTTACAGCATCATGATGGTCGCATCCGTATTTGGCGACATCGCGGTGAACGCACATTGGAAGCGTGTATTCGTCATCGCCATACTGGTGTATCACCCTGTGTGATGGTATGAGGTGCCTTTGGTTACACGTCTCGGTCACCTCTTGTCATTGACGGCACTTTGAACAGTGGACGTTACATTTCAGATATGTTACGACCCGTGGCTATACCCTTCATTCGATCCCTGCGAAACCCTACATTTCAGCAGGATAATGCACGACCACTTGTTGCAGGTCCTGTACGGGCCTTTCTGGATACAGAAAATGTTCGACTGCTGCCCTGGTCAGCACATTCTCCAGATCTCTCACCAATTGAAAGCGTCTGGTCAATGGTGGCCGACGAACTGTGGTGATGAACTGTGGTATCGAGTTGAAGCTGCATGGGCAGCTGTACCCGTACACGCCATCCAATCTCTGTTTGACTCAATGCCCAGGCGAATCAAGGTCGTTATTACGGCCAGAGGTGGTTGTTCTGGTTACTGATTTCTCAGGATCTATGCACCCAAATTGCGTGAAAATGTAACCACATGCCAGTTCTAGTAGAATATATTTGTCCAATGAATACCCGTTTATCATCTGCATTTCTCCTTGGTGTAGCAATTTTAATGGCCAGTAGTGTAGCTGGGCGCCGCCGGACCGCAGGAGACTCAATGGCGCGCAGGGACCTGAGGGCGTGACGGCGACAGGGCGTGGCGCGGAGCGGCGCGTCGCCGCGAGGGCAGTCCGGCCGCCCCGCCGCGGCTGCATTAATTAGCGAGCGTCACGCGCACAAGAAGCGCAGCGCAGCGCAGCCCGGCACAGCCGGCGGCGTAACTCGCCGGCCGCTCAGCGCGCACAGTAAATAACACACGCGCCGCGCCGCCGCGGAATTGCCTCACTAAATCTCGCCGACTCAGCGTCTCCTTTATTCTCACACTTTGCGTAATGAACAAAAGAGCCCTCGCTATCTGAAATATCTTCCGAGGAAGATTAACAGTCACTCCGCTGAACTTGGCAACGCATACTTTTCTCCTCCTTTCCTTTAGAGCCGGTCCCTCGCTGGAGAAACTGAGGTTTAATGCCGGTGGCAGCGATTTATGCAGCCGACCGCAAACGCTCTCGTACCTCCAGCAACTCACTTCTTCCCCTTTTCCAAAAAAAAATTTTTTTTTTAATCCACGTACTCAATGGCAGACAGTCGAAGCCCTAGTTTTTTACGGAACAGTAACGAGCATACCCCGTGCGCTGATATCCACGCAGCGCTACCTATATACTCCAAGGTTATGTGGACGTTTTTATTCGATTTGTGTGTATGAAGGATGGTTGGAGAGCTCCTCCCGAGTCACGATTTTCATTGTATTCTACGAATGTGGAACAATATTATTACACCGTCCAGTAATATTCATGTGACTACCTGTCAACAGCCTTCCGCAGTCCGGACACACTGAAAGACGTGGAGGACGACACTAAGGTTCTGGAAGGCACTGACAGGGACGTGGAGCACAGATTCTCAAAAATGGTTCAAATGGCTCTAAGCACTATGGGACTTAACATCTGTGGTCATCAGTCCCCTAGAACTTAGAACTACTTAAACCTAACTAACCTAAGGACATCACACACATCCATGCCCGAGGCAGGATTCGAACCTGCGACCGTAGCAGTCGCGCGGTTCCGGACTGAGCGCCTAGAACCGCTAGACCACCGCGGCCGGCCACAGATCCTCGACTGGATCTAAACCGGCGAGTTTAGTAGCCAGGGATGTAGAATAAGCTCATCCTGACGCTCTTCGAACAACGCACGTATATTTCGAGCTACGTGACACATCGCATTATCCTGCTGGTAGATGCCATTGTGCTGAGGAAAAACAAACTGCACGTAGTGATGGACATGGTTTTTATAAATCCTTGTCGCCAGTTTTGTCAAGGCCTCGTCGCTACTGCTGTGGAGGACGAATTGCCACTGTTGTTAAGGTAGGCCGAGTTTGTGAGTTCGTGAAACGGCTTCTGGAGCAGTACACCGCTAAGACAGTTTCGCCCTGCCATTACTACACAACTGTGCCCCAGGGTCAGGGAACAGGATAGGAGAACGAAGTTTCTACAAAGCTCCAAGATATTAGTATCAAATCCACACAAATGAGTTAAACAGGTTTACTTATCTTTGTGACTAACTGAAATAAGAAGTGTGCAACACTGCTTCTAATATAACACAAAAAAGGCCCTCAATGACTAAGTGCAAGTAACCGTAGGTGAATTTCACAGTACACAGCAAATGTAACTTACAACAACTGTCTGTTCACTTCTAAGAGTTCACCAAACGACGTTCCCAGGACATCTATAACCACGTCTGTGAGAGCTGCTCTTCTATATACCGAATACGCTTCTGCCCCTTGTCATCCGGTCATTCGCGGATTGTACTCGGCCGGCAATTTGCCCTGGTGAAGTAGATCTCTTCATCCTCAGCGCCACCCTGGTGGAACTCGCGCAAGTGGCGGGTTTCTGTCGCACTGGCACCAGCTCGCATCTCTGCGCCTGTGGTGCTGTAGCCTTGGTTGTGTCTTGTTCGGACGACACAGCAGCGGTCCCATCTACACTTGTGCAGATTCATTTTGCCCTCCAGAACGACTTCTTCGCCCGCGGAATGCCTCTAAAACATTTCCCAAACCACAGCATTCCCTCCTTCGACCTGGACCCTGTCGGCGATTGCTGAGAAAATTTGAAATTTGTGGTAAGTACTATGGGACCAAATTGCTGAGGTCATCGGTCCCTAGGCTTACACACTACCTAATCTAACTTAAACTAACTTATGCTAAGAACACCACACACACCCTTGCCCAAGGAAGGACTCGAACCTCCAACGATGGCAGCCATGTGAACCGTGGCAAGGCGCCATAGACCGCACGGCTACCTTGCGCGGTGGCGATTGTTGCAGGATGTTTTATTTTCAGACGTTTCACGCCGTACGCGGCCATCTGTCTGATGAATCATTAAACTTACTTCACCTGAAAAGGCCACTTGTAGCCTTTCAGTGGGCGTCTAGTTGCTGAAGTGGCTTGCTGATCTCAGCCTCCATCACCGTTGAACCGCAGTCACCATGAGCCAGGCACCTGCTGCAGAGGCCCACACGCATTACCATCCGCTGAATAGTGATTGAGGAGAGACCGTTGGTAGCCCCTTGCATCATCTGGATGGTCAGTTGCTTGACAGTTGCACGTCTACTCGCCCGTACACACCTCTACAAACGCAGTTCACCCTTGTCATCTATTGCCCGTTGTATATCACAATTGCCTCACTCTGGTTTTGGATAGCACCATTTAGCTATGCACCGTATACTTTAACCACAGCGGCACAAGAACAGTTAACAAACATAGCGTTTCCACCCTTGGCCCGAAAGACAATGATCATCCTCGTTTGGACGTCGGATAAATCGCTTCGTTTCCGCACTGCGACAACGGCTGCACTGTTTTCCGCGTCTCCCTGACACTTTTCATATACTCTCAATTGTTAGTGCAGCCACATGACGTCTGAGAGTCTTTGTTGTAAGCTGACGTCCAACGAAGGGGGTAGTCACATTAATGTGACTGAACCGTACAGAAGTAAGATTCAGCTGTGGCAATGATTGTGTAGCAAGTAGAGCAGTTCTGTCGGGGCTGAGAGGCAGTCTAACAATTAACACAAGGAGTATGAATTGGCATGAAATTTAAGTAACCAGAGATAATTACTTTTTGCAGTATTGGAATTAATTCATGAATTCTTGTTGAAACTAAATCTGGTGCAATGAACACTCTTCCTTGCAGCGTAAGAAAAATACAGTGCACAGTCACTGTCAAACAACGCTGATGTTGCGTCTAATTTTATGCGATTGCCGATCATACGGTCCTCCATTAAATTTTGATGATTAGCGCATATATATAAATTAATATGTCGTGCAGGATGAAAGAAATTGCTGCCTCTTCTTACGATTGCAGGTGAAAGTCATGCTTTTGAACTGTGTTAGCGTAATAAATAAAATTATTCTTCGTCTATGGTTACTCTAAATATATGTCGTTTTCTTGAATTTTTTTTATCACACATATCATTTACTACCACATTGTTGACGCACAGTAAAATTTACACATCTTACGATTGCAGGTGAAAGTCATGCTTTTGAACTGTGTTAGCGTAATAAATAAAATTATTCTTCGTCTATGGTTACTCTAAATATATGTCGTTTTCTTGAATTTTTTTTATCACACATATCATTTACTACCACATTGTTGACGCACAGTAAAATTTACACATCCCTTTTGTGTGAGATCTAAAACATAACTAGTCCAAAGCGAAACAGGAACAAAGGTTGTTAAAAAAATTGAATATTTTCCTGACCTTGTTCTTTAGTTACAAAGATAATTTCAAAAGCCTATCTTTTCCGTCTTCTGCGGCGATGTACCAACTTCTATATAAATTGATATTGCGAGAAAAGTAAAAAGGTATTACACAATTGTCCCCCACTGTATATTGACATTGTTTGGAGGCGTACAGTGTTAGACAGTATCAAACAAATAATCGGTTGCTATCTATTACCGATGTTGGAGGGGGGGGGAGGGTTCAAAGCCCATTATTTCTAGGTCTTTTAGATAAACTTACGTCATGTTAAGGGGAGATATCAGCTTTACCTTATTATATTTACATACAGCTTTACCTTATTATATTTACATATACCTCCCCCCCCCCCCCCCATGAACCATAGACCTGTTTTATATCTTACTGTATATAGTAACAGAATCTATTAGAGACAGAAAGTGTTCAAAAACAGTATAAGGCTTATAAATTAACTTTTCTCTAATATGAAAGGGTAATTTTGCTTTTAAATACGAAGGATCTCTCTAGGTACTATGGGTTCGTACCATTAGCTACTTTTATTAACATATTCCTCCATTTTTAGGATCATAATATTCTGGACAAAAAAATTTCTTTTCGTGATTTCCCTTGTTTGTTAAACAACCAAAATTTATTAATGAATTTACGCTCAAACGTCTCGTAAGAACGACAGAAATCAGCAGCTTCACTTGCCCACAAAGCTGCCTCTCCGACAATACGAGATATCACATACAGAATTTTGTGCCTTTCGTTCCATTTTCTTGGAAATATATTCCTAAAGCTTTTAATAAAGATTACTGGGTGGGGAAAATCCTTTTGTGAAGAGTACGCTTGAAACTGTCGGTTCTTAATAGTACTTTAGAACAGGTAATGCTGGACAACTGTGTAGTGAATCATTTTCTTCGTAATGTCTACTACTTTTCCCTTCAGCTGATTCACCAGACCCCAGTGTATCATTCATCTACATCAACGTGATTACTCTGCTATTCACAATAAAGTTCCTGGCAGAGGGTTCAATGAACCACCTTCAAGCTGTCTGTCTACCGTTCCACTTTCGAACGGCCCGCGGGAAAAACGAGCACATAATTTTTTTTTTGCGCGAGCCCTGATTTATTTTATGGTGATGATCATTTCTCCCTATGTAGATGGGTGCCAACAGAATGTTTTCACAATCGGAGGAGAAAACTGGTGTTTGAAATTTCATGAGAAGATCCCGTCGCAACGAAAAACGCCTTTGTTTTAATGATTGACAATCCAATTCACGTATCGTGTCTGTGACACTACTTCCCCTATTTCGTAATAATACAAAACAAGCAGCCCTCCTTTGTACTTTTTCGATGTCATCCGTCAGTTCCACCTGATGCGGATCCTACACCGTACAGCAATACTCCAATATAGAGCGACAAACGTGGTTTAAGCAATCTCTTTAGTAGACCTGTTGCACCTTCTACGTGTTCTGCCAATGAATCGCAGTCTTTGGTTTGCTCTACCCACAACATTATCTATGTGATCGTTCCAATTTATGTTATTTGTAATTGTAATCCCTAAGTGTTTAGTTGAATTTACAGCCTTCAGATTTGTGTGACTTTTCGCGTAATCGAAATTTAGCTGATTACTTCTAGTACCCATTTGAATAACTTCACACTTTTCCTTATTCAGGATCAATTGCCACTTTTCGCACCATACAGATATCTTATCTAAATCATTTTGCAAGTCGTTTTGATTATCTGATGACTTTACAAGACGGCAAATGACAGTATCATCTGCAAACAATCTGTGACGGGCACTCAGATTGTCTCCTATGTCTTTAGTATAAATCAGGAACAATAAAGGGCCTATAACACTTCCTTGGGGAACGCCGGATATTACTTCTGTTATACTCGATGACTTTCCGTCTATTACTACGAACTGTGACCTTTCCGGCAGGAAATCACGAATCTAGTCGCACAACTGAGGCGATACTCCATAGGCACGCAGTTTGGTTAGAAGACACTTGTGAGGAACGATGTCGAAAGCCTTCTGGAAATCTAAAAATATGGAATCAATTTGACATCCACTGTCGATAGCACTTATTACTTCATGAGTATAAAGAGCTAGTTGTGTTTCACAAGAACGATATTTTCTGAATCCGTGCTGACTATGTGTCAGTAAATCATTTTCTTCAAAGTACTTCATAATGTTCGAATACAGTTTATGTTCCAAAACCCTAGTGCAAATCGACTTTAGTGACGTAGGCCTGTAATTCAGCGGATTACTCCTACTTCCCTTTTTGGGTATTGGTGTGATTTGAACAATTTTCCAGTCTTTAGTTACGGATCTTTGTGTGAGCGAGTGGTTGGATATAATTGCTGAATATGGAGCTATATTATCAGCACACTCTGAGAGGAGCCTGACTGCTCTACAATCTGGACCGGAGGCCTTACCTTTATTAAGTAATTTAAGCTGCTTCGTTACTCCAAGCATATCTACCTCTATGTTTCTCATCTTGGCAGCTGTTCTTGATTGGAATTCAGGAATATTTACTTCGTCTTCTTTGGTGAAGGAGTTTCGGAAAACCGTGTACAATAATTCTGCTTTAGTGGCACTGTCATCAGTAACTTCACCGTTGTTATCGCGCAGTGAAGGTTCAAATGATTCAAATGGCTCTGAGTACTATGGGACTTAACATCTGTGGTCATCAGTCCCATATAACTTAGAACTACTTAAACCTAACTAACCTAAGGACATCACACACATCCATGCCCGAGGCAGGATTCGAACCTGCGACCGTAGCAGTCGCGCGGTTCCGGACTGAGCGCCTAGAACCGCTAGACCACCGCGGCCGGTAGTGAAGGTATTGATTGTGTCTTGCCACTGGTGTGCTTTATGTATGACCAAAATCTTTTTGGGTTTTCCGCCACATTCCGAGACAGAATTTCGTTGTGGAAATTATTAAAAGCACCTCGCATTGAAGTACGCGACATATTTCGAGCTTCTGTAAAACTTTGCCAATCTTGGGTATTTTGTGTTCTTTTAAATTTGGCATACTTTTTTCGCTGCTTCTGCAACGGCGATCTCATCCATTTTGTGTACCATGGGGCATCAGTACTACCACTTATTTATTTATGTGGTATATATCTCTCAACTGCTGTCGATCCTCTCTCTTTGAAAACATTCCAGAATTTTTCTACACTTACATGATCAGATCGGAAGGAATGAAGACTGTCATTTAAAAAGGCATTAGGAGCGTTCTTATCAGCTTTTTTAAATTGATATACTTTGCGTTTCTTTTTGATGGTTGTAGGTGTTACGGTATGCAGCAACTGACTTGTGGTCGCTAATCCCTGTATTCGTCACAATACTCACTATTTGTCCAGGATTATTTGTTGCTAAGAGGTCAAGTATGCTTTCGAAACCATTTATGCTTCGAGTGGGCTCATCAACTAACTGTTCAAAATAATTTTCTGAGAAAGCATTCAGTACAATTTCGGATAACGTTTTATGACTGCCGCCGGCTTTAAATGTATATTTTTTCCAGCATATCGAGGGTAGATTAAAGTCACCACCGACTATAATTGTATGAGCGGGGTACTTATTTGAAATGAGACTCAAGTTTTCTTTGAATTGTTCAGCAAGTGTATCTTCTGAGTCGGAGGGGGGGGGGGGAGGGGGGGGGGGGGTCGGTAAAACGATCCAATTGAGTTACTAACCACCTTCCACACGGAGCACGTCCGTACCTCACCACTGACTTCAAGTATCAGCCGCACGCAGTTGACGTCAACAAGTGTATAAACTTGAAGATGACGTTCTTTCAACGTTGAAACTAGTTGCCAAAATAAAATCGACACCTTAAACACAGCTGGAGGAATTTCTTGCTTTTTTAATATAAAATTTTAATATAAATTAATAGTTTAGTCCAATTGTCAGGTATATTTCGCACGAACTATCTACTTCAATTTTGCTACAAGGCAAACTACTTCTGACAGCAATAAATACTCCACCACCAACTGTATTTAATCTACCCTTTCTGTTACATCGTTTGCAAAAAAAAATCAGCTGAATTTATTTCCGGCTTTAGCCAGCTTTCTGAACCTACAACTATTTGAGCTTCAGTGCTTTCTGTTAGGGCTTGGAGCTCTGGTTCTTTCCCAACACAGCTACAACAATTTACAACTACATTACCAATCATTTCTACAACTACCTTACTGTGTTTTACCTGCCCACTTTTAGACGGACGTCCCTTCTGTGGTTCCCTGAGACCCTCTAACCTAAAAAACCGCCCAGTCCCTTCCAGACAGCCCCCGCCACCCGTGTAGCCGCCTCCTGTGTGTAGTGGACTCCTGACATATTAAGCGGAACCCAGGAAACGCACCACCAGATGGTGCAAGTCAAGAAATCTGCAGCCTACACGGTCACAGAACCGCCAGAGCCTCTGATACAGACCCTCCACTCGGCTCTGCACCAAAGGACCACAGTCGGTTCTATCGACGATGCTGCAGATGGTGAGCTCCGCCTTAATCTCGGAAGCAAGACTGGCAGTCTTTACCATTTCCGCTAGCCGCCCGAAACCAGACAGAATCTGCTCCGATTCATTAATATTGTTCTCTCTATTTCGAAAGCTGACACTTCTTTCACTTTTAATATATGTTTCGTCTACCAATGAGTCTTAGTTTTGATTAATTACCTTTTGTCACTTAGGCAGTTCTGAAGTCATTTTGTCTTTAATCTTATTAAATTCTTAAATATCTTCAACATTTCGCGGCGTTGTCAGCTTCAGCGGTGCCTCACACTGAGAGCATCCCAGAGTGCCCCTGAGAGCTAAAACACGAAGAAGAATCACTTCTCGGCTTTTGACAAGATCAATGTGTAGCGTATGTTAAATAAAACAAGAAATAAAGTTAAAAATATATTCATTAAAATCAAACGTTACAATAATAAAACATAACATCTCGTAGTAGTGATGCAAAGAAGAGTTCTTTGGATTCCTTTCCTACGCGGGACGTCATTGCGTGCATCACTACTATGAACAAACGCAATAGTAATCCATCCATTACCAGTTCCTTGAACGGTCATAGCAAAACTAAATCTGGCAACAAAACCCATCCATCGATGTGCACCTGAAAAAATGAAAGCCTCGTCGGTTGCCTTTGGTAAAAGATTAACACTCTTACATACTTTAAAAACCGATGGCTGCCGCATCACGGTCGCGAAGTGGGGCCGAGGTTCTCGTTAAGACGCTTTACCATTTTTACTATTCGAACGGTATCTGAAGTACGTGATCGTTTGACACCAAAATTAGTCTACTTTGCTTATTTTCATTCGCTTATGCCATATGGTATTATATTTTGGGATAAATCTTCCCATTCTAAACGGTATTTTTGGCTCACTAACGGGCAGTTCGGGCAATAAGTGGTGTAAGTTTGCGAACCTCTTGTCGACCCCTGTTCACTATTATGGGTATTTTGACACTGCAGCTTAGTCCCAAGAATTAGCAACTTTCACTCAGTTAATACTCTTCAGAAATCCAGTCTGCATTTGGATCGCACTTCCTTAACTCTTGTGCATAAAGGTGTGCCACATAGTTTCAAAGGTAGGCACTACCATGGGACACCGACGGCAGCGGCCTCCAGCTGATGCTGTGCAGCTCTACGAGCTCCGCTACAGATTCTCCCCATTTCATCAGGTGCAGCCAGCCAGAAAACTTCGCTTCAGCTTCGCACCACCTTCCAAGTTATGTATTGTTACTCTTGAGTAACGGGGATTTAAATTCGTACAGCAGTACCGACGTGTTTTACCTTTTCTTGATCCAACCCACGAGCCGCCTTCCAGGCGGGGTACAAAAATATTGGTGACGAAGATGGGATTAAAGATTTTTTTTTGCTTCCTATCATTTCCTTTTTTTCTCGGTACTGCTTTAGCATTTTTGTTATTTCCCCGTGTAACCATGGCTTCGCCGCGGGAACAGGCTTCGCTGTCCGATCTTGTCCGTTTTCAGGCTCAGCAAATGACGCAGCTGCTTGCTGCCGTAAATGGACTGGTCACACTACAAACTGCAGCTACTTCGGCGCCTCCGACGCCACCGGCTGTACCGACGGCGCCGCCATTTCATGCCTTCAATTCTGATGTTGAACGCTGGCCAGAATACATCGCCCAGCTGGAGGCACACTTCGCAGTTTACAACGTACCAGGTACAGAGCGGCTTGCTTTTTTCATTGCCAACGCGGGTGTTGTGTTGTACTGTGTGCTCGTCAAATTGTTTCTCACCACCCGCCCAGAAACTAAAGCTTATGACGAAGTGATTGATGCTTTGAACTCCAACTTCCGTGACAGTGTAAATGTGGTAGCTGCATGCTACAAATTCTTTCTTCTCCGGCGTGGCCCTACTCAGTCTAGTAAATCTTGGTTAGCGGACCTTCAGGGACTCACTTCTGATTGTGATTTTAATTGCTCGTGTGTCGCTCATATGCGGATATAATGATTAGAGACGCTATTGCGCACAATGTAGCGGATCACCGCATCCGCGAACAAATCCTCAGATTTAAATACCTGTCTTTGCAAGAAGTAGTGGACTTTCAAGACAGACAAGATACTTCGACATGACCCCGGGTGTGTGTACTGTTAGCGCCGCACAATACGTGCCCTCCCGCCTGGCCCAAGCACAGCCAGCCACGCCCCGCGTAAACAAGTTGCAAACCAGGCACCCTCTAACAAACTGAAATCATGTCCGAACTGCTTTCGTGCCTACCCACGCGACAAATGCCCATCCCGTCAAGCACAATGTTATTTTTGTAATAAGAAAGGACACGTGCAAGCTGTGTGTAGTCAGAAACTCTAATTCCGAACTTGTCTCCCGTTCGCGTGACTCGTGTGGGCGTCACCGCAACGGCAATCGCCATGATCATGTTGTACATCAACCTATGGATGTTAATGCCATTTATTCCACGCCTTCTGCTTCAGGTGCTTCTACAGCTCGTCGTGTGAATCTAGTTTTGCCAAACACTTCCTCTCGCATTCAGCGCGATGCGAGGAAACTTTTTGTTACTTTGCATATTTGTGGACGTTCTGTTCGCATGCAGCTGGACACTGGTGCGTCAGTTTCTTTACTGAACAAATCAACGTATGACTTGCTTGCTTCGCCCCCGCTTCGTCGTTCGGATTCCACGCTGACTGCCTTTACTGGACAGGAAATCCCAGTGCTCGGCGTGTGTAGTTTCCAGGCCACGTATGGTGCAGCGACACGTACAGTGTCTTTCCATGTGCTCCGCTCTAGTGATGCTACGAACATTTTTGGCATGGACGCATTTGAACTTTCTGGCCTCGCAATTCAGGACAATGAACTTTGCATCAACGCTAGTGACCATGCAGATGATTTTGCTGAACTCTTTTCTGATAGACTTGGTTGCGCCACAGATTTTGCAGCGCATGTTGTAGTTAAAAACAATGCCATGCCTATTTTCCGGCGCACGCCCGGTACCGCACGCACTGCGCGACGCCGTAGCTTCTGAACTTCAGCATTTCCAAGACATTGGTGTAGTTGAACCTGTTTCTGCTTCGCCAAGGAGACGTCTCCGTATTTGTGCTGACTTTAAGTCTACAGTAAATCCCCAGACAGTGGTGGCTACGTTTCCCTTACCGCGCCCTGGATACATTTTTGATAAGCTTGGTGCGGGAAAATTCTTTTCCACGATTGACTTGAGGGACGCATACTTACAGATTCCGCACGACGAACAGTCGCAGCGCTATTTTGTGATCGACACCCACCTTGGCTTGTTCAAGTTTCGCCGCCTTCCGTTCGGTTGTGCTTCGGCTCCTGCTATTTTTCAGTTTTATTTGCAGTAGTTGTGTGCCACTGTCCCTGGTTGTGCCAATTATCTGGACAATATAGTTGTATCAGGTCGCACCCCTGACGAACATTTGCAGAATTTGCGTGCCTTGTTTACTGTACTTTTGCAGGCAGGACTAAAATGTAAGAGGCACAAGTACAAATTTTTTCAAACTGAGATTCAGTATTTAGAACATATGGTTAACTTACAGGATATCCACCCCTCACCGTCACATATCAGTGCAATTAGAGACTTGCCAGCAGCCAGGAACTTGAAAGAACTTCAGTCTGTGTTGGGCAAAATCACTTACTACATTCGGTTTATACCAAATGCAGCGCAGATTGCAGCGCCTTTGCATCGCCTTCGGCATAAGAACGTTGCTTTTGTTTGGTCTTGGGAATGTGCTGCTGCTTTCCACAAGCTCAAATCTGCTTTGTTGAGTGATCGCTGTTTGATTCCTTTCAATCCCTCCAAACCAGTTGTTTTGGCTGTCGATGCATCTTCTCACGGCATCGGAGCGGTTCTCTCACACCGCATTAATTACGTCGATGTCCCGATCGCTTTTGCGTCTAAATTGCTCAATTCTGCCCAGCAAAACTATTCTCAAATCGAGAGAGAAGCTTTGGCCATTGTATATGGCGTAGGTAAGTTTCATGATTTTTTTGTACTCTCGAATGTTCTATTTGGTCGCCGACCATAAGCCTTTGACGTCGTTGTTCCACCCGTCAAAGCCAGTTCCGGCCAATACTGCACAAAAGTTGCAACGTTGGTCTTTGTTTTTGTCCAACTACAATTACGAAAACTTGTTTCGGCCTACGGCCCAGCATGGCAATGCTGATGCTCTGTCTCGTCTGCCTATCGGTCCTGACGAAGTGTTTGATTCTTCCGAACAGTCATGCAAGTTTATTGATTAGCAAGATAAGGATTTTGCTGATGATTTTCCAGTGGATTTTCGTCGCATTGCTGCCGCGACTGCCACCGACACTTCTTTGCAGATTGTTTTGCAATATATTCGTACTCAATGGCCTCCATCTGCTACGCAGACTCGAGATGCACTCGTTCGACGTTACTTTGCGCAACGTCACATTTCTGTACACCACGGTGTTATCTTGTTACGAACTGACAATGATCAGTCTCGTGTGGTTGTACCTCGTTCACTGCAGTCGAAAATCCTCCGATTGCTGCACGCTGGTCGTTGGGGGTATAGTGCGGACGAAGCAATTAGCGCGTCGTCACTGAACTTGGGTCGGCATTGATAAACAAACTGAGAATTTCCTTGCCAACTGTCGCTCTTGGCGCAAAGCATCAATATGCTCCACGCCAGCGCTTCTTTGCGTGACCAATTCCTATTGTGCCTTGGCAGCGCGTTCGTATTGATTTGCAGGTCCTTTCTGGGACACCCGCTGGTTGATAGTTACTGATGCGTACAGAAACTTTCCTTTTGCCGTACCTATGTCTTCTACTACATTTGCCAGTATTATTCGGGCTTTAACATCTATTTCTTGCCTTCGTGAAGTCATCATCTTCGACAATGGCCCCCAATTCGTGTCCTTAGAGTTTGAAGCGTTCTGTGCTGCTAATGGAATTGGCCATCTGAACTCAGCCCCGTTCCGCCCCCAGTCGAACGGCGAGGCTGAACGCTTTGTGCGTACGTTTAAGTCACAGATGAGCAAATTGCGCGCCACGCACTCTCGCGAGCTCGCGCTCTGGACTTTCCTTGCTCCCTATCGCTCTCAGCCGCGCGGCACCCATTTCCCAGCGGAATTGCTACATGGCCGCGCCCATCGGTCGCTCCTGCAGCTATTGCACCTGCCGCCGGCAGCTCCCGCTGCTTCGCCTCGTTCTGGCTTGGCGCCGCATGATTTGGTGTTACATCGCATTTTCTCTGGCGGGCAGCGCTGGGAGCAGGGGCGTATTCTTCGCCGGCTTGGCCGCGCCTTATTTGTCCTTTCTGGTCCCTCCGGCACTGTCAAGCTACACCGAGACCAGATTCGTTTGTGCCGTCCTCGGTTGTCTGTCGCTCGTTGTTTTCCGGCAGAATTGGAGACTTCGCGGCTTCCGCCGCCACGGCCACCGACGGCGCCTCCGCAGCGGGCGTCGCGTTCCTCCGCGGTGCCGCCGCCGCCGCCGCCGCCGCCGCGTTCCTCCGCGGTGCGAGAACCGATGGAAGCCGAGGCTGCCGTCACGCCGCCGCCGCCCATGGAGGTCGTCGCTCCGCCTCCTCATCTAAGTACACCCAGTAGCAGTGCGCGGCCTGGGCAGGTTTCCCACGGGGCGTTTTCCTCGCGTGTGGACAGCGCGCCCCAGCAGTTCCGCTGTCCGCCCCCTGTGCTGCGCCGCCCCTGAGTCCCTCCTCCCACCGTCGGAAGCCATGTTCAACGACGGCGCGTCGTTTCAGGGGGACGGATGTGGTATCGATAGTAACGATGCCACGTAGTTTCAAAGGTTGACACTACCACGAGACACCGACGGCAGCGCCCTCTAGCTGCTGGTGCTGTGCAGCTCTACGAGATCCGCTACAGATTCTGCCCATTTCATCAGGTGCATCCAGCCAGGAAACTTCGCTTGAGCTTCGTACCACCTCCCAAGTTATGTATTCTTATTGACTGAGCCGTACCGACGTGTTTTACCTTTTCCTGATCCAACCCACGCGCCGCCTTCCAGGTGGGATACAAAAATACTGCTGCATCCATTTCCAGTAAGCTACTACAAGAATTCAGAAATCTTAAGAGTAATCCACACGCTTTCAAATCGTAACTGAAGAGTTTCCTCATGGGTCACTCCTTCTATTCTCTTCAGGTGTTCCTTGAAACACTACACTGATTCTTATGTTATATTTACTTAAAATTATGGCTAGCTATTTTTGGGTTCTTAAACATTTCGTTTTATCTGTTATTACTTTTATGTTGTAATTCACGTACTGACACGTTCCGTGACCTTGAACATTTGCTCCTGAACTGGGTCCTACGCAACTAGATGTGTAAATAAACAAATAACTATAACCAGTTTACCTTACATACTGATACTGTCTTTATGAAAGACAGGCAGAGGCTAGTAGAGATTGGTGCATCTGTGAAAATGTCTGTGTGACATATTTTGGCAAAAGATCTGGCAAAGAACCGAAGAAAATTCTGGTTCTATGTCTAAGGCTTTCATCCAATCACTCGTTGATCAGGTTTAGTGTGACAACTGAAGTTAGGAAAACGAAAGTTTTAAATTTCATGTTTGAGAAATAGTTCACGCAGGAGAATCGTACCAACAAACCGTCGTTTTAACCATCAAACGGATTCGTTTGTGGATGACATCGTGATAAGCATCCCTGGCGCAGGGAAACAACTGAACATTTCCAAAACCAATACGTCACCAGGGCCAGATGTAATTCCAGTACGGTTTTGCAAACAGTACTATACAGCATTGCCCCCTAAAGTAGACTAGATGTACCTCTGGCCCAGCTCAGTCCCAAGCGACTGGCAAAAAACGCAGGTGTTTCCTGTACCAACATCTGGTGACGCCTAAGGGCTGAGGATGACACGGCGGCTGGTTGGTGCCGCTGTGCCTTCAAGGTCTGTTCGTGCAGTGTTTGTTCGTTTTTTTTCTTTTCTGTCAATACGAGCGGTGAAAGAACGGAACCGCAAAGTCACAGACCATTATCCCTAACAGCAGTTCGCTGCAGAATCCTTGAACATATCGTTAGGTCGAACACAATAAATTTTCATGTGACCGAGAAGCTTATGCCCACGAAGCAGCTCGGTTTTAGAGAAATTGCTCGTGTGAAACTCTGTTCGTCCTTTCCTTGCATCATAAACTGCGAGCTATAGAAAAAGAGCAGCAGGCAAATTCCGTAAGTCTAAATTCTCTGAAATCATTTGACACAGTGCCCCACTCCAGCCTGTTAGTGAGGTATGAGCGCATGGAATATTCGCAGATATGTGAGTGACTTGAAGACTTTTTAAGTAATTAAACCCAGTGTGTTGTCCTCGGCGGGGAGTGTTCATCAGAGACAAGGATATCGTTAGGAGCGTCCCAGGGAATGATGGCTATTACTTTCTGTTTGCGTAAATGATCTGGCGGACAGGATGGACAGCAATCTCGGGCTGTTTGCTCATAATCCTATGGGGTACGGAAAGGTATCTAAGATAAGTAGCTGTAAGAGGATACAAAACGATTTTGACAAAATTTATAGTTGGCTAGCTCTGAATGTAGAAAAATATAAGTTAATGCAGATGAGTAGGGAAAACAAACCTCTAATATTCGGACACAGCATTAGTAGTGTCCTGCTTGACACATCCATGTTTAAGTTTCTGAGCGTTTTGCTGCGAAATTAAATGGAACGAGCATGTGGGATCGTAGTCGACTTCAGTTTATTGGGAGACTTTTGGGAACGTGTGTTTCATCAGTGTGCCTTACTCTAGTGCTCAAGTAGATGACTGCTCAAGTATTTGAGATCCGTACCAGGTCAAATTAAAGGAAGACATTGAAGAAATGCAGAGGAGAGCTGCTGCATTTGTTGCCGGTAAGTTCGAACAATGTGCAGGTGTTACAGAGATGTTTCGGTAGCTCAAATGGGAAATCCCTGAAGAGATTTCGACGTTCTTTTCAAGGAACTCTATTGAGGAAGTTGAAACAGCATTTTAAGCTGCCTGCAGAATGATTTTGTTGCAGCCAACATCCATTTCGCCTAAGCATCACGAAGATAAAGGCCTTTAAGGTCCAATGGCACTGGCCGGCCGCCACGTGATTCTCAACCATTAGGCGTCACTGGATGCGGATACGGAGGGGCATGTGGTCAGCACAGCGCTCTCCAGTCGTTGTCATTCTGTCAAGTAGCTCGTCAATTGATTCACAAGGTCTGAATGCACCCCACTTACCAAGAGCAGTCGACAGACCCGGATAGTGACCCATCCAAGTACCAGCCAAGTCCTTCGGTGAACTGTCGCGAACCGGTGTTACCACTGCAGCGAGTCCGTTGACATCACGAACATAAGATACGAGAAATTAGGGTTCATATGGAGGCTTATAGACAGTTGTTTTTTGCTAGCTCTGTCAGCAAGTGAAAAATGAAAGGAAATGAGTAGTATCAGTTGGCAGTGCAGTGCACCGTTTGGCAAGTACTGTGTGGGGGCTGTGTAGGTGTAGTTGTGGATGTAGCGACCCCACTCACCCCTAGTCGCTAGGTTTTGAGTGTACAGAGTGTACACGTTAAATTTAGCTGTCTATAGTCACAACTTGTTTGTTAACTACACTCATGCTCAGAAATTAAGGAAAATTGCAGAATGTGGTGCCACACAACGTGGCACTACACAAAATAAGTCCACGGTATTGGTGATAAGTTGAGAAAACCGTCCCGAAACACATGTGCTACAAAACGCCACTTCTTCCTGCGCATGCATCCCGACATCAATATCTGAAATGATCACCATGCACATTTACACAGGCCGCACAACGGGTTGGCACACTCTGCACCAGTGCCTGTCGGAGCTCCTGAAGTATCCTAGGGGTTTGAAGACGTGCAGCAATACGTCGACCGAGAGCATCCCTGATGTGCTCGATGGGGTTTGGGTCTGGAGAACAGGCAGGCCACTCCATTCACCTGATAGCTTCTGTTTCAAGGTACTCCTCCACGATGGCAACTCGGTGGGGCCGTGCGTTATCATCCATCAGGAGGAAGGTGGGACCCACTGTGCCCCTGAAAAGGCGGACATACTGGTGCAATATGGCACACCGATACACCTGACCTGTTACAGTTCCTCTGTCAAAGACATGCAGGGCTGTATGTGCACCAGTCATAATCCCACCCCACACCATCAAACCACGACCTCCATAAAGGTCCTTTTCAAGGACATTAAGAGGTTGGTATCTGGTTCCTGGTTCACGTCAAATGAAAACCCGGCGAGAATCATTGTTCAGACCATGCCTGGACTCGTCCGTTAATATAACGTGCGACCACTGTTCCTATGACCGTGTACTGTGATCTTGACACCAAACTTTACGGGCTCTCCTGTGACCAGGGGTCAGTGGAATGCACCTAGCAGATCTCCAGGTGAATAAACCATGTCTGTTCAGTCGTTTGTAGACTGTGTGTCTGGAGACAACAGTTCCAGGTGCTGTGGTAAGGTCCCGAGCAAGGTTACCTGCAGTACTCTGTGGTCGTCTGCGGGTACTGATGGTGAGATATCGATCTCCTTGTGGGATTTTACACTGTGGACGTGCCGTACTGTAGCGCCTGGACACGTTTCCTGTGTGCTGGAATCGTTGCCATAATTTTGAGTTCACACTTTGTGGCACACGGAGGACCCTTGCTACGACTTACTGTGTTTGACCAGCCTCCAGTCGCCCTAGCATTCTACCCCTCATAACGTCATCAATATGTGTTCTTTGAGCCATTTTCAACACACAGTCACCATTAGCAAGTCTGAAAACGTCACTGCACCGTACTCTGACATGCACCAACACACCTCTGCGTATCTGGACTGTTGCCTTCGCCACTGCGACGACCGCAGGTCAAATGCACCGCATAGTCATACCCCGAGGTGATTTAAAACCGCAAACCGCCCACCAGACCGTAGTTTTACCATGTATCAGCATTATCCTTAATTTATGAGCGTGAATGTAACTAATAATCCCTATTTCATTTGAAATGCTAGAGTTTAATCACTATTGGTCACCAGTGAATCCCTGGGTGCTGCGATCGAAAATATTCTTTATTTTAACACGAGACTGCTATAAATGATTCATTCACTTTCAAAACTCTATTTTTCGAAGTATTTCACGTACATATACGATTGATTCGCGAATAGAGCGATATGCTCACCAAGTTTACATTCTGCACTCTACAAATATTCTATGAACGCCCCTCGGGCTACATAACACGCATCGAGGCTGCAGTCAGTTTCGTTCCATACCGATGTAGCAACATCCAGCTAATGAGCATCAAGGCGACTTATGTCTTGTCTGAGCTCTTAGCAGTGGGACGGGGTGCGTATATGCGATGATTAATGTAGCGCCTCCCACCCACTGTCCTTAAGGGGAAAGGAGAATGTCACAAGGGTTTTGGCCAGGCGTCATAAGGGGGGGGGGGGGGGGGGGGAAGGGACGAGAGCCATACCGTCTTCCCCACTACGCCCAATCAAGCAATGAGGAAGTTCGTCTTCAGGTAGCGACGAACATAGTTGCTCCAATGACGGGGTACCCAAGGAGGGGGTTCCCATTTTTTTAGAAGACATTTTCGGAATCAGCAGGTAGTTGTGCAAACAATCGTAAGTGGAACAATTCAAGGTAAAACGTACACGCCAGTCTTATTATAGAAAGGAAACTGGTCTAATACAGCTTTATCTGCAAAGGAAACATTAACCTTCAGCGAATCGCGTTCACGCTCCACAATTTCGTGGGAATTTTCAGTGCCCCACACTCTCAAACTGTGGCATTTAACTGTGGCATTTAACCTTCTCACGTAAATGGAAGGTTGTTTCGACTCCGAATATCAACTTCGTGGCGAAATGTTATTCCTCGAGGGTTCCAAGCATTGAGATGCAAATTTGAAGGCGCCGGCAAAAATCCTCCGGTTTTAATTGCTGCGAGAGCTGCAGACATACAGACTGAAACATAGGAGCCGCGGTATTCCAAGTTCGTGGTTTGAGCGGACAGTTGATTTTTTGGACTGGGTATGAAGGTTTTCTGCGTGCTCTGCACAGTTGCAGTGGCGCATTTGGTCGATCGGTATTTTTCTGTTTCTGAGGCCACCACCGTCCCTAACTATCGATACCAATGCACAATGTCGTGTTTACATGGCGATTCATTTCCATGATTCCTTTTGCATGCATTCTGCACTATTGTAGAAAACAGATATTTCCCTAATGAAAGAAAAAAGCTCGTTGCTTGCTTTATCGCCATTTGGTAAAAGCACTGCACTTGCAACGCCAACGTGAGGGCACAGTGCAAAGTCAGTGGCTATTCATGCATCTGTCATATTTGTACATGTATTCCTTTGGAAAATATATAACTTTGAAAGCGCATGAATCATTTACAGTAGTCCTGTATATGAATATTTTAATGACAAACTTTTTCATTGCGTATTCTAGCCTTCACCCATCTTCTGATTTTATTAATCAGATTAGAACCTCTTGCCTATTGGGACAAGTTCGATTGGCTTACACTTTCAAAATTGAGACTGGAAGTCATAATTAATTTTCCCACAGGCAGGGTTCAATGTGGAGAGATTCCCCTCCCCTAATTCAAATAGTCGCCGGCCGGTGTGGCCGTGCGGTTAAAGGCGCTTCAGTCTGGAACCGCGTGACCGCTACGGTCGCAGGTTCGAATCCTGCCTCGGGCGTGGATGTGTGTGATACCCTTAGGTTAGTTAGGTTTAATTAGTTCTAAGTTCTAGGCGACTGATGACCTCAGAAGTTAAGTCGCATAGTGCTCAGAGCCATTTGAACCATTTTTATTCAAATAGTCACTTTCTGCTGACCCTAGTTACATGTTGTTACAAGATGACTGATTGTTAAAAACAAAATTTTCGTTGAATGCTTTATCGAAGATACATTCATGATCTCAAAACTCCATTCTTAACTATGGCACAGCAATATCTGTCGCTTAGCAGTCATTCTTGACCCGTAGTAAGAGCATGCGACAGATAACACCGTACCCGAGATGTAACGATCGTGTCTCTGGTGTTACTGAGTCTCCAGCCATCACAAACAATGTAAGCTAGTGCGAATCAGAAAAGCTAAAAACCGAAGACAAGGCTGGAATGCTTTCAAAGGTGATTTATCTAGGTGAGAATGTGTGTTTTGAAAGTGGGAAAAACGACGTTGCAGACAACGGATTTAACGATAATTCGATCGGACTTAATGATAATTCGATTGGTTGGTAAATCAGACATATTGCCACGCCCATATAAATCTTTGCAGGTATCTACAGGAGAGACATTCGTACTGTATGATACCACATATGAGGCACCGCGAGAGTCACTTTACTGCAGGGCTGAATGTAAAGCTCTTCAGCAAATGTTGGTGGGGCCACAACAGAATTTGCTCATGCGTGTAAGCTGTGACAGTCACAACTACACTCCTGGAAACTGAAATAAGAACACCGTGAATTCATTGTCCCAGGAAGGGGAAACTTTATTGACACATTCCTGGGGTCAGATACATCACATGATCACACTGACAGAACCACAGGCACATAGACACAGGCAACAGAGCATGCACAATGTCGGCACTAGTACAGTGTATATCCACCTTTCGCAGCAATGCAAGCTGCTATTCTCCCATGGAGACGATCGTAGAGATGCTGGATGTAGTCCTGTGGAACGGCTTGCCATGCCATTTCCACCTGGCGCCTCAGTTGGATCAGCGTTCGTGCTGGACGTGCAGACCGCGTGAGACGACGCTTCATCCAGTCCCAAACATGCTCAATGGGGGACAGATCCGGAGATCTTGCTGGCCAGGGTAGTTGACTTACACCTTCTAGAGCACGTTGGGTGGCACGGGATACATGCGTACGTGCATTGTCCTGTTGGAACAGCAAGTTCCCTTGTCGGTCTAGGAATGGTAGAACGATGGGTTCGATGACGGTTTGGATGTACCGTGCACTATTCAGTGTCCCCTCGACGATCACCAGTGGTAGGAGATCGCTCCCCACACCATGATGCCGGGTGTTGGCCCTGTGTGCCTCGGTCGTATGCAGTCCTGATTGTGGCGCTCACCTGCACGGCGCCAAACACGCATACGACCATCATTGGCACCAAGGCAGAAGCGACTCTCATCGCTGAAGACGACACGTCTCCATTCGTGCCTCCATTCACGCCTGTCGCGACACCACTGGAGGCGGGCTGCACGATGTTGGGGCGTGAGCGGAAGACGGCCTAACGGTGTGCGGGACCGTAGCCCAGCTTCATGGAGACGGTTGCGAATGGTCCTCGCCGATACCCCAGGAGCAACAGTGTCCCTAATTTGCTGGGAAGTGGCAGTGCGGTCCCCCTACGGCACTGCGTAGGATCCTACGGTCTTGGCGTGCATCCGTGCGTCGCTGCGGTCCGGTCCCAGGTCGACGGGCACATGCATCTTCCGCCGACCACTGGCGACAACATCGATGTACTGTGGAGACCTCACGCCCACGTGTTGAGCAATTCGGCGGTACGTCCACCCGGCCTCCCGCATGCCCACTATACGCCCTCGCTCAAAGTCCGTCAACTGCACATACGGTTCACGTCCACGCTGTCGCGGCATGCTACCAGTGTTAAAGACTGCGATGGAGCTCCGTATGCCACGGCAAACTGGCTGACACTGACGGCGGCGGTGCACAAATGCTGCGCAGCTAGCGCCATTCGACGGCCAACACCGCGGTTCCTGGTGTCTCCGCTGTGCCGTGCGTGTGATCATTGCTTGTACAGCCCTCTCGCAGTGTCCGGAGCAAGTATGGTGGGTCTGACACACCGGTGTCAATGTGTTCTTTTGTTCTTTTTTCCATTTCCAGAGTGTATATGCTGAATTGATCTGAGTGATAATAAAGCCAAATTTGTTTATGAGACAACGAAGACATTCAGATAATTAAAATTATGCGGCACCAATGGTTCATTATATAATTTCTGAGCCGTTTGTGATGCCTCCTGTGTCCTTTGGCACATACGCTGATAGGCCGTTCTCTCTCTACTATGTAATATAGTCCACTCTCACAATTGAATTCATACGGCCTCGCCTAGTACAGAGTATTGACAACGTCTTGGCTGGACTTCAGCAGTCTCGAATTTTCTGCTTGCCACTGTAGACGGTTGCTAGCCGTGGTCGAGGACGCGCGTAAGTAGTCTAAACATTCAGTGCCCGAAGGTAATAACACAGCTGCTGCTTGAATTCTGGAATGAAAATGTCAGCAATTGGGGAAAGGGTTATCGGTATAATGAATCGCCCTCGTTCTGCAACGGCCTTTCAAAGAGGGTGGAGGAGCGGACAGATATGGGGCATCTTATTGTCCTTCAGGAGCACAGCTGCCCCTGATAGGCGGAAGAATACTTAATGATTAACGGCACGAGGATTGAGAAAGGAATGGAAGCCACTGCATTAAATACCCACAATTTGTACCCACCGCATTTAGCAAGTAATTTAAAAATATTGTAATTGGCACTCGATTCAAATTCGTCTCCCATTTTCGTAACTCCTGGATGGCAGTGTTTATGGGGAGGTAGTCATGACTAAGATGAAAAATCATCGAAGGGGGGAACATACCAAGAGTCGGAAGGTGGAAAGTCAGAAATTTTAATGTCGAAGAAAAGCTAGAAAATCTGAGTAAGGAAATGCAAAGGCACAGTTTATGATGAGCATCGTAAACTTAAATAGGAAAAGATAAGATTTCTGAACAGACGAACGTGGGATGATATCAACAGCAGCATGAATGATGTCACAGAAGTAGGTTTTGTAAAAATAAGAAAGAGGGGCAGAGAGTGGGGTCATTGCGAATAGTTCAGCGATAGGACTGTGCTCATCGGAATCGACAGCGACCAAGGCTGATAACTATGTATGGACACCGACGTTACAATCAGAAGATTAAGAGGTAGCAAAGTATATGAGGATATTCAACGGGTAATTCGGTATGCGAAAGGAGACAATCTAGTAATCATAGGACACTGGAAGCAGGTAGCACGGCAAGGAATAGAAGACCGAGGTACGGAAAAATATGAACAAGTTCGTAGAAATGAGAGGGGAGAAAGAGAGAATTTCTGCAGTAAATTTCAGTTAGCAAATACACATCTGACAATCAGAGATTCCTAAAACAGAATTGTGGAGAAGATGTAGGCAGGGTTCACAATTTAGTAACGATGAAGAGTAGGCTGAAGCTGACAAGAATCGTCCAGAAGAATCAATTGTACGAATAAGTGAGATAATTATGCACCGTCGAATGATTCGAGTGTTTTAAGTTCTCTAATGCCGTAGAATAACGTTATGAATATCAAAGTCCCTTGTAGAGGAAGACAGAGATTGGAAGGCAGCCAAAAAGTAATTGAAGACCGATGGTGCAAGTGCTACTCTGAGATAAAGGGATTCGTGCAACGGAGGAACTGATGGCAGTCCTCAGCAAATTAGTCATAAGACTGATGACTGAAAAGAAACGCCAGATAGTTAAATGGTCACTGGACGATGACTTTTCCCACATGGTCAATGACTTCCTGCACCTCCGCTACAAGTTAACATCAGCGTGTCTTTCTGTCCATTCGTTGTATCAACGTCTCTGTCACTCTTGTCCTTTATGTTTATGAATTTTTTGATTCTTTCTTAACTATACTCTTTAACTATGAAGGTTTAGTTGCAGCTTCTGCATCTCTGCCTTTAAATTTATCTGCATCGCAAGTAAGTGGGCGTGAAATATGGACTGACATCACCAGAACTCTACAGTGCTAAATACATAGATATCATAAAACTGTACGTACGTATTTGTGTTTGTATCTCGTCTCCTCTTAAACCACTGTATCGATTTCAACCGAACTTTGAACACATATCACTTACTGTCTTGAAACAATCGCTTTGGGGGTATGAACCATCAACCTGTCAAGGGGGTGGGGATGAAAAATATGTATAGCCCATGACTGCTTACTGCTACTAAACCAAAACTCGACTGTTCACTTCTAACATCCCCCCCCCCCCCCTGCGGGTCCAGGGGTTAGAATAGGCCCGAGGTATTCCTGCCTGTCGTAAGAGGCGACTAAATGGAGTCCCTCCCCCTCAAGGGGGTAGTTTGCGCCTGCGTCCGGAGACGGACGGTTCCACTACTTATATTTGTGGTCATTTTGGTTTTTGGCTTATTCTGGTTTCTTCCTTCCTTTGTTTAGTTCCTTTCTTTGCCCTTCTCCCTCTCACTGTCTTCCCTACTTTTTACATTGCCTTCTTCTCCTTGCTTTCTTCTCTTTGCCTTCTTCTCCTTGCCTTCTTCTCCTTGCCTTCTTCTCCTTGTCCACCCTCTGGTCTCCGCCTGGGCGTTTTAGACAGTCTGTCCTTTCTCTCCCTCTCTCTCTTTTTTCCCTCTTCTTCTTTCCTCCCTGTGCGTGCCTGAAGGCCGACCCACGCGTTCGCACGAGTAGCCGGTGACGGGGTAAGGCGTAATTCCCTGCCCTGGGTAGACAAGTAAGGCACGCACGTACCCCCTGGCAAAGGCCAGACCCAGGGAGGGGTGATTGCCTTAGCTGACACCTTCCGACCATGCCGATTGGTCCCTCCGTCCGTTTCTCGGGAGGTGTGACCTGAGGTGTAAACATTCACCTAAGGCGGGAGTGCCCTCTGAGAGGGTCTCCACAAGGAAGGAGCGCGCCATCGGAAACGCTGGCAATCATGGGGGATTCCTCCGCATTGGATTTCTCTTCTTCTTCTCTCTCGACATCTGCCCAAAAACAGAAACTTGACCAGCCACCAGTGGCAAAAGTACTACCGCCTGCCCCAAAGTTCCTCGTAGTTTCTAGATCTGAGGACGGAAAGGATTTTTCATCTGTCAACCCTTTCGTTAGCCAGAAGGGCGTGAATGAAATAGCGGGATCTGTCAAGTCTTGCACCAGGATGCGTAACGGTACCTTGTTGTTAGAATGTGAGAGCGCCTTTCAGGCACAAAAATTGCTTCAGGTCACACTCCTGTGCACGTTCCCTGTATGGGTGGAGGCTCACCGCAATTTGAATTCGTCGCGTGGTGTGGTGTATACCAGATCACTTGACGGATTGACTGATGAGGAGATTCAGTCTTTCCTCGCTGAGCAGGGCGTGACGGCTGTCCATAGGGTCTTGAAAAAGGTCAACAATGACCTTGTAGCGACCCGGACACTTTTGTTGACCTTTGATAGTGTTCAGCTGCCGTCGCGCATCAAATCGGGCTATGAGGTTATTTCTGTTCGCCCCTAAGTCCCGACACCTACGCGCTGCTACCAGTGTCAGCGTTTTAATCACACTCGCCAGTTCTAATGCGGCTAAATGTGTCACTTGTGGCAGGGACGCCCATGAGGGTGACTGTCCACCTCAGTCTCCTCGTTGCGTGAACTGTCAGGGTGACCATGCAGCGTCCTCCCGCGACTGTCCCATCTACAAGGATGAACGCTGTATACAGGAAATTTGGGTCAAAGAGAAAGTGTCCACCTCGGCTGCTCGCAATCTCTTTGTAGTAGGAAGCCCACGCTGCTCCCAGCGGGTAAATACAGTACTGTCCTCGCCACTCCTCGGACTACCAGGGAGATGTCGACGCAGACATGCGATCTGACCTGTAGCTCTACGGTCGTCTGTTCGGCCAGTGCTAAGATCGCCCGGTCAACGTCTTCTCTTCCTCCCGTCACCCCTAAGACACAAGCACTTTCATCTGCTTCTGCCAAGACGAAGACCCAAAAGTGAGATGCAAGGGCCTTCAAGAAGGAACCTTCCCATGCAGACTTCCTACGTACCTCGAACTCCCAGCCATCGATCAGTACATCCACTAAACGACCTTCCAAGAAGGCTTATAGGAAGCAAAGTTCTTCTTCTCCGCCACGGCGCGTTTCTTCTCCTGCGTCGCCCAGCGGTTGCCGCCCCAGGCCGTCATCTGTTTCGCCTGGCCGCACCACTGGTAGCCGAACATCTGGCCGTTCACCGGCGGAGGAACTACCCCTCCCGGCCATCTTAACAAGATGGCCGACGAACCTATTGAACAAATGGACGATGACTCTCCGCCTATTGATAGCGGCGGCAGTGCTCGCTCGAAGACAGGCCCTCAGCGGCGTTCGAGGTGACCCCTTCTTGCTACTCCTTCTTCTTTTTCTTCTCACGATGGCACTTCCTCATTGGAATATTCGCGGCATTCGCTCCAACCCAGAGGTCTTAAAGTTGCTGCTACGCTTGCACTGTCCGCTCGTCGTAGCTCTCCAGGAAACGAAGCTACGCCCATGCTATCAAATTGACTTGGCACACTACACCTCTGTGCCTTTTGACCTACCTCCTGTGGCAGGTATTCCGGCTCATGGAGGGTTTATGTTGCTGGTCCGGGATTATATTTACTACGATCCCATCACTTTGCACACCGACCTGCAGGCAGTTGCCGTCCGAATTACTTTCCCCACTTTCACATTTTCCATTTGTACCGTTTACACTCCATCGTCTTCTGCCGTTACCAGGGCAGACATGATGCCTATTATCGCTCAGCTACCTGCACCATTTTTGTTGACAGGGGACTTCAATGCCCACCACCCCCTTTGGGTCTCTCCAACATCCTGCCCGAGAGGCTCCCTGTTAGTAGACCTTTTCAACCACCTCAATCTTGTCTGCCTCAATACTGGCGCCCCTACTTTTCTTTCGGACACAACTCACACTTATTCCCATTTAGACCTCTTTACGTACTACCCAACTTGCACGCCGGTTTGAGTGGTACGCACTTTCTAATACGTATTCGAGCGACCACTTCCCTTGTGTTATCTATCTCCTGCATCATACCCCCTCTCCGTGCTCACCTAGTTAGAACATCTCCAAAGCAGACTGTTGGCTCTTCTCTTCCTGGGCGACCTTTCAGGATCAAACCTTCGCAAGCTGCGATAGTCAGGTCGCACACCTCACGGAAGTCATTCTCACTGCTGCTGAATATTCCATCCCTCACACTACTTCTTCTC
The DNA here is from genome assembly GCF_023864275.1 of Schistocerca cancellata. Lineage (NCBI taxonomy): Eukaryota > Metazoa > Arthropoda > Insecta > Orthoptera > Acrididae > Schistocerca > Schistocerca cancellata. The sequence continues at coordinate 526,243,270 of NC_064627.1, forward strand.
CACGTCGAGTACCGGTCCCCTGGTGGACCGCAGCGTGTAGAGACGCTTTACGTGCTCGTCGACGTGCTTTACGCCACCCTACGATGGCGAATTGTATCAATTATAAACGATTACGTGCGCAGTGTCGTCGTGTTATAAAAGAAAGCAAGAAAGCCAGCTGGGCTGCTTTCACAAGCACCTTCGACAGTTCTACTCCTTCTTCTGTTGTCTGGGGTGGCCTGCGCCGGCTGTCTGGCACTAAGGTCCACTCACCAGTTTCTGGCTTGACGGTCGCGAATGACGTCCTTGTGGCCCCTGAGGATGTCTCCAATGCCTTTGGCCACTTTTTCGCAGAGGTTTGGAGCTCCGCTCATTACCACCCAGCCTTCCTCCCCCGAAAACAGGCAGAGGAGGCAAGGCCACCTAACTTCCGCTCCTCGAATCGTAAAAGTTATAATGCCACATTCACCATGCTGGAACTCGAAAATGCACTTGCCCACTCCACGGCCTGATTCTATTCATATTCAGATGCTAAAGAACCTTTCTCCTGCGGGTAAAGGTATTCTTCTTCGTGCTTAAAATCACATCTGGATTGAGGGTCATGTTCCCACATGCTGGCGCGAATCTATTGTTGTCCCGATTCCTAAGCCGGGAAAGGACAAGCACTTGCCTTCCAGTTATCGACCGATCTCCCTTACCAGCTGTGTCTGTAAGGTGATGGAACGAATGGTTAATTCTCGTTTGGTTTGGCTGCTCGAATCTCGACGCCTACTTACCAATGTACAATGTGTATTTCGTAGGCGCCGCTCTGCTGTTGACCATCTGGTTACCTTGTCGACCTTCATTATGAATAACTTCTTGCGGAAGTGCCCGACCGCGGCTGTGTTCTTTGATTTGGAGAAGGCTTACGACACCTGTTGGAGGGCGGGCATTCTCCGTACCATGCATACATGGGGCCTTCGTGGTCACCTCCCTCTTTTTATTCGTGCCTTTTTAATGGATCGACAGTTCAGGGTACGTGTGGGTTCTGTCCTGTCCGACGCCTTTCGCCAAGAGAATTGGGTGCCACAGGGCTCAGTTTTGAGCCATAGCGATCAATCCAATAATGGATTGCCTCCAAGCTGATGTATCAGGCTCCCTTTTCGTGGACGGTTTTACCGTCTATTGCAGCGCACAGCGTACATGTTTCCTGGAGCGCTGTCTTCAGCGTTGTCTTGACCGTCTTTACTCCTGCAGTGTCGCCAGTGGCTTCCGTTTTTCTGCCGAGAAGACGGTCTGTATTAACTTCTGGCGCTACAAAGAGTTTCTCCCACCGTCCTTACGACTCGGTCCCGTTGCTCTCCCATTCGTGGAGACAACAAAATTTTTAGGTCTTACATTTGACAGGAAACTTAGCTGGTCTCCACATGTGTCATAGTTGGTTGCCCGTTGTACCCGTTCTCTAACTGTCCTCCGTGTTCTCAGCGGTATGTCGTGGGGAGCGGATCGAACCGTCCTACTTCGCCTATATCGGTCGATCGTCCGCTCAAAGCTGGATTATGGGAGCTTCGTATACTCCTCTGCACAGCCGTCCATCTTACGCCGCCTCAACTCTATACAACATCGGGGTTTACGTCTTGCGATCGGAGCGTTCTATACTAGTCCCGTCGAGAGTCTTCATGCTGAACCCGGTGAATTGCCACTAACCTACCGGCGCGATATACTGCTTTGTCGGTATGCCTGTCGGCTATTGTCAATGCCCGATCACCCGTCTTATCGGTCCTTTTTTGACGACTCTCCGACCGTCAATATGGGTGTATGTCTCTGCCCTGCTATTCTCTGGAGTTCGCTTTCGTCGCCTCCTTCAGCACCTTGATTTTTCACTCCCAGCAAACTTTTACGTGGGCGAGAGCCAAACGCGACCTTGGCTCCAGGCTCAGTTTCGCGTTCACCTTGACCTCAGCTCGCTCCCAAAGGAGGTTACCCCAGCTTCGGTATACCGCTCCCGGTATGATCTTCATTTATACAGATGGCTCTAAGACCAATGACGGTGTCGGGTGTTCTTTTATTGTCGGGGCACACAGTTTCAAATACCAGCTCCATGGCCATTGTTCGGTTGAGCTATTTGCCCTCTACCAGGCTGTTCTTTACATCTGCCGCTACCGACATTCTGCTTATGTCATCTGCTCTGATTCCCTGACCGCCATCCAGAGCCTCAGTGATCCTTTCGTGCACCGGATCCAACGCTCTCTTCAGCAGCTGGTGGACGAAGGTTCTCCGGTTACCTTTATGTGGGTTCCTGGCCATGTCGGCATCCCTGGGAACGAAGCTGCAGATGCCGCGGCCAAGGCTGCGGTCCTCCAGCAACGGACGGCTTCTTGTTGTGTCCCTTCATCTGATTGTAGCAGGGTCATTTGTCAGCGCATTTTATCGCTGTGGCATGCCGATTGGGCTACACTTACGGACAACAAGCTTCGGGCCTTGAAACCTCTTCCCGCGGCTTGGACGATCTCTTCACGCCCTTCTCGGCAGGAGGAGGTCGTTTTGGCAGGGTTACGAATTGGACACTGCCGGTTCAGCCATCGCCATCTGCTGACTGCTACGCCGGCGCCGTTCTGCCCATTTGGGCAATTGCTGACGGTACGCCACATTTTAACGTCATGTCCAAATTCTAATACACTGCGCGTTGATCTTGGCCTGCCATGTACTCTGGATGCCATTTTAGAGGGTGACCCAGGAGCAGCTGCTCGCGTTCTTCGTTCTATCCACTTGACAAACCTGTCAAAGGACATTTGATTATGCTGTTTTTTTTAATCCTATGCCTATTAAATATGTCTTTTATAGTGTTGTCCCTTTTAGTTGCTGTTTTAACCTTGTGCCTCGCACTGCATTCCTAACTTAGTCTGGGCGCTAATGACCATTATAGTTGTGCGCCCTAAAACCACAACAACAAAAAAATTCTAACATTAAAGCTCTAATGTCCGTCTCCTCCTCTCGCGATCAATCAATAGCAAAGATCATCTCTAACGCATCTCTGTGCAGAGCAGCTACACTGGCGAGGCTGCGCGCACGTCTAAGCAATTCAGACTTTATGAGCGATGTTCCAGACACCCTAAACAAGAAAAATCCTACTAAAATGTAGACACACCTTTCAAGTGTTCACATAGAGTATTTATGATGCAGTGTGCGTGATGTAACAGTTGAATCGTGGCTGTCAAGAATAATTCCACGCCGGCCGCCAGAGGCGCTTTGTTTCTCGTGTGTAACAAATGAATCGCGATGTCAAAGAGCTCCGCGTCTTCCGTTGAAAAAGAATGTCTTCTTTAAATGCAATCTTTTGGCGTCGGATTTATCAAGTATTCTTAATCAATTGGTACTACACTGATCCCGACAAATGGCGACACTGACGTGATCCTTGAGCTGAAGGAAATGAATTGCAGTTGTATTTCGTTGAGCTCAGGAGATGTCTGACGAACGCACCGTATCGAAGCTAGCGGTCCGTTTGCCGCTGTTTCGACCCGACGATCTCGTCTTATCGTTCACACAGGTGGAGCGAAGTTTTAGCTCTGCTCTCATCATGGCCGACACCTCGAAGTTCTCACTCGTGGTAAGCCACTTGGACCACCCGTTTTGCGGCCGAGGTGGAAGACATCATCACTACACACCTGACGGAGAATTCCTACGAGAAACAGCAAAGCTGTTTCGCAGAACGATCGCATTTCAATAGGGGATCCAGTCCTAGAATCAGAGTTTAAAGCAGCTTTGGAAGACATAAGGTCGAACAAGGTAGAAGGTGTAAATATTCCATCAGATTTTCTAAAATTATTGGGAAAGTGGCAACAAATCGACTATTCACGTTGGTGTGTGGAATGTATGAGTCTCTGGTGATAAACCATCTGACTTTCGGAAAAATATCATCCACACAAATTCGAAGACAGAGAACAGACAAGTTCGGCGAGAATTATTGCACAATCAGTTTAGAAGCCCATGTATCCAAGTTGCTGACAACATCATTATACAGAAGAACTGAAAACGGAAGATCTGTTGGATGACGATCAGTTTGGGTTTAGGCAAGAGGCAGTTCTGACGTTGCGATTGATAATGGAAGCAAGACTGAAGAAAAATCAAGACACATTCATAGAATATGTAGATCTGGAAGAAGCGTTGTGTGCTATGAAATGGTGCAAGATGTTTGAAATTCTGAGAAAAATAGGAGTAAGCTGTTGGGAAAGAACCAAGTGGGAGCAATATGAGTGGGAGGCGAAGAGGGAAGAGCTCGGATTAAAAGGGTGTAAGACAGTAGTAGTGGGGCAAGGAGGGCACAACCCCAAAGTAGCATTATCCGAGATGGCGGAAGGGCGTCGTCACCCCAGTGGTGGTGTCAGCCCAAAGTACCATTATCCAAGATGGCCACCAAGACGCAAGTACTTGAGGTCACGTGATGTCAGCTGATGACGCAATTGACGACATTCAAGATGGCAGCCATGACATTAGCTGATAATGCGAGTACCGTTACCCAAGATGGCGTAAGTTTGAATTTTGGAGGGAAGATAGATCAATTGAGCTACCTCTACTAACGTAAGAAAATGGCGGGAAAGAAAAGGCACTTGGGCTATCTTTACCAACCTAAGAAAATAGTGGGAAAGAAAGGCAGTTGAGCTAATCTCCACTAACCTAAGTCACCTGACCACCACCTCTTTCTAGGAACTGGTGGGAAAAGGACTCGGCCTATGCTGGATATAAGTCTTTATTTAAACATTAGTGGCAGTATCACCATCAAGTGTGTTCACCATGGGCTCCTGGTGCGTCATTTTCTTGGAAAAGTGGCAGAAATTTATAATTTTGCTCTAAGAGCTTATTCCTGCAGCTGAGGGGAGTTAGTAGGGTGTTGTCCCCACTAGAGACTGCTCGTGATGTCATTCAATTCGGATGTAAGTTGTTTAAATTTGTGTAAACTTGTATAAATTTGTATAAATTTATTATCTACCTACAACATTAATTCGGTGTTACCACCACAAGAGGCTGAGATATCAGTGCTTGTTGAGCTGTTGGTGTTCAATTAGCGAGATGTTGGTTCCAGACCGGGGGAGGGGGGGTGGTTTAATAGCTGTATTACATTCACTCATTCAGCCGAGATGTGCATCTACAGCTCACTGCATGAATAATAAACTCCTAGAAATTGAAATAAGAACACCGTGAATCCATTGTCCCAGGAAGGGGAAACTTTATTGACACATTCCTGGGGTCAGATACATCACATGATCACACTGACAGAACCACAGGCACATAGACACAGGCAACAGAGCATGCACAATGTCGGCACTAGTACAGTGTATATCCACCTTTCGCAGCAATGCAGGCTGCTATTCTCCCATGGAGACGATCGTAGAGATGCTGGATGTAGTCCTGTGGAACGGCTTGCCATGCCATTTCCACCTGGCGCCTCAGTTGGACCAGCGTTCGTGCTGGACGTGCAGACCGCGTGAGACGACGCTTCATCCAGTCCCAAACATGCTCAATGGGGGACAGATCCGGAGATCTTGCTGGCCAGGGTAGTTGACTTACACCTTCTAGAGCACGTTGGGTGGCACGGGATACATGCGGACGTGCATTGTCCTGTTGAAACAGCAAGTTCCCTTGCCGGTCTAGGAATGGTAGAACGATGGGTTCGATGACGGTTTGGATGTACCGTGCACTATTCAGTGTCCCCTCGACGATCACCAGTGGTGTACGGCCAGTGTAGGAGATCGCTCCCCACACCATGATGCCGGGTGTTGGCCCTGTGTGCCTCGGTCGTATGCAGTCCTGATTGTGGCGCTCACCTGCACGGCGCCAAACACGCATACGACCATCATTGGCACCAAGGCAGAAGCGACTCTCATCGCTGAAGACGACACGTCTCCATTCGTGCCTCCATTCACGCCTGTCGCGACACCACTGGAGGCGGGCTGCACGATGTTGGGGCGTGAGCGGAAGACGGCCTAACGGTGTGCGGGACCGTAGCCCAGCTTCATGGAGACGGTTGCGAATGGTCCTCGTCGATACCCCAGGAGCAACAGTGTCCCTAATTTGCTGGGAAGTGGCGGTGCGGTCCCCTACGGCACTGCGTAGGATCCTACGGTCTTGGCGTGCATCCGTGCGTCGCTGCGGTCCGGTCCCAGGTCGACGGGCACGTGCACCTTCCGCCGACCACTGGCGACAACATCGATGTACTGTAAAGACCTCACGCCCCACGTGTTGAGCAATTCGGCGGTACGTCCACCCGGCCTCCCGCATGCCCACTATACGCCCTCGCTCAAAGTCCGTCAACTGCACATACGGTTCACGTCCACGCTGTCGCGGCATGCTACCAGTGTTAAAGACTGCGATGGAGCTCCGTATGCCACGGCAAACTGTCTGACACTGACGGCGGCGGTGCACAAATGCTGCGCAGCTAGCGCCATTCGACAGCCAACACCGCGGTTCCTGGTGTGTCCGCTGTGCCGTGCGTGTGATCATTGCTTGTACAGCCCTCTCGCAGTGTCCGGAGCAAGTATGGTGGGTCTGACACATCGGTGTCAATGTGTTCTTTTTTCCATTTCCAGGAGTGTAGAAGCGAGCATTAATGCTTGAACAGATCACGAAGAAGAATACGGTCCTGCAAATAAATGATTTCCATTAAAGATGCATTACACAATGCATGGGAACATCTGTCTTTACTGGAATTGTCTGTCATTTCTAAAACCTACGTGTAAGCTCCCACCACACAAGGGACTACTACCTCCAATCCATCAGACCAAAGAACTGACCTAGTTCACGAGTTCACCACTACAGGGCGCCTCGATAGGTAACGTGATCGTGTAGTTCAGTCCATAAGAGTATGATGACGTCATGTGTTTTTCTCAGCTGGAAGTCTCCCCCATGTCTCGTGATTGAATGGAGCTTGCCGAATCCTCGTCCATCCGTGCACAAGATTTCTCGAGATTTGCCCATATAGAGGAGGCTATCACCCATTATCGATATATAGTAATAGATTTGAAAGTGTTGTGAAGAAATAGCAGACAGTTAAGGAGAACAAGAAACGGGTGATTTTTATGCGTAATGGATTTCGAAGCATTCCTATATAATTCAACCAAGCTATGAATTTTAAAGTATTATTCCAGAGCCTAGGATCAGTACCTGGAAGGTACTGGTAAGAGAGAACATAAACACACGTACTTCTAAGGTTACAACGGTCCACATTTAAAACGGGCTATAATGTTAGATCGCTTGAATTTCAGACGTATCAGTCGCATGGAATGTAGCAGTGCTAATATTCCAACGTAACAAATATATTTCAAGTGCAGGACATATATCCTTCTTTCCAGTTTCTCAACGATAAACTATATTATCGAGCCATAAAACAAAAAACTGCTTCCTTAAGACAATGGCTCAGTGTGATATGAGTACAATATAGCTTTCCAGAGATGTACAGCGTCCACTGTTCACATCTGATCAGGGTTTATAAATTATACTATGCCTGCATCAGTCCTATATAAAATGATAGTTAGTAACGGAGAATATCTCTTACAAGAAAACAGATAAACGCATAGCAGCAGCATCCGACATGTGAAAACTACAAGTCATTCAGCCACAAACTCTGTAAGCCCCACATCTGTCAGGCAACTGCATACAAGGGGATTGCAGTACCTCACAAGCACCTATCGCTGACTTAGTTATGAAGCTGAAATCTCGATTTTACACCCAAGATGCGACGGGGGGATGGAGTGCATCCCATAAATCGTAGTTCGTTTAGAGGAGTGCCACTTTTCATCACACATGAGGTGGAAGTTCTCTGATGACCAACAGGTTTACCGTTAATGATCGCAAGTAGACAGTGCTTTAAATCACATACAGAACAGGTGGCTGTATACGAGTCGAACGCAGGCTATGTCACGTAACTGATATATCCTGACAGAACAGTGGAAAAATTGACCTGCAGCAGCTTCTCCCTCTCTAGATTGCATCATCAGTCTACTATTAAATCATACCTCATTACAGCTCCATCTCAGTTGATCACCCCGCCCACTCTGTGTTATCCTTGAAAGCAGATGCATGTAAGTCTAGAGATGGATGGTTCTCTGTCTTCCACAAAAGTGTCCAATACAGTAGTCAACTCGCGTGTATCACTGCTACCTCAATAGACATACAGTATAATGCTGCCTCGACGGAAAGAAATTGACTGCTTCCCGGATCCCCTTCGCTTCTGTGTAACGTTTTCTCGTAATTCCTCTTGCTGCCGCATACTTGTTCCCATGTACAAATTGTTCCGCGCCAACCAGAAGATACGCAAGCAATTGCTCAATTTCCCCTCACTTCGGTGTACATTCTGTCAATTTATACCTGTTCCCTGGTCATTTTTCGCAATTCTATCGATTTTATGTCAGTTCTATCCATGCGATCATGACATAAGCTCTCGTTCTGTGTTCTAACATTGCTCGTAAATTTAGTACAGATGCCAACACCTAGCCCACATGCACTGATCAGGAGTCGTAGTATAGCACTGTACTCGATTGTATCCAGTCACCTCCACATTTAGAGAGAGTTTGCTCTGTTATCTGTATGTCTACGTATATGCATGTGTTGTGGATTGCATTGCTTAATTGTTACGAGGATTATCATGTTCTTTCGCCTACATTGATGACGTAATCGCCTTCTCAGTAACGTCGGAGGAAAATAATCGGTACCTCACTAAAGATTTTGGGTGCGTTGATGCGTACGGCATTTTTTGAATGTCCCTATGTGCATGTTTGGACAACTGGAGAGAGCGTTTTTTTGCCACCTTATTTTATCAACGACAGAATACCCTCTGCCAGAGAATGCTGAAGTCTTTCTGAGTATTCCTCGCCCAGATACAATCAAATAATTGAAGTACAGGGAGTGTATCTCTGCCATTTTCCACATGTGCCAGAATTTCAAGAGCCACTTACAGCAGTTCTGGCCGAGACTAAAACAAAAGACTCCTGTGCAGTGGTCACGCCTTCGAGGACCCCTCCCTCCCCCCGTCCCAAGTAGAGCATTGCTGAGGTCATGCTTCTCGCTCATCCTGGATTAGATTCACCCCTCTAGCTAGTGGTCGACGCAGCATTGCAACAATATATTGACGTGGCATGGCAGGCCTCAGTTTTTTCTCTTGGCAATTATCTCCAGCTCAGCAATAATTGAGCACCAATGACCAGATATTGTTGGCAATCTAAGCGTCTGTGAAATATTTGCATCTTCAACTGGAGGCAAGAGTATTCACAACCTACGGGGACCACAAGCTTCCGACCTACGCCTTCCGCCAGAGCAACGACAGATGCTCTGGCAGTTAAATCAGAAGGACTTTACTGTCCATTTTCTTACCAACGTTAAAGATATTTCATAACTGAACAATGTTGTAACAGATTGTTCGTCTCGAATCAACGCTATTACAGAGACAATCGATCTCGCATACCTGGCTCAGGTACAGCAGTGTGACCACGGACTCCAAGACCGACTAAACGACACTATGGCAGATCAGATGATCATGCTCAGTGACATACCAGAGGCAAAGACTAAGGTGTACTACGACACATCCAATTTAAAACCTCGCCCTTTCGTTCAGGCAGAAGTGTACCAACAAGTATTTCAAATCCTTACCTCGTCTTGCTACTACATGGTGAGTTACACTAATGGCGACAACGAAGCTCGTATCTAATAGTTGTGTGTGGCCTGGGATGCAAAAAGAATGCAATCAGTGGTCTCAAGCATGTGTGTATTGTCAAGGCAGGAAAATTCCACGTCATGTTCACGCACCAGTGGGCACATTGCCGGGTATAAATGGCTCTGAGCACTATGGGACTTAACTTCTGAGTTCATCAGTCCCCTAGAACTACTTAAACCTAACTAACCTAAGGACATCACACACATCCATGTCCGAGGCAGGATTCGAACCTGCGACCGTAGCAGCAGTGCGGTTTAAGACTGTAGCGCCTAGAACCGCACGGCCACACCGGCCGGCTTTTCCGGGTATGATCGAGAGGTTCGTCAACGTACATATTGACGTCGTCTGACGTCTACCACCATTGGAAAGCCAACGATATTTACTAACCATGGTTGATAGATTCACATGTTGGCCGGAAGCTATTCCTATAGATAATATTTCCGAAGAGACGCTAGCTGCTGCGTTTATGTCCAACTTGGTCGCTCGCTTCAGATGTCCACTGCATTTAACGACTAACAAAGGACGCCAATTCGAGTCTGATTCTTTTAAACAGCAGGGTAGGTTTAGTGGCGCTTCACATACGTAACAACGAGTTGTCATCCAAACACAAATGGCATCGTCGAGCGTTGGCACCGATCCTTCAAGGACGCTCTCGTATGTAGTGAAGCAATGGGGAAGATGGCCCTACTTTAGTTGCCCTCGGCCTGCGCGCCGTAAGCAAGCCAGACTCTACGCATCCCTGCTGAATTTGACAGTTTGGTTGATGACAAAAGAAAAACATTCCAGCGTTTGTCTTGGAAGAATCCTCAGATGCTCACTTTACCCTACACCAATCAACATCATTGCCTGTCAGCAGAGAGCCACGTCTAACCCGGACGCCAGGTGGACTTCCTTGCAAGATTCAAGAACGGCACTTGAGGCAACCAACGAATAAGTCGCTCCCCTTCCCCGCAGAGGGAGAGGGGAAGGGGGCTGTGTAGTGGTAGGTGGTCGTGCAGCTGCCATCACAAAATCAGCTGATCAGTTCGAACTGCTCTATCCCGACACCATTATTAAGTGCGATAAGTGCATTATGAGTTGCAATTCTGACACATGTAGCAGACGAAAATGTGGCAGAACAACAATTGCTTCTTCATAAACAAATCATCTGGTCTGTTGTTGTTTCCAAATTGCGGAACAGATTCAAAGATGATCTCCAAAACCTAGGAGTATATATCACAACTTACTTGATGCATCCCATGGAAGTATGCTTGAAAATAATCCAAAGAATCGTTGTTCACCGAGCTAGTACTGAAGTGTTGCTTCAGAAGAGGGCGTGGTAGGATGGGCTCGCCACACGTTTAATTATATTTCAAGCCCTTTGGATGCCTTTTCATCGTTGCTGCTTCAGAAATTTCTAGTCCGTGAATTCTACTAATAAACAAAAAGTAAATTGAAAACTGTCGTATTTGGCCGTCACATTTGGTCAATTTTGTGAACGTCCCCGCTTAAGAACTATATGTGGTGCCTGTTCTTTCAGTGATTCTGATAGAACAGACACCACATATATATAAATCGGGGCGAGACGGGCAATGATCCTTTCTGTGCAGATGCAAAAAATCCCTAATTCCATGGGAAACAGCAACTGCTGTGAAGGTAATGGACAGGGCACTATATTAGTAGTGTGTGGATAACTTGAGACTTTGGGTGTCCAGATAGTTAAGGCAGTCAGTATGCTTTTGGTAGCATAATGATGTGGACGTCCAGGTCCTGTCAGTGCTCTGCTGCTATAGTGCATGTGCTGCATTGTTATAGCTTGCAGTTGTCTTCGTCCAGTTTAATTCCTTTGAAGCGAAAATCTACACTCAATTTCAGTTTTATAACCTAGAATGTGCGACCAAAAGAGTAGGAAATTGATCAGATTTTACGAGATGACGATCATATCAATTATCATTTGCTAATAGAGATTTACCCCTCCATAGTGAGTAGGGCGATCTACATGAAACTGGTGGACGACTTGGCTTGTGAAAGGATCCTCAGTAAGAAAGGCAACCATCAATTCAGACATTCGAATGGACAGTGAAAATAAAACTCGCAGGTCTCGGTCAGAAGTCGGTACAAATGTTCGAACTGGCGCTTGAGGTGGCAGCAGAACTGGCGATTACACGATTGAGACGCTGTGGTGGTATGGTAAGACATATAGGAGAACAATGGGCACATTTTACAACACACCCAGGTTTGAATGGAGAGCGCCAGGTGTGCATAAACTTTCCTAAATACGTCCAATCCTTTTCGGACATAGACAGATGCAATGCCATCATCATGTACGATGGTCAGCCGTAGATTGGATTGCGGACAAGAGTGAAGAGTGTCAGATCAATCCGTATGCAATATTACACCACACAATTGACACAAGGGAAGGAGAATACGACTCCTGATCCAATGGTGCCCACACTAATGTAAACCGGGAGCGGGGGGTGGGGGGGGGAGGTCTTTGGTCTAAACTGCGTGATCGATTCCAAGCAGCCCATGATGCCATGGTAGGGCACTATAGACGGACAGAAGGCAATGACTAAGCACCCCACAGCACCAGAGCACCAGTCTTCCAGAGCAAAGGGTGAATGGCATGAATCGCACTAGAGGAGAGGTTGGTCACCACAGACTGTGTGACGAGGCCGAAAGCTTTCTTCCTTGATGACTACGACCCCAAGGCATTGTCAGATACCAACACTTATGTCTGTAAGCAATGGGATGCAGAACACTGGAAGAAACCCTGACAGGTTCTGCCTAATACTTTCTGTCGATGTCTACAGAGAACAAATATCACTATGATGGCGACCACCCTCATCAGGACCTTGGGTTCCTCTGATGGGATTCGAATGGCAGCAGACACACGGGAGACCTATGACAGTGCCATTATTTTGATTGATGAATGGCAGACAATTCGGTCTCTGCCCCCAGTTGTTCTCAATTAATCATACACATATTTAAATGTACGACGTGTAGGGTGAGTAATTTGCCGATACTTTCAGCGTATAATTCTCTAGTTCTCACTGAATTTCGTTGGCATTCTCCGTAAATGAGAAGCATATCGACTTGTTCTTCGAAGAAATACATCATTCACATTCGCTTGATTCAACGATACTAGTCTTACCGTTCCTATTAGCGTTGTATTGCGAAACCGTCGAATGGTGTTTACATGTCAATGGCACGTTAGATTTATTCGCCATATTCGGCGAATATTTATTATTTGCGTGATATACGAAAGAGAATTGTCAGATCATGCGCTTCGATAAGTGCCGATGTGATAAGGAATACCACTCAGTCCATGATAAGAATATTGCAACACACCATTGATACCAATGGTCATCACTTCGAACACCTTCTGTAAATGGACGTTCATACCAACTTTTTGAACTTTGTTGACCTTCAAAGACATTACTGTTACAAATCATTGGGTTCGTCTCGATAGCCGCTATCAGAAAATAATTACCAAACTATAGCATCCCATTAAAAAAAAAACGAAGTTGACCATACCTCTGATGCGACCCCACCCAGCAACAAAAAACCAGCGTCGTATTATGGCCCCCGTTGTCCCATGCAACTACTGTCCTGCAAACGTTTCAGCTCCTGTTATACTTTCGGAGCTATTCTCGGTGTCAATAGTTAGTGACTCACCCTGTATATGTCGTTCCCATGGAGCAACTGGTACGTGAACTATGGTGCCTGCTACAGGGACCTACATTGCGAGACCATACCTTTGTCTCCCACATGTATGCAGACAATCTGGTTTTCGTTGTGTGTACACCAGACGAAAGTCAAAGGTCGTGGACTGGATTCCCAATATTTTCACAGGCAGAACCTCCGTGAACTTGGTGATGGTCATTGGTAGTAGCCTCCCAAAAGGCCATGCTGTGAAATGTTTGGGAGTTATCTCCCCACATCACAGTGAATTCCGCACCTTACCGATAGTCGTGTTCTGCGTGGCATTCATAGGATTGTCCACAGCAGCTTGCTGCGACTTTTGAATATAGTCTAACGGGGGACTTAAGTCCATAATACCCCATCTGGCTGCGGTATTCCCAATGTCAATGATTATCATCATACAGTCTACAGATGGTCTTGTGTTACTTCGCCAGTGAAGGAATGATTATCGAAGTATGGTACAATGCACTCACCCTACCTATCGCAGAGGGTGGTCTCGGAAAGGTCAGTGTGTGGGGTAGAGCGGCAGCTTCATATGTCAGCGTGATGATAAAGACGTGGACTCGCCTCCAGCACAGCTTCATGGGAATCTGACCAAAGAACTCCCCTGACTCTCATGAACCACTGATTGCAATGGTGCATATTTTTCTGGCGCTTGCTCATCTGTAGATTTTTTTGGACTTAATTTATGTCAACGCAGACTTTCCGAGTGAGTGGCTGCAGATGGTCGTGAAGTTTATAGTCAGTTGAATCGAGGTCATCCCTGGAATCTGACTGAAAGCTGTCGTCCCTCGGTTACTTGGTCGGTAGTGCCCTTCTAGATTTTGAAGCAAGAGCAGCCTGGTATTTGATGACCAGTCACCAGTATACACAATATCCAGTGTCATCTACCTGATACGGATAAAAACCCTTTGGAGTGTGCAAAGGCTGAAGAGATAAGTACAAACATCAAAAAGTTTTGCATCACCTCAGTTCAAAGAGTTCTGGCACCTCTACAGTAAACTGGAATAGAGATCAACATAAACATTACTTCCGCACTTTTTATTGTTCATGGAAACCGCACATTGCGTGGTGTACCACCATACAGCGAGACCGTCAGAGATGGTGGTACAGATTGCTGTACACATCGGTACCTCTAATACTCAATAGCACATCCTCTTGCATTGATGCATGCCTGTATTCGACGTGGCATACTATCCACAAGTTCATCAAGGCACTGTTGGTTCAGATTGTCCAACTCCTCAACGACGATCGGCGTAGATCCCTCAGAGTGGTTGGTGGGTCACGTTGTCCATAAACAGCCCTTTTCAGTCTATCGCAGTCATGTTCGATAAGGTTCATGTCTGGAAAACATGCTGACCACTCTAGTTGAGCGATGTCATTATGCTGATGGAAGTCATTCACAAGGTGTGCTCGATGGGGGCGCGAATTATCGTCCATGAAGACGAATGTTGTTATGGGTTGGCAGGAGAGCCAACACCGGTATGAGAGGATGCCGAAAGGCACGCGTTTTAGCTCATGCAGGCTGGCGTGAGGTCTGGAACAGGACAAGGAAATTAGACTTTAGCAAAAAACGTACGTAGCTGCTGGAATACTTAACTTTAATCCATAAATGGTGAACATCGCTCTTGAGGGTACATTTTTCATAATCTCAATAGTAACTGGCAATGGCGCCTTGCTAGGTCGTAGCAAATGACGTAGCTGAAGGCTATGCTAACTATCGTCTCGGCAAATGAGAGCGTATTTTGTCAGTGAACCATCGCTAGCAAAGTCGGTTGTACAACTGGGGCGAGTGCTAGGAAGTCTCTCTAGACCTGCCGTGTGGCGGCGCTCGGTCTGCAATCACTGATAGTGGCGACACTTGGGTCCGACGTATACTAAAGGACCGCGGCCGATTTAAAGGCTACCACCTAGCAAGTGTGGTGTCTGGCGGTGACACCACAAATTTCTCGCCAATATGCTGCCGATATGGTTTCACTATCGGTCGGAGGACGGCATTCATGTATCGTGCAGCCATTACGGCGCCCTCCATGACGAGCAGCGCCGTACGTCGGCCCCACATAATAACACCCCTAAAGAGCATGGAACGTCCACCTAAACAGTGTTGCCTCCAAACACACGTCTCCGACGATTGTTTGGTTAAAGGCATCTGCGACGTTCATTGGTGAATAGAACGTGATGCGATTCCTGAGCGGTCCGTACGGCATGTTGATGAGCCCATCTGTACTGTTCTGCATGGTGTCGATGGCTACAAGATGGACCTCGCCAGGGACGTCGGGAGTTAAGTTGTGCATCATGCAGTCCATTGAGCACAGTTTGAGTTGTAACATGACGTCCTCTGGCTGCACGAAAAGCATTAATCAACATGGTGGCGTTGCTGTCAGAGTTCCTCCCAGCCATAATCCGTAGGTAGTGGTCATCCACTGCAGTAGTAGCCCTTGGGCGGCCTGAGCGAGGCATGTCATCGACAGTTCCTTTCTCTCTGTATC
The DNA here is from genome assembly GCF_023864275.1 of Schistocerca cancellata. Classification (NCBI taxonomy): domain Eukaryota; kingdom Metazoa; phylum Arthropoda; class Insecta; order Orthoptera; family Acrididae; genus Schistocerca; species Schistocerca cancellata. The sequence goes on from NC_064627.1 coordinate 526,259,104, forward strand.
TCCTCCATGTGCGAACAACATCACTTTGGTTAACTCCGAGACGCCTGGACACTTCCCATGCTGAGAGCCCTTCCTGGCACAAAGTAACAATGCGTAAGGGATAAAACCGCGGTACCGACCGGCTACGCATGATTGAACTACAGACGACAACACGAGCCGTGTACCTCCTTCCCGGTAGAATAACTCGAACTGATCGGCTGCCGGACCCCCTCCGTCTAATAAGCGCTGGTCATGAATGGTTGTTTACATCTATGGACGGGTTTAGTGACATCTCTGAAAGGGATTGTGATACATAATCCACAGTCAACGTCTGTCTTCAGGAGTTCTGGGACCCATGGGTGATGCTTTTTTTGTATGTGTGTATGTTGATGGGATTGACGTCGGTACGCAACCAAACTGCAGTGACTCAGAGTTCCGTTCTTTTCATGGATATGTTATTTTACCCACATACTAAGATGCATGCAGTGGCAAAGGTTTGACCATACTGTACCTTTACTGGGATGGTGATGAATATTTTCTTGGTTCGTGGAGCTTCCTATTTGAATTATTCACTGGTCTCCGACGCCAGCCGTTCTGCCGCTAGTTCTTTGCTAATTATCCGTCAGTGTCTCTTTGGATCCTCCCCGTAGTTGGAGTGATCTGGGTATCAGAAATTAGCCTTATGTCAGTTTTACGGACCAGAAGAAGTGACAGGTCCACAAGTAATCTTCCTTTACGATAATATGCCCTACCCAAAAAGTGGGCTAGAAGGATCTGCGGTCTTGTCGCTAGCAGCCGCTGGTGTAGTGTCTAACGATGATGATTCCATCGTAAGAGCGGCCTTTATGTTGTATTTATGCTGTAGTTTTGCTTTTGCTGTTCAGATTCATTAGTGCTAAAAGTGCGCAGTTGCTCGAATAAGGGTTGTCTGTTTAACCTGCCTTAATGTTCCAATATATACACAGAGGAGGCGATTCGGCGATGGGAAAGAGGAGGCAGCGTGGCCAGGCCTCGTGTTTCGCCCCTCTACGTACTTAAAAAAAGGCAGTAAGCTAGTAGCTGATTTGCACGTGAAGGTGTCAGAAAAAACAGTTACGACATGTGTATAACTAGTGCGAGACGGCCAATAATCCGTTCTGTGCATATGCACAAACAAGCCCGAATTCCTAAGGGAATCATCAATCGCTGCGAGTAGTGAAGGTAATGGACGGGGGCACTATGTAAGTACTCCTTGGATAAGCTGGGAATTTGAGTCGGTCAGGGACCACGTCCAGATAGCCGAGGAGGTTAAGGCAAGCAGTCGCTAGAAACGCAAAAATTCCGGCTGAAATTTTAAACTTTCACCATTGATTTGATTCAGTGCCCACTATCAGCTAACGTAATTACTTCTTCGATTGACTATAACATAAAGGTTGTATGATCAAAGACAGTGTCTGTTCTTTAGGTTTTGCTTTCTTCCAATTTTTTTTTTCTTTTTTCTTTTATTTTATATTTTCTGTAGTGTTCTTTGATCCAAGATCTAATTATGCCTTCATACCAGTCACAGAAATTGGCAGTGCTCCATACATAAAAGATCAGTGTTAATTATGTAGAAAGAACCAAATTATACCTGCAGCTAAATCAAATGATTCTATAGTGCAATTTAATAAATTATGGCGATTTGTGGGCGTAAGCAACTTCCCTGACGTGCCGATTTATTCGCTTCAGGTACTTAACCTGTTACAAAATGGCGAATAAAACAAAATTCCCAATTAGGCGTCCAGAATATTTTCAGCAGTGCACGCAATTAATATTAATAATGCTCCCAATCCCACCCCCTCACCCGGTTGTTATTTATTTAGAATTTTATTAGTGAAATAGCATGAATAATTAAAAGTTTTTATTCAATATAATGCGTTAACAGGTTCCCTTGTATTGTGGGCTCATAACCAACATTCTCATGTTAATAAATATACAGGGAATCGTGCTGGACTCATTATGAAGACAAACTAGTAACTGTGGATTCGGTCACGTTCAGGCGTCCAGGACAGAGAACATTTTTGACGGTTTAAAACGTTGTGCCGGATCGCACATCCAGCACCTGAGTTTTGCAGATCGTGTACTAGCTGCTAGACCATCTTAAAACTTTTCACAAACCAGCTCATTGTATCAAACGATGACTAACAACATTCCATCACTTGCAAGCACCACGAAGGCTTTTCCACAGGCAGACTTGAGAAAAATAATTTGTAGAACACTTTGATTTAACAGTAAACTTATAAATGTAATTGGTCTGGATTGGATTGGTCAAATATTTGAGCGCAGTGAAAGCAAGCTTCCGTAGAAATTACACAAGGGCTTCCCGTAAGAGTTTTCATAGCGAAATAGAGAGTGAGAAATGGTTAAATGGAAAATCAAACTGATCAGCGAGATGTTTAGTTCTACGAACAAAGGTTTATTTACTTGAGAGTAATCATGATAATTAAGAAAAACGTAATTATTTTTTCGAGGGAAATCCTTTATCTGAGTTTTCGTCGTCAAACGAAGACAAGGAAATGAACAAATGGGATATGAAATTCACAAGTTTGAAGTCTAATTTTGTAAATTAGATTTAATTGGTAACAGTAATCAGGTTAATTAAACTTAATTAGCAGTTTGAGGATGAAATGAAATATTTCACTCTCAGCTGCTAATGTGATGTGCCAAAAAGTTCATGTCTTCAAGATTTAGTTTCTTGCACAGAAAAAGCTGTATCGGTATGATATTTAACAAAAAAGATGCTCCATTTCAATAAAGTACTAAATTAATGATATTTTGTGAAGCAAAGACGCTAGTAAAGCAAATGAAGTGTCAAAAAGATAATCTCTTAAAATCTGCTATTTTAAGAAAAACGCTGCAAAGGTGTGATATTTGATTTTTAAAACTTGATTTCTTCCAATTAAGTTCTAAAGTTACGACATTTCGAGGACAGCAGACACTATGAAGGCAAATGAAGTGTCAAAAAGTTAATATTTTTAAGGATTAGCTGTTTTGCGCATAAGAAGTTTAAACTGTTGTTATATACTAAAATAGAACAATTCGATGTCGGAAGATGCTAGGAAAGCGGATTAGATGTCAAGAATGAAATATTGTACTTCAAGATATTTTAAGAACCTGTAAATGAAAAGAAGTTGAGAAAGAACGGTCAAATGTATGTTTTTAATTGTTTGTGTAATAACAAGAAATTGGCTACAGCAGGGAAACGTTTGATATGTCTTTGAACGATGCTCAAAATCATGTTTAGGAAATAACGAACCGGCTGAGATTATATAGAATTTGAAAGTGTGCTGAAAGACATTTGCTGTATGTGATACGGGGAGTCGTTCAAGGGTGCGTCAAATGCTTCTCTATTTTTTTTTTTTTTTGTTTCTTACATTTAGACGATTTATTGCACCAATCATATCACTTTTAATTCTGTAGTGGTGTATACGCCGTCCGCAAAAGACAGACATGTGGTATCTAACTGGTCATGTTTCTGCAGGTCCCAAATGTCCCCTTCCCCCTCCCCCCCCACCCCCCACCCATTGTACACATCTGATAACTCGTATCTCGGGATACTCAATCCACTATTGCGATCGCAGATTGGTACACATGATTCCCTCACAGTAGCCTGTCTTGTATAGCCACTAGGCATATACATGAGAACATTTCGAAGACAGCAGACACTAGCAAGGCAAATGAAGTGTCAAAAATTCCGGGTACAGAGGAGAGAGCAGATGTGGAAAGAATACTCTGAAGGCCTCTATGAGGGGGTAGAATTGTTTGATGTGATAAAAGAAGAAACATTTGTTGTTTTAGAGGAGATAGGGGATCCAGTATCAGAATCAGAATTTCAGAGAACTTTGGAGGACTTAAGATCAAATAAGGCAGAAGGGATGGATAACGTTCCCTCAGCAATTCTAAAATCATTGTGGAAGTGGCAACATAACGACTGTTCACGGTGGTGTGTATAATTTATGAGTGTCGCAACACACATCTGACTTTCGGAAAAATATCATCCACGCAATTCCGAAGACTACAAGAGCTGACAAGTGCAAGGATCATCGCAAATTCAGCATAACAGCTTACGCTTCCAAGTTGCTGACAAGGACAGTACACAGAAGAATGGAAAAGAAAATTGGGGATGTGTTAGATGGCTATCAGTTTGGTCTTAAGAAACGTAAAGGCACGGGAGAGGCAATTCTGGCGTAGCTGTTGATAATATAGGCGAAACTAACGAAAAATCACGTCACATTCATAGGATTTGTCGACCTGGAAGAAAGCGTTCGACAATGTCCAATGACTGACGGAGCAAGGAGTACATAAAAAACAGACCAGCACTGGCAAAAAGGACATTCCTGACCAAGAAAAGTCTACTAGTATCAAACGTAGGCCTTAACCAGAGAAAGAAATTTCTGGGGTTATACGTTTGGAGCAGATCTTTGCGTAGTAGTGAAGCATAGACAGTGAGAAAACCGGAGCAGAAGAGAATCGAAGCTATTGAGAAGTGGTGCTACAGAAGAATTTTGAAAATTGGTCGGCTGATAAGATAAGGTCCGACGAGGTTCTGCGTAGAATCGGAGAGGAAAGGAATACGTGGAATACACCGAATCGGAGAGGATAGGAATATGTGGAAAACACTGACAAGGAGAAGATACATCTTTAAGACATCAGGGAATGACTTCCATGGCACTAGAGGGTGCTGTAGAGGAATACACACAGCCAATAATTGAGGACGAAGGTTGTAACTGCTACTCTGAGATGAAGATATGGCACAGGAATGGAATTCGTAGCGGGTGGCATCAAACGAGTTGGAAGACCGATGACTAAAAAAAAAAAATGAGAAATCCTATTTTAGTTAAAGACAGCCACTAGCTACAAGAATCAACTGAGCTCCAGATTGCAGTAAAGTTGAAGCGAGGTACTTTTTCCAACATTGACATCTCTCTCTAAAAACATTCTGCGTACATAGTTTGATATGTATTAAGATAGTAAAAGGTGTCACATTCTGACCGGTATTTTATGTCGTCTGTATTTCATACTGTTGTTATTATCCTGTCGATATACCCAGGGACTCGGGGAAATACTTTCGCATTGCAGACTTAAGGAAATATTTATGTAGATCCGAAGGTATAAAACATTTCTCAATTTCTTTGTTTTTCGTATGCTATGCGAATACAATTCCTGGGTCACGTGGAGTGCCATAATTTTTTTCATTGAAGTGACAGATTCCAAAACAAAACAAAATATCTTACGGTGCCGGTATTCACCCGGTCTCTCCTACCGAATGTTTTGTCTAATTAATGAATTACGTTGTCATTTAGATTAGAGAAATAATGGCCAAAGAAACACCTAGCCGGCGAAAGACTGCTTCGTCTACAGAAGAAAGGAACTATAAATATCCAGTAACTATGTCGTGGTATAGGTGAGGGGTTTGACGTACAATTATGTTCGAGACTATCGGAATGTGAGGGATATAAAATGCATAATGATGTATTTTGCATTATATTCCATTTATTTGGGACCTAAGCAGATGACATGGTTTCTTATCTTCCTTTATTTGTTTAAATAAAGTATAGATCATTACTATCATTATTAACGTCACAATCCACTGGTTGACACCCACAGTTCCATAAAGGCCTCTGGAGTATTCTATGGATTAAGCCTCTGGAGCATTCTGTGGATTATGGTCTCCTGTTAAACTACCCATCGCCTATAAGGGCGTCGTATCTTATGTAGTGGTGTTCAACAGAGATCCTCCTTAGTGCATCTGCAATTTATTCCTCTCACTAAATCCGTTAAGTAGGAAGATTTACGCAGTTATCGTTCAAATGAGCAGAACAGAATTTTTATCACCTATCCGCTCTCCCTCTAATGTCACGAGATTTTGTAGTGTTTCCCTTTGAAAAGCAAGTGTTTCAGCTTCACATATTTCGATTTCAATACGTTGCAGATACAGTCTCTCACCACTGCGGTTGCTAGTAAATAAATGGATAAAAGCGGTTCGAATACGTGTAATTCTGAAGTTCTGGTCGTAGCCTTATTTCGGAAGTGATATGATATTTATCATTTGATAGCGACATGAACATTACGTTGTCCGTGCTCCAACTCTACAACTGTTGTCCATAACTATAGTATCTACAGAATACATATTTCACTTCCGTCCAGTGTTTGATCACTGGGTTTGTTTTACTGTCTCAGTTAAAGCCCCCAACATTCGTTTGTCCTTCGCTCAACGACTAGCCTTCAGTCTTTACTGTTTTTCACATACGAAGTCGACGTCTCCCACTCACAAATGAAAACCACTTGCTGATTGTAAACTTTTAGCTGTCTAGTAATTGGAATACTGATTTTGAAAACATTGTTTATATCAAAAGTACTGTGACGACTTGTTCTGTTCTGTTTATTTTTTTCTTTCCATTTCGTTCATTTCTTCAACGAAACCAATCAGAAGAGGAATAGCGACTGGGGACTATGGGAGGAGGACAATGGTGACTTTCAATGAGATTTGATCTTGTACCTTCATTCCAGATGTCATCACAACCCTCCCCTCTTGTAAGCCATTCCGCTTCTTCAGCCACACACCCTCCCCTCCCCACTTTCTGGTTAACTTCTTAGAAATCAACAGGAAAAAATTTCACTACGATAAATACACATATTTACCTCTCCCAGTCACAGCTCAGTATTTTACCGCTGCACGAGTTAACCCAATCACATTTCTCAATCCTCTCTAAGCCATAGCCCACTTTCACTTAATTTCTTGGGAGTAGGCCGTTCATTCAATGTCCTTCACTTCATCTTATGTCATAGTACATCTATCCGCTCACCCCCCACCTCCCACGACATCTGTATTAGATATTAATAGTTTTCTTTTTTGTGTGGACTAAAGCTAACTGTACTGAAGCAATCTCACGTGAACTAGGTAGTTGGTAGTCATGTCTTCCTCTTTTAAATATCCGAATGACAACGAAATTCATTTATTAAGAAATCATTCGAAATTGATTGCAAGTACTCCAATCAGAGAGCTTTCCATGGCAAGAAAGGGTGGGCACGACATTATTCTCGTCCAGTTGTGGAGGAAATCGCGTAATGTCTCTGTGTCGTTGGAGATATTTGCACCACCACCAATGATAGTTGGTTTTCTGTACCCCAGGAGCCTACAACACGTCAAACATGACCAGTTTGGATATGATATTATTGGTTTATTTTCTGAGATGTTCTGTATTTCCTATAGCTACTACGTACACTATAAGCCTAAATACATGAGTGCTGATTATGTCGGCATCGTGAACACGGTAAAGTGAAGAACGTACTAAACAGCCTCTACCAGAACGAAAAGCATGGTGAAGCAATGCGAAAAAACGATTTCCTCTCCAGCGATCACTGGTGTGGGTGCTATTTAACCATTTACGAGCACTGCTGAACTGCTGAGAGCCACCCGTCACTTCCGCATCAATTCTTAACAGAATGCGAAAGGCATCGAGGAAGAGAAATAGTCGATACTGCCTTCGTCGCTGCTTTCTGTTCATTTGCGAAACATTACAGTCCGACAATCCCATGTGATGGAACACTACACCATTCTGTCACTTTACTAGCGTGGAAAGGGCGCTCTTGAACGTCATTAGGATTTGTGTTTGTCCCGGAACGATAGTTCTATTTATTCATACAACCTGCGACATGAAAATCTGACATCCATAACTTGTTTAAAATTTATTGTCATTGTTTACTTTTGTTATTATTTGTTGACAGAACCTAATCGTAACCGGTAATCGTTGTCCTTCAATTGTTGCATCATCTGTAGTTTGTACGGATGAAATTTTAATGAAGATGAAGAATTCTGCGAATACTCTCCCGGGACTTTCCAACGACTACTGCTTGCTTACCAACTGAACGCCATGGTCTCCGTAAGACAGACACGCGTACAACATCAATGTCTGCTGGAGAACGCACACTTCTTGGTCGTCCTGATGGTTTCTTCTTGAGGGCAGATGCAGTCTCTTCAAAGTTATTAATTCAACATTTTATCGCGTGTTTCGACGGAACGGCATCGTGAAGTCCTAAATCATAAAAACGTCGAATCTCCCTCTGCGCCGCTGCCAAACTACGTCGATATGTAGCAGGATTTTGGAACGTATTGTCTTAATTAAAACATTTTTTTGACTAATGCACGCAGTTGCGCGTGTCACTGATCTATAATTACCGAAATGACGGATTGTTTACTCGCTAACTGCCACAAACCTGCAGTGCTGCCACCTACCCATGGCTGACACTAATCATTTCAAACATTCCGATTATTCTGAGTCACCCTGTCTTTCTTTAGTCTTTGACATTCCGCTAAGTGTTGGCATTATAATTCTGTACTCTTGTATGTTTTTGGCTCCTTGTAGACTCTAATAGTTGTATCAGACTTGTTCTTCAGCATTGTTTTCTTTTGTTATAAAAAACACAAAGAAAATGTTGCTTGGAAGGCAAACCAAAGAGTCTGTTTTATTGGCAGATCACTTAGAAGATGCAACAGATCTACTAAAGAGGCTGCCTCAATACGCGTATGCGTCCTCTCTTGGAGTATCGGGCATGATTAACGGAGTGCATCAACAAAGTTCAAAAAAAGATAGCCAGTTTTGTATTATCGAGAGACAGGGGCGAGAGCGTTACGGTTATCATACAGGATTTGGGGTGGAAATCATCAAAACAAAGGCGTTTGCGGGATCTTCTCACGAAATTTCAAACACCTATTTTCTCCTACGAATGTGAAAATATCTTGCTGGCACCGATCTACATAGGGAGAAACAATCATCATAGTAAAATAAGGGAAATCAGAGCTCGCACGGAGCTGAGGTAGTACTCTTCGATTTGCGTGTGAATTTTTCGTTGCCCACATTCGACAGTTATGTGTATTGACATATCCTGTCAGAGGGAAGTGGGCTTCATCTGTCCACAAAATCTTCCACGGTCAATCATTGGTCGACTGCCGTGGGAGCAAGAAATTCTAAAGCAAAGATCTCTCTTGCTGGCAGGTCGACAAGAAGCAACTCGTGCACATGCATAATTTTGAATGGATAGCAAAGAAGGATGTTTCGATGGATTTTATGCCACCGTGCTCACGGGTGTGTCCAATGTTCCGGGAAATCTCCACCACTCGTCTCCTCCTGCTGCGGCCAGTGCTTCACTGACGTCGAATCAATTTGTTTCCTCCCTCTACCAGGTAGCACACCAAAAGAACCCGTCTTTCAGAATCATTTTCTCCAGACCCACGGCAGTCATCGGGCCAACGCCTTTTTTCAAACCCTTCAGTGTCCGCAACTTCTGCAGAGCGACGTGCGCACAGTCATCATTCTTGCAATACAGTTTTACAAGCAGAGCGCGATGCTTCATTGAGACAGTCTTTGCTAACATCGCAGACGTGAAAAGGAGGGAAAGCCGTGTACTCGGCGTGTTTATACTGACTTCAATGGGTCATGCGCATCAAGGTGTTTTCATTTACGTATTCTGACACATACAGCGCCATCTATTGCTCAATTTTCACACTATCTTCTTTTCTTCTGCCACACGTTTTCCCCCTTCTTCGGTAATATTCCGTTGCAATTTGACGTCATTCTGACCAGAGGTGTTAGTTCTACAGCGTTTTGAATGTTTAATTATAATCATCCTGTATTGAAGGACGAGAAGGAAAAATTAAAACAACGATATAGCGTAGAACAAAACAGGAAACTGATAACAAAACAAGTAAATTGCTTCAACAAGAACAAGGAAGCACGAATAATTAACTCAATAAAGGAAAAAAACTACAGAAAAAGGAAGGGCAATAACTACAAAAGTAGACAGAAGTAACACTGCAGAAATAATAAATGGACAGAAACATATGAATAAAACAACAACAACACTGCCCCCCTGTTTCCCGATAGTACAAATCGTGCTGCCTTTTCTGGAACTTTGTCGATGTACTCCGTTAATCCTATCCGGTACTCCAACAGAGGAGGGCCACGCGTAAGATAGGCAGTCTCGTTAGTAGATCTGTTGCATCTACTAACTGTTGTGCCAACGACAGGCAGTCTTTGTTTTGCCTTCCCCACAACATTTTCTGTGTGTTGTTTCCTGCACAAGTTGTTCGTAATTGTAATTCCTAGGTATTATTCGAATTTACGGCTTTTAGATTTGATTAATTTATCGTGTGACCGAAGTCTAAGGGATTCCTTTTAGCACTCATGGGGATGACCTCACATTTTTCATTATTTAAGATCAATTGCCAAGTTTCGCAGTACACAGATGTCTCTTCTAAATCGTTTAGCGATTGGTTTTGATCTTCTGATGACTGTACTAGACGATAAACGACAGCATTGTCTGCAAACAACCTAAAACGGCTTTCAGATCGTTTCCTAAATCGTTTATGTAGGAAAGGATCATCAGAGGGCGTATAACACTTCCTTGGGGAACGCTAGAAATCACTTCTGTCTTACTCGATCACGTTCCATCATTACCACGAGCTGTGACTTCTCAGGCAGATAATTATCAATCCAGTCGCGTAACTGAGACGATACGCCGTAAGCACGCAGCTTTTGTTAGATGCCGCTTGTGATACACAGCGTCAAAAGCATTCTGGGAATCTATAAATACGGAATCAATTTGAAATCCTTTGTCGATAGCACCCAACAATCCGTGTAAATAAAGAGCTAGTTGTGTTTCACAAGAGAGATGTAACAGAAATCCGCTTTAACTATGCGAGAACAGCTCGTTCTATCAGAGGTTATTCATAATATTCGAACACAATATACGTTCCAAAATCCTGCTACATATCGATGTTAACGATATGGGCCTGTAAGTTAGCGGATAACTCCTACTGCCTTTTTCGAGTAATGGTTGAGACCTGTGGAACTTTCCAGTCTTTGTGTACACATCTTTGTATATGATTGTTAAGAAATTAGCTATTCATCGGCCTACTCTGAAAGGAATATAGCCGGCCGTAGTGACCGAGCGGTTGTAGGCGCTACAGTCTGGAACCGCGCGACTGCTACGGTCGCAGGTTCGAATCCTGCCTCGGCCATGGATGAGTGTGATGTCCTTAGGTCAGTTAGGTTTAAGTAGTTCTAAGTTCTAGGGGACTGATGACCTCATAAGTTAAGTACCATAGTGCTCAGAGCCATTTGAACCATTTTGAAAGGAATGTAATTGCTATACAGTCTGGACCGGAATACTTGCTGTTATTAAGTGATTTAGGTTGCTTCACTACTCCGAGGATATTTACTTCTAAGTGGCTCATGTTGACAACTGTTCTTGAGTTGAGTTCTAGAATCTTTACTTCTTCTTTTTTGGTGAAGGACTTTCGGAAGGCTGTGTTTAGTAGCTCTGCTTTATCAGCACTTTAATCGATGGAATATCGCAGAGAAGACATTATGTCTTTCTGCTAGCACAGTTTAGACACGACTAGAATCTCCTTGGATTCTCAGACATGTTTCTAGACAAAGTTTCGTTGAGGAAAGTATTATAAGCATTGAAGTCCGCTCCACATTCGAGCTTCTGTAGAAGATAGCGAATGTTTTGGATTTTGCGTTCGTTTAAATTTGGCATGCTCTTTGCATTGTTCTGCAACAGTACACCTCCGATGTTTGTTAATTTATTTGGTATCAATCTCTTAATTGTTTTCTATACTATTTTTATGCATTCAGGCCACATATAGTGTACTCTTACATTGTTAATGTGGAAGGAGTGGATATTGCCTCCCAGGCAGGCGTCAAGCTGACGGTAGCGCAACTTTACGCTAGCACAGGAAAGGTTCAGTTAATGAAAGGACTAGGCCACAATTCTCAAACATGATTGACTTTATTACAATGTAACGCTCTGAGCAAGTTTCATTCCTTGGTACTTATTAAAAAAACACAGAGCATAAAATTTTCAGTCTAGATTCTCATAAGAACATTACTCTAATTAAATATGGAAATATCTAAAACAAATTCAAGCTGACAAGTAAATGACTTTACAGTTAACTTCTGCAATAGTTCAACACAGGATCATTGAACAACAGTACACATTTAAAATTAAGCCACTCTCACGCGATTACAAATGTATCGAGAGATAATGGTTATAATTGGAGGCGTATACTTAAAGCAGGATTACACAGCTTTCCTTTCACTACACATGAACTGCCGCTGTTGGTACGAGCCCTTTTACGCTCCAACAACCAACAGGCCCAGTTCGCCCGTCCCCTCAGGCAGGTCGTTGTACACACGGGAGAGAACACAAAGTAACAAGACAAGCTTCTAAAACACACAAACAGATGGTGTTAATTCAACAAACCTCAAAAACATGTACGTACGTGCTTCAGGGAATACAGGCCAGACAATATTGACAATTTAAACTATGGCCTGGAAAACTTCAAGCAACCAATTGCTCCAGTAAATAAAATAAAATTTAACCACACTTGATAAACTATCAAAACACGGGCATTTTACTTAGGAAGTCGTTCAGGACTGGCAGTTGGCTACACCCAAAGTATAGAGTGAAGTATCTGACGAGAATTTCGAATGAGACGACAAAAGGCAGCAACATATTAAGTCACATTGTTACCACAGTTCATGGGGTGAAATTTGCTCACAAAAAAAAAAAAACTATCCATGGTTCCAATGCCGTCACGAGCAGAAGCAAGGCTGTCCACTCATAGTCCCGTCAACTAATGAACGTCAGAATCACCAACGCCAGTACCAACAGTCTGAGTTTTACGCGTTGTCAGCTTATACTAACGCCCACCGTGCTTCCATACACAGTGCATGCGCGATTCATGCATCCTAGCGGCTCCGTGTTCACTCTCTCTTCTCTGTCTCGCCTCAGGCGTGCAATATAGGCAAACTTCTGGAACGTATATTGTGTTCGAATTTTATGAATTACCTCTGATAGAGCGAGCTGTTCTCGCATAGTTAACGCGGATTTATATTACATCTCTCTTCCAACGAAGCTGCGTGCTTGCGGAGTATCGTCTCAGCTACGCGACTAGATTCGTAATTTCCTGTCTGAGAGGTTTTAACATTTTTGAAATGTTAAGGATAATAAGTTGCCGTCTCTTCATCTAAGAATAGATGATGAATGCAGCTAGCCGCTAACTTTGTGTAATGTCTTGTCTGTGTAGACGTGTATCTCTGGCCTTTAAGATCCCTTCACCTTCACACATAAATCCATACAGTAAAGTAAGGGCCTCCCATTTGTTGGCTGATCCGTGATAAGACAGGCGAAAAGTTAGACTAATGGAGGATTATTAGTATTACCTCTATTTTCATTCGCTCTCTCCCTTTCCCTCCTTTACCTATGTACAGTTTTTAATATAATATTTCATTACGTGAAATCAGCCAAACAGAATCTTTGGTAGAGTCCTTCGTCTTGGTAATCAGCAGCTGGCTTGCTATAAGAGATCTATACATTTATTATTACTGTTAAACACTGCATTCAGTCGGGGAGAATCAATCGTGTGGACAATTTGTTCATTTACGAAAGATTGCGAATTCTAGATGTGTACGAAGCCTTTTTGGACGATTTAACACAGACTCAGTGATTGCAGGCTCTCTTCGACACAGCTGAAACTTCCCCCCTAATTACAGGGCCAACGTGATCATCAAATGATTCAGAAAAAACTCATTCGTTCATTCACACCAGAACAAAAAAAGTCACAAACCTTATTTATGAAGGAAATTGTGTATTAAATCCATCTCCATTACATGTCCAGATCTCCGGTCATTCCACGTCTTAATTATTTTCCGTTTACAGTCTCTTTCTCTTCAAACAAACCGCTAGCGGCACAAATGTTAATTGGCTCGCTTTAGCGAGAAGAAAAGCAGAATATGTCTCTCTCAGAAACTCGTCAATCCCTCAATCGATACTCCAGAAGCTGTCCTAGTTACCACTCTAACAACCATGGAGAATGCATATATGCATCTCTGTTATTTCAAAGAATAAACGCACTAGAAAATACTTTGGCGTCGTCGAGCTGTCGCCTCATATGTTACGAGAAAATCAAATCAGATACTTTTCCAAAGTGAATGAATGTGGATGGTTTGATTGACAATGATTAATTGGTGCGTGGTAGAGGGTATTTTCTGTGGGGACATTACAATGCCCCTCGCAGCGAGCGAAGTTTGTGAGCCTAATTTTGATTTACCGAACACACTTCGCGAGCTATCTATTAGTGTGGGTAACCCGGAAGTGATGAGTGTCAGTCCTCCGACTGAAAAAAAAATTATGTTTAAGACAGACGAAGAAAAGAAACATTGAAACAGAAGAAATGAAGAGACAGGTACCGCGGCTGTATTGCTTTTACGTGCATCAAGGTATTATGTCTGCTGTGCACAACCAAGGAAGATGATCTTTCATGAAACTGTTATCAGGGTCTACCCATTCGGGAACTTTCTTAAGCAGGGAAACCTTGGAAAACCTCTTAAGCCTAGACCCCCAGCCTTCGGTACATAGAAGGTAGGAAAGCCTACAGAAGAGAAAAAATAATGTTGAAATTGATCTCTAAAGGAAAGATAGGAATCGATTTATATAACGATTTGGAGAAGAGTGATTTGTGCCTCTAGCTAAAAAAAATTTTACAATAAATAACTCGAGCTTTTTTTTATTTTTTTTTTTATTTTTATTTTTTTTTTTTAAATCTTGTTCCCAGGACAATATCTTGTGGTGCTGAAACTCCCCCGGATCTTGCATGTCCCCGACGTCCACATTTGTAGTCGGTCTTCTACGCGGCCCACAATGGGAAGAGTAGAAGGGACAGGGATACCAGATTTCACATGCAACATTCATTCCAAAAGAATTAGCAATGACCAAAAGGGAAACTATTTCTGTAAAAGAACTGGTTAGGTTGCAACGTCCAAGATTCTCCTTTTTGAAAACAAAATCCCTATGGCTTCATGCATCCTTTTTCTTACGATGTACTGCAAGGAATTTAGCCACTGACTTAAAGTTTCCATTTATCCATTGACTAATGCTGTTGCCGAAAACATAATATTTACTCTAGTTTGAATTTTCTTTTGGACTTCGCATCACCACTTGTGCTTGTAAGTCCAAAAATTCTGACACATTTTGTGTCAATGATTTATTCTTCGTAATTTAAAGGATTCATGCAACTTGCAGTAGATTTTGGATTCAAATCAACGAATAATGGAAAGTGTGGTTCATTTTATACAAAGACATAATCCATCATTTCCTTGAAAAGTCATATCATTTATCTATACTCATAAATTTTTTATCCGAAATACATATATTTCTCCGCTTGATTGCTGTAATGTAAAAGTTATTAGTAGTGAGGAATGTGGATTCACTTCTTTCATTTATTCTCTGATTCATCCGGCATTCATACATGCACATATATGGAAATGGATTTTCAAACAAAATTCCAAAGTGAACAAGACCCCTTAAATAACTACTAATTCTATGAATATTACTTTCCTTTGACATTCAACCATAAATCAAGGACCCTTAACGTCTAATTATGACACTTTTTTGAAGTTCAACATCAATCAGTTTCCCCTCGCGTTTGATGCGAGTCTCTTACAAAGCATATCTGTGTCGTCTATATCGATTCTAACTCTCGCGCCGACGTCAGTTGTTTTGCGCGGGAAATTATCTTTGCGGCGTTAACCGTCACTCGTGATTCACTGCCTAAACGCATCACTTCACACGTTTACACATCTAAGCGTGCACTTGAAATTATATATGAACGTTCACTAGAAACCTCTTTTGATAATGCAGCGTCATTTTCGGGAAACATTTCTTTCTTCTTGAAGGTCATTCAGATCCTTTATAAATCTTGATGACATTAGCAATGCTAAAGTTCCATATTTACCCAAACACAGGGGAAGCCTATCTCCACTATCTTCTTTGCAGCACTCGATAGTAATAGATAGTCACTATTTCTACAATCTGTGTCACAGATTAATTATTTCAGTTTAAAGTTTTCTAACACTAAACACACACAATAAATTGTTACGTTTTTACGAGCGTCCATCTCTGTCACTCGCAACACCATTCCTCCCTATCTTCTAATCTTCATTAAATTTTTTCAAGTCGTTATGGGAAAATAACCCTTTAATTTTGTTAGATCCCGGGTATGCTAACAGATAAGTCCCAGGGTTCGGAAATTGTAGAATGATGTATGAGCCAGTATATAATAACTCCCATTTCTTTATACTCTTCTTTCTTAAGGATGATTTGGTATGTCTTTTGACTAGTACCTTCTCTCCGAAGTAGTACGCCTGTACTCTCTTGATTAATTTGTCATATTGTTGTTTTCTCTGATCAGCCTTTTGCGTCATATTTATGATGGCTTGTCTTATTTTTTCTTCCCAAGGCATCTCAGTTTCCTGAGTTTTGGGCATATGTTCAGTCCAGAAGTTTTCTTCTTTTGCCTCGAACATCAATTCATGAGGTGTATATCCAGTGGAGGAGTGGGGCATGTTGTTGTATATCTGCTCAATATTTCCTTTTGAACTTGAGCCTTTAACCTCCAGGGAACAGGATAGAAGGATCTACAATACGTTTCGTGCGGCTTAACGTAGAGATGGCATATGTATCCCTTAATAACTCCTGGCCTTTCATCAAAAACGTTTTCATACGTTAATAATAATTCATTGAGCTGCGTCTTCTGATCTTCTATAATGCAGTCGGATTCATTTAACTTTTCAAACACTAATTGACCGAAATCTTCTTTGACTTGGAACTCATTAATTACGTGCTCTTTCGAATTTTGGACCGTCCTGATTACTTGCACACTGATCCCACAATTATATTTTCTCGTAAGGCTTTTTTTTCAATAACTCCAACTCAATTTCTTGTTTATTAACATTCAACCAAATTTTTCCTGTTTTAAAATCTATTCTGCATCCGTATTGACGTAGGGGACATTACAAGGTCACAGTTGGTACTAATGATAGAACGTGATGAAACATTATGCGAAATTGTGCTAAATGCTTTTTCTGAAAACAGTGTCTAATAGTTTAGATTAATACGCAGAGATCCAAAAACTAGACTACCAAAGCACACAGGTGAGGCTCAATAATTCGCTCCTAGTTAGGAACTCGTAAAATGTCACAAAAGTGATTATTTTCTGTTGCTGCTGTTTGTCGGCCAGTCGCTACTGTCTGAATAACTACTGCCGACACGTAGAGATAGTGTTCATAAATATCTTGTACACTGCGGCAAGTTGGCTGTCACATCTACATTTTGTGTCTTTTCTGTCGCTTATTACGAAGAGTGAAACCGTTATAGCATTATTCTAGTTTAGGAAATGTACAGATTATCTTCAAGTATAAAATTACACAATGTGTGTAACATCGTGGTTATTTATGAAGTAATAGGTAATATTCCGTGTCAGAAGTGTTAATCATATACTCTAGCGCAGCTGGACTGGCATTGGAAGGTGAGGGTTTTAAACAACAGATTTGCAACCAGAAATTATGTCTTCTGTAACTTCCATCGACCAAGTAACGTAAACACTGTGATGTTTCTTCTGAAGGGACTCCAGCTGGATATCTCTACCATCCTTGTTTAATTCGAATCTGTACTCCAAATACAATGACCTCATTATCGACGTTACGTTAAGCCCCTTCCTACCTCAAGTGTCACATATATGTAAGTATATTTCTGTTCGTATCAAGTACTAAACGTGAGATACAGCGAGAGGTAATATGCAGCGTCTGCTAAAATAATGACGACAGGGAACATACGAAGATTTAATAGATTCTAAACCGTTAGCTCATGAATAAGAAAGTAGCAATCAGGGCTATTTTCTTCAAAAATTATTCTGTATCAGCTACTGTCGCAGTCTTCACATTGGAGCTTATTTTTTATGTGTCAAAGCAGCTACGTACGATTGTAGATTCCATGGTGGCCTACTTGCCTTTATTTCTGTTTACGTAAAGCGGTAGTGTCACCTTTCACCACCTATCCACAGAATCAATTAACATAGGAGGTATGATCATGTGTGCCGTAATCTCACGGACGTTTATATGCACTAGGTGCGGAACCTATCTAAGGAGCCCAAGAAAGAACGCCGTAAAGCATTTCGGACCAAGACTCTTTGCGGAAATCCTACATCGAATTTTGGGAGGAACGCGTTGGTAGTGCCATCAACCATTTTACAAATGTTTTTCATTGCAAATCACGCTTCATGCTTCGTGTGATTCGGATTGTTATATAAGCTATGGCTTGGCAGAGTATGCTGGTCGAACGCATTTGTTGTCCGCAGCCCGTGGTCTAGAAGCTAGCGTTGCTGCTTATGGATCATGGGGTCTCAGGTTCAGTTCCCGGCTGGTTTGGGGATTTTCTCTGCCCGGGGACTGGGTGTCTGTGTTGTCCTCATCATTTCATCATCAGCAATCGTGACAGTAGCAACATTGGAGCGTGTGAAAACTGGGACTTCGTACAGACGCTGATGACCGCACAGTTGAGCGCCCCACAAACCAAAAATCATCATCATCGAACGTATTTATGTGTTTTCCGTCAGGTTGTCAGGTAATATATTGTGAAGATATTTTTTGTTGGTTTCACTGTGGTGAAAAACAAAAACATCATACGGAGAAACACACTTTTTACCACTAGGTTCACTAATTGTGTATTTTTCTACCTATATTTCCGGTTACTAGGCCATTGTATAGCACAACTGGCAAAGGAGGACAAAGCTCTTCTTGTGCATAATGGTAAAAACATATCCAATCCAATGTCTTTGAATCGAATTATTAGTTTTTTATTTATTTTAGTAATCTGTAAGAATGTATTATTTTGTATCTTTAGTAACAGCGATTAATTTATTCTATGACTGTAAATTATTTCGCCGGCCGCGGTGGCCGTGCGGTTCTAGGCGCTGCAGTCCGGAACCGCGGGACTGCTACGGTCGCAGGTTCGAATCCTGCCTCGGCCATGGATGTGTGTGATGTCCTTAGGTTAGTTAGGTTTAAGTAGTTCTAAGTTCTAGGGGACTGGTGACCTACGATGTTAAGTCCCATAGTGCTCAGAGCCATTTGAACCATTTTTTGTAAATTATTTCTATTTATTTTAGTACCAATATACCCAATATAATTTGTTAGATAAGCTGCACACAAAACGTAGGTAACAAAAATAAATAATTAGTGAAAAGCACAGGAAGAAAGCGTGTTTTTTTTTTCATGTTGCATACATTCTTTAGTAAAAGTACACCACAAAAAAATATGCCCGAACTCTTGTGTATTTTCTTCCCACCCACTTCGGATGATCATTTAGTCTTGTTTCATGATTATGGGTAGATACTAGATTCAACAAAACATTTTAACAGAAATCGATTGACAAAACACAAGTTACTTGAAATTAAGATATGTCATTCACAAAGGTAACGTTTGTGCACGGAACATAATCATCTTCCAAAGTGGTATTCCATCCTATTCCATATTGGCGAAGTCATAGTGTATAGCGTGTTGAAGTAACAGCCAAACAAATGGTTCTGTCGTGTTACACAAATATGCAGCAGCACAAATATGCAGCATATGAATGTACAAGCAGCAGTCAAATAGAAACAAGACATTTGGAAAAAATAAGCAGACTGTTTATTATTTCAAAAGTAATCGCCAGAACTGATAAAACATTTATTCCACCGCGAGGCAAGACGATCAGTGCTATCGTGGGAAAGTATTTGCTGTTCTCTGCTCAAACATTATTGTACCCAGGCGTGCACGTCATCGCCCGAAGCACATCGACAGCCATGAATGCCTTTCTGTGGGGCTTCAAAAATATGTAAATCGACAGGGAGAGATCGGAACTGTGTGACGGATGTGTAACGGCTTCGGCTTCCCAGAGAAACTTCTGCAGCCTAATCGAAGCAACTTTGGCAACACGAGGGCGACATTCACTTGTCACCTGAAGATGGCTTAGAATCCGATAGCTGGTTCGTGGGCAAGTAAATATAATTTCGTAGAACATTGGCAGGCGTTTCTCGTTTCTAAAAGAAACTATGTTCAGCAATAAGCGAAATAAATTATTGTTGCCTAAAATGCTTAGCTTCCTTGGTATATACGTTTATAATGTCTTGTGGGATGCTGTCATCACAGGCTCAAAGCTCCGAACTTGGAAAACAACATCCAGGGACAGTTTCAATAAAACTTTGCCTTAGCGGAGTTTATTAATTGTCTATGGCTAAATAGCTCAATACTGAGATCTGCCAAATAACAAACATGATTTTGGCTTATATAGTTCCACGATTTTGTAGGGGAGAAACCAGACACTTAGACAGCATAATTTTTCATTTAAATTTCTGTCACACTTGCGTGTACACGCAAACATGGCGTGTTCAAAAATGGTTCAAATGGCACTGAGCACTATGGGACTCAACATCTTAGGTCATAAGTCCCCTAGAACTTAGAACTACTTAAACCTAACCAACCTAAGGACATCACACACACCCATGCCCGAGGCAGGATTCGAACCTGCGACCGTAGCAGTCCCGCGGTTCCGGACTGCAGCGCCAGAACCGCACGGCCACCGCGGCCGGCCATGGCGTGTTAGTCGAGACAAATAATGCAGTGTACGAAAACTGTTATGTTGTACAATATGAAATAATCTTAACTTGCTGCCTAATATAGCGTCGTGGTGGGTGTGAGCTCAGTCACTTGAAACAGCCGAGAAATATCTTTTCTCATTCCATGTTGGCTGTCCAGAGCACGCACTTGTCAAGGAGCGTTGCCTGTTCTGGCCTTTGATTGGCTAGCTTTTAAGAACAGGGAGTTCAAAACGGCCTAATTCTAAGGGGTGACGTTAGTCTGTGGGTGAACGTGCGTATAGAAAGACGTACATAGTGCAGAGGTATGTTTTATCCTATTTCACTTGTATATCATTATTTTCAAAGCGAAATTAATAACGAATGGTGCACATTTCGCAGAATACGTATTGTGATAAATAAAAGTATCATGGAGTCCCTAAAAATGGTTTGAGAATATGCTGCCAGTAGCCAAGCCGCTTTTGAAAATTGAAGAAACTCTCATTACAGTCACGCTGAGTGTTATGAACGAATCCAAGACCTATCAGTTGCGTAAGGGGCACTACTATAGAAGGCGCAACGTGAGTGGAGGGAATATTTGTGATGCGTGTCAGAAGTGCCCATGTGTACCTGCAACACTCAGTTGAAGCACCTGGCTGCTGCAGTCAGCCCTTGTCACGACGAGTAGAGTTGTTGCAAACTGACCCCGAGGTTAGGCACTGCGGATGGTTGGTCACAGCACGGTGAGACACTCTTCCGGGGTACTCAAAGAAATGCGATACGCCGAACCATCACTATATCCGAAGCGTTTTGGCACTGAACGTTATTTTGTAAGGTCTATTTTTGATCTGAGCATGGTAGTCGCGTAAATGTCATTATCTCTTCATTGGCCTGGAGTTTTAATTCTTTTGGCTTTTACTGCCTCAGAATCGTTCACGAGATCTCTTTAAGGAAATTCCATAGCTTCTCTTCCATAGTGGGATATACAGCTTCAGTTATGCTACTATTAGACATACATCGGAACTGATTTTTCCCTTTCAGTCTGTATTTTTCAGTTGTGGTTGTAATGGATTCAAATTTTAGTTCTTGGGTAATGACGGTGTTTCTTTTATGGTCTAGTAATGATTAAACAGCTACAAAGTGGAGGCACTTCATCTCTGACTATTCGGTTCGTCGAAACTAATCAGATGTTGGGATCCAATATTCTCTATCCTATAGCAAGAAAGTAAGTTTAATTAGTGTCGCCTTCTACTGTCATGTTTTAATGAACGTTGTATGGTCCGCAGAACTGCTTGAATCTGTCCAGAATTAGCTCTGTATCATATGACTTGGAAAATTTAAAACTGGGCCCCACATATCCTCTTACATGTTCAATTAGTTGTCCACCTACACTGAAGAGACAAAGAAACTGGGACACCTGCCTAATATCGTGGCATGGACTCGACTAGAACTGACACCATGTGTCCTGCAGGGCTGTCCTTAAATCCGTACGAGTACGAAGGAGTGAAGATCTCTTCTGAACAGCACGTTACAGGGCATCACAGTTATGCTCAACACTGTTCATGTCTTGGGCATCTGGTGGCCAGCGGAATTGTTTAAACTGAGAAGAGTCTTCCTGGAGCCACTCTGTAGCAATTGTGGACATGTGGAGTGTCGCATTGTCCTGCTGGAATTGCCCAAATCCGTCGGACTGGACAACCGACATGAATGGATGCAAGTGATCAGACAGGATTCTTACGTACGTGTCACCTGTCAGAGTCGTATCTAGACGTGTGAGGGTCCCATATCACTCCCACTGCACACACCTCACACCATTACAGAGCCTCTACCAACTTGAACACGCAGAGACCATGGATTCATGAGGTTGTCTTCCTACCCGTACACGGCCATCCACTGGATACAGTTTGAAACGAGAGTCGTCCGACGAATCAACATCGTTCCGGTCACCAACAGTCCAATATCGATGCTGACGGGCCCAGGCGATGCGTAAAGCTTTCTGTCGTGCAGTCATCAAGGGTACACGAGTCGACCTTCGGCTACAAACGCCCATATCGATGACGTTTCGTTTAACTGTTCGCACGCTGACACTTGTTGATGGCCCAGCATTGAAATCTGCAGCAATTTGCGGAGGGATTGCACACCTTTCACGTTGAACGATTCTCTTCAGTCGTCGTTGGTCCCGTTCTTGCAGGATCTTATTCCAGCCTCAGCGACGTCTGAGATTTGATGTTTTACCGGATTCCTGATATTCATGGTACACTCGTGAAATGGTCGTACGGGATAATCCCCTCTTCATCGCTACCTCGGAGATGCTGTGTTACATCACACGTGCGCCGACTAGAACACCACGTTAAAACTCATTTAAATATTGATAACCTGCCATTGTAGCAGCAATGGATCTAACAACTGCGCTAGACACTTGCTGTCTTATATAAGCATTGCCGAACGCAGCGCCGTATTCTGCCTGTTAAAATACATCCGTATTTGAAAGCGCAAGTCTGTACCGGTTTCTCTGACGCTTCAGTGTATAACAATTTTGGCTCTGTTTTGTTCCAATTCTTGAAATGGCATCGCCTTTGTTTTTCTGACGATTTCTGGTAAATCACAAATGTCATTATAAATAAAGAAATATGTAAAGGTCTTTAATACACTACTGGCCATTAAAATTGCTACACCAAGAAGAAATGGTGATGATAAACGGCTATTCATTGGACAAATATATTATACTAGAACTAACATTTGATTACATTTTCACGCAGTTTGGGTGTATAGATCCTGAGAAAACAGTACCCAGAACAACCAAGTCTGGCCGTAATAACGGCCTCGATACGCCTGGGCATTGAGTCAAACAGAGCTTGGATGACGTGTACAGGTGAAACTACCCATGCAGCTTGAACACGATACCACAGTTCATCAAGAGTAGTGACTGGCGTATTGTGGCAAGCCAGTTGCTCGGCCACCATTGACCAGACGTTTTCAATTGGTGAGAGATCTGGAGAATGTGCTGGCCAGGGCAGCAGTCGAACATTTTCTGTATCCAGAAAGGCCCGTACAGGGGCTGCAACATGCTGTCGTGCATTATCCTGCTGAAATGTAGGGTTTCGCACGGATCGAATGAAGGTTAGAGCCACGGGTCGTAACACATCTGAAATGTAACGTGCACTCTTCAAAGTGCCGTCAATGCGAACAAGAGGTGACCGAGACGTGTAACCAATGGCACCCTATACCATCACGCCGGGTGCTTCGCCAGTATGGCGATGACGAATACACGCTTCCAATGTGCGTTCACCGCTGTCGCCAAACACGGATGCGACCATCATGATGCTGTAAACAGAATCTGGATTCATTGGAAAAAATTACGTTTTGCCATTCGTGCACCCAGGTTCGTCGTTGAGTAGACCATCGCAGGCACTCCTGTCTGTGATACAGCGTCAAGGGTCTCTTAGCTGATAGCCCATGCTGCTGCAAACGTCGTCGAACTGTTCGTGCAGATAATTGTCTTGCAAACGTCTCCATCTGTGGACTCAGGGATCGAGACGTGGCTGCACGATCCGTTACAACCATGCGGTTAAGATGCTTGTCATCTCGACTGCTAGTGATACGAGGCTATTGGGATGCAACACGGCGTTCCGTATTACACTCCTGAACCCACCGATTTCATATTCTGCTAACAGTCATTGGATCTCGACCAACGAGAGCAGCAATGTCACGATACGATAAACCGCAATCGCGGTAGGCTACAATCCGACCTTTATCAAAGTCGGAAACGTGATGGTACGCATTTCTCCTCCTTACACGAGGCATCACAACAACATTTCACCAGGCAACGCCGTCAGCTGCTGTTTGTGTATGAGAAATCGGTTGGAAACTTTCCTCATGTCAGCACGTTGTAGGTGTCGCCACCAGTGTCAACCTTGTGTGAATTCTCTGAAAAGCTAATGAGTTGCATATCACAGCATCGTCTTCCTGTCGGTTAAATTTCGCGTCTGTAGCACGTCATCTTCGTGGTGTACCAATTTTAATGGCCAGTAGTGTAACAAAAATGTAAAGGCAGTTTACTGTGGAAAGTAACTGATAGCAACGTTTCCACATTGTCGTATGTGAAAACGTCCCGTGTTACAGTGGTGTAATAGCCTAAACCTTCTTATTCCCTGGGCACGGAAACAGGTAGCAGAGCCAAGTGGCAGCTGACGGTGTGGGTGCGCGTGACGTAATTAATCCCCGCAGACCGCGGCCGGCGCTGCGGCCAACTGGGACCCGGCGACCTCCCACGGCCGGAGGTATTCGGGCCTGCGGTATCTGGGCGAGCGCGGTCGCCGTTAGTCGCAGCCAACTTGCGGAAAACTACGTGCGGCCCGGGGCGTGCCCCGGACCTCCGCGCCGACCACCAGCCCGCTCCGGCCACGGCACGCCGCGCCGCTCTGCGCTGGCCGGATCAATGGCCCGGGAGAGCCGGGGATTCTAATGACGGCCCGCTAGGTGGCGGCTCGCCGCTCAAGTTGCCGCTAACAGCTTGACCTGTCGCCGCCGCCACTGCCGGCCGGCACACCACAGGAGTTCTGCGGCAAGCTGCGGCCGGAGCCCACTGGTCGCAGCGCTCCGCCACGTGGATCTCTAGTGCCGTCTCTGCGGGAGTCCTCATCTTCAGTTGTTCAGTACTGATTTCCATTCGGTGCAAACCAGTTTTCTTTGAACACTATAAGGAGTTCAAAATTAGTAGCACAACTTGCGCAGGGATATCACAAAACGTCGACCATGTTCAGTATTATAAAACTGATGACATCCCTCAAAGAAGACTATAAACACACTTTTGGCAAGGTTGAGTTTCCACTGGAATAAACAATTACATCAGATCAAACGTGCTACAATAGTACTGGATGTCATTTTTCTGCTGAAAAGTTTAATTATTACTAATTGCAAAGATGACCATCGCCACACGAATGTGTAGTGCCATCTCTGCGGGAGTCACCATCTGCAGTCGTTCAGTACTGATTTTTTATCGGTGCAAACCAGTTTTCTTTGACCACTATAAGGACTTGAAAATTAGTAGCAGAACTTGCACAGGGATATCACAAAACGTCGACCATGTTCAGTATTATAAAACTGATGGCCTCCCTCAAAGAAGGCTTTAATCACATTTTTGCCAAGATTGAATTTCCACTTGATTAAAGAGATACATCAGATGAGACGTGCTACGGCAGTAACGGATGTCATTTTTCTGCTTAAAAGTTGTACTATTACTAGTTGCAAAGTTGACCCTCCTAGAAGAACGATGTACACGGAGCTGACATCACGTGATAGCGACATGCACATATAGTGATAGTATCGCGTACACAAGGTACAGAAGGGCAGTGCACTCACGGAGCTGTCGTTTGTACTCAGTTGATTAAAGTGCACAGTTTACGGCGTGATTATGTCCGCATGACGGGAATTAAACTTTGAACGCGGAGTGGTAGTTGGAACTAGACGCGTGGGACATTCGATCTCGGAAATCGTTAGGGAATTATTCCGTGATCCACAGTGTCAAGAGTGTGCCGAGGATACCAAATTTCAGCCACTGCCCATCATTACGGACAACGGAGAGACTGACGGCCTATACTTAACGACTGAGAGCAGCGGACTTTGCGTACAGTTGTCAGTGCTAATACACTCCTGGAAACTGAAATAAGAACACCGTGAATTCATTGTCTCAGGAAGGGGAAACTTTATTGACACATTCCTGGGGTCAGATACATCACATGATCACACTGACAGAACCACAGGCACATAGACACAGGCAACAGAGCATGCACAATGTCGGCACTAGTACAGTGTATATCCACCTTTCGCAGCAATGCAGGCTGCTATTCTCCCATGGAGACGATCGTAGAGATGCTGGATGTAGTCCTGTGGAACGGCTTGCCATGCCATTTCCACCTGGCGCCTCAGTTGGACCAGCGTTCGTGCTGGACGTGCAGACCGCGTGAGACGACGCTTCATCCAGTCCCAAACATGCTCAATGGGGGACAGATCCGGAGATCTTGCTGGCCAGGGTAGTTGACTTACACCTTCTAGAGCACGTTGGGTGGCACGGGATACATGCGGACGTACATTGTCCTGTTGGAACAGCAAGTTCCCTTGCCGGTCTAGGAATGGTAGAACGATGGGTTCGATGACGGTTTGGATGTACCGTGCGCTATTCAGTGTCCCCTCGACGATCACCAGTGGTGTACGGCCAGCGTAGGAGATCGCTCCCCACGCCATGATGCCGGGTGTTGGCCCTGTGTGCCTCGGTCGTATGCAGTCCTGATTGTGGCGCTCACCTGCACGGCGCCAAACACGCATACGACCATCATTGGCACCAAGGCAGAAGCGACTCTCATCGCTGAAGACGACACGTCTCCATTCGTCCCTCCATTCACGCCTGTCGCGACACCACTGGAGGCGGGCTGCACGATGTTGGGGCGTGAGCGGAAGACGGCCTAACGGTGTGCGGGACCGTAGCCCAGCTTCATGGAGACGGTTGCGAATGGTCCTCGCCGATACCCCAGGAGCAACAGTGTCCCTAATTTGCTGGGAAGTGGCGGTGCGGTCCCCTACGGCACTGCGTAGGATCCTACGGTCTTGGCGTGCATCCGTGCGTCGCTGCGGTCCGGTCCCAGGTCGACGGGCACGTGCACCTTCCGCCGACCACTGGCGACAACATCGATGTACTGCGGAGACCTCACGCCCCACGTGTTGAGCAATTCGGCGGTACGTCCACCCGGCCTCCCGCATGCCCACTATACGCCCTCGCTCAAAGTCCGTCAACTGCACATACGGTTCACGTCCACGCTGTCGCGGCATGCTACCAGTGTTAAAGACTGCGATGGAGCTCCGTATGCCACGGCAAACTGGCTGACACTGACGGCGGCGGTGCACAAATGCTGCGCAGCTAGCGCCATTCGACGGCCAACACCGCGGTTCCTGGTGTGTCCGCTGTGCCGTGCGTGTGATCATTGCTTGTACAGCCCTCTCGCAGTGTCCGGAGCAAGTATGGTGGGTCTGACACACCGGTGTCAATGTGTTCTTTTTTCCATTTCCAGGAGTGTAGATAGGCAACACTGCGTGAAATAACCACAGAAATCAATGTCGGACGTTCGACGAACTAATCGTCGGAACAGTGTGACGAAAGTTGACGTTGATGGGCTATGGCAGCCAGAAGTGTGCAAATTCTCCTTCCAGCCTGCCTGAGCCTGTCTCCACTGCAACCATTACAGCATCTCAATCTGTTGTGACGGAAAGCCAAGAGAAGGTGTGGTTAAAGCAGGCCAGATTGCAATTCAGTGAGCACGGCAAGCTTCACGGGACCCGTTCAGCCAACTGCATATGACAACAGGTTGCGTTAGCAATCCAACGCTTACATGTTCGCGTCGGTAAATTCTCTGTAGTTCAGTTATCGTAATGGTTGCAGCAGGAAAAAGAACAAACCAGACTTACGGCAGATTGAAAAGAAATTATGAATTGGAGACTAAATACTAGTCACGAAAGTCCAGCACGGGAAAAGTTTTCGTATGTTTATGAAACTGCTTCACATATATCAGTAGGTGTCTCGCAATGCAACCTGTGTAAAAAATTACTAATCACTCATTCAGAACTCGGGGAGCGATATGTTGTAAATGTGATCAATTGCTCCCTCACTTCTCCGATATTTCTAAACAGGACATTGACTTACTGGCTGACAAGTCTGTGGAAATGTGTAGTAAGGACTTGAAGGGAGAATGCTTTCTAAATTTGGGGCAAAATATTTATTGACTTAGGAAGAAAATGTGGCTGAGTGGATACTATATATGTCCTAACACCCTTCTCTCCCCTCTCTCTGTCCAGCTCCTCCCCCTCGCTATCCATGTCCTCCGTCACCCCTGTCTACGTCCGCCTCCTCCTCCCCCGTCACTATCTCCCCTCTCTCTCTCTGACCTTGAGACCTGCTTATCGTTGTTGTAAGCAAAACCTTGATAGGGAAGTTAGGTCGCTTAAACTGGGTGAGTGAAGTGTTTGGTACCATTGGTATGAAAGAGACCTCGCACACTGCTCAAGCTGTAAGCAGAGTAGCTTCAAATGGTTCGAATGGCTCTGAGTACTATGGGACTTCTAAGGTCATCAGTCCCCTAGAACTTAGAACTACTTAAACCTAACTAACCTACGGACATCACACACATCCATACCCGAGGCAGGATTCAAACCTGCGACCGTAACAGAGTAGCTTCAGTTACAGTATTTCGCATAGATTTAACCTGCTAACGGGTAGAATTACAACATTTTGGACGATTCAGATTCCGTAATGTATTCTAATAGGAAACAAATAAGCCATAAATACAGATTTCCTGTTTTCTGCTAAAACCGACTGCGAGGAAGAAACGAAAACGGCATATTATTGTGTACAGGATTTTTGCTTAACGGGATGTAGGACGTCAACCGGGCCGACTTGGAGCAGGTAGAAGCACCACAGGACATTTTATTTCCACTGTCTATACTTTTACAAATAAATTCGTAAAATCCTGTCAGCATGACCAGGAAGGATTTAGAATTCATACTCATAGCAGTCGAAGTTCAAAAACATAACAAAATAAATTTTCTTACATGTGAAATTTCATCATTTTTTTTTCCACTTACACTTTTCTTCATAGGTAGCAGTGATCCTTCGATGAATTGTACACAGCATAAAGCTATACATACAGGTGTATCAAACTCAAGAATTTTCCAGATCTATTAAAAACAGTAGTGAAAATTGAGATAATTAACTATAAAATTTGATCTTTTTCTAAACACGAAGTTTAAAATGTAACAGCTCGTTTATTTTTTCATAAAGTAAGTAAATTCTAGAGTTGCATACACCTGTAAGTAAGGTTTGTATGCTGTGCAAAATTCATCGAACAATGTTTTTTAACTTTCACTGCTATGAGTGTGAATCCTTCCTGGTCATACTGACAAAGTTTCATGAATTTATTTGTAAAAGTATAGACAGTGGAAATTAAAATATCCTGTGGTGCTTCTCCTGCCCCAAGTCGTCCCGTTTGACGTCCTACCCGCCTTAAAGTTGAATATAAGGAGAAAGAATATCTATGGGAGAAACAAACTAATTGTTTGAATGCCCTGCTATCGTAGTCAAAATTGACCACCAGGAAGAAAACTAAACCGCACATTTTCACAACACAGCGCCGAATTTTCTTCCTCACAATCGGTTTTAACGGAAAACCTCTACTTTGTTCTGTAAAAAATAGTATATAGCCTACGTCCGTCTGAATAGTTATTAGTAAACTGTGCAAAAGTTTGAAGTAAATCGGTCAAGAATTTTTCGAGGTTTCTAGTAATGTTTCCCTTTATAATTATTTTTATATAATGTATATAAAAATATATTTAGCCTGTATCCATACATGTGATTATTAGATCAACGTCTAAAAAGTTTTAAGTAAACACGTCGGTTACTTTTCGGGTTTTTTGGTAACAACTTCAAATAACGTCTTGTGTTTATCTAGTGGAATAGACATGGCCCAGTCTTTATAAACTCGCGTAAAAAGGACTTTTTATCAATTTAGAGCCCTCCTCATAACTCTGGAACGAAACTGTGCGCAGTGAACTGCTGCTTAGTGTAGCACAGCGGGAAGACGGGCAGGTAAGCAAGACGACTCTCGTCTGCTTGGGTTGGCCACAGCTTAGCTTCGACGGGAGTAAGGCAGCCAGCCTGTTCTGCCGATAATGTGTGGCAGATTGCCTGCTCGGCTACCAGGCAACCATCGGCAGCTTAAAAACGGAATGTGTACACTTCTGATGGCAGCAGCTGTGCGACATGAGTGTCTTTGCTAATAGCGCGACATGGACTGCAGCGCCTCTCATGGGCTCGTCACCATACTGGTTGGACCCTAGACGACTTGAAAATAGTGGCCTGGTGAGATGACTCCCGATACCACTTGGTAAGAATTGATGTTAGGGTTCCAGTGAAGAGCAGACAGTACGAAGCCATGGACCCAAGTTGTCAACAAGGCAGGTGATTCAAATGACTCTAAGCACTATGGGACTTAACCTCTGAGGTCATCAGTCCCCGAGACTTAGAACTACGTAAACCTAACTAACATAAAGACATCACACACATCCATACCGGAGGCAGGATTCGAACCTACGACCTAGTACCCGCGTGGTTCCGGACTGAAGTGCCTAGAACGCTCGGCCAAAGTGGCCGGCAAGGATGGTGATTCCATGATGGCGTGGTCTGTGTTAACACGGAATGGAGTGGATCCTCACGTCCTTCTGAACCGATCATTGACTGGAAATGGTTATGTTCGGGTACGTGCAGGACATTTCCAGCCAATATAATGTTCCCAAATAACAATTTTTATAGATGACAAGGAGTCATGTCACCGGTTTGAAGAACACACTGGACAATTAGAAAGATTTATCTGGCCACGTAGACCTTCCTACATGAGTCCCACCGAACTATTTCAAGACATAATCGAGAGGTCAATTCGTGCGTAAAAAGCTGCACGGGCATCACCTTCGCAATTATGGACGGCTTCCGAGGCAGCATGACGCAATATTATGCAGGCGACTTCAGACGGCTTGTTGAGTCCATGGCACATCGAGTGGCTCCACTATGTCGGTTAAAATGATGTCCGATTCGACATTAGAAGGTATCCCGTGACTTTTGTCACCTGTGCACATCGATGAAAACGGTGCATGTGTCTGAAGTAATTTTCACTCCCAAGGATATTGTATCGTTAAATAAAAATATAGCATAAAATATCGACCATACTGGAAGCAGAATGTAAAGAAAAGTAGGAAGAATAATGGAAAGCTGGTAAAGACGTGCCCTAAAAACATTAAAAGGGGTACGTGCAAGAAAATTATTTATCAGTATAAAGCAAAATTACGCACTAGAAATTTGTTTGAAAGCCAAAGTTTCTTGTTTCAGGTCATAGTATTCTGTCCTTGGATCATACTTTTGCATCAGTCAACATAAAAGATGAGTAATCGATGTTATGATTACGTATGAGTAGAAATATGTAATACTGAAGCTGTTTCAAGTACATCTTTCAAAATAAAGGAAATGCGCCATAATTACTTCGTTGCTGTCAGTGTTCTTGGAAGAAGTGTGGCCCAAATCTGAAGTATGACTAGTTACATGTTTGAATATAACTGCAGATAATTCAAATCCAGTGGACCTACGTCTTAGTCATAGAGTCATTCACTCTTGCGTCAGACTGTGCTAGAAACAAAAGAGAAAGTCAACCTCAAGTTAACACCTCTGCACCTATTGTGAGGTTTCCTACAGCTACATCCACGTGACTGCTCTGCAGTTCAGACATAAGGGCCTGCAGAGTGTTCATCCGATCACTTTCACGCTGTTTTCTGCCTTTCCGCTCTCTAAAAGCACAGGGAAAATGAACACTTATATTTTCCCTAGCGAACTCTGATTGGTCTCGTTTTATTACAACCATTGTTTCTCCCTATGTGGGTGGGTGCCAACAACATACTTTCGCACTCGTAGGAGAACGATGGAGACTTAAATTTCGTGAAAAGATCTCGCCCCGTGAAAGACGCCTTTTTTTAATGTTTAATTAAGTAACTACATTGGGTTGTTTCACTATGTCGAATAATATATTCTGTTAATACATTCCGTTATCTTTGCCATTGTAAGAGAAAATCCGATTCTATTTGTATATACAACGTTATCGCATAATGTACCTTAACGGGATATGCAACGTTTTCACACGGAAAGCTACATAAAAATTAAGATAACTGTCTAAATATCGTAAAATATGCTAAATAGGCTTCAAGCTGCTGTTATATAATACATATTAAACGCGTAAGTAAGTAGTACCAAAGGAAAACAACAATTATTTTTACTTTCTGAATAATTATGAAATTGTGATACACAACCTTCTTTGAGAGAGGTATTCAGTTGTTGAGGCCTTCGTTTCGACTTCTTCGCGTATTGTCTGTTGGTTTGTGTATCGGGATATTGTGTCGATGGTTGCTAAATAATTTTTCTGTCGTTTCTCTAGCATCAGTGGATGGAATTGTCAAACATTCCCCGTCCACTGTGGGTGAACATTTGATAATGCCGGCCACCCGTGTTAATGAAACATTAGAAAAATCATTAAGCAAACATCGACCGAAGATCCCAAAGACTATTTTTAATAGGCAATACATAAATATTTAGTACGTTATTCGACATAGTAAGAAGACATCCCTTTTCGGATACACATAATTGACGTCAGGATCGGTCAGCTCGTGAAAAACTGCACGAGAGCACAATGTGGTTCTCGGCACTGCTGGGTCCATCTCTGAATTACTCGGTTAAGTGCAATGTTTCATTTAGCAGTGCAGTCTGGTATTCATCAGTTTCGCAGAGTCGTGCGTCAATGCTGTTTGTCTTTTGCTGTTTGTTCGTACTATAAAGGAAATTCACAGGTCCAGCGTCTGTTTGCACAAGTCTAGCGATCTATTGTCACAAGCCTTTACAGAAAGAATCGGGATGACAGAAAAAATATGCGATATCGCAACACTATTACGCAGTCGCATCTCGGCAGGTATCGAGTATTTGCTATAGAACGACATTACAACACCATGCAGAAAGAATTTAAAAACTTAGTTAATGATGAAAGATCAACTGACCGGTTGTACGGGATTCATTGTTCTGTACATTAAGACTTGCTGGTATGGAGCACATGATGAAACAGTTTTCGATGCAGTTTTACGAAGATCTCGGAGGATTTATATATTACTAAAAAGAACATTGGCTATGTCGAGATTCATGGCTGGAACGGTTTTTCGATTTAAAGCCCGCTTTTGTTGGAAAGGAAAGCAGAAACGAAAATTAGAACATCCAGAATGGATTGCAACCTGGCATTTTCAGTGGGCATCACGACCCACAGCACATGGTGACATGTTGCAAGATCAGAGAAAGTGTATCTCTGATTTGATGAGGATTCATATGGTTAAAGGGGCAAAATCTGACAAGAAACATCGTCCATTTTCCTAAGGTCAAAGACATTAAAGAAAACATAATTTTTTAAGAATTCACTGTGGCACTCCAAGAATTACAATGGTAGTTTTCTAAAGCTTTTTAGCTCACAGCCTCTTTTACGTGTGTTTTGAGGTGTATTCGAGACCCTTTGTCTCGTCAGTTGAAAGCACCCCTGTGTACGTGCAGATGGAAGTGATTCCCATTTAAAAGACAAATTCTATTTCATCGAAACTGTCAAGGAGCACTACATCATTTTCCTTGCGAAAATTTCCACGTCTCCATAATAAGGTTGCAATCGTGGTATAATGTTTCGATCAATGTAAGTACACGAAAGGCTTCTTTCAGTTATGAAACTAAATAATCGCAACTTCATGGAAACTGAATGACGAAAATCTGTGACATCGTCTGAAACTGTCCGTATAGCGGCATTTCGCCCGAGATAATGGTATTATTATGTCTTTAGTGCACCAGTTATAATTAATTAATAGTGAAAATTTGCTTGTTAGTGATCTATGTTGTTGAGGAATATGAAACATGAAACTAACCTGGATGCAATATTGCTTGTAATTTGGAGAAGGTGGCCCTAAATATTTTCTGACTGTATTAAGTGTCCGCAGCTCGTGGTCGTGCGGTAGCGTTCTCGCTTCCCGCGCCCGAGTTCCCGGGTTCGATTCCCAGCGGGGTCAGGGATTTTCTCTCCCTCGTGATGACTGGGTGTTGTGTGATGTCCTTAGGTTAGTTAGTTTTAAGTAGTTCTAAGCTCTAGGGGACTGATGACCATAGATGTTAAGTCCCATAGTGCTCAGAGCCATTTTTGAACTGTATTAAGTGCCCGGATTGATTGGCTGGTTGACTTGGGGTGTGGGGACTAAACTGCGAGGTCATCGGTCCCAACATATTGGGGAAGGATGGGGAAGGAATTCGGCCGTGCACTTTCAAAGGAACAATCCCGGCATTTGCCTGAAGATATTTAGGGAAATCAGGATGGCCGGACGCGCGTTTGAACTGTTGTCCTCCTGAATGCGATCCCGTTGTGCTAACCACTGCGCCACATCGCTCGGTCCTGATTGGTTATGAAAAGTATAAACCGACAGCATACTACACTGCTGACCGTTACAGCTACCACACCAGGAAGGATACTATACAACGAAATTTTACTTGATGTGCCTACGCAGTATAGTAGGAAGAAAACGTGATTAAATTTGTAAGTGTGCACCAAGTGCAAAATTTAATTCAAATAGCGAAGCTAGTCTTATTTAAGTCTCCAGCTTTCGCCGTCATTGTCATTGATGGTGAATATTCTGACTCATTAGGTGTCATCTATTCCTCCTCACACTACTTCACTATTCGACGTTTCAATCCCAACACAGGGATAAGAACGTCACCAACGATAAGTGTGAAGAGTAATATGACGCGACGGGGTGACTGAGAAAATTTTGCCATCAGCTGCCTTACATTGCTGAATGAGGACGTCACTGAGATCTCAATAGCCTCGACCTTGACAAATATGTAACTGCTCTATCCAAACCACTGGTCGTAAGATTTAGAGGCAATCGTGTCGCATACTCGCCTGCACACATTCCCATCACGCCGGGTGGTAAGCCCATATGATTATCATCAGTGCAGTACTGTAACGTATGTTCTCGTCTTAACCTCCACACATCGACTAAGTGTGTTGAGAAGCTGTAAGGAGATTCAAATATTGTCTGAAAACACATGGTCCTAATCCTACATCGGATACTGTCGTCGGGCATACAGCTGTCGGCGCGCCTCTCTCTGCCGCCGCTGTCAAGGAAGGGCGAAACACTTGTCGTGCTGGCGGCCACTGTCTCTCCAGACTGTGCCGATGCAAGTAGCAATGTCCACTGAGGTCATAGGATACCTCCGAATTTCGTGTCGGAGCTCCTTTTGCCCGGCTTAGTGCAGCAGCTCGACAAGGCTTGGACTCAGCAGTTCGCTGAAAATATTGAGCCATTCTGCCTCTATACTCGTCCGTAACTGCGAAAGTCTTGCCAGATCAAGATTTTGTGCACACACTGACCTACCGATCACGCACCATAAACCTTAGACGGGATTCATGTTGGGCGATCTGGGTGGACAAAACATTCGCTCGAATTGTTCAGAATGTTCCTTAAATAGGGCTTTCCCCTCCAGTTACTGCTAATGACAAGATCCGCATTCCATTTAATCATTATTTTTAATGTTATTGCGTATTTGACGTGAAAGAGAGTTCTGATACAAAATCACGTGCAGGAGTAGTGAACTCTAATAATTATTCATAGGTTTACTTCCGTCAGTACCTCGTCTCCTATTTTCCAAACTTCACAGAAGCTCTCCTGCGAATCAGGAGAGCTTCTGTGAAGTTTGGAAAGTAGGAGACGAGGTACTGGCGGAAGTAAAGCTGTGTGGACGAGGCGTGAGTCATGCTTGGGTAGCTCAGATGGTAGAGTATTTGCCCGCAAATGGCAATGGTCCCGAGTTCGAGTCTCGGTCCAGCACACAGTTTTAATCTGCCAGGAAGTTTCATATCAGCGCACACTCCGCTGCAGAGTGAAAATCTCATTCTGGAAACATCCCCCAGGCTCTTGCTAAGCTATGTCTTCGCAATATCATTTCTTCCAGGAGTTCTGCAGGTTCGCAGGAGAGCTTCTGTGAAGTTTGAAAAGTAGGAGACGAGGTACTGGGGGAAGCAAAGCTGTGATGACGGCGTGTGAGACGTGCTTGGGTGGCTCATATGGTGCCAGCATGGTAACTCAGCGTGTTCGGTCAGAGGGTTAGCTGCCCTCTGTAATAAAAAAACTGAGTTAATTAATCAACGACGAAATGAAACTGGTGTCTTGCGACGTCCGCCCCGAGCAGATGCAACGATCGAAAACAAACAAAATGAGATTAAAAAAAAAACAAAAAAAAACAAGAAGAAGAAATATGGTAGAGCACTTGCCCGCGAAAGGCAAAGGTCCCGGGTTCGAGTCTCGGTCCGGCACACAGTTTTAACCTGCCAGGTAGTTTCATATCAGCGCACACTCCGCTGCAAAGTGAAAATCTCATTCAGGAATTATTCATAGGTTAGCAGCAAAGAAGAGAACAATATACTTACTCATTTTGCAAGAATCGTTCATACAATACATTACTAATCATCAGTGCCCCATTCCATATCGACACAGAATTTAAATGTTCATTATATTTTCGCCTAACAGAATACACTGCACTAACATGATACGACTAATCCTATCATTGACAGCCAAACAGCATTTAACACTCTCGACATGCATTTCATCATTTTATTCAAAGATTACTTTTATGCGTGTCAGGACCCCACATACGTGACGCCGCTCACAACTGATTATATTGATTATCACTGCTAACTATACACGTACCTTATGTTAAAATGAACTGGAACCTCTCACACTGTATTCGTGGCACCGCTTGCTAAGAACACAGGGCAGCTTTGATGGATCTGGCTTAAATCGTGGCAAATGTATGGTAACCAGAGTTCTACGGGCTATAGTTCAACGTGATAATCACTGTAAAGGTACCGAAGCTGAGTCACATCGATGCAATTATGAAGTGTGCTTTGGCCGAGGTGCAGATTTGCTGTAAATTCACTCTGTAATTGCAGGGACGTCAGTTAGCTTTGAGGTTGGACGTCCTGAGTTGATGTTTGTCTAGAGTGACTGTAAGACGAAAAAGACGTCATTATCAGCACCTAACTGACTTTGAACACTGTCATGTTACAAGAAGCCGGACGTACCTTCTGCAATGTTGCAGAAGGGATTGGCAAGAATCTAGCATCTTTATATGGTTGCTGGCAGCGGTGGTCATCAGAATGTGAGGTCACAAGGAGATCGGGCTCAAGGCGGCCACTTAGTACTACTGAAAATGGAAGACGATCGTGTTGCGTCTTTGGTTCTGGTGCATCATACTCCATCTGGAGAAGCAGTGCGAGCAGCGGTTGGCACCACAGTGACACAATGAACTGTCACAAATCGGATACTTCTGGGGCAGTTCCGAGGCAGACGCACTGTAGAGTGCAGTCCACTGATCATAAAACATGGCCATTTTCGACTTCAAGCGAGAGCTCATTGGAGGGAAGTGTGCAGATCTGTTGTGGTTTCTGATGAAAGCTGGTTATATCTCGGCGCCAGAGATGGCAATTTTTTAGTTAAAATAAACCCAGTTGAGAGTCTGCAACCAGACTGTCTGGGTGCTTGTCACACTGGACCTACACCTAGAATTATCGTCTGGGGGCGATTTTAAATGACAGCAGGAGCACTCTCATGCTTATCCCAAGCACTCACGTGTTTGTCCCCTCGCACCCTTACTGCAAATTTGTACGTCAGTCAGGTGATTCGATCTGTTGTGTCATTCGTGAACAGCATTCCAAGCGATGTTTTCCAACAGGATAACGTTCACTCACTTACGGCTGTTGTAACCCAACACGCTCTACAGGGCGTCAACATGTGGCCTGCTAGATTACCAGGTCGTCTCGAATCGAGACCGTACACATGGGACACCATCGAACGATAACTCCAGCGTCATCCACTACCAGTACTGAATGTCCCTGTATTGACCAAATGCAGCAGGCATGGAACACCATCCCACAAGCTGGCATCCGGCACCTGTTCAACATAATGGATGCACGTTTGTATGATTTCGTTCAACATTCTGGATGCTGCAGCTGTTATTAGTGCACCAGAATTTCACATTTGCAATTGTTTACCTCGCGCTTACGTTAATCTATGATGTTGCAATATTAATCACTTAAATATGTTACCCAGACAAATGCAGTTTTGAAATTTCATTACTCTGCATTAATTATTATTTAGTGTAGCGGTTTTTTATTCCGTCATTGTATCTTAATATTAAAAGGTAACACCATCTCTGTTCCTGCTTCCAGGTACAGGACGTGGTTGTAAGATTCTTCACGACTTAGCGAAAAATGTCTGTCTATCGGGAGCCAGTCTCATGGACCGCAGTGATCGTAGATGTCTCCCGTAATTTCAATGACAGTCGTGCTATCCAGACTAACACTGGCAACCATATCCCCTGAGGATGAACCCCAGCGACGACAGGCGACGGTACTATGACTGTCGGTTTCGAATGACCTATCCTAGCCTATATGTTACTTTTAACACGTTTCGTCTACCCAAACGTGAGTGTTGTGCTAATCCAAAATGCATCTCCAGTGAACATGCTTCCTTAGAAAACACCAAAAATCGGCATTGTGGCTGCAGTATGTTGCACTGTAAACATCACGGTGCAAATGTTACACATGAGGACCGAGCTCAAGTCCTATTTCCTGGACATTTTTTGCCCGTAGATACTCCTTCACAGGTTACCACGAGGCGTGCCCAGAGCTTGCAGCATTTGGTGACTTTTGACTGCTGCCCCTTAGGACTCTTCTTAAACATCATAATTAAAGGCAGCCATTCGAACAGAACTTGGACGTCCGTCATCCATTCTTGATACCTTCTATTGGATGTAAATGCAGACACAGTGATACAGTATTCCATTCGCATACCACACATATTGGAAAGACATCAATACATAGAAAAATGTAAGAAGCACCGTTAATACAACTGACTGCATGTATAAAAAAAATTTTTGGAAAAAAAGATCATTCAATAAAAGCCATAGCTGTTGCAATTTTCGTAGTATTCTCTCACTTCCTGTGAAGGTCAAATGATTCGAAGTATTTCTTAAGCGAAAATTTTCCGCTTTTTGTTGTGTACCAAGTCTGTAGTAGCTCTCCCGAAATTCATCCTGTTTGCCAAGCAGCTCTACATATTAACCGTTGTCGATTTTTATCCACACTGATAAGCTTTCATTGATGCGACGATCCTACAGAATGAAAAAATACTGTGGAATATGACAGCTTGCCATTGACGTCACTTCCATTACATTGTACACTGATTGTCTGTGTTACGACAGACGTTGCAAACGTTCTCAGGATAAAACAGGTCTGATACAAATAGCTTCAAGATAGTACGGTCTTTGCAAAAGCAGAGTTCTACGATGATGTATGGGAATATTTCAGAGACCAACAATTTATATTTGATCGTGAAGATAGTGTAAACGAATATTAAACTCAATAGAAAATAGATCTGAGCCGCCTAAAATGGTAAGGTATTTCGTTTAAAAAGTTTTCACTCTAGTAGACGTAAACGGTGAGATTTGACACTAAGGGATTCTCGTTCTGTCTTTAACGACTGTGCTTCCTCAGTTTAAGCGCGAGCATCCACCCGTTCAAAATGATGAGCGCTTGCAAAGTCCAGAATGTTGGACGTCCTTGTAAATGATTACAAATGTAATAAGATAGTCTAGTATGAACTCACGAACGAACTTATAAGGCAACAAACATGCATAAAGAAAGGATTTCTTAAAATCTGCTCTTGATGGAGCAACTGAAAATAATCATATATGTCAGGTTAGGGAAAAGATCGCAAGAACAGAAGTAACTGTTCACCTCCAAAGAATCAAAAACGAAAAACTTCTGGTACCGAAAATACATTGACTAGCGTACTACCGAAAGTTCGCTAGAAGAACCTAAAATAATTAACTATGAAGTAAGATTATTCGCACACACTCGTAGTTGCTGTTTTCCAAAATGATGTGTAAACGAGGATATAAGTGAGGAGAAAAATTATGGTTGGATGAACAAATGAATCATTTCCACGATGTTAGTAAATGAGGTGTAAATTATTTGTTTGCTGTTTGTTTTGCGCAGAGGTAGAGCAGGAGGCCATACAACTTACGAAAGAGGACATCTGCATCTGCGAAAGCATAAAAGCGACTATAATGAACTCTAACCACGATAGTATCGAGCAAAGCGTAAATATTTAATTCAGCGTTCTAGTGATTTGTCCAACAGTTCAATAATAAACTGATAATACTGCTCATTAGCGGTACTTCGGGTGCAAAACGTTGATACAGCTATCAGTATACGTTCAAAGCATGACATCCCCTTTTAAATCTTCTGGGCTACAACGGTTCGAATAAGCAGCCGCAGGCAGAGGCCCGCAACTGGGCGCACACAAACACACACGCGTACACAGCAAAAAATAACATGGGGAGACGGCAGATCGCAGACAAACAAAGCCTCCACTCTCGTCGACCGCCGCCCGCTGGCCACAGGTCTGCGGAGGAAACAAGTGTGGCCCCAGGAAGGCGCCCTGCGGTGCGGCTCCCGATGGTCACTCTGCAAGTCTAAGCGCCCGCCACGCGGAAAACAAATGCCGCGCGCCGTTGCCCACTGACTGCATGCTGCGCTGCTTGTTTAACAGCGCCCTCCGAAAGTGGGCTGCTTTAAGCGAGCAGCCGCCCGTTAACGTATAGCAGCTTTTCTCAAACATATTTCCATTTGTATACTCCGAGCACATATAAATGATCTTTTACTGAGATCCTTACATTCGTCATCATCAAATACATACGTAACACCGCTGTTTTTGTATTTTTAATGTGTATATGTTTCATTTTATTAAATGTAATCAGTAGAGGATGCTCATGGCTCTCAAAATGGTTTCACAAAGAATTTGGGAATAGTGTCCGTTCCTGAGAAAAGAAACACAAGACCGCCATATGGTTCCCTATCTTTACCATAGACACACATTCTTTTTCCACGTAAGGAGCTGATTTTTACGTATGTTAAAATATGTGTACTATCGTTTCATTAGAACATATTCAGGAGTTTCGCGGTTTCCCACGCTTTTTTCATAGCGCTTTATTTTATATGCAGTTTAACATGAACAGCGATGTGTTGTAGTTCAGTAACTTGGTTAAACCACCTTTTCTCTACAAATATTAGCTCGTTTACTCCTTTCATGGAAAATATGTGAAAATTGTTTTCTGTAATCTCTGCCATTGTTGGAATTCAGAGATTGATTATTGTCTTTTCGAAATATTAATCGCACCAGAAGGAGCAAATACAAAACATTTGTACTTTCACCGAAAGCTGAGTGGGAGTGGCTGTTGTCATTAAGTTTCAAAATACTGATTCTCCAACGTGCAACAATGGTTTCATTTCATTATGCGGCATATCCCCAATCTGAAAAAGTTTTTTTAAACACAGTAGCTGTTGTCGATGAAAATGGGAAACTATTAATATTCGAGCATTCAGTCAAACGATATCTACTTCTGACAGTTTTGCCAATAATATTTTCATTTTTTTATTTCTGTGGAGGAATGGATTCATAATTATAAAAGTATAAACATTTGTAGACGAATCCCGACATTTAGCCGACGCGCTACACGACATTTCTAATATAAAATAATGACCAGTGGGGTCCAATAGAGAGGACGGAGTAACGACTGCTATACGGGGCTCATTTAAATTTGTCACCAGTTACTACGAACAACATTCGGATACCACGTATTGCGGTTTCTTTGAGATTTATGGTGCAGTTCATTCGTCACACTTACATGCGACACTGCTTGAAGACGAAAATCGGTTTTCGGGAACAGTTTTCCGCTGCCGTGTACACGTGTTAGGCCTCAGCCGATTCTTCTGGTCCGATTAAACATGTTTTCCAACCGGCAGTTGTAGTACGTGAGTAGTGTCTGCGTGATTACTGAAGTT
This sequence comes from Schistocerca cancellata, assembly GCF_023864275.1. NCBI lineage: Eukaryota > Metazoa > Arthropoda > Insecta > Orthoptera > Acrididae > Schistocerca > Schistocerca cancellata. The sequence continues at coordinate 526,301,116 of NC_064627.1, forward strand.
GTCAGTACATTCAAACATTTTAAATAATCATACAGACCGATTTACTTGTGGATGTGAGGGAAATCGTAAGAGAAAAGAAGAAGGCGCATTCCTTTCTCAATCCATCTGCTGAGGCACTAATGTTTGGCTAACCAGGAACTTCATGGAAAGTACAGTTTAAAAACTGATGGGACCGGCAGAAGAACGTCGATACGAAGTATAGAAGTTTATGTACGTTATGTAATGTAGTAAGTAAAGAAAAGACAAGTAAGTATAGAAAGGACACGATCTGCGCCAAATAGGAAAATATGGAAAGTAGCAATATGCGGTTGTAAGGATGAGCCCCTTAAAGGTCTGCTGTGGAAAAGATTGAAAATATCATCGTGCATCCATTTTTGATGCTGAATACATTTTCATGTTAAGGTTGCTAATGAAGTTTATTGATACTTCCATCGGTTCTTGTTATCCATCCTTAGCAACTGTCATCGCGTGGATCACAAGTGGGTCGGTAAGACTTCTTTGCAGAATTAATGTTTAGCAGGAGACTACATTTTTGAGCTAGAGTGTTCCACCCTCCAGGCAAATTATAGTCTATCATCTCTTGTTCAAACATTACAAGTCGATATCTTTTGCAAGTACTTAACCTCCTTTCTCTTCATTGGATATAACAAATGACGTGATATAACTCCACAAATTCGCTAGCTCTTGAGCAAGGAATATGTAGGTGATCACGGTGACGAAATAGGAGACTAAGTAATGAAAACTGGAAAACTAAAACGTAGAAATTTTGTTTTCATGATCTTTCAAATATGGTACAATAGACGGCGAAATCTGATTCACCAGTACTGGAATAATTACAAGAAATTCTTGACTGCCTGAAACTAACGAGCCCAATGGCGGAATTAATTTGCCGCGCGTGTTCTACTACACTTCGCGTAATTAGTACATATACACTTGACCTACTTCAGTATACATTCAAATAGGAGAGTAACACAAAGACTGGTAATCATGTACTTAAATATAAGGAAAGACAAAACAGCAAGAAGCTGATTGATATGCGATTTATCAAAGAAATTTCTAGAAATTAAGTGATGAATGATCTGTATTTGAGTCCTTTAATAACATTTTACTCAATTAGGCTTCATTTTAGAAATAATTAGCACTTCACACTTTCGGTGCATTTAGTATATCATGCCGGGATAAAGAGAGAGCAGCTGAGTGTGTCTTCATTAGCCAAAGGTTCACATATTTCCTGTACCTGTGTCTGTTCTCTAACTGATTTATAAGTATATACATGTTCCCTCTACCTTCAACACCCTAGTTTTTGATGTTTCAGTGTTGTCTTTCTACATTTTTCTCATACCTGTATGTGTCTATTGTGTTTTCGATGTGTCGGTTTGTAGGCGTAGTTTCCGTCTGTTGCTGTGGCAGTTTAGTCGACTCTGGTGTAGAGTCAGGACGAAGCAAAGAGGTTTGGCCACCTGTCGTCGAAGTGCTATTGTGTTTAAATTCGTACCATGCGGAAATGATTTCTCTGGCTGATTCCGCTACCGGTACCTATGAATGGCCCGATTTTATTAGTGTGCCAGGCAGTCGCCACTGGACCTTGGTGAATTAGGTTGCTCAGCAGAGTCTGTCTACAGGACCTTCAGTATAATGATTGAGTTTGTGTAAGTTGATCTTAGCTGAGGTGTCAATCGATTTCTTTTACAGCCTTAGGTCTTGGTAATCATGTCGTATAGTTTATTCAACATTGGGAGCGCTAGAATTTTTGCTGCTATTCGGTTTTTGTAGGTAATCGTTTTTTTCAGTAAGAATTTAGAAATCTGGAAGCGTGTTTGATGTGCTTTGTTTGTTTTCCGCTAGTGCCCTTGTTTTCTCAGTGTGAATATGTTTCTTGCGTTATAATTCCTTTTGCATTAGTTTCAGTTTATTCTGCAATTTCTGCTTTTTTAGTAAGTGTGGCTTTGGCTACTCGATGCCACGTGTTCCGATATATATAGCCTGCCGGTCTCTAACTCCGTTTCTTTCTCTGATTACTTTATAGTAATTTTCTGATATGGGTAGATTTTTCTCTGGAATAAAAAATTTTACAGAATATTCATGTTTCCTCGTGGTCTTGTTGTATGTAACGTGAACCACAAGCCTGAAAAACGAATGAGCGCTCAACTCCACGTTCTTCAGTTCCATTTTTTACCGGCAAGTTTTAAATTAAAATCCATTCACGTGTGCGCTTTTTTTATTTGTATTTCTGACCGTTCGTAACTTTCCGTTATTCTTTTCTTTGTGTGAGTGCGTCGCGTGATTGTACCACCGGATGTGGCTATTCATGCTTGAGGTTGTGGTCATTTCTGTATTGCAGTGTTCTTTCACGTTTTCGATTTATTATCTGTTCTTTTAATTACCTCCGAAATTGTGGAATTTTTGCTGTTTATTCTATTTTTAACCTGTTCGATCATGGGAACTTTCCTGGGAGTTTGGATATCCCGTGATTCTGTTCATTATTGATGTGTTAGGCCCGGGGGAATACACACTTCTGCGAATATATGTAATTGTGGTGTATGTTTTAACTCTTTTTTGTCTGTATGGTGTTAGAGTGAATGTGGAAGTTCACGTGTGATATCTCTTAATCAAATTATCCCTGTTTTACAGGTTACCAATGGTTCATAAGCCCGTGAAGCAAAGTATTTTGTTAATTTTTGTAGTCACTTGCTTAGTAAACGAGTAGCCTGCAACCATTACGCTCGAATTAAAATTTTCGTGCTTGCTCTCGAAAATTATGGAATTAATGAATGTTTAGTCCAACTTTAAGTTTCCGCCTTATCGTAAGTAATTACCCACACTTGCCAGTTTATGTTTCCCTGCGTACGTCCTACGCCGTTTTACTTTGTGTAAATGAATACAGTCAAAATATTTTGTTCATTAAGTGGAAGACGATTTTTTGTGCTGATTCTAGAGGCACATTTGTTATCGGATTAGAAATGTGCTTAAACTGTGAGTCAACTATTTTTGGCCTCCCATACGTCCAAAATAATTTTGAATGTGCACCGACAAAGGCTTATCCTCTACTGGTTGTTATTTGAACAGTATATGTTGAACTAAGGGCGTCATGCAGTTGGAGTTAAACCCTAAAATTTATTAAATTATTGTATAACTGGCGCTGTTTACTCTACCAGTTTTGATTAATTTGAATGATACGTCAAATGGTATCCGTCAATGGTTGAAATTCATTCCACTGAACAGAGCACAGATAAAAACATTAATAAAAACAATACACCAACATCTGCTTTTTAATAACTTAAGAAAGAAAGTACGTTGCGAAATTGATTCATTTCTCGCAGTGAAACACAATTACGAAAATAAATTTAACAACGGAACTAGTTCTCAAGTCTGAAAAGCTATTTGAAGTTAATGATGAAATTGTTTAAACGATCGTGTAACAGAGATTACGTGAAATGTGATATAAAAATGAGAAGCAACTGATTGCAGCAAAAAGAGTAGTTCATTTATCATTACATTTGTATCCAACGAAAGAAAAGAGAGAGAGAGAGAAAAGAAGGGAGGCAAAGAGAGAGGAAGAGAGGGAGAAGGAGAGAAAGAGGGAAAGAGAGATCATTTAAAGAATTTATAAGTGTTCATGGCAAGAACACCTTTCAATATTCCGAATGTTCGATGTAAATCACTCAACTGTCGTAGCGTCGTGTTGTCCTGTGTTGGCAAACTGCACATCGTACCATAACTGTCTGGTTGGCTACAGTCGTCGGTGTTTGCTGTGAGGAACCAGTGTGCTCTGTATCAATATCGAATGTGTAAGCATGCAACAGTAGTAAATTCAAAAGAAAATGCCACATATGGTAGTTACATGAAGTATATATAAGAAAAGGAAACTAAGCGTAGCCTATTTGCAATCGTTTCTTCAGTGTGAAAGGGAATGAAAAAAAAATGTCAGATTATAGTAGTAGTTTTCCGTTGAATATTAATTAATTTTGATACTCTCATATGAAGTATTTCATTTCTCAAACTGCCATATTATCATTTGTAGCAGCAAGAGTCGTTGCAAAAGTTACGTATTACTTCTTTTACCGCCATAACAGAGTAGTGTCGTATCTCCTTCGCAGTAGGTGTTACTAGCACATAAAGTAGTTGACGATGGCTACACTACTCAGCCACCCACTTACTTTACGACCAGTAGCTCTTTTGTATTTCATAACAGTTACGCTGTTGCATGTTTCATTACTGGAATAGCTACTTTACGTCACGTTCACCACAAACAGCCTCTGAAAATGTGTACACTTATTAGAAGTTCTGAAACTGTTATGTGGAACGACCCTTTTATGTAGCATAAATTTCCCTGTCATGCTCGCAACAGCATGACAGGGCTCTTTGCCTTTCGCAATCGAATTCCGACATCCATTGGACCGGTACTTGATGATTCGCTTCTTAAAAATTCTCAGTTCCGCTACTCAGATAAACTTACATGCTTGCTGATTGCAGACGACGTTAAATCAGGAATTCACCAAGAATGTATCCTAATAAGAGAGCGGCAGTGATGGACAAGATGAAATGATAGCCCTGGAATTAGAAGCCTGGCCACTCCCCAACAACTTCAATCGACCTCAAATCAGAGCTCACAATTGACCCGCCATTTGCGGCTTTATGAGATAAATAACCCGATCCGGAAGACATACGTAACAGCATTCCAGAGGTGCAGACGCTTCCCTGTGAATCGAACACACACTGATGAGCCAAAATATACTGTTGTGAGAAACTGCTTAATAGGGCATTTGCCCGCCTTTGGAACCTAAAACTGCAACGATTCTGTTTGGCAATAGATTCAACAAGTCTTCAGTCGGTTTGTGGAGGTGTGTGACACCTAACGTCTACACAAAGGTCATGCGGTGGTTTGTAAGCACGAAATTGGCACCCGATAGTGTTCCAAATACGTTCCATCAGATTTATTTAGAGCAGAGAAATTTGGAAGCCAATAAATCAACGCTGTGTCACTATCCTACCCATCTAACCATTGTACCATGGTTCTATCATTGCAACAGGGACATATATCCTGCTGGAAGATGCCATCACTTTCGGGAAAGAGATAAAGCATGAAAGTATGCACATAGTCCACAACAATATTCATGCAATCCACAGCAGTCATGGCGCCATAGAATACTACCACAGGTTCCATGGCAGCACCATGTGGCCTAACACTGCTTCACCGACGAGGCGCGTTCAGTGTTTCGAAGATCCCTTCGCCTGCATGGCAGTGTGTGGGACCTCGACCCTAAACCTGCTGTAGCAAAAACGTGAATTATCAGACCAAGCGACAGGTTTACACTCATCCACGGATCAATCTTGATAATATCAAGAGCAGTGTCGTATTTTAGTGTAGTCCAGAATTATAAAATACATAATTCCCGATCCATCTGAGCCGAGCCGACTCGCATGAATTGCTGGCGCCACAGCCGGGCCGCGGCCCAATGATTTAGGGCCGTTATCGATCACTGCGGCCCGTCGCGAGGATCTTTGTCAGAGCGTTTGGCGAACATTTTTCGGTTTGAAGTACCGGGCGCGAACGCGCGATGGGAGTTTGGACAGTGTAGCAGTTTTGGAGCTCTGGTGGCGGCGAATGGAAGTTCCGCGACGTGTGCGGGATACCATCGAAAGGACGGAAATACGCCATCGATATGTCTTGCACGAGGCCGGAGGCTGATTGCGCAATTACTACTGCTGGCGGACGAAACGGCTTTAGAACCTAAGTGAGCCTTGTCTGGTCTAAATTGCTGGATTATGGCAAAAGCAACTGTGATCAACTTCGTTTGGTGAGCAAAACTGAAAGTGTAGCTTTTGGTGTTGTGTGCTGTTGTTCGATCAGTGCAGTATGCCAGGCAGCCCCTATTTGTCGAAAGTGAGTCTGACGTTATGTTACTTTAGTTGAATTTAGCTCTTTTATTCTGCCACCTTGATAAGCGGATCTTGTGATTCTATTTTGACCATGCCGAAATGTAAATAGTGATTTGTTTTATGAGTTCTCCGACAGCTGTTGCTGTGCTTGAAACAAAAATTGTGATGAGTGGCTTGTTTTAAACATTGTCCTCCCGGGTAGCGTGCACTTTAGCGACTCTTCTCATCACTGGAATCAACTGTGACCTGGCAGCTATTAAAAGAGTAACTGAAATTAGAGTCTTCGGAAGGCGGTTCCTGTATTAACGTTTATAGTAGGAAACCATAAGTATTTTTGATGATTCGCTTAAGAATTTGACTCGATTTATCGACATTAGTACTTGGTTGTTAGTCCGCTTGGTTAAGCGATCATATTTTAAAAATTGTGGTTTATTCAGGGTTGTGCTGGGATAATTATTGGACTATTTGTTAAAGTATCCAGTGGAATAAGTGAAATACTATTTTTTAAAGGGACCTTCATATTCCGAATTAAAATATGGCGATCGAAAATACCACTGTTTTGAAATATGGTGGAAAATTCTCCCTTGATTTGAAGTAAAGATTGTCTTTTATTTGGTGGAAGTCATATTCGGGGCTGTGTGGAATGGGATGTAGTACTATCCCAAGACCGGTTGCAATAAGCTAAGTGCGCTTGAAATTTGTTCTAATTCGCTAGCAACAATCTTCTAATAGCCAACTATTTGTCATTGTGTTACGTCAGTGCCAAATGGCTTCTCATATGAGACCTTAGTTTGTTCTAGAGCCGGTATCCTGTATGTTCCACTAGTCTGTGATTGGACCAACGTCTGTGAGAAGGTTTAGACCGAATGGAATAAGCTGGAACCCGAGGAATAATGAAACTGTTATATCTAATCCATTGAAACTACCACCAATTGTGGTGTCATTGTATGTGCGGGAAAGCATGTTGAATCGGGAGGCAGGAGAATCTCACAGGAGATCGCCGGGATCGCATTCCTGGCTTGAGAGGCCAATGAACGGAGCAGCGAACACCAACGTCAGTGTCCGCAGGCCTTCCCAGGCAAGTACTTCATCCCCATGTCTCACTAAGGCCAATGCGAAAAATTCGAACGTTGTTGGGGACAGGGTTGCGAATAACTTGGTACCATGTGGACGCCACTTCCATCGAAAAAACACATAGGGCGGTAGGGCGTCACTGGACCAGACCACTTCCATTCTGTCTCCAGCAACAGGGACTCCACAGAAGAAACTCGATTTGGAAACTGCTAAAAAGATGCGACTGTGAAAGAATATCAACCCCCAAATAACGGACATCCACAAAAAATTCCCGAAGATGCCTTAATTTACTATTTATCTTGCCAACAGCTACTGGAGGGGTTAACCTCGCAGGTCAGGGAGAGGCAAAAACGAGAACTCGAAGAAACGATAAAATAGAGCGTAAAGAAATAAAGGAGAATCTTTGGCCAAAACAACAGTTTTTGTGATTTGTTGAGTCTTCAGTCTTCTGACTGGTTTCTCCTATTGATGTCCTGCTTGCTCTGTCCGTCGTTGGTTATTTTGCTGCCAAGGTAGCAAAATTCCTTAATTTCATGTAATTCGTAACCATCAATGCTGATGTTAAACTTCTCGCTACTCTAATTTCTGCCACTTGTCATTACTTTCGTCTTTCTTCGATTTACTCGCACTGCATGTTTTGTACTCATTACACTTTTCATTCTGTTCAGCAGATCATGTAACTCTTCTTCACTTTCATTGAGGGTAGTAATATCACCCTCAAATCGACTCATCTAGCACCATTGTACATTATCGAATGATTTTTCTAGATCGACAAATCCTATAAACAAGTCTTGATTTTGATATGGTCTCCCTTCAATTATCAACCGCAATTTCAGAATTGCCTCTGTGCTGTCTTTATCTTTCCGAAAGCCAGTTTTCTTTTTCAATTTTCTGTGTATTATTCTTGTCAGCAACTTGAATGCTTGGGCTGTTGAGTTGATTGTGCAATGATTCTCGCACTTATCAGCTCTTGCAGCATTCGGAATTGATATTTTTTCTAAGGACGGACGGTATATCGTTAGACTTATATTCTATGCACCAATGGGAATAGTCGTTCTGTTGCCACTTTACCCGGTGATTTTAGAAATGCTGAGATAATGTTATCTATCCCTTCTGCCTTATTTGATCTTAAGCCATCCGAAGCTCTTTTAAATTCGGATTCTAATACTGCATCCCCTGTCTCTTCTAAATCGACTCCTGTTTCTTCTTGTATCACATCAGAAAAACCTCCCTCTCATAGAGGCGTTCAGCGTACTCTTTCCACCTATCCGCTCTACCATTTGCATTTAACAGTCGAATTTCCTTAAAATTCTTTCTGTTACTACCCTTGCTTTTAATTTCACATGTGGCTTTTGACTTTTCTTATGCTGAGTCAGTCCTTCCGACAATCATTTATTTTTCGAGTTCTTCACATTTTTCATGCAGTCCTTTCACCTTGGCGTCCCTAAACTTCCTGTTTACTTCTTCTTCAGCCACTCCTATTCCTGTATTCCTGAATTTCCCTGAACATTTTTGTACTTCCTTCTTTCGTTGACCAACTGAACTATTTCTTCTGTTAGCCATGGTTTCTTCGAAGCTACCTTCATTGTACCTACCTTTTCCTTCTTAGATACAGCCATTCCTCTTCATCTCAAATGCCTGCTGAGCTATTCTTTATCGCAGAATCTGTATTATTAGAGAACTCCAAGAGTATCTCTTCATTCCTTAGTAATCCCGCACCCAACTTCTTTGCGTATTGATTCTTCCTCATTAATCTCTCAAATCTCAGTCTACTCTTCATCACTATTAAATTCTGATCTAGCCTGCATCTGCTCCTGGGTACGCCTTACAATCCACTGTCTGAGTTACGAATCTCTGTCTGACCATGGTGTAATCTAACTGAAATCTTTCCATATCACCCGGCCTTTTCAAGGTATATCTCCTTCTCTTGTAATTCTTGAATATAGTATTCGTTACTACAAGCTGAAATTAGTCTTTCTGCTCTCTCATTCCTACTAGCAAAGCCCATATTCCCCGTAACATTTCTTCTTCCCTTGCCCTACAACAGCGCTCCGGTCCCCCATTGGTATTAGAGTTTCATCTCCCTTTAGATACTGAATTTCCGTTCAGTATCCTCAGACCCTTTCTCTGTCTTCTTCGGCTTGCGACATCGACATATACAGGGTGAGGCAGCTAAGTCATAACACCCGTTGTATCTTCCCAACAGTAATAGATACAAAGATGCCGTTTGGACAGTGAACTCCAGAGACAGGGGCTACTTGAATACATCACATTTCATGTCTGTGCTATTTTTTATTACAGAGATATGAGTCCATCTTTGGTTTTTTTTAATGGAAACCTATGTTAAATTTTAGCGTAACATGATGGACTTAAAAAGACGGTTTCAAATATGTGTATATCACAATATTTAGGCCAATAGTTTCTGAGACACAGATATGTTCACGTATCGTACTCGTCCCTCGAAGTGGCGTTGTCCAGTGCGACCCTTCCTGTTGACCGCTGAGGAACTTAAAAGGGAAGGCGCTGTTTTCCCGCTTCTCGATAACGCCGCAACGTGACGCACGAGGTAGCTGGAGAGAGGAGTATAAACGTGCTGCCGGGGTAATGAGACATCGCATTTCCCTCACAGTTTCTTGGAGCACACACGTACACCAATGAAGAAAAGTTAGATATGATTCTGGTGTATGGGTAAAGCAGAAGAAATACTGTTAGAGGAATAAAGCGATGTGGAGAGCCAGCTTCTTGCACGTATTTGCAAGAAACTACTTGAATCGGGATCATGGAACGTCATACAGAGCGTTCTAGCGTTGGCGCGTAACGACCCATCTGTTTCGTCGCGACGTATCGCCTCGGAATGTGGTATAAGTCATAGAAGTGTTCTACACATATTGCACAGGCATAGATTTCACCCGTTTCACCTCTAATTACATCAATCACACTCCGGTGTGGATTTAGAACGGCGCCAGGAATTTTGCCGGTTTGCTCTGCAGCACCTACAAGATGATCCAACGTTTTTTTTTCAATGGGTGCTTTTTACTGACGAAGCAACTTTCACCAACCATGGTAATGAGAATTTGCATAATATGCAATACTGGTCAATAGAGAACCATCACTGGCTTTGTCAGCAACCGTGGAGTGTTAACGTATGGTGCGGCATCGCCGGAAATGCCATTGTGCGTCCGTACGTCACTCCGGATATACTAAATGGCAATAACAATGCTCAGTTCCTACGAAACATTCTGCCCAATTGCTGGAAGAGGTACCACTAACTACGCGTCAGTGCATGTGGTTCCAACATGGCCGGCCGGGGTGGCCGTGCGGTTCTAGGCGCTACAGACTGGAGCCGAGCGACCGCTATGGTCGCAGGTTCGAATCCTGCCTCGGCCATGGGTGTGTGTGATGTCCTTAGGTTAGTTAGGTTCAATTAGTTCTACGTTCTAGGCGACTGATGACCTCAGAAGTTAAGTCGCATAGTGCTCAGATCCACCTTTTTTTTTTTTTTTTTTTTTTTTTTTTTTTTTTTTTTTTTTTTCCCAACATGACGGCTGTCCTGCTCACTCTTTCCGTGTGGCTCCAGATCTGTTAAGTGAAAAGTTCCCGGATTGTTAGATAGGACGACATTCTGAAGTGGCCAGCCCGGTCTCCTGATATGACACCTTTTGATTTTTTTCTGTGGGGAGCAATCAAACATAAAGTGTATGCTCAAATAAAAAGTACGCCAGATGATATGAAACAACGTATCATCGAAGCGTGGGTTTGTATTTCACGTGACACCCTCACAGCCGTTCACAAATCATTCGAACGGCGACAAAAAATGTGCATTGCAGCAGAGGGGAAACATTTTGAGCACATGCTTCAGTAAAGTTTTGTATCATTTACAGTATGTATTTTGCATCTTTTTGTGTATTTACTTCGTATTGTGATTAATAGTAAATATTTTCAAATAAAAAACAAATACGTACGAAATAATTGTCACCAATAAGCGCCTCCTCATTTACATTTAAATTTCTGTTACTTAAAATGTATTAACATCTTGTAGTTTTTTATGATGTTGGTTGTCTACTATTTTGGTATCACAGTTGTCAAATAGGTGAATAATATTTGCGCGACATCATTAGTTATTTTTTGAGCAAAATATCGCAGTATGTATCACTGTTGTTGGGTAAATGGGCGTGTTTGTGTAAGGACTGACTCTCGACGTTTACCATGTACTCTACACAACAGGAAAGGTCGCATTGGACAACGCCGCTTCGAACACGCTACGAGACCATATCTGTGTCTCAAAAACTATTCGCCTAAGTATTATGATACACACATATTTGAAACCGTCTTTTTAAGCCCATCGTGTTACGCTAAAATTTAACATTGGATTCCATTAAAAAAAAAATCAAAGATGGCCTCATATCTCTGTAATGAAAAAAGCACAAACATAAAATGCGATGTATTCAAGTAGTCCCTGCCCCTGCGATTCACTGTCCAAACGGCATCTTTGTATCTGTTACGGTTGGGGAGATACAACGTGTGTTATGATTTAGCTGCTTCACCCTGTATACCTGAACTATCGTTAGCGGTATTGATTTGTTGTCGATTCTGATGAAAACTACCCTGTTACTCAATTGTTCACAGTACATATTTCTCTGCCCTTCTTTCCTATTCATCATGAATACCACTTCCGTTATACCCTATTCCGCTGCTGTTATTACTACCGCACACCCATCTGACCATAAACCCTTGTCTTCTTTCAGTTTCATCTGACTAACCCTCACTCTATCCTGATTGAGCCTGATGATTTTCCTTTTCAGATTTTCTGTCTTCCCTCCCATGTTCAAACTTCTGACATTCAACGCCTCGATTGCGGTACTTTTTACTTGGTTATTCTCTCTCTTTCTCATGGTCACCTCCTCCTTGACATTCCCCTCCCGGAATCGGAAAGGGTACTATTCTTCTATTTTTTGCCAATGGACAAATCGTCATGACACTTTTTTAATTATAAGCATCATGTCTTTTCGATAAACATTATACCCATTTAATGTAGTGGTTTCTATTGCCTTCTGCATCCTCATGCTGTTGATCACTGCTAATTCGTCCGCCTTTAGAAGCGGTTTCCCACCCGATAGCAAGAGAGTGCTCTGAACCTCAGCCCGCTCCTCCGCTGTCTTTGACAAGGCCATTGGCAGAATGAGAATGACTTCTTATGCCGGAAGTCTTCGGCCGCAATTGCTGATGATATTTATTTGAAACTTAAACGGTGGCGGGTTTCGAACCCATAACTGAACTTTTTCATTGCTAGTCAAAGGCGCTAACCCTCTTCTTTTCCCACTCGACACATCCAGACGCAAAGCGGCTTCCACCGCCGTCTAGGTTTAACGAACTCATTAACAAAACAAAAGGGATTGTAAAACGCCCCACTTGGCACGTACTCAGGTTTTGAACCATGATCTATCTTCTGACTTCACTTCTCGCACTCGGAACACCTAAGCTAGCCGGAGCGTCCATGAATAGCCAACCCAATATTTTATGCCCGCCGCAAGATCATAATGTTGCACTTGCAGTATGTACCAGAAGTGTAAGAGATCCTTGTAATCGGCACGGTACAGATAATACGTCGGCATCTCCTTTATCCAGTTCACGGCGTTTGTCATGGCGGTGGGTAGTATATATCGTCGGGAAGAGTACACCGTCAGCTTTGATTGTCGTGTGAGCCGTACATTTTCTTCGTGAACAGCCAACAGTCGTTTGCCGTGCTACAAACCAAACGATGCTCGTCGGAGTCGACAACTGCGGAGTGGGTGCATATCAGTGTATCAACCAGATGGATTGAGTGCAGTCGTTGATGGTTCGGGAACTCGTCGTTCACCACTACGTTCCAAATCACACGTACCTCCGTAGAGACAGAGGGGAGATTAACCGCTCTCCAGATTCTGTGCCGCTGTTTATTCGGTTAACCGTTTTCGACCTGATGGGGGAAACTTCGACAAACGTCTTTCATTGAGGGAGCCCTGTCTCCGTCAAATCGTCCTGAATGTGACTTTAATCAAAGAAGTAATGCCTAAGGTATGCTAGTGGTGACGTAATGTGAGAGACATTGAGTGGAGCACGGAGTGAATGGGGGACCACTTCGTCGATCACAGTGCCCATTAAGATGATGTTCTATGTTCTCCAAAAGCATTGCATTGTACTAAGAAATATCGCACGCTCCCTGTTCCTCACATTTGTGAGTCCGATGCCTCCTCCTCGCCAACGCTTCGTAGCGGATTTTGGAGAGCAGGTCAGCACTCGCTAAATGTCCGAAGGCTCACTGTAACCTCACGCCATCATGGTGGGTAACGGCAGTATGTGTGCCATGAGACTTATTTTTAGTACCAAATAGACGCTGACACAATGTGCGCTCCGGAACATGCGTGTTGTCGTATAAAGCATGAATCTGCCAGACTAGCCGTCGATAATTATTCGCCACTGTATCTCTTATGTTTCCAAGGAACACCACTCCCAAACATCTGAGAGTGGGGACCTTGGTAATGAACACTGCCTTTTGCCCACTGCCATCCATCGGGTCTTTCGTAGGTTATTGGCCAGTATTTGCCACCGTTCCTTGCTGCTGAAGCCATCCCAACACCGCCTGGATTTCTTTTCCTGACTTGACCAAAAGAACGACATCGTCAATGAATGCAAGGTATCGGAACGATGCGGTCCGTAGTTGGACACTTTCCAGGCGCTGTCGAAGGTCACGTAGTGCAGTCTCAAGAGCGATCGCAAATATGTCAAAAAGGTGGCAACCTTGTCGCAATGAGCGCTGAATTGTTATAGGTTCTAAGCTAGCAACATCCACTAAGGCTCTCGAGTGCGCGCCGTGAATCAACCGCACGATCGTGTACACAAACATGAGGGGAATTCTCAACCGTTCCGTAACATCACATGGAAACACATGGTCCATTCGGTCGAAAGCGTGATCGGAATCTACTGCCACCAGGGCTCCTCGTAATCTGCATCAGTGCTACGACATCCTTGTATGATCCTTGCGCCATATGTCTGTTGCGCTTCCCGCCTAGACAAGGGGTTGGGTTGGGTTGTTCGGGGGAAGAGACCAAACAGCGAGGTCATCGGTCTCATCGGATTAGGGAAGGAAGTCGGCCGTGGCCTTTCAAAGGAACCATCCCGGCATTTGCCTGGAGCGATTTAGGATGGCCGGGCGCGGGATTGAACCGTCGTCCTCCCGAATGCGAGTCCAGTGTGCTAACCGCCTAGACAAGTTTGATCGAAATTATTTTATCCTTTACTGCGGCTTCAAGACGAGCACGGAAAAGATTTTGTATTATGTGTTCAATAATATCAAAGTCCGATAGTCTTGTGTTCTACGACCACTACTTGGATTTCGAATGGATATCATTATGCCTTCTGTGAACTCTGTATGGACGTGTAAGGTAGATGTTAAGAGTTCGTCGTGCATCTGCATCCACATCGGGACCATCACAATAGAAGAGGTGCGGTAGAATTTAAGACTGAGTCCGTCTAGTTCAGGAGATAAGTTTATTGCAACAGACTTTAGAGCTGCGTCCGGATTGTATCTGGTAACTTCGTCCACTTCAATGGGAGGCTCGGCCGCTGGCATTTCTCGGAGCCCGTCCGCGCGTCCTACTCTGTCCATTTGGTCCTCGCATAAAAACTGCGATAGTGTTGGTGAAAGCACGTGCAATATACTTCTGTAACGTAACCTGCAATCGGCCATTTCGACATCCCGTTTAAGTGTACGTAGCCGCTGCTGCCTTTCTGTCATTAAAGGTATAATAACGATCGTTCGTTGCGTAATCCATCTAACATCCTCGCACGTGCTTTAGTCCCTTCCGTCATTACCATCGTGTGACACAGCAGCTTGCTTTGATACGTTGAACAGCCTGCTGACGATCAGGAGACGGTGGTTGCGTCGCCAGCTCTCGTAGGTCCGTGAAATAAAATTCGGAATTCAACGCGACTTAGTGTCGCCATATCGTGTGAATGTTCTGCGTAAAGCTGGTTTGACACAGCAGAGCCACCATTTAAGCGTTGAATCGTACGCGCGTTAACGCCATTGACGTTGATGCCATGTGTTTTCAACCTCCTGGAAACGGTTCTCATCCATTAGGTGGGAAACTTTGAGCTGCCATGGTCCCCTGCTGCGGCATATCTTTTTGTTTTGGCAGAGCGATGACGCGCATGTGAGTTTGGTGATCTGTAAAGATCACAGGACACACCTCATCGTCATTCGACTCTCTGGGCAGCCCACGTGACACACACACCCTGTCTAGTCTACCGGCTGAATAGCTCGTAAAGTAAGTATATCCGCGGCTTTTGCCGTGCTTCATTTCCAAAGTATGAAGCAGTGCAAGGTCCCGGACCAATGTTTGTAACATCAGGCAGGGGAAGGAGTGTGAACATAGCTCGTCGGGCCGCAGAACGCAATTAAAGTCGCCGCGGACAATGTGATTCTGCTAAAGTCTTCGAAAGTGCAGTGTCACTTTGTGTAAAAGTTGAGCGTTCTTGTCTCTTCGTCGAGCCAGACTGTACATAAACATTGACCAAGTGGATATCCCCTACGGTAGGGGCAAAACCACGGGTCGACGGTAGGTATTCCACGCCCTTATTCCTTCTCATAACAATATGTCTGTGTCACTTCAGCCGTTAGCGTCTGTTAAGAAACAGACGTCGTAACCACAGAACTCGTTCCGTGTCTCGTTCAGGAAAACCATGTCGAAGTCCGCTGACCATAGCACATATCCCGTAGCATATATCCCGCGGCAATTGTATTTTTCCGCGGTGCTAATATCATTGATCTTAACGTACCAATACTTTACACGTGGGACAATGTATCGGCCGCGCTCTGCTAGAACGTCACTCACCAATGCACAGGCTTGCAACGGAGTATTTTGCCTGGACCGTGACAACATGACACCGCCTCAATGGCTGCCGTAGATAAGGTTCCCTTCCGACTCACTGTCGTTGGGGGCCAGTAACTGAACGCCCGCCACCTGCATCTCGTCAGTATGGTCCATTTATTGTGCTCAGTCTCCCAAAGCATTGCTGAAGAAGCTCGTTGTTGACGAGCGTTCGTGTCTACAACTGACAGGTGGGAGGTCATCGTGTAGCGTAGTTGGCTTCATACATTCTACAGTCTATAGCAAGGATGCTGTAGGTTGGAAATCGTCCTTTGTAGTCGGTGAAGAAGAATCGTGATCATTCCCACTATCCTTTTGGCGCCTCGGCTGTGCTGCTAGTCTTCTTTTGGCAATCTCCATTTCTTCCGCTTCTTCGGCGACCGCTGTTTCCGTAGTCGCGCCTCCACGACTGCAGAGGGATCCGCTTCCATATCTGAATAAGGGTTCGACGACATTGTGGGAGGACCCTGATTCCGCAGCTCTTTTGGGGCGTCTGGCTGATGGTGTGAAAAATTCATCTGCACCGTTGATGATGTGGGTTCGGGGGAGGTACTCGGCCTGTCATGCAGTCCCACACAACGTCCCGAATTGCTTCCATGTCCTTAATAGGCAGCGGTGTCAACTGCTGTGGCGCGTGCTGTGTGTCCTAAGGTAACGGTGCTAGATGTCAGTTCGGACGTGACCTTCTTGCCTCCAGTCAGAGAAAGGGCCTCGGTTGACCATCCTAAATTGCTATGTCTCAACAACATCTTCTTGGCACGTAAGATACTACGTGCTTCGGGAGTTCGATCGTTTTACAGCGTACTCCACTGAGAACGGGGTATGTCTCTAAGCTGGTCCATTTCTCTGCAGCATGATTAAGTATCGTGTCATACAGGCAAAATGTTTCGACAACGGTATACGTATACTACGCTGGACACTATGGACAGGTGAATCCCTGTCAGCTCCCTTGGATCTAGCTTCATCAAATTGCGCATGAAAGAGCGCTTGGAAAGAGCCTTCTTGATGTGTAGTAAGCAATACACCGCTACGTGAAGCGTCACAGATGAAAACAAAGCCCATGCTGATGGAGCGTGACCAGAATATTAGGTAAGTCCGAGAGGAGACAACGCCGAAGGCTGACTGGGGGCGGGGGGGGGGGGGGGAGGACGCTTTCCCATCTCAAGGGCAAAGGAGTAACCTGAACCTCTGTCCGCTCCCCCGCTCTATTCGACAAGGCCGCTGGCTTAATGAGGGTGACTTATTATGCCGGAATTCTTTGTCCGCCATTACCGATAATTTTTCTTCAAAAGTTAAGCAGTGGCGGGGCTCTACCCAGGGACCGAGAACGTTTTGCTTATTAATCAAAGACACTACCCCTAGACCAAGTATCCCTCATGGTATAGGTTTCGAATTTAATGTAGGATAAGGGTGCAAAGTACACTCCTGGAAACTGAAATAAGAACACCGTGAATTCATTGTCCCAGGAAGGGGAAACTTTATTGACACATTCCTGGGGTCAGATACATCACATGATCACACTGACAGAACCACAGGCACATAGACACAGGCAACAGAGCATGCACAATGTCGGCACTAGTACAGTGTATATCCACCTTTCGCAGCAATGCAGGCTGCTATTCTCCCATGGAGACGATCGTAGAGATGCTGGATGTAGTCCTGTGGAACGGCTTGCCATGCCATTTCCACCTGGCGCCTCAGTTGGACCAGCGTTCGTGCTGGACGTGCAGACCGCGTGAGACGACGCTTCATCCAGTCCCAAACATGCTCAATGGGGGACAGATCCGGAGATCTTGCTGGCCAGGGTAGTTGACTTACACCTTCTAGAGCACGTTGGGTGGCACGGGATACATGCGGACGTGCATTGTCCTGTTGGAACAGCAAGTTCCCTTGCCGGTCTAGGAATGGTAGAACGATGGGTTCGATGACGGTTTGGATGTACCGTGCACTATTCAGTGTCCCCTCGACGATCACCAGTGGTGTACGGCCAGTGTAGGAGATCGCTCCCCACACCATGATGCCGGGTGTTGGCCCTGTGTGCCTCGGTCGTATGCAGTCCTGATTGTGGCGCTCACCTGCACGGCGCCAAACACGCATACGACCATCATTGGCACCAAGGCAGAAGCGACTCTCATCGCTGAAGACGACACGTCTCCATTCGTCCCTCCATTCACGCCTGTCGCGACACCACTGGAGGCGGGCTGCACGATGTTGGGGCGTGAGCGGAAGACGGCCTATCGGTGTGCGGGACCGTAGCCCAGCTTCATGGAGACGGTTGCGAATGGTCCTCGCCGATACCCCAGGAGCAACAGTGTCCCTAATTTGCTGGGAAGTGGCGGTGCGGTCCCCTACGGCACTGCGTAGGATCCTACGGTCTTGGCGTGCATCCGTGCGTCGCTGCGGTCCGGTCCCAGGTCGACGGGCACGTGCACCTTCCGCCGACCACTGGAGACAACATCGATGTACTGTGGAGACCTCACGTCCCACGTGTTGAGCAATTCGGCGGTACGTCCACCCGGCCTCCCGCATGCCCACTATACGCCCTGGCTCAAAGTCCGTCAACTGCACATACGGTTCACGTCCACGCTGTCGCGGCATGCTACCAGTGTTAAAGACTGCGATGGAGCTCCGTATGCCACGGCAAACTGGCTGACACTGACGGCGGCGGTGCACAAATGCTGCGCAGCTAGCGCCATTCGACGGCCAACACCGCGGTTCCTGGTGTGTGCGCTGTGCCGTGCGTGTGATCATTGCTTGTACAGCCCTCTCGCAGTGTCCGGAGCAAGTATGGTGGGTCTGACACACCGGTGTCAATGTGTTCTTTTTTCCATTTCCAGGAGTGTATGTTGATTAGCAATTTAACACTACTGCCCTTGCCAGTCATCGGAGAAAATATGCACCCTCACAATCAGAATTCTAATAGGCATGAGGCAACGTCAGAGGTGAGTAAAAACGCAGTACGAAACTGTCGTAACTGAAGGCATCAGCAACTAATGCATGTTCCATTGTGATACATGTCAGTGGCCAATAATACATCCTAATTAGCACTGTATAGAATCAGCTGAGGTCCACCCTACGCTCCCAGATGAAAACGGAATTTTGGTACGGAATTCTACAAACGTGGTATAATGTCACCTGCTTTACAGACAGCAGTTCTGTGTGCGGTTCTCGATTTGAGAGAGGCCATAAAGTATTTATCTGACGTTCCCTTAGGATATACGAGCTGTGTTACGACCGGCAGTTATCAGATACACGCGGCAGTTTGGGACGGAGGTACGTCGGCCGCGCGCGGCTGCCGGCACGCAATTTCCTGCCCGGCCTGGAAGCTGCGCGGCGCCGGCACTTCCTCGCTCCTTCAAGGGGGAGCCGCTACCCGCGACACACTCCAGCTACGGAGGTAGCGCCGCATGTCGCCTACCCGACCAGAGTGGCATCGGTCAAAGGGCACACTGCACTGTCACGTACAACCTATTGAATATACGAAAATGTGGCCGGGCAGAATTTGGAAAGTACAGGAACTACGAGTGATAAAATTCCCTAGAGCTTCCAACAGCGTCAAGTGGATCTTAAACTAACGGCGTTTGTCGAGTTCAGTGCCTACAGTGACTATTCTGATGTTGCTTTCTGCTCACTTTCCTCGTTTACTACGAGCGAGGGGCTACCCGTCTGGGATACATCAGGATCTTTTTAAGAGGAGTTGGCTGCCATAAAAATGTTCCGATGTGTTGTGGCAGTTGCCAGTAGATGAACAATAATTCAGTTCCCTCAGTGCACGATCTCCAGGCAAGATTTGTGATTAACGCGTTCTCTCGGGAAAACATAACATACTTCACAGAAGCCTTTTAGCAAGGTAAGAGATCTATGGATGTCGCTTCCCAGACGACCGTGAGAATTTTCGTATGACGCCTCAAAATAACGTCCGGTTTAAATTTTCAGACTCTAGCATTCTGGTTGGCTCTCCCTGTATTTTTTTGCAGAGCGCGTAGTTACTCGGCCGTGCCTACCAGTCACGCTTCTCATAGGTTCACGTGAAAATTGTGCCATATAGTGACAGTGCTTTTCTGTCCTCCTCCCCACCTCACATCATTATTGGCTGGAAATAGCAAAAATCTGCAAAAGTGGGAGATTGTCAATATTCTTACGTCAGTTTGACTGGACGGAACTTGCAATCTTTGCAATTACTGACCAGCGAGTTCCTGTTCTGTTGAAGAGAGAACCACGTTACAGAGCGTTCACGAAGAACACACTTTACAAACAGCTTTGGAAGAGTACAGTTCACGCTAACCGATGAGAAATTTTGGAATAAAGATTGTTACTGGGCGACCTATGACGCGAGCCTCGCAGTCGCATAGAACGAAGTTTTTCCATTTGAGTACTGTGGACAGAGAATGAGCTAAACTCAGAGCTTCCAGCCGCTTCTGTCGCCGCCCTCTGCATTATGCTACGAGTGTGGTAAGATGTGCCACCGTTGAAATAGGAAATTCTGTAGTGACGCCATATACGTTGACCCCATTCAGGTGTCAGTTATTCCCTTTTAATATTTGTCAGCCCGTTAGCTGGCTTTCATCATGCGTTTTGGTGATCTCACTGGTGTTCGATACTATTTTTCCGAGTTCTTCCTGTCATTTACTTACCATGCCTGCAGTCACTGGTCGTAATCGTGTATTGTCTGGATAACTTTGCATTTATGGCCCACCGAACTTTGCCAAGTTTACAATTCATAATCAGAACCACTTATTCAAGTATTTTAATTTTCAGTTTGTATCAGAGATTACTCGTGTGTTTTACTTTACGATAGTAATTCTGATTGTTATAGTGGCCTCTCGTTTCTATTACAGAGTATATGATTCCGCGCTCTCACTAATATGCTTCTGTGCGTGGGGTGGCACTCAGATTGTCACGTTTGATTGGGACATCCCTATTTATTGCAATCCAGTAAGACTTTTATATTCTGCGACATTATCATTACTTAACTTGCATGATTACATATTTACCTGCTCTGTAGGCGACCAGAGATAGGACTTTACCATCGTAGGGGTACGGAAAGCAGTACAACCGACACCCACAGTAGATCATCAGCAGTAAAAGAATACCCACCTTCGATTTCACCTACGCTGCTAGCCGTTCGAAATCCAACACCACGAATGTTAGCAAATAACTCTTTACTTATTGTGCATATAGAGAGGAGTACAGGGTCTGAAATTTAGTGTACAGAGCTGCCACCTCTGGCAGTTACAAAAGCTCTCACCCGGCTAAGAATGAGGGGAACTGAGCCAAGGGAACAGATGCAGGTAATTTATACCATACTGCTTCAAATCTATATCAAGGTTCACCAAACTTAGTGGCTTCCAAGTAGTGGCTTGCCTTTCTCTCGGAAACATGTCCAGATGGCTAAAATGTCTAGAGGTCGTGCTGGCCAGAGTAACTGCCGAACAGTCTCTCTATATCTATGAGAATCAAGATAGCACGAGTAACATGTGGTTTTGCGTTATCTCGCAGGAAAATAATGTCCCAGATACCTCAACTACAGAACACATACATTGGCCGTACCACTTTATAAATATAACGGTTGTTGTACAGATTACAAACTATGCAAACCAGAGATGATAGTGGTGTACACACAATGGCATTCCACATCACGACGCCAGATTTTGGACCCATTTGTAGACGATGAATGCAATCTGGTAGCTATATTTGTTGTCAGCGCCTTCACAGACGGATACGTCCACGACCATGTTAAAGATGAACACGGAACAGGGTTCCGACTGAAAAGATTATGTGACTCCAGTCCTGTGTCCAGTCTCGTAGTTGAGAGGCCCACTGTCGGCGAGCGTCCCTCGGATCCACGTCAGGCAAAGCCGTACTGTCAGTGTGGATATTTTTCCTGTTGCAGACAATCCCAATTCGTGATCAACGTACGAGACTACGATTCTGCAAAGCGTTGGGCAGCCGTCGTGACCGATCGGTTCTAGGCGCTACAGCCTGGATCCGCGCGACCGCTACGGTCGCAGGTTCGAATCCTGCCTCGAGCTTTGATGTGTGTGATGTCCTTAGGTTGGTTAGGTTTAAGTAGTTCTAAGTTCTATGGGACTGATGACCTCAGATGTTAAGTTCCATAGTGCTCAGAGCCATGTGAATCATTTTTGCAAAGCTTGGGGCAAGTGAGAACCTGCTTGACGTTGAGTGTGGTCCTCCTGAATCAATGAACCATATTCGCGCGACTTACGAAATCCAGACCAATCTACAGATAAGCTGAAGACTCAGTTGGACATGATTATGCTGTTAACGATTTCCAACACGTGTTGACAGGCGTTTCTCTCTCTTATATGAGTGATATTGAGAGGGAACTGCTTGTGTCATCTGATTATAATTAGCTTATTCCTTCGCATTATATTGAGTACTATAGATGATTGAGATACTTTCATCATTTTTCCAAACTACACTCGAGTGAATAAATGGACTACCAGTTTATTTAAGTCATAATTACGTAAATCTACTTCCTT
Organism: Schistocerca cancellata; assembly: GCF_023864275.1. Taxonomy (NCBI): domain Eukaryota; kingdom Metazoa; phylum Arthropoda; class Insecta; order Orthoptera; family Acrididae; genus Schistocerca; species Schistocerca cancellata. The sequence goes on from NC_064627.1 coordinate 526,323,482, forward strand.
TCCTTAATCCCTCTACGTAACTTTGGGGTAATTAACTTTGATTTTGTATTAAGAGTTCGTCTGCTGGTGGTGTCCAGGCAGAGGTGTGGTCACCCTGTAGGTTGGTTAGTGCCAACATAAATTTGCGGTAGAGGCAGTGATGATGCATTTGTTTGCCAGGGGTAGTTCGGGGTTGGTAACAGGTTCTCCTCCCCTCCAAGGCAGAGGAGAACGACCGGTGAGGGCCGCCATGAGAGGGACACTCTGGGGGAAGCTGCTGAACTGAGCGGACGGAATCGAGGCCTATTTCCATCTTTGCCGCAAAATTCTTTGTGGGATGAAGTATTGTTATTAATCCGCTCTTTTTCAGGATGGAAGTAGTTAGCATGTCGTTACCATTCATTTTTTTGAGATGTTTTGCCTAGAAAATTAAAATTTTCAGGTAGGGTTTCTCATCCAGAGATGAGCATGGGGGCTCACGTTATCCATTTGAAGTAATGCAATCAGTTAATGCCCTTAGCAGACGAGAGCAGCAGAAGTATAAAAAATCGTGTAGTTCCACTTTTAGCAGTAGCGTTTTGCAATTTTAAATTTCTTACAGGTTTTTTTAAAGTAACATTGGGGCTCACCCCGCCTAGTTAGTTTAACACATGGTTGTAACTACTGATGAGAAATTGAGACGATGATTCCGTGTGAAACCTGCTAGGATATGCGCGTGTTTTGTGTGCGTTACTTAAGGCTCTAAGCTTGTGACGTTATTTTTAAATTCTGCGGACAGATAATTTGTTTCATGACTACCCCCATTTGCAAGCAGCAACCTAGACGAGGCTCCACATCCTAACTAATTCATAAATAATAGGCTGTGCGTGTGAATAATTGTATAGATCGAAAACTAGAAAGAACAGTGGGGTGAGTACAAAAAAAGAAATTGCCGTTAGTGCTGATCACCACGTGGTGTCTAATTGCACCGCCAGCGAGCTACCAGTTCATTCTTGAAAACAGTTAAGTTTAAGATGCTTGCCTGTGACATAAATCGTTAATTTGCGTGTGCCAAATTTTATAGGATATTTTATTTTTACAGAAACTGTTTTACACTTGAAACTTCCTGGCAGATTAAAACTGTGTGCCCGACCGAGACTCGAACTCGGGACCTTTGCCTTTCGCGGGCAAGTGCTCTACCAACTGAGCTACCGAAGCACGACTCACGCCCGGTACTCACAGCTTTACTTCTGCCAGTACCTCGTCTCCTACCTTCCAAACTTTACAGAAGCTCTCCTGCGAACCTTGCAGAACTAGCACTCCTGAAAGAAAGGATATTGCGGAGACATGGCTTAGCCACAGCCTGGGGGATGTTTCCAGAATGAGATTTTCACTCTGCAGCGGAGTGTGCGCTGATATGAAACTTCCTGGCAGATTAAAACTGTGTGCCCGACCGAGACTCGAACTCGGAGTTCGAGTCTCGGTCGGGCACACAGTTTTAATCTGCCAGGAAGTTTCATATCAGCGCACACTCCGCTGCAGAGTGAAAATCTCATTCTGTTTTACACTTATACGAGAGACCTTTGTGTCTGCTTTGATGCCCCCGTTTTCCCGCCAAGAATCTTTGCTTTAATTCTGACTGAAGGGACGGTGCTGAGAAGAAAAGGAGAGAGTGACCGTTGAGGAAACCAAGTGCGGTTCATTAATTAATAACGATTCGGACCAAGTAACAACATGGAGTGTGAATTTCAATCACTGTCCAAGCAGACAGACTACAGATGCAGCAACGTAGATCCCTCCCCTTTCCCAGTGCACAATATTATAAACGAGACCAGATTGCTGACAGTGTAAGCACCTTCAGTGCGAGAAAGTGTTGAATAGGTTTCTGGTAATATGAGCACCTTCAGTGCTAGATTAGATAGAATTTATTCGTCTTAACTTTGTTAATTGCAATTATGAAATCGCTTAAGTACCTAGTAAAAATGGTTATAACATTTGTAAAGTTTCTGGGTAAATAATAAAAACGTCATATGGATTTAATTTCATGGATTCAGTGACTGGTCATAACACCCCATCCTGTCTAGAGAACAATGTTAGTACTAAATTGAAGTCATGATAGTCTAGCGGGAATGAAATTTAACAATACATCATGTTAGAGAGTAGTAACTAGTTACTTGCCCACTTGGTTGCTTCAGCACTCCCCCCCGTTATCCATTGTGAAATCTTCATATGAGAATCATCTAATCGGTCAAATACTAACTTCGGGGCGGTCCCCTTATAATGAATCCTTCCAAACATGAAACCAAGAGGGTAAGCAGCATGTATAGGAGATGTCTTGGCACGCACGCAACCGCCACGCTCTAACATAAACTGGGAGAGAGAGAAAAAAGATAACATCGGGGAAGGGAATCGTTCAACATCACGATCCCTCCCCAATCAAATACATTCAAATGCTACTAATGAATGAGGAACCGGCTGCATTACCTTCCATTACATAAACAACGTTACCCCTTGTGTTCTCGCAGAAATGCTGACCATTTGGTTATCAAATTATGTAGTACACTCCATGCCGATTTGGCGTTTATTGTCCGCTGCCTTCATGGTGGTACAGCTTGATCGGTTAACGACATGTTTCTTCGTTTTTGAAAATGAAGTGTCAAGCACCTTAACTACGTTCTCCTACTTCGAATTAATCCGTTGACTTATCGTTCCATATTGCTTCTCTACAACATAAATTTCAGGTGCACTTAATAATGCCCCAATATAAAGGTCGAAACCGATCCTGTGAACTTAATAAAGTTCTAAAAAAAGCTACCGGAGCTGCGATTCATTAACTGAACAACAGTTGCGGTATCAGCAGCAGCATCCAGACATGGAGAAACTAACAATTTCGTTGACGATAAAACTTCCCAAGATTTTAATGGCGATACGATAATCTCGTTTTTACATTTAAACGGTACATGTACAACGAGATTATTTTAAAAAACTGTATAGATATGACGAATCCAACAAATCAATCAATTCATAAAACGCTTTGCATGGTCGAGGACTTTTCACATTGTCCTCTTACGTATAAAGAGCGTTATTACATTTATTGAACCAGAAGGAAAACACAGTCACTCATAAACCTTGAGACCTCAACATATTTGAAATTGTATTACTGCGCAGTGCTAACTGTTTTCCTAATTACAGATAGGAGAAGCAATTCTGCTGAAAATGTTTCAAACCACCTGGTCCGAGCAGCTCAGCAGTTACGAGTCATATGCCAGTTCTAGAGGGTGAAGAGTGTTTGCGACCAAAAGAAAACGGGTCCTCCCAAACATTAACAACCGTAAAATTGGAAAAATTAAAGGGTATTCCAATGGCGTCCACAAATTTGTGCCTACTGGAGTCACGATATCTGCCATTTCAAGTAAACGTAGGAGCAAATTACTGCTCCCCGTACTCTAAACCTACCGCACTTATTTACATGCGTTACTGAAAAAACAACTTACTGAAAGTGACGGACTGCGTTTTTCAGAGAACGTCTGATAAATAGGCTAACTAATTTCTTTGTAGTTTAGTTAACAACACAGCTACCATTTGTCAAAAGATATGGTGTTACTCTTAAGCCAATATGTGAAGTATTGCGTGATTTCACAACGACGTAAACGCAGCATATACGTTTTAGGATAAGGCGCACAGCAGCAAGCGCTTTCACGAAACTGACACAATTTCTGACACAAGGCTGTTCCAAGGCAACCTGATAAGTCCAACATTCTTCTATGGTAATTCATCTTACAGAATGTCGATGGATTTTGTGGGAATATATCAGTTGTCGAAGAGGTTGCAGGTAGCGTGCAGGTAGCGTTCCAATGGCTCTAAGCACTATGGGACTTAACATCTGAGGTCATCAGTCTCGTAGACTTAGAACTATTTAAACCTAACTAACCTAAGGACATCATACACATCCATGCCTGAGGCAGGATTCGAACCTGCGACCGTAGCAGCAAAACGATTCCAGACTGAAGCACCTAGAACCGCTCGGTTACTACGGGCGGCCAGCTTGAATCCTGTAACCTTGTCTGTCACTTGACTTTTTATATCTAATGATATCTTCTCCCCCTGTCTGCGTTGTCTTCTTACAGAAGAACGAAAAACCTTGTGACACTAGAACCAAAGCCTGCTTCGCCTAGTGCCAAGACACTTACGTGAGAGCTTGAATGAAACCAAATAACGAAGAAAGAGGCACCAACTTAAAATCGGCTTTATATTCAAACGTTATACCGAGCTCCTAATTACAGGTAACACTCTACTGTTTCATTTTTAATGCAATTTTATATCGATGTAATTGTAACTTAATATGCAGGTTTACACTTCAAATAAAAACCTGAGACTGAAAAGATAATCATAGGCATATTCGTTGCATACTGCAGAACAGCATCTCGGAATGTGATCTAGATATGATCATCATGAAATAACTTAGCAATTTCTCCAAAATTGTGACTACCATTAGTATTCGCTGAATATTTCTCTTTATTCTTGAAAGAGCCTCCTGGAGACTTTAAGACGTCCTCCTTTTCGTCGGTTGGAGCCTAGGTGGGATGGGAAAGCTCTGACGAATAAGGAAATTCTCTTCTTTCTATGTCTCAGCAGTTACAGCTTGGGCCTCTATATTTCTCAGCAGTTGACGGAAGGGGTTTTTTGCGTCAGTGTTATATTTAGGGCCAGTCACTTCCCGGTCATTAAAACTCTGGAATGCGGCCGTCTCGCCCCAGTTTTCGTGTTCGGATATCGACGGCTGCAGTTACATGGCACGCTCGGAAGACGCCAACGGTTATCGCATTCGGCTCCAGGTACTTGCCGCCTACAGTTTCCTCAGAGCTTTTCTGTCTTTTACCTTGACAGACACACACAATGCCGTCTGCGATAATGCGCCACCACTTTAATGGTGCGCGAACAGCTGTTTCTGGTAGGAGCGTTGTAGCAGCTTGTTGTTTGCTGCAAGAAACCTTCAGCATCGCCGCATGGTTAGAAACATCAAAATTACCTCATTTTGAGGACTCGGTAGAACTCTCCCTGGTTTATAGCGAAAGTTTCTCCCCACCACGCTCCCCAACAGTAACTGCGGCGTGGATGTTAAATTTAGCTTTTGAGTAATGGCACGCTACCTGCCGCTCTGTAGCCACTAATTGTCCAGTAATTACCCAGCAGTGCCTTTATTGCTATAATGTACGTTTGTAGAGGATGCTTTCGACAATGCCCAAGATCCTAGATATAATATGAGTATTTACATCACAAACATTTTATTTGTGTGCTGTGAACCTTGTCCACCTTCCAGTTTCTTAGCATTCACTTACAAATAGGCATCGATGAATTCAAATGTCTTACACGATCAAGACTGAGATCGGAAGTCATAAATACTTTTCCCACCGACAAGACTTTTCCCACTGACAAGACAATCTCCTCCCGTCACTTAAATGGGGTGATCCTGTTGAAAGTACCAAGCCACAGTTTAAACGTTGAGAAATATTCTTCATTTCTTCAGCATTTCTAGACAAGACGGCAACGTTTTCGCTATTAAACCACTGTCAGAGATTTGGAACCCATGTGGTAGTGTGTCTGTGTAAAAGGTGGACGCGAAGATGAAAAGACGGTGCAACTCCCCAGGTAATGAATCAGTTTGACTATGACAGCGCTGCTGTACTTCCAGGAAGGTCTCTCAGGCTCAATGCCGCTCACTAAGTGATTGATAGTGTGAAATGGGCCGGACACAGTTCTATTCAGTGTTCATCTAATCTTACGACTCCACGAAAAATAAAATTTTGTGAAAGTTTATATTCTGGGACAGATACATCGGTACCTGCATTACTTTGTTTAAAATTTTTACATTGCCTTGAAATCACAGTCACTCTCAACAACCACCTTATGGTACACAACTTGAGTTATAATCGTAAAAATTACACCTGAATTGTCTGTGTATAGAATATTCACTCAATATTCTACAAATTTTTCAGTTTCAACAACCAGTCGTATGTTACGAATTGTATACTACGACACATGCATGTAAGCTACTCAAAATGATGCCAGTTCACACAGAAAATCCATAATTTTTTCATACATCTTCAGCTTCTGCTCGTTAATATTTTACGACACCCCACGTTCTTTTTACGACTACGATTGCCCAATACTAAAAGATCTGTTCAGAGCTCACTGTTGTCATGATGTCTGAGCTCCGAATCCTTTTAGACTCCAGCAACACATGCCCTCTAGCCAACAAAATTCGTGTAAAGGCTCTCTCTTTTGATTGACCGTTATAGCCAGTCAGCTAGAAGGTCTAAACCTCACTATCCTCGTTTTTTACTTTCTACCAATCATCTAATTAATATTCCTCTACTGCAGTTCATTAAAAAATTTATTTGGGGAAACCTAATGAGAGCAAATCCATTTGTTCTTTACGTAAATAAATATCTGGAATATCCTTATTTCCCCGATACCGAAAACTGGCGCATCACAGATCACAAATTTCCACGAGGTATCTGACTCATTCGCGCTATTAAGGTAGAAACCAACTTACCCACAGTACCATATACTCAGTCAAAACAAAACTCAAATATTCACGTCATGTTCATCAGATTAATTCCTTCATTCACTCGAGTAATCAAACAAATGATACTAACCACACTTAACAGAAAACCTAATATCGGCAGTTGATAAAAATTATTTACGAATTGTAAGATGTTTTACATAAAATTGTTTTTCTTGTTATTAAAAAGTTAAATATGAAGCCAAATATCTTTAAGAATGGTTGTCTAAAACACTCCAAAAATAAAATAATTGAAAAGACGCTCCACGAACAAGTTATCCCAACGAGGCTGGAATCGGTAGACTTGATGTACATGCGCACGCAAATAAATGATTATATTTTCACCAAAATTGTATGATTAATTCACGAGAAAGAGTTTCACAAACAACAAGTCAATAACACGTTGGTCCAAGTCTGGTCGTTATGCAAGTAGTTATGGGGCTTGGCATTAACTGACAGAGTTTGTAACCTCCCCCTCACTTATCGACCTTAATGACAGTGAAAAATTAAACCACGCGTACCTAATGGAAATTTGGGAAAAGCAATCGTCACCGAAGTTAATCTGTCGGTAAAGAGGGGGGAAAGGGTTACATCTAAATGAAAGGAAAAGTGCTAATGCAACTGGTGGAAATTAATTTTGAAAAGGGGTAAAGTTAATAAAGAAAGTAAATGTGCAGCCGTTACGTTAACAATTAGCTAGCGGTAATTAGGTATTTGAGATTTGGGGGAAATTACGGTCTCCAGTCCTAAGGACAATTACTATAGTAACTGAAAAAGAAAGGTTATTACACATATAATTAGCACTAGAAGCGTGGCAACTGAAGGTTGACACGTGTAGTGTGAAAACTGAAAGTTTGTCAGAAGTAATAAATTTCGCTACACTCTGACTTAATTTAGCAAAAGAATTAATAAAACCGGAAAATCGAAAGTTAATTTAGTGACTGAAGTTAATAGTGAGCTTTCTTTCTGAAGCACATCGAAATTCAGTAAAATACGGTTAGTCTTGGACTACCTCAACAATCATTTCAAAAGCTACTTGAATCTACGCAATTTAGAAATAAGAGATTTAACTTTGAACTTGAATTAAATGATTCTGAACAATGAACAATAGTAAAATTTAGTACGTACCAAGCTGAGCTGCAGTCACAGGTAAGCTAAAATACGGTAACAAAACTCGCACTCTTAATTTGCGCTTGTGTAATCTAAATATTGTAGCCAGCTATGAATACTTTAACTGAACTTTGAAATTAAAGCAGTGAAATGCTATATTATTACTTTAATGCTGGCGTTTGAATTTCAACGACACTCGGGTTCATTCCGGAAAAGGAAGGGACCCTGCTTGGTAATGCAATTGGGACAATGAGCAACAAAGGTTCATGTTAAGTTGGTGTAATTTTGTGATGCAACAATTTTAAAAGTTTGAAAAGCTGAGGTCTGCCATACAGTTCTAAAACTTTACGTGCTTCCAGTCTTCCTTGTTGGTTGATTGAAGGTTTGAAGCCGTCGATCGAGGAGGTGGCGACAGTCACTCATTGTCGGCCGTCGCTGTTGCAGAAGCTGGATGTTGGCGCGCCTTCTTCTCGACACGGTCACCAGACGAAACGGGCTCTTGATTTGCGCCAGCTAATGCTTCCCGTCCGCGACACCATGTTAGAAACTATCATCGCAAGTCGAGCGCAATTACATGCTGCCAAACCCCGAAAGCGCGGCAACTCGCGGGAGCGTCACACAACACACCTGCTCAACCGCACTACTCCAGCCAGACCCCCCTCTGCTCAGCCCGCGCTCCACGCGGCAGAGTTAACACTACCAAAGATCCTACCCACTTTGATTCTTCACACGACCTATCGATGTAATCGTTCGATAGCAGTTTTCCCTAGGCAAGACCCAGCGTAAAAATACAAATAATATTTACGAAACAAACCAATTATACATCGACATAAATGCATATATATACAAATAGTAAAACAATTACAATATACAAAGACACAGAAATGTTATATCTTCAGGTAACAAAATAAGGAAAAAATTTGCAGTGGAATAGATGGAAATAGGAGGATATGCATTTCCGGCGTTACAAGTTGTTGGATGTCATCCAAGGGGACATAGTAGCTAATTCTGTCCAATCGGTGCGTTAGATCGTCAAAATCCCGGTGTGGTTGTAGGGCCCTGCCCATAGTGCTCCAAACTTTCTCAACTGGGGAGGTAGATTTTGGCAAACACGAAGACGAGCAGCAAACATTCTCGCCGTATGCAGGCAGGCGATTATCTTGCTGAAATGCAAGCCCATGATGTCTTCCCGCCCTGAAGGGCAACGTAAATGGGAGTAGAATATCGTCACGTCTCGCTATTCTATAACGATGTCGCGGGTGATAACCAAGTGAGTCCTACTATGAAAAGAAATGGTAGCCCAAATTATCACTCCTGGCCGTCGAGGTCTATGACGGGCAACACTCAGGTTGTTTCCCACAGCTTCCGGGGCGTTTCCAGACACGCTTCCGCTGGTCATCGGGGCTCAGTTCGTAGAGGGACTCATCGCTGAAGACAGTTCTACTCCAGTCAGTGAGATTCCAGCCAGAAGACGTCACTCAGCCTTAAATTGGGTGTTTTAGTGAATTTTCGCATCTCCAAAAAAAATGGCCCAATGCTAAGCTGAAATTTGTATTGTTGTCACTTATGGATACATGAAAATGAAGTATAAAGTTTTGTTCCATTTGGTATATTGCAAATGTTGCATTTGACTTTGCAATAGCATACTTAATATTTCCTCATCTATGCAATAATGGCACCTCTTGGCCGAAGCTGTAACTACTGGCAATTACCCGGCCCGTATGAACAAACATCTGTCAAGGAAGGGCCGTGGCTTAGTTATATGAAGGGAACTAGCTGTCATAACATTTTTATGGGGGCGTTGTAGGGCGACACAAAATATTCTTCTTGGTTCCGTGATTTACGTTTATAACACTACTTTTTAGAATCTGAAAGTCTATTAGCTTTCCAATATTCATAATGGTCACCATACCAGTATAATTCTTAGAACTTCTACACACAACATAGTTTTACATTCTGAGAAGCTACGATATTGTTTGCGACAATGCTACCAGAATAAACGACGTAATTTCGCCTTTTTAATACTGCAATCCACTGCCTTCTATATAAAAAATTACAGACTTTATTTGATTTTGCAGTAACACATTAAAATTTTTTTAGCATTTTAAACGGGTGCAGACGACATTTTCATAAGACAAATAAAATACCTCCCACGTGAGATTACAAGTAATGTATATCCAGTTTTGATAAAAAAACTGCAAAATTTGTTATGGGATAAAAATCCTAGAACGAAAATAGTTTTTTTCGTTCTAAATACCTTTAAAAATTTCTTCAGTGGTACGCCAGGACGACGATAGATGTGAATATCTAAGAAAATATGTGTATAACATTGCTGGCCGCGATAACAACTGCCCCACCTAATTACTTACTGAAGAATCTACACTTGAACTCAGATCTTACCTTTCCGGGCGTGGCTGGACAGAAAACTTTAATCTGTTATTAAGGTTTCCAGATATCTAAATTTGGTTATATATCGTTGTCAGCCACTCGTGACGTTCCACGAGAGATGACTATACTTGGTTGCCGCCAAGTAGAGCTATGTGATGACGTTATTGAATGTGAATTCAGGTGAATCGTCCGCCTTCGTGAACGAGGCACGTCGTATCGTAAAACTGAAGTGGGTACACAGCGTGGGGCTGGTAGCTAAGGTGTCTATGAATCCGTGGCCTAGAGAGATCAAGACGGTGTAATTTCCCCACAGAAAATACCCTCTACCACGCACCAATTAATCATTTTGAATCAAACCATCCACATTCATTCACTTTGGAAAAGTTGTCTGATCTGATTTTCTCGTAATATATGCGGCGACAGCTCGACGACGCCAAAGTATTTTCTATTGCGTTTATTCTTTGAAATAACAGAGATACATATATGCATTCTCCATGGTTGTTGTGAGTGGTAACTAGGACAGCTTCTGGAGTATCTGTTGAGGGATTGACGTGCTTCTGAGAGATACATATTCTGCTTTTCTTCTCGCTAAAGCGAGCCAATTAACATTTGTGCCGCTAGCGGTTTGTTTGATGAGAAAGAGACTGCAAACGGAAAATAATTAAGGCGTGGAATCACCGGAGATCTGGACATGTAATGGAGATGGATTTAATACACAATTTCCTCCATAAATAAGGTTTGTGACTTTTTTGTTCTGGAGTGAATGAACGAATGAGTTTTTTTCTGAATCATTTGATGATCACGTTGGCCCTGTAATTAGTGGGGAAGTGTCGAAGAGAGCCTGCAATCACTGAGTCTGTGTTAAATCGTCCAAAAAGGCTTCGTACACATCTGGAATTCGCAATCTTTCGTAAAAGGAACAAATCATCCAAACGATTGAGTCTCCCGACTGACTGCAGTGTTTAACAGTAATAATAAATGTAAAGATCTCTTACAGCAAGCCAGCCGCTGATTACCAAGACGAAGGACTCCACCAAAGATCCTATTTGGCTGATTTCACATAATGAAATATTATATTAAAAACTGTACATAGATAAAGGACAGAAAGAGAGAGAGAGTGAATGAATATAGAGATAATACTAATAACCCTCCATTAGTCTAATTTTTCGCCTGTCTTTTCACGGATCAGCCAAAAACGGGGAGGGCCTTACTTTACTGTATAGATTTATGTGTGAAGGTGAAGGCAACAGATACACGTTTATACAGACACAACATTACACAGAGATAGCGGCTAGCTGCATTCATCATCTATTCTTAGATAAAGAGACGGCAACTTATTATCTGAACATTTAAAAAGGTTAAAATGGCGACCGTGACAGGACACGTTTTTGGACGTTACTAAAATAATTTTGTTCTGTGTTTCATGTCAACTACGACGAGCTAAACTAATTGACGCTTGGAAAAGAGGAAAGACTCGCAGGTGATATAATTGGATCTACAAATAAAGCCAAAAGACAGCATGCTGGGCGCAGAGAAAACGCCAGATGTATATTCGCAATCTTTCGTAAAAGGAACAAATTATCCAAACGATTGCTTCTCCCGACTGACTGCAATGTTTAACAGTAAAAATAAATGTGAAGATCTCTTACAGCAAGCTTGCTAGTACAGTTGAAGTATACGCTTTTCTGTTTAGTGTTATTTGATATTTGAACATTGATTAATTGTGTTCATGCTAGATCGCCAGATGTATATTCGCACCCGACTGACTGCAGTGTTTAACAGTAATAATAAATTTGAAGATCTCTTACAGCAAGCTTGCTAGTACAGTTGAAGTTACACTTTTCTGCCTACTGTTATTTGGTATTTGAACATTGATTAATTGTGTTCATGTTAGATCGCCAGATGTATATTCGCAATCTTTCGTAAAAGGAACAAATTATCCAAACGATTGATTCTCCCGACTTACTGCAGTGTTTAACAGTAATAATAAATGTAAACATCTCTTACAGCAAGCTTGCTAGTACAGTTGAAGTATACTCTTTTCTGTTTAGTGTTATTTGATATTTGAACATTGATTAATTGTGTTCATGTTAGATATACGCAGTGTTTTGATTGACCTGTCCCAGTCGCATTTATCTGTATATGTACATTAAGAAAGTAGACACAGAAGTACTCTTGTGTGAACGGAGTTACATGTAGTGACAGTAGAAGGGAGTTATACACTCCTGGAAATGGAAAAAAGAACACATTGACACCGGTGTGTCAGACCCACCATACTTGCTCCGGACACTGCGAGAGGGCTGTACAAGCAATGATCACACGCACGGCACAGCGGACACACCAGGAACCGCGGTGTTGGCCGTCGAATGGCGCTAGCTGCGCAGCATTTGTGCACCGCCGCCGTCAGTGTCAGCCAGTTTGCCGTGGCATAAGGAGCTCCATCGCAGTCTTTAACACTGGTAGCATGCCGCGACAGCGTGGACGTGAAACGTATGTGCAGTTGACGGACTTTGAGCGAGGGCGTATAGTGGGCATGCGGGAGGCCGGGTGGACGTACCGACGAATTGCTCAACACGTGGGGCGTGAGGTCTCCACAGTACATCGATGTTGTCGCCAGTGGTCGGCGGAAGGTGCACGTGCCCGTCGACCTGGGACCGGACCGCAGTGACGCACGGATGCACGCCAAGACCGTAGGATCCTACGCAGTGCCGTAGGGGACCGCACCGCCACTTCCCAGCAAATTAGGGACACTGTTGCTCCTGGGGTATCGGCGAGGACCATTCGCAACCGTCTCCATGAAGCTGGGCTACGGTCCCGCACACCGTTAGGCCGTCTTCCGCTCACGCCCCAACATCGTGCAGCCCGCCTCCAGTGGTGTCGCGACAGTGAATGGAGGGACGAATGGAGACGTGTCGTCTTCAGCGATGAGAGTCGCTTCTGCCTTGGTGCCAATGATGGTCGTATGCGTGTTTGGCGCCGTGCAGGTGAGCGCCACAATCAGGACTGCATACGACCGAGGCACACAGGGCCAACACCCGGCATCATGGTGTGGGGAGCGATCTCCTACACTGGCCGTACACCACTGGTGATCGTCGAGGGGACACTGAATAGTGCACGGTACATCCAAACCGTCATCGAACCCATCGTTCTACCATTCCTAGACCGGCAAGGGAACTTGCTGTTCCAACAGGACAATGCACGTCCGCATGTATCCCGTGCCACCCAACGTGCTCTAGAAGGTGTAAGTCAACTACCCTGGCCAGCAAGATCTCCGGATCTGTCCCCCATTGAGCATGTTTGGGACTGGATGAAGCGTCATCTCACGCGGTCTGCACGTCCAGCACGAACGCTGGTGCAACTGAGGCGCCAGGTGGAAATGGCATGGCAAGCCGTTCCACAGGACTACATCCAGCATCTCTACGATCGTCTCCATGAGAGAATAGCAGCCTGCATTGCTGCGAAAGGTGGATATACACTGTACTAGTGCCGACATTGTGCATGCTCTGTTGCCTGTGTCTATGTGCCTGTGGTTCTGTCAGTGTGATCATGTGATGTATCTGACCACAGGAATGTGTCAATAAAGTTTCCCCTTCCTGGGGCAATGAATTCACGGTGTTCTTATTTCAATTTCCAGGAGTGTATATATAGTGACAGTAGAACATTTATATGGTTTTAACTAGAGCAATGTTTAGGATGAGTCAAGCAGAGCAAAGCAGCACGCATCAGCCTTCAGATGTTAGCGCTGATAATAATGAAGCAGTAAGAAGTGTTGTAGGACCGATGGCTACAGATAGCGCAATAGAACGCCCTGTAGACACGGCTGGAGGTGTAATAGCAAGTACGCAGCAGGGATTAGATCCATTGGTAATTATCATGAGACAGATGCAGATGATAACCGAGAGCATGGATACTTTGAAAACCGACATTAACGCGAAATTAGCCTCAGTTACTGAAGGGCAGGAAAATCTGAAAACCGATATTAAAGCACAATTAGTGACAGTCACTCAAACTCAAGAAGAGATTAAATTAGTCGAGACTGAGATTAAGCAGCAGTTACAAGACAGTTTTTCCGAATTAGAGCAGCGGATAGAGGCGAAGACCAAGGAACTCAAAGATCAGGCCGAAGAGACGGAACGAAAATTAACTGCACAAATAGAATTGGTGAAAGCACAATGAGAGGAATCGACGCACCGCGTACGTGTCGAAATGAAGGAGTATGTGGCTATTAAGATAGATACTGCACGGGAACAAGTGGAAATGGTTCCGCAATTAGTACAAAAGCAAGACGCCATGTCATGTGCAATTGCGCAACTTCCTGAATTGACACGTACACAGACTAACCTAAAGGAAAGCGTTGAAAATCTGACAGAGCGTCAAGACGTTATAGACCACCAAATTAACGTATTAACGGGTAAATTATCCAAAATCACATTAGAAAACAAAAGGCTAATGTGTGAAAACGTTGAGCAAAATATTAAGGCAGCATTCCAGAGTTTATCTGGCAAACAGGAAGAGAATTTGTTTGCGAAAGGACTTGAGGAGGTGCGACAGCAGTTAGGTGTTGATTTGGAGCATTGGAAACAAACGATAGAAGAGTCGATGCGCGCTTCACAACAAAGCTCAGAACAAATGAATACAGGGCAGCAGCAGAGGTTGGCAGCGACTACAGAGCCAGTTACTGCCCATTCGCACACAATACCGACTTGTGCAAGTAATTCAAACATTAAATTGCCACAAGCTGGTTGTTCGCGTGAATTCTTATCTAGCGGAGATTACGAAAGCCTTTGCCATGCCGAAGAAAAAATGATAAAGCATCGGCAATTCCAGATTTTTAACCCTGACAAAAGGGGGGTCCATCCAATTGTTTTTATTCCAAGTTTCAGAGGAGTGCTACCCAGAAATTGGTCGGAGTGGCGGAGGATCAGTTTTGTTACAGGATATGTACAAGGTTCGGGGGCGATCTGGGCCTCGGACATGACTTATGTTTGCCCGACATATGACGATTTTGAGAAGGCGTTTTTAGCAAAGTTCTGGTCAGAAGGGGTACAGGAACGCCTAATGCAGGAGGTGCTTTACCCAGAGCCTTTCTCCTTTTCGAAAGGAAGCCTTAGAAGGTATTTGGAAAAATATATAAATAAAACGAGATACTGGGACAGACCTATGCCCTTGCCAGACATAATAAACATACTTAAGGCAAGACTACCAACTAGCATCCGGAATCAATTGATTTACGGCAACGACAAAGACTTGGAGTCGTTCCTCACGACGTTAGACCATATAGATATTATCGATAACAGATTCCAATATAGGGCGATAGAACCTCCGCCAAACGGTAGGCAAGGTGGAAGTATGGGTTATACCAATGGCGATCAATCGACACTTAGAAGGAATGAACAGAGATCGTTAAATAATGTAGGAACCCCTCAAAATCTCAATAGTAATCCCGGCAATGGTCTTGCGAGGGGCTATTCAAGGAACAACAGGAACGGGAAAAGATACAACCCCGTGTGCGGGAACGAAAGAAATTTCAGTCCCAAGCCTGCGATAATAACAATAATAGAAAATGGAATCAACCGGGAGGAATGAGTTCAAATAACCCACATCACTGGGGACGGACATCTACGAATCAACCGGTAATTAACGTAGTGACGGATGATGTCAACCAGCAGACAAATCAAAATCCAACAAACTTGTAAGGACCCACTCGTGCCCCGGAGGAGCGGTCAACAATTGGTTGAGGGGCAACAGGATATGTGTACCCATGCTAACGTATAATGATGGACGATTACTGGCAGATGAACTGACCGAGGACTTAGAGCCACAAGATGAGGATAAGGAACAGGTGGCAGTAGCCGAAGTGGAAGTCATTATGGAGACCGTACCTATAGTGGCGGTTTTAGACACAGCTGCAACCACAAATGTTATTTCGGAGACACTATTTAACAGGATCAAAAATATAAGACGAGTACCAATTTTTCCAGTTCAAAATTGCAGAATAATAGGCGCCGTTGGGGCTCGATCGGCTAATATAAAGGTGCAGTCACTATTTGGTTTGGAATTCGGAAATGTAGCAATATTAAGCACATTCCTTGTTGTGAAAAATTTGGTGGTAGATTGCATTATCGGAGTCGACAGCCTACGTCAATACGGATGCAGAATACATTTTAAAATAGGAAAAATTTGGTTGAATGTTAATAAACAAGAAATTGAGTTGGAGATGTTGAAAAAAAAACCTTACGAGAAAATGTAATTGTGGGATCAGTGTGCAAGTAATCAGGACGGCCCAAAATTCTAAAGAGCACGTAATTAATGAGTTCCAAGTCAAAGAAGATTTCGGTCAATTAATGTTTGAAAAGTTAAATGAATCCGACTGCATTATTGAAGATCAGAAGAAGCAGCTCAATGAATTATTATTAACGTATGAAAACGTTTTTGATGAAAGGCCAGGAGTTATTAAGGGATACATATGCCATCTCAACGTTAAGCCGCACGAAACGTATTGTAGAACTTTCTATCCTGTTCCCTGGAGGTTAAAGGCTCAAGTTCAAAAGGAAATAGAGTGCAGACTGCGTGGGAAAATTACGTGGAAGAATTTGAGCAGATACACAACAACCTGCCTCACTCCTCCACTGGATATACACCTCATGAATTGATGTTCGAGGCAAAAGAAGAAAACTTCTGGACTGAACATATGCCCAAAACTCAGGAAACTGAGATGCCTTGGGCAGAAAAAATAAGACAAGCCATCATAAATATGACGCAAAAGGCTGATCAGAGAAAACAACAATATGACAAATTAATCAAGAGGGTACATTCGTACCTCGTCGGAGAGAAGGTACTAGTCAAAAGACATACCAAATCATCCTTAATAAAGAAGAGTATAAAGAAATGGCCCATACATCATTCTACAAATTCCGAACTATGGGGCTTATCTGTTAGCATACCCGGGATCTAACAAAATTAAAGGGTTATTTTCCCATAACGACTTGAAAAAATTTAATGAAGATTAGAAGATAGGGAGGAATGGTGTTGCGAGTGACAGAGATGAACGCTCGTAAAAACATAACAATAAACTGTGTGTGTTTAGTGTTAGAAAACTTTAAACTGAAATAATTAATCAGTGACACAGACTGCAGAAATAGTGACTAACTATTACTATCGAGTGCTGCAAAGAAGATAGTGGAGATAGGCTTCACCTGTGTTTGGGTAAACATAGAACTTTAGCATTGCTAATGTCATCAAGAATTATAAAGGATCTGAATGACCTTCAAGAAGAAAGAAATATTTCCCTAAAATGACGCTGCATAATCAAAAGAGGTCCCCAGTGAATGTTCATATGTAATTTCAAGTGCACGCTTAGATGTGTAAACGTGTGAAGAAAAAGTTTTGTGGTTAAGTAGTGAATCATGAGTGACGGTTAACGCCGCAAAGACAATTTCCCGCGCAAAACAATTGACGTCGGCGTGAGAGTTAGAATCGATATAGACGACACAGATATGCTTTGTAAGAGACTCGCATCAAACGCGAGGGGAAACTGATTGATGTTGATTTAAAAAAAAAGTATCGTAATTAGACGTTAAGAGTTCTTGATTTATGGTTGAATGTCAAAGGAACGTAATATTCATAGAATTAGTAGTTATTTAAGGGGTCTTGTTCACTTTGGAATTTCCATTTCCATATATGTGCATGTATGAATGCCGGATGAATCGGAGAATAAATGAAAGAAGTGAATCCACATTCCTCACTACTAATAACTTTTACATTACAGCAATCAAGCGGAGAAATATATGTATTTCAGATAAAACTTTTATGAGTATAGATAAATGATTTGACTTTTGAAGGAAATGATGGATTATGTCTTTGTATAAAATGAACCACACTTTCCATTATTCGATGATTTGAATCCAAAATCTACTGCAAGTTGCATGAATCCTTTAAATTACGAAGAATAAATCATTGACAGAAAATGTGTCAGAATTTTTGGACTTATAAGCACAAGTGGTGATGCGAAGTCCAAAAGAAAATTCAAACTAGAGTAAATATTATTATGTTTTCGCAACAGCATTAGTCAATCGATAAATGGAAACCTTAAGTCAATTGCTAAATTCCTTGCAGTACATCGTAAGAAAAAGGATGCATGAAGCCATAGGGATTTTGTTTTCAAAAGGGAGAATCTTGGACGGTGCAACCTAACCAGTTCTTTTACAGGAAGAGTTTCCCTTTCGGTCATTGCTAATTCTTTTGGAATGAATGTTGCATGTGAAATCTGGTATCCCTGTCCCTTCTACTCTTCCCATTGTGGGCCGCGTAGAAGACCGACTACAAATGTGGACGTCGGGGACATGCAAGATCCGGGGGAGTTTCAGCACCGCAAGATATTGTCCTGGGAACAAGATTTAAAAAAAAAAAAAAAAAAAGAAAAGAAAAGCTCGAGTTATTTATTGTAAAATTTTTTTAGCTAGAGGCACAAATCACTCTTCTCCAAATCGTTATATAAATCGATCCCTATCTTTCCTTTAGAGATCAATTTCAAAATTATTTTTTCTCTTCTGTAGGCTTTCCTACCTTCTATGTACCGTAGGCTGGGGGTCTAGGCTTAAGCGGTTTTCCAAGGTTTCCCTGCTATAGAAAGTTCCCGAATGGGTAGACCCTGATAACAGTTTCATGTAAGATCATCTTCCTTGGTTGTGCACAGCAGACATAACACTTTGATGCACGTAAAAGCAATACAGCCGCGGTACCTGTCTCTTCATTTCTTCTGTTTCCAATGTTTCTTTTCTTCGTCTGTCTTAAGTGTCCTGGACTAAGCGTCAATCACTTGAAACAGGATCTCACGAAGTAATGCACGAAGCACTTGTCGTATCCAAGAATATAATTGCCCCTGCTCTTCACATAAAATTGGGCGTAATGAAAAATTTCGTTAACGCCATTGACAAAACTGTGGAAGCATTTCTCTATTAGCGCGAGAAATTTCCACATCTTAGTGAAGCAAAAATAAAAAAAAGAGGGTATTCGTGGATCCCCAGATACCCAAATTGTACAATGACGAGCATTTCAACACCATACCGACAGGCGATGAAAAGTTAGCCTGGGGTGCCTTTGTTCGTCTATCAACAAACTTTCTAGGAAATAAGAATGCAGAAAACTATAAGGATATTGTGGCAAATCTTCTGCAATCCTACAATGACTGGAGTGCAACATATCCTTAAAATTGCGCTTGCTAGATTGCCACTTGGAGTTCTTTTCTGACAACTGTGGTGCTGTTACCTATCAGCGCTTCCACGAACAAATAAGATAACAGAGAATATGGAGTGCATGTGTGTCAGCCCATTACAGCTGGACTCTAATCAGGGAATCACCGGCAGAAAATTACAAAAACCAGACAAAGCGGTTGCACCTTTAGTGACCTTTCTCCGAGGGGTGTCATCAAATTAAATAGAAGCATAATCTTACATAGGCAATGATGTAAAGTTACCATAACTTCAAAACGAGAGCTAATCTTGGACGTTCATTAACATTTTTGGTATCAGCACACCCTCAATCACAAAGATTTTTTTCATGTAAGTTACAGAAAATAAGTAAAATTTTGTTGGCTAGTGTTATTGAAGGCACTTGTACAGCAAAGCTATTACTTCTGATTTAACAGCGTCAAGTGCCCACTTGAACGAGGGGTGTTCAGTGGGTCGCATACCGACAGTAGCTGAAGAGGTTTTCATTTTGTTCAGATTGCTGAATGGTGTGGACAAAAGCTGTGATAGCACCTAGATATTTTTTGTATATGAGTTGTTAATTTTGTTGTTGATTTTGTTGGAACTGACGCACTTGCAACAAATTAGCTGTAGGCCCTACTAAAATCAAAGGAAATAAAATGAAGCAACGCTACCTAAAATAAAATTGTCTCCCGAGTTATGGTTGAAATAACTGGCCCTTCAATGACAATTATTGAACTCAAGAATAAAGTTAACTGAGTAATAATAGTCTGAGAAGATCTTTCGAGAGCCGGCCGCGGTGGCCGTGCAGTTCTAGGCGCTTCAGTCCGGAACCGTGTAACTGCTACGATCGCAGGTTCGAATCCTGCCTCGGGCATGGGTGTGTGTGATGTCCTTAGGTTAGTTAGGTTTAAGTAGTTCTAAATTCTAGGGGACTGATGTCCTCAGATGTTAAGCCCCATAGTGCTCAGAGCCATTTGAACCATGTGATCTTCCGAGTGAAAGCAAAGATGTTCTATATACTCTAGGTGACTGCACTTGGAGAAAATTTAACGCAATGAGTTTTAACTATGTTATCACTATTTGTATTAATGAGACAAATAAGTACAATTTTAACTTGAGAACGAAAGATTTTTTCTGTTAAGATTATAATTATTGCGTCCGGCACAGATAAAAAACAAAGAAACTCAGATTTGTTTTCTTATAAGAAGAATAAAAGGAAGTACAGTTAGTAAAAGATATCGTCGACTTGGCTTGAAGCTTAATCTCTATGGGGATAGATAAACTTTTCAGTACAAAGGAGCATAATTGACGCTGGACGGAAATTTCATAAATAAAAGATTTGTTTAAGTAGTTTTTGCTACGGGTATTGATATCAATGAAAAGAGGATTTTTTTAGTATCTATACTTATGTTAATTTTGAATGGAATTAGTCTGAACAGATTTTAGATAATACACTGGTACTATACTGCGGTATATAGGTTGCACTGTACGCTAAGTTTTAAAAGCATTTAATTTACTTATAACAACTAAAGAAACTCGATTATGCTGGTGAAAGTATTGTTAGATAGATAATTTCTGTTAACGGAATTTACGTAAACATATAGCTAATTATGATTATATCTGACGTTTATCACCACTTTTTAAAAATTCATGAAAACGTATAAACCATACATTATGAATTAATCCTTGCGGGAATATAACAAGTCAGATGCAATAAAACTAAGACTGCCTTTGCATATATTAAATACTGGGCGATATAAAACCTATATTCCTGTGTAATAGCAACCAGAAGCATTAAAACTGTAGGCTAGTGCTAACAGGTATGTCAAGCGTCGACCAAATAGCGGCTGTCAAACGTATCTTATTTGTTTATACAGACGCGCGGGATTAGCCGAGCGGTCTCAGGCGCTGCAGTCATGGACTGTGCGGATAGTCACGGCGGAGGTTCGAGTCCTCCCTCGAGCATGGGTGTGTGTTTGTCCTTAGGATAATTTAGGTTAAGTAGTGTGCAAGTTTAGGGACTAATGAAATGGTTCAAATGGCTCTGAGCACTATGGGACTTAACTTCTGAGGTCATCAGTCCCCTAGAACTTAGAACTACTTAAACCTAACTAACCTAAGGACATCACACACATCCATGCCCGAGGCAGGATTAGAACCTGCGACCGTAGAGGTAGCGCGGTTCCAGACTGTAGCGCCTAGAGCCGCTCGGCCATCCGGCCGGCTAAGGACTAATGACCTTAGCAGTTATGTCCCATAAGATTTCATAGACATTGAACATTTTTTTGTTTATACAGTGCAGCGTAAATTAAAATGTCATTCGTAGTTGTGTATAAAGTGACACAGTCCAAGATCCTAGACATTACTGACTCACTGCTGAACCCAAACATATGAAAGTCTAAAAAGTAAACCGATGCCTCAATGCCTCCACATGTTCATAAGGCAGCACTCGTCAGCGATAACGACTTCGTTGGTATAAGCTCTAGTCCAAGTATTCCTTCATCATGCACCGTGATGCTGGGGTCTTGTCCTGTTATCTTTCTGCATAGAAGAGTATACGGTAACATCAACAGCATCATGAAATGGTATACCTGGGGAAGGATTCATAATGAATAGGAAGATAGGACAGCGAGTGAATTACTCTGAACAGTTCAGTGACAGGGTTGTTATGATCAGAATCGATACCAAACCAACGCCAACGAAAAAAGTTCAGGTAGTACACATAACGGCGTCGTAAACAGAAGATCAGAAGATGAACAGATAGAGAGAGTGTATGATGATATTGAACAGATAATTCAGTACGCAAAGGGAGATGAAACTCTAATAGTCATGAGGGATTGGAATGCGGTTGTAGGGGACGAAGTGGAAGGAAGGGTTGCAGGAGAATATGGGTTTGTTATTAGGGATGAGCGAGGAGAAAGACTAAAACAGTTTAGCAATACATTTCACATAGTAATAGCGAGTAATCTGTTCAACGATCTAGGAGATATACTTGGAAACGGCCCAGAAATACTTGAAGATCCCTGTTAGATTACGTCATGGTCGGGCAGAGATTCCGATATCAGATATTGGATTGAAAAGCGCACCAAGGACCAGCTGTGGCCGCAGACCAAAATTCAGTAACGATGAACAGTAGGTTGAAGTTCAAAAGGGTAGTCAGAATGAATCATCGTGCAACGAAGAGGGATACGGTAGTACTATAGAACGAGGAGATACACTGGAACTGCCCTGAGGCTATGGATCCTGCGATAATGAATAGCTCAGTAAGTTGGTTGGTTGGTTGAATAACAACGGATATATCTAGAAACAGAAATCACAAGTTGGAAAGAAAAGAGTCGATGGCTGACCCAACAAGAAAAACATAGTTGGAGGGTGACTGCGAAGAAACAATGTGTGACAGAAGAAATCATCAGCTGATCGCCTAAAGAAGGAGATACAAATATTTTCAAGGATATTCCGGAATATTAGGAATGAAATAAATAGGAATTATAGGGATGCTAAGGCAAGATGGCTACAAGAAAAATGAGAAGAAATCGAAAATGGGAATTCCACTTTTAAAAGCAGAGGTGAGAGCGTAAAGTCGAGAGAGTACTTGTCTGACGACGTCAGAAAAGAATAAACAGGAGCCGAAAGGGAAGAGATATGGGATCCGGTATTAGAATCAGGATTTAAAAGAGCTTTTGGCGAACAAATAACGCAGAAGGGATGGACAATATTACATTGGAATTTCTGAAACATTGGACGTATGGGAAATAACACGACTCTTAACGTTGGTGTGAAGAATACACAGATACTGGCGATATACCGTCTGACTTTTCAGAAAATATCATCCACACAGTTTCGAAATAGCAAGAGTCGACAAGCGCGAAAATTATCGCACAATCACCTGAAAAGCAGATCAATCCTAG
This sequence comes from Schistocerca cancellata, assembly GCF_023864275.1. Taxonomy (NCBI): domain Eukaryota; kingdom Metazoa; phylum Arthropoda; class Insecta; order Orthoptera; family Acrididae; genus Schistocerca; species Schistocerca cancellata. Next base: position 526,346,623 of record NC_064627.1, read on the forward strand.
TTTCTCACAAGTGTAATATTAAGAAGAATGGCAAGAAAATTGAGGATACGATAGATGACGATCAGTTTGGCTTTCAGGAAGGTAAAAGGCCCCAGAGAGGCAATACTGAATTTGTGGTTGATAATGATAGCAAGACCGAAGAAAAATCAAGACACGTTCACAGAATTTTTCGATCTGGGAAAAGCGTTCGACAATGTCAAATGGTGCAAGATGTTCTAAATTATGAGGAAAATAGTGCTAACGTGTAGGGAGAGACGGGTAGTGCATAACATGTACAAGAGACGAGAGTGAATAATAAGAGTGGAAGACCAAGAACGAAGTGCTTAGATTAAGAGGTGTGCATGGCAGGGGTGTAGTTCTTCGTCCCTGCTGTTCAATGTATACATCGAAGAATGAGTAATGGAAGTAAAAGAAAGGTTCAAGAGTGAAATTAAATTTCAAGGTAAAAGAAAATTACTGACAAGTTTCGCTGATGACATTAATATCCTAAGTGTATGTGAAGAAGAATTTCAGGATCTGTTGAGTAATGAATACAGAACATTGACTGAGAGTAAATCGAAGAAAGACAAAATTAATGACAACTAGCAGAAATGAAAACTGCGAGGAACTAAAAACAAATTTAGGGATTACGAAGTAGATGAAATCAAGACATTCTGCTACATTTGAAGCAAAATAACCGATGAGGAAGCAAGGAGGACATCAAAAGCAGACTGGCACTGGCCAAAAGGGTATTCCTGCCCAAGGGAAGTCTACTAGTATCAAACATAGGCCGTAATTTGAGGAAGAAATTTCAGTGAATGTACTTCGCCGCACCGTTTAATATGGTAGTGAAACATGAATTGTGGGAAAACTGGAAGAGAAGAGAATCGAAGCATTTAATATGTGGTGCTACAGAAGAATGTTGAAAACTAAGTGGACTAATAAGGAAGGTATGAGGAAGTTCTCCACAGAATCGGCAATGAATGGAACGTATGGGAAACACTGACAATAGGAAGGGACAGGATGGTAGGACGTCTGTTGAAATATCAGTTATTAACTTCCTTGGTACTAGAGGGAGCTGTAGCGGGTAAACGTTGTAGACGAAGACAGAGCGTGGAATACATCCAGCAAATAATTGAGGCCGTAGGTTACAAGTGCTACTCTGAGCTTGAAGCTGGTTCATTAAACCCTCTGCCAGACACTTTATTGTGAATAGCAGAGTAATCTCGTAGAAGCAGATGTAGATGTAGAGATGAAAATGTCACCACAGGAGAGGGATTCTTTGTGGGGGCACATCAAACCAGTCAGAAGATATGTAACTAAAAATATCGTAATGGACACCTAGAGGCTAAGTGGAACATATCAGGACGTTTGCGTACTGCCTGAATCAACACAATCCAGTGGCCTACCAACGACAGATATACAATTCTGTGTTAAACTTGTTAGAGCAGCTGCAAACTTCGCTCTGCAGGTAGCGGTCATCACTTGGGGATGTTTACTGCAGGCTACCGCTAAGAGGGATACCTTATACGTTTGACAACAATGGTGGTTGTGAGGCGGACGCGAGGTTCGTATTGTTATCAGATTTCGTTACTCTGTTAGTTAAGCTAGGGTTCCACCGTTCTATCCAGTGAACCTCTGCTATTTTTTTTTCTTTTGACTAGTGTTAAATTCCCGGCGGCATATAGAAAAGATCCATACCAGCTCCGCTGATTGATTTGATTCTGTATTCACAGCATTTTCATACATTTAAATCTCCTTTCATTTCTTTCCACCGAAGAGTTTGTCGCCCCTATCGCTTCCCTGAAAAATCTGGCTAATCGTGCGGCTCTTCAGTCCGCTCAACACCGTTAACGCACAAGTCTATGAAAACAGTAACTTCTCTAGCAGAAAGGTCACTCAAGCCGGACAGCCCAAGGGGAGCCAGACGAAGGGTGTCCCTCGATGGGCTAGTGGTACATCCCTCCAAACCTAAGCCTGACCTCGTCATGTCCTTTTTTCCTGTTATCTCCATTTATAAGTAATGGTTAGAGATGCCTCTTACATTTAGGAAAATCTCCCCTTTGGAAGGAAACACTCAAAAGAAAATCGGATTAGCTGGAAGGCCATAAAGTAGCAGCCGGTCAGTTTTCTCAGTTCCTACTAGTTGCCAAAGAAACCTCAGATCAGGATGAGACATCACCAAGGAAGTGTCAGAAGCTACGTCATATCCCATGTACGTTCTTGTGTCTCTTACTTTGCCTTCCAATGTTTCATTAATGGTAATTTAGCCAGTAAGAGATTTGAGTCCTCGAGCTGATAATGCGTATTTATTGATACCTTTTTTGTGGGGGAAACTACTACTTACCATTAGCTCGTTAAAAGAAACAAAATCTCTAATCTATCATCCATTACTATTAATTATGTTTCCTCTACCATTATTGCACTATCTGGAATTGGTTTCTTCCCTACCCCTGTGTTTAAGTCTACTGTCAACATTTTTAGAATTAAGATAACCTACAAAAGAGCATACATTTATTAGTTAAAATCTGCCAAGGGCACCATTTGGTAATTTCAGAAAACAGAAAAGGAAGTTATCCTTTACCGACAAAAACTGTGATTAACAGTGGAGCAATAGAATAGGTCAGACATTTTCATATTTATCTATTCTCTCCTTCGTTCTTCAATACCTATCTCGGTAGATCGACACAGCAATTTTCAAACATTCCCAGTTTTTCTCCCTCATCTTTGTCATTTCTGGCTTCGACTCTTCCTGCTTCCTTATATAAAATATTCCGATTTCGCCGTTGTCGTCAGTTCTTACTCCTTCAGTTGATATAACTGTTTCATTGTCTGTAGTCCCACCATGTAGTATTTTCCCCGGTTTTCTTCCATAGATTCACCTTCCAATCCTTCCTCGAAATCTATTCCATATAAACCTTCTGAGAGTTTCCGGCTCATCTTCACTTTCATATTCTTCACCCATTAACTCTTCTATTTCCTTCATTATAAAAAATATGCTATAATTTCACTCTTCCTCTCTTTATTTGAAAGACCCTGGCCGAAATCAAGTAGTTCGCTCCCTGGGTACTTCTTACGATCCAGCCACTGTATCAACGCCAGTTGCATTTTTTTCCTGAGATCCATCTTCCGAGGTATCATTTATAGACTTGTGGCTAACTTCCTCATTCTCTTCCCTAACATGAAATAGAAATCCAGTAACACTTACTCTAATGTCTTATTGAACGAATCATGTCCCTCCTTCTTCTCGATTAAGTATTCAAATTGTGTCTCTGCTTTCTTACTTTTTTCATTATATTCACGTTATCTTCCGAAATCTATCTTCAACGGTTTCCCTAATTGTCAATAATGACACATTTACCTCATTTTGATCTCCACCTATTTCTTTATCTCGTAAATTCCCTGAATTTATGGTCTGTAAACACGCTTTACTTTTATCTGAGGTACCGTAATTCGACCCACCCCAATTCGGTGTATTACACTTTCTGTTTGATTTAGACTTCCTCCTTCTCTGTATCAATATACATTCATGCTCATAAATTAAGGATAATTGCAGAATGTGCGGCCACACAACGTAGCATTACAAAAAACTGGCGCTAATGGTTTAGGCACATAGACAACATACGACACAGATCTGTAAGACCACGGCATTGGTGATAAGTTGAGAAAACCGTCCCGAAACACATGTGCTACAAAACACCATGTTTCCTGCGCATGTAACCCGACATCAATATGGTATGATCACTATGCACACGTACACAGGCCGCACAACGGGTTGGCATACTCTGGATCAGGTGGTCAAGCAGCTGATGCGGTATAGCCTCCCATTCTTGCACCAGTGCCTGTCGGAGCTCCTGAAGTGTCCTAGGGGTGTGAAGACGTGCAGCGATACGTCGACTGAGAGCATCCCAGACGTGCTTGATGGGATTTAGCTCTGGAGAACAGGCAGGCCACTCCATTTACCTGATATTTTCTGTTTCAAGGTACTCCTCCACGATTTAAGCTCGGTGGGGCCGTGCGTTATCTCCATCAGGAGGAAGGTGGGACCCACTGTACTCCTGTAAAGGCGGACATACTGGTGCAAAATGACGTCCCGATACTACTGACCTGTTACAGTTCCTCTGTCAAAGATATGCAGGGGTATACGTGCACCAATCATAATCCCACCCCACACATCAAACCACGACCTCGATACAGGTCCCTTTCAAGGAGATTAAGGTGTTGGTATCTGGTTCTTGCTTCACGCGAGATGAAAACTCGGGAGAATCACTGTTCAGACTATCCCTGGACTCGTCCGTGAACATAACCTAGGACCAATGTTCCAATGACCATGTACTGTGTTCTTGACATCAGGCTTTACGGGCTCTCCTGTGACCAGGGGTCAGTGAATGTACCTTGCAGGTCTCCGGGTGAATGAACCATGTCTGTTCAGTCGTCTGTAGACTGTGTCTGGAGACAAGTGTTCCACTGGCTGCGGTGAGGTCCCGAGGTCAGTGGCAGTCTGCGAGCACTGATGGTGAGAAGTCGATCATCTTGTCGTGTTGTACACTGTGAACGTCCCGTACTGTAGCGCCTGACTACGTTTCCCGTCTGCTGAAATCGTTGCCATAATCATGAGATCACACTTTGTGGCACACGGAGGGCTCGTTCTATGTCCTGCTGTTTTTCACGAGCCTCCAGTCGTCCTAGTATTTTACCCCTCATAACGTCATTAATATGTGTTCTTTGAGCGATTTTCAACACATAGTCACTGTTAGCACGTTTGAAAATGTCTGCACACTTACTCGCTGCACCATACTCTGACATGCAGCAACACGGGACGACCGCAGGTCAAATGCACCGCATGGTCATACCACGAGGTGATTGAAACCCGCAAACCGCCCACCAGAGCGTTGTTTCACCATGTATCAGCATTGTCCTTATTTTATAAGCATGAGTGTACATAGCCTGTAGACGTTATTGGGCCACTGTTCGTTTCCCGCCCTAGTTGAGTCCCTAACTTATGAGGAGAATCGTTTTCAACGCTGTGTTTCCTGTTATCCTAATTACATCCACCTGTACAACATCCGCGACCTCTTCTTCCGCTGGCTGCTATACCACGTCTTCTGTTCACTGAAATGCTCGCCTTCCAAAATCGTTATCCCACGTCCTGTCTCTGGGTCTTGCACGTTCCCTATACAATTCTCCTTCTTACCTACTATGCCATGTATCTACCTCGTTCTCTCCACTTAAAAACTGATCAAAATCGGTGTTCATTGCACAAAAGTGGTTTTACACTTTCCTTGGTAATCTATGGTGCGTCGAACAGATTAAATCTTCCTCACATATCGCGGATCAATGTAATTCACAATTCTGCTCTACCATTCATTAGATTCCTTCAAGAGATCGCGTATATTTCGGCAACACTCTGGAATTCTTGAAACCATGTTCCTTGCTACCTTTGCCTATTTTTCGATCAGTAATTAGCTTAGAAACGTTTGATTAACACTTAGAAAGTACTGATCCATCCAGTGCTTTAATTGTCCATTCTCAAGCATACCAAGCAAGATAGTGCCTGACCAAGTGCATTTGTTCCGCTTCATGACAGTTGTACCCAATGCCTACATTCATTTATGAGTCGCCGGCCGGTGTGGCCGAGCGGTTCTAGGCGCTACAGTCTGGAACCGCGCGACTGCTACGGTCGCAAGTTCGAATCCTGCCTCGGGCATGGATGTGTGTGATGTCCTTAGGTTAGTTAGGTTTAAGTAGTTCTAAGTTCTAGGGGACTGATGACCTCAGAAGTTAAGTCCGATAGTGCTCAGAGCCATTTGAACCATTTATGAGTACCATGTGGTGGACGTTACGTTTAAAATCGAGCTTACCAAATCAATGACACACGTTACTGATACACAGGGGAGGCCCCTGTCCTTACTACTTTTCTCTGATGATTCTACTTTTTCCTGGATTCCAGAATATTCTCTCTTCATTTTAAGTACTTCTGCTATCATCTCAGAACGAGTTTCCGCAATCCTCTTTCCAATATTTACATTCGATTCTATTGTTCTGTCCTAATATAACTCGACTGATTTCAGTCACCTCTATTCACTCTTTAAATTCCTTTTTAAATGATTCTAGTTCTTTCTCTATTGTCTCGATATTCATTTCAAAATCTTTCTTGCAGCCAGTTCCTTCCTCACAGGCTGGCTTGTGTGGCCGAGCGGTTCTAGGCGCTACAGTCTGGAACCGCGCGACCACTACGGTCGCAGGTTCTAATCCTGCCTCGGGCATGGATGTGTGTGATGTACTTAGGTGAGTTAGATTTAAGTAGTTCTAAGATCTAAGGGACTGATGACCTCAGATGTTAAGTCCCATAGTGCTCAGAGCCATTTGAACCATTTGAACCTTCCTCACAGTGTATAAGCATGTATTCGCAGTTTGCACCAGCTCGTTTTTCAGAGCCTCATTGTTTGCGTCCATTTCAGTTGTCAAAGGTAATACGCTTACTTGCAAATTCTGTTGCAATTTTCTGTTTCAGTGTCCCTTGTTCTCTTGTCATTTTCGATTTCAGTATACCTATGCTTGACCTCAGAGTTTGCTTGTATATCTCTTGTCACTTTGGCTTCTGACGAACTTACGATTCATAGATGACTTTCAAAAACCCTTTATTACTTTGCAGCGCTGCTAATACTTGTTGCAGTCTTGAACCTAACCCCTCTGTTGCCTCAGTTTGACTTTCATCTGAACATTCCGCCTCATTTTTCACTTTTCCTGCTCCATTTAGTTTCAGTAGCGTGTAAGCTTAGGGCCTGATGACCTTAGCAGTTAAGTCCCATGAGATTTCACACACATTTGAACATTTTTTCCTGTTGTGGCCTCGGATTTCGTTATCTTGTTAGAGAAATTAGAGTTCCACCAATGCTACCACTCTAAACTAAATCCTCCCAAACAGACCATGAAGGCCCACAATGTCATCCTCAGCCCACAGGCGTCACTGGATGCGGATATGGAGAGGCATGTGGTCAGCACACCACTCTCCCGACCGTAAGTCAGTTTATGAGACCGGAGCCTCTACTTCTCAGTCAAGTAGCTCCTCAGTTTGCCTCACAAGGGCAGAGTGCACCCCGCTTGCCAACAGCGCTCGGCAGACCGGATGGTCACCCATCCAAATGCTAGCCCAGCCCGACAGCGCCTAACTTCGGCAATCTGATTGGAACCGGTGTTACCACTGAGGCAAAGCCGTTGGCAATGTTCCCACTACTGAATTTTTTTTTGTCTTGTGGCTTTGGAGTCCTATCAGCTTCTCTGGCCGATTTTGTTCTTCACTCCGAAACTTTGAATTAAACCTCTTTTCATTTTTCACAGAGTCACGTCTGTCGGCTGCATCGCGTCTCCGAAAACGCAGGACATCTATACCGTGGTGGAACCACTGTATGTCGGCCTCATCATTTTGCCTTCCTTGCGGCGTCACAACACTTCGCCCCTGCTGCTGCCATCCTCCGACACATATCTTCTTATATACAAAACAGCTACTTCTCACTCGCAGTGATCACCCTGTGTGTACTTGGCAGAGCAGCAACGGTGGAAAATCAATGTTGACTCCACAGAAGAAGTCAAATCCAACTTACACAACAAGAATCCAATTTAGTAACAGATTCTAATGTTTTTTAAAGCACTATTAACACTTAGAAAAAGACTAATGAGTGCAATAATGTCTTCAGCAACAAGCCATGCTAGAAATGTATTCATTCAAGTGACGGAGTGAGGTGGCGCAGTGGTTACTACACTGGACTCGCATTCGGGATGACGATGGTTCAAATCTGCGTCCGGCCATCCTAATTTAGGTTTTCTCTGATTTTCCTAAATCGCTTGAGGCAAATTACGGGATGGTTCCTTTCAAAGAGCACGGACGACTTCCTTCCCCATCCTTCTCTAGTCCGATGGTACAAGACCAATTGTCCAGGTGAAAGGCCATGGCTATAGTTACAGGTAACGTTAATGTCTATTACTTCTCGTCAGCTTCATGATATAGCTCTTGATGTTTCTATCTTGTATCCCAAGTAAAGTTCCACAAGGAAGGATTGAAGTTCATAGTTAGGAGTAATTAAGGCTTCAGTGAAATAAAAGTCATTAGTTCAAAAACCCAATTCTGAACACTATGGACCCCATTAATTGACTGCATTACGGATGTAACTCTTACCTGTGTGGCAGAAATCGATTTCTCTCATGTGTCTGGCTGGGGTCTCCACAAGCCAGCTGAAATTTAGCCGATACTGGCTGCTGAAGGTATGCCACTGCAGCAGGTGACTCACGGCGTAAGGATGGGCTATCACTGAACAGTCGACCTGCGTCCACCCAATGTTTCTGTCTTTATGAAGCCTCACTAACCAGGCGGTTGATGTTTTCCAGCTTCTTGCTTCTTTAATATATTTCAGCCGGCCGGTGTGGCCGTGCGGTTAAAGGCGCTTCAGTCTGGAACCGCGTGACCGCTACGGTCGCAGGTTCGAATCCTGCCTCGGGCATGGATGTGTGTGATGTCCTTAGGTTAGTTAGGTTTAATTAGTTCTAAGTTCTAGGCGACTGATGACCTCAGCAGTTGAGTCGCATAGTGCTCAGAGCCATTTGAACCATTTGAATCTTTAATATATTTCAACTTCTGCTGGCTGAGTATATAATTTACCTTCCATATTTACAACTTCAAACTATTCTCAGCCGTTCCCCTCCCTGTTAATATTAAGTTTAACATTATAAATACTCCTCACTTACGTTAGAAACAAGATATTTGAAACCCCTTCGGTACCTTTCCGTCAGTGACACACGTCTTTCTTGTCGACAGGGCCGCTCGCCCCTCGCTATCTTTTCCAGTACGCCACGGAAATTAAGACGTCCGTTTTTGGTCCCGTGACGTCTTATTGTACAACGTTACTAAAATTTTCATAACAATTATTTCAGTCACGGAACGTGAACGATACAGTAGACTCGAATGACGTGTGTAGAGTGTAGCCTGTAACAATTCAGTTGGCAGCTTCCCGTGCTGTTAACGCTTCTTGTCGTGTCTGACAATTTGCGTACTATTTTTAGGCAAGTCAACAGACTCCACAGTGCACACAAGCTCCGTTTTCCCGTTCACGGTTATATACATAACGCGCTCCACACAACTGCTCTGAAATGGAGGGTTTTTTAACTTCCGTTACGCAGGTTGTTGTACGTAGCGAGTTCTCGTAGTCATAAAGTGGAACGAGGCTTCCTATACAGATAAGTAAAAAAAGAAATAACTATATTGACCTTGAGAATGGTAAACAGCGTTTTTGAGCAGTTTATTTAGCTAGTAAGTTATATTAGTTATTACACAGTAAAATTATTTTCTTGTCGGTTTCAGTGCCTTTCGAACTTTTTTCACTGTACTTCCTTAGTTTTACACGATAAGGCATTGGCAACACCTTCGTAACGATGCAAAACTTAAGTAAGAACTTATTACGGGATACTTAGTTTGCGTGTAATAAAAGTTTGTGAATAAAAGACGAAAGTATGTCATTCTTCGTCAGTCGCACACTAGAATGTACGTTTCCAAAGACAGACACTTGAAGTAGGTCTTACCACGAGAAACTTCCAAAACATTATCATTAAATATAGAAAGACAAACAAAAAACTATATAAAAGTAAAATGTTAAGCTCTATAAGGCCATGTGCAATAGTAGCCTGTTGATATAGACAAAACTGGATCTTGTTGTGTAACATTTGCGATATTTCTTCTATAAGAGTCAGTCACTATGATATCTTCTCACTCCCTTCATAATTTCTTTAGCGATTAATTATTTTTTTGTGCCAGCGCTTTCTTTTTAGTATTGCAGTATGCAGTTTCTTTCCGAAGATCCTTATGTTGGTAGAGACCCAAAAAGTACAGTTGTACGCTCGCAAATATCTGTTATTGTCATTTAGAATTTATAGGAAGAAACGAAATAATGTAAACTCTTTCAGTACAGAGATTCTCAGATAAAGACTCCAGAATGAAATCCCAGCACAGAAACTGCTAGCGCGTTTCAGCTTTCCGCTGGCGCTACATGTTGCGGTAGGTACTCTGGAACTAGTCCGGCAACGTAGCCTGCTCCGGCCAAACAGAAACTTCTGAAGTCATCAGCGCAGTGAGCAAGGGCGTTTCCAGGCCCTCTACGAGTTTAACGTACAGCGTACGTTAGTTAGGAGCATTTGAAAACACGCAACAGTCAGTTCTCATCTCTGGCTAGCAATCCAGAAACAGTTGGTAGAGTAGAATTCTTGGAAATGCAAGTTACATGGAAATGCGATTCATATGCACGAGACGATTTGAGATCACTGTCTCGTAAGTAACGAATCCAGAGAACAACGTTGCTATCACAACTGACGCGTTCCTACGTAGAACTTAAACTTACACACTCTGCGTTAATATTCACCACTCCTCTTTGTTACATTGTATAATACAGTAAGATGATAAAGCACTCGGTAATCCGGCGGACCCCATAGTTCAACCGGCATCAGAAATTTTCGCGTATTTTTGTTGAAGAAGAGCCGACAGACTACATTATGTTGCAAAGTGTTTTCAGCCCATGGGAGATACCAGACACTGAGAGTGACGAAGGAGAAATGTCTACGACTCACATAACTAGGTCTGAGGCTTCAGAAGCCTTAGACTCATTTGTGAAATTTCCTGTGAGGAACCAACAATACAACGCTTCTGAGGCTACGAAACCGCACGCCATACAAAATAAAATTTGTCAAGAAAGAGCTAATCCAAGAAACAAGTTCGCATTTCTGCAATATTCCAGAAGACGCAGGAGAAAATATGAGCTAAACTATAAGTTTTGTGAATTCAAACATGGTCCAGGTAGGCTGTATTATTTTTTTGTTACCTATGCGATTGACCAATTTCCAAGCATCTATCTTAAGCCTCCAACTTAAAATTTTGAACGTAGCTGCGCCACCAGCGACCGTTTACAACTGAAGTTTACCGTTTACAACTGAGTTGAAACAGATAAACGCGAAACAAAATGACGCACACTTTTGCCTATTATCATTTGGCAAAAATTTTGTTTTGTTATCTTCAACCGCCCCATCCAAGTGATCTCTTGAAGTAGGTTCTAATCGTCTTCAAAGTGCTATCAACACAGATTGAATGTAAAATGCCGAAACTAAGACTGGTAGTGGTTATCCCAAGACTCTCCAATGAACTACGACAGTAAATAGCCCCCTTCTTCGCTGTAAAGCATGAGGTATAGGATGGACAGAACCATTCTGTTTCATTTCTGTTCTGAAGTCAGCTGACGTGGGCCTCAAACGTGGGGAAATATTAAAAATATATAGTCACACATAATCTTGATGTGCATGTCTCCCTGATACTCGGCAGAAGACCAAACATCAACCAAATAACTAAAACCCAAACAGAAAAATTACTATGTAACACCCAAGGAACGGCGCTCAGACGTTTCCAAGGGTTGGCTTGGGATTGTAACACTAACGCCTGCCCAACGACTTCTTTATATGAAGACAACCCAACCGACAGACAGGCGACCGATCAATCAACCAAATCAGTTCCGCTCCACGCAATCAGCAAAACGACCACAACATTTCAATACAACGACACACAGAATATTGGCGCCCACAACGGCCAACAACACCTCAGCTGTCGAACTACGCCGAGCTGGACAGCAACAACACGACGAGGAAAATATACAGCCGAAAATTACGTCAGCGACCAGGGCAGGTAACCGGAACGTCAACGGCCACAAGGCAGAATATACCGCTATTCAGCTTCAATAACAGGGAATAAATTAAGGTTGGACGTTGATTAAAAACACACACTATTTGAAAAATGCACCAAATCCACAGTTTTGGAGATATGGCAATGTAATTTTGTACCACGCTTTACATGAAAGTAACACATTTACATATAAAATCATATATATTCAACGTTTTTGGTGAAATTTGAAGTTTTAATTTAAAAAACTAATGTATGTTCCTTTTTCTCAGAAAGTATTCAAGAGATTTCTACAAAAATTTCTCTGTTTCATCTTTTTATATGTTTTAAGCTTCTCTCATGAGGTTTTTGGAATAGTTCAAATAGGAGAATTTTCATAATTTTTTAACTATAATTCCACAAGTTCAATTTTAAAGTCATGCAAAATTTCAAGCACTGTGCCCCATATCTCAGCTTGCAATCATAATTTGAAAATTTGCTCTTGGGACAACGTTTATTAGGTTTACAGAAACATGTGTAAAAAATTTCATAATTCTAGCATTTATAGAATCTGAGTAAATGGTACAGAAAATTTAAAAAAAACAAACTTTTCAGGAAACGTAATTTAATGTTCAAACTAACTTTTTCCTTATGTCAGTTTTTTGGAAGGCACCACATTTGTACTCTGGGTCGTCTTTCCCTTTAAGGCTTCTCTTCTGGTTTCTTGTTAACTGTCTTATTTCTTTTACCAGGTCTTCAACTGACTTTTCAGCTGCAGAGACGTGATGTAACTCTATTTTTCTCAGGATGTCTTGAGTAAAATTTCCTATCTTGAAGCCCATTCTTTCTAATACCTTCATCCTCCCGACGTTCAAAATCTTTAAATAGAATAACTGCATCATAAGTTGCAATTCTGACAACTATAGCAGATGCAAAAGTGTTTTTATGGCATCTTTTCCATATGAATGAATTTAGAGACTCATTTGGATTTTGAGTTTTGCCATGAACACACTTTTTGAGAAGTGCAGGATCGCCCAGAAACTTATAAGTGGGCTTGACAAGATCCAGGATATAATTTGGAAGCCTCTCCTTGTGAATGTAGGGGTTGTTATCCCTCTGAGCTTCGCATGGCAGAGAGCCGCGTCACACTTGTAATTAATTTTCAGGCACTTCAGATACGATTTCAACATTGAAACTTTGGGAACTTATTGTCCATGAGTTGTACTAACAAATAAAAAATAAATCTCACATTGACATTTTTTGGGCAATTTCATCAACGTCCCCCCTTACGTCAAACGCCACAGGAAGACGGATGGAATCTTAGCCGACTTGAATACATAGACGTTGTTGCTCGTGGGAATGTCCCAAAAGCGACAACCAGGATCAAACGAAGAAATTTTAAACAGTTGAGGCTCGATAGCAGGTTAATTGAGGACTTAACTTTCATGTCCAAGATCGGTGGGCGACGAACTTCGGAGCACTCGCAAGCAGCACCTCATATTCCAACCGCGCGTGAACACCGCCAGTGGCCCCGGCCAGAGAACGCTCGACGGAGACTTCCTTGCTGCTCCGCGCCAACCGATCCACTGCCCCGGCCCGGAAACGGTGGAAGGACCAAATATACGTCGGCCGATAAGACGACCAACCCGACTTCACTGCTGCTGCGTCCCGACTGCCTGCTGGTCCGTCTCCAATTGACTGCCAGTCACACGACGACCCGAAAATACTACCGGTCGCTCCAGAGATGGTACAACAGTGCACTTATCGATACGCGCTGCTGCTGCCGCTCACGGACAAGAAAGGCAGGAAGTCAGTGATGCCAGTAAATGGAATAAGAAAACGAGGCGGCAGTACCGTAAGAGAAGATGACAAACAATAAATGGCATGAACACGAGCCGTGCGCGGCTCAGTGCCAGCTGTTGCTCGAATTGCTACTGCAGACGCAGTACGATGCATGACAGCCGTACACCAAAAACGACGTTCGTCCCTCACGGTAATGTCAATGTCTTTTGGTGACCTTACCTTCCCGTGACCACAGCAGCTAGAAACCCTTTACATTGACTACATTCCTGCTAAGCCTTTCTGCAGTATCAGGGAAGGAGCGCCCAGCTTGTCGTAGCCCCATTACACGAACCCATCCACACTTAGTGAGCTGTTCATAATGGCGTCTCCATCATCTTAAAGGCTTTCTTGACTAACATGGACTCAGTACATCCAATGTCAAAGGTAACTGATGTTCATGACGGCTACAAGATGTATTTAAAGCAAATCTGATTTGCATCTTCCTAGAGGTGTTACTAGTGTGATATCTGAATGTAGGAACACACCTAAACCTTTCGTTTATCTCGCATAACTCGTTCTTGGTGATAGAATTTTTTCCCGTCCGTGTAATACCTTAGCGAAGACAGTTTGAGTGGAGAGTGGCGTAAACTTCCGCGTGTCGCGCCAATGAACAGTCGCAGCAATTTACTCGATGTATTTCTTGTTAGATCTGCAGAAGAATAATATTATTTCACTCAAGTTGTCTCATCGAGATCTCTATTCCGGTGGCAAAAAATAACATGGTTTTGTTAAAAAAAATGATGATGGTGCCTGTGTCTCACATAGTAACGAAGTTGGTAGAATGTATTACTGTTTAATTCGTGAGCTCTCCGTTACAGGTCATCTACCTGAAAACAGGTTACAAATGTCTTTCTCAGGTCAAAGGTTATTTCAGGTGAAAAGCTTACGAGCCTCCCTATGTACGGCCACTAAAATAGCAAAAGCGTGAAGGATAGAAAGTAACGAAATTTTAGTTATTGTTTGAGCGGTATCGACGGTGTCTTCGTCGACCGCACACGGCGAATCGCGGGCCGTTCGTATCTCCGCAGAAGGAACTTTTAAATCAACAGCAGCGAACCGCTGCCAGAGAGGTCTCGCCAGATGCCAGATGCCGCCAGGTGACTCTAAACACGCCACTGTGATTAGAACGCTCGTCTTTCTAAGCCACTACAGTGAGAGCTCCGCATCAGATTGTTTTCAGATTATCGTCAGACTACTCTCACATCACGTCAAGCAGACGGACGACAGTGCAGCGGCATCTTAACGAACCTAACTTTCCTATACCATTACAACTGGAACAGAGAGAGAAACTTTGAAGAGATTACATAATACTCGTACAAAGCTACGTATACTCAATACTGTACACTGAAAAAAAAATATAATTTTAAACATGGCTGTGAGACACCAACCGTGACAGGTAAGAAATAGCCAACCGGTTAGAACAAAATTTTGCTTTTATCAGGTTTGGGCAACGACTATGGGTGTCTCCATCAGAAAATCCACAATTAACTAAAATATTATAAATAAACATTAACACAGAGAAAAATGAAAGAATACACAGTTTTTCTTTCGAACAGATTTTTAAATGTATTAGAAGACCGAACTCACATGTAGTAACTTATGAAGAAATACTATAGCAATAATGCAATCGTCACATAAAATTCTTCATTAAGAATTTAGTATTAAAATTACATGAAATTAAAGTCAATGGAACTGACAGAAAGCTTGCTACTGCCAATAAAACTATAGCTGGATGGCGTGTAACAGCACATGCCGCTAATGCTGGAAGAGGAAAGTCGCTAGAGGTGGCATCAGAGTAAGAAGCTCACATGCCAAAGTTGTCGAAAAGTCTAAAGGAACACAAGTCGCACCATCTAGTATTAATCGAAGATAACAGCAGCTTAATTTATGAAAAGTACTTTAAATACCATAAAAGTGTTCATCTCACATACCAATAGCCAGTATTACGCAAAATGAAAAATTATATAGGACAGTACAACAGCAAATAACAAGTACATTATTGTACGAAACGATTTGAGTGTAATAAATGAAAAAGGAAAAGGAAAAGGTTTTTTAGAGTCCACTATGAGGAAAAAGAGGAGTCATTTTAGGTATTTCTAACAAGGAAACCTCCCCATCGCACCCCCCTCACATTTAGTTATAAGTTGGCGCAGTGGATAGGCCTTGAAAAACGGAACACAGATCAATCGAGAAAACAGGAAGAAGTTGTGTGGAACTATGAAAAAAATAAGCAAAATATACAAACTGAGTTGTCCATGCGCAACATAGGCAACATCACAGGAAATTGCGAGCACAGTAGCGCCATGGTCCCGTGGTTAGCGTGAGCACCTTCGGAACGAGAGGTCCTTGGTTCAAGTGTTCCCTGGAGTGAAACGTTTACTTTCTTTATTTTCGCAAAGTTATGATCTGTCCGTTCGTTCATTGACATCTCTGTTCACTGTAATAAGTCTAGTGTCTGTGTTTTCCGACTGCACCGCAAAACCGTCCGATAAGTAGACGAAAAGACGTGCCTCTCCAATGGAAACCGAAAACATTTGATCGCAAGGTCATAGGTCAACCGATTCCTCCACAGGAAAACACGTCTGATATATTCGATACGACACTGATGACGGCATGTGCGTAACATGACAGTAATATGTTGTCGACCCACCTAACTTGTACACTTGGCGAATGGGTAAAAAGATTCTTCTACCTAGCCCGATTTAGGTTTTCTTGTGGATGTGATAAACACTCCCAAAAAAGTGATGAAAACATAAGAGTTTGTCACATAAACTGCAACAAATGAATGCAACAGTTTCACAGTCGCACAGTTTTCCCTGTGCTCTGTCAAACATATGTTTTTAACGTTTTCAAATTTTTCCATGTGTAGACCGTCAAATCCTGCATATTTCCAATCAAATCTGAACATGTCCTGGAATTTTGGAGAGCGAAGTTGATTATGTATGAGTGTGTTAACTTTATATAATTGCCTGAAAATAAAAAATTAAACTTTTTAACTCGGGGAAGACTTGAACCAAGGACCTCTCATTCCGCAGCTGGTCACGCTAACCACGAGACCACAACGCTCCTGAGCCCACGCTCTCCGTGATGTAGCCTATGTTACGCATGGACTACTCAGTTTGTATATTTTTTTAATTTTTTTCATAGTTCCACACAACTTCTTCCTGTTTTCTCGATTGATCTGTGTTCAGTTTTTCAAGGCCTATCCACTGTGCCAACTTATAACTAAATCTGAGGGGGGTGCGATGGGGAGGTTCCCTTGTAAGTAACGGCTTTATTACGTAACGGCAACTGCAGGTGTTTGCAAATTTCTAATTCATCAAGAATATTAGGTCTGAAGACTTCCTTCTCTGTGAGCAGGATGCTGACGTCATGAACTGCTTTAGGATTATGGCCTGTAATTAATAAATGATCGGCAAAGGACGACTCTTATATAATTATACATTTTTGCCCTAAGAGGTGTTCTTTGTGTCCAACCGAAATTGCCGAACTGTTTGGCCTATATAATAGGCTCGACATGTGTCAAAGCTAATTTTATAGGTACTTGAGGTTTGTAAGGTAGAATGTGCTGGTGTCAAATTATGAATAACATTCTTTTTAAGCTACATTTCTATAAAAAAAAATGGTTCAAATGGCTCTGAGCACTATGGGACTTAACATCTATGGTCATCAGTCCCCTAGAACTTAGAACTACTTAAACCTAACTAACCTAAGGACAGCACACAACACCCAGCCATCACGAGGCAGAGAAAATCCCTGACCTCGCCGGGAATCGAACCCGGGAACCCGGGCGTGGGAAGCGAGAACGCTACCGCCTACATTTCTATCATATTAGTTTCGGAGGAGTTGTTGAATCCTTTAAGATATAGGAACTAAAAACAGAAAACTTTTTTTTCATTACGTTCGTTAATAAGAGAAGCGCCAAGAGTGGTAATTCAGTTATTGGTTTTATTTTCATCCACTATTTTTATCCACTGTGGTTGGCTCATACCCATTATTGACGGCAATAGTTTTAACTAGCACAGAGGGAGACCAGAGAGACCAAAAACCCTCGAACCGGAGAAGAAGCTGCTCAACTCTAGCGAGCTATCGACCTTGGAGCTCGGCTCAAGGTTACTTTCATCGTGCTGAGGAAAAACAAACTACATGTAGGGGACGGACATGGCCCCCACGGATAGATACATAATTATGTTGATCCATTGTGCCTTCCAGCACAATATGGTCACCACGAAAACATTCCCGAGATAATAACGCCTCCTCTTCCGACCTAAATCCTACGGACCGTGCAATGTCCATCTTGCCGATGGAGCATAAAACATGACTCACCTGAAAAGAGCATTGTCGCCACTCATCGGACGTGCAGTTGTGGTACTGATGTGCAAATTCCAGCCTTGGTCCCCAATGAACAGCAGTCATCATGTGTGCACGAACCAGGTGACTGCTGCCGAGGACCATACGCAACAACATTTGCTGAACAGTCATTGAGGTCACACTGTTGGTAGACCCTTGTTTCATCCTGGCGGTTAAATGCTCCTTTGGACGTCAGATAAATCACTCCTTTTCCGACCGTACTGTTTTTTCTGCATTTCCCCGCCCCAGACCCACCCCCACCTCCTGACACTTTGTACATCCCCTCCGCAGCTAGTGCTGCCGTCTGTGAGTAGTCATTGCAGGTTGAGTGGAACATTCTCTGTGGTCATATCAGGATGGCTGATGCTGTGTTGGTGGACTGTTGTGGAGGAAACGAAGTATGATGGACAGCGGCAGTGATGACAGCACTCCTTCAGAATATCGTAGCAATTTTTTCACCTGGCCTTTGAGACTGGAAATGTGTTCAGTAATGACCTTGCCCCCATCAACAACACTCTGGACACATACCGTTCCTTTTTTTTCCGCTGGTTTTTCTGAGTGTCCCCATTTCTTGTTTTTCAATTTCCGTTGGTTTTTCTGAGTGTCCTCATTTCTTGTTTTTCAATTTTTGATGGCGGGCTGATAATGGCATATGTAACATTCATCGAAAGATTTCAAGAAAACCACTGCTTCCGGTGCCGCATCCGCAGCTGAAATTTGACGTATCAATGGGGCACACGTGTAGTGGCATTGTTCGTCTGGTGTGAGTGGCACTTAGCAGTACCTTATCTAGAGTTGGGCATCCTGTTTTTAACGCATCATCGCGGCCTTTCAGCCACCATTGTCAACACCTGTAAGATGGAGTCATTGCTACTATGTACAGCAATTATATCGTCGTCAATCTTTGGCTTCTTTTTCAGGAACAGGAATCTAGTTATTGGTTATGCTCCCATATTCCCAGTAGTGTGCGCAATTTTGTAGTCTAAGAGACATTTTGCGAATATGCAGCTTGTTCAAAAAAGTGTCAAATAGTTTGAGAGGTAGAAAAATAATCCGAGTAAACAGGGGTGTGGAAACGTATACTTTGCGACATAAATACATGTTCATAGGAAGGGCTGAGCTACGCTTGATTGCGGATGTTAGCACAATCGTTGCATTCGCGCTCTGTCAGATGTGTTACTCACAGTGCTCCGCCTACCACTAGGCCTCTAGTCAGTTGTGTGGTTCGAGTCGTGTTCTAGGCTACGTTGGTTTTCGTTGTTTGTGTGCCCTATTGCAAAGTACTGTCAATCCTTGGTATGTAACATGGTGTTTGTACGTACAAACGTGTCTCTCTTAACATTGGTAGCCTACTACTCGACAAAGGAAATGGCGGATACAATGAAAAATATCCACAGCGCAGAGTGCCCTCTGTCGTCTGGTAGACTTTTCCAAGGGACGCAGGTACCCTTGCACCTCGCAATACTGACAGTGGAAGGCCCCGAACAGACCGCATGCCTGCCATGGAGGAGACTGTGCTACATTCGGTGGAAGAAACCTCTGGCACCAGTGTAATACGATTAGCAGCAGCAGAAGGTGTGTCTCACTCTCTTATCTGGAGAGTACTTCATGAACAATTGCTCTACCCGTATCATCCACAGTGCGTTCAGGCCCTAAGGCTACAGGATCATCACTGCAGACGGCGGTTTTATCAATGACTGTGATATCAGTGTGCTGCATATCCACTGTTCACATCCAAGATTTTATTTTCCAGTGAAGCAGGGTTCACAAGAGATGGTGTTGTGAATTTCCATAACCAGCACGCATGGCCAGACATAAATCCCCAACTAATTCATGAATGAGGGCATCAACACTGACTCTCAACCAACGTATGGGCAAGTGTACTTGGCGATGGATTGATTTGGCCATACCTACTGAGGCGCTTTATCTGGACTTTTTCATTAATTTATTTTCTACCTTGTTGGAGGATGTGCTGTTTCATGTTGGCGTACAAGCACACTTTCGTCACAATGTGCGCGAACATCTGACGCAGACGTTTCAGGACCTCTGGATTGGTCGGGAGGGCACCACACCTTGGCCTGCTCGCTCCGAAGATCTCAATCCCCTAGGCTTTTGGTTATGGGGACACTTGAAGGAATTGGTTACACGACGCCAATCAACGATGCTAGGACCTTACAGGGTCGAGGCCTTCAACGCGTGCCAGCAGATAGAACAACAATAGGGTGTACTTCGAAGTGTGCGTCTTTCCTTACGCCCAAGGGCAGATTGGTAGATTGGCATGAGTTGACGCCACATTGCACATCTACTGTAAACCCATGTCTATCGTAAAACGTATGCTTTTCCGGACCAGTGTTTGTTGGACTTATCTCAGAAAGCATGAATTTCCAGACCTATGTTTATTGGACTTATTTTTTTTGTTTCGAATACTACCACCTCTCGACATTTCCTTTTTAACACCTTGTATACTATGACGGCACGTGACTGCTCCACAATGTAGAGCGTAATTTCGTCATTACTGCCTTTATTATCATGACCGCATCTGTGCCTCTCATAGACAAAAATGGTTCAAATGGCTCTGAGCGCTATGGGACTTAACATCTACGGTCATCAGTTCCCTAGAACTTAGAACTACTTAAACGTAACTAACCTAAGGACAGCACACAACACCCAGCCGTCACGAGGCAGAGAAAATACCTGACCCCGCCGGGAATCGAATCCGGGAACCCGGGCGTGGGAAGCGAGATCGCTACCGCACGACCACGAGATGCGGGCTCTCATAGACATCTACAGTCACAATTGCACCTAGAAAGTGACTGAACGTATTTCATACCACATACAACCAGTGTCTCACCAAGTTTTGGTGCCTTCTGGTGTCACCTTACCTCCAAAATAGGGATTCACTCGCGGAGGAAACAGCCGTTCGTTGACGTATGTGCTGCCAAGCGCACTGTGGGCCCAGCATGCTTCAGTGAGCTTTGAGGAGTTCACAGGCGGCTGTAGGTCTAACTTATCGTTCCTTATAGACATACGTCAACTCTCTTGGTCGTTCTTGACTCAGCTTGTAACTCAGACATGATTAAACTGTCCATGTATGACAGAAGAAAGACAAAGACTCAAAGGCTAAAAGAAAAAAAGACGCACTACGAAAGGGTTATGCGAATGGGACGGAAATCGGCAGATGTGATGCACATGTGCAGACGAACAAATGATTACAAAAATTGAATGATTGATTCAAGAGAAAAGTGTTTATAAAGTGAGCAAGTCAATAACGATTCGGTCCATCTCTGGCCCTTACTCAAGCAGTTATTTGGCTTGACATTGATTTATGGTTGTTGATTGTCCTCCTGAGGTATACCGTGTCACATTAAGTCGAAATGGTGCGTTACATCGTCCACACCCCGAGATGGTAGGAGGGCCCTATCCATAATGCTCCAAGCGCTCTCAGTTGCGGAGAGATTCGTCGACCTTGCTGGCCAAGCAATAGAAATTCTCGCCTTGTGCAGGCGGTCATTATCTTGCTGAAATGTAAGCGCAGTATGGCTTGGCATGAAGAGTAAGAAAATGGGCGTACAATATCAACGCCTATCGCTGCGCTGAAGGGATATCTGCTACGTAAAGAAATGGTAGGCAGACCATCTCTCATGGTTGTCAAGCCGTATGGCGGGCGACGGGCAGGTTGGTATCCCATTACTGTCTTCAGCCTTAAATCTTATTGACCGGAGCAGAACTGTCTTCCGTGATGAGTCCCACTTCGAAATGAGACCCAACGACCAGCGGAGACGTGCCTCGAGATGGCCCAGACAGCAGTGCGGCAACAACATGCGCTCGCCAGATAGCCCGACAACCAGGAGTGCGATTTCTTTCAACCCCTTTGGCTGTCATACGCGGCACTCTTACAGCACGGCGGCAAATCGACATTTTACGCCCCGTTTTGCTGCCCTTCGTGGCAAGCCATCCTGTCCTTTCATTTCAGCAATGTAATGCTCTCCGCGTATGGTGAGAATTTCTATTGCTTGTCTTCGTGCTTGCCAAACCCTATCTTGGCGAGCAAGGTAGCCTGATCTCATCCAAACTGAGAATTTTTGGAGCATTGTATGCAGCTGCCTCGTACCAGCTTGCGAATCTGACAATCTAACGTGCCATTTGGACACAATTCTGACTGTATAAAGGCCAGAGATGTACCAGCACTTGCTGACTTGCTCAGTTTGTGAAGTTCTTTCTGTCGAATAAATCATCTAACTATTCTGAACTGTAATGATTAGTTTGCCTGTGCATGTTCATCACGTCTAACAGTTACCGTTCCATTCGGATAACTCGTTCGTGATGAATCTTTTTTCTTCTTTTTCACCCTTTTGAACAACTCCAAGGAACGAAAGAAGTACAGAGATTCACTTCCTGTCCACGACAAGGCCATTAGAGACGTAGAATAATCTCGGATTAGAGGAAGTACTATCCGGTCACAGTCTGTTCGAAGGAACCGTCTATATTTCACTTAAACGCCTTTGGAAAAACCGCGATAAATGGAAACCTGGATAGATTGAGAGATACTTGACTGATCTACAAATGGCTATTCGTAGTAGTTCGTAAGGAGAAAGATAGAAAGAATCGTGTAGCAGTGTTCCTTGGGAGACCCAGAGGCGAAACGATTTTCTTCGTCTGCACACAGTGGCGATTCATAAAGGTCTTAACTCCAAGAGTTGGTTCAAAATGGTTCAAATGGCTCTGAGCACTGTGGGACTTAACTTCTGAGGTCATCAGTCCCCTAGAACTTAGAACCACTTAAACCTAACTAACCTAAGGACATAACACACATCATTGCCCGAGGCAGGATTCGAACCTGCGACCGTAGTGGTCGCGCGGTTCCAGACTGTAGCGCCTTTAACCGCTTGGCCACCACGGCCGGCAACTCCAAGAGTGTAGGTTATTATAACAGTTGTGTGTATTGTTTGGTACTGCGTTTGCAATGGGTGCTGAGAGAAGTTTGAATCCGATGCCGAACAGGCTTTATGTTGCCGTAGGACTGACGGATCACAGTCAACACTGCGGAAAGATTTGGAATTTGAGCCGGGACATTGGCGGGAAGCGTAGTGCTGAGAAACCTTCACGCCAATAATCGTCTACGTGCTGGCCACCATGGTTCAAACGATGTCTCTGAATGGAGCGCCACAGCACATCCTTCGTTAGTGACTTTCTTTAACGCTTGACAATTTTGAATGTAATTCTTGCAATCCTTCTGTCATTCCAAATTTACATATCTACCGCCAATGTGTTTATTTAACGAAGGTAGGTCAGGTAAATGATGCTTCGGTCCCATTTCACTAAGTGACAGGTATTGTCCAGTCTCGTAGTACCCACCGTTAACTTCTTTTGGGACAAGCACCTGCGCGCTACGCAAAACATTTGTCATCTGAACAGAAATGCGTTCTGGTTCACTCTTTGCAGCGAAAAAGCGGACGGCTTTAGTTTGCTGTCGCCCGCTGAGCCATGTGGTTCGTCCATTACAAGAAGCGTTCATGCGCTGATTTCATAATTCGGTAATCTGGTCAGAGACTTGTTGTGGCATCAAATTATTGGCCATACTGGCGTAAGCCGTTAACGTGGATGTTTGCAGTCTCGCTAGTTGTAGCTTATGAGGAGAACACGACAAATGGCATCACTCGATTTCCCAAAACCTTTCCTCTCTGGAAGAGATGTCAAAACAAGAAAACACGTGTCTCGGCTTATCCGTAGACATTCGACCATTTCTGAGAAAATAACAGTCCACGTTTCCGCCATAATTTATAAGTCTTTTAGCAGGCGATAAATTCAATCGAAGCGCTGGCATAGTGGGTAGCGCCGCGGCTTCGCATTTCTACGCTGATTGTACGGAACCAGATTATTGTTTTTATTTTATTTTATTTTTCCATTGCTCTACCAATGTCTGTAGAAGATTAATATGAATGTATCTTATCAAATTAGGGAACACAAGAACGTTATACACTGAAACGCCAAAGACACTGATATTGGCAAGCGTATACAAATACAGAGATATGTAAGCAGGCAGGATACTGCGCTGCGGTGGGCAACGCATATATAAGACGCAGTTGTTAGATCGGTTACTGCTGCTACAATGGCACGTTACCAAGAATTAAGTGAGTTTGAACGCGGTTGTTACAGTCGGCGCACGAGCGATGGGACACAGCATCTCCCAGGTAGCGATGAAGTGGGGATTTTCCTGTACGACCAATGCACGAGTGTACCGTGAGTATTAGGAATCCGGTAAAACATCATATCTCCCACTTCGCTGCGGCCGGAAAAAGATCTTGCAAGGACTGAACCAACGATAAGACAATTGTTCAATGTGACGGAAGTACAAATTGCTGCACATTTCAATGCTGCACCATCAACAACTGCCAGCGTGCGAATCATTCAACGAAACATCATCGACATGGGCTTTTGGAGCCGAAGGCCCACTCGTGTACCCTTGATGACTGCATGACACAAATCTTTACGCCTCGCCTGGACCACTCAACACCGGCAAGGGACTGTTGATGACTGGAAACATGTTGCCTGGTCGGACGAGTCTCGTTTCAAATTGTATAGAGCGGATGGACGTGTACGGGTATGGAGACAACCTCGTGCATCCATGGGCCGTACATGTCAGCAGGGACTGTTCAAGCTGCTGGAGGCTTTGTAATGGTATGGGGCGTGTGCAGTTGGAGTGATATGGGATCCCTGATACATCTAAATACGACTGAGACAGGTGACACGTACATTAAGATCCTGTCTGATCATTTGCATCCATTCATGTCCACTGTGCATTCCGTTAATATATGTATGTGTGGTATTTTCAAGTCTTACAATCTCTTTCAATCCTCGTATTCTTAGCTTTCATTCTTCTGTCAATCCCTACATTAATTCTTACATTTTATTCTTGTGTTTATTTGTGAGGAAGAGTTGGTGTATTCACTTGGATGATACAGATCTTAGAAACATTCGAAACATAGGAATCCCGACTATCGCGAGCATCACGCGAAGGCATGTTTGCCACGGCGACATTTCTTCGTATGACTCTCTCTCGGTGAAAGCAACGGCGTCAACAGTGATGAATGTTTCATGAGTTGGCAATAACTTCGTGGCACACCACTCGCAACATAATTTTTTCGAAAACTGGCGATTGCAGTTGATTATGAAATAAGTTACAGTACATGAATTTTACCGTAACAATTTCAAATAATTCTATCATTCATTTACTTTTTTTAACTCATTCACTATAGTAGAGGAATAAGGACAACGTTGTTCCAGCATACGTTGGAAAACATAGTGTGGTAATCTTCTATAGATATGGATAGATAAACGAAAAAAATAAGAAAAATAGAAACAATAGTCAGGTTTCCAATATGAGGTGCAAAATTGTGAAATCACGGTTCTAACCGCAATACCATCGCTTTTATTTCGCGCTCTAAAGTCTGACTGTTGTTTTCTCAGTAAGGCTAATCTACGGATAAGCAAGACACAGGCTCGCTTATTTTGACCCCTCTTTCACTGAGCGAAGTTCCTGGGAAATCGGGTGACAGCATTCTTCGTGTTTTCATCGTTAGTTGTGATTGTGAATAGGCCGCAGTGGTTGAACTGCATCTGCCCTGAAACTTCCTGGCAGATTAAAACTGTGTGCCGGACCAAGACTCGAACTCGTGACCTTTGCCTTTTGCGGGCAAGTGCTCTACCGACTGAGCTACCCAAGCACGAATCACACCCCGTCCTCACAGCTTTACTTCTGCCAGTACCTCGTCTCCTACCTTCCAAACTTTACAGAAGCTCTCCTGCGAACCTTGCAGAACTAGCACTCCTGAAAGAAAGGTTACTGCGGAGACATGGCTTAGCCACAGCCTGGGGGGATGTTTCCAGAATGAGATATTCACTTGGGCAGCTCAGTCGGTAGAGCACTTGCCAGCGAAAGGCAAAGGTCCCGAGTTCGAGTCTCGGTCCGGCACACAATTTTAATCTGCCAGGAAGTTTCATATCAGCGCACACTCCGCTGCAGAGTGAAAATCTCATTCTGCATCTGCCCTACCTCTCGATAGCTGCAAGCATTGGAACCCCCACGACTAACTGTCCCCTCACCTACTATGACGTCTGTGCAAGTACTGGCCAAGCTATTTTGTGCTTACACTGCAGACGCAGAGAGCAGCGAACTGCAGGCCCTCTGGTTCATCGACACAGCGCTTCACTTAACATCATACTGAGGTCTCATTTGTTCCCGAAGTGTTATTTTGGTTGTTCTTTCCTTGTATATGGAATGCAGTGAATAAAACTTCTTGTACATTCATATATACTTGTATTTTTGCCTTTCATCGGGAAAGAATACATCTAAAAAAAGTCCTTTGATGCCGGGAAAGTTTTTACATATATATCTGGATCACGTAGAACAAAGGAGCACAGTACAATATATTTAGGAAACTAGTGATGTTGGCTGCATTCAGCTTTCGTCTTCGTGGAGTGCAGACACAACGCGCCGGGTATGAAAGAGATATATTCACATTTCATGCTTCATGCGCATGATATTGGAGAGCGGCAGCGAAACCTGGGAACAAAGGCGGAAGAGGAAGTGAGCGCATAGTGCCGGCTAATTCGGCGTGGGTGGGTTAGCGGGGCAGCCTTCCCTTCCAGCCACACGAGTGCCCGCCTCCGCCGCGGCCGCCGCCGCCGCCAGCGGAATCATTCATTCGCACACGCCCGGCCGGCGGACTTCATTCAATGGCAGAGGCGGTACAGCGCCCGGCCGCCATTTCAATTTGAAAGTTTATTCGGCTCCTCCCCCAGCGCTCTTTCCTCGCGCGGGCAATAACCGTAAATCTGGCGCCTGCAGCCCGCCAGGCCGGCAGCCCGCTCACAATGCACCTGCCTACCTGCCTACCTGCCGCCCGCCGCCGCATACAGATCCGCGCACTATAAATCTGCTGCCGCCATTACCAAGCACCGGGCGCCGCTACCCGCAGCTCAGGCCTTCGACGACCTCTTGGTCCCACCAAGGAGACAACCGCTGACGCCAAACTGGGATTCGATTCACCATCATCATCATCTTCATCTTCGTGATAACGTTTTACAGTCGCCTGTTCTCTCTTTCCACTCAGCCTATAGTTCTTTTTCACTCTATTTTTTGTCATCCTATAAACACGATCTTTGCTTTCTTTCTACGCTCCTCTGTCTTTTCATTATCTAAAAAGAAGTTTTAAATCTGATTCTACAGTTTCAGTCATTTTATCCGCTTTATTACAGCCCCTTACATGTCTCATGAACTTCATCTCTGCTCCCTGTTTACGTGCTTTTCCTTTCCTTGTTATTATCCATGAGTCATCAACTCGTAGAAGAATATGGCTCTGAGCACTATGGGACTCAACTTCTAAGGTCATTAGTCCCCTAGAACTTAGAACTACTTAAACCTAACTAACCTAAGGACATCACACACATCCATGCCCGAGGCAGGATTCGAACCTGCGACCGTAGCGGTCGCGCGGTTCCAGACTGCAGCGCCTTTAACCGCTTGGCCACCACGGCCGGCGTAGAAGAATAGGTGTACACATACACTACTGGCCATTAAAATTGCTACACCACGAAGAGGACGTGCTACAGACGCGGAATTTAACCGACAGGAAGAAGATGCTGTGATATGCAAATGATTAGCTTTTCAGAGCATTCACACAAGGCTGCGGCGGTGGCGACACCTACAACGTGCTGACATGAGGAAACTTTCCAACCGATTTCTCATACACAAACAGCAGTTGACCGGCCTCGCCTGGTGAAACGTTGTTGTGATGCCTCGTGTAAGGAGGAGAAATGCGTACCATCACGTTTCCGACTTTGATAAAGGTCAGATTGTAGCCTATCGCGATTGCGGTTTATCGTATCGCGACATTGCTGCTCGCGCTGGTCGAGGTACAATGACTGTTAGAAGAATATGGAATCGGTGGGTTCAGGAGGGTAATACGGAACGCCATGCTGGATCCCAACGGCCTCGTATCACTAGCAGTCGAGATGACAGGCATCTTATCCGCATGGCTGTAACGGATCGTGCAGCCACGTCTCGATCCCTGAATCAACATATGGGGACGTTTGCAAGACAACAACCATCTGCACGAACAGTTCGACGACGTTTGCAGCAGCATGGACTATCAGCTCGGAGACCATGGCTGCGGTTACCCTTGACGCTGCATCACAGACAGTCGCGCCTGTGATGGTGTACTCAACGGCGAACCTGGGTGCACGAATGGCAAAACGTCATTTTTTCGGATGAATCCAGTTTCTGTTTACAACATCATGATTGTCGCATCCGTGTTTGCCCACATCGCGGTGGACACACCTTGGAAGCGTGTATTCGTCTTCGCCATACTGGTGTATCAACCGGCGTGATGGTATGGGGTGCCATTGGTTACACGTCTCGGTCACCTCTTGTTCACATTGACGACACTTTGAACAGTGGACGTTACATTTCAGATGTGTTACGACCCGTGGCTCTACCCTTCATTAGATCCCTGCGAAACCCTACATTTCAGCAGGATAATGCACGACCACATGTAACGGGTCCTGTACGGGCCTTTCTGGATACAGAAAATGTTCGATTGCTGCCCTGGCCAGCACATTCTCCAGATCTCTCACGAGCTGAAAACGTCTGGTCAATGGTGGCCGAGCAACTGGCTCGCTACAATACGCCAGTCCCTACTCATGATCGTGTTGAAACTGCATGGGCAGCTGTACCTGTACACGCCATCCAAGCTCTGTTTGACTCAGTGCCCATGCGTATCAAGGCCGTTATTACGGCCAGAGGTGGTTGTTCTGGGTACTGTTTTCTCCTGAGAAAATTGCGTGAAAATGTAATAGCATCTGCATTTCTTCTTGATGTACCAATTTTAACGGCCAGTAGTGTAGTTTTATGGAATTCCTTTCCTGTTACCTTTCCTGTTTTTCTTCCGAAAGTTCTTCCGATCCGCAGATAGCTAGAATTTTATGAGCCTTCTTCTCGAATACTTTGTCCCAGTTAAAACTAAATTCACTTCCAAGGTAACTGAAAGGTTAGATCCGACTGAATTCTTCCCTTTGAAGACAATTATCTAAATCATATTCGCAGATATAGTTAAATTGTAGTATATTGCGGTTTGGCTCAATCTGTATACTGCTCTTTGTAAATTATTTGCTTGTTTTGGTGTAATTATCAGGTCATCTGCATATAACAGAGTATTTAATGATACACTAGATCCTGCTACGATAATTCCCAACAGTAGGTCATTTTTCCATTTCATAAGTTGATCGGCAATATACAAATTACATTGGGCGATAGTCTACACCCTTGTCGAACACCTTTGTTTATTAAAATTTTATCCCAGGTTTTCATACCAGAAATTACAACTATTTTTGTATTTACTTACAGACTATTTATGATATTAATAAGGTGTTCAGAAAAACCTTTAATTTCTTATTTACTTACAGACTATTTATGATATTAATAAGGTGTTCAGAAAAACCTTTAATTTCTAATGTATACCACGAAATGGGTCTTTTTACCTTATCAAAATTTTTCTCGTGATCAATAGATGCTAAATTAGTTTCTAAGCCAAATTCGCGCAGTTTTAAAATAACTGTCTTTTTGTAAATGTTACTGCAATATTTGATTAAGAATTCTCCAGTAGGATTCAGCAGAAAACTGTGCCAATGTTCATTTTTGTTTTAATATTCTGATATCAAAGACTGCAATTTTAATATTCTTCATAGAAATACCAAGGTTATGGTTCGAAGGAAAAGACCCAATACGTTCCAGATTAACAGTAAATGGTCATGTTAAATAAAAAATCTCCCATTTTAACTTTTGTTTTAATCTGTCATCTTGAAAATGAAATAACTACACTCCTGGAAATTGAAATAAGAACACCGTGAATTCATTGTCCCAGGAAGGGGAAACTTTATTGACACATTCCTGGGGTCAGATACATCACATGATCACACTGACAGAACCACAGGCACAGAGACACAGGCAACAGAGCATGCACAATGTCGGCAATAGTACAGTGTATATCCACCTTTCGCAGCAATGCAGGCTGCTATTCTCCCATGGAGACGATCGTAGAGATGCTGGATGTAGTCCTGTGGAACGGCTTGCCATGCCATTTTCACCTGGCGCCTCAGTTGGACCAGCGTTCGTGCTGGACGTGCAGACCGCGTGAGACGACGCTTCATCCAGTCCCAAACATGCTCAATGGGGGACAGATCCGGAGATCTTGCTGGCCAGGGTAGTTGACTTACACCTTCTAGAGCACGTTGGGTGGCACGGGATACATGCGGACGTGCATTGTCCTGTTGGAACAGCAAGTTCCCTTGCCGGTCTAGGAATGGTAGAACGATGGGTTCGATGACGGTTTGGATGTACAGTGCACTATTCAGTGTCCCCTCGACGATCACCAGTGGTGTACGGCCAGTGTAGGAGATCGCTCCCCACACCATGATGCCGGGTGTTGGCCCTGTGTGCCTCGGTCGTATGCAGTCCTGATTGTGGCGCTCACCTGCACGGCGCCAAACACGCATACGACCATCATTGGCACCAAGGCAGAAGCGACTCTCATCGCTGAAGACGACACGTCTCCATTCGTCCCTCCATTCACGCCTGTCGCGACACCACTGGAGGCGGGCTGCACGATGTTGGGGCGTGAGCGGAAGACGGCCTAACGGTGTGCGGGACCGTAGCCCAGCTTCATGGAGACGGTTGCGAATGGTCCTCGCCGATACCCCAGGAGCAACAGTGTCCCTAATTTGCTGGGAAGTGGCGGTGCGGTCCCCTACGGCACTGCGTAGGATCCTACAGTCTTGGCGTGCATCCGTGCGTCGCTGCGGTCCGGTGCCAGGTCGACGGGCACGTGCACCTTCCGCCGACCACTGGCGACAACATCGATGTACTGTGGAGACCTCACGCCCCACGTGTTGAGCAATTCGGCGGTACGTCCACCCGGCCTCCCGCATGCCCACTATACGCCCTCGCTCAAAGTCCGTCAACTGCACATACGGTTCACGTCCACGCTGTCGCGGCATGCTACCAGTGTTAAAGACTGCGATGGAGCTCCGTATGCCACGGCAAACTGGCTGACACTGACGGCGGCGGTGCACAAATGCTGCGCAGCTAGCGCCATTCGACGGCCAACACCGCGGTTCCTGGTGTGTCCGCTGTGCCGTGCGTGTGATCATTGCTTGTACAGCCCTCTCGCAGTGTCCGGAGCAAGTATGGTGGGTCTGACACACCGGTGTCAATGTGTTCTTTTTTCCATTTCCAGGAGTGTAATTAAATTAGTACCACTTCATGAATGGTACAATACATAGGACACTAAAGTGTGGAAGAAAAGGGAATTTTTTTTAATATCACGTTTACACTTGTTACGACCGAAGCTGAGACTCGTAGAAAACGCCAAACCAAGACGAAAAGCGTTTACAACCAACTGAAATCAAAACTGTTCAGCCACATAAAAGGTTCCAGTATTAGGGATCAAACAAGACATGACGACATCATAGGTGAGTTGGGAACTTACTCAGCTGGCAAATTAATTAAACAAAAAAGAGTAAAATGGCTAAAACGTATAAATACCTGAGGAAGACTTAAAAATAAATACTGAACTACACACCACAACGGAAACAAGATCCGACAAGAGCGCGGAACAGGTGGAGGAGCTGCACCCTGAAGTGACGAAGAAAATGTAGTATTGTTTGCAAACTAAAGTATGAGGAGTCTAGTATGCTTTTTATGTAAACAACTATTTAGGGAAAATGAAACTGCCTCAGATTTAAATTAAATGCTCTTCATTTTATTATACTATGATCGGTTTCAGGGCTTCTAGCCGCATCATGTACATTTTACATTGAATCGAAGTGTCATGATTTACCTCAGAACGTTCACTGTCAAGCCAGGGACCACAGCACCACTCCAGAAGAGACACTCAGTCAGCAGGTTGCCAGACAACTGGCGTCAGTAAGATATTGTCCTAACGAACATCGTTTCGGTGTGTGTGTGTGTCAGTTATATCTTATGAAGATCCTGGCAGCCTCGAAATCGATGGTGGGATGATAAAATTCAGCATGAGTTAATCTCTTTCTTCCTAATTAATCCCATGACTGCATTCCCAATTGCTTCATCTACGATCGGAAGTTTAAATTCGTAAAACGGTTATTTTTATTTCTCGTACAAGTTCTGACACATTTGTACAATCGTCAGTGGGCGTTTTGTAGTACCGAAATGTATTTGAACGTGTTTTGGACACAAAAGTGATAGTAATATGCATAACAGGAGGACGTCAGGTCCCATAATGACAGAGTCCCCAGCGATTCCAGCGGCATCGCCCATCCTTTTCCTGTTACTCTTACAGTGTGGTAAATTCTTGTGACAAGGAAATTTGCAGATTTGTGGTAAGTTTCTATGTGACCAAACTGTTATCATCGGTCCCTCGGCTTACACACGAATAATATCAAATTAAGCGAATTTACGCTAAGGACAACACACACACCCATGCTCGAGGGAGGACTCTAACCTCCGACTGGGGGAACCGTGCGAACCGTGGCAAGGCGCTTCAGATCGCACGGCTACACCGCGCGGCGGGTGACCAGGTTCTGGACGTTGATATGGTTTAAGTTACGCTAGGTAAGAGTCACCTACCTACCTCACACGCTAACGGAAAGACGTCACAACAGAAAAATATAATTAAGGTAGAGTAAGGAATATTCGGGATTACATTTGTCTGGGATCAATATTGCAAGATCACAGTTAATGAAAGTGCGAGGTAACCCATTGCAAATGTGAAATGCTGGTACATTAATAACTCGTGTAACTGCCAGAATATTGAATGGAATCATACAATCGTGCGCGCATTATGTTGTACAGGTGCTGGATGTGAGTTTGTGAAAGCGAGTTCCATGCCTGTTGCACTTAGTCGATACAGGGACGGTTAATGCTGTTTTTGGATGACGCAGGAGTTGCCGTCCAATGATTTCCCACATGCGCTCGATTGCAGACAGATCTGGTGGTCGAGCAAGCCAAGGCAAAATTCCGGCACTCTGTAGAGCACATTTGGTTACAACGATGATATGTGGGCAAGCATTACCCTGTTGGAAAACACTGTCTAGAATGCTGTTCATGAGTGGCAGCACAACCGATCTAATCACCAGATTGACCTACAAATTTCCAGAAGGGGAGCGTGGAATTACCACGAAAGTGCTCCAGCCGTCGTAAGAAAATCGCACCCCAGAGCATAACCACTGGAGTAGATCCAGAGTCTCTAGTACCCAGACGGGTTGCTTTCAGGCCATCAGCTGGCCTCCTCACAACCAACAAATAGTCATCACTGGCGCCGAGGCAGAACCAAAAGCCAAGAGGGGTAGCAGCGCGGTGTAGGACGCCTTGCCAAGGTTCACGACCTCCCCCCCTCCCGCCTCCCCCCTCCATCAAAGGTTCGAGTCCTCCGTCCTCCCTATGGCAGGGGTGTAAGTGTTGTCCTTAGCGTAATTTAGTTTCAGTTAGATTAAGTAGTGCGAAATCCTAGGGACCGATGACCTCAGCAGTTTGGTCCCATAGGAACGTACCGCAAAAAAAGAACCAACAGCAATCAGAAAACACAAAAGACATCCACCCTGCCCTCTAATTAGCTCTTGCTTGACACCACAGATAAGGCAAATGGCAGTGGTTTGGGGTCAGTGGGATGCACGCTACAGCTCGGAGCTATGATTGAACAGATTTATAACATTTCGTTATGTCACTGTGGTGCCAACTACTGCTCAGATTGCTGCTGCAGATGCTGTACTATGCGCCAGAGCTATACGCCAAACGCTATGCTCTTCCCTCTCGGTAGCAGCACGTGGCCATCTGGAGCCCAGTCTTCTTACTACCGTACGTTTCCGTTACCACCGGTGCCAACTACCACACACTGTTGCTACATTCGTGACAAGTCTTTCTACTTCATCACAGGAAGAACATCCAGCTTAACTTAACTCCATTACCTCGTTCAACCTCAGTGCAATGTTCATAATTGTGTCTTTTCCGCCTGGCAGGAATTCTAGACTAATATCAACTCCCCACGTCCAATCTCAAACGTAACTAATGCTCACGACCGTTACAGTGCGTATTTAAAGCGAACTTGAGTTGCATCCTCATAGAAGCGCGACTGTCACGAAATTTGAATAGACATAATCTTTCAGACGCAGAAACATCTTTCAGATGTCGCATACATCCTTCTTGGTGTTGCGGGTTTTTTTTTTTTCGTTAGTGTGTATTCTGATTTGTCTTCAATTTCGTCGCATTTATTTAGGTCCTTCTCCTCCATTACGAGTAATAACTTTACGGGTGTTGCACCATAAGTAAATTAATAAAAAAGGGCCATAACTGTTGTTATAATGAATTACGATGTCCTCGACGCCTCACCGACCTAGCAGAATTTGGGGGCTTGTAAGGCAGGAACATATGCAATACTGAACGCAGTGCTAATCGACATTGCTTCCATCTTAGTCTTTTGGATTTATCAGGTGTCGGCGGAAGGTCGTAGCGGCGGTCATGTCGTCTAATACTTATAACAAGCCAAAACAGATACAATAAATAGCGGAAAATAATGAAAAATTGATGAAGTATGTCATTATTTTCAGTTTCCTAGCACGGATCTTCTCTAAATGTTATGAGAAATTGCTTTTCCAGCAGCGAGCATCAATGATTTGTGGGCTATCACTTATCGGCATTATGGCACCTAAATGAGCTCTCGCAACACTGAAATTGGAAGAATTCTCTTACTGAGATGCTGGCTTGAGTATTTACTCAATATTATCAGAAAATGGAATCACAGAAAATACAGTCTTTACTGGAGAGCACCCACTTATACACTATATTCAAGGTCCTCGGTCCTAGCCGCTAGACTACAGTCTTTTACAGAAGTATCATCACTCTGTAATATGAGTGAAAAATAAGTTATAAGTCTCAGCTGAGGGAGACTTCAGCTGTTTGGTGTGCTCCCCACATATGGGTGGGAGACGTGGGACGGTAATTAGCGGTGGCGCCACCCTGACGACTCCTTTCGCAGAAAATGTTCATTGTCTCGTCTGGATGTTTTAGTAGAGGCTTATATAACTTCCTTTGCCCTTTGCCGCTTTCACATACTTATTGTTTCGTATTTTCGACATTTAATGGAGCACCCAAAATATAGACTGCTGGAAAAAAAATTAGAACTCCATTTACGAGGTTTCCAGTTCACTTAAAAGATTTATTGTTGAAACAGCGCATTTGGTCATATGAAATGATTACATCTGCATATCAGTAGCAGAAGCAGTTCTAAGTTACCCGGTATCGACGCATGCTGAAACATCGATATTAATATGTGCCGTAGCCTCCATGGGCATTAATGACTGGTATCCAGTCGATCGTACAGATGGCGAACACTGTCCTGTGACACCCTATACCGAGTATGCTCCACCTGCTCGCGTAGTTCGGTAAGAGTTGCTGGTTGACGAGTCTCACGACTCACTCCTCGTCTCATCGTATCTCATTGTGCTCGATTGGAGGCAAGTCCGGAGATCGTGCTGGCCAGGGAAGTTGCTGCACGTCTTGCAGAACACGTTGAGTTTCATGGGCAGCGTGTGGGTGAGCATTATCCTGCGGAACAACATATCGCCTTCCAGGCTCAAGAACGGATATAACAACATTCTGCTCATACCGAGTGCTGGTTAGCGTCCCCTCCTGAAATACCAAAAGTGAGCGAGAGTTGAAGCTTATCGCAACCCGGACCGTAAGGCCATGGTGGTAACAGTGTGTCTTGGACGAATGCACTCTACGAGACAGTGCTCACGAGGTCTACGTTGTATGCGCAGACGACCATCACTTGGATGCTGGCAGAATCTCTTTCATCCCTAAACACAACAGCACGCCATTCCATCTTCCAAGTAATCCTCTGACGGCACCAACAGAGCTATGGTTATGGCTAGACTGGAAGACGTGCTAGAGCTATACGTGCCATAACCCCACTGCTAATAACTGGTTATAGCGTCCCCAGTGCTATATTACGAAAAGACTTAAGAAACAGTATTTATAAAGAAGAGACATTTAAAAATTGAATAATATATTTTTATCATGTAGCCGTAAAACAATAATTTCTCTGTCTAAGTTTCGAATGCAAAGAAATATAACAAAGTGATCTAAAGTGACGACAAGATACGCTCTTTTGTTAATTTTTTAGTCGTCTTCACTTCTTCTCTTGTCTCGATTGCGTGTAGGCGGACATCTTGCGAGTGGTGGCAAATGTAAGCATATTTGTATGAGTTAAGCAGATAATATATTGATTTAATATTATTGTGCCCTTTTAATTTGTAAGAGGTGATCCCGATTTCATGTCCGCCTTCCTTGAATTAACCTGCATTCGAGTAATTTACAGTTCAACAATCGCAGCGGCCGATGCAGCCAACGACGCCATTACGTGGCGATATTAACTTATGAAAAATTAGCGGAAGCGAAATATTCGCCCGCTATTAACATAATATTAATTTTTCTCCACAGCCGCACGCAGTTGCAGAAATACGTAGCTTTAAGATTCTTATTTTCAGTACCATAGCCGAGAGCCAGAGCCAGGACTCCGACTATAATGCAATGGTTAACGGAGGTAAGAAAAAATACTTTCGCGCGTGTGTGGGCCGCAATTGTAATTAATAACTAAAGATCTTTTGCTTTAAAGTGAACTTACTAGCCGAGGAAATTAATATGAAAAGTTTATTCCAATGTTCAACTTGTATGCCCATGTCTTAAGATTCAGCGAGTCTAACATTCATTAACGTAACAAATAATTTAAAATTAATATTGTTAAAAAGGAGAACTTCACAAAAGCATTTAACCGTAAATCAAAATAAAATGAAATATTTTTATTAAGGCCCACCACGTAAGTCAAAAATAATAATAATAATAATAATATATTAAATTACGACGGCCGACGGACACGAGACGGTTCGCAACAGTTCCCGTTGACACGCCTAAGCTCACAAGCCCTTTGATCTGTGCTGTGATAGCTGTACGTTCTACCACTGCTGCATTTACA
The DNA here is from genome assembly GCF_023864275.1 of Schistocerca cancellata. NCBI lineage: Eukaryota > Metazoa > Arthropoda > Insecta > Orthoptera > Acrididae > Schistocerca > Schistocerca cancellata. The sequence continues at coordinate 526,383,544 of NC_064627.1, forward strand.
ATATGACGATCTAGTCGGGAGTCTGCGCTTCGCGGATGTCCAGAACCTCGTCTACAGGTGTGAGAATGTTCACGTGACCACTGGTACCGTAGGCTGTATGTTGGCGGGCGACGACCAAACCATTATCAGTACCTCCACAACCCCTCCCCCTCTATTACGTTATCGCATCACATGCGACATCATCCTTCCACATGTACTAACTTTTCTTCCGGCAGTGATTAGCACGCTGTGTTCTCATTCGGGAGTACGCCGAATCAAATCCCTCTCCGGCGAACAAGGCTTAGATTTCTCGTCATTGTTATAAATCGCTTCAGTCAAATTCCGGGACAAATCCTTTGGAAAGGGCACATCCAATTTCTTTCCCCATTCTTCCGTAGTATGAGCTTCTGTACTTTACGACCGTGTTGTCAGCCTTCCTTTTTCTTCTTTTTCTTCTCGAGGCTACTAATTTAAAAAGCAGTCATATTCGATTTAATCTAATTGTTTACATGATTCAGATTACTTGTTTACAGTATGTATATTTTAAGTGGATGACTTCGAAAACTTTATGAGGTTATTTGCAGACGATTCTGTCGTGCGCAGGAAGATTGCAACGCTGGAAGAGTATAGCGAATTGCAGAGCGACATGAAGATGATCGGTGATTGTTGTAGGGACTGACAGTTGGTCCATAACATAAATAAATGTCAGATACCGCGTGCAGATAGGCGAAGAAATTTATAACGGTTCGATTACTCTATTGTTGAAAACTCACAGGGAACAGTAACATTCATGAAATAGGTAGAAGTTACCGTCCAGAGCGACTTAAAGCAGAATAAGCATACAAAACAAACTGTAGAAAAAGCAGACGCTACGGTATGTACTGTAAAAATCTTAAGGAAAGTAGTAGCTTACAAAAAACTTATCCCATCGAACACTGTGAACAGTTCGTCCGTCTAGGATCCATACAAACTAGGATTAAGAGAAGAGATAGGGAAGATCCGATGAAGGACGATGCGTTTCGTTACGGGATCATTTAATAAGCGCGAGAGCGTCAGGGAGATGTTCTGCAAACATCAGTGGCAGTCGCTACGAGAGGGTCGTGCGTGGTATATCACCCGTGAGATTGTATCACCGTGAGAGTACGTTCGAAGAAGAGCCTGGCATCATATTACTTCCTCCCACTGTAAGTAGGCTGTTTATGTTCTCTTATTGACAACGTTACGTAGCGCTCTGTATGAAAAACACTGGCTGTGCTGTGTGCAGTCTGTGGCTAGTTTGCATTGTTGTCTGCCATTGGAGTGTTGGGCAGCGGCAGCTGGATGTGAACAGCGCGTAGTGTTGCGCAGTTGGAGGTGAGCCGCCAGCAGTGGTGGATGTGGGGAGAGAGATGGCGGAGTTTTGAAATTTGTTATACTGGATATTATGAACTGCTATATATATTATGACTATTAAGTTTGAATCTTTTATTTAGCTGGCAGTAATGGCGCTCGCTGTATTGCAGTAGTTCGAGTAATGAAGATTTTTGTGAGGTAAGGGATTTGTGAAACGCGTAGGTTAATGTTAGTCAGGGCCATTCTTTTGTAGGGATCTTTGAAAGTCAGATTGCGTTGCGCTAAAAATATTGTGTGTCAGTTTAAGCACAGTCGTGTATAATTGTTGAAAGGGGACGTTTCATATGACGACCCTTAGCCGAGGATACTTCACTGGAATCTTCTGATATTTTCTTCTAGTTTGTCTAATTAGTGTAGCTTTTGTTTATTGCTAGCACGTAATTGTAGAGAGAATTTTCTTTGTAGTTGCAGTTTTTCATTCTTGTACAGTAAAACAGTTGTGGCATGCATGTAGATTTGCACCAAGTATTTCGCAGCTGCGCTTGCAATTAACTACATATTATTTTCTGTGCTATGTTAATGTGTTCTCTTATTTTTGCGCTTCAAATTGTGCTTTTCTGTGTTATCGTGTGAAATATTGTGACAATAATGGCGTGTGAAAAACGTAACACTAGGCTCCAAAGTAAACTGAAAAATAATTGTGACGACGAGCGTAGCTTATCAGCACCACTGTGTAGTGAATTAACAGACATTCGAAGTAGTAATTTGGTAATTGTGCGTAGGAAAATGGAGCGGGCGGCAAATAATGGTGTAGGCAGTGAAACACGTAGTGAACAAGGAAGCATTATCGATCGATCGGTCGGCAACAGCTCGTCTCAGGAATCCGAAATGATAGGACACAATTTTGTAAATACTGTAGATTCAGGTTTTGCGTCCTCACCGTTTTCTCAAATAAGTCAAGATACATTTTCTGCTTGTCAAAATGTGAATGTTGTTGGTGCAAATGCACTGCCGAAAAGCGTAGAGGAACAGATTCCAGACACTAATGCATTGTTATTACAATTAATGCAACAAATGGGACAAAATCTTCAAAAGTTAGACGCAATGGAACAAAATCTTCAAAAGTTAGACACAATGGAACAACACCAGAGACAAACACAGCAACAGTTACACACAATGGAACAAAATGAGAGACAAACACAGCAAAAGCTTCAAAAGTTAGACTCATTGGAACAAACTCTCAAACAGACACGTGAAGATTTAACTGCTGAGTTACATAACATTGAATCGAAATGTCAAAAAGTCTGTAATGACGTAAAAACACAAATTTGTGAGCATTTCCAACCTATTTTTTCGCGTCATGAAAATGCATTACAGAATCACGAAGCAGCTATAAAAGAACTGCAAACCATTGTTCATGAAAATCATGAGACCTTGTGGGCTAAAATTGACTCAGTTGCATCTACCGATTCGGTTATGCAACTTGCAAAAACTCAGGAAAACTTAAAGGACACAGTAGATTCGATTTCAACACAAATGGACACTCTGAAACTTGGTTCAGAAAAACACACTGAGGAAATGTGTTCACTATCGGAGAAAGTAGCCGAACTTTCGGATCAGTTCACTAACTTATCTACAAAGGTAGATGATGATCTGAATGACACAAGACCTGTAGCCTTCACTGACACAGAAGAGTATGAACAAATTAGGAAACTGAAACAAAATCTGAATCAAATTAATACGCAACACCAAAGAGAAATCCGGGAAGTACAAGATCAGCTGACACTGGTAATACAAGAATTACGTATTTCAGAGGCCACTCGCGCTCCAATACGGGAAGAGGGACATAGAAATACGGAACAGCCACAAAATAATAACTCAGGGCACTTCGGAAATTATGAAAGAAATTGGCAAGGCGCATTGGATTTTGAGATGGAACCGCCGAAACGAAGTAACAATGAGCGATGTGCGACTCGCCGACACGATGATTTTGACTATAAGCTGTTCATTACTACACGTAAATTCAAAACGTTTAAGAATTCTGCCAACGACATTCATCCACAAGCGTGGCTCCATCAATTCTCTCATTGTTTTCCTCCCAACTGGCCATTGGAGCACAGGTTAGAATTTATGTGTGGCTACTTGGAGAATGAACCAGCTGTAAGAATGCGATCGGTCATTCACGATTGTCACAGTGAAGGAGAATTTTACCATGCGTTCCTCTCAGCATATTGGTCACAAGCTACACAAGACTGAGTAAAACATAGCATCATGATGATGAAACACTTTGAACAATCTGAATTTTCCAGTCTTGTCAAATATTTTGAAGACATGTTGCACAGGAATCAGTACCTGTCAAACCCATACAGCCCCTCAGAACTCATCCGCATTTGCTTAATCAAATTACCTGAACTTTTACGGCATATTATTTTGGCAGGACGTTGCAAAGACGACATTGAAGCTTTTCAGGGACTCTTACAAGAATTAGAAATTGACACAGACAGTCGCGGGATGCGAAAACAGGAAAACAATCACTACAGGTCACATCCATCACAATTCCGTGACAACAGAAACAATAAATGGCCACGACAAGCCTATTCTTACAACGTAAATCGTGACCAAAACAGACACCTCCCGTATGACAACCACTGGCAGAGTAATAGTTACAGAGAAAGATCGCATTTCCGTAGTAATGAATATGACAGAGACAATCATAGAAACAGACAATTTGGCAACCAGAACTATTATTATCACGGGAGACAGAATAACTTCAGACGCAACAGTCCAGCGCGCAGTTACGATTCAGGGAGGAATTCTCCACCACGTGACCGACAAGAAAGAAACTATGGAATCTACCGACATGACGACAGACGATATGATCGTAACGACAGACCTGAATTGCATCAGAACTGGCGGGATTCAAACAGAGCAGAGCACTCTCGAAAACGTGAATTTGTGGAAGTTAGGTCTCCTAATCCCAATAACGATGCGCGCCAACAAAGGAACAGACAATGACTCGCACCGCAGGCTGCCGCGTGCGCCCGCTGGCTCAGGGAAAAATAACATTGACGCTAACCTTGAGCAAAATTCCAGTATTCTTTACGGACGAATACCGCATGATAATTGCATTCAAGTTGAAACTCTGCGTACTGAGAAGAGCAAAGGGTTAGACCACATCTCACATGTAAAACCGTTTATTGAGAGATAAACTGTTTTTTTTAATTTAGTCTTTGCTATAAAATTTTTCACTTCATGTTACTAGTACTCTTTGTCACACTTACAAACTGTTAACATGCAACTATATTTTAAAGCTAACTAACTATCCAGTCATGAACATAGCTAACTTAGACAAGTAATTGTGAATGCATTGTTATTGCGAACAGACGACACAGTGTTGTTATTTATACATTCTTCCTTGTTAGTTGCACGATTACGTAACGACTATGAGGCTTACATACTTAGGACATATACTGGTACTGCTAATGAGATTTTAATGCAACATTTTGGTTTACTTGAAAATACATTCTGAATTAAAGTACTTTCTGAGAGATACCAGATGACACAGTGGTTAGTGTATGTGACAGCTACACGATTATATCACGAGGTTACTAATGAGTGACAATTTACAATGTTGCTTTTGCGTTGTTTCTGTTTTATATCTGCACAGTTTTTCTGAATTATTCTGGAAAGTAAAACATGTTTAACAGTAACTTTTGTGGTATAGCTACAATGAGACAGCCTTTTCCGTAGCACAACAATACATTACAGCACAGTAATTTCTTCATCACAACAATAAGCGAAATATCTAAGATATCTATACGAAAATCATTTCACTTTTGTTTATCATGGGGTAAGTACATGAACTTCTGCAGAACTTAGCTTTCGGAGGACAATAACTACGACACTTCCACAGAGATTATCTTACAGCAAAAAGGACATTTAGCGCTACAGTACACGTATTTGAGTGATTAATTTTGTACTTAAAACATTTATTTTTAAAGATTTTTGAATTACAAAGAAAGTTTTCCGTGATACATTTCATTCCATTGCTGTAATCTGTAACACCTGAGAGTATAATTACAATAATCCTCAGGGGGGGTGGGGGTACACTCCTACTTTGTGTGATGATGATGTCCTCCTCGCCGTGTCCGGCGACAGCGACTCCGTCAGTCTTCTCTGTCCTTGTTGTGGTAGGCTCGGATGTGGCTCGCGAATCCGAATTTCGCTTTGAATATCCTGTTGCATGGAGCACAGTGAAGTTGACCAGCAGAGTTGTAAGTATACGTGTAGACAGGCTTGAGCTGAGATTTTCGGAGCTCTCTTTTAGCATCCAGGTCCATTACACTCTTTTGCCCGAATTGTTCGATGCTCTTATGTACAGTTGATCGCCACTCCGATCGGCGCAATGCTAGCTCCTCCCAACGGTTGCTTGGGATGCCACAGGCTGCAAGGTGGCGTTTAATGGTGTCTTTATATCGCAGGTGTTGACACCTTTCCTCCACTTCCCGCACGAGAGCTGCGAGTAGAACACCGCTTTAGGTAGCCTACTGTCATCCATGCGTACTATGTGACCACTCCATCTCAGTTGATGTTTCATTATTAAAGCTTCAATACCAGCCAGTTTCACGCGGCGCAGAATCTCCGTGTTTGGGACACGGTCTTCCCATTTGATGCGCAGAATTGATCTCAGACATCGAAGATGAAATTTATCTAGCTTCTTAATGTCAGCTTTGTAACAGCACCAGGTTTCCGAGGCATAGAGTAAGGTGGATAATACTAATGCTTTGTAGACTGCAATTTTTGTTTGTAGTTTGAGATCATGTGATTTCCATACTCGGTCATTAAGCTTACCGAAGGCTGAGGCTGCGCTGGCTATACGCGCTGCGATTTCCGATGTCAGGCTGTTGTCACTTCTAATTTGGCTTCCCAGATATTTGAACTTTGACACATTTTGCAAGGGTTTGTTATTTATCTCAATACTAGAGTCATCTGCATTAAGACCTCTAAGTGGTTGTTAAGAACTTGCGTCTTAGTGATGTTAATGGCTAAGCCAAATCTTCTGCAGGAGGCATTTAGCAGGTTTATGTAAGTCTGAAGAGTTTCGCAAGAATTAGCCATCATGCATACATCATCCGCGTAGAGAATCTCTAAGATGGATAGTTTGGTTACGCGACTTTTTGTTCTGAGGCGAGAGATGTTGAAGACACTTTTGTCTGTTCTTGTGTCGAGACTAATTTGATTACTACAGGCTTTGGTCGCGTCTCTCATAACTACTGCGAAGTAAAGTGAGAAGAGTGTGGGAGCCAGAACACAACCTTGTTTTACACCACATGTCACGGGAAACTGTTCTGAGAGCTTGTCCTCATGGCGGATTTTTGCCATCATGTTTTCATGAAACTGCCAAATCAAACTGACAATTTTGTCAGGGCACCCAGTTTTCTTTAGTATGATCCAGAGAGCTTCCCGTGGGACACGATAAAAAGCTTTTTCCAGGTCTACAAAGCACATGAACAAAGGCCGATGTTGCTCTAAGCTTTTCTCTTGCATTTGTTTGACAACAAATATGGCATCCACTGTGCCTCTGTTTGGGCGAAAGCCACACTGGGTCTCTGGTAGCAGTTTTTCTGCAAAGTGTGTTAACCGGGTGTTAAATATGTGGGCAAGGACTTTTCCCGCTGTTGAGAGAAGAGAAATGCCCCTGTGGGAGCTGCAGTCTGATATGTCACCCTTGTCTTTATAGATCTTGGAAATACAAGCATCTTTCCAGTCTTGTGGAATCATTTCATACTCCCAAATCCTTAAGATCAGAGCAAACAATGGTTTCTTGATGTTTGGCCCCCCATGGCAAGTTATCTAATCCTGCTGTTTTGTCATTTTTCAGCTTAGCCAGTGCTGAAATGAATTCATTGTAGGAAGGGGCATCCGCAAGTTGTTCCTCAACTGGCAGGTCTTCAAGTGCTTTTATATATGGAATATCGGTTGTCTGATGGTCGGGATTAAGAACGTCATTAAAATGTTCCGCCCACCGAGACAGGATGTCACTCTGTTGCGTCAGCCGACAACTTTTATCTTTGTTATAGACTGGTGCTACCTTCCCAACTCTTGGACCAAAGATAGTTTTCAGGGACTCAAAGAATCTGCCCGTTTGGTGTGTGTCGGCATATAGCTGTATTTCATTTGCTTTATTTGCCCACCAACTGTCTTTGAGAGCACGTACCTTCACTTTCAGATTGTAATGCGCTGCTCTACGCTTGTTATCATCAGGGGTGCGAAGAGAGGTTCTGAAATCATTAATTAGCTTTCTGATCTCTGGATCTGAGTCGTCAAACCAGTCCTGGTGCTTCTTCTGAGGCTTTCCCAAGACTTCTGAAGCACAGCCACGCAGTCTGCTAGCGTATGCACTCCACTGTTCATCTACAGGGGCAGATTCAGATATCAAAAGGCCATCAACACCAAATTTTTCATCCAGTTTTGCTCTCATAGTCTGATCATTGGCCAAGATTTTGCAGGACAATTTTGTTGGTATTTTGTGTGAAGCTCGGCGTGGTGCCTTCAAAGTTATCTTTAATTTGGACCTCACGAGTCGATGGTCTGTCCATCCCTGAGCGCCTCTCATTGCACGTGTGACCAGTACGTCACCAAGATCTTTTTTCCGTACTATCACATAATCCAGAAGGTGCCAGTGTTTAGATCGCGGATGCATCCATGTCGTTTTATATTTTTCAGGCAGACGAAAATATGTATTTGTCAGACAGATTTCAAACTCGGCACATAGAGTTAGAAGATCCAAACCATTCGAGTTGCATTTTCCAATCCCATGGCGACCGAGGACTCCATTCCAAGCACTGAAATCATTCCCAACACGAGCATTAAAATCACCAAGTAACAGAAGTTTATCTGCAGAAGGAATATCCCTAAGGACATGTCGGAGGTCTTGGTAGAACTTGTTCTTCTCTTCATCTGGAGATGGCAATGTAGGTGCGTATACATTGATCAAGTGAAGATATTTCTTGGATGCCAGGTGAAGTCTGAGTGTTATTATTCTGTCACTGATACCTTTTGGGATTTCTGTTAGTGAGCATGCCAATTTATTGCGTATGGCAAAGCCTACCCCACTTTCCGCCCTTTCAGTGGATGATTTTCCACTCCAGTAGTAGGTATAACCTCCGAGCGGTTCACATAACTGTCCAGAGTCACTAAGATGTGTTTCACTTATGGCGGTAATGTCGATGTTATATCTAGCCAATTCCCTTGCGATAAGTCCTGTCTTTCTCTCTGGGCACTGATTATGGTCGTTATCCTGTAAAGTACGGACGTTCCAGACTCCAATCATTAGATATTTAAGGTAACTGTTTATTTTATTATTTTTTGACCGCATATGTTAGTGAACAAGTGACCGCAGTTTGCCACTTGTGCTGGGTGGAGACGGGCTATGTTTAGGCCACCTTTTCTAGGCCCCTCCCTGGATTAGGGAAAGCAGAGCGATCCTAAATAGGGCTGCTTTGTCGTCTGACGAGCTGCCGAACCAGTCCTCCCGTCTCTCACGAGTACCAGAACGACCATCACCGTCTGACCGCCTAACGTGCAGAGCACCAACTAAAAGGTTCAGGTACACCAAACCCTTGCCTCACCATCAGTACTCCATCGCCGCAGGACTTTCAATGCTCATAGTCCATTGAAACTTTGCCGGAGTCATCTGCGCGTGAAGCTATTTAAAGTGGACAAGCAGTTGCGCAGATGCAGATCCACTCTCTCGTCCTCTGCCTCTGGTTGGCAGTGGATCGTAGGGCCGATACAACTGGCAAGAGGCAGGGGATGCAGTGAATGGCCATATGCCACTGGAAGTATCCTGACATACGCCCTTAAGGCACATCACAGGTGCCTTGCTTCGTCGGTACAGAAGCCGTGAGTGTTTACCTATCGATATTACCCGCCTCCTACACCGATGAAGAGACTGACAGAAGGGAAGAAGGAAAGGGAAGGGACTGGAAGGGAAAGGGAGGAAAGGACGGTAGGTCGTTGTGAGGCACACTTCGTCTGGCTCCTCTGCTGAGACCTGACCGGCTAGGTTGAACCTGCCAGTAGCTACGCTACCACCGGTATAGCTCTCAGCATCACAGGAACACGCAAACTCTCCCACCCGCACGGACAGTGCTACGATAAGGTGGTGCCTCCAGGGAGAGTGTACCATGTGTTTGGTAAGCACAAGGAGCCCTAGCTAATATGGTATTTGCTTATACAACTTTACACATCGGTACCATATTCCTCTAACACATAAATTACACAGCTATCTGATCATTTAACCGAGAGATAAACATTTTTTTTACTACATCAGTGACACATGTTTACGCAATTACACAGTTGGATAACTTCACACTTATGAAGTTGTATTTTGTCTGTACTTTGTGAACTGTTCATATTTTTTTGGACCCATTGTGATATTATGAGAGCTTTGAATGATATATTTGGTATGGGATCACGATTTTTAAAGTACGTTTGAGGCAGATGACACTTTTGACATGAGCAGAGAATTTTTTTAGGTTTTGAAATTATTGGAGGAAGCTACGACGTTTTTGAGATTTGACTGAGATGTTATGATGTTATTTTTACGACGGCGATGTGTATTATGCTGATGAGGTATGTTTATGATCAATAAGCTGATGCTATATGAGGAATTTGATTATGCTATGTATTTATTATGATGAAATATTGAAGTGTCGTCGCGAGATTGACATGTCGACGAATATGTATATGTAAGGAGTAATGAATAGTGGTTAGGGAATCTGACTTGTGAAAAAGGATGTTGTAAACCGAGAATCGTACTTTAAGAGTTATGAAATGTGTGTAAATGCGTGAATGTATCACAATGCCGGCGAAAATTTTTTGACACTGTTATATTCATGGGATTTTGTTTCTACACATTTGTAACGTAAATTTTCGACCTGTGAAATTTTCATATGAGACTGTCACTGTAGCGGAGGCTGGTGTCGTGAATGTTTCCATAAGAAAGTTAAGTGACCACCTGCACGTAATGCGTCGTGGGCACCCAGCTGTGTCAGACGTCGGGAGAACAAGTCATTAGTGAGTGCCTCGACAGAGGCACAGGTAGAAAAAAAGAAAGGGGAGGCTATTATCCTCGCTATCGACATTTCCTTGTTGAAAGCATACGGTGGAGCTCGTAATTTATGATATTTACTAAAATGCCTAATGAAATGATTAGGAACATTTTACATCTATTGACTTTGTAGTTGAGAGATTGCTCATTTTGTTTAATATCTGGTTTCCAGCTGTGTTGCAGCATTAGTTTTATAAAATAAAATGCATTTGCTAATGTGAACACTTTCTGTCAACACAGCTATTAAATAATAATTTTGTGATCCACATTCTTCAAAAAAGGAGCACTTGGAAAAGAAAGAACAATAAGAAGGGACTAGTAACAGTAACTGCATACATAATATTCTTTTCAAGTACATGGTAATTTTTTTTACAATATGTTGTTGTGGTGCACCACTTTAATAACATAGACATTAAGATGTGAATAGACATTTCCCTTTTCTGCATTGTTGTTTTTACTGTAATATTTTTTCTGCTTGAGCTATGTCATGTTTAGGTATAAGTTACTGCTGTTTGCCAGGCATAGTGTTACCGATTTTGACTTTGTATTACGCTGTTAAGGCAGTTTTACTACGGATTTATTTTTCTTGTTTGCTGCACAGTGCCTTATATTAGTTGTAATATTGCAATTGCTTTGCCTATTTAAATTTTTTGTCATTGATGTTTGTGTTAATTGTTTTGTGCTGCTGCATTGCCTCGTCCCTTAGTTTAGCATCTGAGCTCAGTAGATTTAAGTTAGCTTAAGAGGGGGTAGACTATATAAGAGAATGAGTTGCGATGAATTGGAAGAAATGCATTGAGAAGTTATATGAAAAAAAGTACAGGAAACAGGTTTAGGTAGGATTTTCTTGGAAATAAATGATGAGGTAAGAAATGTGTGAACATATAAATACAGAAAGCATACAAATGATGAAATAAGAGGAAAGATATATGGAATGAAGTTTTGGGTTGAACTGCAGTACCAAATGTTACACTGAAAACGAACCCTGTCCTTTCCTTTTGTGTTATCCCACCATGTGTTTGTGTACCCTTGTGTTTTTGTTTTCTTCCTGTCTCTGTGTAGTTTCATAGAATTTTTTCTTCTTCTAATACTAAGCTACACTCCTGGAAATTGAAATAAGAACACCGTGAATTCATTGTCCCAGGAAGGGGAAACTTTATTGACACATTCCTGGGGTCAGATACATCACATGATCACACTGACAGAACCACAGGCACATAGACACAGGCAACAGAGCATGCACAATGTCGGCACTAGTACAGTGTTATATCCACCTTTCGCAGCAATGCAGGCTGCTATTCTCCCATGGAGACGATCGTAGAGATGCTGGATGTAGTCCTGTGGAACGGCTTGCCATGCCATTTCCACCTGGCGCCTCAGTTGGACCAGCGTTCGTGCTGGACGTGCAGACCGCGTGAGACGACGCTTCATCCAGTCCCAAACATGCTCAATGGGGGACAGATCCGGAGATCTTGCTGGCCAGGGTAGTTGACTTACACCTTCTAGAGCACGTTGGGTGGCACGGGATACATGCGGACGTGCATTGTCCTGTTGGAACAGCAAGTTCCCTTGCCGGTCTAGGAATGGTAGAACGATGGGTTCGATGACGGTTTGGATGTACCGTGCACTATTCAGTGTCCCCTCGACGATCACCGGTGGTGTACGGCCAGTGTAGGAGATCGCTCCCCACACCATGATGCCGGGTGTTGGCCCTGTGTGCCTTGGTCGTATGCAGTCCTGATTGTGGCGCTCACCTGCACGGCGCCAAACACGCATACGACCATCATTGGCACCAAGGCAGAAGCGACTCTCATCGCTGAAGACGACACGTCTCCATTCGTCCCTCCATTCACGCCTGTCGCGACACCACTGGAGGCGGGCTGCACGATGTTGGGGCGTGAGCGGAAGACGGCCTAACGGTGTGCGGGACCGTAGCCCAGCTTCATGGAGACGGTTGCGAATGGTCCTCGCCGATACCCCAGGAGCAACAGTGTCCCTAATTTGCTGGGAAGTGGCGGTGCGGTCCCCTACGGGACTGCGTAGGATCCTACGGTCTTGGCGTGCATCCGTGCTTCGCTACGGTCCGGTCCCAGGTTGACGGGCACGTGCACCTTCCGCCGACCACTGGCGACAACATCGATGTACTGTGGAGACCTCACGCCCCACGTGTTGAGCAATTCGGCGGTACGTCCACCCGGCCTCCCGCATGCCCACTATACGCCCTCGCTCAAAGTCCGTCAACTGCACATACGGTTCACGTCCACGCTGTCGCGGCATGCTACCAGTGTTAAAGACTGCGATGGAGCTCTGTATGCCACGGCAAACTGGCTGTCACTGACGGCGGCGGTGCACAAATGCTGCGCAGCTAGCGCCATTCGACGGCCAACAGCGCGGTTCCTGGTGTGTCCGCTGTGCCGTGCGTGTGATCATTGCTTGTACAGCCCTCTCGCAGTGTCCGGAGCAAGTATGGTGGGTCTGACACACCGGTGTCAATGTGTTCTTTTTTCCATTTCCAGGAGTGTATATTCACTATGATGAGGAATACTGTCATCCTCAAATATAATTGGCATTAATAATATGTTATTTACCTTGTAAATATGCTTAGACATTATTTATTCTGTTTTGTTTTAATGCTCATGTGTGAAGTTGATGTTTCAAAAGTTATTCTGATCTTTTATGTATTTACTTATGTCATAATTCCTGTAACACTGATGTATATGTATATTTCTATTCTGTTGTAAAGCCTGTACACAAATGTGATCTGTATTGTTATGTTCTTTAATGATGTATTTTGTACCTTTGTAATTGTATTCTCATGTTATCAAATTGTAATTGATACCAGTTCATCATATTATTAACTTGTAAGTTACATTTCACTGCACACGTTTCTGTTGGTCATAGTATATGGACAATATGTGAGAAGTAGGGACTGTTAGTGTTTGCACGTGTGTTAATAATTCAGCAAGGGACTGGATAACAGCATTGCTGGTTCTAAGGACAATTCCAAAAACTTTGTGAGTGCACAAGTGGTGGTTTATGGGCTTGCTATATTCTCCACAAGACTCTTCGATGGTGAATGTGCACCTGCACAGTCACAACGGATGGCTGCTAGTCATCTCTACAAGGACTACAGTGGGTCTACACCTTTGATGACTCACCAATACCATTATTTCTACAAGGACTACAGTGGGTCTGCACCCCTGGTGGGCCACCAATACCGTAATCTCTAACAGGACTACAGTGGGTCTACTCTGTGATGATCTACCTACCAATATTCTTCAAAACGTCGAATGATTCTGCTGTGGGTTTGCTCTGTTGTGGCCCATTACCTGTCAGCATTTCAAGAGTCAGCACTGTCTTTCAGTTGGAAGGACAACACTACTTCTTCAAGACTGCATGGAAATCCACTACTTCCGTGTGCATTGTCTTTTAGTGGTCCGACTTTGAAAAAAAAAAAACACTGAAATTTTACTGTGATGATCAATCTGGACTGTCTTTATGGACTGTGAGAAAATTTTAGCTTTTGACCAACATTGTATAAATAAGTGTGTGCATTTGATATCTTTGTTATTGTAATTATGAAAAATTTTTTTCAAATCATTATTGGCCACTGCGCAAAAAAATTTGTAAAATTTTTTGTGGGGAGCATGGGGACTATGTAAGTAGGCTGTTTATGTTCTCTTATTGGCAACGTTACGTAGCGCTCTGTATGAAAATCACTGGCTGTGCTGTGTGCAGTCTGTGGCTAGTTTGCATTGTTGTCTGCCATTGTAGTGTTGTGCAGCGGCAGCTGGATGTGAACAGCGCGTAGTGTTGCGCAGTTGGAGGTGAGCCGCCAGCAGTGGTGGATGTGGGGAGAGAGATGGCGGAGTTTTGAAATTTGTTATACTGGATATTATGAACTGCTATATATATTATGACTATTAAGTTTGAATCTTTTATTTAGCTGGCAGTAGTGGCGCTCGCTGTATTGCAGTAGTTCGAGTAATGAAGATTTTTGTGAGGTAAGCGATTTGTGAAACGCATAGGTTAATGTTAGTCAGGGCCATTCTTTTGTAGGGATCTTTGAAAGTCAGATTGCGTTGCGCTAAAAATATTGTGTGTCAGTTTAAGCACAGTCGTGTATAATTGTTCTAAGGGGACGTTTCACCACGTACAGGGGCGTACTAAAATATGGAAACACCAAAAACACAACACATTGTTATGCCTAATACGAAAACCGTTGGCATTGAAAAAGCTTCCTCTTGTCTCGCAATGGAGAAATACAGGTCTTGTATTGGTTTCAAAGGATTATTATACCAATCTTACTGCAAAGAAGACCACAAAGGTTGAATAACACTGAGATCTAGTGAATGTGGTGGCCACGGGAGATGAGAAAATTTATCCTCGTCGTCACAAATCCAGTCCTGGACGATACGAACTTTGTGTTTATGGGTCACGTCATCCTGGAACATATCACCATCAGTGTAGAATGAACATTGTAACATGGGATGGACCTGATCAGCGAAAATGGTAAAATGCACCTTGGCTGTAATGCGATCTTGCAGAGTACTCAGTGCGCCCATGTAATAACACTATATGACTGCCTAAATCGTCACCGAATCCCCGCCATGTTTCACTACTGGGACGTAAACGTGGCCAGAAGTTGAAAACAGTTTCCAGAAAGAGTCATCAGACCTCATGACTTTCTTCCATTGCTAGGTAGTCCAGATCTTATGGCTTTGGTACCACGTTTTCCTGTTACAGGCATTTGCATTACTGATAAGTGGTTTTGGAATTCTAGTTTTTCCTGCAATTCCCTGTCCTTGGGACGGCCTGAATGTTGTTTTGCTGCCGAAAGCGTTCTCGAGAGCGACTTTCAGTTTTTCAGTGACTTTTGCAACAGTCGTCCTCTTATTTTCCATCGCATTCGTTTCAGTGACAGTCCGTCAGACCACTCAGCACACACATTCGTCCGCATTGTGACTTAGTGGACAATGTTTTTCCCCTTTCCGTTTATGGGTATAAAAATTCGATGAGGCGACTTTTGAAACCCCGAATACTTAGGCCGTCTTGGTTACGGAATCACCCGCCATACAAACACCGCCAGCTTGCCCCCGTTCGAATGCTCTGAGCTCCGGCATAATGCATTTACAACTACACAGGACACAATTCTCACCACAACTGGCACTTGCAACGTATTGAGGACACTGCACATGAATATTCCGTTGTCAAATACAACAGCGCAACCTGAAGGCTTGGCTATCATCTGCATTTATTTTCAAGCATACATTTCTCGCGGTGTTTCCATAGTTTGTCCAGCCGCTGTATTTCGCAAGTAATGGCCACGATAATAGTTAGGTGTGGAATAGAGAAGATGGTAATGCTGCCAGAAGTACCCTGTGCAACATCCCGCATGGCGGCTTGCGGAGTATAGATGTGGACATAGTTGCTTGTGAAGCAAACACAAATAAGGGATATCTGCAGTATTACGTAGTTCTTTTGAAAGATTTCCGGCAGTACGGAGCCATTTATTAACATTAACACATCTGAGCTCGGCGGATGTTGTCCATCTGTGCATTTGACACCTCCGTGCCTTGCTGATACAATTATGGCTTTTGTTTTAGTGCCGGCCGCGGTGGTCTAGCGGTTCTAGGCGCGCAGTCCAGAACCGCGCGACTGCTACGGTCGCAGGTTCGAATCCTGCTTCGGGCATGGATGTGTGTGGTGTCCTTAGGTTAGTTAGGTTTAAGTAGTTATAAGTTTTAGGGGGCTGATGACCACAGATGTTAAGTCCCATAGTGCTCAGAGCCATTTTTTGTTTTTTTGTTTTTTGTTTAAGTGTACTCAGCGTTGCATGGAACTGTCTATTCTGTGAGCTTATTTCCGTGTTTGGGGCAATGTGGCACACGTAGTGGCTTTATAATTCACTTATCCGATGATCTGAAGAAGGCGCAATATAACTTTGCTGAAACTAGTAATCAGGATATGTATCAACTGCGAATTGGGAAATAAATCTTCTATTTTGAAAGCTTTTATACATAAATAACTTAGATACAACGTAATGTGATATGTAAGTGAAACGTCTCGTCCGATTGACGTCCAGTTAAACAAAAGAGGAACACATTTGTATTGCATTAATCACAGCACTCTCCAAGACAATAGCTGTTTTGTCTTTCGCGGAATAGCGTTGTACGGTCGCAGAGTGTACGGCACTCTTCGCCGCGTGGTGTTAAGGCAAACGTATATGCGAGGGCTGCGCATGCGCGTGAGTAGAGGCCGCTCGCTGTCCCCTAACAGGCTTTGCGAAGAGTTCGCACCTTTTTACCGCGTGAGCGTAGAAGCATGTAAATAACGTGAAGGCAGGGGACGGTGGAGACCTCACGGAGCGCTCGCGCTGCAAATACGCAGCTTGTCTCAAGCAGTTGTTTAAACCGTCTAGCAGAGGGCAAGAAATTTTAACTAATATATTTTCCCATTAATATTTAGGAATTTCAGCTAACTAAAATCATTATTTAATCCAATAAAGCAATGTAATTTGATCAGACATTGTAAGATTTCACGGTTGATGTTTCCGTCCCTGTTGATTTCCATTGCGTGAGCATCAGGCCGCTGTCTAAGGCACGTTTCTGTGCATATCGTTTAGTCACTTAATCTCTGCGATGTCATTAGAGGCAATGGAGATTCAGATAGTTTCTTAAAACCCAAACAAGCTCACCAAGCGGGACTGTTAATATGCATCTATGCAATGACACGTGAGACTTAAGAGTGTAAATCACATTGTGAGTGTCCTTCGGGATTCTAGAATCGCACAAGAATGTTCTACTGTCCTACTTTCGTGAACAAAAATAAACATAATCAAAACTGGTGTTCAGAAGGATAGTTTCTCAATCGATGCCTTCAGGAATACTCGCGATTAATGATTCTTGATTTAACTTCATAACAATACGTACAGCCACCTCCCTTCCTTTTCGCCGGCCGGAGTGGCCGTGCGGTTCTAGGCGCTACGGTCTGGAGCCGAGCGACCGCTACGATCGCAGGGTCGAATCCTGCCTCGGGCATGGATGTGTGTGATGTCCTTAGGTTAGTTAGGTTTAATTAGTTCTAAGTTCTACGCGACTGATGACCTCCGAAGTTAAGTCGCATAGTGCTCAGAGCCATTTGAACCATTTTAACCTTCCTTTTCGACATACAGGTGAGTATTGCTTTGTTCCACGTTATCCCGTTACTGATGAAATCACAGGCCACTTCATACATAACTGTAGACAGCGCAGTTTGTTTACTCTGACTGACAGTCAATTTGAAAAACATCAATAGCATTTGCAACCGAATTTAAGCTCCTAACCCTCCATTTCTTGAACACCAGGTTGAGTACATCTCGCCTAATTACATAGTTGCTGCAGGCTTTTACACAGATGGTGTTTTCTAAATCATGAACAACAAAACGGTTTAAGAAGTTTTCAGTGAATTAGAAGAAAGAGATGTGCTCTTTACGTCTCTGTGCATAGATGCGAGACCAGTCACTTCCAATGATACCGATCTGCAATGACAACTGAACGTCTACGAAAAGACCAGGATTCAGGGCTGGATTTCCTGTTGTCCGCATGCATCGCGAAGAGCTGTGTTTGGATCGCCTCCTGGCAAACAGTTTGCTTTCAAAACGCAAAGATTATCAGTTGGATCTTCAAACAGATCTCTTTCTTGATCTGTTGATTGTTTAGTAATTTCCATGCTGTACTTTGCCATAACTATGAAACGTATAATTACTAGACAACATTTCTGACTACATCTGCATATAAATGGAACGTTTGGCATAAGGTACTTTCGTACCAATACAATCGCTTTTGGAAGAAAAGGACATTCAGTTAAAGCAGATATGTGACTGACTTTTTGTGAAATTCCTTTAATTTTAGATACAGTTATATTCTGTGATATAACAGTTTTTGGCATACAAAAGGTGATATTAATATCTTAAGGCATGTAAAATCTTCTTCCGTTTTCGTTTTCGAGTTAAGTAAGTACATCTGAAATGTGTGGTTCATGGTATTGGTTATAGGCGCCATTTGACAAAAAAAAATGCTCATGATAATTGGTGTCAAAGTAAACTAATAACAAAAATCGTGGAATTATACAGGATTGTTGTAGAGAATTGTCGTGTATGGAATGAGCATATCTAGCACAAAAAGTAGCGAGAGCAAGACACATTTGGTTATGCCTACGCAGCGTAAGTACCTCGGGGCTTTCAGAAGGCAGTTGCACAAAAACTTTAAAACATACATAAAATAGACAGATTTCAGTGGACAGAATATCTCTCTCCAAGTTTTTAAGTCACATTACAGGTGTTCAATATGGGCCCCGTTAGTGACAGGGAAACGTCAGTACGTGTGTGCAGTTAATTAAAGCCGCTGATACGAATGTGACAGCAGCGCACTTTGGAAATATGTTCGTTGGGTTGCCCGTCTATGGGCCACAGCTAAACCCATGTGACAATACTAGATCGATGTGACACTACGCAGCGAATGGTACGTCACCATGTAGTGGTACGCCGGGCCCATATTGCCAGTGCGCTATGGTGCAAATTAAGAATCGAAAACTGGAGAGACGCTCTGTGCACTGAAAGTGCAATTTTTTGAACGTCTTGTAGTTTTTGTGCAGTCGTCTTGTGAAACCCCGGAAATATGTATAATAAACACCGCATAGGCATCACCAGCGTGTCTTGCTTTCTTGCAAGACGTGTGCATCACATATACAATTCCTTAAGAGTAAAAACCATGAAATTCATTAAAGTTACATGAATCTTCTAATAGTAGGTAGTAAACTCTATTCCGTCTGAAAAAGTCTATGAATCCCCAACGGTACCGACTGATTACCGTTTCATTCTTAGCCGATATGCGTCACTGGATGCGGATATGGACGAGCGTGTGTTCAGCAAACTGCTCTCCGGCCGTTGTCAGGTTTCGTGACAGGAGATGCTACTTTTCACTCAAGGAGCACCCCAGTTGGTCTCTTCACAGGGGCTGAGTGCAGCCCGCATGCCAGCAACACTCGGCACTGAGTGAGGTGGCGCAGTGGTTAGCCCACTGGACTCGCATTCGGGAGGACGATGGTTCAATCCCGCGTCCGGTCATCGTAATTTAGGTTTTCTGTTATTTCCCTAAATCGCTCCAGGCAAATGCCGGGATGGTTCCTTTGAAAGGGCAAAGCCGACTTCCTTCCTAAACCGATGAGACCGATGACCTGGCTGGTTGGCCTCTTCCCCCAAACAACCCAGCCCAACGCTGGGCAGACTCGGATGATGACCAATCCAATGCTAGCCAAGCCCGTCAGCACGTAACTTCGGTGAACGGAAACCGGTGTTACCACTGCGGCAAGGCTGTTGGTGCCGGAAAAGTAAAACCATACTGAAAACAGATTACGTTTGTAATAAAATGAAAACAGGAGCGATCTCACTATGACA
Source organism: Schistocerca cancellata (assembly GCF_023864275.1). Lineage (NCBI taxonomy): Eukaryota > Metazoa > Arthropoda > Insecta > Orthoptera > Acrididae > Schistocerca > Schistocerca cancellata. The sequence continues at coordinate 526,403,406 of NC_064627.1, forward strand.
CCTATTTTAAAGACCTTATTCTACTTCAAATATCGTTTTACCACCCTAATGTCGGTAACAAAATAAAGTTCACTACTGATTTTATTTCCTGTTCTATTCGTCAAGAAACAAGGAGCAAATAATTGTCTATATACCTCTGAAATCACCGTAAACTCACTTACTCCGACGAGCCCCACGGAGATATACTTTGATGGAAGCATTATTGTCACGCGGTATTCCTTGAATAGAGGTTCTCTAAATCCGCCCGACAGGGTTTTACAAGAACTACATCGTCTTTCATGGAATATTTCTCATTTAAATACGCCGTGCATTTCTTTTACACTTTCGTATGAACTTTGCCGAACTTCTACGAACCTAGCAGAGAGTCTCTGAATTTGTTCCATATCTGTTGTGATGCCTACTTGGTATGGACTCCAAAAACTGGAGCAGTACTCTACATCTGGCCATACTAATACCTTGCAAGTCATTTACTTTATAGGTACGTTTTGGAACAGTCTTCCAAAAAATTAAAGTCTTCCGTTTACCACCCCTAACACCATCCCTACACGTGATCGTATTTCATGTCGCTCTTTGATGTTCCGTATATTCCGTATTTCTACCTGAGAAGTCAAATTCAAATTTTCGTACATTTAACTTTAAAAATGCTTTAAAATAGTTTCATAAATTATCTCATTCCTTATTTCACCCCCTTATGGATTCAACTTTCAAAAACTCTGGAACATCTGTTTTTTATTTGTAACCGAGAAATCAAAGTACTGACCGAATGACTGACTCATCATCGCTCAGCCCAAACAGCTAAGGACAGAAACTTGAAGTTAGGAGAAGGTGTGGATCTCATACTATAGGCGTCGCTTAAGAAGGGGTTTTTCAAAATTCCAACTTTAAGGCTGTGAACTAGGCGATGAAGGTTTTTCTTTTTTTTTTTTAATGTCGCCTTTAAGGCAATTTTGAAGATATACCTACAAAAATTAGTATCTGGTTTCCCAATCTGAAATAAAGAAATACCGTTTCAGCATTTTTGGAGATTTAACTCTATGGGGGTGCAATAGTGAGTGAAAGCTTTTTAAGAAAGATGTGTATATCATTATTAAAGAACTATTAAAGTATTTTTAAAGCTACATTGATATTTGATTTCTCGGTTACAAATAAAAAGAGGTGTTCCAGAGTTTCTGGAAGTTGAACCCCTAAGGGGGTGAAATAGGGAATGAGATTTTTCATGAAAATATTTTAAAGCATTTTTAAAGCTAAATGTACGAAAATTTAAATTTGGCTTCTCAGGTAGAGATAGTGTTTCACTGTTTTCAGAAATTCAACCCTAAAGGTGTGAGATAGGGTCAAACTGATTCACTGGCTCATTATCGCCCACCCAAAAACACAAACTTGAAGTTTTTAAGAGTGTGTGGATCTTATACTGCAGGCGTCGTTTAAGAAGGGATTGTCCGAAATACCTAAGAGGATGAAATAGTGGAGGAAAGACATTCTGAAAGTATGTCGCTATTAATGTAATTTTGAAGCTAGAACTATTGAAACTAGTGTTTGATCTCTCAGTCAGGAAATAAAAAAATACATGTTCCAGCATTTTTGGTAGTTCAGCCACTAAGGGGAAAAAATAATGTGTGTAAGTTTTTTGAAAATAAATAATTGCTCTAGAACTACTGAAGTATTTTTAAGGTTACATAGATGACTACATTTGACTTCTCGGTTAGAAATAAAAAAATACGTTTCTCAGTGTTTCTGGAAATTCATCTCCTAACGGAGCGCAAGAGTGGATGAAAATAATTCTTAAGAAATTAGTTAGATACGTTAAAAAAATGTAAAGCTACATTCAAGAAAGCTGGTATTTTATTCCCGGCGGGTCAGGGATTTTCTCTGCCTCGTGACGACTGGGTGTTGTGTGATGTCCTTAGGTTAGTTAGGTTTAAGTAGTTCTACGTTCTAGGGGACTGATGACCATAGATGTCAAGTCCTATAGTGCTCAGAGCCATTTGAACCATTTTTTGGTATTTTATTTCTCGGTTCGATCTAAAGAAATGATGAAAGGATGAAAGTTGCTACGGATTAACTCCTACGGTGAGTTGCTGCTAGGCTGAATTCCGTTACACCTTCAGCCATCAACTCAAACGAAAAGTACATCTATTTAAAAAAAAGCTGATAAAAATCCTCTTAACGCCTTTTTAAGAGACAATCTTCGCTCCTTCCCATCTGATTAAGTTAGCGTAGAAAAGAAGTGGAATGATTTCAAAGAGATAGTATCGACGGCAATTGAGAGATATGTACCACATAAATCAATAAGTGATGGTACTGATCCACCATGGTACACAAAATGGGACAGATCGCTGTTGCAGAAGCAACGAAAGAAGCATGCCAATTTTTAAAAAACGCAAAATCCCCACGATTGGTAAGGTTTTGCAGAAGTTCGAAATATAGCACGTGCTTCAATGCGAGAAGCTTTTAATAACTTCCATAACGAAACTCTGTCTCGGAATCTGGCAGAAAATCCGAAGAGATTCTGGTCATACATAAAGCATACCAGTGGCCGGACGCAATCAATACCTTCACTACGTGATAGTAACGGTGAAGTCACTGATGACAGTGCCACTAACGCAGAGTTATTAAACATGGTTTTCCGAAACACCTTCACCAAAGAAGAAGAATTCCAATCAAGAACAACTGCCAAGATGTGAAACATAGAAGTAGATACCCTCAGTATAGCAAAGCAGCTTAAATCACTTAACAAACGCAGGGCCTCCGTCCAGATTGTATACCACTCAGGTTCCTTTCTGAGTATACTGATGGAATAGCTCCCTATTTAGCAGTTCTATAAAACCACTCGCTCACAGAAAGATCCGTACCAAAAGACTGGAAAATTGCCCATGCCACACCAATACCCAACAAGGGACGTAGGAGTAATCCGCTGAATTACAGACCCATATCACTAACTTTTATTTGCAGTAAGGTTTTGGAACATACACTGTGTTCGAACATTATGAAATACCTCGAAGAAAACGATTTATTGACACATAGTCAGTACGGATTCAGAAAATATCGTTCTTGTGAAACACAACTAGCTCTTTATACTCAAGAAGTAATGAGTGCTATCGACAAGGGATGTCAAATTGATTCCTTTTTTTTTTTTTAGATTTCCAGAAGGCTTGCGACAACGTCGCTCACAAGCGTCTTCTAACCAAACTGTATGCCTATGGAATATCGTCGCGGTTGTACGACTGGATTCGTGATTTCCTGCCAGAAAGGTCACAGTTCGTAGTAATAGACGGAAAGTCATCGAGTAAAACAGAAATAATATCCGGCGTTCCCAAAGGAAGTGTTGCAGGCCTTCAATTGTTCCTGATCTATATTAATGACATGGGAGACGATCTGAGTAGCCGTCAAGGATTGTTTGCAGATAATACTATCATTTACCGTCTTTTAAGGTCATCAGATGACCAAAAAGAATTGCAAAATGGTTGAGATAAGATATCTGTATGGTTCGAAAAGTGGCAATTGAGCCTGAACAAAGAAAAGTGTGAAGTTTTTCACGTGAGTACTAAAAGAAATCCGCTAAATTTCGATTACGCGATAAGTCACACAAATCTTAAGGCTGTAAATTCAACTAAACACTTAGGGATTACAATTACAAATAAGCTAAATAGGAATGATAACACAGATTGTTGTGGGTAGAGCAAACCAAAGATTGCGGTTCATTAGCAAACACTTAGAAGGTGCAACAGGTCTACTTGCACCACGCTTGTCCGCCCTATTCTGGAGTATTGCTGTGCCGTGTGGGATCCGCATTAGGTGGGACTGAAGGATGACATCGAAAAAGTACAAAGCAGGTCAACTCGTTTTGTACTATCGCAAAATAGGGGGGATAGTGCCACAGACATGATACGTGAATTGAAGTGTCAATTGTTAAAACAAAGGCGTTTTCGTTGTGACGGAATCTTCTCATGAAATTTCAATCAGCAGTTTTCTCCTCCGATTGCGAAAACATTCTGTTGGCACTCACTTACATAGGGAGAACATCTCGATCAAGTAAGAGAAATCAGGGTTCGCACAGAAAAATTACAGTGCTCGTTTTTCCCGCGTGCCGTTCGAGAGTGGAACTGTAGAGAGACGGCTTGAAGGTGGTTCATTGAACCGTCTGCCAGGCACTTCATTTTGAATGCCATAGTAATGGTGTAGATGTAGATGAGAATTTAAAATGCATGATTAACAAAAACTTTGGACTCCAGCTACCAGAATCGATTTTTGGTCAGGAGTACATTCGGAAAAGACCATGCTTATATGCTCTTAATTAGCGTGAAAAAGTTACAAGTATTTACAGTTTGTGAAGATGAAAATTCGATTAAATAAAAATAAAAAATCTCTGCAGGCCTTACAGTCTACGCGAGCGAAGCAACGGGCGCTAAGCTAGTATTACCAATAAATATTTACACGATGTGAGGGTTTCAAGATATTTATTATTAACCTTGTAATCAGATACAGTATGCAACAACGGATCGAGCGATTTTGAAAGTGCTATCAACAGCTTTATATAATTGAATTTCACACGAACACATAAAAGAATTTAGTTTTCAGACTGAAGAAACTAAAAGCAGTCTTTATTTTCCAGAAATAACGTCTTCTCTATTCCCTTCCCCCGCCACCCCCCCCCCCCCTCCACCTTCCTCATTCGGCAAGTCTTCTGCTGATATCGCCCATTATCTGTTGCAGCATGTACATGCGGATTCGTTATATTTCTTGGTGAATTCGACGTTTCAATTCCTGAATCGTGTGTAATGCTGGAGAAATAAATAATTGTGATTTCAAGTAACCCTTCAGAAATAAATCATAGGTCGAAAGGTCGGGGATCTCGCGGGCCATCCGATATCTCCGTGTACCGAGATAACATGAATCGGAAAAAGGTTCCTTACAGTCGCCTTGGAATTTCATGCATTGTAACATCTTGTTGGAAGGACACGTGTTTGTTTACAAGCAGATGAGCAACTGCAGTTCAGAAGTTCTCCAACATGTGAATGTAGCGTTCTTCTATCAGAGTTACAGCCCTTTCCCTCTTCTCTTCAAAGAAGTACTGACTAATAATAGCAGAAGAAGATGTGACACACTATGCAGTAACTTTGAAGCCGTGGAGTGGTTTCTCACGCATTTTTTTTTTTTTTTTTTTTTTTTTTTTTTTGGTTTCCAGCCCAGCGATCGCACCTCGGAAGCTTCTTGAATTGGCTTTTAATTATTGGCGTTTAATTGTTTTCTCGGTGGTCTAACCGGCCGGGAAACCATTATTTTGAATGATTCAATCATGTTGGCAGATTTATGTTGGGAAGACAGTGCGCCGTATAGAACACTAGAAGCATTTCCGCCAACGGTAAACTTAGAAAACAGTTGTAGCAGAACATCCTCTGGAAAACGGACACCAAATGTCATTCGAAAAATACGATGGTCTCACAAAAGAGGCAATTGAAATAAAAATTTCTTATAACATCCTCAATGAAGACGGTGTTGCGCACTTAAGCACACACGGGGACCTGGTCACCGGAAAGTTGAAGAGGGCGCGGTGGTCTCGCAACCAAGACAATGTATGGCGCTGGACTGTGCACCAGTGACGTCACAAGTGGTAGCTCTGGTTCATAAGAATGGCAGCCGAAACCACACAAAATTTTGCCTATTATATGAAATTTTGTTTGTTAACACATCCTGACAACTGGCTTGCTTCTTCCTTCATCATTAAATTGTAACCCAAGATTCTGGTTTCCATTAATCCACTGCAGATGTGTCGCAAAACTGAAGTCTATTTTCGTAGTCCCACTCCTGTAGTGCATGAAAACTTTGAATTTTGTAGGCGTGGAAATGAAAATCTTTTCATAAATCCGGCGGTTGAAAGCTCGAGTGCCAGAGAATGATGACGCAATGACTAGCGTCCACTCGGTTGAGTGGCCTTTCTCACTGCCGCCATGTTCTCAAGTGCACACTTTTTTTTCCATTACCATCTCTCTGATTTACTGTCGAACCAGTAGTCTCAAAATTTTATACCCAGCTCTTGACGTCACGGGATGATAGAACACCTCGCGCTGAGCGATCGCGTGCCGACGTTTTTGTAAAACGCCTTTACAGCATAACCATGTTGCGCTCCTGCCCACTACTCCATTGTAACTAAAAAACAATGGAAATTGGAAATTTGTGGTAAGTTCTTATCGGACCAAACTGCTGATGTCATCGGTCCCTAAGCTTGCACACTTCTTAATCTAACTTAAACCAACTTCCCCTAAGACAACACCCATGCCCGATGGAGGGGGAACAAACAATGCTTTAAAGTTTTCTACACGGGATAGCATCGCACTACTCACTGCCGCCAAACCATTGGTACTATTGGAAATAGCCCGATTCACTGCGGCACCCTGTACCACACGATTGTTTTTGTTTATTCAAGGGATTACTTCATATTTAAAAATAGCTACCATTTATTATAGCAATAGAAAATTTTGTCCAAATATCTCAGCTGTTCCTTGGGACTGTGTAGCGACGCTACTTTCCCGTACACAAGAGCATCGTCAGTGAACATTCCCATAGCGCTGCTGATTCTATGTAACAAATCGTTTCCGTAAAGGAAAACAGTAGGGATGTTACTAAGCCTACTCTGTGCGCATCCTGTGGAAAATTTGCCCTTCAGTATAGCACACTGGGTTCCATTAGTCAATTATTCGTTGACCCAATCCCATACTTGCGAAGATACTCCGTATGACTCAGTCAGGCCGGCCGGAGTGGCCGAGCGATTCTAGGCGATACAGTCTGGAACCGCGCGACCGCTACGGTAGTAGGTTCGAATCCTGCCTCGGACATGGATGTGTGTGGTGTCCTTAGGTTAGTTAGGTTTAAGTAGTTCTAAGTTCTAGGGGACTGATGACCTCAGAAGTTAAGTCCCATAGTGCTCAGAGCCATCTGAACCATTTTTTTTTTTTTTTACTCTCGCAAAAGCAGTTTTATTTGGCCTTGCCAGACCAGCAAAGGCTGCGTTACTGTCGCCTCCGGCGCAGTGAGTGACTCTGGGATCTACCGTGATCCGTTGTGCGGCAGTTTCCTCCGACTCTCTCTTGCACGCCGACCGTCTTCCATCGCCCGCTTCGCCACACGAGCCGCGCGGCGATTGATTTCCGTCGCTCCCTGGGGAGCTCTGGTGTGCTCTGCCCTGCGAGCTTCACTGCGCCAGGCGCGCGCTACGGTTTTTCCCCGTCGAAAAGAACAGTTGTTCCGAGTCACGAAACAATACTTCACAGTCCGACACCCTCGGGTTAGGACGCAGTGTGAATCATGATCCTGATGACACAAAACATTTCATTCCACAATGAACTTCCCAGTGAACTTAAATTGAAATTCTTAGAATCTGAAATCGTCTGGTTCCCTACCGTATCTGTGACTTCTGATGACTAACGTTCCAGTCCCGAACCATTTTCTTTTTTATTTTATTTATTTATTTCATTTATTTATTTATTTTTCATTCGCAAATCCTCTGACTGGTTTGATGCGGCCCACCACGAATCCCTCTCCTGTGCCAGCCTGTTCATCTCAGAGTAGCACTTGCAACCTATGTCCTCAGTTATTTGCTGGATATATTTCAGTCTCTGTCTTCCTCTACAGTTTTTACTCTCTGCAGCTCCCTACAGGACCATGAAAGTCATTCCCTCATGTCTTAACAGATTTCACCAGTTATTCGTATGTAGCAACACATCTCAAAGCTTAGACTCTATTCTGCTCAGTTTACACACAATCCGTGTTTCATTCCCACGCAATTCTGTGCTCCAAACGTACATTCTCAGAAATTTCTTCGTCAAATTAAAGCCTGTGTCTGATACTAGTAGTCCGCAGCCCGTGGTCGTGCGGTAGCGTTCTCGCTTCCCGCGCCCGGGTTCCCGGCTTCGATTCCCGTCGGGGCCAGGGATTTTCTCTGCCTCGTGATGACTGGGTGTTGTGTGATCTCCTTAGGTTAGTTAGGTTTAAGTAGTTCTAAGTTCTAGGGGACAGATGACCATAGATGTTAAGTCCCATAGTGCTCAGAGTCATTTGAACCATTTTATACTAGTAGACTTCTCTTGGCCAGGAGTGCCCTTCTTGCCAGCGCTAACGTATTATTGATCTCCTCCTTGCTCCGCCCGTCATTGGTTATTTAACTGCCTAGGTGGCAGAATTCCTTAACTTCATCTACTTTGTGACCATCAACCCTGATGTTAAGTTTCTCGCTGTTCTCATTTCCGCTACTTCTCAATACGTTCGTATTCCTTCGATTTACTTTCAGACCATATCCTGTAATACTTTTTAATATCGTCAGCCAATCTTATCACTGATATCCTTTCACCTTCAATTTTAATTCCCCTCTTGAACCTTTCTTTTATTTTCGTCATTGTTTCTTCGATGTATAGATTGAACAGTAGGGGGCGAGAAACTACATCTCGGTCCTACACCCTTCTAATCCGAGCATTTCGTTCTTGGTCTTCCATTCTTATTATTCCCTCTTGGAGACCTTGTACACGTTGTACATTACCCGTCTCTCCCTACAGTTTACCCCTGTATTACTGAAAACTTCGAACATCTTGCATCATTTGACACTGTCTAACGCTTTCTCCAGGACGACAAATCGTATGAACGTGTCTTGGTTTTGCTTTAGTCTTGCTTGCATTATCAACCGCAACGTCAGAACTGCCTCTCTGGTGCCTTCACCTTTAGTAAAGCCAAAATGATATTCATCAAACACGTCACCTATTTTCTTTTCCACTCTTTTGTACTTAATTCTTGTCAGCAACTTGGAGCACCACCTGTTAAGTGACTGTGGGATATTTCTGTCACTTGTCATTTTTTTCATTCTTCGGAATTTTGTGGATTATATTTCTGAAAAAGTCAGATGGGATGTCGCCAGACTCGTATATTCCACCCACAAACATGAATATTCGTTTTGCTGCCACTTTTCCTAATGATTTTAGAAATTCTGATGGTATGTTTTCTGTTCATTCAGTCTTATTTGATATTAAGCCTTCCAAAGCTCTTTTTAATTCTGATTCTAATCCTGGATCCCTTATCTCTTCTTATACTCCTGTTTCTTCTTCTGGCACATCAGACAATTCTTCACCCTCCCTATTTCCAACCATCCAACTTTTAATGTTACCACCCTTGCTTTATATTTCAGCGAAGGTTGTTTTGACTTTCCTGCTCGCTGAGTCTGTCCTTCCACAATCATTTCCTTTTCGATTTGCTCAAATTTTTCATGCAACTATTTCGTTTTAGCTTCTCTGCACTTCCTATTTATTTCATCCCTCAGCGACTTGTGTTGCTGTATACTTGAATTTCACTTAACAGTTTTGTGCTATCTTCTTTCAACGATCAACTGAAGTATTTCTCCTGTTACCAATGGTTTTTTGGCAGTTACATTCTTTGTGCCTATGTTATTTCTTTCCGACTTCTGCGATTGCCCTTTTTAGAGATGTCCATTCCTCCCAAACTGCACTGCCTACTGAGCTATTCCTTGTTGCTGTATCTATAGCCTTAGGGAACTTCAAGCGTATCTCGTCATTCCTTAGTACTTCCATATCCCACTTCTTTGTATACTGATTCTTATTCGCTAATATCTTAAACTTCAGCCTCCTCTTCACCACTACTATATTGTGATGTTACTCTTATCCGCTCCAGAGTGCCCCTTACGATCCACTGTCTGATTTCGGAACTTATATAACTTTAACTACCGATACCACCCGGCCTTTTCCAAGTATACGCCCTCCGCTTGTGAGTCTTAAACAGAGTATTCGCTATTACTATTTGCATAACTCAATTAGTGTTTCTCCTGTCTCATTCCTAGTACGAAGCCCACATTCTCCCGTAACCGTTTCTTCTAATTCTCCCCCTACAATCGCACTTCAGTTTCCCATGACTATTAGATTTTCATCTCACTCTACGATCTGAATTATCCGTTCCTTATCCTCATTTACTTTTTCTACCTCTTCATCTTCAGCTAGCGACGCTGGTATGTATACCAACTATCGTTGTCGGTGTTGGTTTGCTGTCGATTCTGATGAGAAAAATCCTGTCACTGGACTGTTCACAGTAGCACACTCGCTCTAATTCATAATGAATCCTCCTCCCGTTATACGGTTTTCTGCTGCTCTTTCTATTTATACTCGTCTGACCAGTAATCCTTGTCTTCTTTCTATTTCACTTCACTGACCCCTACTACATCTAGGTCTAGCCTTAACACTGCCATTTTCAGATATTTTTAGCTTCCCTACCATGTTCAAACATATTTCACGTCCAGATTCGTAGAACGTTATGCTGTTGTTGGTTATTCAAACTTTTTTTCACGGTCAACTCCCCTTTATCAATCCCTTCCCGAAGATCGGAGTTTGGGACTACTCCATAATCTTTCGCCAGTGAATACACAATATGTGTCTTTCCACGTCGTCATGCCGTTGTTCGTTGGTAATTGTTAGATCTTTAGGAGCAGTTTCCCACCCCAATGGAAAAAGAGGTCCTTGAACCTCTGTCTGGTCTGTTCGGCCACCGATGGTTATGATTTTTACTCAAAATTTCAGCGGTGGCGGTGTTTAGAAACCGGTACCGAGTACGTTTTCATTACTAATCAAACACGTTACTGCTAGACCATGGATCAACACCCTAAGGCTCACAAGTACATTACTTTGTACCCCAGCGCAAGCCCTACAAATCATTTAATCATTTTGTATGCATCGTTTGGCTCTGAGCACTATGGGACTCAACTGCTGTGGTCATAAGTCCCTTAGAACTTAGAACTACTTAAACCTAACTAACCTAAGGACAGCACACAACACCCAGCCATCACGAGGCAGAGAAAATCCCTGACCCCGCCGGGAATCGAACCCGGGAACCCGGGCGTGGGAAGCGAGAATGCTACCGCACGACCACGAGATGCGGGCTATACATCGTTTCACGGAGATACATATTGATAAAATTCTCCGTGCTTCCAGCCGCATCAAGTTGTTTAAAACGCACGACTTTTCGACCGAGTACTCTTCGGCCATTATCAAATGGTGACCGTCGTATGGCTGCTGTTGCCATTCTTATATATCGGGCGCTAAATGCGTCTTGCGTTACATGTGCACAGTCAAGTGCTACATAAAGTAATGTCTTGTTTGCAAGACCACCGTGCCTGCTCCATCCTTCCGATGAGCAAGTGCCAATGCGTGATTAACTACACTGAACCGTCTCTACGAGTATTATTGGCGTTTTCAGAATTTTGTCTCTCACTCGCTGATTTCATGGCGCTATCCTAGAAATCATACGTCTGTTTACTGAGTGATGCTTCGTCGAATGAAATTTGACGTATATTTTCCACAGCATATTCTGCTACCGCTTTTTTCTAAACGAACCGCAAATGGAAACACCTTTAGAGTTCAATACGGTGCTTTCAGTATTGCCCACAGTCTGACCAACACAGAAGTTCCCACACAGTTAAATAAATCTAAATAACGGTCGCCCGTTTGCTTGGACTACTGAAACAGTAATTAAAAGCCCAATAATTAAAAGCCTATTCTGGAAGATTCCGAGGTGCGATCAATGGAATGGAATATTTACACCACTAACAGTTCATACATTGTCTCCAGTTGACTCCTAACAACATCCACCAATAACACATTCAAGTTAACAGGAAAAAATTATTTCATAAATGTGCTTAACTAATATTCCCTCCGACACAAGTGGATTTTATTAGCTTCAATTAAACCGCTCCAAGTCCGTCACTTTCTTCCAACCCCCTTCCCCCCTCCCAGCAAGCTAATGTCCGCATGCTCTGTCCAGAAGTCTCCTCCTCCACACAGGATGCCTGCTTTCACCAAACTCGAACACTCGCCGAGAATAGCCAAAAAGTGACGAAAGAGAATTACACATCTGCGCAAGGCTTGCGATGCTTGTAACCTCCCCCACATTCGAAAGCAACTTTGTTGAACATGAACTATCACTCACTCCTGTCATCAAGAATACATTTCAGAAACCCCTTCCCTTTACCCCAGAGGGGACATCGCTCTCACAACAACGCGAGTGTTGCTGGCTGACTCATCGATTTCGGAACTCTGTACCGCTCCACAACGTAATTTAAATTTTTTCCTAGTCTGGAGCAAGTCTCTGGCGTTTTAACTGGCAAATTACTGCTCCTGCCAACAGTGCTCCTAAATAAAGTACTGCCTCCTGCCGCTACTGGCAGGAGTTTCTTTGCAGCAGATGGCGGAAAATGCATATCGTGCTGCGGAAATTACAAGCCTTTAAACCAGCATAATATGCCTCGAACACCAGTCACTGGAACCGGAACACTGGCCTATTTTCTCTGTTATCTGGCCTGTAACATAACAATATTACAGAGTATCTCAAGTTTTTTTCATGATAATTTAATAATTGTACTTTCTGTATATTGACTGTGAAGTCAAGGATTAACTGTTATCACTTATGCAGTATGCGCTTAATAACTTGCTTCATTCTAACTGTATTAAAAGATAAATGGAAACAATTACTGTGTCACTCACTTTTCATTTACTCCCAAGATGCGTTTCGAGGACTTAGACCATTATTTTCAGGTGGATCAATGAGATACATTACATTTTTGTTAGCTGTATGTAGCCTGCTGTTGTTTCGAGTTTCATTTCGCTAAACGTAAGGTATAATCAGCACTTGTTAACATAAAGTGGCACTGGGACTACAAATTTAAACCAATAATAAAGCTACTTACTGGATCCACCAGAAAGAACATTGAGGTTCGTCATAAATACACATTTTCGTAGGCTTTCGTAGGCTTTCCTGGCGGATTTCTTGCAAATGCTCTTCTCGGGTTGGTCGTTGGATCATATAGCGCGAATCTCACAATATTTTATCGATATATCTGATCAAAATCTTCAGATAGTGATAGTGGATGTTGTAACTTGTCACTGCTTCAGCCGCGTCTTGGAGCACTGATAACAGCAACTACCACCGCCTAGAGATGTATTTAGGCACGCAGCCGTCTAGTACAGTGGCTGCAGGGTGGCTACGTTTTTTTTTTTTTTTTTCTTTTTCGCTTTTTCGCTGACGCTGCCTGCCGTGAGAACTGCATAGCGTAACATTTAGTCGATACAAAGATACATACCCTCTATGAATCTAAATAATCCATATTAGTTATTATCTGAGTTTGTTCAAATTCGGTACAATGGAATTATGCTGTCAAGATTTCTGATTTTTATTTATTACAGTTCTGGAGATAAAAAGAATTACCTAAAACTGCTAAAACCTACACTTGTTTTTTAAAACCAAGTTAGGAACAATAACAAATGGACTCTCATTATCATTTGAAGCCATTCCAAAGTTATCAGTGCATAAAAATCAATTAATTAGAACTTTCTTTTAAGACTTTTGTCACTGTACATTACATAACACATAAATCGGTCAAAATTATGATTTGATTATATTTTGCCGTGTGGGTGCGTGAGAATGATTGAGAGAGTGTATGTGGGACATACATAAAAATTTAATATTTCGTGTTTCGTAAAACCTTGTACAAACGAACCGTGTGAAAGTTATGCTGCAACCACGAGTCAGGTGACGTATGTCGGTGTGTGCTTGCTTTTGTATAAAAGTAGCCAGAATGGAAATTAGAAGCGGAATAAGTTTATCTATCAATTTGAAGAATATTTCGCACTTAGTTTATTTTGATTAAACAAAGTACAAGAAATTGAAGTTTTGCTGAGATTAATTACTATCAAATTAGTGGCTGGATAAGGCGAGATCTGTCGCGAGAATGATATGGAAGGAACGTTCTGATTGATCGTTTAGATCAACAGCCAATCTGAATTAAGCTGTTCCCGTGTGAATGGAGAAGTGGGCAGATAGGAGAGTACCTCGAGAGAGGATTCGCTTGCTAGCCGGTCTACGGATAACACGATGGTAGATCGCTCCTTAAAAGTACTGTGTAAAATGAGGAAATAGAGAGCTAATTTCGGTTCGAACATATCGTGACTGAAGCGACTGGAGTTACGAACATTTTAATGAATGTTTGGTGTTTTAAATTAAATAGTTTGAGAGATATGGGCGTGTGAACTTTCTAGTCGTAGTAACAACTCCGTGTGGCGTGTTTCGTGCTCTGTACTTCTTACGAAGAAGACCACTGAAACGACCGAATGTTAAACTCGCAATAGTTGTGGGTCTGTGATTGTTAGAAGAAGAAAATTAGTCGGGTCGGACTTGCTAAAATTCTGGCTGCTTTTCAGTGAATATTTGTTATACAGACAGTGAACTTCGAATGATAACGTTTTATCATATTAAATACGGACTTCATAACCATTTCAGGTGTTTCAGTATGAATAAAAAGCAGTGTTAATCTAATTTTAAACGCATTTCTTCAAGTAGACTGAATATGCAGAACGCCTGATTTTTTTAATCATGAATCTTCAGGACCTGACTTTCAAATAAAGTTATGCGGCCCCTGTGTGGTAGGTATTAGGACGTGGTTTCATCAACGCTGCTTTACACTTCCTGCCACGTATAGGTTACTACAAAGTGAAGGACATCGGCAAGAATCCTATCGAGGTAGGTGGCCTGAACGATACCGTTAACAAAAACGCAGACGACCGACCCCGCCCAGTTTTTTTTTTCTTTATTGTTATTTTTAAACCCGTACAACAGGCAGACTGTCAGCAGCATGTTACGCCGCTCTTCAGCCATAGAATAGACAAAGAAACAACAGAAAGAATACACATAAGTTACATAACGGTGGGTAATAAGACAGTGGACACATAAAGACAAACATGGAGCCGTTCACACTCGATGATAATCCACACTACAAACTGTTGACACGACGCACAAACACTGAAGATGTCGATGGCACAGTTGAACGATGGAGTGCGACGGTGAACACTGAACACTAAACACGACGGCACACACGAGACACTGATGGCGATGATCTCCGGCGCGCGAATGTCCACGTACCGTGTGAGAGTCTGGGGACCTTCCAAGAGGGGAAGAAGGGTGAGGGGGGGGGGAGAGTGGAGAACAAAGATGCCAATGGCTGAGGAGATGGGAAGAGGAGTAGAGGGACAGGGGAGGGGAAGCCTGGGGGGAGTAGGGAGAAATGGAGGACGGAGGGAAGGGGTAGAGATGGGAGGGAGGGTGCCCAAAGGAGAAAACACAGGAAGAGTGACGGAGGATCAAAGTTGGAAGGAGGGGTGGATGGAGGGGAGGAGGGCATCATCAGGGAGGGGGAGCTGGCGGAAGACACCTTGGGGGAGGGTAAGGAGGGTGGAGAAATGGAGAGCAGGTGGGACATGGGAATACAGGCGTGGCAGCGGGCAGGGGTGGAAGTGGATGGGGGAGACAAGCAGGTGAGGAGGATGAAGGTTATGGGAGGTGTTGAAGATCCATATCCTTTCAAGGAAAAGTCGGAGGTGGGGGAACGGAATGAGGTCATACAGGATCCGCATGAGGGATCATGAATCTTCAGGACCTGACTTTCAACTAAAGTTATGCGGCCCCTGTGTGGTAGGTATTAGGTGGTGGTTTCATCAACGCTGCTTTACACTTCCTACCACATATAGGTTACTACAAAGTTAAGGACATCGGCAAGAATCCTATCGAGGTAGGTGGCCTGAACGATACCGTTAACAAAAACGCAGACGATCGACCCAACCGTGTTCTTTTTTTTTCTTTATTGTTATTTTTAAACCCGTACAACAGGCAGGCTGTCAGCAGCATCTTACACCACTCTTCAGCCATAGAATAGACAAAGAAACAACAGAACGAATACACATAAGTTACATAACGGTGGGTAATAAAACAGTAGACACATACAGACAAACACGGAGCTGTTCACACTCGATGATAATCCACACTACAAACTGTTGACACGACGAACAAACACTGAAGATGTCGATGGCAAAGGTGAACGATGGAGTGCGATGGTGAACACTGAACACTAAACACGACGGCACACACGAGACACTGATGGCGGTGATCTCCGGCGCGCGAATGTCCATGTAGCGTGTGCGAGTCCGGGGACCTGCCAAGAGGGGAAGAAGGGTGAGGGCGGGGGAGAGGGGAGAACAAAGATGCCAATGGCTGAGGAGATGGGAGGAGGAGTAGAGGGACAGGGGAGGGGAAGCCCGGGGGGAGTAGGGAGAAATGGAGGATGGAGGGAAGGGGGAGAGATGGGAGGGTGCCCAAAGGAGAAAACACAGGAAGAGTGACAGAGGATCAAAGTTGGTAGGAGGGGTGGATGGAGGGGAGGAGGGCATCATCAGGGAGGGGGAGCTGGCGGAAGCCACCTTGGGAGAGGGTAAGGAGTGTGAAGAGATGGAGAGCAGGTGGGACATGGGAATACAGGCGTGGCTGTAAGCAGGGGTGGGAGTGGATGGGGGAGACAAGCGGGTGAGGAAGATCGAGGTTATGGGAGGTGTGGAAGATCCATATCCTTTCAAGGAAAAGGAGGAGGTGGGGGAACAGAATGAGGTCGTACAGGATCCATATGGGGGAGGGGAGACGGATGCGATAGGCGAGGCAGAGAGCAGGCATTCAAGGATCTGAAGGGACTTGTAAAAGGTAGGGGGGCGGACACCAAGGCAGGATGGGCGTAACAGAGGATATGGAAGATGAGGGATTTATAGGTGTGGAGTATGGTGGAGGGGTCCAGACCCCACATACAGCCGGAAAGGAGCTTGAGGAGACGGAGTTGGGAGCATGCCTTGTCTTGGATTGTCTGGAGATGGCGACGGTCGAGGGTGACGCCAAGGTACTTAAGGGTGGGGGTGAGGGCGATAGGACGGCCATAGATGGTGAGATAGAAATCAAGGAGGCGGAAGGAAGGGGTGGTTTTGCCTACAATGATCGCCTGGGTTTTGGAGCGATTGACCTTGAGCAACCACTGGTTGCACCAAGCGGTGAACCGGTCAAGATGGGATTGGAGAAGGTGTTGGGAATGCTGCAGGGTGGGGGCGACGGCAAGGAAAGCAGTGTCATCGGCAACCTGGAGAAGGTGACGGCGGCGGCATGTCTGCCGTATACAAAAGGTACAGAATGTGGGAGAGGACGGAGCCTTGGGGCACACCAGTGGAGGGAAAAAAGGTGTAGGAATCCATGTTATGGATGGTGACGTAGGAAGGACGGTGGGAGAGAAAGGAGTCGATCAGACGGACATACACTCCTGGAAATTGAAATAAGAACACCGTGAATTCATTGTCCCAGGAAGGGGAAACTTTATTGACACATTCCTGGGGTCAGATACATCACATGATCACACTGACAGAACCACAGGCACATAGACACAGGCAACAGAGCATGCACAATGTCGGCACTAGTACAGTGTATATCCACCTTTCGCAGCAATGCAGGCTGCTATTCTCCCATGGAGACGATCGTAGAGATGCTGGATGTAGTCCTGTGGAACGGCTTGCCATGCCATTTCCACCTGGCGCCTCAGTTGGACCAGCGTTCGTGCTGGACGTGCAGACCGCGTGAGACGACGCTTCATCCAGTCCCAAACATGCTCAATGGGGGACAGATCCGGAGATATTGCTGGCCAGGGTAGTTGACTTACACCTTCTAGAGCACGTTGGGTGGCACGGGATACATGCGGACATGCACTGTCCTATTGGAACAGCAAGTTCCCTTGCCGGTCTAGGAATGGTAGAACGATGGGTTCGATGACGGTTTGGATGTACCGTGCACTATTCAGTGTCCCCTCGACGATCACCAGTGGTGTACGGCCAGTGTAGGAGATCGCTCCCCACACCATGATGCCGGGTGTTGGCCCTGTGTGCCTCGGTCGTATGCAGTCCTGATTGTGGCGCTCACCTGCACGGCGCCAAACACGCATACGACCATCATTGGCACCAAGGCAGAAGCGACTCTCATCGCTGAAGACGACACGTCTCCATTCGTCCCTCCACTCACGCCTGTCGCGACACCACTGGAGGCGGGCTGCACGATGTTGGGGCGTGAGCGGAAGACGGCCTAACGGTGTGCGGGACCGTAGCCCAGCTTCATGGAGACGGTTGCGAACGGTCCTCGCCGATACCCCAGGAGCAACAGTGTCCCTAATTTGCTGGGAAGTGGCGGTGCAGTCCCCTACGGCACTGCGTAGGATCCTACGGTCTTGGCGTGCATCTGTGCTTCGCTGTGGTCCGGTCCCAGGTCGATGGGCACGTGCACCTTCCGCCGACCACTGGCGACATCATCGATGTACTGTGGAGACCGCACGCCCCACGTGTTGAGCAATTCGGCGGTACGTCCACCCGGCCTCCCGCATGCCCACTATACGCCCTCGCTCAAAGTCCGTCAACTGCACATACGGTTCACGTCCACGCTGTCGCGGCATGCTACCAGTGTTAAAGACTGCGATGGAGCTCCGTATGCCACGGCAAACTGGCTGACACTGACGGCGGCGGTGCACAAATGCTGCGCAGCTAGCGCCATTCGACGGCCAACACCGCGGTTCCTGGTGTGTCCGCTGTGCCGTTCGTGTGATCATTGCTTGTACAGCCCTCTCGCAGTGTCCGGAGCAAGTATGGTGGGTCTGACACACCGGTGTCAATGTGTTCTTTTTTCCATTTCCAGGAGTGTAGTTAATGGGAAGGGCGAAGGTTTGGAACTTGAAGAGGAGACCGGAATGCCATATGCGGTCATAGGCACGTTCGAGGTCCAGGGAGAGGAAGATTGCGGAGCGACGGGAATTAAGCTGTTCAGAAAGGGGATGAGTGAGGTGGAGGAGAAGATCATCAGAAGAGCAGGACGGCTGAAAGCCACACTGGGTAACAGGAAGGAGGCGGTGCTGGTGGAGATGCTGGTGGATGCGTCAGGTGAGGATGGATTCCAGGACCTTGCTGAAGACCGAGGTAAGGCTGATGGGATGGTTGGAGGAGACAGCGGACGGCGGTTTACCTGGTTTAAGGAACATCATGTAATGGGAAGTTTTCCACAGTTCGGGGCAGGACTACATTTAGAGCCTGGGCAGGGTGGAGAGGAAAGAGACAGGAGCTTCACGAAGGTGGCGGTAGGTGACACAATCGTGACCAGGAGCGGTGTTGCGTTTTGTGCGGAGTGTGGCAATGAGATCCTGTGTAGTGATAGGGGCATTGAGTTCCATGTGTACGGTGTTGCCCAAGTACTGGAAACCAGGTGCGAGGGGAGGGACAGTGGTGTCAGTTCGATCGCGGACATCCGGGAAGAGGGAGTAATCGAAATAGGGATCGTCGGGGATGGAAAAGACATCGGAAAGGTAGTAAGCAAAGTGATTGGCCTTATTAAGGGTGTCAGGGAAGGGGTGATAATCATGGAGAAGAGGATAGTAGGGGGAGGCTTTAGTTCCGGTAAGGCGACGGAAGGCTGACCAGAACTTGGACGAGTTTATAGGAAGGGTTGCATTTAAATGGGCGCATGTCTGTCGCCAGTCCCGGCGTTTCTTATCCACAAGCAAGTTTTGGATGTATCGCTGGAGTTGCCAGTGGCGTCGTAGTGTGTCCGGGTCTCGCATGTGGAGGAAGGCAGGGTAGAGATGGCGGGATTCATGGAGGAGGAGGATGGCCTGTGGGGGTAAGGTAGGACGTTGGGGGTGTATGGCGACTGTAGGGACGTGGGCCTCCACAGCCTCAGACAAGGTCTACTGGAGAAAGGAGGCAGCATGGGTAACATCGTCAGGGTGGTGGTAGGTGAAGGGGTGGCCTTCAACCTGGGTGGAGAGGGTATCCCGGTAGGCATTCCAGTCAGCACAGGAATAGTCATGGACGTACTTCGGGGGAGGGTCATTAAGAGGTTCGGGACAGGGGCGGCGACTGTCTGAAATGGTGAGGAGGACAGGGAGATGGTCGCTACCAATGGGGTCCAGGACATCCACCGCTATGCAGCCAAGGAGGTTGGGGGAGGAGAGGAAGACATCGGGAGTGGAGTTGGATTTGGGGCAGTTGTGCTGGGAAATGGGGATGAGGTCGCCTTGGAGGGTGGAGAGGAACTGATGCCACCGCCGTAACTGGGTGGCGGAACGACTATGGATGTTGAGGTCGGTGGTGATCATGTAGGAGGAGTAGGTATAATCAATGTGGGAGAGGAAGTCTAAAGGAATAGGGGCGTTAGGGCTGACATAGATGGTGGCGCAGGCGACCGTAAGGCCGGGGAAGAAGAGACTAAGGATCAGGTGTTCAGTGGGGTTGGGAAGGAGAGGTTGGAGTCGAACTGGGATCTGGCAGTGGTGACCAATGGCAACTCCGCCACGTGCAATCGGGATGGGATTATAGGAGCAGTGGAGAAGGTAGGATGAAGTGTGGATGGTGTGGTGGGGTTGGAGGAAGGTTTCATTGAGGAGGAAGGCATACACGCGGTGGGTTGCAAGGGTGTGCATGAAGAAGTTCTTGTTGGCTGGAAGGGAATGGATGTTGTCGAAAAGGATACAGTGCTGTCACGCCATGACAGGGATTTAGACGAAGGTGTCGAGACGGGAGAAGGTGAAATGAGCCTGGTTGTGGAAGTAGGTGGCATACATTTTTAGGTGGAAGACGGAACAGGCGGTGGGGGGAGACCTGTTGGAGGGTGTGAAGCGCTGGAAAGGGTGGACGTTTTGCAGGACAGTTGTGAGGAACCTGATGATGTCCTCAGCGGCGGGGGCGGGGGGGGGGGGGAAGAGGGGAATTGTCAGGAGAGGTGGGGGCGTCCAGAGGACAGACAGGGACAGTGAGTTCAGGAGTGGTTGGAGGGGGTTGGGCTGTACACTTTTGGGAGTAGGTGGGATGGGGGAGATTGCAGGTATTACAGGAGGGAGGGATTGAAGGTTAGGGCACTGCCGGAGGAAGTGTTCTTGCCTACAATGCGGGCAGGTGGGGGCCTCGTGGCACTCAGCTGTTGGGTGTGCATTGTAGCGCAGACACCTCTGGCAGCGAAGGGATTGAGGAGGGGAACGGGAGGGGTCGACCTTATATTGCTGGTTGAATAGGAGGGCACCCTCCTTCAGGAAACGGTCAATGGAGGGGGCGTCCTCGGAGAAAACTCGCATAAGGCGGGTGGGGACGGCCGAGTTGAAAATGTGTCGGACCGCCCGCACGTCCAGCGAGGAATGCGCCTTGAGCTCCACCAACACCTCCTCTTCCATGATTGTAGGACTAAGCCGAGTGATCACAGTGGTGAGGGTTGGCGGGCGACATGGGGGTTGGGGTTGGCGGTTAGGAGATGAAGAAGGAGCAGGGGTGAGGGAGGTGTTGGGGCCGAACCAGGTGATGGGGAGGTGGGAGAGGATGTCAGTATGGAGGGTGGGGCTGGGGGAGGAGATGAGAACTGAATCCCATCTGGGAGTGAGGAGTGAGATGGGGGCACCAGGAAAGTGTTGGCAGAGGAGGAGGGATAGGTTCCAGTCCTCGAGAAGGGAAGGATCAGGATGGGAGAGGAGGTATTTGTATAAAAAGGGGGGGAAGAGGAGGAGGAGGTGGGGGCAGCAGGGTCAGATGGGGAGACATACATGGCATCCTGGTGGGGGGGAAGGAGGACGGGGGGGGCATTTTTGGGAGCGGAGGAGGTGGTGGTGCCACTAGGGCGTTTAACAGCGGCAGAAATGTGGGTGGTGACATGAGGGACGGGAGCTATAGGGAGGTGGCGGGAAGTGGCAGGTCCCGGCGTGGATGCAGCAGTTGGCGCCGGAGATGGTGATGGTGAAGGCGACGGCGATGGCGACGGCGATGGTGGTAGCAGTGATGGCAAAGGCGATGGGGTAGAGCTGGGCATGGGCAGTGGCCCGATGGGCAACCACCCTAGCTGGAGCTGCGTTGGGGTGGACATAGATGGTGCCACAGGTAACGGTAAGGCCGGGAAAGAAGAGACTAAGGATCAGGTGTTCAGTGGGGTTGGGAAGGAGAGGTTGGAGCCGAATGGGGGTCTGGCGGTGGTGACCAATGGCAACTCCACCACGCACAATTGGGAGGGGATTATCGGAGCAGTGGAGGAGATGGGGTGAAGTGTGGATGGTGTGGTGGAGTTGGAGGAAGGTTTCATAGAGGAGGAAGGCATCCACACGGTGGTTGGCAAGGGTGTGCAGGAAGAGGTTCTTGTTGGTGGGAAGGGAATGGATATTGTTGAAAAGGATACGTTGCTGTCGCGCCATGACAGGGATTTAGACGAGGGTGTCAAGACGGGAGAAGGTGAAATGGACCTGGTTGTTGGAGTAGGTGGCGTACATATTAAGTTGGAAAATGGAACGGGCGGCGAGGGATATCTGTTGGAGGGTGTGGGGGCGCTGAAAGGGATGAACATTCTGAAGGACGATGGTGAGGAACCTGATGATGTCCTCAGCGGTGCATGTATTGCAGGAGGGAGGGGATTGAAGTTTGGGGTACTGCCGGAGGAAGTGCGCTTGCCTACAATGCGGGCAGGTGGAGGCCTCGCTGCACTCGGCTGTTGGGTGTGCGTTATAGCGCAGACACCTCTGGCAGTGAAGGGATTGAGGAGGGGAACGGGAGTGGTCGACCTTATATTGCTGGTTGAATAGGAGGGCACCCTCCTTCAGGAAACGATCAATGGAGGGGGCGTCCTCGGAGAAAACCCGCATAAGGCGGGTGGGGACAGCCGAGTTGAAAATGTGACGGACCGCCCGCACCTACAGCGTGGGATGCACCTTGAGCTCCGCCAACACCTCCTCCTCCGTGATGGACGGACTGAGCCGGGTGATCACAGCGGTGAGCGTCGGCAGGCGACACGGGGATTGGGGTTGTCGGATAGGAGATGGAGAAGGAGCAGGGGTGAGGGAGGCGATGGGGCCAAAACGGGTGATGGGGAGATGGAAGAGGATGTCAGATGAGAGCGGCATCCCGTCTGGGAGTGAGGAGAGAGATGGGGGCACCAGGGAAGTGTTGGTGGAGGAGGAGGGTGAGATTCCGGGCCTCGAGAAGGGAAGGATTGGGGCGGGAGAGGAGGTATTTGTGTAAAGAGGGGGGAGGAGGAGGAGGAGGCGGAGGGAGCAGGGCCAGGTGGGGAGACATCCATGGCTCCCTGGGGGGGGAAGGAGGACGGGGCGGGGCCTTTTTGGGAGCGGAGGAAGTGGTGGTGCCAATACGGCGTTTAACGGCAGCAGAAGGGTGGGTGGTGATATGAGGGACGGGAGCTATAGGGAGGTGGTGGGAAGGGACAGGTCCTGGTGTGGATGCAGCAGTCGGCGCCAGAGATGGTGACGGTGAAGGCGACGGCGACGGTGACGGTGGCGGCGGTGATGGCGAAGGCTATGGGGAGAGTTGGGTATGGACAGTGGCCCGACGGGCCACCACCCTAGTTGGAGCTGCAGTGACAGGCTGGGGAAGTGCGGGGAAAGGATCAGAGGGAGAGGAGCGGGAGGAAGAAGCTGGAGAGGGGGCGACAAAGAGTGAGGGCGAAGGGAGAGTGAGAGGAGGCGGGAAGGAAAGAGGGCGGTGTGACTGTGCACACCATGTTATGGTGGTGGTGGCGGCGGAGGGGGAAGTATAATTTATGGCTGTGGTGGTAGTGGTGGTAGTGGCGGTAAGGGGGGTGGGGGCTAACATGACGACAGGGAGAAACAAAAAAGCACAGAACGAAAAAGAAAGGACAAAAACTGGGGACAGACGAAAACGGATGAAGACGAAGACGGAGGAAGACGAAGACGGACGAAGACCAGAGTCCCACGCTGCTGGCGCTGGCGCTGATTCGACGACGGGTGGCAGGAATGCTGCTGCTGCTGCTGCTGCTGCTTCTGCTGGAGGGCCGGCTGGCTGGACCGCTGCTGCTGCTGCTGATGCTGCTGCTGCTGCTAGAGGGCTGGCTGGCTGGCTGGCTGGCTGGACCGCTGCTGCTGGCTGGGCCCGCTGCTGGGACCGCTGCTGCTGGCCGGGGCGACTGCTGCTGCTGCTGCTACTGCTGCTACTGCTACTCCTGCTCCTGCTCTTGCTGCTGCTCGGCTGGACCGCTGGCACGCTGGCTGGCTGGCTGGCTGGCTGGCTGGCTGGCTGGCTGGCTGGCTGGCACCTGAAACCTAGCGCTTCGATTAGTGCTGGGATGGCACAATCGAAGGGTGGTATCCTTGCGGAGTACCGCCGGAGATGTGCCCCGCACTGCCACAATTGGTGTATTTAGCGTCCGGGGAACGTGAAGTTCAAGTGAGTGCGAACTTTAAAAGCAGCAGTGTAGCTAATCTGATGAAAGAAAGACCCACACGTGCATAAATAAACTTTGATAGAAAGATTTAGCGGCTAGAACAATCGGTGGAGAAGGCGGCTGATGACGTCGGCAACAGCTAAACATCACGCGACAACGAACAGCAGCAGCCGGGAGTCTGCGGCAGTTGACAGTAGTGGACGGACTGTGGACCCAGAAACTACATCTGTGGAGGCTGAACTTGGCGAACGGACCCACTGTAACATTTCGCCGTGCTGACGATGATAGAGAAAAGCTAAGTTGTATTCTACTTCGTTTGGTGTGTGTCTGCGTGGAAAGAAACTTGCGAACATGGTGGTAAATAATAAACCTGCTATAGGAGGCGAGAATGTCGAAGGTTCGAATCCTCCCTCGGGCATGCTTGTGTGTACCGTCCTTAGCGTAAGTTAGATTAGCATAGGGACCGATAACCTCAGTAGGGACCCAACTACAAATTTCCAAATTTGTGGGGGTGGCTTGGAGAAAGTAATACATGCAGATGATGCAGTGGCTAATGAATTTAGTTTTGATGCATCACAAGCAAGTGATAGTGGCTTGTCAGATTCAATGAATGCAAATTATGGGACAGATAATGAACAGAAAACGGTGGAAACCGATGGCAAGTTTACATCGTTTCGTTTTCAAAGGCTAAAAAGGGAATCGAAAGTTGAAAAATCCACACCTATTCCTATTCTGGAGGAAAAAAGTGAAGCAGAGTCTAAGGTTAATGTTTATTTTATACCTGTTACGGTTACAGAGATAAATCTGGAAGCATTTTCAGTTGGTTGTGAGCAGAAAGATAGTGTTTCAGAATGTTAGCAAACATTTTGAAACATGTGGGGGACATGAACATCAAAATGAAGGAAATGGGTTCTGATATAAAGACGTCTTTAAATTCTGAGATAGATGGATTGGTTTCTGAAGTTAATGAAGGGTTTACTATCATGTTAATAAAAATGGAATCCATACAGGAAAACAAAATTTCTAAATTATAAGATTCATGAAAAACGATATGACTTTGTTTAATGACAGTGTAAAAAGTGAAATTAATAAAGTTAAACAAGAATGTAATAATGCTGTTGTAACAGTAAAAAATTAATTGACCTCTCATATTAAGCAAGTTGCTGATGATAGCATATGGTTAGGGGAACAAGTAAATGCTGAGTTAAATGAAATGCAGGAACAAGTAAATAAAGTGGAAAAACAATGTGAGGATAGTCACACAATAATGGTAAATCAAATCAAGGAAGTAAAGGATATGAGTGAGGAATTTGGAGTGCAGGTGGCTGTTAAATTTTCTAACCTGAAAACTAACATAACTCAATGTAGAACAGCAGTAGGTGAACAACTGTGTAACCATGATAACAGACTAAAAAGAGTAGAACAAAATGTTACTAACAGTAGCGGATATGTAATATCTAATGGTGTTGTAGAACCAATAACGCAAACAGTTCAAAAAAATGGTTCAAATGGCTCTGAGCACTATGGAACTTAACTTCTGACGTCATCAGTCCCCTAGAACTTAGAACTACTTAAACCTAACTAACCTAAGGACATCACACACACATATAACCAAGGCAGGATTCGAACCTGCGACCGTAGCGGTCGCGCCGTTCCAGACTGTAGCACCTAGAACCGCTCGGCCACCTCGGCCGGCGCAAACAGTCCAGAGAGAGCCCAGATGTAGAGATACAGCGCCTTGCAAATCGAAGAGTATTCAATACTAGCTTACGTTGTGAAACAAAAACAGAACTATCAAATACACAGGGTGTTACAAAAAGGTACGGACAAACTTTCAGGAAACATTCCTCACACACAACGAAAGAAAATATGTTGTGTAGACATGTGTCCGGAAACGCTTACTTTCCATGTTAGAGTTCATTTTATTACTTCTCTTCAAATCACATTAATCGTGGAATGGAAACACACAGCAACAGAACGTACCAGCGTGACTTCAAACGCTTTGTTACAGGAAATGTTCAAAATATCCTCCGTTAGCGAGGATACATGCATCCACCCTCCGTCGCATGGAATCCCTGATGCGCTGATGCAGCCCTGGAGAATGGCGTATTGTATTACAGCCGTCCACAATACGAGCACGAAGAGTCTCTACATTTGGTACCGGGGTTACGTAGACAAGAGCTTTCAAATGCCCTCATAACTGAAAGTCAAGGGTGTTGAGGTCAGGAGAGCGTGGAGGCCACGGAATTGGTCCGCCTCTACCAATCCATCGGTCACCGAATCTGTTGTTGAGAAGCGTACGAACACTTCGACTGAAATGTGCAGGAGCTCCATCGTGCATGAACCACATGTTGTGTCGTACTTGTAAAGGCACATGTTCTAGCAGCACAGGTAGAGTCTCCCGTATGAAATCATGGCGGTGAATCAAGGAAGTACAGTACATACTGACGAAACTAAAATGAGCTCTAACATGGAAATTAAGCGTTTCCGGACACATGTCCACATAACATCTTTTCTTTATTTGTGTGTGAGGAATGTTTCCTGAAAGTTTTGCCGTACCTTTTTGTAACACCCAGTATAGTTATTTAATTCTTTACAACCTCTAACCTCATTGGTTGAGAACATTACTATTGCACAAAATGGAAACCTGAAAATAAAGGTAATTTCATCATACTTTTTCTTAATACACTGAGGTGACAATAGTCAGGAGATAGTGAGATGCACCGCGTACACAAGACGTAAATGGATGGGGCATTGATGGAGCCGTCAGCTGTTTACGCGTGAAGGTGTCCGACGTGATTATCGCCTCACGAAGGAAATTAGCTGATTTTGAGTGCGGAGTGGTAGTTGGAGCTAGACGCATGGTTCAAATGGCTCTGAGCACTATGGGACTTAACTTCTGAGGTCATCAGTCGCCTAGAACTTAGACCTAATTAAACCTAACTAACCTAAGGACATCACACACATCCACGCCCGAGGCTGGCCTCGAACCTGCGACCGTAGCGGTCGCTCGGTTCCAGACTGTAGCGCCTAGAACCGCACGGCCACACCAGCCAGCTAGACGCATAGAAAATTACATTTTGGAAATCGTTATGCAAGTCAATATTCCGAGATCCACGGTGTCAAGAGCGTGCTGAGGATACTAAATTTCAGGTGCTACGCCTCACCACTGACAACGCAGTGGTCGACGGCCCTCACTTAACGACCGAGTGTAGCCGCATTTACTTGGAGTTTCAGTGCTAACAGACAAGCAACGCTGCGTGAAATATTGCAAAAATCTAACTGGCACGTGCGACGAATGTATCCGTCCGGACAGAGCGGCGAAATTTGGCGTTAATGGGCTGTGGCAGTAGACGACCGACGCGAGTGCCTTTCTTAACAAACGACATTGCCTGCAGTACCTTTCCTGGGCTTGTGACTATATCGGTTGGACCCTAGATAACTAGAAAACCTTGGCCTGTTAGATGAGACGTGATTTCACTTGGTAAGAGCTGATGGTAGGGTTCGAGTGTGACGCAGACATCACGGATCCACGGACCAAGCCGTTAACAAGGCAATGAGCAAGCTGGTGGTGAGCTGTGCTTACATGAAATGAACTGGGTCCTGTGGTCGTAGCATTTGCAGCCGTTCATGCACCTGACGTTCCCAAACAACTATAGAAGTTTGATCTAAGACAGTGCGCTATGTTTCCGGGGCACAGTTGTTCTCGTTTGGTTTGAAGAACATCCTTGTCTGTTCGAGCGACTGATTTGGCCACCCAGATCGCCCGGCATGAGTCCCATCGAACATTTATGGGACTGCGCGGCAACACTTCCGTAATTATGAACAGCTGTAGAGGCAGCATGGCTCAGTATTTGTGCAGGGGACTTCCAACGACTTGTTGAGTCCATGGCGCATTGAGGTGCCGCATTACGCCAAGAAAAAGCAGGTCCAACACGATATTAGACGGTATCCTGTGACCTTTGTCACATCGGTGTATTTCGGAACTGTTTGATGATTTAGGTCATTCAAAAATTGGTAGTAACCAAAGTTACAATGCATCATCTAGTATGTTTGAGAAGCTCCTAAAGAAGTTTGTATCCACTCTGCTTTGTCACTGTCCTTTGTCACTGTGTTCTGTCCACGTTTTCTATTATGAATAAAAATTTCCAGAGTTTCGTAGAAATTCAGTTTGTGGTCTTCGTTTGGTCTTTGAAGTATTATTAGGTTTTTACTTATGTTGTCAAAAGCATGTCGTGTGTCTCTATGTGCAGCTATGGCAGATTTTTTTGGGATGTTGTCCCAAACGCATTTATACTTTCTTTGAATCTAGTTCAGAAGCATGGTCGGGTCTGATCCACCTACTGTACAGGAAATTCATTGTATTTTGTTTTGTACATGCCTGATTTTAAGTACTTGTCTATATTGGATTTATGTTGCGTGGAAGTCTATTACCTAATTTATTGCTGATAGAGAAAGCAACTCTTGCATTATATGGTGTTAGTACGCTGGCAATTTCCTCTGAAACGGCAACAAAGTATAGAAGGCATTATGTTCCGATGCCTGTCTAATTATTGTTCTTATTTTTGTTTCTGTTTACAAATTTTATAGTTTTCTTAAGTTTATTTCTATGAGGGCAAGTTGAAAGCCATTTGGAATTGGTACTTAGTTAATCACTTCAATTTAATTTTGAAACATTTCATTTCTCAACAACATTTTGTGTTCTCTGTGTAACATGGACCCATATGTGTGTGTGTGTGATGGTTTCATGAAGAAGTAAGGATATTTATATCTGTAGTTGGAGTTTTCTGTAAATGTTAGGCCCATGTTCAGCGTTTCTATTGGTCAGGGTGACGTCAAAAACGTTTTCAATTCTGACTTCCACATTTAAATGTGAATTGAATGTCCTGGTGCAAGCTGTTGAATTCTTGAATTAGTGCATCTGCTTCTTACTTGTTTTGCACCTCCATTTTTGATAATGTGTTATCTGCATCGCTTTTCTACCACTTAATTTCTTGTAATAATTGTGTGTTGCAATTGAATAATTTTCTGCTCGAGGTGCTTAAGGTAGATGCTAGCTATGGCCCCACGTAGTCTGGAGCCTATTGCTAAACCATTAAGTTGTTTCTACATTTTCTCACTGAAAGTGGAGTAGTTATAATTTAATAACCCTTCAAACAATTTAATGAATTCAGTAGTTTCGGCCAGTGAAAGCTGTATATGTTTTATAAAAGTGTGTTTAATAACATTCATTGCTTGATATATGGGGGTGTTTGTGTAAAAATTGTGGTCATCTAGTGATAACAAGTGGCAGTTGTTAAGATCAAGAATCTTTAGTAACACCCTCTTCAGCATAGGTGTTTTCTACAATGTTGTCTCCTTCATATGTATAATTGTTCCTCGAAATCTTATTTAGTTTATATGTCAACTCACAATCCAGGCTGTTTCTGCAATTAACAATAGGTCTGAGAGGACATTCTCCTCGTAAATTTTTAATTGTGACCTCAATTGCGATGTTTTTAGTTTCATGAATATGCAACTTTATTTCGCTTTCTCAGTAGCCAATAAGTCAGTCAGTTTTCTTGAACTGTGCCTTGAACTCACCTTGAAATTGTCTATTGGGTCTTTAGCTTGTAATGGCCGAATCAAGGCGCGCCGCCAGAGAAGAAAGACAAATCATCTAAGCATGAATATTACATGTAAACCTTGTAACTTAGCTAGAGATGTATAGTGCAAGCTGCTTTCATCAGTCCATTAAGAGGTCACACTCACTGGGAAACGCTAACTGTACGCTTACTGACTGCGAGTTACAGGTAAAAAGCGACACAGTCACGTACTATCTGTAAAAAAAGTACTCTAAGAAGGACTTGCAAAGCTTTCCTGTAATTATCTGTGGAGTAGGGTTATGGTTCAGCACTTAACACGTCCGGGCTGAGATGCCGTCGTCCATACATGAGATTCTCCACTGACATTTCGCCTTCGACTGTGGAAGGCATCCTCCGAGGACAATAGGCGAACTGCAACGAGAGCACGAGTGAGCGCTATATATATAAGCCATCCAGAAGGCGCCGATGTCAATCACGTGACGTCGGCTGTGCTATGATCTCTGATATTGACAACTTTCTCAGTTGAAATTAAACGATTGTCACGCTGTTGCTGCAATGTTGACATCCATATCTTATCCAGCTTAATGGCTTCACCTTTTCTATTACAATTATTGCAGTGTTTGGCAAGCTCAATTGCTTCTCTGTACAGTCGTGCATAATAATGCGACGTCTTTGCTATGACGGTCGTCTCACTAAACTTTATCTCATGATCGCCTTCCTGAAACATATGTTCCGCTACAGCCAATTTAGCAATATGTCCGAGACGGCAGTTCTTTTTATGTTCACCCAGACGGATGTTGACGCTTCTTTTTGTTGTGCCAGTATAGACCTTTCCACAACTGCACGCAATTTTATAGACACCTGGTGTAGCTAGAGGATGTTGTTTATCTTTCGCGGATCTTAAACAATCTTTTATTTTCGTGGTGGGTCTGAAAACAGTTTGAACATCGTACTTGCTTGAAATTTTTCCAATGCGATCAGTGACCGTACTGATGAATGGTAAGAACACTTTCCCGTTGGATGGTGTCGATCCTTGTCCGTCCTGGTTGTCAGTCTAGGGCGTAGTGCACGATCTATCTCCCTATTGAAATACCCATTCTTCTTGAAGGTCGCTCTAAGTTGTTCCCAACACATTTTTGTCTGCATGTAAGTGTGTCTGCATGTCACCTTCTCTGTGATGAGTACTTGAACCCAAGGGTTCGATTAGAACAATAGAATCTGACACTACCGTGATTCTTGTTCTGAAGTAACACACACTAAAGTGTAAACCCGAATTTTAATAAAGTTATAGGCTGGGGAGGGCAATTGTTCTGGTAACTGCTTGGAGAATCTAGTAAGCATCATATATGTTTTCCGCTTGCTAAAGTCATAAACTAAAGTTTGTACTCCTCTGCATGTTCACTGCAAACAGGGGAAGACGAAATAAAAAGCAGTCTGGAAAGTCATGCCATAGCCTCGTTTCCTCCTCATCATCAAATCTACCTTCTTAGTCGAATATCCAAGTCATTCTGTACTGTTTCCAACCACAGAGCCCCGATAAATCTTAGCCTGACCCTGCTGACCCTGTCGTTGTTTCACTCCTGTACGCAGCCAGCCATGTGCTAACAAACAGTTGATATAAAATCCTGTGTCACCTCTGATATGAGTGTAAGCTTGTGAGTAACTATGTTGCAACCTACATCAGGTTACAACAATCTCTTTAAAATTGTTTTTCTTTAAGGATTCTAAGGGTCTCTAAGTATAAGTTTGTTCTTGTGCAATCACCAATGTACTGCACTTGTCTGTCTTAGTTGCTGTTTATTTTATTTCAGTTTACTGTTTATTGTTTTCAGTGGTTTGCTTTCACTATTTATTTTACTATCGCTATTGGATTTAAATGTGCTGTATTTTCTGCCTTAGGTTTCTCTGTCGAACAAGTAATTTACTTTGTGTTATTGTCCGCCTCTGCAGCGTCTTCTGAATTCGTTGTGGCTATTTACTGTGTGTACTGCTGAATGTTTTTCTAAGTTTTAGTCAAACCTTTCTGCAGTAACTTCCTTTTTTCATTAAATGGAATCCGATTTATATTTATTATTCTAGAATAACACTTGTATGCGTGCTTGTTGTGATTTTACAAATGTGTAAGTGGCAACTGAGGCTCCTTTAACTTATGGAGCTTCAATTTATGCCTTTAATTACATCTACATGCTTTTCGGTTACACAATTACCTCCATAAATTAAAAGCACCTGTACGTGTAGACCAGATGTGATTTGAATTCAAATAGTGTCAACAGCACATATCATATTTATACCAAATAAATTAACAAGCGACGGAGTGGATCCTCCTTGGTGCACAAAACAGGTCAAAACACTGGTGCAGAAACAACGAAAAAATCTTGCCAAATCTAAAAGAACGCAAAACTCACAAGATTGGCGATCCTTTATAGCAGCTCGAAATTTAGCGCGGACTTCAATGCGAGATACTTATAATAGTTTCCACAACGAAACTTTGTCTCGAAACCTGGCAGAAAATCCACAGAGATT
Organism: Schistocerca cancellata; assembly: GCF_023864275.1. NCBI lineage: Eukaryota > Metazoa > Arthropoda > Insecta > Orthoptera > Acrididae > Schistocerca > Schistocerca cancellata. Next base: position 526,435,607 of record NC_064627.1, read on the forward strand.
CTCGTCGCATCTAAAGGATACTAGCAGAAAGATACAAACAATGCCTTCTCTGCGCCGTAGAGATGGAGATACTATCGATTATAGTGCTGTTAAAGCAAAGTTACTGAAAACAGACTTCCGAAATTCCTTCACCAAAGAAGAAAAAGTAAATATTCCAGAATTCGAATCAAGAATGGCTTCCGACATGAGTTACTTAGAAGTAGATATCCTCGGAATAATGAAGCAACTTAAATCAGTTAATAAAAGCAAGTCTTCCAGTCCAGCTTGTATAAGAATTAGGTTTCTATCAGAGTATGCTGATTCAATAGCTCCATACTTAATCATATACAATTCGTACCCAAAGACTGGAAAGTTGCACAGGCCGCACCAAAATTCAAGAAAGGCAAAGGAGTAATCCATTAACTTACAGGCCCACATCATTAACGTCGATATACAGCAGGATTTTGGAACATATACAGATTCCATATTCGTAGATTGCCAGAAGGCTTTTGACACCGTAATTCACAAGCAGCGTCTTATCAGATTATGTACTTACAGAATATCGTCTCAGTTATACGGCTGTATTCATAATTTTCTGTCAGAGAGGTCACAGTTCGTAGTAATTGACGGAAAGGCGTTGAGTAAAACAGAAGTGATTTCTGGCGTTCCCTTAGGTAGTTTTTCAGAACCTCTGTTGTTACTTATATGTATAAACAATTTAGGAGACAATCTGTATAGTCATCTTAGATTGTTTGCAGATGATGCTGTGATTTATCAGCTAATAAAGTTATCAGAAGATCAAAGTCAACTGCAGAACGATTTAGACCATTGGCAATTGACCGTAAACAATGAAAAGTGTGACGTCATCCAAGAGTGCTAAAAGACCGTCAGACTTCGGTTACACGCTAAATCAATAAAATCTAAAGGCCGTTAGTTAAACTGAATATACAGGTATCACAGCTACGAACTAATTAAATTGGAAAGAACATGTTGTGGGGAAAGTGATTCAAAGACACTTAGAAGATGCAGCAGATCTGCTAAAGAGACTGCCCACACTACGCTTATCCGTTCTCTTTTGGAATACTGCTGCGCCGTTTGGGATCCTTACCATGTATAATTAAAGGAGTACGTCGAGAAAGTGCAAAGAAAGGCAGCACGTTTTGTATTATCGAGAAATACGGGAGAGAGTGTCACGGACGTAATACAGGATTTGGGGTGGATGTCATTCAAACAAAGGCTTTTCTCGTTGCGGCGGGATCTTCTCATGAAATAGCAATCACTAACTTTTTCCTCCGAAAGTGAAAGTATCTTCTTGACGCCGACCTACATAATAAAATAAGGGAAATCAGATCTCACACGGAAAGATAAAGGTGTTCGTTTTTCCGCCTGCAGTTCGAGAGTGGAATAACAAAGAGTTATTGAGAAGGCAGTTCGATGAAGCCTCTGCGAGTGTGATTCGCAGAGTAGCCATGTAGATGTAGATGTATACAATCGCAAATTAACAAAAATAATTGAATAAAATTGATAAACGGGATAAAATATCAATAAATATAGAAGATTTCTCTTTTTTGTGATTATTATCTCCCAATTAATACATTTTTTACATAGGGCAATAAGATTAACATTACATGAGTTACATGGTACACACCGCTCTATCTTATAAAGATCTACTCCTCAGGATGGTCAAGAAATATACAAAGTGCAAACGTTCTTTGGCATATGAAATACCGGCCTGCTACACTCAGTTGCAAACAAATACAATCGAACAAATGCAGCATGTTAACAGAACGGAAGCTGCCGCACAATAATCGTAACTGCGAATATCACTCTGCTCTGCATTCTGCTTTACTAACCATCGAGTATTACTTTTCCAATATGGCTCACCAAATCGTATATATGAAAACATATTATCTTGCATTACCTTGCAGTCATATGGAAAAACATTGTGTACAATTATCAGTATAACTTCATGAATACAAACTGGAGCTGCCTTCCAACTTTCTCAGTATAATTCAGTACAGCCAGGCTAAAACCACACCATGTCGCACAAGAGCAGTACTACACCTTCATTCCAGAACAGCTCAAGCGGAATAGAAAGAAGAAAGTACAATAGCACTCCAGAAAAGCTCAAACGGGACATAACGGAGAAGAAAGCTTTCTTCACCATCACACTTGCAAGCCATGTAGAGCGTCTCAGCGTCCTCAGTTCTCATTGGTCGGCGCTGATGGTGCTTCGAAGACCATACGTTAAGAAAAGAAGTAAATTCCTGTAAACACCTATTCAGGCTGGTTGGAGAAGGATCTAAGTGTACTGCATAGTTATTCCGCTACGTGTAGTCATACTCTTGTGTAGAGATACCAACTGAGGAAGCTGTAAGATTCGTCACAGTAGGGTCGTACACCACGGAACGCGTTCCTACACTGGACTGTTGCCATTTGTCGCCTCTGTGCTTACACATCGCCGACTTTGTCAAGTGCTGCATATTGCTTAAATAACACACCAATCTGTGGATTAATAATCATTTCCCGTATACCAACTGCTATGAACTTATATACAGCCTTTAAGAATAACAGCAGTTACATGTTGCACGATTTTAACTACCTAAATAAAATATTTTTGGAGGTATTCAAAATTACGTAAAGCCTAAAACATATAACTTTAAAAGTAAAATCGTGACACGTTACTATGATTTTGCAAATACAAAGAATGGCTTTAAATAAATATTTTGTCGCTAAAGAGCTAATTAGATAGTATTTTGTAATTGGCAGTGGAAGATACGCAACGTTGAGTTTTGAAACAGTAAACACTATATCTACATGTTTTACACTGTTATTTTCATTCATTATGCTGTCAGAGTGAGTGACGGGGTCAATCCAGCATTTATATGACTTTGAGATTTGTTAATAATTGATTATGAATGATAGTGCGAATCGTAATGTGTAATGGAGTAGTGAGTCACATAATTGGTAAACGTTTAATGTGAGAAATCAGTCGCAGAATTCTGGAAGCATAACCTTTACTCTCGCGACATTTACTGGATTTTCGGAGAACATCAAATTAAAGAAAATTCTAATTTGTCAGGAAGGGAAATTATCACGTTGTTCGCGAACGCTATGAGACTGATTGGCTACTGAATGTTCCAGATAGAGAAACCTGAAATTGGAAATATTTACGGATGTTCGTCAGCAGGGATCGTAATTTATCTGTAATAGCGTGAGGACCTACCTTTCTGTATTCCAGTAATTCTTAAAAATATAGTAATTTATTTTCACAGAGAAGTTGACTGGTTCGGAAAATAAGAAGAGCAGATGTAAATAACGTTCCCGGTAGTTTTTGAGAACTTAAAAGACGTTTCTTTATTTTCCTTCCATCGGCTAAATACTACCCCGTGGCTTGCTATGCAGTCGGAGATATGAGAATTCATATTATTGGATGTTGATGATGTGTGTAATATTGAGCGCGCATACAAAACTGAGAATCATTATGCAAAAGTTGCAACTATTTATTACCTGATAAAAGTTATAGTTCTTTGGACAGCATGTGCCCCCTGTTGAAATAATGTGCTTTGTGAATAAACGTAATACATACTGTGAATAAGCATATGGTTCTTATATCAATAACTATGTGATAAGATGGACTTCAGTGGCAGTTTGTATATCATTAAAATGAGAATATAGGACACATGTTTCAGACAAGACCTTGCTTTAGTTAAAAATCTCAGTCAAACCTGTGAAATTGTACCCTCTTTGCACCATGATATAATGGCTGAAGCACCGTGCTGTCTTTTGATCTAATTCTCCAGGTTAAACCATACTACACATCGTTTCAGGGAGGTTCGTGGTTACAAGAAACTCACTGAAAGTAATGAATAAAATTTTTAATAGACCCAACGACTCCGAACCGCCTCAGTACCCTCCTACGATGTTTCTAATAAGCTTGTGACGCGACTTTCACACCACAACACTATGTTCCATAGCATCTGCCTCGCTGACGACATAAAAGAGCGACAAATTTCAGTGTAACAAACTTTGTTACAGAACTGTCTGGAAGATCATCTCCTATTCTCCATCCGTCAACAAGCCAGCACACCTGCTTTCTAGTTACCACGCTGAATTCTCCTTGAGTCATATTGTAATATCACGTCGCCAGGAAGCGGTGCCTGAAAAAGGAAGTTGAGAATCGTAAACTGACTGAATGAGTAGATGCAAGAAACAATTTATCTCTAATTGAAAGAAAAGAAAAAAATTACTTATTGGTTTTGTGGGCAATCATTATTTCTGAACATGGACAGTTTATCAATCAAGCACAGTTAAAATATGTCATAAGCGAACTAATTTGAAAGGAAATATAAAAGTCTATTGATGAGAAATAACGTCGAAAACTCAGCAAGAAAGAGGTGGTGTTAACAACCTATCTAGCACTTTGCAATAACAGTGGTCGCTATGGAAACGGTAAGGTAACCAACCATAGTCTGCGCATGGTCTCTGGAAAAATTCCTTGCTAACGAAGAAGCTTCGGCGAAAACTGGCGCCAGTTTGCGCTGCAGTGTTGATATTGGAACTCTGACTATTCGCGAAAGGTTGGATTGTGTGGGTCTCGTTTTCTGCTTCAGCGAGCAACGACAGGCGTGGAAGAACAGCAAATAAACGCGCCGCTGCCACAGCTGGAGGAATGCTATCTGGAACAGCAAAAATTTTACACTAAATACAATGTGGAATTACCGCCATTTTCAGCTCACGTTTACCGAAAATTTTCTAGCCTATCGAAAAATCACGAATGCACAGAAGTACAGAACTTGATTTTAGCACCAGTATTATGATATTTCTGACAGAATCAGCAAGGATTCAGAAAATACTACCCGTAAAATACAGCTCCTTATTTTCACAAATAATGTCTTACAGCATCTTAGATAAACTGCCAGGTTCTGTCTTCCTAGATTAATGAAAGGTACGCGACACTGTACAACACTGTCAGTTCGTAATCAAGACGCAATATTATGGTGTAATTTCTGAAATTTTTTGCTTGTAATTATGATGTACGACGAATTTTCGATAGAAAGAAATGATATCCGTTGCAGCAATTACCTTTTTAAAATACATCAATGATTTATTAAACACCTTAGTTTCACTTCGTCGGCAGACAATCAGCCCTCTTTCAACGACAAAAGTAAGACACTACACGACAGTATCGGACTAAAAGGGCAGCATTCAACGTCTACATCATCTCACGTCGTTTAAGGCAACATCACAAAACTACATGAAATATGTAAGACGAAATCAGTAGTACGAAAACAGAGATAATTTTATGGTGCCGTGCCTCTGTAAATGAAGATGCCACAGAAGATCCCACAGCACTTCTCTAGCGTCACCAATCTTTTTTATGGAAGCATGACAGCAGAAATTGGAAGGTCGAGTCTGTGCTGTAGAGCCAAACTGAAAGTGTTTCAAAGACGCTATGGAACTTTGAATCCTTGGACGAAAGACGACGCTGTTCTGGACACACTGTTGAGTTAGTCGAGGGGTCTGGTACTCAGGTTATACCGGGTGGTTGTAATTAAACTTTCCATATTTAACACGTTATAACACGGAAACTGCCGTACGAGTACCAAACGTGGCAGCATTAATGTCCACAGTATGGGCTGCATGATTTCCATGCGTCACAGCGCCACCATCCAGTTCTAACTGTGACCACCAGGTGCCTGATCAGTGATCGTGATTCATAGTCTCACACACCTGATCAGCCTCAGTGCACTTGTTGACGTGTCAGCAAGAGCTTGGACAAAAGGAGTAGGGCGTTATTGATGTACTTCTTTTATCAAAACAACAGTAATGCTGCAGCTGCACTTCGAGAAAATTGCCGGCGGAAAGGATTACGGAAGGATCCACCTATTGTGCCGAGCATGATGAAGTAATTCGAATCAACTGGAGAACCGGGCGTTGCTCCGGGAAGAGGCCGTCGACCGGTTGCACCTCAGGTGGTTGATGAAACGGCTGTTGCTGTGGCAGACAACGCTGCGCGCAATTCGCGATCGCCAGGCAGTGCGCGTGCTGTGTCACAACAGTTAAAAATCCCGTGGTCCACTGTAAAGAAATCGCTTCCAACTATTCCCAAATGTTATCCATACAAGATCCACATCGTACAGCAGCTTGCACCACAGGAAGCACCACGACTTCGCTCTCCACTTTCTCGCAAGGACTGAAGTTGACGAGGGCTGGCCGTGGACCATCCTACGGGCAGATGAAGCTCATTTTTCTCTGGATGGTGAGGTGAATACACAGAATTGCCGAGTGTGGAGATCTTCATTTCCAGTCACTGTGCCTGAAGTCTCTCGGGTTTGGTAAACGTGTCACCGTATGATGTGGCTTAACAGCTACGTTCATCATTGGTCTATTTTTTTTAATAGTTTGGCGCTCAAGGACCAAAGACGTGTAGTGTGACCGGCCAGCCTTACAGCTGTATGCTTCGCCAGCATGTCACGCCCCCCCCCCCCCCCCCCCCTGCAGGTGGAATCCGCGTTGAACGCAACAGTTTTCATGCAAGATGTGGCCCCATCGCTCATCGCTCGTGAAGTACACCTACTTCTCCGAAACGCATTTGGAAACGACCGAATTATCAGCCGATCGTTTCGAATGCTTGGCCGTCGCGGTCACCAGATGTCACTCCCTGTGATTTCTGGTCGTGGGGCTACCAGGGGAACATCCACACATGTCCTCAAGTACAGCACATCAAGAAAGGTAGCCTGCATACCTACGGAGACTCTTCGTTCTGCTGTGCAGAATGCTATCCTGTGCTTTCGGACTCTTCTGGACACTGGTGGGCGCCATAATGAGCCCCTTTTGTAGCAGTAATGGTACCGGTATGTAATGGTATGATGTACCGTAGCAGCACATTAAAAGTGTTTCAGCTGAATTCATTCTGCATTATTTCTCTTCCCCATGTCCTTGCCATTAATGCTACAAAATTTGATCCTCGTACGGTAATTAGTTTCCGTGTTATAACGTGTTAAATAGGGAAAGTTTAATTATGACAGTCCGGTACTTGTAACATTTGTGCTCCTTTCATCGTTTGTCTGGCGTAATTATCTTGAGGTTAAGGTAATAGAAATTTGGTGCTCAAGAACCAAAGACATGTAGTGTGACTGACCAATGTTACTACGATATGCTTCGCCAGCATGACATGCATGCGTGAGTCACATAGTCGATCTCTGTATACGGGAATGAGTTACAACAGGAAGTGGATTACATTTATACGAGTGCTCTCCATTATGCGTTGTGGAATGGCTTATAGAGTACATCCATAAATATTTCAAAATTCGATGTATGTATTTATGTTCCGTATTTTCTCCTAAGCCACTGGATCGGTTTCAACTTGTCTTGGTACACATATCAGTTACTGTCTGGAAAGAATCAACTGTTTATCAACGTGGGAGTCAAAAGGGAGCTTAGCTCAGAACGCTGAAATGGCCAGATCATATTTACCTAGTATATGAGAATGAGAGGATTTTGTACTTGCAACAGATTTTACATGGAATTTCAAAACTTTACGAGTGGTTTGCTCATATCTCCCACAAAATGATGAAAGGAAAAAAAGGTCTGTCGCTTACTGATTTTCACTGTTCATCAAGTGAAACCACTGCATCAGGCATGACATTTAATTTATTGCTTCATTACTTATAACTCTATTAGCAACACATTTTGCTGACAGTATTTACATATCCCACTGAATAAAACTGCATAAATATGTCAATGTACGACACAGTTCAGGATTTGGATGTCATAAAAATTGAACTGCCAGAAAATGAAACTGCAGGGCGAAATTCTCTAGGGAAACAGGCTAAATATGTGTTCAAATATATGTGAAATACGTTAGATGTACAGGGTGACTCAGGAGGAAAGATACATGCTCTAAGGGGTGATAGTATTAATGATTCTGAACAAAAAAATTTTATGGATGTATGCCCTATTGGAAAAACTGGTAGAAGCCGACCTCAGCGAAGATCAGTTTAATTTCCCCAGAAATGTTGGAACACGTGAGGCAATACTGACCCTACGACTTATCTTAGAAAATACACTCCTGGAAATTGAAATAAGAACACCGTGAATTCATTGTCCCAGGAAGGGGAAACTTTATTGACACATTCCTGGGGTCAGATACATCACATGATCACACTGACAGAACCACAGGCACATAGACACAGGCAACAGAGCATGCACAATGTCGGCACTAGTACAGTGTATATCCACCTTTCGCAGCAATGCAGGCTGCTATTCTCCCATGGAGACGATCGTAGAGATGCTGGATGTAGTCCTGTGGAACGGCTTGCCATGCCATTTCCACCTGGCGCCTCAGTTGGACCAGCGTTCGTGCTGGACGTGCAGACCGCGTGAGACGACGCTTCATCCAGTCCCAAACATGCTCAATGGGGGACAGATCCGGAGATCTTGCTGGCCAGGGTAGTTGACTTACACCTTCTAGAGCACGTTGGGTGGCACGGGATACATGCGGACGTGCATTGTCCTGTTGGAACAGCAAGTTCCCTTGCCGGTCTAGGAATGGTAGAACGATGGGTTCGATGACGGTTTGGATGTACTGTGCACTATTCAGTGTCCCCTCGACGATCACCAGTGGTGTACGGCCAGTGTAGGAGATCGCTCCCCACACCATGATGCCGGGTGTTGTCCCTGTGTGCCTCGGTCGTATGCAGTCCTGATTGTGGCGCTCACCTGCACGGCGCCAAACACGCATACGACCATCATTGGCACCAAGGCAGAAGCGACTCTCATCGCTGAAGACGACACGTCTCCATTCGTCCCTCCATTCACGCCTGTCGCGACACCACTGGAGGCGGGCTGCACGATGTTGGGGCGTGAGCGGAAGACGGCCTAACGGTGTGCGGGATCGTAGCCCAGCTTCATGGAGACGGTTGCGAATGGTCCTCGCCGATACCCCAGGAGCAACAGTGTCCCTAATTTGCTGGGAAGTGGCGGTGCGGTCCCCTACGGCACTGCGTAGGATCCTACGGTCTTGGCGTGCATCCGTGCGTCGCTGCGGTCCGGTCCCAGGTCGACGGGCACGTGCACCTTCCGCCGACCACTGGCGACAACATCGATGTACTGTGGAGACCTCACGCCCCACGTGTTGAACAATTCGGCGGTACGTCCACCCGGCCTCCCGCATGCCCACTATACGCCCTCGCTCAAAGTCCGTCAACTGCACATACGGTTCACGTCCACGCTGTCGCGGCATGCTACCAGTGTTAAAGACTGCGATGGAGCTCCGTATGCCACGGCAAACTGGCTGACACTGACGGCGGCGGTGCACAAATGCTGCGCAGCTAGCGCCATTCGACGGCCAACTCCGCGGTTCCTGGTGTGTCCGCTGTGCCGTGCGTGTGATCATTGCTTGTACAGCCCTCTCGCAGTGTCCGGAGCAAGTATGGTGGGTCTGACACACCGGTGTCAATGTGTTCTTTTTTCCATTTCCAGGAGTGTAGATTAAGAAAAGGCAAACCTACATTTCTAGCATTTGTAGACTTAAAGAAAGCTTTTGACAATGTTGACTGGAATACTCTCTTTCAAATTCTGAAGGTGGCAGGGAAAAAATACAGGGAGCGAAAGGCTATTTACAATTTGTACAGAAACTAGATGGCAGTTATAAGAGTCGAGGGACATGAAAGGGATGCAGTGGTTGGGAAGGGAGTGAGACAGGATTGTAGCCTCTCCCCGATGTTATTCAATCTGTATATTGAGCAAGCAGTAAAGGAAACAAAAGAAAAATCCGGAGTAGGTATTAAAGTCCATGGAGAAGAAATAAAAACGTTGAGGTTCGCCGATGACATTGTAATTCTGTCAGAGACAGCGAAGGACTTGGAAGAGCAGTTGAACGGAATGGACAGTGTCTTGAAAGGAGGACATAAGATGAACATCAACAAAAGCAAAACGAGGATAATGGAATGTAGTCGAATTAAGTCGGGTGATGCTGAGGGAATTAGATTAGGAAATGAGACACTTAATGTAGTAAAGGAGTTTTGCTATTTGGGGAGCAAAATAACTGACGATGGTCGAAGTAGAGAAGATATAAAATGTAAACTGGCAATGGCAAGGAAAGCGTCTCTGAAGAAGAGAAATTTGTTAACATCGAGTATAGATTTAAGTGTCAGGATGTCGTTTCTGAAAGTATTTGTATGGAGTGTAGTCATGTATGGAAGTGAAACGTGGACGATAAATAGCTTAGACAAGAAGAGAATAGAAGCTTTCGAAATGTGGTGCTACAGAAGAATGCTGAATATTAGATGGGTAGATCACATAACTAATGAGGAGGTTTTGCATAGAACTGGGGAGAAGAGGAGTTTGTTGGCACAACTTGACAGGAAGAAGGGACCGGTTGGTAGGACATGTTCTGAGGCATCACGGGATCACAAATTTAGCATTGGAGGGCAGCGTGGAGGGTAAAAATCGTAGAGGGAGACCAAGAGATGAATACACTAAGCAGATTCAGAAGGATGTAGGTTACAGTAAGTACTGGGAGATGAAGAGGCTTGCACAGGATAGAGTAGCATGTAGAGCTGCATCAAACCAGTCTCAGGACTGAAGACAACAACAACAACAACATGCCCTATTCCGAATTATTTCCGAGATAGCACACATTTAATACATTTTTTGTACATTTTTGTTGAATAACTCGAAAACCGCGCCCTCCAACAAACACGTGCCACTGTACAAAATTAAACTATATTAAATTTCCTACAAACTAGGTCCTATTCGTTTCGTAATCTCTACAACTAATGGTTTGTGCAAAGAGAAGGCGAGAATGTTGAAAACCTCGCTCAACGCGCGTGCGCTTTAGCTTACGTAGTTTTTGTAGGCCAAACTGAGGTAGCATATTGAGGTAGCAAGTTGAGAGGAACAGTTTAATACGTGACACTTGTGGTCTGTTAAGTCGGGAAACTACCTCAAATTGGCCTACAAAAACTACGTAAGCTACAGCGCATGCGCGTCGAGCGAGTTTTTCAACATTCTTGCGCTCTCGTCGCACAAACCATTATTTCTAGAGGAAAAAACGAATAGGACCTTTTTTTGTAAGAAATTTAATATGGTTTAATTTTGTACTGCGACATGTTTTTGCTGGAGGGTGCGGTTTTCGAGTTATTCAACAAAAACGTACAAAAGTGATATTTAATGTGTTCTATCTCGGTAATCATCCGGAATAGGGCATACATCCATAAGAGTTTTTTTTTCAGAATTGCTTATAATATCACTCCTCAAAGGATGTACCTTTCCTCCTGACTCACCCTGTGTATTAAATGTAAGTGGCGTATGTATATGCGGGGAAACCTGCATGTGAAAAGCTCGTCCTGAATCCCTGACATGAATCATCCAAACTTGATATGCTTATTAGTTACCATCTGGAAAGAACCGGCAACTACATGTACGACTGGGTATGATAACGTGAGAAAGAGCACATGAGGAAATGGGCAGAGAGGGGGCTTGAGAATGAAGACAGAGAGAGGAGGCAGAGGAGATGGGGAAGCATGAGATGCTCTAATACAACGGAAGTACGTAAGAACTGAAATACACACACACTCAGACAACGCCAGGTATTCAGCTGATAAGTACATATGGATGAGGAGCGTTTCTGTGGCGGTCTATAGAACGTTTCACTTAAACAGCAGTCACTTTCTGCTAGTGTGTTTATTAACTCATTTTTTTTTCTGGAAGGAATTTGAGGTACCAGCAGGTCAGCGTGACAAGAATTATTCCGTCTGACGATACTTGGAAGAACAAAAACGAGAGTCTCACATACTGTCTTTGATAATACATCGAAACGAGATCTCCGGAGAGTGCAGTGACCGAATATGTCGCTTAGCTGTCAAGAGCAAATGGAATGTCTACCTTCAAACAGTAAGACAATGCCTAAAACTGCTGTATCACTTTATGTCATCAATATGTGAGCAATCGTACATTACGTGTTTAGTGATCTTATGAACTCAACTGTAACATTGAAATGTTCCTTTTCTAGATGAAATGTACATCATTAAATACGTAATGAAAGTTTAATACAGGAGCAGCCAGTGTTGCAAGATTCACTTTTTATTTAATTGATAATTAGTTTTTGGTTACCTGAAACCATTTTCAAATCATCCTAAGGCAAATTATTGAGTGCATATAACAAGATACAGCATGCATCGTACCGAGATATAAGTACCAGACAGATAAAACATTTGTGGCAGACCAAACATATAACTGATAGTCTATTTCCTCAGCTATCAGAAGGAAACCTCAGGCCTCAGGTAAGGGCCACTCTATCAGGATAACGGAAATGTCTTTATTAAAACTTAAAGTCACCATAGGTAGAACAATCGATACAATAAAATTACAAATCAATTGACACCCTGAAGGACTTTTTCTTTTCAACAACACCAAAGCACTTAAAACAAAAAAAACAAAAAAAACAGTTGACAGCAGCAGCGCCGCATACAGTGCATAGAAACAAAAGTCGTATGCTACAGCGAAAGTGACAGCATTCATTGTTAAGCATAAAACAGTGTGGTAAGGAACGAAAATAGTATGACACTGAAAAACCAACACCTTTCGAAATACACCATAGTCGTAAAATACTTAGCCGAAGAAACAACGAACAGAATATACAGCTATAAAAAAAACCTTTTTAAATTGTATTTCACAATTAAAGACGAAAATTAAAACGCTATGTTGCCTCTTATGCTACGACGCCTAGTCTCGCACCAGACGATGTGTCCGAGTGGTAGACACACGTAAAAAATACAGTTCTGTTCAGCATAAATCAAACATGGAATGAATCAACAAACACCATAGCAAAATAGTTATGTAGCGAATACTCAACTTATACATTGAAGATCTGCATGTGGTGCAGTACAAATTCCTTTGCCTATTGATGGCGTTGACATGCTCAGTTTTAAGTATCTATACGACAGTTCTCTTGTGCCTGACTGAAGTTCTCAAGTTCCACATAGCTAACTTTTCTAGCCATGTGCAGAATCTCTGAGCTGAGTTAAACACGGGGTTGTGACTTACATTGACGTACTGCTAACTGGCTTCGCTGGCGATGCCATAAACTAGAACACATGGGCCCCAAGTGTAACTAGAGAGTAACTGGCGAGCAGTGAAACTGCCGCTGCAGACGGCGCCTCTTTATGCGGCCGAGTCTCGCGCCTTGGTGGTGCTCTCGCACTGGGGGCTCGGCCTTAGTGCTGCTCAGGGTTGGATGATACCAGCGACCGCTGGAAGACAGCCACTGCATTTGTCCTCCCATCTTTGGAGTCTCGACGATGATGGCACCGTGTGTGCTATCGACCGTGCAACGACACCACATTCCTTCCCCCTAAACTTCCTCACCGTAGGTGTGAAGTGGGTGGAAGGGCGACGAGCAAAGCCTTGGTTACAGGTGGCGCTAATGAAGTATGGGCTAAGGTATCGACCGATGCAGCATCCCTGCCTGCGCCCCAGGAACCACGTTGCGAATACCGCGAAACATAAGCAAAAAAACTGAGCATAGGACGCATACGAAAGACGAGAAGCGGACATTCCACAGGTGTGGTCGATATTTCAGAGTCCTGTGCGTTGCTGGCGTCGTGATGACTGGCGAGTGGGCACTCCTGGCCCAACTCCGACGACTAATGCTGATTATTAGAAGAATATCTTGTTAACCACTGGATTTAGAAGGTGCAGGACAGTTCGATGGTGGCAGATATGTAGTAACTCTGCCGGTGAGTGGTTGGATGAGAGAGAGACCCGAAGAGCTTGCTCCCGAGTATGATAAGTACGAGGTCTGGACATCTGCTGTTTGAAAGTGCGAACGATGTTTTCAGCCTCGCCGTTGGATGAGCAATGAAACGATGCACTTCTTACATATTGAATGCCGTTTGCTGCACAGAACTGTTGAAATTCCCTTGGAGCAAACTGTAGTCCATTATCTGACACAATAACTTCAGGGAGACTCTAGATGCAAAATATCGATGTCATTGTCTCGACTGCCAGAGCTGCAGTTGTAGACGGCATGGGAACAAATAACAGGAATTTTCTGAAAACATCCTCCACTATCATACATCTAATATTCGAAAATAGTCCTGCGAAATCAGTATGCACTCCCTGCCCTGGGGCGGTTGGATGAGGCCACTCGAAAAACTTCAGTGGGGGAGAGCTTGGTGCCCTCACCGGTCTGGCAACTTTTAGTCATGTTCTCAATTTGGTCGTCCATCCAAATCCATGTACAATGACGTCGGGCCAACTATTTGATTTTCACGACGCCCCAATGACCAGAGAGCAATAACCGAAGCATTTCTTGTTGTAATAACTTGGGAAAGACTACTCGTGAATGATCTGACTCTGTGTGCGGAAGAATCACCCCTTTCTGTATAGAATGAGCGTGCTCGAGTGCCATATAATGACAAACCAAAGAATTTGATATGGTCTTCACGAATCTAGGCCAATCAGTGCGGATTTACAGTAGTGAAACTGGCAAATCTTGATTCGCTGCTCTTGCCTGATCGATCTCGTGATGCATAATCGCGAATTCTTGAAGCGATGTTGCTTCCTGAGCATCCACAAAGAGACATGACTCTTTATGACTGATCAAATACTGGATGAGACCCAACAGGAGGTTGTGTTGGATGGGAGGACGACGGTTGAAACCCGCTTCCGGCCATCCTGATTTAGGTTTTCCATGATTTCCCTAAATCGCTTCAGGCAAATGTCAGAATGATCTTTGAAAGGCCATGGCCAACTTCCTCCTTCTCTAATCCAATGGGACTGATGACCTTGCTGTTTGGTCTCCTTCCCCAAATCCACCAACCAACATTGTTAGGTGGTACAAGGTCTCGAACCGGTAATTTGACAGAATCAGCGACCAGCGCTGCAGCTTCTGTGCGGTGCACAGTGGCCGCTACATGAATCTGTTCACAGTGTGAGACGGGCTGAGCAGAGGTGTCAGTGGCTTGTGATAAGTCACTAGCAAGAACTTTAGCCCATACAGATATTGGTGAAACTTTCTAACTCCATACATGATGGTGAGAGTTTCTTTCTCGAGTTGCGAGTAACTTCACTGAGCGTTGTTTAAAAGTTTCGATGAAAAGACGATCAGTCAATCGGCATCTTTCATGCAGTGAGACAGAACTACCCCAAGCCTGTAAGATGAAGTATAAACCGCCAAAACTACTGATTTGGACGGGACAAATGTGTTAGGCATGTCACTAAGTAATGTGTCTTTTAACTCCCTGAAGGCCGATAAACATTCGTTTGGCCAAACAAAACAGAATGTTCGTGCAATAGCGAGAATGCGGGGAGGGGGAGGGGCTGCTATCTTGGTAGCATTCGGAATAAAGCGAATATACTACATCAGTTGCCTAACGCGGTCAGTAGTTCCAGGACGGTGTGCAGCTCTGGCAAAGCACAGATAGCACTGAGATATGCCTGTGTTGGATGAAGGCCTTGACCATTGATCACGCTTCCCAAATATGCAATCTCGGTTTCAAAGATAGAACAATGGATACATGAGGGGACTCAAGTTCCAACAACACACTACCAAGTGCGTCTTAGAGATGTGTTAGTGATCCAACAATTCGAGAACCTACCAGATAGTAGGTTCTGGGTATCTCAAAATTTCATCTCTGAGATGAACATCTGACATATTTTAGGTAATGGCATCATGCAATATCTCGTCACTATATTTGCCACATTCACGATTAAATCTGCCCTGTATTGTTAAGCCTCTCTAATCTGCGTCCAATAGTTTAGTATTTTGCTTTAGATTCTTACGTAATCTAAGAATTTAATTCGTGGTTGCTACATGAATCTGCTTCTCTAAACTTGTAACTAAATCGTCATAGGCAACATTCTCAGGCCGAGCTGCAGGAAACAGTTTACAGTGAAGCCGATAAGTTTCAACACCGTGACTTGAAAGAAAATAAGCAAACCGCTCGGTACCTTACATGTGATACGCTGAACATTATGCCTGCGGCTCTGAAAAATACTCAGTCCAGTCCTCCTGCTGTGCGTTGAATTTCCGGAATTTAGATGCACAGGAAAGTGTAGATTGCTGCAGTGTGACCTGGTTTGGTTTGGTTGGTTTGGGGTATAAGGGACCAAAATACAGTGTCATCAGTCCCCTTTTCCTGACGCAAGCAAGGCTCGACGTACAAAAACACCCAAAGTACGTTTGAGAAAGTAAAAGGGAATGGGGAATCACACCTACAAAGAAAACGAATGGAACGAACAAGAAACGGATAAAATATACACCAAGGAAAAGTTGAAGACAAGGCGAGATGAACACATACAGGGAAAAGACGACCACCAAGACAAACAAACGGAAGGAAAGTGCAACAGAGTTAAAATGGAGGGAAGGTGGCGGTCTCGGAGAGAAGGCTAAATGCTCACCCTTAGATGGTATGCAAAAACCCCCCTATCGAATGAAACGTAAAACTGAATCTGCTGTTGATGCATTGTCGCCCAACACCGAGGGTAGGATGTTGGAAAGGTTAAAAATCCGCCGCAGAGTGACTGAAAATGGGCGGTCTAGCAAGATATGGACGACAGTCATATGTGAGCCACAGTAACACCGAGGTGGATCCTCACGACGGAGGAGGTAGCCATTGGTTAGCCACGTATGGCCAATGGGGAGCCGGCAGAGAACCACAGAGTCCCTTCGAGAGGCCCGCATGGAGGATTTCCACACATTCGTAGTCTCCTTAATGGCAACAGTTGTAGTGCTTACTGAGATTACACCATTCCATCTCCCAAAGCTGAACAACCTTGCAGCGTAATAATGACTGCAGGTCAGTTACGGGGATGCCGGTCTCCAGGAGCGGTTTCCGTGTAGCCTGTTTGGCCAGCCTGTCAGCAAGTTCATTTCCTGGGATTCCGACGTGGCCTGGCGACCACACAGACACCACTGAACGACTGGACCGTTCCAGGGCACAGATGGACTCCTGGATGGTCGCTGCCGAAGAATGGCGGGTAGCACTGGTCGACAGCGTGTAGGCTGCTCAAGGAGTCGGTACAGAGAAGAAACGACTTGCCAGGTCATGACGGATGAGCTCAAGAACACAAATGGCCGCCACATCTGCAGTGAAAACACTGGCAAGGAGTGCTGTTCAATATGTTGTCCATATACATACGCGAAACCAACGTGACCATCAGCCATCGAGCCATCGGTGTAAACCACTTCATAGTCCCAGTACGTGTCAAGAATCGACAGGATGTGACAGTGTAGAGCCGTGGCGTTAACTGAGTCCTAAGGACCATGGGAAAGGTCCAGGCGAAGCTTCGGTCAAGGTGTTCACCATGTAGGTGTACATGAATGGATCTTGAGTATAGGTGGTAAAGGCAAGAACACCACTTCAGAGAGTAGAGATCGGACGTGAACCGCAATCGTAAGCCCTGACTGGGCCTCCGATGCGGGAGCCGAACCGCTTTGGGTGGGAAAAGGAGATGGTAATTCGGATGCTCAGAAGAACTACAAATGTGTGCAACGTAACTGACGAGCAGTTGTGCACGCCTAACCTTCAGTGGCCTCCATCCAGACACTGGTCACCGGACTCGTACTGAGGGCTCCTGTTACCAATCTAATTCCACAGTGGTGCACTGGGTCGAGTAAATGCAACGCTGACGGCGCTGACCATAAACCAGACTCCCATAGTCAAGGCAGGGTTGAACAAGGGCTCTGTAGAGCTGCAGCAGCGTAGGGCGATCTGCACCACATTTGGTGTTGCTCAGGCAGCGGAGGGCATTGACGTGCTGCTAGCAGTTCCACATAAGCTGATGATGGTGAGGAAGCCAAGTCAATCGGGCCTCGAAAACTAGTAACTAGGCCATCATTAAAGTAAAGTTCTGGTTCCGGATGAATGGTACAATGTTGACAGAAGTGCATGACACACGCCTTTGCGGCTGAAAACTGGAAGCTGTGGGCTAGAGCCCATGACTGCGCCTTGTGGATGGCTCCCTGCAGGTGCCGTGCAGCAACACGAGTACCGTAGCAACAGTACGAAATTCAGAAGCCGTCAGCAGCGTACAGACAAGGTGAGACAGACGGCCCGACAGCTGCTGCTAGACCGTTAATGGCCAATAAAAATAGCGATACACTCAATACAGAGCCCTGCGGGACCCCATTCTCCCACACTTTATATTCTCCCTACTTCGACAGTCACCAGTTATTTTGCTTCCCAAACAGCAAAACTCATTTACAACTTTAAGTGTCTCAATTCCTAATCTAATTAAATCAGCATCACCTGATTTAATTCGACTACATCGCATTAAACTCGTTACGCTTCAGTTGATGTTTATCTTGTATCCTCCTTTCAAGGCCCTGTCGATTCTGTTCAAGTGCTCTTCCACGTCCTTTGCTGTTTGACGGAATTACAATGTCGTTGAGAAATCTCAAAGTTTTTATTTCTTCCCCATGTGTTTTAGACCTACTCCAAATTTTTCTTTGGTTTCTGCTTGCTCAATATGCATATCGAATAACATCGGATATAGGCTACAACCCTGTCTCACTCCCTTCTCAACCACTGTTTCCCTTTCGAGCGCCTGTAACTGCCATCTGGTTTCTGTACAAATTGTAAATAGCCTTTCACTCCCTGTATTTTATCCGTAACACCTTCAGAATTTGAAAGAGAGTATTCCAGTCAACATTTCAATCCACGTAGGTTATGCTAAAAACCTGGCAGGAATATAAACCACTCCAAATTTACCAGTAGTGACAACAAACTTGTTAGAAGTTGGAGCAAAAATAAAACGTTGTGCAGTTCTTTGCGTATGATTAATTAAGAATCAGAACAGAGAATATACCAAGGCATACAATGGGCAAACCTTTTACATGGGTTACTCCTGAAAATTCTTATATAAACATTACGCGGCGAAAGAGTTTCCTGAGAACGATACGGTGATATAATGTAAAAAACTGTGTAGAAAACAACGTTTCGGCCACGGTTACAGTGGCCTTCTTCTGGTCTGCTTGTGTACTTTTGCTGTGCAGTCACTTATCTTCCATACTGCAAAACAAATCACTTCTACTGCAAGCTTATTGCTTTCCATATTTTGGGAAGTGGTATTATGGCCCAAAGCAAGAAAAAAATGTCCCGTAAACATGTGGTCTAAAACACTCTCCTTAAGAGCTATGAGCACTTTTTCATCTTCGCTACTTTCAAACAGAAATTTTCTAATGAACAAGCTCTCATAACTTTTAAGGTATGCATTTGAGAGCACATGTTTACTGGACCTTTTTTATTGTTTTGGTAGATACTACCACTTCCCAGAATATGGAAATCTAAGAGCTTGCAGTAGAAGAGATTTGTGTCACTGTATCGAAGATCAAGTTTTGCTCTTAGTCCTTAAGGTATGCGTGTCAGAGCCCGTGTTTACTTGACTTTTTTGTTTAGAATTATCATTCCTGTCATATCACTAAATATTGACCATCACTTCTGAAAAACTCTGTATTTTGTCATGACTGCTCACTGAGCATGACCTTAGCTCTCAATTTTAGAAGATCGTTGTTTTTACTCTCTTAAGGCGGCAGGAGTGGGAACTTGATTCTAATAGGTTACTACTGCGGAAGGAGTGGTGGTCTGCTTTTACTTATTGGTTCTTTCATTGTGAGCCGTGACAGGTGGTTGTAGGCAAATGAGGTGTGGGCTCTTGTGTTCCTCCTGCTCGAGGCAGGCCGCGAGGCGGCAGCAGCGCTCGCCTCACGTGTTGTTGGTTGCGGTCTGTTGGATTTTTTAGGGCTGGCAGCTAGGATAGTGCATGCCTGAGACCATCCTCTCTGTTCGTGTTGTTAGGGTCTTTCATTATTTCTATGGCTTCTCTGATCTTGTGTTTTACCAAATACAGCTGCTTGGCAAGCTGTATTTCTTTTCCTCATTCTTGTTGTATTCTGCAGCTGCAGATTTGCTGTGTTGCGCTAGACAAATGTAGCACTTGAGTTCCCTTACAAGCCAGAAGAATATATCTGTGCAGCCAATACGGAACACTAAAAGCATCAACTTGATGGATCTCCAACAGTGATAAACCCCTCGTCTCATTCAATCAGCAATTTGGCAACACAAGCGCTGGCTAAAAAACTAAATATTGTTGTCACACGTGAGCGGGTCCCTACAGAAGAAATCATCAAGTCCAAGGAAGAAGCACTCTGGCATACGTCTGTGATACAGGCTGAGAAAATTAGGAAGGAAACACGTGAGAATCGAAGCCATACTTTTTCGGTCGTGCACCTTCTTTTATCTTCAAAAAGAAGAAGAACTTTCAGTATGGTACGTGATACTTACCAATGAACTAAGCATTTTAATATCTTCACGTTTTTCCTGTCTTGAAAATGGAAATTTATATTGGTTTCTAATACTTTATGTTTTAAAATATATGTAATTTGTAACTTCTTTTGCTACTGCTTGTGCTTAATTTGGTTTCATTTACTGGTTGTTGGTGGGTAATAGGGTAATAATGCAACACACTGACTATTAAACACAGTAGTGACAGTATTTCCACGATAGCAATTCTTTTAAATGCCAGTGAAATATTTATTCATGGGGACATGACCGCTATGTACATTTTGAAAACTTTTATTTCTCCGGAATAAAGTTTGTAATTTCAGAAAACGACTGCAATACATAAAAAGCGAATGCCATCATTTAAAAATGCAATAAGAAGATATATATAACGTCTATTACAGGGCATGGTAGAGGCGAAAGTCTGAAAAGTGTACCGGCATGCACCCTACTGTTGTAAGCTCTTGTTCTGTTGTGCTAATGTATCTGTAAGTCTAATTTTTTAGTGTATGCTTCCTTGTCTTACTCGCGTGCACAAAACAATAGCGATGATCTTAGACTGAAACCAGTCGTTGAATTTTCGTAGTCATGAACCTTATAAAATATTTATTGGCTGTTGATAGCTGGCTTAAGAAGGATAACTCTAAATACAGGGAGACTAAATTCCACTATAAGCAGAATGTGAAACTGAGTGCCTTAATAATAGCCATGTATGTTACTTTTTCTTTCATTGTTCCTGGTGAATTTAGTCCACAAATTTTAAACATCTAGCAGTGTAAGCCATTTTCTTAATTTAAAAATTCCATATACGCTCTCAGACGCACCAGTCAAGCAGTGTCGTCAGTGTCACTAGTCTGTTTAGAAAGTTCAACTCAGGGCTAGCCATGGCGTGCCGAGCGTCACGCGTGCACCGTGCGTGGGCCACGGGCTGTGTGTTCACAGTTTTTCCCTCTTCCCCCTCCTCGCGCTCAGACAGCGTGGCGTGGTGGTTGGGAAATGTGAAGTGAGGCTGAGCACTTTGGCGCTCATGACTGAGCATGGCAAACGAGTCGACGTCTTGGCCACCCCCAGTTTAACTGAAAAACTAATTATAATGAACCTGAATATGTTCTAGAAAATTTAAAGCTCTGCCAGTGCCAATTTGGATATTCTAGATTAGTTTTTGTGGCTATCAGACTGTCTGACTCACTTATGGGAACTTCACGTAGACAGCACGCGTCATTACGAAATACATGTAAATCAGACCATGTAACGAATACGAGTCTCTTATACTTTTTATTCACTAAAATGATTCAGGTGAAAAATATGAGATTTCACATTGAAATAATAACTTTACAAGGCAAATTACTTTGTTTTTATTGCTCTTTACCACATAGTACACTTCCCTAACAATGCCTATGCTCATCCAGTGTCGTTTTAACACTCATGTTTGCTTCTCATTCACACTGAAGTACCATTGCTACAGTGCGTTCCCATATTAATCAAACAAGTAATCACTGATCAGGGAAGCCTCTTAATTTACGTTCTGGAATCACTATGTTTCTCCACGAGAAGTACCGATTCAAAAACATAACACTGTTTCTATGACAATTCTTATAATTAGCCCTGAATGTTTCCCCATGAAATAACTTAATTATTGAAACACTCCCATCTGTCAGTTATGATTTCTAGCAATTTCCTCATACTGATTAATCGTAACATGGATCCACGCGACCGCTCCATGTGAGAGCTCAAAGACATTTCTCTGTGAATACCAAGATGATACGTGAACACTAGCACTTGGGCAATGCTCTCTCATAGAAAACGCACTCTCGGCTTCGAAAGTTCCAGGAGCCAGCGATAACTAAGGAATACAATATCGACAGCAACGATAGCAGTACTCCTTATATCAACTCAGTAGAATCATTTAAAAAACGCAAGCAAAAAGTTTTATGAAGACCCAAAGAAAGAGAAAGAACTCCCACAGAAAGTCTGACCCAGCACCAAGATCCCAACAGAAACAAATAACTGATGAACAACGAAGCAATCGTTCAATCCTGCGTTATTCTACAGTAACGCAACAAAAATGTCATGTACACTTCACACTCTTTGGTTCCTACACCGAAAAGTACAATCTTCACATTTTTGTTTATATACAGGTATGTGATAATCAGGCAGTGAACAAACAAAGAAATCAAATTTGGCATAACAAGGTTGAATAGCAATAAAAATACACAAATTGATTTCTAAAGACATTCATGAATATAGTGACGAGAAGTACTTAATGCAGGCCTTTCAAATTTCTACAGCATACATCAAATCCTAATCACTAACTTTTCCCGTGAGAATGATCACGTTTTACTACTGTTAACACATGCTCATATAAATCTACAGAAGTCACGTGCACAGGCTGTGCATCTGATATAATTATGAAGCATTTTAACCTCCTTCCAACAGATTTTCACGGCACCTTCACTGTCCTATAGATTTTAACACTGATCAGCCAATACAAAAGGAATATTATAATACATGTAACTGTTGCTTAGTACATATAAGAAATCAAGAATGCAAATTTTTACTAAACTAACTTAACTAGTTAGCAAACGTTTGCCTAACGCAGTACAGCATTTTACATATGTTATCAAACAGAACATCATTACTGATGTGATAATCAAGTTGGAAAAAAAGAGAAACAAGAATTTATATATCTATGCCGAATAACATGACCTTTAGTTTAAGCATATAAACTATGACCACATGAAGAATTTGACAGAATTTCGGTTCTTTGTGACTATGTAAGACAAGCAAAGATTCTGATATTTAAAGTTGAAGAAACATTTAACACAAAAAATACAAGTTGATGATTAGTCAGCTGAAACAAAACACTTGCAAACACGTACATAATTGACCCTATACTTCTCTGCGTGACAACTTAATGCACCCAGTCACTGAAAGGTGGATATTGCAGGTAATTTTGACGTTGCTTGTTCATTGTGATCAACACATTCTTTAATTCTTCTATACTTTTACTGATGGATAGTGTTTTCCAGACCATGAAAGAGGAACAGACAATCGGTATGAAGCCACTTCGTCTAAAAATATCTGAATGAGCTGAATTTTTGTGCTATTTTCAAAAGTACATGCTTACTTATCACAATGCCCAAAGAATGTAGCTTGCAATAATTCCACATTAAAAATATAGAAGCACATACTTACACCCCACCCCCAATATATATATTGGCATTTGCAATATATATATATATATATATATATATATATATATATATATATATATTTGCAATATATATATATATATATATATATATATATATATATATATTGCAAATGCCACTCATGCTTCTTGGGGCCCTACAACATGCACAACGCACCCTGTCGACTTCATCTCCCTATTTTGATCTCCCTATTTTGTCTTCTCAACCATTGAGTAAATTTATGTCCTCCTAAGCGATCAACCAATGATAAATCACTTCAAGTCTCCTGCTTCGGGCCCTTCTACATTTTCCTTTCTAATTCCATTTCCTGTGTCTCTGTCCATGACTCGGTGAGCTGTAAGTATCCAGTGCGTCTTTGCGGCGCTATTCGTACTTTCTCTTTCTTCCTTTGTTGGCGTTTCCTCTTGACTGCCGTTGCTTCTTCTCTGTTGCGTTTTGGGTGAATCTTCGTTGCACCAACTCTATAGTGTTCATTATTGGGCTAGACAGAAAACCAGGACGTTGGTACGTTAGGGATTGTATTACCGTAAGTACAACGTTAATTTCTTTATACTATTCTTCAAAATACTGATTTCTTCTTAATTTGTGAGTTCGAGGTCATGTTTCTGACGCCAGGGATGGGTTGCGCAGCAACTGCTTTCTCCCAGTAGCTCTTTTCTTTTTTTTTGGAGGGGGGGGGTCATCAGTCTTCTGACTGGTTTGATGCGGCCCGCCACGAATTCCTCTCCTGTGCTACCCTCTTCATCTCAGAGTAGCACTTGCAACGCAAGTCCTCAATTATTTGCTGAAAGTATCCCACTCTCTGCCTTCCTCTACACTTTTCGCCCTCTACAGTTCCCTCCAGTAACATGGGAGTCATTCCCTAATGTCCTAACACATGTCATGTCATCCTCTCTCTTCTCCTTATCGGTGTTTTCCATACATTCCTTTCCTCTCCGATTCTGCGCAGAACCTCCTCATTTCTTACTTTATCAGTTCTTCTAATTTTCAACATTTGTCTGTAACACCATGTCTCAAATGCTTCGGCTCTCTACTGTTCCGGTTTTCCCACAGTCCATGTATCTCTACCACACAATGCTGTACTCCAGACATACGTTCTTAGAAATTTCTTCCCCAAAATAAGGCCTATGTTTGATACTACTTCTCATTACATTCGTTTTTCTTCTATTTACTCTCAGTCCATATTCTGTATTCATGAGATTGTTCATGTTGTTCAGCGGATCATGTAATTCTTCTTCACGTTCATTCAGGATAGCAATGTCATTGGCGAATCGTATCATTAATATTCTTTCACCTTGAATTTTAATTCCATCCTGAACTTTTCTTTTATTTCTATCATGGCTTCTTCGATGTACAGATTGAACAGTAGGGCGGAAAGACTACATCTTGTGTTACACCCTATTTAACTCGAGCACTTCTTTCTTGGTCGTCCACTCTTATTATTCCCTCTTGGCTCTTGTACATATTGTACATTACCCGTCTCCCCTATTGCTTACCCTCATTTTTCTCAAAATTAAGACATCATACACCATTTTACATTGTCGAAGGCTTTTTCCAGATCGACAAATCCTTTTATTTAGTCTTGCATCCATTATCAACCGCAACGTCGCAAATGCCTCTTTCGTGCCTTTACTCAAACTGCTCGTCATCTAGTACATCCGCAATTTTCTTTTCCATTCTTCTGTATATTATTTTTATCAGCAACGTGGATGCATGAGCTGTTAAGCTGATTGTATGATAATTCTCGCACAAGTCAGCTCGTACAGTCTTCGGAATTGTTAGGATGATATTTTTCCGAAAGTCAGCTGGTATGTCGCCAGATTCATACACTCTACCCACCAACGTGAAGAGTCGTTTTGTTGCCACTTCCCCCAATAATTTTAGAAATTCTGATGGAATGTTATCTATCGCTTCTGCCTTATTTTAAGTCCTTCAACGCTCTTTTAAATACTGATTCTAATACTGGGTCCCCTGGCTCTCCTAAATCGACTCCTGTTTCCTCTTCTATCGCATCACACAAATCTTCCCCCTTTTAGAGGCTTTCAATGTACTCTTTCCACCGAAACGCTCTCTCCTCTGCATTTAACTGTGGAATTCCCGTTGTACTCTTACTGTTACCACCTTTGCCTTTAATATCACTGAATGTTGTTTTGAATTTCCTGTATGCTGAGTCTGTGCTTTCGATAATCTTTTTTTTTTCGATTTTTTCACATTTTTCATGCAGCCATTTCATCTTATCTTCCCTGCAGATCCTATTTATTTCATTCCTCAACGACTTTTATTTCTGTATTCCTGATTTTCACAGAATATTTTTGTACTTTCGTCGATCAAATGAATTATTTTTTTCTTTACCCATGGTTTCTTCGCAGCTACCTTCTTAGCACCTACGTGTTTCTTTCCAGCTTCTGTGATTTCCCTTTTCAGAGATGTCCATTCCTCTTCAACTGCACTGCCTACTGAGTTATTCCTTATTGCTGTATCAATAGCCATAGAGAACTTCAAGGGTATATCGTCATTCCTTCGTACTTCTGTATCCCACATCTTTGCGTATTCATTCTTCCCGACTAATCTCTTAAACTTCAGCCTACTCTTCAGCACAACAATATTGTGATTTGAATCTATATCTGCTCCTGGGTACACCTGACAATCCAATATCTGATTTCTGAATCTCTGTCTCACCATGGGTGTAGTCTAACTGAAATCTTCCCGTATCACCCGGGCTTTTCCAAGTATACTTCCTCCTCTTGTGATTCTTGAACAGAGTAGTCGCTATAACTAGGTGAAACTTGTTACAGAACTCAATTAGTCTTTCTGCTCTAGCATTCCTTGATCCAAGCCCATATTCGTCTGTAACTTTTTCTTCTACTACTTCCCCTACTATTACATTCTAGTCTCCCATGACTAATAAATTTTCGTCTCCCTTTACGCACTGTATACCCTTTCAACATCCTCATACACTTTCTCTGTCTCTTCATCTTCAGCTTGCGACGTCGCCTTAAATACCGGAACTATCGTTGTCGGTATTGGTTTGCTGTCGATTCTGATAAGAACAACCATGTCACTGAATTGTTCACATTAACACACTCTCTGCCCTACCTTCTTCAACTATTGTATGCGAATACATAGAAAGAAGGATCCTTTATTGTATGATTATATGATAGCGGAACAAACACTGGTAGCAGTTCTACATCTACATCTACATCCATACTCCGCAAGCCACCTGACGGTGTAAGGCGCAGGGTATTTTGAGTACCTCTATCGGTTCTCCCTTCTATTCCATTCTCGTATTGTTCGTGGAAAGAAAGATTGTCGGTATGCCTCTGTGTGGGCTCTGATATCTCTGATTTTATCCTCATGGTCTCTTCGCGAGATATACGTAAGAGGCAGCAATATACTGCTTGACTCCTCGGTGAAGGTATGTTCTCGAAACTTCAACAAAAGCCCGTACCGAGCTACTGAGCGTCTCTCCTGCAGAGTCTTCCACTGGAGTTTATCTATCATCTCCGTAACGCTTTCGCGATTACTAAATGATCCTGTAACGAAGCGTGCTGCTCTCCGTTGGATTTTCTCTATCTCTTCTATCAACCCTATCTGGTACAAACACCACACTGGTGAGCAATATTCAAGCAGTGGCCGAACAAGTGTACTGTAACCTACTTCCTTTGTTTTCGGATTGCATTTCCTTAGGATTCTTCCAATGAATCTCGGTCTGGCATCTGCTTTACCGACGATCAACTTTATATGATCATTCCATTTTAATTCATTCCTAATGCCTACTCCCAGATTATTTATGGTTATTAACTGCTTGCAGTTGCTCAACTGCTTTATTGTAGCTAAATGACAAAGGATCTTTCTTTCTAAGCATTCGCAGCACATTACACTTGTCTACATTGAGATTCAATTGCCATTCCCTGCACCATGCGTCAATTCGTTGCAGATCCTCCTGAATTTCGGTACAATTTTCCATTGTTACAACCTCTCTACATACCGCAGCATCATCCGCAAAAAGCCTCAGTGAACTTCCGATGTTATCCACAAGGTCATTTATGTATGTCGTGAATAGCAACGGTCCCACGACACTCCCCTGCGGCATACCTGGAATCACTCTTACTTCGGAAGACTTCTCTCCATTACGAATGACATGCTGCGTTCTGTTATCTAGGAACTCTTCAATACAATCACACAATTGGTCTGATAGTCCGTATGCACTTACCTTACTTTGTTCATTAAACGACTGTGGCGAACTGTATCGAACGCCTTGCGGAAGTCAAGAAACTCGGCATCTACCTAGGAACCCGTGTCTTTCACACGATCGACTTTTTCGAAACCCATGCGGATTTCCTACAGAGTAGATTTCTAGTCTCCAGAAAAGTCATTATACTCGAACATAAAACGTGTTCCAAAATTCTGCAACTGATCGACGTTAGAGATATAGGTCTATAGTTCTGCACATCTGTGCGCCGTCCCTTCTTGAAAACGGGGATGACCTGTGCCCTTTTCCAATCCTTTGGAACGCTACGCTCTTCTAGGGACCTACGGTACACCGCTGCAAAAAGGGGGGGCAAGTTCCTTCGGGTACTCTGTGTAAAATCAAACTGGTATCCCATCAGGTCCAGCGGCCTTTCCTCTTTTGAGCGGTTTTAATTGTTTCTCTATCCCTCTATTTCGATATCTACCATTTTTTTCATCTGTGCGACAATCTAGAGAAAGAATTACAGTGCAGTCTTCCTCTGTGAAACACTTTTGGAAAAAGACATGTAGTATTTCGGCCTTTAATCCTCTGTTTCAGTACCATTTTGGTCACAGAGTGTCTGGACATTTTTCTTTTTTTGGTCTACCTACCGCTTTGCCAAGTCAGTACATAGAACTTTACTTTCTAATTCATTGGACGCCTCTCGCATAGTCCTCCTCACACTACATTTCGCTTCGCGTAATTTTTGTTTGTCTGCAAGGCTTTGGCTATGTTTATATTTGCTGTAAAGTTCCCTTTGCTTCCGCAGCAGTTTTCTAACTCGGTTGTTGTACCACGGTGGCTTTTTTCCATCTCTTACGATCTTGCTTGGCACATACTCATCTAACGCCTATTGTGCGATGGTTTTGAACATTGTCCACTGATCCTCAACACTATCTGTACTTGAACAAAAATTTTGTGTTGAGCCGTCAAGTACTGTGAAATCTGCTTTTTGTCACTTTTGCTAAACAGAAAAATCTTCCGACCTTTTTTAATATTTCTATTTACGGCTGAAATCACCGATGCAGTAACCGCTTTATGATCGATGATTCCCTGTTCTGAGTTAACTGTTTCAAATAGTTCGGGCCTGTTTGTCACCAGAAGATCTAATATGTTATCGCCACGAGTAGGTTCTCTATTTAACTGCTCAAGGTAGTTTTCAGATAACGCACTTAAAAAAATATCACTGGATTCTTTGTCCCTGCCACCCGTTATAAACGTTTGAGTCTCCCAGTCTATATCCGGCAAATTAAAATCTGCATGCAGAACTATAACATGGTCGGGAAATCTACTCGAAATATTTTCCAAATTTTCCTTCAGGTTCTCAGCCACAACAGCTGCTGAGACATCTAGTTGCCATGTTTGAGCCTGCTTTAACCGTGACCTTCTCCCAAATTATACCACATTTCGGGTCTCCGTCAATTTCCTTCGATACTATTATACTTTTTATCGCTATAAACACGCCTCCTCCTTCATTGTCCAGCCTGTCTCATCGGTATACATCCCAATCTGAGTTTAGAATTTCATTACTTTTTACATCTACTTCCTGTCCCTAGTACTATGTAGGCATTGTGACCGTTTAATAATGAGAGAAGTTCTGGGACCTTTCTATAGACGTTCCTGCAGTTTACTATTACCACATTAATATTGTTATTCCCTGCTGCGTTTTGCCTACTACTACCTTGTCGCGTCTCAGGTGGCGTCTTACCGGGCCTAGTGAGGGCATTCTCTAACCTAAAAAACCAATATGTGCTCTCCACACGTACTCCACTGCCCTTGAAGCCGCTTCCTGTGTGTAGTGCACGCCTGACCTACTCAGGGGGACCCTACATTTCTCCACCCGATAGCGGAGGTCGAGAAATTTGCACCCCAGATCTCCGCAGAATCGTCTGAGCCTCTGATTTAAGCCTTCCACTCGGCTCCAAATCAGAGGACCGCGAACGGTTGTGGGAACAATACTACAAATAGTTCCACCCCGCGAGCGAGGCTTTCTGCCTTCACCAACTCCGCTAACCGCCTGTATGAACTGAGGATGACCTCTGAACCCAGACTGCAGGAGTCATTGGTGCCGACATGAGCAACAATTTGCAGTCGGGCGCACCCAGTGCTCTCTATCGCCGCCGGCAGGGCCTCCTCCACATCTCGGATGAGACCCCCTGGCAAGCAGAGGGAGTGAAAAATGGCCTTCCTCGACCTTTCCGTTTCTCCCCAAGGGGCTCCATCACCCACCTAACGTTGGAGCTCACAATCGCTAATAAACCCCACCCCCCGTGTGCCTGCTCGGACCTTGCTGAAGGACCGGCCACATGTCCACTCACAGAGCGCCGATGCCACACGGTCAGCCTCCACATTGACCCTCCACCTCGTGCGCCGCGAACGCCGCCGAACCCGCCATTCCCCTTGGTTAGAGGGTGGCCCAACCGCGCCCGGTAGCAGCGAGGATGTCTCGACAGCAGGGACCGTGGGTAAAGCATGTAACACCTGGGGTGTACCATGCGACGCACCAGACTCCCCACTGATGCTACACTACAATTCCTATTCATCACGAATCCTTCTCCCGTTATACCATTTTCTGCTGCAGTTGATATTACCCTATGCTCATCTGAGCAGAAATCCTTTCTTCTTTCGACTTCAGTGATCCCTACTATATCTAGATTAAGCTTTTGCATTTCCATTTTCAGGTTTTCCAGATTCCCTACTACGTTCAAGCTTCTGACTTTTCACTCCCCGATTCGTAGAATTTCGTTGGTTGTTCAATCTTTTTCTCATGGTCACCTCTCCCTTGGCAGTCCCCTCCCGGAGACCCGAATGGGAGACTATTACGGAATCTTTTGCCAATGGACAGATCATCATGACACTTTTCAGTTACTGGTCACAAGTCCTGTGGATACACGTTACGTGTGTTTAACGCAGTGGTTTCCATTGCTTTCTCCATCCTTCTTCCTCCTTTAGGGACAGTTTCCCACCCCTAGGACAAGAGTGTGCTCTGAACGTCGGTCCGCTCCTCCACCCGTTTTGACAAGGCCGTTGCCAGAAAGTGGGTGACCCCTTACGCCGGAAGTCTTCGGACGCCAGTGCTGTTTATTAATCAAAATTTAAGCAGTGTCGGGATACGAACGCTTGACCGAGACCGTTTTGATTACTAATCAGCGACACTACCCCCTTTTTTTAATCTCATTTTGTTCGTGAGTGTCCGTTCTATCTGTTCGGGGCGGACGTCCCATGACGCTTGTTCAAGGTCATCGTCGTTCTCTTAACTCAGTTTTTTTATTACAGAGGGCAGCTAACCCTCTGACCGAACAAAACTCTATCCACTGCACCAGCTACACGCATCCCTAGACCCAGGGTGCAAATCTGTCAAACAGCAGTAATTCAGACTGCCTATGTGTTTGGTTTCTTGCATGCTTAGCACAGTATTTTAACCAACATGGGTTTGGTGCCGTTTAGTCTTGATCATAGTCTAATTTAAACCTAAAACGAAATGTCATATTTTACTGTATTTCCTGCTATACACATGTTGTACAATTATAGAATATGAAGGGGAAAATAGTATTGTCACACTTAATGTGATAGTCCACAGTCGCGACTATGGCATTAATTTTAAAGACTACTTTAAATGTGAAAATAGTATGGTCGCATAGAATTTTTGGTGACTTAACTGCATATCTACCACATTGCTCGATTACATGGGTTACCATATGTTCGCTTCGCATCAGTGAATGTGGTCTACGAAACGGATATTTCACAACTTTTTTTAGCAAGTCTTGCACTAAAATACAGATTCATAAAGGCACGGCAATTCGCAAAAAAATGGTTCAAATGGCTCTGAGCACTATGGGACTTAACATCTATGGTTATCAGTCCCCTAGAACTTAGAACTACTTAAACCTAACTAACCTAAGGACATCTCACAACACCCAGTCATCACGTGGCAGAGAAAATCCCTGACCCCGCCGGCAATTCGCAACGACGAAGCTATTCGTACTAGAACAAAAAGCAAAAAACTTCTCTAAAATTACAAATTTCTTTGGATTTGACAAGTTAATTTACTATTATTACTAATATTTTTATTAGTATTACTTTTCCGAATTATCCGTTGTGCCAGGAGGTGCCTGCATGTCTTGAGAATTTATTGTTCGTCCTCAAATTATCGCAAACAGCAGCCAACGATGTTGAAACAAAACACACTTTTTTTCAAAAAGAAAATATGTATGGCGAATAAATACGCCATTTCACATACTGTTAAAACGATCTGACTGAATAAAAACGTGTAACATCCGAGCATCGACCATCTTTAACATATAAGTATGTTAAGATGAAGAAAAACAGAACTTCCTATTTCGGTTCTTCAAGTAGATAGAGCAGTAGAATACCAAAACGACACGTATTTGTCAGATACAAGACCTCTTCTAACCAACAAAATTCTCTTTGGCTTAAAATTAACAATTTTTTCGTTAGTTTACGGACGACTTGTCGTTAATACCACTTAAAACTTTTCATTCCTAAAGAAAACGATGACGTAAGATCACAACCTTACAATACATAAATGTGAAGGAACACAAGAAGACTATTTTGAGCAGCCCATAATAAAAATGTATTTATTTTTAGAAATAAAATACAATGTAGCGCCTACTGATGATTTCAGGACAATGATAAACATCTGACAACAAATCGAAAATTATGGTTCCAAAAAGCGGCGCAAATCGTTGTTTCTTCAGTGTCAGGGCCAACAGCAAGACGTAAATATCTTTGACCTTAAACTGAAAGACAACTAACCAAGGAAGTGAAAATAAAAATGAGTAACTGTGGAGTTCTTGTGCGTCAGTGCGTACCCCTCTGGGTGCGTAACATCTCGGAGACCTGAGAAAATCGATTGCGAACAAGCGCCAGCCACTTGAAAAGGCGTTGCAATTAGAGTACCGATCTGTATACTTTCTGGTGGAGATTAGGCAGCGTCCTTTTTGAGATTAGTTTCATTGTAAAATTTTAAAAAGTGTAGCGCAAAATACTTGCACAATCTAACGAGTACTGGCAATATAAAACATCCGAAAAATATAAATATCAGTATGCATTTCTTCAGTTAAATGTTAAACAGGGTACCTTTTGAGATTTTTTTTAGAAATTCCAAAAAGAAGATGCACACAGTCTTTTAAATATTGTTCCTTCTTTGCCATTGTTGTCGGTAACAAGGAGATATGATGCGAGTTGAAACAATCGAAACGCACATGTCCAACTTCGGGATATATCGCACGTACATAAATCTAAGGAATATACGTTGTAAAGTTTTTCTAGTTCCTTGAACTGGGTGGAATACAAGACCACGGGTATCGAAAACACTGGCCGGTGTGTAACAAGAGAATGGCTTCCTCGCAGTATTGCCGACCAGTACGCCGCTTGCGCGTCGAAGTCCTCACTTGCTGTAGTGTAAACAGCCGGAAAGTATTAAAAAAACACGCAGGTTTCGTGAAAACATTAAGCATAAGATGTGGTACATATTTATATCAATGAATATGAAATTTAGAAAAAAGTAAATCCTGCTAAGACACAATTATTCAATGAGTGAGACACTGAAAACCATGTAAATAATTATTTGAATGCTCAGAACGGATATAATCATTAACAAATCAGTGGCAATCACTACATGTCCACTGCGCACTCAGCGTCTGTTCATTATAGTGTCGCACACTGACGTACTATTGAGAAGCAGATAACAAAATATTGTGAAAACAATACTTACGTTGTTTGGTTTATGTGCTTTTCATGAATTCATTTTCTCGGTCAAATAAAAATTTTTGCGGTCGTATTATAAAATACCGATGTAAATAATCTAATTCGCGTACGAACATGTATTTACTGGCGATGGCGGCCGACCGAAGCATCACAGTGTACTATAGTCTGCCCCAAGTATATGAAACTTCGCGACTGTTGCAATTTAATTGTAGGGTGTTCGCCACGTATGTGCAGTTCTAACAGTTAGTTCAATTTCGAGGCCCCTCCCGCCGTAGGTTAGAGTCCTCCCTCGGGCATGGGTGTGTGTGTTGTTCTTAGCATAAGTTACTTTAAGTAGAGTGCAAGTCTTGGAACCGATGACCTCAGCAGTTTGGTCCCTTAGGAATTCACACACATTTTTCAATTTCGGAACTTGTTGAAACCTTCGGCTTCGGCCAAAACGGCGGCATATTTTGGCCGAAGCCGAATATTTAGCGAAGGTGGGATTTTTGGCCGAAGGTGGCCGAAGCCGAAGCCGACACTAAGCGACCGGTCGGACACTAAGCGAAAGGCGCCATCACAACTGTGAAGTAAGTAAACATTATTGCGGACTATCTTTCACGCATGTTGTCTTTCCTGATAGCAATGGGATTTCTCAGCATGATAACTGTCCATATTACATGAGCAGCATCTTGCTACTGTGGTTTGAGGCGCAGGGTAGTGAATTCACGTTGATTTCCTCACCACCAAATTCACCTGATGTAATCTGACGAAACTTATCTGGGGTGCTACTGGACGCCAGCTCCACACCCACAAACCAAGGGCCCAAAAATTACGGGAAACTGGTGCCACTGGCCAATTTTAAGGCACTTTAAGTATCCCATATCAAACTACATGCATTAGGATTCTGTTTAAAAGTTAGACAGAGATTTAAAGTAGACATGTAAGGCACTGTATTCATCGAATGTATCATTGAATAGGAATGGGTAATTTCATAGAAATCTGAAAAAATAAGATTCACAACATAAAAATTGTATCACTGAAAAAAAGAGGAAAAAAATAAAAAATAAAAATATGAGCTCTGCAGATGTCAGGGAGTCCATCTATCAAGTCTCCGTGTGACATTCTAACATGAGGTGAAGATGTCCACCGTGTCATAATCACATAATGGATTTTAGTCAAGATGGTAAAAGCAAGTGATTGGCTTGCCTTGCCATCAGCCAGGAAGGGTCATAAATGAAAAAAGGCCTAAAATATAAACTGCACAAATACAGATTACACGAATTACTTAAATATTGTATCCTGTCTTCACACTGACCATTTAAATGTATGTGAAGACGCATTAAATGATATATTGAACAGAATCAACAACAAACTGAGTACAGAATGAGAATAAATCAAAGAAAGACGAAAGTAATGAGAAGTATCAGATCTGAGGATAGCGAGCAACTTAACATTAAAATTGGTAATCTTGAAATGAAGGAACTTAGGCTGCTATCTAGGCACGAAAAGAACCCATGACGGCTGGAGCAAGGAGGACATAAAAATCACACTGGACCTGGCAAATTGGGCAGTAATGACCAAGAGAAATATGCTAGTGTCAAACACAGGCATTAATTTGAAAAATAAATTTCGGATATCATACAAGGGGAATACAGTATTGTATGGAAGTGAAACATGGATTGTGAGAAACAGGAGCAGAAGAGAATCGAAGCATTGGAGATGTAGTTCTATGGAAGAATGCTGAACATAATGTGGACTGACAAGGTAAATAATGAGGAGGTTCTCTGCAGAATCGGCGAGAAAAGGAATATGTGGAAGGTACTGACAAGAAAAAGGGACATGATGGTAGGACATATGTTTAAACAAATCTGTTAGATGAAGACAAAAGATTGGAATACTTCAAGAGGATAATTGAGGACATAGACTTCAAGTGAAACTCTGAGATAAAAAGGCTGTCACAGTAGAGGAATTTGCGGTGTGCTGCTTCATGTGAACAGAAGATTGATGAATCAAAAAAGAAAGATAAGTTCTCGCCCCTGTGTCTTGGCAACTCGTAACATCTTTGCCCTACCGCTATATG
Organism: Schistocerca cancellata; assembly: GCF_023864275.1. Lineage (NCBI taxonomy): Eukaryota > Metazoa > Arthropoda > Insecta > Orthoptera > Acrididae > Schistocerca > Schistocerca cancellata. Next base: position 526,471,112 of record NC_064627.1, read on the forward strand.
ACCTTCGACGACTATTCAAGGTCAAAGTGTGCCTGGTAGGTGGTAGGTTTGCTACTCCTAGATATGTAGCTGATACCTTCCATCTAGATTGTACTGGAATTTATACACCAATGTCATCATTTATCCCTTAGAAAATATAAGCCAACTTTGCCACATAATATGTGATCGTGTATTGTTTTTCATAAGAAGTTACGAACTGGTGCTTAATACTCATTACTCATTGAAGACCTCACAATGATGAAATATTCATTTTAGATCGCTGCCTCCTTTTCCCAAAATGGTTTAGGATAGCCTTCAGTCAGCATGTTGCAATCAGGGATTGCTTTAAATCCTGTTGCCTATACTTCGGTTCTTTTCAACCCCCCCGCTATGGCCCTTGTCTGTACTCATATCATGACGAGCCAGGATTGTGATGAATGCCGTCAGAATAGACCGTCGTCTGCATGACAAAAGGTAGCCATGGACAAAGTGCGTGACGGCTGTTGTGGACGGTACAAGGCCATATATAACAATGACTGCCCGGGGAATACTGAATGGAATCCCGCGTAAGCGATGGGTGCACGGCCAAGCGTAGGAACCAATTCGACAGCGCTATCTCTCAGAAAAAGCTGCGGGAAATGGGATGGAAAAATCGTTTGACTTCTGGCGATTGATCACTGGCGATCGCACGCAGAGGGTGCATTTGAAATATGTGTGTCTCTGATGCGTAGGAAGGACACGCTGAACGATAACTGTCTGATATCTGAAGTCTAAGCCGCGTTTAAGAGTCTGACGTAACGCCTTAGCTCCAAATTTTCTCACTCATTTAGATGGTATGACATCACTCAGTTTTCATCTCCGTGCAATCAGTAATTATTATGAGAGTGCAATCTGAATAAAGGAAAAGCCTTGTCGCCCTTCTGAATCTAACTTATGAACGTGTGGTTACTAATCATTTAAGATTAGAAACACTACTGGAACCAACACTTGAGACTGTTTTGGGAATGACAAAGGGCAGGTATCCGAAATGTGCAATAACTTCAATCCCTCGTTAAAAGACGAGTCTACGTTAGGAACTCTGCTATGTTATTAAGGTAGCTCTTGGATCTACATTTTGCTAAACAGTGTGTCCTAGTCATATGAAGTTATAGGGGGGACGGCGGCGACAGTTTTTCTCCGTCCATATGGGTCATGACGAATCTTAAAAACCAAAAATGCATATACAGAACTGTACAGAACTTAACAAGCAACTGTTGACACGCGAATCCTCCTTCACTTGTTGTAAATAGAATATCCCGGTAAGCCTAAAACGCATGTTTTCGTGTGTAATATTCTTGTTGTATGAGACACCCCACTGAAAGTCACAACTTGAAGGCTGTATGATTCTCCACTACATCGGAAATACATCTTCCCAAATGTCGTAGTGCAGAAAAAAACTTCAGCCTTTAAAGTAAACTATAGTGTAACGATAGGAAGCAAATACGAACAGATTAATTGATTTTAAACAGTTGCGAAATATTTATATCTTCTGTAACAAAGAGTATCATGAAGATACAGCAGTCAACTTGTAGAAACGAATTCTTATAACATAATAGAAAAGCGCTAATGTAAAAATGAATATTATGGACAAATACAGCCTAACATTCCCTTGAAGCATCAGTTCCACACAATTAAAGTGGAGAGATATAAAAATGTAAGTTAAATGACTCACCAGAGATTTAATCATGGAGTATGCACGAGTCATCTCTAACAACAAGGCTTGCGTCTGCGGAGTAATTATTGCTGTAAATGAGCTGTAATAAAATGAAATACACACATAAAAATAGTTTTGCATCACACCGATTCCCGGAACTCCTGAACATAAGACGTTGACGGTGGTTATTGTAACTCAGACACAGTCCCATTGACGGTTCAGATATGCCACTAAACCCGCCCAAAGATGTAAAGAACCATGCATGAGTAGAGCCTATTAGACGGAGGGGGTCCGACAGCCGATCAGTTCCACCAGGAAGGAGGTACACGGCTCGTGTTGACTTTAGTTCAACCATGCCTAGACGGTCAATACCGCGGTTCGATCACGTCCGCATTGTTACTTTGTGCCAGGAAGGGCTCTTAACAAGGGAAGTGTCCAGGCGTCTCGGATTGAACCAAAGCGATGTTGTACGGACATGTAGGAGATACAGAGAGACAAGAACCGTCGATGAGATGCCTCGTTCAGACCGCCCAAGGGCTACTACTGCAGTGGATGACCGCTACCAACGAATTATGGCTCGAAGGGATCCTGACAGCAACGCCACCATGTTGAATAATGCTTTTCGTGCAGCCACAGGACGTCATCTTACGACCCAAACTGTGCGCAATAGCTGCATGATGCGCAACTTCACTGCCGACGTCCATGGCGAGGTCCATCTTTGCATCCACGACACCATGCAGAGCGGTACAAATGGACCCAACAACATGCCGAAGGGACCGCTCAGGATTGGCATCACGTTCTTTTCACCGATGAGTGTTGCATATGCCTGCAACCAGACAATTGTCGGAGACGAGTTTGGAAGCAACCCGACCAGGCTGAACGCCTTAGACACCCTGTCCAGCGAGTGCAACAAGGTGGGGGTTCCCTGCTGTTTTGGGGTTGCATTATGTGGGGCCGACGTACGCCGCCGGTGCTCATGGAAGGCGCGGTAACTGCTGCACAATATGTGAATTCCATCCTCCGACCGATAGTGCAAACATATCGGCAGCATATTGGCGAGGCATTCGTCTTCATGGACTTCGCACTCCCATCGTGCACATCTTGTCAATCACTTCCTTTAGGATAATGACATAGCTCGATTAGAGTGTTTTCCAGACATGAACCCTATCGAATGGGCCTGGAATAGATTGAAAAGAACTGTCTATGAACGACGTGACCCACCAACCACTCTGAGGGATATACGCCGAATCGCCGTTGAGGAGAGGGCAATATCGACCAACAGTGCCTAGATGAACTTGTGGACAGTATGCCATGACGAATACAGGCATGCATCAATGCAACAGGACGTGCTGCTGGGTATTAAAAATACCGGTGCGTACAACAATCTGGACCACCACCTCTGAAGATCACGTTGTATGGTGAAACAGCATGCAATGTGTGGTATTCATGAGCAATAAAAAGGGCGGAAATGATGTTTATGTTGATGTCTACTCCAATTTTCTGTATAGGTTCCGGACTCTCGGAACCGAAGTGATGCAAAACTTTTTTTGATGCGTGAACAATACGTACACTACTGGCCATTAAAATTGCTACACGACGAAGATGACGTGCTACAGACGCGAAATTTAACCGACAGGAAGAAGATGCTGTGATATGCAAATTATTAGCTTTTCAGAGCATTCACACAACGTTGGCGCCGGTGGCGACGCCTACAATGTGGTGACATGAGGAAAGTTTCCAACCGATTTCTCATACACAAACAGCAGTTGACCGGCGTTGTCTGGGCAAACGTTGTTGTGATGCCTCGTGTAAGGAGGAGACATGCGTCACAATACGCCAGTCACTACTCTTGATGAACTGTGGTATCGTATTGAAGCTGCATGGGCAGCTGTACCTGTACACGCCATCCAAGCTCTGTTTGACTCAGTGCCCAGGCGTATCAAGGCCGTTATTACGGCCAGAGGTGGTTGTTTTGGGTACTGATTTCTCAGGATCTATGCACCCAAATTGCGTGAAAATATAATCACATGTCAGTTCCAGTTTAATATATTTCTCCAATGAATACCCGTTTATCATCTGCATTTCTTCTGGGTATAGTAATTTTAAGGGCGAGTAGTGTATTTCTTCGCGTGTAGGGTGTGTGCAAATCAGCACTCGGTCGGTTTAGCTTTAGAAAAAGTAAAGTCACGGACAGACGGTTCTGACGTTGTGCTTGATAATCAACGAAGACAAAAATAATTAATACAAGTTCATAGGATTTAATAAATTAGAAAAATCTTTCAACAATGCAATATGGCGAAAGATGTCTGAAATCCTCAGGAATATAGGGAAAGACGGGTAGTACACAGTATGTTCAAGAACCAAGTGGGAACGTTAAGAATGGAAGACTAAGAGCGAAATACTCGGGCTAATAAGGGGGTAAGAAAGGAATGCAGTCTTCTGCCCCCTACTGTTCCATCTACACAACGTATAAGCAAAGACGAAAAATAAATTACGCCACAGGAGTGAGTTTCAAATTCTGTATGACAGGACATCAATGATAAGACTCTCTGATAACATTCCTACGCACAGTGAAAGTGACGAACAACTGCAGCACCTATCAAATGAAACGAACAGTGCAGTAAGTGTGCTGAAAGTAAACCGACGAAACACGAAAGTAATGAGGAGTAGCAGAAGTCAGTGATAAACGTAATAATAGACTCGAGGTCTACAAAGTAAGCGGAGCGAAGCCATTCTGCCAACCAGGAAACAAAATAACTAAAATGGTTCAAATGACTCTGAGCACTATGGGACTTAACTTCTGAGGTCATCAGTCCCTTAGAACTTAGAACTACTTAAACCTAACTAACCTAAGGACATCACACACATCCATGCCCGAGGCAGAATTCGAACTTGCGACCGTAGCGGTCGCGCAGTTCCCGACTGAAGCACCTAGAACTGCTCGGCCACCACGCCCGGCACAAAATAACACATTATGGACGAGGCAAGCACACAAAATGCCGATGAACACAGGCAAAGAAGACATTCGTGGTCAAAAGAATTCTGTCAGTATGAAACATCGAGGTGGAGGGACCGACAGAAGATAAAAACCGTTGGCGAAAGCAGAGACTGGAATAAATTCAAAATATAATTTAAGACATAGTGTGCGTATGCTGCTCCGAGACAAAGAGGTTGACACAGGAGAATTCGTGGACGGGCCCCACCAAACTAGTCACTTTTTTTTCTTTTTTCATGGTTTTTGCTGTTGTATACCATGCTGAGAACACGTAAGGACCTTTACGTATCTGATATTTGACGACCGGACGTTATATCCAGACGCTTCTAATTCTTATTTAATACCTTCTTATTTAATACCCTTCAGCGGCAACTGATGGGTGAAGCTTATCTTACCGCATTTTTACATAATATGATGATGCCTTGCAAGAGTTACACATGTAGTTGTTGCTAATAAAATCACTTGCGCAACCGAGACTCAAAAATGTAAAATATGTGTAGTCACTGTCCAAATTGACATTACCAACTAGCCGTATTTTGTTTCTGGACTAGGTACATTCCTATTGTTTGCAAACGGCGCTACTAATTACATTTTTATAATTAACTGCTGTTAGCGAGTAACGTGTGATTTGATTTATGAAATATATTTCAAAAACCAAGTGTAGGCCCTACTGCAAAGTCGTCATTACAATCATTAGCCACTTCGATCGCTTTCTGATGTCGCCTCTTTGAGTCAGCTTGGAACATAGAATCTCCGCAGCTTCTTCCGTTTGTATCGGTTTTGAGTTAGCCATTGCCAATTCAATCCGGCTGTCTTAAGTCTTTGTCCTACCTGTCCGGTGGTCTGCTACTTGTTCTTTTTTGGTAAATTGGGTTTCAATCTACTGCTTGTTTCAGCTACCATTTCACGGTATTCACTCTTTGCATTATGTCACTGATTGTTGTTGTCTGTCTGATATCAACTGATTTCTTTCTGTGTTTCTTTGAGTGGCTCAACATTTTCCATACATCTGGACTACTATTAGTTTCCCATAAATGAATTCATTTAATTCACTGAATTTATTTAATTCATGTCGCACAGCCGTAAGTTATTCTTGGTAGTATACATTCTTCAAGAACTGTTCCCTCCAGCTCGGCCAAAATCTTAGATTTCAGATCTGAAGAATAACTTCCATATTATAGCCAGCCTAATTTAATACGTCGAAATGTTTCTCGTTTTATCTCCTCTTCTTTCAAATTTAGCAGTCGACACAGACACATTCTGTGACCCTTTGCAGTTGCGTACCTCCAACATATATTTCCCTCCAGTGTCCATTCATTCATCATGATCTTAGCTTTATCGTAGCTAGGGAAACTTCAGATCAGACTAAGGCAAGTTCACTAATCAATATTTGAAGTTCTTCTACATTATTTACCAATAGAACGATGTCTCGGTGAACCTCTGTTTATTTAATCTCTTTTCCAGAATTTGGTTTTCCTTCGTTTTTCAACCCAGGGTACCTGGTACACGTACATAGGAGACAGCGATTACGCATGCAGAGAGAAGGAAAGACTCCAGATTAACAGATATAAACTATCATTATAAAACAACTTTAAAAAGAGATTTAGAAGACCAAATAAAATGTAGAGGGAAACATGAAGTGAGATCACGGATGTCACTAAATTGTGAATTGAATGAAAGGAAAAATCTCTCTTACGGATTGAATATAACCTGTTTAATATGATGTATTTTCTGAGCTCAAATAAAAACATGTATAACTGTTTTCTTGATGAATTATTTATCCATAAGTAACAGCAAACATCTACGTTGTTGTTCGTATGTACACGTAATTTGGAAATAAGCTGTTGTCGATATAAAATTCGCACTGTTTTATAAATACATTCGCAGTTTACATCTACCAGGTTTGTTAGGTTCTGTGAAATTTCACTAATTATTATTAATGTTAGTTTAAACCTATATAGAAATAAACAAATCTAGTTTGCGATCAGATTCCTGTGGCACCGACAAAATTGTCCATAAACTGCATCGGCAATGGTAAAACGTGTTTCTCAGTATTAACTTGGTGAGGAGTATAGCACGTGGAAGTCACGCTTCAATCCCTTCCACAGATTACATAAAAGCAGCGGTACGTAAAACGCGCATATTTCAGTTGCTGGGCGCATTTCGCCGGGACGTAATTGCATTCGGGGGCTCTCGGAAACACTCCGCAGAAAGCCGTCTGGCGGCGGGCCACAGCATAGCTCTGCAAATCTCTTGAGTAGCGCCGTTTGCTGGCATCCGCTCATTGCGTGGATTCTCCATCGATCCGACTAAATGAGGACGGAGTCTCTTAACGCTAACATTATTTCGCTAGCTACTTAACTGACTCCTCCAGCCAACTCTGCATTTGTGACTTGTATCTCTTTCACGTTCATCTTATGGAACTGAGATCATGCATTGTACTTTCCTCTACTGCTAGTCCCCGTTTTGATGTTCGAACTCTAGGGAGCACTGTTATGGTTCACTGAACTACTCCTTCTCAGTTAGAAATCAATTTTTCTTTCAAAGTTATCTTTTACACTCACAGTTTCAGTCCGACTGGTACTGCCGGCCGGGATGGCCGAGCGGTTGGTTCTAGGCGCTAAAGTTTGGAGCCGCGCGACCGCTACGGTCGCAGGTTCGAATCCTGCCTCGGGCATGGATGTGTGCGATGCCCTTAGGCTAGTTAGGTTTAAGTAGTTCTAAGTTCTAGGGGACTAATGACCTCAGAAGTTAAGTCCCATAGTGCTCAGAGCCATTTGAACCATTTTTTGAACCGACTGGTACTGTTTGGTGTTAGCAAGCCCTATTTACTTCACAGGAACATTATCGTTCTCCTTGTTCACACAGTCCCACGACAGCAGCACTATTCGGTGTTATTTATTAATCGGTATGACGAAATTTGTCTTCAAATTCTTATTTATTTACTTTTTACATTTTTTCTTTTAAATACTCGGAAGACAGATAGTTACTTAGACTGCCTTTTATTACGCTTGATGGCTGACTACTCTTCTTTATGAAAATGGATTTTAGTATCCACTGCCTATAGCAAAGGCACAGGCTTTTAACCTCGTCACAATGATATCTGATGGGAACACAAAAAAATTTACACCTCGAAAACTATGGTTCTCGTTAGTGATTTTGGGATGAGGAAGAAATGGTATTATTGATTTCATTGTACAGTGCAAAATAATAACTGACTAAGCCTACGCCAGTCTTCTGTATCAAGTAAATGAAAGGACGGGCGTCTATGGAATCTCAGTAAAATTACCAGGACATTGTAAGGTCCATTGTCAATGAGGAAACGGAATATCTGAAATACGATTTGCTGGAATCTCCACCCTTCTCGCTAGATATGGCACAATCTGGCTCCCACATTCCTACAGATCTAAAGAAACTTGTGGCTTGTAAAAGATTTTGAGCCCAGTTAGAAGATTATGGCAGAAGTATTATCGTATTTTTCAACGTTTCCAGTACCACGATGTAGGAATTGGTGGACGTTGTACGAAGGGTGCTGGACTATAATGGGACTATACCAACAAATAAATGCTTTCTTTGATTTAAAAATAAAAGTTTTCCGCTTCTAAGCTTAGAGGGTTTTCCGTTACCTTGTCAGAGAAGTAGTTAAAACACAGGAAGGGCACTGCACAAGTACACAAAGCAAGATACAGTTCACAGCCCTTATGAAGTACCATTTATGCAAAGGTCATCAAACTCTATGTAAGGCAACACAGTAATATTTACTGTAGTTTCTCACTGCAGACGATATCTATGACCTCCATCGACCCGCTTCTGTGACTGCTGTTTCTTTTGTGATGTGAAGTTGTGCAAACACTTTTCAAACACCCCAGCATAGCAATTGAATTCTTTTTAAAATGGTCCATACACTGATGAAGGCTTCGTTTCCGAATGTGGTTTAGATCCGTCTCCAAAAACGTTCAGAATTATCGCTTTTTCATCTTTCACTCTTCATATAATAGTTGCCTACGATTTCTTTTGTTATGCCTATCATGTGAATTATTTCCTACGTCTCTCAATACCGGATCCCACAATCATAGTGTACCTATTCTTGATGGTTTTATATTCTTCAGACAAATCGTCTACAAGACAAGAAGTCTGATATGTTGCAAATATAGATATTCCGCTAGTGATATATCATTAAAAATAATGTCTGTTCATTTTTTCAACGGAAAATTAGCAAATCGAGCTTGCAGGTGACTTACCTTATGATGGGATCGCTGTCCACGTAACAAAGACAAATTTTCATCGGTATCAGCGCTCCTGTATCCCAAATTAACAACTTTTGATCATCGCTTTATTATATTATTTAATATAGTAGTGACTGCAAAGAGTGTGCAGCAATTGATTGCAGTGCTAAGACGGGACGGACCGTCATTGTATTTGACTATTTGGCTTACCCATTGACAGTGAAGCAAGAGGCAAGAGGGAGAGAGAGAGAGAGAGAGAGAGAGAGAGAGAGAGAGAGAGAGAGAGAGAGAGATAGCGAGAGAGAGAGAGAGAGATTTTTATTACGTTTTTCTGGTATTTCCATTGCCATAAATAGTGACAAAAATGAAAATGATAATGTTAAACATTACCGACGAACTTCGAAGGCCCAAGGATGATGTTGCTGTAGACACCTGATAGGATATTTAGGTGAGAGATTTTGATTGAGATGGGACTCGAGAGGTAGCCATAGAATACAGGAAGTGAGGTAGAAATTAGGTAGAATTAATCGACGGGGTGTAAGTGGCTGATATGAGTTGCAGTCGTGCAAGGAAGGTATGAGTTGAATTTACCGTGGCAAGATTTTAAGAGGTTTTGGTGTTACACCCAGCAACTATCCAGTTGCTCAGTGAGCGTAATGGCATTCGAAACGGAATATGATGAAGAGAAGGCCGAAACACTGAATTCATTATATCGATATTGTTTCACTGCGGAAGATGGGAAAACAATGACTCCTTACAATCATTGCACGAATGCCGGTATGACAGAAGTTGAGATAACTGGTATTAGAATAGAAAATCAAGTAAAATCGTTCTATGGAGGAAAAGCAGCATGAGCAGATGAGACACCTTTGAGATTCTGCAGAGGTTGTCTCAAAGTACTTGCTACGCTTCTGACAGTAGCTTTTCGTAGGTAGTTTGAACAACGGAGGATACCAAGCGATTGGAAAGAAACACAGGTCATTTCCGGGTTCAAGAAGGTTTGTCAAACTAAATCACGAAACTACGGACTTACATCCTCGACGTCAGTTTGTAGCAGGATTGTGTACTGAGCTCAGGTATTACGGCTCTTCTTTGAAAATATCATCTATAAAAACCAACGTGCCTTAGATGAACAGAGCTGTTTAGAAACCCAGCCTATTCTGTCAACGAAGTTGAAAATGCAGTCGAGAAAGATGCCCAAGTTGGCACCGCGTTCTTCAATTTTGGAAGGCATTCGATATAGTGAACAAAATACCAGCTTACCTATTATCAGACCAGGTTTGCGACTTTATGAGAGATATAACCCAATACGTTGTTACTCTTAACGGGACTTCGTCTACAGTTGTAAATGTAGTTTCAAAGTATTCCAAAAGAATTTGTCCAGGACAACTAATGTTCGGAATGTATATATAAATTATCTAGCAGATAATGTTGGCAGCCTTATGCGGTTTCATGCAAAGATGGTGACATCTACAGGAAGCCTGCAACACCAGAAGACCTGCGACTGATGAGTGGAGAAGCAACTGGCAATTGCCTCTGAACTTAAGTAAATGTAACGTATTGCACGTAAATATGCGAAGAGACCCATAACTGTTCGATTATGCTATTGATGAAAACTGACTGGAAACAATAACATCTGCAAAATATGTAGGAGTAACCGTGTGAAGCTACCTACTGTAAAGTGGAAAGACTGTATAAAACAAATTGTAGAAATAGCAGATTACATGCTGAGATTCATTGCAAGAATCTTAAGGAACTATACTTTATGCAAGAAAGAAGTGGCTTCCCAAACGTTAATTCGAACGATGCTGGAAAATTGTTCATCACTCTGGGATTACCGAAAAGAGAAGATACAATGAAATGCAGTACCTTCCGATAAGTTATCGTTCAGTAAGCTCAAGAACATTACGGCGCACATTTAAGTGTCCCATTAAGTTTAAAATCAGCGCACCTTCTGTTGCAAAGTGAAAATTCATTCCGGAAACAATCCCCCAGGCTATGGTTAAGTCATCTGTCAAATATACCCTTTCCTTAAGGAAGCTAGTATGATGGATAACTTCTGTGAAGTTTGGAAGGTACGAGAAGAGTTACTGGTGACAGTCAGGCGGTGAGGGCGGGTCCTGAATCGTGCTTGGAGTGCTCAGTCGGTAGTCCACTTGCCTGTGAAAGTGGACGGTCCCAGTTTCGAGACCTGGTCTGGCACACTCTTTTAAGGAAGTTAAATTTTTGTTCTTACAGAGTTAAAAAGTGTTTATTTCGACAAATCAGAGCAGATATTGCACAATTTTACCTCAATAACACCCTAAAGTAGTTGCAATTGCGACAGAACCATGAAGTAGGGTATTACTAAACGAGGAACTAAGGACAAAATAGGTCAATAGCTTATGAAAATTCTCACTGTCAGTATAAAAACGAAAAAAAAATTTTTTTTCACTTACGTTGTAAAGCCACATCCATTCTCATTTCATTAACTATTGATGATCGTTAAAAAACTATATTATTTTGTTGGAAAAATCTATAGGTACTTTCATATCACTGTAGATAAAGCTTTGCACTTTAACAAAATGGCGACGTACTCTCCTCTTTGTGAACTATCATTTGTCAAAAAGTCATTTCGATATCCTAAACTGGTTGTGAACTACAATGAATCTTATCAATAGTTCGTAATCATGGTATTTATAACGTGCACGAGCGGAACTGAGTGTGTACAGTATAAGGGCGTTTCTGTAGTGTATGTGCCGCCGTTATTACCAAATGTGTCGGAATAGGACCAACGTGCTGTTATTCTTTCCTTGGCTGTCGATGGACAAACTCTGGTAGATATGCATTGGAGAACGAGAAACGTGTATGGACAATTAAGGCGAGACATCTGGGAAAACTGCGACAATAGGTGCTGCTGCTTTTGACCACCACTTATACAATCCTTTATGTTGACACTAGAGACATACACGTCTCCTCCCAAGTCAAAAAAATCAGTACGTTACCTGCACTTTGTATGCATTGTCAGTGGCAAGACATGTTTCTTCCAAACGACCTCCTTCCTCCACGTCCCCAGTGACAGTCCGTTCCACGCACACCCGCCTCATAAATCTTTCAAACTGGAAGATGAGGAGCACGAGCGTCGCTCAGTGACCAGAAAGATAACGAACCAGATTTACGATGCACAATCCGCAGTCAATGCGAGCCGACATGGCTCGATCTCCCCATTAAGCCCACCTCCGTTTATTTCCAATAATATAGTTGAAAGGGGGGGGGGGGGGGGGCAGCAGAGAACAAGAAGCCCTGCCTCGCTTCCCTTGATCCGGCTGATATGCACCCTCAATAGGTTTTACCACTGGCATCATTGCGCAACAAAAGATTAACTTGGCTCAGGACCCTGAGGTTTCGACCAGACCTATGAAATATGGAGGGAGTTTCCTAGAAATACCCACATCCCTGTCGCTACTGGCACTGAAGTTATGAACAAAAACTTTGTCCTGGTTGTAACGCCTTATTTGGTAGCGGTGAGTAAGTTCTATTTTGCCCCTTTATCATTGATACTCCACAAGTTGGCTAGAGGAGAATTAAGAGAATAGGCAAACATTAAGGAGACCTTGGTAGCCTTCACTACTTCACGCTGAACCGAATTAAAGCGAAATTAATCTAAGAGAGCAGGTTGTCCCACTTGGTCCGAGACCCGGCGTGGTAGATGATGAGAGTAGTGGCCTTGACGTCTTTGTTGACCCTTTCGGCATAAGACGGCTGAGGATAATAGGGGGTAGTACTGACATGCTTGATGGCTTAACCAAAGCAAAAACGCTTAAACTCTTTCGACACAAAGGACGGTGCGTTATTACTCAGCATGGCTGTAGGTGCCCCAACATTGAATGAACTTGGAGAGATGGTGGATAGCAACCACTTCAATAACCCTCTTACTATAGGGACAAGCCAAAGGGAAAAGGCATTTACCACAATCAACATACAATGATTTTCCGCTTTTGTGCGAGGAAGAGACCCCACGTAATCAATATACAACATATTCGTGGGGTGTTTCTCTCGTTCAGACTGTAAAAGTCCCTTGCATAAGTTTCGATTGGGTTTTTCCATCTTACATAGCTGCCACTCCCCCACTAGTGGGCGGATACATAATAATGTCTGCCAGATTATGTGTTGCTACATCTTAGCGATGGTCTTGAGAAGCCCCAAATGCCCCCACGTAAAAATTCATAAAAGAAAAAAAAATGGAAGGAAAAAATCCCACAGGCAAACAAATCCTGAAATCAGCGGATCTCCCGACATCCCGACAAACTATTCCCTTCAACAGATACTAGGTACCCGTTCCCTGGCCAGCAAAGTTCTCTAATGGGCCGCAAAGGGGATCCTGGTCCTGTTTAAACTTAAGATCGGTAAAAAGCACGAGTACCTCGGCAACGAATCCACAAACAGAATTCACGACCGAGTAGTGGCACCTTCCAACTCTCACCGCCTCTTCCTCGAACATGTGACTATGTGTGTCGTCCACCTGATTGTCAAATCCCTTAATGTTCCGAACTCTGAAGCGGAATTTGAACATCCTTACTGCCCGTATGGCAATGCTACCGGTCTTTATAGGGTTAGTTGCCCGACTCCGAATCATACTCCCTGTGCTCGATATAGAATTTAAATTTATCAAGGGCGAAGAGAATGGCTAAGGCCTCACACTCATAAACGGAATACTTTAACTCAGCAACATGTAAATTCGAGGCCTAAGTGATGGGAAGCCTTTCCCTCGAGCATTCCTGCAAGAGCACCAACACGACACATCAGTGTGGACAATGAAGCCTTTCCAGAAGTCCGGTATGACCAAGAGTGGCTGGTTACTCAGTACGGTTTTAATAGTCTCAGAAGCAGCCTGCTGGCTCTCTCCCAAACAAAGGCCTCTTCCTTTTAATGCAGACCATTAAGAGGCGCGGCGAGCTGAATAAAATTAGGAACGAATTTCCGAAAATAATTGGCCATGCCGATAAGTCTAGCTGCCCCTTTGTTGTTCCTCGGGGAAGGAAAACTTCATCGGGCTGAGACGAGATCCCGGTCAATTCTAATCCCACCGCTCGACACAAGATGACATATCCAGTATAAACTTGGACAGCTTAACGGTTAACCCATCTGCCTAAAGCCGTAACAATATTTCCTAGAGATGACACAAATGTTTGTAAATGAACGGCTGTATACAAGAACATCGTCAAGGTAGCTGTAGACGTAGTTGAACTTAAAGGTCACCCAGGACATGATCCAACGGGCGAGACAGCACAGCGGTCCCGGTGGATAAGCCAAAGGGCGCCTGACTGGTGGAGAATGAAATAACAGAAAATGAAATAAAATGCTTAGAATCTTTGGTCAACGGTATCTGGTAATGGGCATTGTTAAGATCAAGCACCGTAACAGGCCGCACAAAACCAAGTATAACAATTGTGCAGATCAGGAAGCGCCACCGGTTTCAGAATGACTTTTTGATTAAGTGCCCTGTAATCAACAACCGGCCTGTAATCCTTGCCTTGTCCCTTAGGGACCAGAAGTAAGGGGAAAGCGTAAGGTGACTGGACGGCCTAATAACCCCGTCCCTAAGCAAATACTTGACCTTTCGTCGTAATATCCTCATCTTGGGGTAGGGCCGATATGGAGTTTGTCCCACGAAAACATCATCAGTTAAACGAATCCGTTACCCACAACTTATTAGTTAGGTGCCTATCCTCAACCTCCCCCAGATAACTCACATTAAACTCGCAATGAAACGAGCTAAGCGAATTGACATTGCCAAGAGTACGACAAGAACAAAGGGCTATCTTCTCTGAAGGACGAAACTTAAATAAGATTTTCTTGCTACCAAAAGCCAGCACGAAACCAGTCTGATGAATAAATCACCACTGAGGGTGAAAAATTCCTTACGACGGATATCTTAACAGCCCAGCCCAAGGAAGTTCACTTACCAGAGGCAACGTCTGCCCGTTCACAGCCCGACATCTCTGAGAAGTAGGGCACAACGGAAGCATTTTACATAAACCTCTATATTCCAAATACCAATCCAATCTAATCCAATAACGGAACGGAATTCCCCGAATCCAAAAGGCTGCAAACAGGTTCTTGATTGATCTGTGTACATACATACGGAAGAGAAGAATTGATAAGAGTGGGAACACAAGCACAGCAACCAGGAGGCTTGGGTTTGAGCTTAATGAACTAATTGTAAAACAGGCCACACAAATGGAAAAAAATGGTCGGTATTATTACACAAGTAGGAATATTCTAAAAGAGTATGGTGATTAGCTATATTTAATTTTTTCAAATGTACTGCTGACAAAGGCAGATCTACTTTCATGACAATGTTTTTCGAACTCGAGCTCACAAGGCACACTTGGCTAGCTTCTGCATTGCTGTCGGGCGCATTATCCTCCGCTGCTGAAATACACTGACCATTGTGTATTGAGATAAATCAATTGTTTATTTTTGTCAGTATCAACTATTTTATTCTCAATCACACATTGTCAGTTTGGAAAGCCGTAAGTGAGTAACTAGCATCTGGCATGTGCCTATCATTCTCCCTGAAGGAACGCTCATCATTATTTTACTACTGCTCATTTTAAGAGAAGGAATGAAATCTTTTGGTAAGTTTTCATTCCAGTCACTCGTGTTAAAAATACGATGGGTTACGTGGATTCAACCAAAAATTCCAACAGAATTGGCAAATTATTTTTGTGTGAGTTGTTAACGTTTTCTCATTCGAAGAAGCATCACCATTTATGTGAGTAACGGCCACATCTCTCTTGTTGGCAGGTGTAATTGTTTTTCCTTTGCCAAAACACAGTATAATTTGCAGGTACTCATCTTAGCTACTGCGAAATAATTCTGAAACAGAGTGCCTTATTAAACAAGTAATCGGCAATCACACAGCTCAAGAGCTTACGAGAAATTTCATAGTGTCGGTTTGCAGTAACATAAGAGAAGAAATTTCATGTTTACCTTCATACTAGGAAACTCTTATCGCTAGCTGGCGATAACTCTTAAAAAATTACAGTCACTGGAGTGAAAAAAAAGGAAAGTATAAGTACTGATATATCGCCATAAATAAGAAAGTTCCGTGTATTTACGAATTGGCAAAATACACTCCTTCTTGTGTGCTATCATTTTCCAGACTTTCGTCTCGATGCCTCGAGCGGTTTAGGAGATATGAGAGATATTGCGAGTATTTCATTCTCGCGGGCGTGTATCGGAAGTGAGCGCGCTACATAGGATCCATTTTCTCGAGATTGGAGGCAAATAGAGATTTTTTCCCAAGTCTAAACAAAAATTCAACATGTTAGCTGAATTTCGTACGCAGCAACATATGGTGTTATACGCACCAAACGCTAAATCATACTGACCCCTATTTTTAATTGCAAATTTTTCGAATTTTGCGTAGCGTCTTACTAGAACGTGTATGCCATAATAAGTATGACCATTAGCGAGATGATGGGAACACGAAGCTGGCATATAACGCTACAAGCAAGGTAAAAATGAAATATTTTTACTGAATAGTTTCTGTAAAATCGTTTGAGAAAGATTACAGTGTGCGAGCGCTTCGTTTCTGTCAACGCAGAGCATTGTCAGTCGGTACGTGCAAATACGTGTACGCGGCTCAATATGCGTTTTATCCGCGCGAGATGAGCGAAACGTGAGCGTTGCGCTGTATTGTCGTGTCGCGTCTCACGTGCTAAACGCGTCTCAATTTGCGCTTAGCCTAACAGCAGACAGAACATAACATTTTGAATAACATCACAGCTACGTTTAAGATGGTAGTAACAAACGGAAAATAAAGCCCTCAGTGAGAGAGACTTAATAATTAAGATTAAGCGGCCCTACTCATACAGACAACAAAAAGACACAACCAAACTTAGTAGTTTAAACACCCAATAAAGCGACAGATGAAACTGTGTGCTCCGGTGTATGCAGGACGTGTCACATGTAATGAATCCACTTAACATATAAATGCGTCTAACAGCAGATAGCACATAACCTTTTGAATAACATTACAGCTACGTGTAAGATGGTAGTAACAAACGGAAAATAAAGCCCTCAGTGAGAGAGGCTTAATAATTAAGATTAAGGGTCCTTACTCATAAAGACAATAAAAAACACAATCAAACTTAGCAGTTTAAACACTCAATAAAGCGACAGATGAAACTGTGCGCCCCAATGTATGAAGTACGTGCCACATGAAATGAATCCACTTAACATACAAATGCGCGCCGCCACAAAGCCGACACGTTACAGTAGCCAAATAGGAAGTTGAGACCAAACTAGACAAATAACAAAAATGGTTCAAATGGTTCTGAGCACTATGGGACCCAACTTCTGAGGTCATTAGTCCCCTAGAACTT
The DNA here is from genome assembly GCF_023864275.1 of Schistocerca cancellata. Classification (NCBI taxonomy): domain Eukaryota; kingdom Metazoa; phylum Arthropoda; class Insecta; order Orthoptera; family Acrididae; genus Schistocerca; species Schistocerca cancellata. Next base: position 526,488,377 of record NC_064627.1, read on the forward strand.
AGAACTAATTAAACCTAACTAACCTAAGTATATCACAAACATCCATGCCCGAGGCAGGATTCGAACCTGCAACCGTAGCGGTCTTGCGGTTCCAGACTGCAGCGCCTTTAACCGCACGGCCACTTCGGCCGGCACAAATAACAGATTGGACCATTAAATAAAGAACAAATGCAGTAGTTTTTTAGGAGTGCACACAAAACTTTCCTGCCTGTAGACTGGAGCGGAATCAAGAAATTGAAGCCTGATATGGAACCGGACGTGAACCTCGAGCGAAACAGAAAACGCAAACTAAACAGACGCAGTACTGGTACAGGAAATGCCACTTACAGCTACGGTTAATGGCGATTCTCGGCTCACTCGCATCCTGTACACCAAATCGTAAGCTCACCACACAAATCTGTAAAACGATCCAAGAAGGACAGCGTGTAGCTGACACACAACTGCAACACAGAGGTTGTGCGCCGTCCGCCTCCAGGTCTGGTTGACTGCAGAGGCACAGAACGTGCTCCTTCCCTCGGTACGCGCCCCACGCGTCCAGAGGTCTCCAGCTAACCGCAACCGAGGTAATAATAGAATGAAGTTTTCACTCTGCAGTGAAGTGTGCGCTGATATGAAACACCTGGTAGATTAAAACTGTTTGCCGGACCAAGACACGAACTCGCGACCTTTGCCTATCGTGGGCACTCTTCGCTGCAGAGCGAAAATTTCGTTCGGGCAACGTCACCCAGGCTATGGCTAAGCCATGTCTCCGCAATATCCTTTCTTCCAGTACTGCTGGTTCCGCAAGGTTCGCAGGAGAGCTTCTGTGAAGTTTGGAAGGTAGGAGACGAGGTACTAGCAGAATTTAAGCTGTGAGGACGGGTCGTGTATCTCTTCCTGGTATCTGTGCTACGCTCAGAACCGATGGCTTAACTGCCGAACTTGTACTAGCCAACAACTGCCAGCGGGCTACTAGCCTCGCCGCCAGGTTCCAACTCGGCCGCCTCACCCCGAGCGAAGTTTCGCCGCCCGCTCTCACTGCCAGTGCCTTCATCTCCGATCGCCGTTCGAACCACGCCCTCCTAAGGCAAAGATGTTGGACTAGAGATCATGGCGCTACCTATCGATCGCAGAATGGTTCATCTGCGACCGTCTTCACATTCCCACCGCCTGCACAGACTGTGGCGGTAGTAATGTTACCCATCATTTGGCAAGGAGAAACGCTATTAAAACTTTGCCGTCAGGCAACACCACATTGGTGTCGTACGCAAAATATCGGTCAACGGCCGGCGACACCACAGTGGTGTCGAGTGTATAATATCGCTCCGTGGCCGGTGACACCGCGGTGGTGTCGTGAGCATAGTATCACACAGTGGCCGGTGACAGCACTTTAGTATCTTTTTCATTCTGTTTGTGTTTTGTTTAGATAACACTAAGTTACAAACGTCAACAAGTCTTTTTGTTTTTATAAGTACTTGTGCACTTTCATCATGGCGGAAGAAAGAGACGATTCGATTATTTAAGATGAATGCGCGGACGTCTTGTCTGACGTTCCGGACGACTTGGCCGATTGGTTCAAATGGTTCAAATGGCTCTGAGCACTATGGGACTTAACAGCTGAGGTCATCAGTCCCCTAGAACTTAGAACTAATTAAACCTAACTAACCTAAGGACATCACACACATCCATGCCCGAAGCAGGATTCGAACCTGCGACCGTAGCAGTCGCGCGGTTCCGGACTGACCGCCTAGAACCGCTAGACCACCGCAGCCGGCTGCGCCGATTGGGAGGAAGACATTGGATATAAAAAAAAATGAAAGTGAATCAGAATCGTTGGAAGACAGTGAAATACGTCCAAGAAGAATTCGTCGAAGGCTACGGTTGCCAACTGATTCGGATGAACCACACGAAGAATACAGACTATGATGTACTGAGGACCAATAATAAATTCGAAGGATCTCCGGGTCCACACAAATTTCCTAAAGATACGCAGAGCGTCGTAGATATCGTAGAATTATATATTGGGAACGATCTATTTGAATATAGTAGCAACGAAACCAACAAGTATTACACTAAAAATTGCAATAGAAAGAAACTAGATAAAAAAATGCCAAATTTGTCGACGTTACGGGACGGAACTTAGAAAATGCTTTGGACTTCCTATCCTTTTGTGAATTGTAAAAAAGGCAAGGATCGATGATTACTAGTCAACGAATCCGTTAGTACACACACCGATATTTAGCAAAACTATGTCCTGCAACCGATTCAGACACGTATTATAATTTTTACATTTTTCCGACAACAACAATAAACCGGATAATGCCGACCGGCTTTTCAAAGTGCAATTCGGTAACTGGTTATTTTTCCAAAAAGTTTAAAGAAACATTTAATCTAAGTCAAAACATCTGAATTGATGAAGGAATGATACCGTGGCGAGGACAGTTACATTTTAAAGTTTACAATCCGTCGAAAATTACGAAATATGGCATACTCATTCGGATGCTGTGTGATTGGAGTGCGGAATACATTTCCTCATTCAAGATATATTCTGGCGCTGGACAACCTTTAGCAAAAACAGTGATGGAACTGTTGACACCTTCTTATGGAAAGTAGCATCACCTCTACATGGATAATTATTATAACAGTGTAGAACTTGAAGACAGGTTACTTGAAAAGAAAATTCGTGTTTGTTGAACGATATGGCAAAATAGAGGATTTCCGGAAAAATTAAAGAGGGCAGAAGTCATTGTGTTTGAAGCTTGTCATGAACGGAAAGGTGACAAGCGGCCGGCAACAAGCCAAGTAATTCGAATTAGCGCTGCCGATGGCAAGCGAAAAAATTTGTACGAGACGTGCGGACGGTAAAGTGTTAAAAATCATATCATAAAAACTATTATGACAATCGTCATACCTGGGGTTCTCAACTAAGTTACTTTTCAGGACAGTAACAAAGGGCTCTCAGTTAACACCGAGGTGGATATGTTCAAACAGTTTCTGTAAGCGATGCAGCCTACACTTAATGGCGAATCCAAATTCCTGGAAAGCACAAATTCACGACTCAGGAAAGAATCACGTAGGGCAGGACAGTAACAACAGAGTCCGCTAACGCTAAGAAACTAGATCACACGACACGGCTCGACCACAGAAAAGAGGTGCTCTTTCAGCGCACCGAAATCAGCTAATCATAATCAAAGTCGTTCCCGCTGTAACGGTTCGCTCATAGAGAATCGGTCAAGACACAGACCACGGGCACGTGGCAACACACGTTTCCTCCAACAGACACCTTCCGCCTCCTCCCCACTGAGTCTCCGTACCACACTCGCCCACCCCGCAAACTTTTCAAACCGGAAGATGCGGCGCAAGAGCCCAGCCCGGCTACTACAGAGAAAATGAACCAGAGATTCGATCTACAGATCGCTATCGATATGAGCTGACACATCTCATGGTCTAAAATGTAACGAACGTAAAATTAAACTCATAGCGACTGCTATTTTAATTGGTGCTAGCTATTCGAATTTCTTGCATTGGTTATATATGACGGTAGTATCTGTTCCCGAAAGAACAGTTACCGTGGATGACCATGCAGCTTTGCTAGAAGTGAAATGATAATTAAATGGACACCCTAGCTGCAAACAGGCGTTGATGTACTTCATTGGGGACATGTTGAAAATGCGCGCGCCGACCGGGACTCGAACCCGGGATCTCCTGCTTACATGGCAGACGTTCTAGCCATCTGAGCCACCGCGGGCACAGAGCATAGTGCGTCTGCAGGGACTTATCCCTTGCACGCTCCCCGTGAGATCCACATTCCCAACATGTCCACACCACTACATTCGCAGTGCGCCCAATAGATGTTTGCCCATCATACTCATTACTCGTGGCAGATTAATCTACCAAGTCCCGTACGAGTTCGGGCATAGCGTGTGCATTCGCACAAGAAGGTCAATGGCCGGGAAGCCATATTTTAACTATATATGACGGTAGTATCTGTTCCCGAAAGAACAGTTACTGTGGATGACCATGCAGCTTTGCTAGAAGTGAAATGATAATTAAATGGACACCCTAGCTGCAAACAGGCGTTGATGTACTTCATTGGGGACATGTTCCACGGTAACTGTTCTTTCGGGAACAGATACTACCGTCATATATAGTTAAAATATGGCTTCCCGGCCATTGACCTTCTTGTGCGAATGCACACGCTATGCCCGAACTCGTACGGGACTTGGTAGATTAATCTGCCACGAGTAATGAGTATGATGGGCAAACATCTATTGGGCGCACTGCGAATGTAGTGGTGTGGACATGTTGGGAATGTGGATCTCACGGGGAGCGTGCAAGGGATAAGTCCCTGCAGACGCACTATGCTCTGTGCCCGCGGTGGCTCAGATGGCTAGAGCGTCTGCCATGTAAGCAGGAGATCCCGGGTTCGAGTCCCGGTCGGGGAGCACCTTTTCAACATGTCCCCAATGAAGTACATCAACGCCTGTTTGCAGCTAGGGTGTCCATTTAATTATCATTTCACTTCTTGCATTGGATTATTTAATTTCGAAATATCTCAGTAACTGTGACCGTTAATGAAACGATAGTCAGCTTAAGAATGAGGCTACAAGATATAAATTAACCAATTTTAACAAATAGTTTCTTTAAAATCGTTTGAGGAAGACTGAAGGGCATGTATTGTGTGGGTAACGTTTTATTTGTATTGGAAGTGCTACAACGTGACTAGCAGGTTGACCAGTGTTCTCTGCATGCGGCTCTTAGTCAGTCAGCACTCACAACAACCAACTTTCTTTTTGTTATCACACTAATGTAGATTGCGCAATATAGATGTAGGTGTAGACTGGTAAAACATAGATAACGGGGGAGCTTATAGTAAAATTCGAGACGGTTATACAATTCTCATCGGACTGCGCCATTCCGCCGGGAAGAGGGGACTGCTGGGAAGTGAGGCTGGCTGCTTCTCGAGGCCACGGGCTGAGCCTTCCCTAGCCGCTTCCGGCGCAACAGCCGGCACCGCCATTACTCAGGCTCTTCCGCGCCTTGCGGAACCGCCACGGGGATCTGGCCGCGGCCCGCTTAAGCCCCTAGCACGTAGGCTACCGTGCGGTACGTCGCGCAGACTCGGCCGCGCGGGCCTGCTTCAGTGCTTACAACAAACGCGAGGACAGCCGAGCCACAGGTCTTGACCTCCGCAGCTTGCCTTTCTTCTCTCTTCTATCTTCTTTATATCCGGCAGTCGTCTCTTCCTGCTTGCAGAGGATTTGTACATTTCTTTAACCTGCTGATTTATTTATCCTTTTAAGCCCAGACATTGACAAATTACCAGTAACATGGAATACGCTGTGGAATTATTTTCTTTACTACCTCATATTTATTTCCTATGGACTGTGTAGCGAAGAGTCGAGAGCGACTGGAAAAGAGTAGGGGTAACTCCTGTTTACAAAATGGATAATGGAATTACTGACCAAAATCAATTGCGTCCGTCCATTGAAGATCCTAGAATGTCAGTCAGAAGAAAACCACACATGTGAAACATCAACAGCTACAAACAGCAGATGCAAGTGAAGAGGTAGATACTGTTTTCCCAGATTTCCGAAAGGTGTTCAATGCAACTCCACATTGCCAACAATAAAAACCAAGGTGCTACCATACACAGTATAATCACAATTAAGTGGCTCGATGGACATTTGATGAACAGAACATAGTACATTATACTACAGGGTGTAACGGGTCATCCTGCTCTAGCTTTACTTTTCCTCAACAGTAGTTGTCGATACCAATGTTATTTTTCGAATTTTGGACAGGTCAGTATTATCTCAGTTGCTTTTCTGAAAACTTTCATATAACTTTATACACAGTATGTTATATTTCCAGCTAAAATTTATGATAAGGAACTACTTTATAAAGTATTTTAGTTTTGATGCTATAATCAATAACCACTAGTTCTAAATGTACAGTTAAATTTTTTTTTTAGAAACACTTGAAATTAAGAATTATTTACACACTTAAATTTTCTATTATAGCTACACAATTTTGTACTGTTTACTATGTTTATTTCTGGATTCATTTATGAAGAAATAGTCGAAATTAGTAATGTAACGAAAACTAGTAGGACTTCATTTATTAATAAAAATTGTAAACCCTTTGGAATTTTGTTATTTCCGCAGAGTGTGAGAGTCGGAGGCTTTCCTCTTATGCGATCAGACTATTTTTGTGTAATAGGTACGAACAATGTAATTTCGGCTTTGTTCATGTGATAAACCAAAATACTGTATGATACACTTAAATGTGAGAAGCCCGCGCTGCTTCCCGAGCGGGAAGGCGTGCTGGTCCCCGGCACGAATCCAATCTGCGGATTAGTGTCGTAGTCCGGTGTGCCAGCCAACCTGTGGTTTTTAAGGCGGTTTTCCATCTACCTCGGTGAATGCGGGCTATTTCCTTTTATTTCGCATCAGTTACACTATATCGGCGACTGCGTAGACACTGTCTCCATGTACATGTATACCATAAGTACTCTACCACGCAAACATTTGGGGTTACACTCGCCTGGTATGAGACGTTCCCTGGGGAGGGGGGGGGGGGGGCTTCACTGGGGGCCAAACCGCACAACAACCCTGGGTTCGGTGTAGGGCGGAGGTGGGGTGGGTGGACAGCTGTGGCCTATTGTGCGGTTGTGAACCACTGAGGGCTACGGCAGGATAAGCAGCCTCTCCATCGTTTCTAGGTCCCAGGTTTAAATACACAATACAAAAATGTGAGAAAATCAGTGGAAAATGTATTTACGTAAAAAATTCTGCAACAATAACCTTGTGGCCCTGATGTTAGACTTTCAGCTTCAGGAATCAGACCCCTAGACAAGAATAACTGGAGACATCTCAGCATAACAAGCTAAGTAAACAAGAAAGTTTATTGTAATCTTCATTCCTCTCAAGTCTTCATAAAAGACTTTGCTTATTAATAACGTGGACTGGGCATTCTTTAAAGTGGACAACAGATGGAACAAGGAAGGAGGGGGGAGATTACAATGGCGAATGTTTCGAAGAAACGAATATAACTTCCGCTGTACTCCAAGGAAGTGGATTACGGTCGCAATACACGTAAATAAATTGACAGATGTATCACCAGTACTGCAACATTGTTTACTGACGTTGTTGTTCAATACTGGAATCTATAGTCTCTGGACGATCATAAGGAACTGCAGAAAGATTTAACAAGATATTCATGTAGAGATGGTAAACAGCCGATCAGCTGGAGATTGAAAGGTTTATTAAAACCCCTTGACGACAGTTCCAATGTTTATAAAAACGTTTCCTTCAGAAGGAAAATATGGACAAGTAGATTACGTGTTGTGCCAGAAACACGTTAAAATATAGCCTAAAGGCGTCGTCATATATAAAATTTCATCTCCAAATTAAATTAAAGCATGGGCAACCTGGTTGTTGTCGTATGGTACTTCCTCTTCGTGAATTGCCGAGGAAGTACCATACGATAGCAGCAGATCTGTTTGTATTGTGTACTGTAAATGAATGGTTTTTAACTTATAATGTATTGCTGTTACCATAACTTTCTTCTTTTATAATCTCATAAAAATGGCAGATAAATCTTTAATCTTTTAAAGCAAATGATACATTGCACTTCATTGCTACTTCACTTGGTAAATATATTTCCAGACTAGGGTTGGCGCCATTGTGCAGTACAACGGATGTCCGGCGACAACAGCGAGAAACTACCGTATGACTAACTGGTGGCAGGCTTTGCACGCTGCAAGTACACGTACACCGTAAACCTTGAGACATGGCAACAAGGACAGTATTGACTCTGTAATAATGTACCAACTCTTATGTCATATGATAGTTGCATGTTTCTGTCGGCATTGTTCTTAAAATAGCACTTACCGCTTTTCCCATTTTATATAACCACACAATATTTCAAAGCAATGCAAATGTTACAAATAAAAATCACTCCTTTTTTTATAAAAAAGAAGGTAAATTTAAAAACGAAAAAATTTTTACTAGTCCTGTAGCTAATTTATATTTTGATTTTTTTACCTAGTTGTTAGTAAAACGGTTATTAGTAAAAAATAAAAAGCACCTACTGTAACTGAGACCAAAAAAAACGAAAAAACCGGTTATTCAGAACTAAAACTCCGGTGTCGGTTTTAACCAGTAGGTTTTTCCCATCCTTAGTTTACCATCTAGTAAAGTAACGAAAGATCTAAACCAATTAGAAAATTATTTAGCCTGAGCACCTACAAGTTGCGAAAAGTGGCAGTTGGTACTACAAAATAATAGTCGTGAGCCATCCATACGAGTACTAAAAGGAATCTTTGAATTTCACATAAATACAAAGACTGTGAATTCAGTTAAATACCTAGGGATTACAATTACGAACAGCTTGAGTTGGGTTCACCACACAGAAAATATTGTGTGGAAGATGAATCAAAGACTGCATTTTATTAGCGGAACACTTAGAAGATGAAACAAATCTGTTAAAGAAATGGCCTGCATTATGCTTGTACGGCGTTCTCTGGAAGACTGCCGCCGGTTGTTACGGCACAGAACGTAAGGGGAAGGAAATAAGAAATTTTTATTGGAACTCATTAGCATTGCCACGGGCTAAAACAAGTCATGCAAGAGACAGAGGCGGAAGCAGCGAACCGGTATATTGCAGTTGGGTCAAGCCCTCAACACATTAAGACATCATGTGCAGAGTGAAAATGTTCATTCGGCAGAAAGAAGACTGCGACTGAGACAAGAGTATTAATCAGTTTGTAATTGATAGTGCTAGAAACTCTCTCTGTTACTACGGAAGGGAAAGGGAATGGATTACTGGTGTCAGCTGCAGCGGGACTTTATATGCAGAATCAGCGGCGACGAGTGAAAATGTGTGTCGGACCGGCATTCAAAGCTGGGATCTCCTGCTTATTACGGAGCTGCGTTAAACACTGTGCCACCAGCACAAAGCGTTTATCGCAAGTGCGGGGATTATCTCAGCACGCCTCTCGGCCGACCCACAATCCCTGTAGCGCCACCAGTCTCAGTCCCCATCCATGTCCTCCATGCTCGCTACTTCAGGATTTCCGCAGGAGGTCTTACTAATTACGCAGTCAGCTAGACTCCTACACGTAGGTCAATGAGCAACAAACGAGGTTGGTGAGGAAGAACGACGACTTGTAAACATTGTGAATAAATGATTTATTGATGTCTTAGTACCGTCGAAAATGCTTCACAGGTTCCCAACAGCTATCCGGCCTTCACGCAGAGCAGTCTCATTTCGACCTCTCTGTAGCGGTGTCAGAAGCTTACGGGATACGACAGACGGAGAACGCTGAAAAAGTTCAAAGGGCAGCTCATTTTGAACTATAGAGAAAAAGGGGGGGAGAGGAGCAGGGACAAGATTCCCAGTTTGGAATGGAAATCAATAAAACAAACCATCTCTCGTTGCAGCGCGATCTTTTTCCCAAATTTCAATCACCGGCTTTCTACTCCGAATACAAAAAAGTATTCGCTTTGCCCACATGCAAAGTATGGAACAGTAGAGATATAGGTTTGACGAACCATCAGCCAAGCACTGTAGTGTGAATTGTAGCGTAGTCATGTAGATGTCGATGTAGATATCGCCAAGACTCCAAATGGAATGCTCTCCCCAAAATCATTAGTTTACCTTGCTATATACATGAAGGCATTTTCCAGTACAGTACTATGGCGAGCATTTAAGTTTTCCTAAAAATTGTATCATCTAGGGAAAAACACGTGTTTCTTTTTACGTACACTGTCAGCTACATCATCATTAGTACAAATAATACCTGACCGACCACATACAACTTGAGACCAGATGTACCATGTCTTTACCGAAACGCCACAGAAAATGTTCCTCATGATTCTTAAATCATCAGGCACATGTTCTGTGGCGATTCGGTAAATATGCGCAATTTTGTTTCTGAAGTCGTAGATGGAGTTTTCACAAAAACGCCTCATATGACGCACCTCCCCCTTCCCCGTGTCAATAGCAAACGTTTGATTTTTCTCGTGCAACAAAAAGGGGCCATCTTTCAATTTTTTAGAGAACGGATTCGGAAGAGCTTCCCCTGATTATTCTACCGCGATTTCCAGTTTAACAAAATCTTCAATAGTATCTTCATAAGGGTAAAGATCTGTTCGTTTCATCTTCCTTGGCCCCAATCACGTGACGTCCTGGATCGCAAAATCTTTCTGCTGCTGAATTACGACAGTTTGACGGAAATGGACATGGTGAGACCATTCTCTCGTCACCAGACTGTTGTAAAGCTCATGCTTTACGTGCATTATTACCTGTTTCTCGATGTGGAGAGGATTCCTTAGAGTGGTACTGCCTTACAGCAGAACATGATACTAGATTAATGACTACAGTACTGTAACTGGGCCTAACAATGAACTAAATCGACATAAAAAATCTAACAAAAACTGAATTAGTTACTTACTACTAAAATCCGGACTAAATTTATAGCACAGACGACCGCACTTGAAGAGTATCATGTTACGCGGAAGAGTACTTAGGAGACAGTACTTTCGTGAACTTTGAAGACGTATACGATTTCGATCGCCGGACACAAGCCTGTTAATTGTTCAGTCTTAGAAAACTCTCGGCACGATACTTGATGAGAGTATCTCATTCAGCACAAGTCAGAAGGTTTCGGACCTATAATTATTTGATTCCAGTTGGTACCAACGTCAGCTTTCAACACGTGGAAGTAAACTGATATTGTTGGAGCCATATGGTTTCCGAGTTAACGTCGGCTTGTGACTATTACCTTGTCGGAGCATATCCGCTTCCCAGCATTTTCAGCTAATAATATAGTCACGTTTACGAGTATATGACGCACTGAGTAGAATCTCGTATATTAGCTGACGCGGACTATGTTGGCTACGTCGAGGAAACTTGGTACTCACTTCTATCAAAACAGCTATTGCCGTTACCCCTCACGCGAAGCGTCTTCTTAGAGTTAATTCTTTATAACACAATGACAGGAAGAAAGCGCAACACCAAAAAATTGTTAATGTAGAGTATTGAAATTTCGGGAATACGATTGTTTAGGTATCATATTTGAGCGATTAACGTTGCAAGATCACAGGTTAAAATAAGCGTGAGATAAGCAATTGAATATATGAAATATTGGTGCGTTATAAACCGGTGTAAAAGCCAGAATGTTGAATGCAAGCATGCGAACGTCCATGCCATCGTGTTGCACAGCTTCTGAAAGTTAGATTGTGAGATGGAGTTCCGTGCCTGTTGCACTTATTCAGTCAATGCAGAGACGGATGATGCTGAAATTGGTCTCCGAAGATGTCCCGTATATGCTCGACGAGCAAGCCAAGGCAACAAGTTGACATTCTGTAGAATATGTTGACTTACAAAGAGGCACGTGGCGAGAGTTATCACGTTGTAAAACACTCCCTGGATTGTTGCTCATTAATGGCAGCACAATAGTAAGTATCACCAGACTGACGTACAAAATTGCATTCAGGGGGCGTGGCACAACCGCCATACGAAATCGCACCCCAGACCGTACCTCCAGGTGTAGGTCCAGTGTGGTTTCAGGCCGTCAAATGTCTTCCTTCTAACCAACACATGGCCATAACTGGCACCGAGGCAGAACCGACTTTCGTCAGAAAAGACAACATACCTCCACCCTGCTCTCTAGTGAGCTCTCGCTTAACATCACTAAAGTCACAAATGGCGACGGTTTTGGGTCAGTGGAATACGCGCTACATGCCGTCTGCATCGGAGATGTCATTAAAGTAACAGATTTGTAACAGTTCGTTGTGCCACTATGGTTCCAACTGTTGCTCCTACTGCTGCTACAGATGCAGTAGATGAGCCAGAGCCGTACTCCGAATACGATAGTCTTCCTTCTAGGTAGTGCCTTGTGGCCGTCTGAAGCCCGGTCCTCTTGCAACCGTACATTCTTGTGACCACTGCTGCTACCAATCATGTACAGTGGCTACATTCCTCGCAAGACTTTCCGCAATATTGCATAGCGAACATCCAGCTTCTCGTAGCCCTATTACATGAACTCGTTCATACTCCGTTAGGTGTTGATGATGGCATCTCTGCCGCCTTGTACACATTTTTTGTCTAACCATCTCACCACGTCCAACCTCAAAGGCAACTAACGTACACGACCGTTACAGGGTGTACTTAAGGCAAACACGATCTCCTTTCTCATAGTGGCTGCTAGTGACACTGTTATGTGACTGGCACGAAATCTGAATAGACAACGTCTTTCAGATGTAGAAACACGCCTACCAACTTCCGTTTATGTCACACAACTCCTTCTTGGTGTTGCGACTTTTTTACTCTCAACGGTGGATGGAGTGGTTCTCTGCTGTTGACTACTGCTTCTTGCATTGTCTGCTTTTCAGTTCCCTCGTCATAGAAGGCAGCAGCCTCTGCTTTCCGCCAATTCTCTGCGCTGGGCTACGGCTCACTGATTGTGCCAGATTGCGGTGTTCTTAGTCAACGGCTCATGTAAGCGGAGAACTACCTACGGGGTGGGGTGTGTTGTGGGTGATCAAACACATCCCATCTAAAACGCTGCAGGAACATCTTCATTGCCCCTGCAGAGTGCGACCAAGAAATGTCATGTAGAAGGAAAGTTTGACAGTTTCGTTATGTGCACTGCACGAAATCAGGCGAAATCTCTAACCAGACCCTCATGCTTGGGGATAGACTGTTTTACAGGTGTCCTTAAGTGCTCACTGTGCCCTCAGAACTGAAAAGAGCGGCTTGGCGCCATCGACGGGCATACTAGAGACACTGCTCCATACATCTGTGCAAAGCTTATCGGATTTTCACTGTGGTTTTCCGAATAGCCCTCACAGTATAATAAAGATCCCGATCCTTCCGCATTAGCTGACCAACCTTAACAATGATATTTTAAAATCGTGACGTGACGTCATACTTAGAGAGAACTGACAAAATATAAGCGACTCCACACAGCTAAAGCTCTTCGGTAGACCCGTAAGAGGGCCACTGTAATCGTGGTCGAACCTTTGGTTTCTCCAATGCAGTTTTTTCTATTGTGACGCGTTACGATACTCAGAAAACTTTTATCTCAAATGACATAAATGTTACAACAAATAATTCTCAGTCACCACTTGCATCCGTGATACACGTTGAAATTTTGTATCTTCAAATGTGATAGTCTTCTCCTTGATTATTTTCTTCTGTCATTTATCATGGAACACGAATGTAACGACTTGTGTTAATAGTTGAGGGGCAGTATATATTTTAGCTGCGAAAATAATTATTATTGTTGTAGGTTACAGCAGTTGTACGCTGAAGAGACAAACAAACTGGTACACCTCCCTAATATCGGGTAAAACCCCACGAGCAGGCAGAAGTGCCGCAACACGATGTTGCAAGGACTCCACTAATGTCTGAAGTAGTCCCGGAGGGAAATGACACCATGACCCCTGCAGGGCTGTCCAGAAATCCGTAAGAGTACGAGGGAATGGAGATCTCTTCCGAATAGCACTTTGCATGGCATCCCAAATATGCTCAATAATGTTCACGTCTGGCGAGTTTAGTGGCCAGCAGAAGTGTTTAAATTCAGACGAGGTGTGCCTGGAGCCACTCTGTAGCAATTCTGGAAGTGTGGGGTGTCGTACTATCCTGCTGGAACTGCCCAAGTCCGTCAGAATGCACAATGGACAGCAGTTGATCAGACAGGATGTTTACGTACGTGTCACCTAGCAGAGTCGTATCTAGACGTATCAGGGCTCCCATATCACTCCAAACGCACACGCCTTACAGCAGTACTGACCCTCAACCAGCTTGAACAGTCCCCTGCTGACATACAGGGCCCATGGGTTCATGAGGTTGTCTCCATACCCGTACACGTCCATCCGCGCGATACAACTTGAAATGAGACTCGTCCGACCACAACATGTTTCCGTTCATCAGTAGTCCAGCGTCGGTGTTGTCGGGCCCAGGCGGGGCATAAAGCCTTGTTTCGTACAGTCATCAAGGGTACACAAGTGGGCCTTCGACTCCGAAAACTCATATCGATGATGTTTCGTTGAATGGTTCGCAAGCTGACACCTGTTGATGGCCCAGAATTGAAATCTGCAACAATTTGCAGAAGTGTTGCACTTCTGTCACGTTGGACGATTCTCTTCAGTCGTCGTTGGTCCCGTTCTTGCAGGATCTTTGTCCTGCCGCAGCGATGTCGGAGATCTGATGTTTTGCTGGACTCCTAATACTCACAGTACACTAATGAAATGTCATATGGAAAATCCCACTTGATCACTATCTCGGAGATCCTGCGTCCCATTGTTCGTGGGCCGACTATAACATCACGTTCAAACTCACTTCAATCTTGATAATCTACCGTTGTAGAAGCAGTAACAGGTCTAAAAATGGTGGCAGACGCTTGTTGTCTTATATAGGCGTTGCCGATTGCAATGTCATATTTTGCCTGTTTACACATCTCTGTATTTGAGTGCGCATGCCTGTATCAGTTTCTTTGGCGTTTCAGTGTGCATCTACATGCATACTTAGCCAGCCACCTTGGTAGGTAGGTACCTCGTACCTCTACTAATCATTCCTTTTTTTGTTCCACTCCATAAGGGAGCGAGAGGAAAACGACAGTTTATATTCTTCAGTATAATCTCTGATTTCCCTTGCTTTCGCGATCCTTACGCGAGGTGCATGGTAACAACAGGAAGTACGACTATTCGCAGTTAAGTCGGTTCTCTAATCATTCTCAGTAATGTTCTGCGAAAAGAACGTCTTCTTCCCTCCATGCATTCCCATCTGAGTCGGCGGAGCATTTCCGTAATACTCGTGTGGTAACCGAAGCTACCAGACAAATCTAGCAGCACGCCTCTAAATTGTTTCCTTCATTGTGATCATGTGGGGATTCCAAACACACAAATAGTACTCAAGAATGGATCGTAGAAGTGTTCTGAACGTGGTCTCCTTTACGGATGAGCTACAGTTTCCTAAAATTATCAGAAGAAACTGAAATCGATCACTCGCTTTCCCTACAACTGACCTCACGTGTTCGTTCCATTTCATGCCACTTTGAAAAGCTACGCTCAGATATTTCATCGACATGACCGTGTCAATCAGTACACAAGTAAAACCATATTCTAACATTGCGACAGTTACTCCTGCTCAGCCGCATTAACGTAGATTTCCCCATATTTAGTGTTTCGAGCACCAAAGCAGTATAAATTACTCTTGTAGTAACTCTTACTTATATGGTAATTAAAAAATTACTACCTTAGTAACATGCTCTTTTAATAATTGTTGGACAGCTCAGGTTGTCCATACTTCTTTAGTTGCAGCTAAAGTAATTACGGCATTTTACTAAAGAAATCAGGCATTTCTGCACACTACTGGTAGGTGCATTTCGTTTCCTCTGAGAAAATATTGACTTTCTGCAGATGTTATTTCATTACCTTCTGACAACAGTATCGTGTTAGCGAAATTTGTTCTAGAAAAGATTATTAAAATTCTAGGAAGCTAAATGCTGCTGCATTAATTATAATATCAGTGTATTATGAGAAAGGAACATGCTACTAATGAATGAATCTATTGTTCAAGCCTTAACCCCGCAATCTACAGCTACCATCGTCCATTGTATGTATGTGACACGAGTTAATTCAAGCGGCACCATATACCAGTATTTTGCAACTTGATATATAAGCTAACCGCAACATTGTGATAGTGAAGGAAAATTTAAGTGCTAAGGAAGGTTCAAAAAAACTTACTAGAAAGTGAGAAAGAGTAGTTTGGTGAAGTAATGAAAAAGTACATAACTACTATTGAATCTAAGAACAATGATATCAACATGCTAAAAAGAAAAGAAGGACGCTTGGGGAAAAAATAGAAGTTGAATATAATGCAGAAGCCCATACACAAAGATGACAAGATCAGCTTAAAGTAATTTGGAAGGACATGGAAGCGAAAACAAAAAGAATGAAAGCTAAATGTAATCCAGAACAGTTCCAAACTGGCGGTGGAATATGTGATACAAAGATAGAATATACAAGCCAAATGGTTGTTTATATGATCCCACAAGTTTTCAAAGGGATAACTGTAGCTAACGACAATGACACAACTGAAGATAATTTAGTATTAAGAAAACAGTCTTAATCGCGTTTTTTATTTATTTAGTGCCGACCGGTTTCAGGGCGAACATATGGTCGACTGCTGGTGGCGTCACGTCTACCAAAGTGTGGCAGGAGAGGAAGATCATGTGGTCCTTTGAAGCAACATCAATGATAACTAGTGTAAATCCGATAGAGTTTCACCACCTACTTCCTTCAGCATAAAATTTGTGTGTTTTTAACCCTTTTTTTGTTTCTAGCAGCATGTACGTAAAGAGTGCCATATGAACTTAAGTACAATATATTATTGAGGTACTGCCACTTAAAATACAAGAGAGATGATAAAATTTGAATATACATGACTGATCCATCTCAACTGTAGATGTCTGGATTATGAGGGCCAATGTACAAGCAAAGATGGACATTGTAAAAATGGCTATTAATGGCTATACATGAACAAAAGAGTCAATTAAAATTTCGTATTTTTGTTTGGAACATATTGTGAATACAGAACTATACTGTAAAATACATTACCCCAAAACAATTTTTTCAGTTTATTACAAATCTCGATTGAAAATAGGCTTTTCTAATGAGTTGTTCGTTTCCTTCAAGCATTCTCTCACTATAATAATTACAGTTGTTACCAAATGTTGACCATCGTGAAGAGGTTCAAAAATGGTTCAAATGGTTCTGAGCACTATGGGACTTAACAGCTGTGGTCATCAGTCCCCTAGAACTTAGAACTACTTAAACCTAACTAACACATCCATGAAAGAGGCAGAATTCGAACCTGCGACCGTAGCAGTCGCGCGGTTCCGGACTGCGCGCCTAGAACCGCGAGACCACCGCGGCCGGCATCGTGAAGAGGAAACACACTGAATCCACTCGTAATTCTTATTAGTTTCGTAACAGATTTTACCACAGCCAACACATTCTATTCATCTTATTCATCAAAGTTATTTTCGTAATTTCTACGGTGGTTGCACCTGATGAACTCGGTGAGGTACTTGCAGTATTTTTCTTATTGAGGTTCTTGTGACAGCTTTCGTGATCTTGATATGCCTCGAGTAGTTGGTAGTGGTTGATCGCAGGGCGTAGTAATAGTTAATTTCGTTAGAGAGAAAACGCCATAATTTACCGTCATTAAGTTTTATCGTAAATCAGAGTTAGTAGCAGAAATGAATATTTAATAACGTCTTTCTGTCTTTAACTTTGATGCATTAATCAATGAATAAAGACCATAATCCTTAAGCAAGTCCTGTACAAAATAATTTTACTCTGTTGCAAGTAAGTTAAATTCACGTGAAAATTTATTTTTGCGAGTTATTATAAAGTCAATGCTCATTAATGCTGTCAGTCAAAGATCCTATGCCTATGTTAATTTTTAGTTCGATTTTCTTAAAAAATTGACGATCGCTGCGCTGAGCTGTGTAATGTAGTGATCGAAAATAAAGTTCTCACAATTGAAGCTTTGAATTCATTTCTGTCCACTGTAACATCTCACTTCCCTACATTCACGAAAAAAATTAACTATCATTTCTTTTCAATAATAAAACTTTTCCCTCTCTTAAAGATATTTACATTCAGATAAAGTGGAAGGTATTTCTAAAATTAAATTATTGAATACTTTCACACTATACATTTTCACAATAAGCACTCACACATGCTAACACAATATAGACAACGTGAGACAAGATGAGCTGAGATAAAGTGGAAGGCACTTCTAAAATTAAACTATTGAATACTTTCACACTATATATTTTCAGAATAAGCACTCACACATGCTAACACAATACAGACAGCGTGAGACAAAATGAGCTGAGATAAACTGACAAAAGGAAATCGAGACATATACAAAACAAAAGTTGACGTAACTACAACTTCTTACGCCTAGAAGTTCTTAGTGCACTACTCATTCTTTTGAAATGATTATTCGTAAATAATTCACAACTATCGTGGGCTATGGCCGTATAAGAGTGGCTTCATTCTTCAGTGTTTTTCTATTTACTAGGATTTCCCTTTGGTGATATTTTTGTGTCTTTCTTTTCTGTTTTCTTTCTTTTCTTAACCCTCTTTTTCTTACAGTTTCGACAGTTCCAGCAGAGTTTATCCCTCTTGATGTAGTTGCTACCTTCCTCTAAAATTCATGGTTTTTATCAACAGAAGGAACAGGTGACATTTCTATTAAAAGTATTGTTTTTTTGGCTTAGGTTTTAGGTGGTAATCTTGAAAGATTTAGGTTTAACAGGAGTGGAGTCCGAAGGAGTTTGATTTGAGCAGATACCTTTGCTCTGTTGCTGTGATTGGGATCAGTAGGCCTTTCACGAGCTTTGAAGCGGTTGGTTGGCTTGTATACGAGGTTCTGCACTTCCTATTGTTGTCACGGTCATATTTTCCTATAAATAAGTATAATTTGAGACTGTGGCTATCTTCATTGTGATTATTGGACACACCTTCAAGTTAAATTTAATTGTGCTCCAACGCTCTAATATTACAACAAGTCTTCCATCTGTCCTAAATACCACTGGTCCATCTTTCCTGATTGTCAGCGAGATCACTCCGACTTCTGTCTGTAGGCAGCGAACTCCGGGGCCATTTCAGTTTAGTTTCATGCTTACACATTTGTCAAAATCACAGAAACTTCATCGATATTGTGCAAACTAAGTCTTAGTACTAAAATTACGCAACTACACAGTAAGACTTTTTGTCTTACCGGAACAAAGAGAAATGATAGAAACACTTCCGCACTACGTTTCCTCACAAGAGAGCTTCCTCAAAAGTAGCAGTAGGTGCTCTCCAGCTATGCGTTTGTGAAATACGCCACTGGTCCATCTCAACCAGTGAACCAACTCTTCCGGACTTATCCTACTTTGAAGATGACAGTAGAAGTGCTGAAGGTGAAACTTTATCCCATAGTCACCAATCTTGGCTTGCATTCTCTGGTAGGAACTTAGCAGAAGATGTGCCCCTGAAAAACATAAAGAACAGTGTATTGTAGTGAAGAGTACGGAGTTGTTGGAGATAACTGATAGCTTCATTCGTTATAAATTTGTTAAATACAAGAGGAATATAACACAAGATGGACGAAGAAAATGACCTTAAAATGGAAATCACAAATTAGATCAAGAACGAAATAGAGCAAGCGACAGGTTCCGGTTCGTCATGCAATTTGCTCGAGAAATTCAGGTTTTCTTAATTAATTTGAACATGTTTTATATAAAAGAACATATTTTATTTGCTTAATATTTTTTCCAGTGGTTACTATGTTCATGTTTTGCAAGTGGCATAATTTTTGTTTGTTACTTCAGCATCAGTACATTTAATTTTTGTAATTACTTCATTCTAATATTTATTTGTATGCAAAATTATAAAAGTAGACATCATGTTTTTCTTAGAAATAAACAAAAAAATTGTATCTTATAACTTCGTATACTGAAGTAAGAAATAAAATGAAAATATTAATCCCCCAATTTTTAAAAAAAACTATTGCCCTAAATGCGCTCATCGCACTTGTAGCGCGGCCACGTTCAAAATTTTCGTATTGGCATCACAGATAATTCGTATATTGATAGAAAGGGATTTCTTGAGATTTTTATATAGTTATGCTTGTGCTCCAGAAGGACAGAGTGTTGGTTTATGTACACAGCCTATGGCCTCTATGACACTCGGGAATCCACCAGTTAGTATTCACTTTTTCTCCTTGATATATACAGAAAAGCGTCATCAGAAAACTAATCGCACTTCGTTGTGGCACTTTGTCGATACCTTTGTCTCATACGAACACTCGCCATTCAGGAGAACGTATTGGGTCCTTTTTTCTTTTTTTTTTTTTTCTTCTTTTGGTCATCAGTCTACTGACTGGTTTGATGCGGCCCGCCACGAATTACTTTCCTGTGCTAACCTCTTCATCTCAGAGTAGCACTTGCAACCTACATCCTCAATTAGTTGCTTGACGTATTCCAATCTCTGTCTTCCTCTACAGTTTTTGCCCTCTACAGCTCCCTCTAGTACCATGGAAGTCATTCCCTTATGTCTTAGCAGATGTCCTATCATCCTGTCCCTTCTCCTTATCAGTGTTTTCCACATATTCCTTTCCTCTCCGATTCTGCGTAGAACCTCCTCATTCCTTACCTTATCAGTCCACCTAATTTTCAACATTCGTCTATAGCACCACATCTCAAATGCTTCGATTCTCTTCTGTTCCGGTTTTCCCACAGTCCATGTTTCACTACCATACAATGCTGTACTCCAGACGTACATCCTCAGAAATTTCTTCCTCAAATTAAGGCCGGTATTTGATATTAGTAGACTTCTCTTGGCCAGAAATGCCTTTTTTGCCATAGCGAGTCTGCTTTTGATGTCCTCCTTTCTCCGTCCGTCATTGGTTATTTTACTGCCTAGGTATCAGAATTCCTTAACTGCATTGACTTCGCGACCATCAATCCTGATGTTAAGTTTCTCGCTGTTCTCATTTCTACTACTTCTCATTACCTTCGTCTTTCTCCGATTTACTCTCAAACCATACTGTGTACTCATTAGACTGTTCATTTCGTTCAGCAGATCATTTAATTCTTCTTCACTTTCACTCAGGATAGCAATGTCATCAGCGAATCGTATCATTGATATCCTTTCACCTTGTATTTTAATTCCACTCCTGAACCTTTCTTTTATTTTCATCATTGCTTCCTCGATGTATTCAGATTGAAGAGTATGGGCGAAAGGCTACAGCCTTGTCTTACACCCTTCTTCATACGAGCACTTCGTTCTTGATCGTCCACTCTTATTATTCCCTCTTGGTTGTTGTACATATTGTATATGACCCGTCTCTCCCTATAGCTTACCTCTACTTTGTCCGCCCCCGGTAGCTGAGTGGTCAGCGCGACAGACTGTCAATCCAAAGGGCCCGGGTTCGATTCCCGGCTGGCTCGGAGATTTTCTCCGCTCAGGGACTCGGTGTTGTGTTGTCCTACTCATCATCATTTCATCCCCATCGACGCGCAAGTCGCCGAAGTGGCGTCAAATCGAAAGACTTGCACCAGGCGAACGGTCTACCCGACGGGAGGCCCTCGTCACACGACATTTCATTTCATTTCATACCCTACTTTCTTCAGAATCTCGAACAGCTTGCACCATTTTATATTGTCGAACGCTTTTTCCAGGTCGACAAATCCTATGAAAGTGTCTTGATTTTTCTTTAGCCTTGCTTCCATTATTAGCCGTAACGTCAGAATTGCCTCTCTCGTCCCTTTACTTTTCATGAAGCCAAACTGATCGTCACCTAGCGCATTCTCAATTTTCTTTTCCATTCTTCTGTATATTATTCTTGTAAGCAGCTTCGATGCATGAGCTGTTAAGCTGATTGTGCGATAATTCTCGCACTTGTCAGCTCTTGCCGTCTTCGGAATTGTGTGGATGATGCTTTTCCGAAAGTCAGATGGTATATCGCCAGACTCATATATTCTACACACCAATGTGAATAGTCGTTTTGTTGCCACTTCCCCCAATGATTTTAGAAATTCTGATGGAATGTTATCTATCCCTTCCGCCTTATTTGACCGTAAGTCCTCCAAAGCTCTTTTAAATTACGGTTCTAACACTGGATCCCCTATCTCTTCTAAATCGACTCCTGTTTCTTCTTCTATCACATCAGGTGATGGGTCCTATTGCTTTAAAAACCTTCGATTTTCTCACATATCTGAGAAACACACCGTACCTACGGACGTTGGTAAACATTCTGTAGTGGGTCAGTGTGTCGAATACTTTCCGGGAAACTACTAATATGAAATCTGCCTGGAGAAAATGACAAACTTTCTAAATCCATCTTAGCTTGTGGACAGAAGCATTCTTTGTCAAGGAAACTTGTTATATTCCCAATTAGAATAGATCAAGAACTCTCCGAAAAACAGACGTTAAGGAAACTGTTCTGTGGTTTCGTGGGTCCTTTATTTTACCCTTTTTAAATACAGAGTTACTTGCGCTTCTTCCTTACCTTGGAACGTCACGCAGGTGAGTGATTCATGATAAATACGAGCTACGTGTGGGGTCCATGTCGATGAATACTCTCTGTAAACTCCAACTGGGATTCGATCTGGGCTTGTAGACTTCATTTCAACTCTTTCAGCCGCTTTTCAATGATGGGGTTGCCTATGTCTTCCATACGGGAGTTTGTGCGACGGTCAAACGACGGCATATCTGTAGAATCCTCATGAGTCAATGACTTAAAGGAGACATTTAAAATTTCAGCTTTCCTTTCAATGTGTTCTATTGTGACATGAGAATGGTCGACGAGTAACTGAACAGGATCTGTTGACACGTTACTTTACCTAGGACCAGGATTTTCTTGGATTCTCACAAGAAACCTGTTCAGTCCGTGGTCCATAGTTCAGTCTTTAGTCAAGCTCATTTGAATGAGTGGTCTTAACAGTTATGACTACAATAATATTGGCTGCTAAGCATTCACGATATGCATCAGGAGGCCGACAGAAAATGAGTGTCCTGAAGGTACAGAGATCAATCATCTATGGGATGTATGTATTAAACAACACAAAATGGACATCGCCGACATTAAAGAAATGTTCAAAAGGAAATATGAACCGAATGAAAAAAGGTGCGCTACAGTGATCTAAAAGGTTCACATCATCAAGATCGAA
This sequence comes from Schistocerca cancellata, assembly GCF_023864275.1. Lineage (NCBI taxonomy): Eukaryota > Metazoa > Arthropoda > Insecta > Orthoptera > Acrididae > Schistocerca > Schistocerca cancellata. The sequence goes on from NC_064627.1 coordinate 526,511,103, forward strand.
GACGAACTCCTTGGGAATTACAAACCGTGCGGGACGTTCAGCTAGGTGTCAACTCTTAAAGAATGTATATAGAATCAGATGGGTGTAACGAGATGATAACTGACGGAATGTGATAGCGTGCAACCGCATAGGAAGCAGTCTGTCGTGGACCTTATCGTGCAACTGGCTGTCCTTTAAGGCGTAGCTGCAGATAATACTTCAACATATTTTACAGGCGCGAGAAGAAAAAACTGAGACTAAATGTGTCCAGAGGTTCTAGATGGTACGAACTGCAATGTCACACACTTTTCAGGACGGATAGTCTGTTCCAAAGGAGTACGATTTTCATACGCAGACCAGGAGTCAAGCAAAAGCAAATTATTTTGAGCAGCTACTGGCTAAAAGCTGTGCTCGTACCATAGCTGTCTCAAAACTTTAATAAAAACAGTATTACTGCTACAAAGAATTAACTTCACAATTAAAATTAGAAACATACTTAATACTAATATAAGTTGACTGAACGAATTCTGACCCAAATAACGTGATAGTCCATTACGAACGTAAAATAAGATAGCTCACTTTATAACAAGCTAGAAGGTTTCAAACTATGCAACTGCAAATTGTCTTAAAAGCAAAAGTCTATCACAATTGAGCAGTCAGATTAATAACCGGAGAATCTGCAGCTTACAGATAAAAGCATAACAACAAATATCGGGTGATGATTACATAATGCGGTAGCCTGCAAAGAGTAAACACAAATTAGCATACTGTTGGCGTTCAACATCGGTCGTGCGTCTCAATATCGAGCACGAGACACAAAAACTACATTAATATACAATTGACGCAAACAAATCACCGCAGCGGTAAAGTACAGGACCAAAAATGGCTCTGAGCACTGTGGGACTCAACTGCTGAGGTCATAAGTCCCCTAGAACTTAGAACTACTTAAACCTAACGACATCACAAACATCCATGCCCGAGGCAGGATTCGAACCTGCAACCGTAGCGGTCGCGCGGTTCCAGACTGTAGCGCCTAGAACCGCACGGCCACTCCGGCCGGCAGTACAGGATCGTCAAGGAAGAAAACAAATGGAGATTATATTCAGCTTAAGGTTTCTTAAATTCAGTATTGCATAATAAGCTGCAACTATAGTTTATGTTAATTCTGCCGTTAAGACAGTTTGAATCAAATTAACATCCATGAAAGGTAATCTGCAGAGCCGTTCAAGAATTTGACCTTGTAAACAACGAAAACCTGCACACAGTGTTAAGTACTAGAAACACCGCCGTTTGACGGCGCAAAGTTTTCAACAAGTTGCAGTCGTCCACAGACAGAAAGTGGCAAACCAAAATCGAGCTTAAGGTGAGAGTTAACCTTTAGCACAGAGGGGACGAATTCACTGAGAAATCGTGAAAGTAGCAATCCACTCAAAGAGGATACAAATTCGCCTGTTATCGGCCACAACTGTAAGCAATCACGAAATGATAGCAAAATCAGTCAGCACGCAAGTTAGTTAACTCCACTCGCGATTAACAGTGACGCAGATTCACCAGCGATTTAGGAAAACACCCCTCTAATAAACAGAGTGGCCACACGGAGCAAGAAAACGATCCATCAGACAAATAGCTCGCCATTTGTAAGTTATTCCAGGAAGTTGCTGTAAATGTACAAGCCAGACCAAACTCCAGGGGTCTCGCCACCGCACAAAGGCGGATTCTTGAACACAGCCTATGTTTACTGGTCGCTGCCGCCACACTCCAGTTCCGCACGCCAAGAGCGACACAGCACCTGTGTGGCATAGCAGTACACCACGCGCCAACTGATACCCTGCGATGTCCCGTGCAAACTCGCTCCGTACTCCTTCCGCGAGCGGAACGCCGGGCCCAGCATATCAAGAGTGCGCATGCCAGACAGGCCGCCGCGAAGCACATCGTTTCGACAGAGAAAATTCTGCGAAGGCTAGAGGGTCTCAGGCGGTCACGGCACAGTAAGTTAATGCAGACGTTTGAGTACAGCATTAGCAGTGTGCTGCCTGACACAGTCATGTCAGTTCAATAACTAGGCATAACGTTGCAAAGCAACATGAAATGGAATGACCTTAGGAAGGATTGTAGTACAGAAGGTGAACGGTCCACTTCGGTTTATTGGGAGAATTTTAGGAAACTGTTGTCCATCTGTAAAGGAGGCTACATATATGACACTAATGCGACCCATTGTTGCGTACTTTCCAAGTATTAGGGATCCGCACAAGCTCGGATTAAAGGAAGACAAAGAATCAATGCAGAGGCGATCTGCTAGATTTGTTCATCTGCAGAGGAGGCTGCATACAGGACACTAATGCAACCCATTGTTGAGTACTTTCCTGGTATTAGGGATCCGCACAAGCTGGAACATAATGCAAGTTTTAAAGAGATGCTTAGGGAACTCATATGGGACACACTGGAGGGGAGATGACGTTCTGTTCTAGGAGCACCACTGAAAAAATTTAGAGAATCGGTACTTGAGGCTGACTGCAGTACAATTCTACTCTAGTCAACAGTGCATAACATTAGTGAGATTAGGGTTCGTACGGAGGCATTTAGACATTCATTTTAACTTTGTAAATTCTCGTCGCCTGTTTCGTGAAGGCCTCGTCGCTATTGCTGTGGAGACCAACTTGCCACTGTAGTAACGGTAGGCCGAGTTTGTGAGTTCTCGAAACCGAGCCGGCCGTTGTGGCCGAACGTTTCTAGGCGCTTCAGTCCGGAACCGCGCTGCCGCTACGGTCGCAGGTTCGAATCCTGCTTCGGGCATGGATGTATGTGACGTCCTTAGGTTAGCTGGGTTTAAGTAGTTCTAAGTATAGCGGACTGTTGACCTCAGATGTTGAGTCACATAGTGCTCAGAGCCGAAACCGTTTCTGGTGCAGTACACGTCTAAAACAATTTCTCCCATGCCCCAAAGTCAGGTAGAAGTATAGGAGAGCGAAGATTCTACTACACCCCATAAAATTAGTACTAAAGTCACACAAATTACCTAAAAGGTTTATTTATCGTTGTAACTAGTTGAATGATTAAGTCTGCAACACGGCTTGTAATATAACACAAAAAAGGCCCTCAAGGGCTAAGCGAAAATAATCGTAGGTGAAGCTCACGGTACACAGAAAATTTAATTTACAACTGCTCGTTCACATCTAAGAGTTCAAAAAAACGACGTTCCCTGTCTAAGTCTGCCCTGGACGATGATCTATAACCAAGTGGGCGAGAACCGCTCTTCTGTCTTCCGAGTAGGCTTCTGCCCGTTATCGTCCGGTCATTGGTGAATTGTACTCGACCGGCTATTGGCCGAGGTGGAGTCAACACTACTAAAATTGCTACACCAAGAAGAAATGCAGATGATAAATGGGTATTCATTGGACAAATATACTATACTAGAACTGACATGTGCCTATATTTTCACGCAATTTGGGTGCATAGATCCTGAGAAATCAGTACCCAGAACAACCACCTCTGACCGTAATAACGGCCTTGATACGCCTGGGCATTGAGTTAAACAGAGCTTGGATGGCGTGTACAGGTACAGCTGCCCATGCAGCTTCAACACGATACCACAGTTCATCAAGAGCAGTGACTGGCGTATTGTGACGAGCCAGTTCCTCTGCCACCATTGACCAGACGTTTTCAGTTGGTGAGAGATCTGGAGAATGTGCTGGCCATGGCAGCAGTCGAACATTTTCTGTATCCAGAAAGGCCCGTACAGGACCTGCAACATGCGGTCGTGCATTATCCTGCTGAAATGTAGGGTTTCACAGGGATCGAATAAAGGGTAGAGCCACGGATCGTAACACATCTGAAATGTATCGTCCACTGTTCAAAGTGCCGTCAGTGCGAACAAGAGGTGATCGAGACGAGTAACCAATGACAACCCATACCATCACGCCGGGTGATACGCCATTATGGTGATGACGAATACACGCTTCCAATGTGCGTTCACCGCGATGTCGCCCAACACGGATGCGACCATCATGATGCTGTAAGCAGAACCTGGATTCATCAGAAAAAATGACGTTTTGCTATTCGTGCACCCAGGTTCGTCGTTGAGTATACCATCGCAGGCAGTCCTGTCTGTGATGCGTCAAGGGTAACCGCAGTCAATGTCTCCGAGCTGATAGTCCACGCTGCTGCGAACGTCGTCGAACTGTTCGTGCAGATAGTTGTTGTCTTGCAAACGTCCCCATTGTTGACTCAGGGATCGAGACGTGGCTGCACGATCCGTTACAGCCATGCGGATAAGATGTCTGTCGTCTCGACTGGTAGTGATACGAGGCCGTTGGGATCCAGCACAGCGTTCCGTATTACCCTCCGGAACCCACAGGTTCCATATTCTGCTAACAGTCATTGGATGTCGACCAACGCGAGCAGCAATGTCGCGATACGATAAACCGCAATCGCGATAGGCTACAATCCGACCTTTATCAAAGTCGGAAACGTGATGGTACGCATTTCTCCTCCTTACAAGAGGCATCACAACAATGCTTCACCAAGCAACGCCGGTCAACTGCTGTTTGTGTATGAGAAATCAGGATAGTTTCAAGTTCCCGGGACTCAGGCGTCATTTGCAGAGTTCTGTGACTGTTACGAACGCTACGACCGTGCTGTACACGGCGAGAGAAATTCTGGCGCAGTGAGGCAGTAAGCGGTGTCGCTAGTGGGCAGGCGTTGCGGCCGGTGTAATTAGTGCCCGTGACAGCAGTAATGCAGAGCACCTGTCGGGACTCGGCGCACCAGCGGCGGCGGCGGCGGCGGCGGCGGCAGCGGCTGGCGGCATGGCGCGCTATCGACCGTGGCGGTGCGCTCCAGCCTAGAGACCAGAAGCCGGAGGCTGGAGGCCTGAGGCCGGCGGCCGGGCGGCCAGTCGAGCAGAGTCCGGTCCAGCCTGCGCGGGGAACGGCGGCCGCCACTATGAGTCGGTAATTGACTCGGCGCTTGACGCCGCGTCTGCGGGGAGGGGCGGGAAGTCGGCGGTAACGCGATTACCGGCTCCCGTCGCCGGCGCCGCTCTCCAAAGGACCACAGAGCCGGCCAAACTGCAACGACACGCGTGCTGACGCGCGCAACATGCGGGTGAGGGAACATTCCGAGCCAGCAAAAGACAGCTTGCGAATCGGGCGATCCTGATCCCGAGCAACTTCCGATCTTAATAACGTGCTAGTTTCCGGCACACTCTTTTTTTATGTCTGATTGCTAAGCTTTTCTCTTTGAATACGATTTGAAATTTACGACTCATCACAAAACACAAAACTGTCACTTTTCATACTTCTTGCCAGCCGGTGTGGCCGAACAGTTCCAGGCGTTACATTCTGGAACCGCACGACCGCTACGGTCGCAGGTTCGACTCCTGCCTCGGGCATGGATGAATCTGATGTCCTTAGGTTAGTTAGGTTTAAGTAGTTCTAAGTTCTAGGGAACTGATGACCTCAGAAGTTAAGTCCTATAGTGCTCAGAGCCATTTGAACCATTTTGAACTTCTCATCTTCCGAGCTCTTACGCTATCTATGTCTATTTTACGATGTGTAATAATTATTAGTGCCGGCCGGTGTGGCCGTGCGGTTAAAGGCGCTTCAGTCTGGAACCGCGTGACCGCTACGGTCGCAGGTTCGAATCCTGCCTCGGGCATGGATGTGTGTGATGTCCTTAGGTTAGTTAGGTTTAATTAGTTCTAAGTTCTAGGCGACTGGTGACCTCAGAAGTTAAGTCGCATAGTGCTCAGAGCCATTTTTGAGCCAATTAATAGTGAATACGAACACGGGTAGAGTTCATGATAATCGGAGAAAAACTATTCCGGTAAGCATTGATCCGCAAGCGAGATATGTGAGAGTGTGTGATTAAGATCTGCCACTCACTTCAGTGGCAGATCTTCTCCTAATTAGCATATGTGAATTTATAATTTAAATTCTTTTGTTGTAGTGTAGTCTTATTTTGAAAACCACTTTATTTGCCAAGATCGGTTTGTAAATTTTTTATTGTTGTTGTTGTGGTCTTCCACTCCCATGACTGATTTGACGGGCTCTCCATGCTACTCTGTCATGTGCAAGCCTCTTCATCCCGGAGTAACTATTTCGATTTTACCCCCCCCCCCCCCCCAGTCTACTTTCGTCTATCGCGAAGTTCGTACGGATTAACTGGTACACGCCGCGCGGACGTGAGTTGTTTACGTTACACGGATAAGTGTGGTGATTCATACTCTTCGTTTTCTTATTCTGAGGTGACAGAATAAGACTGCACGATCGGGGTACATTCACGCTCCTGGGCGTAGATGTCATTTGCATGATTCCGACAACTTGTTTAGTTCATGCCACATGGAACAGCAGAAGTGTTGCCAGTGCGGGATTTTGTGTTCGAACTGAACTGTCGAATATGTCCCATAAATGATCGATGAGATTCATGTCGGGCGATTTGTATGGCCAAATCGTTCTCTCGAATTGTCAAGAATGTTCTCCAAATCGGTCGCGAACAACTGTAGCCTGATAATATTGCGCACTCTCATGCGTAAAAATTTCATCGTTGTTCCGGAATATGAACATCATGAACGGGTGAAAATGGTCTCCAAGCAGCCGAACATAACCATTTGCAGTCTATAATCGGTTCAGCTGGAACAGACTACCAAGTCAGATCCATTTTAACACAGCCCACATAATTATGGAGCCACCACGAGCTTGCACCGTGCCTTGTTCACAACTTGGGACCATGGCTTTGTGGGTCTGAGCCACAATGTAAACCCTACCATCAGCTGTTGCCAACTAAACTTCGATCTCATCCGACCAGGCCACGGTTTTTCCAATGGTCTAGAGTACAACCTACATGGACGCTGCAAGCGATATCGTGCAGTTAGCAGAGCCACTCGCGTCGGTTGTCTGCTTTCATAGACCACTTACACCGATTTTGCCGCACTGTTCTAACGGATACGTCCCACATTGATTTCTGCGGTTATTTCACGCAGTGTTGCCTGTTTGGTAGTACTGATAACTCTAAACAAATGCCGCTGCTCTCGGTCGTTAAGTGAAAGCCATAGGCCACTACCTTGTCCGTGGTGAGAAGTAATGCCTGAAAATTGGTAGTCGCGGCACCCTTTTGACACTGTGGATGTCGGAATATGGAATTCTCTAGCGATTTCAGAAATGGTGTGTCCCAAGCATCTAGCTCCGGCTACTATTCCGCGTTCAAAGTCTGATAATTCCCGTCGTGCAGCAATAATCACATAGGTAACCTTACCACATGGATCACTTGAACGCAAATCACAACTGTCCGAATGCACTGCCTTGTCTCTGCGTTACTACCACCATCCGTATGTTTTCATGTCGCTATCCAATGATTTTTCTCACCTCAGTGTATAACTATTTCTATACTCACATCGTTGTTCTCGCTAAGTGGAAGCGATTAAGTGCTGAGTAATGTATGCCGGAATTGTGTACGTTTTTTTAGCCAAACGTCTGCAGAGGTACTGCTACAGACGGGCGATCCCCCTGACACTGAAGAGGTCATACAGTCGGCACTGGAAATCTGCCATCAAAATGCACCGACGCATATCCCGCTGCCGGCGATGTCCAAAATATACTGTGAGATCCAGCAGGGTCAACCGCCAACCCGCAACCTTCAATTACTACGACTTCTTCACAGTTTGGGTTACAGCTCTAATAGGAACAGCACCTTCTGTACAAAAATCAGCAACAACTACAATTTCGGCAGCAGCATCTAGTCCAACAGCAATCGTTTCAGCTAATGCAACTATACAAATATTAACAACAGCTACATCAGGTCAGTCAGCAAGTCAGCGATGACTGTGACCCTAACACCTTAGCAGTTGAAGCGGATGCACCTGGACATAAGCAGCGGCAGAGCGACCTCCTTAGCAAATGGCTGTGTGTCGACTGGACTGGCGTTCCGCGAGGTACCGGGTTCGGATACCCCTTCTGCTGGCGGCACAGTGGAGACGAACACTGAACACTGTGAAGGTCAATAACCGACGTCGCGCGACTGGGTGTCAGCAATCGATACTGTCGATCTGATGCATGCCCATATATTATCTTCGTGGAGATCTTAGATAAGAACACTGAAAAACAATCCTATGTCAGACGACAAGTTACTGTACGCCTATAGTTCTTATTTAAAACACAACATTGAAAACTTGGTCCGTCGGACAAAAAAGAAGTCCGCTGCGGATCCCAATAATTTACTAGATTTCTTCGATGCCAACTTCCTGCATCACGCGTACGGCATTATTCACGATGTTGACGTTAGTCTGACACATGAGGAGATAGTCGACGAAATGGCGGAACTGTACCCTGTCACAAGCATCAACGATACCTGCACGAAGAAACATTGCTCAAATCCATTTCATTCTGCTTGGTAGTGTTTCGTTCACAATCATTACCATCACCTATCTTGGAGGAGATACGACATCTGATGGGACGGTACGTCTCCCCAGTCATCCAATCTAAAAATTGCTGGCGTTTTCATAATCGGGCGAATCAATGCGAGTGCCATACTCGTTGCAGCAGGTGCGGCGATCAGCACCCAACGTATTGATGTACGGCGATGGTTCCAAGTTGCTTGAATTGTTCTGTTCGGCACACAGTCACCGATAGGTAGTGCGCAGAATTTCTCCATCAGCAAGAGCTAAAACAGTTAAGGGCCTATGCCATGTCGGGAAGTGTAACTGGTAGCTCGCAGCACATATGCTTATCGGCCCTAAGCCTCCTGGTCCCCAAAGTCACAATGATTTTCCGATTTTCCGACACTATACCCAAAGCGATCACCACACCTGCCAGACCCTATACAAGTCTATTCCATGAGACCACCGTCACCGGGGGTGCCAGCCGATTTAGTTTCTCTCCCTCAGGGAGCTGGGCATTGCTAGAATGACTTTCAGTCAACAGACAAATAGAGTTCCGTCTCCAGCACGAGGGGTCCATCGAAATGGCATTCTCCCAGAGAAGACAATCGACAGGACTTCTCAAAGATCAATCAAGAATATTTTCTCCCCATCTGCCGCAAGCGCGTGTACCACACAGCACGTACCATTCTCAGTACATCAACTACTGCCGCTTCGTGATAACATTAAATGCATCATCGAAAAATTTATCTGATTTATCCTACACCTACTTGAAGATGCGAAGACGCAGCCACAGGTAACTGCACACATACAGTCTATACGACAACAAAATTATTAAGGACCTCCTAACATCAACCACCTGTGGCGGGATTTAGGATCCTTCAATCGAATGCGTTGTTCTGTAATCGAACATAAACTTAATAAAAGCAAGGCTTCTGGTCCAGATTGTATACCAGTCAGGTTCCTCTCAGAGTATGCTGATACAATAGCTCCATATTTAGCAATTATAATACAACCACTCGCTCACAGAAAAATCCGTACCTAAAGACTGGAAAATTTCTCAAGTCACACCAATACCCAAAAAGGGAAGTAGGAGTAATCCGTTGAATTATAGGCCCATATCACTAACGTCGATTTGCAGTAGGATTCTGGAACATGTACTGTTTCTAACATTATGAAGTACCTCGAAGAAAACGATTTATTGGCACGTACTCAGCACGGATTCAGAAAATATCGTTCTTGCGAAACACAGCTAGCCCTTTATACTCATGAAGTAATGAGTGCTATCGACAGGGGATGTCAAATTGGTCCATATTTTGAGATTTCCAGAAGGCTTTCGACACCGTTCCTCACAAGCGTCTTCTAACCAAACCGCGTGGCCTATGGAATATCGCCTCAGTTGTGCAACTGGATTCGTAATTTCCTGTCAGGAAGGTCACAGTTCGTAGTAATAGACGGAAAGCCGTCGTGTAAAACAGAAATAATATCCGGCGTTCCCCAAGGAAGTGTTATGGCCCCCTATTGTTCCTGATCTATATTAACGACATAGGAGACAATCTGAGTAGCCGTCTTAGATTGTTTGCAGATAATGCTGTCATTTACCGTTTTATAAAGTCATCAGATGACCAAAACGAATTGAAAAATGATTTAGATAACATATCTGAATGGTGCTAAAAGTGGCAATGGACCCTGAGTAAAGAAAAGTGTGAAGTTATTTATATGAGTACTAAAAGAAATCAGCTAAATTTCGATCACGCGATAAGTCACACAAATCTGAAGGCTGTAGATTCAACTAAATACTTAGGGATTAGAATTATAAATACCCTAAATTGGAACGATCACATAGATAATGTTGTGGGTAGAGCCAACCAAAGATTGCGATTCATTGGCATAGGACTTAGAAGGTGCAACAAGTCTACTAAAGAGACTGCTTACACCATGTTTGTCCGCCCTATTCTGGAGTATTGCTGTGCGGTGTGGGATCCGCATCAGATGGGACTGACGGATGACATCGAAAAATTACAAAGAAGGGCAGCTCGTTTTGTACTGTCGCGAAGTAGGGGAGATAGTGCCACAGGCATGATAAGTGTATTGGAGTGGCTATCATTAAAACAAAGGCGTTTTTCTTTGCAACGACATCTTCTCATGAAATTACAATCATCAATTTTCTCCTGCGATTGCGAAAACATTCTGTTGGCACCCACCTACATAGGGAGAAATGATCATCACGATAAAATAAGAGAAATCAGGGCTCGCACAGAAAAATGTAAGTGCTCGTTTTTCCCGAGTGCCGTTCGAGATTGGAACGGTAGTGAGACAGCTTGAAGGTGGTTCATTGAACCTTCTGCCAGGCACTTTATTTTGAAAAGCAGAGTAATCACGTAGACGTAGACGAACTTCGGACATGGAAGACATCAGTGGCAGACATTCCTCAGACTTGGTTTCAACTAGATACAGTCGTCTGTCTTCGAGGATATGGTCGAAGAGAAATTGCCCTCTTAATCAATAATGTGCAGTATCATATCCCAATAATCATATCCCATGAGACTATATACAGCTTTCAAGCCATAACTGTCAGGATGTGGTCTAGATCTACAGCAGGCCGCGGCCGTTTATTCCCCCCGAAGAGTGGTACGCCTTGGTGCAACAGTCGGAACCACCATTTACATTTTGTGGGAATTTTAATGGGCACAGCAGATTGCGGGGCTGTGCATTTAATGATAGGTTGGGTGATGTGATCCTTCAGATTTCCGACGAGTTCAGTTTTATCGTCCGAAATGAAGGATGCCTACGTTGCTTGCATTACCAGCACAGATAACCTCATCCGTCGATTTGACCTTGTTTTTGGCGTTTATTTCTTCGCTTTTTACGTGGACTACTTTTTCCTTCCTTAAGGGGTCCAACCATTACGCTCTTCTTATATCAAAGTTCACTCTGTCATTTATCATGGTCTACGGACCACCTCAGAAGTGGAACATCACGAAGGCGGATTGGTTCCACTGCAGAGAAATAATGGATTCACAACTTTGCTCGTTCCTCACCATGGGGTCCTCTCAGACAAGATATGTTATCTCTAGGAATCATATCAAAGTAGCGACATAGCATTCTGTTCCACAGAAGAGAGTGATAACTGGCACCACCCGACAGCCGGTTTCCTGATGGGACGAAGAATGATAGCTTCTGGTGGCGCAAAGGAAGCTGGCTCTCGCACTGTTTAAATAACACATTACAAACGAACGGCTGTAGCTAATAAGCGCGTTCTCAGGGTCTGTAACAAAGGACACTGGTGGAAACCGTGCATGAACACCTATCTTTTGTGGATCTGAGTAATGGTTTCCTCGCTCAAATGGAAACCAGATCCTCCCATGCGGTTGCAGGCCTTGACAGACGAGTATGCCGACATTATAGCACCTCTTACCGCAATGCTAGAACCCATTGACCCCATAGCGACGGGTATCGACAACACTCTTCAAGTTGTTTAACCACGCCTTTCTCTCTCTTCAAACTCCACAGTGCTCTGACGTACTGAACGGACACATCGCCCAGATACGACCAGACCTATTACTCCATGGTCAACAGTTGTCCGACAACGCAAAACGCATACTTGTAAGCATCTTCAGTGCCATTTCTAAGGGCGGGAACGTTCCAGCAAATTGGCTGCTCAAATATTAGTTTGGATGTCTCAAATATTAATGCCCTTAGAGCCTACATTGAAACTTTGGAAAGACTCTGGTCTAGCGACATGTAGTCGTTCTATTGCACTGACGTTATGTATGTGTAAGACCTCTGAAAATCTCCTGGAGCTCCATTTATAATGGTGGTTGGAAAACCAGGAACTGCTCCAACAGTACAATTTTTGCAAGGGCAGAGGTATTTTCGACAATATGACATCACTTCTCGAGGGCCTATGACAGTGTCTTGATACATGAGGTCATTAAAAAACAGAAACTTCTACTCCTCCCTATGACTCTTTTATGATTTATATATGGTTTGATCGGCTGTCAGCCATACACGACTGTGACCACGACAACGTTTTACATTGTCCTAGCATCATGTGCCGTAGCTTCCTGCAAATGCGATGTGATTCCCTTACTATATGCGCTGTATGTCGCACCCTAGAGACTCTGTGTAGCCCCAGCATCATAGTTCTTCAGTACGTGGTCAACATTTGCATCGTACGCTCACTCACCGTGCTTTTGGGTGACAAAATTACGACTTAACGACGCATGTGAAACGCTGTCCACATGGGAGTTGGAAATAGACTTCCTCTGTCACCCGAAAAACCTGCCGTAGTTAACTTCACGAGGAAAGCTACTTCGCCTGCAAAGTGACATGGACGCATCACGTTGCGTACAACATGACAGTAGATTGATATGCAAATTAATTACACTGATCAATTCATTCGCACCCCCTCCGACCACGACCACCCCCACCTCCGACCACAGCAACCCCCATCCTTGATGAAATCATGTGTTTTTCTCAGCCTGTACGTAGGTCCCAGCCGCCTCCGCACCCTCCCCCCCTCCCCCCCCCACTCGCCCAAATACGCTACTGGCCGGAATTTCACATTTTTTCGGGAATTTCGAATTTTGGCGGGAATTTCTATGTCCCAGGGCTGTGTAGACATCCCACCATCCGAGGAATCGTCGGAAAATTAAAAGTGGTGGCACCCTTTCCGGGACTCGAACACTCGAACACTTTTCGATGGAAAGCCCTAGTGCACCCCCCCCCCCCCCCCCCGCCTGACACAATTATATCACCAGTAGTGCCTGGAATTGACGGGAAATTAAAAACGGCGGTTCCCTTTCCAGGACTCGAAACCTGCTTCTACTGGATGGAGAGCGCAAGTGCACCTCCACCCCCTCCCCCCCTCGCCCCTAACACATGAAAACTGTCCAGATGCAGGAGAGGAAGGTTAGGTTAGTATACTTTATTTATTCTGGCCGGGAAAATAAGGCAAAGATAGGTCCTAATTACATAATTAATCATTAATATTGGACCTAATTACAAAACTATATGTGCAGCGCTACACAGAGACAGACTAAAATCGCAATACAGCCCAAAATGGACGATACTGAATAACTGGCGTATTCTGTTGGGAAGAAATTTTACAGACGTGCTCAGGATCTACCCTTCACCTACAAGCTGGAGGGAAAAAGGCGGGGGTGTAAGTCACTATCTTTATTTTTATTTTTTTTCTGGAAATATGTTCAACTGATGAGATGCTGGTGCTGGACAGAGAGGAGTTTAAAAAATGTATTACCTATGAGCATACAGTTGAGGATAGTATTTATTGTTGTTTGACTTCAGAATTCGCTACAGAAGCCTGTTCAAAATCCACCCTGCGACCCAGGTAACCAAACCCAATATATGTTACCACAACTGATGCACACTTAATTTTGAAGTGTGCATGAAAAAAACAGCACATGTAATGAACAGGTTATAATCCAACACATGTACTGGGGAAAATCATCATCAGAAAATACTGCAGAGGGGGCAGTAGTTGAACGTAAATCCCCCTCGGGATGTGCCCACAAACTGCCGAAAGTAGGGGCCCTCTTACCTCCCCTCATCCCTTCCCTCCCTCCGTATCTCCATCAATCCACCTACGAGGAGCACACAGGCTTTTCAAACGGCCAGCTGCTCCGCCATCCCTTGCACTCTACTGCCCTTCTGCTTTCGCTTTACTCGCTAACTGCCTTGAGGTGACGCTCCTTCGCCAACACAATAGCATGTATAGTCAACCCAAAAATAGGAGATATAAGGACAGCTGCCCTAATGCCAATTGTGCATCTGAAATATAGCAACACATCTCCCACACGTTGCCCCTGGTCCGAGCGCGGCTGTGTCCAGCAACCACCAACTGCAGACACGTCCCCCCCCCCCCAACCACCATCCCTCTCTCTCAGCAGCCCGCCGTACAGTGATGGAGAATAATTGTATTTATCATCAACGCAAGTCTTTCTTGCAATCTGTTAAACATGTTTCTAAGAAAGACTGGATCCCAATGGAACAACAATGAAACTCCGGAGTACGCTACAGATCACTTTTTCAAATGGCTAGCTTCTCCGCCGAGCGCTTTTTCTGTGGCCCACTGCCACCCCTCTGCGGTCACTGGTCTCATCAGGCCTTCTGCTACTCCCCGCGGCCGCCCACGGTACGCAGCCTGCCATGAGGTGCCTTTCCTTAGCCAACACAAAAAGGAAATTTAGCAGCACCACCCCACCCATCGTCGAAGCGCGGCTGTGTCAGGTGACCACTGGCAGGAGACTCGAGCCCGCCATTCTGCGATGGAGAACAATTGTATTTGACGACAACGTATCTCCTATAATCAAGCATCTATTAGAAAAGGAAAACACAATTTCAACAACAAGAAATGTCATCTTTCCACGAAAATAGGAGCAGTCAATTTTCTTTTAATTTTATGAGTAAAATCGGTATATCTCTCACGTTCAAGGCAGTATACAATTCGTATCTCATTATTTTGCGATGCCCAGGGAAGTGTACCATTGATGATTACAGATGATCAGCAGAGACATGTCCACCCAGCGTAAAACCAGGAAAAAAGCTTCGACTATTTTACTGCAAAAACTACCGATCACCGCAGAATGTGCTCGTTATTTCGAAACAGTCATGAGAGTAAAGGAAAAGCGAGAATTTAAAGCAAAAACACCTATATTAATCAATTTCTTTCAGCTTGATGGACAAGTTACATGACCTAAGAGCGTCTCTCTCGTGTTCAGTGTCTGTAAATAAACTATCATGCATATGTGTATTACAAACATTTCAGATACATGCAATAACATTAGAGAATACAAACTATTATGCCATTGGCTCACATGTTGGAATGAACACAATCATTTTACATTCGACAAGTTATAATGAAAAAGGATGTAGCTGTTTTTTATACTATGGCAGGTCCCTTTTTACCAATGCGATGCTTTATCATACTAGCGTCTGTATACAAATCGTGAGAGCCTGTCTAGCCCTGTGTAGCTGGGAGATTGAAATTTCGTTAAAAGGTGTCACTGTAACGAAAAGAAAAAAAAAGCCTCTCAAGGATCATTCCATGGTGCCCTAGCTATCTCTTCCAGCCACAACGCGGCACGTCATTTTTACCAAATTGATGAGCTAACTAACTAAATTGATAATGAGAGTCACTTTCCAAGGCGTGTAATTTACTTCTTTTCTTCAGTAGTCGGATTACACTCACCAGGTAGGTCAACTGGGGTCCACGGAGGCAAGACGCTGTTCTTTTCGAGGCACACTATTGAGAAACGACATTTGAAGCTGACCACAGAGTGATTCTACAGCCCACAACATAAATTTCGAGTAAGGACAGCGCTATTAAAAACACGATGATAACGACTACGTTACCATCACACTGCAGAAAAAGTGGTCTTGAGTATACACACATACACAGGTAGCAGATAGTGTTGCGATTTCTGGTAGAAATGCTGTCCACAATTTGGAATCAAGTCTATCTATTCAACCACATACTTGTGTTGGATCCTGTAGAGATGTCTTTTAATGATTACAGTACGGGTGAATCATATTCATGCCACTTTCATCCCTCGAAACGAGTCACCTTTTTCGAACCTATTTGCTAAGGATCCTATACAGCAAAATTTCCAGCACTGTTTTTTAAACGGTCCCTCTGAATCTTGTAACTGCTACTCAGTCTCTGCCCCACCCTCGCTGCAGCTTCATCCATGTGATCATCCCAACTTAAGGGAACCTGAAGTCAAAGAGTGATATGTCTAAGACCATCCGCATCCCATGGGAAAACAGGACTGCAAGGTAATGCGACAGGACCGCGTTTTGACTCCTCAGCGGAACATGTTGTCATAGCTCCACCAAACATGTACAGTATATAAGCCAAGCGCCAAAACTCAGCTAACGCCATCCATTAGAGAACCCGATAAAATATCACTGAATCCCTGTCTTATGATAAATCTACAACAAATACAATCTGCTTTCCGGCATTGACCATATGTGGTGATCCTATTAAATACACTCCTGGAAATTGAAATAAGAACACCGTGAATTCATTGTCCCAGGAAGGGGAAACTTTATTGACACATTCCTGGGGTCAGATACATCACATGATCACACTGACAGAACCACAGGCACATAGGCACAGGCAACAGAGCATGCACAATGTCGGCTCTAGTACAGTGTATATCCACCTTTCGCAGCAATGCAGGCTGCTATTCTCCCATGGAGACGATCGTAGAGATGCTGGATGTAGTCCTGTGGAACGGCTTGCCATGCCATTTCGACCTGGCGCCTCAGTTGGACCAGCGTTCGTGCTGGACGTGCAGACCGCGCGAGACGACGCTTCATCCAGTCCCAAACATGCTCAATGGGGGACAGATCCGGACATCTTGCTGGCCAGGGTAGTTGACTTACACCTTCTAGAGCACGTTGGGTGGCACGGGATACATGTGGACGTGCATTGTCCTGTTGGAACAGCAAGTTCCCTTGCCGGTCTAGGAATGGTAGAACGATGGGTTCGATGACGGTTTGGATGTACCGTGCACTATTCAGTGTCCCCTCGACGATCACCAGTGGTGTACGGCCAGTGTAGGAGATCGCTACCCACACCATGATGCCGGGTGTTGGCCCTGTGTGCCTCGGTCGTATGCAGTCCTGATTGTGGCGCTCACCTGCACGGCGCCAAACACGCATACGACCATCATTGGCACCAAGGCAGAAGCGACTCTCATCGCTGAAGACGACACGTCTCCATTCGTCCCTCCATTCACGCCTGTCGCGACACCACTGGAGGCGGGCTGCACGATGTTGGGGCGTGAGCGGAAGACGGCCTAACGGTGTGCGGGACCGTAGCCCAGCTTCATGGAGACGGTTGCGAATGGTCCTCGCCGATACCCCAGGAGCAACAGTGTCCCTAATTTGCTGGGAAGTGGCGGTGCGGTCCCCTACGGCACTGCGTAGGATCCTACGGTCTTGGCGTGCATCCGTGCGTCGCTGCGGTCCGGTCCCAGGTCGACGGGCACGTGCACCTTCCGCCGACCACTGGCGACAACATCGATGTACTGTGGAGACCTCACGCCCCACGTGTTGAGCAATTCGGCGGTACGTCCACCCGGCCTCCCACATGCCCACTACACGCCCTCGCTCAAAGTCCGTCAACTGCACATACGGTTCACGTCCACGCTGTGGCGGCATGCTACCAGTGTTAAAGACTGCGATGGAGCTCCGTATGCCACGGCAAACTGGCTGACACTGACGGCAGCGGTGCACAAATGCTGCGCAGCTAGCGCCATTCGACGGCCAACACCGCGGTTCCTGGTGTGTCCGCTGTGCCGTGCGTGTGATGATTGCTTGTACAGCCCTCTCGCAGTGTCCGGAGCAAGTATGGTGGGTCTGACACACCGGTGTCAATGTGTTCTTTTTTCCATTTCCAGGAGTGTATATAGGTTTTGGTTCATTGGAGCAGGTGGCTCGTGATCGAAGTTGCTTCCATGGGCCGGTGTAAAGTTTTTTTACCTGACTGTAGGAGGACCACATCAAACAACTATCAACCTCACTAGAGTGTTCCTTATTTTTTCTTCATAAGCAGTTTAATACGTTGTTTGCTGGGTTGCAACACATCAGTGTACACTGCCATACACTTTAATTTTTCTACCATGACTTTGAGATCTCTGTCAGCTGCTGCTAAACCAACATTAACATACTTCGATCCTTTGGTTCTCACAGAAAGCTGAGCGCTGCATGACGTAAATTATACAGCTACCACAACACAGACTGGTAGAAATAAAACACGGGATATTTCTGATTGACAAAATTGTAGAAGGCATCGCAATATACGGAAACTGGAAGACTATGCGGCATTGCAGAGCGCTTCCAACAGTTATTTGAAGATGATGAACTATACATTTATCCTCATCTTCTTCATCTACAGGGTAGCGGATGTCTCGGTGTTCCATTTCGAAAAGCATTGTTTCTCCATTTTGCAGTCAGTACATGAATACTGTTCTGGCGCTGGAAGATGCAGTTCACAACACGCGCGACGTAGTAAAATAAAAAGAGATACTCTTATCTTATTGGTGAAAAAACAATTTAAAAAATAAAAACATGTGGAGGGCAAAGCAGCATATGGAAATAGGATGAGTCTGCAGCATTGAAGAGCGCTTCCAAACAACAGTATGAAGGTGATGACCTCTACATTTAATCCCATGCTGCACAGCGACAAGTAGCAGATATCCAGTGTTCCAAAAAGGCTCCCTCAATCTCAACCGAGTGGTGTCAGTCAATCATTATGCGGTAATCAACAGTGTACCCAGTGGATGGTCGGGATGGAAAAGACACTGTAATACTCACCGCAGTTGATAGCGAGATCAATTTCAACACCAATCAATGACATGGTAGAATGCTTCCTAATTTCTGCGTCATTGCTAAATCACCCCTCCACTAATTTGCAAGTACCATATACTAGATTGCGAATGCATCTAGACGACTGTGCAGTACATCCACTCGATGTGCAGTACATCCACTCGACCATATAGACTGAAGTATACCAGACAGCGTCCTATACCGATGCATATTTTCAGCACATAGATCATAGTGCAGAATTAACGATTGCAACTAGCCATCTTTCTCTGTGTGGATGGGCGCCACAGAGTATTGTCGCACTCGTAGGATAAAATCAGATATTGACAGATCCCTCCCACATTGACCTTGACCAATCCTTCCTGCAGCACTAATCTTACCCACAGCACTTATCCAAAAGCACAAGATCTCCCCAGAATCGTGTGTGTTGAGGAGGGTCGTACCCCTTTTCGGTGTACAATAGACATGGAAGTGTTGCATTGCCATAACAGACGGTTAAGAAGAAACGGGATGGTTATACAAGAAGGAGGTCCACATGTATGGAGTTTGAAAAGTTTCATGTAACCCAACCGTGCAATCAATTCTGAAGCTTTATTCCACTGTCTGGAGTCAGTACCAGTAAGGTACCCGCAAACTCACTCATCAAAACCTATAGGACACTTCCCGTTTGCTTATTAAATTTGGCAAAAACGAAATATTTACAGTAGAAGCAAAGGAAAAAATCCGAAAACAGTGAATGTTTATTTATATCACACGTAAAAAATATTTTCTTTTTCTATTGTTATCCGGCGTAAAACTTGATATTAAAACAATCATCAGTTCTGCATTCAGGCTTACTGGGTCGCAATATCTGCAAATATTTGTTTCACATACAACTTGAAACGTTACCTCTCCTGTATATGTGATGATGGATAAATTCCTAAATGAGTCATGTGAGCAATAAAGTCATTACTTGCCTGATGTTCGCAATAAAGTCATTACTTGCTTGATGTTTTACCATTATGACCCCTGCCTCTTGCATGACTTACAGCATATTTATGTTATTGAAATTAAAACATTCCCGAAAATCCTGGAATCTCTTGAGACCGATATCATGCCATTAGCCAGTATCAACGTCAATAACATGCAAAAATAGTCGAGATTCTCGATTCCGGGAATGAATGATCTATCTATATACGTAATGCCCACATTTCCCGAATGGTTCTTGCATACATAAGGAAATTCGAAGGAATATCTTTCCTGACGTAAGTGTAGTACACTCTGAAGGAGTGACTAATTTTGTTCATATCTTTTGTCTGCTCAGGGACAGTTATCGCTCCTTGTTCACCAAGGGGTTTACTGTACTTCGATTGGTAATGGCAACCAGTTTGATTAGTATCAATTACATAATCAAGATCAAAATTAGAGATGAGTAGTTTCGTCTGTATCTGCAATGACATATGGCCTACAGTGATATTCTCTACGACAGAAAAATAGGCAGTTACGAATCCCCATTGCCAGCCACTTAGCCATGAACTTCAGGCGCTTAGCTACTGTAGCTTGGTCGAAGCATTACTATTGTTAAGAGTATAAAAGGTTCGCTTAAGATCTAAGAATCCATTTCTTTTTCTTAGCTAGGAGACATCCCAACAAAAGCAGCTAGATAGGTAATCAGATCCGGTCCCTCTACAACATACGTAAGACTCATCAAAATCCCAGATTAACAGGTTTGATGGACTCCTTGTTTGAATGATCCAGAAGTAACTTCGTACCCCACATACTTGGTTATTAATTGCAACAATTTTAGCATTATGAATCGTATATTGAATAAGAAAGAATCAATTGCGACTACGTATAAGAATCAGGCACAATAAAATTAAAAATTGATATTCCTCTTCGTAGAGTTATTACTCGGTTATCAAAACCGGTGAATCCTGGGGCTATTTCAAATTCTACACGACTTGTAGCTAAGACAGTAGAGGTATGAAAAACAGGAACAGGATTCAGTGCACCAGAGAGACCTCGCCCTCATCAAGCAAAGAGGGGCTTCCAGGACTGTATAATGTTGAGACGCGAAAAGTAAAGCCAGCAGCAGCGCAGCACGGCCGTAGAGCTGATGGCGCCGCGGGGCTCGGCGATTGCATGCAGTATCAGTTCATCATGCGGAGAGGGTGCCGGTGCACTCCCATCGACTTCCACCTCCGCAGTACTTTAATCTGTAAGCTGTAATCGAAACAGAAAGCAATATAGAATGCACTCCATACCTCGCGTTTAATCAGTTTAATTCGAAACGCGGAACAGCGCAACTTCGTCGCGAAGAGCAGACTGATAGAACTTACAAAGTGTAGTGGTGGACAAGAGTATGGAAAAGACCAAACTCATTACCACGCCTAACACGGTGTAGGAAAACCGTTGGAATTCAAAACAGCTTCCAGTCGTCTCACAATGAATGAACTGCACTACTGCGTGGTTCTCAATGGGATTTTATACCATTCTTGCTGCAAAATAGTGGCAAGTTCAGGTAACGAAGATGGAGACCACGAAGGCTGCATAATATCCAGATCTGGTGGCTGTGGTGGGCAGGGCAGATGCGACTACTCATCCTCGTGCTCACGAAACCGGTCCTGGACGATTTGAACAGCAGTCCTGGCGTCTTGTAACACAGCATGACCATTGGGGAAAAATCTTGTGCTTTGGAATGAACATGGTTAGCCAAAACGGTCACATAATCCTTGGCAGCATTTTCTTAACCAATATTGGCCACAGTAGTGTGGGATAGGCCTTCTTCAGTCCCCCTCGTGGCACCTACCAAATACTTGCACTGCCGCCTGAATCGTCTGTCTACAAGGCGGAGCAACCATGGGTCCCTTGGCAAACCACGATGTGGCTGCCCAATTCATCACCGAACACCCGCCGCTTTCGTTCTTGGGTGTTAAACTTGGCCATAAGTTGGAAGCTGTGCGAAACAAGACTAATCCAACCAAATGATTTTCTTCCATTGCTCCATAGTCCATATTCTATGGTTTCGGTCCGCGTTTTCGTATTTCTGGCATTTGCTTCAATATCGTGTGTAATTTTTTAATTCCAGTTTGTCCTGTAATTGCCATTTTATGCATCTCCATTATTATTGCTTCGGTTCTGACGGAGTTAGCGAGTGCGACATTCAGTTCTTCAGTGACTTTACCAGCTATCGTTCTTTTATTTTTCGACACAACCCTCTTTAATGACCATCTGTCACGGTCACTCAACGTACACTTTCGTCTCTGATATGACTTAGTCAATGACATTTTTCCGCTTTCCCCTGTATACGGTATACATCGATACTGTGCCTCTCGAAATACCAAGTCCTTCGGCCATCTCTTGGTTGCGGAAGCGCCGACCATATGAACGCCAACAATTTGGCCGCGTTCAATGACACTTACAACGTGATGCACTTGTAACTACACAGAACACTGTTCTGATCACGTCTGACACTTACAATGTATTGAGGACATTACGAAGAATCAGTCCTTTGTAAAATACAACAGCGCAACCTGCAGGCTTGGCCTGCATCTGCTTTTATGTTCCAGCACCTATTTTCCTCGATGAGTCCATATTTTTGAAACTTCCTGGCAGATTAAAACTGTGTGCCCGACCGAGACTCGAACTCGGGACCTTTGCCTTTCGTGGGCAAGTGCTCTACCAACTGAGCTACCGAAGCACGACTCACGCCCGGTCTCACAACTTCACTTCTGCCAGTATCTCGTCTCCTACCTTCCAAACTTTACAGAAGCTCTCCTGCGAACCTTGCAGAACTAGCACTCCTGAAAGAAAGGATATTGCGGAGACATGGCTTAGCCACAGCCTGGGGGATGTTTCCAGAATGAGATTTTCACTCTGCAGCGGAGTGTGCGCTGATATGAAACTTCCTGGCAGATTAAAACTGTCCAACCCTTGTACTTATAAGTACGAGCCCACTTGAATTAAAAACGAAAAAACAGTGGCGTCATACACCCCTCTCTCGGTTAAATGTACGAGGGGCGTTCAATAAGTAATGCAACACATTTTTTTCTCGACCAGTTTAGGTTGATAACGGACATCATGGAATATTCTCGCTTCAGTCCCTACGTGAAGTTCCGATAGGTGGTAGGACTATACGTAGCCTTTAACGGATGTGTGTTCGAAGCAGAGAGCTGACACTGCGTTTCTTTTGGCGGAAAACCAGAGCGTCGCAGGTATTCATAGGCGCTTGCAGAATGTCTACGGAGACAAGGCAGTGAACAACAGCATCGTGAGTGACTGGGCGAAGCGTCTGCCCTCATCGCAACAAGATCGCGCAAACTTGTCCGACCTCCCGCATGCCGGCGGGTCGCACACAGCTGTGACGCCTCCAGTGTTGTAATACTGGGAAATCGAGCACTCTCATTCGAGGGGATCGACTGATCACAATCGAATACCTAGCTGCACAACTGTACGTCTTTGTTAGTAGTGAGTAACCAATCGTCTACCATTGCGTTAATCGAAGGTGTGTGCATCAGAAGACCATAAAGAACAACAAAGGACCATCTCTGCGGAATTCCCTTCGCATTACGAGGCTTAACGTGATAAATTTTTGTCGAACGTCTTCCCAGGGGATGAAACATGGGCTCATCACTTCGATTAGAAACGAAACTGCAATCAGTGGAGCTGCGCTACACCATCCCTCATTCAAAGCCTCACACTCAGTCGGCAAAGTCATGCCGACGGTCTTCTGGGAGTCTGAAGGATTATTCTGTTTGATCTGCTCCCTCGTGGCACAACTGTCAACTCTGTAATTAATTCTGCTACCCTCAGGAAATTGATGAAATGACTACAGCGTTTTCGTAGCCACAAAAATGCAAACGAACTTCTCCTTCTCCATGACAACGCAAGGACTCGCACAAGTCCGCATACTCGAACTCACAAAACTTCATTGGACTGTTCTTCCTCATCCACCTTACAGTCCAGATCTCGTACCTTACGACTTTGGTCTGATTGTCCCAATGAAAGATACACTCCGCGGGAAGCATCACGTGGATGATGGGGTGTTTATTGACGAAGAAAGGCGGCTCCAAAGTTGATCAGTAGAGTGATACCACGCTGGCATACAGGCCATACCAGTGATGTGGCGCAAGGCCATCCCATTGATCGGATATTATGTTGAAAGAGAGGGTTTTGTTGTGAAAAGAGTTGAGAATAATGTGGCGTATTGGAATCCCGAAACACCAGCCTATTTTCTGAAGAAAAAGGTTTTACTTATTTGCTAAAATAACCCAAGAAACAGCAATTATAATTTTCAGGCGTTGAAGTCTCTACACGTCTATATTTTGTTCCGCGTCTGATTTCGTACCATGGCTATTTTAAAATACATTTAAGAGAGATAAGCATTGCATTGAGAAGGGAAGTATATACTGTAGTAAGGGTGTCCTATTACAGAAAGAAGTAAATCTTCTGCCTGTAGTAACTGATGGAGTAAACACAGACAGCAAGTGGCTAAATCATAGTGAAACTCGAGTTACTCTATTGATGGTAGAAAATTTTGGAGGCCATCTTGGAGTCTCCTGAGTAAAAAACAAGAAATATTCTTTTTTTGTTTTCATGTCCAGGGGATTTCGATATTGTGAAAGGTGAATAGTTAGTTCCTCAACATCGTTTGTTGTGTGTGCTCGTCATGTAACCTCTTGTCCAGACTCTCTGTATACTTGTCTGCATGCTCAAAGCCGTTTATCAGATAAAATATGATTTTACACTAGTTTACATGCCGCATGTCGACATTTCGTCTATTGTATTTCAGCCAGCTGCATTCAGATCAAAACATGGATTCTGCATGTGAGGGTTGAAAGTATGTTTCGTAGCTCTCTGTAACGACACAGGTTGCCTGATGATATACGAAGTAGACAACAGATAGTTTCAGTAAAACTCTCTACAGACAATCAACTGATGTGACTACGAGTGCATCCAGTCGTCACAAAAGCTGTCGAGGCACAGTTATTGTCAACACGTGTGATTCTCTTCCTGTTCTAACGTGCTTGCTCATTTTGTAACGGGGATGGGGATACACTGATCAGCGAGAACGCTATGTCCACCTTTGGCACGGATAACAGTAACAGCGGCGACGCGTCGTGGAATGGAATCAATGATGGTAGATCTCTGGAGAGAGTTGGCACCACATCTGCACGCACAAGTTACCTAATTCGTGGAAATTGCGAGAAGGGAGCGATGGGCTCTGACGCCTCGTTCAATCACTTACCAGACGTGTACGATCGGGTACAGATGAAGCCTTGTGACATGGCGCATTTTTTTTTTTTTCTTTTGAGTTGTTAGTCTTTTGACTGGTTTGATGCGGCCTGTCACGAATTCCCCTCATGTCTGTGCCAATCTTTTCATCTCAAAGTATCGCGTGCAACAACTTACGTACTCAATTATTTGCTGGATGCATTCCAATCTCTGTCTTCTTCAACAGTTTTTGCACTCTAATGCTCGCTATAGTACAACAGAAGTCATTCCCTGATCTCTTAACAGATGTGTTATCAACCGGTCTCTTCTCCTTTTGTTTTCCACATGTTCCTTTTCTTTCCGATTCTGCGCAGAACCTCCTCATTCCATGCCTTAACATCCACATAATTTTCAACATTCGTCTGTAGCATCACTTCTGAAATACTTCTATCCTCTTCTGTTCCAGATTCCCCACGCTCCGTGTCTCGCTACCATACAATGCTGTGCACCAAACGCACATTTTCATAAACTTCTTCCTCACATCAAGGCCTGTGTTTGATACTAGTAGACTTCCCTTGGTCAGAAATGTCCTTCCTGCCAGTACTAGTCTGCTTTTGATACCTCCCTTGCTCCGTCCGTCATTGGTTATTATCTAACTTCTTCTACTTCGTGACCATCAGTCCTGATGTTATGTTTCTCGCTGTTCTCATTTCTACTACTTCTCATTACTTTCGTCTTTCTTCGATTTACTCTCAATTCGTATTCTTTACTCATTAGACTTTTCATTCCATTCAGTAAACCATGTAATTCTTCACATCCACTCAGGATAGCGATTTGTAACTTTGATATCCTTTCACCTTGAATTTTAATTGAACTCCTTAACTTCTTTTTTATTTCCATCATTGCTTCTTCGATGTACAGATTGAACAGTACAGGCGAAAGACATTCAGCCCTGTCTTACACCCTTTGTAATCCGAACACTTCTTTTTTGTTCGGCCGCTCTTATTATTCCCTCTTGCCTCTCGTACGTATTGTATATGTCTCTCCCTATAGCTTTCCCCTATATTTCTCCGAAATTCGAATATCTTCTACCATTTTACATTATCTAACGCTTTTACCAAGTCGACAAATCCCATGAACGTGTCTTGATTTTTCTTCAGTCACGTCTCCATTATCAACCGCAGGGTCAGATTTGCCTCTTTGGTGCCTTTAGCTTTCCTAAAGCCAAACTGATCCTCATGTAACACATCCTCAATTTGTTCCATTCTTCTGTGTATTATTTTGTAAAGAACTTGGCTGTAAGAGCTGATAAACTGATTGTGTGATAACTTTCGCGGTTGTCAACTCCTGCAGTCTTTGGAATTGTGTAGGTGATGTTTCTCCGAAAGTCAGATGGGATGTCGCCAGACTCGTACGCTCTACACACCAACAAGAATAGTCGTTCTGTTGCCACTTCACCCAAGGATTTTAAAAATTCTGATGGAGTGTTATCTCTTCCATCTGCTTAATTTCATCTAAAGTCCTCAAAAGCTATCTGAAATACTAATACTGGATCCCCTATGTCTCCTAAATCGACTGTTGTTTCTTCTTCTATCACACCAGACAAATCTTCCCCCTCATAGAGGCCTTCAGTGTATTATTTCCACCACCCGCTCTCTCCTTTACATTTAACAGTGGAATTCCCGTTGATCTCTTAATGTTATCACCCTTGCTTTCAATGTCACCGAAGGTTGTTTTGATTTTCCTGTATGCTGAGTCAGTCCTTCAGACAATCATTCCTTTTTCGATTTCTTCATTTTTTTCTATGCATCCATTTCGTTTTATTTTCCCTGCACTTCCTCTTGATTTTATTCCTCAGCAACTTGTATTTCTGTATTCCTGAATTTCCCTGAACATTTTTGTGCTTACTTCTTTCATCGATCAACTGAAGTATTTCTTCTGTTACCCATGGTTTCTTCCCAGTTACTTTCTTTGTACCTATGTTTTCCTTTCCAACTTCCATGACTGCCCTTCTTAGAGATGCCCATTCATCTTCAACTGTGTTGCCTCCTGGGCTGTTCCTTATTGCTGTATCTATAGCCTTAGAGAACTTCAAGTGCATCTGGTCATTCCTTAGTACTTTCGTATCCCAGTTCTTTGCGTATTGATTCGTCGTGACTAATCTCTTAAACTTCAACCTAGTTTTCATCACTACTACCTTGTGATCTAAGTTCCGTACTGTTCCTGGGTACGCCTTACAGTCCAGTATCTGATTTCAGAATCTCTACCTGAACGTGATGGAATCCAACTGAAATCTTCCCGTATCACCTGTCCTTTTCCAAGTATACCTCCTCTTCTCGTGATTCTTGAACAGAGTATTCGCTATTAATACCTGAAATTTATTACAGAACTCAATTAGTCTTTCACCTCTCTCATTCCTTGTCCCATGCTCATATTCTCCTGTAACCTTTTCTTCTACTACTTCCCTTACAACTGCATTCCTTTTCATCTCCCTTTACATACTTTAATACCCTTCATATGCTTTTTCTGTCTCTTCATCTTCAGCTTTCGACGCCGGCATGAATACCTGAACTCTTGTTGTCGATGTTAGTTTTCTGTCGATTCTGTAAGAACAATCCTATCACTGAACTATCACAGTAACACACTCTCTGCCCTAACTTCCTGTTCATAACAAATCCTACTCCCTTTATACCATTTTCTGCCGCTGCTGATATTACTCTATATCCATCTGACCAATTCCCTACCATATTCAAGCTTCTGACATCCCATGCCCTGGCTCGTAGAACGTTATCCTTTCGTTGGTTATTCAATCTTTTACTCATGGTCACGGACCCCTTGCCAGATCCGAATGGGGGACTATTCCAGAATATTTTGCCAGTGGAGAGATCATCATGACCCTTTTTTTATTATATGTCATTATCTATCTGAAAAATGCTACTGCCGTCGGGAAACATGATCATGGTGAAGGGGTGTAGGTGATCTGCGGCCAGTGTACGATACACCGTGAACGTCATGGTGCCTTGCACGAGCTCCACTGGATCCTTGGAAGCCCACATGAACGGTCCTCAGATCATCATGGACCGCCGCCAGTTTGTCTTCGCCCCGCAGTGCAGGTTGTCAAGGAGCTGTTCCCTCGAAGACGACGGCATGATGAAGAAGGTATCGGGATTCATCAGACCTTGCAACGCTCTGCCACTGCGCTAACCTTCATTGGCGATGGTCACGTGCCCACGTCAGTATTTGTCGCCGATGTCGTGGTGTTAACATTAGCACATTCATGGGTCGTCGGCTGCCGAGGTCATTGTATGTTCGGTGGAGTGTGTGTTCAGACACACTTGTGTTCGGCTGCCGAGGTCCATTGTGTGTTCGGTGCAGTGTGTGTTCAGACACACTTTTGCTCTGCCTAGCATTGAAATTGATGTTAGTTCAGCCACACTTCGCAGCCTGTCTTGTTTTACCACTCTGCCTAGCCAACGACGACTGACACCTGTAATGAGGGATGGCCGCCAAACCCCACGACGTTTGGACGTAGTTTCACCTTGGTTTCTTTGGTTTCGCCACATTTTTAAAATGCCCACCACAGCACTCCTCCAACACCCGACAAGTCGTGCAGTTTCCGAAATGCTCTTGCCGAGTCTCCGCGTCATCACAATCTGCCCTCGGTGAAGCTCACATATATCGTGCACCCTCACCGTCTTACACACGGACAGCACGCTCACTGATACTACGTGCACCGTGCGGGTGTCTGACCAGCAGTCATTGCTCGCCAGGTGACGCTGCTACCGCCTGGACGGGTTTATACCGATAGTAGGTCGGTGGTCAAATTGTTCTGGCTGATCAGTGTAATATCGCCTTTCGTTGTCGCACCCGATGTGTAGTTTAGAGACTAGCAGACCAATCAGTATAACAGTGAGGTGTTGTAAATGTATGTTAGCAAAGTGAGGAAATATTGAAAAACACAATCAAAAGTGGAAGCAATAACTGGGATCTAGTGTAGAATAAGGAAGCGCGGGCTGATAGTTAAAACAACATCGTCACTTTGTACTGAAGATTATATGCACGCATTTTTTTGTAGATAACAGCGTAAAGTCTACGTAAAGTTTTTTGAACACAGAAACGAAGATTGTATTCAACAGTTGAATTTTTTCTCCTTTTCGTTATCTCATAAGTTACACGTATTTCATATGTAAGAAAACTGTTGGAACGTAATTGTGACACAAATGACCGTTAATCCCGTTGTCTGACGTGTCTACAGTAAAGAAGAACGCGTTTCGAGTGATAGTGCGTACTATAAATCTCATTACATTTACCTGAATAGGTGAGTCATAACAACGAAATCTTCTAAAGTAGATCATAGCTTATAATAGCAGGAGGGATTCACGTGAGACAGAACTCATCAGGATGCTTTCCAATAGAAGTAATATACGATGAGACCGGGTTTGACACCGTTTGTATCAACTCTTTGGTAGAATAAATTAAATTGTTCGAAGAAATATTCAAGCAGTAAAATCACCCGAAAACTAACAGACGAGCTAAAAGAAGATGTCTGAAAACTTGATGACAGTTAGCACGAAATGTGTGACCAATTCAAGGTAAATGACCGAGAAAATCGAAAATTTCTGAACGACTAAGGAAAAGCGTAGCACCAATAATGGTTCTGCAAAGATTGTAGCCCACGAGCGAGTAATGGAAACGCATTTACTGAATACCGAACTCAGAGTGCTAAACTTATGGGAAAATTCGACCTATTGATCGAGGTGGAAGAGGGCGCAGATGCGACGCAAGCCATCTCCTTCCAAACCACGAATTACTGCACCGGATCGAAATCCATGAGATATCTCTAATACTCGTCTAAAAACGAACCCTACTGACAAGAGGTGAAAAATGACCATTGAAAACTACGGTGAGACGGACTTTTTTTCTCATGATACAGATAAAGGCGAAGAGAGCCATTTTAAATTATTTGTTCATGATTAATGGTAGTTTCCTAAGACGTTCCGCGGGTGTATTGAAACAAACTGAAACCGACATAGACCTTCTGGAGGTAGAGTCATGTTATGGGGGAGCAGAAATGGAAATTGGTAGCTGTACAAGTGCCGGAGAGAAAGAAAGAGCTGCGTCTACAGGCAGTCCCTTATGCATTGGGCACCACGTGACTCCTCTTATGCCATCCCATTGGTTGAGGAGGCTGAACAAAGTTCACTGTAGGCGTCCCTTGTTCAGCAACCCACTCTGAAGGCGTGAGACTCTTGGAGGCTGTCGAGTACCCAAGCTAGTTACGACGTCTCAATAAAGAGAAAAATATTTTACTGTTCAAAAACCTATCACGTCTTCCCCAGGCGAGTGGGGGGGGGGACACCCCCACAAGTGCGTTAATATGCGAATTGCCATTGGCTAAATTCTGCTAATTCTGTACAGAATATGAAGAAAAATATCTCGAGCATCTTCTTGCACTTGGCGTAGCTATCCCTGTTTGAGACTAGGCAGCAATTTACTATCGAGAGATGGTGTGAGTGAAGAACGACTGCTTGTCAACCAGTGACAGGAACAGGAGCACAACAGTCCGTCGACATGAATTCGAAGGATTTGAGACGATTTACTGAGCATATCCATCTGTTATCACAGACTGACTGGAGCAGCAGTACAGGCCTCTTCATTATTGGTTAACGCCGCTGCCCCACAAGATGGTGATACACGTAACATGTCCCACTGGGAACGTGTGATCGATCAACTGGGAACATGCGCCAGAGTTAAAGATTTGGTGCACAGAGAACGTGTTTGTGGCGTCTCGATACTGCTTATAAAAGGTCTTGGGGATGGACTGACTAGTGAGCGCAAATACACGAATGGCACTGTTACACAAGCATTTGACAAGTTGCTCCAGAAAGCAAAAGAGGATGGTAAAGTTGAAAGTGTGGATCCCTTTCAATGGTACGGTCAATCTGGCCTTAATCCACTAGCGTATGAAATCTAGCAAATACAGAAACCACAATAACAAACACCGTCATTAAACTTTATTCATCGATACTTCCACACTAATGTAATCAAACTAACGCTCAGTACTCTCAGCGATTGGTCTTGTAGCACGACGCATCTACGCCAGATGTTGGGGAGCCACGGCAAACAGACCCTCGGTACTTATCAGTTACACTGCTAAGGCTAAGAGGAGGTGATGGAAGTGAAAACGGTCAGTAAAAACCCATTAACCCAAAAAATCCAAGTTACTTAATTTAATTACAAATCAAAGCCGCTCTTTACACAAAAGCACGATGAAGCACCAAAGAAACTGGTACAGTCAAGGGTATTCAAATACAGAGACATATAAACAGGCAGAATACGCGCGTGGGATCAGCAGTGCCTGTGTAAGACAACAATCGTCTGCGCAGTTGTTACTACTGCTACAATGGCAGGTTATCAAGATTTAAGTGAGCTTGAACGTGATGTTACAGTCGGCGCACGAACGATGGTAAGGGCGTCTCCGAGGTAGCGAGGAAGTGGGGATTTTCCCGTACGACCGTTTCAGAGTGCACCGTGAATATCAGGAATCCAGTAAAATATCAAATCTCCGACATCGCTGTGGCCGTAAAAAGATCCTGGGAGAACGGGACCAACGAAGACGGAAAAGAATCTCTCAGCGTGACAGAAGTGCAACCCTTCGGCAAATTGCTGCAGATTTCGAGGTTGGGCCATCAACAAGTGTCAGTGTGCAAACCATTCAATGAAACATCATCGATATGGGCCTTCGGCGCAGAAGCCCTAATTGTATACCGTCGATGACTGCACTACACCAAGCTTTACGCCTCGACATTGGACTGTTGATTACTGGAAACATGTTGCCTGATTGGATGAGTCTCGTTTCAAATTGTATCCAGCCTATGGACGTGAACGGGTATGGAGACAACCTCACGAATCCATGATCCTGCAAGGCAGTGGGGGACTGTTCAAGCAGGTAGAGGCTCTGTGATGGTTTGAGGCGTTTGCAGTTGGAGTGATATGAAACCCCTGATACATCTAGGTACGGCTTTGACACGTACGTAAACATCCTGTCTGATCACCTGCATCCTTTCATGTCCATTGTGCATTCCGACGGACTTGAGTAATTCCAGAAGGACAATGAGACACCCCACACGTCCGGAATTGTTACAGAGTGGCTCCAGGAACACTCTTCTGAGTTTAAACACTTTCGCTGGCCACCAAACTCCCTAGACGTGAACATTATTGAGCATATCTAGGATGCCTTGCAGCATGCTGTTCAGAAGAGATCTCTACCCCCACTATCTCAACTCCCTCGTAGTCTTACCGATTTATGGGCCGTCATGGAGAACTACTTCAGACATTAGTCGAGCCCATGCCACGTCGTGTTGACTCACTTCTAAGTGCTGGTGGTGGCCCTACACGATATTAGGCAGGTGTATCAGTTTCGTTGGCTCTTCAGTGTAAAATATACAGAAGTTATTGTCGTAAGGTCTAACACGAGTGCATAAGAATTAGAATCACACCCTCCAGTGGCACTAAAAGAATTTATAAAACGTGCGTTAATGCATACAGTTTACAATAAGCAGCTAGTGCCTGTCATTGACATTCTTCACGTGCACGCCCCCTAGTAAGATGATTCAATTTTATAATTTTTCCGGGGAATTAAACTATCCGTACATGGCAACTAAAACATTTGAAAAAAATCTTATAAAACATGTAAATAGAAAAAATTCCAGGCTAATACACATTGCATCCTTAATGGTGCTTAGCCGTTAATACAAATAAACTTTTCAAAGTTGTGAATAAAAAATTATAAATTCATAAAAGCGGACAATTTTAAATGAAAGAGTCATTGACATTATAGATATTCAATATGAAACAGTGTAGTCAGAAAACGGACTAACTTAAACCAAGCGCCGTAGAACAAAAACAAAACGCAATCAGAGTAATGCGTGACCTAGTGTACAAGTGAATTTGTACGTATACACGATTATACAGAAACACTTCGTAAAATCAATGGCAGTAAACAATGACAGACTCCCAGTTAATAGTAAATTGTGCGCGTAGTACTGGTTTAGTCATAATTTAATACATAAATTTTTTTCAAGATTCTAGCAGGGAAGCTATAACCCTTATAATGAAAACAGAACCACAGCCAGAAGCACTGCCACGACAGTGAAAAACCCTAATGAGCTTCTTGGTAAGTGAAATAAAAAAAAAAAAGTTAGCTGAGGTCATCTTGCCAGCCGGTGTGGCCAAGCGGTTAAAGGCGCTACAGTCTGGAACCGCGTGACCGCTACGGTCGCAGGTTCGAATCCTGCCTCGGGCATGGATGTGTGTGATGTCCTTAGGTTAGTTAGGTTTAAGTAGTTCTAAGTTCTAGGGGACTGATGACCTTAGAAGTTAAGTCCCATAGTGCTCAGAGCCAGAGGTCATCTTGCAACGACCATCCGCGGAAGCACACGAGTTACTTCGCTGTAGTAGACAGGAGAGCTGCAAGTGTTTTGTTTTAAAATGTTTCTCATTGGATAAAATTTACTTCGGTGCGCCTCTCGCTGGTGCAGTGAATAAGAAAACAACTGTTAGCAAAAGAAGAGGCACGATGATAGAACATTTATTAAGACATTAGTGTATAACTTCGACGAATCAGATGAGGCCTTAGAAGGCTAAGACTGCACTTGAATACAGAGTGGAATACATACATCAACAACTGAAAAGACAAAATGAGAAAGAAACCCACATTTCCATTTAAACAGGGCGTCGCATGAAATTTGTTATAGATAAAATCTGTTTGAAAGAACTTCATTTCCACACTGGCAATACTAAAATAAAAACGAGAGAAAATGCGTTACACGAGTGTTAGGAGAGACACCCCCAGTATATAGTTCTCCTGAAAATGCCTATTCTTAGGCCGGCCGGAGTGGCCGAGCGGTTCTAGGCGCTACAGTCTGGAACCTCGCGACCGCTGCGGTCGCAGATTCGAATCCTGCCCCGGGTATGGATGTGTGTGATGTCCTTAGGTTAGTTAGGTTTAAGTAGTTCTAAGTTCTAGGCGACTGATGACCTCAGAAGTTAAGTCCCATAGTGCTCAGAGCCATTTAAACCTATTTTTAACCTATGTTGTTGTTACGTGACGTCCCCCCGCCCCCCAGTTCTTATTAATTCTTAACGTATAGCAATTAGTTCAACAACATTTGTTATGGAAGGTATTTCGACAAATAATTGGCTCCATTTATCAAAGCCTCGACATGATACGTGAGCCGTTCAGTAATCTGTATTTTTAATATAAAATAAACAATAAAATGCTATCAGTAACTCGCAGTGCTATCATTTCGTGAATGCAGCTCTACTGTGTGGCTTAATGATGATTGCATCATCTTGTGTACAATATTCCGGAGGTAAAATAGTCCCTCATTCGGAACTCCCGCCGGGGACTACTTAGGGGGATGTTACTATCAGGAAAAACTCAACTGGCACTCTGCGGGTGTGAATGTGGAATGCTGAATCCCTTGGTTGGGTCGTCGGGCTATAGAATTTAAAAGTCGAAATGATCAAGATGAAGTTAGATATAGTAAGAAGAAGCGACGTGTGGTGGAAGGAAGAACAAAACTTCCAGTCAAGTCGGTACAGGGTTACAAATACAAAATGAAATGAGATTAATGAAGGAGTGGGTCTAATAACATGTAAGAAAATAAGACTGCAGATACAGGTAGATAGTGCGAACAGCATAGCTAACGCATTACGGTAAGCAAGATAGACGCGAAGCCAATACCCAACACAGTAGTACAAGTTTGTTTGTCAACGCTCCGCAGACGACAAAGAGATTGAAAGGATGTAAGATGAGATAAAATAAATTATTCATACAGTAAATGGAGACGAAAATTTAACTGTGGTGGGTACTAAAATTTGAGACTAGGAAAAGGAAGAGAGAGAAAAATAATACAAGAAACGAGGATTAGAGGAAAAGGAAGAAAGAAGTAGCCAACTGGTAGATTTTGCACGGAGTATAATTTAACCCTCGGTAATACTTGATTTATCGAATGTAGACATAATTTTTGGAGGGAGTTATCCACAATCCTTATTGATACAAAATAACTTTATTTACTGTCAGTTGAGCATTGTTCTTTATTTAAAAATGACCAGTTTCGGGCAACGTCGTCCATCCACACATCACAACTCGAGGTATGATGGTCACTCCGTACCCAGTCTTAACGGAACTATGAGTTTAACTGTCTTACAGTGATTGGATTCTTTGTAACTACGAGATATAATCCGAAGACTGGAGACATTGTCCAAAACCGGTGATTCTGAAATGAAAAATAGAGATCGACAAACAGAAAATAAATCTGTTTAATTAATACTTGGTTTAAGAACAATGAAAGATGGTTGTACGCATGGAAGATATCTGCAAACCACTGGACTCTTTCAGGCTGAATTTATTAATATGTAAGATAGATTTCGGAACTAGATTTTAAACCTTAAGACATTTACAGGGGTACATATGAGTCTGCTCACAATTTACTACTTACGAACTTCAGATTAAAAGAAATGGCAGGAAGTTAGGAAACTAAGGAGATGGTGGCTTGATAAAAAGAAGGAACCTGACTTGGTTTTAATGAAACAGAGGAAATAAATACAATAGAAGACGAATGAGTAGATCTGAGAGAGTAAACAGTGAAGCCAGCAAGGGATCAAATAGGTAAAAAGCGGGGTTTAGTAGCTATTCTTTAATATCACAGGAGATGATAAATTTGATTGACGAAAGAAGAAAATGTGATGTGCAAAATGAAGCAGGCGAAAGGGAATCCAGACTTCTAGGAAATGAGATTGTCAGAAACTGCAAAATGACTAAGCATGAACTCCTAGAGGACAAATGTAAGAATGTAGAAGCATACATGACTAGACGAAAGAAAGGTGTAGACTAAATGGAAATGAAAGAGCCTTCTTGATCAAAGAGGAGCAACTGTTTGAATTTCAAGGGATCTTATGGCAAACCAGCCCTAAGAAAATAAGGCAAATATGAAAAGTGGAAGACGTTTATACACTCCTGGAAATGGAAAAAAGAACACATTGACACCGGTGTGTCAGACCCACCATACTTGCTCCGGACACTGCGAGAGGGCTGTACAAGCAATGATCACACGCACGGCACAGCGGACACACCAGGAACCGCGGTGTTGGCCGTCGAATGGCGCTAGCTGCGCAGCATTTGTGCACCGCCGCCGTCAGTATCAGCCAGTTTGCCGTGGCATACGGAGCTCCATCGCAGTCTTTAACACTGGTAGCATGCCGCGACAGCGTGGACGTGAACCGTATGTGCAGTTGACGGACTTTGAGCGAGGGCGTATAGTGGGCATGCGGGAGGCCGGGTGGACGTACCGCCGAATTGCTCAACACGTGGGGCGTGAGGTCACCACAGTACATCGATGTTGTCTCCAGTGGTCGGCGGAAGGTGCACGTGCCCGTCGACCTGGGACCGGACCGCAGCGACGCACGGATGCACGCCAAGACCGTAGGATCCTACGCAGTGCCGTAGGGGACCGCACCGCCACTTCCCAGCAAATTAGGGACACTGTTCCTCCTGGGGTATCGGCGAGGACCATTCGCAACCGTCTCCATGAAGCTGGGCTACGGTCCCGCACACCGTTAGGCCGTCTTCCGCTCACGCCCCAACATCGTGCAGCCCGCCTCCAGTGGTGTCGCGACAGGCGTGAATGGAGGGACGAATGGAGACGTGTCGTCTTCAGCGATGAGAGTCGCTTCTGCCTTGGTGCCAATGATGGTCGTATGCGTGTTTGGCGCCGTGCAGGTGAGCGCCACAATCAGGACTGCATACGACCGAGGCACACAGGGCCAACACCCGGCATCATGGTGTGGGGAGCGATCTCCTACACTGGCCGTACACCACTGGTGATCGTCGAGGGGACACTGAATACTGCACGGTACATCCAAACCGTCATCGAACCCATCGTTCTACCATTCCTAGACCGGCAAGGGAACTTGCTGTTCCAACAGGACAATGCACGTCCGCATGTATCCCGTGCCACCCAACGTGCTCTAGAAGGTGTAAGTCAACTACCCTGGCCAGCACGATCTCCGGATCTGTCCCCCATTGAGCATGTTTGGGACTGGATGAAGCGTCGTCTCACGCGGTCTGCACGTCCAGCACGAACGCTGGTCCAACTGAGGCGCCAGGTGGAAATGGCATGGCAAGCCGTTCCACAGGACTACGTCCAGCATCTCTACGATCATCTCCATGGGAGAATAGCAGCCTGCATTGCTGCGAAAGGTGGATATACACTGTACTAGTGCCGACATTGTGCATGCTCTGTTGCCTGTGTCTATGTGCCTGTGGTTCTGTCAGTGTGATCATGTGATGTATCTGACCCCAGGAATGTGTCAATAAAGTTTCCCCTTCCTGGGACAATGAATTCACGGTGTTCTTATTTCAATTTCCAGGAGTGTAGAATGGCTATACAAGAGAAATAAAGCCAATGTTATAGATTGGGAAAAGAAAACTAATGAAGTTGAGATAGAAGATATGAAATGACAGAGCGCTGAATGACCGAAATAGAAACAATGTTTCTGGAGCAGATGAATTTCCTCAGAGAAAGAGGGAGAGTTGCAACATTAATTTATGACTAGTTTCCGGTTACCTGCACCCATTTTCAAGCAATACAGATAGAGAAAACTGTATTTTCCGAAACAGCATATAAGCCATCTCAAGGTTATGCGTATAAATATAACAAAATCAGGCTTAACCAAGAACAGAGAGGAAACAGACCGAGAGTTATTGAAGTACTTGTGAGAACGAGTGGTTACAAAAGTTCTCCACCTGGTATCTAAGATACACGACGAAAGCCTCAGAACTCAAGACGAATATAATTATTCCAGTTCAAAGGTGCTTACTGCAGTGAATACTATCGAACTAACAACTAAATAAATCATCCAGAATGAGATTTTCACTCTGCAGCGGAGTGTGCGCTGATTTAAATCTTCCTGGCAGATTAAAAAAGGTAGGAGACGAATTACTGGCAGAAGTAAGGCTGTGAGGACCGGCCGTGAGTCGTGCTTCGGTAGCTCAGATGGTAGAGAACTTGACCGCGAAAGGCAAAGGTCCTGAGTTCGAGTCTCGGTCGGGCACACAGTTTTGATCTGCCAGGAAGTTTCAAATCAGCGCACACTCCGCTGCAGAGTGAAAATCTCATTCTGGAAACATCCCCCAGGCTGTGGCTAAGCCATGTCTCCGCAATATCCTTTCTTTCAGGAGTGCTAGTTCTGCTAGGTTCGCAGGAGAGCGTCTGTAAAGTTTGGAAGGTAGGAGACGAGATACTGGCAGAAGTACGGCTGTGAGGACCGGCCGTGAGTCGTGCTTCGGTAGCTCAGATGGTAGAGCACTTGCCCGCGAAAGGCAAAGGTCCCGAGTTCGAGTCTCGGTCGGGCACACAGTTTTAATGTGCCAGGAAGTTTTAAATAAATCATGGTTGCAAAATGGATGACGAATAGAGTCCTGAGATACTTTGTGCGTCGCCTGTTCAACCTGTCCACGTAGTTCTGTCAGAGTTTCCGGTTGACTAGCGACACGAGTCGCTTCTCGTCCCATCATGTCCCACACATGCTCGATTGGAGACGAGTCTGGAGATCGTACTGACCAGGGAAGTAGCTGCATGTCTTGCAGAGTAGGCTGAGCTTCACCAGCAGTGTATGGGCGAGCATTATCCTGTTGGAACGACGCATTATCTTTCTGTTGCAAGAACGGCAAAAGAATGGGTCTAACACCATTGTACACGTCCAGAGCTCTGATTAGCGTCCTCTCCAGAAACACCGAAAGTGAACGAGTGCTGTAGCTTATCGCGTCCCAGACCATAACACCTAGGATGGGGCCACTGTCTCTCGGACGAATACACTCTGTGAGGCAGCGCTCACCAGGTACGTCGCTCGCGCAAACTACCATCAATAGCGGGCAGCAGAACCTGCTCTCTTCGGTGAACACCACGGAGCGTCATTCCTTCTTCCAAGTGATCCTCTGATGGCACCAATCGAGACGTGTACGCCGATGCTGCGGCGTGAGTGGAAGACAGCTTAGAAGTGGGCTTGCCGTTAGTCCCAATGCTAGTAACTGTTCCGCAACAGTTCGTGTTGACAGGTATTGGCACGCAGGCTGCGGTAGCTGCACGATCTGCCAACGCTGACCTTACAGTAGGACCATACTGGCGGGCCTCTGTCCTGCTTGGACGTCCAGAACCTAGTTTAGGGGCGGGACAACATTCCCGTCACCACTGCTATCAGCATCGTTGCACAAGTGACGCATGACGTCCAACTTCCTTGCTTCACACGATTCTTCCACACTAAGCCTTCTCGCTGTGAGTGTTTCCTATTAAAGGGTAGACATAGATGGCGCTCTGGTAGCTATGCCATTACACTAACTGTTGGCGGACGGCAGTGAACCACTATCAGCACATTTACTATCACGCAGATGGAATATGCCACCACAGGATCTAAAGTGACGTCGCCTTTGCTGGTGTACTGGGTTTTTCTAGTAGTGTATTTACAGAAGAATGGAAAAACTGGTAGAGACCAGCCTCTCGGAAGATCAGTTAGGTTTCCCAAGAGATGTGGAACACGTGACCTTACGATAGGTCTTAGAAGATAAGTTGAAGAAAGGAAAATCTATGTTTAAGATTTTGTAGATTTAGAGAATGATTTTACGTAATTGATTGGTCGTCACTCTTTCAAAATTTGATGGCAGCAGGGATTAAATACAGACTGCTGAAGGTTATTTGTAGCTTATATAAAAACCCGATTTCAGTTACAAGAGTCGAAGAAAACGAAAAGGATGCATAAGATGCGAATGGGATGAGACGGCTTGTAGCCTATCAGCAATGTTATTCAATCTGTACACTGAGCAAGCAGTAAAGAGAACAAGGAGGTATTAAAAGGGAGTTAAATTTCAGGGAGAGGAAATAAAAACTTTAGCATCTAATGATGGCGCTGTAATTTTGTCAGAGACAGCTAAGGACTTACAAGAACAGTTCAATGGAAAGGACGGTGTCTCGAAAACAGTTTGTGAGATGAATACCAAAAGAATGAAACAGGATTAATAGAATATAATCGAATTAAATTATAATTACATTATGAATTGAGGCTCTAAACGTAGTAAATGAGTTTTGGTATTTGGTCAGAAAAATAGTATGTAGAGAGGATATAAAATGCGAACTGCCCATAGGAAGGAAAGCATTAATTAAATTCTATTATAATTTAAGTATTAGCATTTTTCGGAAGTGAAAGATAAGCGATATGCAGTTCAGACAAGAAGAGAATAGAAGCTTCTGAAATGTGGTGCTGCAGAAGAATGCTGTAAATTAGGTGAGTAGGTATAAAAACTAATAGGGAAGTGCTATGTCGAACAGAGAAAAACATTTTATGGCAGAACTTGGCTATAAGAAGGGATTGATTGATAGGACACATCCAGAGACATTAAAGAATAGTGAATTTGGTAGTAGAGTTAAGTGTGGAAGATAAAAGTGTAGAGGAAGACCTAGACATGAATACTGCAAGTATAGATATAGGTTGCAGTTGCTATGCAGAGATGAAGAAACTGGCACAAGGTAGACTAGCGTGGAGAACTGCGTCTGACCAATCCCCTAAATGAAGATTACAACAGAAACAACAAACAACACCGTTATTTCATCTACGCATAAGATCGCAACAGAAACAACGAACAAGACCATCATTTCATCTACGCATAATCTGTAAATTACTTCCCCCACCTCCCCTCCCCCATAGTCATCTGCGTTTCACTGTGGTGATGTTGTACCTAGACGGAAACAGAATTTTTCCAACTGAGTGACGTAAATAGCATGGAACAGACCTTTATTTATGAATGACATAAGAAATATTTACTTACAGAAATATCCTGTGAGACATTGTGCTGTGAAACGAAATTCTCTCAGAAAACCCTACAATTTTAACTGGCTACCTTCAGGTACTTGTCGTAAGAAGGGAAATACATGTTGTGCTGTAGTGTTATGTGATTTAGTACCCATGTTTCGAATATCACTTGACATTGCACCTATCTTGACTAGAAACAACAGCCGAGAAATTAAATTATAATCCACCTTCTAATACTTATTTGGTTATTTTTCATAGGCAGTCACGTATCTCAAGTAAATTCTGGCAATCACGATACGACGTATCTCAAACAGATACGACAGAAACATAAAACCGTTCGTAATACAAAACAAGGTGAAATGAAATGTTATTGCCAAGTGCTAGGAAAACATGTTTAACGTTGTTTCAAAAGCAATGTATCACTTGTAAAACTTTAGATTTGAAGTTTATTTTAAAAATGTAGAAGGAATAATAAAAAACTCTTTCTCGACCAACTGGCAGCGTTGCGAAATGATAAATCGTTTTTGCTCAAGCTTCATTAATCATGTTAATTGCCTGACAATAAAACTCCATTTCTGGTCTCGTAATAAATTAATTATTCTTTACACGGCTTTTAATTTAATGTATAATTAATAATATTTCGGTACATAATTCGAAAAACATTTAGTGTTATCTCTGGATAGCAATGCAAAGAATACGTCAACAGTGATCTTCAATCCGTTATTCGCCGAAGAGTTTTAAATGTGTAAAAATGCTAAATAGTAAATAAATAAATGTAGAAAAAAGGAGTGATTTGGTCTTTAATCTCGTCCCTATTTTGGAACTCGTATTTATAAACATTTCATTAATTTAGAGGAATCAAACGTAATATAGTCGTACACACCTGTACATACCAGCACACACGTAGCGATGGATGAAAAGAAATAGGGACACGTGAAGACGACGCCAAAGCACACAGTAACTTCACATGTTTCCAGGTAGGAAACATGTATAGTAAGATAGTGCCTTCATATCATTCCGTGCAAGTTAATCAGTGCGTTCATTCTCTTTGTGATAATGTGCCTCGTCTGTAGAGCTATATTAATTTTCTGAACTAACTACTGAAGCTGCGCAATCCATTCAAGCCGTCTGTTTGGTTTTTCTTGGATTTTAGAAACATACTTTAGAAACATACCAGGCAGTCATCCATGTGAATAAAACGGATACACACATAACTGTTACGTATAATAAAACAACTTGATACAATTAAATAAAATTATAGAATTTTCTTTGTTACGAAGCAGTAAATCATGTAACTGATACCCATCTGATAAGACAAACAAGTTGGTGCCATAAAAACAAATTGAAATAAAATTCTGGGACAGGAAAATTTCTTTGCTTTACCTCTGTTAGGCTCTAGATCGCGTTTCCGCTAAGAAGGAATAAGTTTCTTTATGCATCTATGATTGCTTTAGGGGCACAGACGTAAGTAACGTATTTCTTACTCCAAACACTCGACAGCACCTTTGATGGTAATTAAAGCTGTTTGTGCCCATAAAAGAAGCGTAGGACGCTCACGAGCAGGATACAGCACTACATATCGTTTGATTGCTCTAACAGCATTTCTTCTGCTTTCACCATACACTAGAAGCATATCTAACTTTTCTTCGTTGGTTTACATATCTGCTCCAAGAAACTGTGGCGGAAATGCGATGTCTCATTAACACAGCAGCACATTTACACCCTTCTCTCCAACTACCGCGTACTTCACCTTGCAGCGTTATCAAGAAGCAGGTAAAAAACGCCTTTCCTGTTAAGTTCCCCA
This sequence comes from Schistocerca cancellata, assembly GCF_023864275.1. Taxonomy (NCBI): domain Eukaryota; kingdom Metazoa; phylum Arthropoda; class Insecta; order Orthoptera; family Acrididae; genus Schistocerca; species Schistocerca cancellata. The sequence continues at coordinate 526,553,672 of NC_064627.1, forward strand.
GTGGTCAACAGGAAAGGTCGCATTGGACAATGCCGATTCGGACGAACACGATACGAGAAAATATCTTTGTCTCAAAAACTATTCGCCTAAATATGATATACACATCTTTTTAAGCCCATCATGTTACGCTAAAATTTAACATAGGGTTCCATTTTTAAAAAAAATGGCCTCATATCTCTGCAATAAAAAATTGCACAAACATGAAATGTGGTGTATTCAAGTAGCCCCTGTCCCTGCATTTCACTGTCCAAAAGGCATTTTTGTATTTGTTACGGTTGGGGAGATACAAGGGGTGTTATGACTTAGCTGCCTCACCATATATATATATATATATATATATATATATACTCTCCTGGAAATGGAAAAAAGAACACATTGACACCGGTGTGTCAGACCCACCATACTTGCTCCGGACACTGCGAGAGGGCTGTACAAGCAATGATCACACGCACGGCACAGCGGACACACCAGGAACCGCGGTGTTGGCCGTCGAATGGCGCTAGCTGCGCAGCATTTGTGCACCGCCGCCGTCAGTATCAGCCAGTTTGCCGTGGCATACGGAGCTCCATCGCAGTCTTTAACACTGGTAGCATGCCGCGACAGCGTGGACGTGAACCGTATGTGCAGTTGATGGACTTTGAGCGAGGGCGTATAGTGGGCATGCGGGAGGCCGGGTGGACGTACTGCCGAATTGCTCAACACGTGGGGCGTGAGGTCTCCACAGTACATCGATGTTGTCGCCAGTGGTCGGCGGAAGGTGCACGTGCCCGTCGACCTGGGACCGGACCGCAGCGACGCACGGATGCACGCCAAGACCGTAGGATCCTACGCAGTGCCGTAGGGGACCGCACCGCCACTTCCCAGCAAATTAGGGACACTCTTGCTCCTGGGGTATCGGCGAGGACCATTCGCAACCGTCTCCATGAAGCTGGGCTACGGTCCCGCACACCGCTAGGCCGTCTTCCGCTCACGCCCCAACATCGTGCAGCCCGCCTCCAGTGGTGTCGCGACAGGCGTGAATGGAGGGACGAATGGAGACGTGTCGTCTTCAGCGATGAGAGTCGCTTCTGCCTTGGTGCCAATGATGGTCGTATGCGTGTTTGGCGCCGTGCAGGTGAGCGCCACAATCAGGACTGCATACGACCGAGGCACACAGGGCCAACACCCGGCATCATGGTGTGGGGAGCGATCTCCTACACTGGCCGTACACCACTGGTGATCGTCGAGGGGACACTGAATACTGCACGGTACATCCAAACCGTCATCGAACCCATCGTTCTACCATTCCTAGACCGGCAAGGGAACTTGCTGTTCCAACAGGACAATGCACGTCCGCATGTATCCCGTGCCACCCAACGTGCTCTAGAAGGTATAAGTCAACTACCCTGGCCAGCAAGATCTCCGGATCTGTCCCCCATTGAGCATGTTTGGGACTGGATGAAGCGTCGTCTCACGCGGTCTGCACGTCCAGCACGAACGCTGGTCCAACTGAGGCGCCAGGTGGAAATGGCATGGCAAGCCGTTCCACAGGACTACGTCCAGCATCTCTACGATCGTCTCCATGGGGGAATAGCAGCCTGCATTGCTGCGAAAGGTGGATATACACTGTACTAGTGCCGACATTGTGCATGCTCTGTTGCCTGTGTCTATGTGCCTGTGGTTCTGTCAGTGTGATCATGTGATGTATCTGACCCCAGGAATGTGTCAATAAAGTTTCCCCTTCCTGGGACAATGAATTCACGGTGTTCTTATTTCAATTTCCAGGAGTGTAGAATGGCTATACAAGAGAAATAAAGCCAATGTTATAGATTGGGAAAAGAAAACTAATGAAGTTGAGATAGAAGATATGAAATGACAGAGCGCTGAATGACCGAAATAGAAACAATGTTTCTGGAGCAGATGAATTTCCTCAGAGAAAGAGGGAGAGTTGCAACATTAATTTATGACTAGTTTCCGGTTACCTGCACCCATTTTCAAGCAATACAGATAGAGAAAACTGTATTTTCCGAAACAGCATATAAGCCATCTCAAGGTTATGCGTATAAATATAACAAAATCAGGCTTAACCAAGAACAGAGAGGAAACAGACCGAGAGTTATTGAAGTACTTGTGAGAACGAGTGGTTACAAAAGTTCTCCACCTGGTATCTAAGATACACGACGAAAGCCTCAGAACTCAAGACGAATATAATTATTCCAGTTCAAAGGTGCTTACTGCAGTGAATACTATCGAACTAACAACTAAATAAATCATCCAGAATGAGATTTTCACTCTGCAGCGGAGTGTGCGCTGATTTAAATCTTCCTGGCAGATTAAAAAAGGTAGGAGACGAATTACTGGCAGAAGTAAGGCTGTGAGGACCGGCCGTGAGTCGTGCTTCGGTAGCTCAGATGGTAGAGAACTTGACCGCGAAAGGCAAAGGTCCTGAGTTCGAGTCTCGGTCGGGCACACAGTTTTGATCTGCCAGGAAGTTTCAAATCAGCGCACACTCCGCTGCAGAGTGAAAATCTCATTCTGGAAACATCCCCCAGGCTGTGGCTAAGCCATGTCTCCGCAATATCCTTTCTTTCAGGAGTGCTAGTTCTGCTAGGTTCGCAGGAGAGCGTCTGTAAAGTTTGGAAGGTAGGAGACGAGATACTGGCAGAAGTACGGCTGTGAGGACCGGCCGTGAGTCGTGCTTCGGTAGCTCAGATGGTAGAGCACTTGCCCGCGAAAGGCAAAGGTCCCGAGTTCGAGTCTCGGTCGGGCACACAGTTTTAATGTGCCAGGAAGTTTTAAATAAATCATGGTTGCAAAATGGATGACGAATAGAGTCCTGAGATACTTTGTGCGTCGCCTGTTCAACCTGTCCACGTAGTTCTGTCAGAGTTTCCGGTTGACTAGCGACACGAGTCGCTTCTCGTCCCATCATGTCCCACACATGCTCGATTGGAGACGAGTCTGGAGATCGTACTGACCAGGGAAGTAGCTGCATGTCTTGCAGAGTAGGCTGAGCTTCACCAGCAGTGTATGGGCGAGCATTATCCTGTTGGAACGACGCATTATCTTTCTGTTGCAAGAACGGCAAAAGAATGGGTCTAACACCATTGTACACGTCCAGAGCTCTGATTAGCGTCCTCTCCAGAAACACCGAAAGTGAACGAGTGCTGTAGCTTATCGCGTCCCAGACCATAACGCCTAGGATGGGGCCACTGTCTCTCGGACGAATACACTCTGTGAGGCAGCGCTCACCAGGTACGTCGCTCGCGCAAACTACCATCAATAGCGGGCAGCAGAACCTGCTCTCTTCGGTGAACACCACGGAGCGTCATTCCTTCTTCCAAGTGATCCTCTGATGGCACCAATCGAGACGTGTACGCCGATGCTGCGGCGTGAGTGGAAGACAGCTTAGAAGTGGGCTTGCCGTTAGTCCCAATGCTAGTAACTGTTCCGCAACAGTTCGTGTTGACAGGTATTGGCACGCAGGCTGCGGTAGCTGCACGATCTGCCAACGCTGACCTTACAGTAGGACCATACTGGCGGGCCTCTGTCCTGCTTGGACGTCCAGAACCTAGTTTAGGGGCGGGACAACATTCCCGTCACCACTGCTATCAGCATCGTTGCACAAGTGACGCATGACGTCCAACTTCCTTGCTTCACACGATTCTTCCACACTAAGCCTTCTCGCTGTGAGTGTTTCCTATTAAAGGGTAGACATAGATGGCGCTCTGGTAGCTATGCCATTACACTAACTGTTGGCGGACGGCAGTGAACCACTATCAGCACATTTACTATCACGCAGATGGAATATGCCACCACAGGATCTAAAGTGACGTCGCCTTTGCTGGTGTACTGGGTTTTTCTAGTAGTGTATTTACAGAAGAATGGAAAAACTGGTAGAGACCAGCCTCTCGGAAGATCAGTTAGGTTTCCCAAGAGATGTGGAACACGTGACCTTACGATAGGTCTTAGAAGATAAGTTGAAGAAAGGAAAATCTATGTTTAAGATTTTGTAGATTTAGAGAATGATTTTACGTAATTGATTGGTCGTCACTCTTTCAAAATTTGATGGCAGCAGGGATTAAATACAGACTGCTGAAGGTTATTTGTAGCTTATATAAAAACCCGATTTCAGTTACAAGAGTCGAAGAAAACGAAAAGGATGCATAAGATGCGAATGGGATGAGACGGCTTGTAGCCTATCAGCAATGTTATTCAATCTGTACACTGAGCAAGCAGTAAAGAGAACAAGGAGGTATTAAAAGGGAGTTAAATTTCAGGGAGAGGAAATAAAAACTTTAGCATCTAATGATGGCGCTGTAATTTTGTCAGAGACAGCTAAGGACTTACAAGAACAGTTCAATGGAAAGGACGGTGTCTCGAAAACAGTTTGTGAGATGAATACCAAAAGAATGAAACAGGATTAATAGAATATAATCGAATTAAATTATAATTACATTATGAATTGAGGCTCTAAACGTAGTAAATGAGTTTTGGTATTTGGTCAGAAAAATAGTATGTAGAGAGGATATAAAATGCGAACTGCCCATAGGAAGGAAAGCATTAATTAAATTCTATTATAATTTAAGTATTAGCATTTTTCGGAAGTGAAAGATAAGCGATATGCAGTTCAGACAAGAAGAGAATAGAAGCTTCTGAAATGTGGTGCTGCAGAAGAATGCTGTAAATTAGGTGAGTAGGTATAAAAACTAATAGGGAAGTGCTATGTCGAACAGAGAAAAACATTTTATGGCAGAACTTGGCTATAAGAAGGGATTGATTGATAGGACACATCCAGAGACATTAAAGAATAGTGAATTTGGTAGTAGAGTTAAGTGTGGAAGATAAAAGTGTAGAGGAAGACCTAGACATGAATACTGCAAGTATAGATATAGGTTGCAGTTGCTATGCAGAGATGAAGAAACTGGCACAAGGTAGACTAGCGTGGAGAACTGCGTCTGACCAATCCCCTAAATGAAGATTACAACAGAAACAACAAACAACACCGTTATTTCATCTACGCATAAGATCGCAACAGAAACAACGAACAAGACCATCATTTCATCTACGCATAATCTGTAAATTACTTCCCCCACCTCCCCTCCCCCATAGTCATCTGCGTTTCACTGTGGTGATGTTGTACCTAGACGGAAACAGAATTTTTCCAACTGAGTGACGTAAATAGCATGGAACAGACCTTTATTTATGAATGACATAAGAAATATTTACTTACAGAAATATCCTGTGAGACATTGTGCTGTGAAACGAAATTCTCTCAGAAAACCCTACAATTTTAACTGGCTACCTTCAGGTACTTGTCGTAAGAAGGGAAATACATGTTGTGCTGTAGTGTTATGTGATTTAGTACCCATGTTTCGAATATCACTTGACATTGCACCTATCTTGACTAGAAACAACAGCCGAGAAATTAAATTATAATCCACCTTCTAATACTTATTTGGTTATTTTTCATAGGCAGTCACGTATCTCAAGTAAATTCTGGCAATCACGATACGACGTATCTCAAACAGATACGACAGAAACATAAAACCGTTCGTAATACAAAACAAGGTGAAATGAAATGTTATTGCCAAGTGCTAGGAAAACATGTTTAACGTTGTTTCAAAAGCAATGTATCACTTGTAAAACTTTAGATTTGAAGTTTATTTTAAAAATGTAGAAGGAATAATAAAAAACTCTTTCTCGACCAACTGGCAGCGTTGCGAAATGATAAATCGTTTTTGCTCAAGCTTCATTAATCATGTTAATTGCCTGACAATAAAACTCCATTTCTGGTCTCGTAATAAATTAATTATTCTTTACACGGCTTTTAATTTAATGTATAATTAATAATATTTCGGTACATAATTCGAAAAACATTTAGTGTTATCTCTGGATAGCAATGCAAAGAATACGTCAACAGTGATCTTCAATCCGTTATTCGCCGAAGAGTTTTAAATGTGTAAAAATGCTAAATAGTAAATAAATAAATGTAGAAAAAAGGAGTGATTTGGTCTTTAATCTCGTCCCTATTTTGGAACTCGTATTTATAAACATTTCATTAATTTAGAGGAATCAAACGTAATATAGTCGTACACACCTGTACATACCAGCACACACGTAGCGATGGATGAAAAGAAATAGGGACACGTGAAGACGACGCCAAAGCACACAGTAACTTCACATGTTTCCAGGTAGGAAACATGTATAGTAAGATAGTGCCTTCATATCATTCCGTGCAAGTTAATCAGTGCGTTCATTCTCTTTGTGATAATGTGCCTCGTCTGTAGAGCTATATTAATTTTCTGAACTAACTACTGAAGCTGCGCAATCCATTCAAGCCGTCTGTTTGGTTTTTCTTGGATTTTAGAAACATACTTTAGAAACATACCAGGCAGTCATCCATGTGAATAAAACGGATACACACATAACTGTTACGTATAATAAAACAACTTGATACAATTAAATAAAATTATAGAATTTTCTTTGTTACGAAGCAGTAAATCATGTAACTGATACCCATCTGATAAGACAAACAAGTTGGTGCTATAAAAACAAATTGAAATAAAATTCTGGGACAGGAAAATTTCTTTGCTTTACCTCTGTTAGGCTCTAGATCGCGTTTCCGCTAAGAAGCAATACGTTTCTTTATGCATCTATGATTGCTTTAGGGGCACAGACGTAAGTAACGTATTTCTTACTCCAAACACTCGACAGCACCTTTGATGGTAATTAAAGCTGTTTGTGCCCATAAAAGAAGCGTAGGACGCTCACGAGCAGGATACAGCACTACATATCGTTTGATTGCTCTAACAGCATTTCTTCTGCTTTCACCATACACTAGAAGCATATCTAACTTTTCTTCGTTGGTTTACATATCTGCTCCAAGAAACTGTGGCGGAAATGCGATGTCTCATTAACACAGCAGCACATTTACACCCTTCTCTCCAACTACCGCGTACTTCACCTTGCAGCGTTATCAAGAAGCAGGTAAAAAACGCCTTTCCTGTTAAGTTCCCCAGTGGTCAACAGGAAAGGTCGCATTGGACAATGCCGATTCGGACGAACACGATACGAGAAAATATCTTTGTCTCAAAAACTATTCGCCTAAATATGATATACACATCTTTTTAAGCCCATCATGTTACGCTAAAATTTAACATAGGGTTCCATTTTTAAAAAAAATGGCCTCATATCTCTGCAATAAAAAATTGCACAAACATGAAATGTGGTGTATTCAAGTAGCCCCTGTCCCTGCATTTCACTGTCCAAAAGGCATTTTTGTATTTGTTACGGTTGGGGAGATACAAGGGGTGTTATGACTTAGCTGCCTCACCATATATATATATATATATATATATATATATATATATATATATATATATATATATATATACTCTCCTGGAAATGGAAAAAAGAACACATTGACACCGGTGTGTCAGACCCACCATACTTGCTCCGGACACTGCGAGAGGGCTGTACAAGCAATGATCACACGCGCGGCACAGCGGACACACCAGGAACCGCGGTGTTGGCCGTCGAATGGCGCTAGCTGCGCAGCATTTGTGCACCGCCGCCGTCAGTGTCAGCCAGTTTGCCGTGGCATACGGAGCTCCATCGCAGTCTTTAACACTGGTAGCATGCCGCGACAGCGTGGACGTGAACCGTATGTGCAGTTGACGGACTTTGAGCGAGGGCGTATAGTGGGCATGCGGGAGGCCGGGTGGACGTACCGCCGAATTGCTCAACACGTGGGGCGTGAGGTCTCCACAGTACATCGATGTTGTCGCCAGTGGTCGGCGGAAGGTGCACGTGCCCATCGACCTGGGACCGGACCGCAGCGACGCACGGATGCACGCCAAGACCGTAGGATCCTACGCAGTGCCGTAAGGGACCGCACCGCCACTTCCCAGCAAATTAGGGACACTGTTGCTCCTAGGGTATCGGCGAGGACCATTCGCAACCGTCTCCATGAAGCTGGGCTACGGTCCCGCACACCGTTAGGCCGTCTTCCGCTCACGCCCCAACATCGTGCAGCCCGCCTCCAGTGGTGTCGCGACAGGCGTGAATGGAGGGACGAATGGAGACGTGTCGTCTTCAGCGATGAGAGTCGCTTCTGCCTTGGTGCCAATGATGGTCGTATGCGTGTTTGGCGCCGTGCAGGTGAGCGCCACAATCAGGACTGCATACGACCGAGGCACACAGGGCCAACACCCGGCATCATGGTGTGGGGAGCGATCTCCTACACTGGCCGTACACCACTGGTGATCGTCGAGGGGACACTGAATACTGCACGGTACATCCAAACCGTCATCGAACCCATCGTTCTACCATTCCTAGACCGGCAAGGGAACTTGCTGTTCCAACAGGACAATGCACGTCCGCATGTATCCCGTGCCACCCAACGTGCTCTAGAAGGTGTAAGTCAACTACCCTGGCCAGCAAGATCTCCGGATCTGTCCCCCACTGAGCATGTTTGGGACTGGATGAAGCGTCGTCTCACGCGGTCTGCACGTCCAGCACGAACGCTGGTCCAACTGAGGCGCCAGGTGGAAATGGCATGGCAAGCCGTTCCACAGGACTACATCCAGCATCTCTACGATCGTCTCCATGGGAGAATAGCAGCCCTCATTGCTGCGAAAGGTGGATATACACTGTACTAGTGCCGACATTGTGCATGCTCTGTTGCCTGTGTCTATGTGCCTGTGGTTCTGTCAGTGTGATCATGTGATGTATCTGACCCCAGGAATGTGTCAATGAAGTTTCCCCTTCCTGGGACAATGAATTCACGGTGTTCTTATTTCAATTTCCAGGAGTTTATATATATGATCTCCCTCTGCTTGCGACATCGGCATGTATATCTGTATTTTGTTGTCGGTTTTTTTTTGTCTGTCGATTACCATGAAAACTCCTATCCCTGAACTATTCACAGTAACTCTCTCTCTCTCTCTCTGCGCTACCTTCCTGTTCATAACGAATACTAATCTCGTTGTAGCATTTTCTGCTGCTGTTGATGTTATCAGATGTGTTCCACCACATATCATCTTCTTCCCATTATATTTTGCTGGCCTCCACTATAATTCACTTTTCAGATTTTCAAAAATGGTTCAAATGGCTCTGAGCACTATGGGACTTAACATCTATGGTCATCAGTCCCCTAGAACTTAGAACTACTTAAACCTAACTAACCTAAGAACACCACACAACACCCAGTCATCACGAGGCAGAGAAAATCCCTGACCCTGCCGGGAATCGAACCCGGGAACCCAGGCGTGGGAAGCGAGAACGCTACCGCACTTTATATTTTCTAGATTCCGTGCCACGTTCAAACTTCTGACATTCCACTCCCCCATTCGTAGAACGTTACTCTTTCGTCGGTAGCTCTCTCTTTTTCTCATGGTCAACGGACAACAGCGAGGTATTCAAAGCACGTGACGTGATGCCATTGTGCGGGAGCACGAGTAAACGGGATTTTACTGCAGCCACGATGTGACTCGGACACTCAAAGAAGCTACGATGTCCCTTAAAAATGTCCTCCGCAGTTGGTGACGGACCGTTGTGTTTTAATCTAAATTCCACCTGTCCACGGCATAATAGCCCGGAAACTTTATTAATGGTGAAAGATGCATTCCAAAGTTACATCTAATTTCACACTTCAACAGGACAAGTCGCATTATAAAATGCTCTCTAGTAGAATGTGGGTACCAGGTTTACCCTTATTCCAGGTGAAACAGATCAGCGGGCGATTGTTTTATGCTGCGTTATCGTCCTGACAGGAATGCATCACAACTACTACAGTCTTCGATTTCTCCCACTTTCTTTAATAATTTCCCACGGGGGCAAATTATTATTACCAAGAGGCAATGAAGTACAAGCATTTCAACAAGAAAGAGAAGAGACGCATTTCTGCAACAATAAAAATCCAAAACCTTGGAACTGTCGTTCTAGGTTTACGTGTGCTAAGAAGCTAAACATACACATGAAATATTTATACACCAGATTAGAAAGAAGCATCTTTCTCTAGAGCGATTTAGAAATTCTTCTAATTTTTAGATGGTATTATCTCTCTCTCTCTTTCTCTCTCTCTCTCTCTCTCTCTCTCTCTCTCTCTTGCTTTTTTTAAGTCGCTTCCTTGCGTCCGTCTATACAGCTGGCATCATAGCTCAGCGTGTTCTGTCTGGGGGTCGGCCACCCGCAGGGAAAAAAAATAAAAGAAAAAATGCGTGAAGTTATCAACTCGAAGAGGTGTCATGCGACATCTGCACGGACCTAATAATGAAAAATAACCAAGAAAGATGTAGAGAGGTTGCAGGATTGAAACCCAGCTGGATTACTTTTTTTAATCCAACATTCACTTCTCAAGGACGTACAAATTTGCCAAAACACTGGATCTCCACTTCTCTCGATTTGATAAATGCTTAGGGACATGCAAGGGACCTAAGTGACATCCAGGTGATTGAAATCATTTCAGGACAACTGCATACAGAAAAAAATGCAAAACAAAACCTGTTATTTCTAATTCCTTCTGCATAAAGCAAAATGCAAGATGGGATGCAACTTTGTATCGTTTAAATAGAGAAAGATACACAGCAGTGCACCTTTTGACTCAGCTTTCTGCTTTCCTTGAGTCAAACGTAGATGCAAAAGCGATTCTCTGCACAGTGGGGCGTAAAACATCGTTAGGGCAATTTAAAATTATACGGAATCTCTACTGGCGGCAAGAGATTTAGACCCTTTAAGGATCATAAAAGACATGGGCACGACCTTCTTGACTGGAATTCAGCAATTTCTTTTTTATTTATTTATTTACACGTCACGTTCCGTAGGACCAAATTGAGGGGCAACTCTCCATGGTAATGGAACGTGTCAATACATGAAATTACAGCATAAGTGTAATAACAGATAAAAATAAAATGTTTGTGAACCCAAAAAAAGTCAAGCCATTAGTTTAAGTAAACGCAATCGACAATATAACATAAGAATCAGCTTAATTCTTCAAGGAACTCCTCAACAGAATAGAAGGGGTAACCCATAAGGAGACTCTTCTGTTTCGATTTGAAAACTCGCGGATTACTGGTAAGATTTTTGAATTCTTGTGGTAGCTTACTGGAAATGGATGCAGCAGTATACTGCACATCTTTCTGCACAAGAGTTAAGGAAGTCCGATCCAAATGCAGTTTGGATTTCTGCCGAGTGTTAACTGAGTGAGAGCTGCTTATTCTTGGGAATAAGCTGATATTTTCAACAAGAAATGACAATAAAGAATATATATATTGAGAGCTCAATGTCAAAATACCCAGACTAGTGAACAACAGTCGACAAGGGATTCGCGAACTTACACCACTTATTGCCCGAACTGCCCGTTTCTAAGCCAAAAATATCCTTTTAGAGTGGAAAGAGTTAACCCAAAATACAATAACAATAATCTAATTAAAATAAACGAAGTAGACTGATTTTCGTGCCGAACGATCACTTACTACCGTTCGAATAGTAAAAATGGCAGCATTAAGTTTTTGAACAAGATCCTGAACGTGGGCTTTCCAAGACAGTTAACTATTTGAACACCTAGAAATTTGAACTGTTCAGTTTCACTAATCATATGCCCATTCTGTGAAATTAAAACGTCGAGTTTTGTTGAATTTGTGTTAGAAACTATAAAAACTGAGTCTTACTATGATTTAACATTAGTTTATTTTCTATAAGCCATGAACGTATGTCATGAACAGCACTATTTTAAACCGAGCCAATATTTCACCCAACATCCTTTACTACCAAGTCAGTGTCATCAACAACAGAAATATTTTAGAGTTCAGATGAATATACAAGATTTCTAAATACTTCTTCTGATGTCTGAGAGACGCATTTCGAAATATGATGTCAATTTCTGCTTATCTCACAACATCAATGGCTGTTCCCACACTTTCTTTTTTTCTGACTTGCTTGGTGCGACCCCCAACGAATTTCTCTCCTTCATCTTACAGCAACAGGTGCGAGGGATAGCCGAGGGGTCTAGGGCGCCTTGTCGCGGTCAGCGCGGCTCCCTCCGTCGGAGGTTCGAGTCCTCCCTCGGGCATGGGTGTGTGTGTTGTCTCTAGCATAACTTAGTTTAAGTTAGATTAAGTAGTGTGCAAGCTTAGGGACCGATAACCTCCGCAGATCGGTCCCTTAAGACCTTACCACAAATATCCAATTTATTTTCAGAGCAGCACTTGTAACCTTTGTGCTCAGTTATCTGCTGTATATATTCCAGTCTCTGTCTTTGTCTACAATTTTTGCTCTATACAGCTCCCTCTAGTATCCTGGAAGTCTTTCCCTCATGTCTTAACAGATATCCCAAATCCTGTTCCTTCTCCTTGTCAGTGTTTTCCACATATTCCTTTCCTCTCCGATTCTGCGCAGAACCTCATCATTCCTTACTTTATCAGTCCACCTAATTTTCAATATTAGTCTGTAGCACCACATCCCCAATGCTTCGATTCTCTTGTGTTCCGGTTTTCCCGCAGTTTATTTTTCACTACCATACAATGCTAGGCACCAAACATATATTCTCACAAATCTCATCCTCATATTAAGGCCTATGTTTCATACTACATAGTCCACTTATCTTGGCCAGGAATGCCCTTTTTCTAGTGCTAGTCTGCTTTTGATATCCTCCTTGCTCCGTTCGTCATTGATTATTTTGCTGCCCAGTTAGCAGAATTCCTCAATTTCATCTACTTCGTGACCATCAATCTTGACGTTAAGTTTCTCGCTGTTCCCGTTTCTCCTACTTCTCATTACTCTCTTCAATTTATTCTCAACCCGTATTCTGTACTCATTAGACTGTTCATTCCATTCAGCAGATTATGTAATTCTTCTTCACTTTCACTCAGGATAGCAATGCCGTCAGCGAATCGTATCATTGTTACGCTTTTACCTTGTATTTTAATTCCATTCATGAAACTTTTTTTCTTATTTCCATCATTGCTTCTTCGATGTAAAGACTGAACAGTATCGGCGAAAGACTACATCCCTGTCATACTACATTTTTAATCCGAACATTCTTTCTTGGTAGTCCACTCTTATTATTCCCTCTTGGTTCTTGTGTGTATTGTATATTACTCATCTCTCCCGATAGCTTACCCCTACTTTTCTACCGAGTGAGGTGGCGGAGTGGTTAGCACACTGGACTCGCATTCGGGAGGACGACGGTTCAATCCCGCGTCCGGCCATCCTGATTTGGGTTTTCCGTTATTTCCCTAAATCGCACCAGGCAAATGCTGGGATGGTTCCTTTCAAAGGGCACGACCGACTTCCTTCTCCGTCCTTCCCTAATCCAATGAGACCGATGACCTCGCTGTTTGGTCTCTTCCCTCCAAACAACCCAACCCTATTTTTCTCGGAATTTCGAACATCTTGCACCATTTTACATTGTCGTACGCTTTTTCTAGATCAACAAATCCTTCGAATGTGTTTTGCTTTTTTCTTTACTCTTGCTTCTATTGTCAACCATAACGTCAGAATTGCCTCCCTGGTGCATTTACTTTTCCTAAAGCCAAGCTGATCGTCATCTAACACATCCTCAATTTTCTTTCCATTCTTCTCTATGTTATTCTTGTCAACGACTTTGACGCATGAGCGGTTAAGCTGATTGTGCGATAGTTCATGCACTTGTCAGCTCTTGCAGTCTTCGGAATTGTGTGGGTTATATTTTTCCGAAAATCAGACGGTACATTTCCAGACTCATACATTTCCTACACACCAACGTGAATAGTTGTTTTCTTACCACTTCCCCCAATGATCTTAGAAATTATGATGGAATGTTATTGATCCCTTCTGTCTTATTTGATCTTGAGTCCTCCAAAGTTCTTTTACGTCCTGATTCTCATACTGTATCCCCTATCGCTTCTAAATCAACTTCTGTTTCTTCTTTCATCACATCAGACATACCTTCCCCGTCATAGAGGCCTTCAGTGCAATATTTCCAACTATCCGCTCTCTCCTCTGCACTTACCAGTGGAATTCCAGCTGCATTCTTAATGTTACCACCCTTGCTTTTAATTTCACCGAAGGTTGTTTTGACTTTCCTATATGCCGAGTCAGCCCTTGAGACTATCATTTATGTTTCGATGTCCACATTTTTCATGCACTTACATATCTTAGCTTCCCTGCACTTCCTGTTGATATCATTCCTCAAAAAAATGGTTCAAATGGCTCTAAGCATTATGGGACTTAACATATGAGGTCATCAGTCTCCTACACTTAGAACTACTTAAACCTAACTAACCTAAGGACAACACATACATCCATGCCCGAGGCAGGATTCGAACCTGCGACCCTAGCAGCACCCCGGTTCCGGACTGAACCGCCTAGAACCGCTTGGTCACAGCGGTCGGTTAGCATTCCTCAGCGACTTGTATTTCTGTATTCCTGAATTTCCCTGAACATTTTTGTATTTTCTTCTTTCATCGATCAGGCGAAGTAGTTGTTCTCTTAGCCATGGTTTCTTTGCAGTTACCTTCTTTGTACCAATGTTTTTCTTTCCAGCTTCTGTGATTGCCGTATTTAGAGATGTCCGTTCCTGTTCAACCGTGCTGCCTACTCGACCATCCTTTATTGCTGTATATAGAGCTTTAGAGAACTTCAAGCGTATCGCTTCATTCTTTAGTACTTCCGTATTCTACTTCTTTGAATATTGATTCATTCTGACTAATCTATTAAACTTCAGGCTACTGTTCATCACTTCTAGATTGTGATCTGAGACTATCTGCTCCTGGCTACGCCTTCAATCCAGAATCTGATTTCGCAATACCTGTCTGACCATGATGTAATCTAACTGAAATATTCCCGTCACCAGGAATTTTCAAAGTACACCTCCTCCTCTTGTGATTCTTGCACAGAGTATTCGCTATTACTAGCTGAATTTATTACAGAACTCGGTTAATCTTTTTCCTCTCTCATTCATTATCCCATAATCTCCTACAATCTTTCCTTCTATTTCTTCTCTTACACCTGCATTCCAGTTCCCCATGACTATTAGATTTTCATCACACTTTGCGGATTGTATTCCCCTTTCAATAATCTCATTTACTTTCTGCAAGTCTTCATCTTCAGCTTGGGACGTCTACATGAATAACTGAACTATCGTTGTCTGTGTTGGCTTGCGGTCGATTCTGATAAGAGTAGCTCTACCAGTGAACTGTTCCCTGTAACACACACTGACCTACCTTCCCACTCTTAATTTACAGCAAAATCTTCGAACTGAAATTTCATTCTAAGAAATATGAGCAAAAACTAAACAGAATGAATATTACCTCGTCACGTCATTTGACACTTACAATTTGAAATAATCAAATACCTTTTAACCAATAGTTCTCTTGCAATTGTTTGAGAATAATTGTCTAACGAAAATTTTATTCGTGGCCTGCAGACAAAATACGCTACGCCGGTCAAGTCATCTGGCTGTAGATACTTGATGCTAATCCTGCAAAGTTGGACCAGTTAGTTAAACGTTTTTTCAGAAATAACGTCTTTCCCTGAATTTTTTTTATAGATTATCGACCCTATCTATTTTCTTCGAGTGTCTCGACTTTTTGCCTTCGGCTTCATGATTTTTTCCGCTGTCTTGTAAATTAAGGAAATAATCACGTTTCTATCCACTGTGTATGCATTTCTCAGTCACCTGCTTTTGCGTTTTTTATTTAATATTTGTTATTTTTCGTCATTTCATCTATCTGCAGTAGTTCACACTTGACCACTTGGTCACTGTGGCATAACCGAGTCGAGAAAGTAAACTGTGTCTCTACTGCCGAAGGACACCTCTATTTACATGTCTGGATCAGAAAATTTAGTATACAAAGCTAAGAATAACACAGTTACTCAGTCTTAGAAATACTTTCGGACAAAAAATAAGCCTGAGTCAACTGTAAAACAATTACAGCTGAGTAAGAGAGGATACTCCGAACTGTAATAGAGACTCGACGAGATTAGCAAGCAGTGTTAGGAGATGTCGTTGTTTTCATACTAGAAGAGCCGAAAATGATCTCATCTGCTCTTTAAACGGGACACTGTGACCCCACTCCACCGCAGGAAAGTGGCTGTATAGGTCGTATAGAGGAAACAAGGCAACGAAGCACGTACCAGATACTGATAACACTATTCGATTGAGTACTGCATCCATTTTCAACAATTTCTGGCATGATGTATACACTTGTTGTTTGGTCTCCTCATACCATATCTCTACATGCACCATGATCCACAATACTACGGTAAACTGTGAACATACGCTCATTTTTGTCGCTCTTTAATAATGTGACAATTATAATGTAGTTGCCTGAAACTGATAAACAAATATTTCTCCTCTGCAAGTGGTTACTGATTTTTTTCAGCAACAAAAAAAATCATATGATTGGTTCGGTGTGAGTAGAGTGACGAAAACTGCTAACTTAAGCGGTAGGCAGTTTGAAATATCGCGACAGCTGGATAAGAGCGTCACTGAAGCAGCGAGACGCGTCGGGTATTGACGTGCTGTCGAAAGCCTGCTATCGACAAGGTATCAGACGTTCGCGTTTAACCAATAACTTAGGCCTGCCCATTGCACAGTGCTGAATATGTGATGCTCTGCATCGGAACTGGCAACCTGAATGGCGCGGTTAATCGTTTGTCCTACATAAATAATGTCCATTCACCTTGCGGTGAATTTCGTCTCCTGCAACTGTTAGAAAATGCGTGATGTTCGTCGACTAGAAAAAGCTGTAGCGGAAACTAGCCGCACTACACGCCCCTGCAGATTGCATCAAATGTTTGTTGGTATCAGGTTAACTGAGCTATTAAACAGTAGATAGCCTGTGAGTGAAAACTTCAATATATTATTACTCGTTTGATACAAATGCACTGCCAAGTCTTGATAACCTTAAGTTACAGTTTCGACACTAACATATCTCACAGTTACTCGTAATAGCCAGCTTGTGGTATCGAAGCGTACCACTTACCATGAAAATTACAAAGCGGGTTGTCTGTGGCAGAATGCTCGCTCTAAACGATCTCTTTGATGGTTAAGTTCTCGGTAGCGATTTGCACAATACGCCACGCGGATTTCAAAAGCCACAGTTCACATATAAAAATCGAAGTTTTTGGTGCTCGTCTTTCACAGGCGCACACATTCACTTTACGGCACTCTGCTGTCATGTTCAGCTCGTAATTCTGCAAAATCATCGCATCGGTTCACAGCTCCTAACAGATGCGTCTCAACATATTAAAGGATGAGCTCAGAATTGAACTTATACTTCACAAAGAAGTTCTTTAACTTCCAAAATACTCGCCAACGTACTGTCCACTGATTGCGTGATATACATCTTTGCCACTGCGATATCAGTAATAAATCGCGAAATCTTCCGTCTTTCACATTTGACCAATCGCTACATAATAGTATTTATGAGCAATTTATTAAAAGAACAGATTTATAAAATCCACAAATTTCAAAATAATCTCTTCTTTAAATAAATGAATTATTGTAAATTATTCCCCAGTACCATAAGCTGGCTTGCTGCGCTTTACAAATTTCCCTGATTGAGTGACTCACCCTCTTTGAACTGATACAATTCACATGCAACCTTTTACTCAGTTTGTAGACGTAACAGTATTCATTTATTGTGTTATTTTATATGGCATCCATAACGCTGCATTCTCTTCCAAGACAGTCCAGGCTGCAGCTACATTAGGATTTTCCTGCGAACATAGCTTCTTCTAAGAGTACTATTTTACATATTCCTGAAAGTTTTTTCTAAAATCATTCTTTCCATTTCCATAATTAATTATATCTTTAAACTGTAAATATTTTAATTATTTTACTGATTCCCTCTATTAAAACAAATTAACAGAGATTTTCTCTAATTGGTCCAATCAAGTGGAACAGAACTTAAATTACTTGAGAAATTATTACTTCTCAAAGTGAGAAAAAATCAGTGGTTTTAGCAAAATAGGTTGCTATTGATGCTATCTTCTAAATTATCTAATTCAGCATAGGTACTTTATATTAGATTCTCAATCTTTTTGTAAAAAACGTAAACCCTTATTCTGGCACAAATCATTTTTTTACGAGGTTTACAAGGTATCACAGCTAGCATTGTTTTTACAATTTTTTTGTATACAATCATATGCATTCTCGGTAGGCCAGATTGTCTCTCACAATCTTCTCAGTGAAAAACTTTAAGCTAATACAAAATAGGTCACATCACAATATTACAAAATTATTTACAATGTTCTTCGTTTCCCTTTCTTTCATTTTTACTCTCTCGCACTTTCAAGTTAGTTATGTAAATATTTGGATATCCATTCCATACTCCCAATGAAAATTCCACATCGCCATATTACATAGTTCTTTTATTAGTCACATTTGGTATATTTTCCATGTTATTACACAAAACCCTCTATCCACTTTCCATCATAACATTCCATCCTTCTACAATAGGCTGTCTTTTTCCTAATTAGTTTCTGCACACTAATTGCTTTTTTTAAAACACATCCAGTAAGTTTTACCTCACTATTTCAAAATATATTAATAATTTTTCATCACACCAACACGTCCTTGTACTAGTAGTCACATAATTCCAACTTAATTTCCTCATACCCATCATTTCACTTACATGTCACTTCTGGTGATCTCACACAAATATTTCAATATTTTCTGCCTATTTTCCCAGATGACAACACATTATTTTGCAACAAGCTGCCTAAATTCATTTCTAATTACTTTCCTCAACAATCTTATTCATTATATGTGTTCTTATACATCCCTTAATACTTCCACTTACATGTCATTTCTAGTGATCTTCACACAAATACTTCAATATTTCAATATTTTCCATCTATTTTCCAAGACAGCAACACACTACTCAGCATAAAGTCACCTTATTTCATTTTTAATGACTTTCTTCAACAATCATATTAATTGTATGTATTCTCAAACATCTCTTAATACTTTTCATTACTCAGAATTTTATTACATTGCCAGTAGTCATCATCGATATAGCAACACCCCTCAATCCTTCTACCAAACTGATTTGATTAGCCCAGACAAGAATTCCTCTCTTAAGCGATACTTTTCATCTCAGAGCAGCAATTGCAGTCTATGTACTTAATTATTTTCTGGATGTATTCTAGTCTGTGTCTTCCTCTGCAGTTGTTGCTCCCTACAGTTGCCTCTAGTACCATAGAAATTATTCCATGATGTCTTATCACCCTTTCCTTTCTTCTTGTCAGTGTTTCCCATATATTCATTTCCTCGCCGATTCTGCGCAGAGCCTCCTCATTCCTTACCTTATCAGTCCACCTAATTTTCAATATTCGTCTCTAGTACCACATCTCAAAGGCTTCGATTCTCTTCTGTTCTAGTTTCCCCATAGTCCATGTTTCACTTACCATATAGTGAAGTGCTCCAAACGCACATTCCCAGAAATTTCTTCCTCAAATTAAGGTCAATGTTTTATGCTAGTCGACGTCTCTTGATCATAAATGCCCTCTTTACCAGAGCTAGTCTATCTTTGACCTCCTCCATGCTCCGACCGCCACGGGTTATTTTACTGGCTTCGTGGCAGAACTTATTAATTTCTACTTCGTGATCAGCAACCCAGGTGTTTCTCGCTGTTCTCATTTCTGCTACTTGTCATTACTTTAGTCTTTCTTCGATTTACTCCCAATCAATATTTTGTACTCATTAGATTGACCGTTTCATTCAGCAGACCCTGTAATTTTTCTTCACTTTCACTGAGGATACCAATTCCATCAGCAAATCTTATCATTGATACCTTTTCAGCTTGAATCTTAAATCTACTCCTGAAACTTTTATTTCCGTCATTGCTTCTTCAGTGTATATACTGAACACTAGTGGCGATAGATTACATCCCTGTCTTGCACCCTTTTTAATCTGAACACTTCGTTTTTGGTTTTCACTCTTATTATTCCCACTTAGCTCATGTACATATTGCATTTTACCCGTCACCCCATAAAGCTTATACCTACTTCCCTCAGAATTTCAAACGTCTTACAATATTTGACATTGTCGAACTCTTCATCCAGGTCGACAAATCCTGTGAACGTGTCTTTATTTTTCTGTAGTTTTACTTCCATGATCAACTACAACGTCAGAATCGCCTCTTCAGTGCCTTTTCCTTTCCTAAAGTCAAACTGATCGTCCTGTAAGTCAACCTAATTTCAAGTAAAAGAAAACGAAAAGAGTATTGCTATCACCAGAGAACTGGAGGCATCAGTTTGGACTATAAACGGGCATTCTAAGTCTGGAATAGGCATAATGGGAACACTATTAAAGGCAAGTTTACGTTCATCAAAGACTGTTTGCTGGCTACCGGTCCGCTGAAAAATTTCCTGTTTATGCCACAACTAATTCAAAAACCTAGCAAAATCAGATACGAATTTTCTAAAAAAATTATCACACCGATAAACTACGGTGTACTTTCCTTATTTTTAGGTGGAGAAAATTCTGATTTGTTTTGGTATGCTCTTAATCAGTTGTAAAGGGAACATTGCAAAATAAATGCGAGAAAAGGAGACCTCATGATGGGTCAAATTAACTTAAAATCGCTAAGCAATTAAGCCCGCTTCTTTCAAGTGAATTATAACTTAGCATATGTGTTCGAAACGTTCCTGGAAGGTTCCAGTATGCTCACTATAGGAGGAAGGGCAGCATCGGTCATGAACTTTTAATCTGTTTGTTGCAGATCGATTTCAGCTAGTATACAGCCTTCTTTAGTGTGTCGTATTCAAGTCATGATGGCTCATCACCAATATAATAGCACATGATTCCACTTGACATTACAGTTTAACTGGTATTTGTTATCTGTGTTGTCAAGAGATAACATGGGCTATTATATTTACGATGAGACATCATCACTGAAGATAGCCACACAGTAGCTGAAATCAGTCTGCAATAAAGGGATTAAAAATTTACGGCCGATTCAGCCCCTCCACTTGCAATGAATCTCACTGATAAGGTCATAAAGCACGCCGTTCCTGACGGAAATAAACCTGAAGAAAGCTTTATAATGCAGGGTGTCCATAAAGTCCCTTTACAACTTCAAAATTTTGTTACAACGGCATTTGTTGAAATATTTTAACAACATTTCTTTAATTGTAATAGTTGTTTACTAAAGTTTTTATATATAGTAAACTTTTGTGTCTCAGATCTCTGTTGATGGAAGGAACTGAACCTCTATAAAGTGGAAACTCCTCAAGAGAAGACACAATGTGTTCCCTGGTTTACTGGGACGAAATCGGATGTTCAGACTCAACGAAACTTTAGAACGAAGTATGGAAGAGATCCACCACCGTGCTCTTCAATCCGTGCATGGAACAAAAAAATTATAAAGACAGGGACAGTGTTGGATAAAGGGAGGAGCGGGAGACCAAGAAAATTCGAGGGAAACACCGATCGCGTTTTAAACGTCTTCACTCGTTCACCTAAGAAGCCCAACCGCACTCCTGCCAAACAGTTGAAACTACCACGTTCAACTGTGCATAAGGTCCTCCAGATGAACTTACGGTTGTACGCTCACAAAGTGCAACTGTTACAGACACTTGAGCCAAATGACAAGCCAAAACGGACAGAGTTTGCACTCATGCTGGAACGCCTTTCGGAGGATGAAGCACTCCTCAAGCGAGTTTCTTTCAATGACGAGGCAACTTTTCATGTTTCTGGGACATAAAACCGACACAATGTGAGAATCTGGGAATCTGAACACCCCCATGTGACTAGGGAGCTTCACCGGAATAGTCCAAAAGTGAACGTGTGGTGTGGAATAATGTGCAACCGAATAGTTGGTCCATTTTTCTCCAACTAGTCAGCATTTACATCAAATGTTTACCTCGACCTTCTGACCGAATATGTACCACCACAAATGATTGACTTACAACCAATTATCATTTTCCAGGCAGATGGTGCACCACCACATTGGGGACTGCATGTTCGTCGGTTCCTCTAAGAAACGTTTCCAGGCAGGTGGATAGAAAGGGATGGACCAATTCCTTGGCCACCGCGTTCACCAGATATCACTTCCTTGGACTTTTTTATGAAGGTACGTAAAAGATATCGTCTATCAAACACAGATAAGGGGCATTGCTGACTTGAAGCAAAGGATTCGTAATGCCTTGACGACGCTATGCTACAACAAAAACGGCAAGAAATCGAGTACCGTCTTCATGTGCTTCGTGCAACTAAAGGCGCCCATATGGAGGTCTATTGAACACCGTCAAAAAAACTTTAATAAACACTGATTACAATAAAAGAAATGTTATTAAAATATTTCAACGACTACCGTTGTAATTAAATTTTGAAGTTGTAAAGGGACTTTATGGATACCTTGTATAATACTGAATCGTCAAGGCCATTAGAAACACACTTAAGCTTAAACTCGCCCAAAATGGACTCCATAAAATGTGAAGGAACCGATGTCCCTGTTGATAAATCAAATGGTACGTGACTGAATTGAAATAAATTGTAATCGGTTCAGAACTCTGTGAGAGGTTTGTGTTATTCCATTCCAGGCACCTCGTGGTGGGCTTGTTTGAAGTTTAACACAGTAAAACATTTCGCCACCGCAAACTACATGGACCAATTGTGTAAGTCGTGTAGAGGAACCGACAGTATGTACCCTTTTGAGCGAGAGCCCTATAGTTATGAGACTGGCCTATGACCTGCACTGTTCTCCTCAGGTTCCAGGAAGATGGGTGAAGTGTAAGGTAGATAGATGGCCTAACGACACATTCAAAAAGTAATTTTCAATAATCTGGGGTAAAGTTATCATTCTGGGAGCTTGTACGTGATGAGTTGTTTGGAAAACTGCTAAGTAATCGGTCAAATAAATCAGATATTGAATTTTGTCACTAGCCCCCAAACCTTTGGTGAATACATTCAGGAAATGATTGAAAAGCCTCTAAATTTTTTCAGCCTCCACTTTCTTCAAATGAGCGACATCGAATTCGACCAAATTACCTTGAACATTTTCCGCCCCCGATAGCTGAATGGTCAGCGCGACGGACTGTCAATCCTAAGGGCCCGGGTTCGATTCCCACCTGGGTCGGAGATTTTCTCCGCTCAGGGACTGGGTGTTGTGTTGTCCTAATCATCATCATTTCATCCCCATCGACACACAAGTCACCGAAGTGGCGTCAAATCGATAGACTTGCACCAGGCGAGCGGTCTACCCGACGGGAGGCCCACGTGACACGCCATTACTGTTATACCTTGAACATTAATGCACCTTGGGCGCTATTATGATAACATAACTTATAAATTTTAACAGTCTGAAATTTAAAATAGACCTTCTTGCGAGATTAATCAAGAACCAAGGTTGTACTCAAAATAACATTAAAACCTATAAAAACACTAGTGGATAAACCTCTATCAACGTCAAATTAACTGACCATGACAAACCCTGAATGCTCACTCTGCCACACACATGGTCATCCATGGGCAACACTTGTTCATTAATTGTGGAACGTCCGCAGCTCGTGGTAATGCGGTAGCGTTCTCGCTTCCCACGCCCGGGTTCCCGGGTTCGATTCCCGGCGGGGTCAGGGGTTTTCTCTGCCTCGTGATGACTGGGTGTTGTGTGATGTCCTTAGGTTAGTTAGGTTTAAGTAGTCCTAAGTTCTAGGGGACTGATGACCATAGATATTAAGTCCCATAGTGCTCAAGAGCCAGCCAGCCAATTGTGGTACGCTGCTGACTAACCAGCTATAATAATGAGAAATTACATGTATTCTGTGAACAGTGCCCAGTGGTGACGACCTCTCAGACACCACTCTGGAGAGTGCAGTTGCTCCTAGGAGGATGGATAGGTGGTGGTGACAGGCCAGTGGCCCAGTGGTAATACTATTGACAGGAAAGAATGCCTCTACTCTATTGGAATGCATGGCGTGTGGCAGCTCAGTAAGGCAAACAAGCCTCGCTATATTGTCACTGGTTGGTACTTACGCATCGGCTGCAGATTCCAAGATGGATGTTGAGTAAATGCCCTGTGATGCTCAAGGAGGGCCCGTGGCAGGCCAGCAACCTCTTGGAGGCCACGGACGCGTGATTAGTGGCGGCATTCTACTTACTTCAAAGCGAGGAGCCCTCGCGGCCCCTCGGCTCTGCACACATCGTCTATGGCGGCACGAAAGAGACTGTTGTGCGCAAAATTCGATCCACTGCCCTCTGACAGTAGTCGGACGGCGGCTTTCACTGAGGCACTAAGAACCCAGTGCTGGCGGCAGAAGGCACAGACGGCCGGTTGGCGGGACTGTGGCACCAAATTCTGTGAGGAACTCAGTGCTGTCAGCAGCTAGTACAGTCCAGTCTCAAACACATGGCTGCTGGTGGTGGTGGTACCCAGTCATCTCACAATGGCATCGTGGTGATGCTGCTGGATTCCAGTGACGAGCGAATACTTCAATCTCAAAATTCAACCGTATTTATATCTCTCCGAGGCGTATCTGTTTCACTGAAACCTGGAACCTATTTACATCGCCCATAAGAAGAGAGTTGTCCTCGTGTAGTGCCATTTTCATAAAACGTGACTAGTGGATAATAGCCTAACTGCTTAGGATAGTTTGACCATGTGCAACTCATAAAGGCTGATTGGTTAATATTTTCAAGGCAGTTGTTTCGTATCAAATCCAACAAAGCTAATTAGGATGTCAGGTAGCAATAATCGGTACATATTGTGTTGTTAATATTCTTTGTGTTTTGTTTAAACAGCACGAATGAGGCAGTAACTCCCTTCGTATGACAAAGTAATAAGGATTAACTTATCACAGGTCGCCTGTTAATATCGTCACATGTCAATATTCTTCATGTAGCGCTGAATACACAATACTCACTGCAATACAAATCGTGGGTGCCCGCCACGGTTGTCGCGTAATCACGGTGCATAAATGAACACTTAAACGCACCAACAAATCACTCAAACAATGCTATTTCCGTATTTGCTGGGGGTCAGGCCCACGGCGTTGGGTGACACACACCGCCATTGAACAATTTTAAGCGCAGTCGACCGTCCTGGCGATATCCGAACTGCTCGCTTAGCAGTCAACAACATACTTACTCGGACTTTTAACAATGACTACTCTCTGGCGCATTGGGCGGTCGACTATCGATACTACCTACTGCGACCTGCGTGAAGCAGAGATACAGTGCTCTCAATAGGCAAGGGGCAGTTGACTCCTTACACGCTGTGTGGTGTAATCTCTTGCTGAGGCCAGATTGCCTGCGACCGCTACGGTCGCAGGTTCCAATCCTGCCTCGGGCATGGATGTGTGTGATGTCCTTAGGTTAGTTAGGTTTAAGTGGTTCTAAGTTCTAGCAGACTGATGACGTCAGAAGTTAAGTCTCTTAGTGCTCAGAGCCATTTTGAACCAGATTGCCGCATGTCGCAGTCTATTTACATGTATGTTGTTCTGAGTTCTGACCCGCATGTCCCCACATTTACGACTACCGGCCTACGGGTCTTAATCCAAACCTTCAAGGCGTCTTTCCCACTACTTATCGCGTTTTGCTAAAACTCTGTTGGGTTGCGTTGTTTGGGGAAAGAGACCAAACAGCGAGGTCATCGGTCTCATCGGCTTGGGGAAGGACGGGGAAGGAAGTCGGCCGTGCCCTTTCAAAGGAACCATCCCGGCATTTGCCTGGAGCGATTTAGGGAAATCACGGAAAACCTAAATCAGGATGGTGGGACGCGGGATTGAACCGTCGTCCTCCCGAATGGGAGACCAGTGGCTAAAACTGGATAGTGGCGTTATTCTGCCTCTCTCCATGGAGGAAATCCATCCCCTCAGGTCTTAGTTCAACCAGGTTTCCTGTTAAGATTACTTCTCCCCTTAATCCACAAACCACTGGACTGGTTATTCCTAATTACTACACAATTTCTACATTAACCCTGAACCTAACAATGTATTTTCCACCCCTTGCTTAGGGAATCCAATCCACAGGAAATCGAATTGTCCCTGGATCAGGTTCCTGAACGGCTCATCGTGTCAGACACGTAACGCTAAGCCAAGTATAATCAGAGTCATAATGGCGAAAGGATTTGCAACACTCCATATCATAGTTACTTGACGTCTGCAATCCCTTTGTTGAGTCACATGCTATAAAAATTGTTTTTGCTATGATTCGCCCTTCCTGCATCGCTATGATCTGACTCAGTGAATGGTCGAGACTGGGATCCCATGTGTCGTTAAAGAAGGTAAGAGTCCGTTTTGACAACATGTTCAGAGGTTTGTCAGGCCACTAAAGCTGTGCTGTGTTATACTGAGCAGAATAACTCCCATCACAATGGCCATTAAATGAAATGCAGGTCCTGTAAAGTCACACTTAGTCCCCTTGAGCAACGACGCACTACCTTTCAAGTCCAAATGTCTTGCCCCCTTGAGTTTTCGTTGCTCATAACAACTAGCTACCACTACTAAGTTGCCATGTACAGAGTATATTCAGCGTAAAACTGGTCTCTGAAGTAAATACTTTGGTTCGCTCTTTCTAACCCAGAGGTCCCTCTTCTCTATCTCAGAAAAATAGCATGACACATGTTCCTCCACCTGTTAAAACCTCGTGCATCGGGTATATGGTGATCATCCCTCTCTGGTACTGCTGAAGCTGCAAATAATCGATCTTCGTGTTCTGCCACAACACCATTATCAACAACTTCTTTTTACATTCTCAGTAATATTTAAAATATCATCTGTGGTTCTACCAGCACGTACACCCCCTATACATATATCCCAGGTTCTCTGGTCTCAACGAAACCCCCGTACCCACCAGTGGGGCAGATACTACTGCACCTAAATCACCCATGTTGCCATCTCCACACTGAATCATTTCGATGCAGCCCACACTCATTCCGCCCGGCAGTACATTTACGCCAGGCTCCAAAATCGCACTGGATGTCGAAGGTGGTACTTCTACATTAGTCTCCTTAACTTCAACGACGTCAGTTATTCCGTGCCTTGTTTAAAGTCTCCAGAATTTGCATTTCGGCACCATTCACAACTCACTGTCTTCCCAGGACCGACATGTTCAGCTACATTAACTGTGGTCGGACGTCGCGCAGGAACATGTAAACTATCCACAAGCCTGCTCCTCCCCCTTGTAGTTTTCTCCTTCTCCCTCCTCTCTGCTTCCTCTCTTTCTCTTCTTTTTGTCTTCAGAATAATCAATATATTCTTCATCTCCGGATCGTTTTCGATCATCCATTTAGCAAGGTGAGGGTAAGGACCATTATGATCACTGAGCACTCTTCAGATTGGTGGCACAGTCAGCAGCAGAAGATGTGACAGCCCCTGTGTGCCACACCCGCACCGCAACGTCCCACCACAGCCTGCGAGATCAGTTTGGTTTTTGTATGGGGCCAGTTATGGGGACACTTAGCTTTGTTAAGGGCAGGCAGATTGGTTGCGATTATAGCGGAAAGCGTCGGATGCTCTTTAAGGCTGTTCGCAAATTATGGGGTTGTCTGTAGAAAACTACCAACTCCAGAAGATAGGAAGAATTTGCCGAAAGACCTCCAGAGAATTTATGAATGGTGCAGGCTCTGGCATTTGACCCTGAACGTAAATAGATGCAGCAAAGTGAGGGCCGAACCAGAGAGCATATGAAAGGCAGACTGGAATAAGTAAAAGAAAATGAATTTCTGGAAAGAAGACGTCTCTTAACATCCAGTGTAAATTTAAGTATTAGGTACTCTTTTTCTTTTCTGAAGTTGTCTGGGGTGTAATTTCAACAGCAGCAATATGTGGTCGATAAATGGTTCACATAACAAGAGAACGGAAGCATTTGAAACTTTCTGCTACAGAGGAATGCAAAAGATTGGGCTGTTAGCTCGAGTAAATTATTGAGAAATCACTAGAATGGCTGGAAGGAAAAATTTATTTGTGGGACAGAGACTAAAAGATGGGTTCGGTTGATAGGACCCATCCTAATGCATCAGGCAGTTGTCAATTTGGTACTACAGATATTTGTGAGTAGTAAATATTGTAGGGGGAGACCTAGGCTTGGGTACAGTAAACAGGCTCAATAGGAAGTAGGCTGCAGTAGTTACACAGAGCTCTCCACACACTGCACTGGTGTGGAGAGCTGCATCAATCCAGCTTTTGGACTGGAGATCAGAACAGCAACAACAGATTTTAATGTTGCTAATCGTATTTATAGTTATAAATGTGGAGTCAAACGTTTTGCACATAAGACATAAAATTTCGTCTCTCTCTCCTTAACAGAAACAAATCAATCTACAAGTGGGCACCCAAAAGAAACCGAACTACTTTTTTAACGTATTTATTGACATTTTAAGCACAAACCTTCAATTCCCTTCAAAGGATGCTCAATTTGCAGTAATATGCGTGCCTAATCTTTCATTCCATTTTCCAAAACATTTGTTTAAATTAATCAATTTCCTTCACCTCACCAACATCAGCATAACGCTTTCCTTTAATGTCTCTTTTCATTCTAGAAAACAATAACAGTCGCCTGGAGCAAGGTCGGTGGGTATGGGGGTTGAAGAACGGGGATCATACCATTTTCTGTCAGGAAACGTCCAACAGACAGGGCTGTGTGAGCAGGGGCGTTGTCATGATGGGAAAATTTCTCTCGCTACTGCCACAAATCAGGCAGCTTCCACTGCACACGATGGCGCAATTCTTCCAAAACTTTCAAGTACACTATCTGATCAAAACTATCCGGTCCCCTGCCTAAAAACGACTTCGTGGCGCCCCCCCCCCCCCCCCATCGTTAATGCTGGAATTCAGTACAGTGTCGGCCCTCTCTTAGCCTTGAAGACGGCTGGAAGGTTACTTGGGGAATGGCAGTCCTTTCTTCACGGAATGCTGCGCTGGGGAGAGGTATCGATGTCGGTCGGTGAGGCCTGGTACGAAGTCGGCGTTCCAAAACATCCTAAAGGTGTTCTATAGGATTCAAGTCAGAACTCTGTGCAGGCCAGCCCATTACAGGGGTGTTATTGTCGTGTAACCACTACGCCACAGCCCTTGAATTATGAATAGGTGCTCGATCGTGATGGAAGGTACAACCGCCATCACCGAATTGCTCTTCAACAGTGGGAAGCAAGAAGGTGCATGAAACATCAATGTAAGTCTGTGCTGTGGTAGCGTCACGCGAAACAACAATGAGTGCAAACCCCCTCCATGAAAAACACGACCACACAATAATACCACCCACTCGGGATTCTACTGTTCGCACTACACACGCTGACAGATGATGTTAAACGGGCAGTCGCCATACCCACACCCTGCCATCGGATCGCCACATTGTGTTCCGTGATTCGTCACTCCACACAAAGATTTTTCACTGTTCAATCGTCCAAAGTTTACGCTCCTTACACAAAGCGAGGCGTTGTTTGTCATTTAAGGGCGTGGTGTGTGGCTTATGAGCAGCCGAAATCCAAGTTTTCTCACCTCCCGCCTAACTGTCATGGTAATTGCAGTGAATCCTGATACAGTTTGAAATTCCTATGCGATGGTCCGGATGGATGTCTGCCTATTACACATTACGACCCTCTTCAACTGTTGGCGGTCTCTGTCAGTCAACAGAAGAGGTCAGCCTGTACGCTTTCGTGCTATACGCATCCCTTCACGTCTCCACTTCACAGTGACATCGGAAACAGTGGATCCAGGGCTGTTTAGGAGTATGTAAATCTCGCGTACAAACGTATGACACAAGTGACACCAAATCACCTGCCCACATGAAGTCCGTGGGTTCCACAGAGCGCCCCATTCTGCTCTCTCACGATGTCTAATGACTACTGAGATCGCTGATATGGAGTACTTGGCAGTAGGTGGCAGCACAATGCACCTATTATTAAAACGTTTGTTTTTCGTGGTTTTCGGATACTTTTGATCACATAGTGTAGAAAGCCTGGTTAACTGTCTGACCCTGCGAAAGAAACAGTGAATGGACGACTCCTCTCACATCACAAAAACATATCAGTATTGTTTTAGTGTTTAATTTAACCTCATGTGCTTTCTTGGGGCGAGGCGAACTTGAAGTCTTCCACAGGCTTAATTGTTGCTTTGATTCAGGATCGTAAGTATAGCACCAAGTTTCCCCACCTCTCCTAATTTTTGTTAAAAATTTCGATCATTTCTGGACTATTCTTTCAAAGCACAGCATGCTTCCACGCGACCTCGTTTTTGTTCATCAGTTGGCAGTCGTGGCACGAAATTGGTAGCAACCCCTTTCATTTTGCCCACATTTTCATGTGTTCGGGCCGTGGAAAGACTACCAGAACGAGGTTTGTCATCAACTGACATTTCACCATTTTTTAAATGGGAAAACCACTCAAACGCTCGATTTTTTCCCCATAGCATTGTGCTTGCCCGCCGTTTATAACATTTCAAGAGTTTCTGTTCCACTTTTCCGGTCGCATGCTGTTCACGTAAATCAGCCATTCCAAGAACGACAATCGCACGAAATAATTGTCACTAAAACTCTGCTGAAGCTAATCCTGACCTTCTTCAGCGACGGAACTCGGTTTATTGACTCTGGAGAGTGGCAAAATGCGGTAAGACAAACTCTCTGCCCACCAAAAAATTAGTTCGGTTTCTTTACGGCCCACCTCGTGCGTCTGTAGACTTACTACTTTTTACTATGCAGTTGGGCGACATCTTCTTACACTGACCGAGGACCGTTTGATAGAGTGTGATTCAGCGATACTCTATCCTGATCTGTCGTAGCCAATTTGTTTGATAGCAAATGTCATAAACCGAGTGTATTCTAATAGAATCTGCGTCAGCATTGGTGTGCTCTGGGCCAGGGATGTGCAGCGGACAGTTGCGCAGCTAGCCAATCAGCGCTCAGTCTGTTTCCGCGTGTAAGCCTCCGTGATATTTAAGCGTTCTGTCGTGTTTTATGTGGGCAAAACTACGAATGACTGGTTTCTGTGGTATTCTGTGTGATTGTGAGTTTTCTTATAATGGCTGAAACACCTAGAAGTTGTCACGTGTTTCACAAGCAGGCAAGGGACTTTATTTTTAAAGCAGACTCGATCTCCAAACATCAGACAGATCAAGGGGAGTCGCCGGTTTGCGACGTTGCCAAGGTGCAGGAACGTCACGCAGTTGCTTACTATGCACTTTCCGCCGAGCTGAACCTCGCGGCCAAAGTCCATTTACGCTGTCGCCGACTATATCACACTGTCTGTAATCAGGACTGCTTTAAGGCGCTAGCGGCAGAAGCAGCCGCTTGGGTCACCAAGTTGAGAGGGGTCCTAGAAGCGGCGCAAGTGTAAAATTTCTACACTGATCAGCCAAACCATTGTGACCACCACCCACCACGAAGTTGGATGCCACCTGGGGGCGTTGCGAACACGGGACGCTGTAACAAGACACTGATGGTGGACCACCCTAGCGAAGATATAAGCTGCAAATGAGGAAATCCGTTGAGAAAAGCGACTTTGACAAAAGGCAAATTATTATTACGCAGAGCTATTGAACGAGTATTTCGAAAACGACGAAGCTGGTCGACTTTCCACGTTTTATGTCGTTAGCATCTACAGAGAGGGGTCGAACGACAGTGAGACTATCACTAGGCGCTAAGCATGACTCTTCACAGAATAAGCCATCCGGAGGTTTGTCTGCTCTGTAAACTAGGATAGATGGTGATCTGTGACATCACTGCCTTAAGAGCACAACGCTGTTGTTTTGGAGCACACCGCTCATCGTTCATCGTACATTGTTGAACACGGAGCTCCGCAGCAGACCGCCCCTACATTTTAACACCTTGCCCCAATGATATCGACAGTTACGATTGCTGTGGGCACGGGACCATCGGGATTCGACTGTCGACCAAGGGAAACGTGTCGGCTCTTCGGGTGAATCAACCTTTTTCTACACTAGGTCGACGGTCATCGAGGTGAACGGCGGCTCGAAACTTGCAGCGCGACACGGACACGGACTTGTGGGAGCATTATTATGCTATAGGAGGCTTTCTCCTGCTCTTGCATGAGACCTTAGGCAGTAATCGAAAAACAAGTTGAAAGCTGCAAACCACCTTTGTCCTTTCATGCTTGACGTCTTCCCCGACAGCGATATCATCTTTCAGCAGTATAATTGTCCATGTCGCGGAGTCAAAACCGTGCCACAGTGGTTTGAGGAGCATTATAGTGAACATAGATTGATGTCTCGGCGACGAGATTCGCCTAAATCCTTACGAATTCATCTGAGTCGCTACCGGGTGCCATCACCGCGTACGCAAATCAGGGGCCCGTTATTTACGCGAATTCCGTGACATGTACGTAGACGTCTAACGCCACATACCTCCACAAACCTACCAGCAAACT
Source organism: Schistocerca cancellata (assembly GCF_023864275.1). Taxonomy (NCBI): domain Eukaryota; kingdom Metazoa; phylum Arthropoda; class Insecta; order Orthoptera; family Acrididae; genus Schistocerca; species Schistocerca cancellata. Next base: position 526,585,963 of record NC_064627.1, read on the forward strand.
GTCAGTCCCTGGTACGCAGAGACATTGATGTATGTCGTTACAGAGACGGATAAACAAGTTATTAATCAGGTGGTCATAATGCTTGGTCTCATCAAAGTGGAAGACTTGTATACAGTGCATATCACAATTAGTAGCGAAAACTGACATTGGTGAAACGGTACGAGGGAGAAAGAGGCTCCAAATGATAAGTCGCTTCTGTCCAGAAATGTTCTGGAATTGACTCTGTACATAATGCACATAGATCGATATGTAGTTTCGCTACACGTGCAGAAGAAAGGAGTAACACTTACAAACGCTTCAAATACACTTTTATATGTCCTGATATACGAAGAAAGCATAAAATACGAAGTTTTGTAGATGGGTGTACAGCACACAAAACCGCTGAAGTAATGGTAGCAATGTCAAAAACAGGAACCATTATCAAACATATATTTTACTATGAAAAAGAATTTAATAAAAGAATTTAGTTTTCAGTTCAACCCTTTAGAAATTACTGAAAGAACTGACTGTAATAACTGGGAATTAATTTAGTCTATGTGTGATAGGCAAAAAAAATTAGAAGTGGTAAAAGCAATATCAGCAAAAACAAATAGCTATATATTTAGTAAACAAATCAGAGTGAAACAAACATCCGTGGGGATAGCTTCCAACAGTTGTAATGTCATATGAAGAAGACCTTAGCGCGGGAAACTTCGTGTCTTCATCATGCATTGTCGTCTCGTAATCCATGGTGTGCCGGCCGGTGTGGCCGTGCGGTCTAGGCGCTTCAGTCTGGAACCGCGTGACCGCTCCGGTCGCAGGTTCGAATCCTGCCTCGGGCATGGATGTGTGTGATGTCCTTAGGTTAGTTAGGTTTAAGTAGTTCTAAGTTCTAGGGGACTAATGACCACAGATGTTAAGTCTCATAGTGCTCAGAGCCAATCCAGAAGTGTAATCCATTTTATGAAATGCGGCTGACTTGTCCTCATGAAAATGGCCACGTGTATAGCGATGCTGTACAAAGTAAGTTACATACAGTCACCTCGTTGACTGAAGTACGTATCTCTATGTATCTGTAGCCAGCGATGTAAACGAAACGTACTTCATACAGAAGAACGTAATGTTTATCGACGTCACTACGCTTATTAGACATTTCTCACTACTGTTCGAATGTTATACGTTTTATATTACTTTTTAGATACCAGTTTATCACGAGAACCACTTCAGTACATTTATATTTCACGTGCTCAGTGTCTAAAACAGTCCACTTAGTAAACACATTTCTACGTCACCCGAACATCGTAGTTTTCAAATTACTTTCTTATATATTATTTCACGACAAGGACCACTTCGATACATTTAGTCTCTAACTTCACAATCCGAGCTACTTACCGAAATGAATGCACTTAGCAAACCTGCGTCTCCATCGTTCCGATTTCGTACCTTTCATGTAATTTTTTGTGGACTATTAGTTTATCACAAGAATCACTTTGATTTTTACCTCCGTTAAGTTCACAATCTGTGCTACACACCGAAAACGATCTATAAGGCTGCTGATATAAACACGCCATTACCTCGCTTACACACGACAATGATCAGTCTCTCCACTTCTCTCGTGACTCCTTTGTTATGAAAATGGCTCTAAGCACTATGGGACTTAACGTCTGAGGTCGTCAGTCCCCTAGAGCTTAGAACTACTTAAACCCAACTAAACTATGGACATCACACACATCCATGCTCGAGGCAGGATTCGAACCTGCGACCGTAGCAGCAGCGCGGATCCGGACTGAAGAGCCTAGAACCGCTCGGCCACAACGGCCGGGCTTTGTTATCACTTCACATTGTGATCTCTCCATATTTATAATCTAAAAACTCGTCTCTCTCTTGGAAAAGATTACTTATGTTGCAGTATTTTAAATAGTTTGCGTAATTATACAATTTCATGCAGACGTCAGCAAAAAAATAAGAATAATAATTCATTAGATTACAGTTATAGAAAGTATACAAAGAAATACAGAACCTGCCGTATTGTAACTCTGTAGTAAGAAAGAGACAGAATGGAGAAAAAAATATCGGATTACAGTAGTAGTACATTCACTAGACCTCTGAAGTGGCTTCCGAATTACAAGAATTAGAAGAAAGTAAATATCCAGCTACGTCATTCTGCTCATCATTCCGAAGCCGGACTCGAAAAGGGAAGTAATTAGCTAAGATTTTCGTTACGATAGTGCCAAAAAAGGAAAATAAAAGATCACTATGTATAATTTAAACTTAGTTCTTTCCTCTTGTACCTCCTGGTGCTCGCAATTTCTTTACCTCAAAGCACACTACACACTGATGCATCTGCAGGAAATTGACCTGCGCTACAGGACTAGAAGTCAATAAATCACATCACACAAAAGAAGAAACTGTGACCAGGCCCACTATCGTTACGCAATGGTCTCGTGCTGCCACAACTCACATTAGCAAGTGGAGGCAGCCGGAGCGGCTGCTTTAAAGAGGAATGTTGTAAACACAGGAAATTACGTTTTCTTATCTCGTATCAACCCTCTCTTTTTTAAAAAAAATGTTTCTGTAAAGATTATGATGGCGACACAAACCCCTAATCTCTGAGATGGATGTTCGCGCGTGAAACAGTAACAACGATAATTACTAACATTCAACAGAATGGAAAGAAAAAGTTGGAAGCAAAGCGCAAAATAAGGAGACAAAAATATGCAAGTTAATAATAGATGCAGTAATTAGAAAAATGAGACGAAATAAAAGAAAATATTTCTAGCCACGTGGCTGCAGTCTGATAGTTACATCAGCGATTAGTGGAGAAGACATGAATACTGATATGGTAGCAGTGGTACCGTGATGATGATCAAAGAATGCTAATGCAGAAAGTGAATGAATATCTGAAATGGGAAGGAGAAACTTACATATTAAAATGTTTACTCACTCATGGTACAAGATTAAATTTTGGACGCACTGCGAAATTCAGTGAAATTCAGAAATGCAATACTAAAAATTAAAAATAATTTCCATATAAATTACGTATTCATATCTGTAGTTCAGAATAAAGTTTTATATTCTGCCGCTAAAGTAACTTTACCAGTACAAATCAGTCAAGAACTTGAAAGTCTCCATATATTGAAAATAAAAGATATCGTTATTAGCGCCTTCTGGACTACGAAACGTAAATTATCTTAACTCTAATGTTCATATAAAACAATATTTGACTTTGGCCGTTTATGAGCAGCTCATAGTGTTCTGTGTAACGTTGCATAAACGTTTGGTATAAAGCAGAGTTCAGCAAACCCACGAAAAGCGAGGTATATGGGGCTCTTTGTCCCCTTGAGTGTGGGTCTCTTACAAAATGCCTTGCGTGGGCGCTGATATACAATTCCAAAAAGATAAAATGATAATGTGAATGCTTATCGTCAAGTCATATGTTTGCATGGCCTTCTAGAATGCATAACTGGCGAGCGTTTGTCAGGGTAGAGAAGATTAGAATTGTAGCGAAGGGAAGACATGCACGATTGAAGCACGTCTACAGACCTGTATTTTTCCAACCAGCTGAAAATCCTACAGGTCTGTTTTTGTCATCAGTTTAAGAATACTGTAATTATTTTGTTTTCGTGCCTTTATCAGTACAAGATGGAATATTTCTTTAGGTGCCCTATTTGACGTGGCTACAAAGAAGAAACAAAGAAAAAAGGAAGAAGAAAGTTCCTGATATTAAAGTTCAATGGACCGACGTTTTCCCGGTAATTCAAAACTTAAACGACTTACCGTACTGTATTACTTCTCATATAAAATTGGCTCATAAAAGTAAATCAAATGTGGGTAGACATTTTACAACTAAACATGTGTCAATTAGTATTAGGTAACATATCGCTGATACAAGAAAGAAAGCAGTTAAGGAACATCAAAAGAGTCAAGAGAAATCGTGTTCCGTGTTTGATTACACGATGTAGTCATCGAAGTCTTAATACATCAAGTTTTAAGGTAAGTTAAATTATCGGTAAGAGAAGAAAAGCCATATACAGACAACGAATATATACGAGGGGACTTTAAATAGTAAGTTACACATGTTGTCGCACCTCAAGACAATTCCGTTATACGACTGGCACCTTGTTCTCGGTTTGCAGCAGACCCAGATCTGCTGCGGTTCGGATAACAGGGGCATCACAGTGTAGAAAGGAAATGGTACGACAACTGAAAACGTACGCAAAAATGTACTCTAGGAAGTACGATTCTTGTGGGAAAAACTTCTAAATTCATTTTCCATGAAATTCTGGTGCTATGTGGACCAAACACAATACCACGTTTAGCCTAGATGGTTGCTACCTTAATTTGGGGCAGGGAACCAGACAGTAAGGTCATCGGTCCCATCGCGTTAGGGAAGGATGGGGAAGGAAGTCAGCGATGCCATTTCAAAGGAACCATCCCGGTATTTGCGATTTAAGGAAATCACGGAAAATCTAAAGCCGGATGACCTCACATGCGTTTGAACGTCGTCCTCCCGAATGCAAGTCCAGTGTGCTAACCACTGCGGCACCTCGCTCGGTGCGTTTAGCTTAGAAAAAAGATGCCAACAATTTGACCAAAACCGCACAGGTGTGAGTGATAAATCGACAGTTACCAAACAATCGAGGGACAGATTTTCAGCAATCGTAGATTTTAAGACGATGAGGACACGCACACACTGGTTGCCAAATTTCTCTGTGACCACGGAACGGGTTTCTGTCGTCGAAGTACTGATTTATAGGTAGAAGGTACCGAACGTTAAATACAGCGGCTTGGTGATTAAGTTTGAAAAATAGTCATTTATTCATGTCACTTTGTAGTGCAGTCCAGCATCAATAAAGTTATCTGACCTTTAATAATAATGTGTAACTTACTGTTTGAAGTCGCCTCGTAAAATGTCGTTTTATTAAAACATCCGAAGAGTTATTTTGGTATTACAAGAACGAAACAGATTTCCTAAAAAAGAATAAATAAAAAGTTGCCACTATATGCTAGAAGGCCAGTCAAAATGTCTTCGAATATAACCAACCAGCAACTCGAAGATCTTAAATTGGTTTCAGCTTTATCGCTAATAGTAGACGAGTCGTGTGACATAAATGATACAACACGTTTCACTTTTCGTTCGATTTATGCCGTCCACATGTCCTGAAAGAAGAACTTTTAGCGTTATTGGCACACAAATGTCAAACAGTGGAGATGATACAGAAAATGCTATAATTGAGTGCAGTGAAATCATCATATTGCACTCGATAAAGCTTTCTCAATTTCAGCAGATGAGAGGCAATTGTGATCACGGTAAGGAACGGTTCAGTTGCTATTTTTAAAGAATAAATTACTCACGATATACGTACTGACCATAACATCGTTCATCAGACAGCGCTTTTTGTACAGATATTTCCAATAGAAAGCTGCAAAGTCATGGAGTTCGTGGTTCAGATTATCAACTCTGTAATAGCTAAAACTCTCAGTCATCTCCAATTGAAAGAATTTTTATCTGAAATAAAATGTGAGTATCCAGATCTGCTGTGCAACAAGGTACATTGGTTTTTAAGAGAAAACATTTCTTCTCTATCGACAGAAATTAAGGCATTTCTCCTCGGGAATGTTGCTCAGTATTTAGAACTTACGAATAATCAATGGACTGAAAAATTTTATTTCGTGTGATTTATCATCTAAATCAGCTTCACGGCACACTATACCGGAAAGAAAACAATTTTTCCGAGATTTGAACTTGTTTGATTCCAAAGCAAATTATCTCTCCTTATACAAGATTGTGAAAGAGAAACTTTGATTCACCTTTCCAGCCTCTTGATTCATGGTCAAGAAAATAATTCTGGTGTCGACATTTCTCGTCAGCCTCTGTGCCTGAGTGGTCAGCGTAGATGGATGCTATATGGAGGACCCAGAGTCGATTCCTGGTGTTGCCAAGGAGTTTTCCTTGTACGAGAATTGGTACAGGGTGCAGTCAAACTCGTGATGCCAACTAAGGAGCTACTCTACCGAGCATTAGCGGCTCCACTATGTGAAAAGTTTGCAAAACGGCCTGGAGCGCGGCGTGCCGATAACATGCCCCTCCATACAGTATCTGCATGACGCTCCAAGGCAGAGGTGACATGGCGATCGGTATATATCCCTTCGACCTTCACGACCTGACGAGGAGCTCGTTTAATTGACACTTTCTACTTCAAGACAATGCTTTTCAGTGTGAGGGAAGGTTTTGTTTTGTTTTTTTTTTTTTTGTTTCAAAAAGTAACAGAATTAAATTTTTCACTGACAAACATTAAATGCAATTGCCAGATTTAAAAACTAAAAAAAAGTAATTCTGGAGCTCGTCATTTGGACGTCTTTGTGTTGATGTAGGAATACTGCAGAAAAATAACTGTGAACTTATTTCATAAAACAAATTATCTTTTCTGAATAACTTAGACAAGAAAATACGTTGATTTTTAACAGGTGAAGGGGTGTTCCTGATTCATATGATCAGCCGAAAAAAATTAATGGTTGTTGTTCTTTCCTTATTCAGGTCTACATATTGAAAGCTGTTTGTTTTAACTATCAAAATTTATAGTAATTATTGTTAGCCTAGTGAGAGACAGATGGAAATATGGAAGTTCCATCTCTGAGAATATTGTCATTATCTATACTTTTCATTAAGTCAGTTTGGTAAAAACTTATTATCAGTATCATAAAATCTTGCATGTAGCTGTAGAACATGTATTACAAAAACACTTATTCCAACAAGTCAATATTCAAACATTGTCTGGAACCTCCTGCTATTGGACATGCCAGTATTCTGATAGAGAACAAAACAGAAATTAATTAATCTGCCTACAAATCATGAAAAATCAAGTCTCTTGAATCTGAGCACGAGTTTTAAATTATTCTCTAACATCCCAACAGTTATACTGTAATGCTCCTGTGTGCAACAGACAACTTACCTCATCTTGTCACTGCAACACCATGTCTAGTAACATTCTGAAATAATTCAAAAGAAATACTGTGATCCACGCAGAGTGCAATGCATGGTTACAACTACTCATCCAACTACTCCAATGTTTTCTTTTTTTGTACAGAATTTGAATATTGAATGATCAGGGGGGACTTCATCAAAAAGCCTCAAGCAGGGTAAAATTGAAACGAAACAAATAGCTTTTAATTTACTCTATTCTGAAAATGAAGATTCATATATTGACAAACTTTATTCAAAATTTTCCTTTGCTTGAACACTTTGAAAACTTTAATTATTCCATAATGTCTATAATCAACAATCACATATCTGTTCACAGCAAAGACACGAATATTACTTTCAATCTATGCTTACACAAATCTGACAAAATCCTTCCTGTGTATAAGCAAGTAACAACTAATGTAGCAAAAACGCAAATTACGAAAAATCCTAAATTAATACCAAAGTCTCCTCTGGTGCTACCATCATGGTAGGGGCATGCTGCTGACATACGCCTTCTCTCACAGGAGGCTGCATTTGATGGCCCTCAATAACTGTTCACTTGCTACCACTAGCGATAATAGTATCTCAGATGCAGAGTTTATGTATGCACACAACAGCACAACCAATATCAAAATTTCAGGAAACTATTAACGTCCAACATTCATAACCCCCATCTTCACTTTTAAAAATTTTGTGGGGTGATTCTGACAATCATACCATAAAGTTCACACATTCAGGTGAGGACACACAAGTTTGAGGTGTAACTAGACTCAGGGACTGGCTACATACAGTATGTCAACTGAGAACCACACCAAAATGTTAATATATTCGTTTGAGGAAACAAAAGTTTGATGTTAAGTAGGCTCAAGGACTAACTGACACCCAAACTAAAATGTTAATAAATTCATTTGTGGACACACAAGTTTGAGGTGTGAGCAGACTAAGAGACTAGCTATGTACATTATGTCCACGGACAACCACACCAAAATGTTTTATTGTGTCAATCATTTTCATATTCAGGTAAAGATACTGTACAGAGTCAGTACAGATAGTATAAGGCATAAGGGATACCTTGATGAATACCAAAAAATTCATGATAAAAGAAAAAAATAATTTAAGTTATATCTCTCTGAGAAAACAGGTTCTGCTAATTCAAAACGAAGATCAAAAGTCTGATATATGACACAATAAAAGAAATGAATTACAGTAAATAAATTAATACTAATTAAGTTATATACGCTTGAAAATAAAACCTACATTAAGTGAATTGGCACATAAGCTCAATGATGGGTATATGACTCAAAATATGAACAGTCACAGATAATTACATAAGTGTAGCAAGTTTCTTGAAGTTGTTGTTGTTGTTGTCTTCAGTCCTGAGACTGGTTTGATGCAGCTCTCCATTCTACTCTATCCTGTGCAAGCTTCTTCTTCTTCCAGTACCTACTGCAACCTACATCCTTCTGAATCTGTTTAGTGTATTCATCTCTTGGTCAACCCATACGATTTTTACCCTTCACGCAGCACTCCAATACTAAATTGGTGAACCCTTGATGCCTCAGAATATGCCCTACCAACCGATCCCTTCTTCAAGTCAAGCTGTGCCACAAATTTCTCTTCTCTCCTATTCTATTTAATACCGCCTCATTAGTTATGTAATCTACCGATCTAATCTTCAGCATCCTTCTGTAGCACCACATTTCGAAAGCTTCTATTCTCTTCTTGTCTGAAATATTTATCGTCCACGTTTCACTTCCATACATGGCTACACCCACACAAATACTTTCAGAAACGACTTCCTGATACTTAAATCTATACTCGATGTTAACAAATTTCTCTTCTTCAGAACGCTTTCCTTGCCATGGCCAGTCTACATTTTATATCCTATTTACTTCGACCATCATCAGTTATTTTGCTCCCCAAATAGCAAAACTCATTTACTACTATAAGTATCTCATTTCCTAATCTACTTCCCGCAGCATCACCCAATTTAATTCGACTACATTTCATTACCCTCGTTTTGCTTTTGTTGATGTTCATCTTATATCCTCCTTTCAAAACACTGTCTATTCCGTTCAGCTGCTCTTCCGGGCCTTTGCTGTCTCTGACAGAATTACAACGTCATCGGCGAACCTCAACGTTTTTATTTCTTTCCCATGGATTTTAATTCCTACTCCGAATATTTCTTTTGTTTCATTTATTGCTCGCTCAATATACAGATTGAATAACATCGGCGAAAGGCTACAATCTTGTCTCACTCCCTTCCCAACCACTGCTGCCCTTTCATGCCTCTCGACTCTTATAACTGCCATCTGATTTCTGTACAAATTGTAAATAACCTTTCGCTCGGCCTGTATTTTATCCCTGCCACCTTCAGAATTTGAAAGAGAGTATTCCAGTCAACATTGTCAAAAGCTTTCTCTAAGTCTACAAATCCTAGAAACGTACTTTTGCCTTCCCTTAATCTATTTTCTAAGATAAGTCGTAGGGTCAGTATTGCTTCATGTGTTCCAACATTTCTACAGAATCCAACCTGATCTTCCCCGAGGTCGGCTTCTACCAGTTTTTCCATTCGTCTCTAAAGAATTCGTGTTAGTATTTTGCATCCATGGCTTATTAAACTGATAGTTCGGTAATTTTCACATCTGTCAACACCTGCTTTCTTTGGGATTGGAATTATTATATTCTTCTTGACGTCTGAGGGTATTTCACCTGTCTCATATATCTTGCTCACTAGATAGTAGAGTTTTGCTAGACCTGGCTCTCCCAAGGCTGTCAGTAGTTCTAATGGAATGTTGTCTACTCCCAGGACCTAGTTTTGACTTAGGACTTTCAGTGCTCTGTCAAACTTTTCACGGATTATCATATCTCCTATTTCATCTTCACCTACATTCCCTTCAAAAATGGTTCGAATGGCTCTGAGCACTATGGGACTGAACTTCTGAGGTCATCAGTCCCTTAGAACTTAGACCTATTTAAACCTAACTAACCAAGGACATCACACACATCCATACCCCAGGCAGGATTCGAACCTGCGACTGTAGCGGTCGCGCGGTTCCAGACTGTAGCGCCTAGAACCGCTCGGCCACCCCGCCCGGAACATTCTCTTCCATTTCTATAATATTGTTCTCAAGAACATCGATCTTGTATAGACCCTCTATATACTTCTTCCACCTTTCTCCTTTCCCTTCTTTGCTTAGAACTGGGTTTCCATCTGAGCTCTTGATATTCATACAAATGGTTCTCTTTTCTCCAAAGGTCTCTTTGATTTTCCTGTAGGCAGTATCTATGTTACCCCTAGTGAGATAAGCCTCTACATCCTTACATTTGTCCTCTAGCCATTGCTGCGTAGCCATTTTCCACTTCCTGTCGATCTCATTTTTGAGACGTTTGTATTTACTGTGTTTTTATATCTTCTCCTTTCATCAGTTAAATTCAATATCTCTCCTGTTACCCAAGGATTTCTATTAGCCCTCGTCTTTTTACCTACTTGATCCTCTGCTGTCTTCACTATTTCATCTCTCAAAGCTACCCATTCTTCTTCTACATCGTTTCTTTCCCCCATTCTTGTCAATCGTTCCCTAATTCTCTCCCTGAAGCTCTCTACAACCTCTGGTTCTTTCAGTTTATCCAGGTCTCATCTCCTCAAATTCCCACCTTTTTGCAGTTTCTTCAGTTTTAATCTACAGTTCATAACCAATAGATCGTGGTCAGAGTCCACATCTGCCCCTGGAAATGTCTAACAATTTAAAACCTGGTTCCTAAATCTCTGTCTTACCATTATATAATCTATCTCAGAACTTCCAGCATCTCCAGGCTTCTTCCATGCCTACAACCTTTTTTTATGATTCTTTAACCAAGTGTTAGCTATGATTAAGTTATGCTCTGTGCAAAATTCTACCAAGCGGCTTCCTCCTTCACTCCTTACTCCCATTCCATATTCACCTACTATGTTTCCTTCTCTTCCTTTTTCTACTATCGAGTTCCACTCACCCATGACTATTAAATTTTCGTCTTCCTTCACTATCTGAATAATTTCTTTTATCTCATCATACATTTCATCAATCTCTTCGTCATCTGCGGAGCTAGTTGGCATATAAACTTGTATACTGCACCATAATATACAGCAGTTGAACTATAATAATCCACAATAACATCATAAGCCTCACATGGCAGTCCTTAAGCAAAATTCCTCATCATATTCCATTTCTTCATCGCACAGTAATCCCTAGATTCCTCATGTGTATGCATACAACTCTGAAATTATCGCTCTTAAAGGTACTCGTACTTCCTAAATTGCAGAACAAGGAGCAATCATAAATGTTCCTAGTTAAACTACCGTCCATCATAAGTACTTTTCTCAATGCAGAACCACTCATAAACATCTCTTATCCAAATTAAAGTCAGTAGCTACCTGTATCTCCTAAATTCATGACCTACTTCACAAAATATGTACCTACAGATAATGTCATCTCATGCCATTTTCCTTTCTGGTGAAGGTAAAGCAAAATGCACATCACAAGTCACAATAAACTTCAGTATATGTGCAAAACTATCTACCTCGAGAAAAAATGATTATCTTAGAACCTCAAAACCAAATATACTCTGCTATAGGAAGACCTCAAAAGAAAAAGTCCCAAGCTCATGGAATAAGATAGCAGTACTACATTTCGATCAGATATGCCAGCATTAAACTTAGAATAACACCAGCTGAATACAAATTGTTCACAGATGACTTGGCTGCCAAAAACTATTCTTTTATGTGTAAGAATTCCATTTTCTACACTTTATTTGAAACAAGTGTGCACCAATATCAGGTTTTGAGCTAATTGTCGAAAGGCAAAAATCAAGAGATAAATAACGATGTGATAGTAAGTGTACGTTAAGCATTGCTGTTTACAGATCATCATATTCGGTCTGGGCGAGATCATCCAAGTCCCGAACTATATTCTTACCTGTGAGTTCACTTACTCTAGATGTAGACAAGCTGGGTAAGTTAATGAAACGTCGATAAAAATTCAGAAGGCCTAAGAGTCCTCTAAGTTGTCGTTAGTATGTAGGTACAGGAATTTCTCCAATCGCTTCCAGTTTTTCTGGACTGGGTGAGATAGCTTTTGTAGAGAGAATGTGGCCAAAAAATTTAATTTGCGTTTTAACAAATTCTGGTTTTTCTAACTTGACTGTAATGAAATGCTCAAGAAATGTGTGTAATAGTTTTCTCGGTTCCTGGTTGTGTTCTATCCACGAATTCTCAGCGGTAAAAATGTCATGAACATAAGTGAAAATCCTGTCTTTCAAATGCTTTGGTAAGATAGCATTCATAACAACGTGTAATAGGCTGTAGTATGAATTCACAGTATGCTCTATCATTCCCTGATCCAGCATCGATTGTATCTCTTGTTTTAACTTTTTCTCTGTATGTCAACGGAATAACATAAGATGGTACGAAAAATTTGTTATGTTTCTTAACTTTGAATTCATAAAGAAAATTACCTATAGTTCCCGTCGTGAGAGAGAAAAACTTTAGAATGCGATTTTCAAATTTCGACTACTTCATGTGCGTCTGCATCAGAATCTACTTCATCTCTGTGTACTTTCATTTTAATTAACTGTTCTGTGCAAATACATTGTTCAGCTTCACAATGAAATGTTTTTATATCACTCATGAAACCGTCAGACAATTTCAGTGAGTGCGAGCGAAAAGAGAAAACGCAAACGGTTCATATCTTCTGTTGTGACTTGGCAAGACAGCCAAGCCACTATGATGGGTAGCCGAAAAGCACGCGTTAAAGCTCACGCAGGCTGGCGTGAGGTCTTGAATAGTTATAGGAGGTTATAGTAGGAAGAAAAGTACGTAGCTTCGGGAATACTTAACTTTAATCCATAATTGGTGAACATCGGTCTGACAGTACATGCATCACAAGATAAATAGCAAATGATAATGGCGGCTTGCTAGGTCGTAGCAAATGACGTAGCTGAAGGCTATGCTAACTATCGTCTCGGCAAATGAGAGCGTAATTTGTCAGTGAACCATCTCTAGCAAAGTCGGCTGTACAACTGGGGCGAGTGCTAGGAAGTCTCTCTAGACCTGCCGTGTGGCGGCGCTCGGTCTGCAATCACTGATAGTGGCGACACGCGGGTCCGACGTATACTAGCGGACCGCGGCTGATTTAAAGGCTACCACCTAGCAAATGTGGTGTCTGGCGGTGACACCACATCTTCATCTTCCTTTGTCAACCATCCTTGAAATTTAAGCGTTACACGTACACGATTAATATGTAACATTACTTTAGCATCGCAATAAATTAAAATCACTTTATATTCACGTTAAAACTCTACGCCAAAAATTGCTTCTATTGACAAAAGAGGAACGATTAGAAAACTTGCAGAAAACTTGTGTTCCCAACACATGAAAAGGAACGAGATCCGGCTCATCTACACTCTTTCCTTGAATCTCTCTCCTATCAGTTAAGTTCTTAATAGTAGTAAAGTTGGACAAACAGATGACTGCACGCATTTACCAAACACTGTTTGACTGATCCCATGAACTGAGCTACTAGAATCAAGTACAGAACAAAGTGAAACATTTCCTACAGACATTTTTACAAGTGGATATACAAGTGAAATTTTCACTATCGTCATTTTCTTGTTATAATGTGTCTCTAATGTCATCAAAACCTATAAAGCTAATATGGTTACTCTGTAGTGTGTTGGCATCTGCAAACAGGTTTTGCAGGCGCGACTGCTAGTCAGTGTTGTGTCAGTGTGTTTTGCCTGAAGTTGTTGCGTGGGTTGGGCGGTCTGATTTCTATAATTGCACCACTCTCGAAATTACAATTCCTACTTTCACGCCGATTTTGATTTGATTAGTCATAATAATTATTTCGTCTTACATAACTCTGTTAATATTATTACTTTCCCATGGGCTGTATGCCATGATTTCTACAATATGTGCGCCACGTTCGGAATCAAAATTTGTGCGGACACACCAACTCCGATTACTTTATCATTACCACTGCGTCTAAAATTGTCATCATTCCCATAACGTCTATGTTCACGCGATCCGTTCAAATGTTCAAATGTGTGTGAAATCTTATGGGACTTAACTGCTAAGGTCATCAGTCCCTAAGCTTACACACTACTTAACCTAAATTATTCTAAGGACAAACACACACACCCATGCCCGAGGGAGGACTCGAACCTCCGCTGGGACTAGCCACATAGTCCATGATTGCAGCGCCTAAGACCGCACGGCTAATCCCGCGCGGCACGCGATCCGTGATCTCTGTTCCTGTACTGATCACTCCGAAGGTCACGAGAATCATTTCGCGATCGTCTGTAACCTCTATTGTAGGGCTGATGTACCACATCATGCTTGTCTTCGTCATGTCTCTTATCACACTGCTCTTGCGAATTTCTTCTACGTTTTCGGTTACGCCGCGGACAGCGATTTTCACAATACTGATTACTAGTGTTTTTGTGTGTGTTATCATTATTGTCAAATTACAATTCTAGCAAAAGAGCTTTGAAAGCTTCAAGTCATCCTTCCAACGTTCTGCCAAAACTATGTGGCGTAATCTGATACATAATTTAGTCAATCAAACGTGGATTAATTCCGAAGTACTGTACGGATTAATTAGATATCTGTTCATTACCATCATGTTTTCAAAGTACTGAACAGAAGTCGAGAAATTCGATTATTCATAACACTCATCATAATAATGTTATGTTTCATCAGATCTTGAATTGTATCAGCCCATTAAGCGGACGAGAAAGCGTGATAAAATTCACAGAACGTGTGACATTCATTTGCTATCGATCTCATTCTCACCGCAGGTTCTCTTTCGAGATAACTGCAATTGAATTCAATTTTGTGGCCAATTGGCCATATTGCTGGCTAAGGATAATAAATTGTTGCAACCACTCCCTTGGGTGAATTTCATTGCTGGTACTGAGAAAAATTTTCAAATTCCTAACTCTGAGAAAATGTTTTTAATCAAAACCATCTGAACGGATGAGTTTTCTGTAGTGCTGCAACACGCATTCCAGTCATTGTGTCCTGCAAACATATCACGTTCACGAGAGAAGTTTTCAGCATCTCCAAAATTAGTGTGTTCATTGTGATTTACAACATGATTATTACCATATTTAACCTACTGGTACAGTTACCGTGACCGATCTTTTCTTTGATACTGGTAATCTGTTCATGTATCTTTCTCGCACCACGTTTATTTTGGTGATTAATCATCATCAGCCCTTCTTTAAATAGTTGTAAAGACTCAAATTCTCCTGTATCAGCGAACGGAACCGGTTGAGTGTCTTCTGATCTTTTATCTGGTTCATTGTTTGTTTGCATCACTCTCTCGGATAGTTGTTCGACTCGATTTGCCGCTGCGATCAATTGAGTTTGCGTCTTTGAAACTTCAGTGTTAGTCTGTAACTGTAATGGCTCGAAGTTTTGCGATAATTCTTCTATTTCTAGTTCTTGTTGTGACGTCTGTTGTCTCAATAATATCAACAGACTCTACGTGATCAGGTCTGGACTCAAGATTATTAATATCAGACTTGACTTCCTCGTGTACCTGCGTTTTCAACCGTTCTGATATTTCCCCGAATTTACGTTTTAAATTGTCATTTGCCTAGTCGCGAAACGATTTGAAGATCTTTTCCAGCAGCTTGAAATTTTATTTCTGTTTATTACTAGATTCTTTGATCATGCCACGAAGTTCGTCATTAGATTTTTTAGTCTTATCAAGTTGAGCTACTGTTAACTGAGTAACATTATTACTGAAAAGCGGGCAATGAAAACTTACTTTGTTCTGTAGAAGTAGAAGTAATGACTGAATTTCTCATAACAAAATAGGATTATGTCATGGCATTTTCCCCTTCAGAAGTGCGTCTAGTTCCCTGCAGTACATCATGCATGACTGGCAAATAATAGACTCCACTCTGATTATTCACTGTATAGTTCGAAAGTTCCCTGACTTCATCATTTTGAGAAGAATTTTCTGCACTGTGTCTTAAATTTTCCGAAACCTGGTTTCGAGCTACTTCTACAGTCATGTCCACTCCTGCCCATGCTCCAGTTTTCATTGTTGTTGTACTAATGAAGAAAATGACACAAAAATGCAAAACAAATATCTTAACACAAAACTATTAACATCACTGTTACAAAATAAATAAACAAATTCTGAATCAGACAATGCTGAAAAAATTTTAATTAATGAGCAGCGGTTGATACCTCACAACTAGTCTTGGGATAGATTTAACGAGGGAAGGTGGCCCACATATTTCGTCATTTGTTGTTCCATGGAATACAGTTTATTACATAACAACAATATTAGCATCACAATCTACAAATAAACCCTGTTAAAAAGATCACAACTCTCACAACATTAAGAAAACTTGAAAATGCTCAATTCATTACAAACAGATTTTAACGATATATATTTCATTAAGGGCAAGCTTGAAACCGGACATATACAGTTCCTAAAAACAAGAACAAGCCACACAAGCTAAGCCTGGCTGAAAGCAAGTTTAACGAACAATCTTATGAGCAAAATTAATTACATTGACAGCCACTAAATGTACTGACAACGTCCAAGCTTAGGTAACCGTTACACAAGCGGATAACACCCGTCCAAAATACAGAAAGTATCATAAGTTACACCACTTATTGTGGATGTTAGAAAGCCACTTAACAATGTAAACTGAAGCGCCAAAGAAAGCATGCTACCCAGATACAGAGTTAATGCGGTACATGAACTATCACACACAGACACACATCGATTTACTTTCTTTATTGATAACACATGGATTACCATATGATCATAGATAAACAAGTCTTAAGCATTACTTAATTTTTTTTAAATAGTGAATTTCTCTGGCAGGCCAAGAAAACCACGATGTATGCACACGCATGCTACATGTATTGAAGGCAGATAAACTTATTTCTTACAGTATGTATGATCACAGTCAACATGCACAACCACTCTTCCCTGTCAGGTTGTTACAGTGCACTAGTAACATTAGATTTCTCAGTAAGAGTTGGTTTTTCAAACATACTCTTTGAACAGAGTTTATGCTTATAAGATACTCATTGCACTTTTACTTTTTCATTGTTGGCACAAGACGGACCTCCTTATGGAAGTCAGAGTTGGAAAGTGACAATGAACTGTTCCACACCCAACTTAAATGAGCTTACATGAGTTATGACAATGTTTAATTTAGCTTGTAATTACCTTACTGAATGCAATTTCCTGCTCATCATTTTGTTTTTTAATAGACTCCAAAAGAGTACAGCATCTTCTATCAAAGTCTTTTTCAGTTTGTGTGGTTGTTTTTCACTAATATAACGAATACATCATTGATAAGCGATCAAAATGGTTCCATATATTCAAGTTAATTAAACTGTTAGGACAACAGGTGAGAGTATGAATGTGTGTGTTACAAAAACAAGACGCCTTTGCAATTTAGGTTGTATTCAAAATTGTTGAAAATAACGGTATATTCGATGCCACTATGTCACTGAGACTTAATTTGAAATTAGGTACCATCATTATTAACAGTAATTTGGCTCTTTTCAATATTTTTAGAAACTTTTTCGAATCATGAATGAGTTTTATTCGATAAGAAAGTCCACCGTTATACACGTTCTGCAGTCTATCTAAACGTTTATCCTATGTTTTTTTCATCAATACCGTCAGCAATTTATCGATTTTTCTTCCAGTAAAGATAATACTTCAAGGCTGTCTGCATTGCTTCTACATTCATATTGAGGTTACCGCTTCCACATACTTTTACTTTTAAATTTATTCACACTAGCCACCGTTGAGTTCGTGCCAAATTCTGCGATTTTACGCTTCCAGGTTTCTTGTTAGGTGACAAGTGTTTTAATTTTGGAAAATTACATGAGGTTTCAATGAGAGTAGCTCCAATGAAATTATTACACACTCATAAACTTATCAAACTCGTCACAGAAATCCTTGACCTCAAGTGAGAATACGTCGATCGCATATACGTGGCACCCACAGCTTCTGGGAAACTAGAGAAGTTCTGGAATACGAAGGTTTCGCCCTGTCCTGAGATTTCGCGAGCATAACAGGATGTCTCTGCAATCGCGTGCGGACCGTGCCAAGACCACCTCTTTGTGCTCAAGCGTTGGCGACAGCCTTGCTCTCCGGAGAGCAAAGATGTTTCCGTTTCTTTCTGGGTAAGAGCCTTTCTGCTAAAATAGCTGTTGGTTTTATTTTCAAGCTCTCTCTCTTTCCGTTTCCGTCGTCTTGCGATATGGAGTAGGGGAGCAAGACAAAAGAAAAACCGTCACAGAGAGACTTAAGGCTGGCTGAGCCACCGCCCTGCGTCGTTTCTTTGCTGCGTGAGTGCCAGGTGGTAAAACGCAATAAATGATCATCTTCTAATAAATCATAGCCCAAACAAGTGTTATCAGTTTCGTTGTGTTATAATTGTTTACTCAACTTGATCTTAGTGGCGAATTGTTTACCTATAGCTCACATATTCTGCAGGGCACGAGGCTCACGGTATGGAAAACTCCAGACAGAACCGTACCGAAGTTATTATACACCCCCCTTGCCCTTACCATCTTCTGTGAGAGTACTTGTGCAGTTTTTCCTACGCAGATTTAGTAAATTTATAGTTTATGAATGGGTTTAATAAAAGCAAAGCATTTTTCCAAAATAATATTTAAATAAACTACATTGATTTAAAATGTTACACATAACAAATTAAATTACATTAAATGAGTAATAATTTCATCAGGTTACCTTCCATTCGGAAAGTGGTTGCACACAACGACTGTTATGTGGCTTATAAATTATAGAGTGCAGCAATCAGTCGTCCTTTTTTACATTTTATCGCCCGCCCCCGATAACTGAGTGGTCAGCGCGAGGCGCTGTCAATCCTAAGGGCCCGGTTTCGATTCCCGGCTGGGTCGGAGATTTTCTCCACTCAGGGACTTGGTGTTGTGTTGTCCTAATCATCATCATTTCATCCCCATCGACGCGCAAGTCGCCGAAGTGGCGTCAAATCGAAAGACTGGCACCAGGCGAGCGGTCTACCCGACGGGAGGCCATCGTCACACGACATCATCATCATCATACATTTCATTACGCAAATCCAGATTTCGGCTAGTGGCTAGCCATTATCAGTGCTAAAATACAAGAAGTGCATAATCAGGTGATATAACAAAAAGGTACAACCAATGGCATAACTTATATTGCTTGTACATTACATACCACTATTTTCTATTCTCGATGCATGTAAGTCCCTGTTGTTCGGGAGCCAGTCACATTTCTTTGAATACTACTGTATGAAGAAGGTAGGCTGTGTGGAGAACATATCGGTTGGTTGTATGTATGGCCCTCATTATGAACTATGCATGTAATATTTAAGAGAAGTAAAAAAACTTCAAATTTGCATGGGAATTACAAAAATAAAACATAAGTAAAACTCTTTACATTGCTGTCCCACTTATTTCATATTTGCCAGTAAATACAGAATTATACATAAGAAATTTCCAGGTTCACTCCTTGAGAGTCAGTTGTTTTATTCTTGAAACACCTACGTAACGGCAGATGGGTAAAACCTTCTTTTCATTTTTTAAAAATTTGTTTATTTATAAGACACAAGGAGGCACATGCTATATGCAACTATTAGAGTTGATTTGATTTAAACGTTTTTCTCTATGTATTATTTGCTCTCTTTATTTAAACATCATGACAGGTATGTTGCTCCTCTTATTTACTAAATACATAGTTCATATAGAGGGCGCCATGCATATAACCAACCGATGTGTTCTCCACATAAATGCCGGAAAATGTCGGCCAGATGCGTGGTTGGTGTAACTTGGCATTCCGTTACAGGTGTAGCCGATACTAGTGTCTTTGTCACTTCAAACCGAATTTACTTATAAATGCAATAAAACCAATGCACTCAATTGCTGTTATTAACAATGTACATGCATTTGAGCTAACGTACCATGGAGAAAGTTCTGTGGGTTCAATGTTATAACCATCATACTCATACAGTATTACGCTAATGGCAACTGCATATTGGCTATACGGTAGGAGCTGCTTCGTTTCCCCTGGGTCAAACCTTACACTGTTTCCTAGCAACAAGTTTGCAAATAATTCCCAGAACAGCGCATTTTTTCATAATGACCTGATCATTAATCAGGTTGCTGTCGACATTCTTGTGATAGCAGAAGATCTCCAGCTCTTTCAGGAGATCGAGGAACCTGCGCTTCTCGCATTTATGCAGCAACCTCACATTAGATGCCAAACGTTTTACCCATCTGACGTTACTTAGAAGTTTAAAGAGTAAAACAACTGCCTCTCAAGGAGTGGGCCTGGAAATTTTTTATATACAGGGCTGTTACAAATGATTGAAGCGATTTCATAAATTCACTGTAGCTCCATTCATTGACATATGGTCACGACACACTACAGATACGTAGAAAAACTGATAAAGTTTTGTTCGGCTGAAGCCGCACTTCAGGTTTCTGCCGCCAGAGCGCTCGAGAGCACAGTGAGACAAAATGGCGACAGGAACCGAAAAAGCGTATGTCGTGCTTGAAATGCACTCACATCAGTCAGTCATAACAGTGCAACGACACTTTAGGGCGAAGTTCAACAAAGATCCACAAACTGCTAACTCCATTCGGCGATGGTATGCGCAGTTTAAAGCTTCTGGATGCTTCTGTAAGGGGAAATCAACGGGTCGGCCTGCAGTGAGCGAAGAAACGGTTGAACGCGTGCGGGCAAGTTTCACGCCTAGCCCGCGGAAGTCGACGAATAAAGCAAGCAGGGAGCTAAACGTACCACAGCCGACGGTTTGGAAAATCTTACGGAAAAGGCTAAAGCAGAAGCCTTACCATTTACAATTCCTACAAGCCCTGACACCCGATGACAAAGTCAAACGCTTTGAATTTTCGGCGCGGTTGCAACAGCTCATGGAAGAGGATGCGTTCAGTGCCAAACTTGTTTTCAGTGATGAAGCAACATTTTTTCTTAATGGTGAAGTGAACAGACACAATGTGCGAATCTGGGCGCTAGAGAATCCTCACGCATTCGTGCAGCAAATTCGCAATTCACCAAAAGTTAACGTGTTTTGTGCAATCTCACGGTTTAAAGTTTACGGCCACTTTTTCTTCTGCGAAAAAAACGTTACAGGACACGTGTATCTGGACATGCTGGAAAATTGGCTCATGCCACAATTGGAGACCGACAGTGTCGACTTCATCTTTCAACAGGATGGTGCTCCACTGCACTTCCATCATGATGTACGGCATTTCTTAAACAGGAGATTGGAAAACCAATGGATCGGTCGTGGTGGAGATCATGGTCAGCAATTCATGTCATGGCCTCCACGCTCTCCCGACTTAACCCCATGCGATTTCCTTCTGTGGGGTTATGTGAAAGATTCAGTGTTTAAACCTCCTCTACCAAGAAACGTGCCAGAACTGCGAGCTCGCATCAACGATGCTTTCGAACTCATTGATGGGGACATGCTGCGCCGAGTGTGGGAGGAACTTGATTATCGGCTTGATGTCTGCCGAATCACTAAAGGGGCACATATCGAACATTTTTGAATGCCTAAAAAAACTTTTTGAGTTTTTGTATGTGTGTGCAAAGCATTGTGAAAATATCTTAAATAATAAAGTTATTGTAGAGCTGTAAAATCGCTTCAATCATTTGTAATAACCCTGTATATTCCTATGTTTACTGGCAAATATGAAATAAGTGGGACAGCAATGTAAAGAGTTTTACTTATGTTTTATTTTTGTAATTCTCATACAAATTTGAAGTTGTTTTAATTCTCTTAAATACATACATAATTCATATAGAGGGCGCCATACATACAACCAACCGATGTGTTCTCCACACAGCCTACCTTCTTCATACAGTAGTATTCAAAGAAATGTGACTGACGCCGAACAACAGGGACTTACTTGCATCGAGAATAGAAAATAGTGCTATGTAGTATATAAGCAATATAAGTTATGCCATTGGTTGTAACTTTTTATTATATCACCTGACTACGCATTGATAATGGCTAGCCACTACCCGAAATCTGGATTTGCGCAATAAAATCTAAAAAACGGACGACTGATTACCGCACTTTATAATTTGTAAGTAACAATTTGCATAATCCTTCTAAAGAAGTTGAAAAGAAAACAATATCCGTACCTTATTATTTGTGGCATCTACGGAATAATTAATTCAATATGATGTTTAATAAAGAACACATATTATTCATTTTTCGTAAACTACTAATAATGCGTAGGTTACTAATTAAAAATTAAAGAAGAAGGGCTGTTATATCATTGAAGTCAAGTTCAGCAGATGAATCGCGTTTTAGGGAGAAGGTAACTACATAATTTCTTAGGTCCCAGGCCTCACTCTCGCCCCTATAGGATCACGTTGTTCTCTGTCTGCCTGTCTATCCGACTACCAAGAACCCCTTTTCTCAGCAACGAGTCAATGTATCAAGTTCAAATTCATATCACATGTTAATGTCTGTGGTCCTTTGGCTGTGTAAAAATTTTAAGGTCCTAAGTCAATGCAGTGAAAGCATACGGCCATTTATGTCAGTTGAAAACTCACCCATCAAAACCTATAGGCTACTTCCCGTTGACGTAGAATCATGAAAATTGGCAATAAGCAGGTTTCCACAGTACAAATAAAGGAAAAAATTCGAAATTTTAATTAATTTCTAATTATATCAAACTAAAAGAATATTTCCTTTGTCTTTAGTTATCTGACTTCAAACCGTAAATTATCGAAAGTCTTGAAATCCCTAGGACCGATATCCTGCCAATACCAATGTCGATAAAAGGCAAAAATCGTCATTATCATCGAGTTACGGAATGAATAAACAGTCTGTATACACAATTAAAAGAGTACGGAACCCTCAGTGCCCGAGCCCTACTCACATCCGACAAATTTTTTGCTTGGGACATGGGTTTCTTTACCATCATTTTTCCTTGCTTTGAGTGAAACAGTATTATTCATTAAATCATTGAAGCCAAGTTCAGGAGCTGAATCGTATTTTCGGGACTGATAGCTAGGAATATATTTGGCTGATTTCTCTGATACTCCGCCTACACTAGATTATCACCATCTTTAATTTGATAAAGCTGCTTGCACAACATGCTGCAGTCACTGGCATTGTCTCAGATACCCTCCTGTCTCCAATGATCTTGATGTCGAGGGTCGTTTAACCCAAATCGTCCATTCTTTCCTTCAAATATCCTGAAAGGTATTTCGTCGTTTGGGTAAACATCTCTAACCTCATACTTAAAAAAATAAAAATACTCTTCATCAGCTGCTTCACCTGTAATCTGAAAGTAACTAGCTCCGCTGTCACTTTATCTCTGCTATATTGCCACCAAAATAAGCAGCACATTTTCGAAGATAACTTACAACCCCGTTCATTTAAGGCGTTTTCTGACATGTTATTGAAGGCTGATGAAATGGTAGCCACATACGAGATCTATTTTCCGTTAACCTTATTATTCTGTTAAATAATTCGAAGCACTTTGCTTCAAAGAATCTCGCTCTAGTCCTCAGCCGGCAGAAATCGGCAAAAATTGGAGGCCTGCAGTCATTGCTTCAGCATCGGTTTGCCAAAATTTGAGATTCTACAGTACAGTAGCGAAGTATCAGCACGAAGTCCGTCGTTGAACATGAGCTAGTTATTTAGGACGCCAAATCGTGCTCTCCCCACATCAACCATCATAGCGACAGCGGAAGTTTTTTAATTATGTTACTTGGACGAAATGATGCTATAGCAGGGCAGGAGGCAGGGTTCTTCTCGTAGGCAGAAGACAGGAATACGAGGGGTAAGGGAACTCAACTGCGACTCCCAATCAAAATTCTTAAACCATCTTTCTTTTTTAGCAAGGTACACACGCTCTGCAATGAGGAGATCAGTATGGATGAAAATGAACACACTTCATACGTCCCGATCGCAATGTAAACACTTTTAGTGCTCCAAGATTACCGGTTGAAATAGTCTCATGTTGTCATCATCTGATCTTCTGGAACATGCTTTAAAATTGTCATATTTTTTTTTTTTTTAGGGCACGTTTTGTGTCCCCTCTCGGCGTTCACTTGCGGCCTTACCGGGCTATCTCGCTGTGCCACTACGGCCCTGAAACTACAAGCACTGCCTTAATCTGCTACACCATAGGAATTATACCATATTTACTCCGAACACAAAACAGCACGTAGCGTAATCAGATAGTCACCAAATGTATGCTCAGTTTACCGGCTAAATTTCGGTGCTGAAAGTATGTGATGTAGGAATTTCAAAAGTCCATCTGCAGGTAGTGCGATACGATCTCTTTACTTTTTACTATAGACAAAGCAATTTTAGTTCTTGTCGAAAGATAAAACTGTACTAAGTAGTCGAGAAGAGTTACGTATTTCCGCAATTTAATTTTTTTAGTTGGTTTCCCATGCACAACTTCTATAATTGCGAATAATTTCTTTCTAGTATTGCTTATGAAATATCCAAAAAGGATGCCACGGTTGTACATAGGACGTTCATCGCTATGTCCGTCCTACTAAAAGTGTTTCACATGACAGTTCAGTGCACTGGAATAACTTTCTTACAAGTTAGTGCATGAGAAGAAAAATATTTTGTTGTACTGGTATTCTTTAAAATCTTATATCTACCAAAACGTAATTTTTTAATGAAGTTAAGCATCTTTATCGATGTTCAGCAGTCATTACAAACCACAGTAGCACATGTTCTTCATAAAGAGTTTTTTGGTTAAAATATGTAAGAGATGTTATAGTGTAATAGTGAGGGCCATGTTTAAAACTATAGAGCAATTTCACCCCCATGTCACGTGAAAATAGCTTTTTTTATCGGTTTCTGACTGGTTTGATGCGGCGCGCCACGAATTACACTCCTGTGCTAGCCTCTTCATCTCAGAGTAGCACTTGCAACGTACGTCCTCAGTTATTTGCTGGATGTATTCCAAGCTCTGTCTTTCTCTACAGTTTTTGCGCTCTACAGCTCCCTCTAATACCATGGAAGTCATTTCCTCATGTCTTATCAGATGTCCAGTCATCCTGTCCCTTCTCCTTATCAGTGTTTTCCACATATTTCTTTCCTCTCCGATTCTGCGCAGAACCTCCTCATTCCTTACCATATCAGTCCAACTAATTTTCAACATTGGTCTGTTCCACCACATGTCAAATGCTTCGATTCACTTCTGTTCCGGTTTTCCAACAGACCATGTTTCACTAGCATACGATGCTGTACTCCAGATGTACATTCTCAGAAATTTCTTCCTCAAATTAGTATACTTCTCTTGGCCAGTAATGCCCTTTTTCCCATTACTAGTCTTCTTTTGATGTCCTCCTTGCTAGGTCCGTCATTGGTTATTTTACTGCCTAGGTATCAGAATTCCATAACTTCATCTACTTCGTGACCATCAATCCTGATGTTAAGTTTCTCGCTGTTCTCATTTCTACTACTTCCCATTACCTTCGTCTTTCTTCGATGTACTCTCAATCCATACTCTGTACTCATTAGACTGTTCGTTCCGTTCAGCAGATCATGTAATTTTTCTTCACTTTCACTCAGAATAGCAATGTCATCAGCAAATCTATCATCGATACCCTTTCATCTTGAATTTTAATTCCACTCCTGAACCTTTCTTTTATTTCCATCATTGCTTCCTCAATGTACAGATTGAACAGTAGAGGCTAAAGGCTACATCCTGTCTTACACCCTTTTTAATACGAGCACTTCGTTCTTGGTCGTCCACTCTTATTATTCCCTCTTGGCTCTCGTACATATTGTATATGACCCGTCTCTCACTATAGCTTACCCCTACTGTTCTCAGAATTTCGAACATCTTGCACCGTTTTACACTGTCGTACACTTTTTCCAAGTCAACAAATCATACGAAAGTGTCTTGATTTTTTCTTTAGTCTTGCTCCATTATTAACCGCAATGTTAGAATTGCCTCTCATGCTTTTACCGCTCCTAAAGCCAAACTGATCGTCATCTATCGCATCCTCAATTTTCTCTTCTTGTAAGCAACTATGATGCATGATCTGCTAAGCTGATCGTGCGGTAATTCTCGCACTTGTCAACTCTTGTCGTCTTCTGAATTGTGTAGATGATGCTTTTCCGAAAGTCAGATTGTATGTCTCCGGACTCATACATTTTACACACCAACGTGAAAAGTCGTTTTGTTTCCACTCCCCAATGATATTAGAAATTCTGATGGAATGTTATGTATCCCTTCTGCCTTATTTGATCTTAAGTCCTCCAAAGCTCTTTTAAATTCTGATTCTAATATTGGATCCCCCAACTCTTCTAAACCGACTCATATTTCTGCTTATATCACATTAGACAAATCTTCCCCCTCATAGAGGCTTTCAATGTATTAGTTCCACCTATCCGCTCTCTCCTCTGCATTTAGCAGTGGAATTCTCGTTGCACTCACAATGTTATCACCCTTGCTTTTAATGTCACTGAAGGTTGTTTTGAATTTCACTGAAATCTTCGCGTAACACCCGGCCTCTTCCATGTGCATCTCCTCCTCTTGTGATTCTTGAAAAGAGTAGTGGCTATTAGCTGCAACCTGTTACAGAACTCAATTAGTCTTTCTCCTCTCTTATTCCTTGTCCCAAGCGCAAATTCTCCTGTAACCTTTCCTTCTACTCCTTCCCCTACAACTGCATTCCAGTTTCCCATGACAGATTTTCATCTCCCTTTACGTACTGTATTACACTTCCAAAATCCTCACACAGTTTCTCTATCTCTACATCTTCAGCACGCGACGTCAGCATGTATACCTGAACTACCGTTGTCGGTGTTGGTTTGCTGCCGATTCTGATAAGAACAACCCTATCACTGAACTGTTCACAGTAGCTCTCTGCCCTGCCTTCCTATTCATGATGAATCCTACACCCGTTTTACCATTTTCTTCTGCTGTTGATATTACTCAATATTTACCTGACTTCTTTTCATTTCACTTCAATGACCCCTATTATATCTAGATTGAGCCTTTGCATTTCCCTTTTCAGATTTTCTAGTTTCCCTACCACGTTCAAGCTTCTGAAATTTCACGCCCCGACTCGTAGAATGTTATCCTTCCGTTGATTATTCAATCTTTTTCTCATAATAACCTCCCTCCTACCAGTACCCTCCCGGGAATCCGAATGGGGACTATTCCGGAATCTTTTGCTGGTGGAGAGATGATCATGACACTTCTTCAATTACAGGCCACATGTCCTGTGGATACACGTTACGTGTCTTTGATGCAGTGGTTTTCATTGCCTTCTGCATCCTCATGCCGTTGATCATAGCTGATTCTTCCGCCTTCAGGGGCAGTTTCCCACCTCTAGGACAAGAGAGTGCCCTGAACCTCTGTCCGCTCCTCTGCCCTCTTTGACAACGCTGTTGGCAGAATGAGGCTGACATCTTATGCCGGAAGTCTTCGGCCGCCAATGCTGGTTATTAATCAAAGCGGGGTTCGAACCCAGGACCGAAGACGATTTGATTATGAATTACAGACGCTACCTTATATTGTTCGTTGAATTCGTATGGGGCGGGCGTCCCATGATATCGGTTTAGGCTCTTCGTTGATCCGTTCACTTCGTTTTTTTATTGCCGTGCGTAGCTAAACCTCTGACCTAACACGCTGAGCTACTGTGTCGGCAAAATCTAGACCCCTAGATAACGTGGAGATAATTGCCCTTTGCACCTCGCACCTCGCATTAAACTAACTTCCCACCATTTTTTTTTTTTTTTTTTTTTTTTGTTCAGTGTTCTCATCAGATTTCAATAAGCTTTACAACGCCGAGTCTTTACTCTCTAAGGCTTTCGAATGCCGTTAGGAGCACACGCATTTAAACTGAGTTGGAATAAACTATTGGACATGTTAACTGCACAGTGAATTACTAGTCTTTGTGTGCAATTACTTTGAAATTTTAATATCGAGATTGATACTGTGTTTGAAATATGTCCCGAGTAATTTTTGAAATATTTGTGTGACGACGTTATGGAAACGCCTTGAGCAAGGGTGGGTCGCGCAAGCTGTTAAACTCAAATAAATATGAAATCGTTTGAGGTACGGTACTGTAGTTTTCACACAAGAAATGTAAGTATATCCTCGCTTATCTAGGTGTATCTCACGTCATAACATTGTGAGTGAAGAAAATTATTACAAGAATTAGTAGCGTGTAGCACTGCAGGTAAGCACTGCTCTAAAATTACCACTAAAACATATAACTATTAAGTCACCTGGTTGCTTGAAGTTCCGGGAGATCTGATGAAGGCAAACCATGAAACGCGTAATATCAGGTTATCGAAATCATTTTTTACTCAATCAACGACTTTTTCCTCAACGTTTGCAGGTAGTATTACTGGTATGAATTCTAACGGATCATACAACAGATCAATTTATAAAGGAAGAATCGCAAAGGAATATCACTAGGCGGGTGAGCTCTAATGACGTAACTCGATTGCGAAACAAACGTGATTGGGTACGAGAAATATCCCGTTTGAAGCAAGAATTGGACTGCTGAAGAACTTGCATACGAGTGCTTCAAGCGCGTAGATCAACTTCGGAAGCCTAAAAAATAGAAATCAGTATCTTCTTCACCCAATATATCGCGATTTCTGAAGTATGGAGTGCGTACTGCGAATGCAGTCTTACCACGACTGCCACTGAGGTGGCTGCGAACAAGTCGGGGTGCGCCGAACTGCGGCCGCTCGCAATTTTGCTGGGCTGAGCCGACGTGGTGAGATTGCGAACCGCAGGTCTCATCATCCTCCTGATTACTGTTGTGTAAGTTCAAACTTCGAATATTTGGCAGAGGGCAGAAGTCAAGAAACACACGTACGAACGCGGAGTCCTGAGTAGCATCACCAAGTAGAAAAAAATGTGTATGAAATCTTATGGGACTACTGCTAAGGTCACCAGTCCCTAAGCTTACACACTACTTAACCTAAATTTTCCTAAGGACAAACACACACACATATACCCGAGGGAGGACACACCTATGCCCGAGGGAGGACTAGAACCTCCGCCGGGACAACACCAAGTAGATGTTCGAATCAGAATACCCAGTGAATCCCAACACGACTACGAATGTCTCTCAGTTTTTGGTAGCCTCCCTTCAGACTTCGGAAAGGCACCCCGCACAATCTTATCTAGCCAATCCCAGAAACGGTCTAAGTGCCCCTCCAGCCAGGGATCTGGAAGCTCGTTCCCTAGCTCCCATCATAACCTTAAAATGTATCCACCAATGAGAAACGTGTGTATTGAAACACGAGGCGGATGTCGCCCCGTACTCACGTCAGGAGTTGTCCGTCGGAAACCTGCAAATTTTGTTGAGCTTCGCACATCATTACCATGGGAAGAAAAAAGTTTGGAAATTCGTAGACACATGAATGGCTATATATTTTGCTTTAGGAAACACGTCTGTAGACAACGGCAGCATAACTGCAAGTGGGCGGCTGAGGATTAACAAGGCAGAGTTCTCACCCCTTCCACCAGTGGTTTTCCGTTCTGCTGTTGAGGACACCAGTTTCCTGTTCTGACGCTCATTGTTCGTGGATGCTTAGCCAGGAGGATAGTCCCTGCAAAGGCTCGTCCGACTGTCCACTAGTGTGAGACGCTGCACACTAAATGCCTGGCAGCTCTTCCAGAACGTGCGAAAGTTCCTCCTATTTACACCCCATCGGAAGGGAGTTCCTCTGGTCAAGATCAGATGCATGTAATGTAAAAAAAGCTACTAGAAGAATGAAATGTTAGTTAGAGCAGTAGGTTACCTACATTGCTACACGATACGTCCGGGGCACTCATGTAAACACTACGCAGAACAAGTGGAAAGTCGACAAATAAAACTGAATCGAAAAGTAAATGAAGCAAGAGAGTCTCGTGCGCAAATTCATAAAGCAAACAGAATAAAATGTATGGAGAAAGACCTGAAACAGGCCACCGCCTCTCAAATTGTGGAAATCTCTGCTGCTAGTATCGAGTGACGAATAGAGATAAATTCAGCAGCGTTTTATTCCCGTGAATCCGATAAATAGTGTCTATGAAATTACAGTACCGTACTTACAACTTACGATTACTCCTATTAAATCGTTATGGTTGTACTGCCACCTCGTCTTATAAGAAAAGCACTATAACATTAAAACAGCAAACATTTCTGTCTTGCCGTAAAGGCCTTCGTCACATAGTGGACTCAACGCCTAAGCTTTAGGAAGCAGCCTGAACCACGGTCAGAGAGATTACTATTTTATTTTATTATTCTAGTATGTTAAGCATTTTATAAAATGACGTGGTAGTAATGCTGGAATAATTGTAGAGTGAATTGCGCGGGTCGCTGTAGATTGAGTATCTGTGTGTGCATTTGATTTGAACATCAAACTACACTACTGGCCATTAAAATTGCTAAACCACGAAGATGACGTTCTACAGACGAGAAATTTACCCGACAGGAAGAAGATGCTGTGATATGCAAATGATTTGCTTTTCAGAGCATTCACACAAGGCTGGCGCCGGTGGCGACACCTACAACGTGCTGATATGAGGAAAGTTTCCAACCGATTTCTCATACACAAACAGCATTTGACCGGCGTTGCCTAGTGAAACGTCGTTGTGATGCCTCGTGCAAGGAGGAGAAATGCGTACCATCACATTTCAGACTTTGATAAATGTCGGATTGTAGCCTATCGCGATTGCGGTGTATCATATCGCGACATTGCTGCTCTCGTTGGTCGAGATCCAATGACTGTTGGCAGAATATGGAATCGATGGGTTCAGGAGGGTAATACGGGATGCCGTGCTGGATCCCAACGGCCTCGTATCACTAGCAGTCGAGATGACAAGCATCTTATCAGCATGGCTTTAACGGATCGTGCAGCCACGTCTCGATCCCTGACTCAACAGATGGGGACGTTTGCAAGACAACAACCATCTGCACGAACAGTTCGACGACGTTTGCAGCAGCATGGACTATCAACTCGGAGACCATGGCTGCGGTTACCCTTGACGCTGCATCACGGAAAGGAGCGCCTGCGATGGTGTACTGAACGTCGAACCTGGGTGCACGAATGGCAAAATGTCATTTTTTCGGATGAATCCAGGTTCTGTTTACAGCATCATGATGGTCCCATCCGTGTTTGGCGACATCGCGGTGAACGCACATTGGAAGCGTGCATTCGTCATCGCCATACTGTCGTAGCACCCTGTGTGATGGTGTGGGGTGCCATTGGTTACACGTCTCGGTCACCTCTTGTTCGCGCTGACGGCACTTTGAACCGTGGACGTTACATTTCAGATGTGTTACGACCCGTAGCTCCACCCTTTATTCGACCCCTGTGAAACCCTACATTTCAGCAGGGTAATGCACGACCGCATGTTGCAGGTCCTCCACGGGCCTTTGTGGATACAGAAAATGTTCGACTGCTGCCCTGGCCAGCACATTCTCCAGATCTCTCACCAGTCGAAAACGTCTGGTCAATGGTGGCCGAGCAACTGGCTCGTCACAATACGCTAGTCACTACTCTAGATGAACTGAGGTATCGTGTTGAAGCTGCATGGGCAGCTGTACCTGTACACGCCATCCAAGCTCTGTTTAACTCAATGCCCAGGCGTATCAAGGCCGTTATTAAGGCCAGAATTGGTTGTTCTGGGTACTGATTTCTCTGGATCTATGCACCCGAATTGCGTGAAAATGTAACCACATGTCAGTTCCAGTATAATATATTTGTCCAGTGAATACCCGTTTATGATCTGCATTTCTTCTTGGTGTAGCAATTTTAACGGCCAGAGAAGTTCGTGAAGACAATAAGTATTGTCACGCCCAGTTGATAGGACACTCACGCTCGTTATAGTCCATTAATTATTTGTAGAGATGATAAGATTATAAATTAGAAATATTGGAAAGAAGATTCCGTTCAGACTGACATTAATTTCACACTGCTACAACGGGTTGGACTTATGTACCAACTGGAACCACAGGATTTGACATCGAGAGATGACTCCCAGTGATAGTAATACTATGGTAATTATTTTCTCTGTCAGAGCCTTGAAATGGCGATAAATCTTATGTATTCAACGCGTACATTAAACAGAAAATTGGCGTGAAAAGACATGAAAAAAAATTAAAAGGTTTCATTTTATTACATTTCTGGTGTAAAATTACAACGCCAGCGACATCAACAAAGGGTACATGGCAAAAGAAAGCGATCACAGCCTCATCCATAAAACTGCGTATTTTTCATCAACTTTCAAAATACTCATTATCTACTGCAATAACTATTTACAGTCGCTTGTGCAACATGTGGACAAACTGGTAATAAATATCCTAATGATATGTTTTGTAATAAATAAATAGTCACAAAAAGCAAAGCAAACAAAGACGAATATAAACGACGGAAAAGTAAGAGTAGAGCAGTAAAGAAAATTACTGGTAGGTAGGTAATTGTACTGGTAAACAAGAGGACATAAAGCTTGGAAAGTTATCGAAAGGCATAGGATTCAGAAATAGGATACCGCACTATTAAGTCTAATTACTGTGCAGTGATATAAAAATTATTTATGGGATATATTGACTGAGAACAGAGCAGAATTCCAGAAAGGAAGTACACTAGGCGGAACTGAAGAACGCAAAGTAAGAATTCTAACACCAGTAGAAGTAAGAAAAAGTCTTGAAATTGGTGAATTTTCTGTAAATATCAGTAATCAACCGGTACAACCGGTGATGATTATCTTATTGGAAGTCTCTGCTATCACTTTTACTAAATACTTAAATTGTGACAATTTATCTCTTGAATGGAAGAAGGCAATTATAACTTCTGTGTTTACGGAAAGAAACAGAAATAAATATAGGAACTGTAGAGGAGTAAGTACAATTTGTGGTGGCTAGGCTCCGCGCACCAGCGATGTAAAACACATTTGAAGAACATTTTAAGGAATTAGAAGACGGCGTGTAGATGGTATTTTCATACTAAAGTAACTAACAGAAAAATTTAACAGCCGTGCACTTCGGGATTTGCGTATGACGCAGTGCTGTCAAACATGTCGTGGCAGAGCATGAGGAATATTGGTGTCTTAATACCCTATACAAGTGTAATTAGAACATTATATCATGGATGCACCAGTTGAGAGAAAGTTAGTATTATGTTATGAGAGGAATTCCAAATTCATAACAAATAGACGCCTCTGACAAGCTTGTTCACTGGCTACTCTGTTATTTAAAATCTGTTTGGAAGAAGTATTAAAGACGTGGAGTAGCAAGTGTATCCAAATAGGAATGTCGGTGAGAGATAATAAACTACACGATCTCTTATTCACTGATGGCCAGGCAATAACGTAGTGACTACTCTAGCCGAGGAAGCTGTTCGATGAATCTGGCAAGGACGGTTTGAAAATTAACACAAAGAAAACTAATATACAATAGCGTGCGATGACGATACGCAAGATTTAGATGCTGTAAATTTTTAATAGTAAACGTAACCATACTTGAGAATTGAAACTGTAGAAGATGTTTCAAATAATTATTGTCAATCGTTTCGGATAGTGAGATCGGCAACAAAAGGATAAATATTATGTGCAAATAATACCCGAAAGCATATGAGCATACGATCGGAAGCTCGGGAAATATGAGGGAAATATTAAATGGTTTCCATGGATATTGTTTATCGGAGACGAAGTGTTAAGAGCCTAAATATCAGATCACATCAGAAATAAAGAAAAAAATATCAGGAAAACTATGGCAGTGGAAGGGAATGTAATCTACTCCATTGTGAGAAGGATATTGCTATGATATGGCCATTGACAACGAATCTGTACACATTGTAAAAGTGGATGTACGTGTGTATGTACATATAGATGTGTATATATATACGTTCCACTTCTTCTCCTAAACTACTGGAACAATTTCAACCAAACGTGGACACACATGATTTACTGTCTGGAGAGAATCACTGTGTGGGTAACTACCATCCACCTATCAAAGGTGTAGGTTGGGGATGAAAAAGGAGTATAGCCCACGATGGGAGAATACTCATGCTTTAGCTATCACTTGTTTGAGAGCGAGAGCACCTAATGACTTGCAACAAACTTTACACATAATTTCAAACCATTACGAAACTTTTCTCGCTGACGACCCCCACAAAATAATGAAATGAAAATTGTCCCTTGCTAAATTTTCGCTGTTCATGCAATAAAACTGCTATACAAAGCATGACGTTTTAATTTATTACTTCTGTTCTACTAACTGTATGAATGATATATTTAGCATGCAGTATTCAGATTTACCACTGAATGTAACAGAAAAATTACGTCATCGTACGAGAGTTAGTTCAGGAGACATCATAAACACTGAGTGCGTGAAAAGCAGATGAACAGAGAGAGGAAGAACAGATGGTCAGACAGAAGGGGGAAGTGGAGACTGACAAAGAGAGGAGGAGATGAATTAGAGGGGGAGAAGGTGATGGAGACAGGAGGGATGGATAGAAGAGGAGGGAAAAGGAGTAGATAAATACAGAAGGGATAAGTTCAAATGGTTCAAATAGCTCTAAGCAGTATGGGACTTAACATCTGAGGTCATCAGTCCACTAGACTTGGAACTACTTAAACCTAACTAACCTAAGGACATCACACACATCCATGCCCGAGGCAGGATTCGAAACTGCGACCGCAACAGCACCGCGGTTCCGCACGAAAGCACCTAGAACCGCTCGGCCACAGCGACCGACGAAGGTATGAGTAGAATGAGGGAGAGGAAGAGGTGCAGTGAGAGAGAGAGAGAGAGAGAAATGGAGAAATGGACAGAGGTAAAATGGCAAGAGGAGATAGACAGACAGAGGGGGAAGGAGATGGGCAGAGGAGGAGAGGGATTGATAGAAGACTGGCAACGATTGGTTTCTCGACTAGCAGTTAATAAATAGATGGCCACAGATTCACAGGTGAATCATAGGTGGAAAAAGGAAACAAGGTTGACGCCTACAAGTTGGGTGAAACATGTCAAAGTCTCTGGGAACCACCAAGCGAGCTAGACATAAATAAACTAAACATGAGCTAAGACAGGCTAAGCCCATGTTGCTCATGACACCTTCGTCATGCGCGAGGCTGGACGCTAAAACTGACTCACTTCACATCTGGAATGAACTGAGCACCCAAATGTAGCTGTACGTTTTAGGACACTGTGTTGGCCTCTAAGATAAGGTCTGGTCGGATAATAACAACACGTCAAAGGGGGAAACTAATACTTCGTACTATCAGCCATAAACTGGGTGGCAACAAAAGTAGGGGCTTGTTTGTAGACAAGCGTCCAGAGTTGGCACGGCGGCCTTTACACGGCGACAGAGCGAGGAGCGCCGACAGTGGCGTAACCAACGACAACATTCCACCATGTCCAAAATAAAACTATCACTCTGCGGTGGAGTGTGTACTGAAGTGAATCTTCCTGGCAGATTGTGTACCAGACCGAGACTCGAACTTGGGACCTTTGCCCTTCGCGGGCAAGTCTTCTACCAATTTTTTTCATTTCCCTCTCTTATTTTACTTTTTACCTTCTTTCTTTTTCTTTTTTGTTTTTTTTCTTTTATTACCAGAGTGATTTGGTACTATCATGAAACTTCACTAGACCATAGTCAGATCATCATGTAATATAAGCTACAAACGGGAAAACAAATTAACTATGATAACAAAACAATACCAAAAGGAGAAAGAAAGAAAAACGGAGAACACAGCTGAAAAACCACCACCAAGCTCTCATGATATGTATAAACAATTTTTATAGTTTTTTATATTTATTTAGTATTTTCATTTTTATTTATTTTGTATTATATAGAATCTAGCAGAAAGACAACGAATTAGACCACATTCTAAATGGCAAACTTAGAAAAATTTCAATATGGATTCAAGAATTTGTAACCGCTCAATGTCATTCAATACGATCACGACGACACCCCTCGATCGACGTTAACACTCGTGGTGTCGCTCGCCTTCATACATGGCAGTGGACGTTTGAAAATTCGTGACGGTCGTCAATTGATTTGAATGTATTTCCCGGCTGACTCTTTAATTCAATTACTGCCACGAGGGTGATGAGAAAGAACAAATCCTGGTGGTACCAACATTATGCGTATTTAGATGTTCGATTAATCTGAATGGTTTGCGATGTTCCAGTGATTCTATTCGAACTCTATGCTGATGTACCGACAAGGACCATTTTTGCAGATAAACATGCAAGTACGTAATGGATGTTCAGTTTCTCAATATAGTTCGTCGCACTCACACATTATACATCCGCTGTAAGAACAGTTTCATGCAATTACATTTTTGGTGTCCCACAATATTGGTTGGCTAAATATTATGACGATACGATGCATACAACTTCCACAGATATTGTTTATCATGTAGTCAAGACTACGTAATGAAGCCAAAATCGAGGACAAAATTGAAAGGTAGTTTGTTTATTAACACTTCTCTTTTCACTAATTAAATATGAAATATGAATCGGGAATGGAGGTGATGATCCTATCCTTCTGTTTTAGTAGTTTCGGTCCCCGTTAATTAATATCTGGTAGTTAATAAGCGAACTACTTTTT
This sequence comes from Schistocerca cancellata, assembly GCF_023864275.1. Lineage (NCBI taxonomy): Eukaryota > Metazoa > Arthropoda > Insecta > Orthoptera > Acrididae > Schistocerca > Schistocerca cancellata. The sequence continues at coordinate 526,622,528 of NC_064627.1, forward strand.
ATGCTGGCGCGTTGTTTGTATCAGCTATCCCCGCAACCGTCCAAGGATAAGATTCTATTAATGTTCCGCACACACGCGTTTCACCATTTTATAAAATGCAGAATTACGTAAACTATAGCTTTCCGTTGCGCACAACTTTCGCGGGTTTGACAACCATAATAGTTTCCCAAGAGTACTTTTCCCAGCTAACACAAAGTTCGAATTATGTTGTCGGATTCATTTTCACTCCACCCGACAACAAAAGTCTCTGATCACTTCGTCACACGTAATGTATTTTAAACGTGCTTGAAGAGTCTTTAAATAATCTCCTTAACGAATTTCACAGTCGCGTACCACTTTTTCATCGACTATCCCAATCGCGATAACTGAAGGTAGAGAGCTCAATAATGTGTTACATGTTCTTTTATATGTATTAAAAAACAAACGCGCCCCTATATCTTTCTGTCCCGCTTGGTCTTTGCTACTTTGCTTTTTATAACTTTTCACTATATTGCTTCTTTTTAATATTGTGCAGTTATTGAAGTTTCCCCTTTTTAATTCTTCCAAAATAAAGTCTATTTATCCCCCATTTTAATTAATATGATGCTAATTTACACGCCTGCCAGCAAAGTACCGTTATAAATTGTAGAGGCTCATGTGTATATATACTTCATCTATACACATTTTACAATAGAACTGAAGCGAGCCGGCCGCGGTGGTCTAGTGGTTCTAGACGCGCAGTCCGGAACCGCGGGACTGCTACGGTCGCAGGTTCGAATCCTGCCTCGGGCATGGATGTGTGTGATGTCTTTAGGTTAGTTAGGTTTAAGTAGTTCTAAGTTCTAGGGGACTGATGACCACAGAAGTTAAGTCCCATAGTGCTGAGAGCCATTTGAACCATTTTGAACCAACTGAAGCGATAAGAAGTCAAAACACTAAACAAAACGAGAAGGGAAACTAGGAGAGAACAAACCGAAGCAAATCAGACGGGAAACATACCTAACAAGGAAAACACCTATCATCAGAGAACTGAAATTAACCAACACCTTGCCGACGGAAAACAAGATTCAACATGTTAGCGAAGAGGTCTCGATATCGAGGCATTCGCAAGTATGACCAATGGGCTGTGATCATGTACTGCGTGAGGTTCATGTGATCTTCCTCCTCGCATTCTACAACATAATGAACGAAGTGTCCCAGTAACCACATAACGGTATGGGTTTTCGACCGCGAAAAGAAGGAAGAATCCGGTCGCAATATGATGTCCATAGCGTATCAAGTCTCAGAACATCGAGTAAAGAAGGTCAATTGCGTCCTAATCTAAGACCAGTTGGCCATATGACCTCCACAAGTAAAGCGATGTCGTATCGTATCTGTAGACGTAAAACGACTACATAAATCCGTGTTGCTAAACCCAATACGGAAAAGTCGCCCGTTCGGTGGAATCAATTTATTTGCTTCCTTATACCAAGAGGACGCTACACGCATGGGCAAAATCGGAAGAATGATATTGCAACAAACTGTCGTCCAGGTTGTTTGCGGCGATCGTCTTTCAACGAGGTATGGCAAGGGACTGCTTTCCAACGACTCTGTAGCAACTTCATGGTGAGGACGGGTCTCCATAAAATGTCATCCCCTAAATAGCTCACCGCTAGATAGAAGTCACGAATGTGTTTTATAATTTATGCGACCAGAGTCAATGTGGGTACTAGCAGGACGGACACAGAGAAATAAACGAGACATGAATTTGTGAGTTTCTTGAGTTAGCATCAAAACAGTACGTTGCAAATATAGCATCTTCGTCTTCCTTCGTATGTCAAAGATAAAGATACGTCTTTTCCAGAAGAAACGACCAGACAGATGCTGTAGTTTCTTCGCCATCGTCGAGGGAAGCGGATAAATTTGGGCCACGTAATAAGCTTTGCTTAAAAGATATGTATCCAGTATACGAACTTTCTGGAGCAGAGTAAGAGAATGCCTTTCATGTTCTAGTATAGCTCCCTGAATTTTTCCCGTAACAGATTTACAGTTGATAGTCGCCATTTTCAGTGGACAACGATCAACGTTGATACCGATAGACGTATGCCGATCCACCACAGTAGCCCATGGAACAACTGCGCCATCAAAACCTCGCAAAGTAAGAAACCTGCATTTACTTTCATTAAGTAGTGCACGTGAACTCCGACAATAATCATCAATTACAGCCTTCAGAATTGCGGAGTAGAACCATCACATCATCCGCATATGCACGAACAGCTATAGTCCCTCCGGCAAGCGTCCAATCTTTCAGCTGGGATGGTAGCATCCGACGTAAGGGCTCCAGAGACAACACAAATAAAGTCATTGACAGCGGGCTTCCTCGAGGTACTCCTTGACGTATATTTATCTCGGGCGTCAGTGGACCATTAACAACCACCGAAGCTGAAATACCCGTACACAGATTTGAGAGCACTCGTCGTGTGTCAGTAGTAAAACCAACTGCCTCCAGAATCCGAAGCAAGAAGCCGTGATTAACACGATCAAATGCTTTATCAAAGTATGGGAAAGCAAGGGCGCAAGTGACGGACGTTTCAGCAACAACAGAAACTACTTCACGACACTCGTCTATAGCTGTAAGAATGGTACTATCAGGTACGCACCTTTGATGTTTGGCAACAGTTATCTCCATCAGAGCCGACATCCTACTATTAACTGCCCTCACCACAGTCTTATAATCAAAGTTTAGTAAAGTAATTGGGCTAAAGCTACCAAGCGAAGCCAGTCCAGGGCGTTTCGAAATTAAAACAGTTTCCCCACTTTTAACGAGATCGGCACTACTCCACCCTGTAACACCTCATTCAAAAGAGACGTAAAGGTAGCAGATCCGTATATTTTTGAGAAGGCGATCCCACAATAAGTTTGTAAACTTCCTCAGGCTGAAATGCAGCTAAGAGCGTTTCACTATGTTCAGGTGTAATTGTGGTATCCAAGATGCTGAGTCCGCAGCTCGTGGTCGTGCAGTAGCGTTCTCGCTTCCCGCCCCCGGGTTCCCGGGTTCGATTCCCGGCGGGTTCAGGGATTTTCTCTGCCTCGTGATGACTGGGTGTTGTGTGATGTCCTTAGGTTAGTTAGGTTTAAGTAGTTCTAAGTTCTAGGGGACTGATGACCATAGACGTTAAGTCCCATAGTGCTCAGAGCCATTTGAACCAACCAAGATGCTGACTTGTGGGTCGTAAGGCGTTGCGCTTGGTGTAAGACACGCACTATATCAGCTTGCTCCGGTACGATACGTCCATTATTTGTCATGAGAGAATGAATACAAGCGCGTCGGCGATGGTTCTGATGCCGAAGCAAATGATAGAAGGAAGTCAGCTCTTCCGTCACCAATGATCGTGGCCTGGATCGCATTTTCAGCCCTTCCATTTCTATTCTTTTCAAGGTCAACAATTTTGCCTTTACACGCCTAACATCCGCTATTCGCAGAGAGGGGGCTTGATCCGCAGCATCATAAAGTCCACGCAGGCTGGAATAGTAATATTCGTAAGTTCTCCGACAGTCTCGCGCTTTGGCAGCACAGAAAAATATCAAAGTTTGCCTGAGCCTCGGTTTTGCCAGCTGTGTGCACCAGTCAAGGATGGAAGAGTACCTCCCAGTGGACTGTAGAGTACGCTCCCACACGCCTCGCATCACGTCATCGAGAAAAGGATCAGCTAGGTGAGCGACTTTTAACATCCAAAAAGTGAAAAACAATATGACTGGTTGCCGTTCTGTATTGAGAATTGTACTCACAGCACATTGATCCCTAAAGGAAGCTGGGATGACTTCAACGTTAAGTATGTATTCGCGCAGGCAGCCGGATGAGTAAAATCTATCTAATCATCTGCTAGAAGTTGCAATAAAGTGAGTAAATTTAACTAACGCCGGTTATTATATACCTAGATGTCTTCATGTAATTCGCGACAGAAATTAAAATTTGGAGATTGATCTTCAGGACGCAACATACAGTTAAAATCACCACCCAACAGAATTCCCGGAGACTCTTACGCAGCAGATAAATAACATCCTCTTCATAAATACGCGAACGATCCACTGCGCGACTAGTGCCAGAAGGAGAATAGAAAAGAACCAAGGTAAGATTAAAAAGCTGACAACCTATGCCCCTGACAGAATCCGATATCTCCACCTCAGCAATAGGAATGCCTTCGCGAAAGAAAAAGGCGGTCCCCGTAGAACATTCGGGTACTACATTAAAGATCACTCGAAATCAGGTAAGGAGAAATACCTAAATAGCACCTCCTGTAAAGATTATGTCCGCACATGAATCATAAATGAACTGACGCAGCTATGTCAATCGCAATTCCGATTCCATACGATTAAAGTTTAAGAAAAGGAACGTGAAGGCTTGGGTCATTGATCAAAGCTATACAGGGATGTACAGAAAGTCCGAGTAGAATTAGGTAGACAGCTGAGAGTGAAGGCCCTTTACGGAATCCACAGAGGAAACAGACATCGGGGACCAGAAACCCCGCCATCGCAACTTTTTTTTCTTAGATTTCTTACGTGCCACCGCACGGTCAGGTTGTATATGTTGTTTCTGTCGGCTACGTGGGATGGCGGCCTCTGCAGACGGTGTGGGAGGGGTCATAAGCACAGCTTCCTGCCCCTCAAAACTAGGGTCATGTCATGCAGTTACTAAGGCGGAAGCATTCTGTGGAACTGCCAATGCAATAGGTGATACTTGCTCGTTAATTTTATTCTCCTCGGGAGTTGCTGTAGTCTACAAATGCAGGAATCCGTCGGCGGCTGAAGACTAAGGAGAAGGAGGACATTGCATCGTCTCAGACTGTAACGGAGGACACAAAGACGAATGTGGGGGGGGGGGGGGGGGACTCCGCTCCCTCTCCACACACAGGCAGCTCAGAAGGAGCCACTTCGCGAGCAGGAGGGATGTTTACTTCTTCGCCACTCACTGTACCACGGACGGGAGGTTTCGTAGCATCGAAGGGAGCAGGGGACACAATCGATGCGGAGGAGGTTGGCGCAGAAGGCACAGCCAAATCCTCACCATCACCATCCTGAGTGCGACGTCGCTTGTTTGTCGCCGTTACAAGTTCTATCCTAAGGCCAACAGGATTCTGAACCTGTCGCGGAGGTAAAGGCGGAAATACAATTACACGTTTATCAGAACTGACTGTTTGTTCATTATAATCCAAAGCAGTAGTAGGTTCGACGGCGGGAGTGGAAGGAACAAAATCAGCAACCGTCAATTTGCGACGCTGCACTAATCTTTAATACAAAAACCCTCCACGGAAAATTAGACCGAACGTGTCCACTTTCATTATGTAGGAAGGAGGTTCCCTCTTGACCAGTATACATGACACGGACGCGGTAACCACAGACCTGTAAATGTGTTGGAATACTGCGTTAGACATGCATTTCCACGGAACGAATTCCACTATAACACTGTAATCTGTGTTGAGTAGACCAGCTTTGAGGGCGGACTTTTTCACATTACTATAAAGAGTCAATATATCCTTCAGAAATTTGTCAACCATTTGGATATTCGATTTCAGCATCTGCGAGTGACACCATAAAAACGGAATTATCGCGATGCTTGAATGGGACTTGAGCAGCATGTCGCGATAGTAATCTTTCAACGTGAAGGGGATCCATAAAATTTCACGTAAAGCACGTATTCGTCTGCATCAAAACAAGCGGTGTGGACCTGATCAGAGTTCACACGAATTGTATGGACAAGCCAATCGTCGATTTCTAGAGACCCGGGCTGCACGTGTCGCGTTGTTTTATCGAAAATAACGCTCACAGTACCTTTTCATGGAATACACGTGGAAACCATGGTAGCCATAGCGGAGCGGCCGGCGCCGCTACAAGTAGACAAACACAAACAGACAGTAAAGGCGGAGTGGAAGCGCTTAGACTCACTCGGCAGACCGAACAACACTAACGAGGAAAACTCCACACAAGCGACGCTGCGGCAAGTGAAATAAACAAGAACCTTCCCGGCGTTGGAAGCGGAACTGCTAGTTGAGTTACCCACGACCACTCCTTACCGCTCTTCTTCCCGTAATAGCATACCTCTTCTCCTATCTTCTAAACTTCATAGAAGTTCTCGATATGGCTTAGCCACAGCCTGGGATATGTTTCCAAAATGAATAAACACTCTACAGCGGAGTGTACGCTGAGAACTTCTAGAAGTTTAGATCTTAGGAGACAAGGTGTTGGCGGAAGTAAAGCTGTAAGGAGGACTCGTAGGTCATGATTCTGTAGTTCAGTTGGTGGAGCACTTATATATATATATATATATATATATATATATATATATATATATATATATATAAAGAAAACTTGTCTGAAAAGAGGATGTGATCGAATCAAACTTCCTGATAGTTTTAAATTGAGTGCCGTACCGAGATTCGAACTTGGGACCCATGCCTTTCGCGGGCAAGTGCTCCACCAACTGAACTACAGAATCACGACCTACGAGTCCTCCTTACAGCTTTACTATATATATATATATATATATATATATATATATATATATATATCATCAGAACGGGTGTATCAGTGTGCGAAGACTACGACGACAACTAATGAGGCAGACTGCATTCGCCACGGTCCTAGCAGTTCACGTGAGTGTATGGGGTGCCTCACATCACCTCTGAATGGCATTGCTGGTAACATGGACAGCAGTCGTCATACTTCTGACAAGTTCAGGGCGGTGGCTCTGGCCTACCTTCGAAGTCTCTGTAACTTTATCTTTCAACAAGATAATGCAAGACCACATGTCGTTAGTGCTGTCCTGACATACCTTGGTACAAAGGGTGTACGAATGTTGCCATGGAACACCTGGTAGCCTAGAGAGTGTACTCTAGCACTAGCCAACCGATACTTTAGTTGCCAGAGTTTGTGACAGCAAGCAGCGTTTGAGCCATTATATCAATTTCCGCACCCTGTGCGTCTGTAAATCACGTACATATTTAAAGGTAGATTCGTCCTGTCATGATGTATAGTGGGTGGTCCATTGATCGTGACCGGACCAAATATCTCATGAAATAAGCGTGAAACGAAAAAACTACAAAGAACGAAACTTATCTAGCTTCAAGGGGAAACCAGATGGCGCCATGGTTGGCCAGCAAGATGGCGCTGTCATAGGTCATACGGATATCAACTGCGATTTTTTTGATAGGAACCCCAATTTTTTATTACATATTCGTGTAGTACGTAAAGAAATATGAATGTTTTAGTTGGACCACTTCCTTCGCTTTGTGACAGATGGCGCTGTAATAGTCACAAACGTATAAGTACGTGGTATCACGTAACATTCCGCCAGTGCGGACGGTATTTGCTTCGTGATACATTACCCGTGTTAAAATGGACCGTTTACCAATTGCCGAAAAGGTCGATATCGTGTTGATGTATGGCTATTGTGATCAAAACGCCCAACGGGCGTGTGCTATGTATGCTGCTCGGTATCCTGGACGACATCATCCAAGTGTCCGGACCGTTCGCCGAATAGTTACGTTATTTAAAAAACCAGGAAGTGGTCAGCCGCATGTGAAACGTTAACCACGACCTGCAACAAATGAATATGGCCAAGTAGGTGTTTTAGCTGCTGTCGCGGCTAATCAAATGGTTCAAATGGCTCTGAGCACTATGCGACTTAACTTCTGAGGTCATCAGTCGTCTAGAACTTAGAACTAATTAAACCTAACTAACCTTAGGACATTACACACATCCATGCCCGAGGCAGGATTCGAACCTGCGACCGTAGCGGTCGCTCGGCTCCAGACTGTAGCGCCTAGAGCCGGCCGCGGTGGTCGAGCGGTTCTAGGCGATTCACTCCGGAACCGCGCGACTGCTACGGTCGCAGGTTCAAATCCTGCCTCGGGCATGGATGTGTGTGATGTCCTTAGGTTAGTTAGGTTTAAGTAGCTCTAAGTTCTAGGGGACTGATGACCTCAGATGTTAAGTCCCATAGTGCTCAGAGCCATTTGAACCATTTTTTGTAGCGCCTAGAACCGCACGGACACTCCGGCCGGCAGCGGCTAATCCTCACATCAGTAGCAGACAAATTTCGCGAGAATCGGGAATCTCAAAAACGTCGGTGTTGAGAATGCTTCGTCAACATCGATTGCACCCGTACCAGATTTCTATGCACCAGAAATTGCATGGCGACGACTTTGAACGTCGTGTACAGTTCTGCCACTGGGCAAAAGAGAAATTACGGGAGCATGACAGATTTATTGCACGCGTTCTATTTAGCGACGAAGCGTCATTTACCAACAGCGGTAACGTAAACCGGCATCATATGCACTATTGGGCAACAGAAAATCCATGATGGCTGCGACAAATGGAACATCAGGTAACCACGATGAAACAGCATGCATTCTCAGAAATAATAAGTTCGCAAAGGTACATGTATCTCATTGGAACAACCGTAATAAAATGTTCAAACGTACCTACGTTCTGTATTTCAATTTAACAAACGTACCTGTCACCAATTGTTCGCCTAAAATTGTGAGCCATATGTATGTGACTATTACAGCGCGATCTATCACAAAGTGAAAAAAGTGGTCCAACTAAAACATTCATGTTTCTTTACGTACTACAGGGTACTGTAGTAAAAATGGGGGTTCCTACTTTTAAAAAAACGGTGTTGATATCCGTTTGACCTATTGCAGCGCCATCTAGCGGGCCACCCTTAGTGCCATCTGGTTTCCCCCTTCAAGCTAGACAAGTTTCGTTCTTTGTAGTTTTTTCGTTTGACGCTTATTTCGTGAGATATTTGGCCTGGTTACGATCAATGGACCACCCAGTAAGCACAATAAGTAAAATGTTCTTATTTTGTATCATTCGTTGTGTTGCAGTGTTAGTGGCCAGCAGCGCGCAATATGACTGAACGGTACGAAGTTATGACGAAGAAAAATTCTCCTGTGTCAGTCAGTACACTAAACATTTTTTCAATTTCCAGCAGGCAGAAATGTGAAAGAGGGTAGTTTGGGGCAGATGTCGGCGTAACGTGACCAGTAGATTAGGGGTCACACACTATCTGATGGGAGAGCGGAAGTCCAAGAGGAACTGCGGCGACCGGCGGGGTGCGGCTCGATGCGTTATCTGGCGGTGTGTCCGGCCCTAGGGCGCAGGCCGCGGGCAACTTCGCACCGGCCGCAGAGGACGGGATGTTTATGTTGGCGGCGCGACATCTGGCGCCGCGCTGCCCGGCGAGGCTCGCCCTCGCGGGAGTCGCTTATCGGCGCTGCAGTCTGCGGGCGAACTCTCGCGCAGGCAGACGGCCGGCTCAGTTGCGGCTGTCAGTCCGCCCGGCCACCGCCAAACTCACTGTGCGGGTCGGCCGGTCGCCAGGGGCACCAGAGCAGACCTACGCGTCGCCCCGAACATCCATCGCAACTCCGGTCGCAGCAACGTTTTCAGACCTTAAAGTAGCGAGAGGTGTGCATCAGGGGACAGTGTTATAGGTCCATCACTCTTCACAATATACACGGTGCTCCATTGATCGTGACCGGGCCAAATATCTTACGAAATAAGCGTGAAACGAAAAAAACTGCAAAGAACGAAACTTGTCTAGCTTGAAGGGGGAAACCAGATGGCGCTATGGTTGGCCCGCTAGATGGCGCTGCAATAGGTCAAACGGATATCAACAGCGTTTGTTTTTAAATAGGAACTCCCATTTTTACTACAGTTTCCTGTAGTACGTAAAGAAATATGAATGTTTTAGTTGTACCACTTTCTTCACTTTGTGATAAATCGCGCTGTAATAGTCACATACATATGGCGCACAATTTTAGACGAACAGTTGGTAACAGGTACGTTTGTTAAATTGAAATACAGAACGTAGGTACGTTTGAACATTTTATTTCGGTTGTTCCAATGAGATACATGTACCTTTGTGAACTTATCATTTCTGAGAATGCATGCTGTTTCATCGTGGTTACCTGATGTTCCATTTGTCGCAGCCACCATGGATTTTCTGTTGCCCAATAGTGCATATGATGCCGGATTACGTGACCGCTGTTGGTAAATGACGCTTCGTCGCTAAATAGAACGCGTGCAATAAATCTGTCATGCTCCAGTAATTTCTCTTTTGCCCAGTGGCAGAACTGTACACGACGTTCAAAGTCGTCGCCATGCAATTTCTGGTGCACAGAAATTTGGTACGGGTGCAATCGATGTTGATGTAGCATTCTCAACACCGACGTTTTTGAGATTCCCGATTCTCGCACAATTTGTCTAATACTGATGTGAGGATTAGCCGCGACAGCAGCTAAAACACCTACTTGGGCATATTTATTTGTTGCAGGTCGTGGTTGACGTTTCACATGTGGCTGACCACTTCCTGTTTTTTTTTTTAAATAACATAACTATTCGGCGAACGGTCCGGACACTTGGATGATGTCGTCCAGGATACCGAGCAGCATACATAGCACACGCCCGTTGGGCATTTTGAGCACAATAGCCAAACATCAACACGATATCGACCTTTTCGGCAATTGGTAAACGGTCCATTGTAACACGGGTAATGTATCACGAAGCAAATACCGTCCGCACTGGCGGAATCTTACGTGATACCACGTACTTATACGTTTGTGACTATTACAGCGCCATCCATCACAAAGCGAAATAGTGGTCCGACTAAAACATTCATATTTCTTTACGGACTACACGCATATGTAATAAAAAGTGGAAGTTCCTATTTTAAAAAACGTAGTTCATAGCCGTGTCACCTATGGCAGCGCCACCTAGCGGGCCAACCATAGCGCCATCTGGTTTCCCCTTTCAAGCTAGACGAGTTTCGTTCTTTGTATTTTTTTTCTTTTCACGCTTATTTCGTGAGATATTTGGCCCGGTAACGATCAATGGACCACCCTGTACACAGGTTGGATCACCTAAAACTTGCACTGAAGATATTAAGGAAACGTTAAGTGTAATTGACCTGCAGATTTCACAGGATAGATTCGTATTCATGGGCTCGTATTGTTAGGCAATAATCATACTACAAAAATATTTAGAAAGTGTATTTTTTGTGCAAACATATTTTAAATGGAGCAATGTTGACCTTAACAGACTAAAAGTAGGGTAAATTAGAATGTAAGTGGTGTTTGTTGGAGGATTCTAATGCGAGTCACTTATGAGATACCACGTTTTGAAAAGTTTCCCCATCAACATTTCTCTGTGCCATTCAACTTGCATAGTTGCTAGGTAAAATGCTGTTATATTTCCTTACAGTGTGTTTGTGTGTTCTTCCTTGAGTGCATTGCGACTTTCTAGTCAGTGCGACAGTCCAAGTAGTAGGTCATGAGTGGCCGATGGAATTTACCAGTGCAGGAAAGGCTGACATGCTCATTCGTGGTCTATGGAAAGTGTAGGAAGACTGCAGTTCGTTCATGTGGGGTATATGTGGCAAGACAAATCAATAGATGCCATTATCTCGGCAATTATTTTTCTACCTTTGCAAACAGTTACGTGAAAGTGGTGTTGTAACACCTAGACAACGTAACAGACGGAGACAAGTGACGACAGAAGAGGGGCAAATTAAAATTCTTGAAGGCGTTTTAGTTGAACCCCACGTTATCTCCCACACAATCATGTGAGGAAGTGGTAAGAGTCATGAAAGTGTAATGCGCATTCTCCATTGACATCAGTTGCATTCCTATCACATCTCTATCCATCAAGAGCTGCGTGGAAACGATTAGGAGAATCGTGTTAACATCTGTAGGTGGGCTTTAACACAAGGTATTCCAGATTTATCCTGTGTCTCGTTTAGTGATGGAGCCACATTTACGAATCTGGGCAGGTAAACCGCCGAAACTTGCACTATTGGTCTGCTGATAATTCCTGTTGGCTTTATCAGGTAAATATCAGTGTCCATGGTACATAGAAGTGTGGTGTCGGCTAGTGAACCATCAGCTCATAGGCCCATTTATCGTAGATGGAGCACTGAACGTGCACAAGTATCGAAGCCTCCTAACAGACCATCTTCCATGGATGCTAAAAGACGTTTCTCTGCAGACTAGGAGGAACTTGTGGTACAAGTATGATGGCTGTCCAGCCCATAGTCCATGAAGTGCACAGCATCTCTTCATGAATTGTTTCATGAGGGGAAAGCTAAAAGGCGCTGTCTGCAAGAACTACCAACTGCATCCAATGATATGCAACGAAACATTATTGCGGCTTGCTCCGACATCTCCGCTGAAATGCTAGCATGTATGCAGCAGTCGTTTCATATCAGACTGGAAGCGTGTATTGCCGCAGCCAACGGTCATTTTTAACATTACTTGTGATTGTCAGTTGTCTCATTACTGCTCAGAATCCACGTAACTTGTGCATGCAGTTATGTTGTTCTTTAGTGTGTGCTGCCACAGGTATTGTACAAATTCAGTGTGGGAGCTTTTAAGGTATCTTGTAAGTAACTTACATTAAGTCCTGCAATGAACACCACTGAATTCTAATTTACCCTAGTGTTACTTTGTTAAGCTCAATGGGTATTGTTCAATTTAATATATATATATATATATATATATATATATATATATATATATATATATATATAGACCCCAGTAGCGCTTATCGCAACCACAACTTCCGGTCGACACGCGCTCGCACAGCGCCAGCGCGCCTTATCAGTCCCGACTGGCGCGACCGAAAGTGAATTATTCTGCAACACGGGCCTATTAATACTAGGGCCCGTGATGCCCGGCAGCACGGAGCGTCATTCGCTCTGTGAACGTCGAGGAGTGCGGACGCATAGCTCTGTGTGTCTCGCTGGGCGTTGGCTTGCTACGTTCACTTGTGTTAACGTGCCACAGAAATGCCTCTGCGACGTGGTTACCGTCGTCGCTGGCGGTGCAGTGTACCTGTGTATCGCAGTTTGAAGGCTATTGATATTGACTTGGCTGGGCAGTTTAATAAACAGCAATTGATTGGAGGTCCAAATGTTTTTCGTGGACTCCATCTGAACTTTACCTGTGATGTACAAGCAGTGTTTGGAGGTAGTACCTACCTGACACCTGCTGTTGTATGGGGCTATCAAGCAGATTATTATATGAGACCCCAAGTCGATTGTCTGACATTTGCGAAAGATTCTGCGGCACTATCAGAAAACCGATATTGTAGTACACAATGTTGTGTACACAGTTGTTAGATGACCAACTTGCGTTGCTCGGGAATGTATTTGTTTCAATCTTCTATTAGTCAATATCATCCTTCCCATCTCCTCCTCCCTGCTTCTCGCTCCACGTCATCACGCTCACCCCAATCCGAAGCCAGTGATTCTTACTTCCAGCGTATTTCTTTCCAGATCGTAAGTAGTATATGTTCCAAATTTTGTTGTAGGAGTTTAGGATGAGCTTCACACCCGTAGGTTTTACCAAGGACGCACGTGTCAAATATATTTCACGTACACCATATTTCAAACGTATTTATACATATGTTTCACCTGTACCCCTAGCGGTGGTCTGATCATTTAATATTAAAAGACTACGACCAAGGTGTGGACGGGGCCAAGGAATTGACATATCAGACGTGATTTAACACATAAATAATTTATTGATAACATACAATACAAAACACCAAGTATGAAAATCCTGCTTCGATGCTCACAATTGCCCAAAATGGGAGGGCCACCACTTTCGAATTGGAAAGGCTTTAATTTAAGAAACTAAAACGCTTGTTATAATTTTTTAAAATAATAATAACACAACACACAAGCGCTGAGTGAACGCACTCTTAAATCTTTAATTATTAATCAAAAAGCGTGGATTTACCACATTTAAATTCTCATTGCAATATAAAACATAAATACATGAATTCACAACACAGCATGGCTTCAAAATTTCTACCTGGACAACCTATGATCCTAAAAATTTCGTATTACATTCCAGCCAATCACGTTAACAACTTATAAGCATGGTTGGTAAAATACAAACGTTTGCGCTATAATAAATTTTAATAATCCACAATCACTCAAAAACAACATCAGAAGTTCGATACGGAGCATCTAAGCCGATTTATACAATCTTTCGGATCAAAATAGGAACGAGGGCCACCATAACAGAAGTGCGCTAGGAGTTTAGGATGAGCTTCATACCCGTAGGTTTTACCAAGGACGCACGTGTGAAATATATTTTACGTACACCATATTTCACACTTATTTATACATATACTTCACTTGTACCCTAAGCGAATTTCACCCTGCAGTTTCATTTTAACTCAATGATTACGACGTCGTATTTCCATTTTTCTGGTACTCAGAGGTATACGTGAATACTGTCTCAAAAATGTGTCGCTAATAGAATTAGTAGTGAAGAAATAATAAATTAAAACGTCATACTTCATGCGGCAGCTTTACTGCAGAAGGAAAAACCATTTTGTGAGGGTTTTCAACGATAAAAGTTCCGTAAATCTCGGAAAATCTGCGTTAAGTTTGTTGTTAGTCACTAAATGCTCTCATTCTCAAATACTAAATAACTTAAATATGGCTACTCGCACGTCAGCCGCGCAGGGTAGCCGAGAGGTCTAGGGCGCCTTGTCATGGTCCGTCGTCTCCCCCCGTCGGAGGTTCGAGTCCTCCCTAGGGCATGGTTGTGTGTGTTAGATCGCTTACTGCTGCTACAAAGACAGGCTATCAAGACTTCAGTGAGTTTGAACGTGTGTCATAATCGACACACAAGCGATGGGACACAGTATCTCCGAAGTAGCCCCCGGTTTCGATTCTCGGTGGCGTCAGGGAAATTCACCTGCCTCGAGATGACTGGGTGTTTGTGTTGTCCTCATCATTTCATCATCATTCCTGAAAGTGGCGAGATTGGACTGAGCAATGGTTAGGAATTTGTACGGGTGCTAATAACCGCGTAGTTCAGCGCCCCACAAACCAAACATTATCATGATCATCATCCGAGGTAGCCATGAAGTGGGGATTTTCCCGTACGACCATTTTACGAGTGTACCGTGAATATCAGGAATCCGGTCAAATATCCAATCTCCGACATCGCTGAGACAGGAAAAAGATCCTGCAAGAACGGGACCAACGACGACTGAAGAGAACCGTTCAAAGTGACAGAAGTGCAACCCTTCTGCAAATTGCTGCAGGTTTCAATGCTGAGCCACCAACAAGTGGCAGCGTGCGTACCGTTCAACGAAGCATCATCGATATGGGCTTTCGGAACCGTAGGCTCACTCGTGAACTCTTGATGACAGCACGACACAAAGCTTTACTCCTGTCTGGGTCCGTCAACACTGTTGATGACTGGAAACATGTTGCCTAGTCGGACGAGTCTCGTTTCAAATTCTATCGAGCGGATGGACGTGTATAGGTATGGAGACAACCTCGTGAATCCATGAACCCTGCATGTCAGCAGGGGACTGTTCAAGCTGGTGGAGGCTCTATAATGTTGTGAGGGGTGTGCAGTTGAAGTGATATGGGACCCCTGATACGTCTAGCTACGGCTCTGACAGGTGACATGTACGCAAGCAACCTGTCTGATCACCTGCATCCATTTATGTCTATAGTACATTACGACGGACTTGGGCAATTCCAGCAGGATAATGCGACACCCCACACGTCCAGGATTGCTACAGAGTGGCTCCAGAAACACTATTCTGGGAATAAACGCTTCCGCTGGCCACTAAACGCACCAGAAATGTACATTACTAAGCATATCTGTGATCCTAGCAACGTGCTGTTCAGAAAAGATCTCCTCGTACTCTGACGGATTTACGGACAGCTCTGTAGGATTCATGCTGTCAGTTCCCTCCAGCACTACTTCAGACAACAGTCGAGTCCATCCCACGTCGTGTTGCGGCACTTCTGCGCGCTCGCGGTGGCCCTACACGATATTAGGCAGGTGTGCCATTTTCTATGGCTCTTCTGTGTATTTGCATAATATGTACATACATCTATTCTTACAATATGTATGGGTACAAATCATCCTCGTGGAGAAGATCTTCTGGCAAGCAGAAGCTAGGAGATCAGTCCAAAAGATATTTACAATACAAATCGCTCAATACAGGGAAGGCCATTCGACATGACGGCGTATCAGTTCGATTCTACACAAGAGTATTCTCCTTTTGTAGCAGCAGTGTACCGTAGGGGAGCGAAGCGTTCCTGATGATTGGAAAAGATAGGTCATTTTCGTTTCCAAGGACTGCCGTCGAACAGACGCAGAAAACTATATGCCTGTGTCTCTGACGTTGGTCTGTTGTACAATTTTGGAACAGATGTTCGTGAATTTTGACGTTTCCGGAGCCCGAAAATCTCCTCTGTAGGAATCAACATGGATTTCGAAAACAACAACCGTGTGAAACCCATCTCGCTGTGTTCGTTCTTGAGGGCCAAAAGGCGGTAGACATGGCGCCCAAGTAGATGCCGTGACACTTGATTTCCATGGTTTATACGAGATACCTCCGCATTGGCTCTTTTTTCTGACTATTTTGATGCTACCTGCCACGAATTCCTCTCCTGTACCAACCATTTCATCTCAGACCAGCGCTTGCAGCCTACATCCTCAATTACACTAGTTGTGTTCAAATGTGTGTGAAATCTTATGGGACTTACCTGCTAAGGTCATCAGTCCGTAAGCTTACACACTACTTAACCGAAATTATCCTAAGGACAAACACACACACCCAAGCCCGAGGGAGGACTCGAACGTCTGTCGGGATCAGCCGCACAGTCCATGACTGTAGCGCCTTACACCGCTCGGCCAATCCCGCCCGGCTAATTACACTAGTCATTAGCCATTTTGCATCTAGGATGTGATACATCAACTAGCATGTACTTTGGTGTGTAGAATCCGAATATACCTTTCAAAATTTTCTAGCACGTACCATTTTTGAGTTTTTAAAATTTTTTTTATTGTTCATATTCAATACTTCGCGTTTTGATGTTCTTCTGTTTTGATGTTTAATTCTTTGTTATTGATTTGCAGAGGAGAGCTAGAAGATCTACACATCGTCAGTAAATGGTTGTTGTGGTTCAAATGGTTCAAATGGCTCTGAGCACTATTGGACTTAACATCTATGGTCATCAGTGCCCTAGAACTTAGAACTACTTAAACCTAACTAACCTAAGGACAGCACACAACACCCAATCATCACGAGGCAGAGAAAATCCCTGGCCCCGCCGGGAATCGAACCCGGGAACCCGGGCGCGGGAAGCGAGAACGCTACCGCACGACCACGAGCTGCGGACGGTTGTTGTGGTAATCCAGTGGTGTGAAAGAGATCCTCAGTGAGTGTTTCCTGTGAAAGATAGTGCAACCTTTTTGTGTTTAAAACTTACACTAAGGAGAATGGTAACCGGTAAATCTCGTTGATGTCTAAACCACCCCGACAACTTTTGTTATATGTGTGGGAAATTCACTCCAAAAGCCCAAAGAAAACCAATCACTGATTTGGTTCAGAAGGCATATAAATTGTATTTTGATTGTCCTATTGGTGATCAAGATAAAAATTTTGCACCTCATATTGTCTGCATAGCCTGTACTACAACCTTCACCGAGTGGTTGAAAGGAAAACGCCGAGCCATACCATTCGCTGTTATGATGGTGTGGTGTGAGCCTAATGATCATTATTCAGACTGTTAATTCTGTCTTACAAATATTTCGGCACATTCAAGCAAAACTAGACATAAAATGAAGTATCCAAATGTGTCGTCAGTTCATTTGTCTGTGCCCCATGAAGAGGGGTTGCCTGTTCCTGTCTGTATCTTGAAAGCCACGGAAACAGACACCATGTCAAGTGAATCAGAAAGTATTGAACGTATAGAATAGTACTGTTCTCAATATCATGACACTTCGCTTCAGCTCTTTAATTAAAAGGAACTGAATGATTTGGTTCGCGATATAAAACTTTCGAAACAGCAAGCTGAACTCTTGGGGTCTAAACTGCAATAACGGAACCTTCTAGCTCCAGGGACAAAAATTTCCTATCTCAGATCAAGAGGTGCTTCCTTCGATCAATATTTCGATGCACAGAATTCAATGTGTATATGTAGAGATGTCAATGGTCTGTTGATGGAGTTAGGTGTACCACAGGAGAGACGACTATTTATTGACTCCAGTAAAACCAGCTTGAAAGCAGCACTACTGCATAATGGCAATGCATTTCCATCGGTACCATTGGCTTACGCAGTAGACATGGAATAAACTTATGAAAGCATGGCTTTGTTGCTAGAGCCAATCAAATATAAGGGCCGTGAATGGCAGCTTTGCTGTGATTTAAAAGTTGTTGCACTCCTTATAGGTTTGCAGGCTAGATTCACAACATACTGCTGCTTTTTGTGTCTTGGGGACAGCCTTGATACCAGGAACCACTATACAGTCAAGTAATGTTGCTGAAAAGATAAATTTGAACAATACCCCAGTGGTTGATCCCGATAAAATCATTTTGCCTCCCTTTCATATCAAGCTGGACCTTATCAAGAACTTTGTAAAAGCTGTGGATAAAGATGGGAGGCCTACAATCACTTAAAAGAGAATTTTCCCAAATTGAGGGAAAGATGAAAGAGGGTGTATTTGTTGGACCCCACGTAAGAAAATTGCTGAAAAGTCCAACCTTTTGATATAAAACGCACAGATATCCAATTAGCTACTTGGTCTTCTTTTAAAGCAATTGTGAAAGGCTTTTTGGGTAACAGAAAAGACAAAAACTATGTTACCATTGTGAGTGATCTGTTGTGTAGTGCCGCGGAATAGTAAAGCGTTGGAAATGCGGAATATTGTGAAAGTTTCGTTGCCTATGCCGAGAGCCAGAGGCAGTAGTTTAGCCAAGATCTAAGAAGATTGCACATGTATGGAATGTGTCGTCATGCAGGGGCAATGGCCTGGTTACACACAACAGGCGAGAGAGAATTGCTTAGCATGTGGGTTTGTGTTAGACGGAGACTTTCGTAGAGTGCAAGACACAGGTATAGCGTCAGCTATATTGCATTTCACAACTTCGCTTAAATATGCCACAACGACACGTAACTCTGTCGCAAGAACATCTAAGGGGCGAGTACGACAGATGAATCAGCAGTATAAGTGGAACGAATGCGGTCATTACAAACGAGCATGACGTCAAGACGTCGCTCGTGCTTCCTTTAAATACGCCAGCTTTGAAAGCAACAAGGCACTCACACTCGCAGTTAGACTTGCAGTGAGATGTGTACTGGGTCGCTGCGTAGCGGTCAGCTCGGTGATCGACACGTTAATCTTTATTAATGAGATGTTGCAGTAAGGGTGGCCCATCCAGCAGCAGACGTGAGGGGACAGTACCAGCTCTGGTCCTCTCCACTGCCGCTGTCAATCATCAACCCAGGATTAGCAGACATCGCGGCAGACTCGCTCGCCGCCAATGCCGACCACATCAGTAAGCCGTCGTCGAGATCGTGCGGGGCCTAGGCCCTGTGCATCCGCCGTCACAACCGGGCGAGCCGACGACGCTGGGGGACTGCAGCCCGTTCCGCCCGTCCACCGCGGACGAGCCTCCAGGAGGAGCAGGGAAGAAGACGCGGGGGGATAGAGTACACCCCGCACTACGAGAACGCCTGTCGTGCCGACAGCACAAGGACTCCAACCCGGAGCCTCTTACTGTCCGCAGCCGAGCCGCCGCCCAGCCGGGCACCGCCAGCCACGCGCGGCCGAAGTAAGGACATTCCTCCGCTACGTCACAGCACGCCGCGCTGCCCTAGCAAGACTGCGCGGCCCGGATCTGGTGTCATCGCTACGAGTCAGCGAGGACTATCACCAAGCCACGTATATCACCAAGCCACATTGTACTCGGCAGGAATAAAGTTGTTATGAAGTAATAATGTTTCTCTGGCGTTTCTGACGCTTCTACAGCCATTTCCTAGCATCCTGACAACTGGAGAGGTCACCGCTCGGCCATACAGTCCACCGTAGGCGACCGGGACCACCGGGGCGCCTACAGTTGGACTACTATAAGAATATGGGGTGTAGAATGTTGCTTAAAATTCACTTTTTACATTCTCACCCTGATTTCTTTCCGGAAAAGTTGGGAGCCGTAAGCCATGAGTATGGTGAACGCTTTCAGCAAAACATTCATACAATGGAACACCGTTACCAAGGCCACTGGAACCCTTCGATGATGGGTAACTACTGCTGGGGTCTTGTTAGGGAGTGATGAAACGGAAAACAAAAGAAGAGCTCCGTCGTCGCATTTTTCGAAAACCAAAGATGATTAAAAGTGAAAATATCTTCTGAACTAATCTGGTCCTTTTAGTGGCATCATGCCCATAGACGCATACGAAATAGTATTGATTTCAAACTTTCTAAATTGGTATTTTTGTTTGACTTAATTGTGTCAGTTTTTGCTATTGCCTTTTTTTATTCTGCTGTGTATCTAGAAAATGCGACGTCATAGAGAAAAACTGATTTTACCATTGTATTCAGCACCCCAAAATTAGGTAAATCCACCCATTTACAAACCAGGTACAGAAAAAAGTTTAAATTTCTTAACTATTGTTATTTGACAGCTTCCTCTAGTACCATCGAAGCTGTTCCCTTATATCTAAGCAAATGCCCTATCATACTGTCCCACTTCTAGTCAATGATCTCCATATATTACTTTCCTCGCCGATCATGCGGGCAACCTCCTCATTCCGTACCGTACCTAAAGTTTGTGTAAACATTTGTAAGGATGTGCGGAAGAGAAATAACGAATAAACCACTGAAAGAAATACATTTCAATTTCCACATAAAGGTGGTAACATTTGCTACTTGTGTACCGTTTTTACGTTTCAGGTTACAAACTTGTTCAATGCGACGATCATCTGCATCCACAACAGCCTGGATACGATTTCGCAGTTGTTCTCAGCACTTTCCGAACGGTTGACTATGGAATGTTCAGGTTTCAGGACACAGTTGAAGCACTCCATGAAGATCGCACATTGCGTCCACCATCCTCAGCCATGGCAACAGTAACTCCTTCAACAATTTCAGGCTTCTCTCACGAACCCTTTTCAAATCGTCAGTTAATTCTAACTTCCGAATCATGTTCTACAACTCCGGTGCCGAAAGAAGATCTCTTCTAATGCATCGATACTCGCGAACAGCAGCAGAAGTATTGTTGTTGCTTTGGTAAAGCAGTAAAGTCTTGCTCGCCCTGTCCAGACTCATTTTGGCTGTCTGAAACTCTGATGCACCGCTGAAGCTTGTGTTTCAACCTTATATCACAGTACCAGTACTGGCGTCTACTGACAAATCACGACGCTAGCCCTACTAAAAGCGCAAATCATGCAGCGCATAGTCTTAACAGCATTCTTATAAAGTTGGGTACCCATATGATAAATAATTTTCCGGCCGCACTGACCCAGGTAGCGAAAATTCTCTACACTCTCTACATTGGAATAACACTCCAGAAATATAATTCAGACACGATTCTTTCAAAACCATTCGAAAGCTCTCGACCAATACCTCAGTATTGCTCCTCAATCTGGCAATGTTACCAGATACGACTGATAAAGACAATAGGTAGTTTCCAAACAAAATCACTGCGTTTTGTGACTGGTTTGTTTTAGTAAGCGCCAAAATGTCACAGAAATGCCCATCCGTCTCCAGTAGGAGACACTACTAGCGTGGTGTTTTCATCACAATGTGATTGTTATAATTCAATGGGCTTAAGTTCCTTGAAGGGTCAAACAATATATTGCTTCCTCTTGCATATATCTTGCGAAAATATCATGAACGTGAAGTTAAAGAGATTCAAGCTCATGCTCAGGATCACAACAGACGTTTTTTTTCAGAGCGTCATTAGCGGCTGGAACAGGAACGGAAGGAAGTGACAATGTACAGAGGTACACCGCAAAGGCGCTTACACACTGGACCAACGAAGGCCAACGAACGACAACCAGTGGGTTCGGCCGAACGTTGGTCACCAACGCTCTCGTGTTCGATCTGTCATCTTGACGAAACTAAGGGATTGCGCCAAGGGAACCGTCCATGTGGAACCGCAGTGATAACTTCTCGAGGCTTCTCCCGTTTTATGATTACTACAAGTAGTGCTTTACTTTGCAATTTCGCTGGCCGATATTATGAGGAAGAAGCATTTATTTTACTGCAAGAAGCTGATCATCAGAAAAAGAATAGGAAGAATGGACGCTGTTGGATGATCGTGTTTTAAAAATTAGGGAGTATGTGGTGGGACAAACTTAACACTGAGGTGAAAAAAGTCATGGGACACCTTTTAATATAGTGTTGGACCTCCTTTTACCCGGGGTAGTGTACGTACTCTACAAGTCGTTGGAAGCTCCTGCAGAACCCTGCTTTCAGCTCTTGCTTAATGAAATCGGGACTCATCTCAAAGGTTTTCCAGTCGTCTAGGGTCCAGGCGACATGAGCACGAGCTCAGGAGAGGCGCTGCAGCAGACGTCGTGCTGTTGGGAAAGACACTCGCGACTCTCGTATGCTCCAATAGCCCAATAAAGATAAAATTTCGCCGCACTGTACTAGCTGATACATTCGTCGCACGTCCCATATTGATTTCTGCGTTCACTTCACGCGTCCGTTAGCACTGACAACTTTGCGCAAATGCTGCTGCTCTTGGTCGGCCACAGCGTTGCACGTGGTGAGAGGTAATGCCTGTAATTTCGTACTTTCGGCATTATATTGATAACTCTAACGATTTGCGAACTGGAATGTCCCCTGCGTCAAGTTCCACAAATCATTCAGTCTGCTAATCCCCGTCGTATGGCCATAATCACGTCGGAAACTTTTTCACATGAGTGACCTACTACAAATGACAGCTCCGCCTATGCAGTGCCCTTTTATACCTTGTGCATGCGATACTACCGCCATCTGTATAGGTGTGTATCGCTGTCCCATGACTTCTGCCATTTCACAGTGATGTCTAACCTGAAAGCTGAATTGGAATATGGACTACTTCAGATTTTTTTTCGAATGAAAGCTACGCACATCGATCTCAATAGCGCAGATCCTAAAATTTCCAAAGATGACGCCTCTTTTAGGAGAATTCTTTTTTTGTGTGTCATCAGCGTTCTGGCTGGCTTGATGCGGCCCGCCACGAATTCCTCTCCGTTGCTAACCTCTTCATCTCAGAGCAACACTTGCTATCTAAGCCCTCAATTACTTGCTGGATGTATTCCAAAATCTGTCTTCCTCAACAGCTGTTACCTTCTACAGCTCCCTCTGCTGCCACGGAAGTTATTCCCTTCATTAACACATGTCCTATCATCCTGACCCTTCTTCTTTTCAGCGTTTTCCATATATTCCTTTCCTCTCCGATTCTGCCGAGAACCTCCTCATTCCTTAAATTACCAATGCACCCAATTTTCAACATTAGTCTGTAGCACCACATCTCAAATGCTTCGATTCTCTTCTGTTCCGGTTTCCCACAGTCCACGTTTCACCACCATATAACAATCTGCCTCAATTTAAAGCCTATGACACTAGTAGACTTCTTTTGTCCAAGAATGCCCTTTCGGCCAGTGCTAGCCGACTTTTGACATAATTTGTCCGTCATTGTTATTTCTCTGCCTAGGTAGTAGAATTCCTTAATATTATCTACTTCGTGACCATCAACCCTGATGTTAAGTTTCTCGCTTTTCTTATTTCTGCTACTTCTCATTATCTTCGTCTTTCTTCGATTTTCTGTCAGTCCATACTCTGTACTCAGTAGACTGTTCATTCCATTCAGCAGATATTATAATTCCTCTTCACATTCACTGAGGACAGCAATGTCATCAGCGAATCTCCTCAATGATATCCTTTCACCCTTAATTTTAATTCCACTCTTGAACCTTTCTTTTTATTTGCATTGTTGTTTCTTCGATGTACAGACTAACAGAAGAGGCGAAAGACTGCATCCCTGTCTTTTACATCCTTTTTAATCCGAGGACTTCTTACTTGCTCCCCCACTCTTATTATTCCCTCTTGGCTCTTGTACATGTTGGATATTACCAGCTCTCCCTGTAGCTTTTACCCCTATTTTCGTCAGAATTTCGGACATCTTGCACCATTTTAGGTTTCCCAGTCAAAGAATCGTATGAACATGCCTTGATTTTTCTTCAGTCTCTCTTCCATTATCAACCGCAACGTCAGAATTGCGTCTCTGGTGCCTTTAACTCACCTAAAGCCAAACTGCAGAGTATAGCAGTAGATAAAGTAGATATGCCAGAATTATTTACAGTCACTTTAGGTATTGCCAATGTCCTCTAAAAATGTTCAAATGTGTGTGAAATCTTATGGGACTTAACTGCTATGGTCAGCAGTCCCTACGCTTACACACTACTTAACCTACATTATCCTAAGGACAACCACACACACCCATGCCCGAGGGAGGACTCGAACCTCCACCGGGACCAGCCGCACAGTCCAGGACTGCAGCGCCTGAGACCGCTCAGCTAACCTCGCGCGGCATTGTCCTCTCATGAAACAGTTTCCATAAAAAAATAGAACGATATCCAAACACATCAAACATTTCTAAACGATAAAAATCCTTCAGTAAGACTGTTATCAGCCTCCACCTATAATGTCTTATCTAACTTCTTTGTCTGTTTTTAGTTAAGGTGACTTCTGTATAACGAAGGTCTTTGGTGTGAAATCTGTGTAAATAATTATTTATGACCATTTATGTAATTGTAATTAGTGTGTGGACACGGTTTCATATGTAGTTTATTGTAAAAGAATAAAAACGTTAAAACTTTACTTGTAATTCTGGTTCATGCGTAGGGAAAGTAAGTTTGTAGTCATGTAATATTTGGAGGGAAGCACTCCACAGAACGAGCTAGGCGAGAATAGAAAAATTGGATCTGGCGGCCGAACTGCAAAGATCCTGTGTGGCATGTGTCGGTTGGCGGCTACTAGGCAAAATGTTCGCATCTTGTGAACTGAACGAAGCAAGAACAACTGCAAGATTATACAATGTACCTTTGGATGTGGACATAATTTGGCTTATTCTTTGTGGCATACTTTGGTTAGCTCTGTACTATGAAAATCCGACGCTAAGAAGAGAATTTCCAGAGCTTGTTACACAGCAAGAGCCATGGACACTTTTCTTTTTTTTTTTTTTAATAGCATAGGGGATCTACATTTGCTATCACCTTCATCTCAAATTATCAGTTGAGTATTATTGCACGTAGCAGTTATGTGGTTTCTTTTTCAATAATACGTTTGTATTCTGTAAACTTTGTGTTGAGCTGTCGTATTTTGTCCTTATTTGTTTACCTAGGGAGGGTCCTATCCCAAGGGCTGCGATAATTTCGAGTGTCCCGCTTTATTGAACTGAAGAGCAGTTAACTTCCTTAACAAAAGTTAATAAACTTAGTGGAGTTCTAAAGTAGATGATTGTTTATTGAGCATAAGTTTTGAAATATTCCATGTGATTTTCATGAAATGATAGTTTCATCAAAGTACAGTTACTAAGAGAAGATTTGAAATATTCAGTTTAAGGATACTTCTTATTGAAATAACAATGTTTATACTTTCGTGTGTTACATAGTTAGGTGTAGCTAAATGTTTCTAATTTTGCGTTGTCACTAAAATGTTCAGCCTAGACTCGCATCTACTGACAGACTAGTTTCTGGGTACCCCTGCTAATAGTTTAGCCAGATTTAATTTTCGTATTACAATAACAGTGGTCAAGAAATACAACTTTTATTCTTGTAACTTGTGTTTAGCATAATAAGCAAATAACTACAACTATTCAAACTATACTAGATTCTGGTATCACATGTCCCATTTGAGCTAAATAGTGAAAGGAAGTGAAGGCTCCTTGAGAATACAAATAATAATCGGCGAAAAAGAGAGAATTACTTTAAAATTATTTTTATGAAAGTAATATGCAGTAACTAAACTGACAAAAGAACCCATTGTCCAAGTTAGTACTGCTCCATCATCAGTAATTATTTACCTATAACGATCATTAGCTTCTCACTATAATGTACAGATAGTGTTTTTGAGATCCAGTTGTTGCCTGAACGTATTAATACTCCTCCTGCGGTTCTTGTCAAACTGCGCTACTGACTTGTGTCTTACATGCAAAACGGAATTTCAGTATCAAGTAAAGTCAATCCCAAGAGTCAACTTTCCTTAAGAACGATGCTAGTACTTGGTACAACTTTGCCTAATTAGGCTGGCGATCTTTGTTTTACGTAATTGCAGTTTACTTTGCTACTAATGGAACCTTGGTTCGATTTCTGTTTTTTCTGCTACTACTTCCCTTCAATTAAAATCTTTAGAAAATCAAAAATAGTTTGATACCATTCCTTGACTCACGATCACTGTCAAATAAGTATCCTCTCACAGAAATAACTTTAACGGCGTATTAATAATTCAGCAGTAGTTAGTGCTGTTACACTTCTATCAAGTGAACAGATATACTCCATGGAAAAGTTTGGAAATGTGTTATACCAGGAAAGCTATAGAAAGTACGACATTCAGATTCAGAAGTAATTACAAATACGGGACTCGACAGAATGAGACAATTGATAATGATCAGAGCAATATGGCAAAGGTCTATTTCGTACCTCACTTTCCTCAGCAAGGCCCTGATAAAACTGCCGGCCGCGGTGGTCTAGCGGTTCAGGCGCTCAGTCCGGAACCGCGCGACTACTATGGTCGCAGGTTCGAATCCTGCCTCGGGCGTGGATGTGTGTCATGTCCTTAGGTTAGTTAGGTTTAAGTAGTTCTAAGTTCTAGGGGACTGATGACCACAGATGTTAAGTCCCATAGTGCTCTGAGCCATTTGCATTTTTGATAAAACTACTTAAAAACGACATTGTTTTTGAGTCTCCTAATATCACCACAGAACGTCGATGAGTAGCAATACTCAATACACCAGCTAAAATATTGACAAACTATAATATAAAACTATCGCGCCTTTCGGGGAAAGTTTGCTGTATGTTCCAAAATAGTTACGAATGCTCTTCGAGTGTTACACTTTGTCTTATAACGGTATAGTATAACTGGCAAATACAAGATTGATATCAACAACAAACGGTGTAGTTATCAACTGAAGCGTTGCACCACCCTTACAACACTGCGACACAAAAGAAGAAGGAAGATTAAATCAATATTTGGAAGCAATAGTTAATATTGACGTATGGCATTGAAGGTAACATATGCAGCCCACTGTGATGAATTTTTTTAACTTCTCATTATTCTCGAAGGAGGCAACTAAGGACTGAAATAATGTCGGAATTAGAAATGTACTCCACAAATGAAAGCATGAGATTTCGCGAAGTTGCAGCAAGATGTTGGAATTATCAATGCCTTTATGAAACAACGAAGGTAATGCGAGATACGAAAATTACTGTCCTCGCGATGGTATGGTTAGCATGAAACCTGAAGGATCGCATATCCTCGGCTACGTAGCATAGTGTTCGCCCAAGTAACTGCTCGGGAAAAGTGTTGGACAGAATGGTAAACCGCGACCTTGTCTGGATGTCAGAACCATGTTAGCACCTTGATTGCTTTCACTTTACGATCGGCACATATAATTCCGTTATGATAACCTGACTGTTCTGCAGGCACCTATTCAACAACAAGTCTTTCCTGCACGGGCACCACTTTATAGGTATTTTGGGGGACACTGACAAGGTCTACAATATCAGAGACATCAAAGGGATGACACTGTTCTGAGACGAAAAGTTTGAGACAGGACAGGCCATGTCAAAGGAGGTAAAAGACCGTTGACGCAAAAAATGGTCAAACAATTGTGAAATCAACCACAAATAAGGATCTGTGAACATCGCTTCTTTCAGTGGAAACGCTATTCGGAGAGTCACCGTTGTGATCTGACAGGGATCGCAGCTTCCTGGAGCACCTCGCTGTTTTCTTACAGTATTTTCTCTCCCTATGAGATTCAGATAACGGATCAATGGTGCTGTAAAAATTTTATTTATTCTTAAAGATTTTTAAATGAAATAAACGTTATAACATTCTACATCTTTATTTCATGTCTACATATCTGCAGTCATCACCGCTAGAGAGCATGAATTGTACCGTGTAACATGGTTGTAAATAACTTAACTAATTTCGGTGCATGATTACAGGATGCTGTAATTGAGTTCGGAAGCCCACAATTTGACCCTTTTCTAACTCGTTCAGTTGGCTGTAGGACGCACGAGTGAGTCTCCGTAACTTGGTTGCTTATCAAACTCACACGTTGGGACCATACAGAACCTTCTAAATGTGAGCATTCCTTTCTAAAGATTAGACACAGATGGCGCTCTGATAGCTATGCATGACGATGTCTGTTGGTGGACGATGTTGAAACCTTTATCAGTACGCCTACTATACTCCAGATGGCATATGCCATCATCAGATGAAAATCAACGTTTCATTCAGGGTGTACTAATTTTTTTCTGACAGTGTCGTAACAAAAAAATTATTATTATATTTCTAGTTAAGTAAGAAACCAATTTCGTGTTACTCACAGCTATGTGCAAACATCTTAATCTAGCGCCATTTTACTGTTTCAGTTAGTGCTGTCACCAATAATGAAACTCAACTCCACCTTGTGCGAACGCTATGTTTCAGGCGGAATGAAATGAATGAAAAGTCATAGTCGCAACATTCACAAAACGCTTCTCTAAACGGAAATGGTAACAGAAGGAAAATCTGCCGTAACTAAGAATGCTTTAAAAAGCGTTGCTACAGAACTTGTGAAGCAGACAAAACTGGTATATTTCTGTATTAATAATCCTTTGTACGACTCGGGATGTAAGCTGTATGCGTTTGTGCACACAGCGTGCTCACAATGGCATCTATTTCTTGTTTTGTTTATTTCTCTACTACTGTACGCCTGTTAATTTTGCACAGGTATACGAGTAATATACGGAGCAGCAGTGCACCAGAGAAATTCGTAACCGCTCACAACAATAGCAGCTATTTTTAAAGTCCAACAGAATGCGTGCTGGCGCAGATCTATAGACGGAGGGTGAGTGCATTTGCTGTCTAGCTGGGATCGCATTCAAGTCTGCCAATGTCGTTAAACTTCAAATAGGGTATTAATTAATGGAGTATTGTCTATTGTGTGGTTTTGTACATATCGATGTGCCTAAGACAAATTTGTGCACGCCGTTCAAAAACAACCTTAAATAAACATCCATAGCCTCAAGCGTGAATTGCTATTGATTACCATGTACACAGGCGTTTTGTTATAACAGTGCGCTTGTTAAGGATCTGGTCATAAGAAAAGTTACCGCCACCTGAGCGGCAATGCTGCAGGCTGCCATGTGTCATACTTAAAACATTAGATGCTGTCCACTATAAGAGATTTACGCTGTCGTTGTATGATCTAAGAACGGTTACCTTTCTCTGCGCTGATGCTCGTGAGCCGCCATTCTGCACCAGGCGGAAACTCCTCGTGGCGCAATAAAACGTACAACGTGTCCTCTTTCCTAAGTACACCTGCATTTCCCATCGCACGAATCTCACATTTTAAACAACTCTTTAAAAGACGTCAGGGAGCAACGACGCCATTTGATGTTCACTGTGATATCGCATTATAATTATTAGTATCAAGAGTAATCTTTCCCCAACCAGCAGCCAAAATGTATTTTTTTGGAAAAGAGGTTCAGGAGTTGTATAACTCCAATTTAAGTACAAGAGTTGATTTCATTAACTGTTACGTTCGAATTGGAGTTATTATAATCCGAAGTCGGAAAGCAAACAAATAAATTCTGGTAGCTTCTTCGTGAAAAACTACTGCTTTACACGAGGGGGAAAGCAGCCCCAGGCCCATTTCATTCCACCACAATATGAAATATCCCAAAATGTAAATATCACCTAAATTATTAAAGTATATCATAGAACTGTAACCGTTAGGAAACCATTTTGAAGACATTGTAATCAAGTCAGTTTTTTTTATATTTTGAACTTCTGAAAGAATATATTTTCGTTAATGAATACTTATACCAGATTCCAGAAATGTTATTAATTTTTCAGTTAAACTTAACCCAAAAATTTAAGCAATGAACGTCATATTTAATATTTTCATTTCAAAACTTTACTTACACATCAATAGTTCTCTAAAAAGCATGCTGTGAGTAAAATCCAACAACAGTTAACAAAATTTGTCTTTCAAAAAATCTTTTGTATTGGCCACAATACAACTGGTGGTACACGTCATTGCAAGTGGCTTGATATTGTTAAGAGTGTGCTAAACGATATTTTCAGTCCCTATACTCTACTTACACATAAGTAAAT
Organism: Schistocerca cancellata; assembly: GCF_023864275.1. Lineage (NCBI taxonomy): Eukaryota > Metazoa > Arthropoda > Insecta > Orthoptera > Acrididae > Schistocerca > Schistocerca cancellata. Next base: position 526,652,692 of record NC_064627.1, read on the forward strand.
CTTCAAAAAGATTGTTTTTAATAAAAGGGAACAAGAATTAACGAATTTAATTTTGTTAGATTTTGTTAGTTTGGGCATAAAGTAACTCCCAATTAGTAATGCGCGTTATGGATAATGCATTGGTTTTGCTAGGGTTAAGAAGGCTATTGTTGGTTGGATCCACAGCCTTCATTTAGTAGTTAAGCATAATAATTACTACTCATGGTTGTCAAAAATGTTTAAACGAAATTCCAACTTGACAGCACAGTTAGAACTGTAGTAGCTGCATATTTATGCCAGTGTACATTTCCCCAGCTGTGAATTTTACTTCATATGAGGACTATCCGAAATTCCGATAGCAATAAATAAAAATTTTACAATAATTAGCGACATTTTCCATCCGTTCTACATGTGGAACTCTGCGATTTGCAAATAATAAAACTAAGTCTTGTTATTTTATAGTTAACGAATTTTCGGTAATTACGGTGTTTGACAGTTAAATTCTATTTTCAGTGGGCACGCTGTACACATCCTCACTACGATTCGTCTTATTTATCGACTCAATACTTAGCACCATCTTATCAAACTTATTAAGCGCGTGATCACACGTAGTTAGATTCATTTCCGGTCGTTGTTAGCGCTTGCAGCCTATGTCCTCAATTATTTGTTGATTATACTGCATTCTCTGTCTCCCCCTACAGTTATTACTATCTTATCTCGTAAGTCCACTTAATTATGTTCCATACAATACTTTGCACCAAAGGTACATTGTCAGATATTTCTTGGTCAGTACTGGTAGATTTCTTTTGGCCGAGAATGACCTCTTTGGATGTGTGGGTGTGGTATTTATGTCCTCCTTGCTTCGGCCATCATATCGTATTTTGCTTGCAAGGTAGTAGAATCCCTTCACTTCATCTCGTCTGTGGCCCTCAGTTTTAAAGCTAAGTTTATTGCTAATTTCGTTTCTGCTTGTCCTCCATTTCTTTAATGTTTCTTCGGTTTACTCTCAATCCATATTCCTTGCTCGGTAGAATGTTCATTGCACTCGCTATGACCAATAGTTCTTCCTCCCTTCCACTGAGAAAAGCAATGACATCAGTGAGTCTTATGTCATCGGTTAATCTTATCAGTGATATTCTTTCGCCTGCATTTTAATCCCACTCCTGAACCTATTGTTTATTTTTGTCAGTCCTTCTTCGATGTACAGGTTGAACAACATTGCGGAAGCACTGCAGCTCCATCGTTAATGATGTTGTTATTATTCCTCCCTCATATCTTTAACATTTCAACCTTGTCTCATACACTTTTTTAATCTTAGAACTTTATTCTTGGTCTTCTTCTCTTATTAGTCCCTTGGTTCTCGTACATTTTGTTCGTCACCCCTCTTTTCTTATCGCTTACTCCTATATTTTAGAGAATTTCAAACATCTTGCACAATTTTACATTGTCGAACGCTTTCTCTCGGTCGAGAAATGAATGCACTTCGTTTTTTTCTTAAATCTTGCTTATGTTATAAAGCGCAACATCAAAACTGCCTCTCTGATATCTTTACATTTCCGTAAGCTCAACTAATCAACTAGCACGTCCTCAGTTTTCCTTTCCATACTTCTACATATTATTCTTTCAACAACATCGATGTGTGAGCTATTAAGCTGACTGTATGATAATTCTCAAACTTATCTCTTCTTTTGGTCTTCAACATTGTGTGTGTGATATTTCTTCGAAAGGCTCGTAATATGTCTCTAGTCTCATAGATTTTGTACACCAATTTGAATAGCTTAGTCCTTTTCCACAATGATTTTAGAGATTCCGAAGGGATGTTATCTATGCCTTCTTTTTTGTATGTTACACATTCAAATCTGTACCCCGAACGTCCGCCATTCTCGCACCATGGAACAACTGATAACACGGACATAACACATCTTTCGGGAAAAGAATCATCTCAACTGTGAATCATAAAGAGTGCCAGCAAACAAATAAAAGATGCCCCTTTTCCTGTGCACGGAACCCTTGTACGCAGGTTGATTACAGACGGCAGCGGGTGGAGTTTTCGAGCCCTGCCTCGCACTGTCAGTACATTCGAGTGCATACAGCATGGTCGCCCAAGCGCTCGCCGCTAAATTCAATTACCATCGACCCGTACCGGCGACAAATTCCATTTCTAATCAAGTTGTTTGACCACAGCGCTACAAAACGCACGACTGATTAATTTTCCCGACCCTAAGTTCTACACGAGCTCGAAAACTCAGTGTTTGTGTGCATAGATTTCATTTACGCCGCTCTTTCAGTTCGTTTAAGAGGCTCCTCTTTAATACAACATAAAGCCGTTTCCATCGAAGTGCCAATAGAAGTTCAAAAGCCTATCGACGAAGCTGCGTGATAGAAACTGCATATTTGTTGACATCCGCAATTTGAGTTCGTTAGCTTCTGTTCCGGTATACATTGGTATACTGGTCCGTAGGCGACGCCAAAGCTTCTGAAATTCTTAGTTGGTATGTAGAATATTTCGATACAAACTTTGTCATGTAGTTAATTAATAACTCTGCACCTGGAGCACAAAGTTCTCTCATGTAATTCATTTCCAGTGCGATAGTTGATAGGACTGAATGCGTGATCCGATACTGTGTACTATCTGAGCCCGAGAGATAAATAATTTTTCGCACCTGCAACCGATGCCACTAACGCTAGCTTCTGCTCGGAGGTATCTAGTTAGAGTCCTAGTAGCCTACAAAATTTTCATGACTAGTATTTATGTGGTAATACTTCACACATATCCGTAAGTCATTGCCCTCGGTTCAATTTGAAAACTGTCTGACGGAATAAATGTACGCTACCTGCTAAGACTCTGCCCTCTCCCTCCTTTTTCCCATTAGTAATAAAGCAAACATTCACCCTGCGTGCAGTCTCTCATTTCAGTCTACACTAAGATTATGCTCTCCAATTTACGCTGTTGTTAGACACTAAATATTAGAACAGTTACATGGAAGACGCCTCATCACATCACAGCTATAGACAGAATAACACAGATGTTTTGACTGAAGAAAAATGTGTTTTCCTGGTGACTTCTAGTATTAATATTTACTAGGGGCTCCGTGTTGTTTGTGGAGTCAGACAGCAGCAGCCGACCGTGACACAAGCAGCAACAGAGAAAGATTTTGTGAATTTTTACGAATTCCTAACTAGGAGCGAATTATATAGCTTCATTTGTGTGCTTTGGATGTTCAGTTTTTGAACCACAGCATATTAAAAAACATTTATTAGACAAAGTCCTTGCGTTATCGTCAGTGTCTACTGTAGCGTTTGGTAGCTCATGTCGATAGTCGTTTGTTTGTCTGTGTAGTACAGTTTTCCATGGTCGTTAGTATGGACAAGGACTGTCATTACTGTGTGAGGATGCGAGCTGAGTTGGTGACACTTCGCTCTCACCTCCAGGCTGTGTTGCCTTGGATCCACTGGACGTCCAGCCAGTTACTGCTAGCGTTGAGGTTGACCACTCACCCATGGTCTAGTGGGAGGTCACCTCTGGGCATAGCAGGCAGCGAAGTTAGTCTGACAAAAAGATTCCAGATGCTGTCTGTGGCTGACAGTGTCCCTCAGCCAAATCCAGTCGCTTATCCTGTTTCGGAAGAAACTTCTCAGCCTCCAAGATAGGGGCAGTCATAGAAGGTGGATTATTGGTAGCTGGGAGCTCCAATTAGGCGCAGTTGGGGCCCCCTAGGGATATGGCTGCCAAGGAGGGTAAGAAAGCCAACATGCATTAAGTGTGCATATCGAGTGGAGTTATTCCAGATGTGGAACGTGTCTTTCCGGGAGCCATGAAGAGCAAAGCGTCCAGCCAACCGCAGGCGGTGGCTCATGTCCGCAACAATAATGTGTGTCACATTGGATCAGAAGATATTCTCTCTGGTTTCGAGCTACGATAAGTAGTAAAGGCTACCAGTCTTGTTTGCGAGATGAAATCAGAGCTCACAATTTTCATCACAATCGGCAGGACCGATTGCGGACCTCTGGTACAGAGCGGAGGGTAAGGTCTTAACCAGTGCTTCAAACGGTTCAACGACCGTGTAGGCTGCAGATTCCTCGACTTACTCCATAGGCTCGTGCGGTTTCGTGTTCCTTTTTTAATAGGTCAGGAGTCCATTACATGCAGGAGGCAGCTATACGAGAAGCGGGATTTGTGTGGTGTGGGCTAGGCGGTGTTTTAGATTAGAGGACCTCAGGGAAAAACAGGATGAGCTTCTGAGGGTTCAGGTCGAACACAGGAAGGACATAGATCTAGGAACCGTCTGTATGACAGCTGTAAATTCTCGTAGTTGAGTTGAAAAAGTACCAGAGCTCCAAGCGCTAATAGAAAGCCCTGATGCTCAAATGTTATAGGCACTGACAGCTGGCTAAAGCCGGAGAGAAGTTCAAGCGAAATTCGTGCGAATGACCTAATGGTGTTCAGAAAAGATAGGCTAGATACAGTAGGCCTTGGCGTGTTTGTTGCAAAACTGAAGTTGATGGTTCCTATTAGTTAGTATGGGTAGAGGTCATTCTTGGCAACCGGGGGAAAAAATAATAATAATTCGATTCCTTTACCGACTTCCCAACTCAGATGATACAATTCCTGAAAGGTTCAAAGGAAAATCGAGTCTTATTTCGAACACATACCTGCTTCATACGATTATAGTTAGTGGTGACTTCAATTTCCTCTCTATATGTTGGCGACAATACATGTTTAAATCCGCAGGTACGCATAAAACATCATTCGAAATTGTGCGAAATGCATCTCTGAAAATTATTTCGAACAGTTAGTTCATGAGCCCTCTCGAATAACAAGCGGTTATGAAAACACACTTGACCTCTTACCAATAAATAATCCTGAACTAGTTACAATCATCAAAAGGGGTACAGGGATCAGTGAACATAGGGTTGTCGTAGCGAGACTGAATACCGTAAATCTCAAACTCTCCAAAATTAAACGAAAAAATTATTCAAAATAGGAAATAAAATTCGCATTATGCCTTCCCGACGGGCTATCTCCACTCCTCCCAAATTAACAATGTGAGTGAAGACCACTTGTGGCTTGATTTAAAAAAAAATAGTATCGACAACAACAGAAAGATTTATACAAAATAATATAACAACGCAAATCCCCCAAGATTGGTCATTTTATACAGAAGCTCGAAATTTAGCGGGGACTTCAATGTGAGATGCTTATAGAAATTTCCACAACGAAATTTTATCTCGGTACCCGACAGAAATCCTAAGAGATTCTTGTCGTTTCAAAAATAGGCTAGCGGCAAGGCACAATTAATGCCTTTTCTTCACGACAGCAATGGAAATACTGTCGCTGACCATTGGTGCTAGAGCAGAGTTACTGAACACAGCCTTCCGAAATTCCTTCACCAAAGAACACACTGGTAAGTGGCATACATCCGTAAAGCTACTGGGTTGAATCCCGAAGCTCTGGATTTGCAGGCAAAGGGTTAAATGGCTCTGAGCACTATGGGACTCAACTGCTGTGGTCTTAAGTCCCCTAGAACTTAGAACTACTTAAACCTAACTAACCTAAGGACAGAACACAACACCCAGCCATCACGAGGCAGATAAAATCCCTGACCCCGCCGGGAATCGAACCCGGGAACCCGGGCGTGGGAAGCGAGAACGCTACCGCACGACCACGAGATGCGGGCAGGCAAAGGGTTACTCACTTAGATATCAACTCGAACACACATTCGTATATCATCATATAAACATTTCGTTCGTTTTGAGACATAATCTGCACCGAAATTTAATATTTCAAAAGATCCCAAAGTAATTTATTTACAGAACAAACAATAACAAAATTTTCAAGTATACACTATCGGCCTTAGCTAAATTATATAGTCTTTATATGTATTTCATTATCATTGATGTAATGATTGCTCCGTTCTTTTATTCCGTTTTTCCTGATTACGTTCCAATAATATTTGTGTACATGTTTTAATCTAATGATCGCTGCTTAGAAGAAAAATTCCTTGCATTTGCATGAAGGTTGTTGACTTAATTTGTATTTATTAACAGATTTCTTTTAACAACTTTTTAACTGCGAAGTCCACCATAGTGAACATCAATTAACATCACACTGATAATTTTTCTCATTATCAAACAAAATATAAGGCAGTCCCAACCTTTGCTTTTATCACTGGTAACTAATGATTTCCCTTCTGAGACTTGATTCATTAGGGAACAGTTTCCATTTATAATGTTACAGGCAGTCAAGTACAATTGCAGGAGAAACTTAGTGTATCTTTTGACTGACTAATAACTGACAACTCAACACAACATCTTCAGAGCTGTTATGCTGTACTACTCCTTTTTTGATCTCTGCCGCAACACAGCTGACATTTCTTTGCGGAGTACATTATCCTCATTAAATAAAAGCCAAGCAATTCACAGTGTAAAGATTCATTATTTATATTCAACACATTCAGCATTCAACGAACGATGGAGATTTACATGTTGGGAATTACTAAGAGATACAGGAAACTAAGCAAAGGCACAGACTTTTCCAAAAGCTTAAATATAAAATCTTTCATCTTTGTCTAACCTTTCCTGACGTAGGAACCGTAATTGTGACTTTAATTAAATGGAGCTGGAGGAGACTCACCCAGGTGAATTTATGGTGGATGGAACGAGGACGTTCTTTGTTAAATTCTAAGACATAATAATGAACTTTCTTACTGGAAAAAGGCCTTAGAAAGAAGGCTTAAACGTCGAATCGGAATGCTGTGCAATAATTACGAGGCACCAGTACCCAAGTACTTTTCACATAGTGTGCATAGCTTCGCATTTATAAAAATAGAAATACTTTTTATATTAATACCTCGTTATATATGAACGTTGAATGTTCTTTCTTCTGTAATCATGAAACTCCTTTCGTTAAGCTGCTGATCTCATATATTTCTCAAGTTAAGTCCCTCTCCCCCTACGTTACAGAGGCCGTACGAAGAATCATGTCAAATGCCTTCCCAATCCCCTTGCAAAGAGCGGTCCAATGAGCTATCTCAACGTCATCGTGCTGCATAACGCACTCGATTTTGCCGACAACATCACGAATACGATGTGGGTAGCAATAAAACGAAAGCGGATGAAGCAGGAAACAGATCATTAAACTGAGTAGCCAATCCACGGTGACTATGTTACCAAAGTGCCGGTATTAAGCGCTTAACATGTGATATTAACACCGGCAGCTCTCGTTTCATTTGTGTACGCAACGGAATGAAACGATTTACGTATACTCACATTTCGCTGACAAGTGTCGGCACAGGCTGTTCATTAACGCGAATCGTGGTTTGATGACGTAGATATGGACGTCTGTGCTTGGATGCAGGACAGAACTCCATGTAACTCTTCTTTGCAGTATAATAATAATATGCTGAAAATGTTTTACATCACCTCCATTAAACAAGAGCAGGGTAAGAAACAGTGAACATTATGAAAGTAAGACATTTATTTTATTTTGAAACAAAAACAAATCACTGAACAAAATGAAGACAGTAAATTTGCATCTGCACATCTTTTTACATAAGTGAAATTAAAACCTGCTGCTGGATAACATTCTATACGACGTTTCACTGCCTGAATCCTACTTGGCCTGTCGTCCACAATGTATCGAGAGCTGACGCTGCTGAAACGTGTCCTTCTGATGAACAGCGCTCTTCCTTAGGTCATCCACTACGTGAGGAAAGGTTCTGTGACGACGCACTGCCCGTTTCAACCGATTTCAGTCATGCTCAAGCTGATCACTTTGTCTTTATTACGTCGCTTTCTTGTCTGTTCGAAACAAATATTGCAACTGATTTTGAACTAACTTTCCTATGATCTTCAGACTTGAAACTTTCAACACAGATCACATCTGGAAGACAATGCAGTATTAACTCGCTTTTGTGTCTGATGTGTGGGGGGTACTTTGTGTAGTCCTGCTATTACCCCCTTTTCCTGTTTCAGTCGCGAACGTGTCGCGGTAAGAATGATTCCTGGTAAGCCTCCGTGTGATGTGAATTTTTCCTAATTTCTACCTTTGCGGTCTTTTAGGATGGTTCCGGTGAAAAGACACTGAAATGAACCTGTAATTTACCACATGTCTGTTGTAATCCCATGAAAAAGATTGAAATCAACTTAAGATTTCGCACACACTAAACTAAAACCAGTAACTAATTTTATTTAAATAGAAACTTTGTTATTAACACTTTTTTAAAACTAAAAATTATGAAATAATATCTCCTAGCCCCATACAGATTCCTAAGCGCATACCGATAGTCCTGAAAATTTGTGCTTGTGAATTTTTAACAGCTAAGACAGTACAAGTAAAATTTTAAACGAAAAACATGGGGCGCATGCATTTGATATCAGTAAAGAATGTAGACAGTAACTGTCACTGAGAAATATCACACAACAGTTCGTATCATTCGCTGTGCAATAAAGTTGTTTAGAGACTTAGGAGACCTATTCATGCATCAGTTATCTTTGCCCGCGCCCCACATTTTTATTTTAAATTTTACAAATATTGTCATTGCCGTGAGGGTTGTCCAGAAAGTAAGTTCCGATCGGTCGCGAAATGGAAACCACTGGGAAAATCCGGTAAAACTATGCACAGATGTGTTGAGCAGTGTCTCTAGTACGCCCGTCAATCGTGTCGCGTCGCTCTTTTCAGTTTTGAGTGAACAGTGAGCACATAAAGACACGTAGGGAACAGCGTCTTCCGCCAAGTATGAGGGCCTGGTTAGAGATTTCGCCTATGTCATGCACCCCACATAACAAACTTGTTGAGCAGTTCCTTTTTCATGCCAATCCTCGGCCGCACACTGCAGGGGCAATGAAGACGCTCCTGCAGCGTTTCCGATGAGGAGTGTTTGATCACCCACAACACAGTCCGTAATTGGCTCCCCCTGAGTCTCATCTCTGCTCACAAGGACCGCTGTCTATGAATACAAAATTTTTCCCCAGAGATCGAGCTGCAGACCAGTGCAGATAACTGGCCGAAAGCACAGGCTGCAGCTTTCTACGATGAGGATATTGGAAAGTTGCTACAACACTACGACAAAACTCGAAGTTGGAGCGGCGACTGTGTAGAGAAGTAGGTGAAAGGTGTACCTAACTGTTGCAAATAAAACGTTTCTGGTTTTCACTGTGGTTTCCATTTCGCGAAAGATTGGAATTTACTTTCTGGACAACGCTCGTATTAAAAATCACAAGCAAAAATTTTCAAACGTTTTTCTATGGGGTTAGGAATCTGTATGGTTTAGCAGAAACTATTTTATACTTCTTTTTTAATAAAGGCTATCTCGGTTGCAAAATTGTTTATATAGTAGCAATTACGCGTTTCGCCTTTGTGAGGCATCAAGTAAAAAACGCCAGACCTCTTCATTTATTTAACAACGCATATGGAAATATTTCAAATAATTCTACTCCACTATACTACCTACGTCACCAACGACAAAATATTGCAGTATGAATTTCTTGGCACCCTTATGGTCCCACAAAATGTAAAATACGTAAGTTACAATTAGAAAGCATGATTTGGTACACTAAACATAGCGGACATTGCCTATAAGGACCTAAACATTGTTTCTTCTGGTTTTAATAAACCAGATGTAGTTTAGCATAATTAATGCCCTCTTTTAGCTCTCCACACTTTTGGTTTCTGTCAACGACAGTATTTTAAACTTAATTACTACTTGAATTCGAATCCATTTACTTACTACAAGGGCCGATGCATCTACTCCCAACCATCCGAGTACAAAAGTTGCAGCAGTACGACCTATTTCGGGATGAACAATACAAATTACGATACCGCCTCGTAGATTAGAAAGAGGGATGCACGACCTAAAATTTTATGATCTTGGCTCGCTTGAATTCAATAGGTCGCGGTCGTACACCGTCGCTTTTAAGCCCTGATTTCCGAAGAATAATAATTCATCAAACCTTTTGTTAGCGGAGAGACAAGTCAGCAAAATTAGAATATAGACTAATATAAACTAAAATATCAAAATGTTGAACAAATGACTAAATAAAAATCCTGTAGCTTAGTAATGTGGGCTAGACAAACCGTGTAAAGTTCAAGTCAAATGTTTATTCATGAGATATACACATGAATTTTCAGATAGTGGCTTTACAGAGTATTTACTATCTAAAGACCTTGTACAATGTACTCATATGACAAATAATAGGAAACTAATGCTGCAATACAATATACCCTAACTGGCAAGAAGAACACTAGCCGTCCCTTAAACGTGGGGCATGAACAATTCTGAGGCAGAAGAGTCCGAAAGGCCTAATCCTTGAAGACAGTATTAATGATGCTACAATCAATTATTGTCGGTATATAACTGATTCCTATGGTGTTTATGCAGATGGCCCAAGGATACCAATCATCTCAAATGGCTTATGTGTGTTAGATAACCGTGTAACATAATCCTTTGGTGAATGAGCTCCACCCTTTGCATACAAGGAATACAGTTTGTGATGTAACAATCAACGTCCTGTCCACCTATTACCCACCAGTAATGTTGCATTCTAGCACCCTTCAATCAGTGAGTGTGGTTAAAGTCAAGACATGGGCTTGCCTTAATACCTCGTTTCTTAGGTAGAATGGTACTATTACACATCTTCTGCATTTAGTCTTTCTGTACAGCACTCCATTCCCATGCTGAAATGCAGTTGTCTGGTGACCTACTGACAATTGAACTCATTGCTCTGTGCTTCCTTCCATTCATTCTTGTTTATGCGAGTGCATTCCAAAGCACTTGTTTTGTGGCTGAGACCACCAGCATTTGCATACGACTTCCCTGGATGATGTATTACTTCCAAATCAAACTCTTTGAGGTGCAATACACATCTAGCATGTCTACTACTTGGAACTTAATGTCATAAAACCCACTTTAGTTCTGCATGATTGTTTATAGCTTTAAAATCTCGTCCATATAAATAACATTGGAAATAAGTTATTTCACACATTATTGCATGAATTTTTACCAGTCATCAAATAAGTATTTTCCTCTCCATTAAGCTGCCTGGATACTTATGCTAGGGGCGGTCTTGTCACTCTATCTGCTGCCTTAAAATGCAACCTAAATCAAAATTGCTATAGTCACACTACAGTATTCTGTTTGGTAATCTGGAAAGGCAAGAACTGTACTATATGTTAGTAAATCTTTTTGTTTTAGTAATACTGCTTCACTGCCAGATTGCCAATTAAACTTATCCCTGGCCGGCCGCGGTGGTCTAGCGGTTCTGGCGCTGCAGTCCGGAACCGCGGGACTGCTACGGTCGCAGGTTCGAATCCTGCCTCGGGCATGGGTGTGTGTGATGTCCTTAGGTTAGTTAGGTTTAAGTAGTTCTAAGTTCTAGGGGACTTATGACCTAAGATGTTGAGTCCCATAGTGCTCAGAGCCAGAGCCAAACTTATCCCTCTTTTCAATAACTGGGTAAGGGATTGGCAATTTCAACAGATTTTGGAACGAATTTTTCATAAAATTTGCAAGGCCTAAAAATGACTGTTGTGTGAAGGTTTTTACAGCATCAACAAGGTGTGGATTGGTGGGTACAACATTTTGGCCAATTATCTGGACCGAGTAACAGGTTTCTTACAAAACTAAATGCCATTTTTCTGCAGTAAGTGATAATCCTACAGCATATAAACGGTAAAAAATATGCATAAACGCACTGTACCTTACTGGATATTTTTGGAGAACACGATTATATCACCGAAACAGACCACACGTTTCTGCAGTTTTAATCCTTGCATACATTCTTTAACAGTCGGTGATAAGACGCTGGTGTGTTTTTCAGCCCAAAAGACATGTGACGGTATAGAGGGGCCTGAGAACACTGCTTTCAGACGACCTACAGGTGCTACTTCTCGCTGATGGTAGCTTCTTCGTTAATTCCATGACTGTGAAATAAATACACAGGGTTCTGATATGTTTGACATGTTGTAGGCATCTGATAATGTCTTCCAGTTTAAATAATGGTAGTCACAACAGAACGTATATAATTTTCTGTCATCTGGTGATTCTTTTCGGATGATGAAAGTTGCTGCTGATCAGGGGTTCTAACTTGTTTCTATGATTTCATCTTGAAGTTACTGACTTAAATTCTCCCATGACAGATTGTAGATGCTGTAGGACTCTAAACAGCTTTTGATAGACATATGCTTGATTTCAAGTGAGAATACAGTGTTGATTTATTTCACATGACAGGCAGTGCTCCATGAGGACCAATATGAAATCATCAAATAATTCAAGTACTAAGCAGTTGCGACAAAATTGTTAATCATGAACAGCATTGCTTGTTAACTGGATATTCAAGAACATTAGTCGACTATAGTCAGCAAACGCACAAACGTCTTGAGGTCTAATGATAGTGTCTACCAAGGCTAAGCCTTCAAATAATACAATTGTACACGCAATTTCCAACACCACGTTTCATTAGCCATTCCACCAGTTTGCCGGTAACACTAAACAAACTTAAGCCGACGGAATTACACGTCAAGAAACGTTAAAAGCATTTCGACAAATGCAAGGGTAACGTAATTAATGGACGGCGACCGTGTGACAATTTTATAAGTGCTGGAGGTGCTTCAGGATTTATAGAAATTAGTAACTATTCTGGAGAATCTTAAGCTTAAACACAGAGGGCTTTACAGCGCAATGGCCCGGCAAAACATCAGGTTAAACTTACACTAAAGCCCGCCTCTGACTAGTGTCGATTATATTCACTGAAACAGGATTTATAAGAAATCAGCTGCATTAAGTCATTTACAAATGTAGTATAGAAGACCAAAGTAAGCCAAGCGATTAATTTCAGAGGTCACAGAAAAATAAACAGTGGTAGCAGTCGATCAAATATACAAACGGAATCAACTACACCCGCTGGGCAGGAACTGCAAAAATACAACTGACAAAATAATTATCACACAGGCAACTGCTTAAAAAAATAGCATAAGGCAAGTAATGCGGACTTACTGTAATCAACTAGCCAGCTGCTTTACCAAAATAGATACCTTTTCCATAGATGTATTACAAAATCGTTTGGTAAATGTCACCTGATCGACTAAAGCATACTGAATTACATAATGGCTTATGTGTCCTATAACATACACACATAGGCAGAATTAAACACTATTCCAGTTAAATATAAAACCAATTCATGAAGTAATTTTGACAGGCACTGAAAGAGTTAGACATTATTCCAATAAAATTTAAGATGCCAATGAATACAAGCAACTGAGCAAGCACTAGGCAGTAAACCCTATTCTACTAGAATGGCGAAACCGTCGACGACTTAAAGGCTGGTGAACGTTAAATGAACACGACTACCACAAAACACACTGGATACTACGTGAGGCAGATAGTTTACAGTTTACCTTAACAGTAAGAAGTAGTAAGAAACTGGAACACTGTTTTAAAAAATACTAGACACCTTAAACAAGATTGGCGATCATTACATAAAAGAATCAAGGAATCTACAGAATGATGTCACATAAAGTACTTCTTGCACACATAAGTCAGCCACACTTCTCAGTAACTTGACAAGTAGACAACAAAATTTGGAATTTAATACACGTCCGCCACAATCACCTATACATGTCCAGAAAATCAGTCATACAAAGCCAAGCTACACCAGACCGAAAGAACAACAAAAATATTAAGTAGGTCCACTAGGAACCAGGATTCAGCGGTTTCCACAGGCTCTTAGAACAAAATTACTCCCCATTACAAAATGGGCCTCTCCATGCAGTTCAAAATACGTGCACACAACACTTCCCCAAGCAGACTCGCTTCCTTCAGTTGTCGAATAGTTGACAGTTAAACTCCAGGCGGCGTAATGGCACGAATATCACTTCGCAGTGCAAGCCGCCGCCTTCCAGCTAAGTTAGACCTGTTAAATCTTCTTCTGTGTGACTTGCGTTTACTGACATGGGTAGAAAAATGTTTGGCTGCTTAATGAGAGAAAATAATTAAATAATTTTGAAAATCAAATACGCCCGCAATTTGAGGACGATTCGCGCAATTTGAGGATGATTCTCGGCAGAATCGTTAGTCGCAGCACACAAAAGGGATTTACGTTAGCAAGAGAGGTACGAACGGATTTTTTATTGTGGCAATATTTCTAGATCATGGTTGTTTAACGATCTAGAAAAAAATACTTCCCTCGCTTTAGATCGGTATCCAGAAGGTAGAAGGCTTCTCTGATGACCTGACCTGGAGGAAATTATTACTCCTTTTTGTTTTGATCGTTTTGATCGTTTGAAGTTAAGGACTGCAAGCTCTTGAAAAGCGTAATACGTAAGCGGCCTTTTGACACAGTACAAGCCAACCAGGAATTAATACTTTTTTTATTACCTCTTTTTACAGACTCGAAAACAGCTGATATCCTTAGCCTGCTCTGCAGTAAAAGCTGCCACAGGACTATAATAACAATTATCTATACCGATTTCTTCACTTGAATGGTTATTATTAAATAACGAATGGACATTCTCTCCCCTACCCAAACTACATTCAACGCTGAAAATGTAAGGATACCAGAATATGACAAAACAAGATCAACTTTAACATATCTAATGTTTTTCTACAGAGATCATAATATTCCATCTGGCACCGAAATTATTTACTCTGACATTTCAGGCCTAAGAGAGCGATCAAGCGTCCTCCATAAACACAAACTTACAATTGCCCACAGTTGCTAGCAAGTCATTTCCCCATAGTTAGGCGATAACGGTCCAGTATCGGAATCCACCGCTGCTTATGCGCGTCCTCTTTCATGGCCAGGAATCCTCTGGTCTTCAAGAAACAGACCAGAGATGAATTTAGGGCAGATACAATTGATAACAGAGAACCAAAGATGTTGCACACACACGGCACAATAATATCTAGCACAACAGAATACACCTCTTTGAATTTCACCAAGAATTCACAAGAAATATCATAGAAAAAATAATAACTGAATCAATGAGTTCGTTTAATATAGCAGTCGCAACCGTACTTGTCCATTTTCACAAAATGAAGAAACCGCAATAGTTGCTGAACCAACAGCATTTTATTGTTTACGACCAGTTTCGGCCAGACGGGCAAGACAGTCGTTTCTGTTGCTTTCCCGTGTTCACTGTTTTTGTTAAGTGACACGGAAATTTTGTTCCTCCGATGAAAAAGGGTGGAAGACAGCCTTCGTTCATCAATGCCAGGAGATGGAATTACATAATTCCAAAACAACACACGCATACAACAAAATCCTTTTAGTTCAATGCTGTTGTGAGTTACCTCTTTTGTGAAAATTGCACAAAAGGAAAAGGAAAACAAGTAATACATAGTAATCAGTCTTAACCCAGAATACCAAAGCCTACAATACACCCAGAAAAACCGAACACCAACACTTAACGAACAATTATCAAGGTAGTTAAAATCCGTGATAGAGCGCACCAGGCCAACCAATGAATGCCATTAACAAGAAAAGATTACAGTTCCACTGAACGAAAAACAATAAACTAGATTTCCAACTTTAATACAATATGCCATACAGCGGCCTCGACATATTTTAAAATTTTGATCTCTATTGTGATCACTTGGTACCTTAATTTGATCGTGATGTATACATGCACACAGTAGTGACGAAGAAAATTTTGTGTCAAGGCTCGGATTCGAATTCAAATGTCCTGCTCAACAGGGAAATAAGCTAACCACTACACTATTCTGGAATAATGGCTTTTCACAGCTATACAGACTACCCTAACATGCCTCCCTCGTCAGCCTAAATTCCCATTCAGGCCTCGGTATTTCCCCTAAATTTGAAAAGCATTACAGAGACTCTCCAACTGTATTGGAGTACCACCTCAGCATCCAACGAAACGGGGGATTCTGAGTGGTATTCAGGCATAGGTGTTCAATCAAATGAAACTATATGGTTCCAGAGACCTTTTCAAGTCTCAACCATCTATGATGTATATACGTGGACTGAAGAAATGAATGAAACTTTGTATCAAGACCGGAATTCGAATCGAGACTCATATCTTGCTACAAATTTTCAGATTCAATCTGCATATACGCATCATAGATGTTTGAGATTTGAAAAGGTCTCTGGAAGCACATGGTTTCATCTGATTAATTTGGTCCATACAGGCGCACTTGTCTGCGCAGTAAGACTGCACTGATCGCAAACGGCACAATTTCCTTTGATGGCTATAGCCAAAAACTAACAACACCAGACTCCTGGCCGTGATGCATTTCCCGGGTCTGCGAATTGAAGCACTGTCTACTGCTCCTGACAGTGGTGACTGCATGCCACCGCCAGCCCCGATTGCCAGTCCAACAGGCTGTCTCGCTGCTTCACTGCAAGACTTACTTCTATGCTAAGTCCAGCCAGCTGCTGTCCTTGGAAGTTGCTGTCTTTGTATCCTTCCAGTTAGCCATCTTTCAACTCTTGTCTGCACTGACGCTCTTCTCCGACGACGACGACAGCAGCCATCCCCTTCGGCACGGAGCTACTACAATCCCGTGGGGACATTAACAAGGTCGGCCATAACGTCATGTCACCCCGCTGCCGAACATGAAGACTCATCTGCCATTGTCCACGGCCCGCTGGCTCCCCAAGCTGATGTTGTCAGTTTACTCCCGTACGCCAGGCTGCAACACAATCAGGCATCAAGGCGTTCCATGGCTCGCAATGATACTGCGAGCGGCAGTTTTGCTGTTGCAGGCGTGGTCCGCTGTGGCGACAGGCAACGCCAATCAATCGCTAATTCACGGCACAACTTGATGAGGTTGGTTAGGATGATACAGGTGCTGGGAAAGTTGATGCTTCAATAGCGTGGTGTTGGCTTAACATAAAACGTGTTCAGCAGCTAGCATTGGTATTGGATGGAGATTCTGAAGTGGTGTTGGTCGTTGCAAATGAAAGGCAGCAGTTCTGGCATCCTTGCAGTTGGAACAAAAGAGGCAGATGAAGTTGGTGCTCGTAGATAAGTTGTAAATGGAAGGTGAGGCAAAAACTGGAACTTTAACGTGCAAAACTACGAGTATCACACTATAAGAAAGAAACGATATTCAGTATTCATATAAAACTTTCGAAAGGGCATAATTTGTAACAATAAAATTTTTAAACCAATTTATCCAGTAGGCTCACCATAAAATGTCTCAGAGGTAGAGAAGCAAATTTATCTGAACAGGATATTTTTTCTTATAGGGTGAGCGTGCTATTCAGTACATAGATGTTTGCCGTTAACGTTAAATGTATATATGTTTCGCTAGTGGCTTAGAAGATAAACATATTTTCCTTTGTTGTTTGTTTTGAGCAAACTGCAATAATAACTCGAGTATTGTTTAAGTTAAATATACAGGGTGCCCATAAATGTTTACCCTGATAACAAAATAGTGTAACGCTTTATTGGAATGGTTCAAATGGCTCTGAGCACTATGGCACTTAACATCTTAGGTCACCAGTCCCCTAGAACTTGGAACTACTTAAACCTAACTAAGGACATCACACACAACCATGCCCGAGGCAGGATTCGAACCTGCAATCGTAGCAGCCACGCGGTTCCGGACTGACGCACCTAGAACCGCTCGACCACCGCGGACGGCGCTTTATTGGATACAGTAAATGATACGTGCGTTATGTCACACATGCCTATACTCATTATGTCTTGAACCTTACATGAACATTCAATACTGGTAATACACTTCAACATTTAAATCATTTTTAACATGTGCAACCCTGGTACAACGCAAAATATCAAGCCAGCATCTCTGATGCTTTGCTGCAGTGTCACAACATCAGGAAT
Source organism: Schistocerca cancellata (assembly GCF_023864275.1). NCBI lineage: Eukaryota > Metazoa > Arthropoda > Insecta > Orthoptera > Acrididae > Schistocerca > Schistocerca cancellata. The sequence goes on from NC_064627.1 coordinate 526,670,474, forward strand.
ATATCTGTACATAATATCTTTCACATACCCCAAAGAAAAAAACCTAATGGGGTAATGTCAGATGAGCTCGGGGGCCACGGAATTGGGCTGTCTATGCCAATCCATCTGTTGCGGAAGGTTTGATTTAAAAAATGGTAGACTTTCATCTTGTTGGAAGATGATAATGCCCTGCTTATCCTGTAACTGGGGAACGGCATAATTCACCAACATGTCTAGGTAGATATATCCCCTTACATTTCTTTCAAGGATAAAAAATGAGCAAGTCACTCGGTCACACATTAACCTACACCACAGATTAACCTTTGGACTGTCCCCAATGTGTTCTCCTACGAAAGGAGGATTTTATGATGCCCAGATCCGGACTTTATGGCAGTTAACAGGATCACAAACGTATAATGTAGCCTCATAGGAAAAACATAGCCCTTTCAAGAAATCGTTGCCCTCATCCAAGCGGTTCAGTAAGGCCACTACAAACTAATCACGTTGTCGGCGATCATCTGACTGTATGCCTGAAAAATTGGACCTTGTATGCATACCACATTTACGGTACTCTTTGGCACTTGAAACTCTCGCGAAGCTTGTCTAATTAATTCCTGTGGTGACCACGTGAATGCGGTTTGAATTGCCTGCACAGTTTCCTCCGTAACAGATGGTCTGCAGCTACTTGTCCATTTCTGGACAAATTCCATTGCTAAAAAAGTTTCCAGCCACGTTCTGATTAACTTCATATCAAGTGCCTTCTTTCCATAACGGAACGAACTTCTGCTGCATATAATCGGTGATTTCGTTTCTGCTAGCCACACAACAGAATGAGCCTTCTCCTGAGGGAAGGTGGAAAAGGGAAGCCAGTTTTACGGTATGCCTCACATAGTGATCCTTGTGGCGGAAATGTTGACAGAGACACAGCTGTACAGATACTTCATGGGTTCTCTCGTAGACCTGTAACAAAAAGAAGAACGGTACCATAATAAATATAATTATTATTTAATCTTGAAATTAGGGTAAACATTTATGAACATCCTTTATTTCCTTTTGTGAAAAATATTTTGATCATCATGATATTAAGACACAAACAAATCACACGCACTTTTCCTTGAAATAGTGCTTGTATAACATTTTTTCGGAGTAAGTAATGCTACTATCGATGATTTGGCGATGAAATTATGATATGAATGAAGTATAAAGGGTAAGTTTCCCTCTCTCCCTCTCTCCCTCTCTCCCTCTCTCCCTGTCTCCCTCTCTAAAAAAAATTAAAAAAACCGATATGCCAACAGTCTCAGAGTATGAATTTATGTTCCTTACTCCTGATCACGAACTGAGCGAAACAGTGCAGTTGTCAAATTATGGCATCCACACTCGAAAGAGAGTGTATCGGAACCCCGTCCGCCACTATAATTTTAACCCTCCATTGTTTCCCCAAATCTCCCAATGCGAATGTCGGTATGGTTAAAATGCCACACCCCATTTCCGTCCCGATCTTTCTGCAATCCGAAATTGATATCCTTCTCCAAACACCTTGTCGTTAACGCTACGTTAACCTTTCGCAGTAAATGCATGGATGATTTCAATTTCGGCGCTAAATAGTGGAGTCATCAGGCTCGGTTCTTAGTATATAATTACGAGGAGTCAATATTATCGAACTCACAAACAGAAACAGAAACATTGAAATGCTGCAAATTCCTTCACCAGTTGCTTTGTTTATACTACTGTCATACTATAAAGTATTGATGAAACAGATTATTACGTTGTTCAATCGCGCAATCAACAGTGTGAACTAGCCATCCAAAAACATACTGAAATCTTCGTCCAGTAAAATGTGGCAGGGTTTGTAACACCACACAAAGCTTTAGCAATTTTTTTGCTATCATCTCATTGTCACCCGAAATTGAATGTAGACTTCTTGGTATGCCATAGACTTCCCTCCTTTCAGCATATAAAAAACAAAATGTTAAAAACTGATATACTATGAATTTACTCCACAAACACTGTGCGTGCCAGTGGATCTTCGTGTAGCAAGAGAAGAACGCATGTCATGGGACTGTGTCCGATACAAAGGCGAATAAGAACTACTTTGTCCCTCCTATGAGACGGAAATGCACCATTATCTTCTCTGTCTGATCCTGACCGAACTTAACAATATTGCTTACTTAATATAAACACCTAAATTCGTAGCGAAGTTAGTTGGAATGGTGGGCGCCTCTTCCTCATTCCACAACTTTTATATCTTTCACAAGAAAGTCTGCGAATGTACTGTACAGCATTACTCCGTATATGAGTGTTTCATTCCAAACTCTCATGGTGGTATTTCGATTACTCTAACGCCCAGCGTCAGCTGGTGCAGAATCCGGTGAATGAGGGCTACCGCAGTCCAGTGGCAAAGCAACGGAAAGGAGTTACGCTCTAAATCCGGTAATTTTCCGTTTACATCTAATGGATTCACCATCCCCAGGAGAAGTAACTGTTGCGATCTATAAATCAGTAACATTGCTTGCTCTTTGTCCAGTTTCTATGCGCAAAGTAACTATTCAATTATAACTTGAACTATAATTTACGGAGTTCAGTTGACAATAATGGCTCAGAGACCATTTCGATTCAATTTTTCCAGGAATAGCGAAGCGCAGAAGAAAGACGGCAGATGCAAACGAGTTCGACCTCGTTCTCGCACGGCATTCAAGAAGTTGTTCTCCACTTACCATACGGCTACAAATAAAGGAGCTTGGCACTCCTCTGTCGCTGTTGCATGTACACAGACGCCGTCAAAACATTACACTACAAATGCTTTTAATCTCAAAACCTTATTAGAAACAGATCCCATACATTCGGGTACCCCAGTAATATTGATAACATGTCAATAACTGTCTCTTCATGGACCGTAATCTACACAAAATGCTAGGAATATATATTTGTTTTATTTCTACGCCAAACGTTTACTGTTATCACATAGATTCCTAATAGTAAGCTATTAAGTTTTACATGGCTCATATACTTCATCAACTACTATGATACATATCTAGCAGTACGTGTAAAACAATTAACAAAGAAGTGCACATTCAGTAGATATCTTCTAGCAGCTATTAGGATTGGAGGTACGTCGAAACTAATGAAATCTGGAAAAATCACAGATGAATAAAGCTGAGAAGCCGTTCATTATTTATAGTGCAGATTTTCAATTATAGGGCAACATGCATTCCTTTGAATCTTCTCGACAGGTTAAAAGTTTGTATAGCACCGGGAAAGACCCTGGAACTAAGTACTGAATCTCTGCCTGGGAATTCTGTTACAGTGTATGTACCTCTACAGAATGAAAAATCAGGAAACGATCTTTAGGATGTGGCAGCTATTCAGGCAATTTAAGCAAAAGAGCTTAATTTTTTAATGTGAACGATCCTTCGGAGGTAGTGGCGGACTCATGTTTTCAGGAGCGCCCTGGGACACGCGTGCTCACGTGGATAGCTTAGATAACAGGAGTTTCTTCAGTGGAAGGCAAGGGTCTGTTTTAATACTCTTCTGAAGTATCGTTTCAATCTGTCAGGAAGTTATACATATTTGTTTCCCTAACAATTTGCTTAGGTTTTCACAACAGTTATGAAAAGGCCTGCGCCATCCAAATGCTCTGTGGATCGTGCACCGTCTGCCTGCATAAAATTGCTAAAAGTATGCGAGGTGAACATGCAGCGAATTACGATCTACAGTATATCTTTAAAATGTGTCGTCCTCAGAGGAAAATCCTATTTCTCACGTTTCTTTGGACAACGTACCCCAGTTTTATAGCAAATACTCAAAGGTGGATTAGGAGAAGTAGAATAAGCACTTACATAGGTATTCAATTGAAGTAGAGGGATCAAGGATATAAACAATGGCATTCTGATAAAAATAATAGGTGTATGAGATCAACTAGAACCGGGTGAAAAATTATAGAAAATTTAAACTGTTTAGATAAATTATCTTAGTTTCAAAAAGGAGGACGTTATGTCTGATGTCCGAGTGAGAGAGACAGCGATCGCTTTCTGTCATTTTATGCTATGTTATCGGTCTTCATCACAACAATCCCTCGTTAACGTGCTAATCCGCAACTCTTCCCATCGAAACTTTTTTATGTAAAATCCATAGCTATATCCTTGGTGCACTGGTGTGCAAATTTAAAGACAAATGCACACTACTGGCCATTAACATTGCTACACCAAGACGAAATGCAGGTGATAAACGGGTATTCATTGGACAAATATATTATACTAGAACTGACATGTGATTACATTTTCACGCAATTTGGGTGCATAAATCCTGAGAAATCGGTACCCAGAACAACCACCTCTGGCCGTAATAACGGCCTTGATACGCCTGAGCATTGAGTCAAACAGAGCTTGGATGGCGTGTACAGGTACCAGCTGCCCAAGCAGCGTCAACACGATACCACAGTTCATCAAGAGTAGTGACTGGCGTGTTGTGATGAGCCAGTTTCTCGGTAACCATTGACCAGACGCTTTCAATTGATGAGAGATCTGGAGAACGTGCTGGCCAGGGCAGCACTTGAACATTTTCTGTATCCCGTGCAGAACCTGCAACAAGCGGTCGTGCATTATCCTGCTGAAATGTAGGGTTTCGCAGGGATCGAATGAGGGGTAGAGCCACAGGTCGTAACACATCTGAAATGTAACGTCCACTGTTCAAAGTGCCGTCAATGCGAACAAGAGGTGACTGAGACGCGTAACTAATGGTACCCCATACCATCACGCCGTGTGATACGCCAGTATGGCAATGACGAATACACCTTCCAATGTGCGTTCACCGCGATGTCGCCAAACACGGATGCGAACATCATGATTCATTCGAAAAAATTGACGTTTTGCCATTCGTGCACCCAGGTTCGTCGTTGAGTACACCATCGCAGGCGCCCCTCTCTGTGATGCAGCGTCAAGGTTAATCGCAGCCATGACCTCCGAGCTGATAGTCCATGCTGCTGCAAACGTCGTCGAACTGTTAGTGCAGATCGTTGTTGTCTTGCAAACGTCCGCATCTATTGACTCAGGGATCGAGACGTGGCTGCACGATCCGTTACAGCCATGCGGATAAGATGCCTGTCATCTCGACTGCTAGTGATACGAGGCCGTTGGGACCCGGTACGGCATTCCGTATTACCCTCCTGAATCCACCGATGCCATATTTTGTTAACAGTCATTGGATCTCGACCAACGCGAGCAGCAATGTCGCGATACGATAAACCGTAATCGATATAGGCTATAATCCGACCTTTATCAAAGTTGGAAACGTGATGGTAAGCATTTCTCCTCCTTGCACGAGGCATCAAAATAACGTTTTACCAGGCAACGCCGGGCAACTGCTGTTTGTGTATGAGAAATCGGTTGGAAACTTTCCTCATGTCAGAACGTTGTAGGTGTCGCCACCGTCGCCAACCTTGTGTGAATGCTCTGAAAAGCTAATCATTTGCATATCACATCATCTTCTTCCTGTCGGTTAAATTTCGCGTCTGTAGTACGTCATCTTCGTGGTGTAGCAATTTTAATGGCCAGTAGTGTAGCTTTCGCATGATGTGTCACAGTCAAGTAATTTAATTGGGTGTGATTTGCATCATACATAGAAAGAACTGGTACAGTATAGTGCAGAAGGTAACTGAAACAAATACGCAACGAGACTCTCATAAATGACAATTTCATTCACCGACAATGGTTACACTGAAGTCACTGCTATTCATGATGAACCACTGGACATAGTAAAGCAGTGTGCATGATAACCACAGAAAGGATTCAATGGTACTCCTCCACCTGTGCGGTTGACAGCTCCTTCTTGGTCGTTGATGCATGTGGACGTGCTGATATACGTCTCTCGATCGCAACCCACACGTGGTCGATGGGGAACGAGCAGGCGACTCCATTCGCCGAATATCCTTTTGTTACACGATCTCTTGCACATGCGCTGTTCGATGCGATCGCGCATTGTCATTCATAAAAATGAAGTCAGGACCGAATGCAACATCGTACCACTCCACACCATAATATCTGGACCACCAAATTGATCACGTTGGATAATGCTGGTCATACGCTCATACGACGAGAGGTGGAAACATGTAATGCGACCAGGAATATTATCGAGCATAATCGTTCCGGTGGGCCAGGTGTTATGGTGTGGTGTACATAATGTTGCGTTGGCGCACTGACCTCAAAATCTTTCAATACGGTACACTCACCGATGAACACTATCGTGACACTGTACTCCTTCTCCGTACGTGTTCTGGCTTCAATTTTTTTTTTTTTTTTGGGGGGGGGGGGAGGCAATGCGCAACAGATTTGTTACATGCTTCTCCAGTAGTATGTCTTGTTGTTGTTGTGGTCTTCAGTCCTGAGACTGGTTTGAAGCAGCTCTCCATTCTACTCTATCCTGTGCAAGCTTCTTCATCTCCCAGTATCTACTGCAACCTACATCCTTCTGAATCTGTTTAGTGTATTCATCTCTTGGTCTCCCTCTACGATTTTTAACCTCCACACTGCCCTCCAATACTAAATTGGTGATCCCTCGATGTCTCACAACATGTCCTACCAACCGATCCCTTCTTTTAGTCAAGTTGTGTCACAAGCTCCTCTTCTCCCCAATTCTATTCAATACCTCCTCATTAGTTATGTGATCAACCCATCTAATCTTCAGCATTCTTCTGCAGCACCACATTTCGAAAGCTTCTATTCTCTTCTTGTCTAAGCTATTTATCGTCCACTAGTATGTCTTATGAAACGGATATTTACATGGCGGGCTCTTTATCCTAACATATTGTTCATCACAAGCATTGCATTCAGTTTCATAAATAGCGGATTGATGAAACTCTTTTCGGTGATTACCTACAGTGGTTTTCAATTTCAGTTGTATGGAATCTGTAGTGATACAACTTATATTTCTAAATAACCGACATATGCTGTCGTAAATGGGGCCCATATAATGTTGTGTTGTCAAAATTGGTTGTTTTCATAGATGATTCCTTAGAATAGTGTCCCCTTCTCCAGTACGGTAATCATTTGCTCACGTAACTTGTTTCAGAATTCAAAATTTCTTTTTTAGTTTTATCGAGGTGACTGTCTTTTTATATTAATCAGGATGGCATTATTGGGAATTAATAATTGCGTCAGAATTTGTAGGCTTTCTAAAACAGTGGAATTGATGCCTATTCCTACTATTCATAATAGTGAAATCCAGAAAATTAATAAACTTACTTTGTTCATGTTCTACTGTAAATTACAACTTAGGATGCATGCTGCTTGGGTTTTGTGCAGTGTTATCTTTTTCGCCCACATGAAATATTAACACATCAGCAATGTATCTTTTGTATTAAATAGTTTTTGTTTTAATTTCAGGATATGCTTCGAAAATAAATTTAATTCATGAATATATCTGCTAATTTCCAGCAGAAAAATTACCCGCAGCCATCCCGTCTTTTGGCAGTATACCTTATTACTGAAAAAGGTTAAAGCTTAATGTAGTTTCAAGAAAACCTTTGTAGTATTTCCTTGAACTTAAAATCACTTTTAATGTCAGTAATAAAGAGTGCATAGCCTAGTTCAAAAATATTTTTAATTTTTAAAGTTTTTCGAAGTAATATACCGTCATAAGCTATTTAACTTTTTATTTAGTTTATAAGATGCGCAAATTCGAATATTCTCTTCACGTAATTGCCACCATGAGGCTCCATATACCAATTTGAAAGCAGATGAGAATAATTTGCCATTCATGGAAAAAGAGAAAGAATATTTATATAGTTGCCTGCCCTGAGGCTCTAACACAAATTTGAAAGTTAGTAAATGACAATTTCTCATTTACGCCAAAAGAGAAAGACTATCTAACAGTGATGAATCATCAGTTTCCCACGTTGAAGGTTCAACCAAAATTATATAAACAAGGTATACCAATTCACCCTGTTGTAAATGACATAACCACCGGACCGAGTTTCACCACTTTAGTGTTTACAAAATTAAATGTAACGACTGTGATATACCATATGTGTGACAAATGGAGCATTATTTCAGTATCCGCTTCCAAAAGCGTTTCACTGGAGTATTTGGACAGCATCTGTTAAGGAGTGAGCTCTCAGTAAGTAGTATAAATGACAGTATAAAAATTCTGCATAATGCTCCAAAAAGTCTATTATAGGATGCTGTAGAAGAAATATGAATGTATAGTTAGCACAAAAGTTTGCAACAAGAATTGTTAAACGAGCAGACCGACTCAGAGGAAGAACATTTTTATGTCTTATTCGATGACGTACTGCTCTTCTGTTTCACTTTTTTACTTCATTTTTTGCTTCTCGCTTGTAATTTTTTACGTTTTTTTTTTGCATTTCTGCAATGCAAACAATATGTTAGGCTTAAATAAACGTATTTTAACGAAATTCTTTTTTATAGACGCCGTTTTGAAGGCTGCTATAGCGTCGCCACCTAGCGGAACTTCATCAAACTATAGCGGCTGTATTTTCCATTACTTATTAAACACTCCTCGTATCACTAAGAAACTATTATTCACAACAGTGCCGAGTTTGCGATCTGACATCACAGAAGAGCAACTAGAAAAACGGTGTAATACAAGCAAGCAACATTTTGTAGGAGGTACAGTGATACGATAAACTGATGTATCATACGCTGAAATAAATAATATAGGAAAACAGTCCAATGATGGTAACATGTCTCTGAGTCATACGGAGTTGCAAAAGTCGTTCGGCAAAAAACAGACCGCATACCTACCGGCGCGTTATTAATACCGCCGGAGTAGAAAAACCAACGAAATTAAATAAAAACAAGCATTTGACAGAAGCAGAATTGAGAACCGACCGAGAAAATTTTAAACACTGGACAAATGAGAATGGGAAAAATTGAATGGTGTATCAGGCAAGAGATTGACAGGACGTTGAATAAACACCTCACGAAATCTGCATGCAACAGCACGCCCTAGAGCACTATGCCCACGGCGCAGTTGAATGACCTCGGGGCATACCGGTCCATCAAGCTAAACAAAAGTATGTTAACACTGGGGGCTAAGCTTTTATTATTTTTTTCAGAGCAATATGTGTGTGCAGAACAGAAACATGCAATTAGTGAGGTGGCGAGCCGTTTACTGAGATGGATGCGAGCCAAAGATAGGGATGCTGCCTGTGTCAATATTTAACAGTTATTCCTGGGACTGCTCGTGTATTTTTAAAATGAGTTTTAAAATTTCCATTCGTTCGTAAGTACACATGAATTGAACGTCCTTGTAAGCGATTTTTGTGTTTTGCTATGTAAACTGGAGAATAAATAGATTTTCCCTTCAAACATACATATACAGCCTTTGTAATTTTCAAATACATGCCCCTGAGCAATCTCGCCAGTGTACCGTCATTCTCTTTACGTACGGTGAACTGTTAAAAATAACGTGCAACACAGCAAGTTCGCTTTTCTATCAATGTATTTGTCTAAGAATTATCAAACAACTCACTACCGATTTTTTTACAAAGTGTCCTGCACATGTTAACTACGGAGTATTAATGCATTTGGCTCACGATCCCCACATACTGTGTATTTTTTGGGCTATTGTGAACACAACCACCAACCCTATTTTCCACTGACTATTGTGAAAATGTATAGTAGCTGTATACCACTTTCCATTCTATAAAAATTTTGTTATATTGTCTACTTGCTTACGTTGCAGCGTCACATTTCCACCATACACGTCGAGCTGACGAATTGGATAAGGCACTGGACTATGAGTCAGGAGGTGTGGGGTTGAAAGCCTAGTTGAACCACACAAGTTCAATTATTCAATGGTTTACCTGAATCAGTTTTGTATAAATAACAGGAAATATTTTTTGAAAAGTGCATGGCACATTTCATTCTGTAACCCTGACCATTAAGAGCTTGTTCTCGTCTTTGACAACTAGTTAATGCCAAATTCTTCCTTTCTGTTGACCATAACCTATGTAGTATTAATTCTGAACATGTTCTCCTAATTCATAAGCGAATTCATTTCAGAATGAAATACTAATAACGACAGATTTCATGTTTTTTGGACCATAGTCAGATATTGTGTATGTAGACTGAGCAACGCAAGAGGAAAATGACATCAGTTGTCCTCTGTTAGTTGTGTTCTAACTTTGAAGCCTAAGGAAACTCCGACTGTTATTATACAGATTAAAAGCAATCTAAATAAATAAACAAATCCATTTACATCCATGTACACTTCTGATCTGCTTAACTGATACTTTAGAATAAAATGTAGAAGTCGCTTAGATTGTGTCACACGCTTGAGCTACCATTACATTCGCATGACAATAGAAGTATTAAATTATGTCTGCCTATACGCTGCGTACATTCATGTACTCCATTTCATGCATTTACCGAAACCAGCAAAAAAAGGGGGAACTGCAGACTATTTCATTAGCCAACGATGCCAAGGAAAACTTCGGAAAATTAAATCATGTCTGTATAGGGATTTGAACTCCTCTACTACACGAGATCGGCCTACTGCTCCCACCTAGCTCGACTGGCGATTACCAACCTCCTACCTCAAACACATTCGGTTTCTACTGAGACGACACAAACCATTAGGTCTGGTATCTTTCCTCTCAATGCAGGTATACTAGTGAGTGATTGTCCACGAACTGGTCATAATCAGTCACCAGAGCAGTGAATTTTAGTCCTGTTTCCTTACTGAATCTAAGGAAATCAAAATCTTCGATCAGTATACTACAGCAAACTTGTAAATCTACAAATAAATATTATTACCGTAGTACAGAAGTAATTTCTTTATAAATAATTCTAAATGTCGTCATTTTGAAGACATGTCCGTCTGTAACTAAGCATCTGTATTCTGTACTATACGAGTCATGGGAGTCAGTGTAGGATCTCATTGGTCCCATGTGACTGACGCCGGATAGGAGGGACATATTGTTCACTCGGCTGTGAAGAATTGGGTCAGGAAGTGCGCTTGTTTCTTGCAAGACAAGTACCACCTGTACTACGACGCAATGATGCGACACCAGAAAGAGTAGCGCCGAATGGAAACAATGGACACAGGAATGGCGACATATATGAGTCTCGGTTCCCCGTACAGCATCAAGAGTGACGTGTCTATGTGTGGAGTCTTCAAGAGAAACGAACGTTGCCAGATTGCATTCGTCGTCCTTATACGGAGTGATGGTACATGGTACCACTGTGTACATTACAAGAACATCTATGGTTCGCTCAGCAGAAACCGTTACATTTATGACCTATAAAGGGCAGGGGCTGTGACTGCTATTGGGTATCTCCCGGACCTTATCATTCACAAGTAACGCGAGACCTTATATTGCTCATGTTTCCCTCATTTTTGGAAATTTGTGGTACGGTCTTATGGGACCAAACTGCTGAGGTCATCAGTCCCTAAGCTTACACACTACCTAATGTAACTTAAACTAACTTAAGCGAAGGACAACACACATATCCATGCCCGAGGGAGGACTCGAACCTCCAACGGGGGAGCTGCGCGAACTGTGACAAGGCGCCCTAGACCGCTCGGCTACCCCGCGCGGCCCGTGTTTTCTTAACTGACCTGGATACAAAGGGTGTTCGACTGTTGCTTCCGCGAGCACATTCTCCAGATATCTCATCCATCGATGATGGCCATGCGTTGCTAAGTGATGAATGCACCACCACCCACCACTCACTAACATTCATGAACTCTAGCTTACAGCTGAAAGAGCATGTAATGACGTACCCGTATCCGTCATGCAAGCTCAGTCGGAATTGACGCAGAGCCGGATTGGCGCTGTTGTTACTACCATAGGTGGGAGGTCTCTCTACGGCATTTCCACCTGGACTGCTATTGACAAAATACTTTATGGCAGTCAACACGCAATAAAGAATGTCCCTGTTGAATAAGCATTCTTGACGCCGTATTTCCGCAAACACTGGAGGACCAATACCAGAGCTTCCAGAACACACAACTGTGCATCCAGAATGGCCAGCCCTTAACAGTTAAAATTCGATATTTGCGATTGTACCACATGATGATTTCTTTTACTTAACAGCAGTAGTCGAGAAAAAATACTGCCCTCTCTTCGTTCCAGCTGCTGTATCCTTAATTTCTTCAGTCCCTTCAGAAGCTCTCTCACTTCTTTCTGAATGTTTTAATAACATTTCTCTCCAAATATGTATTCGTTTACAAACAAACTCCTATCATCACTCATACGTCACGCACGTCTAAATGCAACCACGGCTTACTTATTCATTTATTTATCCGTTTAAAAAGCAGACTAAGGCTTCCAGGGATTTACACAAATACCCTCCATGTTCCAGTTTCAGTAATGAAGATGATTATTATACCGTTACAAATAACAATAATGGAACAGAATAAGACTGGAAGAGAAAACTGAAGATGTGCTAGGTGCCGATCAGTTTGGATTTAGGAAAAGTAAAAGCACCAGAGAAACAATTCTGTCGTTGCAATTGGCAATTGAAACAAGACTAAAGAAAAATCAAGACACATTCATAAGATCTGTAAGCCTGGAAAAAGCGTTCGACAACGTCAAATAGTTGAATACGTTCCAAATTCTGAGGAAAATAGGGGTAAGCTATAGGGAAATACGGGTAATATACAATATGTACAAGAGCCAAGTGAGAATAATAAGAGTGTATGAACAAGAACGAAGTGCTCGGATTAAAAAAGGGTGTAAGGTAGGGATGTAGACTCTCGCCCCTACTGCTCAATCTATACATCGAAGAATCAATGATGGAAATAAAAGAAAGGTGCAAGAGTGGAATTAAAATTCAAGCTGAAAAGTTATCAATTGTAAGACTCGCTCATGACATTGCTATCCTCAGAAAAAGTGGAGAAGAATTACAGGATCTACTAAATCGATGATTGTAATGAGTATTGAATATGGGTTGAGAGAAAATAAAAAAAGACGAAAGTAATGGGAAGGAAGAGAAATTAGAACAATCAAAAACTTAGCATCAGGATTGGTGATCACGAAGTATATGAAGTTAAGGAATTCTGCTACCTAGGGAGCAAAATAACCCATGAAGGACGGAGGAAGGAGGACATAAAAGGCAGACTAGCACTGGAAAAAAGGGCATTCCCGGCCAAGAGACTTCTACTAGTATCAAACACAGGCCTTAAATTGAGGAAGAAATTTATGAGAATGTGCATTTGAAGCTCAGCTCAGCATCGTATGGTAGTGAAACATGGACTGCGCGAAAACCGAGAAAGCAGAGAATCTAAACATTCGAGATGTGGTATTACAGCAGAGGGTTGAAAATTAGGAGGACTGGTAAGATAAGTAATGAGGAGGTTTTCCAAAGAATCGGCGAGGGAAGTAATATACAGAGAACGTTGACAAGAAGACAGGACGATAGGACACATGTTAAGACATCAAGGAATAACACCGGTGGTACTATAGAGAGCTGTAGAGGGCGAAAACTGTAAAGTAAGACAGAGATTGGAATATATCCAGCTAATATCTGAGGACACAGATTGCAAGAGTTACTCTGAGATGAAGAGGTCGGCGCAGGAGAGGAATTCGTGGCGGGCCGCCTCAAACCAGTCAGAAGACTGATGACTAAAAAAGAAAAGAAAACTGTGGTAGTGAAAGCGAGATTTGATCCGGATTGACACGACAGAGAGAATTCTATACTGCAAATCAATTATTAATCCTTTTTTAATAAAGATACTGCAAAACAAGGTAATTAAATAATGTCAAAGGCATACCCTGAACACTAACAGAATCACGTCTGATTTGAAGATAGCTGCAGTGCAACAGTGCATGCATTGAAGAGCCAAAGAAACTGGTACACTTGCCTAATATTGTGTAGGGCCCCCGCGAGCATGCAGAAGTGCCGCAACATGACGTAGCATGGACTCGACTAATGTCTGACGTAGTGCTGGAGGGAATTGTCACCATGAATTCTGCCGGGCAGTCCATAAATCCGTAAGAGTACGAGGGGGAGACCTCTTCTGAACAGCAGATGCTCAATAATGTTCATGTCTGGGGAGTTTGGTGGCCAGAGGAAGCGTTTAAACTCCTGGAGCCACTCTGTAGCAATTCTTGACGTGTGGGGTGTCTAATTGTCCTGCTGGAATTTCCTAATCCGTCGGAATGCACAATGGACATGAATGGATGCAGATGATCAAACAGTATGCTTAGGTATGTGTCACCTGTCAGAGCCGCATATAGGCGTATCAAGGGTCCCGTATCACTCCAACTGCACAGGCCCCACAACATTACAGAGCCTCCACCACTTCAATAGTCCCCAGCTGACCTGTAGGGTCCATAGATTCATGAGGTTGTCCATCCACTCGACACAATTTGAAACGAGACTCGTCCGACCAGGTAACGTGATTCCAGTCATTAGCAGTCCAGTGTCGATGTTGATGGGCCCGGGCGAGGTGTAAAACTTCGTGTCGGACAGTCATCAAGGGTACACGAGTGGGCCTTCGGCTCCCAAAGCCCATACCGATGATGTTTCATTGACTGGTTCGCACGCTGACAATTGCTGATGGCCCAGCATTCAAATCTGAAGCAATTTGTGGAAGGGTTGCACTTCTGTCACGTTGAACGATTCTCTTGAGTCGTCGTTGGTCTCATTCCATCAGTATTTTTTTTCCGGAGGCAGCGATCTCAGAGGTTCGATATTTCACCGGTTTCCTGATATTCACGGTTAACTTGTGAAATGGTTGTACAGGAAAATCCCCACTTTATCGCTGTCTGGGGGATGCTGTGTCCCATGGCTCGTGCGCCGACTGTAACACCACATTCAATCTCGCTTTAATCTTGATTACCTGCCGTTATAGCAGCAGTAACGGATCTAACAATTGCGTCAGAGACTTGTTGTCTTATATAGGTGTTGCCGACCGCAGCACCGTATTCTGCCTTTTATGGTATCTCTGTATTTGAATACGGATGGCTGATCAGTATATTTGGCGCTTCAGTGTATATGAGTCCAACGCCGACATTACTCTCGGTCATTCTTATGCGTGAAGGTATCCCACTTAGAGATATTGAGAAACTAGAATCCGGGAGAGGAATCCTTTGCAAAATTTACGATCTCATCCGTCTAAACGTTTACGCAGTATCAAAAAGGCCGGACGGGTTGCCTTGTTTGCAGATGACATAATTTATCTCCTCAGACATAACCCGCCTAATCTATAGAAATATATTCTAACTCTGTACTTCAAGTGAAAGAACACCGGCCGAATTTTAACTTGTATGGTATTAGAATTTGCGGCTCAAGGATGCATGGGTATTACAGTTTTTGAAATATTGTTTACTGCGGTCGATTTTGGGTAGCTGAATTGATAGAATGTACATAGCTAACAACATTCGTCAACGAGTACTCACTAGTGATGTCACCCCTGTTCCATTTTCAGGTCACTGTGCTTTACTTGTTAAGTTGAGCCTAGACAATCAGCCCGCAAAACGGCATCGTGGCCAATGGATGATAATCGTCTCTCACTTAGTTACGCTGTCAGAGTAACTTGGATCATCTGCCTACATTCAGTTGACAATTCCAAGTCAAAGGCCGACTTGTGGACACGAAGACGCTTGCGAACATGACTATAAACTCATGGAAGCCATGAAACCAATAAAATAGTGAAAGCCATGGAATATTACTTCGCCATCCTTAGAGGTCTACCTAAAAATCCTACCTTACAAACGAGCACTTACAACATATAAGGAGAACTAAAGCGAAAGTCACTACCAGCAGAAGGAAACAGCTAGATGGGATGAAGATCAAATCCAACGCAATATCCGTAATAGAATCCGAGGCAGCATCCCTTAATCACCTCATCAAACATCAAATCTACCGCAGGCGCATATTCCAAGACCAAGTGCAAACCGGGATGGTGAAAGGAGATGGTGAACGACATACAACGTCAATACCAGAACTGTACTCCTGGAGTTACACAAGTGAAGTTTTAATACCTGTAGGCACACATACGCTAAACAGAGAAATCACAGAAGACGACAGAGAATTTGCAGCTAATTTCAGAGTGGATGAAATATTTGAATTCATTGTTAAATCATCAGCTCATAAAGCTCTAGGACTGGCGAAATCCTCAAAGCGTACCATCACAAATTCTGGTATATTATTGGGACTACTTTCACTGCCATTTTAAATAACATAATTCGTGGTGAGACTGTACCTAACGATGGTAAAGGGTGCAAAATCGTTCTCGTACCAAAGAAGAGACTGAAAACTTAGAAAATATGCAGCCTATTACACTGCTGAACTTCGACAAGAAAACTGTCGCCAGCGCTATTAACAGCAGGGTGACCCTTTTGGCTAAAAAAGCAGTCAGTAGACATCAGGTTTGCTCCCATGGTAGGACTATAATGTCAGCTGTTTCTGAAATCACACCATTACAGAGAAGTGATCAATTTGGAAACCAAAACGGTCGGTAACATAAAATATTTATTTGGCAACATGTTGGAAGTAACACTGGACGACCTTGGAATACGGTAATTCATGGAGGACTGAAGCAAGACAGGAAAGAGAACGATATAGTTACTGCACAGGTACATTTTTATTCTCACATGTTCCCTATTTAAATTATTTAAGACATGCATTACATTGTGACTTACCACGTATATATTTCTTCTCATTTCTTCATAACGTTATCGGCCAAAAATACACTCCTGGAAATTGAAATAAGAACACCGTGAATTCATTGTCCCAGGAAGGGGAAACTTTATTGACACATTCCTGGGGTCAGATACATCACATGATCACACTGACAGAACCACAGGCACATAGACACAGGCAACAGAGCATGCACAATGTCGGCACTAGTACAGTGTATATCCACCTATCGCAGCAATGCAGGCTGCTATTCTCCCATGGAGACGATCGTAGAGATGCTGGATGTAGTCCTGTGGAACGGTTTGCCATGCCATTTCCACCTGGCGCCTCAGTTGGACCAGCGTTCGTGCTGGACGTGCAGACCGCGTGAGACGACGCTTCATCCAGTCCCAAACATGCTCAATGGGGGACAGATCCGGAGATCTTGCTGGCCAGGGTAGTTGACTTACACCTTCTAGAGCACGTTGGGTGGCACGGGATACATGCGGACGTGCATTGTCCTGTTGGAACAGCAAGTTCCCTTGCCGGTCTAGGAATGGTAGAACGATGGGTTCGATGACGGTTTGGATGTACTGTGCACTATTCAGTGTCCCCTCGACGATCACCAGTGGTGTACGGCCAGTGTAGGAGATCGCTCCCCACACCATGATGCCGGGTGTTGGCCCTGTGTGCCTCAGTCGTATGCAGTCCTGATTGTGGCGCTCACCTGCACGGCGCCAAACACGCATACGACCATCATTGGCACCAAGGCAGAAGCGACTCTCATCGCTGAAGACGACACGTCTCCATTCGTCCCTCCATTCACGCCTGTCGCGACACCACTGGAGGTGGGCTGCACGATGTTGGGGCGTGAGCGGAAGACGGCCTAACGGTGTGCGGGACCGTAGCCCAGCTTCATGGAGACGGTTGCGAATGGTCCTCGCCGATACCCCGGGAGCAACAGTGTCCCTAATTTGCTGGGAAGTGGCGGTGCGGTCCCCTACGGCACTGCGTAGGATCCTACGGTCTTGGCGTGCATCCGTGCGTCGCTGCGGTCCGGTCCCAGGTCGACGGGCACGTGCACCTTCCGCCGACCACTGGCGACAACATCGATGTACTGTGGAGACCTCACGCCCCACGTGTTGAGCAATTCGGCGGTACGTCCACCCGGCCTCCCGCATGCCCACTATACGCCCTCGCTCAAAGTCCGTCAACTGCACATACGGTTCACGTCCACGCTGTCGCGGCATGCTACCAGTGTTAAAGACTGCGATGGAGCTCCGTACGCCACGGCAAACTGGCTGACACTGACGGCGGCGGTGCACAAATGCTGCGCAGCTAGCGCCATTCGACGGCCAACACCGCGGTTCCTGGTGTGTCCGCTGTGCCGTGCGTGTGATCATTGCTTGTACAGCCCTCTCGCAGTGTCCGGAGCAAGTATGGTGGGTCTGACACACCGGTGTCAATGTGTTCTTTTTTCCATTTCCAGGAGTGTAACTAATAATTGTACCAATATTAAAGCTGTAATAACAGTTATAATAATGATGACTGTAGGACTTCCTAATGTAAACGGGAGTGCGCGTACTGAAGTGAGATACTACGATATAGTTAGTTCTAAGTAGTCTTCGGGTACACTACGGTCTATATAGTCCACTATAGTAGCACTATTATTAGATTTTATTTCCAACCAGCGAGCACTGTGTTCAAGTATTTGGTATTTATTTACGTAATTGTCAGGTTTCGTAGGACCATGCGAATCAAAAACACTTATTCATGAAACGAATAAATGTACAGTTTATGATATGCTGATTGGAAAATTTATAAACAAAAGAAAAACTAATTAATAAAAGAACACAAACCGCTTGAGCGGATATACGAGTAAATAACGCATTAAAAAGGAACGTTTTAAAATGCTGTGAGGAACTCTTGTACAGAAAGTATTTGTCAAAGAAAATCTATCTACTTGTAGTTAAAGACTTGAGTTAGTCAGATTTTCTGAGATCCTCGGGAAGCTTATTGAAAATAATAACTGCTGAATATTACACACATTTCTTTACAATGGTTAAGGAGTGATATCAACCGCAAATATTTCTCCTTTTTCCTTCTGGTATTCAGTGCCATTATTAAACAGTACCATGCAAACTGTGCTCAGATTGGAGTATAGGTAGCGAATCAAGATAATCACATACTAAGACAGGTAACTGAAAGAGCTTCTGGAATACAACCCATCAGCATGCTACACACAGTATATACTACTGGTACGGGTCGTGGAAACCTTACTTAACTGCTACATCGTGCTTTTATCCGTACAGATTTCTCATTAGTAACATCTGTTGCATCATCGTTGTTGAATGCTGGATCATAGTTGTTTGAAGGACACTACAGGTACTTTTTACCTTAACATTAGCGTAATACCGTATTTTATTTACTTCAGTCAACTGCATGGATAGGCAGTGAACAGGAAAGATATATCATCTGCCTCAAAAATGATCGAGTTCCGCAACTAACACTTAAGCACACTGACAGCAGAAAGTATTACACTTGTTTGGATTTTTCTCACGAATATTTTTGCTATAGTACAAGACAGTATAGTAACAATTTCCTTCTTTTTTTCTCGGACGCAAACTATTTGCTTACTCGTTCTGTGGTTCTATCATCTCTGATGTAGCTGTAGAAACAGTGCAGCTGCTCCTTAAAATCAAGTTCTGATTCCAATTATGCAAGCAGTGTAAATTTTTGCCAAGAGACTGTTACGAAAATCGACATAAAATTGCAGTAAAAATTTGAATCCCCCCTTACCAAAAGAAATTTTCGAGTTCTGTCTTTCGGTAAACCTCAAAAAAATTTATTTCCTAATAAATGACATTACACAATACATTTAATAAGGCTGCGAAATCACAGCCCTCTGTCCTCTATTTAAACATCAAATGTTATTATTCAGCCAAGCGTGTGCGCTGATATTTACTGAGCTCTCCAATATATTTTTGCTAGCACGATACTGCGTCGCATCATATTGAAACACGGGCTATTCAAAGTTTACACAGTCGTGTTGTCCATGTGGCTGATTTCAATCGTGTGGGCAGCTGACAGCCACTCGTCACGGGACAGTAATCAGTGCTAAGAGCGGCGAAAGGCTTCCGTGAACGATTTTATGCAACATGTGTAACATGTGATGTAAATACCACTCTTGACATTATGGAGCTGCATGTATGAAATTACTTCCCTTTTTATAACGTCAGCTTTCTTCTGACTGACTAGTAGGTTCTCAAAATCCGAGCCCGATTCCTAACGTTTGTGGCAGTTCTTTTTCTTGTTTTCGATTACATAATAATAGGGGATTTCCCACGAACCTACTATGCTGTCATAGTAGGAGGAGAGGTGATATTCCTACGTGGCGCGTCCCAGGTGGCGGATAGGGAAGTCCTCACCGGTTTACTGGCGGACTTGAGTGAAATAAAATAGCTCTCGCGGACCAAACACACCCTCTGCGGTTAACAACCGGAGTTGTAAATCGGAGCTTGCTCCACCTAAGGTTGACAACCTTCGACAGTCAAAAATGGAAAGGTCTTTAGGAAAAAATTTCCACCGTCCTGCTCAAAAAGGCAGGAAAAGGCTACATCGGATTCGGTGGGTAGTCAACTAGAAGATAGCAACGAATCGGAGCGTTTGCAACCATCCAAATGCACACTAAAACACAAAAAAAAGATTAAACATGATCAAATAAATTATATAGCAACACACAACATAAACTCAGTACTTCAGACCGGAAAACTCAAGGAGCTCACAGATGAACTAAATAAACAAAAAAATTTAATAACAGGGATCCAAGAAATGAGAAACACCACAGTGGACCCGTTCGAATCACAAGGATACAGAATTTATAATGGGATACCAGGACCGGGGGCAATGAAACAATGTCCCCAGTTTGGAACACGGTTTTTAGTAAACATAAAAATAATAGATTCAGTAACAGATTTCCAAGCAGTATCACCAAGAATTGCGACTCTAAGCTTTAAAACAATTAATAAAACCTATGCAATAATAAATGCTCATGCCCCAACAAATGAAAAAAATTGTCTAACAAAAACAAAGGAAGAGGTAGATAAATTTTGGGACCTTCTAGAACAAACTGTGAACAGAGTAAACAAAAAGAATGTAAAAATCTTATTGGGAGATTTCAATGCTCAGTTGGGAAAAGAAAGGAAATATAAAGATATAATTGGAAAATGGAGTCCACATAAATTTACAAACAAAAACGCTCAAAGACTTGTAGAACTCTGCAGAGAACACAACCTTATATCTAAATCAACATACTTTAAGACGAAGCCAAGTAAACTTAAAACATGGAAACATCCAGACTGGAGGAAGGGCGAGTGGCAGCTAGACCATGTCTGTATGGACAAAAATTTTCATAAGGAGATCCACAATGTTAAAGTACTGAGAGGAGTAGACACAGGCTCAGACCATTATATGGTTAAAATTAAAATCAAATTCACACCGTTAAAGAAGAGGACCGGAAAAACTAATAAAATAAAAAGGAGGTTTGACCCACATCAGCTAATTAAAAATAATGAGTACCAACAAATAACACAAACCATCAAATTAACAGATGATCTAGAACAACTAGTGCCTAATCTTAAAAAAGAAGCAGAGAATCTAGCTCCCTTGAACCCACGAAGAAAACATGCATGGTGGACATCAGAATGTGACAAACTCCATGAAGATAGACACCAAGCATGGTTAAAGTTTCAAACACATAAAACTGAAGAAAATGCCATCAACCTAAAAAATGAAAGAAAAAAATTCACTCAAAATATTAGAAGAATCAAGAGAGGATTTCATAAAGATATTATAAAGTCTATAGAAAGGTAATTATCATATAACCAACTCCAGGAACTACTACAAAATCTTTGGGAAACAACTACAACAATATGAGTCCCCTACACTAATACTGAAAGATGAAGATGGAAGAATGACACACAGTAACAAGGAAAATGCAGAAATCATGGCAAAAGCATTTTACAAACTTCTGAATTGCGAGGAACCCAAAGAACCCTTACAAATCAACATAAATACCCCAATAAAAACCAAACCTAACAAACTAGACCCTCCAACTTTCCAAGAAGTAGAAGAAATTCTTAAAGAACAAAAAAATTATAAGGGATGTGGAGAAGATCAGGTTTTTGTTGAAATGTGGAAATATGCAAGTGACACAGTCAAGACCTCCTTACACATGGCTCTAACAAAAATTTGGGTAACAGAACAATTTCCCGAACATTGGACCACCGCTATCATCCACCCACTACACAAAAAGGGAGATAAGAGCAACCCAGATAACTACAGAGGAATCTCTCTCCTAGACTGCACATATAAAATTCTATCCAAGATCTTATATGAAAGAATCAAGGAGCAATTAGAACAGGAGTTAGGGGAATATCAGGGAGGTTTCAGACCATGGAGAAGCTGTGCAGAGCAGATAATTAGTTTAAAATTGATTATGGCATACTACAAGAAACGGAACAAACCTCTGGCAATAACATTTGTAGATTTTAAGAAGGCATATGACTGTCTCCACAGACCTTCAGTATTAAAAATTTTAAGAAATCTAGGACTCCATCGAAAATTAATTAAAGTAATACAACTCACTCTAACCAACACCAAATCAAAAGTGAAGTTTAGAGGAGAAATTTCGGAACCATTCCTCATAAAAACAGGCTGACTGCCTGTCACCATTACTTTTCAACTATGCACTGGAATACATAATAAGAGAATGGTACAAGGATAATCCAAAGAGGATAAGAATTGGAAGTGCAAAAGATGGGATTCGCTTGGGATTCGCTGATGATCTTGCTCTCCTAGCCAACATCGTTCAAGAAGCCAGGCAACAAGTGAAATCACTACAAGAAATAGCAGAGAAAGTAGGCCTTAGAATATCATTTGAAAAAACGGAGATTAAGCTAACTGATCCACCACTTGCAAACAAAATTACAATAGGAGAACAGGAAATCAAAATTGTTGATAAATTTAAGTATTTAGGCGAAATAATAACATACAATCTAAATGAGAAGCCATCATGGCAAAATAGAATAAAAAAACTGAACTATGCAAATTACATTACCAAAACTACATACAACAAAAAAAGCCTATCTATAGATGCAAAATTAAAACACTATAAAACAGTTACACAACCAGAAATAACGTATGCAGCTGAAACTATCTTCAAAACAACTAATACAGCAGAAATTGACAGAATACTAAAAATAGAAAGAAGAATAATTAGGACATGTATAAATAAACAGTATAAAATAAATGGACATTGGAGAATAGCATCAAATGAAACAGTATATAAGAAAATAGAACCAGTCATGAGCACAATCAGGAAGAAACGCATCTCGTTCTTTGGACATCTGATGAGAACTCCAGAAAACAGAATTAGTAAAAAAATAATACAAAAATTGTGGAATAGCAAGAGCGACACAGAAATTAAGGACGATATAAAAGAACTTCAAATTACAGTAGATGACCTAAAAAACAAGACAGAGAAAACCAGAATACTGCAAGACCCGCAAACCAGACTACAAATGAAAATCAATAAAAGGAGTACAGGAAGAGTTGTGTCAGATGAAGAAAGAAAGAAAATATCTGAAATAATGAAGAAATATTGGGCAGACAGAAGAGCAAAACACCATTCATATAAGAATAGCCTCTAATAATTATATTACCTAAATATATTAAGTTATAGTCGAACCAAATTGTATCCATTTGTAACAACTTGTTTAGGACTTTGTATTTTTGACTACAGTGGTCCAATGAAGGCCATAAAATAAATAATAATAAATAGGGGATTTCCCCCACCTACTTGCAAGGTTTCCTTACCGTGCTTCGGCAATCGATCAATTCAATTGGCAAAACTTCAGGAGCAAGAAAGGTAAGTTGGATTTAAATATTTTGCTGATATCATTAGGAATTGTAGCTGAATTTGGTAGGACTGGGAGAGACAATTCCTGTTGAAAAGAGTCGTTCCAGCACAACCAAAACATAATTTACGAACACCAGAAAAAAAATCAGCCTGCCTGCACCAGTATCTTCACCATTGGGTCATATAATCAGTAACTTCTCGCTACTTATATTAACTTTAATTAAAATTAAAACTCGCTTATACAGCGCCGAAAAACAGTATGATACAGAAGTTGACATGCAGTGGACCACTAAAATGTGCAAACACTGCGTCATTGACACACACTTTAATAAACGGCAGGCCCTGGAAACCTCTATGTACGTTTTACTGTTTATTACCCTATACCTCCAACTCAACAGAGATATTTACGCAAATGTTCTTGGTACCTGGTAAATATTTGGCTTCATATGTGTGTTGCAGTTGTTTACTTCTTTCAGATTTCTGCAGGTTATTACCCAAATCTGAAAACTTAAGAAGACGTATAAAATCCATCAATTTACTAAGGGACAGAAGAGACGTTTCCTGCATTAGTTCTGCTTGGCTTGTAAGCAGTTCGAGTGGCGGATATACACGGGCAATGCCTTCATAGCGAGGGAAAGCTCGGTCACTTTCTAGGACACCAGAATACAGTAGAAGGAAGTAGTTTTATCATCTCAAAGTTTGTCACCATAGTGATTGAGGTAGAAAACTTGCGGGATGGTTGTACGTCAGATGATGGACATATATGCCCTGCTTTAGAGTATTAAGAGCACTGCATTCTGCACCACTAATTGTTCAGAAACCACACAGCTTTAACAAAATAGCGTTTTTAGGTGCAGAACCGTGTAGCCTTAGGAATGTGTGCATTTATGCTCTACAGTCATTTTTCTCTTTCCAGTACATTCTTGGTATGACTATAGATACTGGAATAATTTACAGCACAGTTGGTTTATGTAAAACTTTTCAAACTCCATTTGTCTGCAGCTCCATCATGTGTGACCCACACATTTCTTCTTAGTCATCTGTTATATCACCACATCACTCTCATGTCTACTATACACCGATACGATGGTGCTAACCTCGTCGACAGGCACCTATCTGGAGAGGTCTTCTGCACTTGGAAGGGTTCTGTAAGATTGATGTGGAGCAGTCTAAGCCGAACAACAGTTGCTGACACAGCTCCCTCTGTTCCTTCACAGGACGTGGAATGTAGCGGTATAGTACCCTCCCACTCGCACTTCTGATCAGCAGCAAATTAAATGTGCGATACTGTTGCAGGGAGGGTCGGTCAATGATAATGCGAGCATGGGGGATGGAGGGGGGGGGGGAGGGGGAGCATCTTTCAATTTCCGTCTTTATCCTATGACTGCGAGAATACACTTGACTTCCATTCACATAGGGAAAGATAGCCAATCATAATCGTAAATTCCCCACTATTATCGATACGCTAGAAATATGTATATAACCTAACTGCATCGGTGTAGTATGCTGTCTTGATTACTTTGGTGTTGTGACCAGATGAAACAGAAATTGGAATTCATTCTGCTGTGTTATTGGCTGGCGTTGAAATTACAGAAGAACTGGTACCACCTAGCGAAACCTTCAGATGTTCAAAATCAATTTGCAAAATGATTTAGACAGGATGTCTGTACGGTGCAAGGTGACAATTGACTCTAAATAATGAAAAGTGTGAGGTCATCCACATGAGTTTTCAAAGAAATCCGTTAATTTTTAGTTACTCAATATATCACTGAAATCTAATGACTGTCAATTCGACTAAATACAAGAATAGGAACTGCTAACAACTTAAACTGGAAAGTTCGCATGCATAACGCTGTGTGGAAGGCGAACCAAAGACTGCGTTTTACTGGCAGAACACTTACAGGACGCAACAAATGAATTAAAGAGACTCCTCTGCTAGAGTATTGATGGGCAGTAAAGAAAAGGAAATTAGCGTATGGCATCGTTGGCCGGAAGGCCCCATTCGGGAAAGTTCGGCCGCCAAGTGCAAGTCTTATTTCACTCGACGCCACAATGGGCGACTTGCGCGCCGGGGATGAGGATGAAATGATGATGAGGACAACACAACACCCAGTCCACGAGCGACGAAAAAAGCTCCAACCCTGCCGGGAATTGAACGCCGACAGGCTTGCATGGGAGGCAAGAACGTTAGCAGCCAGCTAAGCAGGCGGACGACACTATAGAATTCTTACCAGGTGAGAAGATGACGAAAGACATCGAAAACGTTTAAAGAAGGGCAATTCTTTTCATACAGTCGCGAAATAGGTAAGAGTGTCACAGATATGATATGCGTCGGGGTGGCAATCATTTAAATAAAGACGTTTTTCATTGAACCGAAATAGCCGGCCTGAGTGGCTGAGCGGTTCTAGGCGCTTCAGTCTGGAACTGCGCGACCGCGATGGGAGCAGGTTCGAATCCTGCCTCGGTCATGGATGTGTGTGACGTCCTTAGGTTAGTTAGGTTTAAGTAGTTCTAAGTTCTAGGGGACTGATGACCTCAGAAGTTAAGTCCCATAGTTCTCAGAGCCATTTGAACCATTTGAACTGAGATATTTTCGCTAAATGGCGATCACCAACTTTTTCCTCCGATTTCGAAAATATGTTGTTGATTCCAACTTACATAGGAAGAAACGGTCAGCGTAATAAAATAAGAGACTTCAGAGCTCGCACGGAAAAATTAGTGTCTTCGTTTTTCTCACGCGCTGCCTGAGAGTGGAACAGGACAAAAATACAGTGAAAGTGCCATGTAGTTATGTGTGAAATGCACAACAATCATGTAGATGCAGAAGTAGATGGCAAAAGAAGTGAAATTCCGGAGAACTGCATTAATTTACAGTTTTCAATCTGACTATGTGCTTGAATGGATTTCGTCGATTCTCAGTGCAATTTCGGGATATAAAGCACTTAATGTAAGAACTCACAACAAAAATTCCATGAAATTGTATCGATCTGTTCTAAGTCAAGCCTTCTTCCAGAATCTGTTTGCACATGAGTAAATTTTAACAAATGACTTCTTTTGACCAATTGTAAAATTTCGAAAACATTGTTTTCTAGCTAGAGAATAGACGCAAACATACCTCTCATGGGTGTGATAAACCTTCGATGAAGTTTCTAGATTTAGGCCAAGTTCATAAGCTTACAACCATGTTGTTTGAGCTACCTTTCCCGAAGCATTTAGTAATTTCGAAATTGGTCTTAGGACTACAATGTTTTTTTTATAGCCGACGGTTGTGGCCGAGCGGTTCTAGGAACTTCAGTCCGGAACCGCTCGACCGCTGGGGTCGCGTGTTCGACTCCTGCCTCGGGCATGGATGTGTGTGATGTCCTTAGGTTAGTTAGGTTTTAGTAGTTCTACGTTCTAGGGGACTGATGACCTCAGATGTAAGTCCCATAGTGCTCAGAGCCATTTGAGCCATTTTTTTTAGCTTCAAAGTTTTCATGTACCATCCACCGGGCACACTAGGCGCAAACAGACTATAGCAAACTCGTTTCATACTTTTAGAGAGAATGTCTGCAGTTACTGCGTCACTGCTGTTGCTAAGAGGCGTCGTATTTCACCCAAACTTCTTAGAAGGCGAAGCAAGTAAGCGGAGTCTTTCACAAGCCTCTACAGGAAAAAGTCACTTATCGTAATGTCAGGCTACTTAGTGAACCAATGCTGCGGTACCATCTGCACACGGAACATTCATTCGAACGTTGAGCGTTGGGTGTGTTGAGTTTTCGGTGTCATAACGTGGAAGAAGCACCTTGAGGTACCTTGGCGAACGTGCAGACCAATATCGAGCACGATAGGGTATTCTGAAAGTGCCTTTGAACGTTGACCAGTGTGATGAAAAAACGCCACGTGCGTCATACGCACGCCACCTCTCTTCACTATAGACTCACGAGACGCCCTATTGGCTTTCATTTGAAGCCCGTAAGTACAGGGTTATTACAAATGATTGAAGCGATTTCATAACTCTACAATAACTTTATTATTTGAGATATTTTCACAATGCTTTGCACACACATACAAAAACTCAAAAAGTTTTTTTAGACATTCACAAATGTTCGATATGTGCCCCTTTAGTGATTCGACAGACGTCAAGCCGATAATCAAGTTCCTCCCACACTCGGTGCAGCATGTCCCCATCAATGAGTTCGAAAGCATCGTTGATGCGAGCTCGCAGTTCTGGCATGTTTCTTGGTAGAGGAGGTTTAAACACTGAATCTTTCACATAACCCCACAGAAAGAAATTGCATGGGGTTAAGTCGGGAGAGCGTGAAGGCCATGACATGACTTGCTGATCATGATCTCCACCAGGTTTTCCAATCTCCTGTTTAAGAAATGCCGAACATCATGATGGAAGTGCGTGGAGCACCATCCTGTTGAAAGATGAAGTCGGCGCTGTCGGTCTCCAGTTCTGGCATGAGCCAATTTTCCGCGGGCTACGCGCAACCGTTTCTTCGCTCACTGCAGACCGACCCGTTGATTTCCCCTTACAGAGGCATCCAGAAGCTTTAAACTGCGCATACCATCGCCGAATGGAGTTAGCAGTTGGTGGATCTTCGTTGAACTTCGTCTTGAAGTGTCGTTGCACTGTGTAAGTAGGCTGTTTAGGTTCTTATATTAGTAACGCCGCCGACACGTAGCGCTCTCTGTATGAAAATATGCTATGTAAGTAGGCTGTTTAGGTTCTTATATTAGTAACGCCGCCGACACGTAGCGCTCTCTGTATGAAAATCACTGGCTGTGCTGTGTGCAGTCTGTGGCTAGTTTGCATTGTTGTCTGTCACTGTAGTGTTGCGCAGCGGCAGCTGGATGTTAACAGCGCATAGCGTTGGGCAGTTGGAGGTGAGCCGCCAGCAGTGGTGGATGTGGGGACAGAAATGGCGGACTTTTGAAATTTGTTAGATTGGATGTCATGAACTGCTATATATATTACGATTATTAAGGTAAATACATTGTTTGTTCTGTATTAAAATCTTTCATTTGCTAACTATGCCTATCAGTAGTTAGTGCCTTCTGTAGTTTGAATCTTTTATTTAGCTGGCAGTAGTGGCGCTCGCTGTATTGCAGTAGTTCGAGTAATGAAGATTTTTGTGAGGTAAGTGATTTGTGAAAGGTATAGGTTAATGTTAGTAAGTAGAGGCGTACTACGTGGAGGATAGTCGAGGCTTAGCTTCCCAAGACTCCACACTCTTTGACAGTGATCCTATTGATGTCATCCAGGATATGTCAAAGTGAGGTAATTTGAAGTATAACCTCTGCATACCCCTTACAGTCTGTCGATATTTGTTAAAGAAGTTATCAAGCATCCTGTATTCTACTTAGACAGCATCTTACAAAGAAGGGCACTACTTTTTATTTACATAGCTTTAGCACCATTTTGCTGTAATATTAAATAATAGATTTTTAACTAATCTGCCTTTTGTTATACTATCACACTATCGTCTGTACAAGAAAGTATTGTTTATTTTAAATTGCGGGGAAACGTTCCTATAGAGTATCGTTATTATTGCTTTGCTTCGTTTTCTCAAATCATCACTCAAATTTATACTCAAGTGATGAGGGAGAAAAATTGTCTCGCCCCATTACTCGTCTTAGCAGAAGATGGCAATCATTCACTTGTCTCAGTGGTAAGAAAACGATCACGTGGGTGCCGTTACTAAATAACAAGAAAACCCACTCTCCCTACTGCTATTAATAGTGCTATGGCAGGCGCCATCCTTTCCAAATATACCAGGAAGAAATCTAACAATTAAATAAATAAGTTCCACAGGGAACTACATGAAGACGAGATGTCCTCTTTTGTACGTGTAAAGCGACCGCAGTCAGGACCCAAAAACCGGTGGAACGAGAGCGAAAGTAGAATACACGGAGGAGGCTGCTGAGGTGGTCATCGAAGTCCCCCACAGTGTCCACACACCGAGATCGCGTCTGCGTCACGCCATCTCCCACCCCCTGCTTCACCCTCCGGCCGCCACGTATGTAAACATGCGACGCAGGTCCTTCGGCTGGCTGCGCCCCGCAGTTCCGTCTCCTGTTGTCTCAATCTCCTCCAGAGTTACTGCCTAGATGTACCGCCGCCGGTAGGCCGTCTGTTATCCCGGCCCACCTGTTGCGCTGGGTTCGCTGAATGAAACCTGGCAGAGGTAGGCAAGCTTTCTCGTTCTTTGTGATCAGTATAATGGTTCTATGAACTGACAACAGTACACAATGTAAGCAGAAATAAACCACCGCTTTCTTAAGTTAATCGGTGGTCGAGCGCTTAATAATGGTTACAGTTACTACAGCCACCTCAGGTCTTAGACATCCAAAAGAACGGTCTAAACACTAGATGGTAGGCTTCACTGAATGAGTAGGATATTAAAAAAAGACGGTGTGCGTGCAATGTACATTGCTTATAACACACTACTGCAATCCGTCGTAAGATGTTGTTAAAGAGTGTGAGACCCAAACAATATAAAACTGACTGGGGATACTGAACATACGCAAAGAATGGATGCAGGAATGGTGAAAACTCAGAACAGACATGGACTTGAAGACAGACACCATCTACTCCGTGAAAGCCTACTTAGAAAATTTCAGGAATCAGTAAAAAGTGAAGAATACATCAATACATCGCTTCCATAGGGACTACGAAGATAAAAATAGACTAATTACAAAACGCGCAGGTATGTAAGCAATAATTTTTTCATGCTCGATATGCAGGCACAATAGTCAGATACCTCAACACGTATTAAACTGGGATGTACCATCTGCCATACACTTAGACGTACATCTAGGTGCAGATGTAGATGTAAAATCTGGAAATTTATGGTAAGTTTCTATGGGACCAAATTGCTGAGGTCATCGGTTCCTATTCTTATACACTACTTAATCTAACTTAAAGTAACCTACACTAAGGACAACACATACACCCATATCCGAGGAAGGACTCAAACCTCCGACAGGGCTAGAAGCGCGAACAGTGGTAAGGCGTCCCAGACCGCGCGGCTTAGATGTGATGTTGTCGTGATTATTTATAAAAATCACTATGGTTACTTTGCTTCAGGTGATGGCATACTGAGCGCCGGCCGAAGTGGCCGTGCGGTTAAAGGCGCTGCAGCCTGGAACCGCACGACCGCTACGGTCGCAGGTTCGAATCCTGCCTCGGGCATGGATGTTTGTGATATCCTTAGGTTAGTTAGGTTTAACTAGTTCTAAGTTCTAGGGGACTAATGATCTCAGCAGTTGAGTCCCATAGTGCTCAGAACCATTTGAACCATTTTTGATGGCATACTGAATACAAAGTCTTCTATCCAGTTCCGATAAAAGAACAATAGAAACGTTTGAGGAAGACAACTACAAACAACTATCATTACGAATAAATCAAGCTTGGTAATGGCAGACTCAGTTCGTTTAGCTGTTAGTTTCAGTAATATAATATCAGAGAGATTCTTAGCTGATTTTTGATGTCACTGCTTCCTGGTACTCAGTTAAAATTAGCAATGATTTCTAATAATTTTACCAAATTTTTTATTCACAATAAAGGATGACAGCCAAAAACAGTTGCAGGATAAAATTTATTAAAATTCTTGACCAAGGTTTCGGTACATATAAATATACCTTCATCAGAAGTAAAACTTCTAAAATTACATCATGCAATGGAGAGTAATAAAAACAATTATGCCAAAGGCGTCGTCAGTAATTAAAACATCATCTCCATTTGTACAACATGTGTAATGGGCACAGGGTCAAAGCGAACAGTATTGTGAAGAATTTTAACAGTTGCTGCCGCAGCCATGTTTAAAATCATTAAATTTTTTATTCATTTACATGTCGCAGAGGATATGATATTATTATACTTCACGTTACGAATATAAAACAATGGCACTAATAGATGAATACATAGAGTACAAGTGTCTTACATATACAGTAAAATAGTCTATAACATAAACACGATTGCTCAAACGAGACAACAGTATACGGGGTTATATTAAGGAAGTCCTTCTCATTGCCTGCATATGATGTTAAAGAACGCTCCTGCACGATGTTCTGGATCGCTTGCTGCAGTTTGAAGATTGATCAGGTAGACTAATTTCGACTTAACTAATGCTCGAATGTGTTCCCAAGTTTGTCGCCCCCACACTGGTTGGTCTCTTCGCTGAAACCGTGCAACACGTTTCTCCAACGACAACACTTTCTGGTTGTCACCCGCAGAATGCAGCTGGACGGTAGGTTGTGAGACATGCATTGCTATCCAGCGCGAGCAGCAACACGCCGTTGTCTACCGGCCGTAACGGCAGCCGTTCCTCTCGGAAGAATTATGTCTGCCGACGGCGGCGGAGCCTCTACGGGCGCGTAACAGTTAGGCAACGTCCTGTGGGTGCTGCCACCTAGTTTGTAGTAGATGAAGCAGAGTATAGAGCTGCTAGCCGTGCAACAGCACCGAAAAGCTCTTGTCACCGATTAGTCTGTACCTGTAGGTGCTGGAAAATATAATAAAGACATTTTCGGAGGAGACTAGTTTCACTAGTCTGTATTCAGAGTGAGTTTGCTAAATGTGAACAAAGTGCAGGAAACTATTCTTGAGACGATAAGGATCAAAAGTGTCAGATGAACGTATGGTCAGAAATGCATTCCAAAAAATATTCAATATATTATCTTTGACATTCACCCAAGTATCAGGCTGGTGGGGTAAAGCGGATGAGCGTGTGGAGCGTTCATCACTGCAACGGTCACTATCTATATCACCCACAAAGCGTACAGGTCTCATTACTAACTGATTTGCTTGTGTGGTAACAGTCTTGTCGCTGTTTCGACGCACAAGCCACCACGGTGCTGGGTTTTCTGTCATCATCCATGGCTACCTTTACGAGCAGCAGTACTGTCAACATTCACAACATGGACTATAAAGAATCCCCATCGTACGGTGGTAGCAGATCATCAGCCTCAATGGGTGGGTGGGGATTATTGGCGTCCCCTTCGTGGGACAAGTCATCCTTTCACAATGCCTCACAGGCTAGAGTATGTACATTTTCTGTGGATGGCGCTTCCCTGGTGAAAGATGTGCCTTTGGTTGTAACAAGGTTACTGCTGCTACTATATAATGGTGCTCGAGCTCACTGCCGTCTTGAGTGTGGAGCTAAAACACTAGTAGAGACAGAACTTTCCC
Organism: Schistocerca cancellata; assembly: GCF_023864275.1. Taxonomy (NCBI): domain Eukaryota; kingdom Metazoa; phylum Arthropoda; class Insecta; order Orthoptera; family Acrididae; genus Schistocerca; species Schistocerca cancellata. The sequence continues at coordinate 526,703,136 of NC_064627.1, forward strand.
ACTTGCCTGGTGTGTTCTCATGTCTACTTTCAATCAATGGAAGCTACGCCGTTAAAGATCTTTTATCTCCACCTTGAGTTTATTTATTTACCTTGAATTTGGTGCAATTTTCTTGTTATGCGTTTCCACCATGGGTCCATCTGACCTTTCTGTTTCCTTTTCCTCTCAGGTGTCGTTTCCTACAGTATTTATCTTCGACCCCATTTAACAAAGTCGTCCTCTATAGGAGGGCTTTCCAATCTTTTAGCTCCCATGGGCCGCTTTCAGGAATAGTATTTTTGAACCACTCATAATATACTTAGAACTAAAAAAGATGGACCACTGACCAATCGTGTGAGAGATGCTAACTTGTTAGGCCGCTTTGAACCTTTGGACAGCACGTAGCCCGTGCGCCGCGGGTTGGACACACCTGCTATACATCGTCTTCGTATTTACGAACCATGCGGCCGTGTTCCCTTTTCGACTGACGGTACACTGACCCCATTCTGAGAAGTCTGATGTGGTCTTTGACGCTGAAAGATGTGAATTTAAATCATCAAAGACCACCTCCTGAGGAAAATGCGAGTTCATGATTTTTGCAGAGCCGATACCACAGCCTCAGCAGTGATGCTGCATATTATGAAGAAGGAAATATGGAAAAAGCATCGGTCACTTTCAGTTATACTAAATGCGTGAACGTGCAGTAGCTGGGACTGCTCTGTCTGGATAACCCATATGGAAAATTCGTGAGGTGTGGGCGTTTGTTGCTGTGCGCCATCTGGCCAGTAGCGCACCAGCCTTTCGAAGTCATTATCGAAGCTAGACCAGCGTTCAGCGATACCATTCGAGAAACTCCCGTGATTGTGCAGCTGGGATACGTGAGAAAGGAGCACAGATAGCAACTTGCTATGTTACTGTCCCTAGTCCCATAACAGTACATCTACACCTACACAGATACTCGGCAAGCCACCGTACGGTGCGTGACGGAGGGTACCCTGTACCACTTTTGTGTCATTTCCTTTCCTGTTCCACTCGCAAACAGAGCGACGGAAAAATGACTGTTTGTATGCCTCCGTATGAGCCCTAATTTCTCGTATCTTATCTTCGTGGTCCTTATGTACAATGTATGTTGGCGGCAGTAGAATAATTCTACAGTCAGGTTCAAATGCCGGTTCTGTAAATTTCCTCAATAGCCTTTCTCGAAAAGAACGACGTCTTCCTTCCAGAGATTCCCAGTTGAGTTCCCGAAGTATCTCCGTAACACTTATGTGTTGTTCGAACCCGCCGGTAACAAATCTAGAAGTCCACCTCTGAATTGTTTCGTTGTCTTTCTTCAATCCGATCTGGTATGGATCCCAAATACTCGAGCAGTAGTCAAGAATAGGTCGCACCAGCGTCCTATATGTGGTCTCCTTTACAGATGAACCACTCTTTCCTAAAATTCTCCCAATAAACCGAAGTCAATGATTCGCCTCCCCTACGACGATTCTCACATGTCGTTCCACCTCACATCGCTCTGTAACGTTATGTCCAGATATTTAAACGACTTGACTGTGTCAAGTGGGACACTAGTAATTCAGGTTTGATCTTCTTACTCATCCGCAGTAACTTACATTTTCCGCGTTTAGGGCTAGCTGCCATTCATCACACCAACAGGGAATTTTCTATGTCGTCTTGTATCTCCCTACAGTCACTCAACTTCGATACCTTACCGCACACCACAGTATCATCAGCAAACAACTGCAGATTGCTGCTCACATTGTCAGCCAAATCATTTATGTATATAGAGAACAACAGCGGTCTTATCACACTCCCCTGGGGCACTCCTGAATAAACCCATGTCCCTGGTGAACACTCATCGTTATTTAAGAAATCTTCGAGCCACTCACATATCTGTGAACTTATTCCGTATGCTCGTACCTTCGTTAAGAGTCTGCAATGGGGCACCGTGTCAAACGCTCTCCGGAACCTAGAAATATGGAATCTGCCTATTGCCTTTCATCCATAGTCCTCAGTATATAACCTAAGAAAAGGGCAAGCCGATTTTCGCACGAGCGATGCTTTCTAAGACCATGCTGATTCGTTCACATAAGCTTCTCAGTTTCAAGAAAATTTCTAATATTCTAACTGAAAACATGTTCAATCATTCTGCAGCAGACAGAAGCTATGAATGTTGGTCTGTAGTTTTGCGGGTCCGTCTTATATACTGCAGCCCCTGCACTTTTTTTCAGTCTCTTTGGACGTTGCACTGGGCGAGAGAGTAACGATAAATGCAAGCTAGATAAAGCCTTCTGCCAGTGCAGGATATTAGCGTACACTGAAGTAGAAAAAACAAGGTAGGGTAGACGTTTTATGGTATCTGTTCAAGTCGCTCCTATTAGACGTGCAGAGTGGATTATGAATAACGCTAGCTACGTGCAATTTGATTACAAGGAAAGCTTTGACTTGTAACACAGAAACACAATATTACATCCTCACTATCGTTTTATTTATGTTTTGTTTCGGTATACAAATCTTATGTATTGTTATAGTAAGTAAACAGGGCTTTGACAAAAAGATGGAGAGACGGCAATAAATGCATGCTTGAAAATAAACCCAGATGCTAGGCAAGCCTGCAGGTAGCGCTGTTATAGCTGACCACGAACGGCACCTGTGCAACGTCCTCAACTCGTTGCACGTGTCAACCGTGGTCACAACAGTCTTCTGTCTAACTGTGGGGAGCTAAATAATTTGAACATAAGCAAATTGTTGACGCTCATTTGGTAAGTGCTTCTGTAAGAAAGGTAGCCGAAGTGTTTGCTGTTTGCTGAGGCAAAAACATCACGCCGTAAGTCACAAAGCGGACGGAAGTTTGTGGTGAGTGATCATGATAAACCGTCATTGAAGAGAATTTTGACGAAAAATAAGAAGACGATAGCTTCAAAGGTCGCAGCAGAAATGAATGTCGCCCTCGTGAAGCCTGTCTGCACCAAAACAACTCGAAGCGAGCTCCGTAAGTAGGGAATCGCTGTGTGAGCTGGAATTCCAAGTCCGTCATCAGTTATACAAATGCCCTTAACTGGAAGAAGTAATGGCGAAGCTATAACACGTGGAATATGAAGCAACAAAAAAATGTCATTTGTTTGGATCAGTCACGTTGCTCACTCTACTTCTCACCGAGTTTACGCCTCAAGAGTGAACATGACAGAGATTCGGTGATGATTTGGGCAGCCAAATAGTGGTATTTCATGGACTAGATGGTTTCTCAGCAATGTCGCATTACTTCCGAGGATTATGAGACAATTTGGCAGATCAGGTGCACCCCATTGTACAGTGTACATTGGCCAATAAAGCCGTTGTGTTCCAAGACGACAGAGTGTCAATTTACACTACTCTAATCGTCCTGGATTGGTTTTGTGAGCAGTGGATGAAGTGCCGCGTCTCCCCAGGCCACCACTGTCACCAGGTCTCGACATTGGTGGGTCTTTGTGATCGCTATCCCTCACCGTTGCCTGAAATTACCTCTATTTTGCAGGATAAATGGTATAACACTTCCTTTAATATCATGCAGTACCTATATTTATCCAAGACGACTGGAAGCTGCCTTCAATGCCAACGACTTTCCTACACATGCCTACAGGCATGATAATGTGTTGTGTTTCTGGTGTTTCAGTATTTTCGTCCACCACCTGATTATATCTAAGCATATTACAAACTTATTTTGTTGTCGTATCAACAGTTTGTGATTTTGTGTGTCATGAGCATTTCTAGATATTGTCATTAGGTCATGCTTCGGAAAGCAAGTAACATATTGACAACTCGAGAGTAACATCGTTGAAACGAAGAGCTCGTAGGGCAAGCGGCATTTCAATAGAAGAACGCGAAAGACGTCAGAGTCTGGACGATACGAACCTCCCGAGCACATGAGTTAACTTCTCGCCTCGAATGCTCCCAGAAAAATGGGTGCTACTAACGTTTGGTAGCAAGTAACATGCAGTGGTACTTGCTAAATGTTTCCAAAGAGGTCTATGTAAGATAAAACATGAAGCGACATGCTGCAGCATGGATGATGTTAGACGAGAGAGATGTGACTGTCAGTGTGACTGTCACTTGTTTTTCAATCGGCAGAAAGAGAGAAGTCTGTATTGTGAAGAGGGTGCGAACATTTTTTCGCTCCTCATATTGTAACAGTTGCGTACATAAATCAGATTTTGGGTTAATACAAATAACGTCAAGTAAAATACAGTGCCTGTCTATTTATTTGACAAACTGTTCATCTCACTGTATCGAAATATGAGTTTTTTTTCATTAGGCGAAACTGTCAACAGTTAGCAACTTCTACAGCGGCTGTATTCGACACGACCATCGCAGCAGAGAGAAGAGGCGAAGTTTCCCGCCGAGCGGAAAATACAACTAAGAACATTTACCGTTAAATTTCCCGTAAAGTTTATTTCAGATATGTTTGACAGCGTCTGTTCGGTAGCTCGCCGTAAAAGCATTTAATTAACTTCCATTTATGAGTACACAGTTAAACGTCATAAAACAAATTCCAGCTCAAAAACTCCTGTAGTAAAAGCAGAATATAATACACTGGAGATCGAACAGAGACCACATCCCGCAGTCTTCGGATAGTAAGTAAAAAGTATGTAATTACAACACTGATTGCTGAAATACTAATTCTATTCTGTCTTTGTTCTACGTATTCGACACAGAGGATACAATGATAAAAAGAGAACGTCATCAGTAAAAAAAGAATAAAATTTTAGAAACTGAAGAAAATTTTTCCAGAGACAAGTAACTGAAATTTACGGGATGTGAGTAGAAGTACGTCAACCAAAAGTAGGATCAATAATATTCCAATGATCATACCACACAAATCCAATTTCGCTACGATCTCCTGATCCTGCACCTGCTTAAAGCCTGTTTGCAAGCAACAATATTTATGGTAGAGTTGATTTTCCGTTGCAATAGTAAACGATTTTCATATACGTAACATTGGCAATAACGAGGAGCCATCCTGTCACGAACGTATATCGCGAGTGAAATATTCCATAACTATTGAGTTTCTGTTATATTTCAATAATCCAGTTACTGTGTGTACCTTTTAGTGTCGGTAAAAATAGAATCAAATGGCTATGAAAAAATTAATACTAACGGTGGTGATCACCAAAATAATGAATCAGAATCTAACGTATTAGATAACAAAAATGACAATGCGTCGCAAGAGGAGGGCAATGTCACGGTCGATAACAATGTACAGCTGAACTCAGCTGCAATGAATGGACAGAATGTTATACCAAATGTCGCATGGCTAATAGTCGATGAGGTTAATTTACAATTCTCAATAGGAAATATCACTTTTCAAAATAATTTGGACAGACACAGTGCAACAGAAGTTGGAAACTTTCCGAGCTCTATATTGAGTGAATAGAACGTACGCACACATAATCAGGCTATAAGCACATTAGACAATCATCGTACGTGTCCACCGGCCTCAGAAATTTAGATTAAAATCTCAGAATCTTAGATCAAAAAGACACGACACTTTCGAACGACTTCGAAAATTTGAATACTAATTTGAACACATATTTGACAGACGCAATAAATAAATTATACACGAAATTTGATAATATGTACAATCAGCTAGACTAAAAGCTTTCTAGTATGAGTGAAGATCGATGTCGAACTGCACGTCCAGTTGAGGAACTTGCAAAGGGGCAAAGTACAGGGTTATTACAAATGATTGAAGCGATTTCACAGCTCTACAACAACTTTATTATTTGAGATATTTTCACAATGCTTTGCACACACATACAAAAACTCAAAATGTTTTTTAGGCATTCACAAATTTTCGATATGAGCCCCTTTAGTGATTCGGCAGACATCAAGCCGATAAACAAGTTCCTCCCACACTCGGCGCAGCATGTCCCCATCAATGAGATCGAAAGCACCGTTGATGCGAGCTCGCAGTTCTGGCACGTTTCTTGGTAGAGGAGGTTTAAACACTGAATCTTTCACATAACCCCACAGAAAGAAATCGCATGGGGTTAAGTCGGGAGAGCGTGGAGGCCATGACATGAATTACTGATCATGATCTCCACCACGACCGATCCATCGGTTTTCCAATCTCCTGTTTAAGAAATGCCGAACATCATGATGGAAGTGCGGTGGAGCACCATCCTGTTGAAAGATGAAGTCGGCGCTGTCGGTCTCCAGTTCTGGCATGAGCCACGCGTGAAACTTGCCCGCACGCGTTCAACCGTTTCTTCGCTCACTGCAGGCCGACCCGTTGATTTCCCCTTACAGAGGCATCCAGAAGCTTTAAACTGCGCATACCATCGCCGAATGGAGTTAGCAGTTGGTGGATCTTTGTTGAACTTCGTCCTGAAGTGTCGTTGCACTGTTGTGACTGACTGATGTTGAGTGCATTTCAAGCACGACATACGCTTTCTCGGCTCCTGTCGCCATTTTGTCTCGCCGCGCTCTCGAGCGCTCTGACGGCAGAAACCTGAAGTGCGGCTTCAGCCGAACAAAACTTTATGAGTTTTTCTACGTATCTGTAGTGTGTCGTGACCATATGTCAATGAATGGAGCTACAGTGAATTTATGAAATCGCTTCAATCATTTGTAATAGCCCTGTAGTTTACAATGTGCACATGGAAGCATAGCTCAAGCGGTGATAAAAAATCGTATCTGAAATTAACTCTCCTCGTGAAAATTTACCGAATTATATAAAAAAACTCACGAACTGCGTAGGATTTCTGACTTTAGGGCAAACATTTTTGGAAACCGATTACGAACATGTCAATAAAGATACACTCCTGGAAATTGAAATAAGAACACCGTGAATTCATTGTCCCAGGAAGGGGAAACTTTATTGACACATTCCTGGGGTCAGATACATCACATGATCACACTGACAGAACCACAGGCACATAGACACAGGCAATAGAGCATGCACAATGTCGGCACTAGTACAGTGTATATCCACCTTTCGCAGCAATGCAGGCTGCTATTCTCCCATGGAGACGATCGTAGAGATGCTGGATGTAGTCCTGTGGAACGGCTTGCCATGCCATTTCCACCTGGCGCCTCAGTTGGACCAGCGTTCGTGCTGGACGTGCAGACCGCGTGAGACGACGCTTCATCCAGTCCCAAACATGCTCAATGGGGGACAGATCCGGAGATCTTGCTGGCCAGGGTAGTTGACTTACACCTTCTAGAGCACGTTGGGTGGCACGGGATACATGCGGACGTGCATTGTCCTGTTGGAACAGCAAGTTCCCTTGCCGGTCTAGGAATGGTAGAACGATGGGTTCGATGACGGTTTGGATGTACCGTGCACTATTCAGTGTCCCCTCAACGATCACTAGTGGTGTACGGCCAGTGTAGGAGATCGCTCCCCACACCATGATGCCGGGTGTTGGCCCTGTGTGCCTCGGTCGTATGCAGTCCTGATTGTGGCGCTCACCTGCACGGCGCCAAACACGCATACGACCATCATTGGCACCAAGGCAGAAGCGACTCTCATCGCTGAAGACGACACGTCTCCATTCGTCCCTCCATTCACGCCTGTCGCGACACCACTGGAGGCGGGCTGCACGATGTTGGGGCGTGAGCGGAAGACGGCCTAACGGTGTGCGGGACCGTAGCCCAGCTTCATGGAGACGGTTGCGAATGGTCCTCGGCGATACCCCAGGAGCAACAGTGTCCCTAATTTGCTGGGAAGTGGCGGTGCGGTCCCCTACGGCACTGCGTAGGATCCTACGGTCTTGGCGTGCATCCGTGCGTCGCTGCGGTCCGGTCCCAGGTCGACGGGCACGTGCACCTTCCGCCGACCACTGGCGACAACATCGATGTACTGTGGAGACCTCACGCCCCCCGTGTTGAGCAATTCGGCGGTACGTCCACCTGGCCTCCCGCATGCCCACTATACGCCCTCGCTCAAAGTCCGTCAACTGCACATACGGTTCACGTCCACGCTGTCGCGGCATGCTACCAGTGTTAAAGACTGCGATGGAGTTCCGTATGCCACGGCAAACTGGCTGACACTGACGGCGGCGGTGCACAAATGCTGCGCAGCTAGCGCCATTCGACGGCCAACACCGCGGTTCCTGGTGTGTCCGCTGTGCCGTGCGTGTGATCATTGCTTGTACAGCCCTCTCGCAGTGTCCGGAGCAAGTATGGTGGGTCTGACACACCGGTGTCAATGTGTTCTTTGTTCCATTTCCAGGAGTGTATATAAAAATTAAATAAGAGAATTGAGGCAGGCCGGCCGGAGTGGCTGAGCGGTTCTAGGCGCTTCAGTCTGGAACCGCGCGACTGCTACGGTCGCAGGTTCGAATCCTGGATGTGTGTGATGTCCTTAGGTTAGTTGGGTTTAAGTAGTTCTAAGTTCTAGGGGACTCATGACCTCAGATGTTAAGTCCCCTAGCGCTCAGAACCATTAATTGAGGCAGTCGCCTTTGACATCAAAAATGGTTCAAATGGCTCTGAGCACTATGGAACTTAACATCTGAGGTCATCAGTCCCCTAGAACTTAGAACTACTTAAACCTAACTAACCTAAGGTCATCACACACATCCATGCCCGCGGCAGGATTCGAGCCTGCGACCGTATCAGTCGCGCGGTTCCGGACTGTAGCGCCTAAACCGCGTGGCCACCGCGGTCGGCCCTTTGACATCGGTTCTATTCAAATTGAAGAGTGGCTCTGGGAACAAGAAAATTATGTTGACGCGTTTGAAGAGATTATAAACGAAAAAGAACATACAATTCTAGCTAAAATGGTTACCAATATGAAAGCAAGAGAAGGCAAGATTCGTTCCGAACTTACCAGCTTGTTCAGTGAAATAAAGGGGAAACTGAACCTACCTACTTTACCCAAATGGTTCAAAATGGCTCTGAGCACTATGGGACTCAACATCTTAGGTCATAAGTCCCCTAGAACTTAGAACTACTTAAACCTAACTAACTTACGGACATCACACACACCCATGTCCGAGGCAGGATTCGAACCTGCGACCGTAGCAGTCCCGCGGTTCTACTTTACCCGTGCAGAATTGCCGTGCAGCTACAGGAAATAAGTCAAAAGACATCAAATTTCAAACCTATATTCCAAAAACTTGCGCTAGAACCGCAATTACTTATACATTCCTAGTGGTAGGAAAACTAACGGTTAACTTTCTCTTAGGATGGATTTTCTCAGGCAATATCAAGTGAAAATTGACCTAGGCAGTAGTAAATGTTATCTTTAGTCAGGCGATAAAGTAATTTTGGTTTATTTCATGAAAACAAGTCTTGTGAGAATAACTGGTTAGCAGATAAAGTGAGTATCCGTCTAACATATCCAGAAGTCTTCGCCGTGAATGAGCAATGTAATGAACAGATCACAGAGGAAGCGACAGTTTTACACACTATTCAGAGTTAGGTAAAAAACAAAAACACGTCTAGGATATGATAGAACATACATTTTTCACTTAACTGCAGGCAAAATATCCATATTACTTTTGATACAAATTGATTACGTACGAAGATCCTTTGACATTTATTACGAAAATTTTGTTACTCTTTTCACAGTCAAATGACAATATAGAAACAGCACGTTAAATGCATTTTTGGAGACAGTGAATATTAACGTCAACAGTACAGTCTGGCAGCCTGCGCTTGATACAGCGTGTGGTAAATGTTTTCGCCCTCTGCTCTTCCCACTTTAGACGTAGTCTCCATTGGCCCTATTCGTGCATGCGTGCTATGCCCTGTGCTACTGCGCCGCTTAGCTGATTGGATTTAAGAGACACAGCGCTTCGCACAAACATCATCTACTGAACATGATGAAATAAGACTTAATTGCACAAAGGAAATAGTATGAATAAATCGCATTAACTAAACAATGACAAGTACGACCAAATTACAGGAAATTTTTTCCAAGTTACATATACAACTAGCTATAGGAACAAAGAGTGCACTCGATAACCCTTATCGCTAGCCAGTACATTAACCCTAAGAGTAAACATGTATAATGACTGTCATTACAGCACACTTTATAATTTTTAAACAGATTTTTGCGGTATGAAATATTTTGTATTCTGACATGTGCAATTCGCCACGTCATTATGCGAAAAGCTTCAACACCAATTTCACACATGCATACATGCATACTTTTAGGACCATGTACAAGAAGAAAGATATATTGGAGTAAGAAGCTATACACAAAGAAATTATTTACAGGAAAAGAGCTATTGTCACGCGCGAAGAAAGAACTATTTGGAGAAAGGTTTCGATTGTACCTAAGTAATGAATAAAACACATGTTAACGAGATAGCTAGGAAGAGGAACAGACTAATGAATATAGTGACGCTACTTATTTTAAGTGCAATTTATATTACAACATCTACACTTATTTACAATAAGAGAGAACTACATTATGTATGTAAAACTACATGACAATTATACAACAGTTTACACTGTTCTATTGAAAACTAAATCTACATTAAAGTGAAAACGAAAATCTAATGTACTTCAGATGAAGGAAATCAAATAAAAAATTAAGAAGAAAATGAAATTAGTACATGTGATTAAAATGGCTGAAACTTTCCATAGCCACAAATTACAAGCCTCAAGGTAAGTTCACGAAGATTTGATACAGATGTCGCTGGTACAGCATGGTTCTTCGGCCTGACTATGCAGTGCAGATCGTCATAGTTTACTGAATCTGTATCCAGGTGTAAACAGTTACATGACGAGCTGTTCACACTCCGTGACAAGCACGAATAATGCGCGTGGTGAGGAAAATAACAGCCGCGAGGAACTTCAAACGATGGACGCCGACGACTCGACGACAATAGAAAAATAAACGACAGAGAAGATGCAAATTCTTGTTGCAAACTAAAGGAGAAACAAGCAGTTGTGATAAATATAAATAAAGAAGGCTAAATATTTAACTGAACGTGGAAAAGGTCTACATGTTATTAAACAAAATTTGTAATATTTCCTTATATATGTAAAGTAATTGATTTATTTGTAATTTTAATATAGTAAATGAAATTTTTTGTAAACTATATGACATGCAAAGATATTGGTAAAAACCATGTTCCCACATAGCTGACACACGTAAGTCAAATAGCATATTAAAGAATAATAGACAAATATGTCAATAGTTCCGCCCGAAATAAAGATTTCAGAGCGTTCTGTCATGGAAGCAGACGGTTGTAACTTGCCCCTCGGCGTAAAAAAAAAGTAAAATGTACAAATTTCTATAAATTAATAAGAAAAGGAAAGTTTGTGCTGTGTACTGTGTGTATGAATCCACAGTCCACAACAGGGGACAGGTAAAAATGGCACTTACTAGATGGTTTTGAAGAACATTACGTAAGAGAGAAAGGAAGTATTGCGCTGCAGCAGAGATGCTATTAGATGAGAGAGATGTGACTTACTTTTTTAAGCTGGAGAAAGAGGAGTGTGGGTGTGAAGAGAGGACGCGAAAATTTTATCAGTCCTCATATTGTAACGGTTTTGTTAATAGTATTGGATTTTCGGATAATATAAATAAGGAGTATGAAAGGGAAGCAGTGGTTGAGGGAGTTAGACAGGGTTGTAGTCTATTCCCGATGTTATTCAATCCGTATATTGAGCAAGCAGTGAAGGAAACAAAAGAAAAATCTAGAGTAGAAATAAAAACATTGACGTTTATCGACGTCATTGTAATTTTGTCAGAGACCTAGAAGAGCAGCTGAACGGAATGGACAACGTCTTGAAAGGAGAACATCAACAAAGGCAAAACGATGATAATGGAATGTAGTTGAATTAAATCAGGTGAGGGAATTAGATTAGGAAATGAGACAATTAAAGTAGTAAATGAGTTTTGCTATTTGGGGATCAAAATAACTGATGATGGTCGAAGTAGACAGGATATAAAATGTAGACTGGCTATGGCATGGAAAGCGTTTCTGACGGAGAGAAATTTGTTAACATCGAGTATAGACGTAAGTGTTAGGAGGTCTTCTCTGAAAGTATGCGTATGGAAGTGACGCATAGACGATAAATAATGTATACAAGAAGAATATAGAAAGCTTTCGAAGTGTGGTGCTACAGAAGACTGGCGAAGATTAGATGGATATATCACTTAACTAATGAGGTGAAACTGAATAGAATTGGGGAGAAGAGGACTTTGTGGCACAACTTGACTAGAAGAAGGGATCGGTTGGCTGGAAACGTTCTGAGGCATCAAGGGATCACCAGTTTGATATTGGAGGGAAGCGTGGAGGGTCAAAATCGTAGAGAGAGACCAAGAGATGAGTGCACTAAGCAGATTCGGAAGGATGTAGGTTGCAATAGTTATTCGGAGATGAAGAGGCTTGCACAGGATAGAGTAGCATGGAGAGCTGCATCAAACTAGTCTCTGGACTGATGATCACAACAGTAACATAAGTAATATCAAGTAAAATATAGCGCCTGTCTATTTAGTTAACAATCAGTTCAGCACACCGTATCGAAATATGAGTTTCTTTCATTAAGTGATACTGTCAACAATTAGTAACTTCTATCGCGGCTGTATTCAAGAGGATGATCCCAGCAGAAAGAAGAGGTACAGTTTTCTATTAAAAAAGATTCAAATAAGAACATTTACTGCTAAATTTCCTAAAGGGTTTATTTCAGAAATATTTGATGCTGTCTGTTCGGCAGCCGGCCGTAAAAGCACTGCAACTTCAATTTATGACTTCACAGTTAGGAGTCATAAAACATTTCCAATTCAGAAACTCTAATGCATTATCCAGCTATCAATAAAAATAGCGTAAACACAAACGCACAGCTCCATAGTCAAGTTCTGTTTGGCTCGAGAGAAATCATATTGTTAATGTCCCATCAGAATACTGAATCCAATCGAATTTGTATATGAGCATCTTGTATAGTGGAGCTAATGAACAACGACGTCATTGCCACCTCACTGGATCCTGCATGTTCTTCATGTAACGTTCATTTTCTAATTCTAAGATAGACGTGGTTTTCACCTCCATTAGGACGTTGCCTAGTAAGGCGGTGCGGGTCTCCCGCATCGTTCCCCTACGCTCTGTAAAGAAGCATGGGATTTCATTTCCATTTTCCAAGACAAAAAAGCGATGCACCACTAAGGAGTTGTGCAAATTGTTCGCAAACTGATATTCATGCAGGTATCGAAGGAGAATACAAAACTACAGATAGATGAATTTGTGACGCTGCAGTGCAGTTTCACCATGCAGCTGGCAAAGGTAGGGTCTTTGCGAATTTCATTCAATGTACTCAGTTGGTCTGCGCCGCACAGAAAAGGCGTGTGAACGAGATACGCAGAAGCCCGCAATTGAGAGATGGCCTGTAGTTGGGCTCAAGGAATCGGCGAATCGCTCGAAACTTCTGAATAGCAGCGATGCCATTATTAGACGATGTTGGCAGGAATGGATGAACCATGACCGGACATAGCGTCAAAAGGAAAGCAGCTGTCCCAGAGGACCGAGCAATCTTAGAGAGGCACTGAGATCCACAGATTCATCATTATCATCGATCCGACGTGCAAGTCGTGTTTCAGTTCCTACAAGAACAATTAACAGGCTGCTCATACAAATGGGCCGCAGTTCACAGCGTCCCTTGCGCTGACTATCATTGACGTCTGTACACCTGCAAGCCCCACTGCAGTGGTGTCGGGCATATTCGACCCAGAATCCCAATGACTGGAGTAGAATTTCCTTCAGCGATGAGTCCCGCTCCGAACTGTGCCTCATTGTGTGTTCAGCAATTAATGACATCCACTTCGCAGGACCAGTCATTCTTCTATAGCGCCTCACAGGGACGAGAATATCTGCATTCCTCTGTGTGATCCTGCCCTTTCCTTGGTTGTACGAAGGGCAATGTGACTCCAGCTCACTGCCGTCATGCGTATGGAGCTGAATCGCAAGTGCAGACAGACTTTGTCTGGTGTGTTCTCACGCCTGCTTCCAGTCACTGAAACCTACGCTGTGGAAGACATGTCTGAAGATAGCCCCGACAGCAGTGGAATACCGACCTTATTGTCGCCCGCCATACGGCCCGACAGCTAGGAGTGAAGAAGGTCTGACATGCCATTTCATTACATAGAAGGACCCCTTGGTTCGTCATTCGCGGCGCCCTTACAGCAACGCGGGACGTCACCGACATTCTATGCCCCGTTTTGTTGCTTTCCATGGCAGGTCCTTCTGGGCTTACATTTCAGCAAGATAATGTCCGGTCACACGTGGCTCGTGTTTCTATTGCTTGTCGTCGTGCTTGACAAACCCTACCTCGGCCAGCAAGGTCATCGGATATCTCCCCAGCCACCTCTAGATTTTAACTATCTAATGAGCAATTTGGACAGAATTCGGCACGATATCCCTCAGGAGGGCTTCCAGTCAATGCCAAGTCCAATAATTGCTTGCGTGAGGGCCAGAGGTGGACCAATACGTCACTGCCTTGCTCAATTCGTAAAGCTCCTTCTCTTGAATAAATCATCCAGTATTTCTGAAACTGTAATACGAGTAATTTGTTTGTCGATGCATGTACGCACTATATCGTAGTTAGCGCAAAGGTAAATTCCAATGTGTTTTGGGCAGTCACTTACCTAATGCTTGTAGGGCAGTATCCTATCCCTATCCAGTAAGCCACCCGTGTACCGTAAGAAAGAAGAAACATAATACTTCGTTTAAACAGTAAACGTTTTGCTTTTTCTTCTTAGTCATACTTTCTGCTCAGTAAATTATTCAGGAATGTTATTAAACGTGATACTTGACTCTCTTATTCTCTCTCCTATTTTCTATCGCCTCGAAAGAGTTTTGCTGTTTTCATTATTAGTCGTCGGTTAACATGAAGGAGGGAAGCTGTGTGCACCATCTGTGTTGACTCGGGAAGTTTCGTGTGTTACCGTATTTTAACTATTCTAGTTTTTACTTCTTGAAGTGAAGATTGGGAACAATCCAGAATTTGCATGAACGGACCGGGGAAACCGCCGAAAAATCACAATTCAAGCTAGCCAAGCAGATCGACCCAAGGCTGGCGCATCTTCACATCTCGAAAGCTTACGTGCTTCGCAAATAAGCTATTCGAACAGGTCAGGCGTAACACTTTTCTGATTAAAAAATTCAATGTCATTTTGAAACCGAACGTAGTTAAATAGTATCCTCACAAAGACTTAAGTAATGAAAATAAGATAGCGTACATAGTCAGCAAAAGGCACTACTGAAAGCTGAAAATTGTGTGAAAGATAGTGAACTTTCTTTTGAAAAGTACCGTCACTTATAAAAATTTTAAAGATTATGTTTGTATGTGAGCATCTGATCTATTTTTGTCCTGTTTCGTCAGTTTTGATCTGATGATAATCTGTTTTGTACCTGTGTTCCTGTCGTTGATGCTTGAAAAAATGCAGTAGTGAGATTCATGTAGGTAAACTCTACGTCTGGCAGGATAAATGGTTCAAATGGCTCTGAGCACTATGGGACTTAACATCTGAGGTCATTAGTCCCCTAGAACTTAGAACTACTTAAACCTAACTAACCTAAAGACATCACACACATCCATGCCCGGCGCAGGATTCGAACCTGCGACCATAGCAGTCGCGCGGTTCCGGACTGAGCGCCTATAACCGCACGGCCACCGCGGCCGGCTGGCAGGATAAAATTATATCATAATCATGTTTTTTTTTATTGTGAGCGGGTGTCCCAGTTTCACAGACAGTCGGTGATGAAAGGCTTATGGCACTTGAGCTGTAAATTGTAGGTCTGATTACAGTCCATGTTTCAATGAGTCATACTCAAGACACATTCAAGACATTCCGAAGTCATGGACATGCAGTACTGTACCCGCTTGCTTTACGGAAGTGGTTACAGTACTGTACCACACTTTTTCTTTATTTTAATCTGTTGCAGTACGATGGATATGACGAACTGCTTAAACGATATCACTACTTTCGTAGTAGCTTAACCACTGACATCCTGAATGCGACCAAGTCTAGGAAAGGGTGACAAAAAGTAACCAAAGCTCTCACTCAGCTTTTCTTTTTACTTGATTCCTTATCAGATCCACTAGATATCTTATAAAACGCGGTCGGGCTAACGGATTGGACGCAGGTGATACAGAGTAAAATAACTGCTCGCACAGGTGGAAACACGACACTTTTTGAGACATTGCCTCTTTGAAGCTGAACGCTGTGACATTGCGAACCATCGGCTCTGCCAAGTGACATGGAGTGCAGACAGGAGCTGTCGGAGAGCTAAAACCTGGGACAGATGATACTCACGTAAAGAACTGTGACGTCACGCAGTGCTTCAGTCGCCCCAACAGATCGTAGCGTTGATAATCCAGGCAAACACGTGTGCTACGGAATGTCGGGAAACTACTCGGTAGCTGCATATAAGAAGAGCAACAGGCTTCTTCACACACTCATTTAGTAAGTGTCAAAGAGACTCTCATCCAAATCCAGTAGCAGAGGCAACAAGCAAGCCGTTGTGCATCACACTGTGGTTTACTGCCAAAATTTTGAGAGCGTAGTAAGAGTCAACAAGTACATCGCTTTTTTCCTAAGAACATTTCGTGAAAAGACCAGTAAGGTAAAATTAAGATTCGAGCTGACACAGAGTACCATTAACTACTGAAAAAGGAAAGGGGAACGTGATTATGACACACAAAGTATTCTCCGCCACAGAGCGTAAGGCGGCTATCGGAGCGTAGATGTAAATGTAGAACAGAAGGAAAACCATCGATCGACGTGTGGTACAATTAACAAAATCTCATAATTCTAAAGCTAGTAAAAACCATTTGTTATGACCTATAAATTGACTGCATAGATCAACTAATAAAAACAGTTCAGTCAACTGAAAATTGCTAACCATGTAGTTCATAAATTTCAAAATTACCGCCGCGCGGTTAGAGGCATCTTGTCACGGATTGCGCGGCCCTCTCGCCGGAGGTTCGAGTCCTCACCCGAGCATAGGTATGTTGCGTTGTTCTTAACATCAGTTAGTTTAAGTAGTGTGTAAGTCTAGGGACCGATCACCACAGCAGTTTGGTCCCTCAGGAATACACATACATATTACATCAAAATTACCTGGAAACGCACCATGGGAAAAACATCAACGGGTTGTGACATACACTGTCTGATCAAAAGTATCCGGACACCTATTAGCAAATTTTAATACGGGTTGTGTCCGCTCTTAGCTTTTATGACGGCTTGCACCCTGCCGGCGATGCTTTCATTGAGGTGTCTGAATATTTGTGGAGGAATGGTACCACATTCTTCCATTATAGCCGAAACCGGAGGTGGCGTGATACTGACCGCTGAAGTCTGGAGCGAGGTCAACTTTCAAACTCATCCCGCAGCAGTTTCACTGAATTAAGCTCAACTCTCTGTGCCAGCCAGTCCATTTCAAAAATTTTACTGTCCACGAAGCATTGGCTGCCACTGTCATGCTGATACAAACAGTCATCGCATCCGAACTGTTCTTCTGCAGTAGGCAGTACACAATGCTGTGCCATGTGTTCAAGTCCTTCCGCATTTGGCGTTTCCTTAAGCGCAATAAGGAGAACCCATTGTAACCACTGAAAACACCCCCATACCGTTAGCCAGTTCCTCCGTGCTTCATTGTTGGCACTACACATGTGGCAGGCAACATTCTCCAGACATTCGCCAGTCCCTTACCCTTCCATCGGATTAGCACAAGATACAACCTGATTTATCACTCCAAATCACTCGTTTCCAACGGCGTCACCCTTTCAATTCTAAATCGCCACGTAGCACTCAATTCAAAAATGTGTGGTTGCTCGGCCAGTGCACGTCATTCTTTTTAACTCCTTACAGACGGTCAC
This sequence comes from Schistocerca cancellata, assembly GCF_023864275.1. NCBI lineage: Eukaryota > Metazoa > Arthropoda > Insecta > Orthoptera > Acrididae > Schistocerca > Schistocerca cancellata. The sequence continues at coordinate 526,720,932 of NC_064627.1, forward strand.
TGTGCTAGTGGGACTGCTGATAGCGCGTTGGAACTCGCGAATGATTCCTTCCGCTGATTTCATGCGATTTTTTACAAGTACGCTCCGCAATGCTAGACGGTCCCTTCCGTCATTACATGAGGTCTGGCTGGTCTTGGTTTACCTGTCGTGCTACCTTCGCGTTTCTCTTTCACATCGCTTCACCAACACTCGATTTGAGCAGTTTCAGAACATTTGAAATGTCCCTGATGAATTTGTTACTCAGTTGACGTCCAACGACAAGTGCAGATTCGAGGTCACTGAACTCTCCTTACCCATTCTGCTGTTACTGCTTCTCTACTAACAAGTGGAGGTCCCAGTGGTGGGATCGAATTTTTGAAACCAAATTTACGGGGATGTAGGTTAAGCTTCCTTGTGTCACACCCTGCAGCCATTCATCCTGTTGGGACCTCGATTGTGAGTAACTTACGAAAAAAACTTTTGAATTTTAAGTCTACATCTACATCTATGTGATTACTCTGCCTTTCAAAATTAAGTGCCTGGCAGAGGGTTCAATGAACCACCTTCAAGCTGTCTCTCTACCGTTCCAATCTCGAAAGGGGCGCGGAAAAACGAGCACTTAATTTGTTCTGTTCGAGCCCTGATTTCTTTTATTTTATCGTGATAATCAATTCTCCCTATGTAGGTGCGTGCCAACCCAACAGAATGTTTTCGCAATCGGAGGAGAAAACTGGTGATTTAAAATTCATGAGAAGATCCCGGCGCAACGAAAAACGCCTTTGTTTTAATGATTGCCACTCCAATTCACGTATCACGTCTGTAGCACTATCTCCCCTATTTCGCGATAATACAAAACGAACCGCCCTTCTTTGAACTTTTTCGATGTCGTCCGTCAGTCTCACCTGACGCGTATCCCACACCGCACAGCAATCCTCCAAAATATAGCGGATAAGTGTAGTGTAAGCAGTCTCATTAGCAGATCTGTTGCACCTTCTAAGTGTTCTGGCAATGAATCGCAATGTTTGGTTTGCTCTACCCACAACATTAGCTATGTGATAGTTCCAATTTAGGTTATTTGTAATTGTAATACCTAAGTATTTAGCTAAATTTACAGCCTTCATTTTGTGTGACTTTTCGCGTAATCGAAATTTAGCGGATTTCTTTTAGTACTCATGTCAATAATTTCACACTTTTCCTTATTCAGGGTCAATTGCCACTTTTCGCACCATACAGATATCTTAACTAAATCATTTTGCAATTCGTTTTGGTCATCTGATGTCTTTACAAGACGGTAAATGACAGCATCATCTGCAAATAACCTAAGAGGGCTACACAGATTGTCTCCTACGTCGTTAATACAGATCAGGAACAATAGAGGGCCTATAACACTTCATTGGGGAACGCCGGATATTATTTCCTTTTTACCCGATGACTTTCCGTCTATTACTACGAACTGTGACCTTTCTGACAGGATATCGCGAATACAGTCGCACAACTGAGGTGATATTCCATAGGCACACAGTTTGGTTAGAAAACGCTTCTGTGGAAATCGTATACAGTATACGTTCCAAAACCCTACTGCAAATCGACGTTAGTGATATGGGCCTGTAATTCAGCGGATTATTCTTACTTACCTTTTTGGGTATTGGTGTGACTTTAGCAAATTCCCAGTCTTTAAGTACGGGTCTTCGTGTGAGCGAGCAGTTGTATATAATTGCTTAATGTGGAGTCAATGTATTAGCATACTCTGAGAGGAACATGACTGGTACACAATCTGGACCGGAGACCTTGCCTTTATTAAGAGATTTAAGCTGCTTTGCTACACCGAGGATATCTACTTCTATATTGCTCATCTTAGCAGTTGCTCTTGATTGGAATTCAGGAATATTTACTTCGTCTTCTTTAGTGAAGGAGTTTCGGTAAACCATGTTTAATAACTCTGCTTTAGTAGCACTGTCATCAGTGACTTCATCATTGTTATCGCGCACTGAAGGTATTGATTGCGTCTTGCCACTGGTTTGCTTTATATATGACGAGAATCTCTTTGGGTTTTTTGCCTGATTCCGAGACAAAGTTACATTGTCGAAATTATTAAAAGCATCTCACATTGAAGCACGCGCTGTATTCGAACTTCTGCAAAACTCTGCCCATCTTTGGGATTTTGCTTTTTTTAAATTTAGCATGCTTTTTTCGTTGCTTCTGCAACATCAATCTGACCCGTTTTGTGTACCATGGAGGATCAGTACCGTCACTTATTAATTTATGTGGTATATATATGTATCTCAATTGCCGTCGATACGATCTCTTTGAAATCATTTCACAACTTTTCTACGCTTACGTGATCAGATCGGTAGGAGTGGAGACTGTCTCTTAAAAAGGCCTTAAGAGCATTTTTATCAGCTTTTTTTGAATAGATGTACTTTGCGTTTCTTTTTGATGGTTGTGGGTGTTACGGTATTCTGCCTAGCAGCAACTGCCTTGTGGTCGCTAATCCCTATATTCGTCATGATACTCCCTATTAGTCCAGGATTATTTGTTGCTAAGAGGTCAACTATGATTTCGCAACCATTTACGCTTCAAGTGGACTCATGAACTAATTGTTCAAAATAATTTTCTGAGAAAAAATTCAGTACAATTTCTCATGACGTTTTATGCCTGCAGCCGGTTTTAAATGTATAATTTTTCCAGCATATCGAAGTTAGATTGAAGTCGCCACCGACTATATTTGTGTGAGTGGGGTACAACCTATTTGAAATGAGACTCATGTTTTCTTTGTGTTCAGCAACTATATCTTCTGAGTCGAGGGTCGGTAAAACGAACCAATTAATAGTTTAGCCCGATTGTCAAGTATAACCTCTACATATACTATTTCGCAGTAACTATCTAATTCTATTTCCCTACAAGGTAAACTGCTTCTGACAGCAATAAATAATCCACCACCAACTATATTTAATCTATCCTTTCTTAACACTGTTAGGTCGTTTGAAAAAATTTCGGCTGAACTTATTTCCGGCTTTAACCAGCTTTCCGTACCTATAACTATTTGAGCTTCAGTGCTTGCTGTTAGGGCTTGGAGCTCTGATTCTTTCCCAACATAGCTACAACAATTTACAACTACAATACCGATCGTTTCTACAACTACCTTACTGTGTTTTACCTGCCCCATTTTAGATGGACGTCCTTTCTGTGGTTTCCTGAGACTCTCTAGCCTAAAAAAAAAAACGCTCGGTCCCTTCCACAGAGCCCCCGCTACCCGTGTAGCCGCTTCCTGTGTCTAATGGACTCCTATCAAGTGGAACCCGAAAACCTACCACCCGATGGCGCAAGTCAAGGAATCTCCAGCCCACACGGTTACATAACCACCTGGACCTCTGATTCAGACCCTCGATTCCGCTCTGCACCAAAGGATCATAGTCGTTTCTGTCGACGATGCTGCAGATGGTGAGCTCCGCCTTAATCTCGCGAACAAGACTGGCAGTCTTTACCATTTCCGTTAGTCGCCCGAAGCCAGAGAGAATCTCCTCCGATCCAAAGGGACACACGTCATTGGTACCGACATGGGCCACCACCTGCAGTTGGCAGCACCCTGTACTCTTCATGGCATCCGGAAGCACCCTTTCCACGTCTGTATTGACCACCAGGTATACACATGGAGTGCACACTGGATTCCTTCACCTCCTTGGCAGCCATGTTCCTAAGGGGCCCCATTACGTGTCTAATGTTGGAGCCCCCAACTACCAGCAAATCCACTCTATCAATGCCCAGACCTTGCAGGCCAAGAAGCTTCCTTTGGAACAGGGTGGACGACTGCATCTGGCTCAGAGACTTCGTGAGCCACAGATAACGACCGAAACCTGTTCGTCAAACGAACTGGGAGGCCCTACCATCGATCCCTCGGAAAGTCTTTCGCTGCCTGCCAGACTTTGGGATGATCTCCCAATCGACCACGAGTGAGGGGTCAACCTCAGTGCAGGCTGTACCCGGGGCTGCCCCAGCAGTGGACCGATCAGGGAACACGTGGGTCGTGTTCGACGCCCCTCGCATCCCTGCGTCCGACCGCCCACAGTGATGCCCATTGGCAGCAACCTCAAGCTGTGTGACGTAAGCCAACACGCCTGGAGCTGTGAGCGAAGGGTCACCAGCTCAGCTCGCATCTGCACACAGCAATTACAGTGCATATCCATTTCTGAATTCACTCCTCTTTGAAACTCGTAAAAATATGTAATAAAAACGGTGTACTCGCCTTATTAGCAGCAGGAATTCGAGCGGCTCTGTCACTGACGGTCTAATCGACACTGAGCTCAATAACGCTAAAAAATGTCATATTACAAAATGTGGTTACGTGATGTAATGGATAGGATAATAGCTCCATATAGAAGAGGTTGTGGGATCGAATATCAGGTCTAGTAAATTGTTTTTTTTTTTCATATCTTTAGCGAATTTATGTAGAACATTATTTTTATTCAAACTTTATTTCTATACTTTTATCACATTATTTTAATCATCATATAAACTGTTTTTATTTGTTTCAATTTTTATTTATATCATAATTATTTCCAATCGGAAATTTTGTGAATATTAATTTCATTATATTTATCTATTATAATATTCAGTTATTTGAAAATTCCAATCTATCATTTAAAAAGCAAATTACCAAATCCAAAAAATCTATTTATATCGACTGTGCAGTGGTGTGAAAATGTATTTTTCGTTATCAGATGTGCAATTTTTTGGCTTAGTAATCCCATACAAAAATTTAAAATATAACCTAAATCTTATTACACTATGGAAAAGTAACAGAGAGGAAGATTTAAATGAAAGAATGGTTTGTAAGCATAAAGAAATTAAAATAAAATGAGAAATTAATGAACGCAGTAAAGTGGATGAAATAACTTGGTGATAAAACAAAATAAATTAAATTGAAATTAATATATAAAATTAATTATTAACTCATGAACAAAGATTTCAAATGGAAAAAGAATAATAGGTGAGAGTCAATGAAAAAGTTGATATGATTAAAATGATGTGACAAAGGAACGGAAATAAAAAATTACATTTAAATATATTAATTGAATAAAAAATGATGCTCAAAATCATTTCGATAAAGATTTAAAAATCGATAAGTATTGATTGGAGCTGGCGAGATTCGAAGCCGCAGCCACCCGCTTGGGGCGCTATCATCCTATTGCACCACGCAGCCAGACTACTCGACGCAACGTTTTAAACATTATTGAGTGATACACAAAATTCTGAAATTTTATTTCGTCAATCATTCACAAACGAGGACCCACCAGGGTGAATAGCTACGGTGCGTGATACCTAGGATCTTAACCTACATAAACATATAGATGATTTCAAAAAATCGTCACAGCGCTGGGGACCTCTTCTAGTATGAACTCAACACTCCTCGCCTCCTGTTTTACTGGCGTAAGCGTGCCGGGATACTTTTGAACAGACAGCGTAATAGCCACTTCGGAATGCTGTCATACCACATCTTTAGCGCTGAAATAATAATTTACTATTGCCGGCGAACCACGTAACACTATAAATTTGCTGCAATTAATTACACTGTGTGTAATTAACCGCATGCACGCTACAATACACGAGCACGTGTTAAAAGTAAAACAAATACACATTCCATGTTTCCTATACAGTGGTTACCGACAAAGTTCTTTCTCTATTAATTAGCGTAATTACATATTTTCAGTGTAATGTGTACGTGACACAACAATTTAAGAATCATCACGTAAAAGATAATATTATGTGCTACAGTTAATGAAAATTTATTTTTTCTGGGTAGTCTCGTTGTGTTGAATCATGAGGAAATGGGGCTTAAATCTAATTACGTTGCTTCGAAATAAATAGTGACTAGTTTACTTACATGTTTGTTACCAGTTTAATCACAAAGAGAAAGTATAATGAGCAATAAAACTTTGAGAAATTTTCTATTGTGATAGACACCTGGACCCCAGTCCGCAGCTCGTGGTCGTGCGGTAGCGTTCTCGCTTCCCACGCCCGGGTTCCTGGGTTCGATTCCCGGCAGGGTCAGGGATTTTCTCTGCCTCGTGATGACTGGGTGTTGTGTGCTGTACTTAGATTAGTTAGGTTTAAGTAGTTCTAAGTTCTAGGGGATTTATGACCATAGCTGTTAAGTCCCATAGTGCTCAGAGCCATTTGAACCACCTGGACCCCATTCCAAGTGAACGTTTCCTATAGTGTAAATCCTGGAATTAAGAATTTTCGATTGTGAAGACAAATAATGTCCACGTAATCCTGCGAACTTATTTGGAAACTCTAACTGTTTTTGCAAGTTATTGTAACATCTTTCTTGTAACATCTTGTAACATCTTCTTGGGAACCTAAACTATTTCGAGGAGCTTGTATTTCCAGTGTTAGCCATTTACGCGTAGTAAATGCGAATTAGTCAGTTTCACTAATCCAGAAGTGTATGAAATTCTTTTGCTGAAATAAATTTTGAACTTAATGAATCCAGATCTTGCGTTAGCGTGCGTTTTTAAAGCTTCACTATTAACTTGTACTGTGGACACACTGTGATGAGCCGTTTGGTGGATAAGAGCCACAGAAGAGTATCGAGGCAGACTACAGAAGTAAAGACGTATCGACTGTAGTTAGTAGTCGCACCCAATAATAAATTCGCAAAGCGCTTCACGGACTGTAAGTTAAGTCGTCGGTTTGTACAATAGTTGATACTACTCGAGATTCGTTGAACTGTTCTTTCTCGTAATTCAGCATAGACATCAGAATTTCTGTAAGGGCTTTATGACCCATGGCGAAAATAAATTTCACACGAAACACAATTTTTTTTAGTACCTACCTAGGTGAATGGTCTGAAAAGGGTGAATGTCTTAGTAGCATGGTCTAAGGGTTCATCAGACCCTTTACCTTTCTTTGAAAGAGTGACCCTCAAGCCAAGCCCCCGTCGACGAAGCCCTACCTAAGTTCGATGTAAGTAGCTGTTCTCTAAATAAGTATTCTAAAGCTTGAAATTAAATAGCCTCTGCTATCTTTACTGAAAAACCAAAAACCAGACGTCTGATCCAAACATGTTCTGAGCTTCAGGTGAAGCTGCCACTAACAACGCTAGAAACGATAAAGTTCCGTATAAGAATCTTTTTATCTTAAAACTTCCTTTAATAGGAATCTGTTACCCTTTGACTTCTTATTGTTCAATAACAGGTAAACTGATTTTGTTCTATTGATTTTGTTTATGTCTAACTAGTTCTTGGGAAATGATTTTCTTGTTTTGCTACAACTGTTAGATTACAAGTTTCTATTGCAGAAATGAAATTTCGATACAAATAACACATTTTTTTAAAAAACTTAATAGGTACTGCGTTTAGAAAAATGTTTTGAGGCTGGGATACGAAGCCATGACGTTCCATATGCAAAGCTGAGCACAATCTTATCATCTCACTATCATATTTTATTCTTCAGAAATTACGTCTAGGCATAACACCATGTTCTTCTGGCGCTATGATGATGATCTGAATATTTCCGGGATTTCAATGGATGGGCGTGTCTGACTCCAACGATATTTCTTCGACGAAGGGAAGAAAAGCTCGCACAACAGCTCAGTATATCACCTCCTTCACGGCGGAAAGTTCAACTATTGCTGCTTTTGTGTTGTGGGTGAGGGTTAAAGTTATTGTCAAACCTTTTCCCCCAAGTCCACCCTCACCCGACGCATCCACCAGCATCTCCACCAGCACCGCCTCCTTCCCTCTACCCAATGTAGCCATCCTTCTCTGCTGATGACCTTCACCTCACTCTCCTCCTCTCCAATCAACTCAACTCCCGTCGCTCCGCCCTCGCCCTCGACCTTCAACGTCCTTGTATGGCATTCCAGTCTCCTCTTTAAGTTCGAATCGTTCGCCCTTCCTATTAACTACGTCCGTCTAATCGCCTCCTTCCTTTCCCACCGTCCTTCTTGTGTCACCGTCCACAACACAGATTCCTACACCTTCTACCCCTCCACCAGTGTGCCCCAGGGTTCCGTCCTCTCCCCTCTTCTCTCGCTTCTTTACACGGAGGACATGCCTCCACCTTCACCCCCCCCCCTTACACTTTCTCCAATACGCGGTTGACACTGCCTTCCTAGCCTTCACTCCCACTCTGCAACGCTCCCAGCACCTTCTCCAATCCCATCTTGACCGGTTCACCACTTGGTGTAACCAGTGGCTGCTCAAGGTCAATCGTTCCAAGAGCCAGGCGATCATTGTAGGCAACACCACCCCTTCCTTCCGTCTCCTCTATTCCTATCTTACTGTCTATGGCCGTCCTATCACCCTTACATCCACCCTCAAGTATCTTAGCGTCACCCTTGACCGTCGTCTGGACCCATCCACCATCCTCCACACCTACAAATCCCTCATCCACCCTATCCTCTGCTATCCCTATCCCGCCTGGATCTCCGACCCTCCTACCTTCTACAAAACCCTTCAAATCCTGGAACACTATGCGCTCCGCCCCGCCTATCGCATCCGCCTCCCTTCCCCCACGCGGATCCTCTACAACTTAATTCCTTTCGCAAACCTCCTCCTTTTCCTTGGACTGATACGGAACCTTAACACCTCCTGCAAACTTGATCACCCTCACCCAGTTGTCTCTCCCATCCCTTCCCTCCCCCGTCCACTCCCGTGCCTGTACTCATGCATCCCACTCGCTCTCCATCTTGCCACATTCCATACCCTTGCCCAAGGTGGCTTCTGCCAACTCCCCCTCCCTGATGATGCCCTCGTCCCCTCTATCTACCCCTCCTACCAACTTCAATCCTCCCCTTCCTCCTCCTCCGTTTTCCTCCAGGGCACCCTCTTTCTCTTCTCTCCCTCCTCACTTCCTCTGTCCCTCCCCTCCCCCCTCACCCCTTACTGGGCTTCCACACACACCCCTACACTCTCCCTTCCCCTCCCTTCTTCTCTCCCACTGGCATCAACCCTCCCCCCCTCTCCCTCCTAACCTCACCTCCTCCTCCTGGCAGGCCCCCTGCTTTTTTGTGTGTACAGTGCGTCTTCGTGCGCCAGAGATCGTCGGCGCAGTGCTCGTGTTTATCGTTCTGTCAGTGGATCAGTATCTCTCCGTCCGAGCTCCTCCATTCACGTGTGACATTCTGTATTCCCCGTTGTGTGCAGTGCTGAACATTTTTTATCCGAACAGTGCGTCAGTGAACGACTTCGTTTGTTTGACTATGTTTGTCTCCTGTTTTTGTTCTCCATGTATGTTTGTTCTTCTGTATTCCTGTTGTACCGTATGTCTTTTCTATCGCCGAAGAGCGGCATAAATAGGCCGCTGTCGGCCTACCTTGTTTGTAAGGTATGAAAATGACAATAAATAAATAAAATTTCCCCCAAGAAGGACCTCATATGGTAGTTACAGTGGGCCTGTGTAATGGGCGTGTTACACGCTAGTTGGCAATTTAGTTGTATGTGATAGATTGTTTGCTGTAGCAGTCGGTACCACGGGCATTCCACCGCCGTCCATTTATGTTTGCGCTGTAGTAAGTACGTTCAGAGTTGGCCAAACGCTGGGACCGCCCCTCGGCCAGTGTTTCAGCTGTACGGTTTCCTCGTGGCAGTCCAGCAGCATGGGCATGGTATGAGACGTGACAGTTTGTTCCTGTGATACTCCTGTTTCCTGCTCGCCGCATTCATACCTGATTTATCTTGTATTTCACTAACCAATATGCACTGCTATAAATTATATTTCCTTTCCCTTGGAACCTACTTAGTCTTCCGGTATTCAGATCATTCTTGGTACCTGGGTGCCGTAATTAAATGTTATTTGTGTTTTAGAGCGTTTCCACTCCAGTAGGCTGGTTTTAACTTTAGCTGTTTTAAACTATTCCGATGGGGCTCCAGTCCATATAGACGGTTTCGTAATTTCATAGATGAAGGCGTCTGCGTCTGATTATTAACGGCTGAAAACGTTGTATTGCATTTTAGTTAGATTATGGAATTGTTTGTTTCTGGGAATTTAAATTAAATGCCCGTCCTGTGAATTCTTACTATTTAATATTAGCTGCAATTTGCATGAAAATGCTGTGAGACGACGCAGCCATCTGGATGCACCTTTAATAACTTAACTTGTGTCTTGAGCACACATTTATTTTTCATCTACCATACGCGTCTTCAAAGGCTACAAAAATACAAAACAAAACTGGTATCCAACGATAAGAAAATATGATACATTTCACCATTGATGAGAGACATATTACAACGACCAGAATATGAATTCCTAGCTTACCAGTGCCATGTCAGTCGTATAAAAACATTAGATACATTGTATCACGTCAACATTCTCGAGCACGAGACAAGTCCAAACTGACACCAAGTGAAAATTTTGGAAGCCAATTGGACTAAATCACTAGGCGGCACTGGGTACGTGGTACACGCTGCAATTTGTTTCTGTTTATAGTCACAACTTTCATGTCACAACGTATAAAATGATTTCATCAGAAAATATGGTCATTACTCACAATGATTTACGAAAGATATTACTTTACAAAACAGTGTGTTACAGTTTTATTCGTTTACTACACTCGAAGAGTGCGCTGATTGTCCAGCTGTGTGTTAACAAACAAATACTTTGTTTCATTTACAACTTACAGCACATAAATTACTACCACCAGTAAAAGTTCATAAATATTTAATAAAGGTTAAAATTTCATAGATTACTAGTGGGTTGTAAGGGAACTGATTAAAGTTGGTACACTTAAGATACCACACACAAGATCTTCTGTGGTTGTACGGCCATAAAATTCTTTTCTGTGAATAACAAACATTGTATTATCGCAATTAAGGGAAGGGGGTAGGGGTCAAAAGTTACACAATATTAATCTTAATACATAAAAAACTCCTGTAAAACTGTTTGTAATACTGTGATTACAAATGTTTATAAAACGTCGGCTTAATTAAAATAATGCGAAAGCGTTGTGAAACAGCTATATTAGCGTTGTTGTCAACAGTTTTTCAACTTGTGTCATACAGCGCGAGGCACTGAGTAGCCGCATATGAATACCCTATCGACATACTTAACGTACATAAGCTCTTGTATGGTTGTATGACCCTCTAGTAATCTACATAATTTCAACTTTTATTAAATATTTACGAACGTTTACTGATGCTAGTAATTTACGTTCTGTCAGTTGTAAATAAAACAAAGGATTTGTTTGTCAACAGACAGTTGGCCTAGCGCCAATGAACGCTTTCTTCCAATGCACTAAATCTGTGACACACTGTTTTGTAAATTAATATCTTTTGTAAAACGTTGTAAATTATTCCCATACTGACTTATGAAATCATTTTATTCGTTGTAAAGATGAACACTGTGACTGTAAACGGAAACAAATTGCAGCGTGTACCACGTACGCAGCGCTTCCTAGCGGTGTAGTTCCACTTGGCTTCCAAAATTTTCCCTTGGTAGCAGTTTGCACTTGTCTCGTGTTCGAGAATGTTGACGTGATATAAAGTAGCTAGGAATCCATATTCTAGTCGTTGTAATATGTCTCTTATCAATGGTGAAATGTATCATATTTTCTTATGGTTGGATACCAGTTTTGTGTTGTATTTTTGTAGCCTTTGAAGACGCGTATGGTTGATGAAAAATGAAAGTGTGGTCAAGACATAAGTGAAGTTATTGAGAGTGTTTAGTATTAACTGGACTGATTGCTCAGTATCTTAAAATGTCTGTAAAATTGAACTTAACGAGTTAGGATTTGTGTAAGGAACTTTGTGCTGAAAATTTAAACTGGTGGCCCGCTCTACAGATTCTGATTATTGGTCGGACTGATTACTCATTATTTTAAAATTTCCGTAAAACTAAATTTAACAGATCTGGAATTGTGTAAGAAAATTTGTGCTGAAAATGTAACCTGGAGGCCCATTCCATAGTTTCTCATAGTTTAACTGTTGGACGCGATGATTATTCACTTTTGGATTATGTAAAATTTAGAATTGTGTAAAGAATTTCCTCTTGTTGAAAATTTAACCGGAACGCCCGTTTCACAGATTCATTGGTTTTGTATTAAATGGTCTTATTGTATGTTTGCGGTTCAAAATCTTAAGACTGTTTGCGAAAATCATATATGTCTTGAGAAACTAAAAACGGTGAAAGGTTTTGCAAATAAAGTTAAATTTGCGGCCCAATCCTCCCACCCGGGTTTTCCTTAAATTTGTTTAAGGAGCTGCTGAACCTCAGCAACTATCATTGGCCTGAATACCCGGAAGGAGTCAAATCATCAGTGTTTACTTAATTCGTTTATTTTATTCTGTATTTTCAACACCGTCGTAATCCTGCAAATTCATCTTTGATTTATAATGTTTGATGAGGATTTCTTTGTCCTTGATTGTAGTGTTGTGGTTATAGATACTGCAGGAGCCGCAACCGGCGGCTCAATGAAGATTCCTGGCGGTGACGCTAGCGGCGCTTTGAACCACCAATAGGATGACCTGACCAATGAAGAACCTCCAGGCCGCTGACTAACGAAGACCGCCAGGACGGTGTTATAAGCGGCGGGCCCCTGGGTACCTTCTTCTAGTTCGAGGTTAGTTCCGTGCTGCTAGTTGGTGCCGAATGGTACACGGAGCTGGAATGAAATTTTCTCTCTGCAGCGGAGTGTGCACTGATATGAACCTTCCTGGTTGGTTGAAACTGTGTGCCGGACCGAGACTCGAACTTATGCCCCTGGCCTCTCAAGGGAAAGTGCTCCACCAGCTGAGCTACGCAGGCACGACTCACGATCGGTCCTCACAGCTTTAAAGAGCTTTAGAGAGCCCTCGCCCGCTAAAGGCAAAGGTACCGAGTTCGAGTTTCGGACCGGAATACAGTTTTAATCTGCCAAGAAGTTTCGTTACATGGAGCAATGGATAGATAGGTCTACCAGCAAGTATTCAGTGTACATAGACGCGCGCCCATGTTGGACCTCTGCTTATAGCTATCCACGGCTGCCACAACTTGTCAACAACGGGGTTGGGTTGTTTTGTGGGAGAGGACCAAACAGTGAGGTCATCGGTCTCATCGGATTAGGGAAGAGCGGGGGACGAAGTCGGCCGTGCCCTTTCAAAGGAACCATCCCAGCATTTGCCTAGAGCGATTTAGGGAAATCACGGAGAACCTAAATGAGGATGGCCGGACGCGGGTTTGAACCGTCTTCCTCCCGAATGCGAGTCCAATGTGCTAACCATTGGGCCACCTCGCTCGATTTGTCAACAATGCAGCAGTTCTTCAGCAACAAGTTGAGTAAAATAAATTTACTTAAAGTGCACGTGGGTGGACTAATAGTTTGCTTGCCTGTCCAGATTCCGACGGGGCGACAAATCCCTTTGGTCACCTTCAACCCAGTTATCACTACCAACGAGGGCATAAGATTTGGCTCGTCGGAACATAATGGTTATCGACTCGCATCATAACATTAGTAATTGTGAAACGTACCATACAGTCTATAGGCCACTTACAACTTACAATTTGTGGTTAGAATAAAACGTTTCTTCTGGTTCTAACAGCATTTGTATCTTTATGTTAGATGAGTTTTTTCTCTGTATTTTCTCGGCCTTTGTGTGTCACCGATAGGTTGTAACAACACATTTCGCGCACCCAAAGGGTAATCACTAGAGTGATGACTACGTTCTTTTCAAGGAGCGCTGATGAGAAAATTTAGAAAAGCGGCATTTGAGGCTGACTGCAGAACGATTCTACTACTCGTACCATCAAGGTACATTTCAGGTAAGGACCAGATGGTAAGGTTAGAGGGATTAAGGCTCGTAAAGAAGCATATCGATGGTCGTTTTTCCCTCGTTCTATTTAGGAGTGGAGCGAGGAAGGAAATGACTGGTAATGGTACTAGGTACCCCCTAACACGTGCCACGCGACATGTTGCGGACTATGTAAGTAGATGTAGTCAGCAAATAGTTTTTTGTGATATGGTTACTGGACGCCAAATATATTTCATTTAGTTTTTCCTTTGTTGCCATTATCTCATTAGCTACCTTGTACAAAGAAGCCTTAACTCGACTGGCGTAGACTGCAAGGTGCAGCCGAGCGAGGAGGCGCAGTACTGGTATTCGGAAAGACAGTTATTCAAACCCCGTCCGGCCATCCACATTTAGGTTCCTCTTGACTTGGTTAAATTTTTTATGGCGAATTCAGAGACAGTTTCTTTGAAAATGCACCGCCGATTTCCTTCGCCATTTCCCTAATCAGATCTTGTGCTCCGTCTTCAATGGCGTCTTCATCAGCGATACGCTATACTCCAATATTCCTAACTTTTTTTGTAAGATGTTTGTTGTTCCAAATGTTTTAACTTAAGTTGCTATATGAAGTCGCGCAGGAGATTGTGACCATTACGTAAGCTCTAAGCAGTCTTATACAATGTGATTCCGTAATGATATTACAAACTTTCAAGGATGATGCAGAAGGCCAAATGTATCAATTTGAGGTAAGAGACCCTAGTCCGAAAACAAACAAGTAGAAAGGCATAAGCGGAAGTCTACTCAAGTTCTGCCTTAACCTCTCGCAGCTCTCAAACTAAGGGCCCAACCTTCCGAATCCTAATCATGACGTCGAAAATTCCAGCTGGATACTCCCCAATACCCTCAGATAGTTTGCCCTGTTGATGGACTAGTAGTGGCACACGTGTCAGAGAGACCGAAAGCGCTACGTTCACGGTACAGTAATAACGAATTGTTTTCCTGCACAAGTTTCGTAAGTTGATTCACTTGTAACACTTATTCAAATTGGTGTAACGCAGTGTCTATGCAGGCGTGGCACCGTCATACGTAGTTCTGTCGTACCGATTCTAGCATCCCCGGTGTCGTTTGGACGGTGTTGCAAGCAGCGACTTTGTTTGCCAGGAGATTCTCTCCAGTCTCGGCAGGCGTCACGTACACTTTTCACATGGCCCCGCAAGAAGAAATCAAGTGGGGTAGGATTAGGCGAAAGCGCTGACAATGGAACATGACCTCTTCTGCCTACCCACTTTTCAGGAACTATCTGTTACAGCTGTTGACGAACCTTCAGCCCGAAGTAAAGTAGGTGTCCATCATGTTGGAATCACATCAGCCGACAAATAACAAATGGGATATCTTCCAGGAACTTGGGCAGAATGATAAACACTACGTGCTCTGGAGAATTTAAGCGAGGAGGAAGAAAAGAGGGGCCTAATACATATTCTTTAACCATGCCTGCCCAAATGTCGACTGATAATCTGAGCTGATGGCTCTTCATAACTGTAGCATAGCGAGTCTTATTGGGCCAAACACGACTACTGCGACTATTTAGCATTCCGTCTCTGGCTAAACAGGCTTCACTCGTGAAAAGTGCATACTTAAGAAAGTGAGGATCGACTATTAAGGCACTGTAAGAAGCATTGGCTGAAGACGACAAGACATCCGAAATTAGTTGGAGCCAAAGCATGCGCTTTCTGTGGATGGTAGTGGCGTAGCTGTATTTCCCGCAATACTCGTCACACAGCACTATGCGAAACATTCACCTGCAACTGATCCATGACTGCAGGCATCTCATCTACACGAGCAAGCACTGCATCTTCTACAAAGTCAGTGTAGTTCGTCCTCCTCCTCGATCATAGAACTGTGGCACCTGTTGCCCTGTTTCACTTAACGATTGGAGCAGCCTTCCGAGCACGGTTGAACCAGATGTCGTCTACGCTGATATTTGGTCACGTGCAACTTTTCCGCTTCTTTGCTGCTTCCATTCGCTTGCCCATAGACGAAAATCACGTCTGCAAGTTCTGTCACGAGGTACAACTCCAGTTGGTTTGGGCTGATCAACGTTAGTACTTCAGCTTGTAAACATGGACTGGAGTTTACTACACTACAGACATTGTACCCCAGGCTTTTCATATCAGTACACAGCACGCCACCTGCATTTGACTAGTTATTATACCACCCTCTACACTTAAGTACCCTACGGGATTGCCTACACCACAATTTTAGCAACAACGCTACTGATATGTGTATTCCTCTGTCAGGAGTATCAGAACGATTTGCGCTTATTATTGTCGTCTCAGCTGTTTCGAGACTAGGACTCTTACCTCAGATTGATACCTTTACCGTTCCCGGGTTCGATTCCCGGCGGGGTCAGGGATTTTCTCTGCCTCGTGATGGCTGGGTGTTGTGTGATGTCCTTAAGTCAGTTAGGTTTAAGTAGTTCTAAGTTCTAGGGGACTGATGACCATATATGTTAAGTCCCATAGTTCTCAGAGCCATTTTTTTTATACCTTTACCTTTCTCCATCATCCCTGAAATTTTGTAAAGTCAGCACGGAATCAAATTGTATTAATGTTTTATTAGGTCGCTTAAATCAGCAGATCTGTTGATTGCAGCGACATAATAAAGCAGCGAGGTAAGACGTGCTGAGTGTGTTCAAAATATTGTCTCATTTAAGGTTTGGATTTTGTTATAGTTCATTATATGGCGCTTTAGACTTGTCGCCGGAACGTTTCCAAATTCACTAATAGCACCGGTAAGCCAGGATGTTATAGTCTTCGATTCGATTACTAGACCTGCAAAAAACTTCTGTGGCAGTTAAACTGCAAAATTCGAAGTTGTTTGAAATATGTGCGCCTGGGCAAAAAAAAAAAAAAATCGAAGAATACTTGAGGACTATGGGTGATCCCATGGCAATATCGGGATTGTGACCTGTTAAGTGGGATACTGTACGTCGAACGTAACTGGAAACAGTCCAGACAGGATGAAAGTCTCTGTCCAGCAATCGGATTTGCCCCAAGCATGAAATCAATGTACGAATAACGAACTCATTTCGGGGCTGCCTTTCGACGTTTCGAGTGAAGCACAGCATGATTAGAGCCGCCATCCTGCTGAAATAATTGGTGCCACGTAACGCTAATTATTTTTGCTTAATGATGGCGTAAGCACCGAAATTTCAGTAGTAAAAATAGAACCTTTAACAGTCATAAGCGAAATATGACGTTCATCCGGCAATAAAACAAACTGTGAACCCATTTTAAGTGAAGTTCATAATAATGAACATCGCTGCAGAAACTCCAAGATAACGTGACGACGGATTTGCACTGCGGGCGGCATAATAGTTGCTGATACTTCGTTTAGTATTTTGCATGTCTATCGCCAGTTTCGAAGCTCCTTTATACGTAGATTTGATGTGCCACTAGCCATATTATTAGCCAGTGACGTGTGAGAGTGTCCCCGCCTCTGGCGTGAATGATGGATGAATAGAGCCGACAGGATACTATTAACGTTAGTAGAATACGTGGTGGGAAGTGCGCTAGTGGGGATAACTTGGCGGGAAGCAGTGTGGATGAATCTTAGTGGTGAAGGGTATATACGATGAGGCTTTTGTCATCACGATGGTGCACGGGATGAAGTCCTTGCAGGTATCCCAACTGATGTAGGAGTTTTCTTATAAGAATTAGTGGATGTGTTAGTTTATTGGCTGCGTCAGTTGGGAGTGGTGTGGAGGATTGTGAGGAGGGTGGTGTTGTGATCACTTCCACCCGGTTTGAGAACATGTGCGGAGGTGCGCCCAATGAGACTGGATGAAGTGAAGATGACATTGGAAGGCGTGTCATTCGAGAATTTTAGGAAAGAGTGGTTCACCTGTAAAGGAGACCGCATATAGGATCCTGGTGTGGTCTATTCTTGAGTACTGCTCGAGTGTTTGGGATCCGTACTAAGTCGGATTGGAGGAAGACATCGAGGCAACACGGAGTCGGGCCGCTAGATATGTTACCGGTGGATTCGAACAAAACGTAAGTGTTACGGAGATGCTTCGGGAACTCAAACGGGAATCACTGGAGGGAAGGCGACGTTCTTTTCGAGAAACACTGTTGAGAAAGTTTAGAGAACCAGCATTTTAAGCTGATTACCGAACAATTCTACTGTCGCCAACATACATTACGCTTATGGACCAAGAAGATGAGATACGAGAAATTAAGGCTCATACGGAGGCATACGGATAGTCGTTTTTCACTCGCTCAGTATGCGAGTGGAACTGAAAAGGAAATGACAAGTAATGGTTCAGGCTACTCTCGCAACGCTCCGTACGGTGGCTTGCGGAGTTCACAGAACGGAAACTGCTGTTCTTGTCAGATTTAGTAAAACGAGGCCACCGCAGGCGAGAGGTAATGAATATTAAGGTCTGCAACAATAACATGGCTGAGAATCTCTGGCTGATGTGAGTGATGAATTAGAAAATGACCATGAAAATATTACGCAATACTGGGTTGAAGTAGGTACATGGAGAAGCGTCTTTCCAACCTATTTGTCGTAATAAAGCTTGAACGGAGAATGATAAACATCGCCGTTGGTTCTATGCCTTAATAGGTCTACCGACTGCAGTGGGCGAGTATCGGACTGATCGCCGGTAGGACTAGCCGCCTGTTACTAGGAACAGTAATTCACATATAACTCAAAACTTACTGCGAATGATGGAACTGGTAGCTATCACAATACAGATCTCATCGGTGTCCTGTAAATAGCACAAAGGTGGGCGAATTACAGGAACATTGATGTGATGAATTTGCAGTCTTCACCGTTGACCACACAGTTATGACCACAGTTGCATTCACACACATCGTCACCGTTCCATTAGCTCTCTTCTTCAGGCCAATGAACGAGTCATGTCGTTCATCGGAGCATTCTACGCAAAATAGGTTGTGGGACAGCGAATATCATGCGCTTCCATATTGCCTTTCCCATAAAAAAATCAGTGTATTAATTCATTAATATTGTTTATTGAAAGCCACGCAATCTCCAACAATACACTAAACCTCTTAATACACGTAAATCTGCAGGCTTACACGGCCACTGTAATTGAAGGCAAAATCTTCACGATTATCGGTAACGTCTTGTTCCTCTTTAATTTCTTCTTAAATAAGCGATGGTTCGACCCCTCTGCTAGGATCTTCTTCAGGCTTGATGTTCCCGGTTATCTAAAACCAGATTCGATTCTGTAGAATAAACTAAAGGGTCAGTAGGTCGAACCCGAGACTCCAGATGGCAGAGCTGAAGCTGGGACGCACAGCGCCATATTTTATCAGGAGGCCGAGCAAGTTCGAGAGCATCAAGGGGCAGTGCAGAGTGTTACAGCGATATTCGGTAACTTTCGCTTATTCCGATAATTTACAGTACTCCATGGGTGAAGCGACGTGTCAGCGTGCCATCCATGCACTGCCCGCGAGTCCAGCCATCTCAGCAGACTCCTGGTATGCCGACGCCGCTGCTGCCATCATCAAGGCTGCCCTGCTGAAAGTCGGCCGCTCTTTCCTGGTCGCTGCCCGCCGATGTGTCGTGACTTTTGCCATGCTGCTCGCCTTTCCTGAGACTGCTACAGTCCATGAACCTCGCCACCCTCCACCACGTTTAACCTGCTCTGTCCGACCATAGGACGAAGATGGGTGTAGTGGTCACCCATGACTCTTGGGCCACTGCTGCTCCCAGGACAGGACCAGACTCGAAACCGCGCCCTCCTGGATGCTGTGCCACAACTTGCGGCCAGTGGTGCTTGCCGAATGGCAACACCTGCCACTGTCTCTGGCGCTGCTGCAGCGCTGCTGTGCCTCCTGAAGAGTACACCTCACCCGAACCCTGGTACACCAGGTGGGAAGTAAACGTGGCCCGTAGAGTCGAGTGGAACCGAGGCCCTCCTGGAACCACTGCAGACTGTTGTGACTGCCCTCTTTCAGGTAGACCGTGCCATCTCCAAGTTCACGGCTGCCATTCTGCCCTGCCCTGGTGTTGCGTCCCCGGAGGCCGAATATAGCCCGAACAAGTACATAGAAACAAAGTACAAGCATATGCAGATTTTGCAGAATACTTTCAACATAGCTGCCAGACTGGCCCCTATAAGCGTAGACCAGCACAGGCCCGTCCCGACGCTCGACTGACCTGGCACACTCCGTCCCAAGCTAAAATTGCCCGTCTATTTATATTGGTTTCTCCCTCACTTCTGACATAGTGTCAGAGAGAGACAGAAACTATGGCAGGTATAAATTCCCACACGTCGGCCACTTACAAATCGCCACTCTTGGCTCTGGCCTATCCAGCCTCCATACAGCGCAATAACTTAAAGCAACGCTGCAGTTTCCTGTTTGGTTGCTGCTCCACTCAAAACAAATCGTGCGTGCAGTACCGCTACCGCAGCTCCACGCCCGCGAGTGCCATGTTTACCTTGCCTGGCCCGCTAGCTGTCGACTGTTACCACACTCTGGCAGCGGCCCCAGATTTCATCGCCCAACCGCGCCGTCATTGAATTTTAATAGAATTTCCCTTTCCCTCGACTAGGACTGACACTAGCATCGCACAGCCGAGACGTTTTACCTTCTATGTTCATTGTATCTTCATCGTCACAATGATTACGAGGTGACCAATTTCATCCTTTATATGTAGTCATCTTCAGGCCTATTGATTAAACATACGAATCAGACGAAGTCAAAGTATTACAAATTTGCGGCCTGATGATTTCCCGGATTATTCATAATTTGTAGAATTCTCGATTGTCCGCCTGGGGCACGCCTGAGTTCTGCACGATATTTTGAGGAACATACTTGTTGTCGTCTTCAGGCAACAAGTCTGTTTGCCGAACTATCGTGTAGAACTTACTATGTCACCCAGGAAAAACCTAAGAATTCTTCAAGATTAAAAATGTTCTCAGTTCACATGACACCCAATAAACCATACAGTATGGTACAATAATTACTGGAGTAACTCGACACGGTAGTCTGAGTATGATTTGACATTTTTTTTTTTTACAGTCAACTATCCCACTTGTTATAACTGCGACTTACAGAATATCTTCGGATCTGTTAACAAAAAACAAAAACAAAATGGTTCAAATGGCTCGGAGCACTATGGGACTTAACATCTGAGGTCATCAGTCCCCTAGAACTTAGAACTACTTCAACCTAACTAACCTAAGGACATCACACACATCCATGCCCCAGGCAGGATTCGAACCTGCGACCGTAGCGGTCACGCGGTTCCAGACTGAAGCGCCTAGAACCGCACGGCCACACCGGCCGGCTGTTAACAAAACCTACAAACCTTTAGCTACTTGAACACACACACACACACACACACACACACACACACACACACACACACACACACACACACACACACACACATAGAATCTTCCACACAGAATTAATCAATGTTAATTAATATCAGGCCCAAACAAACATTCGCAGTCGTAAAGTATCAAAGAAAATAGCTTTTCTATATAAATTTCTATATGGCTGCAGGAGACAAACTATGAAAAGAAAGCAACACGAAACATAAAAAAAGGAAAAACAAGCATATGCTTGCAGAACATATATGTACAAAACTTCACCTGTTTTTCAAATTTATAACTACTTTCTTTAAAACTCATATTAATATTGTACAAGTTGAAAGAGGAGCATTTTTCCTCATTACTAGAAAGACAATAAAACCCTACTGACGATGCTGAAACGTCAGCGAAACATGTGTGAGTACAGAAGAAACTGTTTTTCTCAATGCGGATCCCCTACAGAAAGAAAAAAATAAAGGAAGAAAAGGTATGTTAAGTATAATTGTACCTAACAAATCTAACGCATTCCTGGTAAAATAGAACAATGTATATGCCATCATTAGTCGCACAGCAAACATTCCCTTTCCTGTACAATACTCAGCGTATGGAAGTCAGTAAGATATACACAATAAAAAGGCAGGATTTGTAAGGGAGTAGGAGGATACGCATTTTGAAGATATTTGGACGTGCCATCTATGTGTGGTACATTTAGATGACGAAGTCTGAAAGCTACAAAGCTACAAAGATAAAAATTACGAATCGTATTCAAAGTTAAAATTACAGCGTCAGTTTTTGGTACAAAACAAGCGCTGGACGGCAGTATTCGGCTGGCTGGCAGCCCCTGCGAGCCGCCTGGCCGCAGGTGTCTGACTCTAATTACGCCAAATGGAGCGCCTCCTCGCCAGCCGCCAACTTTTTGTGGCTTTAATCAAATTCTGCTCGAGGGACGAAAAACGACGATCCTCGTGAAAAATATACCGAACAACGGTGGAGGGACGAGGGATAGTAATAACTGCGGGCTCTACGACGGAAACGAAACGAAGAACGACAGCAAGGTCTCAGTAGGTCCATTACCGCTGGAGACAACGAGCATAACACAGCGCAGCCTTCGACTGGTTTTCTTTTTCCTGTTCACATTAATATTCTCTTAAAGAATATAATCACAATGGATATTCTTTACTTTCTAAGTATTTATTTACGTCTTCCACACATTATTATATTCTAGATCACAATTGCTCCCTTTTCTACTTGTTCCAATCGTCATCTTCTTTACTCATCGGGCCTGTTCAGCTTCCTCCACTCTCAAGCTAAGAACCCTTAGATGCCTTCTAGTAAATGTTAATAATAAATCTTACCTCATTATATGGGATTTCTGTTGATTATTGTTGTAGAATTTTGGAACACGTATTGTGTTCGAGTATAATGACTTTTCTGGAGACTAGAAATCTACTCTGTAGGAATCAGCATTGGTTTCGAAAAAGACGGTAATGTGAAACCCAGCTCGCGCTATTCGTCCACGAGACTCAGAGGGCCATAGACACCGGTTCACAGGTAGATGCCGTGTTTCTTGACTTCCGCAAGGCGTTCGATACAGTTCCCCACAGTCGTTTAATGAACAAAGTAAGAGCATATGGACTATCAGACCAATTGTGTGATTGGATTGAGGAGTTCCTAGATAATAGGACGCAGCATGTTATTCTCAATGGAGAGAAGTCTTCCGAAGTAAGAGTGATTTCAGGTGTACCGCAGGGGAGTGTCATAGGACCGTTGCTATTCACAATATACATAAATGACCTTTTGGATGACATCGGAAGGTCACTGAGGCTTTTTGCAGATGATGCTGTGGTGTATCGAGAGGTTGTAACAATGTAAAATTGTACTGAAATGCAGGAGGATCTGCAGCGAATTGACGCATGGTGCAGGGAATGGCAATTGAATCTCAATGTAGACAAGTGTAATGTGCTGCGAATACACAGAAAGATAGATCCTTTATCATTTAAGTACAAAATAGCAGGTCAGCAACTGCAAGCAGTTAATACCATAAATTATCTGGGAGTACGCATTAGGAGTGATTTAAAATGGAATGATCATATAATGTTGATCGTCGGTAAAGCAGATGCCAGACTTGAGATTCATTGGAAGAATCCTAAGGAAATGCAATCCGAAAACAAAGGAAGTAGGTTACAGTACGCTTGTTCGCCCACTGCTTGAATACTGCTCAGCAGTGTGGGATCTGTACCAGATAGGGTTGATAGAGGATATAGAGAAGATCCAACGGAGAGCAGCGCGCTTCGTTACAGGATCATTTACCAATCGCGAAAGCGTTACGGAGATGATAGATAAACTCCAGTTGAAGACTCTGCAGGAGAGACGCTCAGTAGCTCGGTACGGGTTTTTGTTAAAGTTTCGAGAACATACCTTCACCGAAGAGTCAAGCTCCCTCCTACGCATATCTCGCGAAGAGACCATGAGGATAAAATCAGAGAGATTAGAGCCCACACAGAAGCATACCGACAATCCTTCTTTCCACGAACAATACGAGACTGGAATAGAAGGGAGAACCGATAGAGGTACTGAAGGTACCCTCCGCCACACACCGTCAGGTGGCTTGCGGAGTATGGATGTAGATGTGGATGTAGATTCTAACATCACGTTCCCTCCAACAATATAGACTGCATGAATTTTAAGAATCTCTGCATTATAATTTCGGAAAGACAGTGGAATTTGGATCAGTGACAAACTATAAGTAAGAGTGATTGCTAGGTCGCGTCAATTTCAAACCGTAAAAGCCTAAGCGAGATGCTACTGACATCTGTTAGTGAGAGCCGCTTTTCTTGTTCGGAGACCATACCTACTTCTATAAACGATTGTGACCTCGAGGAAATGTAAGGAAACAATGAATTTGTAGTATCGTAGGCCAGAGCCAGCGCCTCGAGTATTCCTGCGGGCATCGCGAGAGACACTTTGAATATCGCCACCACTGAAGAACGTCCATGCTGCCGACCAATGAAGACAGCCAGGACGACGTTATAAGCATCGACCACCTGGGCGCGAGGAGACTTCTGCTCGTAGTTTCGTGCTTCCCGTGAGAGTTCCGTGTTGCTAGTTGGTGCCGAACATAGTTGTTGGTAGTTAGCTCTACCAGCAAACACTCAGTATATACAGACGCAAGCCCAGTGTCAGGCCTGTGCTTATTGCTAGCCATGGCTGTAACAAGCTGTCAACAGTGTAGCATTTCTTCCGAATCAGTTGAGTACGGTGTATCCATTAACACTGCATTTGTGTCTATTCATCTCTTGCTTGCCTGTCCAGATTCCTTTGGCCACCTTCCATCCGTTTATCATTAGAGACGATAGCATGAAGGCTATCATTTTATGGAGAATTTTGTTATCTAGATATATTTCTACAGGTAGAAAGAAAACAATGTAGGAAAAGATTTATTGCTGCTTACTATAAAGAAGGCACGTTAAGTCACAGAGTGGCACAATGAAAAGACACTTACATAAAGCTTTCGGCCACAGCGTTCATCAGCAGAAGAGAGGCACACGCACCAGTCATACACAAGCAAGCACACCTCATGTACACATGACTGCCAACTCCAGCATCTCCAACATCCGCCCCCCCTCCCCTACACACACACAAACACACACACACACACACACACACACACACACACACACAAACACAAACACACACATATTGCCCTCCATTGGCAAACTGACGATTCCTCGATACTTCAGGATTTGTGCTATCAACTGATCCCTTGTGCCATACGGTAAATTTTGTTCATTTCTATTCAATATCTTCTCTTAAGTTACTCGATCTAGCTGTATAACCTTCAGCATTCTTCTGCAGCACCACATTTCGAAAGCTTATATTCTCTTGTTGTCTGAACTACTTATCGTCCAAGTTTCTTTTCCGTACAAGGCTACACTCTAGACAAATACCCTCAGAAGAGACTCCCTAAATTTTATATCAGGTGTTAACAAATTTGTATTTCACAGAAACTTCTTTCTTTCCGTAGTCAATCTGTAGATTACGTCCTCTCTACTTCAGGCATCATCATGTAATCATTATTGCAAATTTTTCATTGAAAGTGACAAAACAAGGATCTTTCAATGTGGACATTATTGTGCATGTAGTTCTCATAGATTTATTGAACCACATTCCATTTTATTTAAACATGCAAGAGCACAAGGTCATATACAATATACAACCTCCGATCTGTGCTACATGTGAACCAACGGATAGTTTGTGAGCCTAGTGCCCTTATAACCACCCTATATACCTCTGGTTAGGTAGGACGTAAATCAACCACGTACCTAAAATACCTTGGTAAAGGCGTCTACTCCGAAGAAATAAATGTAATCCTTGAAACGTACGTGTAGTTATAACCGAATCACCGTTGCTCAGTACCTGCAGCAATGACGAAAAGAATGGAAATCTCGGTTAAAGTAAACGAACATAAAATTAGGCTGGATGGAATTACAGCGGTTACTTAAATTTGGAAAATGTTAGAAATTTAATTAATGAATCAATCAAAAATAACTGTCGCCAGTTCTGGACGTAAGCAATTTACTGTCTCTATAATTAATGTCTGTTATTACCGAGAAACTTACTTGATCTTGGTACAAGGCGAAAACAGCATAGAATTGCTAAATATTGTCCTGGCGTAATGTCAGATGGATAGGTCACAGTGAATAAACACCTTTCAGTTAAGTAGCAACTCATGAAAATTAACTAGTAATAACCAAAGAAAAAATCTCATCAGTAGTAAACAATTGCGTAAGTTCTAAAATTTCGTGGTGTCACTCACGACAATGCCTGCTGTCTTTAATTTATTTATGTTTATTCATTACTGGACATTTGAGTAGCAGTTACGTAATTTGCGAAGTCAAAATTTCGATTATAAAAAAAATGTTTTCGTGAAAATTCATCTTTCATTAACGATTACTGCTAATCACTTTGTGCAATTATTTTTATTATTTGCTCAAGACGTTAAAAACATTTCTGACTAATTGCAACTGCGCAAAATTGAAAGCTTATGTATCCATGACAAACACGCAAAACTATCTTTTACTTAATCATGCTCTGTCAAGTACTGTCTTTCAAATTATTGTTTACCAGACTTGAGTTCTTCTGTTAACTGTAGTACTGCAAATTATTGAAATTTTAATTATTATCGTTCCTTTAATAAACACTGCAGTATTTTTTCAATCATCGCGACTCTCCCGGATAATCAATAATGGAGATGATGGATCCTACTTAGGTATTTTATCTGAGGTAAAATTGAAGGTTAACATTTTAGGTTATCTCGGTATTATTCAAGCACAAAATGAACTACGACGGTAGCCAGCAAAATAAAAGTCTGACCACGTAACTAGTTGGAGCTTACTTCAAGTTGAGATGTCCTCTGTGCAATGTAAGGCATTGTTCGTTGACAATGTGTGGCACAGGGCCTTCTCCTTGTGGCTCCATAACAAACATGTTCATTTGCGTCCTGTTGGGGTAATTGCACTGCGAGCATTTAATGCCATATACTCCACCCGTCCATAGCAAATGTACGGGGAGCTATTAAATGCTTTACCGCCATTACGTTATGACCAAGTCTGGACAAAAGAGCAGCTGCCCGACTCAACTTGACAGTCTCTTGCATCGCTCTCCAACATTCTCTCTGCGCTGCACTGAACTGGTGGCAGGCTTGCACGCACAGCGATAATGCAACTGCCACTTCACTACACTTTTTGATAGTATTGCATCACCCTGACTAAGCCAGCGTGTCTGCTTAAAACTAGCTTGCAACTAACATCTGTCTATTTCAATGAGGAAACGTTCCATTTCATCATACAAACATTAGTGCACTTATTTACAAATTTTGATTTATCGAAAAAAATACAGCGAAAAGTGAAATTGCAAGGGAACAATTTGGTAGCCCGCAGTGTTGTTGTGTTACACCCTTAACTGGCATTCGCTCCACGTGCAGGAATCGATTAAACAGGAAAACCGTCTCACTGCTATTTTAATTATCTTGTGTTTCAGCACGCTGGCAGTGGCACTCTTTAGAATTACGACCTGCGGCGTTGCACCAATTACACAGCGACCCATCAACACCGCCTGAAAACATGACATCGAGGAAAGAATGTTTTGCCTTACTAGACAATGAAATGTCGTGTGGCTAGGGCCTCCCGTCGGGTAGACCGGTCGCTTGGGGCAGGTCTTTTTGAACTGACGTCACTTCAGAAACTTGCGTGTCGATGGGGATGAGATGAAGATGATAAAGACTACGCAGTACCCAGTCCCCGAGCGGGGAAAATCTCCGACGTTGCAGGGAATTGAACCCGGGCCTCTTTGCATGACAATCCGTCGCGCTGATCACTCAGCTATCGAGGCAGACTATTAGACAATGAATAGCGGGTACAACGTCCTAGAGCCAGATTTTACAACCATATGGCAACACATTAAGCCTTGCAGTACCAGTGCATTTTCAGTAACGTACACTACAGAAAAAAATGGTTCAAATGGCTCTGAGCACTATGGGACTTAACATATGAGGTCATCAGTCCCCGTAGAACGTAGAACTACTTAAACCTAACTAACCGAAGGACATCACACACATCCATGCCCGAGGCAGGATTCGAACCTCCGACCGTAGCGAACGTACACTACCAACAAAGGAGTGAAGGAAGGGGAACTGGGGAGGGGGTGGTACTTTATGCCCAGCACAAAAGAAGTAAGAAAAAAATACAAATTTCGTCAATTGGTGTCGACTTTTATAACAACATACTTTTTAGAGGGATGTAAATAGCACCCAAAGCCATAAAATATGTTTCAGCACTCTCTTAGCAGTACCAGTGCCTTCTCAATATCGCTTGCTAGGAGAGGACGTGGAGGTGCTTTATGTCCATCACAAAAAACTAAAAAACAGAAATTTCGGTCATTGTAGTTGACTTTTACTAATAACATACTTTTTAAATAGATGCTGATGTGTAAGGTGGGTCGAGCATGATCCTGTCTGTCAAAGTTATTGTTTATTGAATAAGACGCTCGATGTGGATCCTTAGTGACACTAATTTTTTTTTCAATGAAGTTCCACTGAACATTTGAAACAGCTGCAGAATCTGATGGAAGAATTCATTAAAAACAATAAATGTTATTTTCAAAATTTTAAAATGTAAACTACAGAACTAGATCACAATATTTACAAAAGATGGGCATAAAGTTCACCCCCTTCCCCTCACACTTGTTGGTATTGCTAGGGTTCAAACAATGCGCCTCATGGCTCAGGAGCAGCTTACAGAGATTTTTCAAGGCAGATGTCGGTACGTGATACTACTCGCAAGACCAAATTACGGAAGCCATAAAGGAATATTTGGATACGACACGGTGAACACTGATGAATGGCTCACAAATATGGGTGCTTCAAGGACAATACCAGAACAAGGTGTGCGGGACAAACTTTGTACACATTTTTCTCTTCCTCAAAACATTCTGGAGAACGTGTAGACACCTCATTCAAAAATGTTCAGTTCGTTGCCCCATTGCGATTCGCAACACAACGTTGATACACTACGACCGAGCCAAGCTCGATAAGAAAGAAGGTAGGCTTTCCTGGTCCGTAGCGAGCAAAAACTCCCTGACGCCCTAGAACGCTGTGACGTCACATAGTGAACCTGTGCGTGCAGTAGAACACGGAAATCGTGGTGTGTAGCCAAGAAGAATAACTCGTTTCCTGTCAGTGATAAGGGTTATTGTAATTGTGCCGTGGCACAACGCTTTAATATTCCCCAAAAATGAAAAACATCAGTTATCATAATTTTCCCAAAGATACAGCTGCAACGTCAGTGAACTTTTCGAAGCCAACGCGTGGAAAATATAGCGTGATCAGCTAGACTCTTAAAAATACTGCTGTTTTCCAAATTGATGGCATACTGTAATGTTTAAGGTGCATTTATGACGTGCGAAGGTTTTTAGATTTGAATCTCATCAGGGGATCTTAAATTTTTATTTTTAAATCATTATTGAAGCAACTTTTACCATTTTTTTGTATTCAATTAATTAGTTTAAATATGCTGCAGCATCTTAATCACAATTTGACTTTTTTAATTGTTCTCAATTTTCCTTTGTGTCTTTTTTCATTTCGAATCTTTATTGATGTGATTTTAATTATTTTTGTTCATCTTTTATAATATTTAAAAGTTTGTAATGTTGATCTAGTGTTTACCGAAAAAAGACAAGATAATTTATGTATAGTGGCTGCGAAGTTGTTAAAATTTATTTTTCATAACAAGATGAACCTTCTTTTTATGATGTAATGTAGACATTTAAAAGATAAATTCTTGTTTGCACTATATACAGAAAACGCAGATGAAGATTTCAACGAAAGAAGGGATTGCAAATAAAATTAAATTGAAGCAACATGAGGAATAGCTAAATGAATTCAGTAACATGGACGAAAATACAAAATGTTAAAATGGAGGAAGGTAAATGTAAGTCAGTGCAAAAAACAATTAAAATCATATGGGCATTCCAAATGAAACAAGGCCAAATGAAAACCTTAATACGATGATGAACATAATATGGCAAAAAACGAGAAAAACAGAAATAAAGAATTACATTGAAAGCAAGTGATTAACCAACAATAATGATAGCAGGTATTTCGATAAAGGCATAAAAATAGAAATGTAAATGCACCTGAGCGGCTACGAATCCACAACTTTCTCAGTGTTGGAAATACGTATTAACGGCTATATGAGGCAGACTAGTACGAAAAATTCCAGATGCTATGAAAGTCGAAGAAAACTTATAAAAAGATGTGGGAACAGTTTGCGATGGCTCTGGACTCTAAATGTTCTTTTAGATGTACTGAAATACACTGCATGATGTACAGCACTTAAATGCCAAAAGCTCGATAAACCATTGGGCTTCCTAGCAGCACGCTTCACATCCGTATGTTAAAACACTCCGGACAAACTTTTTCCTACTTTCTAGGCTTATATGATTGTCTATAAGTAAATTCCTTTCATTTTGGAAAGCTTGCTTTACCAAGGCTATTCTTCTCTTTATATCTGTGATACATTTATCGTCGACAGTGATTGGGCTCCTCAAATAACAGAAGTTCTCAAGCTGCTCTAGAACATCATCTTCTTGTTTAATATTAACTTTACCATTTTCTTTTGTCTTCCCTACTACTATAGTTTTTGTTTTCTTCTTATTTATTTTTAGATTAAATTCTCTTAGGATTTTGACAAATTTTGGCAACATAAACTCAGTTTTCTTTACTGAGTCAGCAAGTACTACTATATCATCTGCAAAACGGATACAGTGTACTCGTTCCCCGTTAATTCACGCTGGAACAGCTTGATTGTGATTGGCTGTTGTCCCAAATAAAGAAATATTTTAATCGATCTTGGCTGCTGAATGGTGTTTGGTCTTCTTACTTGGTTACTGCGGGCTGCAGGGCTGTCGTCATGTGCGATGGCCAGCCGCCCATTTGTTCAGGTCGCAGCCAGGAAGTCCGTTCTAAATGTCTCCGGCGTAAATTCGTTCAGACACCAATTGGAGACATCTCTCTCCCTGCAATGCCCACTATGTTACCTTGTCCGCAACGGGGCTGCCTGCTGCGCCCCTCTGAATCAGCCGGCGCCGCCGTCGCCTTGCCTCGATGACGTGATTGGCGTTTTTGCGTGTCCCTCCTACACTGCCGCCGGCAGCAGTACTAACTGACAGTGGCCATCAGCAGCCGCAAGACGTCTGTTCCATCCCCACGGTTGTTGATCAAGGAGCTATAGCGACCTCAGCATTTCGCAGTCTGACCGCAAGTTGGACGACAGCCGTAAGCCATTCGACACGGAACACCATGTTAGGTAGCAACAGTCGCCGAGGAAATGAGAGAGAGGGCGCCATAGCCCCTCTGATGGCAGCCTCCATCGGATGTGCGCACAGGTGACGACCCTCTGATTGACGATGCGCTGTCCTCCGACGCCCTGGCACCAGACTACGCGAAGTATCTACGCGCAGCCATCTCTGGTGAACGTCTACCTGAGGGCACTGACATTCCCCCACCCGCGTCTGATGCGGCTGTCCCCTTTCTGTATCTGACGCTACCTGTGGGTGCACCTCTGTTAATGTTCCACATAACTGGCCCGATGTGGCGTCTGTCTCCCGGAAAGATGAGATCGATCCTGAGGATGGATGTTCTGGAGGCGTACAAAGCAATGGACCCCGCTTAGTGGGGGACACAGGGATGTTCCCATCCACAGGAACCTAATGGGGAGACCCCTGTGCTCACTCCATATTTGCATCACTTACCCTCCTGGTGATGGCAGCCTTTCAAACTTATCGCACAGTCAGTGTCAACACCATTCACGCGCACCATAAAGTGGCATTACTCCATGAAATACTGTGTGCTGTGGACGTGACGTTGCCCTTCTTCAGGAAGGACACGTTGCAACCTTTTGTGCTCCTCATGGATTTATGGCACACATCTCCCAATCTTCCCCTACTGGTAGTGGGGTGGGGATCCTCCACGCCGAAACAGTTACCTGCCTCCCGGACGCAAGAGTTGTGGCTCTCACATTTGGTTGCGTCAGGATCATCAACGTATGTGCGCCGCCTCGAACGTCCCATCTCTGAGGCGGTTAGGTCTCTCTTTTTGGGCTGGCAGGATTCCTTAAACATGGGAGGCAACTTCAACACAATCCAGGTGCCAAAAAACCAATTGACACATTGTTCTCTGTGCATAGCATTTGTCCAGCACCTCATGGACTCTTGGGAGCATGTTCAAGATAATTGCCCAGGATGTAATCATTTCACTATCCATACTTCCAGTCGCCTCAATAGTGTTTATATCTCCTGCGATATTGTCAGGCTGCTGAAGTATGGCCTGTTGCGTTCTCTCAGCATGTCGCACATATCTGTGCCATCAAACTCTGCCGCCAAAGGGTGTGGCGCGGCCGGAAACCACGGAAACTGAACACAAACCGTCTTGAGCTTTCCATGGAGTAATGCCACTTTATGGCGCGCGTGAATGGTGTTGACACTGACTGTGCGATAAGTTTGAAAGGCTGCCACCACCAGGAGGGTAAGTGATGCAAATATGGAGTGAGCACAGGGGTCTCCCCATTAGGTTCCTGTGGATGGGAACATCACTGTGTCCCCCGCCTCAGTGGTTCACGGGCGTCGCGTCGGATAATGTTGTGGAAGTTGCACCATATTTCGACAGCCGCTCGTCGTCTTCAGGTGCTTACTGACGTCTTGCTGCAATGGCTCGCCAATATATACGCTGACTCGCTAGAAGAGGGCAGGCGCTAGGGTTTAAGGCTATACCATCATCGCGGACGAATCATAGAGCACGGCGACACCCAGTGCCCCCTACCGTATAAACGGGCCACTTGCTTCTCATTCGCGACGCGGGAAAAGCACACAGATGCAGAAGGAAACCGCAAATAATGAAAGGTCACTTTTAAATGACTGCACGGTCTTTAAAGCCTATTTCACACCATATTTTGCAAGATTGGTAGTGAAGTTTTAGAAGATGAGTTTTAGAGAGAAACTGATAATGAAAAACAGCAAATAACAGTATCTCAGTTTTATTTTTACAAAAAAATGACATTATTGGAGAACAGTAGCTGTAACTTGATACAGAATGTTGATAGTATGCAGCATCCACTAAAAACAGTGTTGTTTTGGCTCACTTTATTGGACAAACACGGTTATCGAAAAAAATTCATAGTTTTAAAAGTATGAAAATCATGGTTGTTCTACAAACTCGTGTTAGAATACAACTTACAGCTTGGAACATGTGGCCGAGCGGTTCTAAGCGCTGCAGTCTGGAACCGAGCGACCGCCACGGTCGCAGGTTCGAATCCTGCCTCGGGTATGGATGTGTGGGATGTCCTTAGGTTAGTTAGGTTTAATTAGTTGTAAGTTCTAGGCGACTGATGACCTCAGAAGTTAAGTCGCATAGTGCTCAGGGCCATTTGAACCATTTGAGCCATTTATTTTCTTGAATAACTCTAATGTTGTTCTTCATCTTTTCACTCACACTCATGGTGGCCTTCATTGCTATTCACACTCGTAGTAAAAAAATGCATATTTTCTCGACACACTACAAATACAGAGCAATTACAAAGTATATGAAAGTCAGAGATGCTGCGATACTGTAATACAGCAGAAAGATAGGGTACTGCAGGAAAATGAGGCTTTTATTGCTGCTAAGGTAAATTGAAGAAGGTATTTCAGATTAAACGTAGGGCACTGGACAGAGAAAATGAAATGGTGTTTATGGATTTACAAAATTAGTATCTTACTTTACAAAACAGCACAGAGATACGTTTGGTTATCTGAATTGGTTGTCAGAGATAGGGTGCTACGTATTAAAACAAACGTCGTTTTTTTTTTTTTGTAAATGATTTTCTGATTCAAAATGGTTCATTCTTTCATGCAGCAATGTAAGTATTTTCCACATGAAATACCATGCATAGGATTTCTCTTAGAAGAAACTGCCGTTCTGCAAGAAATCAGCTCAAACTGAAGTTCACTGTCAGGAGAAACTCCCATAGAACGAAGCAGTAATTTAATATCAGTGCATACAGAAATTTTGTCTCTCTTCTACGCATTTTTTGCTGGTCAAACACGTTTCACGTCATCTTTAGCGTCTTAGTTTTTATATTACATGTTACAGATCACAAGGCATTTTATTGAATTCAGAACGCAGCATTTCCTTTTTCACGTTTCGGATCTCATACGAGGTATTGCATGTTTTGCTGTTAGAAGACCGTGAAATGTTCATTGGTGGCGGCAGGAATTCATGGAAGAGCCAGACTCCAGGTTGAGCATCAATTGTGGTTGACAAAACCTTGATTTCTTTCCTGAAAACATTTAAAATTTTCCTTCACAATGGAATAAAGCGAAACGTCAGTTAACAATAACCAATAATCACGGAGTGCCAGAAGGCTTAGAGTTTACAATTATGCCTAGAAAGAAATTTATAGGATCAAAATCAATAATCACTAAGAGATAGAAGGTTTATAAATTGCTTGACAGTTTTAAGTATTACAACATGGCCAAGATCAATACAGAGCCCAAGAAGGCTTAGAAATATTCCCATTTAAAAATTGAAAAAACTCTTTAACAGAAATAGGCCAATATATTTTACAATTCTTCCAAAACTGCCCCGCTTCAAAACAACTATACCACAGTGGTGGCTACCAGGGACACAACAGATATAAAAACAATGACAGCAAGCAAGCATGTTTGGTAAATTGGCATCAATTCCAAATATGAGGTTCATTCAAATGAAACCTGGTAAGTGCGTCTACCTATGCCTTACACGTAAGGCGGATATGTGGCGCCATCTATTGGTAGAGAGAGTGACGCGTGCGTACCGTTTGATGTTGCACAGCGCCTGTCTGGTTTCACGCCGAGGTGAAGGTGGTCACGCAAGGTATCACCCACTACCGCACATGAAGGCGAGCAAGCAGGAACAACGAGGAGTGACTCGATTTTTGGCGGCGGAGAAATGTATCGACGGATGAAGGCTTTGTACGGTGAGTACAGTCAGAGTCGTTCCAGTGTAGTGGAATGGCGCAAACGATCCCTTGAGGGAAGCGAATCACTGGAAGACGATGCTCGTCGTGGACAGGCTCATCGTGTCGTCACACCGGAAACGGTTGCGGAAGTGAATGCTTTAGTCTTGGACAACAGCAGAATTACCGTGGACGAGATCCATCGGTTACTGGGAATTAGCGTCGGCACCGCCCACATCACAATGAACGAAGTGTGTGAATGGGTCCAGGCCTGGATCCGACAGCAGCCTACTAGCTTCCTCAAGGATAGAATCGACCGGCTAGTGTCGCAATAGGATAAATGTGCCAACAGTTTCGGCGACTGTACTGTGTATAACTGCATTTTTGAGTTAATAAAATCGTTACCGTTACTTTACACTAGTGACTGGGTTTTATTTTAATGCCCTTTATATATATACTTGCAATAGAGTTTAACTTGGTGAAATTTTGTAACTGTCTAATGGCTTGAAACCTTTCTATTTTCACAATTTTGAGGTTTGATTCTGGGAGGAGAAGGCCGGCAAACGTAAATTTAACGAGGAACTGGAAATTAAGAAGACCTCGGGACAGAGCATCACACTACGCATACGAACTTAAGTGACCGATGACCCACAACCGTAACGCAGCACGGAACAACGGTCCCAATGAAGTCCTAGTACCGGCCACCACCAGAACTGCGTCCGTTTCCTCTCACGTCGTCAAGTCGGCCGGCTGGTGAAGCACACTGGAACAGTTTGTTGGCCGGCCGGACAACCAGGAGCTGGGTCAGCATACAAGACGGCTAACCAGTCCACCCTGTAAAACTGACAACCAGATATTAGTGTTTGACCAACATAGACAGCAAACACGTGAAACGCAAGGATAATTCACCACTCGAACCTCTGCAAGTCATCCTTCTTTTTAAAAAAAATTACAAATTCTTAAATAAGATTATAACAGTCAAGCCCAAGAAATAATCAAAGATAACTACAACAAAACTATTTTTTCTCCCCAGAACTCAATACATACACCGAAGAGCAAAAGAAACTGGTACACCTACCTAATGTCATGTAGAGCCCCCGCGAGCACGCAGAAGTGACGCAGTAAGACGTCGCATGGTTTCGACTGATATCTGAAGTAGTGCTGGAGGGAACTGATACAATGAATCCTGCAGGGCTGTCCATAAATCCGTAAGAGTACGAGGTGGTGGAGATCTCCTCTGGACAGCACGTTGCAAGGGATCCCATATATGTTCAATAATGTACGTGTTTGGGAAGCTTGGTGGGGGAGTTTGGTGGCCAGCGGAAGTGTCTGAACTCATATGAGTGTTCCTGGAGCCACTCTGTAGGGATTCTGGAAATGTGGGGTGTCGCATTGTCCTGCTGGATTCCCCCGGTCCTTCGGAAAGCGCAATGGACATGAAGGGATGCATACGTACGTGTTACCTGTCAGAGTCGTATATAGACGTATCAGGGGTCCCAATCACTCCAACTGCACACACCCCACACCATTACAGAGCCGCTACCAGCTTGAACAATCCCTTGCTGATATGAAGGGTCCATGGATTCATGAGTTTGTCTCCATACCCGTATGCGTCCATCCACTCGATACTATTTGAAACGAGACTCGTCCGACTAGGCAACCATTTTTCCAGTCGTCGACAGTCCAATGTCGATGTTGACGGGTCCAGGCGAGCCGTAAAGCTTTGTGCCGTGCAGTCATCAAAGGCAAATATGTGGGCCTTCGGCTGCGAAAGCCCATATTGATTATATTTCGTTGAATGTTTCGCACGCTGACATTTGTTGATGGCCCAGCATTGAAACTGCAGTTATTTGGGGAAGTACTGCACTTCTGTCACGTTGAACGATTCTGTCAGCCGTCTTTGGCCCCGTTCTTGCAGAATCTTTTTCCGGGCGCAGCGATGTCGGAGATTTAATGTTTTACCAGATTCCTGATGTTCACGGTAGACCTGTGAAATGGTCGTACGGGAGAAACCCCACTTCGTCGCTACCTCGATGCTATATCCCATCGCTCGTGTGCCAACTATGACACCACTCTCAAACTCACTTAAATCTTGATATCCTGCCATTGCAACAGCAGTCACCGATCTAACAACTGCGCCAGCCAATTGTTGTCTTATATGGGCGTTGTCGACCACAGCTCCGTATTTTGCCTGTTTACATATCTGTGTTTTTGAATACGCATGCCTATACCAGTGACAAACATTTAAACCAGAGGGTAATATTTAAACACAAGGTTAAAGCAAAATAATGACAACAAGTTGCCTTCACAGATCCTGTACTCGGACAGGGTTAAGATTGACTGATCAGTCAAAAATTTCGCTAGATACAAATACTGCACCTTACCAATATAGCGCATTCATGAACAATCTACAGTTGCAGCCGTCTTCCTGTGCTGTTAAGGCTAACGGACTCCCCACTGCACGGCCAATGTAATTCTAAAATACAATTTAAAAAAAAAGTAGTTTAACAACTCGGCGCAGTAAATGCCCTGTCTATCCCAGTAGGACTCCTATACCCCTTCATATATCTATCAGAAAGACAATACCATAAGCAACTGAGACAATATTAAAAACAATCACTGTGAAGCAACAGGGACGAGATGCAAGTAAGCAGGGGCGCACAGAACCTAGAAGCTCCCAAAATACCTACTACACGTCATCCGCTGAGACGAACGACCGACCAACCAACGGTCGTTCCCGATAGAAGAACAGGTAAGGAAAAGGCTCCAAGTGAATCATCAACTGACAGCTTGTTACGAAGAGGTCGCTTCGATAGACGGCAAGACAATGAGCAGTGGTGCCAACACACTTTCGATGGGAAACCTATAGCCGTCAGCCTCTCGCCGAACGGAGCCTTTGGTCAGTTCCCGCACAATCGGCCAACCGTCGCCCAACCGCTTCAGCTCGGAGCCCTAACTTCCTCCCAGCGCTGTCCAAACTACACTCGCACGCCGCGGAAATTCGGCCCCTGGTGGCGGTGCGGCGGCAGCGCCATCGGACGACCAGAGGCGAAACCGAGTAGAGGAAATCGCCCGGAAAAGAAATCGATACGAGGCAACACGGCCCAGCCCCTAAGCGGTTATCGTAATTTCGTGTCTTTTCATATGTTTAGTTTCTGGATCGGCGTTGTCTTCTTTGTGCATCTTTTCTCTGCTCATCGATATCCATGACTTCGGTCAGCACTATCACGTCGTACGTCCCTCAACATTCAGAAGCGAGATTGGGATATGAGCCAGACCAGGATCGAATCCGTACGGTGGAGTAGCGGCCGATGAGCTTGACTGTGGAGAGAAGAGAAATTAGGGCTCTTACGGAGGCATATACACTCCTGGAAATGGAAAAAAGAACACATTGACACCGGTGTGTCAGACCCACCATACTTGCTCCGGACACTGCGAGAGGGCTGTACAAGCAATGATCACACGCACGGCACAGCGGACACACCAGGAACCGCGGTTTGGCCGTCGAATGGCGCTAGCTGCGCAGCATTTGTGCACCGCCGCCGTCAGTGTCAGCCAGTTTGCCGTGGCATACGGAGCTCCATCGCAGTCTTTAACACTGGTAGCATGCCGCGACAGCGTGGACGTGAACCGTATGTGCAGTTGACGGACTTTGAGCGAGGGCGTATAGTGGGCATGCGGGAGGCCGGGTGGACGTACCGCCGAATTGCTCAACACGTGGGGCGTGAGGTCTCCACAGTACATCGATGTTGTCGCCAGTGGTCGGCGGAAGGTGCACGTGCCCGTCGACCTGGGACCGGACCGCAGCGACGCACGGATGCACGCCAAGACCGTAGGATCCTACGCAGTGCCGTAGGGGACCGCACCGCCACTTCCCAGCAAATTAGGGACACTGTTGCTCCTGGGGTATCGGCGAGGACCATTCGCAACCGTCTCCATGAAGCTGGGCTACGGTCCCGCACACCGTTAGGCCGTCTTCCGCTCACGCCCCAACATCGTGCAGCCCGCCTCCAGTGGTGTCGCGACAGCGTGAATGGAGGGACGAATGGAGACGTGTCGTCTTCAGCGATGAGAGTCGCTTCTGCCTTGGTGCCAATGATGGTCGTATGCGTGTTTGGCGCCGTGCAGGTGAGCGCCACAATCAGGACTGCATACGACCGAGGCACACAGGGCCAACACCCGGCATCATGGTGTGGGGAGCGATCTCCTACACTGGTGATCGTCGAGGGGACACTGAATAGTCCACGGTACATCCAAACCGTCATCGAACCCATCGTTCTACCATTCCTAGACCGGCAAGAGAACTTGCTGTTCCAACAGGACAATGCACGTCCGCATGTATCCCGTGCCACCCAACGTGCTCTAGAAGGTGTAAGTCAACTACCCTGGCCAGCAAGATCTCCGGATCTGTCCCCCATTGAGCATGTTTGGGACTGGATGAAGCGTCGTCTCACGCGGTCTGCACGTCCAGCACGAACGCTGGTCCAACTGAGGCGCCAGGTGGAAATGGCATGGCAAGCCGTTCCACAGGACTACATCCAGCATCTCTACGATCGTCTCCATGGGTGAATAGCAGCCTGCATTGCTGCGAAAGGTGGATATACACTGTACTAGTGCCGACAATGTGCATGCTCTGTTGCCTGTGTCTATGTGCCTGTGGTTCTGTCAGTGTGATCATGTGATGTATCTGACCCCAGGAATGTGTCAATAAAGTTTCCCCTTCCTGGGACAATGAATTCACGGTGTTCTTATTTCAATTTCCAGGAGTGTAGATAGTCGTTTTTCCCTCGCTGTACTTGCAACTGGAACAGGAAAGAAAGTGACTCATTGTGCTACCAGGTGCTCTCAGCCATCCACTAAGCGGCAGCTTCCGCAGTATGCATTAAGTTTTAGATGCAAATGTTAATGTAGTGTAGTTTTTAGGCGGTTTTCCACGTTCGTTGAGTGGAAAGCTCGGTTGGTCCTCAACTACCATCTAAAAAAAAAATACGACATACCAAAAATTAACATACGATAACAGACGCAACGAGATTTGCGTTCTTTACAGACGGATGGTACACACAACACTCTTCGTTTAGGTTAATTCACGACTGTGGAGGCAGGATCAACTTTATTTCCCTACTGTGCTTGACAGAACATGACAACAATACTTCATAGGAAACATTTCTCTGGTTTTCTGCACACATTGTAACATACATTTCGCAGTTCTTGAAACAATTGATTAAGTAAAGTGTGTAAGCCTAGAGACCGATGACCTCAGCAGTTTGGTCCCTTAGAACCTTACCACAAATTTCCAGTTTCCACTTGTTCCTTAGTTTGAGCCCAAGACGCTCGACATTGCTATCTAGCTCGTGTAAAGGACGGTGATAGGGCGCCAGTAGTCCTGCTCAAGTTTTGGACACTCAAGGGTATGAAGAAAGGTAATGGCCAGATGTCTACTAAGCGTCTGAGGGAAATAATTACAAAATTCGAAAAGGTAGTTTTTGAAGTGCAATGTGGCATGGTCAGGGAAGCAGTTGATCTGACGTCTGTCGAAAATGTGGCCTCAGCATTCATAGGAGGGATCGAGCGGTGGTATGCACAAATGCAGTGCACAGGGAACTGCCCGAACGTTGCACTTGAGTGCAAGAACGGAGCATAAAATCCTACGAAAAATCTTTCATTGCTATCCGTACAAAATCACGCATGTTCTGGAATTTCTTCCTGCTGACCTGATAGCGAGACAAGCATTCGCTATGGAATTTTTTTCTCGGATGGAAGTCGGCAATGAACGGCCATGGAACATTCTTTGGACAAATGAAGCCTATTTCCATCTCCAGGGACTTGTCAATAAGTGCAATTGCAGAATGGGTAAATGGAAATTCCGCACGCACATCAACCGGTACCCCTTCATTCTGCAAAGACGACTGTGTAATGCGAATTGCTGGCGTCCAAGTACGAACGTAGCTGAATTGATGGCTTGCATTGCACAACGCATTCTGAACGTGAGCCCCAAGACACTCCTGTTTCTCGGTTTGAACATGTAGCAGAAAACGGTGGACAGCATATTCAACATGCCTTGCACCAGTCTCGCGACAGTTGGAAACATGTAATTTTGCTTATTATGCTGATTTTGCCCCAAGAACAATTAAAACCGGATGTCACATTGTTTTTATGAGGATTTTGGAATCAGGGAATTTAAAGACCGACGTCATTTTGCTTTTCATGCTGTTTTTGGCCTCAGCACAATTAAAATCCGTTTCTCCCATCCGATATGGTACTGCCTTGTCATGATGGACAATAGTGCCAGAACTGTTCGCTGCACAGCATGTTCAATATGCAAACTGAATAGTACGGATAGTGTACTGTGCGGTTCAAACCATATCAGTCGTATCGTGATTCATCTGTCATGTGTAGTAGACCCCATTTACGTTAAGACACTTACAGCGCCATCTGTTAGCAAAA
Organism: Schistocerca cancellata; assembly: GCF_023864275.1. Classification (NCBI taxonomy): domain Eukaryota; kingdom Metazoa; phylum Arthropoda; class Insecta; order Orthoptera; family Acrididae; genus Schistocerca; species Schistocerca cancellata. The sequence goes on from NC_064627.1 coordinate 526,761,938, forward strand.
TTTACGCTAATTTGTTTTGTTCCATAACGTTTCTCCCAACGCCAATGATAATCTGTTCAAATTTGACGTTATTCTGAGCAGTGATTCTTTCTTCGGCAGTTTGAAACTGCAACTTTAATTATGGACACTCTGTACTTGTTTAATAAAGCCGTAATATTTTCATTAACATATTTGCAACAAGACACCAAAGCTGCTCATTACTCATGTGAATACTAGGTGCAATAAATGGCTCTGATCACTATGGGACTTAACATCTATGGTCATCAGTCCCCTAGAACTTAGAACTACTTAAACCTAACTAACCTAAGGACAGCACACAACACCCAGCCATCACGTGCAATAAATGAATTGCCTCTCTTAACCAGTAATTCGTAGTATTTATAACTGCAGTTTACTTCCTATACTATTCGCAGTATACAACCAACATATGCACATGATCATTAGTAACGCTTAAATGAGACATACTCGTATTTTACATGGTTACGAAACTCATTTATATCTCTTGGAGATCGCGTGAGGTCATTCTATCACAGATGACCCATTTCTGAACGCAGCCATCCCGGGAGCCTTCTCTGTTCTTATGCGGCCTCTATTCAGTTCCTGCAAACTTACTCCTCAGCTGATTAAGTGCAGCGAGGAACTGGATGCGACGACGTTGTGACGTTGTTATTTCGACATGTACGTCCGGCAGCGCATCCGGATGTCATCGTAATTTTATCAATGGCTATGGGACTTAACTCCTTAGGTCATCAGTCCCCTAGAACTTAGAACTACTTAAACCTGACTAACCTAAGGACAACACACACATCCATGCCCAAGTCAGGATTCGAACCTGCGACCGTAGCGGTCGCGCGGTTCCAGACTGTAGCGCCTAGAACCGCTCGGCCACTCCGGCCGGCGTTATGTTATCACAAGCAGTACTTTAACGGTCGTAAGACATTATACATGTCGGCTAACTAAAATCTCTTATTAACTTAGTACATCACCAAGAAATAATGAACAGGATAGTAACAGAAAGTTCATAGTTCACACGTCTGTATATTGATGAAAAGTTAAACTGAGAAAACCATATAGTAGACCTGTTAAAACGTTTACGTTCGACTACTTATGCCGTAAGAATAATTTCGAACATTAGCAATATAGAAGAGAGTAAGTTCATGTGTTCTGCATATTTTCATTCAAGGATGTCTTACGGGACAATATTCTGGGGTAACTCCTCACTTCGGCAAAACGTATTCATCCTACAAAAGAAAGTAAATGAAATTATGTGTGGGATTCACCCACCTACATCTTGCATGCATCACTTTAAGTGACTGAAAATATTAGAAGAAGCCTCACAGTAGGCCGACATTTACTCACCTATGAAAATTTGTTATCAACATCCGAGTTTTAGAGTAACAGAAATAGATTCAGATACAGTACTAGAAAGAAAAATGATCTTAATTACCTTTAATGTATGTTTGTCATATGAAGGGGTGCAATATGCAACTATAAATCTATTTGGTAATGTACCCATTGGAATAAAGTATTGGACTGTTAGCAGAATTGTTTCCAAATGAAAATTCAAAATTTTCCTCCTTAACTAGTCCTTCTGTATGACAGAGAGATTTTTTAATAGAAATAGTCATTTAAACAAAAAATTGTATATCACCAGCCTGTAGTAACACACAATTTTATTTTTTTAAAAACTGGACGTTTTCCACGTTTCTTCAGTTCAAACGCTCCACACCATAACGCTTATAGCGAATATGAGCACATAAATAAAAGGATACCTGAGCGAGTCCCAAATCAAACTCTATGCTTTTACATAGTGCTTTTCTATTGACTGTGAAATGAATTTCATACTCTTTCTGCTATTTACTCAAGTTCCTAATGATATAAGAAGTAATTACTCATACCGAAACTTAATTCGTTCGAGAAGTCTACACAACTTCTGACATATCCTTTTCCCTTCTCGTTTGAAATCTAGTTTCTCATCACTGTCAAGGTCAATTCCGGCACATGAACAGAAGGAATCTTACTCATAATTTCACGAACAATCACACGATTAGAATTTGTACGGTAAAAGTCTACTCAGCAAATAAATGGATGTCGGCTCAGGTTGTTGTTTGAAGGACATTTGAAATCGTCCTCATTAGCGCCTTACTGAGATGCGCTGTAGGCATTATCTTATAAGCACTCAAAAAGAAATTATAAAACCAACTGAAATACTAGAGAGAGATAAGCAGTTCTTTAAAATTGGTATCAACACTCAAAAAATAATAATCTCATTAAAGCAAATTTCTGGGACCTCTTCTTCAAAAGAGAGAAAGAGATAGAGAGGCAGTGAGAGATAGAAACAATGTTGCTTGGTCGTCTACTCGGAATGAAATGGGCAGAATCTGCAGCGGAGCTCGTAGAGCTGCATAGCGCCGGCTAGACGGCGCTGTCGTTGGTGTCGTAATGCGAACCCAGCAGAGCGCACCTACGTTGTGGCATCGTAGCTATCGATACCACAATCACCACACAGATATTAAAACTCGACTCCACTTCCTGCTGGTGCCTAAAATCAGACTCAGGACCGAATCCGTGACCCGCGTTGTAAGAAAGGTGTATTCCGCCGATATGTAGTTCGCCTTCTTCTAAAAAGCGTTTCTTATTACGTTAAAGCAGCTTGACGCAGGTCTAGTACCTCGAGAAATCGCTATATCTGGACAGGCGTCGTGGTGCGGACGCGAACATTTGGCCAGTATTGTGAAGGGCCCGGGGTTGCGTGCCTCCACTATGAAATCCAGATGGTTGCTAAGGGCGGTACCATTTAAACCAAAAGCGTCGGCACCTTCCGCTTATTGCATTATTGGACCTGGACCGCAAGTGCTGCGTCTTCTACCACCACTTGTTGTTCTTTAGCAGCAGCAACAGCGGAACTCCCACAGCAGACAACTGCAGACTGACTCCGCGGCTCTATCCACAGGTCTTAATGAATCATGACACCGACATTATATCGCTCCCCGTGACGGCACAGCCGCAACGGAAGGTGGATTCATCTGTTTCTCCTGAGCGTCCTATCTCTGCTGCGAGCTCATTGGGCTGGAGGGAACGTCATCTCTCCTCAACCGAGGCGGAATCACTTCCTCCATGTAGGGGCAGCACAAGTTGGACCGTATCTGCGACCATATCGTATCTCAGGAAAGGGAGAAGGAGGGGAGATGAGAGAGCGCGAGATATACTGTATCTCTGACAGATATCAGTAATAGCAGCGCGTACGATAGGGTCAGTCAGATGGTACCAGGAGCGGCCTTCGCTCTGTGGTTTACACAGACAGTGGCGCTCCAGGCAGTGGTGTTAGGGTCGCGTGAAGTCAGCCGATGCCTTCCAGGTCAGTGTGCGTATGCCTGCACAGCAAATCAGGGGCAGGTAGGAGTGTTTGTCCGTCGGTATCACTTCTAAGCCGTAGCCGCCCCATTGATGACGACCCTTGCCTATCCCACGGACTCTTTTCTGAGTTTTGGGTTCGCCATACTCATTCTTACTGTTCACTGACGACTACGGCTGAACTCCTCTACATAGTACTTGTATTTGTGTAACTGTTCAAATGAACTTGACGTAGCATCACATTACAACAGGAATAATGAAAGCGGAAATTCAGTAACGACATGTTCTTGTTTAGAATGATGTGAGGCTCCATTGCCGCGCATAACTGCTGTTGCGCAATGTGTACGTCAAAGAGGCTATGGACTGGGTAAGATCAGTAAAATTGCAAATGGAACGGTTACATAGTCTAATGCTCACAGTAGTTGTGGCAGTTCCGTCCGGCTGCATGGAAGGCTTACGAGACCTGTAGATAGGAATGGGCAGCACACATAATGTAGAATGTAACTTAAGAATAAAGGAAGTGAAAAAGAGATCGATGAAGAACCGTAAAGAAGAAGAACAGGGAATAGCTTAACACAAAAATAGGAAACGATACTGTAGCCAACGGTTAAAGCTAGTGTATCCGACACGAGCAAAGCAGCTCGTCTCTACCTGTAGTTACCCGTACTTTACGTATTTGGACTACGCGTGGCTCTGTTTGAAAAGAATAACTCGATGTAGTCACAGGGTCGAGCCGCGCACGTTTGCTTTCATGTCCCAAAGCTAATTCAGTGCAAATAATAACCTGTAGCTGTGTTCATGCAGTCAAACAGTCTACGCATTGCCGAGAGTTACGAGAACTGAGCTGAATAATGTTTATTCAAGAAAGGACATTTCACGTACACGGAATGTGGTCCTACAAAATTCATTTAAAATACAGACAAAAAATTCTCTTATCAAATATAGTAAATTTACGTTGAAAGCTTTATGAGAATGGTAGCAAAATCCTCAAACTAAATAGTCATAAAGGATATGCAGAAACTAAGTCACTTTCGTAATCACAATACACGAAAGATTCACCAGCTTTATACAGTTCTGAGTTCAACATGATGATTCACAAATCAACACACGTGATACTAAGAATTGTTATTCTATTCTCAGTTCAGTAAATCAAGCGGCAACAGTTTAAGAGTCGTTTCAAAAGTTAGAGTATCATAGCGACCGTTCATTGCCTAGAATCTATCGTCCACACGACCTAATAAAGCACTATATCACTTCCACAATGTCTCCATGTAAAAGGGTTCCGAATCGTCTTATTGGAAACGCTTTATTTTTCTGGGATCTCAGATATATTCATGTTTCTATTAATATCTGATTGTAAATTATTACAGATACTCCAAGAGCTGTATGAAACCATCTTCCAGCATGTTTCGAAGTCCGTCATTGCTGGCCATTCCGCATTCTGCTAAGCGAGCGAACATTGTCCAGCTTCTCTCTTTTGGGATCTTCTCACATCCGGCTAAACTGCTCGTCTTCATCCCTGGATGACCTAGACCAGCCGCTGTGGTCCGCCCTGAGCCCCAGCCCCAGCCCCGCCAGCTTTCAGTTGTACATAAAATTCAGCTTACCTCGTAGCTATTCTAGGCAGCTGATTAGCTCGTCTACATACTCATAACGTTAGAGGTCTTCTATATAGGTGCTCCTCTGGCATCTGATATTGATATGGAAATAAGCAACAATGCCTTGAAATGCTGATTGGAACGGTAGTTTGAGATGACCTCCCTTCTGTCCAGCTCTCGAAACGGGTTTCAAAAAGGAAGAGGCACGATAAACAGCCTAAGTCTTTCAACTACGGACACACACTGAAGAGCCAAAGAAATTGGTACGCCTGCCTAACATCGTGCAGAGCCCACGCGAACACGCAGAAGAGCCGCAACACGACGTGGCATCGATTTGACTAATATCTGAAGTAGAGCTGGAGGGAACTGACACCATGAATCCTGCAGAGCTGTCCATAAATCCGTAGGAGTACGACGGGTGGAGATCTGTACAGCACATTGCAAGGCATCCCGGATATGCTCAATAAAGTTCATGTCTGGGGAGTCTGGTGGACAGCGCAAGTGTTTGAACTCAGAAGAGTTTTCCTGGAGGCAATCTGTAACAATTCTGGACGTGTGGGGTGTCGCATTGTCCTGCTGGAATTGCACAAGTCGGCCGGAATGCACAGTGGACATGAATGGATGCACATGATCAGAGAGGATGCTTACGTACGTGTCACATGTCAGAGTCGTATCTAGACGCATCAGGGGTCCCATATCATTCCAACTGCACAGGCCCCACACCATTACAGAGCCTTAACCAAATTGAACTGTCCCCTGCTGACATGCAGGGTCCACGGATTCATGAGGTTGTCTCCATACCCGTACACGCCCATCCGCTCGATGTAATTTGAAACGAGACTCGTCTGACCAGGCATCATTTTTCCAGTCGTCAACATTCCAAGGTCGATGTTGACAGGTCCAGGCGAGGCGTAAAGCTTTGTGACGTGCAGTCAGCAAGGGTAAACGAGTGGGTCTTCGGCTCCGATAGCCCATATCAATGATGTTTCGTTGAATGGTTCGCACACTGACATTTGTTGATCGCCCAGCATTGAAGTCTGCAGCTATTTGAGGAAGGGTTGCACCTCTGTCATATTGAACGATTCTCTTCAGTTGTCCATGGTCCCGTTCTCGCAGAATCTTTTTCCGTCCGTAGTGATGTCGGAGATTTGATGTTTTACCGGATTCCTAAAATTCACGGTACACTCGTGAAATGGTCGTACGGAAAAGTCCCCACTTCATCGCTACCTCGGAGATATTGTGTCCCGTCGCTCGTGCGCCGAATATAACCCCACGTTCAAACTCACTTTAATCCTGATAACCTGCCATTGTAGCAGCAGTAACCAATCTACCAACTGCGCCAGACACTTGTTGTCTTATATAGGCATTGCCGACCGCAGCGCAGTATTCTGCCTGTTTACACATATCTGAATTTGAATACGCATGCTTATACCAGTTTCTTTGGCGCTTCTTGATAAAATGTGCATACGCATCTTATGGATACTTGACCGGACTGTTTTTTTCGACGTATTATAGTATGGACGTCAAAGTCCTGATATTGAAGTTTCAGTCGATGTCTGTGCCAGCTTTCATTACTCGCAACCTCTAGTCTGTCTAACGGTACCTTTTAATCTATACTACACAACAGGACAACATCTTGCGTGGACCACGTTTGGTCTACAGAGGACTGTCCCAAGGCTCCATCTTAAGTCCTATTCTTTCTGCAGTGTATTCGTCAAAACTTCGCACAATCCTTGACCCATCAGAAAAAAAGTACTGTACATCAATGGTATCTGCTTGCACACGTTTTCTCTCAACTTGCGGATGACGCTATTGTGATTGGACAGAGCGGGAGACATACTGCTCTGGTGCACGTGCAGAACTAGACTGCCTGGCAGATACCAAATCTTCGGCGATTGTCTTTACACGGCAGAGACTGACGATAACAACGCCCTAGATACGATTTCGGCCCTTTACCTTTCCAATCCGGAGCTCAGTAAAATGACTTGGGGCCAATGTCGACAGCGGGCTGACGTGGGCACATCTGGTGGAATATTTGATTTCCAAGGCCGGTCAATCACTCAGTATCACACTCGCTTAGCAGAATGCGGAATGACCACCAATGGTGGACTTTGAGACATGCTGAAAGATGGCTTCGTACAGCGGTTGGAGAGTCTGTAACAATTTTCAATCAACTACTAACAGAAATATGAATACGTCTGAGGTCCAGCGTATGACGAGAGGCTGATGTTACCGAGGCATGATTCGTTCTACGCAGGTTTACGTGTGCAAGTTTTATGAAACTGCCTCGACTTCTCTGCTAAACAAGATCGATTTTCTCGACTACCGCGCCTAATGAATCTGTCCGCATCAGATAGGATTGACGGATGACATCGAAAAGTTCAAAAAACGGCAGCTCGTTTTTTACTATCCCGAAATAAGGGAGAGAATGCCTCGGATGTGATACGCGAATTGGAGTAGTAATCATTAAAAGAAAGGCGTTTTTTGTCATCCCATGAAATTTAAAAAATGATTCAAATGGCTCTGAGCACTATGGGACTTAACATCTATGGTCATCAGTCCCCTAGAACATAGAACTACTTAAACCTAACTAACCTAAGGACATCACACAACACCCAATCATCACGAGGCAGAGAAAATCCCTGACCCCGCCGGGAATCGAACCCGGGAACCCGGGCGTGGGAAGCGAGAACGCTACCGCACGACCACGAGCTGCTGACATGAAATTTCAGTCACTAACTTTCTCCTCAGTGATCTCCACCAAGATAGGGAAAAAGTATCACCATAAAAAATAAGTGAAATCAGAGCTCTCACGGAAATATTTAAGTGTTCCTTTTTCCCGCGAGCTTTTCGAGAGCAGAATTTAGAGAATTAGCTTAAAGGTCGTTCCATGAACCATCTGCCAGCCACTTAATTGTTTATTTCAGTATAATTACGTAAATATAAATATATATGTCTTGGGGCAATGAACTCCACACCTGTGAATGCGCTTTGGGTGGAGACAAGAGAGATGCCCCTTCAGTTACAGAAGAAAAATTCATGCTTAGTGGAGCAGCGCACACTGTTTATTCTCTTCCTTATAAATTTAACTGCTTCATTGAGGACTACCCATACCTCTATAGAATTCAAAGGAGGAGAGTGAAGCTTCCGAAGGTAGTACATCTCCGCAGAAATAAGCAAAGCTGGTGCCCTGTCCTGTTTGGAGCCGTCAATGAATATTTTGATCGATGACGGCCACTTTTATGCAAACAGATGGGAGTCGTATGCAGGAGAAGTGAATGATGGACCCGACCCTCAGACTGATAAAAGATTTTGGGCCAGTAGTTCAGTACTTCGTATTCCAAGCTAAATGCATTAGGCAGAGAGACTTTTAGGAGGGTACTAGTATACTACAACCCAACTGAGATATCAGGATTTAATCATGTGATACTAGGGTGTTCTTGTTATGCCAGAAAAAACTGCGTGTTTCTCAGGACCTCGATCAGAGCAGGAGTTCCCCAGCCTGCATCTCTGACGCTTTATTTCGACAGCTGTCCACAGCGGACCACGACATAGTTACCCTGTTTCTGGAAGAAGCGGATATCCAGTTATAAGTCAGACACAAAGTACGAAGCGTGAGAAGTTGTGATACATGGACTATGTTGAATGTGTGAATGTACAAAGTGTACCATGATGTTTAACTAATATTAATTTAATTTTCATTGTCTTGGCTGTGTATATGGTAATGTACACCAAATCTATAATTATTGTCGTGTCTGGTTAGATGGTTAACGCGAAACACCAATAAATAAATAAAAATAGACATTGTAGAAAATATCTGTCCGATTAATATTCGATGACAACAACTTGGATAGAAGTAATGAGCAGTAAACGGAGGGTAGGAGGCTACCTTATATGAAGGAACACGCAGTGATTTGCAGTGATGCAATTTGTAGAGAGATGCCCTCCTGAGGACAGTGGTATCATTGGCAGCAGCATCTTGGTATCATCAGAGTAACTGATATTATCGCCATACGTCAAATCCCTACAACAGCTTCTTAGGAACAGAAACAATCGTGGCGGTGCGGCGGAGTGATACAGAGTGTCTGGTTCTGCAGAGGGTACGGCGTCTTTGGGAAAACTGGTCTGGACCCATGTCCGCAGGCGTTAACGTAAGCTAAGACCCATGTGACAAAGTTTGTGGAGATTATTCCGACAGAGTTAGAGCTAAATTTGTTTCCTTATGCCTGCTGCACATTGTCCGTCAATAGAGAAAACACGGCAGAGAATTTCCACGAGGGACAGGCGCCAGACAATTGGCTGTGATGCAGGCAGCAGTAGTGCAGTGCACAACCAATAAGCTCAGTCTCCAATTAGGACCAGCGTATAAACTCCGGCCAGCAGTAGCTTGGGCAATAGATAGTATTTACTGCGAAACTGCTGCTGATCTCTGCATCACGGCTGTGCACACTGCTGGCCTCTGCAATGTTCGCGACGTCTAGTGTGGTGCAGCACTACAACCGCGTGTTCAGTGCACGTGTTCACTCTACTGTGATGTGCCAGAGAGACGGCGGATAAGCTTTGCTCAGATCCGCGGAAATTTCGGAAATGACCAACACTACCTCGGCTATTGACAGCCGCCTACGCGGATTGCGTACTGACGCAGAACTCATGCGCATGGACGTTGCGTCTTCTTGCGGCACAAGTGCTACGATTCGCAGGTAGTCAGCTCCTGTGCCGCAGGTGCGCCTGCCGGGAGACTTATGCAATGAGCATCGCAAGTACTCCTCATGCTTTTCGGCCTACATCCACTTGACTACTCTGCATTCGCTCTTGAGCGACTGGTAGAGGGTTCATCTAATCACCTTCAGACTATTTCTTTACCGTTCCAACCTCGAACAGCGCCTGGGAAAAATGAACTCTGATTTATATTATTATGAAGATCATTTCTTCCTATGTAGGTTGGCATAAACAAAATAGTTTTGCATTCCCAGGAGAAAGGTAGTAATTAAAATTTCATTAAAAGATATCGACCTAATGGAAACGGCCTTTGTTTTGATGACTGCCACACCAACTCCCTTATCATATGCGTGACACTCTCTCCCCTATTTCGCGACTGTACCAAACTAGCTGCCCATCTTTGGACTTTTTTTATGGCGATCGTCTGTCTTGTACGGTAAGGATCCCAGACGGCGTAGTAATACTCTATCAGCGGATCCACAAGCGTGTTGTAGGTGGTCTCTTCAGTAGACCTCTTGAATGTTTTAAGTTTGCCAATAAACCGCAGTGCCTGATTTTTAATTCCCTGCAACATTATCTACGATGGTTACGATTCAGATTGTTCTTAACTATAATTCCTACGTGTTTAGTTGAAGCTATAGGCTTCAGATTTTTATCATTTATCATGTATCCGAAATTTAACGGATTCATTGGATTCATTTTAGTACTCTTGTGGCTGACGTTACGTTTTTCTTTATTTACACTACTGGCCATTAAAATTGCTACACCACGAAGATGACGTGCTACAGACGCGAAGTTTAACCGACAGGAATAATATGCTGTGATATGCAAATGATTAGCTTTTACAAAACATTAACACAAGGTTGGCGCCGGTAGCGACACATACAACGTGCTGACATGAGGAAAGTTTCCAACCGATTTCTTATACACAAACAGCAGTTGACCGGCGTTGCCTGGTGAAACGTTGTTGTGATGCCTCGTGTAAGGAGGAGAAATGCGTACCATCACGTTACCGACTTTGATAAAGGTCGGATTGCAGCTTATCGCGATTGCGGTTTATCGTATCGCGACATTGCTGCTCGCGTTTGTTAGTAGAATATGGAATCGGTGGGTTCAGGAGGGTAATATAGAACGCCGTGCTGGATCCCAACGGCCTCGTATCACTAGCAGTCGAGATGACAGGCATCTTATCCGCATGGCTGTAACGGATCGTGCAGCCATGTCTCGATCCCTGAGTCAACAGATGGGGACGTTTTCAAGACAACAACCATCTGCACGAACAGTTCGACGACGTTTGCAGGAGCATGGACTATCAGCTCGGAGACCATGGCTGCGGTTACCCTTGACGCTGCATCACAGACAGGAGTGCCTGCGATGGTGTACTCATCGACGAACCTGGGTGCACGTGATGTGTTGGCAAATGTGCCAACACCTTGTAGATAGAGGAGGCCGAAATGCACGCTATAATATAACGCAGAGGGCGTGAGGTCTGGAACAGGATACGTAATGAATGCTATAAAGAAAAGTACGTAGCTCCTGGAATACTTAACTTTTAATCCATCATTTGTATACAGCATTCTTGATGATACAAGTGAGACTCTCTATAGAAATGGTTAATGGCGCCTTGCTAGGTCGTAGCCATGGACTTAGCTGAAGGCTATTCTAACTTTCTCTCGGCAAATGAGAGAAAGGCTTCGTCAGTGTAGTCGCTAGCAAAGTCGTCGTACAACTGGGGCGAGTGCTAGTAAGTCTCTCTAGACCTGCCGTGTGGTGGCGCTCGGTCTGCAATTACTGACAGTGGCGACACGCGGGTCCGACATGTACTAATGGACCGCGGCCGATTTAAAGCTACCACCTAGCAAGTGTGGTGTCTGGCGGTGACACCACATTCCTCCCCCGCATATCGGCGAACGGTCGTGTTATAAGGCTTCCGCCCGCCGTGGGGAGGGCCCCATGTTGACGTATGCGATGAGGTTGGGGAGCCTAACAACAGGCGAGGCTGTGCCATTCGGTCCGAGGGGAGCTAGGAAACGCCTGAAAACCTAGTCCAGGGTGCACGTCAACATGCGATGGATGCGCCCGTAAAGAGACAGGAGGGGCCGAAGGGTCGACCTCCATTGCGTCGGGGTATCCGACGCGCGATGACGCATTGTGGTCCGGAGCGGGCAAGAGTTTGTAACGCCGGAAATGCATATCCTCCTATTTCCATCTATTGTACTATAAATTTGTTTTCCTTATTTTTGTTACCTGAATATATGACATTTCTGTGCCTTTGCATATTGTAATTCTTTTACTATTTGTATATATATATTTATGCATTTATGACGATGTATAATTGGTTGTTTTGTAAATATTATTTGTGTTTTTACGCTGGGTCTTGCCTAGGAAAAACTGCTATCGAACGATTACATCGATAGGTCTTGTGAAGAATCAAAGTGTGTAGGATCTTTGGTAGTGTTAACTCGGTTGCGTGCAGCGCGGGCAGAGAGTAAGTCTGGCTGGAGTAGCGAGTGGAGCGGGTGTGTTGCGTGACGCTCCCGCGAGTTGCCGCGCTTTCGGGGTTTGGCAGCATGTAATTGCGCTGGACTTGCGATGATAGTTTCTGACATGGTGTCGCGGACGGGAAGCATTAGCTGGCGCACATCAAGAGCCCGTTTCGCCTGGTGACCGTGTCGAGAGGAAGGCGCGCCAACATACAGCTTCTGCAACAGCGACGGCCCACAATGAGTGACTGTCGCCACCTCCTCGATCGACGGTTTCAAACCTTCAATCAACCAACAAGGAAGACTGGGAGCACGTAAAGTTTTAGAACTGTATGGCAGACCTCAGCTTTTCAAACTGTACCATTTTCGTAACTATAATTACAGCAACTTAGCATGAACATTTGTTGCTCATTGTCCCAATTGCATTACCAAGCAGGGTCCCTTCCTTTTCCGGAATGAACCCGAGTGTCGTTGAAATTCAAACGCCAGCATTAAAATAATAATACAGCATTTCACTGCTTTAATTTCAAAGTTCAGTTAAAGTATTCATAGCTGGCTACAATATTTAGATTACACAAGCACGAATTAAGAGTGCGAGTTTTGTTACCGTATTTTAGCTTACCTGTGACTGCAGCTCAGCTTGGTACGTACTAAATTTTACTATTGTTAATTGTTCAGAATCATTTAATTCAAGTTCAAAGTTAAATCTCTTCTTTCTAAATTGCGTAGATTCAAGTAGCTTTTGAAATGATTGTTGAGGTAGCCCAAGACTAAACGTATTTTACTGAATTTCGATGTGCTTCAGAAACAAAGCTCACTATCAATTTCAGTTACTAAATTAACTTTCAATTTTCCGGTTTTGTTAATTCTTTTGCTAAATTAAGTCAGAGTGTAGCGAAATTTATTACTTCTGACAAACTTTCAGTTTTCACACTACACGTGTCAACCTTCAGTTGCCACGCTTCTAGTGCTAATTATATGTGTAATAACCTCTCTTTTTCAGTTACTATAGTAATTGTCCTTAGGACTGGCGACCGTAATTTTCCCCAAATCTCAAATATCTAATTACCGCTAGTTAATTGTTAACGTAACGGCCGCACATTTACTTTCATTATTAACTTTACCCCTTTTCAAAATTAATTTACTCCAGTTTCCTTTGCATTTTTCCTTTCATTTAGATGTAACCCTTTCCTCCCTCTTTACCGACAAATTAACCTCGGTGACGATTGCTTTTCCCAAATTTCCATTAGGTACACACGGTTTAATTTTTCACTGTCATTAAGGTCGATAAGTGAGGGGGAGGCTACACGTGGCGACCTGGTGACAGGACAATCTTCAAATTTGAGGTTGTTCTGGACACGAATTTTGCATTGTGCAAATCTCGTAACAAAGTACTGGTTACCAAACGGTCGATACGTCAGCGAGAATATTAGTGTGAGGAATCCTAATTAGATTTGAGATTTGGCATTTATATTGAAAATTATTAAAATGAGTGAAGGCAACAATTACCAAAATTTGGTAGGCTTGGATAAGGAACAATCGGTCGAACAGTGGGAAACGCGCACCGCGGTACCCATTGTTCAGGGGCAGGCGGCTAGCATGAAAGACGCGACCGCCGAAACGCAACAAAGAGCAGAAATGGAATTCCACACTTTAGAAAATGTTTCGGAATCGGAAGTGAAAATCAAATGTGAATCCCTTGATGACGAATACGGGGGGACAATTAAAGAGGAAGCCGCTACGGAAGTAAAACCTGTAGTTTCCGGGAATTTAACTGATTTATTGAATGTTTTGATTTACGAAATCAAGAGTCAATCGGCTAAGCAAGAAGCTCAGTCTGAAAAAATTGAACGAAAGCTAGACAGTCAGAACAAAGCTATTAATGTTGTTAACAACAATGTTGGAGTTGTTAACACAAAAGTTGATAAAATCAAAGAAGATATTGTTGTGATTAATACCGAAATCGGTAATCTTAAACAGGAAATGATAGGCGTTCAGGCGGAAATTGCGAGCATAAATACTCGTTTTCATTCCGAAATTAGCAGAATCGAGAAAAGTGTAGGAGAAGCAGTTGCTCCGATCATCGAGAATAAGGTGACGGAACAAATTCAATTAGTGAAAAAAGAGGATCAAATTGAAGGTGGAAACTTTAAAGGCTTTAGTATCCGAAGTAGATACCAAAGTGACGAAGCAGGCTAATACCTGCGAAGAGAAAAAAAGGGAAGTAGAAACGCTTGCGACAACCACTTGCCAAGTAATTACGAGAGTGTCGGAATTAGCAAAGAAACTTGACGAAAAACACTGCTATGTGCCAATCTATGCACATAGTTCGGAATTGTTGACGAAAGAGGAGCGGTTCGACCCCTTGAAAAAAGGCGGTATACACGCGACGGATTTCATTAAAAATTGTGAAAGAGTTTTACCCACATCACGGACTAATGAGAGAAAAATTAATGCGGTTATTGATGTGTTGGCTGGTGATGCCAAGCGTTGGGGCTTAAACCTCAACATTACGAAGCTGACTTTTGACGAGTTTAAACATTTGTTTCTGGCTGAATACTGGTCAGAGCAAAAACAGCAAAGTGTCTAGCGCGAATTTGTCGTATCGAGGCCTTTCGATGCGAATTCGCGCGGCTCGATGAAGGAGTTTTGTGAGGGCTGGATCCGCAAGTTGGAATATTTGCGTGATCGCCGCACGGAATCCGAAATAGTCTGGGAACTCTACAAGAAGCTTCCAGATGATACAAAACGCTACGTAGGAAGCAATTACAGGACAATCAATGATTTCCTGGAAAGAGTGGAGGACGAGGACAATTGGCGCAATAATCGCGACAGTGGTAGAGGCCGTGGTAACAACAACGGGTACCACAGCAACCACAACAACGATAACCATGGGAACAATGCATACCGCAACCATGGCAGCAAAAACAATAATGGTTCGGACCGTAATAACAATCGGTACAATGCAAATAATAACAGGAATTACGGAAACCAGTATCATACTAGCGTGATACGGGCTTCGCAGAATAGTAATAACGCCTGAGGGTGTGATCAGCCGCCTCAGCAGCATCCAGGGAGCGTATCTGCTGGGACGAGACAGGGAAACCATTAGCCGCGCTGGTGAGGGGCCGACCGGTCGTGGAGAAATTTTGGAGGCCCAATAACAGGCGAAAACCCAGGTGTCGTCGTTATGAAAATTCCGTGTGGAATAATCAACGGCGGGAGAGTGTGCCAGTGTTAGGAGAAAGGAGTGCGCCCACAAGTAGTAGATCAGCTGTATACACGGCAGTAGGAAGTACATTCACTGTCAGTGAGAATAATTTAAGTAGTGTTCCGGAAATCGATTATAAAGTGGCAGCTGTAATACCCACAGCGGAACTGGAGATTGAGTTTAAGAATGATTCGCAAGTGATGAGAGAAGATCAGATGTCGGATAAAACGTCCGTCATCGAGCGAGGGGATGCAGAGAGGGATGAGGTCTGGTTAAGGCAGTTCGGTCGCTTATACGACAAACTAAGAGATTATAGGGGTCTGTATGGGAGAAGCGTTTATGGGGAGCGCGGGCAGGATTTTCCGCGTCTCGTCCCGCAGGAAGATAGTGTTTGTGAAATGATAGAAAGTTCTGGCCCTATCCGGCAGACTTTACTAGAAATAGTTCATGTTAATGGGGAGCACGACCAAGATTCGTCGTGTTTCGTCCCGCAGGAGTTGGATGTTGAAGCAGTAACGGAAAGTTCTGGCCCTGACTGGCAGACTTTACCGAAAGTTATAGTGTTAGAAGTGGCCGACCCATCCGACGCAAAACTCCAGTTTAAACATTGCGAGAGTATTAAGGAGAAAGGTTACGAAAATTTTAGTGATAGCCGGACACGACTGGTAGAAAAGCACATAGATTACAGGGTGTATGAGGTTAGAGCTGACATTATACGGTCAGACGGTAGCAGTGTGGGTTGCGCAGATCTAGAGGAAGTAATTGCAGATACTACTGGGCACATTTCTCCAGGTAGATTGGCAGATGAGATCAATCTGACTAAAGAGGAATCAACGAAGGTGACAATTAGTGGATTGATAGCAAAGCAACACTCACTAGTTGACGAATTAGAGGAAAAGGTTTCGGTATTGGAGGCAAAGCTACAGACTAAGCCTCTGGACAAACGTGTTGAAATTAACACTGTATGTGAACAGAGGTTGTAGCCTCTCCCCGATGTTATTCAATCTGTATATTGAGCAAGCAGTAAAGGAAACAAAAGAAAAATTCGGAGTAGGTATTAAAATCCATGGAGAAGAAATAAAAACGTTGAGGTTCGCCGATGACATTGTAATTCTGTCAGAGACAGCAAAGGACTTGGAAGAGCAGTTGAACGGAATGGATAATGTCTTGAAAGGAGGATATAAGATGAACATCAACAAAAGCAAAACGAGGATAATGGAATGTAGTCGAATTAAGTCGGGTGATGTTGAGGGTATTAGATTAGGAAATGAGACACTTAAAGTAGTAAAGGAGTTTTGCTATTTGGGGAGCAAAATAACTGATGATGGTCGAAGTAGAGAGGATATAAAATGGAGACTGGCAATGGCAAGGAAAGCGTTTCTGAAGAAGAGAAACTTGTTAACATCGAGTATAGATTTAAGTGTCAGGAAGTCATTTCTGAAAGTATTTGTATGGAGTGTAGCCATGTATGGAAGTGAAACATGGACGGTAAATAGCTTGGACAAGAAGAGAATAGAAGCTTTCGAAATGTGGTGCTACAGAAGAATGCTGAAGATTAGATGGGTAGATCACATAACTAATGAGGAAGTATTGAATAGGATTGGGGAGAAGAGAAGTTTGTGGCACAACTTGACCAGAAGAAGGGATCGGTTGGTAGGACATGTTCTGAGGCATCAAGGGATCACCAATTTAGTATTGGAGGGCATCGTGGAGGGTAAAAATCATAGAGGGAGACCAAGAGATGAATATACCAAGCAGATTCAGAAGGATGTAGGTTGCAGTACCTACTGGGAGATGAAGCAGCTTGCACAGGATAGAGTAGCATGGAGAGCTGCATCAAACCAGTCTCAGGACTGAAGACCATAACAACAACGTGAACAGAGGCTGAAAAGGCCGCCAGATAAGCCGGCTTTAGGATCAAAGCCGGATGGTTTTTTTCTGGAATGACCTGGATATAGACGAGGATTTACTGTGGGAAAATAAAGAAACGGTCGAGGACAAGTGTAGGCAGATAGTAGTGTCTGTTAATATGCACGACCTACAACTAAACGTGTTGATTGACACCGGTGCAGAATTGAGTGCTGTATCTGGGAAAATATTTGAGTTACTGAAAGACAGACCGGCATCGTAGTTATGCCACTAACAGGAGTGAAAATTATCGGTGCTACTGGGAAGGCCAGTAAACCGGTCACAAAACAGATTTTTGTCCACTTCGAGATATGTGGGGCACGATTTGAACAAGAGTTTGTCGTCGTGCCAGACTTGACTACGGAAGTAATTATCGGGTTAGATTGGCTATTAAAGTACCGTGCAGTGATTAATTGCGAAAACAAAACTTTGACATGTACGTCACAAGATAAAGCAATAGTAGTTGGTTTTGACGAGGCAGGAGACGGTGTGCATAGGCAATACCAGCCTATACACATTGTTAACTGGCCGGATGACATTGACGTAGGAATGAATTTGAACTGCCGTAACGTGAGGAATTTCGGCATTGACAAAAGTGTAGAAAGTGAATTGGAAGAGATAATCAAATTCCCTCCACGGATTGACATTAGTATTGGTGTGAAAAAAGATCGTTTGCGAGAAGTAATGAAGCTAAAAGCCGATGCTCGCATACGTCGTCATGACGCTAAAGCGCGCTTTGCTAAGTTTGCAATCAGAGACTTAGTACTTGTAAAAGCTCATGAGAAATCGAGCGAGATAGACCATGAAATCTCTAAATTTAAGTTTGTTTATAATGGATCATATAAAGTCATTGGTATACCTCACACAAATGTTTATTGCTTAGAGTATCCAAGCTCTGGAAAACGATTAGGTATACGGAATATTGTAGACTTGAAATTGTACCAACCTAGGATCGATTAATACCATACAATGGGTAATTTGTACAGTATGTAAATATAGAGTGTAAGATTTAAGGATGTGCCATGTTGCGATGCTTTTGCCTGACCTAGAGGTCATTAAAGAAGTTGTAATTAATAAGTAATTAATGTTGATTAAATGATTTAAGACTTACTGAATATTAATCAATTTAAAAATCCAAGCTGCTAGTTTAAGTTTTCAGCTGAGTCACAGTAGGTTAAGGAAAGTAAATATGCTTTTGTAACTAGCTGTCAGATTTCATGAATGTGTGTTTGACTAGTCATTGCCAATGTACTTAGACGCTGTTTTAAGTTTCAGGCTAGTACATGCGTGTGATGATGGACAGTGTTGAGTTATCCATGAGGGACTCCTTGAGATTACTCGGGAGTGAGTTTTACCTAAAGAATTCAGTGAAACGGACGTTCTGGAAATGCCGTTACACAGGCGAGTGAGATCAAGCGTGCCGCACAGGCGGGCGCAACAATATTGGCGAGGCGGAGCTGCTGTCGGCTCTTGCGCCGCTGTCGGCATTCTTTATACTTGCGAGTACGGAAGGCGAAGTTGTTTTTCTTCCCGGACAGCTGATGTGAAAGAATTCTGCTGTCAATATTTATGTTTTTGTCGATCTGCTGTATATTATTTTCTTGTTTAGCGTTAAGTGGACTTACATGGCGAGAGTATTAATTATGAAAAGGTTATATAAAATGTATATTCTATGTAATGAATTATTAATTTGCGTATTTTGATATACCTGTTTTTTATGACTATGTACTCTGATTAATTTTGTAAATAGTATTCCATTTCTTGATAGTGTTACGGATTTTGACGAGTTTGGAATAGCTAAACCATTTTCTATATTTTCTATGAATTTTAATATGTTGTCAACCTGTTTTATTTTGATCAAGATGACAGAGTGGAATAAGATTAGGAGTGTCTCCACTCTATTATTATCGTCTAAAAATTGGTTTATGGTTAATTAGGCGAATGCTAAATTTTGTTGATGTTTCGAGCATATGCATTTCCGCTGTTTCTTTTTTGGGACATTTTCTGAGTCTGTTTAGGTTACACGAACATCCTCAGACAATGTGGGGCACATGTAACGCCGTAAATGCATATCCTCCTATTTCCATCTATTGAACTATAAATTTGTTTTCCTTATTTTTGTTACCTGAATATATGACATTTCTGTGTCTTTGCATATTTCATTTAGATGTAACCCTTTCCTCCCTCTTTACCGACGAATTAACCTCGGTGACGATTGCTTTTCCCAAATTTCCATTAGGTACACGCGGTTTAATTTTTCGCAGGTGTGGAGCAGGTGTGTTGTGTGACGCTCCCGCGAGTTGCAGCTTCTGCAACAGCGATTGCCGACAATGAGTGACTGTCGCCACCTCCTCGATCGATGGCTTCAAACCTTCAATCAACCAACAAGGAAGACTGGGAGCACGTAAAGTTTTAGAACTGTATGACAGACCTCAGCTTTTCAAACTGTACCATTTTCGTAACTATAATTACAGCAACTTAGCATGAACATTTGTTGCTCATTGTCCCAATTGCATTACCAAGCAGGGTCCCTTCCTTTTCCGGAATGAACCCGAGTGTCATTGAAATTCAAACGCCAGAATTAAAATAATAATATAGCATTTCACTGCTTTAATTTCAAAGTTCAGTTAAAGTATTCATAGCTGGCTACAATATTTAGATTACACAAGCACGAATTAAGAGTGCGAGTTTTGTTACCGTATTTTAGCTTACCTGTGACTGCAGCTCAGCTTGGTACGTACTAAATTTTACTATTGTTAATTGTTCAGAATCATTTAATTCAAGTTCAAAGTTAAATCTCTTCTTTCTAAATTGCGTAGATTCAAGTAGCTTTTGAAATGATTGTTGAGGTAGCCCAAGACTAAACGTATTTTACTGAATTTCGATGTGCTTCAGAAACAAAGCTCACTATCAATTTCAGTTACTAAATTAACTTTCAATTTTCCGGTTTTGTTAATTCTTTTGCTAAATTAAGTCAGAGTGTAGCGAAATTTATTACTTCTGACAAACTTTCAGTTTTCGCACTACTCGTGTCAACCTTCAGTTGCCACGCTTCTAGTGCTAATTATATGTGTAATAATCTTTCTTTTTCAGTTACTATAGTAATTGTCCTTAGGACTGGCGACCGTAATTTTCCCCAAATCTCAAATATCTAATTACTGCTAGTTAATTGTTAACGTAACGGCCGCACATTTACTTTCTTTATTAACTTTACCCCTTTTCAAAATTAATTTACTCCAGTTTCCTTTGCATTTTTCCTTTCATTTAGATGTAACCCTTTCCTCCCTCTTTACCGACGAATTAACCTCGGTGACGATTGCTTTTCCCAAATTTCCATTAGGTACACGCGGTTTAATTTTTCGCTGTCATTAAGGTCGATAAGTGAGGGGGAGGTTACAAGTTCCATGGCGGAGGACAGCTGGTCACGGGAAGCGATCGGCGGCGCCTGACCCAGGGAGGCGCATGGCGGCTGCAGCGAAGCGTCCACTGCTGGCGGCGCCGGCGGAAGAACAGGAGGAGACGGCGGCTGCGGCGGCGGCGGAGCGTCGCCATGGGGCAAAATGGAAGGCATCGTCGGTAACACCTGGGGATGAGGCGAGCCAGTAGATGGGTCCCCAGGGCGCTGACCGGAAGGCACCGTCGCTGAAAGCAGACGGGGAGCGGCAGAGCCCGTGCGACGACAGAGGCGCAGCCGATTGAGATGCCGACGCACCTCACCAGAGGCCCCCAAAACCAGATACATCGCGCGGCCAAGGCAGCGAAGAATGCGCCCTGCAAGCCAACGCCGTGAACCGCGATAGTTGCGATAGAATACAACGTCGCCTGGAACAAAAGCAGGAGTCTGCCGCTGCACAGGAACCTGATGCAGCGGATGCAGCAAAGACATCAAGGTTCGATGAGGACGACCATGGAGCAACTCAGCCGGCGAGCGACCATCCCGGGGCTGAGAGCGATACGAGGACAAAAAGAGCAATAACGCGTCCTCCCGAGAATGCGACTCTTTCAACTTCAACATCTGTGACTTGAAAGTCCGGACCAATCGTTCAGCGGCACCGTTTGACTGAGGCGAAAACGGCGCGGATGTCAGATGTTGAATACCATTGGCCTTGCAGAATGACTGAAATTCTGCGGACATGAATTGTGGGCCATTGTCGGAAACAATAGTCTGTGGAAGACCTTCAATGCAAAAGATAACGGATAACGCTTGGATGGTGGCAGAAGACGTCGTGGAAGACATCCGGACAACAAAAGGAAAATTACTGAACGAATCGACAACAACCAACCATCGAGCATTCCAGAAGGGACCAGCAAAATCGATGTGTAAGCGTTGCCAAGGGGAAGTGGCTTTTGGCCAAGCAAAGAATTTCCGCGGCGGTTCGGATTGTTGTTCGGCACACGCCATGCAAGAAGAGCACATATTCGTAATCACAGCATCGATTCCGAACCAAGTACAGTCCTGACGAGCAAGTTGTTTCGTTCGCACTAAACCCCAATGTCCTTGGTGGAGAAGCTTTAAGACAGAGGACTGTAACGAACGTGGGACCACGACCCTAGACTGATCATTATCAGAACGCAACAACAAAACACCACGGCGAACAAAAAGTATCTCCTTGTGAGCAAAATATCGGCGAACCAACGGATCCTTGATCCGTGACTTTGACAAGGGCCATTGCGTAGCAACAAAACGCGAAACGGTAGCAAGGACTGGGTCAGCTGCTGTAGCTGTAGCTACACGACGAAAATCAATCGGAAACGATTCGACGACGTCATCAGTTTCCACATCAATGAACATGCAAGCAAGTTCGGAAGAATCGAATGCTCTATCCTCAGCAACAGGCAAACGGGACAACACATCGGCGTTGCCGTGCTTAGCAGTGGACCGATACAAGATATCGTAGCGGTACTGCGAGAGGAAAATAGACCAGCGAATGAATTTCTGCGCTGTAAGCGGAGGTACAGGCTTGTTCGGATGAAAAAGCGATGTCAAAGGTGTGTGGTCTGTGATGATGGTAAAGTGACGACCATACAAGAAATCGTGAAAATTTGTAACACCAAACACGAGAGCCGAAGCTTCCTTCTCTATCTGTGAATAATTTCTTTGCGAAGACGACAGCAATTTGGACGCAAAGGCAATAGGGCGATCATGTGAACCATCTTTGTGCGCAAGCACAGCACCGATCCCGAAATCCGATGCATCTACCATCAACAAAAGGGGTTTCCGGGGATCGTATGGCGTAAGGCAAGTATTTGAAAACAACGCCGATTTCAACTGGCGAAAGGCGCGTTCGCACTCCGTCGACCAGATGAACGGAACACCTTTACGGCGTAAGCAATGAAGCGGAGCTGAAATGGAAGAGGCATGGGGGATGAAGTTGTTGTAATAGTGAATTGTTCCCAACACACTCTGTAGCTGCTTCAAATTCTGTGGCGAAGGCAAGTCCTGTATGGCACGGAGGTGCTCTGGGCTCGGATGTATGCCTTGGGCATTGATTCCATGTCCCAGACATAGCAAGTCACGAGCAAAAAACACACATTTGTCCTTCCTCAAGCGAAGACCATTTTGTCACAAGACCTGAAATAATGTTCGTAGGTTTGCAAAATGTTCGTCTTCTGTCTTTCCGGAGACCACTATATCGTCCAGATAGTTTGCTGCAGTAGGGACCGACACACAAACAGTTTGTAAATATTGCTGAAACAATGCAGGGGCGGATGCACACCGAATGGCAGTCTTTTGAATCGGTACAATCCAAGATGCGTGTTAACCACCAATACGCGCTGGGATTCTTCGTCCACCGGTATTTGCAAGTACGCATCTGCTAGGTCCAACTTTGAAAAATATTTTCCCGGCCACAGTTTGTCAAAAAGATCTTCCGGGAGGGGCAAAGGAAAAGTTGCAGTCACTAGTTGTGGATTCACAGTTGCCTTGAAGTCCACGCAAAGTCTCAATTTTCTGGAAGGTTTTTGCAAAATTACTAAGGGTGAGGCCCAGAGAGAAGCCTGCACACGTTCAATTACACCCTGTGATTCTAAATCGTTTAATGTTCTTGCGACCTCATCACGCAATGCGTGGGAACATTGCGCGCTCGGAAAAATTTCGGTTGCGCGTTTACTTTCAGTTCCAAATGTGCTTCGTAGTTCTTAGCGCAACCAAGGCCCGGCGCAAAAATGTCTGCAAATTCTGCACATAGACGAGAAACACTGGCGGAAGGCACAGTCTGGTTCACTGATAGGACCTGATTTACTATTGACAAGTTAAACAACTGAAATAAATTTAAACCAAAATAAGTTCACTGCAGAAGAAGAACGAAGAATGTAAAATGACACAAGTGTTGTTTGTCCCTTGTATGTGGCAAGAAGGCTGCACTGTCCTAACACAGGGATAATCTGTCCTGAATAACTAGTGAGCTGGACATTTGCGGCATGCAACGGAGGTGCGCCCAGTTGTTTGTACGTGGCGTGATTGAGTAGTGAAACTGCAGCTCCAGTATCGAGCTGGAATGGTAACACGTTACCATTAATTTCCAAGTCTACAAAAAGTTTATTGTCCTGCGGACGACAAGAGCGACTGTCTCGTGCAACGTGAACTGTTTCTGGGACAGAAGCACTGGCGACTTGACGGGATTTCCGCCGACGTCGACGCACACTTTTTGTGGGACGAACACAGTCACTGGTAGAGAGAGTAGCACTGGATGGTGTGGAATTAACTACATGAATGTCCATGGGCGAAGGTTCACGAGCCTGAGTGTTCTTGGTTCGATTCCGGCGCGAAGCAAAGGGCCTGGAATGATTGTGAGTGTCTGATCTAAGCTTTTTCTGGCAAACACTTTGAACATGTCCTTTTTTATTACAGAAAAAGCAAATAGCTTGGCGTGACGGGCAATTCTCACGCGAATGTCTAGTTGCACACCGCGGGCATGATTTCACTGCATTTGCGGGCTTGCGCAGCACACGTGGCGGCGCGGACGTGCGCGAGGGCAGTTTACAGTTCCGTGCAGCTCGCCCGGCGGGCCGATTAATGTGACACACAGCTGGCGAAGTTTCAAATGATTCCTGAGCAAAATCAGGTGTGTCTTGCCTATCCAATATGTCTATCACTTGTTGAAGGGAGGGATTGACTAGTTTCAAAATCTGTTCCCGTATGCGAACATCAGAAACATTCTGTGCTATTGCATCACGCACCATAGTATCTGAATAAGGGAGTCCACATTCACACTCAAAAGCACAATCCCTTGTAAGGCCTTGCAATGTTGCAACCCACTCCCGATTAGTTTGACCGGCCGTACATTTTGTACCAAAGAACGTATACCTTTTTGCAACGACATTGACTGTTTCTTTGAAATAGGCATCTAAAGCAGACAAAATTTCTTCGTAGGACAGAGTTGCTACGTCGCGTCGGGGAAACAGTTTCACTATCACATGGTAGGTGGACACACCGACACACGAAAGCAAAAACGGCTGCCGCTCATTACCTTGAATTCTGTAGGCGGCGAGATGGAATCCAAATTGGCGTGACCACTCCGTCCAGCTTTCTACATCCGGGGCAAATGGCCGGAACGAGGGTGCAACAGCATGTTGTGGCTGCGGTAGCAAGGAAACGGCGGCGGCCGCATCGTTTTGCCGTGCACGTTGACCCTGGACGAGCTGTCCAAGGGCATCCAATAAGGCCTGCGTCTGCTGATTCTGCAAGCGATAAAATTCGGACAGTATATCTGGAGATTGTGGCGAAGCCATGACACAGGCAAATCAGAGCAAGTTACTATCAAAAGGAATGCAACGTGGGCACGTCACCAATCCTCGGCGCCAATGATGTGTTGGCAAATGTGCCAACACCTTGTAGATAGAGGAGGCCGAAATGCACGCTATAATATAACGCAGAAGGGCGTGAGGTCTGGAACAGGATACGTAATGAATGCTATAAATAAAAGTACGTAGCTCCTGGAATACTTAACTTTTAATCCATCATTTGTATACAGCATTCTTGATGATACAAGTGAGACTCTCTATAGAAATGGTTAATGGCGCCTTGCTAGGTCGTAGCCATGGACTTAGCTGAAGGCTATTCTAACTGTCTCTCGGCAAATGAGAGAAAGGCTTCGTCAGTGTAGACGCTAGCAAAGTCGTCGTACAACTGGGGCGAGTGCTAGTAAGTCTCTCTAGACCTGCCGTGTGGTGGCGCTCGGTCTGCAATTACTGACAGTGGCGACACGTGGGTCCGACATGTACTAATGGACCGCGGCCGATTTAAAGCTACCACCTAGCAAGTGTGGTGTCTGGCGGTGACGCCACAGCACGAATGGCAAAACGTCATTTTTTCGGATGAATCCAGGTTCTGTTTACAGCGTCATGATGGTCGCATCCGTGTTTGGCGACATCTCAGTGAACGCACATTGGAAGCGTGTATTCGTCATCGTATGACCCAGAGTGATGGTATGGGGTGCCATTGGCTACACGTCTCGGTCTCCTCTTGTTCGCATTGGAGGCAGTTTGAACAGTGGACGTTACATTTCAGATGTGTTACGACCCGTGGCTCTACCCTTCAATCGATCCCTGCGAAACCCTACATTTCAGCAGGATAATGTACGACCACATGTTGCAGGTCCTGTACGGGCGCTTCTGGATACAGAAAATGTTCGACTGCTGCTCTGGCCAGCACATTCTCTAGATCTCTCACCAATTGAAAACGTCTGGTCAATGGTGACCGAGCAACTGGCTCGTCACAATACACCACTCTTGATGAACTGTGGTATCATGTTGCAGCTGCATGGGCAGCTGTACCTGTACACGCCATCCAAGCTCTGTTTGACTCAATGCCCAGGCATATCAAGGCCGTTAATACGGCCAGAGGTGGTTGTTCTGGGTACTGATTTCTCAGGATCTATGCACCCAAACTGCGTGAAAATGTGAGCAAATGTCAGTTCTAGTATAATATATTTGTCAAATGAATACCCGTTTATCATCTGCATTTCTTCTTGGTGTAGCAATTTTAATGGCTAGTAGTGTACAATCAGATCCCCACTTTTCGCATCATACAGATATGGTGCCAAAGTCATTTCGCAACTGGTTTTGATCTCATGACTTTACCAGACGGTAAAAGACAATCAAGAGGGCTGCTGAGGTTGTTTCCCAAATCGTTTATGTAGATTGGGAACAGCAGAGTGTCCATAACGCGCCCGATATCATTTGTGTTTTATTCGATGGCTTCCCAGCAATTACAAAAACTGTGAGCTTTCTGACGGGTCTAGTCGCACAGCTAACATTACTGCTGACGGACAGTAGCAAGCGCTAATATCTAGCAGGCGGCACCAGAAGTGCCATCCTGATCCACAAGTAGCGAACGCATCGGCGACAGAGGCGCTACAATCGCCGGTCTTTGTTGCATCCTCAAGTCCCATGCTCACCGAGCAACGTGTGGTATCATTCAGCTTGAGCTGTAATTACTACGCATCTTGATCGCCAGCAGTCAGCACACGGTCACCCACCGGGCATTAGACCGGCCTCCAAGCGGCCAAGTCTGAGCTTTCCCAGAGGCCAGCCCCGTGGACCACGTCTGCAGCGTACTGCGACTTCGTTCCAGAAGCAACCGTGGATAAAGACTCCACCACAATCACACCAAGCCGCCATCACTGCCACGGAGTCTTCGCCTCTTCCGACGCTGGCCTTCCTGGGACGTTGTACCACTTGACTAGTACTGCTTCTGCGATACTTAAACTGTGCAGTTGTACGTGATAGCGACCGCCGCCAACAATTTCACTGCGGTCTCTGATTGTGTCAAACTAGTATCATATTTCAGTTGTGTTACTCGTACTCTAGCGTAGTATGAATTTCGCTTTTGTATGCTGTGCAAATAAAAGTATACTAAATGCTACCTGAGAATAATCACTTGTCTGCGTGCATGCTGTGCTACAGATGACATAAAAGACACGTCTCGAAATTGCAGTGTGCGCATGCTCGATGCCCTTCACCTGCGCCTCGCACTGCGGTTTGGCGTCGCCAGCCGGCATGTCTGGACAACCGTGTGGTGTGGGGCACGTGCAGACGTCCTCTGGGAAGCGAGTGAAACCCAACCGCATATACAGCGAATGGCAGGGAGCGAGTGCCGCTCACTCGGCTTCTCCACAAGGATTCAACCTCTATTGTACTGTGTTTCCACTTGAGCATTAAGCGAACGCACAGCTGGGACTACTATTGGAGCACAGAGGTTCTGCACTAGTCAATGAGCGTCGTATACTTCACCAGACATGTTCAGTATTACTGTGCAGTTTATTCTGTGTAGGTGGTATTGTACAGCTTTAACGAAGGTTATAAACTGCATTATGAAATGGACAACTGTATATATGTGCTACGTGGCGCTTGCCACTTGTAACTGTTATTCCAGTCGTATAAATCCACAGCTGAGATGCTTTTGTAAGTACTCTTGCATACTAATGTGCGATGTGATACACGTAATGCCTATTCGCGTAACATCTACGATTTTAATGGTGTACACTTTCTTTTATTTTTTTTTCTTCTTCTTTGGTGTAGTGGACCCGATGATGTGTCTGATCCTAGACAGAAATCGATCGTTTTTAGTAAAAAAAAAAAAAATCTGATAAAGCTGTGTATTTCATAATCCAATTTTTAAATGTGGTGTTTAATTGAAACATATAACTTAATAAGTGTTGCTGTTGTTGTTGAGGTGGTCTTCACTCCAGAGACTGATCTGATGCAGCTCTCCATTTTACTCTATTCTGTGCAAGCCTCTTCATCTCCGAGTAACTACTGCAACCTACATCCTTCTGAATCTGCTTATTGTATTCATCTCTTGGTCTCCCTCTACGGTTTTTATCCCCCACGCTTCTCCCTATACCAAATTGCTGATCCCTTCATGATTCAGAATTTGCCATGCCAACCGATCCCTTCTTCTAGTCAGGTTGTACCACAAATTTCTCTGTCCCCAATTCTGTTCAGTACCTTCTCATTAGTTATGTGATCTACCCATCTAATCTTCAACATTCCTCTGTGGCACGACATCTCAAAATCTTCTATTATCTTCTTGCCTAAACTGTTTATCGTCTATGTTTCACTTCCATACAGGGCCACTCTCCATACATATACTTTCAGTAAGGACTTCATGACACTTAAATCTATTCTCGATGTAAACAAATTTCTCTTCTTCAGAAACATTTTATAGCCTCCAACCGTCATCTGTTATTTTGCTTTCCAAATAGCAAAATTCAACTACTACTTTTAGTGTCTCAATTCCTAATCTAATTCCTTCAGCATGACATGATTTAATTGGACTGCATTCCATTATCCTCGTTTTACTTTTGTTGATGTCCATATTACATCATTCTTTCAAGGCTGTCCATTCCATTCAACTCTTCTTCCATGTCCTTTGCTGTCTCTGACAGAATTACAATGTCATCAACAAACCTCAAAGTTTTTATTTCTTCTCCCTAGACTTTAAATGATACTCCAGATTATTTTTTTTAGTTTTGTTTACTGCTTGCACAATATCGAGGTGTCTCACTGCCTTCGCAACCACTACTTCCCTTTCGTGCTCCTCGGCTCTTATAACTGCCATCTGGTTTCTGTAAAAAACTGTAAGTAGCCTTTCGTTCCCTGTAATTTACCCCTGCCACCTTCAGAATTTGAAAGAGAGTATTTCAGTGATCATTCTCAAGAGCTTTCTCTACAAATGCTATAAACGTAGGTTTGCCTTTCCTTAACCTATCTCCTGTGAGAAGTCGTAGGGTCAGTATTGCCTCGCGTGTTCCTACATTTCTTCGGAATCGAAACTGATCTTCCCCGAGGTCGGCTCCTACCAGTTTTTCTATTCTTCTGTAAATGATTCGTGTTAGTATTTTTCAGTGGCTTATTAAACTGATACTTCGGTAATTTTGTCACCTGTCAGCACTTGCTTTCTTTGGAATTGGAATTACTGTATTCTGCTTGAAGTTAGCGGGTATTATACCTGTCTCATACATCTTGCTCACCAGGTGGAAGACTTCTGTCATGGCTTGATCCCCCAAGGCTATCAGTGTCTCTAACGGAATGCTGTCTACTCCCGGGGCCTTGTTTCGACTTAGGTCTATCAGCGATTTGTCAAATTCTTCACGCAGTATCATATCTTCCTTCTCCTCTTCATCTACGTTCTCTTCCATTTCCATAATATGCCCTCAAGTACATCTCCTTTGTATAGACCCTCTACATACTCCTTCCACCTTTCTGGTTTTCCTTCTTTGCGTAGCACTGGTTTACTATCTGAGCTCTTAATATTCATACAGCTGCTTCTATTTTCCCCAAATACTTCTTTAATTTTCCTGTAGGCATTGTCTGTCTTACCCCTAGTGATATATGTTTCTACATCCTTACATTTGTCCTCTAGCTATTCATGCTTAGCCATTTTGGACTTCCTGTCGATCTCATTTTTTTAGACGTTCGTATTCCCTTTACCTGTCTCATTTATTGAATTTTTATAATTTCTCCTTTCATCGATTAAATTCAATATCTCTTGTATTACCAAAGTATTTCTACTAGCCCTCGTCTTTTTATCTGTTTAGTCCTCTGCTGCCTTCATTATTTCGTCTCTCAAAGCTATCCATTCTTCTTCTGTTGTATTTCTTTCCCCTGTTCTTGTAAGTCGTTCCATAATGCCCCTTATAAAATTCTCTATAATCTTTGGTGCTTTCAGTTTATCCAGGTTCTCATTAATGTATAATGATTATTTTAAAAATAGCAATTATTAGATTTTTATACATAGAGAGTGTATCTGAAGTGGATGTAGAAAATGAGAGGGCTAGTGAGCTAGTAGAGTGGTTCATACCAAGCATATTTCACACAGCTATCCACATCCGCATCCCTTAGCGTACGGCGCTAGGCGTCTTTAAAAAGCGTCGTGCCGCCAAAAGGATAGACACATAACATGCCATCCGAGCCGTCATGGTAGCAGGTTTGTAGGGCAACAGTTTCTATGTATTAGTGACATCAAGGTCGAAGTAGTTGCTGATATTTCAGGCGGGACAACACTACGGGTTTTCCGCCTCTTACTGGGACGTGAACGCGTTGCTTTTGGCTGTGCAAACGTGGGGCGGACAGGAGCTATTCTTTGGAGGAAAGGGTAGACACGCACTGGGCATACGGGGCGGCGGATGGAAATGCTTACGCTTCCCAACGTTCGTGCGATCGACAGTTTCCGAAACGTCGAGAGTATTGGGACACGGCCGGCACCATTCCAAAATACCGAATGTATCCGGCACGTGTTGCCTCTCTAGTCGTTATTACCGTAGCGGGTTGCGACATAGAGAGAGTCCATTCCAAAGCATCGTTAGTAGACAACAACAAGGTCGCACGCAGTGTATCCGGCAAGTGTTGACTCTCTAGTCGTTATTACCGGCGTGGGGTTGTGACATAGAGAGAGAAACCCTTTCTGGAACTCGAACCCTGCTCCTCCTGGGTGGAAAGGCCAAGTGCTCCCACCTAACACAATTAAACCACCAGACACACATGGAATTGATGGGAAATTAAAAATGCCGGAGCCCTTTCTGGGACTCGAACCCTGGTGCTCCTGGACGGAATGCTCAAGTGCACCCCCAACACATGAAACCTGCCTAGATGCGGGAGAGGAAGGTTAGGTTAGTGTACTTTATTTATTTTGGTCGAGAAACTGACGCAAAGATCGATCCTAATTGCGTAATTAAACACAAAGATAGGTCCTAATTACACAACTATATGCAAAGCACTACAGAAGGACGGCATAAAATCGCAATACGCCGCGAAAACTGACGATACCATACAACTGGTGTTATCCTGCCAAGAAAAAAATTCGCAGAACCACTCGAAACCAGCGACAGAAACATCGAAACTCTACCCTACACCTACAAGCTGCCAGAGTCGATATTAGCTAACTTTGAGACGAGTGTATTTCCTGCTTTTCATGTATGCGTGTTTCTACTGCATTACAGAGAAGTTATTATCAGAGTTTTTTTTTCTTTGTATACGTCTACGGCATTGCATGTTTCGAATTCTTTAAGTTCAATGGGCTCCATGTACAATTAATCTTAAATAGAGTGATGGTAGTACTGCTGTCTGGACGCTTCCATATGAGGTCTACTTTTTTCGTATTTGATCTTCGTGGTCCTTATGCGCAATTAATGTTAGTTGCAGTAGAGTCGTTTGGTAGTTACCTTGAAATGAGGGTCTCTAAATTTTGTGTTTACAGTTCCTAGGAAAGAACACCGTCCTCCAAGGACTTCTGTTTGAGTTCTGAAAGCAGCTCCATGGCACTTACAGGTAACAAATCTAGAAGCCATTCGCCGAAATTCTTCAACATGACCTAGAACGGATCAATCCTACCAGTGAAGTAAGCAGGACGATAGTAATACTTCACCTGAAAGTTACTGGTTTATTATTCCTACTCATCAGCATTAACTTGCATTTTTTCCGCATTTAAGGCTAGCGACCATTCATCACACCAAATGGAAATTTTGTCTAAATCGTCTTGTGTCCTCCTACAGTCACTCAGCTTTGACGACTTATCGTAGACCGCTGCATCGTCGGCAGACTACTGACCCGCCAAGTCATTTAAGTATAAAGAGAACAGCAGCTATCCAATTGCACTGGGCTGCATATTGGATATAGCCACTCTCTTATCTCTGAGCCTGTTACATATGCTCGTGCCTTCGTTAACGGGCTGCGATGGGAGATCGTGTCATATACCTTCCTGAAATCTAGAATATGTAATCCACCTGTTACCTTCCTTTATAGTTCTAGATATATCACGTGAAATAAAGGCATGCCGAGTTTTGAACGAATGATGCTTTCTAAAATCAGGCTGATTCATCAACATAAACAGCTTAGCCTCAAGAATGTTTATTATATTCGAAATGAGAATACGTACAAAGATTCGGGAGCAGTCCGAAGTTAGGGATATTGGTCTGTAATTTTGCGGTCTGTTCCTTCATCTTTCTTGTATACTGGAGTGACCCGCGCTTTCTTTCTTTCCTTTATACCATTCGTTTCGATCTTCGTGTTGGACGAGAAAGAAAGAGAGAGGGAGAGAGAGAGAGAGGCGGGGTGATGGACCAATTCCCTGGAGTACTCCTTCTAAAATCTAACAGGAATGCCATCCGGATCAGATGATTTGTCTGTTTTTCAAATCTTGACGGTGCTTCCTTATGTCAGTTACACATCTTCCATACGGGGGTCCGTCCGAAGGTCAAGAGACTGCATGTTTGTACGGTTTTCATGCTTGAACGATGTCTTAAACGTGAAATTTTAAACTTAGGTTTGGCTTTTGCTATCTTCAACTGCCGCACCAGACGTGTCAACAAGGAACTGAATGGAATCCTTAGACTCGCTTACCGATTTTACACACGGCCTGAAAGTTCTCGGCTCCCTGCCAAATCTTTTGCTAAGTTGTGACGGTGGCAGTTACGTGCTTCACGCATTAATATTTCGGCAGCAGGCTAATGACTTACGAGGCCTCGATTCAATCTATTAAACGTGCTTGATTCGATTATTCTATTCCCTACAGCTTACAGCCATGAAATATCGGTCAAATTATACATCATCTTCGTTTTCCATTAATGTCGATGGTACTTCATTCCTAAATATACGGCTTACAAGTAGTATTGTTTAGTGCTCGTCGCAGTTATGAGTACCGGTAACTACAAGCGAGGTTCATTACAAAAGCGATTCATTACAAAAGCGATACTGTCTGACTCGAAATAGCCAGGTATCTATGACAGGGTATGCTAATACACAGAAAATTCGGTGCATAACTGATTCTTTGTCTATGTGATGCACAAAACTAATTTCATTTTGTTTTGATGTTATTTATTTATTTATTGATTTTAGTTTCAGAAGCTATCCCCGATAGCTCCGCATCGCCGTCACCACTACCATCACTGCCAAGATGGTACTTACTTCCGGAGGAGGGGTATGGAAAAGATGATAATGATGACGATGATGATGATGTAATATTTCTCTGTGAAATAATAAATATCGACTAAAAGCTCTACATATTTTGGAACACAACCTACGAGCAGCTTAGAGACAGAAGTGATGACACTTTCTGCGGGACCTGACCATCATTTTGCAGAACAATGCTCAAGCACGTAGAGTGCAAACTGTTACTGATTTGTTTGACTGATGGGAGTGCTGAGTGCTGTACCACCTACTGAGGTCCCCTGACGTAAGTCCTCGTGAGTTCAACTCGATTTCTGACTGAAGGAAACACTTCACGGCATTTGCTTGACGACTGCTGCAACTCATCGATTAACAGACCGCGCCACTCGAACTGTCGACACATGTGACACTGCTAAGAGCATCACTGGCAAGGGTTATACACTATGCTGGAGACTACTTTGAAGGTCAATAAAACTTTGAAAGACATATTTATTTTGTACGAGCTGTAAGTAAATAGTTTTTCCACTGTTAAATTTACAATCCTCGTATATAAACTCTCTCCTAGTATCCACCATCTTCTACAAGACGAGTCCCTTACAACAGAGTATACCACAGAGGTGCATGTGTGTTTGATGCTTTAGAAATACGCAGTGTGTTGCCTCTACAGTTGCTAAATTCATCGTAGCATCCACAGTGAGTAAATGATACACTGTCACTGTTGCGGCCAAAGATGCCAATACAGAGATAGAATGTATTGTACTTAAACTGCCAACAGCCTTGTTCAGTCTATTTCACTAATGTCCAGCCTCGTACCTATCCATATATCCTCAATTTACACTATAACTTTGATGCCACTGGCTGATGTCCATGACAGCAGCAATATCTCCCTCCCTGTAATACTATTACTTGGAGTGCAATAAGACTCTCTGCACCAACTGTTCGGTGTTGTAATCAAGGAAGAAATTAACCGCATATTTACCTTCTCAGAGGAACCGAAAGTATAGGACCACTCGGATTACGTTTCGCAGACTCATCCATCATTCAATTTGATTTCGTTTGGCTCCCATACAGCTCAGCTGATGACGCCATTCTTACGTGCTCTCCGTCCCACTCAGCAACTTGTGTGATGAAGACGCTCGATCTGCTCACCACACAACGAATTCAACCACTGATGGTGTTAAAGATTAATATGTTTTAGAACAGTTAGTCTAATTCTGAAGACGACGCTAGTTTGACTGATTATGGCTTGGTCTTCCGCTCCTAGTCTGCTTCTGTCTGTAACGGCAGGCTCAATTCAACGTCATGCTTATCTGTTGAACAAAACAAGAGTTAGTTTTACACGTTACAACAAGTAAAAATCAGTGATAGTGGTCAAGGTTCATGGATGGACTTGAGAGCATCTATCTTTTGTGATGACCTTCATTATCATCCTTTAAACTGACTGGCGTGTTGTTTTAGCGTCTCTGCTTAACTCAAATAGTTAAGCCTAGACTCGGCTAGCGTCGCTAATACGTCTCTACAACACTCCTACTGCCCAAATCATCAATAAGCTCTGTCGATCACGCTATTGCGTGCGACCAGCCACCTGATTTACGTCTTTCTATGACGGCTCAAAACTCGTCTTTTCACACAACATCCTCATCGCACCGATTACGAATTATCCATGTTTGATGCGTCCCTATCGCCTAATTTCGATTGACTGGCCACCGGATAGTCGTTTTGATCACCGTACTCACACTATCAACACAGTTGAGATAACAGGTGCGTCTCGAACACTACTGCGTCGGACAGACCACCTCATAATTATCACCCGAAACACCCACAATCGCCATACGCCGATAACGCAACGGGTGGGTCCTGAACACTACCGCATCGGACGTCATACCCTGCACTCGTCTCAAGAAACGCAACACATTCGGTGGGACGCAATATCCACCTACCACATCACAACACTCTCAACACACCCCAAATCCATCCACCACAGAGCCAGATTTTATCCTGAAAGCTCTCCTGTCCAATAGCCTTGCTATAAAATTTTGTATAGGAAGTTATCTACATAAGATAACCCCTTCTATAATTAATCTAATACTTCTAAATATTGTTTGTTTCATAGCTGAAGCAAATTTTCTATACTAAGCGATCCAGTGCTCCCCATACAACAAAATTTAACATCAAACACATAATATACACACAATCCATACCAAAATAAGACAAGCACATGAAAATAGGAAAATAAATACACACAACATAAAACAAATAATCACAAAACACAAATAAAACAGTGCCTATACTAATACAAATAAACATCGCCAACAAATCACAAAAATCTAATCCAATTATACACTACTTTGTTCCCGGCCGCGTTCTTCCGCTGCCGAGTGTGCCGCCCTAGTCATTCTTGTCTGTTTTGCGCAGTTTGCGTACGGCCAGGGTTCGCCGGACGTATTTTGATTATTTGTGTAGGTTCTGGATTGCGGTCTTCACTCGCTCTCCAGTTCTGCACTGGTTGATCCCTTCCATTTTTATTGGTTGGTTTCCAGTTATTATTACCCTGGTTCCACCTACGTTCCTGTGACGGATAATGTTTGTCCTCTATTACCGCGTCACTGTGGATTGTTTCTTCAAGTTGCATGATTTGTGGGCTGCACCGCGGAACTTACCCGTAAGATGACAATGGTCTCTACGAGGAGTCTCAGCTTTTCTATCTAAGGCCAGCCCGCAAATATGACAATTAACAGCCTTTTCATACAAGTCATCATTTTCCTTTGATTTGGTCATGGGAATATTGATGCTGTAGAGCTTGTGAACTTGCCATGAAAGTTTTCCAAACTCAGTGAGAAGCCAAACCGCCGGATCGCCCCCTACATAAGACTGATAGCTATTAAGTTTTACAATCATATGCGCATACAACTTGGAACACAGCCGCATAAGGTACGTGTTTTTGTGTGAAGGTTGTGTGTGAGGCTAAGGGGTTCCCTTCACAACGAGTAATAGGAGCCAGCAAGCATCAAAATCGGCGTACACAACAAAAGGACAACGCTGCTGGTGGTGAGCATTTTTAAATTTAATGAAGTTATTTTCCTCAGTGGGCATAACAACATGTACCGGGTCCATGCATGCACAATCTAATAGATGTGTCGCTAATAACTCTTGAGATGAAAAATAATTCAAACACCTTATACAAATATGTTGTTTATGTTCATTTTTACTTAACTGGGAGGAAATGAGTCGGGACATGTCTTTGAACCAGACGTAGTGATAATTATCACGTTTGGAGAAGAGCAGCATGTTGACATGCAACTCTCGCTCACATGCAAATTTTGAGAAATGGAGGGGGCCTACTACTGTATGCTTGTTCTGCTCATCTGACTTACTTTTCCTCTCCAAGCCACAAACGTGGACCGATATTGCGGTATTCTGAGCTTAAAACTTAGGTATGTCCTGGATTCTTAAAGGGAACTCTATTCCATCAAAGTTGTACTGTCTCTTAATATCTTTGACTTTGTAACTGCTGGGACGCTCGGGATGATGTTTGTAATTGTAATTGTAATTTCTCTCGCAAGCCAGGACTGACCATGCAAAACACGCATTATCATACTTATTTTGAACATTAATGCACGCCTGCTTTTTCTCAATATCTATAGGGAGTTTAATATAACTGAACCCTCCATTGATTGGATCATAGACATGTATATGGATGTCGAGGTGTGGTATACTGCTGAGCGCTTTAGCGGATCCACGTACTTCCATCTCGGAAAATCGGGCCATAATAGCGCTCAAGGTGGATTCTCGGTACAACTCAGCAATCGATGTGCTCCGAGAAATAACACCATTTTCACCCCATATATAATGCAGAGTAGCCGTCTCCGCGTCACCTTGATGTTTAGGGGGGGGGGGGGGTGACTCAGTTCACTGCATAATACCGCACTGCATTTAAAGGCGTTAAATTCCGGATCTTCTAAGAGTTTGAGGAGCTCGGTCTCCAAGACGGGGAGGCACGCCTCCAAAAACCTTACAGGATCGCGATACCTCCCGCATGGATTCTCAATTCTGGTGAAAGAGATTCGCCCCTCAAACGCTCTAGCAACTTCTGAGTATTCTAAGGGAATCATTACGCCGTTATTCTGATCGAATTCGTTATCGATAGGACGGGGGAGAGAACTACCGCTAGCCATAAGGAAATTACTATTATTACTGTTGCTACAACTAGGAGTCCATCCGATAGATGAATGGACTGGTGATGGGTGATCGTAATCATCATCATTTGCGGGGAGAGGTATACGTCTCGGAACGCATACCTTGCGTGGGCGGCGAGCTGCTGCTTCTAGAGGAGGAGGGGGTGAATTCGAAACATGCAATGCCGTAGACGTATACAAAGAAAAAAAAACTCTGATAATAACTTCTCTGTAATGCAGTAGAAACACGCATACATGAAAAGCAGGAAATACACTCGTCTCAAAGTTAGCTAATATCGACTCTGGCAGCTTGTAGGTGTAGGGTAGAGTTTCGATGTTTCTGTCGCTGG
Organism: Schistocerca cancellata; assembly: GCF_023864275.1. Classification (NCBI taxonomy): domain Eukaryota; kingdom Metazoa; phylum Arthropoda; class Insecta; order Orthoptera; family Acrididae; genus Schistocerca; species Schistocerca cancellata. Next base: position 526,799,624 of record NC_064627.1, read on the forward strand.
TTTCGAGTGGTTCTGCGAATTTTTTTCTTGGCAGGATAACACCAGTTGTATGGTATCGTAGTTTTCGCGGCGTATTGCGATTTTATGCCGTCCTTCTGTAGTGCTTTGCATATAGTTGTGTAATTAGGACCTATCTTTGTGATTAATTACGCAATTAGGATCGATCTTTGCGTCAGTTTCTCGACCAAAATAAATAAAGTACACTAACCTAACCTTCCTCTCCCGCATCTAGACAGGTTTCATGTGTTAGGGGTGCACTTGAGCATTCCGTCCAGGAGCACCAGGGTTCGGGTCCCAGAAAGGGCTCCGGCATTTTTAATTTCCCATCAATTCCATGTGTGTCTGGTGGTTTAATTGTGTTAGGTGGGAGCACTTGACCTTTCCACCCAGGAGGAGCAGGGTTCGAGTTCCAGAAAGGGTTTCTCTCTCTATGTCACAACCCCGCGCCGGTAATAACGACTAGAGAGTCAACACTTGCCGGATACACTGCGTGCGACCTTGTTGCTGTCTACTAACGATGCTTAGGAAAGGACTCTCTCTATGTCGCAACCCGCTACGGTAATAACGACTAGAGAGGCAACACGTACCGGATACATTCGGTATTTTGGAATGGTGCCGGCCGTGTCCCAATACTGTCGAGTGCCAGATCCACACAAATTTATTGCCATCCACAGGTTCCTACGGGAGATAAGTCCACTTGTCGTACGTTTCCTACTAGCACGTTATAGTAATGACGTATGCACAGTCGTGGACAAAACGAGCGAGACAACTCGCCTTTTCGTTATGCTGATCCGCACAGCTTTAAAGTCTGCTACACAGCATAACAGGCAAAGCGGGAAATTGAAAAACTATCCGAAATTTGTCAGACTGTTTTCTATCATGTGTAAGACTATATTAATGCTGATTAGTGTGTTAACCACAACACCTAAATATAAGATATAATAGAAATAAGAAACGGTAATTAGTATGAACTGTACTAATAAAGACGAATTTCAGCTTATCCTGATAACATAACTGTTTTAGTAAGACAAAGTACCAGAGATCGTTACGAATTAGCAAAATATTATGCGCATTCGGCCGCGAAATGGTCTGTGTCAACGTTCAGACCAGTCATACTCGATTACCGTTGTTGATCTACCATGAAAGTGTGCAAATTTAGCAATGCGTGAAGATTCATAACGAAATTCAGTTAAAAATCATTCAGTGCCACACTTAAGTCAATTCAATTATTGACAGAAGCGGAAAAAGTAGGCAGTAACAAGTATGAAATTCTACAAGAGTTTCATATCCACATCAACAGGGCGCCGGTACAGAATAAAGGTAGCAATAAAACGCATTGGGGCGCGAGAATTTCTTACAATTCATTTACTGATAATCTATCTGCCTCCATGGATGTTAGAACCGAAAACAAACCAGACCTCCCTTGTAGTAGCAAACACCTTTCACTACGCTAGCAGACAACAAAATGATCTGCAGTTTCTGTTGCATAGAGCTTTCTGGACTCAAAAACATGAATTGTCTACTTTTATGACACCGCGTATGTGACAATCATTCGGGATATTTATCGAAATAACAAAAAACTGTTATTAGCGAGTAAATTTAGTTGGATAATTCTGCACCACCCCAGGAAATAAACAGCGACGTAGCTGCCAAACGTATTCTACAATGTTTCGAATTCTCCATTAGACGTTCCACAGCCAGAAAACGTTCATTAGCCGAAGGTCTTCCTTAAGGTAGCTAACAATGGGAATGCTCGCACGTCTATGACGCGGTGGCATTAATAGTCGGATCTGAATTACCATGTGTATAGACAAATGGATTTTATTTGCGTTCCTGTAAACGTGAGCTGGATCGAAAGCGTAGCTACAATTAATATGCTGATGTATCGACTGCAACTAGAACATTTCGAATAAAGAGTAGCGGAAATAATTATGCGGCCCTCATCTCCAGTAACAGTGATAGCTATTTTCGTTGTTAGGGTTTCGTCTCGTAAATCGGAAAAAATGGAACCCTACTAGTCTCACTTTCTTGACCGTCTATCTGCCTACCCAACCCTTAAAACCCATTTTTTTCGAGTACGGGGGGACATAATAAGCGGAAACGTATCGCACTTCCTGCGGTATACGGTCCCTTAGTTGTGTACAAAAACTGAGCTATGTCAACGCAATCTAAAGATACGGCAGTTTATGTAAAGAAAATTTACGAGAAAGGTCAAAAAATGGCTCTAAGAACTATGCAACCAAACTGCTTAAGTTTTCAGTCCCCTAGATCTAGAACTACTTAAGCCTACCTAACCTAACACACATCCATGCCCGGGGAAGGATTCGAACTGACGGCGCACAGTGGGCCAGAATCTTGAAAACGTTGCCAAAAAGGAAAAAAAAAGTTTAAAGATGGGGATTTTGGACTATCAGGTTGCCAGCAGCAATGCTGGGACAACTGAATGCCGGCTGTGCGGACGACCAGATGTTCATTTGTTCGGTAATATCTCAGGTCAAATGCGGCAGTTCATTGTTAGCGTGCGCGCAGCTGACCAGGCTACAAAAACAGTCGTGTTGTCGAAGGAAGTTATTTATGTTTTGTGCAAGTGAAACCAATACTTTCAATATGGAATGTGTTCCAGGAGGTATGTAATAGTGAAAAAACACTTATATCATTATTAAATCATCAATTATGCACGTTTACATTTCAATTAACGTACTACAGGGAAATGAATGACAAAATCGTAAAATGCGCTTAAAAATAGAGATAAGTTACGAATTCCACGACATTCCGCTTTCTTTTGCGCTGTGTACGCAAGTATATATTATTACCTTTGTAAATTAAGCTTCAAATCCTGCGACTAGTTGCGACTCTGGCTTTGAGCCACGTTTTAAGCGACACTTGCAAATGTCATTGTTCAGATATCTTCAAAAATGACAGTAGAATCAAATAATTATGAGTTTTATTTTGTACAATTTAAATTACAATCGACATGTAGAAGCATTGTAAAGAATAAAATAATTAGAAAAATGACGAAAAGTGTAACACAGATTTTTTTTTTAATTTCAGTTTCATCTGATCCAGCGTATTCCAGAATCGGATTTTCGAGGAAAGATATTTTTCTAATAACAAAAGAGTATTTGTCAAATGATTTGGAAAGGGTCATAGAACATTTGGAAAGGTCGTTGACAGAAGAAAGTGGACATACAATTAAAATTCCCTATGATATGGGGCCTACCATTTCGATTTTGTTAACAGAGTTAAAAAGCAAGTATAAGGAAGCAACTCGGCGACAAGGATATTTTTTCGCGAAGAACGAAACCTGGTTAAATACAATAGTATATATTCCGATTGATTCGAAACCTGCAAGTGTGAGTAAATCAACAGGCCGACCAGCCACATAATTTGAAACATTATCTGATAGGTCTAAAAGAAGGAGAACTGAGGAGATTCGTACGAAGTTCAGTCCTGTCGAATTATCGTTCGCCACGCAAATGAGTCTTCGATCTTCGGGGCACCCAGATGCTGCGAAGATTGTGAAAGATGTCACACTCTCAAGTCCATCCAAGGTGAAAAAATACAAGGCAGGCTTGCGATTTTCAACATCATCCCCATCCTCATATGATGCAAATGAAGGTCTAGCACTCCTTTTCGACTTGAAATTGTCAAAAGAATCTTACCAGCATTTGAGAAATGGGGCTAAAGGAAAAGGCTTAAACACACTATATCCACCGCATTCAGCTGTTTTGGTAGCAAAAAAAGCTTGCTGCCCTCCAGACGTAACCCTCACTTTTACCGAATCAAAAGCTGAGGTAGGTTGCAAGCTTTGTTAGACCACACTGTTCAACGTGTTCTACTGCTGAAACGAGACGATATTTTACATATGAGTGATTCGGAAATGTCTAATATGGCCCTTCTTTGTAAGTGGGGCTTTGACGGAACCTCCGGGCAAAGCATGTATAAAATGAAGTTTTCAGATTCGAGTATTTCAGACGCAACTTTATTTTTCACTTCGCTTGTTCCACTGAAACTTGCAGGTGCAAATGAAGAAACTAAAGAAGAAAAGATCTTATGGATTAATCCGAAGCCGTCTTCAACCCTCTTTTGTAGACCACTGAAGTTAGAATTTACAAAGGAAACAGAGCAAATGTCTTTAAATGAGAAAGCGTATTACGGCAAACAGATCGAACAACTCCAGTCATTCGAAACAGTTATTCATGGGAAAGACATTTCCATTAAATACAATTTAAGCATGACCATGGTAGATGGTAAAGTGTGCAATGCTATCACCAACACGAAATCTGCGCAACGGTGCTATCTCTGCAAGGCTGCGTCTGCTCAATTTAATAACATTGACGATGTTTTGAAAAAACAAGTTACCGCCGATTATCTGCAGTACGGACTATCAAAACTCTTCACGCCTGGATTCGATGTTTTGAATGTTGTGTTCATTTGGCATACCAAATGAAAACAAAAAAGTGGCAGGCACGTAAAGCAGAAGATAAATAGGAAAAAGCAATACCGAAAGCCAACATTCAAAAAGGTTTCAAAGAGCAGCTTGGAATTGTAATTGACATGCCGAAACAAGGGTTTGGCAGTACGAATGACGGAAACACTGCTCGACGTTTTTGTGAAAACACTCCAACATCAGCGCTGATAACTGGAGCTTCCGATGAACTAATCCACCGTTTCCATATAATTTTGCAGACGATTTCGAGCGGACGTCAGATCGACGTTGAAAAGTTTCGAGCATACGCCTTAGCAACTGCCAGACACTACGTGAAATAATACCCCTAGTACAACATGCCAACAGCAGTCCATAGATTGTTGATTCACGGCCCAGACATTATTTCTTCGGCCATTTTAACCATCGGTCAACTATCGGAGGATGCTCAGGAATCAACCAATAAGTTGATAAAGCAATATCACCTGAGTTTTTCTAGAAAGTTTTCAAGAGTTAAGACTATGGAAGACGTGTTCAGGAGATTGTTGGCAACGAAAGACCCCTATGTTTCTTCCTTACGCAAATCTTCACCGAAGAAACTGAAGAGTTTATCGCCAGAAGCTGTTGCCCTCTTAGTTCCTGTGGCGGAAGACTATGAAGATTCAGATGCAGATGCAGATAATGAGGAAACAGTGTTTGAGGATGATGACGATTCAGTTGAAGCAGAAGATGAAAAAGAATAAAAAAAATGAAAACTTGTAAATTAAGTTATAAAAAATTTACAAAATAAATAATTGTAATTAAAATGAAATAATTTTTTGTAATATTTTACACCATCTTGTAACCTATATTAACTACAATAACCCCTAAATACTGACTTTTATATGAATAAAAATATATAAATATAAATAAATAAAAGACATAGATTTTGACCGCCATCTTGGATCCACCATTTTTAAATTTTTTGAACTCTGTCATCATCAGTAACCTCGATAATTCCCTAAAAATTACTTTTATACGTAAAAAATGATAGTAGTGTACATAGAGCCTGCCATCTTGGGTTCGTCATTTTGTTTTTTTTCACTTTTTGATATCATATTCTTAATCAGAAACTCCGTAAACCCTTACATACTAAGTTTGGTACAAATTGAAAAACTACTTATATTTTGACCAGCTTTTTGGGATTCTGACCCACTGTGCGGCGTAAGGAGCCGTGCGGTCCACGATATGACGCCGTTGACCGCACGGCTAGCCCGCGCCGTCAAGTTGTTAATATCATCTGGTGTTACTAAAAAGTTATTCACTTCTGGTGAATGATTTTCTGCGCAGTCCATTTAAGAAAGAATAACTAAAATATATTTAATGTTACGGAAGAGGAAGGACGCCTAATTCATTTCCCTTGTCTTTATTCATGATGTTAGATTCGCAATCTGAGCATACGTACTATCCATAACCACACTTTAGATCCAAGACATAGTCACGGATATGCGAATACAACACATTGGCTTATACTTGAGGTATTTCGTTTCCCACGACGTGGTGGCAGACCATACTGTGGCGTCTTCGAAGCGCGTTTCTCCAGCGCTAGCTACCGTAGTACTTCAGCAGAGCGAACTTGCATAGTATGTTGGTAGCACGTCGTCGCCTTGCCTGTTGTGCTGTGTAGCAGACTTTAAAGCTGTGCGGATCAGCATAACGAAAAGGCGAGGGGTCTCGCTCGTTTTGTCCACGACTGTACATTTCAGGCCTACTTCGAAATCTGGTGCATTCATTTTGTGTTACAGGTGTGAAGGCCTGGCAGACGCTGTCGACAACGCACAGCGCGTACACAAGTGCTTGTGGAGGAATCGTCAGCACTGTTGGAAAGCACACCCTCAACAAGCTTGCGGCGTGTTGCATGGGAAGTGAGCGTAAGCCATTGCACAATTTGGTATGTGAGGTATGATGATGATTTGCACCCCTACCGCCTTCAGAATGTTCACGCCGTTAACCCAAACGATTTTTAAAGTCGAACTGAATTTTGCCAGTGGTTTCTGCAAAGGTGTACCGTTCGACCCGACTGTCCGGACCGTTTACTTTTACTGTTGAGGAATCCTTTAGACGAACTGGTATGTTCAAGAGGTACAATCAACACGTGTGACGGCAGGTAAATCCGCCCGCCACGTTTGTTCGTGGACAACAGGATCTCATCGCTGTAACATTTGGGCTGGCTTGGTAGACGATAATCCGGTCGGTTCACACATGTTCACGCGGCGCGTGATCCAAAGAGATACTTAATCTTTTCGCTAGAACCTCCGCCAGAGTTATTGGAACATGTTCTTTTCCAAGTGTGACAGTGAATGTTCCACCAACACAATGGTGCACCTTCGCACTTTTCACATGCAATGCTAATTCATTTGGATGAAACCTATGGTGAGAACTGAATAGGGCACGGTGGACCATTGGCACGGCCTCCGCGTTTTCCCGACCTGACGCCCATTGATTTTTTCTGGGGCCACCTGAAAACTGTCGTCTATGACACACCCTTTGGGACTGGTGAAGAGCTGATAGCACGCATTATGGTAGCCTCCGATGCAATTTCCACTTTGCCAGGAATGTTTGAAAAAGTGAGACAGTCACTTCACCGTCATTGCACGGCATGCATTCAAGCCGAAGGGCGTAATTTCGAGCATTTTTTGTGATTGTTTTCAAACAAAAGGCTATGAAACTTAACCCAGACTTCGCATTTACCTTGATGCCACCAACATTGAAAACGTTGCCCTGATGATGTTCTACGATGACGGTTCAGATGGCATGTTATGTGCCTGCCCTCTTGGTGGCGCGCGACGGTGTTCAACGATTCCCGGCGCCGTACGCTAAGGGATGCGGACAGGGGTAGCTATGTGAAATATGCTAGTTATGATCCACTCTACCAGCACTCTCATTTTCCAGATTCATTTCAAATATATCCTCCATACGTCCTCCTTAAAGGAGCGTTCCACCGGGACGCTGCAGTATTAAATTTCAGCACTAGCCATATGGGAACTATAAAATTTTTGGGATGTTGGCTGGGTATTAATTATGAGGCTCTAGTTACAGTTTCGCTGCTTATTGGAGGTACTCACACATGCTGCTGGATTATCTTGTCAGCTATCATCGCTCAGATTTTGTCATGTTTAGGACTGCCTTGTGATCTTCCACCCGCAGTTAGTGTTTGGACTACTCTTTGCACTCTTGCGTGGCTCGTCATAGAGTTCAATAAAAAATGGTGTGTTATTATAGTATAGTGAATGGTAGTCAGACCTGTTTTGTTGATAGGGAAATCTAGATGCACACAGTCTGTACATACATCTGTTAAACGTGCTTTTGTGTTTAGGTTTTGGCATGGATTTATGGAAAAACTGCAGGAATCTATCAATAATTATCCTGTCCATCGAAGGCCACATGCTGTTTCGAAGTGAAATGAATGACATTACCTAATGGCGTTGATGGCCAGGCGTGCCCCTGCCCCCCCCCCCCCACCCTCCTTGGGTCCTTGGGAACCTCGGCAGGACCAAGTTGCAAGTCTTTTCAGTTGAGGCCAGATTGGGGATCTGCATGTCGATGATGATACAGTAATGATGAGGACAACACAACACTCAGTTCCCAAGCGGAGTCAGGGAGGGTATGAGGGCGAAGCGGGTAGGAGTCGCAAACAGAGGCCTCACAGCGACGTCCCCACCCCCATCGCCACCTGCCACAACAGATGTGGCGGGAAAAGGAACTGCTGTGGCCGCCCATTTCATACGTCGTAGCGCCTACTGCAACGGCATCCGACTTCACGTCCAACTAACATGGGATGCCTGCATTACAGGGCGTATATTCACCAGGGAAACCTACGTCGTCTGTGATGTCAACACAAATATTTACCGGTGACGACAACACAACACAACACCAGGTCTCCGCCAACAGTCACTAGGGACCGCTACTCGTTCGCGGAGCCTGCATAACAGCTTCACCAGAGGTCGCAGCTAGCCCAGGAACTACTTTGATACGCAGGCATGTGACCGCAAATAGTTCCGGCATATGCATCCGCCAAACGGGGGCTTTATAGGGCGGTGCACTGCTGGCAAATGGCATTTCGACGCACCACAAGGAAGTATACAGAGCTGCCAACCCAGCAGCCACAGCCAGACGCCTCTTCTAGCTGGCCAGTCTCTTGCAGATGGACTTGATATAGGCAGCGAACATCTTGACACTGTAGAATTGTTTTATTGTGATCCCTCCCGGTGAAGAGGTGGGTCTTTTCTATTATCTGTTATTTTATATTTATAGCGATCCGTAGTTGGAATCGAGTCTGTTGTTCTTTTGTAAATTGTATTATTGTTTCGTTTTGGTGAGTCCTATAAATTGTTTTAGGACTTTCGTTTTCTGCATTTCTATTCTGCTAGCGCAGATACTTAAGTCGTGACGAGTTGGTTTAAGAGTTTCCCAAATTTGCCCGGGTGTTGTCCGCTATGGCAGACCGTATTCCAGGTATTGATGAGCCCTCAGCGCGAGTCATAGCACTGTTGGAGAGTATGCAAAAAACGAACGAGCCCATTATTCAGCGTTTACAGGCGATGTCCACCCCCACCCCCTACCCCCTTTGGGGTGCCTATGCAGGGGTCCCACCCAGCTTCCCCACTTCTGGGGCTCCGTGCCGCACCACCTGCATTTCCCCAGTTCGAAAAATCTGTTGAGCCTTGGGGCAATTACAGGGCTGCCCTGGGAAAACACTTTCTTGCTCATGATGTCACTGGTGACGTTCAGCGTCGCGCATTTTTTCTCGCCTATGTGGGCCTGGAAGTTTATCACTTTCTGCAACAGTTGCATCCCAATAGGAACCTCATGCTCTCTACTATGTGGTGCTGACTTCTAGCGTACATGATTATTTTCACTCTTAGGTCTACGTGGCGGTGGCATATCACAAGTTCTTCTGTTGTCAGAAGCTTCCAACGCAGTCATACAGGGAATTTCGATATTTCTAAAAATACCTTCCTCAGAAGGAGTGGGCCTTTTTACATGACATGATGGTACATTAGTTTAGCTGAAGCCGAGCGTCTCTTGATATATATGAAATTGACAAAACGAAAATGTCACAGCAATGGCTTTAGATAGGAATGTAATCTGGCTGCTATATAAAGCTATGGTTGTGGTAATTCCCGTTTGTCAATTTTATATATGACAAAGGCCGCTCGGCTTCAGTTAATCTAGTGTGCCATAATGTTATGTAACAAGGTCCATTCCTTCTGAAGAAGATATTTTTTAAAATACGGAAATCTAGGTCAAGAGCTAATTAACCTTTGTTAGGCAACTGGTTGGCTGAATTTTTCAACCTCTTCAATTGTAACCTTATTGTTGCATTGAGATAGAAACTGTTGACATCGCACCTAATCTACTGACGTTACAGTAGTTACACACAAACCGAAGGAAACTGAACCGTTGTGGGGTGACAACTTGAGTGCTACGGCCGCCGGCGAACTAACAGGTCGCCTACTACTACTACTCACGCGTCCCGAGGCGCGCTTAGCCGCCGCTTTGCAACGGCGCTTCCTGCTAGTGGACAGGGAAACAGCGTTTAAATTCAGCAATTAACGGTGTGGCCGTAACACGGCGCCACATTAGGCCTCTGACCGCGCCGGTTGCGCGTTACACGCCCGCCGGCCTCGTAATCATTATTTACTGTGCAAATGCGCCGGCTTGCGGCACACGGCCTCAGCGACTGCCGCACCGCACAGCCGCACCACAACGCCTGTCCCCGCCTGCCTCGTCCAGTTCTCCTGACAGCCGCTGCCGGCTGTCTTAATTGCCCGCTTGTACAACATCAACTGAAGAAAAGTACTCGTGGTCTAGGGGCGCCGGCACGGTAGCTCAGCGTGTTCGGTCAGAGGGTTAGCAGCCCTCTGTAATAAAAAAAACTGAGTTAATCGATCAACAACGGACTTAAACGGGTGTCTTACGACGTCCGCCCCGAGCAGATTCAACGAACGAAAGCGAACAAAATGAGATTAAAAAAAAAGGGGTAGCGTCTTTGATTCATAATCAAAACGTCTTCCGTCCCGGGATCGATCCCCCGCCACTGCCTAAATTTTGATAAATAATCAGCATTGGCGGCCGAAGACTTCCGGCATAAGAAGTCAGCCTCATTCTGCCAACGGCCTTGTCAAAGAGGGCGGAGGAACGGATAGAGGTTCAGGGCACTCTCTTGTCATAGGGGTGGGAAATTGCCCCTAAAGGCGGAAGAATCAGCAATGATCAACGACATGAGGATACAGAAGGCAATGGAAACCACTGCATTAAAGACACGTAACGTGTATCCACAGGACATGTGGCCTGTAATTGAAGAAGTGTCATGATGATCTCTCCATCGGCAAAAGATTCCGGAATAGTCCCCCATTCGAGCCGGCCGGTGTGGCCGTGCGGTTCTGGGCGCTACAGTCTGGAACCGAGCGACCGCTACGGTCGCAGGTTCGAATCCTGCCTCGGGCATGGATGTGTGTGATGTCCTTAGGTTAGTTAGGTTTAATTAGTTCTATGTTCTAGGCGACTGATGACCTGAGAAGTTAAGTCGCATAGTGCTCAGAGCCATTTGAACCATTTGAACCATTAGTCCCCCATTCGGATCTCCGGGAGGGGACTGCCAAGGGGGAGGTTACCATGAGAAAAAGAGAGATAATCAACGAAAGGATAACGTTCTACGAGTCGGGGCGTGGAATGTCAGAAGCTTGAACGTGGTAGGGAAACTAGAAAATCTGAAAAGGGAAATGCAAAGGCTCAATCTAGATATAGTAGGGGTCAGTGAAGTGAAGTGGAAGGAAGAAAAGGATTTATGGTCAGATGAGTATCGGGTAATATCAACAGCAGCAGAAAATGGTATAACAGGTGTAGGATTCGTTACGAATAGGAAGGTAGGGCAGAGGGTGTGTTACTGTGAACAGTTCAGTGACCGGGTTGTTCTAATCAGAATCGACAGCAGACCAACACCGACAACGATAGTTCAGGTATACATGCCGACGTCGCAAGCTGAAGATGAACAGATAGAGAAAGTGTATGAGGATATTGAAAGGGTAATGCAGTATGTAAAGGGGGACGAAAATCTAATAGTCATGGGCGACTGGAATGCAGTTGTAGGGGAAGGAGTAGAAGTAAAGGTTACAGGAGAATACGGGCTTGGGACAAGGAATGAAAGAGGAGAAAGACTAATTGAGTTCTGTAACAAGTTTCAGGTAGTAATAGCGAATACCCTGTTCAAGAATCACAAAAGGAGGAGGTATACTTGGAAAAGGCCGGGAGATACGGGACGATTTCAGTTAGATTACATCATGGTAAGACAGAGATTCCGAAATTGGATTGTAAGGCGTACCCAGGAGCAGATATAGACTCAGATTACAATATAGTAGTGATGAAGAGTAGGCTGAAGTTCAAGACATTAGTCAGGAAGAATCAATACGCAATGAGGTGGGATACGGAAGTACTAAGGAATGACGAGATACGTTTGAAGTTCTCTAACGCTATAGATACAGCAATAATGAATAGCATAGTAGGCAGTACAGATGAAGAGGAATGGACATCTCTAAAAAGGGCTATCACAGAAGTTGGGAAGGAAAACATAGGTACAAAGAAAGTAGCTGTGAAGAAACCATGGGTAACAGAAGAAATACTTCAGTTGATTGATGAAAGGAGGAAGTACAAACATGTTCCGGGAAAATCAGGAGTACAGAAATACAAGTCGCTGAGGAATGAAATAAATAGGAAGTGCAGGGAAGCTAAGACGAAATGGCTGCAGGAAAAATGTGAAGACATCGAAAAAAGATATGATTGTCGGAAGGACAGACTCAGCATACAGGAAAGTCAAAACAACCTTTGGTGACATTAAAAGCAACGGTGGTAACATTAAGAGTGCAACGGGAATTCCACTGTTAAATGCAGAGGAGAGAGCAGATAGGTGGAAAGAATACATTGAAAGCCTCTATGAGGGTGAAGATTTGTCTGATGTGATAGAAGAAGAAACAGGAGTCGATTTTGAAGAGATAGGGGATCCAGTATTAGAATCGGAATTTAAAAGAGCTTTGGAGGACTTACGGTCAAATAAGGCAGAAGGGATAGATAACATTCCATCAGAATTTCTAAAATCACTGGGGGAAGTGGCAACAAAACGACTATTCACGTTGGTGTGTAGAATATATGAGTCTGGCGATATACCATCTGACTTTCGGAAAAGCATCATCCACACAATTCCAAAGACGGCAAGAGCTGACAAGTGCGAGAAATATCGCACAATCAGCTTAACAGCTCATGCATCGAATCTGCTTAAAATGGTTCAAAAGGCTCTGAGCACTATTGGACTTAACATCTGAGGTCATCAGTCCCCTAGAACTTAGAACTATTTAAACCTAACTAACCTAAGGACATCACACACATCCATGCCCGAGGCAGGATTCGAAGCTGCGACCGTAGTGGTCGCGCGGCTCCAGACTGTAGCGCCTAGAACCGCTCGGCCACTCCGACCGGTGAAGCTGCTTACAGAAGAATATACAGAAGAATGGAAAACAAAATTGAGAATGCGCTAGGTGACGATCAGTTTGGCTTTAGGAAAAGTAAAGGGACGAGAGAGGCAATTCTGACGTTACGGCTAATAATGGAAGCAAGGCTAAAGAAAAATCAAGACACTTTCATAGGATTTGTCGACCTGGAAAAAGCGTTCGACAATATAAAATGGAGCAAGCTGTTCGAGATTCTGAAAAAAGTAGGGGTAAGCTATAGGGAGAGATGGGTCATATACAATATGTACAACAACCAAGAGGGAATAATAAGAGTGGACGATCAAGAACGAAGTGTTCGTATTAAGAAGGGTGTAATACAAGGATGTAGCCTTTCGCCCCTACTCTTCAATCTGTACATCGAGGAAGCAATGATGGAAATAAAAGAAAGGTTCAGGAGTGGAATTAAAATACAAGGTGAAAGGATATCAATGATACGATTCGCTGATGACATTGCTATCCTGGGTGAAAGTGAAGAAGAATTAAATGATCTGCTGAACGGAATGAACAGTCTAATGAGTACACAGTATGGTTTGAGAGTAAATCGGAGAAAGACGAAGGTAATGAGAAGTAGTAGAAATGAGAACAGCGAGAAACTTAACATCAGGATTGATAGTCACGAAGTCAATGAAGTTAAGGAATTCTGCTACCTAGGCAGTAAAATAACCAATGACTGACGGAGCAAGGAGGACATCAAAAGCAGACTCGCTATGGCAAAAAAGGCATTTCTGACCAATAGAAGTCTACTAATATCAAATATCGGCCTTAATTTGAGGAAGAAATTTCTGAGGATGTACGTCTGGAGTACAGCATTGTATGGTAGTGAAACATGGACTGTGGGAAAACCGGAACACAAGAAAATCGAAGCATTTGAGATGTGGTGCTATAGACGAATGTTGAAAATTAGATGGACTGATAAGGTAAGGAATGAGGAGATTCTACGCAGAATCGGAGAGGAAAGGAATATGTGGAAAGGAATATGTGGAAAACACTGATAAGGAGAAGGGACTGAATGATAGGACATCTGCAAAGACATGAGGGAATGACTTCCATGGTACTGGAGGGAGCTGTGGAGGGCAAAAACTGAAGAGGAAGACAGAGATTGGAATACGTGAAGCAAATAATTGAGGACATAGGTTGCAAGTGCTACTCTGAGATGAAGAGGTTAGCACAGGAAAGGAATTCGTGGCGGGCCGCATCAAACCAGTCAGTAGACTGATGACCAAAAAAAAAACATTAAAGGGGTACGCACTACCAAATTTGACAACATATCCGTCGCGTACGAATTAATTAGGCACCTTACATTTGAAGGATCCCATAGTTAAACATACCTTGTGTCATAGGGCGACACACTTCCCCCGCTTACTGGCCTCCGGCAAACCTTGGATGTCTATGCCATTCTCCAGCCCAGAAAATGTGGAAGAGATGCATTTCCAGGTGTACTACGTTTCCAGACCCGAGTACCATCCTTCTACATCTTCATGGCGAGTACCCTGTGCAAGCTCCGGTCTTGCAAGATGGCTGCACACTTGTTCACAAGGTTGCCCGCGTACGTCCCCGGCTTGACCTAACTCAGGCATCCTACAGCCTCTCGACTGGTCCGCTAAATCATCCCATCTTAATTCTACAGTACATATCTGCTACTATTTGGAGAAGTGGGAGAAACAGAGGAATTATCATCTCCAAAACTTTCTAACTTTATCGGATCTAATCATCAAGAAATAGCTTCAGCTGTCAAACCTAGACATATTCGTCATCAGCTAGTGTCCGTGATCACTACCTACCTGGGTGGCTCATTAGTTGTATAAGTACATCATGTACAACAAAGTGGGAATTATATCAAAATGTTAGAAGTAGTCACAATCGAGCTACGGTCGTCCATTACAAAGGGTACTGTAAGGTGCTTAAAAATGTTATTAGGAAGCAAAGAGTATGTGGTACGCCAATAGAATAGCTAATTCACAGGATAAAGTTGAAACCATATGATCAGTCGTGAAGGAAGTGTTTGATCAGCAGCACCAGACCGACGATATAAAGTCAGTTCGTAATAAGAATATTTCTGTTACTGGTAAGTCAGATATACATATAGTATTTGACAATCACTTTTTGAGAATTTCTGGTGAATTAAATAAAAACTTAGTTTCTACAGGGAACCATATGTGAGATTGAGTCAATAATTAAATCACTGAAGGCTAAGGACTCTCATGGATATGAAGGAGTACCTAGCAGAATATTAAAGTATCGCACTGCACGTTTTAGCCCTGTGCTTAGCCATATTTGTAATTTTTCCTTTAAGTATGATAAGATTCCTGAACGATTAAAATACTCAGTACTAAAGCAGCTTTATAAAAAGGGAGAAAGGGATCATGTAGACAATTTTAGACCTATTTCTATGCCATCAGTGTTTGCTAAAGTTATTGAAAAGACTGTGTATATAAGGATAATTGACCACTTTATTTCACATAATTTGCTATCAAATTCACAGTTAGGTTTCTGAACTAGTTAACAACTGGAAATGTTACATTCTCTTTTATATGTGAGGTACTGGATGGAGTAAGCAAAATGTTTCGAATGTTAGTCATCATTTTTTATTTAACTAAGGCGTTTGATTGTGTTGATTACAAAATATTGCCCCAGATGTTGGACTACCATGGAATACGGGGAGCAGCTCGCAGTTCGTTCACCTCTTGCTTTAACAACACATAGCAAAAGGTCATTAACCGCAGTGTTGAGAATGGCTATGATGTTAGTCTGAGTGGGGCACAGTCAAATGGGAAGGTGCCCCAGGGATCAGCGCTGAGAGTTCTCCTGTTCCTTATTTATACATGGTCATTCAGAAGTGATGGTCAATATTCAAAGACATCACTGGAATAATTATTCGAAAGAAAGAAACTCAAATAAACATGGGGTCTAAAACGCATACTTTAAGAGCTATGAGCAATTCTTGATCTTCGATACTGTGAAACAAATCTCTTCTATTCCAAGCTCTTTGCTTTCCTTACTTTTGGAAGTGGTAGTATGGACTAAAACAAGAAAAAATCCAGTAAACATGTGCCCTAAAACGCATAACTTAAGAGCTATGAGCGCCTGTTCATCTTCGCTATTCTGAAACACAGCTCTTCTAATGGACAAGTGCTCATAACTTTTAAGGTACGCATTTTCAAGCACATGTTTACTGGACTTCTTTTTTTTCTTATTTTGGTCCATACTACCATTTTTCAAAAATATGGAAACCAAAGATATTGTAGTAGAAGAGATTTGTTTCACAGTATCGACTGAAACACACTGTATAAATGATATGCCCTCTAGTATTACAGGCGATTGTAAGATATTTCTGCTTGCCGGTGGCACTAGCTTGGTAGGAAAGGATGTTATGTTCAAAACTGGGCACTGTTTCAAATAGTGCAGTTTATGACGTAAGCTCGAAGCTTGTGGAAAAGAAATTAACGCTAAATCACAGTATAACTCAATTTTTACATTTTCTAACACACTGTTCAACAAAACCAGACGTTTTAATTTCACAGAATTGGTATATTATAAGTGAAACTGAACAGTTCAAATTTCTTGGTGTTCAGATAGATAGTAAACTGTCGTGGAAAGCCCACCTTCCGGATCTTTTTCAAAGACTTAATGCTGCCATTTTTACTATTCGAACGGTATCTGAAGTAAGTGATATTTCGACGCAAAAAGTAGTCTACTTTGCTTATTTTCACGCAGCGGTTATGCTCCTCACCTTTTGGTGTGACAGTAAGGTAAAATGTTCCGGAGTTAAACTAGCCCCACGTTCGAATCTCCGGGTGAGAGCTGCTTTAGTGTCACAAAATCCTGTCTGCTAAACGAGAGAAGCGATACCTTCAAATATGTACGCACAATTGTCGTACGCTAGTGGGAGATGACAGACTAACGGAAGTAGAAGAGGAAGTAGAGGAAATTAAGTGGAACATCGTTGGTCTAAGTTAAGTGCGCCGTAAAGGCGAAAACTGCCTTCGCTTGAATTCAGGGAATCTCTTATACTACTGTGGAGAACCAAATGGAAAATTAAATGGAGTTGGATTTTTAGTAAACAAAACACTTGTCGACAAGTTAACAATATTAGCAGTAATTTCAAGCAGAATTCCATGCTTGGTACTAAAAATATCAAACAAGTATAAGATCCAAATAGTTCAAGCATAAGCACCTACGTCTACTCACTCAGATGAAGAGATAGAATCTTTCTACGAATGTCTGAAGGAAACCTATGAGAAAGGCAGAGATTTGTTTTTATAAATTCATAATTGGAGACTTTAATGCCGAAGTTAGAACATACAAGGAAGGTGATTCAGTTGTTGGCAAATATGGAACAGACGAAAGAAATGATAGAGGAGAGAGATTGGTACAATTTGCAGAATGCATGAAAACACCTATTATGAATACGTTTTTCATAAAGCACCCAAGTCGTAAATGGACTTGGATGAGTCCTAACATTGAAGCGACTTCATTCTCACCAATAGGCCTCAAAACATTAGTCACTGTGATAAACAGGTTCAAGACAAACAGTGTTCATAGATTAGTAAGAGCAAGATTTGAATTTAATACAAAATTTGAAAGATTAAAACTAATTAAAGGAAAAAGCAAAATTTTAAATGTCAAAAACTTTGAAAAACGGGAAGAGGAATTTCGAGAAAGAATTCAGAGAAAATTAAAAGAATGTGAAGCAGAAGAAGTATCGAAGGTAATAACCATGATACCTGAAGAAGTGGGTGGCTTATGTAAATCTCAAAACCAACCCAAGAAACTGACAAATAAAACAACATGTTTGATGGACAAGAGAAGAAGAATGAAAGTTGATACAGACAAAGATAAGATAGAACATGCAGAGCTGTGAAAAGCTCTGAGAAAGAGCATGAAAGACGACATCTAGATGTATGAAGAAGACACGCTAAAAGCCAGTCTTGAGAATAAATCTAGTTTAAAGAAAGCCTAGAGAATGCTTATGAATGGAAGGAATCAGCTAATAGCATTAGACACAGATCAAGGCCGAATTACACACAAGAAAAAAATAGTTGAAAATACTGGACATTTCTATACTAACCTACACAGTAAAATCAATTATGATTCCTTGACCTTAGACGAATTGGATGCTTCCGTCTCCCAAATTCCAGAAATACTCCTATCAGAAGTCAAACATGAGAAAGGGGACTGCTCCAGGTAGTGACGACCTCCCAGTCGATGTTCTGAAGCTGATGGATGAGGAATCCATAAAGCATTTAGCTAAGATATTTTCAAGTTATTTGCACCGTGGAATATTACCAAGAGACTGGAATGAAGCCAAAATAAGTCTAATACATAAGAAAGGTAATACCAAAGATATAAAGAAGTATCGCCCTATCAGCTTACTTTCCATATTGCACAATGTTTTCACTAGGATCCTGACTGCCAGATTAAGCACTACGCTCGACCAGGTTTAACCCACTGAGCAAGCCGGTTTCCCATCAGGATTTAGCACAGTTGAGCATATCTTCACGCTACGGGAAATAATTAGTAGAACAAATGAGTGCAATCTACCCCTCTGCCTTGCCTTTATAGACTTTGAAAAGACCTATGATTCTAGCAGTCACCCAGATATGCTTGCGGCTCTAAAAGAACAAGGAGTAGAACAGGGCTATATCAAATTCCTACATAACATTTACAAAACCGACACAGCCTTTGTGAGCGTTGCCGAAGATACTGATGAATTTCCCACTGAAAAGGGTGTAAACTAAAGGTGATTCTATGTCTCCCAAACTATTTTCAGCAATCTTAGGAAAAGCCATGTCTAAATTGAATTGGGTAGAAAAGGGAATTAAAGTTCTCGAAAGAAAGACTGAACAACTTGAGGTTTGCGGATGATATTGTCCTATTTGCAAATGACATAGAAGAACTTCAAGTATTAGTTAACGAACTTGCATTAGTGTGCTCTGAAGATGGACTAAAAATGAACATTGATAAAACCAAGATAATGATCAATGAATGGACACCTGAGGGAAGTATAATATTTGGAAGTAAGCAGCTCCAAAGAGTCACAGAATATATCTATCTGGGTCGATTGATAAACATGATAGGAGATTTAAAACCAGAAATATTACTCTTCAATTTTGAAATCTAAGATGTCGGTTGAGCTGAAGAATTCTATTTTTGACCGATGTATATTGCCAGTAATAACTTACGGCTGCGAAACACACACATTAAATAAGTTCATTGATAGGAAGCTAACAATAGCCCAAAGAGAAATGGAAAGATTAATGTTGGGTTACACGAAAAAAGACAGGAAGAGAGCAGTTGAAATAAGACGAACAGCGAAGGCCACCGACGTAATGGAAAGAGTGAATACACTGAAATGGTAGAGGGCTTGTCATGTTGCTCGAACATAAGATGGTAGATTGTCTAAACAAGTCTTAGACTGGAGCCCAATTTACCAAAAAAAGACCTAGCGGAAGAGTACCAGACAGATGGGACAGAGATATTAGGAAGACAGTGAGATTCAATTCGCAACGGGAAGCTCAGGATCGGAAGAAGTGAAAGATCTAACTGGGATGCTTTGTTACACGCCGACTCAAAGAGGCCACATCATTAAGAAATAGAACTGACTGATGATATTTATATATATTCTGTACTATCGTTTCTTGTTAACAGTATCAGCTTATTTCCAAGAATTAACAGCTTTCACTCAGTTAATGCTAGGCAGAAATCCAATCTGCATTTGGACTGCACTTCCTTGACTCTTGTGCAGAAAGTTGTGCAATATACTGCTGCATCCATTTTCAATAAGCTACCACAAGAATTCAAAAATCGTAGTAGTAATCGAAGCTGAAGAATTTCCACGTGTGTAACTCATTCTATTCTGTCGAGGAGTTCCTTGGAAAATCAAGCTGCTTGCTGTCTTATATCGTGGATTCCGTTTACATAAACTGGCTTGTCTTTTTTGAGTTCATAAACATTTTATTTTATCTGTTATTACGTTTATGTTGTAATTTCATGTACAGACACGTTTCATGACTAGGATTTGGGATAGACATCATCAAAACAAAGGCGTTTTTCGTTGCGGAATAATCTTGTCACGAACTTCCAATCACCAGTTTTCTCCTTCGAATGCGAAAATTTTGTTGACGCCGACCTACATAGGGAGAAACGATCACCATGATGAAATAAGTGAAATGAGAGCTCGCACGAAAAGATGCAGGTTTTCGTTCTTTCCGCGCGTTATACGAGATTGGAATAATAGAGAATTGTGAAGGTGGTTAGATGAATCTTCTGCCAGGCACTTAAATGTGATTTGCAGAGTTTCCATGTAGATGTAGATGTAGATTTGCTCCTCAGTTTGGTCTTACTGAACTAGATGTGTAAAACAAAGAAAAAATTAATCTGTCCAAATTCAGTTACAGATCGCTTTCCTTTATTGACGTACGACCGGTTTCGGGCCAGTAAACCATCTTCACTTCTTTTATAGAAAATTAAATTGCAGTTGGTTCGAACTACAATGGTTTAAAATTTATGTTTGGGAATTTGAAAGTGCTGAAGGAACTGGAAATTTACACCCACCAAGATCAAGAAAAACTACTTAACGAGTAAAATAACTACCATGCATAGTAATGAGTACGCATTTCTTCAAGGCAGATTATAGCCCTATTTTGGGATGGGGTAGGACGCTCTGCCAAATATCAGCTGCGGCGGCCCACAGCACTGTGGCGGAGGCGAACAGGAAACGCAGCGATAACTTCAGTGCGGCGCAGTGTTCTGCCTGACGCTGTAAAAGCTCCCTCTACGATCGCTAAAAAAGAGGAATAACAGATTTCTCGGAATGTTCTGAAGTTTTTCTTAGAGTTTTTAACTATATGAAATACCTCATTTATGTTTTTAGGTACATTTTACGTATGAATTATTTCAGTCCACAGAAGGGAGTTCTGAATGCTACTGGCTGAATGCTATAGAAGGAGTAAAAGATATTTTTGCAATTTTTCAAAGCTTCTTTAAAGTTTTTGATAAACTCGTAATTTTTGTTTCATATGTTACATTAACTGTTAACCCCAGCTGTGGTCGTGTATCATCATATTGTTATGATGAGTGATGCTGAGTAACTAAGATACGGTACGTGGAATAGCCACATGTGTGCACTCTGCTCTTCCCCCTGCCAAGCCGTCCCAACGCACGATGTGTCGGCATCGGTAGCATCGTTCCTGAGCAGTACGTACTGAGGGATATGGACAGGAACATGCATCCGCGGATTGTGGTATTGAAGTAGCTATAATACTTGAACGTAGACATTACGCATTTAATTGTGTGGTAGTACGGATTAAACACAAGAAGATTGCATAGGCATTATATTCATTTCCAGAATAAAATTTTCACTCTGCACCGGAGTGTGCGCTGATGTGAAACTTCTTGACAGAGTAAAACTGTGTGCCGGACCGAGACTCGAACTCAGGAACTTTGCCTTTTGCGGGGGCAAGTGCTCTACCATCTGAGCTACCCAAGGACTACTCACGACCCGTCTTCACAACTTTAATTCCGCCAGTACCTCGTCCCCTACCTTCCAAACTTTACAGAAGCTCTCCTGCGAACCTTGCAGAACAGGCACACAGTTTTAATCTGCCAGGAAGTTTCATTGTATTCATTTCTTTGAATCGTATCACCACTTACCAACCAAAACAAGCATTTTCACAAATCTCGTAAAGATTAAAAGTCAAACAGTAAATAGTTTTTTTAAAAAAAGCAAGTATTTTTTCCCTAATTCGCGTAATATTTTTCAAATCAATAAGTATCTGGCACTACGCTCTTTCTAAATCAGCCTATGTTCTTCCTCTGGATTCAAACTATCTCCATGCCAAATTTTATCGAAATCGGTTCAGCGGATTAGTCGTGAAAATGTAACAGACAGAATTACTTTCGCATTATAATATTAGTATGAATAAAACTTTCTCTCCATGATCCGATGTTGATGAAACAGAACCTATAAAGTGCCCCAAGCTATGTTCGGGTTACCTGTGGAAACCCCACGAAAAATATTAGCGAATTTAAGCAGACAGACACTATACTATTAAAAATTTTAGTTTTATGAACGTCTTATATGTATTACATCAGTCCATGGATGTCTCTTTTGTACCAGTTATGCCGGCCTAGGTGGCCGAGCGGTTCTAGGCGCTACAGTCTGGATCCGCGCGACCGCTAAGGTCGCAGGTTCGAATCCTGCCACGGGCATGGATGTGTGTCATGTCCTTAGGTTAGTTAGGTTTAAGTAGTTCTATGTTCTAGGGGACTGATGACCTCAAAAGTTAAGTCCCATAGTGCTCAGAGCCATTTGTACCAGTTATGATCTCTATTAAAGATTTTTTTTAAATTTCCTATAAATGTTTATGAAGGTCTTTTAAAAATATTTTCATACAGACAGACGGCACGTCGGCGCAATTGGTGTTGCACCAGTTACCTTTCCTAAAAGAAATTTATACAGCCGCAACAGTCTCATGTATGATTAGCTACGATAGTGAATTTTCAGTTCCGTATTCGACGGATTTCTCTGTAACCGTTACAAATGGTATGATGCACAACTGTTGTGTTGGAACTAATAAACCTTTATAAACGTAAATCTTAAACCATAGTTTCAATCAAGTGCAATTTAATTTTTGGTAATAGACCTGAAGATGAAAAGCCGACCCGAAACCGATCATGTCGAAATAACGGAAAGAGGTAGGGAGACTGAATGTGGACAGTTTTATGGTTTCATCTGGATCTGGACATCATGCAGATGTAAATGTAGGTATGGTATACGTCTGGAAAAGGTACAAAGGCACTGAAGTACGTGGGCAAAGTATCTGGATAAAAGATGGTTTGCACTGGACAATGAGCATCAGTAAAGAAAAGCCGCCCTCCTAAGCAGCTACTTTCATAAGCAGAGGACAAGAAGAAAATGAGGAAATAAAACATGTGACTGAAGGGAAGCATGAGTGATAGGCCCTACTGACGGTGTAGAGCAGTAAAAGTGGAACAAAGCCCCAGAGGTGGCATGGAGGCGCTGAAGGTCGGGATTCCGTCGCAGTACTGAGTTTCCATCGCATTTCTAGATAATCTGATTGTCGCAATTAACGAGAAAAATTATCATTAATTGTTTCTCCGACTAACTGACAAAGTTTTATCGATCCTTCTGATGCTTATCTTCACAAAGCTCCTGAACAGTAGGATCCTGTGATTTGGAGACGGATAAAACCAGCCACAGAGACGCGTCTTGACGGCAAAAGGTCATTGATCCCAGTGAGGCAGCGCTCTTGCTGTGGGGGATATTTAATACCACCGGTTTCTAAGAAAAACAATCGACTGCGCAGAGATCTCGACTTATCGTAACCAAGTAACTGCGCTCATTTGGAAGGTTTTGGGCAGGCTGTGTTATGTTGCCAGACACTGACTCTCTATAACGAACGGAACCGCTCCTCTGTAGTACAAAACGCTCCCTTGCAACGGAAATGCCACGTTGGCAAAA
The DNA here is from genome assembly GCF_023864275.1 of Schistocerca cancellata. Classification (NCBI taxonomy): domain Eukaryota; kingdom Metazoa; phylum Arthropoda; class Insecta; order Orthoptera; family Acrididae; genus Schistocerca; species Schistocerca cancellata. The sequence goes on from NC_064627.1 coordinate 526,823,076, forward strand.
ATTAATAATTTGTGAATTAATTGCAGTTACGACCAGCAAAAATTATGGATACCATATACGGGGCCATCATTACTGCCTGTTTTGTACTTTTCATCCGGTCTCACAACATATATAAAATTCGAAATTAGTCATTTCATATGCGACTGGTTTTGTAAGTCTCAAACGTTTAACACATTCCACACTGATGTCTCGCCTGTTCGAGTGCGTAGGTGAAGTGGGAATTTAAGTAATATTAATAGAAAATTCAAATAATAATTACACACTAGTCGAGCATCTTAGAGGCACACATTAGCATCATTTTATACCCACACTTTATAGATTACGAAATATGCTTGCTTATATATAAATTCGCAAGAGTACTGGTGCATTAGCATTGCCAAAAATATGAAAGAATTGTTCCCAGAAATAACATGTAATTTATACATACCTGACTTCCAAATCGTAGTTTTAAAAACAGTGTAATACACGAAGTCTAGCACTGCAGTTTTTGTACCGCCATTTGCAGTCTTTCCTAGCCAATCTCTTGGTTTCCATTGTCGGAGCAAACTTAATAATAGCGTTTACTAAGTTGGCAACGGATGATACCTTTTATGGAAAATGGGGACCAAACTTTCTGTCTAGGCTGGTGGTTGATGTTGGTTCCCTGTCTCCTTCTGCAGCTACGAAGTCCACACTGACTTTTTTTTCGTGAATTCCACTAGACATATCTTTTCCTTGGTAACACCCTTGTGCAAAATAAAGCAATTCACAGTAGATCACTTTATTGTTTTGCTTATAAATGGGACTAGTAGAAAGCTGGTTGATATAGTCTGCACTAGTCTTGTTGTTGTTATTACCTATGACAATGTTTCGCTTTACTGAAATTATAAAAACTTATTTTGAACGTATAGAAACCTCTTTGGTGACGGCCTGCCGTTTTGTGGGGAGCCAATATACATCACGTATATTTTGTCATTGCAGCACTCGCTTAGCCCCTTACTAAAAAACTAACATTTTGTTTTGCTTCAACTTCCTTGTTTTGGAGCTTGTTGGTAGGCCGTTTCTGTCAGTTGATCACGACAGTTTCGAGTGATAGTGACTAATGTCCCTACAACACGTTCAGCAAAGGAAAACTTGTTAAACGACTTCTGCTTTATCTAGTGGACAAAATATGAACTATTAAGGCCATCCTACAGCCGGCAGTCGTTTAGCCTGCGGGAAAACACGTTTCATCAGTGGAAAAGCTGCGTCCGTACAGGATACGGGTGCCGTTCGCACGGCCAACACTAGCGCGCCCGTATGGCGTACGGGCAGGGAGCTGAATAATTAGCCTAATCCTGGTGGGGCGATATTAATTTGCCACCGTTGGGGATCGTGCCAGTACAGTGTGGCGGCTGCCGTACTCGGTAAACGACTGCTCCACGCAGAGGCGGCTGGGCCGCAACTCAGACGCAGCTCAAGACACGCAACAGCGCTGCGGCGGAAGCCCCCTAATGGTCCGCCAGTGCTCTCGCTTTCCGCTGCCACCTGCTGCACGCCACGCACAGCTCCCCCGCTCTCACGTGCCACTCTCGCCGCATCCACCTTCTTTCCAAACTTCCGCTCAGCATTTCCTCAGACCTATTCCCCTGGTAGAACTACTGCACAAGCTGCTGTGTCCACGAACAACATTTTCTAACTAAGAATAAAATTTCACAACAAACTGTCTAAAGAGGTTAAAGAGACAAAATATCGTAACTGTGAAGCAGAACATCCATATAATGAAGTATCTCTTATAAGGAAATATCGACAAATCGACCTCGGTTTTAATAAGAAAAAAAACAGAAAAAAGCACACGTGCAAGATATCGGTTCCAGCAATCGATCCTACGCGAAAATTTGGGCCATTATTCTGATAGAACGTAGTTACGACCTTCTGAATGTACAACTTTCAACACACACGCACACCACTTGGTCACTCGTTCCGCCCCACTGCGCCCGCTTAATTTACGAGCGCGAACTGCTGTATAACACGACAACCAGTGCCGTCCTACTGAAAAATAGAGCAGCTCCTGCAAATGTTTTCACATTAACAGTGTCAGCTTTACAATCCAGACAAAATAACGCACAATAGCGAGGTCATTCATTGAATGGCGCCACGCTTCTTTTTTAATATACCGAGCTAGGTGGCGCAGTGGTTAGCACACTGGACGCGCATTTGGGAGGACGATGGTTCAAACGCGTCTCTGGTCATCCTCATTTACGTTTTCCGTGATTTCCCTAAATCTTTTCGGGCAAATGCCGGGATGGTTCCTTTGAAAGCACACGGCCCGTTTCCTTCCTCATCCTTCCCTAATCCTTCCTAATGACCTCTTTGTCGACGGGATGCTGAACACTAACCTCCTCCTCTACTGTAATAACATACTCATTCATTTCATTCATTTACACTGCATTTGTAAACTGCAACATAAAAATGTTTATATTTGTCGATGAACTAAGTTTCAGGTATTGATATTTATTCCTGAATTATAGGTTAATTGTAACAGATGAGTGGAACAGGGAATTGTATCTATGCTTTATAGGTCTAGAAAAGGCATATCACCGGGTGCCTAGGAGGAAGTTATTGTCTGTTCTACAAGATTATGGAATAGGAGGCAAACTTTTGCAAGCAATTAAAGGTCTTTACATGGATACTCAGGCAGCAATTAGAGTTGACGGTAAATTGAGTTCATGGTTCAGAGTAGTTTCAGGGGTAAGACAAGGCTGCAACCTGTCTCCACTGTTGTTCATATTATTTATGGATCATATGTTGAAAACAATAGACTGGCTGGATGAGATTAAGATATGTGAACACAAAATAAGCAGTCTTGCATATCCGGATGACTTAGTTGTGATGGCAGATTCGATTGAAAGTTTGCAAAGTAATATTTCAGAGCTAGATCAGAAATGTAAGGACTATGGTATGAAGATTAGGATCTCCAAAACGAAAGTAATGTCAGTGGGAAGGAAATATAAACGGATTGAGTGCCAAACAGGAGGAACAAAGTTAGAACAGGTGGACGGTTTCAAGTACTTAGGTTGCATATTCTCACAGGATGGCAACATAGTGAAAGAACTGGAAGCGAGGTGTAGCAAAGCTAATGCAGTGAGCGCTCAGTTACGATCTACTCTCTTCTGCAAGAAGGAAGTCAGTACCAAGACTAAGTTATCTGTGCACCGTTCGATCTTTCGACCAATTTTGTTGTATGGGAGTGAAAGCTGGGTGGATTCAGGTTACCTTATCAACAAGGTTGAGGTTACGGATATGAAAGTAGCTAGGATGATTGCAGGTACTAGTAGATGGGAACAATGGCAGGAGGGTGTCGACAATGAGGAAATCAAAGAAAAACTGGGAATGAACTCTATAGATGTAGCAGTCAGGGCGAACAGGCTTAGATGGTGGGGTCATGTTACACGCATGAGAGAAGCAAGGTTACCCAAGAGACTCATGGATTCAGCAGTAGAGGGTAGGAGGAGTCGGGGCAGACCGAGGAGAAGGTACCTGGATTCGGTTAAGAATGATTTTGAAGTAATAGGTTTAACATCAAAAGAGGCACCAATGTTAGCACTGAATAGGGGATCATGGAGGAACTGTATAAGGGGGCTATGCTCCAGACTGAACGCTTAAAGGCATAATCAGTCTTAAATGATGATGATGATGATGATGATGATGTAACAGATGTTTTCATACGTCGCTCTACGTTGTAAATCTAGATCTACAACAGTTAAGTTGAATTTCAGGAATAAATTTTAATATTTGAAACTGTAGTTATTCATCAAATATAAATACACCTGGTGATTAATGTGCTCCTACCGCTGTCGTTTGATGCAGCCTTCAAAAAACACGCGCGAGATTTTCATATTCTCTCTCTAGCTAGGCGCAAATTATTATCCCCACAGAAAAAATGCACAGGACCTTCTTTGCAGCAAACTTAAGATAGTTAAATTTTGTATCCGTATACGTTTCCGATAAAGGCCGTAGTTTTAGGGTTATTAAAAAAACATACAAAAGTGATCCTGAAACATACCCCCCACCGATCACGGTTTCTAGTATGTTGTTCATGGCACTGTACAAAAATTTGAGACTGCACGCGTTATTTCCCACATTCGACCTTTTACGGTCTTCATTGACCGGCCTCATTACTCCGCCGGCTTAGTCGAGCATTTAAAAATTGAAAAATTGACGTTTGTGTAAATTGTACCTACAGATTTTGAGAATTTTAACGGCATAAAACAAATAGTTACATCAAACTACTACGAAACTACCGTACTTCCAACGGTGAGGTCTGGATCGTACTGTCAGTAGTTAGTTTTAGCAAAATGTCTAAAAAATCGTCTCCTTTCTTCGACCTGATGGCCACGTTTAAATTAATAATGTTAACGAAATAGTCGAGTGTGCTGGCAGCGTAACAGCCCAATCAATAGAGATCAAAAACGGCCGAGTGTCGGACAAAGTTCGTGTAACTGAAAATTTTTATTCATTGGCGGGAGGGAGTGCCATCAACAACATACTAGAAATACTAGATGGTGAGGAACGAGTGTGGGGGTGTAGGAGAGTTTGAAAGTCACTTTCTTACGGTTCTCTTGAGTAACACGAAAACCGTGGCCTTGAGTTAAAACTTATCCCAGTACTTTATACTTCCGACAAAAAAATTCGTACTCATTTTCCTGTAGGACTAATAGTTTGCGAATAGCAAGCGATAAAATGTGAAAACCTTGCCCGTGGTGTTTGAGGGCCAGATGTAGCATTGCTGGTTGTATAGGACGACAGCGTTAATGGCGGCTGGATCACCCTGCACATAAGGCGCAGGTGAGCCGGTGTCGATAGTGACGACGATAATCTATGACTTTTGGTCGTATTAATCCTAAAACCAGCACGGATATCACGAGATGTGCGAGTGAGTGTAAATGAATTAATAACCTTGGACATGAAATAGATATATGTGTGGTATATGGAAGTTTGCGTCGGACTGTGGAGTGTATTATAATAATAAAAAAATTATGATCTGTAATTAAAATGGAAAAAAATTTAAAGTATAGGACATTTCAATTGTAGATGCAGGCAGTCGACACTAAGGGCACCGATGCTTGTCAAAAAATGAAGACAATCCTCCCAACTTGGCTCCACTTCACTTCAATAAAAATACTTGATACTGTTGTTAAGTCTTCTTTTATTCAGAATCACATATAACACATAACACTCCTAGTACGTCATACTTGGAGCAATTTTTTAAATAAATTTTAACTCTACCATATCCGGGGGGGGGGGGGGGGGGGGTCTTTCACCATGTACCTACACAATTGCCCCACACTGTATGTTGACATGGTATCGAGATCTACAGTGTTTTTGCATCTACATTTACATTTCCTGATAGGGGTCGATGCCTTTTATTTGTCGGCTTCTCTTTTATTTAATGGAATGTTAAAGTTCTACAAGAAATTGAAAGATTATATACATAATATGATACTTCATTACATATTTGAACTTAGCGCGCAGACAATAATGTTGTTTGTTTCGGCCTCGCTGGCTGTTTTTGCGCTTCAGAACTGTGGATGAAGCCTGACTACAAGGCATTACATGCATTGAGCGAAAATAATAGTGCATTTAGAATGGCTAGCTTCTAGTCGAAATCTAGATCTGCACAATAAAATTTGAAAAGGACGACTGATCGCTGCGATCTATAATTTACAAGACTTCAGATTTATATTCATGGTCTTTGATTACTCCTGGCTCCTTACTGAAAACATTTACATACGTACTTAAATAACAAGTTAGAAAGTTCTTGTCGTTGCATATTATTTAGTATCTGTGATTCACTTAGTTTCTGCTCTACCATTTCGTAACTAACCTCAGTGTTTGCCTCTTGTTCAGTATCAAATTTGTTTGTGAAATATACAGGTGGAAAGGAATATTGTACTATTACATTTTACTCTGGTTTGTTTTTGTTACTTTCATCAGGTGTTTTCATTAAATCAATAGAAAAAATCTGATCCTTTACATAAAAGTGGCATTTACCATTACCTATGTCAATCTGTGTTTAGAATATTCTAAACGTGTCCCTGCCAATAAGACAATTAACTATGAGTTTCTCAATTATAAGAAAATTGCTCTTCACTGTAAAATGTTCAATTTGTAATGGAATAAGTGCCTGATGTCAAACCAATTTAGTCTTATTGCCTGTAGCAGTTTGCACCTTGCATTTTTGGACCGGAAATGTTGGAAATTTGCCTCTCTTCTTCAATTCACAGGAAAATGCGTTTGACATTACGTTGGTAGCTGAACCTGTATCTAAAATTAACTGTGTGTCAATATTAAATGTTCACACCTTAATGATTGCTTGTACTTGTTCTCCCTGGATATTATTCGTTGTATCTAACTCATGCTGATACAGATCATCCTTGATGTCACCTTATTCGTCAAATCTTATTAAACATATTTGTAGTTTTTCTTTGCCCCCTACTCCCAGAGAGGTCAATAGCCTGTGGGTTAACTACGACCGGTTGGTGTTTTCCGACGGCGTAGTGTGATTTAATTCAATACTTGGGGTAATTTCAGTTTTTTGCACAGTGTGAGTACTTCGCTAATTTATGTTGTTGGCTGCTGTGTCGTCATTTTGCTGCCCAAAACGTCGGTTCCGGTACAGGGTAAGGCATGGCATTGATTCGCGCGTCGGCCACTGCTGCGGCTGAGTACTTCTGTTTATAGTCGGCATAGGACCTTGTGATGGTGAATTGTAATTCGACTGTGTATTGAAATTACTCCTGTTGTTTTGAAAAATTAATTTAAATTGTTTGCTTTTTCCGTTCCCGTTACCGTACCCGTTACCTCTCGGTATGTAAATTTTGCTGTGTGTTTAGATCACGTTTCACTGACTCTGCAAGTTGCGTGTGTGTTTGTGTGTGTGTGTGTGTGTGTGTGTGTGTGTGTGTGTGTGTGTGTGTGTGCGTGCGTGTGTGTGTGTGTGTGTATGTGTGTCTACTGCTGACAAAGGCCTTAATGGCCGAAAGCTATAATTGTGCGAACCTTTTTGTTGTGCCTATCGCGACTCAGCATCTCCGCTATATGGTAAGTAGCAACTTTCTTTCTCTGGTATTGTTTCACTGACTGATTTACATAACTCTGTTGTTGTTGTGCCTGATTTTCTGCTGCTCTGTTCGGTAAAGGTCTTTCCTCATAGATTAAGCCGATCGAATCAAGCACTCACAGAAAATATTCAGTGTCGTGCTCTGGCATTGTGACTAATTTTTCCCTAATGTGCGATGGTAAACGACTTTCCAAATTTTCTGAAAGTCTACCTATGATATTGGGTTCCTCCAATAGCGTGTCTTGTTCAGGTATTTTTCAAAGTATCCGCGTAGACTACCTTGCCATTGAATGGTGCGGGGTTGAAAATCTCGCGTCTGAGTCTTTCTTGTACTGCTTCAGACCAGTATTTGTCGAGGAAAGCTCGTTCAAATTGGATATAAGTGCTGCAAAGTTCAACCATTTCAGTTGCCAATAAAAGGTCGTCACCTTGCGTATATCCCACGATAGATCTGATTTTCAATGCTTCCGTCCAGTTGCCGGGAAATAGACGACGAAAAGCACTGATAAATACTGTTGGATTCATTCTTTTACCTTCGGTAGTGAATGTAGGAAACTGTCGATGTCTCAGCAGACCCTCGTCTGAAAAAATAGTTGATAGACACGTGTCATTTTCGGCCGTATTTATGTTGTTATTGTAGTTACCTGTAATTCTGATTGGTAATTGCTCAGGCGTTGGAATTGTAGGTAAATTTACATTTTGCACTCTACAACTATCACTGGTACCTGCTGTAGGACTCGTAACAATTTGTGGATAAATACCGACAGGTTGTGGTTTATTCAATGTAGCCTATGTATTATTTATATATATATATGTCGAGATCCGGTAATATTTTCTTCTAAAAGATTGCGGATCCTATCTTCTGCGGCTTGTAGATTAATGTTTACTTTGTTCACTATTTCATTTTCTTTCTTCTGAATAGCCTTCTTTACTACATCTGTGTATAACTTACAATCGGTTACTAACTTCTCTGCAATGGTATTGTTCTTATCTAACGTACCTGCTTCAGCTTGACTAATGATATCACTTAAATTTTCATTGATCTTCTCCCTCTCCTTCTTAGCACACGCTGAGTCAACTTCTAATGTTGCTACTCTTAAAGTAAGCTCTTCCACAGCTAGAGGTACACCTTCATAGTCTTTGTTTAATTTGTTAACGACAGTGGTTACCTTTTTTACTGTCGAACACAACTGATTCTGTGTGGCTCCAGCTTTTGTGTTCGCGTCTGTGATTTTTTACTAGATCATGATGGTCGTTAAAATAATCTACCTTCTGTTTTAACTCCGTAATGTTACTGTTAACTTCAGAAAGTACTTTACGCTTTTCTTGTTTCTTCATATCATTCAATTTTTCGTCGATTTCAGTGCGAAAATTTTTGGCTAAGTCGTTGAATCCCTGTGAGACCATGTCTTGAAAATCCTTGAATACTTGCTTTTGTTCTTGTTTCATTGCATTAAGATCTTGTGCAATAGTGTTTTGTTGCTGTTTTACCATGTTCATATCTTGTGTCAAATTATAAATTTTGGTATACATATCTTGTTTCATATTACTGAAATTTTTGTTGATACTATCTAGTTTCGTGTTTATGTTAGATAATAAGTGCCATAGCAGTGCGTCAGTTGTACTACTGTGTTTGCTGTCAGCAGAACTTTCCAAGTTAATGTTTGTGTTGTGAACAACTGGCGTTTGTTCAAAAATGGCTCTGAGCACTATGGGACTTAACAGCTGTGGTCATCAGTCCCCTAGAACTTAGAACTACTTAAACCTAACTAACCTAAGGACATCACACACATCCATGCCCGAGGCTGGATTCGAACCTGCGACCGTAGCAGTCGCGCGGTTCCGGACTGCGCGCCTCGAACCGCGAGACCACCGCGGCCGGCTGGCGTTTGTAACGTGTTGTCAAGATTCATATTTGTATCGCTCTCCAATGTTTCATTTATGAGCAGTATATCAAACTGGGAGATGCGTGACATTGTCTCGTCAATTGTAAACATTGTGCCGTCAAGGTAATTGTGCTGTGGAGCGTCGCTATTATTTGTCACACCTGCGACACTCATCTCTGACCTACTTAAATTTTCTGTAGTAGGCACACATGGCGACTTCAATTGTTCGCTCGCGCAAATCTACGCCATCTTGGCAGACTGCGTTTTCGCTATTGCTATCAGCTGCGTATATATATTTTTCTGCCATGTTGTATGAATGAGGGCGGAAAAAATAAAAAATTCACAAAAAATTTTATTGCTTCATATGCTAATTATTACACTTGGAAATTGTAATTTAGGCGATGTCAAAACTTGTTTTATGTCTATTATGATACACAAACTGTTGTGTCACAATTCTTTATGTTTAACTGACAACGCGAGCCACACTGAAAAATTCCTGTAAATTTTCCACCATAAAATTCAAGGAATGGAATAATGAGGAAAAGGTTACTGTCTATATCAAAAGAGGCGCTACCAAGCGTAACCATGCAAGCAACTTGCGTAGCCGTCCTACCTTTGTTGCGCCGTACAAAACACCTTACTATGGAAAATTCTATTTAACCTGCGCCGAGAGCGTAGTCAGAAATTGACGGTACACGAACCGGAAAAAGACTGCTGCATTGAGAACCGAGCGCGCGCTCCACCCGCTCCAACACCTCCCCCCCCCCCCCCCCCCCACACACACACTCTTCCTCGTCGACTCTAGCGCATGCACACACACACACACACACCACCACCAACCGACACAGAACTGAGCCATCCTCACTCAATCGTCCTTGTCGTGTAAACGGCAGGGTATATAGTGTCTCGACATAGTACATATACACGGCTTTTTAACTTCTTGTGCCACAAAAAAGTACATAGCTGCAGATCCATTATTCCGGCCAAGATTTCCCTTGTTTATATATTGAAAATAGAAATCCCCTCCTACATTTATTCCGACTTAGGAACCTTTATCCACCCCTCTCGCTGTGATTTATTTGAAAAGTATCGAGTTCCGCAACAGTCCGCCGTGTCCCCATTGTATAGAAGGTAACGCAGAAAAAATTAATTCGTCAGGAAGTGATGGATATGACACTCGCCGAACCGTCAAGACATTTTACCAGACACTCGGCTAAAACCCCGACAGACTCATCAATTCACGCATTTTCAGCCATTTTCGATGCTACGTTCTTACGTAGAATATTTACGATACGATACGTGATAGGAAGTTACTATGTCTCGTATCACATCTGCAAAAAATATTAGGTAAGAAATTGAAATACTTAAAAAATCGACACTCCTCACCATAGATAACATTATAAATAAACACAGTCTTTACAGAACAACTCTTTGACCATTACATTCACTGTTCATCTTTCACGTAACAGTCGCATTACCCGGAAAGTGGTTCTGTTTGTTCATATTATGACAATGCTAAGATCTCAAAACAACACCGGTCGCTGAGTATAAACTGTTTCGCTGTATTCGTAATAAGTAACGTTGTTTGAAATCAGTAACTGTGTTCCTTGTAGGTTTAGTCTAATAAAAATGTGAACGTGCTACCGTGTTGAAAGCCTACGTGGTAACAAGCGTCATGCTCCAGTCCGGAGCCGCGCTGCTGCTGCGGTCGCAGATTCGAATCCTGCCTCGGGCATGGGTGTGTGTGATGTCCTTAGGTTAGTTAGGTTTAAGTAGTTCTAAGTTCTAGGGGACTGATGACCACAGCAGTTGAGTCCCATAGTGCTCAGAGCCATTTGACCCTAGGGTCCCGACTTCGTTCATGTTAGGTTTTGTCTGTGGTGGGAACTTCGCGAACCGAATCCCCTCGTGAGACCGTGAGTGAATAAGCACCGAAGTTGTCACACAATCCAGTGGAGTGACGACGTACTGAAAGATTTTGCACTGTGAGTCACAGTACTTTTACTGAGTAGGAAGAGACTGAATGAGCCCCTATTCGGCTGTACTACCGGTAGAATAAACATCTTCGACACATAATTTGTGTTATTTCTGGAGATTAGCAACTGAAGGTACCAGAAGCAGGTTGGTAGAGGCGAAGAAAGCATTCCTCAATGCCATATATTGGCTAGTGACGTTGATTACGAAGAAACTGCAGTAAGTGTACATCTGGAACATATCAATGTATGGCAGTGATATGTCGACCATTGATTCCGGGAGTAAGAAACTGGAAGTATTTTTAATATGCTAGCGAACAATATTAAAAATGTTTTGGACAGCTAAAGTACATAGAGAAAAAAATTTTAAGAACAATAGATGAAGAAAGACGTTTATGATAGACTCTCACCGTGAGACGTCGCTTTTGTGACGTCAGCTGCGGCATCCACGAATAGTTCACGCTGCAAGGAGCAGTGTTCTTCATTTGTCGCATCTTCCAACAACAGTGGCGATCAATAGAGTGATCAGTTGTTTCTCCATGGCTTTTCTGAATAGCGATTCTATGCTCAATCAAAACAACTAGCTGGAAGTTCATTAGCCAGGGTAATCAACGTCCTAAATGACATTTCCCATCAATTTGTCCTTGAAGTATTAATTGCAACAGGTTGCATTTGTTGTTGCGCATTATACGGCCAAAGCATTTGCGCTTTATTCTCTTGATGCCATTAAGAATTTCAGAATAGTTGTTCATACTCTGCAGTATTGCCACATTTGTGATCGTGTGTCCGTGATATCCTTAACATCATTCGATACGCCCAGATTTGAAATGCCTCCAGTTTCTTACCTAATACTGCGGTTAGTATCGATGACTTAGCTCCATACGGTGTGGGATATGAAACCGGTAGCACCGACGTAGTCGAGTGCGAAGTGCAATACTTCTGTCACGGCTAGTCAGAACGTCGCTCATTTTGTAGAAAGTGCTTCTTGCAAAAAGTGGGAAAAGAGGGCTGACAACATTAAACTATTCGAAAAACTGCGAAAAGTTACTTTTCATTTAGCGAAGTACGATCAACTTACCGTTTCAATCTGACGTTAGAAATAAGTTAAATCCAGCACTGTAGACTTTGCGGTTTATTTTGTAAAATGGAGCAGAAAAATCTAAAACATTAAAAAGTAAAACAGGATCCCTGAAAGGAATCGCCCTCCATAGTGTGACACAGCTTGTTGTTTGGATCGAGCATAGAAGCATTATTCAAAAAATCCATGGACAAACAACGGTTCACTTCACTGATCACCAATGTTCTTAGAGAACAAGGCAACTGAAGAAGAAGAAGAAAAGAAGAAGAAGACTGCTCCTTGCTGCGTCAACTATTCGCAGCTAAGCTCCCTGTAACATTTTCTTATGGTGAGAGTCTTCCATGAACATACTGCTTCTCCTGCTGTTCTGTACTCCAGACTGGCAGCCACTGCGTCGCGTCGCCGCAGCCATCACAGCGTAGCGGAGAAGTGAGGTACCAGTGTCCGAAGTGAAGCTGCTATTTCTATGGACGAATATGAATACTGGCCGAGTGATTTGAAGGATATGAGAGACAGCAGAAATAAACTGAAGACCAATATAAAAGGATGTTTACCTCACAACTTCTACTGAGTAATCAAGTCTTGTCTTGAATGAATGCAATTTCCCAGTTTTCTGTATTAGGGTGCCGCGCGGAGTAGCCGCGCCGTTTAGGGCGCCATGTCACGGATTGCGCGGCCACTCCCGCCGGAGGTTCGAGTCCTCTCTCGGGCATGGGCATCTGTGTTGTGCTTAGCGTAAGCTAGTTTAAGCAGTGTGTAAGTTTAGGGACCGATGACCTCAGCAATTTGGTCCCTTAGGCATTCACACACATTAGAACATTTGTACAGTATTAGGGCTACATCAAAGGATGAGAAATCAGCAATTCAAGAACGTAGGGTTCGTTTCTTACAAGTAGGACAGAAAATACTGCAAGTTATCGATTCCAAATCGTTGCACAAAACTTACGATGTGGCAGATAGTGAGATTATTTTATTATTCGCTAAGTTTTTCATATTCTGTGCTTGCTAGTTATTGACACATCCTCTGCGTCTGTCTTTTGCGTTTATTTTTCAGTCTTTAATTTATTTTTGTGTGGTATAATTTTTCCTTACTTCCTTTCCACAATTTTATCGTATTTTCTTTCAAATGGTTCAAATGGCTCTGAGCACTGTGGGACTTAACTTCTGAGGTCATCAGTCCCCCAGAACTTAGAACTACTTAAACCTAACTAACTAAAGACATCACACACATCCATGCCCGAGGCAGGATTCGAACCTGCTACCATAGCGGTTGCGCGGTTCCAGACTGTAGCGCCTAGATCCGCTCGGCCACTCCGGCCGGCATTTTCTTTCAACAAGCTTGCACTTGCACTTGCACTTGCACTTGACCTAGCCATTTCATTTTGATACCGGTATGAATCCAGAGGCGTTCCCAAATCAAACATATACGATGTATACATGCACACTGAAGCGACGAATGAAAATTTGTACCCTGTCACAGTGGCTTTTCACAACAGCATGGACTACCGTAGCACGCTTGACCTTGGTACAAATTTTCATTCGTCACTTCAGTCTGCACATATACATACAAGATGTCTGTGAAGGTCTCAGGAGTCACCTAGATTCATTTGATTCAAGCACTTATGCCTCGGTTTCGTATGATGCTGAGGTACTATTGCAATCGAGTTGGAAAGCCTCTGTAATTCTTAGTGATTAAAATTCTTCTGGGTATTATGTCGCGTCATTGCTAAAAACTAACAACAATAATAAACTAAAACCGACGTTTCGGCCGAATTGCAACGGCCTTCCTCAGGGCCGAAACGTCGGTTTTAGTTTATTATTGTTGTCAGTTTTTAGCAATGACGCGGCTTAATACCCAGAAGAATTTTAATCACTGTGACACCGGCCGCGGAAGCCTAAGTTCTTATATCAGTGCTCTGTATGCTGTTCGAGTTTAAAGGGGATTGCCAAGTGGTCCGAGGTGTGAGTGGGAATTTGGATTGAGGAGGGAGGCGTGGTAGTGTAGTCCATGCAGTTGTACAAAGTCACTGTGCCACGGTGGTGTAGTGGTTAGTGCATCTGCCTAATGAGGAGGGGACCTAGGTTCGGAATCCTGGCTCTGATACAAATTTTCGTTCGTCGCTTCGTCTGCAAACATCAATTGCTTCTTACACGGATACATAGTCCTTTGTTATTTGTACCCGTTAAGTCACTGTGTTCGCAACGTCTTAACGGATATTTGACATCATTTACTAAGTGCAACACACATTGTTGCCCTGCAAATGGCAGATTCATTGTGGGAATGCTACACTGCCGCCTGTGAACAATCTAGTTACTTTTACTGAGACTGTGCTGTGAATACGCTGTCACACGCGCCCACTCAAGAGATTTGCGCGCCTGACCCGCACTGGGCCGACGTGCAGAACGACCAGCAGTATAGCCAAGCCACGAAACTCAATATTAGGGCACAAAATGATTAAACTGTGTTTAGTGTTTCATTATCTATAAAGAGTATTTTGATTATGGGACATCTATGTAAACAAAGTAGGGCTGCAGTTTAACTTGCTTGTTTATTTTAGATGTTGCTGTACTCAGAATCGTCTAAATCAGGGGTGTAGAAAGTTTTTAGTACCGCAGGTCACGAAGTTCTCACTGTGACTACGTAAGAGCCATAGCGATAAAGGCAAAGAAAGTAAGAATTCACGTCATTTGTTTAAACATTTTCATTTCATTTAAACTGTATTCGATTATTATATTATTAATCACCGAAGATCGTGAAGTAAATTCTAACAGGTTCACAGAAATACAAAGAATAGGTGCTTACCTTTGTCGCAAAAGCTTGAGTGCACTCGAGTAGGATTATGAAGCTCGCTGACGCAAGGTATGTACTGTACAATACGCGAACCACTGACAACTAAACAATGTCGTTTTCTGTAGACCCATGGGCAACTCTTGTTGTCGTAAGTGCGTTGCTGCCCAAGTTAAAAAATAATGTGCTACGAGACAAAATTGCGAATTGGGATCCTCCTGACCCAGTTCCAGCTAGAATAGTGTGGCTCAAAAGAATTAAGTTCTACAAGGTCCCGCACTCTCCTTCCCGGAAGGGAATGGAAAATGAGTAACAGAAAATTACAAGAACAAACGGTAAGGGGCGGGCCGCCGCCAGATCAATGTTGGGCCGCATGCAGCCCACGGCCCGCTGTCTGTGCGTCCCTGATATTTAACCCTAGTGCGCATACCCTGTGTTCAATGGACTCGGAGAGAGTCTTAACTTCTAACTGCTTTATGAAAGCCTTAAAATTGATCCCCATTCATCAGGTATGCTCTGTTGCGACATTCAGTAACACATTAAAGGTACTATTAGAAATCTTCTTTAGACCAATCATTTCCATAACTTGACTCCGATGTAAGTCATTAAATTAGATTAGGTTGTACCTAATCACTTTTTTGCTGGTATTCAGATAATACTTCATTTACTATGCATAGTTGTGCTTGCAGAAAATACTTTGTTACAACTTGCAACTCTGTTCAACTGTCAGATAGCGTATTCTTGCATAGTGGAAGAGAGCTAAATACTGCCGTAGATGGTTATTAGTGTTAGAAGCTGTGTAGAAATACTGTAGGAGTTGGCTGTACAGCATCGTTGGCTTTGATGTGCAATACTAATTTGGAAGAAAGGTAAGCGTCATTTGTAATGCTATACTCCATACGGCAAGAGAAAAGCTCTGACAGTTGACACGGCCTTGGCGTATGTCCTTCGCGCATCCACAATGGCCAATCAGATCGTGAGCTTTTGTCTACGTTACCGTGGCAGAGTCCCAGTGTTGCGGTAGTGCTGGGCGACCGCTGCTTTCAGTCAGTTGCGCCACATGCTACGTTCAGGTTTGTGTGCATACGGGAGTATTCCACTAATTCTGTGAGTTTCTTGCCGTGTTTAGAAGAGGAAAAATGTGTATAAGGGTGTATAAGTGGAAAATGGCTACCTTTAGTGCAGAGAAGAGGGTTTTTGAGAAAGGAGCTACGTTGAAATCCCAAACAAGCGAATTAATATACAGATTGCGTGTTTACTTTGAAAGGGAAAAGGACAATGGTGGGCCTTCGATATCAGTGAGTAAAGTGGTTGACAGAGTGGCAGAAGCATTGAACATATCTACAGCGACAGTGAAGAGAATCACAAATGATAAAAAGGCTGCCAATTTAGCTGCAAGCCCTGCTGTATTGACACCTGGAAAGTCAAGGAAGAGATCGTGTCATGTGACTGAAACAGACAACTTTGATGAAAGTACTGTCAAGCAACACATAAACGCGTACTACAGCAGAGAGGAGTATCCGACACTTAAAAAGTTGATGGCATCACTGTTGGACAGTGGTTTGTTCACAGGTAGAATGACAAGTCTCTAGATTGTTCTGAAAAGATTTGGCTTCCGTTGGAAAAAGTTCTTAGGGCGAAAGGTATTAATGGAATGCGGAGACACTGTAGCATGGAGCTGTCGTTTCTTGTGCGAGTTGCTAGCAGTGAATCCGGAAAATATAATATGAATTGACGAAACATGGGTCAATGTGCGTCATGCACGTTCTGTCGCATGGACAGACGACACACGCCACGGAACTATAAGTGTGCCAACTGGTAAGGGAGGGCGACTAATTATAGTTCATGCTGGTTCTATGAACGGTTTTGTGCCCGGTGCTATGATGATGCTTCAGTCAAAAAAACTGTCAGCTACCAGGAGGAGATGAATGCAGGTACATTAAAAGATTGGTTCGTTACTCGTTTGCTATCAAACGTCAGTTCTGGTAGTGTTTTATGTAATGTACAACGTGCTGTACCATTTTGTACAATTAAATAAGGCACCAGCGGCTGCTGCAAGGAGAGGCGAAATAGTCAGCTGGTTAAAAGATAATAAAATAGGCTTTGAACAGAATATGTAGACAGCGGAACTTCTGAAATTAGTGAAACAATACAAGCCACAGAAGACGCATTGTGTGATTGATACATTAGCAGAGAACCACAGCCACAAAGTTATACGTCTTCCACTTTACCACTGCCATTACAAAGCATTTGAACTCATCTGGGCTCAAATAAAAACTGATGTTGCGCACCAAAACAAAACCTTTACGCTGCGAGACACAGAGGGGCTGGTAAATGAGGCTGTCACACGAATAACGTCAGAAAAGTGGAATAACATCGTCAACCACGTGTGGAAAGAGTTTACACAGTCAAACATAGAAGGTGGTGTAAGAGAAGAATCCATTCATAAAGTTGTAATTTCTCTATCAGACGATGAGGACAGCAGCAGCGAAGATACCGAAGACTATGTGGTGGTGACGAGAGATGACCAATCAGATGACAATGATCTTAGGGTTTCCGTTCTCCCGCATGAAAAATAGAGGTAACGTCGTTATTAGATATTTTACACTTAAAATGTGTGCAATTTACTTTACCTAGTTAATGTTGAAAATCTGATTGTGTGTAATTTTTATTTTAGCTAGAACATAGTCATGGTATTTTTTAATGATGTTACTGCCGTTTGATGGTAATAATCTTTATTTTATTGTTATACAATCAACAGTTCGGCCATAGGCCATTTTCAAGTGCAGTAACTTATTTATATGCCAAAAGATATCAGACTGGTATGAAATACAGCGAAATCTGAACAGTATAACAATGAAATAAAAAATTGCTGCAGTCAAATGGCTGAAACATCATTAAAGAAAATATTTACGTGTGTTTGTATAAGGTGACAAACACTGGTAGAGCATGTGAAAAAATATTCCATCAAGGAACACATTGGTCAGCAGAATGCTGCCCCTACAGGAATGCTGCAATGAATGACGCTGCATTGTTACCCCCCACCCGCCGCCGCTGGCTCGCTGTTTTGCCCGTCCGTGTCGAATACTGGCAACTGCGCCGCCAGCTGTCAGAGCTCTTCTCTCAACTTACAGAGCATAAACAAAAACATGAACAGCAGTCCATGGAAGAAGAGAGTGCTTAGGTTATTTTTTCATATTCTTTTTCAAACAGTATGTCGGAATCTACATCTAAAAAAAGGAACAAGAACGAAGACAGTACCGGTGCGTTTTTCAAGCCCAGATTTTGAATCAGTTGTTACTCAATGGGTAGCTTAGGATGACGATTTCCTTTCAGATTTAAGTACTGTTTCAGATGTAAACTCTGAAGAATTCCTCAGGCAGCGGCATGCAACTCTTTAAATGAAGAACAAAGTAGTGGTGGTGACGGTGATAATGATGATGTAGGTAATAATGCCTCTGGACGAATAAGCAGTGAAACTGCAGACGTATATCTTACTGTAAGTGGTATGCCATGGAGTAACTGCAACCCCCCCAAATGTAAAATGAAACGCCTGCACACAATTTGGTGAAGTTTATACCAGGACTGGCATGGGGGATAATCACTTAAACCTCCAAAGATACTTGGGATCTATTTATTGCGCATGAAATTGTGAGGTGCACAAACACAGGCAAGAGGAGCTTGTGCATCAAGTTAAATAAACTGGTATGATGTAACTAGCCAGGAAATGTTCATCTTTTTGGGGAATTGTGCTTCATACTGGAGGCAGATAAGAACTGGGACGTTCCAATCAGGGGATTTTTCCAGTAAAGTTCCAATCCATTATACAGAGCTACAATGCCTGTAAGTTGGACTGAAACAATAAGAAGATTCATTAGATTTGATGACAAAAGAACAAGAGAGGCTAATTGCCAACTGACAAGCTTGCTGCTACATGCTACATATGGAAAATATTTATAGGCCAGCGCAAGAAAGTAGTGATACATACAATTAATGTTACGGTGGCTGAACAACTGGATCCATTTAGGGACCAAGTTGGATTCATGCAAGACATTCCAAATAAGGCTGGAAATTGTGGCATGATAATATTCTGGATGTACAAAGCTAAAACTGGTTATGCCATTGATGGGATTGTGTATATGGGAAGAAAACAGGGTGAACCATGTCAGAAAAATTTAAGCCTTACGACAGTGAAGATTCTCGTAGACAATATGGCTGGTACAGCCAGAAATATCAATGTAGATAATTGTTTTACAAGTTTACCATTGGCAAAACATCTCTCGAGTAAAAACCTAACTGTTGCGGAGACAATGAGATCGAATAAAAGAGAAATTCCAAAAGAGATGAAGCCAAACAGTAGTAGAAAAGTAAATTCAAGTCTATTTGCATTTTCAAAAGTAGTAACACTAATTAGTTTTCGCCAAAGAAAAAGAAGAGTATAATCATCCTAAGTAAAATGCATCACAATAACCCTACCGATGAAAAACATCTTAAACGGAAGCCTAAGAGTGTGAAATTTTATAAACAAACGAAGTTTGCTATGGATGTTATGGATCAACCGATGCGCAATTATAAATGCGAAAGACAAACTAAACACTGGCCCTTAGGTCTCTGGTGCAACATAATGGACGTATGCACTCTAAATGCCTTTATTCTTTACATAACACAACATCCCACGCATCAAGAAGGGCTTTTGCACAAGAGGAGATTTTTAATCAACTAACTTTCAATAGTGTTGACCCAATCGTTTATCATCAGAAGAGAAATCCGCATACCCGGATACAGAGAAATTTATTACTATCTCTCAAACACAAAGTAGCAGTGGTAACAGCAGGAGTATGATACGTCGTCTGAATAGGAAGTGTTCCTTATGTCCTGCTTCAAAGGACAGAAAAACAAAGACACTGTGCTGTAAGTACTCAAACCATGTGTGCCAGGACCACAGCAGTGTGATGTGCAACAATGGTGAAAATTAATGTGATGCTTTTGTGTTTTAGGATTTGTTCAATGTTATTATTGTAACAACAATGTGTGACGTTTGCGACAAATAATAGCGGTGGCTTATTTTTGTTTCCATTACGTAATTTATTCAAAGAAACTTATTCAGGTTTAAAATAAAGAAATTAAAGATGAACTCACCTGTCTTCTATTATACTGATAAATCTTAAAACCGAATATTCATGTATTATAATATCAAAAAATACTTGTTTCCCTTTAAGATTTCATATAGGGCATAATAGGCTAGATGGACCCACGGTACCTAAATGTGCGAAGTATATAGGTCATGTGTAGAACTTCGTAATCGTTAATGTGACAGAATGATTATCAGGTTAATTAATGTCTCACAATAAAGAGCATAATCCCCTACAGCTAAAATTTTATTCAGTAGCTTTCGCATGAAACGGTTTACGAAGAGATTTATTTACACTTCGAAATTTTAGTTTTAATTACTACAGTTTTCTTGCTCATAGAAATCGATGTCCGATTTGCATTGGCGACCTTTTACTACCTTGCTGCAGTTTTTTGTGCTTTTTTTTATCGAAAAGTGAAACATGGTCTGCGGGAAAACGGGAACAGAAGAGAATCGAAGCATTTGAGATGTGGTGCTGCAGACGTCTGTTGAAAATTAGGTGGAATGATATGGTAAGGAATGAGAAGGTTGCGCAGAATCGGAGAGGAAAGGAATATGTGGGAAACGCTGACAAGGAGAAGAAACGGGAAGATAGGACATCTGTTAAGACATCTGGGAATGACTGCCATGGTAATAGATGGAGCTACACAGGGCAAAAGCGGTAGAAGAAGAGAGACACTGGAATACATCCAACTGAGGACGTATGTTGCAAGTGCTAATCTTAAATGAAGAGGTGGGCACAGGAGAGGAAATCGAGATGGGTCGTATCAGACCAGTCAGAAGACTGATGTATCATCATCATCATCATTTAAGACTGATTATGCCTTTCAGCGTTCAGTCTGGAGCATAGCCCCCCTTATACAATTCCTCCATGATCCCCTATTCAGTGCTAACATTGGTGCCTCTTCTGATGTTAAACCTATTATTTCAAAATCATTCTTAACCGAATCCAGGTACCTTCTCCTCGGTCTGCCCCGACTCCTCCTACCCTCTACCGCTGAATCCATGAGTCTCTTGGGTAACCTTAGTTCTCCCATGCGTCACAACATGACCCCAACATCTAAGCCTGTTTGCCCTGACTGCTACATCTATAGAGTTCATTCCCAGTTTTTCTTTGATTTCCTCATTGTGGACACCCTCCTGCCATTGTTCCCATCTACTAGTACCTGCAATCATCCTAGCTACTTTCATATCCGTAACCTCAACCTTGTTGATAAGGTAACCTGAATCCACCCAGCTTTCGCTCCCATACAACAAAGTTGGTCGAAAGATTGAACGGTGCACAGATAACTTAGTCTTGGTACTGACTTCCTTCTTGAAGAAGAGAGTAGATCGTAGCTGAACGCTCACTGCATTAGCTTTGCTACACCTCGCTTCCAGTTCTTTCACTATGTTGCCATCCTGTGAGAATATGCATCCTAAGTACTTGAAACCGTCCACCTGTTCTAACTTTGTTCCTACTATTTGGCACTCAATCCGTTTATATTTCTTTCCCACTGACATTACTTTCGTTTTGGAGATGCTAATCTTCATACCATAGTCCTTACATTTCTGATCTAGCTCTGAAATATTACTTTGCAAACTTTCAATCGAATCTGCCATCACAACTAAGTCATCCGCATATGCAAGACTGCTTATTTTGTGTTCACATATCTTAATCTCACCCAGCCAGTCTATTGTTTTCAACATATGATCCATAAATAATATAAACAACAGTGGAGACAGGTTGCAGCCTTGTCTTACCCCTGAAACTACTCTGAACCATGAACTCAATTTACCGTCAACTCTAACTGCTGCCTGACTATCCATGTAAAGACCTTTAATTGCTTGCAAAAGTTTGCCTCCTATTCCATAATCTTGTAGAACAGACAATAACTTCCTCCTAGGAACCCGGTCATATGCCTTTTCTAGATCTATAAAGCATAGATACTATTCCCTGCTCCACTCATAACACTTCTCCATTATTGCCGTAAGCTGAAGATCTGGTCCTGACAACCTCTAAGAGGCCTAACCCTCACTGATTTTCATCCAATTGGTCCTCAACTAATACTCGCACTTTCCTTTCAACAATACCTGAGAAGATTTTACGCACAACGCTAATTAAAGAGATACCTCTGTAGTTGTTACAATCTTTTCTGTTTCCATGTTTAAAGATTGGTGTGATTACTGCTTTTGTCCAGTCTGATGGAACCTGTCCCGACTCCCAGGCCATTTCAATTATCCTGTGTAGCCATTTAAGACCTGACATTCCACTGTATTTGATGAGTTCCGACTTAATTTCATCCACCCCAGCCGCTTTATTGCACTGCAATCTATTGACCATTTTCTCCACTTCCTCAAATGTGATCCTATTTCCATCATCATTCCTATCCCATTCTACCTCGAAATCTGAAACATTACTGATCGCATTTTCACCTACATTGAGCAACTCTTCAAAATATTCCCTCCATCTGACCAAGGCATCCACAGGGTCACCAGTAGTTTTCCTGATCTGTCCAAAATACTTGTCATTTCCTTCTTACCTCCCTTTCGAAGACTGCTAATTACACTCCAGAATGGTTTTCCAGCAGCTTGACCCATAGTCTCCAACCTGTTTCCAAAGTCTTCCCAAGATTTCTTCTTGGATGCTGCAATTATCTGTTTAGCTTTGTTTCTTTCTTCAACATAACTTTCTCTGTCTACCAGGGTTCTAGTATGTAGCCATTTTTGATACGCCTTCTTTTTCCTTTTACAGGCTGCCTTGACTGTATCATTCCACCAAGCTGTTTGCTTCATCCTACTTTTACACACTACTGTTCCAAGACATTCTTTAGCCACTTCTAGTACTGTGTCCCTGTACCTTGTCCATTCCTTTTCCAATGACTGTAATTGACTACATTCAACTAACTGGTACCTTTCTGAGATCGCTGTTATGTACTTGTGCCTAATTTCCTTATCCTAAAGTTTCTCCACTCTTATCCTCCTACATATGGACCTGACCTCCTGAACTTTCGGCCTCACAATCCCAATTTCACTGCAGATTAAATAATGATCAGTGTCATCAAAGAATCCCCTGAATACACGTGTGTCCCTCACAGCCTTCCTGAATTCCTGATTGTTATTATATAGTCAATGACAGATCTGGTTCCCCTGCCTTCCCAAGTATACCGGTGAATGTTCTTATGTTTAAAAAAGGAGTTTGTGATTACTAAGCCCATACTGGCACAGAAATCCAAGAGTTGTTTCCCGTTCCTGTTGGCCTCTATATCCTCTCCAAATTTACCCATAACCTTTTCATACCCTTCTGTTCGATTTCCAATCCTGGCGTTAAAATCACCCATGAGCAGAACACTGTCCTTGTCCTTTACTCTAACAATTACATCACTGAGTGCCTCATAAAAACTATCCATCTCATCTTGATCTGTCCCTTCACAATGCGAATATACTGACACAATCCTAATTTTCTTGCTAGACACTGTCAAATCTATCCACATCAGTCGTTCGTTTACATATCTTATTGCAACTACGCTGGGTTCCATTTCTTTCCTGATGTAAAGCCCTACACCCCATTGTGCTATTCCTGCTTTGACTCCTTGTATTCTCCCACTTCCTCTTCTTTCTCACCCCTCACCCGAATGTCACTAAGAGCTAAAACGTCCAGCCCCATCTTACTTGCAGCCTCTGCCAGCTCTACCTTCTTCCCAGAGTAGCCCCCATTGATATTAATAGCTCCCCATCTCATTACCATTTGTTTGCCAAGTCGTATCTTAGGAGTCTCTGGTTTGTCAGTTAGAGGTGGGACTCTGTCACCTCCAAAGGTCCGAGGCATTTTGCTCTGATTGTTGCCAGCATCATATTTAAAGTACCAGGGAAGCAGGTTGCTAGCCTTACTTGCCCCGAGTCCCACTGGGTTTTACCCCTAACGGCTGAGGGACTAAGCGGTGGATTTGGTAGTCTTTGCCGTATGAGCACAAAGTTGACCACGACTCAGAATATATCCGAGATGCCCAGCCTTATTCCAACAGGAACTCGAAACCCACTCCCAAACATTCCTTAATGTGAGCTCTGCTCCTCCAGTCTAATATTGCTTGCATTTGACTGGAAAAAGACAGAGCGCTGCAGGGGACCGAGATATGAAGCAACCTACTTTGGCGCAAGTAAAGGAGAGCTATTCCTAGAGAATTACCGGTTGAATTGTTTTCCTTGATATATTCCCTGGTCTACCTCTTGTTTACAATATAAATTGGCATTCAGTAATAAATTTAAATTCGACAATAAGTTGGCAAAGACATGAAATTCTGCAGATTTTGAAGAACATATCCCAAAGTCTATACTATAAATTTTTTTCTGGTTTCATTGTGTCTGAGCTTTCTGTCGCAACGTTTATGATATGCGTGCAAACTGCTTGAAATGACTCGTGCACATGAAGGATAAAGATCTAGAACGCCAATAACGTTTGTTTTATATAAACACGCTACGACTTTTCACGTAAAAAATGTGGAGGGATTATTTTTCAGAACATCCTCGTAATTTGCTTCAAGAACTATCGTTTTAGTGGCAATACGATAGAATGGGTTTTGAAAAACTTGACAGGCACGTAGGAGGCGATGCAGAGGGAAGGAGACGCTGCAGCTAGGGACATTGTCAAAATTTTTTGCTCAAGAGGGAATACTGCCACTGTGGATGGACTCTTCGGGCCGTGTATGTACCGATCTTTTTATTAATTGATATCATGTATAAATTATTATGCCAGGAGCCTCCAATAGACTAGCTATAGCAGAGGCGCGAGAAAGTGGTCTATGGCACCAAATTACTGAATTACTGATCGATAAAAGCCGGCGCGATCAGCAACATTTCGTGTTTGATTGCTGCTACCTTCAGCGACCACGAAGTTGTGACTCTGTAACTGCCTGATGACGTTTTGTTGTGCTGTATGCGTGAGTTGATGATTAACTGATTAGTAAGAGTAACTGTACTTAACATTTAAATGCATTATGCTGCATGAAACACGATCATAAATATTTACTAAATGCTTTGAATGTGATTTTCTTCTACTCACTGGGTTGAATTGCAACAGCCTCAATTTAATTTCATATTGCCTACCAGAAATACGTACCACATTTGATGATTACCGCGCCTGTAAAGCGCATCCACGAATCTACATCAATGCTGTGTCAAAATTTATACCAAAGCAGCTGATCAGTACAAGTCGCGCACACCCTTGAGTTACCAGTACTGAAAGACAAACGATAAAACATTTCTCCTCTTACATCCTCTAACCCTGAAGTGGTCCCACTACTTGCCTCTTTACCCCCGAGGCAAGCAGCCAACTTTGCTTAGCTCATGGTTCAATTCATCTACGTCAATTTAAATGAAGTCCTGCCTAAATTGCTATTGTCTCTGTAATTATTTTTGCTTCTTACTGACAATGAGCAGGGAAACTGCGCTTTTAGGAGGTTCTAAACGTCAGTTGGCGTCTTTAGATCCCGTTAGTTGCTAGATGCATATTATTACAAATACGGCTGCGAACTCGTTCGAGTCGCAGTTTGGTGCCCACTGAGGAAGAGGCAGGTCAGCGGAATGCTGCCATCTTAACCGTCCAATAAACAGAAGCGACCAGTAAACGGCCCACTGTAAGTCAGGCCATGAAAATCATACCGCACATTAGATGCAATGCAGTACACTAATGGTTGGAACTACCGAAGAGACGGTTCCGTAACCGTAATCATTTGTACTGAGCGAGGTGACGCAGTGTTTAAACACAACTGCACTCGCAATTGGGATTACGACGGCTGAAGTTCCTGTCAAGCCAACAAGATATCGGTTTTCTAATTTCCGAAAACAGATTAAGTAAAATGTCGGGATGGTTCCTTTTAAAGGGTACGGCCGATTTCCTTCCTCAATCCTTCACTAACCTGTGGACGTGCTCCGACTCTAAATCCCTATATACGTCGATTATACTTTAAGACATTGCTAACTGTTGAATAAAAATTTTTGTCAGAATATATGCCGGCCGGAGTGGCCGTGCGGTTAAAGGTGCTACAGTCTGGAACCGCACGACCGCTACGGTCGCAGGTTCGAATCCTGCCTCGGGCATGGATGTGTGTGATGTTCTTAGGTTAGTTAGGTTTAAGTAGTTCTAAGTTCTAGGGGACTTATGACCTGAGAAGTTAAGTCGCATAGTACTCAGAGCCATCTGAACCATTTTTTCAGAATATAAGAAAATAATTTAAATAACTGTTCTCTACCAGTAGTGATATAGGCAAATATAACTGTGACACTTACACAGAATGTTTTAGTTTAGTTTAGCTCGGTTCGAACGCTATAGTGTCAGATAGCAGCGACACGCTAGAACATAGTGAATGATGGGAATTCGTCTCACATGGAGTTAAGTTATATTAAAATTTGAATTTCTTGGACCTTGATTAATGATATAACAAGTAGAAATGTATTTTCTTTTCAGCCGGGCCTGTAGCATAGAATGCGTCATAATATGACAATTTATAATGAATTATTCCAAGCAAGCAGCAGATAGTTTAATTAGTAGTTCTACTTGCTTACTACAAGCTTGTTTCGGCTATAGCGCCATTCCCAAGTGGATGTTACAGTTGGTGAGTCTACTTATGTTTATAAAATTTGTGCATAAAGGTCAGTTTACATAAACAATTATGTCTAGTTGGAATTGACGCCAATATTGGATTAGTGTGTAGACTGTCAACTGTCTTGTTTATTGCTGGACTGCAACAAGTCCCGTATTTTCGACGTTTGTAGAATTTCTTCGTGAAATACTTTTCACAGCTAGACTGACTATTTGTTATTGTTGACGCTTCATGTTTAAAGTGTAATAAATGCTAGTCAGTGATGTTGGTTGTATTTCATTGAAATTACAATTTTGTTGTAGTTTGTATCTATTCTTATCTTTTGTTTTCATTTAGTGAGTATTTTTATCCATTCTGGATTTCCAATATGTCAATAAAATCTTCTAGACAATTTTAAGTCTGATTGATTTGTTCATCGAGTATATCGTTTGGATGATTTTTCGTGAGTGCATATATTTCTAACTCTTCCAGAATGTTCATAGCATGCCCATTTTGTATTTTGTGTCTACAAATTGTAACGCATTTTCGATGTTTTTTGCTTTGTGATTTTCGTTTTGTAGACTTAGGTAAAAAGCTTGTGAGAGTAGGAAGATAGACAAAATAAATAAACATCTACGCACAGTGCAACAATCGGAGGCAAAGACGTCAATTATTTGAGTACTGTTTATTGTTTGACTTTGTTCTATGGGGTTAGAAGCTTCGGTTGTTAATTATTTGCTTTTATTTTTTTACGAGAAAGAGAAATAAAGTTGTATGTTCTCGCATGTGCGTATAAGATGGTATTTAATAATTATTGTGTTACGTAGTGGCCATAAGCTTGATTGATTGCTGTCGCATTTTCTTGTGTGTTCTTTAAATCTAATGCTAAAGTTTCACGCCTCTTGACTGATATATAATTCAGCGCAGTCATTACACAACATTTTTTATATGCCTGGGCAAGCAAAATCAGGAATTTTGGTTTTTCCAGATCGCTTTTCCATCTTTAGATTGTTGTTTTTTCGGAATGCTAGTTTTATGTTTGTCTTGATTAAGAGTTAGTTTACTTCACTCTATTTTTGTCCCAAGTATACCGTCGGTGTCTAATATTATTTCTTTTATTAATTTGATGCCCTTGTGCATGCGTTGGTTTCTAGATTCGTAAGTTTTCCATATAGTTTGTGCACTATATTTGGGTTGAAATAATTTTGTTGGGCAATATATTGGAGAAGGTAGCTCGTTTTGTATTAATTGATGTTTGAGTGGTAAACTGATTATTCCATTAGATTTTTGGTGACACATACGTCCATTACTTATGTTGTCTATAGTAGTTGGTTGTCTGTAGTTTTCGAACACGTTTTGTTTCTTAATGTTGCTGATAAGGTCGAGAATGTTTGTGGATTTGTTTCTATTTCCATTGTGAATTTAATTTTTGGGTGCAACTTGTTGAGTCTTCGTGAAGTGATAGGATGTCTTCATCGTACCCATCTATTAGTGCCAAAGTGTCTTCTACATATCTATGGCAATATATAATTTTGTTAAGTAATGGCCATTTGGAGTTTAAAAAATTTTCTTTCAGTGTATTAATAAATAAGTCTGTAGTTGTGCACATAATGCTGTTTCCAATTGCCACTCCGCCAGCGTGTGTGTGTGTTTTGTGGTTAAATTCGAAAAAATTTTGGTTTACAATTAGTTTCAGCAGATCTGTGATTTCATAGATTTCTGTGATAGAGGTTTCCCTTTAGCTTAGAAGGCAGCTTTTTCTGCAATTTCTATTGTTTGCTGTACTTGTATGTTGTGTGTAGGTTTTTAACATCAAAGGAAACAAATATACCATTCTGTGGTATTTGTATATCTTTTGTGGCATGTGCTAAGGTTCTCGAGTTTTTTATGGTATATTTTTTGTAGTAGGTATACGGCTTGGTTAGTAATGTGTTAAGCTTTTTACTTATCACATAAGTTGGGCCGTTAATACAATTAATAATAAGGAAGATGGAAGTTAATTGTTCGTTTGTCTTAGGTTGCGCGTATAGTGTTGGTGTGCGTGGGTCCACAAGGATGGAAGCTCTTTTCTTAGTCTGTTAGAACTGTATAACAAATTTAATGCATTTCTTTGTTTGTGCAGCGTATTTGTTGTTTGGGTCGCTTGGCGATTCTGTAATGTTGTTATTTCTGTTAGATATTTTTACAGGTGCATAGAATAAAGAATGGTGCTATTACCAAAGGAAGCTTGTAGTAAGGAAGAAGCATACTAATTAAACTGTTTGCAGCTTGCCTGGAATAATTCATTTTAAAATGTCATTTTATGACGTATTCTATGCTGCAGGCCCAGCTGGAAACAAAACACTGGCTTTAACCTTGTATGAAGCCATAGGGAACACTCTGACACATTTGAAAATCAAATTGAAAAAGAACTTATTGAAAGCATCCGCTGCAGCAAACAATGTCTAAAACAATATTATTCCATCATATGTATGCATCAAGGTAGCAGCAAAATCGAATTTAGTGACACATGAAGAATACTGGAGCTATGATGTGGATAAAACGAGAAATCAAGAACAAACTACATCATAAAGAACAGTTGAAGCAAGAACTTTATGTAGCACGCAGCTGGTATACGCTTATGTCCTTAAATTTATAGACAGATACATATGGTAGTCCACTGACCATATTCGTATAACACATAAACGAAAGTTAATAATTTATTGCACCCCCAACAACCACATACAGGAACCACATCAAAAAATTCTATCATCTTTGCCTTTCTATAAAAAGTCTAACAAATATTGAATTTACAGATGAAGAAATAAATCTTCTTGTCATAAGTCATAAGTACAAGATGGAACCAAAACTTCACAACACAACCATTAAACAGTTTATAGCTACAAAAGTTACCTTCGATACTGCAAAACTTCCAATAAGAAGACAAAATGAACTGATAGTAAAAACTCCAAAAATTATTGAATGGGAATTACAGAACAGAAAAATATACAACAAACGCAAACTGAACGCAATACTCTTAAGAGCATAAATCAGAAACTACTAACAGAAAACGCAATAACACTAAAATCTTATAAAGGAAGCAATGAAGTTATTATAAATCACAATGAACATGCACACAAAGTAATGACTTTTATCAAAGGCAACAACACTACAGAATTTTCAAACAACTCAACCAATAACTATGCCTCACGAACAAAGAAGTGCATTAAAAATTGTAATATAGCCCTAACAGACCAATAAAAGAGAGCTTCCATTATTGTGGACCCACGAACACCAACACTATACACGCAACTTAAGACAAACAAACAATTAATTCCGATCTGCCCAATTACTAATTGTATTAACAACGCAACTTATCTCATAAGTAAAAAGCTTAATACGTTACTAACCAACCTGTATACCTACTACAAAAAGTACACAATAAAAAACTCGAGAACCTTAGCACACGACTCAAAAGATATACAAATACCACAGAATGATATATTTGTTTCATTTGATGCTACAAACCTATATACAACATGTCTGTACAGCAAACAATTGAAATCATTAAAAAGCTGCCTTCCGAGCTATAGAAAAACCTCCTTCACAGGAACCTATGAAATCATAAATCTGAAACTAAATTGTTTTGTATTTAACCACAAAATGTACACATATGCTGGAGGAGTGGCAATGGGAAACAGCATTATGAGCACAATTCCAGAAAATTTTTCAGGACACTAGAAGAATGGTCATTATTTCACAGAATTACATATTACCATAGTTATGTAAATGACAGTTTGGTAATAATAGATAGGAACGATGATAACATCATATCAGTTCATCTAGAACTCAACATCTTGCATCCAGGAATTAAATCCACAGTGGTAACAGTAAAAAACAAATACATAAACTTTCTCGACCCTAAAATCCGCAGCATTAGCAAAAATCACAAGTTTAAAATCTTCAGAAAACCAACTACTACAGACAACATAATTAATGGAAGATCTTATCCACCAAAATCGTAAAAACATGCCTATTTCAACTCAATGATCAACAAAATAATCGATTTACCACTCGATGACCAAAGAATACAAAGTGAGCTTACAATACTCCAATATACTGCCAAACAAAATAATTTTTACCCAAATATAGTGCACAAACTGTATGAAAAACACACGAAATATAGAAACTAAGCCATACACAATGACATAAAATTAATAAAAAAAATTAAACAAAAAGCAACATACGTACCACAATATACTTGGAATATATGTCGAATAAAATATACCAAATTTTATTGACTTTTGGAAATCGAGAAGTGACAAATACACACAGTAAACGAAAACAAACGATAACAATAGACACAAGTCATAATAAAACTGTAAAATCAATGAAACATAACTAACACCACTGACTAGCAAAATTACACTGTAAACATGAAGCATCAACGAGAATAAATTGTCGATCTAGCTGTCAAAAGTATTTCACGAAAAAATTCTACACGAATTGAAATTACGTGGCTTATAAGTCTAGCAATAAATAGACAGTCGACAATTTACACAATGATGCAATTCTGTTCCAAATAGACGTAAGTATAGAGGTAAACTGACCTTTATGTACAAGTTTTATAAACATAAGTAGTCTCACCAACTGTAACATCCACTTGGGAATGGCTCTATGGCCGAAACAAGCGGTAGTAAGGAAAAAGCACTAATAATTATACTATGAGCAGCTTTCCTGCAATAATTCATTATGAAAAAGTAGAAATTTATAGCAGCTGCACATTTTAGTTTATTAACCAGAAAAATCAAGTAATATATCAAAAGCCGAACACATGCAAGTAGGATACGCGCTCTGAGGGTTCCGTACAAACGTAATTATATATGTAGATTATATTTCGTGTGGCTTAGTGGTCTGGAGCAAGTCTTTCTACTGGACTCAATTTCAGCGAGTTCTATGTCCCTGACCTAAGCCTGTCATCAAGCTTGGGAAGCAGGGCCTGCAGCTTGACGTGATATCTGGAGAATGTGTTCCTGGCGACTTCTCACATCGTTGAGAGTTGGCTAGATTAAAACGAAGACTGAAAAATCCGTTATGCGACCGAGATATGATCTCGCGACCGAGATATGATCTCGCGACCTCTCGGTTTCCACATGCCCAATTTTACCGTTGGGCAACTAGAACTGACGTTTATTTACAGAATACAGTTCATGCATCGTTTTACTGAGTGAGTTGCGACTGCCAAAATAGGTGACGTATTTCGCTATGTCCTTTGACTGCATTCACTTAGAATCTGAAATTATTTAGACCGCCAAGGGACCTTAGTAATTCACAAATTTCAACTTGATGCCTCTATCCGTTCCTCAGAGAAAGTGGCCCTAACAGTCGGACAAACAGGCGCACAACAAACGGCAAAAAAATATTTTTTATCTGTTACAATTAAAAATTAACTTTTTTCAGGTTTTTCCTTTACTTTTAGTATGTAGCTTCTTGTTAAATTGCGTGATTCTAGGTCAACGGGAAGTACCCCATAGGTTTCGATGAGTGAGTTTGCGAGTATCGAAACATGTGACATAAATGGCCGTATCTTTTCATTACAATGATTTATAAGCTTAAGGTTTTCATACCGCCAAGAGACCGTAGACCTTAGTATTTGACAAATTTCAATGTGATATCTCTACCTGTTTCTGAGAAAAAGGGCTCTTAGGAGACGGACAGACAGAGGGACAGACAAAAAGTGATCCTATAAGGGTTCCATTTCTGCTGGATGAATTAAAAAATCCAAAAAATAGAATTCGTGCCCACAGAGAAAAAAGACCAGAATATAATGTCTCGTCACAACATGGTCACTAGAGACGAACTGGGGAACGACGGGGATCCTTCTGAAAGGAATCATTCCATATATACTAAGATGGTATCTGTTCTTAAGCATACGCTCTCTGATGGTTCCGTACAAACGTAATTATATCTATCTGTCCGAAAGAACAGATACCATCGGTGACCATGTAGCTCGTTAGAATGAAATTACAATGAAATGAACACACTTAGCTGCCTACAGGCGTTGACATACGTCAACGGGGACAGATGAAAGTACGTGCCCCGACCGGGACTCGAACCCGGCATCTCCTGCTTACATGGCAGACGCTCTATCCATCTGAGCCACCGAGGACACGGAGGAGAGCGCGACTGCAGGGATTTATCTCTGACACGCCTGCCGCGAAACCCACGTTCTCAATGTATTGTCCCGCTCTTCATTTGTAGTGCCCCCGCCCATTATATTCCTTACTCGCGGCGCGTTGCCGATTCCTGTAAGAGTTCGAGCTCTGTTAGTGCATTCGCACAGAAGAAGAAGATGGTCAAGTGGCAGGTGAGCCTTAACTATATATATATATATATACTAAGATGGTATCTGTTCTTTCGCTTATGTCCAGAGAGTATGTCTTAAATATTCCATCACATTCAAATCACGAACCATGAGAAATTAATGTTGAGTAAAATGCCAATACCAACTGTGACACAGGCTGTGCGTTAAGCATCAGTGGCGAGAAACAGCTGCGCTACGAAAGCAGCTGTGGAATTGCCAACAAGGCCGCAAGCAGGCTTCGGTAGACTCTGAAGGCACACTCACAGGCTGCTAGTCACTTGCTGAGGACGGTCCTAATTAATTAGCCTACCAGCAGAAGTTACTGCCCCTGCGCGGGTACCTGAGGCTATCGGCGACGATCTGGGTTGTTTGAAACTTACTGTTTGACATTGAGTAGGCCGAGAATGACGCCAAATTAGCTGGGGAGTCGCCATCGAACGCAGCACAGTGAAGCGGTGCCGAACTGCCTATTACTGAGTGACAGAAGCAAATGCGGTTACGAATTACACCGGTGTCCGGCAAAAATCAAGTTAATGTCAAGTCGCTTCCACTACGAGCCTTCTGCACGGCACTGCCGTATTGAATTATGTCAATTATGGTCCCTTTCACTTGTCTCGATTAATACGTCGCCGAATTGATACCTCTCCTAGGCAACACCGTTCTCAGAGTAAGAATTGTTAACAACAGAAACAATTGCAGAACGACTGTACCTGTCAATGAGAATTTTTGCTAACATGTCTTTAGACTCGCTGATGCCTTTGAGCCATAGAGTAAAAGTCAACATAGATACATATTTACAGAATAAAACAACGATGCTCCGTGGGGTTCCTGTTCCTCAACTAGGTGCGTTCTCAGGTGGCGGATAGGGAAAGTCTCTGCAAATATACCCGTTAAGTGGGAAATGAAATACCACCCGAGGACCAATACAGAAATCAAAATACAAAGGTGGCTGTTCCCAGATGGGCGGCCTTTGGTCAGCATCCAAGCATACGGGTGGCTGGGAAGTTCCTCCAGGCCTAGCAATAGGGTTGTAAACTAGTGGCCCTAACGGTAACCCCATACATAATATCAATAATTATCGAAGAGTCTGATGTGAAACAAATTACCCCAGAAGGACAGCCACCGCACCAAAGTGCCAAGCAGACAGTCGGGGACCGAGCGAGGTGGCGCAGTGGTTAGACACTGGACTCGCATTCGGGAGTACGACGGTTCAATCCCGCGTCCGGCCATCTTGATTTAGGTTTTCCGTGATTTCCCTAAATCGCTCCAGGCAAATGCCGGGATGGTTCCTTTGAAAGGGCACGGCCGACTTCTTTCCCCATCCTTCCCTAATGCGATGAGACCGATGACCTCGCTGTCTGGTCTCCTTCCCCAAACAACGCAACCCAACCGAACAGACGGTCGGGTTCTGGGTAGTTTGCATCATTACACAAAGAAGAGTCGGACGACATGAAAAAGGTAATAAACGAAAAAGCATTTCCTATCGCGACTGAAGACATGGGAAGCCAAAACCGAGATCAAATAAAGCCCAACAACTAAAGCCAAATAACAAGGGTTCCATAACCAAATCCAAAAAAACATGCCTTGGAATGAAAGAATGTGACAGACTCCTTGAACTAAGAAGAACAGCATTTCGATAGTGGAAATCAAAGAAAAACGAACATACTGGACTTAGCTTTAAAAAATTAGTGAGAAAAGGTCTAGAAAGAATAAAAACCAGTAAGACCAGCTCCTCTTTCTGATCAACGAATATCTCATCGAAACAAAATACAAGGAACTTTCGTAAGAATTTAAACAAAATTACAGTCCGCTGACACTACAACTCCAAGACAAAAATAGAAATGCTGCCCACAAAATGTAAAACAGAAAAATATTGGCAGACTATATCAGGAACCTCCTCAGCTGTGAAGAACCCATAGTAAAAACCGGGCTTAGTACCTCAGCAACAATCTAACCCAGCTTGGTATCACCCGCCATCGAGGAACTACAAACAATCGTACTGAATCTCAAAACAGAAACACCTCGAGAGGAAACCAGATCTTAGCTGAACTTTGGAAAAATATCAAGAAAAATGCTATTGAATCCCTCTAAAATATCTGTGAAGAAATTTGGAAAAATGAAAGAGTTCTACATGAATGGAAAACGGCTCTCTCCACCAACTCCAATGGAAGGGTTCATAACACACTGCTACAGAGGGCTCTTATTCCCTGACATAATATCTCACTATTGTATAAAGCCAAGTCGGTTTTTCTCGAAATGTACTTCACCGATTTACTATCAATTTTTACACGATACCCTAACGAAGTTTTGGGCAGAATTAATGAAGATTTGGGCCGAATTAGATTGTATATTGTTTCATCAGATGGGGTGGCGGCTGGTTAATGCGGTATCGGCCGCCACTCGGTCGGCCGCACTTTGAAATACGTGCGCCGCCAGTTACGCCGCCGCGTTTCCTAGAGCCGCCGCCGCTGCAAGAGGCCGCTGCCGATGATATGCAAGCATCCCGTCTCCGGAGATCCAGCGGCGGGTGCCTTGAAGTACGAACACTCATGCACTGACCCCACCTGAATAACATCTACAGACTTTCATAGCAGCCAGGGCTCGACATCTGAATAGATATTGTGTTCAAATGGTTCAAATGGCTCTGAGCACTATGGGACTTAACATCTGAGGTCATCAGTCCCCTAGAATTAGAACTACTTAAACCTAACTAACCTAAGGACACCACACACATCCATGCCCGAGGCAGGATTCGAACCTGCGACCGTAGCAGCAGCGCGGTTCCTCACTGAAGCGCTTAGAACCGCTCGGCCACAACGGCCGGCTGATATTGTGTTGAAGAGTGACAAGATTTATATATAAATCTGTTGTATCTATTTATGTTTCTACATTCATAGTTACTGTAGCAACTGACGCTGCAATTTCAACACAAATTTATGCATTAATTTTTATATTTTACACTAGATGTGGATTAATTAATATCTGAATTCTCCATTCATGAACGGCATGTTACTCGCTCCTGTATCCACTGAAGAACCACACAACACGTGAAGGAAGACATAACGATTATGATGTACTAAGAGCTACAGAATTCTGTAAATATCGCACTAAAATTACAACATTTCTCTTCGAATATATGCTGGTATGCAAATAAAATGGACGGAAACACATTTTATAGCGCTCTCTCCACAATAACTAGAAACGAGTGTCGAGTGCTGAAATGATGGGCGGCCACTCTGCGATCAAATCAGAGAAGGGACACAGCCATATATTTTCAACTGCGCATGCTCTGATGTAATGTCATCCCTGCCGGCACTACGAGTGCTATGTTGCTCACAGCACCAGATCAGTATTTTTCTTTGAATCTGCTTGTAATGTATTGTGCAGACATAGAGTATGAGGAATGTTTGAGGATCTACAGTCATAATGGCACAACAGCTGAATAGTCTAATCCACAGAGTGGCAATTCATGGACCTGGGTTCGATTCCTGCTGGTATCAACTTCCTTTGTTGTATCCTCGCAATGTTATACTATTAATTATAAAATTTAAATCTAGTTGAACAGTTCAGTTTATATACATAAAATTAAAATATTCAATTTTTCTACGATTACTACCCCTGTAAGTCAAAAGGCTACATACTAGATAGTTGTAAAAAAAGCGAGTATATGAAGAAATTTAGAATGAAAGCGTTTTCACTAGATGATCCGTAGAGGATTTACTAAATAGGACTCTTTCCAGTAGATCTTTGGCGGACGAAAGCGAGGTTTAAAGGGGTAGGTAAATGCACTTCAAACATAAATCTAACAACAGATGGCCAACGAGGCCCTCCGATTTGGCTTACACAACACTGAAAATTATCAAATACTTGCAAAATATTTTGATGAGCTTCTTAATCTTCCAGAGCAAATCCATTAGCTCTAATACTCAAGCAAACATGAAAATCCAGAAGAGGATTTACTGCCAAGTATCAAAGAAATTCAAGCAGTTATCAAAACTTTATAAAATTAGTGAAGAAGACTCCATCAGAGAAGAATCAAAATTAATCTTTGAGAAATCGTGAATAACAGAAAACTATCAGGGAAATGTTAGGTGGCCTTGATATATCCACTACATAAGGAAAGGGGGACGAGGGGAGATGGACGCGGGAGGAGGAAATGGAAAGCATTGGGACGGGAAAGGAGAAGATGGTTAGAGAGAGGGGGCAGGAGGAGATGGAGCGACAGGAGTGGGGAGTAGATGGACAGAGAGCGGGAGTAGAAGGTGATTGACAGAGAGAGGAGGAGGGGAAAATCGACAGAGAGAGGGGAGAGGAGGAGACTACGATGTGTATTTAATTCCCATGCAT
Organism: Schistocerca cancellata; assembly: GCF_023864275.1. Lineage (NCBI taxonomy): Eukaryota > Metazoa > Arthropoda > Insecta > Orthoptera > Acrididae > Schistocerca > Schistocerca cancellata. The sequence continues at coordinate 526,860,260 of NC_064627.1, forward strand.
ATTTAGCAATAATGAAGCATTGCTGGCTTCACTAGCAGGAGATATTCTCTGAAATCTTACCGATCAAAGCGGAACCCCAAGTAGACTATCAACTGCGAGAATGTCAAGTGCGGTTTAGGAAAGGTAGATTCCGCCTAGAACTAACCCCTAAACTTCAAAAACCCAATGGCCTACAAAAATCAAGAGCAATATCATTTTCATTGACTCAAGAATCACACAACACGATATATTGAGGAAAGAACGAAACCTACACAGTAAAACCACAAACGTAATCGGAGAAACCCTTACCAAGTTAAATTCATGGAAGAACTCTCCGACTCTTTGACATAAAAGCTGAAGTACGACAAGGAAATGGACTCTCCTCACTGCTGTTAAACTGCGCCCTGGAACATTGAGATCCATAGTGGACTACGACTGGGAACAAAAAGCTAATGCATCAAAGTAATTGCCTAGTCCTTCCAAATTATACTGTGCTACTAACCGATACCTGGTAAAAGTCAAATAACAGACCCTCAGACTACAACACCAAACAATAAATGTTGGTTTCAAAATCTCCTTCGAAAAGACCAAAATAATGGCAAACATAAGAAGCCACACTGAAAAATTTCAAAATTAGAAAACAAGAAATTGTAAGCATTAATGAATTTGAATGTCCTGGAGACTGTATCAGTCGTAATTCCACCAAGGGAAAGGCAATGGAGTCTAGAGGAAATATGAACTGGCTTTCAAACTCACCAAAAACATATATAGCAAACAGTCCCTCCGAAGGACTACAGAAATAAGACACTGTAACACAGTAATCACATTGGAAGCTGTCCATCACCAACCATGGGCCATTGAAAGGCTGGATATAAAAGAAAGGAAGATAATAAGAAAAAATATGGGTCGAAAATTCCGTAACAACAAACTAATCGACACCGGAAATCAAACCCTTTACCAAACAACGCAAAAACCCTCCGACACATCGAAGAAAAGAAAAATTTATTTTTATGGTCACATCCACAGGATGAACCCATATAGACTAATCGAAAGCAATTATGACTACTGCTACAGTAAAATGTCAACCCATATTTCTTAAAGGAATCATAAAAACTTAAAAGAACTCCATATCGCAGAAAGTATGCTGACAAGAAAAGGCATCAAAGTGTTCACCGTGTTAGGGCCTACGTCACAAAAGACAAACTACCACTTGCAATGGCACAAATACTCGTATGTCCGACAGCATGGATACACTATACAATTGCCAACACCTCTGGATATGCAAATGAAGCATTGTCCTGCTCATCGTTGGCCTATTTCCGAAAGGAATGGGCGGGGGTTGACAGTTATTTGAGAAATGTAATTGGACAATATAATACTGATATTTGACTGAGCTAAATCTATATGCCGGCTTAGAAGGGGCATGGGTTAACGAGGAGTTGAGAAATTTGATTGGAAAGGCTGACTAATCAGTTAAATGCTGAGCTGTGACTGGGTGTTATAAATCACTATGATGGTTTAGAAGCTTTCTCCGACTGTTGAATTTTCTTTTCTTTCAAAAAAAAAAAAGGAAACGAAAATATGACTTAGCAAGATGGGATGGCATAAGAGAACAGAAGGGGCACGATCACATCCTGTGTTTACCCCTACACCTAGGAAGCCCATTCACCTAAGGTCAAATTCTACCTATAATGCACACTTCATTCCTACTATCAGACTTTTTTAGCATCACTGAATGAGGATGTCAGCACAAATTCAAAGGGAGAAGGGATGATATTGCTGCTTAACAAGTGTGACTTGAATGTAGGTGAAGCATCGTAGGCGCATAAAAACTGAACGATTAAATATTAGCTTAAATAGAACCATGATCTAGCGTTCACCGTTTCGAAAGTAAAATTCTCTTTGCCGAGGTGACATAAAATACTAAGACGTTTTGGTCTTAAGTTAAATCAGCAAACGGATCAAAGCCATCTATCTGGATATTCAGCAACCATAAAGGCATCGAAACGGAGAATAAGAGCGCGAAGGCTGAAATACTAAACTAGTTATTCCGAAACTATTTCACTGAGGAAAATCGTACATTTGTTCCTCCTTTACATTGTCGAATAGAGGCCAAAATAGAAGATAACGAAGAAAGTGTAGGTGGGTTAAGAAATCAACTAAAATTCAGAAATTCAACTAAAATCCCTAATAGAGTTAAGTCAACTAAGCGTGATGGGATACCTATACGATTCTACAAAGAGTATACGAAAAAAATTACATCTCCACTAGCAATCGTCCGCCGAAAGTCGCTGGAGGAATGATGCGTTCCAAGTCATTAGCAAAATATGCAGGTCATTCCCGTTTCCATTAAGTGTCGTAGGACAACCACACACGTCTATGCCATTGACACCAGTCTGGTGTTGATTTCTGGAGCATGTTTTGTTGTTCAATTGTGTGTGAATTCCTAAGGGACCAAACTGCTGAGGTCATCGGTCCCTAGACTTACACACTACTTTAAGTTTTGCTAAGAACAACACACACACCCATGCCCGAGGGAGTACTCGAACCTAGGGCGGGAGGAACTTGTTTTATGGTCACGTATTGGGGACTATAAGGAGACAAAAAATATCCTCTGTAGGAATCAGCATGAATCCAGCCAGCAACAGTCGGGTAGTGCTCAGCTAGCTCTGTTTGCTCACGAGAACCAGAATACAGAAGACACAGGCGCCTAGGTTGGTGCCTGTTCCTTTATTTGGGGAAAGCGTTCGATGCAGTTCCGCAGTGCCACCTAATGAGCTTACGTACGATATGTGAGACCAGCTGTGTGAGTGACTTGAAATGTTCCTTACAAACAGAACACCTAGAAGGACCTTCAGCAATGAAAGTAACTTCATCTGCGCTACAAGGAAGTGTTATAGGACCTTTACCGTTGGCAATAGATATAACGAATAACGTCGGAAGATCTTAGAGGCTTTTCGCGAATGATGCTGTTGCGTCTAGATAAGCCGAAGCGATATAAAATTGCAGCGAAATCCAGGAACAATTGCAAATGGTCGACGACTGAGAGTTGACAGTTGGCCCTCAACATACGCAAATGTAACCCACTGCACATAAATAGGCGATTGGGCCCCTTTATTGTTCGATTAGGCGATAGCCGAACATTCTCTGGAAGCATTCATTTCCATAAACATCTAGGAGTTTGAAAAGTGAGCGATTTATAATGTAACTACTACATAAAACAGATCTAGGAAGGGCAGAGTCCACACTGAGATTGCTTGGAAGAATCCTTATGAAGCGTACTCCATCAGCTGAGGGGGTAGCTTAAAAATTGCTTTTTCGATCGATACTTCAGTATTGATCGTCAGTCTGAGATCCTTACCAAATAAAATCGATAGACGATACAGAGGAGATTCTAAGCGGATCAGCGCGTTTCATTTCAGATTCGTTTAGTGAGTGGGAAAGTGTCACGAAGTGCTTTCCCAATTCCAGTGGGAGACGTTGCTAGAGACCCGTTGTGCATCAAAACATGACTTACTGTTAAGTTTCCTAGAGGAGCCAACCAGAATATTGCTTCCACCCGTGTATATCTCGTGCAAACACCACGAAGGCTATATTAGACAGATTAGAGTTCTCCACGAAGCATACCAGCAATCGTAGTTCACGCGCACCACTCGTTATTGGAACAGGAAAGGGAGGACGTGATAGTGGTACACAAGTACCCTACGCCGCATACGGTATGATTTAGAGGTGGCAGTATATTTCACAAGCATACTGGAACTTCATAGCATACTGATTTTCGCAAGAAGGCATTTAAAGATTGACAAGTTTCCCATATAAGCAGTATGCAATTTTTAATATAGTCGAAATTTAATTTTCACTTCGGCAATAGAACAGTTGAGATCCAGATGGAGAAAAGAGAATTATCATACAACCCCATTTCACGACAGTAAAATGTAATCATTCGTAAAACTGTCATGTCATCATTAATTAATTTTTAGGTTATAGTGTGTTAGCCTTTTCCTTATTGCTTTGCCCACATATGCATTCGGCACATATATTGCACACACCTTCTCCTTCTCCCCTCTCTGTGTCCACATCTTCCTCCTTCTGTCTCTCTATCTCCGTTTGTCTCCTACTCCACCCTCTCTCTCTGACCACATCTTCCTCTCCTCTCCCTCTGTCTCTATCCCCCTCCCTCTCACTCTTGCCATCTCCAACTCCCCTGCTCCTCTTCTCACTTGCACACTACTGCTCTATTCCTTCCAGCACCCATATGTATCCCCTCCTCCCCTCTGTCCATTTCCTCTTCCCTGTTGTCTGTTCATCCCCTCCTCTACCCATCTTAACCTGTCCCCAGCAATACTCTTTGTCGCTTGTAGCACTGGTGTACATTTCAGTAGAGCAGGTCAATGCTAACCCACAACATGCAGGGCAGGCTACATGGCAGGGGCTTGAAAATTATTTATTTTCCCGTGACGAGTTTGCGGTCATACAGATGACTGAATATTATATTACCATCTTTCTTTGCGATTTCTGCATGTATGCAATGGTGCTAGGAGGTCTCCTTGTTGTAGTCAGAGTAAAGGCTTTCTAGGCTTCGACTAATGTTGAAAATAAACCAAATTACACTCTAAAACAGACAAACGACTCACCACGAAGTACCTATGCAAATTGGTCACAAATATTCATACATGTATGGATGGAAAATGACAGATTGTAAACTTTCGCGGCTGATGGATGAACGTCTGACGCTACAGTGCAATTTCACCGTGCTCCTGGCAAGATTAGTAGAATTTCACTCCGTGTCATTACTTGGATGTAACTATGCCTGGCAGATTTCTACAGCGAAATGGAGGAAGACCTGTGCAGGGTCGTCGTTTGGTGCAGTATCCGTCAGCAGACTCTAAGCTTTAACAATTGTATGGTGAACACAAACACCACTCATGGATTAGCCCTCTGGCCTGCTACCATTGGCCAGCTACTGCCTACAAGGCCGTACGAAGAGCGATCTATAATCGTGGGACATGTGATCAGCGTGTCGCCAGTCTCTTCAGTCGTCATTTCCGGTAGAGCAATCTTGATGGTACCGCTGCCTCTTTATTAAGCAGCTCCTCCTTTTGCATTAGAAGCTTAGTGGATCTCATTGCAGACCTCCATTACAAAAAAAATTAATAAAAACTGAGTAGGTTCTGGGATCGAAACTGGGTTCTTCCACACAGAGAGTAGTGGTGCTAATAGCTTTTCTTTACTACCTCTTTTCGTTTTATCTTTCTCTTTCTTCGTTTATTACCGTCATTAGTTTTATGTGGATGTCGCATTATACCTGTCAGGTACCATTGGAGAGAACTTTATTCAGTTTTATAAGCACAGGGGGAGACAGTCCCCTCGCTGAACACGCTGGGCTACCGTACCGGCGCTATTCGGTTACGCATAAATAGGAGCAAGAAAGCGTTATTGTATGAATACACTATTCACCATCAATTAATGAAAATACTGTGGTAAACTGGTATGATCACTTCTATTAAGTTTCTCAGTTATTTGTTCTCAGGACATTTTTGTCCATTGCATGTGTGTATGATGTGCCTAGCTTAACACTTTCAAAGCAATAATGTATACTGATGATACTTCATTTATCACATCCTATAATGGCACAAATCTTATGGAGAAAATGAATGAATTTATGAGAGATAACGTAATTTGCTGGTTTCGTGCAAATGAATTATCATTAACGTCAGCAGAACTGAGAATGTACTATTCTCGTTCAAAGCTGCAAGTAATGACTATCATGGTGAAAACTGTCAATTTATTGATCATCCACGTCGACACCCCTAATAAAATACTGACTCAGATAACATACACAACAAACAATCCCGTGCATTGTACCGCGTTAGAAAATAAAAATTAAAAAGCTGCCGCAGTAAAAACAGCTACTCCTTCCGTGCTGTGCCTTCTTTCACAAGCGTCATTATAGTATGATGATTGGGGGTAGCTAGACTGGAACAAAAAGAATTTTTCATTTTGTGAAACTGCCGTCCACTACATGTATTGGTCTAGGTTTTAACATTTTCTGCAAAATAACTTTCATTTATGATAAGTTATTAACTGTTATGAGCATACAGATACTTCATACTCTTATGACTGTCAGATCAGTTGGGATGGACGTGAAACAAGGTCACATATTTACTCTTATAGAAACAGGAACAGTAGCTCTGAATATTCCATCGACTACACTAACAAAAACACACAAAACTTTATGAAAAGAGGAAAATATTTAATAAGAAGTTACCAACTGGGATGAGGCAGTTGCAGAGTAATAAGTTCATAAAGTCGACAGATCCTGACTAAAAGAACGAGTCTGCAAATAACGATAAAAGTGTTCTGTTAATTTAATTATAAACAAATAGCTTCTGTCCCTATTATTCTTAAAAATGTGTCCATAATAACTACGTATAATGTAAGTAAATTTAGCCTTACATAGTGCCATAGGTTTCATTGAAAAGTGTTTTCCCTGTATCGATATTGTTAACCATGCATTATATATGGACCAATAGAATCCATATTTAAAGAGGTAAGCCTATTACATCTGTGTAACTGTGGACTGCGACCTTTGCAGCCTTAAATCTGTCTTCAGGCTAATAAGTAAATAAATAACAGTAATTGTAGGAAAGAAAGATGTCAGACTGACATAAACTGAAAGAAGCTTAAGGAAACCTAATTCCCCCCACGGAAAAAGTTCACTAGAAAACCACACTTCCATCATTTCCGGGACACGTACCAGGTATAATAAACACAGGAGATAATTTTCTTAGTACTTTCAACATTACAATCTAGTCAGCAATCCTGATAATCTAATATATAAGAAACCATCAGCCTCGATTGCAGTAATGAAACCAACCGTTACCTACGTTTCAGCCCAAGTAATTGAGCGTTCTGCAGAAAATAAACCTGATTCTATAATATGTCTAAGAGGGCATGGTCTAGAAATAAAACTAAAACAGCCTTACTAGGCCTATTCAGGCTGGTAGTTTCTTATATAACAGGAGATAATATTCAAATAAATGCGCTCCTTGGCGCCACTTGTTCTTTTAGTCAGTTCGAGATCCTCATCGACATAGTTTCCATGGGAAGACATTACAGCTGAACCTTTATCCAGCAAGCAGATATTTATAGTTATAATTCTGAGAGAATACGTTCCAAAAAGAGTCAAGGACAATTTTTCTTTCTCCAACATACTTATGATGAAATTACGACTACAATAAGCCGGCCGATGTGTCCGAGCGGTTCCAGGCGCTTCAGTCTGGAACCGCGCGGCCGCTACGGCCGCAGGTTCGAATCCTGCTTCGGGCATGGATGTGTGTGATGTCCTTAGATTAAGTCCCATAGCGCTCAGAGCCATTTGAACCATTTTTGACAACAATAAAATCAGAAATTTAATTCCTATGGTGGCTTACTGAAGGTATTTGGTGACCCAAAAGTTCGCTAACAACTGATAACGCACTAAATCACGAATGAAGCCCGTAGAGAGGTAAAAATTGTCACACATGCCTGAAATGAAATGGGGTTTTAATGAAACCAAAAACGAGTGCAAACCTGGTCAACAGATGGATCAAGAAACCAATATGTCAGTGACGCTGCATGAGAATCATTTACAAAATGAGCTTTAGTGAGAGATAAAAGCAAATGCGCCAGAAATCGCAGTAATAAGGGTATTCTGAAAGGGTAAGGGACCTGTGACAAGGGTCGCTGTGAAGAAAATGATCACGAAGTTCGAAACCACAGATGATTTGGACGATCGGCACTGTAGTGGGCGATCAGACAAGTGCTGCTGCCACTCGGACAGTTCTGGAAGAAATTGAGACTTTAATGGTTCATCTCCGCAAGATGAAGTAAGTGCTCTTGATGTCGCACGTCACACCGGCATTCCATGCACTACTGTTATTTTGTGACGCGGGAAGCATTCGCCGTGTGTACACTTTAAAAAATGGTAAAAGATAGTGCATGGTTGTCTGACGTGTTGTACGACGATGAAGCCCAGTACTCAGTTCGAGGGTCTGTCAAAACTCGAGGAAACCTATTGCATGACTAGGAAGTCGGTATGGTGTGGATTTTCCACATCAGTCGCGATCTCACCGTTTTTGTTCAAGGAAATGCGGGGTGCTGCTCTTCAAACTGTAAGCGTGACAAGTGCGAGGTACGTCAATATGTTACAAAATCACATCATCCCTATCCTGGGTGATCAACGCCTGCTGGAAGGCACGACATTTAAGCAGGACGTACTTCATCCACCATATATCTACACGTGTGAAAGTATCTGACGCACATCCTTTGACGAAAACTGCATGCTAAGCCACCAGTGCTGTCATGCTTGGCCTCCCAAGTCCAAAGATCTCAACCCCTGTGATTCTTAGTTACGGATTTCCCTGGAGTCGCAAGTTTACCGTGATATCTGAGCCTAATAGGGACGCTAAGAGATAACATAAGACGAAATTTCTCATCAAACCTGCTAATATCCTGTACAGTGCTCTTCATAACATCTTCCCTCGATGACTGCCGATATGCCTAGTATTTGTTAGAAAGAATATCGCCTTTGCTAAAAATCAGTTGTCATGCTAATTATTGCTTATGTATAGTATGGAGCGCCATCTGTCGTTCATTTTGGTTTCAATAAAACCACCAAGCATGTGTGTCAATTTTTAGCTCTCTTCTGTCATTGTTCCGCGAAATATTGAAGTTTCAAATGTTAATACGCTCTTGGACCACCCTGATTTTTTAACGCAAACAATTAGCGAAAGGAATAAGAAATGACAGAATAATGGTCCACAGCGTCGTAAGATCAAGTCTTCTGCGAAGGATGTCAATAACAAGCCAGTCTGGAAGAATAATCTTCTCTATTCCAGACTTCGGGTTCTTATCCGTCTGCTTGCAATTCAGACTTTAGCTATTAGCGTAAAAGCAACACAAGAATCTCAAGCATCTCAAGCTGAAAAATGTTCGTACTTTGCATAAAAGCAGCTACCCCTTTCAAGATCCTAATAGGATAAAACATTACTTACTCAGAGCGATTACTATAGTGAACCGATCTAGACCATCTATCCTCCAACTACAGAACTGACGGAAGAAAACTTCCAATTTCTGGATTCAGTACGTTAGCATGATCCACACGAGCCGATACCAATTCTCAGTTCTTCTACACGTACACAAAAGCTTCAAAATATACGTTCTTTTCCAATAAGCTATTTGAATTTTCATTCGTACATTCGCAAACTTCCGTTCTTGGTAGAGCAAGGTCTCGCAACACCGACTGCATCTTTAAACAATACAGCTTTTTTTCCCTGAAACAGTCAGGTAGAAGACTTAAGTCCCAGTGCAACCGCTGCTAAAGCATGAAATTCCTCTTGGAAGCGTCGATAGTTCGTCCCAATAAAACCACATTATAAGTAAGTTATGTCCACATGAAGCGCGTTTGTTCCCATAACTGAAATTAGTAGGAATCAGTTTTTTAATCTTCTAGCTTTAATCTTGTAACACTTTCTCAGATGTGATTCAGCAGTAGCTAATAAATTACATACATTGTTTATTTGTTCAGTTCAACGCACCAATAGGTAATGAAGCAAATAAGCCAACTTACTGCAAAATCTTCATACTGCAATACTGCCCCTCTCATCTTCTTTGGCTGGAAATTTTGGACACCAGTAGAGAGCGAAACAGATTCGATAAAAAGCGGCGCCATTCTGACACATTTGCATCAAGCATTTTGCAGAGACCCGCCAAATAAACGGTCAATGCGGACAGAGCTCCATAAAATTAAGGTAATCTATTTTTAAAGCATAATTAGGCCCCCCTACGCGAGTTACATGTTGAGTGGATTTACGCACATGGCAGGAAATAACGGTAAAGTTGCGCGTGAATTCTGACAAGTGCGTTGCTGGAGGTGAAACCTGATTTATTTCATCACATTCTTTAATGGAAACCAGATATTTGTCGCTGAGCGTATGCACCAGTGAAACGAAAATTATTGCAGCTAATATCCGCTTCCGCATCGCTGGCGCTTACATCATGAGCATTGTTCACGTAACATTTAACATGGCGCACCACACAATCCGCGTATCAGCATAAGTCACCCCACCCATTATCGCCAGTGGAATTCAGTTATGAAGCTGCGACGAGGTGATCCTGGCCCTTCCATCGCGACTACGGCAGTACTGCGTACCCCCGGTGTCAGGCGGTGGACTTTGATATGATTCTCCTTTCGGCAGCCACCGGACATAGCACTGAAACTGACAAATAAGTTTTTGTAACACATTTCCAAATCTGACGCTGTAAGAACTTTCGTCCCCAAACACAATGCAGTATCGAAAGTCTTAACACTTGAGTCGCTAATATAAATGTGTACCCTGGTGTATCCTTGTAAAATATTTGCCTATTGCCTTACTCTACCAGCGGCGTGGTCACTTAACGCCTCTTGCAGTTCTGGAAGTGGATGACCTCACGTTTGGTATTAAGAACAGGAAACGCAAACAGTGACTGTCAACCAGTTTTCGGTCTGTGCTGGCATCATCAAACAACGGTAATTATTTGACAATGCCTTTTCAAGCTTTAAACACATCAAAAAAGAAAAATAAATACAGAAGTGTGTTCCGTTAGTGTTCTTCATGCTTAAAAATAGATCTGTTGTTCCGAGCAGCGAAGTGCGAGTCAGTTAAGGAAGATAATTTTTCTTCTGCGAACGCAGTCTCACGGCGATATAAACTAATAAAATCTTCTCGATCTTCGTCGATTCTCGACCTCGTGATGTGGTCAAATATCCACGAGATTGCTGACATCGTCTTTATACATAGCCGAGCTATCACCGCTTGACAGTGCTGGATACCAGTGACGTCACAGACTGATAACGCATTAGGACGGCAACAGTAGCCACACGATACTCCCACAAATTCTACAAATCCCTTGAAATCCTAGGAAGATACGCACTCCGCCTCACTTCTCGCATCCACAGATCTCGTCCTACACATTCTTCTTTTCGTGGAGCACCAGATTCTGGCACTCAGTATCCTATCTACTAGTCATTAATACAGCTGCCTAACTGCGTATCTTCATCAGTACCCCACCTTCCATGTACCTACACCACTTAACCATTTATTTCTGCCGGAATATCAATCAGCTCTCATTGCCCATCGATTCAGTCCGTCCAAAATATACCATTCCTACCAGCTCTAGTCAACGCTGCACCTCACCCCATCCTTCGGCTTTCCTCCCTCTCTCTTCTCCCTCAGTAACTTTCAGTTCCCCAGCTTCCCATTATGGTACTCACCATTCTAACTCTACCATAAACATCATTCTCATGCTGTCCAATATCACCATTATACCATAAAAGGATTAACATCAACATCGATTATGTTTTAACTGTCGTGTAAAATTATTTTAAAAACTTTAGAAAATGTAGTATTTGTTAACTAATGGATGTTATTGCAAAAAAAATCATGCTTACGTTTTACATACATAAAAAATTTGTCAAAAACATAAAATATTTAACTAAAGAGCTGTTTTATCCACTGTCAACGAACACCCCCTCTTCCATCTTCAGGAGCTGAAATAACAATAAATAAAAAAATACACGACAGTCGTCACTTGACAATGGCCAAGGAGCACTAGCCTGAAACCTAATACATAATATAAAACCTCACAAACAAACGCCTAGGGCATTTATGTAATCAATGAACTTAGGAGTCACCGGCAGAACGTCTTCCGGCCCACCAACGTATGATCTTGTGGGGTGAGGTGTGGGTCATAAGGACACACCGAAATCACAATAGTAACCCGTTGTAGTTGCCACATACTTTATTCGATCATAAAGCATTATCAAATCACAATCACAATAACAAAGACGATTGCCTTATAAAGCCAAATCACTTGGATAAATGACGAACAAATTTCTGTAACAAGGAAAAGACCCATAAAAACTTGAAAATTGAATGTAACTAGTTAAACTAACTCAACTAAATTCATTACTTAGATGGAACTAGTATCCACACGATTCCCATCGGGACTCTAATTACTTCCAATCAGCTAAAGAACATGAAACTTCCTGGCAGATTAAAACTGTGTGATGGACCGAGACTCGAACTCGGGACCTTTGCCTTTCGCGGGCAAGTGCTCTACCGACTCAGCTACCCAAGCACGACTCACGCCCCGTCCTCACAGCTTTAATTCCGTCAGTACCTCGTCTCCTACTTTCCAAACTTCACAGAAGCTCTCCTGCGAACCTTGCAGAACTAGCACTCCTGGAAGAAAAGATATTGTGGAGACTTGGCTTAGCCACAGCCTGGGGGTTGTTCCTAGAATGAAATTTTCACTCTACAGCGGAGTGTGCGCTGATATGAAACTTCCTGGCAGATTAAAACTGTGTGACGGACCGTACTCGAACTCGGGACCTTTGCCTTTCGCGGACAAGTACTCTACCGACTGAGATACCCAAGCACGACTCACGCCCCGTCCTCACAGCTTTAATTCCGCCAGTACCTCGTCTCCTACTTTCCAAACTTCACAGAAGTCTCCTGCGAACCTTTCAGAACTAGCACTCCTGGAAGAAATGATATTGTGGAGACATGGCTTAGCCACAGCCTGGGGGTTGTTTCTAGAATGAAATTTTCACTCTACAGCGGAGTGTGTGCTGATATGAAACTTCCTGGCAGATTAACAACCCCCAGATTAACAACCCCCAGGCTGTGGCTAAGCCATGTCTCCACAATATCCTTTCATCCAGGAGTGCTAGTTCTGCAAGGTTCGCAGGCGAGCTTCTGTGAAGTTTGGAAAGTAGGAGACGAGGTACTGGCGGAATTAAAGCTGTGAGGACGGGGCGTGAGTCGTGCTAGGGTAGCTCAGTCGGTAGAGCACTTGCCCGTGAAAGGCAAAGGTCCCGAGTTCGAGTCTCGGTCCGTTACACAGTTTTAATCTGCCAGGAAGTTTCATATCAGCGCACACTCCGCTGTAGAGTGAAAATTTCATTCTAGCTAAAGAACATATTAATTGACAGAACAGATCTTGTATGATTTGGCTAGCTAACTTCCCTAAAAAAAACATTATTTCTAAAAGCTTTACTACAATAAAATCACATCCACTACTAAGGCGGTACATTGATTTGACCTAACAAATTTTCAAGTTTACTTAACTCCGTAGATTAATCAACAATGTTGTTAAAATTATTACTACTAGAACATGACCATATGACAATAGCCCCTAAAATGAGGCCGCTTCAATACTGCGTGTGAATTAGTGATAGACGCGAGCACACCAAAGGATTTTAATCAATACAAGAGATCCACGAGACAGAAAATGAAACAGAAATGTACCCAACTTTGCACTTCAGTTTAACTTCAAACACCGTTAACTCTTCACGGGAAGGATGGAATCACAAGACAGTAACAACATAACCCGAGATGTAAGGGGGGAGGGGCAGGGCCTTAAGTATCACTCTGCCACCGTGGTACTCTGCTCCCAGTCTGGCCGCGTTGACCACTGCCAATTATCTGCAACACAAAACACATCATCTTTCTGAGGCATGAGATACACAATCTTGTCTAGAGAACAGGTGATCAACACTTTCAATGAAATCAGCCTTCTTGAGTTACTTGGCCATTCACGGCACTTAAAATGTGATTAACCAATTCGTAAAAGGACCACTAAAATATGTCCTGAAGTTAAAATGACAAGAATAATATCGGCACACAAAAATGGGTTCAAATGGCTCTAAGCACTATGGGACTAAGCATCTGAGGTCATAAGTCCCCTAGACTTAGAAATATTTAAACCTAACTAACCTAAGGACATCACACACATCCGTGTCCGAGGCAGGATTCGAACCTGCGACCGTAGCAGCAGCGCGGTTCCGGACTGAAGCGCCTAGAACCACCGGCCACAGCGGCCGGCCTCGGCACACCCTTAAACGTCAAGCTACAATAATGAACTACAAGGGAGGAAGGTAGAATGGAAGAAATATCTCGGCATGACTTAGAACGCCAGACACCTACTTACGCGTTACTCGTTGCACTTCTGGCTACGTATTTACCTCATGTCTGTTTGTTGGACGTAGCCACACTTCCTTAACTGCCGTCCAGTACCAAGTCACGACACCGAGTTGCGTGATAAACAACTAGAACAAATTCGAAATAGTTTTTAGTACACTGGAATGTTCAGTTAAGATGCACGCAACCCACCGAAGCAACTCGACGGCTCCAATTCATTCGGCCTGTGTACCTTGTAACAGGCTCGAAGGAACTTGTCCTTCCAACCTCTAGGAAAACCAAATCACAATGGGCAATGGATCGGCGTTGCACGATTCAATACCCCGTAGCGGCTGGGAACGCTCCTTCGTCGTGCCGACTCGGCCTCTCCGATTGCTGCCTACGTACACAGTTCCACGGCACTGCAGCTCACACCGCCGATACCCACACAACAGACCCGGCAGATCGCACGCGCTGCCATTAAATGCTCGCCGCCAAAGATATGAAGAAGAGCAATCAACATCGAAGTCGACTCAAAGATGCAAATGAGAATCTATGGCAACTGGTGCCAGAAACTCACCAGCTCATGGGGCATTCTTTTTTCATGTGTCTGCTCCGTGGATCTCCGCAATCACAAAGTGAGATTGGTTGCTTATCTCATTTTTGCCGGAAATATGCATATCTGCCATGTTAGGTTCTAAGTTCAGTATCGGCCAAATTTTGCGTGGCAGTCCAAATCCCACTATTTTTTGGTCATATGTGGCATATTATTAGTTTGTTGTCTATTTCACTCTGAAACCCATGCGTTTGTAAAGCTGAACTCATTATCCTTGGAGATCGTTGCTGTTTTTGTTGGCGGTCGTCATTGTCATGGTTTCCATCATTAATACACAGATCAAAAAAGTTTTGCATCACCCCGATTCCCAGAACTCTTCAAGATAGACGTTAACTGTGGATATTGTATCACAGACACAGTACCTTTCACTGTTCAGAGATGTCACTAAACGCGCCCAAAGATGTAAACAACAATGGATGAGCAGCGCCTATTAGATGGATGGGGTCCGTCAGCCGGTCAGTTTCAGTCATTCCACCAGGAAAGAGGTACACGGCTCGTGTTGTCTGTAGTTCAACCATGTCTAGATGCTCAATACCGCGGTTCGATGGCGTCCGCATTATTACTTTGTGCCAGGAAGAGCTCTCGACAAGGGAAGTGTCCAGCGTCTCAGAGTGAACCAGAGTGATGTTGTACGGACATGGAGGACATACAGAGAGACAGAAACTGTCGATGACATGCCTCGCTCAGGCCACTCAAGGGCTACTACTACAGTGGATGACAGCTACCTACGGATTATGGCTCGGAGGAACACTGCCAGAAAGGACAACTTGTTGATTAACGCTTTTCGTGCAACCACAGGACGTCGTGTTACGACTCAAACTGTGCGCAATAGCCTGCATGATGCGCAATTTCACTCCAGACATCCATCGCGAGGTCCATCTTTGCAACCACGACACCATGCAGCGCGGTACAGATGAGCCCAACAACACGCCGAATGGACCGCTCAGGATTGGCGTCACGTTCTCTTCACCGATGACTGTCGCATATGCCATCAAACAGACAATCGTCGGAGACGTGTATGGAGGCATCCCGATAAGGCTGAACGCCTTAGATACACTGTCCAGCGAGTGCAGTAAGGTGGAGGTTCCCTGCTGTTTTCGCGTGGCATTATGTGGGGCCGACGTAGCCGCTGCTAGTCATGGAAGGCGGCGTAACGGCTGTACGGAACGTGAATGCCATCCTCCGAACGATAGTGCAACCATATCGGTAGCATATTGGTGAGGCATTCGTCTTCATGGACGACAATTCGCACCCCCATCGTGCATATCTTGTGAATGACTTCCTTCAGGATAACGGCATCGCTCGACTAGAGTGGCCAGCATGTTATCCATACATGAACCCTATCTAACATCCTAGGATATATTGGAAAGCGCTGTTTATGGACGATATGACCCACTAACCATTATGAGGGATCTACGCCGAATCGCCGTTGAGAAGTGGAACAATCCGGACCAACAGTGCCTTGATGAACTTGTGGATAGTATGCCACGACGAATACATGCATGCATCAGTGCAAGAGGACGTGCTACTGGGTATTAGAGGTACCGGTGTGTACAGCAATCTGGACCACCACCTCTGAAGGTCTCGATGTATGGTGGTGCAACATGCAATGTGTGGTTTTCATGAGCAATAAAAAGGGTGGAAATGAAGTTAATGTTGGTCTCCATTCCAATTTTCTGTACTGGTTCCGGAACTCTCGGAACCGAGGTGACGCAAAACTTTTTTTGGTGCGTGTAACTTGAAGGATTTCTAGGTCTTTATCACTCACAACTTTTTTTGTACTCTGTTTCTGGGAACGTATAAGCGTCGTAGTTGAAGGGGTAGAATGTGACTTAGTATTCTTAGCCATTGCCGCCATTGAGCAGGGATTCGGTTGGTAGCAGTAGCAATCGTTCTTATAGTGGTATTTAGGTAGATGTCTACTTTTTGTGCATGTGGGGTGCTTAGCCAAGCTGAGATACAATATTCAGCGGTTAAGAAGACAATACCCTGGGCAGACGAACGCAGGGTTGGAGCCGATGCTCCCCGTTGCTTTTGGATTAAGTTGTTTCTTTTTTTCAGTTTTTCACCTGTTTTTGTTAGATCAGGAGTTATCCCCAGGTAATTTGGTGTTTTATTATAAGTTTAGTGTTCTCAAACTGAATGTTGAGTTTTCTTCCAGCGCATTTATTATTTGGGTGGAAACAGGAAACCTTCGTTTTGGTGGCATGTGATTGAAGTCTCAGTTAGTGTAAGTACTTCCCCACTACATCTAGGCCTACAATTAGGACTTACGACTGATCACTTGAGCTACAACTTGTTGCCAGTACCAAATTGTTGACATAACCAAACATCCTTGATTTTGTTTTTGGCATGCCTAGAATGTACAGCTCGAAGAGCTACGGTAGATCGTTTTTTTTTTTTTTTAATTTTCATGGGGAGCTGATGGTTCGCATAACTACTGAGAACACTCAGTCGCTAAGCATACGGTCGAGCGTTTAGCTGGAAAGCAATTTTGCAAAGGAGCTTGTACATCACGTCTTCTGTCCACACAGTATCTTAGGCCACTAATATGTCAGCTGCAGTTTTAACTTTTCCTTGAAATCCTACCTCAGTGTAGGTGGTGAGTGGCAACGCTAGATCTGTTTGGCTGGAAGTCGGCTAGTTCGACCAGAATTGCTTCAGTCAGTCTCGTACGGACCCTACTATCGATAAGCTATTCCAATAGCTTGTAGGTTGTAGATAGCAGGGCTATTGGTCTGTAGCTATTACAGCATCAGCTGGTTTACCAGGTTTAAATATAGTTATTATCTTCGAGTGTTTAAATTCTTGTGGTATACTGCCAATTTGCGCAATTTCTGAGAAAAAATGACAAATAAATTTATTTTTTTTTGTATTTGCCACAGTTTATTAGGAATTCAGGGAGGATACTGTCAAACTCTGGAGATTTTCCTGAGCTTACGTGTTTGGACTTCGTATGTGAAAGTACAGGATCTTACGGTTCCTATTGCTTCGGCTTTTAGGATTCTGAGTTCCTGTTTTACCTTGATTGCATGCACTTTGTCTTTTGGTGTTCCAGATGTCGCTACTAGATGTGACACGACGATATTTGTCTTGTTTCAACGTGTGGGGGGCCTCGCTTAGTAGTTTCCTTAATAATTTCCATACTTAAGTAATCGATGTTTGGGATGGAAAAAAGTTTGGATAAGGAGGGAGTGCTGTTACAGGTGAAAGCACATCAATGTACAACTAGGTAATTTGCCCCCACTTCGGTGTTCATACACCTCTTTGATATGTTTCAGTCCCTCTTGCTCCATTGCACAATACACCTTGAATCGGTAAGAGCTGTCCATTCAGAATTTCTGAGCATGTTCACAATACGCAAGTCACATCGGAAATTACACTTTTGCCTTAGTCACGAGCTTTTGGGGGAAAATATGAGCTGGAAAAGTATTTATTTCTCACGTGTTTGTACGTATTTCACCAACATCCTTTACTACGGACCCTTCCGTATGACTGGTTAAGTGAATCAGCTTTGTTTTGAAAGTTTCACAAGTAAACAGAAAGTTAACCACTGTATGTATAAACTTTGCCGATCTAACAGTGCTCTTGTAGTGAGTTAGCAGTGAATTCAGCTCAGGCGAGAACCATGGTTGGGACTAGCTTACGGGACTCTTCTCCCATCCACCACTCGTCACGCCAAGAGCTAATCGATAGCCGACAAGTGCTCTTGTTCCAGACTTGTGATTATAAGATTGTGCTCTGTAGAGTTTACTGTTATGTTTTGAAGTTAGACAGTGGCTTACAGTATTTCAACATGTAGTGACGTTTAACTTGTTTCCTTCAGAAGTGTAATTCGACAGTATTTCGCAAATTTTTTCTTCTATTTGATTAATACGTGCAGAGTGCAACCATATGTGCATACGGTTCGTTGCATTTCGTCTTTCATGAACCGCTCAATTATTAATTACACACGTTTATGTTCATGAGATTTACAGAGATCATTCTTTCGGAATTTTCGTCATTTTTAGCACACATTAACGAATATTTTACACCTTGGTCTTTTTCCCGTGTGTCGTCACGTGGTACCATACTAAGACTCAGTTCGTTATGTCGATTAACGATTAGCAGCTTCAGCAATATAATTTCGTCACTTCGAGACCATTCTTCTATTGGTCATTTCATTTTTGGACATGTTTGTAATCCTTCTTGCGATATGCGAGATTACTTGTAGAGTGACTACCAATATGAGTAAGGGGCTGTTTTTCGTTTTTCAGTTATAGATTTTAAAGTTTTTTTCGCTATCACAGTACGATGCAGACTGACTAGTCGAGTTCGGAATCGACCGGCTGGGCAGTACGTTTCTAGGCGGGAAGCCGTACGTTTAACATGTTTGTTACTCGCTATATATGTAGTTATCTTAACGAATCGCGCCTCTGCGAAGAGTACAGAGAGGAACAGTGTAAATACGAAGTTTGATTTGACATGTGATTGCAATATATGCTAAATATTTCATGTGTAATGTTTCTTAATATTACGTACTAGAACCGTGTTACATGTGGCACTATTATCGAACGATTAATTTATCATTTTTTAGCAGTTCGTGATACGTCAGTTAAGACATCACGACCCGTTTTGAAATTCGTATGTCGATTTAGTTGTGTAGAGCGCATTAGCCTACTCACCAGAAAGTCTCCTACAGCCTCACATAAATAACTGCAGATCTATGACCTGAGTGCAACTTTTGTGCAGGGACAAGGACATCTATAGAAGCCACCAAGTGTGTGTGGACGATTTCAGAATCTCTATGTTCTGCCTTGGTGCGGCAGTGGGCATGTACACTACTGGCCCTGAAAATTGCTACACCACGAAGATGACGTGCTACAGACGCGAAATTTAACCGACAGGAAGAGGATGCTGTGATATGCGAATGATCAGCTTTACAGAGCATTCGCACAATTTTGGCGCCGGTGGGGACGCCTACAACGTGCTGAAATGAGGCAAATTTCCAACCGATTTCTCATACACAAACAGCAGTTGACCGGCATTGCCTTGTGAAACGTTGTTGTGATGCCTCGTGTAAGGAGGAGAAATGTGTACCATCACGTTCCCGACTTTGATAAAGGTCGGATTATAGCCTATCGCGATTGTGGTTTATCGTATCCGACATTGCTGCTCGCGTTGGTCAGACAGGAGCGCCTGCGATGGTGTACTCAACGACGATCCTGGGTGCACGAATGGCAAAACGTCATTTTTTCGGATGAATCCAGTTTCTGTTTACAGCATCATCATGGTCGCATCCGTGTTTGGCGACATCGCGGTGAACGCACATTGGAAGCGTCTGTTCGTCATCGCAATACTGGCGTATCACCCGGCGTGATGGTATGGGTTTCCATTGGTTACACGTCTCGGTCACCTCTTGTTCGCATTGACGGCACTTTGAACAGTGGACGTCACATTTCAGATGTGTTACGATCCGTGGCTCTACCCTTCATTCGATCCCTGTGAAACCCTACATTTCAGCAGGATAATGCACGATCGCATGTTGCAGGTCCTGTACGGGCCTTTCTGGATACAGAAAATTTCGACTGCTGCCCTGGCCAGCACATTCTGCAGATCTCTCACCAATTGAAAACGTCTGGTCAATGACGGCCGAGCAACTGGCTCGTCACAATACGCCAGTCACTACTCTTGATGAACTGTGGTATCGTGTTGAAGCTGCATGGGCAGCTGTACCTGTTCACGCCATCCAAGGTCTGACTCAATGCCCAAGCGTATCAAGGCCGTTATTACGGCCAGCGGTGTTCGTTCTGGAAACTGATTTCTCAGGATCTATGCACCCAATTTGCGTGAAATCACATGTCAGGTCTAGTATAATATATTTGTCCAATGAATACCCGTTTATCATCTGCATTTCTTTTTGGTGTAACAATTTTAATGGCCAGTAGCGTAGAACCCTCGCACGTTCTGTAGTCTCAGAATAAACGTGAACAGGCACTTGAAATCTCTGGTAACACAGAGGAGGGAATACACGGGACGCTGTTTGCACTATACATCGACGTCACATTCGGCTGCAAAAATTTAGTTTTCCCAACAGCGTTTACTGTCGTATTTTATTGCCATAATATCCCTGGAAAGCTCATGTCTTAATTGTAAACAAACTGTCACTTTTTGCAATCATCAACCAACTCTTTTCTTGATAGCCAGCACGATTCCATACTTGTTCCAGTTCCATCAGTTTAGCCCTCTACAACGACGTGATTTGTTCATTGATGTTTCAGGAGTGAAACTGACTGACAATAATGAATCCCACGCTAATTCTTACACTGTCACTTACTACTGTGGTTGTGCGTTAACATACATTAATTATCCGTTGCGATTATAATCAGTGTTAATGCTTTCATTGAACCTTTGGAATCTCATAAAGTCAGACAATCCACGTAAGTGCAGTAGGTCGTGAATGCGATGCACGGACGGAATTAAAACCCTTCCCTGGTCAAACGGTCTTGCTTACGATTAATTTTATTAATTCCCAAAGAATATTTTCATTAAACACCCACATTTTATCTGCTGTCCCTGGCTAGGCCTGCTTGTGATTTATAAGGAGCGATCAAAAAGGTTCCAGTCTAGGCCTGTACAGTCCAGAATCGGTACGCCGGTCAGGCAAAATCGCCGTAAGCATTGAGGCAAGCATCCCACCGAGACAACCGGTTTGAGATACCCGTTTGGCAAAACACTCTGTCCTGTAGCTTGAAGAAGTCCGTAGCTGCCTGATGCACATCCTCGTCAAATAGGAATGTCCGACCCTTCAAGGACTTTCTTAAGGGACCGAAGGCGTCATAATAGAATGGGAAAAAATCAGAACGAGAACGGGTGCTCGAGTGCCTTCCACTTGAGTTGGTCTAATGGATGAGTCTGGCCTCCCAGATCGACCGGAATCTTGGTCGAATCGCGAACAGCACGGAACTTGGTGCACCGTTCCACAACGGTGGTTTTCGACAAGCATGCTACCCCAATACATTCTTCATTCTTAGCAACATGTTGGTCCTGTTTTGACGCTTTTGGTAACAATGTCGCTATAGTTCACGTTTCCGCATTTGTCACACTCACGTCAGAAAGACATGAGTGTCACACTAATCCCTTGGCTACATATCGCTGCTTATAAA
Organism: Schistocerca cancellata; assembly: GCF_023864275.1. NCBI lineage: Eukaryota > Metazoa > Arthropoda > Insecta > Orthoptera > Acrididae > Schistocerca > Schistocerca cancellata. The sequence continues at coordinate 526,881,982 of NC_064627.1, forward strand.
CACGTAACGGAGTCGCGCCATGTTGCGTATGTGCTGCAGCGACGCCCTTAAAAGGAAACCTTTCTATCGCCCCTTACGCCTGCGTAGATCTTATTAAGGAACACCACCCTTTCGTCTGGTGTCCCTGCTTAGGCTTTGTTTTGGTTTACATATCCAGTATTCGCAATAAACCCACACCTTCGACCCAGTGAAGGACTATCTGCTGTGTAAACTACACTATAGCCGCAGGACAGGCATCTTTGTTGCCATTTCATGCGAACGACAGCAAGAACTAATGGACTGCGACACTTGCTTGTAGCGGAATGCGACAACACTCTAAAAAAAAAAAATTAAAAAACCCACAGATATTGCAAAATTTTAATGAGCGTATACAGCTGGAAAACTTTGTCGTAGCATCATCTGAGACAGTAAAAACGCTGTGGAATGAGTCCCTCTGCGGCCGAGTACTCCACTCGTGCACACTGCTCGTCTTCTGCGTGTGGGAAACACAGGGAGGACCCGACTCACCGCTATGCAAATGAGCTACCCGCCACAGCGGCGGAACTATTTACAGTAATCTGGCCGCGGAAAGCCGCGTGTAATTAAATTATTTGTCAGAGATTGTGGCTGGGACTTTTATACGGCGCGACTAGCAAGCGTAGCCGCGTAATGCCCACTCCAACAGGAAGGTGGAACGTCCGGGAACTGGGGGAATACCCAGCGCGCCGCTGCGGTGAACACCACAGTGCTTTCCTCCGCGCCCAGTTCGCCAAGGGAATCCACCGGAATAGTACACGCCGAGACGACGCTGGAGTGTTCATTCCTCCTCTCATTTCACTTCATTCTTTTCAAGTGTCCATACTGCTACTTCTGTATACTGCAATTTTTCTCTTTTTTTGTGTCTTTGACAACACCTTTTGCCTCCCGTCACTCGCTCTCCATCTCTTTTGTTCCCTCTGTCTCTCTCTTTCTTCTTTTAGGTCGAGAGGGAAGGAGTGTCGCGTGCAAAAAAAAATTAAAAAAGTTACAAAGAAAGACCACAGAGAAGTAGTATCGCTCTCGCCAGCGAAAGAAGTGACGTAGATCGATAAAGTAAATCACAAGTGAACTGAGATCGAAACTCATAGCAGGTATTGACGTGACACATATCGACGAATTGCATAATTCAATGTACCAAACTACAATGAGGTGACAGAAGTCATGGGATCGCAATATGCACCTATACAAATGGCGGTAGTATCGCGTAGACAAGGTATAAGAGGACACAGCATTGGCGGAGCTGCCATTTGTACACAGGTGATCCATGTGGAAAGGTTTCCGACATGATTATGGTCGCGCGACGGGAATTAACAAACTTTGAACGCGGAATAGTAGTTGGGACATTCCATTGCGTATGTCGTTATGGAATACAATTTTCCGACACCTACAGCGTCAAGAGTGTGCCGAGAATAAGAAATTTCAGGCATTACTCTCACAACAGACAACGCAGTGTCCGACTGTCTTCACTTAACGACCGAGAGCGCAGAGTTACCAGTGCTAACAGACAAGCAACACTGTGTGTAATAACCGCAGGAATAAATGTGTTACGAACGACGAACGTATCCATTAGGACAATGAGGCGAAATTTGTCCTTAATGGGCTATGGCAGCAGACGGCCGACTCGACTGTCTTCGCTAACAGCACGACATCGCCTGCAGTGCTCTTCCTAAGCTTTTGACCATATCGGTTGCACCCTAGATGACTGGGAAACGGTGGCCTGGATAGATGAGTCCCGATTTCAGTTGGTAAGAACTGGTGGCAGGGCTCGAGTGTGGCGCAGACCCCACGAAACCATGGACCCAAGTTGTCAACAAAGCACTGTGCAAGCTGTTGGTGGCTCCATAATGGTATGGGATGTGTTTACATTACATAGAACCGGTCATTTACTGGAAGTAGTTCTGATCCGCTACTTGGAGACCGCTTGCAGCACTTCATGGAGTTCAAATTTCCAAACAACGATGGAATTTTTATGGATGACAATGCGTCATGTCACCGGGCCACAATTATTCACGATTGATTTTAAGACATTCTTGACAATTTGAGCGAATGATTCGGCCACCCGCATCGCCCGACAAGAATCCCATCGAACATTTATGGAACACAGTCGCGAAATAAATTCGTGCTGAATATCCTGCACCGGCAACACTTTCACAAATATGGACGGCTATAGAGGCAGTATGGCTCAAAATTTCTGCAACAAACTTCCAGCGACTTGTTGAATCCATGCCACGACGAGTTGCTGCGCTACGTCGGGCATGCAAGAGGTTCGACACGATATTAGGAGGTATTCCACGACGTCTTTCACCTCAGTGTAAATACCTGGGCGCAGTTAACGTCCCATGTGTTTTATAGGTTCTTACAATATTTACGTAAAACGGTTTTTTTAGGTCGGCTGACACAGATACAAGTGAAACGAGTAAAGCAGGAACACTGCGTGACCAGTGAAGTATTCGTTTTATACCAACTACCCGCATATCTATAGTAAAAATATGAAAATTTGTATTTAACGTTCCATCAACGATGAGGTCATTAGAAACGTAACCACGGAAAACCTAATCTAGATGGCCAAAGGGGAATCTGAACCGTCGTTTTCCTGGATACGAGTCCAGCTTATCACGGCAACAACTTGCTCGGTCATAATAGTAGCATACCTAACTTGAACTTGGAAGTTATTTGCTCTGACTTAATCGTTCAAGATCCTTAGAATGTATGCCTGCCTGCTTTTTTCTGAAAACTGAGTATACTATCCTCTGTTATAAAAAGGTTGAAACATTTACATAAAGACAAAGGTAACTGGCATTCACTATGCAGGAAATTAAATCAAAACCTATTCAAAAACCCCTATGAAAAACAAACTGTGCACTGCCCAAAAAAATTGAAACACAGGAATTATGTAGCAACACTATGAAGCACACACTGTTCACTGGCCCATTAAAATCTGAATTACAAAGAAAATGCTTAGGATCTGATCAACGGAAACGTGAGACGTGAAACGAAAGAACCAACAAAATACGAAAAGAATCTCGCCTAAGAAATTACAACATAATCAGCAGCAACAAAGAGTGAGGGATGATTTCCTCATATGAAAAAAAAAGAATCTTACTTGAAATGAAAATACTAATCCGTTCATTAAAATGACAACGCTCTATTTTAAACTCTTTACTTCACAACAACATAAAACTCACAGATAACCAAAAACTTCACTTGCTTTACAACTTACAAGGCAATGTTATTATGATTATGGAGACTAAAATGAATTAAGGTGAAATGAGCTACACTGAGGTGAGGAGGTGGACTGTTTTGGTGCAAGAATCGCTAACACTATCAGTACGCGCTAGCAAAGAAGTTTCATAAATTATTACCTTAAAAACATATCCATAATGCAAGTCCATTCTCTCTGTTCCAGAAATGCTGCGTCTCTACGTCCATCAGATTAATAACTCCTAACAATTTTCTTCAGCAAAATGCACTACGCTTAAAGTTCTTTCAGGTTACTCCATGTCCAACACTCGACAACTCTCCGCTTTACAACTGAGGCAAAGATACACAAGTTCAGAGATACTACTGCCACTGCCGTAAGTCGACTATTCCACAGATGTCACACGCGATAACTACGCTCTCGTAACATGAAATTTCCACTCATTCTGAAACCATCCTCATATAAAAGTCCCGGTCACCTGTATATGTCCACCTTACACACTTTCACAAAAAATGGTTCAAATGGCTCTGAGCACTATGGGACTTAACTTCTGAGGTCATCAGTCCCCTAGAACTTAGAACTACTTAAACCTAACTAACCTAAGGACATCACACACATCCATGCCCGAGGCAGGATTCGAAACTGCGACCGTAGCGATCCCGCGATTCCGGACTGCAGCGCCTAGAACCGCACGGCCACCGCGGCCGGCTACACACTTTCACATAAATACGTTATTAACTAGTATCAGAATAGTATGTTTAATCTGCACAGATCTGTGATGACTCGATGTTTTTATGTGTCGCACAATAAACGGTGAGCAATATATTACTTGTAACATATGGATGATAACATTATACAGTAGGGTTACTTACTTACAGAATTGTGATGGCTAGAAAGATATCGATTCATACATTAACCGAAAGCCACATTATACTAGGGCTAGCGAATTCAGCAATTGCGAACTATGTGTAGGAACTAAATGTACATCCTACACTCTTCTCTCTCTTTCCATCTCCTCTTCCCCCCTATCTCTGACCTTGAGCCCTGTTTATTGGTGTTGCAAAGGAAACCATGTTGTCAACTGAAGTCGCTTAAAATGAGTGGGTAAATCGGTTGAGATCATCGTTATGAGAAAGACGTCTCCAGCCGCGGATCTGTCAGAATATTTGCTTCTATGACAATGTTTCCTTTAATTTTAAGCATCGAACAGGTAGGATTAAAAAGTTTCGTACGATACATATTTGCAGCAACATTCTGATCATCAGTCAATAAGCCATAAATTCTACATTACAGCCTTCCATTGAAACCGAATTCGAGGAAGAAAACAAAATAACTCATTCATGTATATATAACTTTTGTTTACAGATAACGAGAAAGGATATATATGGTACAAACAGTTTGTCTAACGGTTTAAGTGCCACTATATCGTAGTTGAAATTGACTGTGAGAAAGGAAAAGAAACTTAATTTTCACAGCACACCATTTTTTTCTCGCATTCGGTTTTAACAAAAGAAAACTGCACATTGTTGGTTAACAAATACAGAGCCTATGTCAGTCTAAATGTTTATTACAGTATCGTGTGAAAATTTGAAGTAAATCTGTCAAGAATTTTCTGGATTTTTGCTAACATCGCTTCCTCTTTATACACACATACAAAACATTTTGATTCCACGACTGTAGAAATCACGTGATTGGTGGTTTCGAGCCGAATAACTCGTCGACTCATATTCGGAGCGCATTATCATTCGAAATGGAAGCTTGTTCGACAGAGAACGGAAAAGGTGAAACTCCGAGGGCGCACGGTCAGGTGATTAAGATGGATGCGGAATGATTTCCCAAACCAACTCCTGCATAGCTTTCTTTGGGAGTCTGGCATAATGCGGCCGGGCGTTATAGTGAGTAGCGTCATTTCAGCAGTCTTCTTGGTCGTTGATCTTTCAGTGTGTCTGCAAGAAGTCTCATTTTTGGACAATAAATATCAGCAGCGATGGTTACACCTTGTAAAACCAATTCGTGGTACACCGTCACACTTCCACCAGATGCATAACATTACCTTTTGTGGAAGTGCGCAGGTCTTTATACGGAGAGTTTCTGCTTTATTTGGAATCAAATATTCCTTTCTTGCCTTGTCGTACCATAAAGGCACCGCTTCTCGTCACCAGTAACGATACAGGATGGGAATGGTCGGTGTTGCCCACGAGCTAACTGAAGAAAAGAAAGCAGAGTTGCATATACGGATACCTGCTACTTATGTGATTTTGGCTCAGAGCGTGCAGTACCTATACACCCGGACCTTCCCGTTGCATTCAAACGTCGCACGACAATAGAATGCTTAAAGTCCATCACATTTGTCAGTTATCGAGTACACTGACGTGGATCATGGTAGATTAGAGTTTTTAAGCGATCTTCATCAAACCCCGAACGTTTTTCTGAACGTGGAGCGTCACTAAAGTCAAAAAGATCCTCCTCAAACCGAGAAAACGATTTTCTTGCCGTCTCTGTCCAATGACATTGTCCTCGTACACGGCGCAAACGTTTCTGGTTGCCTCCGTAGCTGCCGACCCTACGCTGAACTCACTTGGCAGTCACTATCTCCAAATGACAAAAGGTAAACTAAAATAGTAACAGTTAACTGCAAATAAAAAACGACAATCGATAAAGGAACCCATAGCAACAGGAGTATCAACATGCAGATAAAAATGCTAGAAACTTACGCACAAACTGTTGTGACTGACAATTCGCAATTTTTCACAAACACAACTTTTATTGAGGTAAGTTCACAAGGTTGATGACTGAACAACAAACGAAAGGTAACAATAACGATGCCAGTAAAAGTGTCCTAATTGAGGCAAACGAAAGTTCACTTCTAATTTTCCTCAAAGGTTCGTGGTAACACACACGCACTAGTAAGAGTCCAGTTCAGAGACGAAGACGTAGTCGTCAGCGGTCGAAGTATACGAGGTTGGCATCCGGAGTGAACTGCACTTTGGGGCTGGTTCGAGCGCCTAAATAGCTGCCTCCAGCCAATCAGGTTTTGGCGTAGTGATACTTCCTGCAGGCCGTGGCTCGAGCTCCCCCTGCAGGAAGTAGTGCTCGGAATGCCTGTTTCCATTACCTTGTATGTAAATAGCCGGTGTATACAATAGTGCTTTAGGTAGGCCTTGGACACAGACAACCTCGTCCTCTGTGGTGTAATATGGGTTGCCGGCCCTCAGGCGCTACCTTGGCTCCAGCATAACACTAACCCAATACACTTCTGCAGCCATGTCCGACCGAACGTTTGTTGCAACAGCGCGTAAAAATTTGCATTGAATTGCTTAAGAATTTTTCCACAATTCTGGTAGCAACGTTAAACAATGTCTCGTCCTTACGTAGTAGCATAGGCAACACAGATTGTATCACATGATTCACCCGATTTCGTAAGGCTGTATCTTCTGCACGAATGAAGACAGAAACATAAGGTGATTTATAACATACGCTTAGGACTATAAAGGATTCATTTAGAAACGTCACGTATGACGTTACAAATGTGTATACTTTATATGCAAGAAGGTGCAACTATAGAGTACTTTTTACAACTACGGCTAGGGTCAAAGTTATCACTTAGCTTTTAGAAATGTTCATTGCCACCTCATCTGGATGCTCGACAAATATCCACATGATAGTCAATGTCGACACAAACTTTTGCAAGCATATCTGGAGTTTACTCCTTTCTCTTCTGTCGGTACCTGGTGCCATATTAACAAGAAGTTGTTGGAAGGGGAGGGAAGGCACATAGATGGGATATTTGACAATCCCTCGCCATCCCTTTCCCAAAACGTCACACAACGCGCTATTGGGAGACCAATGCTATGGTAGAACGTTTTGAGCTGCAAATGGTGCGGTGCCGTACTCAGGACGAATGTCACGCCGCACAGTTGTAACCGGGATGCACCTGCTGAAACGGAGAACGCAAAATGTAGAAGATATAGTGCTGTGAATTCGGATGAATCTTTTTTAAGCACGCAGTGCAATTAGCAATTGTTGATAATATCTGTAGAAAATGTAAATGTCGCTCTAAGTTTAGAAGATCTTCCCCGTCCATAAAACTACAGAAATTCTGAGGCAGCCGCAAACCGAAGTCCATCAACACTACACCGTTTATGAGGAGATTCTAAAAGAAGCTTATCACTTTCAGTTTTGTTTTTAATTTATCAGTTGATTGTTTTATTTCTCTCTATTCCTAATTAGCTAAGTTTCATTTTTATGCACTTACTCTTAAGTAATACTGTGTAAAGTGCTCTCTTTGGTATTATTGTTATTTAAAAAATATACTCTTGTGTAGAGGATATTCAATATAATGGATGTATTGCAGTACCTGCTTTAGACTGACAAGAGGTCAGATAGCAGTCAGATAGCAGTCAATAAACGAATATCTGTTGTTTATTACGGAAGTCAGACCTGTTTCCCACGTACAGTACACAAGTCGGTCAGTCATTTGTATGTTTATTTGCGGACTATTGAACCAGACTTGCGAGATGCTTCGCAGTATTTTTCACAAAAAATTCAAGCGACGCGCCATTCATGTTTTCTACACAGCAGTTTCATCTGTACCCATAATCTAAAATCCGATGTATTGCATGTAGGAGGAAAGTTCATTCTGTTAGTAGTGTTGCCTTTTCAGTTCCATTAGGGAATGGATCTCTGCAAAAATAACTGCTGTCTGTAGCAAAACATTCAAGCGACACGTCAGTCATGGTTTGTACACAGCGATTACATACATATCCATAAATAAAAATTTGGAGTATTCTACGGAAAAATAAAGTCTATTCTGTCAGTACCTGCTGCCTTTTCATTTTCATTTGTGAATGGACCTCAGTGAAAATAGCTGCTATCTACGACAAAAACGTTCTCTGTCTCTCTCATTCTTAACAGAGTTCCCCAACTGTGCCCAGAACACCCCTGTGTTGATTAAGCCCGCCATCTGCAGCTCGTCTCTAAATTCTTTCAGTCTCTTTCGTCGTATTCAAATTATGGGGGCTTCAAACACAATAGACCTCTCGTTAACGTGATTTTTATGGATGTGCTGCATATCTCCCTATATCTGTTCGGTTGAAGCGACTTCTGTAGCACGTGGCTACAAATGAATTTATTTGTACGTTTTTCATAGCATTTGTCATTCCTAATGCTCAACATTTAACTGACTTGATTAAAACCTTGAAGCTTGACAAGGTCATTGCTGTCGTTGCCGATAAATTTTCTTCCCAAAGGAAAACCAAGAAATTATCCTCCAATGAATAGTTCTGTCATCTCTTCTTTCCTTCCCCTGTAGAAATTTTACTATTGTCCCAAATTATATAACAGAATTTCCGATGTTTGATCAAAATAGGCGATAATTATTCGAGGCAATGGAATATGGAAAATACACTTCCGATCGATTCCATATCCGTACAAATTATAAAAGTGGATGTACGTAGTATTGTACATACAGTATGTATGTATGTATGTATGTTCCACATCTCCTCCTAAACCAATGGACCGATTTCAACCAAAACTTGGTACACATATCGCTTACTGCTTGGGAAGAATCAGTGTGGAGATGTGAGATAAATCCACCTCCCAAAGGGGTAGGGGTGAAAAAGCACTGTAGCCCCTGACACAAGAATAGTCATACTTAGTCACCCAGTGTTTGAGAATGAGAGCAATGAGAGATTTGCAACAGTGTTTACACATAATTTCAAACGGTTACTAAACTTTTCCTCACTGACGACCCGCACAGGAAAGGAAAAAATGTTTATCGGTTACCGCAGTTGCGCTGTTCATACAGCACAACTCCCATATGAAGCATTATGCTGTAATTTATTACTTCTTTACTATTAACTGTATTTGTGACAGAGTGCAGACAGTAATCAAATATATCACTGAATGTACCAGAAAAACCATTACATTATACAACACTTACTTAGTTCAGGAGATATGACATTACAAACAATGAGACTTCGAAAGTAACTACTGCATCACGCAGATGTTTAAATTTATTACTTCGTTGGTACAAATGTCCTTTTTCTGAAGTGTAATAGATACATCCCATAGAAGGTTGATCTATGCACATCCCGGACACCCATTTTCTGTAGCCCTCCTGATGTACACAGTGAGTCACTAGCAGGTAATATTTTTCTTGTCGTAATTGTTAACGTTCAATGATCTTGCGACCTCGTACTCAAGTGGATCTTTGCGAGATGCGTGAAAAACTTCCTCATCATACATGACGTTTTAATTTAATACTTCTTTGCTGCTAACTCTGTTACCCACATATCTACATATGCCGCTGAATGTACCTACAAAAATATGCCTTTGTACGCCACATAGTTCAGAAGATATGACATCACAAACACTGAGTTGCATGAGAAACTGCCGCGTCATGCACAGCGATTTAATTTATTACTTCTTTATTACTAACGCTATTCACAGCACAATAGGAGGCAGTAGGCCAATGCACCACTGGATGTGCCTGCAAAACAATATTATTTTACAGCACATAGTTCAGGAGATACGACGTAATGAACACTGATCTGTCTGAAAATGAAACATCAGAATGAAATTGGCTAGAAATATGGGTGAAATACGTGTACAAATACACCTGAAATATGTTAAACATGTGTGAAATATATTTGAAAGGTGTGTGTAAGGGCAAAGCCGCGGGTCATCCCAAACCCCTGCAATGATTGCAGACAAATTTTATACAAATATTAGTTATAATCTGGAAAGAAATAATGTAGGGGGAAAACCACCAGCCTTCTATTGAGGTGAGTGTGGGGGACAGAGAGAGTGGAGAGGAGGAGACAGACACAGAAAGGAAAGGGGAGGAGATGAACAAGGAGAGGGGGGACAAGGAGATGGACAGACGGCGGGAGGAGGAGGATACGGACTGAGAGAGGAGGGAAGGAGAAGAATTAGAGAGGGAAGGAGCAAACGGACAAAAGGGGGTGGAGCAGATTGACACAGCGAGGGGTAGGAGAGATCGAGAGAGAGAGAGAGAGAGGACAGGAGGAGATGGACAGAAGGTGGGAGGAGGAGGAGGAGGAGGAGGAGGTGGACAGGAGAGGGGCGGTGGAGATGGGCAGAGAGACCGAAGGAAGAGATGGACTAGTAGAATATTCGAATAAATGCATACGCGAGCTAGTTTATTTACATATGCTATTATGGCGTGGTACCCAAATCTCTTAAGCTGGCATTGAAACCCTTCAAGAGGCGATGTGTGGAGAGAACAAGCTGTACTTAATGTGAGCCGCACTACTTAAACCGGTTCTCATTTGTCGAGATTTAGTACCTTCCTCAAGAGCCGTTGCTGTATTCGCGCTTCGGAATTGTTCCGAGAACCTACCACTTACAAACCTTGGCGTACTGGAATGTAATAATACACGGCTGTCGTTTTCCATTCTTGTAAACCGAAATGACTTGCATCCTTTTACAGATACTTCATACTGTTCGGCTGGCTTGGTTCAAATGGCTCTGAGCACTATGCGACTTAACTTCTGAGGTCATCAGTCGCCTAGAACTTAGAACTAATTTAACCTAACTAACCTAAGGACATCACACACATCCATGCCCGAGGCAGGATTCGAACCTACGACCGTAGCGGTCACGCGGTTCCAGACTGAAGCGCCTTTAACCGCACGGCCACACCGGCCGGCCTGTTCGGCTGTTCACACCACAAGACAGTTACGCTAATTCGATTTGCAGCAAATTGCAATCAAACGGAAATTCCGTCGGTGTGTCACCCCTAAAAATTTAGCAGTTTCAAGTGCTTTCAACAACTGGTCTGTTTATTACAAAAGCTCCTATTTGAAACTTTGCTCAGAGGTCACGCGATGGTTGTGTAGTGCGCTGTTTCAGCGTAAACGAAATACGGGATTTAAACTTTCGGCCTTTTTTCAGTTTCGTTTCAGCACAAAACTTAGCGAAGCATAGTTGCGTATAAGTTTAGTACACATTAAACGAGTGAATGTTGTAGCGGTATTTTGTAGGATTAGCAAAAGCATGTTTTACAGACGTAGGGGTTCAACATGCGATAAAGTTGGGAAGCACAGCTGCTCCTTCTCCCGCATTTTTTCTTGAATATTCTTTTAAACAGAGTGTGCTTCTTTGTTTTATCAGTATTTTGCTATTATTATATGGACTATATTTTTCTCTGTTGATATTTACGCAATTTCAGTTATAAATCAGTTGGGTGTCTCGAGTGTGAGCGACATCACATTTCGTTTCGCAAGTATCTGATACTTTATGGATTATCTACTTCATCATATGTAAGCGTATATCCTATTTCATTACATCATTTTTTGTGTTTGGATAATTTTCCCTTTTAGCAATCATTGCGACTATAATATTATAGTGTTGTTAATTGGTAACAGTAACCTAGAGATCACAGTTGTTTCTAACTAAAAGTAGAATCTGAAGGTTATTGGATGAACTTTTCCATCGAGTTTCGGAAATGTATTTGACACAAGTTATCAGGCGCTAAGTGTGTGATTATCGTTAACTACACTCCTGGAAATTGAAATAAGAACACCGTGAATTCATTGTCCCAGGAAGGAGAAACTTTATTGACACATTCCTGGGGTCAGATACATCACATGATCACACTGACAGAACCACAGGCACATAGACACAGGCAACAGAGCATGCACAATGTCGGCACTAGTACAGTGTATATCCACCTTTCGCAGCAATGCAGGCTGCTATTCTCCCATGGAGACGATCGTAGAGATGCTGGATGTAGTCCTGTGGAACGGCTTGCCATGCCATTTCCACCTGGCGCCTCAGTTGGACCAGCGTTCGTGCTGGACGTACAGACCGCGTGAGAAGACGCTTCATCCAGTCCCAAACATGCTCAATGGGGGACAGATCCGGAGATCTTGCTGGCCAGGGTAGTTGACTTACACCTTCTAGAGCACGTTGGGTGGCACGGGATACATGCGGACGTGCATTGTCCTGTTGGAACAGCAAGTTCCCTTGCCGGTCTAGGAATGGTAGAACGATGGGTTCGATGACGGTTTGGATGTACCGTGTACTATTCAGTGTCCCCTCGACGATCACCAGTGGTGTACGGCCATTGTAGGAGATCGCTCCCCACACCATGATGCCGGGTGTTGGCCCTGTGTGCCTCGGTCGTATGGAGTCGTGATTGTGGCGCTCACCTGCACGACGCCAAACACGCATACGACCATCATTGGCACCAAGGCAGAAGCGACTCTCATCGCTGAAGACGACACGTCTCCATTCGTCCCTCCATTCACGCCTGTCGCGACACCACTGGAGGCGGGCTGCACGATGTTGGGGCGTGAGCGGAAGACGGCCTAACGGTGTGCGGGACCGTAGCCCAGCTTCATGGAGACGGTTGCGAATGGTCCTCGCCGATACCCCAGGAGCAACAGTGTCCCTAATTTGCTGGGAAGTGGCGGTGCGGTCCCCTACGGCACTGCGTAGGATCCTACGGTCTTGGCGTGCATCCGTGCGTCGCTGCGGTCCGGTCCGAGGTCGACGGGCACGTGCACCTTCCGCCGACCACTGGCGACAACATCGATGTACTGTGGAGACCTCACGCCCCACGTGTTGAGCAATTCGGCGGTACGTCCACCCGGCCTCCCGCATGCCCACTATACGCCCTCGCTCAAAGTCCGTCAACTGCACATACGGTTCACGTCCACGCTGTCGCGGCATGCTACCAGTGTTAAAGACTGCGATGGAGCTCCGTATGCCACGGCAAACTGGCTGACACTGACGGCGGCGGTGCACAAATGCTGCGCAGCCAGCGCCATTCGACGGCCAACACCGCGGTTCCTGGTGTGTCCGCTGTGCCGTGCGTGTGATCATTGCTTGTATAGCCCTCTCGCAGTGTCCGGAGAAAGTATGGTGGGTCTGACACACCGGTGTCAATGTGTTCTTTTTTCCATTTCCAGGAGTGTATTATCGGGCAAGTTAAAGTCACATGGTTATGTTAACTCACAATCGGTAATTCCGTGACGTCGGTATCAAGTTTCGACTTGTTATAATCATCAAAATAAAATTGCCATAGCAGATGATTTCATCGTTACCACCTTTGTGTAAATCCAAAAAGGAGGCAAGGCTCGGTGGCTATCGCAAAAGGTACATACATTTAAAAAGGTCAATGAATGGTAACGTAAAACAAATAAAACAGACGAAGCAACGGAAATACCCGTTTCTTCCCAAATTTGCCGAAGAATTGATTTCATATATCTTTGGATGTCCATCGAAATGTGATGAACTGAGACTGGGACGACTGCTTATCGTATTGTAGATCGAACAACTAACACAAAATGTCACTTAATGCGTTGATGGTTTGCATAAAGTATGGATTTCTGCCACACGTGTCAATGAAACGACCATCTGTTCGCAATTACCAAGCCTTCTCCTGAATATGAGCGCAACAAATTTGGAAGCGTCGCTCCGCTTCCCCCGTCTGTTGCTTATCCTCCATAGTAACTGTCGTTACGACGTATAATGGTCGAACTAAACGCTACACATAACCGATTCATCCTTTTCCGTACAGAAATTATCTGAGAACGCGAAGACATTTTCAGGCTACCAACTCCTGTTACGTGCATTTGCGCCAATACGTCTTGCATCTCGATTGCCGGTTTTTTTCCTTTGATGTTACTGCTTTGTTCCATTGTCACATCACCGAACAAAATATTAATCACCACTTGGAACAGCAAGTTAGTCGCTTTGCAGCGCTGCAGATGGTGTACAATTAGTACTACCGCTGACGTAAATCGGGCCATAGAAGCGGAGTGTACCATGTGCGAGTCAGTTGTACTCGTATGTTACCAGCGCAGCAAGAACGTTCGACGTGGAAACGTGACAGAGTGGTAGAAAGGAACTGACGTTTTGAACCTGCCCATGACTGCACAGTGGAGGAAATTGCCCAAAACATTTCTGTCTCTCCACAGCTTGTCTAACGGGTGTACGGCGAATGTTGTACCACCCGCAGCCGCAGTCAATTAACATGGCGTAAGAACAATGATCGTAAAAATCCTGTGTCGCAAACCCGCAGGACTAGCTGCTGTTAGCGAATGCTGATCCCTCTCGACCAGTTTCCGATCGAACATAGCGAAGGAAACTGGATACAATGTATTTTTGGACTCTAGTACCTCACGAAAGGCGATCGGTTACAGCGGCACAAAAGGCTGCAAATAATTGGTCCAAACAACATAGAAGCTGGATAGTAGCCGACTGGAGGCGTATGTTCTTTATGACTAACTGCTATTTGTTCTGATTTCAAAAACTTCTTATGAAAGTCATAAAATTATATATTCTCTAAAAAGCAAAACCCTTTTGGTTTTGATGGTGTTTTCAGTAGAGTACTGAGGGTTTGATCACACATAAGAAGCCCTTTGTTATCCGAAATATACAATGCATCACTGACTCAAGGCATTGTTCCAGAGAGACTGAAACACGCCTTTGTCACACGTCTCCATAAGAAAAGTGTTAGGAGATATCACAGTAACTACCGCCCTGTTTCACTGCCGACGCCATTTTCCAAAATTGTGAGTAGATGATGTATTGTAGTAAAGTAGCCTACATGGGCAACAATAATATCATCATAAAATCACAGTTTGTATGTCAGAAGAGTTGTCTACTGAGAATGGCATTTATATGACCACTCGCCAAATTTTTCAAATTTTGCAAGCGTTAAATAATAATGTAGCGCCAGGAGGTATTTTCTGTGACTTATCTAAGACATTTGATTGTGTGAATGATAGAATTCTTCTAGATAAACTGAATTTTTATACGATTGATGGTATAGCCAACCAATAAATAATGTCATATCTAACCAAAAGAATGCAGGAAGTTGTACTTAGTAATTCAATCAATATAGACTGGGGAAAAATCGGGTATGGAGTTCCCCTAGGCTCAATCTTAGGTCCACTATTGTTCGCGAATATGTATATGATGTTCCATCTGATATAAAACAAGCAGAATTGTTTCTTTTGCATATGACATTAGTATTGTAAGCAGTCTAAGCAAACATACAGAAACAGAAAAAAGGTAAGCAATGTATTTAAAAGTAACATTGACTGGTTTCCTGCGAATGGCCTCCCCTTCAGTTTTAAAAAGACACAAAATGTTTAGTTCTGCACTTTTAGGGATATTATACTAATGATATGAACAACACCTGGTGATTAAATAATAAATAGGGCAGAAACTTCAAACTTCCTATGTGTCTATATTGATGAGAATTTAAAACTGAAAAAAGCACGTTTTGGAACTCCTAAAGCAACTAAGCTCAGCAATGTTTGGACTTGGAATCACTAAAAACCTTGGAGAGAGAGAAATCAGTAAGTTAACAAATTTTTCATATTTTCATTCAATAAGTACTTTGGGCTGTGTGAATACATTACTCGTTTGACAAACAACTAGAGGTCCTATCGCACCTCGACTAGCTCACTAAATCACTCGATTCTAATCCCACAAAAAAGTCTAGGCTATCTGGAACAGTGATTGATGGTTCAAATGGCCCTGAGCACTATGGGACTTAACATCTGAGCTCATCAGTCCCCTAGAATTTAGAACTACTTAAACCTAACTAACCTAAGGACATTACAAACATCCATACCCGAGGCAGGATTCGAACCTGCGACCGTAGCGGTCGCGTGGCTCCAGACCTAAGCACCTAGAACCGCTCGGCACTCCAGCCGGCCAGTGATTGAAACTTAGCAATCATTGTCCCAGCAAAGTGGTACCTAAGCAGCACAGAATGGCTTCTGCTAGAGACTACTTTCCTACAGAAACCTGTGGACTCCCTCCTTCGCCGCATTAATGTATTTAAGCCTAGAGGCTTTATGATTAGGATGCTGTCTTCTGGGGCTGTGCTGTGCTTAGTACGACATGACTCTTCACACTGCTTTCAGTATTCAACACTGCGTGTAAACACTCTAAATAAATCTCAGTACTTATGCACACATTTTTAACACTCATTGTCACTCATTCACATATTTTCTCGTTAGCTAGTCTGAAGACGTACAGGATGCTTATAATTAAAGTGGAGCTACTGATTGAGGCCAATGTGGACTGTAATTATCGTATGGCAGCGAAACTTGGTAGAAACGCTAATACGTTCATGTTGAACCGATCTGAGGATGGAAAATAAATTAGTTCCAGATCTGTCCACCAGGTGCAAATCTTCTGCTGTACACTGATTGTGTAACTTCATGATATCCACGCCGTTATTTGACAAACCATAACGTGAGAATTGAAGAGAAACCGCTCGCTGTTAGTGAAACAGTTTTATGTGCATGGCAGCAGTTACAAACCTGCAGCGAGAGAGTATCGCTGACCGAAATGTCTGAGGAGAGGCCAGACGTCATTAAATTGTTTAAAGAAGTTAATAATGCGATTCGAAAACACAGGTGGGCTTGGTGTGGCATCTGGAAGAGGCAGGCGTCCTATCATGGTGGAAGCTATTGACGAAGTTATTGTTACTGTAACTGACCATACAACATGTGCCCCGCATAGTGCAAGTGCTCGTGGAGTGTCACGAGAACTGTCCAGTGTTCTAAATTGGTATGAAAGAAGTATCTGCGCTAGCAGAATAGAAATGCAGAAATACAAGTCCGAAAACAATTTATTGGGCTCAAAAAAAACGAAACAATAATACAATCTCCAAAAGAACAACAGACTCGCTCCCAACTGTGGATCGATACAAATATAAAATAACAAATAATAATAGAAACGACCCGACAATTCTGCGATGTCAAGACGTTTGTCGACTATACCAAGTCCATCTGCAAGAGATTTGCCAGCTACAAGAGGCGTGTGGACGTGGCTGCCGGAGTGGCAGCTCTGTATACTTCCAAGCGGTGCATCGAATTGCCTGTGGCGGCAGTGGCCTGCCCTATAAAACCCGTTTGGTGGATGTAACTGCCGGAACTATTTTCGATCACGAACCTGGCGTATCATAGTTCCTGGGCTAGCTGCGGCCTCTGGTGAAGTTGTTCTGCAGACTTCACGGACGAGTAGCGGACCCTGGTGGCCATTGGTGGAGACCTTGTGTTGTTTTATGTTGTGGCCGCCGGTAGATATTTGTGTTGACAACACAGACGATGTAGGTTTTCCTGGTAACTATACGCCCTGCGATGCAGGCATCCTGTGTTAGTTGTATGTGAAGTGGGATGCCGATGCAGTAGGCGCTACGATGTATGAAGGGGACCGCCACAGCAATGAGTACAAGATCCAAACGGTGCAGAAACTAAAATCTCATGATTTCAGCAAAGTTCTGAATTTGCTCTTCGATTTGTGGCATGGGTCGAAGTTAATGACATCTGAGTGGGCAATATTCTATGTAGTGACTAGGCTCACATTACACTACAGGGTGCAGTGAATATACATAAATGCCGAATTTGGAGTGCTTTTGAACTGCGTGTTGTGCATGAAGAGCCACTGCACTCCTCTTATGTGACTGTGTGCTGTGCATGGACAAGCAGCTTTATTCACAGTCCGTCCTTCTTTGAAGAAAATACATCCCGAGCGCCTATCAGTGGTACTGTGAGGTCTGCACATTATTGAGACCTCCTTGTACAACATGTGATTCCTGCTTTTCAAGAGCGCAACTCTATGGAAATCACTGTTTATTCATGCAAGATGCGGCAACACGTCATGTCTCTCGCCCATTGAAATATATGCTTGCAACCTTCCACGAACGTGATATCGCCAGAGAATTTCCAGATGCAAGACGTGCAACATCACCTGATCTGCATCCATGCGAATTTTGGCTCTGGTAAAATGTAAAAGAACGTGTTTACCGGGATCACGTTCTATCTCTACCTGATCTGAAGGCCAGGATACAAAAACACTTTTCTCAGATTCCGATGGAACTGCTGCAAGTAATTGTTCATCACGTCGTTTTACAGATGCAGCGTCTCTTCGAAGTCTCCGGTGAGCGTAACAAACAAATTGTTTAAGGGGCATATAATAAGAAAAATATCTTCACTCGCCCGTGGCCTATGGGCGACTTATTCTACTCAAGTCTAATGATTATTAATACTCGTAAAATTTGATAATGGCCTAAGGCTGAAATATAGATTTTGGGCCGGAGCGGTAGCTCATCAGAGAGCCGCTTGTCCTCTGTAATAAACAGCTGAATAAAGGAACTAATGATCACTTTTTAATAAATTAATAAGTGATGGTACTGATCCCCGATGGTATACAAAACGGGTCAAATCGTTGTTGCAGAAGCAGCGAAAAAAGCATGCCAAATTTAAAAGAACGCTAAATCCCCAAGTTTGGCAAAGTTTTACATAATTTCGAAATATAGTGCGTACTACAATGCGACATGCTTTTAATAATTTCCACAAGGAAATTCTGTCTAGAAATCTGGCAGAAAACCCAAAGAGATTGTGGTCATACATAAAGCACACCAGTGGCAAGACGCAATCAATATCTTCACCGCGCGATAACAGCGGTGAAGTCATTGATGACAGTGCCACTAAAGCAGAGTTATTAAACACGGTTTTCCGAAACTCCATCACCAAGAAAGACGAAGTAAATATTCATGAATTCCAATCAAGAACAACTGCCAAGATGAGAAACATAGAAGTAGATATCCTCGGAGCAATGAAGCAGCTTAAATCACTAAATAAAGCCAAGGCCACCGATCCAGATTGTATACCAGTCAGATTCCTCTCAGAGTATACTGATAAAATAGCTCCATATTTAGCAATTATATACAACCACTAGCTCACAGAAAGATCCGTACCTAAGAACTGGAAAATTGCTCAGGTCACACCAATACCCAAAAATGGAAGTAGGAGTAATCCACTGAATTACAGGCCTATATCGTTAACGTCGATTTGCGTAGGGTTTTGGAACATATACTGTATTCGAACATTATGAAGAACCTCGAAGAAAACGATTTATTGACACATAGTACGGATTCAGAAAATATCGGTTTTGTGAAACACAACTAGCTCTTTATACTCATGAAGTAATGAGTGCTATCGACAGGGGATGTCAAATTGATTCCATATTTTCAGATTTTCAGAAAGCTTTCGACACCGTTTCTCACAAGCAGTCTTTTAACGAAACTGCGTGCCTACAGAGTATCGCCTCAGTTGTGCGGCTGGATTTGTGATTTCCTGTCAGAAAGGCCACAGTTCGTAGTAATAGACGGAAAGCCATCGAATAAAAGAGAAGTAATATCCGGCGTTCCTCAAGGAAGAGTTTTAGACCTTCTATTGTTCCTGATCTATATTAATGACATAGGAGACAATCCGAGTAGCCGTCTTAGATTATTTGCAGATGATTCTGTCATTTACCGTCTTGTAAAGTTATCAGATGATCAAAACGACTTGCAAAATGATTTAGATAAGATATCTGTATGTTGCGGAAAGTAGCAATTGACTCTGAATAAAGAAAAGTATGAAGTTATTCACATGAGTACAAAAAGAAATCAGCTAAATTTCGATTACGCGATAAGTCACACAAATCTGAAGGCTGTAAATTCAGCTAAATACTTAGGCATTACAATTACAAATAACCTAAATTGGAATGATCACATAGATAATATTGTGGGTAGAGCAAACCAAGGACTGCTATTCATTGGCAGAACACCTAGAAGGTGGGACAGGTCTACTAAAGAGTCTGCTTACAGCACGCTTGTCCCTCCTATTCTGGAGTATTGCTGTGCGGTGTGGGATCCGCATCAGGTGGGACTGACGGATGATATCGAGAAAGAACAAAGAAGAAAGGACAGCTCGTTTTGTATTATCCCGAAATAGGGGAGATATGTCACAGACATGATACGTGAACTGGAGTGGCAATCATTAAAACAAAGGCTTTTTTCGTTGCGACGGGATCTTCTCATGAAATTTCAATCACCAGTTTTCTCCTCCGATTGCGAAAACATTCTGCTGGCACCAACCTACATAAGGAGATTTGATATTCATGATAAAACAAGAGAAATTAGGGCCCTTACTGAAAAAATTTAAGTGCTCGTTTTTCCCGCGTGCCGTTCGAGAGTGGAACGGTAGAGAGACAGCTTGAAGGTGGTTCATTGAACCCTCTGCCAGGCGCTTTATTGTTAATAGTAGAATAATCACGTAGATGTAGATATAGATGCAGAACCGATGTCAAGTGGCGTCCGCTCAGACCAAACGAAATGAACAATATCGAACTAAATTTAAAAAATAAAGATTAAAAAAGGGGTAGCATCTTTGACTGGTAATTTAAACGTCCTTGGTCCTGGGTTCGAACCCCGCCACCCCTTAAATTTTAAATAAAAATCAACATTGGCGGCCGCAGACTTCCGGAATAGGAAGTTACATTCTGCCAATGGCCTTGTCAAAGACGGAGTAAGAACGGACAGAGGCTCGGGACACTGTTTTGCCTTTCGAGTGAGAAACTGCCACAAAAGGCGGAAAAATTAGCAATGATCAACGGCATGTGGATGTAGAAGGCAATGGAAACCACTGCATTAAAGTCATGTAATGTCCATCTATAGGACACGTCGCCTGTAATTGAAAAAGTGTCATGATGATCTCTCCATTTCCAAAAGATTCCGGAGTAGTCCCCCATTCGGATCTCCGGGACAGGAATGCCAAGGGCGAGGTGACCATGAGAAAAGTACTGAATAATCAGCGAAAGGATAACGTCCTATGAGATGGGGCGTGGAATGTCAGAAGCTTGAACGTGGTAGGGAAGCTAGAAAATCTTAAAAGGGAAATACTAAGGCTCAGTCTAGGTACAGTGAAGATCAGTGAAGTGAAATGGAAAGAAGACAAGGATTTCTGGTTATATGAGTATAGGGTAACATCAACAGCAGCAGAAAATGGTATAACGGGAAAATAGCAAGGTACGACGGAGACTGTGTTACTGTGAACAATTCAGTGATAGGGTTAGTGTCATCAGAATCGACAGCAAACCGACATCGGCAACGTTAATCCACGTACACATGCCGATGTCGCAGGCTGAACGTGAAGGATAGAGAAAGTATATAAGGATATTGAACAGGTAATTAACGGAGATTAAAATCTAATAGTTATGGGGGACTGCAAGGTGGCTGTAGCGGAAGGAGTAGAAGAAAGAGTTATGGGGGAACATGGGCTTGGTACTAGGAATGAGAGAGGAGAAAACTAACTGAAAACTGCAATAAATTTCAGCGAACACTCTGCTCAAGAATCACAAGAGGAGGAGGTATACTTGGAAAAGACCGGAAGATACTGGAGGCCTTCAGCTAGATTACATCATCGTCAGACAGATGATTAGAAATCGGATACGGGATTGTAAAGCGTACCCAGGAGTAGATATACTCGTATATTCAGGTCACAATCTAGTGGTGATGAAGAGTAAGCTGAATTATAAGAGAGTAGTCACGAAGAACCAATGTGCATAGAAGTGGGATAGTGAAGTACTAAGGAATGGAGACATATGCTTGAATTTCTCTGAGAATAGAGATACTTCGATAAGGAATAGCTCATAGATAGTTCAGTTGAAGAGGAATGGGCATCTCTAAAAAAGGCAACCACATAAGATGGAAAGAAAAATTTAGGTATAAATAAGGTAACTGCGAAGAAACCATAGGTAACAGAAGAAATAATTCAGCTGATCGATGAAAGAAGAAGTATGGAAAAGTTCAGGGAAATTGAGGAATACAGAGATAAAAGTCGCTGAGGAATGAAATAAATAGGAAGAACAGGGAAGCTAAGACGAAATTGCTACATGAAAAATGTGATGCAAACGAAAAGGAAACAATTGTCCGAAGGACTCGCTCCGGATTTACGGTTTTATGGAAGTCAAAACAATCTTCGGCAAAATTAAAAGCAAGGGTGGTAACATTAAGAGTGCAATGGGAATTCCAACTCCAAATGCAGAGGAGGTGGAAAGAGTACATTGAAAGTCTCTATGAAGAGGAAGACTTGTCTGATGACTTGATAGAAGAAAAAGAAGATGATGTCGATATAAAGAGAGGAGATCTAGTATTAGAATTAGAAATTAAAAGAGCTTTGAAAGACTTAAGATCAAATAGAGAATTTCTAAAACCATAGGGAGCTTACAGGTGCGAGATTTATCGCACAGTTAGCTTAACAGCCCATGCATCCAAGCTGCTGACAAGAATAGTACATAGAAGAATGGAAAAGAAAACTGAGGATGGGTTAGATGACGATCTGTTTTGCTTTAGGATAGGTAAAGGCATCAGAGAGGTAGTTTTGACGTTGCGGATGATATTGGAAGCAAGACTAAAGAACTGTCAAGTCACATTCATAGGATTTATCGATCTTGAAAAAGCGTTCGTGTGTCAAATAGTGTAAGATGCTCGAAATTCTCAGGAAAATAGGGGTAAGCTATAGGGAGAGACGGGTAATATAGAAAAAGAGGCAACTGAGAATAATAAGAGTGGAAGACCAAGAATGAAGCGCTCGGATTAAAAAGGGTATTAGACAGGGATGTCGTCTTTCGCTCCTACTGTTAAACCTATATACTGAAGAAGCAGAGATGGAAGTAAATGAAAGGTTAAGGAGTGGAATTAAAATTCAAGGTGAAAAGATATCAATGATACGATTCGCTGATGATATTGCTATGTTCAGTGAAAGTGAAGAAGAATTACATGAACTGCTGAATGAAATGAAGTCTAATGAGTACAGAATATGGACTGAGAGTAAATCGAAGAAACATGAAAGTAATGAGAATTAGCAGAAATGAGAACTGCGAGAAACTTAACATCAGAATTGGTGGCTACGAAGTAGACATAGTTAAGGACTTCTGCTACCTAGGCAGTAAAATAACAAATGACGGACGGAGCAAGGAGGGCATCATAAGCAGACTAGCACTGGCAGAAAGGTATGCCCGGCCAAAAGAAGTCTGCTAGTATCAAACATAGGACTTAATTTGAGGAAGGCATTTCTGAGAATGTACGTTTGGAGTACAGCATGGACTGAGGGAAAACCGGAACAGAAGAGAATCGAAGCATTTGAGATGTGGTGCTACTGACGAATGTTGAAAATTAAGTAGACTGGTAGGGTAAGGAATGAGGAGGTTCTATGCAGAATGTGAGAGGAGGGGAATGTATGGAAGACACAACAAGAAGGGACAGGATGATACGACATCTGTTAAGACATCAGGGAATAACTTCCGTGGCGATGAAGGGAGCTCGAGAGGATAAAACCTGTAGAGGAAGACAGAGATTGGAATATATCCAGCAAATAATTGAAGACGTAGATTACAAGTGCTACTCTGAGATGAAGAGGTTGGCACTAGTCGTGTGCCGAATCAAACTAGTGAGAACACTTGATGAATCAAAAATAGTGCTTTCCTCGTTTTTCTTACCTTTGCTGCCAACGTCCCGTTCCAAATCCATTACGTACGGAAAGATTTCTATACGTCTTTCTTGCGTTCACAGCAAACTAGAGCTAAAGTTTTTTTTTACAGCCTAAATCGGTTCCACATAAACGCATTAGAATATCTTCTTAGTTTCGCTAGCATGCGATTATTACAGCCAACACTGGACGTCTGTGGGTAGCTGCACTTTAATTATAGCTACCGAGTATCTTGTATAGAGGCGGAAAGTCCTCAGACCAGAAGGAGTAAAGTGTAAATGTGGCCTCGGCAGCAGTTCTCCGGCCAGACTTGGGCGCCACGGCCAGGAGACAGCTGGACGCCAGCTGCAGGCGGCAGGGAGGGCGCAAGTTGGCGAGCCCCGCCACAGCGCCAGACAGCCCTGCCACTGCCGCACACGCGCCGTCCCTTCCTCTCTGCACAACCAGCTCTCCACGGAACATCGCTCTGCTCCTATACCGAGACACGTAACGTCCACCTACAATCGTGCACGAAACAGCGCTCCTTTCATTTTATTTTGTGAATCCGTAAGAAGGTAAAAGCCTAGATTATAGTGAAGCCATAGACAGAGGTTTAAGACAAAGGACGTGTTGTTCTACAGCGACAGAAGCACATTGCATGAAATAATCAAGTTAGTACGAGATAGTACAGTCGTCATATGAAGGGAAAATTCGGTAAAACATTTACCATATCCAAAGTACACTACTGGCCATTAAAATTGCTACACCAAGAAGAAACGCAGATGATAAACAGGTATTCATTAGACAAATATATTACACTGAAACTGACATGTGATTACAATTTCACGCAATTTGGGTGCATAGATCCTGAGAAATCAGAACAACCACCGCTGGCCGTAATAACGGCCTTGATACGCCTGGGCATTGAGTCAAACGGAGCTTGGATGGGGTGTACAGGTACAGCTGCCCATGCAGCTTCAACACGATACCACAGTTCATCAAGAGTAGCGACTGGCGTATTGTGACGAGCCAGTTGCTCGGCCACCATTGACCAGACGTTTTCAGTAGGTGAGAGATATGGAGAATGTGCTGGCCAGAGCAACAGTCAAACATTTTCTGTGTCCAAAAAGGCCCGTACAGGACCTGCAATATGCGGTCGTGCCTTATCCTGCTGAAATGTAGGGTTTCGCAGGGATCGAATGAAGGGTAGAGCCACGGGTCGTAACACATCTGAAATGTAACGTCCACTGTTCAAAGTGCCGTCAATGCGAACAAGAGGGGACCAAGACGTGTAACCAATGGCACCCCATACCATCACTCCGGGTGATACGCCAGTACGGCGATGACGAATACACGCTTTCGATGTGCGTTCACCGCGATGTCGTCAAACAAGGATGCGACCATCATCACGCTGTAAACAGAATCTGGATTCATCCGAAAAAATGACCTTTTGCCATTCGTGCACCCAGGTTCGTCGTTGAGTACACCATCGCGAGCGCTCTTGTCTGTGACGCAGCGTCAAGGGTAACCGCAGCAATGGTCTGCTAGCTGATAGTCCATGCTGCTGCAAACGTGGTCGAACTGTTCGTGCAGATGGTTGTTGTCTTGCAAACGTCCCCATCTGTTGACTCAGGGATCGAGATGTGGCTGCACGATCCGTTAGAGCAATGCGGATAAAATGCCTGTCACCTCGACTCCTAGTGATACGAGGCCGTTGGGATCCAGCACTGCATTCCGTATTACCCTCCTGAACCCACCGATTCCATATTCTGTTAACAGGCATTAGATCTCGACCAACGCGAGCACCAATGACGCGATATGATAAACCGCAGTCGCGATAGGCTACAATCCGTGATGGTACGCACTTCTCCTCCTTACACGAGGCATCACAACAACGTTTCACCAGGCAACGCCGGTCAACTGCTGTTTATGTATGAGAAATCGGTTGGAAACTTTCCTCATGTCAGCACGTTGTAGGTGTCGCCACCGGCGCCAACCTTGTGTGAATGCTCTGAAAAGCTAATCATTTGCATATCACAGCAACTTCTTCCTGTCGGTTAAATTTCGCGTCTGTAGCACGTCATGTTCGTGGTGCAGCAATTTTAATGGCCAGTATTGTACATCAGTATGGGAATGCCTCAAGGCGTCATCTTAGCACCAGTCTTGTTCTTGATGTAAAACAGTGACTTTCGAGACATGATTCTCAATGACACGTCATCGCACAGCCCAAACCACTAAAGGTAGATACTTGAAATTTGGAGAGGGTGTAGTCATCGTTTAACAACGGACTGTCCGAAATTCCGCTCCTAAAAGGGTGAAATAGGAGATGAAAGATTTTTCGAAAGTATTTCACTACCAAGGCAATTTCAAAGCAAGAACTACGAAAAGTGGTATCTGGTTTCTCAATCAGGAAAAAAAATAGTGTTTCAGCATTTTTAGAAATTCAACTACTAAGAGGGTAAAATAGCAGGTGACAATTTTTTTGAAATTTCTGTTGAAACAATTCTGTTGATGGACGTGTGAGCAAGAAAACGATTGATGCCGCTTTTTTTATTCTCTTTCGTTTGTCTTCTGACTGCTTTGATATGGCCCGCCACGAATTTCTCTCTTGTGACAGCATTTTCATTTCAGAGTACCACTTGCAAATTACGTCCTCAATTATTTGCTGAATGTACTGCATTCTCTGTAAATCTCTGTGTCCCTCTACAGTTTTTATCCTCTACAGCTCCCTCTGGTAACATGGAAGTTAATGCCTGGTGTCTTAACAGAGGTCCGATCATCCTTTCAGTCACTCGCCGATTCTGCGGAAAAACTCATCATTCCTTATCTTTTCAGTCCACCAAATTTTCAACATTCGAAGGTACACCACATCTCAAATGTTTCTATGACGCCTATAACAAAATTAAGAAGTGCTGTGGAGAAATACGAACCATCAATATGAATATCTTTCCATTGGTATACAGGATACTTGATGCGTAATAAATGCACCTTCCCAGTAGCTCTTGGCGCTGGTCGTGACTTGCGTTTTATATTTATTTTATATTTATCTGGGAGGCGCCACCTTAAAATACTTCAGAATCTGCTTAGCCAATCTAAATGTTTCATCCTAATATACCAACAGACGAAACCAAAATTTGTAAAATGCATCAGAAGCGTGAAACTTAAGTAGCAACGTCCGTCTTTGAATGGAAGGCGACAGATCTTCCAGCAGGACCGCAGGAGGGTACAGCGTTCACTTGTGTATCATTTATGCGATTTTCAAACGAAAGCGTGTTGTTTTCATTCAGCTGCATATTAATTCATAAATTTCTGTCATGTTTGTGTGATTATTAGCCACAGTCCCACGTGGCGTGTATAGATGCCCCGCCTGTACTGCCACACGTCCACCCGGTTCATCTAACAAACAGCGTCCAGGCCCTAGTTAGAGCGCCAGCTCTTATTCCAGCAAGACCTCAGGACAGTACAGCGCTCGTTCGTGAATTATTTATACGGGCTTCAAACGGAAGCGAATTATTTCCATTTATCTCTGTGCTTAGTTGTATGATTCGTAAATTTCTTGCGCGTTTGTATGCTTACTAGGCGCAGACGTGCTTTTTAATAAATGTGACGTGTATAATTATCGTGTCTTTATCGACCCATGCTTTCATTTGTTTTGGTGTGAATACCCAGCACCACTTAGGGTTCAGTAAGGTAGCAGTTATTGTTCCATCAAGACAACAGGAAAGTGCAGCGCTCGTTTGCAAATTTTTATGAGTTTCTAAGAGAACCGACTTATTTTCATGTACGTTTGTCCTTAATAGTTTAATTCGTAAATTTATTGCTCGTTTCACTTCACAGTCCTACGTTGTATAACAGTGTAGCGTATGTTTCTGCCGTCTTTAGAGAGAGAGACTGACTGCTACTTTCGGACGCAGGCTGACCTGGTTACCCTTCGGTCACAGCTCCAGGCAAGACAGCGCTCGGTCACACAGATGGTGGCTGTTACCAATAATGGGCATCACAGGGGGAGAACGTGGGGATCCAACGGACGTCCAACACATTCCACATGTCCTCCGATCAGTCCACTACTAAGGTTGCCCCAGTTAATGCTAGCACTGAGATTGACCCCTCAGTCATTGTCGAGTGGGTAATCGTTTCAAGATTTGGCAGCCAGCGAAAGACTTCCCAGGGGTCTATGAAAAGGCCCACCCAGTTCATCTATCAAACAGGGTCCAAGCGCTATTTATAGCTGATGAAGATCCTGAGCCAGTCACAGTAACTTCACCTGTTTCACACAAAGCCTCTCGGATAGGATGAACCAGGTACTCAGAGAGGGTGTGACTATTGGTAGTTGGTAGCGCCGGTGTTAGTGCATAACTGGGTGCCTTAAGGCTTTGGCTGCGAAGGAAAAGAAGAAGTCCAGTGAGCACAGTCTGCGTACATACCAAGAGGAAGTCATTCCAAATGTGAAAAATGGTTCAAATGGCTCTGAGCACTATGGGACTCAACTGCTGTGGTCATAAGTCCCCTAGAACTTAGAACTACTGAAACCTAACTAACCTAAGGACATCACACACATCCATGCCCGAGGCAGGATTCGAACCTGCGACCGTAGCGGTCGTGCGGTTCCAGACTGTAGCGCCTTTAACCGCTCGGCCACTCCGGCCGGCCCAAATGTGAAGCAGGCCCTGCTGGATACCATGAAAAGTACAGTATACAGTCAACTGCAGATGGTAGCTGATATCGGTACCAATGATGTGTGTCGTTTTGGATCAGAAGAGATTCTCTCTGGGCTCTAGTGGCTATCTGAAGTGGTAAAGACTGCCAGTGTTAATTGCAAGATATGAATAGAGCTCACCATCTGTAGCACTGAAGGGCCTGAATCATAGGCTCAGACGGTTCTGCGACAATGTAGCCTGCAGATTCCTTGACTTGCTTCTTAGGGTGGTCGGATATTGGGTTCCGCTTAATATGCCTCGGTTCCACTACATAAAGGAGGCGGCTGACCGTATAGCGGAGGTTGTTTAGTGTTTCAGGAAATAACAAAAAGGATATAGTCTCAAAGGGTACAGAACAAACGACAACGGTAAATCTAGGAACCACAGGTAGAACAGTAATAATTGTTTACCAGAGCTCCAAGCGCTATTGGAAAGCACTGAAGCTCAAATCATTACAAGCACTGAAGGCAGGCTAAAGCTGGAGATAGGTTCAACCGAAATTTTGCAGAGGATAGAGTAAACATGGTGTCTGTTGCTGTTAGAAGTACACGGGATAGACAAAACAATGCAAATACCTGTACGTACTTGGGAATGGTTTATTAATAAAGGATTGCACCCCCATTTGCCCGCAGTACAGCTGCGATTCTTCTTGGAATACTGGCGTACAGTGATCGTACAGCCCCAGTGGAATGTTAAACCACTCTTCGATCAGAGGCTCTCCTAACTCGTGTAGTGACGACGGAGGCGGAAATCTGTTCTGGAGTCTGCGCTCCAGTACCGCGCAACTGTTCAAGATTGTGCAACCCCGGGGAAGACGCTGGAGTTCAGTTGCATGCTCCTCATACTATGAGTGTGCTGTCCTGCCTGTGTGAATGGGTGCATTATCGTCCTGAAATGTGGTATCATTTTTGGGGAACAACATTTGAATCATGGGGTGCACTGGATCACCTAAATTGTTAACATAATCGTTGGCAGTAAGACGGCCTTTGAGAGCAGTGATGGGACCAGCAGAATACCATGATATGGCTGCCCTCACCATCACACTTGCACCTCCAAGCTAAGCGTTGGAATCAAGCAATCAGGATTGTAAGCTTCTTTTTGCGTTCTCCAGACGTAAACGCGGAGGGATATTAGAAATAACGAAAATGTTGATTCGTCGCACCATATAACGTGTTTCCACTGATCAGCCGTCCAGGATTTAAGCCCCTGACACCATGTTTTACGCTTCTTTGCGTTGGTTGTCGTCACTAATGGTTTCGGTATAGCAGCTCGTCCATGAATAATCGCTTTATGCAATTCTCGGCGGACTGTGTCGATAGATACGGGGTCTCGAAGATGGAAATTGAGCTCTGCAGTCAGTTTAGCCGCTGTAGTTTTTTACTGTTTTGACACAATCTATGTGTAAGCATACGACGATCTCTGTCATTTAGTTTTGATTTGCCCCCACTATTACGTTTACACGATGATGTCTTTTCATGCTTTGTGCAGGCTGTCGTGACTGTTGAAACAGGTGCTTTTGAAATATTCAATAAGTTGGCTGCCTTCGTTACCGATGCTCTAGCTAATCGGGCTCTCACAATCTGCCCTCTTTAGAACTCTGTTAGATCTTCCATTGCACGTTGACCTCGGCCTCTGAATGCAAATACGAAGGTGTGTACTACTCTTTAACAACTTGCACTGATGCCTAGTCCGTACTGAAAACGCGCAGTCCAGCTCGACACGTGCCTTACCTGCGTTGTTAACCGTCAAACGCAACCATCTCATTACTACCACTGTTCACATTATTTTGGCTATCCCCTGTAGTATATCTCCAAGTGAAACTGAAGTAAATAGTTCGTGTGAGTTTTAATGGATGGACGTTATACTGATAACCGGAATAAATTAATTTTATTTTGTTATAAATCCAGTCACTGACCCAAATGCTTTGTTATAAATCCAGTCACTGACCAGAAATGTTTATCAATCAGGCTATTAATTTTAGTGAACGATAACCATCCTCAAATCTGAAAATAAGCACAAACAGATAGATTTACGTACAAATATTTTAAAATTCTACAAATTCACAAACACATTTTTCCTTTATTGCATTTCGATTCACCCCCCCCCCCCCCCTCGTAGAGGGGGGGCGGGCTGGCAGCAGCGTAATATGCTGCTATACAGCCTACAGAAAAAGTAAAAAACATGAGGAAAATACAAAGAAACAAGAAAAAAGGCATTAAAATGGTGATATTTTAAAAAAACTGTAAAATGGCGAAAGTGTGGAATTTAAAATATAAAAACACTGCGGTGACGATGCGGATGAAAACACGCAACAAGTAGACAGGCGGCTCAATTAAAAAAACAAGGTGTTTCTGTTCGCACGAGATAAAAAACAAAACTAGCGGACGTATGGCGGCTGTTTGCAACACAGACAGGGGACGCACAACACTGAACACTCACTCATAACAGCACTATACAGGTGACACGGTGGCAGACTGGGGGAGGGGGGGGGGGACACAAACACAAAATTTAAGCAAATATGAAATTTCCATACCCGAGTACATGTAGTGCACGACGCTTACCGTCTCATTACGCATACTGACAGTACAGTCATAATAATTAGTCATAGTAGCTTCGCCACCAAGTTACAAATTTTGAGTACCATGAACATGATTGTGACATACATGCTGACTCTTTGAGGAAACGAGTTGGACTGTCGTGCAGCGACGAGTGGCGTGCCTACATTCTGACACGTTAGATGTCGCTGCTGCACGCTAGTTCACATAACTCCAATAGAACTCTTCTTGTTAATTAAGCGTACAAATTCTTACCTGCGGAATTTAGTATAGATATAAACTGATCTGCCACAACATTATGACGACCTACCTAACAGCTGATATGTCCACCTTGAGCATGGATAACAGCTGCAGTACGTCGTGACATGGAATCAGCGAGACCTTGGTGGGTCGCTGGAAGGAGTTGACTCCATACCGGCACAGAAGTCACGTAATTCCCGTAAATTCCGGGGAGAGGGTGTAGAGATAAGCACTGACGTCACGTTCAATCGCATCCCAGGTGCATTGATAGGGTTGAGATCTGGCAAGTTGGGGGGCCAGCATAACTGGAACTCGCCACTGTGTTCTTCGTACCACTCCGTCACACTCTTAGCCTTGTGACATGGCGCAATACCTGGTTGAAAAATGCCACTGCCGTCGGGAAACATGATCGTCATGAAGGGTTGTACGTGTTCTGCAACCAGTGTACGATACTCCTTTACCGTTATGGTGCCTTGCACGAGCTCCGCTAGACCCTTAGATGTCCATGTGAATGTGGCCCAGAGTATAATCGAGGTACCGCCAGCTTTTCTCCGTCCTGCAGTACAGGTGTCAATTGTTCGCCTGTAAGACAACGAATTCGCACCCTCCTATCGAAATGATGAAAAGGTATCGGGATTCATCAGACCGAGCAACGATCAACCACTGCGCCACCGTTCAGTGCTGGGGAGATGCGTGCCGGGGACCGTCACGCCTTCCCGCTCATGTAAGCCTACACAAGAGGATTCAACTCTTGCCAAGTTAACAAAAGCCGTTCTACTTCCATCAGGTGCCAGACAAGAGATTATCAAATACCTGCCAACAGATAAAGAAGAAAAAGAAGTCCTACAGCAACTTCTAAACAAAGGTTTCACGCTCCGAGAAGGATCACAAAACTGGACGTATGGTTCCTCAACCCGTATTTACGACTACTCTGTCAAAAAAATCAGAAACTAGATGCCATCTACGATGTCAAATATATAATTTGCGCAAAAGTCACAATAAAAAATTACATTCCACTGGAGATCCCACCCCGTGTATAAATTGTCAAAGATTGACGCATACAAGAAACTATTGCTGGCTTCCGGCAACATGCGTTAGACGCAGAGCACGCCACAACAGCCAACAAGAACAAACCAACGAAATGAGGAAACTGCAAACAGGATGGTCATCCAGCGGATTGAAAAGGATGGAAGAAAGGCCAGAAGCCATTCCAGTCCACAAGGCACGAACCAGTGGTGAACCAAAAGCTAAAACTTTGACTGCTGCGAATGTATTGACACCAACAAAGACAAAAGAACCAACTGTGACGACAGATGCCAGCACATCAGCATGGACTGAAACCAAACACCAAGATGCACCATTAAGAATGCCCTCAAGAGGAAAATTGTGTTCAAGTGTACTGAGCAACCGGGAAGACGAGATGGCAACAATCTCAGACAACAATACAGAAGCACCTGACACCATTACTAAGATAATTATCTTAGTCGAAGAACTAGAGAAGATCGTTGACTACGAGTACCATACACCACAGAAAGAAGAAACTTCTTCTGGAATGCGACTGGAGTTTGAAACAAGAGCGGAAGTACAGGACTCCAATAACCTTATTG
The DNA here is from genome assembly GCF_023864275.1 of Schistocerca cancellata. Lineage (NCBI taxonomy): Eukaryota > Metazoa > Arthropoda > Insecta > Orthoptera > Acrididae > Schistocerca > Schistocerca cancellata. The sequence goes on from NC_064627.1 coordinate 526,914,586, forward strand.
ACGCTCTATTATTAACAGAAATACATCGCCACATATCTGAAACATTCCGACTACGGACTATGAGAGGTTATAGAATGTACAGACAAAATAGAAGAGGAGGTGGGACGGCAGTTTTCCTCCGCGACAACATCACTCATCGGGAAGAAAGGCTGCGACCGTTTCAACAAAATGAGGCAACGGCAGTAACCATGTAGACAACAACAGGACAAGTAACTTTGGTAGCGTCTTATTGAAGACCAAATGTCCAGCTAGTACCTCAAGAGCTACAGATGATATTTCACGGTTCCCAGAAAATATTTTTCGTTAGCGACTTCAACGTAAAACACTCGATATGACACTCAACCAGAGCGAGTTCAGGGGAAACAACTGTTGAACTTGGAGGAAGACCTTGACACCACCATATGGGGACCTCTCGAGCCTACTCATAGCCTAAAAAAAACAAAAACGCTGTAAAACAACCACTGCGTTGCAGGACGACTGATGCCGATTGTAACAGGTTCAGCAGATATAAGAGCAACGACTTCCGACTAACTATAAACGTCGCAACTAAAGAAAACATAGATACTGCTATTGACTACGTAACCGAAGAGATACTAATGGGACCAGGGAGGCCAGTAATGAGATAATGCGTGACAGATTGCGACGGGAGGCATTACCTTCGTTATCAGAGGAACACAAATACCAGAAAAACGGAACCAGGAAGAGGTGGCAATAGTTTCAAGACGAGACTTAAGTAGATTGCAACGTGAAGTACGGGAGGGATGGTTGGAAGGGGAAACTGAGGAATGGGAAGACTAGATGCCGAATTATCTGCTACAAAACAGAGATGGTAGCAATTTGTTAGAAGACTGAGAGGGAGAAAATTCCGAAAAACTCGCCGGAGACTGGGAACGAACTCTCAAACGACCCATTCGAAAAAACAAAAGCCTTTGCTAAGACATTTTCGAAACAATATCGACTAATTCAGGAAGACCTAGTCGTCCGGAAAAGAGAGTACGAAATAAGAACTAATCAAACAGCGCAACGGGTAGCGTGAGAATTTGTTACGGATGATGACAGACCAAACAACGGTCCCAGATAACTATGTTAAACTTATAGCGATCTCTCTCTCCAACGAAAAGTTGCAAGTGGAAACAGAAGGCATCGGATAGGAGCTCAAACTCGTAAAGGCCAGAGTTCTCCAAGGATCGGTCTTGTCACCACCCCTCTTTACGATCTACATCAACAACCTGCTGACGATTAGAAAACGTTCAACAGACACAGTTCGCTGATGACGCTGCGTAATTTACGAGTGGACGTCGACAAAGCGCCATCACCAGAAAACTACAGGTACAACTGAACCTCTCCACAGAGTGGTGCAGATATAACAAGATCAAAATTGACACGGTCAAAACAACAGCAATATGTTTTAGTAAAAAAGTCCATAACTAGACAGAAACCTTACTATCCAAGAGTAAGGCCAAGCACAAATAGATGTATAGCACGTGTTTCGCGACACGACACTACGGCGCGACACACACGCTTCGTACCTGTCGCACTGGTCCTGCGCGTAATGAGACGCGTCCACATACTTCGCATGCGCCGATTGGCACTGACAAAACCAAAGCGCGCGCATCCTGTCATCTTTCTCAAACAATTTTACAGAAACTATTCAGTAAAAATATTTGATTTTTGTCTTACTTGTAGCGTTATATGTCAGCTTCGTGGTGAAGTGCTCATCATGTCGGTAATGGTCATACTTATTGTGATATACACATTTTAGTAAGACGATACGCAAAATTTGAAAAAATTGTAATGAAAAATAGGGGTCGCTATGATTTTGCGTTTGGTGCGTACTACACCATATGTTCAAGCGTATGAAATTTAGCTAACCTATTGAATTTTTTCTTTAGACTTTCGAGGAAGTCTCTATCTGTCTCCGATCTCGAGAAAATGGATCCTATGTAACGCGTTCACTACCAATGTCACACCCGCGAGAATGAAATATTCACAACATCCCTCACGTCTCCTAAACCACTCGAGCCATCGAAATGAGATTTTGGTGAAAGATGGCACACAAGGAGGAGAGTATTTTCAAACGGTTCAAATGGCTCTGAGCACTATGGGACTTAACATCTGAGGTCATCAGTCCCCTAGAACTTAGAACTACTTAAACCTAAGTAGCCTAGGGACATCACACACATCCATGCTCGAGGCAGGATTCGAACCTGCGACAGTAGCAGTCGCGCGGTTCCAGATTGAAGCGCCTAGAACCGCTCGGCCACACTGGCCGGCGCCAATTAAAATATTGTTATTTGTGAAGGCTTTTCGACTGTTTCTATCTTGCAGTGGAAATGTGATTTCCACATGTACGTAGTATTATGTCTCTTATTATATCCATATCCAAGTAACGATACTGAAACTTACGTACGTCGTATCTTGGACGCTTTTCACTAGAAGCACAAAGGGGTCATATCCGTGGAAATTATGCCTTTCCTACTTCTTGCAACAGAACGTATAGATACATCAGCATAACAGGAAGCAAGTAGATAACCTTGTTTTACTTTCCTGCCTTGTTTCTAGATCACGTGATTTTATAATATTCCTTATTTTCTTATTCACTACCCTCATGATGAATGGTCTGTCCCTTCTTACGATCTGAAAACATTGTGGAGGCATAAGATATAATCCCAGTGGCTAATGGCTCACCAGTTATTGATCTGTGCGTTGTTCCTGACAAAAGAATAAAAAAACAAAAGAGCTGTAGAGGTATATGTAACTGAAAACTATTATGTACTAACGAAAAGAGATGGAGCGCTTAAACGGCGAAAAACGAAACGCTACTCAGTGACAATAAAATTCAGTATACGGTAAGGCCGTATTTTTCGGATGGGCAATACTTCCACTGCCGAAGTGCCATATGGAAGGACTGCCTTCCCGCTCCCAGCCTCATCCCTCCCGCAGTAACTGCGTGGCGCGCGGCGCGTGAAACTGGGCCACCACCACATCGCCGTGTGACCTGAAGCAGGCGCGTGTCGCGTCCAAGTCGCGTCGCGTCCCAGTTTCCTCGGTCCCATTTGAACCTGTGAAGTTACACAAGTGCGCGCTACGGTGCGCCGCTCCACATGCTTTATACGCCTCTTAATTTGCGCCTAGCGTAAGACGTACCGTGGATCTAGACAGTCAAGAATCTGGGAGTCACACCGGCTCGACACCTTTTGTTTCATAGACATCTAAAAGACCTAAAGCTTACAGCCCCTGGCATAGCGAGGGAAGAGATGCCACTGTCTCGCAGTAGGGCTGTCAACATCTCAACAAAAGTTGTACTTTATTAGGCAACTGTAATATCAAAAATCCTGTATGGGAGCACATCGTGGGGCCTCGTTAACAAGACCCAAATACATCGCATCCAGTTACGTACAAAATAAAGCGCTTCGATGGACATTTAGTGCTGCACGATACACACGCAGCCAGACACCGCATGAGGAGCTAAATATGGAACCTCTTATAGTAATGATCAAACACAGGTCTAAAAAATTCATGAGAAATGAGACCAACTAAGACCTGTCATACGTCAGATCCGAGAAGTTGATAATACCAGAGCAAAACCCTGGCATCGGTACAGCGTCCCCAATGAACTAGTTGAATAGGAAGTTAGAAATGAGACACTAAGAAACAAACCCTCGCAGGAGAGACTTATGGATCTGGGGCCCACGTAAGTCCTCCCTAGGACACTTTACTCTGTCACTGAAAGTCGGGGATCGCTGACAAACCTATGGAGCTTAGAATACTATAGGCAAGGACTAGCTGAAAGCCTGTTAGTAGGCAGTCTGTGTTGACCGAGGGCCTGCGAGTCCTTCACGTTGGCCGAACATTGCTGGAAGGCGGCAGCCTCGCCTGCAGAGTGTTACCGGCACCACCTGCGCTCTCATCTACTTCACCAGTGAACTAAGCGAGCCTGCTTGGGGAAATGTTGCCTGCCCGTATTGTGGTTGATGGTGAGCTCTTTTGGTAACGGGCATCAATTTTGTACTCTGCTGCGGCATCCAAGTTTCTTCCGCATTTGCTTGATATTTTTGTCATTATTACGGTCTCGTGTTGTAACCTAAAGGCGCTCGTTGGTGTTATTCATGTTTTCGCAAATTGTCACGAACGTGCATCAAGTTTGTTGTGTACTCACACCACGTTACTGAATGGCATGAGCCGCTTGTAATGTCTTTAAGGAGATTTTCCATGTCACGCCAGCCAGAGTTCTTAAATGTGCAATGTGTTTTATTGTCTATTATTTGGGGTCTTGCATTTTAACGAAAATAGAGTTAAATTAGTCACTCTCTGCTCATAAGGGCACTTTATTTAAATCTAGCCCTTAATGTTCGTCAAGTTGATTTTACATTTTGGTCTACTGAATCTTGTGTATTGGCTTATATCTAAACTGAGTGATGTATAATCTTGTTTATATGTATTTGTTGCACAATTAGTCATTATTTAATGAATCGTTTGCCAGCAACTTCGCGACTGACAGAAGTTACTTCTTTTGGTAAGACAACTGGTCAGCTGGTTACCCCAGGTCCGTGTTATTTGTCACTAGCTGCCTCGTAAAACTAGCCGCCTAAGTGATATCATCGCCGCGCCTGTATTTAACTCACTGCCCGCAGGGCCTAGCCGATTCCCTTTGTGTATTTGATCGGCTATTGCCGTTATTTGCTTCCTTGTCGCAACAGACTGGGGCCTTACCTCACTTCAAAACTTATCTAACTGTTCAGGATTACATGAAAATGTTCTCTATTTAAACGTTTACGTAAATAATCTCCCCTTAGAGGCGACCTGTAGTATACGTTCTGCCAATAGTTTGTTACTCCATTTTGTTCTAAATGTTACCATATAGTTTTCCCTCCTCTTAGCTGAATTTCAGGCTAACCTTTAAGGTTAATTGACAAACAACGACCGTTAGTACTTGGAAAATGCATTATTAACACTCACCTGTTGATTATAAACAAATACGTCTGTTGGTTTCGTACACAGACAGTCGTCATAGGGTATAAAGTGAAAAAGAATAAGGTGAAATCCTATTGATAGGTGTCATGGATAATTTTGATGTCTGAATTGATTGTGAGTGAGCAGCGATGTTGTAAAGCTGTATCGCAGAAGTTAGGTTATTATTATCTTTGGTGTGCGCGAGGGCGCAGTGTGCAGATAATGTTAAGTTCTGTTAGAATGAGGAAGCAATGGTAATGTTGTTTCAAATGTAAACACTCAATTTATCAATATGTTTAATGAACATGATTACATCAAGATTTTAACAGGAACTTATTTGTGAAGGAGGATGTTTAATGGAACTAAGTGTATACCAGAAGTGGGACGTCAGAGGTAAATATTAAACCGATGTTACGTTTTTTTCGTTATTGCTGCGCCATTTGACTCACTTGGTTATTGACTAAGAGCTGCTAGATTTGAAGGATAGGAAAATATATTGTTTGGATTCTAAGATGTTCATTAAATTTAAAATCAGCCTTGAGCAGTTTTTCACAGTATGAAAAAACAAAACTTAATGTTGTCACTTATGCCAATATTTAATTTTTTACTTACCTTTCTCTTATAATTTTTCATTGATCATGATTTTTCCAAAAGTATACTTCGATTTGCAACTAACAGAGAACTCATTGCACCTCACGAATGTCTCTGTGTAAATATAATAATTTGCAGCTTTAGCGTAGAGGCGTGCAAAACAGAGCAGTACTGCAAACCATTAGCCAGATTTGCGCAGAATGGGGGTAACGAGTAAATACAGGATGACACAGGAAAACGGGAACATTTCCACAATCCAATAAAACTAGAAGGAAAGAAACTGCATTCATAGTAATTGAAACCTTTTGTCATTTACGAAACATTGAAGGCATTTATCATTTTATAAGAATTATGTCCTTTCGGTGGCGTCCTCCTGTACGAATACATTCGTGAAATCTGCTGTTGAGATTCCTCATTGACCGCTGCAATATCTCAGCTGGGATACTGAGAATTGCATCCCGAATTCTCTGTTTTAACTCATCCACGGCTCTTGATCGAGTCGCGTAGACTTTGCTCTTGAGGTAACCCCACAAGAAAAAATCACAAGCGGATAAATCTGGTGATCTAGGGGGCCAGGGATTGTTACCGAATCTTGAGATCATACGGTTGCCAAACAATTCTCGCACATATGCCATTGATTGCCGTGCAGTGTGTGATGTCGCTCCATCCTGTTGAAACCGGGCTTCTTCAGCGTTTGGAAAATTGTTCAATGCAGGTGTAACGAAAGTTCGTAACATCTCCACGTAATGATCGGCATTGACAGTTATTGTGTTTCCCTGTTCATTTGCGGAAAAAGACGGTCCGATAATCTCATGTGATGAAACACCAAACCGTACTGTCACTTTACTGGGTGTAAAAGGCGCTCATGAATATCATTAGGATTTGTGTTTGCACAGTAACGGTAGCTCTGTTTATTCACATAACCCGTGAAATGAAAACGTGCCTCATCTGACATCCACAACTTGTTCATAAATTCATCGTCATTGTTTACTTTTGCTATCATTTGTTGACAGAATCTTATCGTAGCCGGTAATCGTTGTCCTTCAATTGTTGCACCATCTGTAGTTTGTACGGGTGAAATTTTAAATCAAGATGAAGCATTCTGTGAACACTCTCCCGGCACATTCCAACCACTACTGCTTGCTTACGAATTGAACGCCGTGAGCTTCGTAAGACAGATTCACGTACAACATCAATGTTTGCTGGAGAACGCACACTTCTTGGTCGTCCTGTTGGCGTCTTCTTGAGGGCAGATCCAGTCTCCTCAACGTTAATAATCCAACAATTTATCGTTTTTTTCAACCGAACGGCATCATGACGTCCTAAATTATAAAAAAGTCGAAACTCCCTCTGCGCCGCTATCAAACTATCATTGTTTTTGTAAAACATTTTTATGGCTAAAGCACGCTGTTGCCCCTTCCACTAATCCATGATTACTGAAACAGCGAACTGTTTACTCGCTGTCAAGAGCCGGCAGTGCTGCCACCTACCCATGTCTGCCATTACTCATTTCAAACATTCCTGTTATTCTGTGTCAGCCCGTATTTTGATGCTTCTTTTTATTCAATCAGAGCCAACTTACATCATTCAGAGGCAGTTAGATTTTTAGTTCATTTATTATTACAGTCGACATCTCACTATCAGAGACGGAACTTCCATCCATCGTTATTTATATTTATTTCGATACCTTTCAACACTTCATACTCCTTTTAGGCTCATAACATCAAAGCTGACATAGTGAAAGTTTACAGTCGGTAGTCAAATACAGCACTTACAGTAGTATAACAGTGCCACAGTCATTAAACTGAATTACTTACAATGATGTTAAAATTTCTTGTAGAGGAAATTTTATTCTGGCTATAATTTTAATGTTAGTACACTCTAAGACAAAGAAAGCGATGCACCACGAACGAATTATCCGAATGGGACTTAAATCGTCAGAACTGATGTACATGTGCATACAAACAAATGATTACAATTTCAGAAAAATTGGAAAGTTTATTCAAGAAAGATTAAGTAAGTCAATAACGTATTGTTCCACCTCTGGCCTTTCTGCAAGCAGTTATTCGGCTTTGCATTGATTGATAAGAGTTGTTGAGTGTCCTGAGGGCTATTCTCATAAATTCTGTTCAATTGGCAAACACGAAGACAAGCAGTAATAATTCTCACCGAGTGCATGTTGGCTGAAATGTAAGCCCAGGATGGCTTGCCATGAACAGCAACGAAACCCGCCATATAATATAACAGAAGTGCGTCTTTGCTGTAAAGATGCTTCAGTTGACAACCAAAGGGGTCCTGGTATAAAAGATGATCGCACCTCAGACCATCACTCCTGGTTGTCATGTCGTATGGCGAGCGACAGTAATGTTTTTGTCCCACCGCTGTCCAAGGCGTCTCCAGACACGCCTGAAATCTCATTGACTGGAGTAGAATTGTGTTCAGTTATGAGTTCAGCTTCGAACTGAGCTACAGTGACCAATGAAGACGTGTCTGGAGACGTCCCCTACAGTGATGGGACATCAACCTCACTTTCTCCCGCCATATGGCCCATCAACCGAGAATAATCATCTTAGGTGCCCTTCCCTTTCATGGCAGCATCCATTTGGTTGTCATCTGCGGCACCCTTGCAGCACAGCGGTACGTCGACGACATCCTGGGAATAGATTTCAACAAGATAATGCCCACAGGCGCACAGCGAGAGTTGCTATTGCTTGCTTCGTCCCCGCCAAATCATGCCTTGGCCAGCAAGGTTTCCGATGTTTCTCCAGTTGAGAACGTTTGGAACATTATTGGCAGGGCCCTCCAACCAGCTCGCTATTTTCACGATTTAACGCACCAATTGGTCGGAATTTGGCCCGATATCCCTCAGGAGGACATCCAACAACTCTGTCAATCATACCAAGCCCAGTAGGAGCTTGGATAAGGACCAGGAGTGGACCAACTCTTTCTCTTCAAAAAATCATCCAATGTTTCTGAAATTGTAATTATTTGTTTATCTGTACATGTACATCATTTCCATCCCAATCGATTCAGATAATTCCTCTGTAGTGCGTCATTTTGTTTTTTCTTAGTGTATTTACGTTCTTAGGTTGTAACTGCTCTTGGTATTCTAAGAGTTACCACTTTGGATTGGCGTTGCATCATTATCTTGTTAACTCTAGTGTACTGTACTATACCTGCTTATTACTTAAAATATTTTGGATTACCAGTGAAACTAATGTTTAATTGGATCTTGAGTCAATTTAGCAGCTACTAAGTTTATCATACTGTTCAACACAACTGTTGAGTAATTCTGGATTAATTTGGCTTGATTTATAGCTCATTTGTGCTGCGATTGTTGATGACTTTGGCATTAAGACGTTTTTTGTGTTTTCTTGGTTCTTCTTCGATCACTACTTGTACTGAATGCGTTTGTTCGTTTTTTTTTTGTCATAAAATGTTTCGTTTCCTGTCTTTCCACTATTGTTATATTTTCAATAATTGTGAAGTTTCAGATTTTTTTTCAGTAAACTATTATTAAAATATACTTTATTTTGTGGTCTCAGTAACTTTCCACGCCACAACCGGCTCCCTACCTCTTCTGTTTCATTTTGCGAGTTTTTCGTAAACATGTGTTCCAATTGGCTCTATACTCACAATGCAATATGTAATGCGTTTCATTTATTCTTCACATTGACGTACAGAATATCTGACGATGGGCTGTGGACTAAAACTGATTATATAGTAAAGTAATTATTACCAGCAGCTCCTGGCGGTGAATTAAGGTTTGAGGAAACATGTTTAGAGAGGGCGTTAAAGGATACGTCTTAAATAATATTATACAGTAAAGATTTATTTAAATAACAAAAAGTAGTAATTGGTAAAAAATGTAGGGTTGGTAGAAATTAAGAAACATAACATCTCAGTCATTATATAAAGTTTTTTCAGAGTATAACATGAGTCACTGAAAAATTGTGTGACTAAGATTTGTGATAGAGGATGTTATTCTCCTTTCAGCTTCGTTAGCTCAATGTCTGCTTCACTGCTTAGGGATGGTGACACAGGTTTTCAGGTAGAGAAAAGGGAAAAAGCCACGTAAACGTAATGGAGCACTTGGAGTATCATCATGGTCTTGATGTCAGCTCAAAACGTTTGTCAGTAATGTGTGCAGTATTGCAGAATGTGCACCAACTTATTATGAGATCAGAGTAAATAGTTTAATGTAAGTATGAAATTAACTTGACCTGAAACTAATTGATATATTAAGCTGATGTGTCCAATACTATTCGTACGCAGATGGCCAGTAGATTTACATTGATGCAGAGCGCAGAAGGATTCTATTGTCTACGTGAAAGTATTGAACAGCAGGTGGAGGTGTGTGTTAATGCTTTGCCAGATTTAGCCTCCTCTGTCAGAAAAGTGCCTTCATATCACGGCAAGTGTTTTGACATAACATGATTTCTCCCATGAATCACACAGCTATCGTGCCGAAGATGTTGTCTGTGAAACTGCATTCGGCCATAGGCGACAGTGGAAACATAGTGCTTATCCACTACCAGACCTCCCATTGTGCTATTTTGAGTCAATGAAAATAATGTCTGTAGTTCGTGATGCTATTTCTCACTGCTTACCTTTCGGCAGTTTAATAATATTCAGTGCTTCAACATGTGACTTCATTTGATGGAATTGAATGTTTTCACTAAATCGACAATCACAAGTTACAAATTCTGCAAAATATTTCATGATGACTTGGAGAGTGATGATGTGATCCACGTATGATTTCTCTACAGTGATCAAGCTTAATCTGGTAATACTTGTTAATCGAAAGAGTCCATCCGGATCACAGTTAACTTTTCGGATCACAGCTATTTTTCCCGAGATTTCATGAGGATAAACAACAGTCTTAAATATCTGAAGTAGCTGTTATCAGAGTTACGATTGTTAATTGTATAAGTTTCATCAAAATCACCAGTTCTATATAACTGATGAGTATGTACCTTCTGCTTGCCTTTTAGCGCTTTATATGCTTAATAAGCAGAAGATTTCTATAACTTAGTGTTCCGCATTAATAAAAAAACAACATACAAAGTGGCTACATATAGAAACCACGCTTCAAACATGCGTAATCCCACAACAGGAAAATGTTTTGCTTATGTGAGGTAATACATTCTAAGACAAAAAACATACGACACATCACGAATGAATTAGCCAAAAGAGACGGACACAGATAATGGGATGTACATATAAACAAACGAATGATTACAGTTTCAGAGCAGGTGGATCATTTATTCAAGAGAAAGAGCTTCATAAATTGAGCAAGTCAATAATGTTGGTCCACCTCTGGCCCTCGGCTTGGCATGGATCGATAGTTGTTGTACTTACATTTGATGGATATCGTCCCAACTTCTGTACAACTGGAGAGTTAAGGGCTCTGCCCAAGTGCTCTAAATGTCCTCAATCTGGGAGAGAGCCGGCGACCTTGCTGGCCAAGGTAGGGTTGGCAAGCACGAAGTCACGCAGCAGAAACTCTTCCCATGTGCAGGCGGCCATTGTCTTACTGATATGTAACCCCAAGATGGTTTGCCATGAAGGACTACAAAGCGGGGCATAGAGTATCGTCGACGTACCGCTGCGCTGTAAGGGTGCCACAAGTGACAACTAAAGGGGACCTGCTATGAAAACAAATGGCACCACAGATTAGAGATGGGCAAACTCGTTCATCCTTGGTAACTGGTTCACTGGTGATCGCTCTTTCTTGGGAACCGTTCGTTTTTACTCGTTCACCGTTCACCGTTCATTATGGTTCTTTTGAAAAACTGAAAATTAGCAGCATGGGTGACTGAGGGATGGGGGCGCCAAGGGGCGTCACTTGTCTTCCCTCTGGAGTACAGTGTTTTCATTCATATCAGAATTGTCACACACTTGTAATTTTCGTGATTCTGCAAAACATCTCGTTTAGCCAACTCTACCGTTATGTGACTGATCGCAGTGAAATAATATAAGGTGGCGTACGAAAAACCGGCCGCGAGTACAGACTGCTCGCCAATTCAAAAAATGGTTCAATTGGCTCTGAGCACTATGGGACTCAACATCGTAGGTCATAAGTCCCCTAGAACTTAGAACTACTTAAACCTAACTAACCTAAGGACATCACACACACCCATGCCCGAGGCAGGATTCGAACCTGCGACCGTAGCAGTCCCGTGGTTCCGGACTGCAGCGCCAGAACCGCTAGACCACCGCGGCCGGCTGCTCGCCAATTACGCATGATTTGTTGACCGAGCAAAATAGATAAACATGTAATAATTAGGCAGTGAAGAAGTAACAAGTAAGTTAATGCAAGCAACTTCGGAACAACATATGACTACTGGTAGGCGACAATGTGCAGTCTAGTACTCGGGGACGATTTTTCGTGCGCCACCCTGTACCACTGAAATAATATTGTAGAAGTTATCATATTCTCTTTACAAACTGTGACACCATACATTCGATTAGGAAGTACGGGCTTCATTCGGTTGTAAGTCGGTCTGCCTTCCATAACAATGAACATGCTCTTTTACCTTGGATTAAAAAAAAAAAGACGGAAAATGGCCACTCGTGTGTACCGTGCCGACTTCCTTTACATGTGTAATAACAAACAATCTTGCCTTTTTACGAGTATTTCTTCTGCTGTTTATGGAAATAGTGAAGTAAGCTGATACGCCGTTTTGTTACCTGAATAGATGTATGTATTACATACCACGTAATTTTTATGTAGTTTACGTAATTATAAAATACATTTTAATTATCGGTCGTGGACGCTGAATAGAATACGAAAAGAGCCAGAAATTTAGAGTTCAAAAAAGGTTTGAGACAGATCTAGAATGGGCGTGCGAAGCGAACGAAACGAACAAGAACTCGATACTGAACTATGAGCAGTAGGCAGTGGAACTGCGACGAGTGGCCACGCGAAGGACGAGACTGCCGAGCGAGACTGAGATCAGGACAGACGGGAGCGTGACCGAGACTGGAACGAGACCGGCCGACGTGCCGTTCGGGAACGAGACCGACTGTTTCCCGTTCCCGGGAACAATAAGTAGAAAGCAGGGACCGAAGTGAAATATGAAAGACCGTTCATTAGAATTCGTTCCTCGCTCGTTCCGTTCATCTTGGTGAACCGTTCCTTTGGACCCGTTAGTTCGCGAACGACCCATCTCTACCACACATCGTCACTCCTCGTTGTGGGGCCGTATAGTGGGCGACAGTCAGGCTGATGTCCCACCGCAGTCCAGGGCGTCTCCAGTGACGTCTTCTGCCTGAAATCTTATTAACTGAAGTAGAATTGTCTTCAGTGACAAGTCCCGCTTCGAATTCAGCCCCGACGACCAACGAAGACGTGTGTGGAGACGACCCAGATGGTGATGAGATATCAACCCGACTTTTGCCCGCCATATGGCCCTACAGCTATATGATGGTCTCGGGGTGCCATTTCTTCTCATAGCAGGACCCCTTTGGTTGCCTTCGGTGGCGGCGTTACAGCAGAGAGGTACGTCGACGACATTCTACGCCCCGTTTTGTAGTCCTTCATGGGAAGCCACCCTGAATTTACATTTGAGCAAGATTATGCCGCCTCGCACACGGCAAGATTTTCTGCTGCTTGTCTTCGTGCTTGCCAAACCCTGTCTTGGCCAACAAGGTCTCCAGATCTTGCCCTCAGCTGAGAAAGTTTTGAGCGTTATGGGTATGGCCGTCAAGCCAGCTCGGTATTTTGACCATCTAAGTCGCCAGTTGGACAGAGCTTGGCACGACATCCCTCAGGATGACACCCGTACTAAGTAGTATGTCATCAATACTGAGATGTTCAAATGTGTGTGAAATCTTATGGGACTTAACACACTACTTAACCTAAATTATGCTAAGGACAAACACACACACACACCCATGCCCGGGGGAGGACTCGAACGTCAACACTGAGATGACAAGTCATGGGAAAGCGATATGCACATATACAGATGGACGTAGTACCGCTTACACAAGGTATAAAAGGGCAGTGCATCGGCGGAGCTGCCATTTGTACTCAGACAAAATGAAATGTTGTGTGGCTAGGGCCTCCCGTCGGGTAGACCGGGGATGAGATGATGATGGAGACAGGACAACACTCAGTCCCTGAGCGGAGAAAATCTCCGACCCAGCCGGGAATCGAACCCGGACCCCTTTGCTTGGCATTCTGCAGCGCTGACCGAGGCGGACTGTACGCAGGTGATTCATATGAAAAGGTTTCCGAAGTGATTATTGCCACATGGCGGGAATTAAGAGACTTTGAACGCGGAATTGGAGTTTTAGCTAGATACATGGGACATTCTATTTCGTAAATCGTTAAAGAATTCAATATTCTGAGATCCACAGTGCCAAGAGTGTGCAGAGAATGCCAGATTTTAAGCTTTGCCTCTCACCACAGCCTTCACAAAAATATTGAGAGTAACGGCGTCTGCGTAGAGTTGTCACTGCTAACAGACAAGCAACACTGCGTGAAATAACCGCAGAAATCAATGTGTGACGTAAGGAGAACGTATCCGTTAGGACAGTGTTGCCACCCATGTCGCACGACATGTAGCCTATCCCAAGGAATATTTCTGGGACGTAGGCGAAAGATCAGTTCGTGCACGAAATGCTGCACCGGAAACACTTTCGCAGCTATGGACAACTATAGAGGCAGCATATTTCATTATTTCTGCAGATGCTCCCCATGCCTTGAGGCCATGCCACGTCGACTTGCTGCATTACGCCGGGAAAAACGAGGTCCAGCACTGTGTTACGGGTGTACTACGAACTCTGTCACCTCAGCGTATGTTCTATGTACAGAGTGGTTATAAAAAGTCTGATAGCGTTCTAAAGATGTTGCAGCGTAGATTGTGCTGGAAAATAGTTGTTAACGAAGAAAATTTGATAAGTTGCGCCGTTTCCGAATTAATTAGCATTGAAGCATTGTGTTCGTTTTTCCCGCGCGCTGTTCGGGAGTGGAATGGTAGAGAGATGGTATGATTGTGGTTCGATGAACCCTCTGCCAAGCACTTAAATGTGAATTGCAGAGTAGTCATGTAGATGTAGATGTAGAAGGTAGCCTATCGGGCCGATGCGCGCACAAATTCAAGCTGCCCGCCAGATACAATTACTGTTCGTTTTCTCCTCGTGCAGATGATAGTGCACGAGACTGCTGGTCTTTTGGCTCGGGTTAGATCCTTATTACCGTCCCGCGTCCTATTTTTGTACCACCCTCTTGTTCGATTGTAGGAAACCAAACGAAGAACAAATTTGGTGACACCGTCTCTGTAGGGCTGCTTGAATTTTTGGTGTGCAACGCTCTGCTTGGCTAATTTCAGTGCTAATTGACTCGGAAACCGCGCAACATATAGATTTTTTTGCTTAATAATTGTTTATCGGCACAACCTACAGAACAACACCCTAACAAGTTTTTAGACTATTTTTGATCATCCTGTATAAGGAAAAATAACACAGCGGGTTTCGAAGTCAGAGATCACTTTTGAATGTTGGTCGATTGTTGAGAGATCGTGTTGTGCCTCGTGTAAATATGCGAAATGTGTACCAGCACATGTCGGAATTCGAAAGCGTCAGGTTCGTGGTCTACTGAAACTGCAGTTTATCGTTGCGCGAAATTGCTGCTCTCGTTGTTTGTGAACCAGTGACTGACACTTGAATATGGAAGCGACTGGTTCAGGAGGGCCTCGCTCAGCGCAAGGCAGGATCTCAGGTACTAGCGCCAAAAAGGACAGACATGTTAGCTCGGCTGTGCAGCATCGTCCAGCGACGTCACGTGTCTTCAGTCAGCAAGACAGGTACCCACACGGAGATGAGTCCCGAGGGACGTATCCATATGTGGAGGCTCCGAGGAAAACGAACAATTCTAGACTTCATTTCTCTTCATCATACCGGCTCAACACCTGGCATGATGGGGTGTCAGGGGGAACGTAACACAATCACGTCTGATTCACATAGCCGGTAATTTGGACAGCGAGCGTTACATTTCGGACGTGTTAATGCATGTGCCTGAGCTCTATCTTCGACGTTATTTTTCAGCACGGTAAGTCAAAGTCCGCTTGTTTGCCATGCAGACCTGAACTTCCTCGGTACAGACGGTATTCGACTGTTTCCGTGGCTCCAGATCAATCACCCATTAAAAACATCTGGTCGTGAGTTGTCGAGAAAATGGTTGACCTCCACTCGCCAGCTACTCTGGCATATACTTGGGCCAAAAAGGAATGACGTACTCATATCTGTCGTTCAAGCTTAGTTAGACTTGATGCTCAGTCACTGGAATTGTTGCTGCCTGAGGTAGCACTTCCGTGCACTGAACCTGGAACGCTGTACATTCCAAACCAGCTACAAATTTAATCATATATTCTTTCTACTACACTTCATAGGCACAGTAAGTAAAATTTAGTTATTTTCTATCTTTCTTGATGTTGCAACTGTAATGGACAGCACTGTATTCACATGAAATGGTTTAGCTACCATCTGATTCTAAAATTTTTCTCGTTGTACTGTGTGAGCATATTCTTGAAATCGAGCTTACAACATGGCATGCACTCTTGTGATACAAAACATAAAGAACATTGGCGTCTGAAAGTTGCTTGTTCAACTGGACTTTTTGCTTCCTGAAATCATGACTTTATCTTTGCAATGTTTCGCAAGTTCATACAATCGTCAGCTTCGATTAGTCTAGCCAAGCTCTTTGAGCTGTCTCTTTTTGTCTTACTAGATCGTATTTATATCTTTGGAGCAACACTATGGCCCTCAGCCAACGGGAAACGTTTGCAGGTGTCTAGTCACGAGGCCTCATAGTTCGAATGGGAGATGGCCATTCTGTCAGTTTCTGGTTCTCGTCTGGTTGGTGTTTGGTCTGCTACAGTAGGAGTTTTGCAGTGATGATTATTGTGGTTGAGTCTTTACAGATACTTTCCGTGGTGACTGATAGGTAACATGTAGCTTATTTCAGTCGTGTATTCTAAAGATTCGCAAAGTTATGTTGCGATCATTCCACGTACAGAAACTGGGGTGCATTATAAAGTGAAATGGTATCCTTCTGCGTGGCAACGCAGAGGCTCACAGACTGCTCGCTTTTTGTAAAATGGAGGTTGAGCTATAGCATCGAGTAATATCTTTCCAGTCCGTCGCGTTATAGGTTTAAACTTACCAAATATTAAATACCGCGTCTCTGTATCAATCAATATCAATCAAACTACAGATGAAGAAAGAGAGGTCACTGGACGCTGTGCTGGCTGCTGGCGACGTCTCAAGACTGTGTACTGCGTTTTTATAGAATTGTGACATATTTTGAAATATGTGGATAAAAAAATCTTAAGTCAAGATCGCTAAAACACTTATTTTTATAGCTACTTTCAGCTCATTGACGTACGATCTTCTGATCAATAAAACTTTTACTACCTGATTCCGTGTACACCAGTCACCAGGATTTACACGTCGTCATAATCTGATCAGTGGAATCGCTCTTACTGTCATATACAGACAAAAGTATGTCGTCATTGTTACATATAGTCAAATGTCAAATAAAAAGTGAGATTTGTTGTGGTACATAAAAAACAACAAATTATGTCACCATTTCATTGCTTTAATGAAACAGTTGTGTAACTATTCTTCTCGAGAATCCAGTGATTAAAAATAGGATGGAACTGCCTCATTGCACTGCTGTTGGCTACAATTGGAAGTATACAGACTATGTAACTTTTGGACTAGATTTTGTTTAGTGCTCACTGAGACCCTAATGTTGGGTGTTAGAATACACCGATATGCACAGTCATTACCGTTGTATTTATATTAGGTAATCGTGTATGTCTGTGACTACTTCGTTATTCGTGGGCATATCGCATTTCCTATTCTACACAAGCATATATGGTAGGGCACGGCTTAATAGACCAGGACCTTAATTAACTACTGATAGTAGTAGCTCTTTCTTATAACACAGCATACTATTACATAGGTTAAAAAAATAATAACAATTTACGTTTGTAATGCTACCGAAACTAAATTATATTACGTGTAATTTTATTTTTATTAGTTCATATCGAAGTTTTACAATTATATGTCATGTAACTAAGGAGTTATTTGGCGAACACAAGGTTCCGTATCAGGTGGAATCAACTCTAAACGGGGCAGATTGTGGGGGGAGTATTTTCTCGGTAAACCTTATCTTAACTTCCTGCACTCTCATATTTGGAGTGAGGAACTGCTGCAAGGTGTCAACGCCGGGCCGAGGCATGCGGTCGAAAGGGAAGCCCATGGAGCGCGCGTCTGGGTAGCGGCGGCCGCGCCACCCGCAGTACACCTCGGGCTGCTGGCAGCCGGAGGGCGGCGGCTGCTCCACCTGCCGACACACGCCCGCTGTCAGCACACTGGGGAATGCGGCAGGTACGTGAGAGTAAAACAAAATGTAAGTAATCAGTACAATGTTATGTACAAGACATTACCTTAAGAACTAAAGCAAACACAAGAGCAAAGCTTGCTCTGAAGGTAATACACCATTAGTAGTAATTGACTGGAAGCCATCGAGCGAAACAGAAGTGATATCTGACGTTCCCAAAGCAAATGTTACAGATCCCCTCTTGTTTCTAATCTGTATAAATCATCTGAGAGACAACGTGAACAGCCCTCTCAGATGATACTCTCGCAAACCGTCTAGTTAAGTCATCTCATCAATACAAACTACAAAATGATTTAAACAACACATCAGTGTGATGCGGAAAGTGACATTCGAGCCTGGACAATAAAAAGTTCCAATGAATGTCGAGTTTTTTGGAAAATCTTTACTGGTCAAGATCGCTTATTCTCGAATCAGATAATTAGTTTCGACTGTTTCTGATTATCTCCAGATCTTAGTATAAAAAGTCGTTTCTAAGACTCTTTAATTCTGGATTGCAGAACAGCGATGCAGATGTAGATGCTCATAAATTAAGGATAATTGCCACACAACGTGGCACTACACAAAACTGGCGCTAATAGCATAGGCACATAGGGAACACACACGACACAGATCTGTAAGTCCTGGGTATTGGTGATAAGTTGAGAAAACCGTCCCGAAACACATGTGCTACAAAACGCGACTGTTTCCTGCGCATGTGCCCTGACATCAATATGGGATATGATCACCATGCACACGTACACAGGCCGCACAACGGGTTGGCAAACACTGGATCAGGTGGTAGAGCAGCTGCTGTGGTATAGCCTCCCATTCTTGCACCAGTGCCTGTCGCAGCTCACGAAGTGTCCTAGGGGTGTGAAGAAGTGCAGTGATACGCCGACCGAGAGCATCCCAGACGTGCTCGACGGGGTTTAGGTCTGGAGAAGAGGCAGGCCACTCCATTCGCCTCATATCTTCTGTTCCAAGGTACTCCTCCACGATGGCAGCTCAGTGGGGCCGTGCGTTATCATCCATCAGGAGGAACGTGGGACCCACTGCACCCCTGAAAAGTCGGACACACTGCTGCAAAATGACGTTCCTATACACCTGACCTGTTACATTTCCTCTGTCAAAGACATGCAGGGGTGTACTTGCACCAATCATAATCCCGCCCCTCACCATCAAGCCACTACCACCATACAGGTCCCTTTCAAGGACATTAAGAGGTTGGTATCTGGTTCCCGGTTCACGGCAGATGAAAATCCGGCGATAATCACTGTTCAGACTATAGCTGGACTCGTCCGTAAACTTAACCTGGGATCACTGTTCCAATGACCATGTACTGTGTTCTTGACACCAGGCTTTACGGGTCTCCTGTGACCAGGGGTCAGTGGAATTCACCTTGCAGGTCTCCGGGTGAATAAACCATATCTGATCAGTCGTCTGTAGACTGTGTGTCTGGAGACAACTGTTCCAGTGACTGCGGTAAGGTCCCGAGCAAGGCTACCTGCAGTACTCCGTGGCCGTCTGCGGGCACTGATCGTGAGATATCGGTCTTCTTGTGGTGTTGTACACTGTGGACGTCCCGTACTGTAGCACCTGGACACGTTTCCTGTCTGCTGGAATCGTTGCCGTAATCTTGAGATCACACTTTGTGGCACACGGAAGGCCTGTGCTACCACCTGCTGTGTTTGACCAACCTCCAGTCGCCCTAGTATTCTACTCCTCATAATGTCATCAATATGTGTTCTTTGAGTCATTTTCAACACACAGTGACCATTAGCACGTCTGAAAACGTCTGCACACTTACTCCCTGCACCGTACTCTAATATGCACCAACACACCTCTGCGTATGTGGACTGCTGCCAGCGCCACTGTGCGACGACCGCAGGTCAAATGCACCGCATGGTCATACCCCGAGGTGATTTAAACCCGCAAACCGCCCACCAGAGCGTTGTTTCACCATGTATCACCATTATCCTTAATTTATGAGAATGAGTGTATATTAGCATAAACTGGAGAGAGATTTTGGTCACATGACTAAATGGCAGATAGCTTTCACATAGTGCTATTAAATTCCCTGTTGGAGTACCAGAGGTAGTCATACATAGTTTTAACGAGTACTTCGAAGAAATAAAATTATGCAATAAGTGTTTTGTTTAGTTGCAGTCAGCAGTCGTGGCACACATTCAGATCACTGCTCATCTGTAGCGTAGCTCTGAGCTAGAGGATCAAGAACAAAATGTCGCAGACCATGAAGAGCATTTGAAGAAGAGCAACGCTGCTACATTCCGTGCTGAGTTACTGGAAGTACACGACAACAGTTCACCATAATGTAACTGTAGTTAGGTGGCGCAGGCGCTTCCTGTGTGGGCAAATAAGTCTGAATGACGAACTGGCAGTCCATCTCTGTAAAGAATCGTGAATGGGTCGATAACTGGAGCCCCTGGTATTTGAACACCAGCATATCACAACCTAGGTGATTGTGGAAAAAGAGAAAATCAGTCGTGGGTCAGTTTTCAAAGTTCTGCACGCTGTTTTGAACATGAAAATAGTCGTCGCCCGCCACGTACCGCGACTGGTCGCTCCCATTCAAAAAGCACGCCAAACGTGGGCTGTAGCTGAAATGCTGACACTGTTTCACTTACATTCAGGTGACTTTAGCCAGCTAGCCACCATGAGTGAATGTTGGGCGTATCACTCTGAAATCCAGACAGAGGAGCAAATAAAGCAGTGGAAACAAGCAGATTCATTACTGACAATAAGACACGAAGATCTGGCACGATGATGCCGAGCGTTTTTTTGGGGCTGCACGGGTGTGGTGCAAACAGAGGGAGACTGTCACAGGAGTATGCTACTGAGGTTACGGGAAGCTGTCCAAGGTGGTGTTTTTGCTTCAGAACGTCACAGTTCTTTCCGCGCTACACCCAGTCACATGCATTGATTCATTCAGTTATCAGATTTTGGCTCACTCCCTCGTATTCTCCTGATATGGCACCAAATGACTTCTTCTTCTTTCGTCGGATGAGGAAACAATTGCGCGGCAGATTTTCCAGATTAGCGACGAGGTGATTTTCGAGGTGTAACGTTTCCTGAAAAGCCAAAATGCAGACTTATACAACCAAGGTCTCCGCCAAATCATCCATCGTCGTAAAACACGTATCGCATTAGAGGCCATATATGTAGAGAAGAGCTAACTCCATCACGAAGTTTCATGGTAACAGCTTGACTTTTTTGAGGTAATAATTAAAATTTTATGGATATCCCTCGTAGTTTTATCACGAACATTCTGCATACATTGATCTTAATCATCACGTTCAGCCATATAACATCTGCTGTTGGATAAAGCATTCCTCCAGTCTTTACGATTCATTATAGTTTTCAGCAATACGCAAGCATTTTGATGTACACGTTTTCAGTTGACGTCTGCCACCCTCCATTAAGTCGTCGTCTCTCTCATTAAATCCATAAAAAAATCCTTCCTCCTTCCATTACTAACCATTCGCCTCCATGCTCATTTCATTACGATCATAATTACGTCTTCCACGCCATTCTGTTTCCTGATACTTACGTCTCCTTTCCTGTCTGTCCCATTAATTCCCAACATACGTCCCTCAATTATCTCAGAGAAAACACAAAACTTTTCTCATTAAAATTCCAAGTCCCACTTTTATAAGTCAACATCGTTAGTACACAAAAATTGTAAACTTAACGTTTCAGATGCATTGGTGGTTTCATTTCAAAACTCTCTATTTAGCTGATGAAAAGCACTCCAGTCGAACTTTCTTCTGTTTATTTCTTATGTCGTGCATCTAGTGGTTGTCCTCAGCTGATCTACACACAAACTTCGCTCTGCCGATTCTACACTTCACTGTTGATTATATGGTAATTTGAACTTATTGCAGCTGACGTTTACGGCCATTTAAAAAAATTCTGTTTGAATCTTTTCCTTTAGTGACTGGAGTTTGTTTTTACAAGAGGCAAACAGTACAATTCATTAGAAATGTTTTAGATATCTTTCATTAACATCTGTTCACTAATAATAAAAACTAATACTTATTATATTTCTTTAATCCTTACACCTGTCAGCATTAAGCCATTTTCAAAGGAGCAAAATCCTTTTGATTCGAAGCATCGTATCAAAAGTAAATATCAAGTAGCTTAAGGACAGGATAAAAGAAATATAGTAAATACTTACAGCAAAGATGAAACTTTTATTATAAGTGCAGAACATAACCACCACGTCTTTTAAGCAATATATATCTTCCATGTACAAAGTATTTCTTCTTCATCTTCTTCTTAACACTTACTACGGGATTGGTAATAAGCCGACATGAAATCTCCTTGCCTTATTCCTGTTCCAGTCATCGATTTTTCATTGTACTGAAATAGTCAAATAGAACCCGACATTTTCTTCAGTATACTACAATAAGTTCAATCAGTGCCTTCACTCTCAAGATACGTTAATGCTTAGTCGTAAGCTATCCCAGAATCGATTATTTGCACACAGAGTGACAACTGACACTCATTGCACCAAGCTATAATTTCGTCCACGACTTGCAAGGCGTGCACTGTGCTGTATCCGCTGCTTAAGCTATCATGTTCCCTACCTCTCTAAAAATCTAAGGTTTTCTTCCACGCAAATGGCGGTAACTTAAGTGTGCTTTTGTACACACGTTGTGGAGAGATGTATTGACTTCATTGTAAAGAACAATGATTTGTTCCAGTTTTCAAAAAATGTCTTCCTTCTGGAACCATTTATGTTTCTGATTCATCCCTTGAACTTTGAAACATTCACAATAATTTAATTCTTGTACGAGTACGAAGCTCACTTCTTGCCATAATTCATAGTGCCACTTTAGACTGCTCACTGAGTTGCGCCACTAGACTGAGAGGCAGCACGTAATTCCCCGAGTGCAGCTTCCACCAGGGCCTTGCCGTCACGAAATCTGCCGCCACCGGTCGCAGTTTACAGCGCTCACTACGCCCAAGTGCCTTCTTTCAGTTATTCTGTTAGAGTCTTCTTATAACAGTGCAAATGGTGTGTGTAGCCCCGACTTACCCGCCTCCATAGCCAAAATCGCTAACGAATGATTGTGCAGTTGCTTTTGGCTTGGACATTACTGATTCGAATCATGCTCAATTGGCATTTTCACTGCCAACAGTGGGAGGAGACATAGTGGCCCATAGTTCCTCATCATCCGACTATATCGCAAGTTCTGAATTAAATTCCGAGGTAGTTCGCAGTCCTCATGGAGTCATAACTTGCGACAACTGTCGATGGTAGTGATTCGTCCATGGGAGGGAGACGTTAAGTACGCCGCCCCCTTTCTTATTGTTATTCAAGAGTAGCTGAACATGTAACGACACAAGGTTTCAATGTCTCTGTTGTTTTCATCCAAATCAAGGCACAATAACTACATTGTGCAAACATTCAGCGTTTTCATTCACACAACATTCACGTCTGACACTTAATTGCACGTAGGTGGATGGCAGTGGCAAACCACCACAAGAAGGGCCTTGCTCAAGAGGCCAGTGAGGGGTTCTTGAATTTTCGTCAACGCTCATTTTATGACTGACAACAAACTTGATCGCTACTGACATAAACTCAAATGCTCTGGATTTCAGTATAAGCAAGACTGTATGGTAGCAGTTCTATTTAGCAAAGTAATTGATGTAATTAACAGCTGAAGCTACACAATTGCAGCATCCATCCCTAGTTCCCCAGTCACTGTTAAAGTCTTAATCATAACGTAAGTAATGGTATGTAAGCCTATTTGACAAGTACAGCTATGTACAAGGATAATAAATTACTAATTATTGATTTAAACTGAATCTGCTTAAGAGGTAGTGCTGAAGTTCGGCGATAAGCAACGTCAGCCCAAGGTAATCAAGATAGTTACTTCTCTTAGGAGGCAAACTGTAAACAGACTTGAAATGTAAACAGCTATTTCTGTTCACTTGAAGCTAAACGAAGAGCTAAATGGTTGTTCTCTGTAATGTCGACTGATGAGAAAATAAAAAACAATGAGACTGGGTGATGTTGGATTTGTAGTGGAAATGTTCACATCCCGTCAATAACAAAGTCGTTTCAACACAATGAAGGACAATCCTGCAAAGTCTTCATGGTAACTGAGAACGCAAGCGCTTAAAAGCCTAATGCTGAAAGGTAACGTCAGAGTAGTCGCAAGGGCTAAAGACTGAACCACTTCTTTCAGTATTATAACAAAAATAATATACATATTTCACAGAAAGAACAATGAACCTCTCTTGTAATAGATGTTACTAATAAATGGAATAATGAAATTTTTCGTAACATGTGTGTTGTTATACATTTACATAGAAGAAACAAAATTAACTACTTGTGGCGACTGACGAGTGGCTGTAATACTTGGTAGACACTGCTTAAAGGATTATTCTCAAATAGAAATAATGAACAATATTTGGAACACAAATCAAGAAAACATTATTCGAACAAGGCCAAACTGCAATGATGAAGAACTCAACTTCACCAAATTCTCAATATAAGGACAGCTAATATACTTCGAAATTTCAAAACACAAGATAAGAAATTACTCTCTTCTTATCAGTATTACGCATAATCTTGTTTACGTAAGGGAATTCATTATATCAAACTACATACTTAGTGCGTTCAATTGAACGTCGGATTCTGGACGACAAGGGAACATTTTATGCATGGAATTCATTCATTAATCAGTAGACAAAGATCGGATCATAGGACAGTGATAACGCTTAAAACAAGTCTTATTTCGTTAACAACTGGAGTTCAGTTTGACAGATAATATTATTAACTACATACGTGATCTTTAGCGTAGTCAGACACCATTACGAATAGTTCGGCTACAAGTCCCTCGGGCTTTCCTTTCGGCACAAGCATGTGATGTGGCCATCCACATCCACAGTAGACGAAACCATCTGAATTCGTTGGATCGGAGTTGTTCAAATTAATGAAAGTGCGCTCAATAGGCACAGTCACAGTTGATTGTACAGACGGCCGCTCAAATCTATTGGTACCAGGAAGCACTGTAAAATAGACGCACTGTGAGTACAAGCAGTAGAACTATGTAAACTTTGCGTTTGACTTCACCATTCAAGACACAAATTACATTTACATTACAATACATTGCTTTACATTAATATGTGTTACATAAATCATGAATACATTTCGTAATGATGTCGAACGTGTCAGTTTAACGTAAGTTTTCATTACAGAATACTTTTTTTACACTTATTACTTCATACCTAAAAATCATCTATTGAGTAGAAGGAGTTGTCATTCAGAAATTCTTTTAATTTGTTTTTAAATGTTGATTGGCTATCTGTCAGATCTGTCAGACTTTTAATGCTATCTGGCACACGACTAAAGATTTTTGTGGCAGCATAATTCACCCCTTTCTGTGCCAAAGACAGATTCAGCACAGAACAGTAAAGATCATCCTTTCTTCTAGCTATTATTTTTCAGCTGGTATGGATTATTGATGACAAATTTCATAAGTGAATACATGTATTGCAAAGGTACTGCGAATATCCCGAGTTCCTTTAATAAATATGTACAGGACTATCTAGGGTGGGCTCCAGCTGTTATTCTGACTACACGCTCTTCTGCACTGAATATTTTTTTCTCTTAATGGTGAATTACCCCAAAATATTATGCCATGTGAAAGCAGAGAATGAAAACAGGCACAGTAGGCTAATTCACTGATACGTCTATCACCAAATTTTGCAACAACCTTGATAGCATAAGTAGCTGAACCTAACTGTTTCAGTAGATCATCGATGTGTTTCTCCCAATTCAATTTCTCATCGGTGTACACACCCTGAAATTTTGAATATTCTGCCTTAACAAAATACTTCTGTTCAAAGTCTATATTTATCAGTGGCATTATCCCATTTACTGTACAGAATTGTATATACTGTTTTCTCCAAATTTAGTGAGAGTCCATTTGCAGTAAATTGCTTAATAACTTTATGAAAGCCATTATTTACAATTCCTCGCTAATTTTTCTTTGTTGGATGTGATTACTATACTTGTATCATCAGAAAAAGGAACTAGCTTTGCATCTTCATGAATGTAGAGTGGTAAATCATTAATATATATTAAGAACAATAAGAACCCAAGTCTAAATCCTTTTGGACACCACTCTTGATAGATCTTCAGTTAGAGCACTCTGCTTATTTTTACAGACTATCTGTATTGTTAATTTCAACTTTCTGCATTCTTGCAATTAAATATGAATTAAACCATTTGTGCTCTGTCCCACTCATACCACAATATTTAGCTTAGCTAGAAGAATTTCAGCATTCACACAGTCAAAAGCCTTTGAGAGATCACAAAATATTCTAGTGGGTGATGTTCATTTATTCAGAGCATTTTATTTTTGATCAGTGAAAGCATATATAGCATTTTCTGTTGAAAAACCTTTCTGAGAACCAAACTGACATGTTGTTAGTAGTTCATTTTTACTAATATGTGAAGCTACTCTTGAATATATTACCTTTTCAAGAATTTTGGTAAAGCCGTCGGAAGCCAGATTGGGCAGTAGTTGTTAGCATCAGACTTATCCCCTTTTTTATGCAAGGCTTTAACTATAGCAAAATTCAGTCTATCTGGAAAAATGCCCTCTTTCAGTGAGATGAGAATCCAACGCATCTGTTGTGAACAAGCTTTTAGTGCTATGTTGGAAATTCCATCAGTTTCATGTGAGATTTTACTTTTGAATGAATTTATTATTTTCCTAATTTCAGTAGGCTAGGTGGGCTCAATTAGAGTTTCATCAAACTGCATATGTATTGCCTCTTCCATATGCAGCCGTGCATTTTCTTATGAATGTCTATTTTCTATACAACACTTAAAACTGATTATTATAAATTTCTGACTTTTTGTTAACAAACTTTTCATTGGGTTTGACAGAAATACAGTCTTCCTGTAGTCTCAGTTGCTCTGTTTTCCTTTTAACAATATTCCAAATTGTTTTAATTTTATCATCAGTGGAGCTGAGCTCAGACATAATGCACATACTTCTGGAATTTTTACTAAGTTTCCTTACTACAGTGCAGTAGTTTTTATAATGTTTCATTTTTTCTGGATAACTACTCTTTCTAGTGATAAGATACATTTCCCTTTTCTGTTTACAAGATATTTTTATCCTTTTGGTAAGCCGTGGCTTTTTATATAGTTTCTTACAATTATGTTTCACTGTGTCCTTAAGGAAATTGTTTTCAAATACACTCACAAAGGTATCATGAAATAGGTTAAATTTTAAATTAGCATCAGGTTCGCTGTACACAACTTTCCCAAAATTTGCAATTGTTAAATCATTAGTTGAACTCACCATTTTGGAGGACTGTTTTGCTTTACTGTATGGACCTATGTCGTATACTGCAAATATCTGTGCATCTCGATCAGACACACCATACGTAACAGCAAAAATTTTTATTTGATTAAATTAATCTAGGTCTACAAAAATATTATCTATCAGTACGCTGCTTTCTTCTTCCACCCGAGTGGGAAATCAATTACTGACGTCAAACTGAAATAATCAAGTCAGTGTCAAGCTTTCTATCACACTCTTTCAGACAACCTACATTTAAATCCCCACAAACAATAATTTGCTTCCCTCTGGCTGACAAATAGTACAACAAAGAATCCAAGTATTTCAAAAAAATAGCTGAAAATTTCCGGATGGTGACCTATACACAGTTACAGTTATAAAAATATCATAATTTAGTTTAAACTCATACGCACATGCTTCTATACGTTGCTCTTCACAAAATATTTTAGTTTCTAAATTTTTCACACTATGATAAATCTTAACGTATATGGCAATACCTCCTCTCTCTACAGTGTCTCTGCTGACATGTGGTGAAAGCTTGTATACACTTACATTTAGCTTTCCCATATTTGTGACTTCATGATGTTCAGACAGGCATAGTACATATATTCCACCCTCAGATTCTCAATATTCTTAACAAACAACAAGCTGATCTACTTTGTTTTCTAATCCCCTGATATTCTGATCCAATATACTAACACTATTTTTCACTGTGCTTTTATGAGAATCTTGTGACATACTATCATTATTTTTTACTATACTTTCATGTGAATCTTGTGATATTTTAACTTCCTTAGTACCTGCCTGTCTTAGCTTCTTATTTAGCTTAATTTCATTGTGTTAATCATTAGACACTGAACGTAGCCTAAAAAAGAGGTATTCCCATGAGTTTCAGTGCCTCCCCTTAAAGATTTTGCTATCATCCCAGCCAATTAACTCTTTCCTTTCCTACTGAGATGCAGGCTATGCCTTGTGAAGTCCCATCTACCAATAGCATCAACAGGAACCAAACTTATTCCTGACAAAGTACAGTAGCTACCCGAAGCGGCTGATCTAGCTCCATATTCACGCTCCTGACAGAGCTGTTCAATTGGGGCCGATCATACCGCGTGAAAGCAGGAACCAAGCCGACATTTGTATGGTTCGTTGCAGATGATATACTGTTCTTTTACTTGCTATTGGTAATATCAGAGCACAAGAGAAAATGAATGTTTCGAAATACATACGTAATGACTGAATTCTGAAGAACTGTTGCTCAACAAAAAGTTTTGTAAGAAGTATAAGCTATTTTGAGGTTCAGTGTCAGTTTAAAAGTTGTTAGTAAGTACATCTCAATTACTAACCGCAGACCATTCACTAATATAATATGTAGGAAACAAGATTAATCTGTTTCCTACATATGTGAAGAAATGAACGTTACTTACGGTCAACACTGAAACGATCCATTTCAATGAATTGAAGTTTTTGCTCTCGGAACAACATAGGCAGACCTCCTTCATCATACTTAGGTGCCAAAAATATTCTCACGGTGCCTCTTACAGGAGGTCCTGCATTTTCCACCTGTATTTTAAGAAAAAATTGAGCATATTTAGAACGGTAAAATAACGAAAAGAAATAATAGACAAAAAAACATTTGTTGTAATTGATACAAGAGCATGTGAGAAAACTAAACGATACAAAATAATAGTTGCGCTGGCTGAGATCTTGTAAAGTTCTTCAATCGGCTTCTACATATGTTGGCTCTATCAGTTCCGTTATTCTGTAAGATAATACGAGCCTGCTTTAAAATGGAACCCACGTTAAAACTGCAGGCGTTTCGGTACAATCCCAAGCGCTAGACACAGAATAGCATTTTGTACAGCGCGGCGGGAGACGGCGAGTGAACTGCCGAGATCTTTTGCGTCTTCGCGACCAATACAAGATACTGTAGGTCGTCCTTCGAAGTAGCTGCAGTAAACTCTCACTCAGAATCAACAAGAGCTGCTTCTCCTATACCAAAATACGAGTGAAATTAGTTTCCTTAGAGTTTCATTAAAACTCCATTTTGGAAGTCTGTCACACTAGTAGAATCAAAACCTTCACACAACTTTAACAGCATACAGGATGACAATTATTGAACGATATGAAGTAAAATCATCATAATTTCTGAGCGGTTTCCTTTATGGTTTGCTTTAGGGCGTTCAAACTGCACGGTTGGCCGCAGGGCACGATGGGAATTAGCTTGCGCTGTATGGTTTGGTTTAGCGACGAAGCCCAGTTTCATAGGGATGGGTTCGTCAATAAGCACAATTGGCGCGTTGGAGGGCTGAGAATGCGCATTTCGCGATCGAGAAGTCTCTTCACCCTCAACGGGTGACTGTGTGACGTGCAATATCCAGTCACGGAGTAATCGGTGCAATATTCCTTGATGGCACAGTGACTACCGAACTGTACGTGAAGGGTTTGGAAGATGATTTTATTCCCATTATCCAGAGTGGCCCTGATTTCTACAAGATGTGGTTTATGCAAGACGGATCTCGACCCCACCGGAGCAGGAGAGTGTTTGATGTCCTGGAGGTCCGCTATATGGCTCTGGAGTATCCAGAGGCCATTGTCATGGGTCTCGATTGGCCGCCATGTTCTCCGGATCGGAACATATGGGACTACTTTTTGTGAGGCTATATTAAAGATAAGGCGCACAACAATAAGCCCAAAATCATTGCTGCGCTGAAAACAGCCATTCTGAAGGTCATCGACAGCATCGATGTTCCGTCACTTCAGCGGGTCATGCAGAATTTCGCTATTCGTCTGCACCACATTATCGCCAATAATGGCAGGCATATCGAATATCTGTAGTGGCATTTACATCTTGAATAAAGTGTGTGCACGCCGTAGTTTGTGACTAATTAACGTTTTTTTAATATAGTTCAGTAATTGTCACCCTGTAAATGGGGAAAGACGTCTTTAATTATGCGAAGTCAGTTGACAGTCCAACTAAACGCTTTAGACGTAATACAGTGTTCGTCCAGAAACAGGCACACTTGCTGCAAGACGCTTGCAATAGAGGCACACTGGCATTTCATTGCTTAAAACTCACCAAATCTGTGGTATCACAAGCAAAGTACATTTACCAACACCCAAAAGAAGATCAAAGTCTCTTCATTGTGGTCCACATGATTTTTAAAAACTCTGTTTTATTTACGTCAGAAGCAACACTGTTCTAACTGTTAAAGTAACGAAGCTACAAACGGAATACAGTCACAGCAAACTGCAGCATTACCTACGACCCTTACCAGGTATGACTCGTAGAGGGAACAAAGAAGATCCAAAGAAGAGTAACACGCTTCGTCAAGAGTTCGTTCAATATGTGCGAAAGTGGCACGGAGATGATTATCCTATTCGAGTGGTATGCGCTACAAGATAGGCGTTGTGTATCTCGGTGTGGTTTACTATTGAAATTCCGAGACTATTCTTCCGTAGAAGAGTGAAGCAACATACTGCTTCTTCCTACTTATGTACACTTCCTGACAACAAATGTGAAGCATCCAGAAGTCGGATGTCAGTGTAACTTAGTACATGCACACACCCTCAGTGGGTATGTAAATGACTATAGATGCAATTATTTCTGACAGGTAGAACGACCGCGAGATTACATTAGTGTTGTTCGTGGCTAGTGTTGTTACCAGGCCTAGTAGGGTGTATAAACTTAACAGCGTCAGATGTTGAGTGATCAGTGTGAAGGACACGGAGATACCACGTTCCCGTGGTAGGTAGCGTTTTACCATGACCTGGCAAAATTTGACAGTGGCGTCACTCTTTAGTCGACTTGTCGAATCGTGCAACATCTTGATTTTTTAGGTGTTCCTAAACAACAGTGGCCCGATGTTGGACTGCGTGGGAACGTGAGGGCAATCATACTATTCGCAAAAGTTGCGTCGACTACATATTGCTCACGAAGCACATCGTAACCCCTTCATATCTGCGCCTGTCACCCGGGAACAGGTAATGGATTCCCTGCAACATTCTATTTCATCTGGCAGCGTTGGACGGAGACTAGCCGCAATGCATAAATATCGTGGTGCCATTTTTCAACGGCACAACACCGTCCACACAAGACGTGTGTATCTACAAATTCCTTGTGCAATGTCAATGTACTCCAGTGGGCAGTAATATCCCCAGGTCTGTCCCATATACAGGGTGTTACAAAAAGGTACGGCCAAACTTTTAGGAAACATTCCTCACACAAAACGAAAGAAAATATGTTATGTGGACATGTGTCCAGAAACGCTTACTTTCCATGTTAGAGCTCATTTTATTACTTCTCTTCAAATCACATTAATCATGGAACGGAAACACACAGCAACAGAACGTACCAGCGTGACTTCAAACACTTTGTTACAGGAAATGTTCAAAATGTCCTCCGTTAGCGAGGATACATGCATCCACCCTCCGTCGCATGGAATCCCTGATGCGCTGATGCAGCCCTGGAGAATGGCGTATTGTATCACAGCCGTCCACAATACGAGCACGAAGAGTCTCTACATTTGGTACCGGGGTTGCGTAGACAAGAGCTTTCAAATGCCCCCATAAACGAAAGTCAAGAGGGTTGAGGTCAGGAGACCGTGGAGGCCATGGAATTGGTCCGCCTCTACCAATCCATCGGTCACCGAATCTGTTGTTGAGAAGCGTACGAACACTTCGACTGAAATGTGCAGGAGCTCCATCGTGCATGAACCACATGTTGTGTCGTACTTGTAAAGGCACATGTTCTAGCAGCACATGTAGAGTATCCCGTATGAAATCATGATAACGTGCTCCATTGAGCGTAGGTGGAAGACCATGGAGCCCAATCAAGACATCACCAACAATGCCTGCCCAAACGTTTACAGAAAATCTGTGTTGATGACGTGATTGCGCAATTGCATGCGGATTCTCGTCAGCCCACACATGTTGATTGTGAAAATTTACAATTTGATCACGTTGGAATGAAGCCTCATCCGTAAAGAGAGCATTTGCACTGAAATGAGGATTGACACATTGTTGGATGAACCATTCGCAGAAGTGTACCCGTGGAGGCCAATCAGGTGCTGATAGTGCCTGCACACGCTGTACATGGTACGGAAACAACTGGTTCTCCCGTAGCACTCTCCATACAGTGACGTGGTCAACGTTACCTTGTACAGCAGCAACTGCTCTGACGCTGACATTAGGGTTATCGTCAACTGCACGAAGAATTGCCTCGTCCATTGCATGTGTCCTCGTCGTTCTAGGTCTTCCCCAGTCGCGAGTCATAGGCTGGAATGTTCCGTGCTCCCTAAGACGCCGATTAATTGCTTCGAACGTCTTCCTGTCGGGACACATTCGTTCTGGAAATCTGTCTCGATACAAACATACCGCGCCACGGCCGTTGCCCCGTGCTAATCCATACATCAAATGGGCATCTGCCAACTCCGCATTTGTAAACATTGCACTGACTGCAAAACCACGTTCGTGATGAACACTAACCTGTTGATGCTACGTACTGATGTGCTTGATGTTAGTACTGTAGAGCAATGAGTCGCATGTCAACACAAGCACCGAAGTCAACATTACCTTCCTTCAATTGGGCCAACTGGCGGTGAATCGAGGAAGAACAGTACACACTGACGAAACCAAAATGAGCTCTAACATGGAAATTAAGCGTTTCCGGACACATGTCCATATAACTTCTTTTCTTTATTTGTGTGTGAGGAATGTTTCCTGAAAGTCTGGACGTACCTTTTTGTAACACCCTGTATAATATACACTATGTAATCAAAAGTATCTGGGTACCCCGAAAAACATACATTTTTCGTATTAGGTGATTTGTGCTGCCACCTACTGCCAGGTACTCCACATCAGTGACCTCAGTAGTCATTAGACATCGTGAGAGTGCAGAATGGGGCGCTCCGCGGACTGACGCACTTGGAACATGGTCAGCTGATTGGATGTCATTTGTGCCATACGTCAGTACGCGAGGTTTCCACACTCATAAACATCCCTAGGTCCGATGATAATGAAATGGAAACGAGAAGGGTCACATACAGCACAAAAGCGTACAGGCCGACCTCGTCTGTTGTCTGACAGCCCAGTTGAACGGGGTCAGACTTCTATACAGACCATCACATAGGAATTCCAAGCTGCACCAGGATCCACTGCAAGTACTATTACACTTAGGCGGGAGGTGAGAAAACTTGAGCCGGCCGCTGTGGCCGAGTGGTTCTAGGCGCTTCAGTGCGGAACGGCGCTGCTTCTACGGTCGCAGGTTCGTATCCTGCCTCGGGGATGGCTATGTGTGATGTCCTTAGGTTAACTGGGTTTAAGTGGTTCTGAGTCTAGGGGACTGATGATCTAAGATATTAAGTCCCATAGCGCTCAGAGCCATTTGACCATTTGAGAAAACTTGGATTTCATAAACGAGTGGCTGCTCATAAGCAACACATCACGCCGGTAAATGCCAAAGGATACCTAGCTTGGTGTAAGGAGCGTAAACATTGGACGATTGAACTGTGGAAAAACGTTGTATGGAGTGACGAATCATGGTACACAAATGTGGCTATGCGATGGCAGGGAGTGGGTACGGCGAATGTCCTGTGAACGTCATCTGCCAGCGTGTATAGAGCCAACAGAAAACTTGGGAGGCGGTTTTGTTATGGTGTGGTAGTGTTTTTCATAGAGGGGACTTGCACCCCTCGTTGTTTTGCGTAGCACTATCACAGTACAGGCCTACATCCATGTTTTAACCACCTTGTTGCTTCCCACTGTTGAAGAGCAATTCGGGGATGGCGATCTTCATCTTTCAACACGAGCGAACACTTGTTCATAATGCACAGCCTGTGACGGAGTGGTTACACGACAATAACATTCCTGTAATGGACTGACCTGCACAGAGTCCTGATCTGAACCCTATGGGATGTTTTGGAACGCCGACTTCGTGCCAGGCCTCACCGACCGACATCGGTACCTCTCCTTAGTGCAGCACTCCGTGAAGAATGGGCTGCCATTCCCCAAGAAATCTTCCAGCACCTGATTGAACGTATGCCTGCGAGAGTGGAAGCTGTCATCATGTTTAAGGGTGGTCAACACCACATTGAATTCCAGTATTACCGATGGACGGCGCCACGAACTTGTAAGTCGTTTTCAGCCAGGTTGTCGGATACTTTTGATCACATAGTGTATGTGGCGCAAACTAGGACGTCAACTCCAACACAATGTCAGCATCCACGACATAAACGAGCAATTAAAGAAGTTGTGGGTCAGCTTTCCACAGAGAGAATACAACGGCTTTATGACATCTTTCCCAGCCAAATCAGAGCACGCATCCAGGCCTGAGGGGGTGCAACATCATAGTGATTAGAGGGCTCATATTGCCAAGTTCTTTATAAATTTGAATCGATTTTGTAATCGCCGAAATAACATCACGTACCCTCTCAATTCGTGAAGTTTTATTTCTGTTCCTCTTCCCCTTCTGGGCGCTTCACTTTTTTCTCAGGCAGTACGTATCGTGAACGGATTGCAAAAATAACATTGGAAAGATTGGACGTCGTACGAAGCTTACCAATAGTTGTTCTTCCCGCGCACCATCCGTCACTGGATTTGGCAAGTGTGGAAGTGATAGTAGTCCCCGAAGCATGGTGCCCGTAGTACAAGGGCTATTTTTATTTTAAGATCAGATCGATAGCGAAATGGAAATCACAGTGAAATTCGAAAACGTTTTATTTTCAGCGTTTAGCAACAGGTTCCAGCTACATTTCTACATAGTAATCACTTCGACTTAGACTTTTGTCATTGTGTGGTACCAACTTTCCAATACCCTCTTGACAGAAGGTAGCTGCCTGTGCTTTCCGGCAATTCTCTATTCTAGTCTGCAACTCGTTATTTGTGCCAAAATTCTGACCTCGTAGCCAGTGGTTCATGTGTGCAAAGAAATGAAAATCAGAGGGACCCAACTTCCGGCTGTGTGGTGGGTGATCTCACCTTCCCATCGAAAACGTTGGAGGAGTGTCTATGTTGCAGCTGTACCGTGAGGCGAGCATTACCATGAAGAAGAAAATGCCTATTACAACATTCCTCTTCACTTGTTATCAATTGTCTTCATAAACGATTTCCTTGGATCGCCTTATCCAATCGCCGAACAAGATCATCGGTTGACACTCGCTTCATTTCCTGACCGCCTGCATCATGAACGTCAATATGTCCTGCATCAAGGTTCCTGGAGCATTGTCGCACTTTATCTTACACTCCATTACACACCGTAAAGTGGTTTGTCAAGTTTTAGATGAAGATGTTAATTAAGAAAAATCTCCATGTCTCTATCACTTCCATTTTTACATAACTGGAGGTACACACGGTGTTACAAAAGAGTAATCACGCTGACGGCAACTAACAATTTTCAAGACTTTCTAGTCAAGTTACACGTTGAACTGCTCCATTAAACGTGGCGGCAGGAGAGCTCCGTCTCGAACATAGCAGTTCTAATTCAGCTGCTCGTGAGTAAAACACGCTTCTGGTATCAACAGAGAAATGCTGCTTATCGTCGATATCATTCTACGAAAAAGGATATGTTTAGTAACAACGATCTATTAACTCCATGAACTTAGTACACTATCAACCTCTCAGCCAGGATCGTTTGATACTTGCCAGGTGAGTGACCCGTAGGCCGACTAAAAGTGTTGAGAATAATATCGTTCATATGCATGCAAGCTGACTGACATAACAAACTCTTTGTATAGAGCAGTCTGAAATTCCAACCTTAAGGAATTACTTCCTTCGATACTTCATATTCTAGTCATGGACTCTTAACTGCAAATTTAAGCAGAAGTCATGAAGAAGGAGAAAGGAGAAGTAAGAGAGAAATCATTATATCCCGTCTCGGAGTCGAGAATAATGAAAACATATAGTAATCGCATCTGGTCATGTGTAATGAGATTCACATTAGCTGCATGTGAAAATTTCCTCATTACAGCTTTTATAAATTTCTGACTGCTGATGTGCAGTCTGAAGTACATTCGAGACCAATGAGCAATGAAAATTCCAAGCAATAAGCCAACGTAGAAATACACAGAATAAACCGTTTCAGTCACTTGAAGAAACACAGCAATCAGCCAGTTTTCAAAAATGGTTCAAATGGCTCTGAGCATTATGGGACTTAATTGCTGAGGTCATCAGTCCCCTAGAGCTTAGAACTACGTAAACCTAACTAACCTAAGGACATCACACACATCCATGCACGAGGCAGGATTAGAACCTGCGACCGTAGCGATCGCGCGGTTCCAGACTGCAGCGCCTAGAACCGCTCGGCCACCCCGGCCGGCAGCCAGTTTTCATCAATTTTATTTTACTATGTCGTTTCTGAGAGTTTGTCCAACCTGAGTTGACATAACACAATCATTAAATTTTACTTGAGACATTTGAGACTCATCTTTATCTACGATAATGATTGAAGCTTAAGAAATTAATAAAATTTATGACACGGCTGGGACTTGAATCCAGGTTTCCTTGCTTACTAGGCAGGCGTTTGTGCCGTAACACCACTGCAGCGGTAAGAGTCACACGCCTGCACGGATTACTCTAGTCAGTTGTCCCCCCTAACAAAAACTTCAATTCAGAACTTGAGTTTATTTTCCCTTCCTTAGATCGTCACTATTGCCGAGACTCACCGGTACTGGAATAGCAACCCAGCGTTTGACGTACTGGGAAGATCCCGCCTGTACCTCAGGATTAGGTGATCTATAGGTCTAATATAATTAAATTGTCCTTGAGCCATTTAAGTCTCATCTATGATAATAACTTAAGGAAGGGTTCAAGCACTGGCCATTGAACAAATTTTAATTCATTTCGTAAGCTTCTATCACTGTAACATAATCACTTATTTCGCCACTTTGTAGACTGAATTTTCCACACTGAAGCTGTACCATATGAAATAAGAATTTCCTTAGCACCTCTGTCAATCGACTCGCATATTATTATTATTTTGCTAACATTACGTTAGCAAAACCATGCTAGAATCGTGAGACCATCGTGACAAAATAAAATTAATAAATTGCTTGGGTTATGCGCGTCCGTAAGTTATTATCATAAATGAAACGGTGTAATCCGTAGCTGCTACAACCACTCCACGAGGGGCGTCATTACATTGCGTTCCGAAAACCCAACCAGCTATAACTGGATCATCCCTCTCTTCTACTCGCATTCACCGACTTTTTTGCTATGTATAAAATTGAATACGAATAGCACTGCAACATTTAAAATGAGCTAGTCACATGATATAGCAGTTTTCAAGAGTTAAATTAGGATTTGTACTCTGCCCCCTTGCACTGCTTCGCGCAGCGTGAAAGATACGCTGCGCGGGGAAGCCGCGTGGTACAGGGCGCCTTGCCACGGTCCACGTGGCTCCCCCTGTCGGAGGTTCGAGTCCTCCCTCGGGCATGGGTGTGTGTGTTGTCCTTAGCGTAAGTTAGTTTCAGTTAGATTAAATAGGCACCGATGACCTCATCAGTTCGGTCCCATGGGAACTTACCACAAATTTTCCGAATAAAAGATACGGTTCTTTTATGATAACTCGTATTACAAACATACCACTAATATAAACATGGCATAAATATTAGTCAGATATAGAAAAACTCACCTGTATCAGATATGAGAAAGGAGAATGTTGCAGATGAGTAACACGAGCAAGCACTGGTCCACGGGGTGTGAAGTCAAGTCCTCTATACAGGTCGATATCACTCTTCTGCCAGAATGTGGCGAACTCATTCCTTGGCGCGTTTTCTGAAACTACTTCCAGAGAAGTCACCGTGATTCCTGGAAAATCTAGCTGCAACAACAATAATAATAAATTTATTTATTTATTCTAGAAAGTATTAATGATTGTGTAAATCGTTATTATTTTCTAGTGTCAGTTTCTCCCTTATTGATTTGCGCTTATTATTGTAGCCAAATTTGTTTCGATTTACTAGTTTTTGAGTTTCCAGTCGAGCTGTCATTTTCTCTTTAGATCAAGTTTCAGCTACTCTAATTGTCCTCGTCAGGTGCCGAGATTTCGTTGCTCGTTATTTGGACGCCATCCAAATTGTGAAAGGTGCACGTTGTCTTCCGTTTCGAAGTAGAGTTCGTCCAATACAAGTTTACGCGAACGCCTGTACAGTTAAGCAACACTCTAAGGATCACTATTCTTTGTGGTTTGCAATTTTAATTCTGTACTGTTCTGTGTTGCAAACGTACAGATTTTAATTTTTCCTCACCCCTGTTCCTATTTGATCTTCGTGGAAGAAAGCATAATCAGACCAGCATTTACCTCTCTCTTGTATGTTTCATCCCGTTTAAACTTGGTTTCTGAGATCGAAGGACTCCGCGACTTCTTTTCCAGCTCTCTTTTTTCCAGCCTAAAGTGCAATATCGTGAACAAACCATGTTCTCGATACTTGTTTTCTTTGTAATTTTGCTTCTATTCTGAATTTTATTTTCACCTCCGTCTCTATGTCTTCAATATAAAATTCAGTAATAATCATCTTACACACTTCACCGACATAAAAGTCAGTTTCCTGTTTCGATGCTTTCTGGGCCGATTTCATGTGCTCGTCCTCCTTTTTCACTTTTCCTGATTCGTAGATTATACTACTGTCCCTATGCATAATCTCCGTTTCTCGGCAAGTTCTGAATACTTTATTCCAATTCACACTTGTGACCCAGAGACTTACGGAGACGTTTAGAGCACGTAGCAAGGTCTCTATAGTTGACTAGCCACGCCCCATTACAAAGAGAGAGAGTAAAACAAAATTAATACCGCGTTTCCAACCACAGATTCGGAAGGCTTATGCAAGTATGAGTTCAGTTTAATTAAAAATACGATGAACTTAATCTGCCAATTTATGCATTAAAACTATTTTTCCCAAGCCAACGGAAGCTGCCTATAACTTGCTAAGTAGAAGACTATCGAATGGCGGGATGGAGCAATTTTCGTGATCACCAATCAGTTAATTGATGAAATATTGAAGATGGCGTAAATCTGCAGAAGTTCCAGTGACCTTTAGTTTCGAATTCAAGACAAGTCAGCGTTTGCGTGGAGGGACACCAAACTTGCACGAGATCCGAAGCAGCAAACGGTATTTATGATTTTTCAAGCCTCCTTTTCGCGCCGTCCTTTGGTGTAATCTCGTGGAGTGCGACATTGACACATGCATGAAGAAAACGGCAAAGGTCCCTGTAAGACCCCTTCACCCCCCTCCCCCAACCCCACACACACACCAGATTGGCAACACCGTCGGTGCCATTTGTACCTCTGTTGAGCACTTTAAAAATGTACCTATAAAGAGACAATCCCCACCAATACCTTGGCGCCTGCGAACAGCCAAACCCTTCGACACTACACAGCTGAGTGGCATGTGGAATTTGAGGGGTGTCGAAGGCGATACCTACCCGCAGGCGCCTAGGGAATAATCTAGGGATGTCTCTGTTACAAGTACATTTCTGAAGTACTCAACAAAGATGTGTGTGTGGCATCAAAATGGTTCAAATGGCTCTGAGCACTATGGGACTCAACGGCTGTGGTCATAAGTCCCCTAGAACTTAGAACTACTTAAACCTAACTAACCTAAGGACAGCACACAACACCCAGCCATCACGAGGCAGAGAAAATCCCTGACCCCGCCGGGAATCGAACCCGGGCGTGGGAAGCGAGAACGCTACCGCACGACCACGAGAGTGGCATCAAAGGTGTTGCCCAACTGGGGAAAGGGGGGGGGGGGGGGTACGGAGGTTAGAGTGAGCCTTGGGATGCATGTGAGTGTTAAAGGACCACGATAACACGACGGAGTGCGGGAAGTCGGCTGCTGCTTACCTCTGCTGCAGTCTAGCGTTTTTCTGAGGAATGAAAATTTAAATGTCACTTGTCTCGGTTGGTTTCCTCCCCTCCCCACCATGCGTAGTTCCTCCGTATTTCACGGAGAGTTTGACATCCTGCATGCGCGCGTTGCGGTTCAGTGGCGATAGCGGCGTCCGCCGTGGCCGCGAAGTGTGGTGCACGCCTGGGCCGGCTCTCAGTTCCTGACCGCCTGTGTCTACGAACACAGCTTTTGACAGGGGCACTACGGCAACGATGAAGAGTTGGTGCTGGCCACTGTTGTTGGGTTTCGATAGCTCGGCCGTAGTCTGGTGATTAGCTCTACTGTCTGGTGTTACCAAGCACGTCGTTGCATGTAGAATCCTAACGTTGTTGCGCGCTGTTTCTGGTTATTGCATTGGCCACAGTCAAGATACAGGCTTGAGCAAATTGTAGACAAGTGTGGTGGTAAATCAGTGGTCGGTCATTATCTGTTGTACGTAGATTCATCGTTGTCAGTAAGGTGGTTAACGCTCTCTTAAAGTGGTTTACTTGAAGGAAACGTCGATATAGCACGCAGCCGTTAAGAAGTTGTGTTGTCCTCCCGTCATGG
Organism: Schistocerca cancellata; assembly: GCF_023864275.1. Lineage (NCBI taxonomy): Eukaryota > Metazoa > Arthropoda > Insecta > Orthoptera > Acrididae > Schistocerca > Schistocerca cancellata. The sequence continues at coordinate 526,955,304 of NC_064627.1, forward strand.
ATTACTGTAAGGACTGGCTACAACAGCAACGTTGCTTGTTTAAGTCTGTTACTTGGGAGGTGTGTTATAACGCGCACGTGCCGTCGAAATGTGACGGAAACGACCGCTACTGAGTTGTTTGTCATCTCTCAAGAGAGTGATGTGCATCGGTTTCTTCCTATCTACTCCCTGTTATAGGATTAAACAAAAAGAGAACTGGTGGGCTGCCGCCTTAGTGTGACTCCCAAAACGGTGAAACATGGATTGTGGATTATTTAAGCGTCCCTGTGGTGTGTTGTCGCGTGGTCGTTCTGTTCCCGACACTGCAGGCCATTGTGAGATCAGTTGTGTTGTTTGTAATTGGTATTGTTTTTTTTTCTATTATCACTGTTACTGCGGAGCCCTTTTGGGTGAAGCAGGGCGCTTCGCTCGAGTACAATAGCGGTGCACCAAGGCCGGCCGGAGTGGCCGAGCGGTTCTAGGTAGAGATGGGGGATCCGCTCTTGAACTAAGTCATAGAGTTCAATCTTTCAAAGGAGTGAACAATCAGTGATTCAGAAAAAAAGAACGGTAGCTCCAAACGTTTCCCACGGCAGAGAGAGAGAGAGAGAGAGAGAGAGAGAGACGGAGCATATCAGCAGCGCCTCTGCTGGTCACAGCACAGTGCACGCCACACAACACAGCCGGCGCCGGCCTCTGCCCTGCTTCTACCTTGGCTGCCTGCATTGCGCAGTGCCCCATTGGATTTTGTGTTTGACATATGCCGTGGCGTCTCTGTGCGTCGTCTGCCGCGCCATTCGCATCGCACTCTGTCGGCGATCGTTTCAGTCGCACGTCCTGCCCTCTGGGCAGTTGATGCGAGCAACAGGACAGAGAGCCACCTAGCGGATAACATAGGAACTACTTGCAAAAACCCGCTCGCAAGGGAACGAACTATTTGTCTCGGAGCGGGTGAGTTCACCGCTACCCCCTCCCTCGGAACTCGCCCGCTCAACGCTCGCCCCACCGTCTCGACTCTAGCCAGAGCGTCGAGCAAAGCGACTCAGGTGTCACTGTGGTCTCTGCGGTCTCAGCTCACGCAGTAATACAGCTCGCGGCTCGACCTGCTCGACTCAGCGCCTCTGCATCGGAGTTCGTCCCCACTGGATATTGTTCTTCGTAGTAATGCCGCTATGTATATTACATTATTATGTTATGTATACATCAATTGTTTTTATTTTATTTTTATTTGTTTAAACTGATTAGATTAGGTTCCTGATGACTCCTCTTACTATAGGATTTTTATTATAGACACTCGAATTTACGCTTTAATTACGAGCGAACCGATAAACGTATCGCAAAATGTGATACACCAATATTTTCCTTCTTTTATTCTGCGTAACGCAATATGCAGCACTTTCGTTTTACAGTCAAATTTATATTTTTTTTTCTTATTCTGGTACGGATTTTGCGATTTTAGGCGTCTTCGAAAGGAAACGTTCACTTTAAAAATATATGGCTTGCGATGTATTTGTATGAGGTTAATGAAATTTTAATACGTTATAGCCAAATATATTGTTAATGTAAATCTCAAGTTACAACATTTTCCGATCACCCAAAAAACCACGATAGTGCAAAATAAATCAATAATCAAAAACTTTGTCATATCGTGGAAATTTCAATAAACAATACAAAATTCTTACTCATTATCTGTGTTACTTCAAAATAGGATCAAATAAGATCAAAATACAGGTATAGTACTGGAATAAACCAAGTTTAAAGGGCAATGTGCCTTCCATTTATTTTATATTGTAAATGAGTGGTGAGTCATGAAAAAGAGCTAATTCATTTCAGGGAGTGAACAGTTCTGATCCAATCTCTGAAAAGAACAGTTTTGCCCATCTCTAGTTCTAGGCGCTTCAGTCTGGCACCACGCGACCGCTACGGTCGCAGGTTCGAATCCTGCCCCGGGCGTGGGTGCGTGTGCTGTCCTTAGGTTAGTTAGTTTCAAGTAGTTCTAAGTTCTAGGGGACTGATGACCTCAGCTGTTACGTCCCATAGTGCTCAGAGCCATTTGAACCATTTTTTTTTTTGGTGCACCACGTTATTTTAATTAAGCGTGCTTGACCGAAAGTACTGATCTGCGTACGGTCGGGCTGCCTTACTTGACTTGGTCTGCACAGCGTCAGTTGTGTTAAAGCCTACCCGGTGTTTGCCCTTGCCTGCGCGACCACGTCCAGTTACAATTAAGTTCATCGGCATCTGTAACTGATGTGATTATGTGGGCGTACCTGGCAGCCTGTGTAGCAGTAGCTTATATCTATTCAAGCAGAGTAGTTATGAGCTTCGCCAGCCTTAACTCTTAAGTTTCAAAATAAATTTCATTATTTCACGTCTATGATTACAAACTTGTAGGTTCTCAGATCACCGGTTAAAGCTCTGCTCCCCCTGCCATTTAAACGAAGCCTTGGCATTTAAGTTGCCCGCCGCGCTTGAGGGCTGTAATACATAAGCATATAGTAGTGTAAAGTTGTTGGGTTCCTGGCGCTGACATCGCACACCAGAGGCAACAAGGGGCATACTCGTTCTATTTAAGGGGCGACAAATTGAATAACATTTATCTGACCCGCCCAGTTAGCCGAGAGCACTAATGCACTGCTTCCTGGACTCGCTAGGCGCGCCAGACCCGGATCGAAGCCGTCTAGCGGATAAACGACGAGGGCTGGTGTGCCGGCCAGCCTGGTGGTTTTTAGGCGGTTTTCCACATCCTGATAGGTGAATACCGGGCTGGTCCCCACGTCCCGCCTCAGTTACACAACTCACCGACATTTGATACACGTTCGCAATATCTCATGATTTACACTAGACACAGACAGGTGGGGTACACTGATTCCATCCTGGCAGGAAGCGCTTTCGAAATGTGGTGCTACAGAAAAATGGTGGAGATTAGATGGATAGAACATGTAACTAATAAGGAGGTACTGAACAGAATTGGGGAGAAGAGAAATTTGTGGTAGAACCTGACTAAAAGAAGGGGCTGGTTGGTAGGACACATTCTGAGGTGTCAAGATATCACCAATTTAGTACTGGAGGAAAGCGAGGGGTGGGGGATGGGAGTAAAAATCGTAGAGGAAAACCAAGGGATGAACACAGTAAGGAGATTGCCGAGGAATGTAGGTTACAGTAGTTACTCGGAGATGAAGAGCCATACACAGGATAGAGTAGCATGCAGAGCTGCATCAAACAAGTCTCTGGACTGAAGCCTGTAACAACAACAACAACACTGGTGTAAGCTTCGCAAAAGTTTTATGATTTTTCCTTTTCTTCCATGCTCTTTGTGTCTCCCCCCCCACCCTCCCCCGCGAGTCTGGGGGTTAGAATAGGCCCAAGGTATTCCTGCCTGTCATACGAGGCGACGAAAAGGAGATTCACAGGTTTCAGCCTTTATGTGACGGTTCCCTGTAGGGTTTGACCTCCATTCTTCAAAATTTTCCTGGAGAGCAAGCCAATTGGGGAAGGGCGCCTTACAAGATGCATTGTGTCCATCGTGCATTGAGATGTTTAGCCCACTTTCTCATCGACACATTGCAGTCCTGCCAATTCTCCATCTCTTGGGCGAGGACACCTTCTTGGGTGAGTTTTCCACCATGCACTATGCAGTGTCGATTTCTGTGTCGACGATGACCATGAACTTCTTTGCACCTGATATCCAGCATGGTAGCCAGTCCGTTCTGGTGGGGCCGCCATGTACCCTGTTGGTTGTAGCCCCCTGACCACACAGGGATCGCTCTGCTGATGCCTGCACCGTTAACTCCCCACAAATGCCAAGGGGTAGATTCCCATCCCCCTGGGGCATCGGGACTCCCGGAAATGGCCATCCTGCCAGGTGGCCTGTGCTGCAGCTGAGGGACGACCGTGGGGAGTGCCCCTGGTTGGAGTGGGTGGCATCAGGGCTGATGACATGCGATGAAGCATAGTCCATCATCTCTAGCTGGTGGTGAAACTCTCTAAGCGATCATGAGCTCAATTCAACACACAGAAGTACAACTACAAATCGTTCCCCTTCCTGGCCACACCATGGTAGGAACGTCAGGCTAAGTATGGCAGCAGATCTTATTCGCCCCAGTACCTTGTATGTTCGAGAGCTGATAGGGAATATTTCATGACAATGAAACCTCATTTTTTTGTTGACCATTTAGAGGTCAAGTTCGGGGAGGTGGAGGGCTTGTCCAAATGAGATCTGGGTCAGTCTTGACCAAAACAGCATCTTCTGCTGAGTCATGGGAGTTACTCGCTTGTGACAAGCTTGGGGATGTTCCTGTAACCATCACACCCCATAAGAGCTTAAATATGGTCCAGGTTATCATATTTCACAGAGACCTTCTTTTGCATCCAACGATGGGCTGTGCGCCAATTTAGATCGGCGAAGTGTACATTTCGTCTAGCGTGTCCATGGGGTTCGTAGGATGATCAGGTTGCCACCAGTGCCTTCACTTTGGCCTCTGAGGGTGACACATTACAAGAGAAGGTCAGTCTACCTGTGTGACGTCAAGCCCTATATCCCTCCCACGATGCGGTGCTTTAAGTGCTGGAAGTTTGGCCATATGTCTTCCCACTGTACTTCCAGCATCACATGCCGAGACATGCGGACGCCCATCACATCCCAATACTCCATGTGCCCCGCCTCCCATCTGTGTCAACTGTGGAGAGCACCATTCGCCTTGCTCGCCTGACTGAAGGATTCTCCAGAAAGAAAGGAAAATCATGGAGTACAAGACCCTGCACAGACTGACCTTTACTGAGGCTAAGAGAAAATTTGTACGCCTGCATCCTGTGTGTATAACATAGTCTTACATAGTCATACAACAGTTCTGGCACCATCAGCTCCGCCAACACAGGTCACCTCTCAGAGCCGGAAGACTACACCTGCCCGCTTGATGGTGGGGGGCATTTCCCTCCCTGTTGCTCCTGCACCACCTATTTCAGGAGCTATCCCCCCCACCCCCCAACCATCACGGGCATCCGTCCCCAATTCTAAGCCAGAAAAGCGTAAGTCTTCTTCGGCTTCTCTAGCTAGGAAGGGGTCCCTTGGGTCACTCCCTTCCCAGGTTTCCGCTAGTGAGAAAGACGACACCGCCAGTGACTGAAGAGAACAAAAGCAACTGGTTGTACAGCTTCGCGCTCATCTTCAGTCCCAGAGACTGAGCCAGTGAAATCCTCCCAGCCAGGGAAAGCCAGGGAGCAGCGAGAGAAATCCAAAAAGAAAACACCTAAGACCAAGGAAATTGCGGTGGCACCCACACCACTGCTACCTACAAGCTCTGCGACTGCGGATGGGTGGAGATTTTGGCGCCTGCTGAGGACCTAGATCTCGCCAGACCCTCAGACACAATGGATATAGACTGCTCAGGCAATAAATCGGTGGCAGCAGGTGACACTGAGGCGTAAACTGTCTCACTGAATGTTCCATGCTTTCCCAGTCTCACGATGTCATCCGCCAGTGGAACTGCGGTGATTTGTTCCACCACCTGGCTGAGCTACGGCAACTGTTAAGCTTTACACCTGCTATCTCCATTGCCCTCCAGGAAACATGGTTCCAAGCAATGCGGACACCTGGAATCCGTGGTATAAGGGATATTACAGGAACCATAGCGACTATAATCGACTGTCAGGTGGAGTTTGCATTTGTGTCCTAAACCCAGTCTGTAGTGACACTGTGCCCCTTCAAACCTCTCTTGAAGCTGTGGCTGTCAGAATAAGGACGACACAGGAAATAACTGTCTGCAATGTATATCTTCTTCCAGATGGTGCAGTACCCCTGAATGTATTAGCTGCACTGATTGATCAACTCCCTAAACCTTTCCTACTTCTGGGAGATTTTAATGTCCATGACCCCTTGTGCTCTGCTGCAAACCAACCTCAGGGTTGAACACTAAAAGAAAAAAGAAGAAGAACCCCTTGTGGGGTGGTACCATGCTTACTGGCCGAGGCAGAGATGTCGAAACTTTGCTGTCGCAATTCGACCTCTGCTTCTTAAATACTGAGGCCGCCACACATTTCAGTGTGGCTCATGGTAGTTACTCGGCCATTGATTTATCAGTCTGCAGCCCAGAACTTCTCCCATCTATCCACTGGAGAGCACATGACGACCTCTGTGGTAGTGACCACTTCCCCATCTTCCTGTCACTGCCCCAGCGTCAGGCACATGGACGCCTGCCCAAATGAGCTTTGAACAAGGAGGACAACAAGGAGGACTGGGGAACTTTCACCTGTGCTGTCACCGCTGAATCTCCCCCACACGGTAACATCGATGTGATGGTTGAGCAGGTGACTTGCACAATTGTTTCTGCGCTAGAAAACGCGATCCCTCGCTCTTCAGCGTGCCTGAGGCGTAAGGCAGTCCGTTGGTGGTGTCCGGACGTCGCTGAGGCAATTAAGGAGCGTCGGCGAGCTCGACAACGGCGTAAGCGGCACCCTTCTCTGGAGCACCTCATAGCCTTTAAACGGCTCCGTGCCCGTGTTCGCTACGATATCAAACAACGGAAGGAGTGTCGGGAGAGATACGTCTCCACCATTGGGTGCCACACGTCACCCTCCTAAGTATGGGCAAAGATAAAACGTCTTTTCGGGTACCAGGCCCCAACAGCTGTCCCCAGTGTTACCATAAATGGCGAGTTATGTACCGACGCAAACGCGATTGCCAAGCACTTTTCTGAGCACTTTGCTCGAGCCCTTGCGTCAGAGAATTGCCCCCCCAGCCTTTCGCACACTGGCGGCTGGAAGGGAACGTCCTCTCATTCATTACACGCTGCAGTGAATCCTTTAACGCCCCATTTACAGAGTAGGAGCTCCTCAGTGCCCTTGCACATTGCCCCGACACAGCTCCTGGGCCTGATCGCATCCACAGCCAGATGATTAAACATCTCTCATCTGACTACAAGCGGCATCTTCTCGTCATCTTCAACCAGATCTGGTGCGATGGCGTCTTTCCATCGCAGTGGCGGGAGAGCACCATCATTCTGGTGCTCAAACCCGGTAAAAACCCGCTTGATGTGGATATCTATCGGCCCATCAGCCTCACCAACGTTCTTTGTAAGCTGCTGGAACGTATGGTACGTCAGTGATTGGGTTGGGTCCTGGAGACACTTGGCTTGCTGGCTCCATGTCAGGGCGGCTTCCACCAGGGTCGCTCTACCACTGATAATCTTGTGTCCATTGAGTCTGCCAGCGGAACAGCCTTTTCCCGACTGCAACACCTGATTGCTATCTTTCTTGACTTACGTAAAGCATACGACGCGACTTGGCGACGTCATATTCTCGCCACATTGTATGAGTGGCGTCTCTGGGGGCCACTCCCGATTTTTATCCAAAACTTCCTGTCGCTCCATACTTTCCGTGTCCAAGTTGGTGACTCCCATAGTTCCATCCATATCCAGGAGAACGAAGTCCCGCAGGGCTCTGTATTGACTGACTCTGTATTTTTATTAGCCATTAACGGTCTAGCAGCAGTTGTCAGGCCCTCTGTCTCACCTTCTCTGTATTCAGACGACTTCTGCATTTCGTACTGCTGCTCCAGTACTGTTGTTGCTGAGCGGCGCCTCCAGGGAGCCATCCAAAAGGCGGAGTCATGGGCTCTAGCCCACAGCTTCCAATTTTCAGCCGCAAAGTCGTGTGTCTTGCACTTCTTTCGGCGTCGTACCGTTCAACTGGAACCCGCACTTTACATTAATGACGTTACACTCACTGTAGTGGAGACATATCAATTCCTAGGACTGGTTTTCGACGCTCAATTGACTTGGCTCCCTCATCTTCGTCAGCTTAAGCAGAAGTACTGGCAGCACCTCAATGCCCTCCGTTGCCTGAGCAACACCAATTGGGGTGCAGATCGCTGTACGCTGCTGCAGCTCTACAGAGCCCTTGTCCAATCCCGAATTGACTATGGGAGTGTGGTTTATGGTTCGGCAGCGCCTTCAGCATTGCATTTACTCGACCCTGTGCACCACTGTGTAGTTCGATTAGCGACAGGAGCTTTTGGGACGAGTCTGGTGGCCAGCGTACTGGTGGAGGCTGCTGTCCCTCCACTTGAGATCAGACGTGCGCAACTGCTCGCTAGTTACACAGCACACATTCATAGTTCCCCTGAGCATCCGAGTTACCGTCTCCTTTTCCCATCCGCGGCAGTCCATCTAGCGCACCGACGGCCCAGATCAGGGCTAACGATTGCGTTTCGCGTGCGGTCCCTTCTCTCCCAACTGGAGTCCTTCCCTTTACCACCTCTACTTGCGATCCGTTCACGTATGCCTCCATGGTGTACTCCCCGGCCGCGGCTCCGTCTGGACCTTTGTACAAGTACAGATCAAGCAATAATATTACATGTCAACAAAGAGCAATTCAAACCCATTAAAACGACGGGATGGGGTTAAAACAATGAAAAAAAATTCTTGATTAAATTTTGAGTTGAAAATACGAAAATTTAGAAAAAATTGTAAAAATCCATAGTACCCCCTTAGACGCTTAAAAACGGCCGAAAATGATTAATTTATTTTTGGTGAAGATAAAAATTGAAATACCAAAAATAAGTTTTTTTATATAATAAATATTATGTCGAATAATAATCAAGAAAGTAATAGGAGTATGAATGAGGATATGAACGAGCGTGTGATTAAAAAATTTGACAACCATTATAAACTCAAACAACTGGGAGAGTTTGGCAAGATATACAGAATTAAGTATTACTACAAACTTAACAAATAACAGAATTTTTAATGAATGAAAGTCGTTATGAGCAAGATATAAAAGATCAAACAATTGACGAGCTAAGAAAAAAGGCAAAGGAACAAAACATAATTGGTATTTCTAAGTTCAACAAACCCAAATTAATAAAAACAATAGCAGATGATTACAGAACCAAACTACAAGGAGGACCAGCATCAAAGTGTTTTCGACATATTGGAATACAAGAATGTAATAATCAGTTATATAACAACTTTCCCTTTGACAGTTCGTTATTTGAAACCAAGAAGCAGAACTTTAGAGTAGTTGAAGTAAGTGAATCACTATTCAGTCACAAATTTAAGACTTATACAACAGAGTATCAAATAAAATTAAGAAACATAAAAGGAGAAACAATAACACAAACCATGAACTGTTTACATAGTGCTTTAGACGACATGATTGATCAAGCTAAACACACCTCCAAGTTTCAAAAAGGTGACAAACTTAGAGTAATGGCACTTAACAATGGATTCTGGACAAAAGCAAAATCCACGCCAATAACAACTGGACTTAATGCACGAAACGTGTTGGATCACATACAAAGAATTTTAACTTCAGATGAATCAGTCGACATAGAAGAAACAACTTTCAACATAAAAGTGATCAAAATACCAAGAGGAAGTAAAACTAACAAAAAACTACTTAATATCACTGAAGACAAAAGAAGTGTATAACATTGATTAACAATAAAGATAACCTCTGTTGTCCACTTGCAATAATTACAGTTTAACCTACATAACGAACACCATATTTGACAAAGAGCTAACAAAACAAAACAAGACATAAGAAGAGTTCGAAAGATGCAAACAACGTTAATCAAGGAACTTTGTAATCGTTTAAGTGAATATAATGAAGAAGGATTTACACTTGAAGACATTAAACGATGTGAAGAACTATTGAATGTACAAATAAAAATCGTGTGTGCTGAAAACTTTAATTCTATCATTTACATCAGAAAAAATCGTGAAACACAAATATATCTGTACAAGAATGGGAACCACTTTGATGTAATCAATAGTATGCAAGCCTTTCTTGGTTCTAATTATTATTGCTACAAGTGTGACAAGGCTTATAACACCAAAGAGACACACAGAATGTAAACCAACAATATTATCTTGTTACATGTGCAATAAACCGAAACATGAAGAACAACAAATAAATAAGATTTACTGTAATGACTGCAGTCGCTACTGCTACAACGAAACCTGTAAAAATAATCATAAAGAAGTATGTGAAAAAATTGTATTGTAATAAAATTCTCGATCGATCAAAGAAACACATTCAAAGACACACATGTGTGGTTATTACTACTGTCATAATTGTAACGAAATGGCTAAAGAAAGATCTCATCAATGTTTTATGCAAAAACGACAACAAAAAGGTTCCAGATGTGATGACGAAATTGAATGTGTATGTAATATGACTGAAGAACCATCGATTATCAACCTGTTTCTATTGTTATCTAAATGTTGTAACAAACCAAGTCTCGGTAAACAAATTGTTGAAAGCGGTATGATGTACAAACATATGTCGAACTGGAAGAGCTTAAATCTTTATATACAAAAAAGAAATCACGTAACATAACACAAGACAAATTTGAATGACGGGATTAAAGAGGCTGTTATTGATGGAATAAAACTCATAAACGGTAGTAACTACACTGAAAAGTACATTTTCTTCGACTACGAAGCACAACAACAAACAGGAATACACAAAGCTAATTATCTAGTTGCACACAACTTTGAAGGTAACAAATACTACTTCGAGAACAACAATGCTTTGAAGCCTTACACGATTTACCAAGGATCAAAACTTATGTTGCTACAAATAGAAAAAATTAACTTAAAAATTATCAACAGTATCAACTTTGTTCCAGAACCACTAGCATCGTTTCCCAAGACATTTGGTTTTGAAGAACTAAAGAAAGGTTATTTCCCACACTTATTTAACACACCTGAAAATCAAAACTACATTGGACCAATACCAGCAGCTAAATACTATGGACCAAGAACAATGAAGAAAGAACAAAGAGAAAAATTCCTTAAATGGTACAAAGAAAAGAAACAAGAAAACTACATTCTTGATTTTAAGAAAGAACTTAAGGAATACTGTGATTCAGATGTAGACATCTTACGTAGAGGGTGTATTGAACTAAGAAACCAGTTCCTTGAAATTGCTAACATTGATCCTTTCCAATATCTAACGATAGCTATTGTCTGCATGGGTATTTACCGATCAAAATACATTCAAGAAAAAACCATAGGTGTGATAAAAGAAGACAAAAAGAAACGTTTTCCAAACAATGGTGAAGACACAATTTGTGGTTCAAAAGTCGATGGTTATGATTCTACAACCAAAACTGTTTATCAATACCATGGATATTTCTGGCATGGATGTAAAGAATGTTACAAAGAAGATACAATCAACAATGTTAACCATGAAACCATGGAAGATTTACATTATAAAACAACATTAAGAACACAACAACTCAAGAATGCAGGTTACAAAGTTATAGAAACCTGGGAATGTAAATGCACTAAAGATAAACATTACAGAACAATGATGAACAAAACTAACGTCATAGAAAACCTTAAGTTTAGAGACGCATTCTTTGGTGGTAGAACAAACGCTTCCAAATTAAAAGTTGTCGACAAGAAAATGAAATACATCGATGTTTGTAGTTTGTATCCAACGGTTCTCTACTATGATCAATGGCCACTCAAAAACAACAACAAACGTAAGCCCTAAAACATATCCTTTGAAAGACTTCTTTGGTTATGTGAAATGTAAAGTCCCACCACCAAGAAAACTTTATCACCCTGTTTTACCTGTTAAAGATAACAACATAAACTAATGGTTTCTCTCTGTAACCAATGCATGATTGACCAAACAAAAACCTGTACACACTCTGATGAAGAAAGAATGATAACTGGTACTTGGACAACAATTGAACTAGACAAAGCACTTGAGAAAGGTTACAAATTAATTGAAGTTTATGAGGTACAGGTTACATAAGAGACTTCATGAAAATAAAACTTGAAACATCACCACGGCGAAACGATTACGAAACAAAACAGGATTACATAAATGATATTAAACAAACACTTAACATCGATTTAGAACCACATAAAATTGAACCTAACCCTGGTAATAGAGCTGTAGGCAAGTTGTGCTAAAATTCACTTTGGGGTAAGTTTGGGAAAAGACAAAACCTAGCTCAACCTGAATATGTTACAGATGTAAAACGCTGGTATGAACTGCTCTTGGACAATAAAATTGAAATATCAGAATGTTTGTTTATAACTGATGATATGGTTCAACTGAACTACAAGTACAAAGACCACTACATTGAGAATTATAACTCTACAAACGTCCACATAGCAACTTTTACCACAGCACATGCACGATTAAGACTTAACGACATGTTGGATCAATCAGGTAAAAACGTGGTTTACTATGACACTGACTCAATTGTTTATATAGTCAACAACAACAACGAAGTCAAAACAGCATGTAAACTTGGCGAATGGACAGATGAATTAGGTATAGGAAACTACATCACTGAATGGTACTCAACAGGTCCTAAAAGTTATTACTACAAAACCAACAACAACAAAACAGTTATAAAAATCAAAGGCTTCACACTAAACTACGAAAACTCTACAGTCCTCAATGAAGAATGTATGAAAAGTATTGTCAACAAAGAACAGGATAAAGTAACACTTCACTACAACCAAATAAACAGAAACAAGAAAACAAAGGAATTAGTTAATGAACCAACAGAAAAAGAATTCAAAATGGATTACAACAAACGAGTCATAACACCAGAAATGAATAACATAATTGACACAAAACCAGATAGTTATTAATCAACTCAAAGAAATCAAACCACATAACTAAAATGAAATTGAAAATCGCTATTGCTTTTATAAGGAACTAGTGTTTCTCTACAATAAATGGGTTGGTGTTGTATGATCGATTCATGTAGTGATAAAATTTTTATTATGTTGATGTATATGTTATTACTAGTATTCATTATAATTATATTTCATATCATCAACGAAATCCATTATAAAGAAATAAAACTAGTAAATGAAAGTAGCATATTGTTAACAAAATGAAATGAATTCAAATCACAAGCTAGTTTTTGAGTGTGTATGTGTGTATTTTAGTATTAGTACTTTTACAGGTGGTGCTTATAAGAGAACATGTGTGTATGTATGTACCATCAAATTGAAATAATTAAAAATGTCATACTCCCTTATACCCTCAAAAATGATCGAAAATGATTAATTTATTTTGTGTGAAGATAAAAATCGAAAGTCTATAAATAAGTTTTCTTATATAATAAACGATATATGATGGAAAATAAAACTATAACTGAGCTTAAACAATACTGCAGAGAAAATGGAATCTGTAGTTATGCAAACCTTAGAAATTATATATGACAGTAGTATCTGTTCCCGAAAGAACAGTTACCGTGGATGACCATGCAGCTTTGCTAGAAATGAAATGATAATTAAATGGATACCCTAGCTGCAAACAGGCGTTGATGTACTTCATTGGGGACATCTTGAAAATGTGTGCCCCAACCAGGACTCGAACCCAGGATCTCCTGCTTACATGGCAGATGCTCTATCCATCTGAGCCACCGCAGGCACAGAGGATAGTGCGTCTGCATGGACTTATCCCTTGCATGCTCCCCGTGAGATCCACATTCGCAACATGTCCACACCACTACATTCGTAGTGCGCCTAATAGATGTTTGCCCATCATACTCATTACTCGTGGCAGATTAATCTACCAAGTCCCGTATGAGTTCGGGAATAGTGTGTGCGTTTGCACAAGAAGGTCAATGGCCGGAAAGCCACATTTTAACTATATATGATGGTAGTATCTGTTCCCGAAAGAACAGTTACCATGGATGACCATGCAGCTTTGCTAGAAATGAAATGATAATGAAATGGACACCCTAGCTGCAAACAGGCGTTGATGTAACATTTATTAGGCGCACTACGAGTGTAGTGATGTGGACGTGTTGGGAATGTGGATCTCACGGGGAACGTGCAAGGGATAAGTCCCTGCAGACGCGCTATCCTCTGTGCCCGCGGTGGCTCAGATGGATAGAGCATCTGCCATGTAAGCAGGAGATCCCGGGTTCAAGTCCCGGTTGGGGCACATATTTCCAACATATCCCCAATGAAGTACATCAACGCCTGTTTGCAGCTAGGGTGTCCATTTAATTATCATTTCATTTCTAGCAAAGCTGCATGGTCATCCACGGTAACTGTTCTTCCGGGAACAGATACTACCGTCATATATAGTTAAAATATGGCTTCCCGGCCATTGACCTTCTTGTGCGAACGCACACGCTACACCCAAACTTGTACGGGACTTGGTAGATTAATCTGCCACGAGTAATGAGTATGATGGACAAACATCTATTAGGCGCACTATGAATGTAGTGGTGTGGACATGTTGGGAATGTGGATCTCACGGGGAACGTGCAAGGGATAAGTCCCTGGAGACGCACTATCCTCTGTGCCCGTGGTGGCTCAGATGGATAGAGCATCTGCCATGTAGCAGGAGATCCCGGGTTTGAGTCCCGGTCGGGGCACACATTTTCAACATGTCCCCAATGAACTACATCAACGCCTGTTTGCAGCTTGGGTGTCCATTTAATTATAATTTCAAACCTTAGAAAAACAAATCTAATTGCCTTAATCAAAAGACACAATGAAACAAACCAACATCAGCAACCACAAGATCAATGTAAGATAGACAACCTAACCACTTTAGTAAAGAATCAACGAAGCATTATTAATAAGCTTCTAATGACTCTACCGAATGACAAACTAGTGAAGTTCTGTGAAGATGAAGAATTAAGACAAGATGTAGTGAAAACACTTAACTAAAAACATTAAGTGGAGAAAAGGATCAGAATATCCTAATCTGTCAGAAGACTTTATAAGAGAATTTGAAAACGAATTAGATTGGTCCAAGATGTCATATAGTCAAAATTTTTCAGAAGCCTTTATATGAGAGTTCAGTCACAAAGTTGATTGGCATGGTATTGGATGTTCACAGAAACTAAGCGAAGATTTCATCAGAGAGTTTCAAGATAAAGAATTCAATTGCTTACATTTCGTCGTATATCAAAAAGTGTCAGAAGATTTCATTAGAGAGCTTGTTGAAGAAAATATATATAAATCTCCAAGCAGTTGGTCAATGATTCTAACTCTCAGAAAAGACTTTTCAGAATTGAAGATATTTCAATAACAAATACGACAACAATACATGGTATACAGTTTGTCGATATCAAAAGTTAAGTGAACAATTCATTTGAGACTTTAAAGACGAAGTTGACTGGAATGTTATTTGCTCTAACCAAGAACTTTCAGATGAATTCATTATAGAGTTTGCAAATAAAGTTGATTGGCGCATTTTAATAACTAAGAACAAGGTGTCTAACGCTTTAATTGAAAGAATCAATTGTAGTATGTATAAAAGTGTTGGGAAAACCAGAAAACCTTGTAGCATATGTTTGTTCGTTAATCGTCATTCTAATAAAGTAGAAACAGTTTGTAATCATTTTTTCTGTGAATCATGTTTAGAAACCTGGTTACAAAATAAGAACACCTGTCCAATATGTAGACGTTTTTTAAGATGTGCACCATTAGAAATGAATAACAATGATGAGCATGATTTTAATAATCCATTTATTTCTGAATGTGAATGGGACACTGATGAAGAAGGTGAAATACGTGTTAGAAATCGATATGAATCTGATTCTGACTAGATTATCACATGATTGAAAATGATTCTAAAAAATATTTTTAATTACATAATAAATAGGATCATGGAATCCATAATTAATACACTCAATGAAACAGGTAAACCAAATATTCCATTCAAGAACCTAAATGAACTTTCACTAAACAAAGCACTATTAATCAAAAAGACTCAACTACTCAAAACTAAAGTTGGTACTAAGGTTGTTGTTTATATAGATGACTACAAGGTAAATTTACGTGATCGTTACATTGAAGCATTCGATAAAAAAACCAGAATAGTAATTAATGATGGTAAAGAACAATTGTATCTTGTCTATGGAGGTAAAATCAATTTGATTACAGTATAAGTTTTCACAAGATTGAATTTACAGGAAAATCTAACGAAAAACAATCACAACCAGAACTGAGCAGCAGTGAAGATGATTAAATATTTTTAGTCTTAAGTTTGTTCTTTATGGTATTTTTAACCATAAAAGCTAAGTAGTTATTTTATAAGATGGAGTAGATCGATTTTGTGTTTAAGCTTTAATGTTTCTACTTCTGTCTTATGTTTCAGTTTTTCCATCTCGAGATCTTTCTTAAGTTTCATTATTTCCTTTTCCATCTTTGCTTTGTTCTTAGCTGCTGTTAAAGTTTGCAGTTTTAGTTTTGTTTTGAATCTTTCTTGTTCATTTAATAGTTCTTGTATGTCTGAGTTGTACATTCTGTTTAATTCTTCATAGTACTCTCTTGTTTTTTTGTATTGTTTTTTATTAAATACTACTATCTCTTTAAAGTCATTATATTTTATCTTTGCATCAAGTGATTCAAAGTATTTAGAGATTGAGCTTTCAGCATCGGATATGTACCACGGGTCGATGTAAGAAAAGCATTTAAGAGTTAAGTTGAAACCTTTTATATTGGAAAATGTCTTTTTGTGATCTTTTGTTCTTTCTTCTAGATTTTTTTGTCTTACCATACTTGTAAACACCACAACTATCTCCTATGTCTTCTTCTATGTTTAGTTCTTCTCTAAGTTTTTCTGCAGTACCCAATGAAAACAAATAAATACATGATACAGGAAGAGATGAAGCTTTTAAAACAGTTGTAACAACATTAGGTATTGCTTCTTTTGATCTTAGTTGGTTGTTTAACGTTTTGTTTTCTTCTACTAGATGTTTCATTCTGCTTGTTAGTTGGTATTGTCCTGTTCTTCTGACTGATGGTAATACTTCGCTTGTCACCCATCTTTTAAACTCTTTGTTGTTTTGATGAAAAGATTAAAGAGTATAAGCCCAATTCATTAATAAATATCATTCGTTTTTCATTATAGGTTAGACCCCACGTTTCTCTTGGTGTCAATTCTGCTTGTGTTTGTTTATCTTCTTCATTAATATGTAATCTTATTGCTTCATCTGTGTTTTTATATTCGAGTATTTTCGCTATGTCTTTACCTTCAAACCATATCTTAACATCGTTATTCTCAACAACAGTAATAAAGCATACATTTTTTTATTTGAAAGAGAAGAAATTATTTTGTAAGTCAATTACACTATTCATTTATTATATAATGAATTAAGGAAATTTGTATGTGCTTCTATGTTATTAACCATCAAAGCCATTTAAACAACAACACTTGTAACACCTTTTCAACCAAATAAACATCTGGGTACTTTGTCTTAAACAGTTCACGTTCATAAAACAAACCTTCAACATGTTCTCCACTTAAATCCTTTATCCTGTAAGTTGGTGGATTTGATGGTATGGTTTCGTAAACCGCAAAAACTTCTGTTGACCAATTAGGAGTGTAACCTTTCTTGAACAAACCTTTAGACTTACTTATTCTATCTTTATCACCCACATTGAACTTTAACTTAACTGTTTGGTATTCATGCTTATACACACTCTCCAATAGCATTTGTTCATTTTTCTTATTTACATCCTTAGGTTTCATACCAATTGTTGAATGAACTGTGTTATTGTATTCACTTACAAGTTTTGGTAATGCGTCAACCCATTTGTACGTTCCCTGCATAAAGAACTGTTTGAACATTTTTTCTTTCAGTGCTCTGTTAAACCTCTCAATTAGTGCCACCTTAACGCCGCTATGTGTTGAATAATGATTAATATTGTTTATTTTCATCAGTTGTTTGAAATCGTTGTTATAGAATTCTCTTCCTGCATCCATATGTAAGTGTCTCGGTACTCGTTCTTTAATCACAGTTTCCAAAGCATTAACTATTTTCAAACTAGATTTATCCTTTAAAGGTACAACCCAAGCAAACTTACTGAATACATCAATTATGGTTAACAAGTATTTAAATCCTTTGTTGATTTTCGAAATACCTTTAAGTTTACCTCTGTCAATTTCAACTAAATCTATTTGCCATAGATCATCGATTCCTTTTGTAATAATGTTTCTACATTTGAAGTTGCATCCTGTTGTTTTATGCAGTTCTTTAACAATTTCTTCTTTAGTGTTAATTCCTTTACCAAACTGACATTTTGTTGAACCACAGTCGTTACAAGTGCTTTTCTGAATAAGTCTGCCATTGGTTGTTAACTTCTTTCTCAGAGAACCTTTCACCAAATTAGTTTGTTTCTTACACTTTACACAATACATTTTATTAAATAAAATATATATATAACAAATGAGTGCGTTAACATTAGTCTTTAATGACATGTTAACAAAGGATAGCTACATTCTTGAAAAAAGATTAAGCTACCCTATTAGACATATTGATGATTCAGTTTCATTAGTCAGTTTCTATTCAACTTACTTAACCCCAAATGTTACTAAACAAAACAACATCTTACATTATAATGACAACAAACAATTCGAAATTGAAACTGGGCAATATAAGAACATAGAAGATCTGGAAAAACACATTCAATCAAAAGACCCATTTAACTCAACAAACATTAAGATAAAGGGCAATCTGATTAAGAATAGAGTGGAAGTAATATCTGATTTTAAATTACGATTCGATCATCCTAACTGAATTGGAAAAGTTTTAGGTTTTGCAGAAGTTATAAAACCAAAAACAAAAAGCATTGGAAAGCGAGTTCTGAAGATGCTACCTTTCAACACAATTAATGTTCACTATGATTTAGCAGATGGTATGATATGTAAATACGATGGGTATAGACATTCAACGTCCAACATAATTTCAACTTTCAACATTTCAAATTTTCCACTGGGTCGCTTAATATCGTTTGAGCCAAAACATCTTTTATACTTTCCTCTCAACCAAAGAATAGAATGAATGTGTGTTTGGTTCACTGATGAAAATAACCAACCAATTGATTCTGATGGTGCAAATGTTACAGCTGTTTTGAATGTTCTGTTTTAAAATAAATGGATAAAGAAGAGGGAGAACAAAACAGTGATTGTAAATATTGTTCCTTTTCTTTTATACACTTGATACGTGAGTTTCTGCATAATCTCGTAAGAAGAAGACGTGACTGATGAAAATTCTTTTATGGTTGGTTTGCCATAAATGTTCATATATAATAAATGAGTAGAAGAAAGAAAGTTGATTGGAATATTAATGTTCGGTTGCCTGAAAAACATACAACAAAACGGAATGGCAAACTATTGCCAGAATCAATTTGTTGTTTAATTGTTGGTCCTTCCAATTGTGGTAAATCCATTTTAATGGTGGTTAGATTAGAAAGGTAAACATTTATATGTATTCTCAACAAGTATAAATCAACCAAAGTACTCTCAATTACAAGACCACTACAATTCATTTGAAAAAGAAATAGGAGATCCAATAGCAACATTTTCGAGAGAAGACCTTCCCCTTCACGAGTGTAAAAGTAATTCTGTAGTAGCTTTCGATGATTATATGTTAGTGAATCAAAATAATGTTCATGATTTCTTTACACATGGAAGGCATAAGAATATTGATTGTTTTTATTTAGCTCAGACATACACCAAAGTACCAAAACAGTGTGTGAGAGAGAATGTGAACTTCCTTTGTGTATTCCAACAAGACAATACGAATTTAAAGCACATTTATGATGATTTTGTTTGTGGTGATTTTACTTTTGATGAACTTTCTATACAATAAATGGCGAGTAAAATAAATAATCCTTATGATGTGAATAAAACGCGAGAAGCAATTAAAATGAGAGAATATTTAAGGGACAGATTAAGAGGTTTTGCAAACAAATGAGTTGATGAATATGACAAATATAAAAAACAAGAACAACCGATGATTGACACAATTGGTAACTTTGGTGAACGACTTGAAAACAAACTAGATAAAGCTCTTGAAAATAAAAGTAAAGACCTTATTCCATTTCGATTTAATACAAGTGAAAATTTGGGTATCAACATAACATTAAACGAATCAGAAGTAGATGCTGTGCTTCGTGATTATGATGAAGAAACTAAGAAAAGAGAAATGAAATGCATAGCTAGTCAAATGGCTTATGATTATCAACAAGATGACGAATCACAAGGGCTAGCAACTCCAAAACGAAAACCAGCTTTTATTGGACCACGTTTACTGAGATACCTGAACAACTGTAATGATAAAACGTTTCGTTTTAAATCAATTGGTGCTGAAAAATATGTTGGTGTTGAACCTGTAAAATTTAACACATTAGCCATTGGTGGAAGACACTACGATCAGTTAAGCATACAAGGAAAAGACTATGAAGCCTCTGACGGATTAATGAATCTTCTTACTCAAAAAGATATTACTCTGGATGATCTTGATGATAAATTTGATGAAGCTGATTTACAAAATTACGCAGAAATCTTACTTCAATCAAACGCAATTTTTTGTAATGGGAAACCAAGATCGAGTAGAGGAGCAAAATACAAATCAAGAATTAAACACATCCTAGGAAAGCACTGTAGAAACGTTAGCAGCTCAACAATCGAAGAAGAATCAAGTTTCGAAACCGGTACACCAAAGAAAAAAACACTAATATCAAAAAGTGGTGAAGGTTTTGTAAAAGAATATAATGAGCTACCAATCGAATACATTTGGATGAACGATGTTAGAGAATTAATTGATCATCTAGCTGTTATCGATGGTGAAGAGAAAGCAGAGAACAATAATTTTCGGAATGAGAAAGTTTTGATAATGAAAATGTTAACGTCAAAGTTTAATGATTTTGTGATTAATAATCCTAAAGGCACATCATACATAATAAAATTCTTAATCATGTTACCACCATCGTTTTCGGAAAGTAAGAAATATGGCAAAGGAATAATTAATTGGGCTTTAAATAATCTTAAAATGCCCAAGCTTCACATTCCTGGTTATAACTATTGTGGTCCATTTACGAAGCTGGAAGAACTATTAAACAGAGGAGATAAAGGAATTAATAAGTTAGATGAAGCCTGTAAAGAACACAATATAGCTTATCATGAGAACAAAGAACTAAGCAAAAGACATGAAGCAGATAAAGTTCTGCAAGATAAAGGGTTGGCTAATGTTTTTAGTAAAGATTCTGACTGGGGAGAAAAATTAGCATCAGCTGGCGTTGCTGGTGTTATGTATACGAAAAGAAAATGGGTTGTGGTTTGTAAACAGTTTGTAGTTATTTTTAGTTTACACTTTTATGAATAATGGTTCATAAATTTTTTTCCTTTAAATAAATATCTATTAATGAAGCTACATTTAAGTTGAGTGAGCAAGAGTTAAGAGAGTTGAATATTGATCACATTTTAACTAAGAAACAAATAAGTGATAAAGAGAAATGTTTAGCAAAGGGTCAGAGTATGACTTTAACTATTGCACAAATGAAAAAATTAATGAAAGAAAAGAATATCGGTGGTTTTATTTTTTCAGTTCCTGCGATTCTTGCTGCTATTGGTGCTGTAGCAAGTCTTGCTGTAGGAGCTGCTTCAATTGCCAAAACAGTATCAGATGTTCAGAAAAACAAAATCGAACTTCAGGAAATGAAACGACACAACAAGGCTATGGAGAAAAAAGGGACAGCTATTAAGAAACCAAACACTCAAAGGCAAGAAACTAACTCCACTGTTAGATATTGTAGAAATTGCTAAGAAAATGAAGCTAATGAATTTTAGAGGTGTGTTTATGTCTGATGAACTTCCCAATATTCCGCTAACAAACGAGTGTGCTGTTGTCAATTTGGACGAATCACGTAATGAAGGAACACACTGGGTATGTTATTGCAAAGAAGGAAAGTTTCGTATATATTTGATTCTTATGGTGGAAGACCTTTGAAAGAGTTAGTTACGTATTTGAAGAACACAAGAATATATTACAATGACAAAAAGATCCAGGGATTCAATACTGTTATTTGTGGTCATTTGTGTTTATTCGTTTTGAAGAAGCTTTCTGATGATAAGAGTTTTAAAGAAGTGTTAAATATGTTGATCTGAATGGAAACTTTCATGGTATATGACCATAAAAAATTAGTAAATAAATGTATATAAGTATTTTTGGAAATAAGCCAGAAGAAGGATGTTCTAAGAAAATTGACTTATCAAGTGTAGATTCTCTAGTTCATAAGTTGAAAAAAAATGTAGAAAAACTGTCAAGTGATTTAACTAAAAACCATGGTATTATTTCGAAAATGAGTAGGACATTGAACGCACATTTAAATTATCAACCCACAAAAATTAATGTAAAAGCTTGCAGATTAACTAACTTAAGTGATGGTACTGATCCATATGATGCTGTTACTAAATGACAAATGGAAAATGTAATGAATGCACACAAAAAAGACATAGAACGATTGATAGCATTATTACCGAAAGTTGGATCAGCAGGAAATTATAATTTTCATGGTAAATTGTTAAGGAAAGTAGGAGCAGGTGAATTAAGTGATGATGTGATTATCAAGATGCAACTAGATCGAGAAATAAATAAATTGAAAGAGATGATAGAGAAGAAAACACCATTGGCAATTTACTGAACCAATGGCTTTAAAAGATCCAACTCCTTTAGAATACTTTGAAAAGAAAATAACAAGTATTCTTTTACTTATTGGTACTTTAAAGGATGATGGAAAATTTGAAATCTTTGGTTTACCGTTTTTTGAAATAATGTATAATGGTTGGATTACAAGTATATCGGTAAATATTCCTAGAAACGATTTGTACATTTATGTAAAAAGACCTCCTGAGACAGACATATTTATCATTTATCGCCTTCTAAATTTTATGTCCAGAAAAATGATCAATTGTATATTGCTGTGAAGGAAGCTAAAGGCTATAAAGCGGGATACAAGTTAATTGCTAATGCTACCGTTATTGTTAAATCTGAAGAGTGAATGGGGAAAAATAAAAAAAGATATATAATAAATGAAGAACGTAGAAAGTTATGGATACCATTCCCACCAAATGACTGAACAAAAGGAAATATTAACTCTCACAACCAGAATATTGATTTCAACATAAATATTGGAGATGGTTTTTGTTATCCACATCACAGTTATTGCTATATGCGCTTCGAAGTTGTTCACAAAGACGAGGGAACAGATTTTGCTACTTATCCATCAAACATTAAACTTGTTGAAAACTTTTTTCCTCACATGTTTTCAGATATAACAATTAGGAAGCACAGTTGAAAGAACTGATCATCCTGAAATTGTTTCAACTGTTATGGTTAGATCCTATTATTCAACAGAGGAAGAAAAAGAGCTAAAAATGAACTTCTTTACTAGTGAGAAAGTTCAAAGAAAGGAAAATGAAATTCTCTTTCCACTTAGACCGTTATTTGGTTTCTTTCAGGATTACCAAGAAATAATGTGCAAAGGAGGTTTACAGATTTCCTTTAGACGAAATGCAAATGATGATAATTGTTTATACAGGTAGGGTGATAACACAACAACGCCTAAAGAAGGAAAAATTGTAATTAAAAGCATTTCAGTTAGAATGCCTATTGTTGTTCATCAACCGAATTATGCTAATGAAATACGAGGAACTTTATTAAATAAACGTAAAACACTGACTACATTTGGAATAAACCAATGTATTGAATTTACGGGATTAAGCGGTAAACAGTTTGAACTGGATTTAACTACACAATTCATCTCCAAAGAATTCGACATGCCTGACTTTGTTTTTGTTGTATTTCAGACCAATCGAAAGGAAAATCAAAACTCTGATTCTAGTCTATTCGATCACTGTAACGTGGAAAGCTTGTATTTGAAAAACAGTAAGAACGAGGTTTTTCCTCTTGAATTTTGGAATCTAGATATTAGTAAGAAAATGTATTTCACTGCATATGAGGCCTATACAGCTTTTCAGAGAGTTGTGCGACAAAGGACGAAGATGATGTTGGATCCCGAAACATTTATTGACAAAAGTCCTATCTTTGTGATCAATGCAAGTAAAAGAAAAAGAGAAACAGTTAACTTTAGAAAAAATACCAAACTTTGCGGAACACTGTCGAGTAATATACCTGCTAATACCTTCTGTTACGTTAACCTACTCGGCGACAAAACATTGATTTATGACTTGGAGAATGAAAAGGTAACTGAAAAGTTTTAGATGTAAGTTGTAATTATGTAGTTTGACGTTTTTATGGGCGATTCCATAAAAGCCGGTTCGTGCTTTAATGAGAGGCGCTACAGTGTTTATGCTGCGTAATCGGATGGAGGAAGTGATTACTGCCGACCTTGGAGCAATGCCAGCGCTGTGCATGCAATGAACTAGTGACCCTGTCGGTATCGCTGTCTTTCACAGACGCGCGGCGCTGATTCATACACTGAAACGGAAAGCTGAGACACGTACTAGCTTCGAGCTTCCGTTAACAGATGGCACTCATGTTTGTTCCGTTTAGTTACTAGGGGATCGTGCTTCACTTTAAATGGTATTTTTAAATGTTGTTTTCGTTATTCATACTAACATTTACATGTGATTTAGATTTAGCCTTTTTGAAAGACAATAATGTGAAGGAAACCATATATTTACATCCAGAATAAGCTGATGAAAGTAGCGCTTTTAGAATGTACTGTATCCCTAGAATACCAACTATATATACAAACTGCAAAGGACTACTTGTGCTCCCGGTTGCCCCAGGCCGGGAGTTGAGCTGGCCACTCAACCAATGGGGTTCATCATTCATCAAGTCGCTGCTGCTGAAGAAGCTCTGCCCTCTCAATTAAAGGCGACGAGTGACAGACGTGGAAGGGCAGCTACAGAAGACCACCTGGCAATGGAACTTGGGCTACAAGAACACTTCGAAAAAACCCCGGAGGGTAAAGATGAGATAAAGAGAAGTTGGAATAATTCCCTCCGGGGTTTCCTTCAGATGGCGCCGAAGGTTTTGCACTTTTTGATAATGATTTTTTATTTTTGTATCAGATTTCATTAACGATCTTGATAAATATTTTTTCGTTATATGTTAGAACCGGCGTTTTACCGGGTCTTAATTGTTCTTCATCATGTAATATTATTGCTTGTTCATTTACTCAGCTTCATTTCATTATCGTGCACTTTAGTAACTGCTAATGTACATTTGTTATTTGGTGGTGGTTCGTTGGGCAATTTGGTCTAAAGATATCTCTGGCAAAAAATGGTCCGTACAGACCCCATTATTACTCACAGTGTTTTCCAGCTTTGGGAGACGGAATGGCATAACAGCATGCACAACAAACTGCGTGTCATTAAGGAGACTATGAATGTGTGGAAGTCTTCTATGCAGGCCTCTTGCAGGGAATCAGTTGTCCTCTACCGGCTCTGCATTGGCCATACGTGGCTAACGCATGGTTACCTACTCCATTGTGAGGACCCACCTCAGTGTCGCTGTGGCTTCCAAATGACAGTCGTCCACCTCTTGCTGGACTGCCCA
Organism: Schistocerca cancellata; assembly: GCF_023864275.1. Lineage (NCBI taxonomy): Eukaryota > Metazoa > Arthropoda > Insecta > Orthoptera > Acrididae > Schistocerca > Schistocerca cancellata. Next base: position 526,980,601 of record NC_064627.1, read on the forward strand.
CTTTTAGCCGCTCTGCGGTAGACTTTTAACTTTTCCAGCACCATGCCTTCGGTGTTGGGCGACAATGCCTCCATAGCAGCTTCAGTTTTACATTTTATCCGTGAGAGTGGGTTTTATACTTATATCTAGGTTTTAGCGCATATCCTTTGTCCCTCCATGTCCTCCACCCTCGTACTTTTAGGGTGGAGGTTTTAATGTGTTGCAGAGTGGCTGGTTTTCCCTTTTTATTCTCGTAGTTGGCCAGCCACTGTAATCTGCTTTCATGTTTTACTCCCTCAAGTTTCTAGCGTCTCTCTGTTGTTTTCTTGTTCTCTTTTGTTCCTTTTAGTATTCGTTGCCTTCCCTTCGTTCTTGTGTCTTTTCCATTCTTTCCGTTTTGTGTTACATGTTTCGTCCGTTTTATTCTCACTCTTGTGGCATTGTTCTATTAGGAACAAGGGACCGATGACCTCGTAATTTGGTCCCTTCTCCCCTTTAAACCAACCAACCAACCAATCTTTGTGTCTAGTGTCAAAAGTTCTCCTGGTGTGAACTATGAACCTTCCATCACATTTTGATATGTAATACATGTCATAAACACACCACACCTCAGCTGCTTCGCCGTGGTCACTGCCACACCACACACACACCCCCAGCCCCCACAAAAAAAATCTCGAACCACCATTCCGCATCATCAATCACCTACATCTCTGGTGAACATCTAACGTATCTTCACTAAAGATATAAGATAAACACAAACACAAAATAATGAGAAATTGAAAAAAATGCATACACAGATTGGTAGCATCCACACAAAAAACAAATGAATAAAGAATATCTTCAGAAAGAAGAAATTCCGATTTCTGCCACATTCGGGAAATGAAAGAATTCATTAGCACAAATGTAAATTTCTACCAAGAATAGGATTCGAACCCAAGTCTCCCGATTGCTAGGAATCATCTAAGGTACCCTGGCACACTGGTTAGACACAACTGCACGAACTACCCAAACATTCCTCCTCCTCAACCCAAATTCCCATTTATCACACACTACCGAAGTAGCGTCCCCCAGCTCTTGTCATTTTTGCTCGTCGCAATATACGAAACCCCACATGAAGTCGGGCAAAGAGTATTCTACACTGAATACTTCACGGCGCATACATGACTGGTGTCTATTCTTTAGGACATGTCCGAAAGAACAGATACCATTCAGTATATGCTGAAGAGCCAAAGAAACTGGTACACCTGCCTAATATCGTGTAGCGCCCCCGCGAACACACAGAAGTGCCGCAACACGACGTGGCATAGACTCGACTAATATCTGAAGTAGTGCTGGAGGGAACTGACACCAAGAATACTGCAGGGCTGTCCATAAATCCGTAATTGTACGACGGGGTGGAGCTCTCTTCCGAACAGTACGTTGCAAGGCGACCCAGATATTCTCAATAATATTCATGTCTGGGGAGTTTGGTGGCCATCGAAAGTGTTTAAGCCCAGAAGAGTGTTCCTGGGGCCACCATGTAGCAATTCTGGACGTGTGAGTGTCGCATTGTCCTGCTTGAATTGTCCGAGTCCGTCAGAAAGCACAATGGACATGAGTGGATGCAGGTGATCAGATAGGATGCTTATGTACGTGTCACCTGTCAGAGTAGTATCTAGACGTATCAAGGGTCCCAGATCACTCCAACTGCACACGCCCCACACCATTACACAGCCTCCACCAGCTTGAACAGCCCCTGCTGTGCAAGCCCACATCGATGATGTTTCGTTGAATGGTTCGCACGCTGTCACTTGCTCAAGGCCCAGCGTGGAAATATGCAGCAATATGCGGAAGGGTTGCAGCCTGTCATGTTGAAAGATTCTCTTCAGTCGCCATTGGTCCCGTTGTTGCAGGATCTTCTTCCGGCCACAGTGATGTTGGAGATTTGATGTTTTACCGGATTCCTGATATTCATGGTGCACTCGTGAAATGGTCGTACGGGAAACTCTCCACTTCATCGCTACCTCAGAGATACTGTATCCCATCACTCATGTGCCGACTATAGCACCACGTTCAAACTCACTTAAATCTTGACAGCCTGCCATTGTAACAGCAGTAACCGTTCCAACAGATACATGTTGTCTTATATAGGCGTTGCCAACCGCAGCGCCGTATTCTAGGTGTTTAAATATCTCTGTATGTGAATACCTATGCCTATACCAGTTTCTTTGGTGCTTTAGTGTAGATACATATAAAGTGTGGTGGGAGCGGAAAATGTTTAGTGGTAAAAAAACGCCAATACAACGTGAGAAATAATCGATTTAAAAAAGACGAAAAATTGCCGAAAGTGAATGTGTAACTAAATTTCTTTCGACCTGAACCTCCGTTAACGGCGAAGGAAAAATTGGTGTTTACAATGATGTAAACAGGAGGCAAAAACTCTGTAAGTAAATTGTGAGCCAGTTTTATAAGTAATTGCTGTTTTTAATTCATAAATGCCAAAATGTAGAGACATATTATGAACCGATGTTTCCAGTATGACGACAGAAGATGCTTTATAAATTAGAGCGAAACGTGTCTTGTGCAAAAATACTCCATAACTGCACTAAGATTAAGGTATGAAAACCAAGACTAATTGGAAAGATTAACTAGCTTGATAGTAATGTTATTCCATTCTAACGACGGAAATATTAACAGAATCTCTTTAGCAAGACCTTACTGATCATAAGATGCTAAATATTTCTGTAGCAGTCTAATGTTGAAATATTTAATAGATCGATAATACCTGCGCTGTAAGTCTGTTAACTTCTCGTATTTACAGCAAATTTTAAATAGTCAATGTACCCGTATTTTTATCGCTGACGTAAATGGCGTTAGCAGAGTTACAATACGAGGAATGAGCTACCACCCTTCCTGGTGATGAAAACACTCCGATCGAAGGCAACATACAGAAGTTTAATTTAGGTTGAAAGAAACTTCTAGCTTGCAACATATTAAAAACTTGAAGTTCATAATATGCAGAAATTTGAAGCGGATATATTGCCGCTCAGGGCCACGCAGTTATACAAGCTCCCTTTGCTGCAGAAAGAAATATCTTTGTAAAGCTGCGAGATGTTGGCTTGGTGGTGACAGCCTGTCAAAACAAAATAGACTTGGTCGATTAAAATGTCGCTCATCGAATTCGTATTGCTTATCTCAAGTGGACGATGCATGAGCAGAAGCTGAACACAGAAACTCAAACTTTTTTTTTAACAAAAAACGTATTATTTACCATAACTACCTTTCCAGAGAACATGATGACAACAGTAATTTAATTCTGCAAGAGAACCATCAGTGCTTTCCTACTAGACAGCCAAAACCCCTTGTGGCATGTGAATCTCTTTATATTGAATACAGATTACACAGACGCGAAAGTAATGTCAGTGTTAGCAACTGTCACTGGAATTTAACCGTATGATCTGACATCAGTAAAGATCACTTTTTAATGGCGTAACAATATCTAAAAACAAATAAAACGAAAAACAAGCGTAAATTTAATCAAATAAGCCACAAAATTAAACAGAAGGAAGAAGTTCAACGATAAACGTCCAGTCGACGACGTGGTCATTAGAGAGAGAACGCAAGCCCGGTTTGGACCAGAATGGGAAGGAAATCAGACGTGTAGTTTTCAAGGAATCATCCAGGGATTTAAATAATTGAGAAAAACTAAGAGAAAAATAAATTTTAATATCGGGATTAGGCTGAACAACAAACCTACTGTAATGTCGAGAGAGGTGCGCAGTGGTAAGGCCCTGGACTGGTATTCAAGAAGACGGCGCTTCAAATCTCAGTCTGGCCGTCATTTCCCTAAATCACTTCAGGTAAATACCGAAATAGTGACTTTCAAATGTTACGGTTAATTTGCTGCGCAATCCTTCCACAACTACACTCCTGGAAATTGAAATAAGAACACCGTGAATTCATTGTCCCAGGAAGGGGAAACTTTATTGACACATTCCTGGGGTCAGATACATCACATGATCACACTGACAGAACCACAGGCACATAGACACAGGCAACAGAGCATGCACAATGTCGGCACTAGTACAGTGTATATCCACCTTTCGCAGCAATGCAGGCTGCTATTCTCCCATGGAGACGATCGTAGAGATGCTGGATGTAGTCCTGTGGAACGGCTTGCCATGCCATTTCCACCTGGAGCCTCAGTTGGACCAGCGTTCGTGCTGGACGTGCAGACCGCGTGAGACGACGCTTCATCCAGTCCCAAACATGCTCAATGGGGGACAGATCCGGAGATCCTGCTGGTCAGGGTAGTTGACTTACACCTTCTAGAGCACGTTGGGTGGCACGGGATACATGCGGACGTGCATTGTCCTGTTGGAACAGCAAGTTCCCTTGCCGGTCTAGGAATGGTAGAACGATGGGTTCGATGACGGTTTGGATGTACCGTGCACTATTCAGTGTCCCCTCGACGATCACCAGTGGTGTACGGCCAGTGTAGGAGATCGCTCCCCACACCATGATGCCGGGTGTTGGCCCTGTGTGCCTCGATCGTATGCAGTCCTGATTGTGGCGCTCACCTGCACGGCGCCAAACACGCATACGACCATCATTGGCACCAAGGCAGAAGCGACTCTCATCGCTGAAGACGACACGTCTCCATTCGTCCCTCCATTCACGCCTGTCGCGACACCACTGGAGGCGGGCTGCACGATGTTGGGGCGTGAGCGGAAGACGGCCTAACGGTGTGCGGGACCGTAGCCCAGCTTCATGGAGACGGTTGCGAATGGTCCTCGCCGATACCCCAGGAGCAACAGTGTCCCTAATTTGCTGGGAAGTGGCGGTGCGGTCCCCTACGGCACTGCGTAGGATCCTACGGTCTTGGCGTGCATCCGTGCGTCGCTGCGGTCCGGTCCCAGGTCGACGGGCACGTGCACCTTCCGCCGACCACTGGCGACAACATCGATGTACTGTGGAGACCTCACGCCCCACGTGTTGAGCAATTAGGCGGTACGTCCACCCGGCCTCCCGCATGCCCACTATACGCCCTCGCTCAAAGTCCGTCAACTGCACATACGGTTCACGTCCACGCTGTCGCGGCGTGCTACCAGTGTTAAAGACTGCGATGGAGCTCCGTATGCCACGGCAAACTGGCTGACACTGACGGCGGCGGTGCACAAATGCTGCGCAGCTAGCGCCATTCGACGGCCAACACCGCGGTTCCTGGTGTGTCCGCTGTGCCGTGCGTGTGATCATTGCTTGTACAGCCCTCTCGCAGTGTCCGGAGCAAGTATGGTGGGTCTGACACACCGGTGTCAATGTGTTCTTTTTTCCATTTCCAGGAGTGTATCAGCAACGGGACGTTGAATCCTATTCTTCCTTCTTTCCTCCTGAAAATCATAGGTAGATGCCTGTTTCATGAGAATGCCGGCCACTTAACAAGTATAGCAACAAGCAAATAACGGAAACGGAAGCGCACGCCTTTGTGGTACACACTACATTGCTTCTGTCTCGCCGTATTCACAGTGCACGGCGTACTGAGTGCGCATTATTTCTTCTATTTGCCACTTCTAGTCAGTTTGCTGCGACCTCAGATAGAATTTTACATACAAAACAACCTAATTAGTTGCAGTGGTTCGAAAGTGTCTGAAATTGATAGAAAGATGATTATGAAACGTTGTAGTGAACGTAGATCTAAGCTTAATATCTAAATAGGCAATAGACCTCGTTCTTACTGTGTCTTATTCAGTAAGGAATTCTGAAATAGACAGTGCAGATCTCACAGGTGGAGCTACCGTTCCTCACCAACGGCCCACATCGTTATCTGCCAAATGTAAATACATGGAAGCAGGTAGGAAAATTCTGCAGCTACGCTATAGCGGTTACTGATAATTACGGTAATGTTGTGTGATTTTATTTCAATCAGGAGGCGGAATTAGTGCAGTCTGCTGATGGTACATGTGTTGTTTTGAAGCCGAGCAAGGAAACATTAACAGAGAATATAATAAATTATGTTTTTGTGAGAGTTACTGACTGGTTTTGCGCAAATAGGCTAGCTATACATTTTGAAAAATAAACACAAGTTCATTAATTTTTGTTATGTTAAGAATATTCCATCTCCTATTAACCTACTACACCCCCAAGAAATAATATACATGGTGCAAAAATCTACTTTCTTAGGTGTGCATAATAATAAAAACTAGAAAGTGGGAAAACCATGTAGATGAGGTGCTTAAGTGTTTTGTAGTAGTTACTTTTACCGTAAGAATAATATCCAACTTTGGAAATTAATATAAATTGCATATTTACATTTACTGATGTCTTACTGGATAATATTCTGGGTAATTCCTCACTTAGGTAAAAAGTACTCGTTCCACAATAAGTAATAAGAAATGTGTGGGGTTTAGACACGTACATCTTGCAGGTATCTCTTGAAGCATCTAAGAATATTAACCACGCCTCGCAGTATATTTATTCTCATGAAACTTTTTATCAACAGTCCGTTTTAGTTTTAGAGGAACGGATATTCACAAGCAGAACATTAGAAGGGAAAATAATATGCACTGCACTTCAATGAATCTAACTTTGGCACAGCAAGGAGTGAAATACGCAGGTATAAAACTCTTTGAAAATGTACCCACAAAAATAAAATGTCAGACGAACAGCAGAAGTCTCTTCAAATGTAGATCACCGGCGTCTCTCCTTAACAACTCCTTCCATACCATAGAGTAAATCTTGAATAGAAATAATTAGTTATTTTTACAGAAAAAATTTATAAATGTCTACCTTGAAACCACAGAAATATTTCTGTTGACATGCTGTACATCCTAACCTTTATCGGGAATATTATCCACGGAACAAAAAACTGACTAACTAGCTAACGAACTAACAAATTGGAACTTGCATAGTACTGCTGTGGTGGCGAGAAATACTGACAGAAGTAATGAAAATGGCGATAAACGTAGCTGTTAGTGAATGGAAAGACGCAAGAAGTTCCGATGATTAACACGAATAGGTTCATACAGTAACAGTAGTAACATGATACCGTTTTCCGCCCCTCGCCTCTGCACCAATCATTTCCAAGTTTTTATTCCTAATACCCGCTGCGATGTAGTTGCTGAATTTACTGGCCTGTTTACTCACATTTCAACTAATAGAAGCAGAACGCGATTCCACAATATGAGGCAGGAGCCACGAGACCGTAGTGCTAACTACTAACAACACATAGTACACAGGACTGAGGAAGATCACCGTTGAACATTACCTGTTGTTCAGTGTACCTGGGTAACAAGTTTTTGTACTCTTGGAAGATATCATCGATATATTTGTGCCATCTGTAGAAGACGGGATCTCTCACTGACGTTGCAATGCCTCCCATTACGCCCGATTGTTCCTGAAAAATAGTGTTAATCGTTTGAGACATCATCACCGCACAACAGTAAAAATGGGACAAAGAAAAAGAAAAAGATCGTAGTGCTCTTCTGACGGAGAGTCATTCATTGACAGTGTAACATACCTATTAATATCTGAAGAAGATAGATACGACTGGTCGTACTTACTTAAGGTTGTAGCATAAACAGATAAAAAGGGTAGATTTGCATGTCATCATAGCTGCATTTTTTTAATAAAACGTAAAAGTTGTAATGAAATGCAAGTGACCCTTTTGTATCTATTTACGCTGTAGGCGACGTATACACTCTAAGAAGAAAAAAAAGTCACGCACCACGAAGATTGTTTACAAATTGGTATTCATACAGCAGACAAAGCAAAATGCAGAATTGTAAACTTCGGCGGTCTATAGATCAATGTGTGATGCTGCAGCGCAATTTCACTGCGCAGCTGGCAAGGATAGTAAACAGGAGACATGACGATAGCGGGGCATATACCACTGCTCGCCTAACACCAGTAGTCGGCATCATCACTCATGATGGTGTTAGGGAGCAGTGGTAGTTTCATCTGGTGACTTCTTTATATTTTATGGAAAGAATGACCATGAGAGCAGTTTTTTATTATTTTTTATTGGTTGTGACAATTATTTTTATCAGATGGTCTACCTCATGTGACATGATGTCCATATGGTTTTATAAATGTTAATCCACGTTTCAGATCCGATGATGGCACCTTCAGAGTGCTGAAACCGGTCATCTAGTAAACGATATTGAAGCGATCGTGGCTTTTCAATTATTTTAAAAATATGAAGAGACTTGATCGTGAAAAGCAAATATGTAACTTATATGAATGTAAGGTATCTGTCGTCTCGGACATAATCAGAAAGGAGAGACACCACACATACATATTACTGATTCGCCTCGATTGGCAGTGAAACCACCACCTTCAGAGCGGATGCAGAATTACGTTCGAATCTCAAAGTAGCGAGCATGGAGGACATGGACAGGGACTGCGATAGGTGGCGCTAGGTGAGAGTGTGGGTCGCCGAGAGGCGTGACGAGATAGTCCGCACAGGTGCAATAACCACTGCGTGCGGTTGGCTCAATGGTTAACGCCACTGCCTAGTAAGTAGGAGATCCGTGGTTCGAATCCCAGTCTGTCAACCGTTTTCAGGCCTCACGGCTGATTCCGCATGAAGTCCCGACGCAACTGACGTCAGTAACCCCTCCCCTCCACCTCCAATTTACATAACATCTGTTACTATTAGAGAGAACCTAGGAATGAATATGACTTCGCTTTTAGCACTTACAGTTAAAAGCCAGTTATATTATATTCTGTAGAATATTACTGGAACCTCTACCTTCGGACCAAGTTTGTAGGGAGCAACTCAAGGCTGCATCAAGGCCATTTAGAAGCTTAACTCTGTCACGTACTGCTTATTTCGAAGCGGTTACTTTATCAGTGGACAGTAAGGTGTTGTCAACCGATTATTCCAGTTCATAACTTTATTTTTAAGGAAGTTAATGGTGACATTTCTGCGGACAAGAAAGATAGTTTCTTCGTTGAACAAATTGAAAGAAAATTCGCCAGCATTTGTCTGTGTGGCACACTGTCTGACTACAAGTTGCGGACTTCCTGTCGGCTACGCATGTATAAAATGTTGTAATTTCCTCTGATGGAAGTCATGTGCATTTCAGATTCGTTATTGTTCAAAGTGATCTTCTTGATCAAGTTAGTTCCTATGTGACACCACGGTCACCAGTAAGAGTGCACCCTTAAGTAACAGTCCCACGATTTAATAATAGTCTGTGGTGTATATGTCCTTGCTGATAATTTTTTAAATAAAATCTGTAATTAAATTGTTGTCCCAGCTTATCTTGTGCATAAAAGCTATTTCGCTGGGATGAAAAACAAGTTTTAAGGCAATGATTTGATTTTGTATTTTAAATCCAGCGAAGTCAACGTTCATTTTTAAAATGGTTTTAATGTAGACTACATAGTCCATTATAGTTAAATATAGTTTCTAATTATCTTAGTGTTAAGTGTTTTGTTTTTTTTAAATGTAGAATTCTCAATTTTGAGGAAATAAGGTAGTCCGGCACAAATATTTTAATTATCCTATGGAGTTTACTGTTTAACAAATAAGTTCTCAATTGGTGTAAATCATTGCATGCGATCAGCTTATTGTCCCACACCATTTTGACCGCTATCACCTCTCCAGAGCTTAGCTTCGTAACTGATGAACATTGTAAAGAAAATGGAACACGGAATTTAACGTCCAGTCGCCGACGAGACCATCAAATGTGGAACACAAGCTTGGACTGGGATATTTTCACAATGCTTTGCACACACATACAAAAACGCAAAAAGTTTTTTTAGGCATTCACAAATGTTCGATATGTGCCCCTTTAGTGATTCGGCAGACATCAAGCCGATAATCAAGTTCCTCCCACACTCGGCGCAGCATCGAAAGCATCGTTGATGCGAGCTCGCAGTTCTGGCACGTTTCTTGGTAGAGGACGTTTAAACACTGAATCTTTCACATAACCCCACAGAAAGAAATCGCATGAGGTTAAGTCGGGAGAGCGTGGAGGCCATGACATGAATTGCTGATCATGATCTCCACCACGACCGATCCATCGGTTTTCCAATCTCCTGTTTAAGAAATGCCGAACATCATGATGGAAGTGCGGTGGAGCACCATCCTGTTGAAAGATGAAGTCGGCGCTGTCGGTCTCCAGTTGTGGCATGAGCCAATTTTCCAGCATGTCCAGACACACGTGTCCTGTAACGTTTTTTTTCGACGAAGAAGAAAAAGGGGCCGTAAACTTTAAACCGTGAGATTGCACAAAACACGTTAACTTTTGGTGAATTGCGAATTTGCTGCACGAATGCGTGAGGATTCTCTACCGCCCAGATTTGCAAATTGTGTCTGTTCACTTCACCATTAAGAAAAAATGTTGCTTCATCACTGAAAACAAGTTTCGCACTGAACGCATCCTCTTCCATGAGCTGTTGCAACCGCGCCGAAAATTCAAAGCGTTTGACTTTGTCATCGGGTGTCAGTGCTTGTAGCAATTGTAAACGGTAAGGCTTCTGCTTTAGCCTTTTCCGTAAGATTTTCCAAACCGTCGGCTGTGGTACGTTTAGCTCCCTGCTTGCTTTATTCGTCGACTTCCGCGGGCTACGCGTGAAACTTGCCCGCACGCCTTCAACCGTTTCTTCGCTCACTGCAGGCCGACCCGTTGATTTCCCCTTACAGAGGCATCCAGAACCTTTAACCTGCGCATACCATCGCCGAATGGAGTTAGCAGTTGGTGGATCTTTGTTGAACTTCGTCCTGAAGCGTCGTTGCACTGTTATGACTGACTGATGTGAGTGCATTTCAAGCACGACATACGCTTTCTCGGCTCCTGTCGCCATTTTTGTCTCACTGCGCTCTCGAGCGCTCTGGCGGCAGAAACCTGAAGTGCGGCTTCAGCCGAACAAAACTTTATGAGCTTTTCTACGTATCTGTAGTGTGTCGTGACCATATGTCAATGAATGGAGCTACAGTGAATTTATTAAATCGCTTCAATCATTTGTAATAGCCTTGTATAGTTCAGGTATGACGATTCAATGCCGTTACATCAAAACACCGAATAAATAGCGTAAATGTGGAGTTGAACGGATCATCGAAACTTTCATGTATTTCACATTCAGAATCTGTGATAACTTAAGTAGATATTCTCAAATTCCCTGTGGCAATAAGTATTTCGCCATCATTGACTTCTATCCTTGTGATACACATTTAAAACTGAATTTAGGTTTTCGCTGTTATGCACTTCCGCTTTCAATCAACCTACTAACAATGTATAGTCAGTATCACTTTCATGCATTCAACACATATATTCAAAACACCTCCTCCTCCCCCTCTCAGTGTAGATCTCTTCCAGCCTCGGTATGTCCTCATCCTCCCACCTCCATCTATCTATTCCTCCCCACTCTCCCTATATCTTCGTCTCCTCTTTCCCCTCTTGTCCATTTCCTTCACCCCCTCTCTCTGGCAATACCCTCCTCTCGCCTCCCTCAGACCATATCCTCCTCCCCCTCTCTCTTCTCATCTCCGCCCCTTCTTCCTTTTCCACCTGCATCATCCTCTCTACATCTTCCACCTGCTCGAGCAACTCCCACTTCTCCCCTCTCACTGTCCTTTCCACATACCCTTCACTCTGTCCATACCCTCCTCTACACATCTCCACCTGTCCCCAGCCATGCTCATTACCACATGTAGCCTCCGCATTACAGTTCAATAAAGCAGGGCGATACTACTCCCACAACACTCTTATCATGCCTCTGGTTAAATCTTGCACTAGGCTCCAAACCCGAGGACCGCGATCGACCCTAAGTGTGATGCTGCAAATATTGAGTCGTGCCTGCGCCCTGAGTGCAGTGTTAGTTGCCTTAACCAGCGCTATCAACCTTCTAAAGGAACCGACAATTGCTCCAGAACCCAATCGGCAACCTCCATTCGCGCCGCCAGGACCAATGATTTGCAGCTGGTTTCTTCCAGTGCGCTCAATTGCGCTAGCAGAGCACCGTCCACATCTCAGACGAGACCTCCAAGCGAACACATCGACTGTATACTGGCCTCCTTTCCCAATCTAATGCATAACGTTGGATCTCTTAGTAACAAGCTTGCTTCCCTATTCACTTGTCGAGATTTGGCCGAAAAATTGGCCACTGGAGAAACAAACGAGGCATCACATACTGGCTCAGATATTTTATCGGCACATGGCAGCACCTCATACTGGTTGTTAAGGCGTAAGGGGGAGCTGTGCGGCCAGTTCCCTCTTTCGCCATCCACCCAGACATTGTCCGCCACTCACCCTCGAGTGACGACAAACCACTCCGATGTTGCGTATCTGACTACATACTCACATTGTGGTTTTGGGGGGATTCCAGCGACACCAAAAGTGTCACATCTTTCGCACTGGTGCTCCAACGTCGCTGCAACTTAAAGCACCAGCCTGAACACTGTCATCCGAGACTACCGCAGCTTTCAGCTGTTTCCGGAGGGTACGCAATTCTCCTTGTGTTCCCACACAACAAATACAGTCCCTCTCTATTTCGTACTGTGTGAAAACTGTACAAAATCATGAAGGATGTATAATGAACAAGACACTCACGACTAATTTAGAAATTACAAACAGCCCGCAGCAAGACTACTCGACTGTTGCGCTACCAAAGTTACGAGACACGCAAAACATAAACAAGAAAGATAAAAGATAGCATTAAAATGTGCTCTACAAAATTTTCAATTTACACTAATGATCGCAAAATCAGTTACAGCACATTAGCAAGTCTGGTCATGCAGAAGTTGATACTCGAAGAAAATAAACGTGCACTTAGACAATGTTGTTAAACAACAGTCAGCCCAGATACACCGTTACTTCTAGAGGTTACTCTCGCATCAGCAGCTGGTGTTATACCCTAAGAAAAATTGTGAAATCCACCAAATAATTTGCGATGAGAAGATAACTTTACTAATACATATCTATACTGAGAAGTTCTTCGTTATTATACCTAGTGGCCAAGAATGGAAAAATTACGTTGATGGCCACACGCACATTAAGTTTTCCGATGCTTTATGTACCGTAAGAATACTGCCCATCCAGACAACTTTGTATGCTATTGTCTCGACTATTTGCACGGTACCTCCCCAGTGTTGACATTTTTCGAGCAGTTTGCCCGTGTTTTGATAATTTTATAGTGTAATAACGAAGAACTTCTTGGAAAAGAAGTGATAGTAAAGTTATCGTGACATCACAAATGATCGATAGCGGTCAGGGTGGAGTTTCGTGGATTTTACTATTTTACTAAAGGGCTGTGTGCGGCGCTATTTCCTAGGTTGGCACTATCAGGCCCAAGTCATAGGTCGACTATACTTCGCGATGCCTTGTGGTCTGCTCCCTCACTGGCAGCAGTAAGAACGGGGAAGAAGTCAGTCGGTGCTTGGAGCCATAAGGAAAGGCAGTTATTCGCTCGATTTGTATGTGTACGTTGCCCCAAGTTGTGAATGCGCTTTGTTCATGGGACCTACCACATGCATTTAGTCATCTCTGGCCTGCTTTATTGTGGTTTCTGAAGACGGTGGAGAGTGAACTTACAGCAATGATTATAGTGTGTCCAACCAACTGGGATGCACGCAGTGAATTCTGGCCTTGACGCTTTTATGGCTGAGATAGAAACGGGTACGGTGATATGTTACTGCTCACTGCATTTTAATGTTATTCTTATTGAATGAGTGCACGTTATTGATGCACAGCCCGCTTATTAGACTTATAGGTAGTAGTAATACACTGTCTGGTTGTGCTGAGAAGCCATGATTTCCTCTTTCTAATACTGAGTTGTTTCAGGGTAGTCTGTAACATTTCCTTAGATGTGTATGAGCTGGAGCGCACTGACTTTCATACGAAGAAGCTACGACAGAGTTAGCCCTTGAGATCCAACGCATTATCCCAGAGGAGTTACCGTTGTCCTCTTGGTTCTAGGTAAATTAAGATTGGTATTGACCTGTTTGTAAATTGATGAAATAAGCATGCGTTTTTATAAAACACAGTTGAATTAAAGTTTTATTAGACTTAAAAGCAAACTAGTGGCTGTCACTGAATATTTCGTTTTCAAAATTGAGTAAAAATTGAAATTACTGTTCCACTGGTCGCTATGTTTGTGGTACTAAATGCTGTAGAATTTTATTGAGTTAGAGAGTTTAAAATATTTTTCTGTCCCCAGTTTTATATCAGTTATTAGGTCAGTTTTATTGTTCGAGTAAAACTGCACTTTTAGGTAATCATTTGAACTCAAGTTATTAATAAATCAATAAGTGTCGAAATGTTAAACTGAACTCAGTCACCGCTACGGTCGCAGGTTCGAATCCTGCCTCGGGCATGGATGTGTGTGATGTCCTTAGGTTAGTTAGGTTTAAGTAGTTCTAAGTTCTAGGGGACTGATGACCTCAGATGTTAAGTCCCATAGTGTTCAGAGCCATTTGCACCATTTTGAACTCAGTCGAACGATTCCACCCTTTTATACTGTCCACTCAAGTCAGCAAGCTACACTAAGGACTTACTGTCATTTAAATATACACCGACTGTTCACAAGATGAACTACGGTATAAATTACGCTGGGGCCTACGTCTTTTACGCCGATTAGGGATATGCTAATCACTTTCGTTGCTATTCCAGTAGCAGACCGGTTGGTGGAGAGCTCCTACGCAAGACTTCAAAAGTTATGTTACAGATTATTATGGCAGACCAAGTAAATTTTCCTGAATACTGCTCTACACTTCAAAGTGACACAGATACACGACACCATTTTTCAGCACGGTCATCATATCTCTGCGAACAACGGTCAGTTCCTCGACGACAGAAATCCACATTTTGGTCACAGAGCCATTCGAGAGTCACTGTGTGAAGATTTCCGCCAGATGATCTTTCACTCAGCTGAAGAGATATATATTTCATGATACAAGGTCTGGACTTCCAGAGCCGGCCGCTGTGACCGAGCGGTTCTAGGCGCTTTAGTCCGCAACCACGCGGCTGTCTCGGTCGCAGGTTCGAATCCTGCCTCGGGCATGGATGTGTGTGAAGTCCTTAGGTTAGTTAGGTTTACGTAGTTCTAAGTCTAGGGGACAGATGACCTCAGATGTCAAGTCCCATAGTGCTTAGAGCCATTTGAACCATGTTGGGCTTCTAGATCAGCATCTTCCACATCTGTGCGGCCTTCGTCAAACTGTTGGGACAATGTCACTACGGTTGGATGCGACTTTGCGTTCGGTTCATATACCAATAGAATTTCACTGTAAATCTGTCTGCAATTTAGACGTTTCTCCCACAAGAATCATACTGGCCTACGTACATCAACTTGGAACTATGTTTCTATTAGCCACGCATTTTGACTTCGACACTGTGATGCAACTGTTAACCGTACCGAAGCAGAGCTTTGTCTGCGGGAAGTCCAGAACATGTGCTCGCTTCTGAGAATTCGCCATTCTTGTTGCACAATGATCTTAGCGTGGGATGACATGTGTAACATACTTTCTCAATTCTCTACGTACATCCGTGCTGATCTCAGAAGCTACCTTGTTCAGCACATTAAACACCACTTTCCTCTATTCTTGTGTACGTACTGCTGCAACACTCAACTTTGATTTGTAATTAAATATTTTTATCAAGAAACGACGGAATCTATAAGACACCATTTGCAACAGAATCGCTTTCAGTTACTTGGTCTATGACCCACCGTCACACTGCGTCTTCTGAACAAGGACTAGCCGTCCCCATAGTTTAATGTCTTTAATCAAATATCAGGGATAGTTTCTAGTACATTTTTCGTTCTTCTCACAATGTGAACGCTGATATAGGGAGCCATGGGAACCATGCACGAAACGTCTTATTACAAGTGCAGAACAGTGGGTCTAATAAAGAAAATTTCACTGTTTCGTCTGCAAACCACCAACTAACACATTCGACCTTCCACCTAAATGCCTTCAATGAAAAGAAACCCATGGCTGTTACAGTCCAACATAGAATCATACGTAAATGCACCATTTTGTTCTCAGAGAATCCTACTTTGAAGGCTGGTAACGTGTTCAGCGATTTGTGAAATCTGTGGTTCGCGTACCTAGCACCAATCGGCTTGCAAAATTAGTTGCACTTTTAGGTTTTGCACCAAATGCTGTGGTCCAATTTTTGTTGCGTTAGCTTTCAAACGTCCCTCCACCCACCCCCCTCCCTGGATATTAGCTTCTAATCGCTCCTGATGTGTTTCTGAATTACAGGAGAGTCTTTTCTTATAGTGATCAGTTGTCGTAGTCCTTCGCATTCATTATTTCTGATACAGAGCACTGCCGTTGCCATTACAGAGTTTCGAGAAGTATTATTTCTCTTAAGCAAGGCATTTCTTATATGCTGGAAATAAATTAACCAAATTGTAAATATACTATATTTGTACTACAGTTTTGAGGCAGACTTTGGCGTGATATTTTCCTGTATCCATCACATTTGTACAGCGCTTGCTGAATACTAGTCTTTGATCGACACTAGTCGTATATTTAAAAAAAATTAAGCCCCAGCTTAGAATGTTGTATAATGTATTTTCTAAAATAAATCATCTTAGATTTAACATATTTCTTTACAGCAAATAAAACTATTAAAAATAATTAAAACGTAGGAACACAGTGTGAAACAGAGAATATATTTCTAGAGCTAACCAAGTACCTATCGCGAGTCAGACAAATAACTATCCCAGTTGCATACTACGTGGGAACCGAACTTGGTTCTGAGGGAAAGGTGAAGAGATGACACAAGGGTCACAGTCTTGGTTTTCGACTTGGCGCCAAGTGTAGATTGGGGAAACCCTGAAAGGTCGATACGCCCGTAAAATTAAAATTTATTCATGAGGATTATGCGCTGCACCTTCAGTCACGTCCTAGACTGGTTTTTTTATACTCAATATACAGTAATCGCAATAGTTTCACAGACAATAAGTCTGAAATCATTAACAAATGTATTTAAAATACTGAAACAGCTTAAAAATTGTTTGCCGAATAGTTTTCAGGAGAATACTAAAGGGCTTGTACCACCTTCATAATTACTATCAAAACGTTATGTGAGACTAGAAGTTTTATCGTAATAAAATGTATTCTAAGTGAGAATTGACGAGTGAGCAACAGTAACAGCAATAGCAGCAGCAGCGGCCTTCTGCTTGAGCGACTCACTTTTCAACGTCATTTAAACTTCGGGCTACTGGCATATATGATGACACACGCCACAAAATCATTACATCGTCAGTCAAAGCCAACCCCGGAATCGGTAGGTTCAGTTGACCACAAGAAAACAGATGCTAATTTCATCTGTCTGAAACAATGGCTAATATTTCGTGGGATATGAAAGAGATTCTTCTGGACTAATGATGAAACAATTGCAAACATATACTGCCCACATCTTCGGGACAAATTATTGACCAAAAATACGCGAGTACACGTCTCGTTGGAACTTTAGCCTGTTCACCATGTTTGATAAACCTTAACTTTTACGTATTCCCACAATTAAAGAAATTGATGGCGCAGTTGTAGCAGCTATTGAGAGATATTTTACAAACCTTTCAAAATCGGATTGTAGGGGTGGAATTTATTCACAGAAGAAACTTTGGACAAATTGCATTGATCTAAGGGAGCCTACTACGTGCATTTTTTACTAAAAACGTTTATTTTCATCGTCACAACAGGAATTGGTACACTAAAATAGAGACGAACTTGTTTTCATTACCTTATCAACAGTGAAGAGAAAGGCATCTAGCCGGTGAATTTCAGAATGACTCTTTCACCCAGCAGCTGAGTGTGCACGTTTCGAAACTCCTCGACAGATTAAAACCGTGTGGCAGACAACGCCTCGTTCCGGGGTCTTGCGTTTGACGGGCTTTTAATGGCTGAGTTATTCACGACTCCCTCTCACAGCTTTACTTCCGCCAGAAACTCATCTCCTACCTTTGAGACTTCACAGAAGTTCTCCTGCAGGCCTTAAGAGACTAAGACTCCTGAAAGAAAAGATGTTGCGGAGAAGTGACTTATCCATAGCATAGGGGATTGTTTGCAACACACTACGAAGTGTGTGCGTCCGATGAGAGTATTTCCAACAGAAGTCAAGGTCCCGGTTCGAGTCCCGGCCCGCCAAAAGACGCAGAACTGATGCTGTGAGGGCAAGTCATTAATCACGCCTTGATAGCTCGATCGGTAAAACAATTGCCCGCGAAAAGCAAAGTTCCACCTTCAAGTTCTGGTCCAGCGCATAGATTTAATCCGACGCGACGTTTCAGAACTTTGCTTTCTTCAAATGAAAAGTATTCAGTCTCTTGTTTCAAAACATGAGCTACTGATTGAAATTTCAGTAAAAATGTATTTTAAATTAGGACTAGTTGTTGATCTTAGGCACGGTTTAATGGTGCACCTCCTACAAATTTATGCTGTCTAAGGGAAGCAACACTTTGCCCAGATGAAAGACACTTTTATCTCGACCTGTAGACTAGAACCACTGACATTGAGTCACACAGCAAATTATAAATAAATATTCATTAATAGAAATCACATATGAAGATTCACTTTCAAAAAAGGTTCCCATTCAAACTCTTTAGAAATATCAAAACGGATTATAATTGTTTAGCTGAACACTTACCAAATGTCTTCCATCAGGGTCATGGATAAAGGCAATTACAGTATGCCCATCGTTATTCAGAGCACCATAATAAGGCTCATTGATAGACAGACCAGTCGACTGAAGCAGATGGCTTAAAATTTCAATGCCATTACTTTCTGTTAAAGGCACTAATTCTCCATTCTCCTGCAAAAACAACAAAGGTATAATTATCCACACAGAGAGAGAGAGAGAGAGAGATACTTACACAAAGCGAACTGATACTCAACAAGAATGAGTCAATGGAGTAGTAGCTGATAAGTCAGTACACAAATTCCAAAATCAGTTGTGACAATGAAGCATATTCAGAAAGACTTTTTTTTTAATTTTCTACTATTACATACTTTAGCTACAGCATATTTTGTGTAAGAAAATATATTTCTCAGTAACGTTTGAGAAAAGACTTGCGATAGCACAGTAATTTTTCATTCAGGTTAATAGTACTCCTCCATAAATCACATAATCCAGTAATAGTCCTTGAAATAATCAGTTTTACGCTTTTATCTGACAGCGCTTTTATTGTTATTCCCCTGATTTATTCCGTCAGTCCACTTTCAAAAGTGGACTAAGTTTAAACTTTTAAACTTACGAACTTCTGTTAAATCATTTCTGAAAGAAGAAGTGCGAAATACCTCTACAAAGCACTTTTTGTGTGTCAACAACTTTGGATAAAATTTATAGCCACGTGAGGTCCCCCGTGAAATAAAGAGTAAACTCGATTTTAATATATTTTTGCGGTGTTAACAGGGACAACGTGTCTGAACAAATGACATAAAAATTTGTAGCTTCTTTTGCTCGTATATATTTGTAAGAGGAAAGGTACGCTATTGGCTAAGGGTGATAACCCCCTGGGGGACACTGCATTGTCGCAGTTCGTATCTTGCAGGCGGAGAGGCTTACGTGTTCACGTGGAGCTGAGGGCTATTCCAACTGTAGCCCAGCTGCTCGCAGGGTCTCCCAGCCCGAAGCAGATGAAGGGTGTCCCACAACGTCCCATCTCTCCCATGTCCACTCTCACAATCCTTCCCCATTTCCCAAAATATCCAACCCAAGGTGAGATGCGATCCGTGCCGAGCAGCGCGTTCCACATGGGAGGAAATGACATTAACGGAGCCTCAGAGATACTAGGCGATCTCTATGAGTAATTAGCCTTGCACCGCGTGCGATTCCGTGGTGTCGACTGAATAGTTCTCCAATTCCCGTAGGATCAAAATGGAGAACGCAGAAAACAAAACAAAAACTGAGGGACTTGATGGGACCACAAACATCGAACTGTCAGGATTGGAACGAATAGAAGCAGTTCCCGCAACTGGATCAGGCTATAGACCATTGAGAGAAGTGGGAACTGTTATTGAGAAGTTGAAAGAGAACAAGATCCTTTGTCTGGGGCTCAGAGGAGAACATATCTCAACGAAAAAACAGAAAAGGCAAGTAAAGAATGGCTACCTAAACATAAAAGGAAGGAATTAAAAGTTGTTGAACCTAAGATTTCCAATAAAAGACTGTCTCACAGTGAAGGAAATAATCAGACGCTTTCTGCCTGTAAGACAGGGAAAAAGAGAACAAGGGAGGAGTCTAATACTCCCACTTCGCAGGATAAAGGGATCCAGAAAAAGCCGAGGAGGAAATAGGGAAAGAGAGCTATAGTACAGCAGTCTCGGTTTTGAAGATGGTGGTTCTCCAACAGAAATATCCACAATACAGGAGGGTCTATTTGGACAAAGTTGCTCTTAACTTTGTCTGCGATGAGATGAGAACAGTGGAGTGGCTTAAGGAGATGGTGCTCAAGATATCTCCGTGGGAGGAGGCGAAGCTGTTGGTCAAGACAGTGACTGACCTCTTCAAGACCGCAAAGGTATCAGCTTGGGTACCAAAACTTCGTAAGGATACTCCTCCTCTGAGAAAATAAGGGCACAGAACCAGAAGGTCTCGACAGAGGATTGGGGGTTAATAAACCAAAACGTTCTGCCGGACGGCCAAACCTTTGAGTCTGCGAAAAATCCCCGACGGCAATGCGAGAACAGGGCCTAACATTGTACTTAGGATTCTCGCAGGTTGCCATCAGAATGATCAAAGACGTTAGAAGTGACCATGGCGGCAAGTTGTCGGCTGCATGTATTGCAGGTAAACCTGCAACACAGTAAAGGGGTAACTGCCACCCTTAGACGTTTTCTGCGAAGACAGGAGATAGACGTGGCCCTGATCCAGAAAAGTTATGTGTATAAAGGGGACGTTTCACGCCTCGGAGGAACTGGAAGTGAGCTGAGTTATGCTTGAAATCTCAAGAACTCCATGATGTGCATTTATATTAAGAAATGACTTTATTAATGCCGATTGCAGACTTATGTCCAAGGGAAAAAAATTGAGCATTTTTGTAGTTGCACTAACAGGACCAAAATACTCTTAAGAATTATGTTCCAGGGACTTGTGACCGTTAGAATGAAACAACATGAGGAAGGAAACATGAGAGAAATTGTATTGGCCTCAGCTTACCTTCCTGAAGAGGATAGTACTACCCCTTCCCAGGAAGTGTGGAGACACTGAATGACGAAGTCGGCCTCCTGCCTTCCGTTCAACTAAAAAACCCAAGAACAGAAGCTTACCATCCCTCTTCAACTCGATAATAAATCTAATGTTGCAATGGGCACCGTTCTTGTGGTCAACGAACTTCTGCAATGCATTTTCATAATGAGATCATATCACAAAGATGTCGTCAGCGTACCGTAGGAAGCGAGACTAGCCGGCCGTTGTGGCTGAGCGGTTCTAGGCGCTTCAGTCTGGAACCGCGCGACCGCTACGGCCGCAGGTTCGACTCCTGCCTCGGGCATGGGTGTGTGTGATGTCCTTAGGTTAGTTAGGTTTAAGTAGTTCTAAGACTAGAGGACTGATGACCTCAGATGTTAAGAACCATATTGCTCAGAGCCATTTGAACTATTTTTTGAAGCAAGACTGATGCAACCTCGAAGGGTTCAGAGTTTCGTTCTCAAAATGCTTCATGAAAAAGTTCGTGTCAGCCGGAGACAGTGGGGATCCCATAGTCATGCCATCCGTCATCTCATAATATTCCTTGCGGCAAAGAAAGTTCGTCGTTGCTAAGTCATGGCAGAAAGGCTCGATGATATCGGATGGAAACTGTGAGGACAAAAGATCCAACTTGTCTTGTACCAGCACTCTAGTAAAAACGACTCAACATCCAGAATAACCATTACGTCATTTTGGCCTATCTTTATTTTCCTGAGGTCTCAACAAATGCCTACGAGTCAACAACGTGATGTTCGCAGTGTCCAGTTCGGATGCTAATAACCGTGCGAGATGTTTTGGTAATCTGTAGATGGGTAAGCTGATTGCGCTAACTGTAGGCTTTTGAGGAACATTTTCCTTGTGTATCATCGGCAATCCATAGCTGCTAGGAACTGCCCAACTTGCTTTGCGCGCATGAGTCACTCCAGTCTTCTCTGGAACGCTTCGGCGCTGCCGTTGCACCTATTAAGCAGAAGTAACGTGGCTTGAAAACCGAAAAAAATTTATTGAAGCATGCCATCTCGAAAGACTTAGAGGACACAACAATGTAGGTAAGAATTCAGTTTAGCCTTGCAAGGAAGAAAGGGAAGCCTTTGTCAAATACAACCTTGCGATCAAGCAAGTGAAGCTATCTTCCTGAAAGGTGTTCTATGAGGAAATGGAAGACACAACTAGTTGCGCCATACTTCATGAAAGCATCATTAGAATACCAGCTAACCCGGAGGTACTCTAAAGAAGCAGGATGGTGGGTATATAAGGTCAGCGAGAGAGAATTTAGATGTGCACCTGAAGACTCATTTCCCTAAGTTCACTCCGGCAGATAACACAGACCAGAACCCAGTAACTAGAGGCACTGGTTCACAGGCGATGGAAAACTGAGAATCTGACAAAAAAGTGTTGATTTCAAAAAAATCCTGTGGCCTGTGGGAACCTTTCACCATTCAAGTCACCACGCCGATGCGGTATCCACCAAAATCTACTGCAGCAAGCAGGAGAGGACTTAATTAGATTTCGATGTAGATTGTTGAAGATCAGGCTAGCTAGAGAAATCATTCCTAATGTTTCGAGGACAGAGAGGGTTGTTTTCTTTCTGAAGTCAGAAAGAAATGATCATACCAAGGTTAAGGATATAAGATCGACTAGTCTGTCCACCCTTCTTCTAAGAACATCGGAAAAACTGGTTAATATGCATGTTAGGAAGAAGTTAACTGAGGTTACTCTTCATATAAACCAACACGCTTATCAACACGGTAAGTCATTTGAAACAACACTTCATCACCTGGTTGGGAAGGTGGAAGAAACCTCTACACTTCCAAGAAATAGCTGTCTGCGTCTTCCTAGATATCGAGACAGCTTTTACTAATTTGACCTACGAATCCATGGTTAGAGCTGCAGAGGTGCACGGCAGTGAAACCACCATATGCAGGTGGATTAAGACCCTGTTAATAAGGGAACCACCTCATCGCACTCCGTCAGATTTTGTGGTAAGGGGACCCAGTGGATAGCCCGTCAAGACCTGAACACAGATCAAGCATGAAAACAGGAAGAAAGTTTACTGACCCGCGAAAAGAAAGCAAAATAGAAACAGTGAGCGGTACAAGGACACGAAGTGCAGTATAGAACAGTCTTCCATTGCAAGGCTGTTGTGGTTTACTTCTTGTCACGGTGTTAGACTGTCAAGCGGGCGAGCAGTATTCGAACCTCCTTCGTGCCTTTTTTTTTTTCTTTTTTAATTCAAATTTGTGTCTGTGTCGTGGTGTGACATCCGTTTGCGATAGCGAGGTGTAAGGAAGGGACCTATAATCGCAGTTGATTCTGCACAAATTCTCTATTACAGCCGAAAGGGGGGCTTTCGAAAGGAAACCGACAACGTTTGACGACAATGCGACAAGTAAATCGAATCCTCCACCGGGAAACACGTCTGGTGTGTCACACACAGCATAAATGACAGTACGTGTGTCATATGACAGGAATCTCTTATCGAAGCACCTGACTTGTACGCCTGGTGAGTGAGTGAGATAGTCCTTCCTGCTCGACTTAGGTGTTCATATGATCGTGAATGTAATCACTCCCAAGGAAACGATGAAAACGTAAGTTTATCACGTAAGTTGCAACAAATGAACGCAAGAGTGTCTTTATTACACTGTTTCTCTGTGCTCTGTCAAAACATATGTTTCTAACGTTTTTGAGGTTGCGTGCCGTTTTGTCAGTTTGACTCTTGAATTCCTTTTTTATAACACAGTCCACACCCGTTTATTTGTTGGTGTCATTTCTGTGAGACTTCTATATGGTATCTCGCCTACTTTCACTATGCTACTCGTTTACTTGCGACAGTAACGTATTCTTACCACATGACTCATATTCTACAACCATTGTATGGCATAAGAACTGCCAATATTACAGAAAAAGAACAAACATTTCAATGACCGGACGGACAGTTCATAGTGTTGTGAGGAACACGTCTCGACCGCTACACAGTCGAACACCGTGACCACTTTTTTTTTTTTTTTGTCTGAGTTTGTACGTCATTGATCGTTGCATTTGTTCAAGGCGGACGTCCCATGACAACCGCTCAAGTTCACCGTTGATACATTCACTCAGTTTTTTTCTTTTTTTATTACAGAGGGGAGCTAACCCTCTCACAGAACACGCTGGGCTACCGTACCAGCATTAACCACGACGCCACTGCTGTTGAGATTCGCTCAATACTGCACTTACTTAGCTTTGACCGTTCACTGTTTCTATTTTGCTTCTTATCACACCTTCCTCCTGTTTTCATGCTTGTCTGTGCTCAGTTTTTGACGGGCTATCCACTGGGCCATGTTACCACTAAAGCTGAGGAGGCTGCGATGGGATGTTTCCCTTGTAAGTAGAAGAAAGGTAGAATCCACCATGAGGAATGAGGAAATGGCGATGAACACCATCAGGGGGTGTCTACGAGCTTTCGTCGCCACTACTGTGGAACCTAGTGGTGAATGAAGTCATTGAAGAATTAAATATTAGGGGCCACTTTTGCCAAGGATACGCAGGCGATTTACTCATTATAATGCTTGGTAAATTTGTAGTACTATTAGAACAATGGTATAATGTGCCCTAGGCGTTGTGGAAAACTTGTGCAGAAAATAGGCTCTAATGTTGAGTCCTAAGAAAACTGTTGTAGTACCATTTACGAGAAAACGAATCCAGCTCACGTACTGGAATCTCAAGCTCCTCGGTAAGGGGGGTAGCGAAGTGCCTGGGATGAAGCAAGATGCGACACTGTCATGGTCCCCTCATATTAAAAATATATGTTCCAAAGCAAAAAGTGCTCTTATAAGCACTAGAAGGGCCTGTGGTAAAAATGGGGTTATGTACTGGATAGACACCATCACATTAAGACCAGTGATAAATTATGGGGCTACAATATGGTGGAATAAAGTAGACAGAAAGTGGCTGCTAGTTGTAAGGAGCTTAGCAAGGTGCAGAGACTGACCTGATTAGCTGTAATATGCAAAATTAGCATAACACGCACTGTTGGTATGGATCCCATGCTGAACATGACCCCATTACGCTTTTGAATCACAATCATGGCAACGGTTTGGACATATACGTTAAAAACTGGAAACAACTGCATTCGTTTAGGATATCCAGAATCTCACACCAATATAGTGAGTGTGGTAAGAATAGCAATGATCAGGTAAATGCCTGCTGAACATACAATAACTTCCAGCTGCTTCTATAAACCTTTCAGAGTAACCGTTAGAAGGAGGGATCAGTGGAAGAACGAACCACGACAACGTTCAGGAGACACAGTCTGGTTTACTGACGGTTTTAAATCAGATAAAGGCCTCAGTATTCTGGGTAGAGAGAGCAGTCTCTTTAGGGAAGCTGACCGCATCCTTCCAGGCGGAAATATCTGCTGTCGAAGTGTGCACGAAGGAGAATTGAGTAGGTGCCACAAGGGTCGTAGCTTCTGCGTTTATTGAGATAACCAAGCATCTGTGAAATCTTTATCAGCCCCTGCAACAAGCTCGAAGAGCGTTGCAGAATGCTATGAAGCCCCTGGGATAGATTGGCCAGGATAGGTGCGATGACTCCTTTTATTGGAACGGAACCTTTCTTAACCATCACTTAGGTGACGGTAAAATCAAAACTACGTAGCTGCATCAGGGGGTAGCAAGTAGAATATTAGACTACGATCCAGAAACGAAAACATGGTAAGCTAATAATGCTGAAGTCATGTTTCGAACGAAGTTCTGTAATGCTGAACTTGCACAGGAAACAGTTTAAACTGATGGTAGAACTCATGAATCACTTTTTATGCTCCATTGGACGGATGGACATTGGTGAGAAAAGTGTGAAATATCTGCAAGCAAACACATTCCAACAATCGTCAGAAGCATCCAGGCAAGAGGAGAGAGCGTTATAGTCCATGGAATGTTTTCATGGCATTCTCTGAGTGATCTCATCATTCTGGAAGGCACAATGGATCAAAACAAGAATGCATCTATCCTTTGGGACCATGTCCACGCCTACCTTCAGTTTGGTTTTGCTCGGCACGATGGCGACTACCAGCAGAACAATGCAGCTTTTCAAACGATTCACAGTGTGTTTGCATAGCCCAAAGAGCACCAGGACGAGTTTACTGCACTGAGGATGTTGTGTGTATGATTCAGAACTGCCAAGCTTGTCAGTTGCAGCAGCCAGCAGTAACCCAAGCCAATGCCTAGCCAGCCCCTGGACCGAGTGCTTGTCAATTCTGTGGATGCATCCCATGGTGCCATGTGGCTGTTTTTAATAGAAATGTATTTTCATTTTGCATACATCATTGTAATGCAACAAGCCACAATTAAGAATACAGTAAAGGCGTTGCCGGCCAGAGTGGCCGAGCGGTTAAAGGCGCTACAGTCTGGAACCGCACGACTGCTACGGTCGCAGGTTCGAATCCTGCCTCGGGCATGGATGTGTGTGATGTCCTTAGGTTAGTTAGGTTTAAGTAGTTCTAAGTTCTAGGTGACTTATGACCACAGCAGTTGAGTCCCATAGTGCTCAGATCCATTTGAACCATTTAGTAAAGGCGTTGGTCACTGTTTTCTCTATTAAAGGAGCCCCATGATCACTTACTTGTCACTGAAAATGGACTACAGTGTGCATCTACTGGTTTTCAACGGTTTTGGACCCGAAATAGGATCAAGCATATTACTGCATCCCCTTTTCACTCTGCCTCTAACAGCATCACTGAACATGAGGAATTTAAGAAAATACTACACGCGATGGGTATAGAGGAGGAAGCGCCTATGTGTAGACTTTGTGGTGCGGAGAATGAAACTGCACCACATCTGATGTTCCAATACAGAGCTCTGGAGGGGAAAAGACACAGAATATTCGGGTCGGTAGAGCCTGGAGAAATCTTGTCTAATAAGGAACTAGTAAATGCTATCGTACTGATTCTTAAGGCTACCAGTTGACTTCAGTAGAAGCACACAGAGCAGAACCACACAACGAACTCAGCTTCGGTGCGGGAAACAGTGGGTTACGACCACTGTTATTTTTCTCTCCCTGCATTAATCAAATCAAATCAATATCAATGGTGATGACAGTAAATAACAAACACTAACTTTTTGCCTCAGATCTGTTACCGTAAATGCCATCCATCCCATAGTCCGTAGCATCATGGCATAACAGGACTGAGTCTTTGTCTCTGTGTGTCTTTGTAAATATTTGGTCCTTATTACCTCTGGCAGGACCTTTATCTGTTCCATGCGTATTTGGAAACAGCTAGTGAGAACCATCCTTTGCAAAAGTTCTGTATGAGTCAAGAATTAGTTCACGTGAAACAATACAGAATATGAGAAATCTCGGGTAGCTCGGATGTTACGGAAATACTGAAGAATCTGAGTTGACGGGTTCTTGAAGTAAATTGAAGGAGGCGGCTTTGAAGATACGTGCAAATTATTCTGGTAAAGCCCATTTCTAGACTTCCAAGGAGCCCCAACGTATCGTTCAAGTAGACATTTTGAAGACAATATTAGACTTTTGGCAGGTCGCTCAGCGGTATTCAAACAGTCATTCCTCCTGCACTCCTTACGCGTTTGGAACTGGAAGGAAATCCCCAATATGTCGAAACGTGCTACGTAACCTCTGCAATGCGTCTGTGAGTGTGTCAATGACAAATTAGCGCGATATTTCGCCTTCGAGCCGAAACATTTTCATCACGTGATCTGATGTTCTTTATTTCGCGTTGTGCGCTCCGTGTATCGTATACTCGGCTAGCTGGTTTCCACTGGGCGTCAGAGGAAAGGAGATGTCAGGATCAAATGATGGTGCGATGGTGTGATCACTTCACACGGGGCTCCAGCAAAATGTCAGTCACTCTCTCCAGTATAGACCGTGGATGTAACATTATGGCAAGCGTCAGTCTTACAAAACGTCGGAAACATTGTCACTGAGAAGGAACTAACAATGTCAGTCGAGTTTATTAATGACGAAAGTAGTATTCATACTCAAAGCTACCCACAAACTTCGTTTGGTAAAGTTTACACACTGCTGACAAACTAAAAGAACAGGCGAAGTACCGTAGAAATACTATGTTTCAAAACATCAATGTACATTTCATCTAGAAAAGACTGTATGCACATAGAAACACAACGAACAATATTTAGAAAGCAGTATACATAACTTTTATTGGCGCATGTCCGTCATCAGCAGCACGTCATATACTAATTCATGAACACGTGCAAAGGACATTTCCCAAAAACATATAACTATATAATTATATGAAGGTTTGAGTTAACATACTAATTTTAGATATCATACACTTCTGAATCTCGTTGTGCTAAACATCTAGAGACCTACATTAACAAGTGCATAATTTCCAAAATCAATATTTTCATTGTAATTGTCATATAATTAGGTAATTAAATGACATATTGGCCTGTGCTAAGAAAGCAGTATACAGTCTACCCCAGGAAGTGTGGCCAATATTCAGGATAATGACAGAAACGATCGTTCGAAGCAAAAAAGGTCTAGTAAACATGGGATCTAAAATGCATGGATTCGGTTCCCAGAACTACCAGTGATATTTCCTTCGTGGGAGGACTGATACGGGGTGCACTCAGCCTCGCGAGGTCAGTTAAGGAGCTACTCGATCGATCTGTAGCGGTTCCAACGACAAGAAACCCGACAGCAACTGGGAGAGTGGTGTGCTGACCACATGGTCGTCCATACCAGATCCAGTGACGCCATTGTCAGAGGATGACACGGTGGTACCTCGGGATTGGTTAGCTCGTTCAGGACCAGAACGCGGAACTTTACCTTTTTCTCACCTCCTCCCAAAATATGGAAAGCAAAGACCTTGCAGCAGAAAAAGTTTATTTCACAGTACTGTAGATGGAGAAGGGCTCAAGGTATGCATTTTAGAGCCAACGTATACTACACATTTTTGCTTCTAATTATGGTTGCTGTCATATCCCTTATATTGCCAATTCTCCCGGGACATCATGGACAACATGCTGCCGATGATGAGCATGCACCCGATAGACATCTTCTGTGCACTTTGGTGTAGGGAACCACGGTCTCCGCCTGCCCGTTACAGAGTTACTGCGTTTCATTCGGATTGTGGTCATAAAAAATTTATTGATGAACCTTTTTACAAAATTACTTCAGTCACCTTCAAAATACTCTCCATTACACGCGATGCACTTGTCAAGTCTCTTTTCCCGTTGTTGGAAGCATGTTTGGAACTCTTCAAGTCTGATATTGTCCAGTGACCTTTGCGAAGCTGTTTTTGCCGCCTCCACATCGTCATAACGCTCCCCTTTTAACGTTTTTTTTTTCATTCATGGAAACAGGAAAAAGTCGCACGGGGCTAGGTCCGGCGAATACGGAGCGTGGGGAACGACAGACCACCTCTGAGATGCGAAATAGTGGGTCACTCGTAAGACCCTGTGTGCTGGAGAGTTGTCGTGATGCACAAACCAGCCACCTGATCGCCAAAGTTCCGAGCGTTTCCTCCTCACATCCTCTCGCAGACGCCTTAAAACATCCAAATAAAAGTGCTGGTTAACATTCTGGCCAGGGGGTACGAATTCCCGGTGCACAATTCCACGAACATAAAAAAAAACAATGATCATCGTCTTCACATTTGACCTCACTTGCCTTGATTTTTTGGTGTGGGAGAGTTGGGAGTCCTACACTGGCTTGACGCTTGCTTGGTTTCTGGGTCATACCCGTAACACAAACTCTCATCCCCTGTACGGACTTTGATCAAGAAGTTTGAATCACGTGCAATCTCTGTTTTCAAGTCCTGACACATGCACATGCAGATGGTTTTTTTGCTCATGTGTGAGAAGGCGCAGAACAAATTTAGCAGCAACACGTCTCATGTGGAAATCCTCACTCAAAATCCGCTGGCACGAGCTCCAACTAATTCCTGTCTCTGCTGAAATTTGGTCGATCGTTTGGCGACTATCCTCGTTGATCTTTTGGCGGATCTTTTCAATGTTCTCCTCATTTCGCGATGTTGAAGGGCGTCCAGAACGAGCTTGGTCTTCAACACACATCTCACCACGTTTAAAGCGCCCAAACCACTCGAAAACCTGTGCGGGCGGCTCGTAGCGTCCTCCTGGAAAGCTTCCTGAAGCATTTGGTGTGTCCCCGTTGCAGTTTTATTAAGCAGGAAACAAAATTTCACACACACTCTTTGTTCTTTTAAAGTTGCCATAACGACTTCGCAGAGGTAGCCCGCCAACAGTCAAAGAAACACAATACCACGCTTGCACGTTCAGCTCTACCCTGACGCCGTCTGCACAGCTGTTTTATGAAGGTCTCTGCTAACACCGTCTAGCGTGAGAACCGTGCACTACGTCTACGAGTGGCAGCGCCCTCGGAGTCCGGTTTCTTTTAGGTCCCCCCTCGTTGTTGTTGTTGTTGTCTTCAGTCCTGAGACTGGTTTGATGCAGCTCTCCATGCTACCCTATCCTGTGCAAGCTTCTTCATCCTCCAGTACTTACTGCAACCCACATCCTTCTGAATCTGCTTAGTGTATTCATCTCTTGCTCTCCCTCTATGATTTTTACCCTCCACGCTGCCCTCCAATGCTAAATTTGTGATCCCTTGATGCCTCAAAACATGTCCTACTAACCGGTCCCTTCTTTTTGTCAAGTTGTGCCACATACTCCTCTTCCCCCCAATTCTATTCAATACTTCATTATAAGTTATGTGATCTACCCATCTAATCTTCAGCATTCTTCTGTAGCACCACATTTCGAAAGCTTCTATTCTCTTCTTGTCCAAACTATTTATCGTCCATGTTTCATTTCCATACATGGCTACACTCCATACAAATACTTTCAGAAACGACTTCCTGACACTTAAATCTATACTCGATGTTAACAAATTTCTCTTCTTCAGAAACGCTTTCCTTGTCATTGGCAGTCTACATTTTATATCTTCTCTACTTCGACCATCATCAATTATTTTGCTCCCCAAATAGCAAAACTCCTTTACTAATTTAAGTGTCCCATTTCCTAATCTAATTCCCTCGACATCACCCGATTTAATTCGACTACATTCCATTATCCTCGTTTCGCTTTTGTTGATGTTCGTCTTATATCGTCCTTTCAAGACACTGTCAATTGCATTCAACTGCTCTTCCAAGTCCTTTGCTGTCTCTGACAGAATTACAATGTCATCGGCGAACCTCAAAGTTTTTATTTCTTCTCCATGGATTTTAATACCTATTCCGAATTTTTCTTTTGTTTCCTTTACTGCTTGCTCAATATACAGATTGAATAACATCGGGGAGAGGCTACAACCGCCCTCGTATTACACAGAAAATTGCGAACAACAGTTTAAATATCGACGGTAGGCCTATGCGCTGTGTCTCTTGCTTCCATTCGCTCACGGTGCCTGCTGTTGACGCAGCTGTTTGGACAGGTATACTGACTGAGTTTGCTGACATGCACCTCGTGTATGGGGTCGCTAAATGCGATGGAAGAGCGACACAACGACGCTGCGCTGAACGGTTCCCGCAGCGACAGTAACCACGTCAAAGTACAGTGTTTCGACTGAGGATTGTTACATTATTCTCTGTTGTGCGTTGTACCTGTTGATCATTAACTCATTTTACTGTAGTGTTTTTCTGTCTTCTTAGTTTTTACTGTAGTGTTCGCTTTGTCTTCCTCTGCAGTGTAAAAGTGCTATGAGAACTTGAATTTTTGTTCTATTGAGTGTTCTTCCCAGGCCAAATATCTGAAAACGAAACATGGCTTAGGTCTTACAAAACGTAGACAAAAAAATCAGCAAACCCTTGGCCTGAATACAAACATGAATTGATGAAACAATTTTCGTTTAATAACCTTTTTTAGCAATGAGAAAGTCAGCTCTGCTGTAGGCGAAAAATGGAGTTGTTTCTTTATTTTCTTTTAAATTTAGAAAGGAAAAAAATCATGCATAAAGTAAAACGTTCTACGTATCACCCCCTAAACACTGTTTAATGTGTCTGCATGCACACTCAAAAACAAAAAAAACAAAAAAAAGAAACGCCAGACCATCAAGAAATCATCCGAATGAGACGGAAATCGATAAATACGATGTTCTTTTACAGACAAACAAATGATTATGATTTCAGAAAAACTGGATGATTTATTCACGAGAAAGAGCGTTACAAACTGAGCAAGATAATAACATTCTACAGTTTGATTGACTGGAGTAGAATTGTCTTCAGCGATGAGCCCCTCTTCGAAATGACCCCGATGACCAGCGAACACGTATCTGGAAACATGGCTGACAGCGGTGGGATACCAGCTTGACTGTAGCCAACCAGGTGACTCGACAGCCAGGAGTGATAGTCTGGGGTACCATTTCACTTCATAGCAGGACCCTTTGGTTGTCTCCCGCGGCATCCTTACAGCCAAGCCGTACCTCGACGATATTCAACGCCCAATTTTGTTGTCCTTAATGACGATTCATCGTGGTCTTGCATTTCAACGACACAATGCCCGCCCGCACACGGCGAGAATTTCTACTGCCTGTCTTCATGCTTGCCAAAGACTGTCTTGAAAGCAAGTTCGCCAGATCTCTGCCGAACTGAGAACGTTTGGAGCATTACTGGTAGGGTCCTCCAACCATGCTGACATTTTGACGATCTTATGCGCCAATTGAACAGAATTTGGCACGATATCCCTCAGGAGGACATCCAACAACTCTGTCAATCAATGCCAAGCCGAATAACTGTTTGCTTAAGGGCCAGAGGCAGAACAATACGTTATTGACTTTCTCAGTTTGTGAAGCTCTTTCTCTTGAACAAATCGTCCAGTTTTTCTGAAATTTTAATCATTTGTTTGTCTCTACATGCACATCACATTTATCGATTTCCATCCCATTCGGATATTTCTTCGTGGTGCGTCGTTCCTTTTCGTTTTTTCCCCTTAGGGTGCTACAGGCGAATGTTGAAAATTAGATGGAATTATAAGGTAAGGAATGAGGAGGTTCTGCGCAGAATCGGAGAGGAAAGGAATATGTGGAAAACGCTGACAAGAAGAAGGGACAGGACGATAGGACATATGTTAAGACATCAGGGAATGTCCTCCATCGTACTAGAGGGAGCTGTAGAGGGCAAAAACTGTAGAGGAAGACAGAGATTGGAATAGATCAAGCAAATAATTGAGGACGAAGGCTGCAAGTGCTACTCTGAGATGAAGAGGCTAGCACAGGAGAGGAATTCTTGGCGGGCCGCACGAAACCAGTCAGAAGACTGATGCCCCCAAAAAAAGCAATGCACATATTTTCCAAGAAAAATCATACCGATCTGTTGAAACGTTAACGTAGACTTTTCTTTCAGTTTTTTTCCGATTCGCAACGGCTTACCATGTAAACCTTGTCAATTTAAGGATTTTGCTTTGGTCATTAGCAAACTTTATCATTAGTAGTTCCTTCATTCTGACACCATATTACGACTTTTTATATCACAGAAGCTATCTCACAATCTCATTTTCATCATTCGGCACTGGACTAATAAATACACTTTGTTTATAGTCGATGAGCATAAAACCTGTCGACCGAAATCGATAGCCTAACAACAATTTTTGTGTTCGTGAACTACAATCAAAGAAACAAATTCTCTACTTCCTGATCACTGTCTTAATTCGCGGCGATCTCACATCTTGTAAAAATAAATACACTACTGCCCACTAAAACTGCGACACCACGGTAATAAATAACGAAATTTAGGTTATTACGGCTATACATAGTAGCAGAAAGAGTACATGATTAAATTTGCATGTGTTTGGTGGTATACAGAGTACGAAATTTAGTACAGAAAGCTGGCACGTCTGGTAGCAACAGAGCTTTTATCCCGGCTGGGCATCATGTCGAGGAGAGCTTGCATGTTACATACAGTTACGTCATTCCACGCTGATTCCGCTCTACGGCAGGCTTCAATAGTCGTAGTGCCCAGGGAGTTGTTGCGTGCCAGTCTGTCGTCATCCCACGACCGGATGTTTCAGTCAGTGAGAGATGCTGGGAACATGATCAACGTATTGGCCAAGCCAGTCATCGAACGCCCTCTGTATAGTTGTTGTTTAGCACAGCATGCACATCATGCGGTCGTACGTAATCGTGTTAAAAGATAACAAGAGAGAGACCTCGAAGATAGTGTACACCCACTGACCTTAACATGTCAGAAATGTAACTACTGGTGTTCAAACTACCGGTCATGTGAACCAGCAGTGTATACCCAATGACAGGTCATATCATCACACCAGGTGCTGGGCGCGTATAATGATGACAAATGCAACCTGGCTACATTCGTCCTACTCGGAACCACGACACGCGTATACTCTCATGGTGACGCTATTCGAAGGAGTCCGCAACAATGGTCGTTTCGCAGTCAGTGCTCCACACGTCGTCGCACCCTCTGTGTTGATACTTGTCTTGCTGCAAGCAGGCTCGTTTCCTGACTCAAGGTACTTGACGAGGCTGTACGATCCTGCACGGCCAAGTGAAGAATATGCTTGTCCACTCGGGCGCTAGACGTGTGAGGCCACTGAGTATGGCTCTCTTTAACCCATCGATTCTGTGGGGAATACTGCAGTTATTACGGTAAGAAGGCTGCTCATCGCTGCCTTTCACGTAAAATAACGCGCGACGATGCCGGTCGAGGAATGGAAACTCCACTATCAAACGACTGGGTGACATCGCACAAACCCTTCCAAGTCACTGATGCTGATTTTGCAGTGCTGTTGTACGCCAAAGACGTAGTAAGTACCACAAATAAGTGCCATATTTTACTGTTCACCTATGCTGTGACTAGAGCCGTTCGCCTAGAGCAAATACGCATTGCATCAACGAATCGATTTTCCTTGGCACTACCAAGTTTTATTAGCAGACACGGTGTTCTACACACCATTTATAGTGGCAATGTCTAAACATTCCAAGCAGCCAACAAAAAGGTAATGGAATTGTGGACGGCCAGCTCTGCTGATAAGGCCCACCAATATCTTGCACAGCAAGGCATAACGTGGAAGTTTATAGCTCCGCGTATAGGTTGGTGAGATGGAAGCAGGGAGAGACTGGGTTCAACTAAAAGCTATCCGGACGCTCGGCAGCATGGGTGAGAAACAGCTACAGGCTGTGCCCACAACTCGAAGCCAACAAACCAATATGAAGACGAAGTGCTGCCCTCGCCCCACCACCACCATATTTCCTCGTTAGGAACAGACTCATGACATTACCAAGAGGACCGCATCCACCAGTTCTAACAGATCTGACGAGCGAATTTAGACTTTGTTAGAAAACAGCTTAGGATTTCTGGTAGTACCGGAGCGAAGAGTATACTATGCTGTTCCACTATTTCACCAAGTCAAATGCGCAAATGGAACGTCGCCGACGACCCAAGTCGGTAATATGCAAATGTAACATTAGACAGAAATGACACAAGCGGAAAACCATCCAGCAAAGAATTAAGTCATTTCAAATTTTATAGGTTTGAATGACAGTATCAATATAGCCAGCAAAATAGCACACTGCAAATCTGTTAGTCAAATGCTTAAAAAATAAGAAACGCTATACGGTAAGAAATCAGATTTAACTAGTGTAGGTCTGCAGAGAAATTTCATTAGTTAGAAATACGATACTCGTAAGTCAGCGCTTAAAAATTCTATGCAGATTAAAGAATAGTGGGAGATATAGCCGTAGATGGTGAAGATGTTAAAGACAGCTGAATTCGTAGCGAGTTCTCGGAATGTTACCACCAACATTTCATCACTTCCGTACTTCACGGGATAACGTAGCAGTGTCCGATAAAATTCTCGACACACTATTTCAACGTTTGCGTCTGAAAGAAGATAGCTTAAATGAGACAGAACCGTCAGACTTTTCCCAAAATGCTTTCATTTCAGAACAATATAAACACTTTGTCAAAGCAAGTCAGCAGGAAAAGTCTACTGTTCAATGTCTCAAATGCGACAAATACGGGCATGCAAAGAAACATTGTAGAAATAAATACTGAGACAAATATTTAGCATATTGTAGAGACAATTATTCACTCCATGGCAAAATGACCATTTTGTTTGCAGTTGTTGCGTGAACCCAAGTCGGTGACGTCGTCCTTCTACCATAAGCAGTTGTCACAGCCGGTAGAAGACGCCTCATCAGGCCTGTCCAGCTGCTTACACCCATAGAGGTAGACCACGGTGTGGAGGATGTGGGGGAATGTTATACGGCGTCTCTGACGTGTATCTGTATGTCTGCTGTTGTCCCTAAAGGCACTATGTAACTTCCATGACCTGTAAGTTCTCCGTAATTACTGTAGAGTCACATTAAATTACTTTCTAATTGCCCCACAGATTCCACAGTCGCATTTCGACTAGTGCTTTTCGTTTGAAACCTTCGATTCTTTGCTGTCGGGTTATTCGTTAGTGTCATTTCGGTCTAATGTTAAATCTGGACATTCCGGAAAAATGACGCTTTTGATTGCAGTTGTTACATGAATAATTGACTCTTCAATATGCTAAATATTTGGCTCATGATTTATTCCTTTCTTTGGGGGCCGGTTTTTGCCTCGTTTGAAACACTGAACTGTAAACGTTTCCTGCTGACTTATTTTGACAAGGTGTTGATATTCTTACGAGATGAAAACATTTTGGAATATGTTACGTTGTTCTGTCTCATTTATTTCCAGACGCAAATGTTCAAATAATGTGTCGAGAATTTTGTCGGAAGCTGCTACATTATCCCACGCAATACGGAAGTGATGAAGTTTTGGCATTAACATTCCAAGAATCCGCGACATAATCCAACTCTTTTTCATAACTTCACCTACTGTCGCTAAATTTTTCGCGTATTCTTGAATTGCATACAGATCTGCAAAACTTAACTCGTTGAATCTGATTTCTTGCTATTTAGCGTTTCTAATTTTTTAAGCACTTGAGTAACAGATTTGCAGTTGGCTATTTTCCTGGCTGTATTGCTGCTTACACTCGAACCTATAAAATTTGGGCCTCAATCCAAGACTTTATATTTTATTCAGTTTTTCCTCCTGTCAGGTTAACTTCCTGTCCGGTTACTAATGAATACAACTTTTCGACTTTAATGCCAAGCCCAGACCAAATCACCAAGAGAAGTAATTGCCTTTTCCGTAATGATCCTCTAGCAAAAGTTCCAGTTGTCACTTAATAAAAACCACTGATAATAGACAAATTTACAATCTGTGAAAGCACGTAACCGACTTTTCAGACTGTCTTTTGACTGACGATCAACAAAATAATTTGGCGACTTTCATTCACTGCAACTAACTTGCCGGTTGACGCCACTTCCTACTATTTGCTGATATGCAACACCCCTCTGACTTGGTGTACTCCTTTATAGTACCTGACGAATAGTTACGTAACCAGCTTTCTACTTGCGTGTATCTGAACCCACAACCTCTTGATAAATTTGTGCTTTAAAGGTAAGTAACTATTTTGCTATGCTTACAGGAGTACACTTTAGGGTCACTTAAAATACGCTTGCACAAGAAAGAACAGACAATGACTTAGCAAAGAGTAATTGTTACATAAAGCATTATTAGAAAATATATGGAACGTATACAACAGCACCTTGCATAACATATAATAACAAGACATAGAAAAATAGTTAACTCTCAATAAAACATCGTTGAGAATTTTGTCGGAAGCTGCTACATTATCCCACGCAATATGGAAGTGATGAAGTTTTGGCAGTAACATTCCAAGAATCCGCGACATAATCCAACTCTTTTTCATAACTTCACCTACTGTCGCTAAATTTTTCGCGTATTTTTGAATTGCATACAGATCTGCAAAACTTCACCGATAAAGAAAAGGGTAAGTTGGTATTCATACCACGAATCCCAATTATTTCAACTACCGGTAACTTATAATACAGCTTTGAAAGACTCCAGTAAAATTGGTGTACATCATGACTCGCAATAAGGCACAACAGCAGGATATATTGCAATACGACAGAATGAATTTAAAAGAAGCGTATTTCTCGCACAGACAAATATACGTAGCGTGTTCGTGTTTGTATAACCACAAAACGTATTCGTCTTTGCAACCGAAGTATAGTTTATACGAATATAGATCATTTTGAGGGTTTCGTGGGCATTTGTTGACGTATTACCTATTGACATTTGTCTCGGGGCCTTCCGCGTTTATTGATTTTTCTGACTTGGGCCAAGCTAGCTATTCGTGCTGGCGAAACTTCAGAAAAATCATTAAACAGACGTGTCTAGATACCGAGACAAAAATTGCCAATACTTCTATAAGTTGGATGCTATACAAACGCAATCAATCATTAACTTCACATATTCTCCCATTTTAGAAAGCAAAAAGAAGAGAAGACAAACGAAGCAGGTCTTTTTCAGCTGACCCAGTCAATTGTTACAAGTTACACATGAAAGATGTTACTCACGTTTACAGCTGCCCGCTGATGAATAGCTTCATAGATTCTTTCTTGATATCGTTGCAAGTCTTGAATGTCAATCATGAGTCCATCCGTTTCTCGATTGATATCCTGATGTTTTACAGATCTTCCATAAGCAATTATGATTCTAATCACATTCAAGTTAATAATATGCAAGCTGTATATGAAATAAATTTCTTACTTGAAGTTTAGCATTTTTCAGACGTGAAGGCCAGACTCTACTCGCAAGTATGTTATCAAGTTTAGGAAAATAAGCTTCTTCAATAGGTTTATCCCAGTGAAGTAGTCTTTCTACTCTTCCCATGTTGTTGCTCAGTCGTTCAAAATCATATCTGCAAAGTAAAAATATCAGCGAAATACGTCTTCAGTCATAACAAATTAGATATAAGTTACTTCAAGTTGAGTTATAACCTACTGTACCACTACCTCCTTAAAGCAGTTAATTATATTATGTGAGTAAAAGATTGTTATTTTTACTATCCACATCTATCTCTACACACTGACGGATTAGGCTTCAGCTTAGGGTACCAATATTTGGAAGGAGCCAAATGTATAGTGACAATGCAGAATGTTTCAACATATTGAGTTTTTTCGTCTATTCACTTTTTTGCAATTTTGATTCCTCACCAATGCATTACCCTTGCCGCAATGTATGTTGCAGCCATTTGCAGCCCTCTTGGCTGTGATGCTTCCTATTCAAATATTCCAGGGTTCCTGTGCGGGCTATCCCTATGACGATTAATAAATTTTGTTCCGCTCTCCAATAAAAACAATACATTTAAGATAACTCCATCTTTAAAACATAAGGAAGGGAAAACACATTTTCTGGATCCACCATTCCCTCTCCCTTCACCTTGTAACTACCCTGCCATGTATTCTTCTTCTGTCGACAAATGTGAAATTTATGCAGTCGAGGCAGTTATTTCTCTGCAAAGTAACATCCGAACATTTTCATTAACAATTTAGAAGTAATATTAACAATTTTTTGCGTTGTAAGGCACGTAACAAAATAAGTTCAAGAGCATGCTGGTACATAAAGCAGAAGAGCGTAAACAGAACTTATGAGATTTAAAAATTCAGCTGTTGTACTGAGGCTAAATAACATCTTACACAACAAAGCACAAATTCATAACACAATGCAGTCTAATTTTTATTATTTGTAATCTAAGTTGGCTCTTTGTAGTATTTTTACGGAATTTGATGTGAGTGAAAAATTGAAAGTATCAATGTTTATTCAATGTTGTTATATATACATACATTATTAATTTTTAAAGGTTGTTAGTTCTTGTTACAGCAATGTCTTGTGTTTACTTTAAGTGGTGTTGTTCGTGCCGTGTGGTTTTAAGGTATTCTTCCAGCATCGTAGTACTTTCGTGGTGCTTCAAATAAATGTTTCGTTTTAAAACTGCATTTCATATTTTATGAAAATGGTTGCAGACTTGCGCGGTTACTGAAGTTTTCATGAAGTGTGACAGTTGAACCCGATAGCTCGACGTTATCGACATACAAAAGGTGACACAGTTGTCGACGAAAACGACAATTTGTAAAACTCACTGGCGAACAAAATTGGGGAACCTGGTGAATCACAGTGAGATCTCTTTTAAAGGGCGACGAAATCTGACGTTGTAAATGGTAAGCTGATCAAGGCAAAAGAAAGTGAGCAAAATTACTAAACAGATCTTGCGAAATGGACCACGGCAAGGATACGGCTAATTCTACTTTACTTTGTGTTGGAGAATGCAAGACTGCGGGACAGATTTGGGATAAGCTGCATTAGATACAAATTCCATGAAATTGTGTGGGAAGCAGCTGGTGGTATATATGGCCATCTAGCCAAAATTGATGGAAGTACGAGCTCAACTTTCTTTGTTAGCCAAGTCGACCGACTAGGTAGAACTTTGTGTACAGTTTTTGAAAACTTTCCCCAATGACTTCGATTACATCTATGTTACATGGCAAGATATACCTGCTGTAGAGAAAACGTGGAGTAAGATACAAAAACGGTGTTTAAATTATGAGCCGGGAATAACAGATCATTGATGAAGTGTTGGTATAGTAAAGGTGTCGAAAATGAAGAACAACAAACAGTGACAAAGGCGCAATCTAATTTAATCTGAAGAATATATATCAAAAACACCTCATTATAAAAAGAATAAAGAAAGAATGCTTTTCGTGTGGCAAAGAAGGTCACTTAAGAAAAAGTATGAAACAGGTCATTTGTTTTAAATGCAAGTAAAAGGGATGTCGATTAAATGAGTGTACTGGCTTAGACAAAAAGAAAAAGACTGCCATCTTGCCAACTAGTGCACATCAGTGAGAAGTTCAAGAAACTGTAGCCACACAGACACTTCAAAAATTAAGGAGATGTTTTAATGATGAGACGCAACAATTTTTCTGTGAATGTACACAAACTGGGCTGTGATGAGTGGTACATTGACGATGGTGCGACACATCACATAGCAAATCAGCGTGCTGGTACACTTTATATGAAACATTCGAAACTCAAAGGAAGATGGATAGTGCCAAAAATGGTGTACAAACTAAATCATATGGTATAGGTCGAACTGATATACAAATAATCATTGGACAGAAACAGACAGAGCAATATTTTGATGACATTTGAGTTTGCGCAGATGTATTGGGAAGCTTACATTCTGCTAAGAAAGTTGCCCAAAAAGTAATAAATCAAATAAAAGAAAAAATGGCAAAATTTTAATTTTTTAAACAATACTCAGATGCATATGCTACATCCAAGGACGAAAATGACCGTTATCATTTGGCTGTGAAGCCTGTTCGTGAAAAAAAAAGTCTTGTGTTATTCCTGAAACTGATGACATCTTACAGAGATGAAACGATAAAATGTGCCATAAAAATAGGCACTATGTGCACCAGCTTTTGAAGGATCATAGTTAGAGACAACGTTTGGTAGTTGCCTCTGTGAGGGGTGCATGTATGATAGACATCATAAGCTAGCGTTTGGCGACAGACTATAAACCTGCAGAATCAGTTTATCTAGATATTTTGGACTAATGGAATAAATAACTTGCAGGATCATCGATACTTTGCTGATTTTAAGGATAATTTTTCCAGTTCCAGAATAATGTAGCTTTTGCAACACAAAGATGAAATTAAACAAAAGCTACCACCGTTCATTACTATGATAAAAACTGAAGATGGTGTTACTGTGGAAGAATTATGTGCAGACTATTTTAAGGAATTCTATAAAAAGATGTACATAAGTTTGCTGATTCAACTGGACTAAAACATTCTATTACTGCACCACATACTCCTCAACAGCAGAGTGATAAAATAGATTTCATGTTCTTGGCTCTTCTCTGTTGAATACCTACTAAAAGCGTTTTGGGATGAGGCAATTTTGGCTGCGACATACACTTTGAGTCTAACAGGCCCCACGAAAATTAAAGGTAAAACTCCAGTTGAGAAAGTTTTGAAGAAATAAAGTGGTTTTAATAATTTAGCGATATTTGGAACACAGTGCTACACTTCGATTCCTACGCAGTAGAAGTT
Source organism: Schistocerca cancellata (assembly GCF_023864275.1). Taxonomy (NCBI): domain Eukaryota; kingdom Metazoa; phylum Arthropoda; class Insecta; order Orthoptera; family Acrididae; genus Schistocerca; species Schistocerca cancellata. The sequence goes on from NC_064627.1 coordinate 527,022,651, forward strand.
TGATGCTAAATCTTCAAAAAGATATCTGGATGATTATGAGCACTGTTGATACAGCAGTTCTTTTCCTGAAAAAATCTGTGTGTGTGTGTTTGTGTGGGCGCGCGCGCGTTCGCAGAGATGTAAAGTTCAACAGAAACAATTACAGCAACCACTTACTCAAGAAACTAAAATGGGTTGTTGATGTGGGATGTAGATGAAAAGAAAGCGGTTACAGAAAGTGAACGTGAAATGTTGTTGAAGAGGATAGCCAACGGGATTGTATGGACCAAGATGTAGCTACAAGTGTTGAACAGATTGTCAGCCACTTGTATGACACTGAGGAACAAGTAGAGAATAGCTTGGAAACAAGAAATGAAGATAGAGGAAGCCACAACTTACCTGAATGGCGAAATTTGAAGAAACAGTCCCCTCACTATGGAGATTCAGCGCAGCATCCAAGGTGCTTCTTTGTAAGAAACCAAAGAATTATAAAGAAGCAGTGTAGTCAGAAAATTCTGAAGAGTGGAAGAAAGCGCTGGAGGAAGAAATGAATGCTCCTGAAGACAATTAAAATGTGGAAACTATTTTACAAAACTAAAACAAATAAAATGACGGAAAATCGATGTGTTGTTGCTAGAAAACTAAATGCAAATAATGAAGTGATTCGACATAAGACTCGATTTGTGACAAAAGGATATACTCAAGATTTTGGAATATATTGTGTTGACACATTTAGCCCTGTAGCACGATCTGAGACGATTAGAGCCTTGCTCAATGTTGCAATTCAACATGATTGGTATATAAGTCAATTTGGTGTGAGGACAGCATTTCTCAATTGTATTTTGAAGGAAGAAATCTACATGTATCAACCAAAGGGCTTTGCTGATGGCACAGAACCTACACATAAGTTGCTGAAGAGTCTGTATGCTTTAAAGCAAGCCTCAAAATGCTGGTATGAATGTCTTGTTAAATTTCTTACTGAATGTAAATCATGGGAGAGCTATTCAGATCCATGTATATTCTATGGTGAAAACATGGTACTGCAGCTTTAAGCTGATGATGGATTGGGTATGGGCTCTATTGATGCAACAACTAAATTTATTTAACAATTGGGTAAACGTTTCCACAGTAGAAAAGGACGATTACTTTCTGGGCTTACAAGTCAACAAATTCGATAATTTTTCCCACATAAATCACTATGAATATGTGAAGAGAAATATGGTATGATGGATGCAAAACAGTTATCTTTACCATTTAAACACGGATGGATACTGAAGGACATGAAGTTTGAGAAGAATGAATACTGTAATACTGAATCTTATAGTGAGGCTGATCATGGCTGGGACAGAGGCACAAGACCAACAAGCGGCATTTCACTCAAGTTTCTTAAAGACACGGTTATGTGGGAAAGTAAATTACAGTTCTCTCTTCAATGGAGGCAGTATGTGCTGCAAGTGGAGCTTTCAGATCACATATGTGGTTCCAAAGTTACAGATGATCAAGGAACTTGCTGATATTGTGTCTACTTCATCGTATATATAAAACTTTGCGGGATTCAGTATTGTTATACATACGCATTGATCACCTTTGGGGGTTGACAGTTGTCGTTATAGAAACTTCTTGAATTCGCTTCAGAGTGGTGTTCCTTGTGCTTTGATGGTTTTGACGTATTCTACCAATACAGCCGTACTATTGTGGTGTTTTAAATAAAAGTTTCATTTTAAAAAGGCATTTGATGTTTTCTCATCAAAAATTATCAGGAACAATAAGAAAGTATGGGAAAGTATCAACAACAATAAGAAAGTGCTGCCAACTGGATTTTATCATACATGAGTTAACATCATTCATGTTGGTTCTTGTGACATTGTAAGATGGCAGGGTAATATTTACCACCTAACATGTTAGGTCCATTCTATTAGTTAACCCAATCGTTTGATTTGTCACAAGTCACACTTTGAACTCAGTTAGGTAATTTGTTTAGTACGAGGTGCAATAAGAACAGACATGGCTTGCATAAAAAAGGTACTAACAATTCCTGCCTCATTAGCAAGCAGATAAATACGTAGTATTTTGGTAGTAAAGTGGAACTGAAGTGACAACGCAGAAGTGTGACAGGGAAATCCATTTAGCGGACTATAAGAGAGCAACCCTCGCTGCAGGAAGGCCAACTAGTGGACACAAAATGCAGCGTCACGTGTCTTCACTAAACAATGAAATTCATGACACAGCTGTGGACAGTGCGTGTGCTTCACATGCTAAGCCCCTAGCCTCATTGTGCTTTTAACGCAAGAAGGGAATCGCGATCGCTGGTTGGACAGGAAGAAACCAGCATACACAGAAGTTTGTTTTGGATATTCTTATTGGTCGAGTAAGCGACGATGCATTGTGTAAGAAGCACGCCCATTGGCCGGGACCAGTCGTGGAAAGAACCGGAGCTGCTGTACGGTGGGGAATTTAGCGACAATGTAGACAATTACGTAGGGATAATTGAGGCCACTGTCTCTGTCTGGAGATGGTGTGCTTTGCACGGAGCACTTAATGCTCTGTGGTGATACTGAGAGAGATATTTTTCAGTGAACACTTTGTTGATTCGAGTGCTGGATTTCTCGTTTGTTCATACCGGTGGACACGAGAAGAGCTGTTACAGTCAACATCTTTCTGAGAATTTTTGAGGGCAACATCGTGCACGTCATTCAGCCTTGACGAGTGTACAAAGCCATTTGTCTTAGCTTCGGAAGTTTTAGACTGTTAAATTCAGTCAGACTCCAGCATAGTTTTTCTGTCAGATCGACAGGTACGAGAGGCGACACACGCAACAGCCGACTGCCGCTGAGGTTATCACTGCATTCTGCAAAAGGTAAATGACCCATTGCTCAGCCGTTAAATGATGTCAACAGCATGCTTTGACAGCAGGTCTGCAATAGATTGGGGTAATTATTCGCATCCCCTCGTGTCCATGCCAGTCAGATAATTCATGTGTGATCTTTTAAATTTGAGGAAGTGATCTGTCAGACACAAATTATTGCCCAGCTACAGTAGTTTACTTTATATTGCCAGAGTATACAGTTTTGGTTTTGATAGCAGCACCTTTTGAAGTACTTTTAGTAGATTTTCGGCATTAAGTTGCTAGTGACCCTAATCAATATTTTCCTCGTGTTAATTTTTCTGCGGGATCTTCCTAGTTTATATAGGATTTTCCTAAGATTACTGTTTCCACATCTTGAACTCAAATGTGTATGGTAATTCTTGTAATAAATTCTTTCGTGCAAGTAGTAGACTGTTGTTTTTCCCAAAGTAGAGTTCCCCCCCTTTACTCACTGACATATTTTAGGTGCACCGACGGCAGCTATTCTTCGGATGTCTAACAGCGTGTCTGGGACCTATACATCTGGCAGGGCCTGGGTTCGCCGGCTTAAGATTTAATTTTCGTTCTCAGAGCATTCCTTAAGCGCTAAGTGGTGGAGTAGATCACACCAAACCAGCATCGGCTTGTTACAACTTTATCAGGAAAACAGTATAGTTTGTATGAGATTCGTATAAATTATTTTTCTGTCTAGATTGAAAGTACACCTTTTTAGTTGCAAGTGAATAGCGGTGTCGGGCGAAATAGTTTTGAGATTTCACAGCAAATAGCTCTGAATACACTTGCTACCAATAAATATCCATTATATGTTGCGTCTTTCCACAAACTGATAATGGACTTATATGTCAATCTGATGACTGTGCACGATGTAAGCTCACTTTGCGAAGATTATACCAATATTTTCTTGGGGAAAGAGGAGGGGCAGATGGCCTCCACTGCCCCTTGCCGACGTGTAAACTGTAGTGTCAAAATCTTGTGGATGTAATCCACTTGCTACCTCTAAAAGCGTCCTCATTCATAAGAGACTAAAAGCTTAGGGGGAATTCACCTGGAGGAGAATGAGAGCAACATTCGAATATGATCCAGTCAAAATCAGTTTTACAAATGTTGTACATGTGTGTAAATGAAATTATGTAAGAATATGACTTTGTACTTTCACGCAGTACAGCTGAGGACCAGTCAACATTATCATTATTACTTCTTCGCATCTCATATTTTTAAAAGTTTGTTAATATTCTGTTGTTCTGCGTTTTGCAATTAAATGAAGCAAATTATTACAGGACCATTAATAACATATTGTAAATTGGGGTTACATTGCTGCTATGGGAGTTACTTTGCTCCAGAAATGAAAAAAGTTTCAACGCCCACTGGATGGGAAGTCTTTAACTAAGATTAAAAGCTTTCTGCTTTAAAACATAGATGGCATCACAGTCTGCCTTTTGTGCTTAGTTGTTGAGTGGAAGCCATTGAGTTGAAGTGTTATTTATTAAACTGAAATTTGCCTTTGAAAAGTTGTCTCTACAGAACCGTATTTTATTACTGAAAGGGTAAGTATACGACCATTTGATGTAGAGTTTAATTCTGAATCAAAATTTGCATTTCCTGATAAAGCGGTTGTGTTGGTTTTCCTCTAATTCAAAAATAAATAAGTAAGTTTACACTTTCAACAATTGTGAGCCTACTTTGCACCACTCATAAAATGGAGCAAAAACGAAGATCAGGAGAATGCTTTTGCATCATATATAGAAATGATGAGCGATTATGGCTTTCCCTTAAATGCTGCTGATCTGTGTTATGTAGTAAAATGTCATCTGGATAGAACGGGGTCTAATGTCAAAGCATTTTCCAACAATATATCAGGGAAAGATTGGACAACAGGTTTCCTTCAACGACATCCTCAACTGACTGAAAGATTTACACCAACATCAAATGCAGTAGGGCAGCTATTGATGAAACCGTGTTGCGTAAATACATTGAAAATCTGTCCAGTGTAACTAGAGATGCAACACCATCACATATCTGGAATCTAGATGAGACAAATCTCGCAGACGATCCAGGTAAAAGCAGAGTTATCTGTCGCTGAGGTGCAAAATACCCAGAAAGAATGTGTAACTTTTCTAAATCTAAAAATGGTTCAAATGGTTCTGAGCACTATGGGACTTAACATCTATGGTCATCAGTCCCCTAGAACTTAGAACTACTTAAACCTAACTAACCTAAGGACAGCACACAACACCCAGCCATCACGAGGCAGAGAAAATCCCTGACCCCGCCGGGAATCGAACCCGGGAACCCGGGCGTGGGAAGCGAGAACGCTACCGCACGACCACGAGATGCGGGCTTTTCTAAATCTAGTTGCTACATTCTGATGTGTGGCAGGCAGCATGGGAACGTTTACCATCCTATGTCATCTACAAGTCTGGGCAGCTGTGGGACACATGAATGGAGAGAGGTCCAAAAGGATGCAGGTATAACATTCTACTTCAGGATAGTTTGTGCAGTGACCTACAGTGACTGGAATAAGACCATACTGCTTCCCAAACTGAAGAAACTGGAAGGAAAAAAGGTTGTCATTGCTGAAAATCTCTCTACATATTGGGACGTCCAGTTTTTTCTGACATGTAAAGAAAATGACATTCATTTCATGTGTCGACTCATCTCACTCAACCTTTAGATGTTGCCTTTTTTCATCCCATGAAAGCTGCATGGCAGCAGGTACCGTATGAATGAGTGGATGCAATCCCTTGAAGAAATGATGTGTGCTGTTCTTTCTAAACACCAGTTTCCTGATCTGCTGAAAAGGGCTCTTGATGTGATGCAGCCAAACGTAAAAAGTAACCTTGAAAGTGGCTTTAGGAGGTGTGGGACAGTTCCTTGTAATGTTGACCCATTGCTTGAGCGCATCAGACACAGAAAGGTGCAACAAGATGATCTGAATAATTCATTTCTGCTCATTCTTCAAAGGAACAAAACTCTCAACATTCCAGGGGATAAAGATCACATGGAAAGAAGAAAGATTCCAGTCTCACCTGAAAAAATTGTCTATCATGCAACTAAAACCAGTAGTAGAATGGTGGAGAATGTGGGTGGTGCAGCATAAACCGCTTCACAGACACCTAGAGGCCAACCAGGAAAACGTAAAAGAAAGCAAATTTGGCATTCTGACATAAATGAAGATCACTATACACAAGACTCTTCTGACAAAGAATCCTGGGGGTCTTACAGGAAGAGATGTCTTCTGGAAGTAGAGCACAAAAAAGAAGAGGAAAACTTACAGAACTCTCAAGGACCACAAATGAAACCGGTAAACAGAGAAGTCGGTGCCTTTTTTGATCTTTCATTATGAGTATCATCTGTATCCAGGTGTTATTCAAAACTTTAATCAGACTGGGGCAACAAAAAGTGCTATGACTAAGTCAAAAAATCATGGAAATGGCCATCAAAACCAGATGAACTCTTTTATGAATGGAAAGATATTGTAGGGGGCATAGATCCACCACACATGGTGAATAGAAGGTGTTTTTTTTTCCATATTCCTGAACTGAGTGGTGTTGAGTGACATGGCTGAATTCTAGGTTATGGTTATGGTATCTAGAGTATATAAACATGTTGTAATTTTGGTGAATGTGGTATATCCAAGAAAATCTAATATTTACTTCTTTATAAGAATAATTTTGCAATTTTGAAAAATAAATACTGTATTTTTATGTGTGGACTTTTTTCTGTTTAATAAATGTTAAAATTGAACTTTACTATGTGTCTAACGTTGCTCCACACAATTTTTCGATTAGAATTAAAACTTATTTTGAAAATGGAGAAATGTAACCCGCCCATGTGGGAAACTTTGCCTCTCTTTTGAAAATTGTGTAACTCATTATAAAATGAAAATCCAAAGACATCTTCACTCAGACATTATTCCTTTGTGCTTTAGTTAACTGCTTGGAAATTATCAAACTTGTTTCTTAGCTTTAACTTAGGTATTTTCAAGCATCGGTACAAAGTGTCTAAATATTGGACCAAAGTAGCCCCGCTATACAGTAACATAACTGTCGTGTTTGCTTCTGAATATCGTACACATTATTCTAACTTCGAGTATTTTTTGTTGGGGCGTAACTGTTTCTTTTTTTTTCGGAGGGAGGGGGATGAGGGAGTGCCAAATATATTACACGCTTAGGGCAACAAAAAACCTGAATATAGCTTTGATTCCACAATTATAAATGTAACTTTCTTAGGACATCACAGTCTGCAGCCTCTACAGAGTGGTGAGTAGGGCGTGGATTTTGGCATACGTTTATTTATCTCATATGTGTTAGTGGCACAACGTTAATGTTATCTTAAAGAAGCAACACTGTTTTTCTTTGATTAGTGTTGTCTTTCATTCTTTACATGCTTTGGCTTTTTCTGTTTATTCTGTGTGTGTATCGTTGTCTGCCATTATTCGTAAGCTGTCACACATTACATTACAATAAACTCTGTACAGGAAAGTTTATTTCCGTGCTTCACTTACTGCGCCCGATCGTATGTTATGGGCCCAGGTGCATAAGTTTGTTTTTCAGTATAGTGACAGAGCTTTGTTTGGTTGTGTCCTGCACAACAGTAAAATTTGACGTTACCGGCGTAGTGTTGACGTGGGGCAATGGATCAACCTACGCATCTGTTTCCGTGTTTAAAGTTTTCTGGAAGGGGACAACTGGGCGACATAGAAATTCCAAATGGAAGTGTTATTCAGAGGAAAAGGCCTTTTAAATATTGTCACGACATCTTTATTAAGCCACCACAAGATAAAGAGGCTGAGGTAAAAACATGGCTGGAAAAGGACGCAAAAAAGTTATTGTGACGTGGACGGTAGTAGCACCACTCACTCATCTAATTTCGCGTATGACGTCAGCCGGCATGTGGACGAAACTGAAGACCGTCTACGAAAAACAGTCCCCATTGAGTATTCAACACTTCTGAAAAATTTTTCTCGTTCCAGTTTCGTGATGACTCGGTGCTTACAGTTATGTTGAAAAAAGATGAAATCAACACGAAATTGAAGCAAGTAGGTGAATCACTTATATATCAAATGATAATAACAAATGCGTTAATGTCATTGTGAGAGCGATATAAACTTTTCCGTTCAGCAGGGAGTCTGTACCCTTTGAGAAGCAAATGCTTACTGAGACAACTTCAATACTGCTCATTGAGGAAGAGAGAAATAATCAGTCCAATCAGCCGGAGGTAGCTTTGGCCAGTGTAAGCAGGCAGCAAAAATTTACCTGTTATGCTTGTGGTAAGAAGGGCCATGATGCAAAGGATTGTAAAAGTAAAGCGAAGAGAGAAACGATAAGGTGCAATTATTGTAAGAAAAGAGGTCATCTGAAGTTAGATGATAGGCTGTTGAAATCGAAGGAAGGCAGACAGGCTCAGAATGTAAATGTCTTTATGTGATAAATCAAGGAGTTGACCTAGAAGATTATTGGATCATGGATACAGGTGCTAGCGAGCACATGTGCAATAAGAGAGAAATGTTTACGAAACTGGACAGTGTGAAAAGCTCAATGAAAGTTACTGTGTGAGATGGTAAACTTCTTGATGTGATTGGACTTGGAACTGGGGAACTGTGTGCATGAAACTGAGGTAAATTTATCAAAATAGTACTTAGTGAGTGCTTTTTGTGCCTGAACTGAAATTCAGTCTGTTTTCTGTAGGAACTGTGTTAGACAGAGGCTTGTGTTTAGTATCAAACATGGAACAACGTGAAGTTCGTGCATTATCCAAACGTATCAACAAATTGTATCGCCTGCTGTTTTCACTAAACGAAACACAATCAGAACTGTCTCTGGTTACTTTGATATGTGCGGGTAAAACACACACTATCATTGACAGTAATGACACTAGTGAGCTTTCAACAGTCCATATTGATTGTGGCCTCGTCAGTTTATCTAAAATGTGTTCAAAACTTGAGTGTCGGGCATAAAAAAATGTGCCAGCAGAGCATCACACATGTGAAAGAGTTTTTGTCATGTAATGAAGTAAGCTTCCTTGACGGCTTTGTCACTTGTGAAAAATGTTAGGTAGGTAAATAACATCTCTTGTCTTTTCCTGTTAGTTGGTCAAGAGCTAATGCCCCATTTGAACTGGTTCATGCAGATTTCTGTGGACACATGGAGATGTATTCATCTGGAGGAGCAAGGTATTTTTTGCTTTTGAAGGATGACTACTCTTATTATCGCAAAGTATTCTTTGTGAAACAGAAGAATGAAGTTAAAGGCTTCATTAGGAATTTTAGTGCAAAAACTGAGAGAGAATCTGGTCTGAAAATTAACGTTCTAAGGAGGGATAATGGACGCGTTTATGAATACTGACTTAGGTGCATTTTTTAGTGAGAATTGCATAACCCATCAAAGACACGTTGTGTACATACCGCAGAAAAATGGAAGAGCTGAAAGTAAGTGTACAGCTTGCTTGAAGCTGTTCGTTCAGTGGTTTCAGGAATGCTCAAACATTTCCGGGTTGCAGCATTTAACACTGCAGCTTATGCACTAAATGGAACTGGTCTAAGTCCTGTAAAAGGTGCAGCTCCTTTTGAAGCTTTTTATGACAGAGAATTACGTTTAGCAGATTTGAAAATATTTGTAACTCATATGATGTTCCTTGTACCCAAAGAAAAGAGACTGACACTAGATGCCAAAAACAAGCCAGATTTGACGCCGTAGGCTTCCCGGCGTAATAATCTTGGCTGGCGGACGAAAAATACTTTTGATATGATATCTTTTTTGGAATTCCTCCTGTTTTCGAGAAAATTCTCCCAGCAAAAGACAGAAAAGCCACCGATTTGCAGGTTTCTTCTGGTGGTTCAGGCGAAGGTCCAAACTGGAAGGCACGACGGATCTGTTTATCTGTATAGCCATCCTGCTTGAGATGGTCCACTTCTTGTGTCAAACTTTCTCCATCTGAAATGGCATAAGCTCTTCTCGCCAACGTCCAAAGGACCCCCGTACGTTGGAACGATGGATGACAGCTACAAGCATGCAGCTAACGGTCCGTGTGCGTAGGCTTTCGATAAACACTGTGACCCAGTGTCCCATCATCCTTCCTGTACACCAGAACATCCAGAAACGGAAGCTTTCCATCACTTTCCACCTCCATGGTAAACTTGATGCTAGGATGCAGGGAATTAAAATGATCTAGGAGGCGGTCAAGAGATTCTCTCTCATGAGGCCACACCATAAACTTATCGTCGACGTACCTTCAGAAACAGGTTGGTTTTAAAGACGCCGTCTTCAGCGCCATCTCATCAAAATCCTCCATAAAAAGATTGGCGACTATAGGAAACAATGGGCTCCCCATAGGCACTCCGTCAGTCTGTTCAAAATATTTGTCATCGAATAAAAAGTACGTCGACGTCAGCACGTGGCGACAAAGCCTGGTTGTTTCCTCATCCAGTTTCTCACCAATTAATTGCAAGGATTCTTCCGGAGGAACCCGGTGATGTCATGTCGATTTTTACCTGGGTTCCTCTGCCCTGCCATTCTGAAGACTTCATCAGAAACCAATTACATCAGAGCATTCTAAAACAAACATGGCTGCCATTTTCTGCGCCACATAAAGGAAGGTATCGCAACCTACTGGTGAAATGACCCCTGTAGCTTCAAAGATGTGCTAGATGAACATTTTATCAACTCATCCTAACGCTGTAGCGAGGGTTCAAGATTACATTTATATAAGCTACCATGTTTATTGAAAATAATATTCATAAAGATAACTGAACCATCACCTTCATTGCAAATGACTGTCTCTCCTCCATTGCATACCCTCCATTGCAAATCTAGTGGCCAATAGTATCAGAGCAGATAGGTACCTGCCGAGCATCAGCTTGCCTAAATCAGTGGTACAAAGATACCGCAACTTGGTGAACTTTCAGACTACAGAGAATGTGAGGATCATAATTTCATCACCTTAGACAAGAAGTTTTTGAGCAGATTTGCTACCATGTTGGCACTCATTACACACTTGTCTTGGTCGCCAAAACTTTTCCTGTATTTTTGGCGACCAAGACAACTGTATAATCATTAGATCATAATTTCAGACAATGATTTAAGTGCCTCCATCACCTTTGTTTGATAATTCTGTCAATGTTGTGGCTTGTTGGAATGTTAATTAGCATTTACTTTCATTAACATCTCGGCAGTAAAATTAATAAGAAACTTTTATTTTTTATCTTATTTACATAGGGGCGAGTTAGGGAAAACCAGGTCCCTCCAAATGCCCGTGACAAGTACTGGCATTGGCCTGGTAATACTCGGAACTACTAGAAGCCGCCATTCAGAGAATTGCAGATAGTCATCAACAAACGGATGCCTGTCCATTTTCCTTCTAGAATATTTTAATGTTTTGCTGAAACTTTCTCTGTTGTTGGCTATTCTTGGAGCAGCGTTCTGAAGAGAAACATTACCCAATATGAAATAGGTAGTAAATAATTCGATTAAGCATGGTTGCCTGTGTATTTCAGTGTTTGTATGACAAACATAAAGCGAATGCTAACTTGCCAGTGCCATGTTTCGTTCAGTTTTGCACTGTGGGGCAAAACTAGGCACGCTATTGGGCCCAGAACCAAGCCAACTTGGTTTTCCCCTCACTTTAAACAAAAAAGAAAACCACCCAGGAAAGCACCAAAAGAGGAAGTATCATAAGCTGAGACATTTCAAGATGATGGTCCTCAAGTCAGTGTGCACTAGGACAAATATTGTCGATCTTTTACAATCGAAGAATTTCCAGAACTACAAGATGAATTGGTAGCTGCTCTTGCGACTTTGGAAAAAGACATTGGACGAATTGGTTGCAGTTGCTGGAATTTCTGGTATGCCATTGTCATTGTCTGTGTCACCAAAACTTCTAAGGCCTTCGTCAGAAGATTTTCTTGGTAGAAAGTCCAAAGAAAATCACTAATAGGAAAAGAGCAAAACAGTAATACTGGTCTTCTCTTCAAGTAAAAGTCAACTGGAAGCTGAAGAAAAAAGCCGACAAAGAGAGAGAAGAAGAGAAAATCATAAAACGAAAACTTTTTCAGACGGAGAACGAAAAGGGCCAAGCCATAAAGAAGATGAAGAAGCAGCAAACGACAATTGTAAAGTAAGGTTCTTCGATTTCATCAGGCGAACAAGGAGCAGATGAAGTATATATACTTTGCAATAGGCTATTTTCAGACTCGTTGTCGAAGGAGTGATGGATCCAGTGTCTATCTTGTCATCGCTGTGCTCTTGAAAATTGTTCCATTGTTGAGGAAGAAGACAACTACTTCGTCTGCGATCTCTGTTCTTAATAACGTGCGTTCTTGTTTTTTATTAGGGCAAGTTATTGAGAACTTTGCGTTTATTAGTGTAATATTTTTAAAATATAAAGTTCTTAGTGGGAATGCCAATTTTGGTACTTAAAAGAGATTTATAATAACCCTTGGTAGTATTTATAAATATTTCTGTACCTCTTCATTTTTTTCAGTAGAATAATTTTTTTTCTTGTTTTGAGGTTTTTTCTATTCATTTTGGTTGGTGCCTAGTTTTACCCCACTGGTGGTGCAAAATCGAATATTTGGCATCTAATGAGGTTATTATTTTTATACTGTTTTATTTAAGCTCATGTTGTCGAATACAAAAGAGATCTCAGTACTATTAATTTGAAAACTTATTACTCACTGAAAATAATTCATATGAATTAAAAGTTAAGGTACCCACTTTTAACCTACTGTCCCCTATTTGTTGACTCTGCTTCTTCCTTGAGCAAGCGTTGTTAATCAAAGCATTCTGACCACAGATCAGGTTAATGTGGAGTAGTAGTATGTCTGTAGCAACGAGTCAGTTTCATATGCTACAAGCAGTTATTACGAGGAAGGCTGGGGAAGGCTGAAGAAAGCGGAAGTAAAGGTGATTGCAACCCGGCCTGTTGCCAGGGGCAGAGTGTTTGTTGTAGGACGTTTATAACCATAGCATAGCAGGAACAGGGAGTGTCAGCTGCCCAGATAGAACTCATATTACTGTCATCTGTAACTTGTGCCTTGACAATGCATATGTTATAGTACTGAATCTGACTTAGTGCCGCAACTGAAACGATGTCCTTTAACCAAAAAATTATTTCGACTCGAAGGAAAAGTTTTTAGGTCATGTAGTGATTGATGCATAATTCATATATAGGCTATATTGAATATCGGACTCGCGGAAGAATCTCGAAGATAAGAACAGTAGGTAAAAGCAAGAACTTTCATGCAATCAGCTAAACAGCTCATACACCGATGTACCAACAAGATCAACAGAATTAAAACAAAACTCAGGATCTGCCACGTGACGAAAGAGAAAGGCATCAGAGAGGCAGTTCTGACAATTCACTTGATAATGGGGGCTTTAAGCCCAGGGTTGTGCTGCGGGGTTAGTAAGAAGGATCCCCACCAAGCGCGTAAACACAGGAGAGGCGCAAAAGCTGCCCAGCAAAAAAATCCAAAAAAGAAAGACAGTTTAAGAAGTAAGCGGCAGAAGTGGATCTACGCGAGTCTCTCCTACCCCCTTGTGTTCCTTCCTTCTGGCTAAGAGAACATGCATTTCTGTCGCCATTTTATTATCACAATGTCATTTCGCCCAAGTAGCGTCAAAACGACCAATACCTAACAGAAGCGTATCGTTAACACCGCTTATCTGGGGACAGTACACCTGGTTCATACAGATGCCGTATACACAGTTCTCATTTTCAGCACTGGAGTACTGCTATTTCTCTAAGATATTACGGGATCTCAAAGGTTGACAGGCGTGAGCCGAAGTATTATGCCATTTGACCAAAGGGTTCCGACTTTTGTCTATCTCTGCCGGCTGAGGATTCGAGCGGGAGCAATCAGAAAACGTGCTGCTGCGTAAATAGGACAGAACCCAAGACTAAGACTTCTGTGGCTTATTATTAATGTTACCTGAGTTAGTTGTTGTGAATATAGAAAGCTATATTCTGTTCATCTAAGTTGAGCTCTCATGTAAATAAACATATTCTCTGCCACCGGTCATCTGTTGCCCTCTTCAAACACCTGGTGTTGTAAGATCACTCTAATGAGGACTTACTCAAGTATTGGGTACTTTGTTGCTGTCTCAGCTCCAATGAAACTCTCGACGCTCGCTAGAGCATGGTGTGCGAATGCGCCACTGCCGGCGCGGGCGCACATGAGCATCCGCACTGCTTGCCCGCAGACGCTGTCAGCCAGAAGTTCCACCTCCACCTCTCTGCTAACCCTAAATGAAATGATCGTATGGCATTGTTGGCCGGGAGGCCCCATACTGAGGAGTTCTGCTAACACTACCCGGTTTTACAGATGTGAGCATTACATGACGGGCCTGTTCACTTCGTGTCGTTAGTGTTGTCAGTGTCGAAGTCTCTTTCATTGTAGCGTATCTACAAGAAGAGAACCACGTCTTCCACAATGACGGCGCAATGAAAGTGAGCTATCACACAGTTCTTAAAATAGCCAAACCAGTGCGTTCAGTCAGCGATGCATAATTTGTTAAAGAGTGTTTTGTTGCTGTCTCAACAATCTTGTGTCCAACGACTCTTCCGCTTTTGGAAGGAGAGGTTTCAGACGCACCAAAGAAAGGCAACTGAAAGATGAGACTGAACATTTGTTCTTTTTCTTTGGTTTTGGATGAAAGCATGAATGTAACGGATGTTGCTCAGATTGCTGTATTTCTGAGAGGCTCGGTTCAGCATGATGGAGGAACTCATGGATTAAGTGCCAATGAACGATACAAATCCGGGCGAGGACATATTTACTTGCTTAGGAAACATTATTGACAAAATTATCTTCGTTGGGAAAAACTTTCGTTGATTGCAACAGATGAAGCTACTGCAATGACTGGGGAAGAGTCTGGTGGTACTGCTTTGATAAGGAACACAATAAAATAGAACTTACCGTTTCAAAGTAAGATTACATGCACTACTTTAACAGACATTTAACAAAAAAATTGTATTGTTTGCTTATTACTTTATGTCTGTGTTGTTATTTGTGACAAGGAAATTTGGTATTTTAGTCTCTTTTTCTTGATATCTATATTAATCTGGTGATGCAGTTGTCCACTGCAATGGACGCTATTAATGACGCTTTTCTGACTTTTTAATGTCCTGAAGCTGCAAACACACACAGTGCACAACACTAGTATGGCGTATCCACTGGAGTGGAGTACGTGCATTTACAGTATCAGAACTGATTTAAAACGTCAAAGAAACGATATTAACAGCTGTCCATTGCAGTGGGAAAGTGCACCACAGGGATAAAAAAAATTATGTAGCCTATGTCTGTCTAAATGTCCATTAGAGCATGGTGTTAAAATTTGAAGTAAATGGTTTAAGAGCTTTTTTCCCATTTATATTTTACTTATTTATGTGTGTGTTATATTTGTTCTAAAAAGTATATAGCCTCGGTCCATCTGAATGTTCCTTAGGGTATCGCATAAAAATTGGATGTAAATCGGTCAAGAACCTATCGAAATTTTTGGTAATAATGACAAACAACAACCCATTATATAAGGTGATTTAGCTACCCCTACCCTTGGGTTTTACACAACCCTCAACGCCTTCAAATACCACACGTAATATTTTCATATTCTCTCACTTGCTACATCTAAATAATTAGTCCTACAGGAATTATGGACAGGATCTTTTTGTAAGTAATTTAATGCCAATATATCTTGTACTGGGATTAGTTTTTCCAAGAGGCCGTAATTTTCTAAATGTTCAATAAAAACATATGATGTGACCTCAGTTAAGCTTTTCTTGAATAATATGGCATGCAACAAAAACGAATCCTAGTACAAAATTTCCCACAAGAAAGCTCCTGTTTATTTTCTTCTGAAGGACGAATAGCCTGCACGTAGCAAGCGAGACAATATGAAAACCTCGCGTGTGGATTTTGAAGGCATTCTGGGTTGCATAAAACCCATCGTAGGGGGCAGCTAAATCACCCTGTATAGTAGTATAGATATCGTAGTCATTATTGAAAATGAATAAGAGAAAGTCAAGTGCAAAAATATTGCTTACAGAACTCTGGGAGTATTTTATCATCGATTAGCAGAAGATTTCATGCGTCTAAACACGTGTGTAGCTAGATGCAAGCGAAAGGATGAAGTTAATGAGGCCATGCAAGAATATTCTCTGAACATTTCCTTCCAGGTGACTTCAATATGAGGTTTAAGAAATGAAATATAAGGTCTGCCAGTCAGGGAAGTGCTTAAACCCGACGCTGCTCCGACGCATAAAATACCTAACAGGCACTGCTACAATCTCCAGACGGCTACATCGTTTTCTAGTCCTACACAAGATCAAGTAAGAATTAATTTGTTACTAATACTAGTTTACTGGGAGCGAGATAGTATGTATTATATGTAATTCGCAAACAATTTGATCACTCAAATTATGGCCTGTTTCCTTCTCTGTTAAAATACTACTTCCGTAAAGAAAGAGTATATGTTTACAATAATTTATTTTTTCTTGTAGGTCACAAATGAAAGAGATCATTGCTATTACACCAGATCCGTATGAAAGAGTGCTGTGACTATGTGACATTCGATTTCTTTGAAATCTAGACCATATCCACGGAGCCGATCGCCGACTTAGAGATATTAAAAAAGACAATAATTAAGGATCCGAAAGGCGAATTGTCTTTACTAAGAGCAAGCAATTCTATCTTAAAAAAGAAACTACGCTTCTGAAGAAAATACAATGAAGCACCATTGAGAAGCAAAAGAAGTGATAAATCTGATTAAAACGAAAGTGGTTATGATTAAACCATTTAAAGCGATGACTGTTCTTAGTTTCGGCGAAATGAACACTGATGGACGAATTTGTTCCGATTCAGTCCGTACAAAAATGTTCAAATAGTGACGGTTCGAAGCTTGGTTTTGACACGGAAACAGTTTGTGTATTATGATTTTGGCGTCACAAAGACAAATGAGTTGCTGCAGTCAGTAATAAAAGACCATTAAGAAGCTGGATTGGGCGTTGTTCCCATTACTTGCGACATGGGAGCCAAGAGTCTGAGGGTACGGAAACAACTAAACGTAGCAATAGACAAAATATACCACATATCCTGTGGGCAGTGAACAGAAGATAAGGGTGCCTCACTTGTTGAAGCTGCTCCGCAACTTTTTTCTCGGTGAAGAATTTCGCTGCCTAATGGAACAGTTATTAATAAACATCTAATACTGGACCATTTGAGTCGTGACACTTTGATTTTTTTCAATTACACATCACTTATCAGAAGCATATGTGAATGTTACTGGACGTATTCGCCAAAATGTCCGAATGATTGCTCAGTTATTTTCAAGGTGTGCTGCGTAAGCTGTAAGGTTTGCTCTCAAGAAGGCTCAGGAGGCTGATATCATAGAATGAATTAGTAAATGATGTTTTCAATGCGCTAAACTCGAGATTCCCGACCGATGAAAAGACTCCTCTCAAAAGTGGTCATGAATTCAATAAAGTACGCACACTAACACTCTTTCTTTTTTAAAAAAAAATCAGTTCAGTTATGAAGGCAGGAAAAAGATGCAGTCCCCTTCCGTTTAGAAAAGGCTTTTTAATGTCGAAAACTGCGATTACAGTTCTCTTTTAATTGCATTCGATTACAGTTCTCTTTTAATTGCATTCAAAATCTTGGGTAACCTATAGCTATATTGACATACTGGTTAAATCAACACTGTAGAAAATTATTTTACTAAACTTCGGGGTCTCGGCGCAGTCTACCGGTACTGCTTTACAAGCAAAGAATGCATGTTTTAATACTAACAGAAAACCCCAATTAAATACCTTCGTCCTGTCATTCTTCTGTCAACTTAACTTCCACCTATATGATAATCAGGGTCGAAGGAGGCACTTACAATTTTTTGTCTTTGAGTGCATTCGCCAAGTCTGTCAAAAATAATGCTTTCATTGATTCTGATACTAGAAAAGAAGATTATCTGCTTCTGGTCATCGACTTTGTGGGCCAAGAGTGTTACAGCGAAGATATTGGACATGGTGCTTTGAAGCACAAATTTGTCATTTAGGTCCAAAAGAATTTCTGAATCACGACTAGATCGATATAATATTTAAAGGAGGTCTAGCTTACCTAAACAGCTTGCAGCATTGGTGGAGTATAAAAATATTGCAATTTTGAAAACATATTTTCTTCATATTGACAACATTCGCAACTAACTAGAGAAAGGCAACAAAGCCATGCACTTTTAATTCGCCTGTAATTGTTTAGGGCCTATTATATGTTTGTTAACCAATAAAAATAAGGCTCAAGGCATGATGGGGACAATAACTGCCGTCTTGCGGGACATGTTGTAGATATGTGGGTGTAAACATCGTGAGGTGTGCACACACTATATGGAGACTTGAAGTCGGCACCACTGCTGTCCACCTCATGACATCATGCACGGTAATCAATCGCGCTATATCCCTGAAATGGCCCACCTCTCGTGTATTCTACATACCTTGTGGGAAATGTGCATTAGTGGCAGCAGAATAATTCTGCGGTTAGCCATAAACTTTGTTTTCTTTAGAACTTTCATTGTGCATGCAAAAACAGAGATGTAATTTAGCATGGATTCAATGCTGTGTGACATCTCATAGTTAGCGATGAAATACATAGAGAAACATAACGCATTGACTATATGTTGACATGAGTAGGCAAATACATGTACTACTGTAAATGAATTGTATACAGTTATTTAGAAAACAAAATTAATCAAAAACATTAATGCACCTTATCAGGCTGGACCACCACCACATATACATTTGCATCTCTGAGAAGACATTGCTAGCGCCAACTCATTTCAAATTAAAATATCAGTAAGACATTTAGTCATAGGATGAAATGTTTTTGTATTGTTATTGGGGATATGAATTTCAAAGTCGGATGCCCTATGAGAGACTGACATTCTGACTAGCATATTTATGTTGTACACAGAGGAATACTTAGTAGTTCTTATTTTTCTCTGCGTGTGGATTCAATTGTGTTCTTTATATTAAATCTTGGTTCATATATACTGTACATAAACACACATGGATTTGCATTGCTAGAATTTGTGTACCTAGAACACTTGCCACTGATTATCTACATTGCTAGGTTGGGTTTTCACAATTTCCTCTCACTGGTTATTTGTGTACCTTCTTAACCAATAACACTAGCAGTTGTTAATTAATTACATTGCAGATGATGTCTTAATTTCTACATCTGTACATATATTATACTATAATATGCTGTGATGTCTCACATATGCATGTGGTCTTTAATTAATGTGTGGATACCAACTTTCCTTCTTTTCAGTGACTTCTTTGTAAATATCCGCTTGCAATAAGGTTAGCACAGAATGGTCTTCATACATAAGAAAGATGTGTAGATATTAAGCTAGATTGACCTGATTTAAGGATAATGAGAAGCTGACAATCATATCCCTGAGCATCAACTGTTCAACTGTTCTGAGTATTCTATCTCTGAGTAACAAATGTTCAACTCTTTAGTAAACATATCAACCCTTTTATATATGTGTTCCTACTAGACACAATTGTACCAGGGGTTCTGAGTACTTTCAAGGAAATTTAATGGCACGTGTGTGTTGTCTTCATTGTGCTGTGCCATCGTTCCTCCAGGCCAGTACAGTACCATGGGGATAGCATGCTGTGGTGCAATGGAGGGGGGTGCCGCAAAAGCTGTGAACTGTGGTGAAGAGTGCCAACTCTAACTGGCACCCTGATCTGTGGTGATGGAATGCTGGCAACCAAAATGTAATATCCATGCCATTATGAAGGCCTTGCCCATTGAGTGCACTGTGATATCTGTCTGAGGGAATGCTCCTACCCAGCATGAAACTCAATCAACCAAAATACTAGTATGAGACAAGGTAAAGTGATTACACTTTGGTGACACTTCCTCTACATGAATTGTGAACACAGCTTCATAACTGTGAGAAGAAAATTAATTTCTAAGAAGTAAGCTGACTTTGTACAGCAAGAAAAATTTGATAACTAAATTTTCTAGTATTATCTCAGTTCTTATTAATTATAACAAACTATGGGAGGAGAGGGGGATGAGATTCCAAAGTCAAGGTGTAAATGCTCTGTGCTTTGGGCAGTCAGTTTACACTGAGTGATGAGAGAGAGAGGAAGTCTTTTGTGCTGCACAGTCAGAAACAAATGTTTAATTTGTAATATTGACATGTGGTAGTTATTTTTCCATTTTCTTCCACTACGCAGAGGAAAACACCTATATTGGAGACACAACTGCAGTGGACATTGCATTATTCTTGAAATACCGTCTCACATTACCTTATTGCTTGTTAATAATGGACACAGATTTGCTGTGTTCATCATTTCTCGCAGCTCTACTGCTCTGAATTCATCGGCACTGACTATGGTTCAGTGTTCTTATTATCTTCATCAACACAGTGTGCACAAACAACACTACACAAGCCACAATGCACGTAAAACAACAGTTGCCACCATCATAGCCTTTGTTAGTGAACTTACATACTGGTCACACAACAACCAGCTTCACAGACAATTCACATTTGGTTCCCATGTGAATGGACATGGTATCAATTGCATCTACTGCAATGCAGTCACCAACATTTGATGCCATCAGTTCAAATGCACATCTGTTGTGCAATGTTGAAGCTATGTTCCCGGTTCCAACCATTCTGCAAACAATAGTTTTTGCACCAGTCCTGCCTTACTATTCCGCTCAGGTGGTACAGCCAATGCAGAGCTGCACCACAATCTAAACATCCACCTTTCTAGTCTGATCAGGTGACATTGTGGTTTGCAATGGTTGAGTGTGTATTCACTTCACTAGACATTGTAAATGACAACTCAGAATTTGTGATGTTGATCTGCCACCTCACCAAACATGCAGAGTTAATCAGTGATGATGTTCTATCGCTGCTGACACGCAACAATTACAACACAGCAAAAACAGCATTGCTGCAACAGACTGCATGCACCCCTGAGCAAGATGGGCAACAGATGATTTTTGACCAGCAGCTCACAGAGGAATCTCCTTCACAACAGTGAAATCAAATACATTCACTAGTGGTTCCCACTTTGATACCAGACCCAGCCATTTGGGCATTATGGATTATCAGACTCCTGCCTCAGCTACAACTTGCACTGATTGCACATGAGACGAAACTGTTGGACAAAAAATTTGCCCAAGCAGACAGGTTGTATTCATTAACACAGCACCTCAGTTTGGGCATACCTTTGTGCATCACCTGTCCACCTGGCACAGTCTCCAAAGAAACTCAGGGCCATTCAATCTCAAGTGAAGCTAATGTCATGGGCCCTTTCACACATGTCGAATCCCAGTTTACACACAGCACTACTCTGCCAGCTGCAAACATTGCACCAGCTTTTCTGGACCCCCTTGCCTTTCCTGGCAGGCTGCATCACTGCTTGTGTCTCATGCAGTATGATGTTGCCACCAGCAACTCTCTGCAGTCTTGCTGTTACCAAACACTGACAAAGTGGACTACAATGCGTGTGCCATCTCCGCCACATCACCAAGTTGCCTTTCTTCTATAAAAACAATGCCCTCTGAAAGACATCTGGATATCTATGACCTTTCCATACACATATATTTTCTTGTCAACATGGGTTCAAATGTGTGCACTGTTCCTTGTCAAACATTTGAACTGCACTCTGAAAACTTAAGACTGGAGGCACATGCAGGTAAATATGACTCTATCCACATGCACAGCAGTGTGGATATACTTTTGGATCAGCTAAGTTGGCCTTGGACCTTTTACATCATCAGCGTGGTTAAAACCAGGACAGGGTTTAACTTCCTTCACAGATTCCACCTCTCAACTGACTTCACCCATGGTGCTCTATTCCACTACTCCACACAACAGGCCATCTTAGGCCTTTCTTGACCAATTACACCACAGGCGAAGAATGAACACTCACATCTGCCTATGACCTACATCAGGTCCACTTCTACAAAAATGTGTTAAGACCACTCAAACCATCAACATGATCCAAGAATTACTCCAAGAGAATCACAGCAACTACACTTTGCCAATCACAACCTGTTTCAGCAAATACATGAGATGTGCATGCACACAATGAGCTCTGACAAATGTCAAACTGCAGTGGCACCAGCTCGCTTGGCCATGCCCCCACTAGATGGCCACACCCCAAACTTCCAGCCAGTAAGCACCACAACATATAGTATTGCTGACAAATTAGACAGCTCAGTACAGTGCTATGTGCCTCACTACCTCCACTTCAATAATTGCACTCTGACCTCTCACTTGATACATGCTGATTTAGACTCTACCAGTGCACTTTTAGAAATAGCACAGTGCACTGCATCATCTTGATCCCAGGTCCACCCAATCACCACAACACATGGTGCCTCAAACAACCTCTTCTCTGGGCAACTAGACAGTGAATGGTGATCTATCCTGGGGTTGGAGGTCAGTTTCCTTTGTGATATGTCATAACTCAAGATCCGACCAATACTATCCACATCTATGGTGCACAGTATTCAATTGCCTACACAATCTCTCTCACACAGGTCTTCAACTACTGACTCAGTTTGTCACTGAAATTTTGTTTTACCACATGTCACACAGGTTGCTGTCAGTGGGCAAATGTGTGCCTCGAGTGTCAGTGAAGCAAAGTTGGCTCACATGTGCAGGTACATTTCTAAATACCATGCAGGCACTTCTCTCAGGTACATTTACAGTCCATTAACAGACCAAAACTAGCATGGATCCTCATCACCGGAGAAGATACGAACAATCTACTGGAAGGCAACAATCCAGATGTCCCTCATATGACCTTATCACGACCCACCAAACTAGAAATGCTC
This sequence comes from Schistocerca cancellata, assembly GCF_023864275.1. Taxonomy (NCBI): domain Eukaryota; kingdom Metazoa; phylum Arthropoda; class Insecta; order Orthoptera; family Acrididae; genus Schistocerca; species Schistocerca cancellata. Next base: position 527,045,351 of record NC_064627.1, read on the forward strand.
ATGGTTGACATACAAGACTTTTAACCAGATGAAATCATCTTAATACTAGTTGGCTATGACCTCTGTGGAAGCAACACATGCAGCCTCAGATGTCATAATGAAGACAATCACCAACAGCCTCATTAGAACCTGCCATCTGCCAACAACAGTGAATTTCACATCATTGTCTTCCCAACTCTCCCTGGCATGTCAACTAATTATCACTCTGCAAATTATCACCCTGAACAGCACATTTCCTATGGATCCTAACAGCCCGCAAACCTCAGAAAATTCAACACTGTTGCCAAAAGTGCAAGAACCATTGCTGCCCCTCTACCTCCTGTTATGGTTCGCCACATCACTTTTTGCCTCAGTTCACACCGTACCAAACATACACAGTATCCCTGCAACACTCAGCGATGTTGACTGACAACCCTCAAGCCTCACAGATGCCAACTTCGTGCCACACCCTCCAATGCTCCACACCCTGGGGAAGAGGCTGGAGAACTCTATGGGAACATCAAGGCAAAGAAAGTTACTGATCAATGGAGCTATAGAGTCTCTACAATTTGTGCTTTGGACAATCAGTTTGTGTTGAATGATGAGAGAGAGAGGAAGCCTTTTGTATTGTGAAGTCAGAAATATATGTTTAGCTTGTGATGTTCATGTATGCTTGTTATTGGCGTATTCCCTTCTGTTGCACAATAGAAAACATCTAGACTTCTATTTTGTTGGCTAGGATATAGGCAAACTTATGACTAGTTCATTTACTAATACAATGCTTAGTTTAGTTACTGAACTGAAACTTTTGTGGAATTTGCAATAATATTAAGAGAACATAACATAAGTTCAAACTGATGCTAAGCTGATGAATTTTAGAATATGGTGACATTCATTCTTTCTTAATTATTGTGCAATTAGCTGAAGGAAAAATCAATAGCACTATATTTAAATCGTTTCTATTTTGCTAGTTCATTCTGTCTTGTGTTTGTATTACTTTTCAAATAATTATTTGCTTGTGACTAGGAAAATAATTGCTATCCTTAATTGTTCTCAATACTAAGAGGAGGATTCGCCTTGTATTTTCTACTGTCATGCTCCAGTAATGAAGCTAAAAATTGATGACTAGTCGTATTGGAGAAGACGGTGTCAACCTTCAAGGTACAGAGATTAGTGTGGAAGTATTTGTCTTATGTAACATCTGGTATTGATTATCCCACTAGAACCATAAAATGCGTGATAATTCTTGAGAGAGAAATGCTTTCTAAAGGGTCAACCTATATGTTCAGTGGCCATCTTATATTAAAGCAATGAAACAATATTCACTCCTGTCCTGTGCTGAAATAAAAATAGCTGAATATAAATTGGTAACGAGTTGAAAATAGTTTCATTAACAATCAGATAATAATAAAATGAATGTACTTTTATTGCTGACATGATGTTTTAGAAAGGTGAGAGGTTGGGGTTACTAATGGAGTATATTGTGAATTACCCTTCAGGAAATTTATATGGTAATTCAAAATCCAGAAAAATAAATTGCTGTGACTGGTCTCTCTCTGTATACCACCAGAATGTCCAACCAGTTACAAAGTTTTAGACACTGAGGTTTTGCTAAATACTGAACGTTATTTTGCCAGTGTTCTCTGTCTCATGGAACACTGGTCACAGGTAGAGCAGACTGCTTCATTTTTTTATACCATGCTACTCCTCAAAAGGAGGCTGAAATACAAAACTATTAAGTTTTCAGTACATCACTGCAGAAAGAGACAGGTCTAGAAATCAGTGGTGTAAATACAGTTGTTATGTGTATCTATCATAGTCCAGTCACATGAAATTTACACTTTTTATCACACTCCAAATGGGAACTTTTAGTCATTTCTCAATAAACTTAAAACATTACTAAATAGGATACATCTATGTAAGAATTTAACAGTACTGCGTCAGGATTTTAACACTGATTTTCTTGGAACGAGTTGGGAAAAGGTACTATTACTCTGCCTAAAAGACACTTTGATTTAAAATAAACAACAACCTCAACAAGAATTATAAAAACTACTGCTACTATTCTGGACAAAGTATTTGTAATCACAACCTATACTGCAAAATGTAAAGCCCATATGGTATCCCTCTGGGACTACTTACTGCTCAACCAAAAACATAAAAGAACTGTGGCTCACACTTAGAGTGTAGAAACAGTTGATCACTTGTTATCAAGAGAAAGATGGAAAGAAGTTCCTCAGATGTATGACACCAACAAAAAAAGTTTGAAAAGTTCTCTGACATTTTCAACTAAAATTTGAAAAAGTGTTTCCTCTCAACACATGGACGGTAAGGAATACAACTCTAAAAATCTCAGGCAACACAAGAAGAGAATTACTCAGATACAGAAAAGGCCACAACATACCCCCTCTCCTTCAGATTTTTAGAAAAGTCATACATCAACCAAAAATAATTGCTAATGATAAATTTACACTGAAGAGCTAAAGAAATTGGTACACCTGCCTAATATCGTGTAGGGCCCACACGAGCATGCAGAAGTGCCACAACACAACGTGGCATGGACTCGACTAATGTCTGAAGTAGTGTCGGAGGGAACTGTCACCACGAATCCTGCACGGCTGTCCATAAATGCGCAATAGTACGAGGGAGAGGAGGTCTCTTCTGAACAGCTCATTGCAAGGCATCTCAGATATGCTCCAAAATGTTCATTTCTGGGGAGTTTGGTTGCCAGCGGAAGTGTTTAAACTCAGAAGAGTGTTCCTGGAGCCACTTTGTAGGAACTTTGGACTTGTGGGGTGCCGCATTACTTGCTGGAATTTCCCAAGTCCATCGGGATGCATAATGGATATGAATGGATGCAGGTGACCTGACAGGATGCTTACATATGAGCCACCTGTCAGATTTGTATCTAGACATATCAGAGGTCCCATATTGCTACAATTGCACATGCCCTGTACCATTACAGAGCCTCCACCAGCTTGAACAGTCCCCTGCTGATTTGCATGGTCCATGGATTCGTGAGGTTTTCTCCATAACCCATACACGTCCATTTGCTCGATACAATTTGAAATGACATTCATCCAACCTGACAATATGTTTACAGCCATCAACAGTCCAATGTTGGTGCTGACGGGTCCAGGCAAGGCATAAAGCTTTGTGTCATGCAGTCATCAAGGGTATACGAATGGGCCTTTGGCTCCAAAAGCCCATATCAATTATGTTTCATTGAATGGTTCGCAAGGTGACACTTGTTGATGGCCCTGCATTGAAATCTGCAGCAATTTGTTGAACGGTCTCTTCAGTTGTCCTTGGTCCCATTCTTGCAGTATCTTTTTCTGGCCTTAGTGTTGTCGGAAATTTGATGTTTTACCTGATTCCTGATATTCATGATACACTCATGAAATGGTCTTGTGTCCCATCGCTCATGCACCAACTATAACACCATGTTCAAACTCACTTAAATCTTGATGACTTGCCACTGTAGCAACAGTTACCAATATAACAACTGCGCCAGACATTTGCTGTCTTATATTGGTGTTGTAAACCACAGCACCACATTCTGCCTGTTTACATTTCTCTGCATTTGAATACGCATGCCTATACCAGTTTCTTTGGCAATTCAGTGTATATCACAGTCATGAAATAAAAGCAAAGCGATCTGGTGGGTAATAAAGTAGGAAGCAAATAGTAGAAAGTAAAATATCACTATGAACAGTTACAATAAAAGAGATACTGACCCTCAAAGAGAGTGCAGAACTCTTCAGGCAGTACTATGCAGACAATACAAAAAAATTAATAATCATTGATATGAGAGGTAAATTCTTGCTGCCACACAATCTTCTCTACAAAACAACCCTAAATGAAATCATTCAAGTAGCAAAAACCTTTAAAAAATGTCCTCCAGATCTAACAGTATTCCACACTTCTTTATAAAGGAATGTATTATAAACATTGCAACATTACTTGCAGATGTGATCAAGAGGAATTTTTTCTGCCTGTCTTAAAATTGGCATAGAGATGCTATTCTTACAAAAGTTGACAAAGCAAATTTAGAAAACTGTAGACCAGGCTCTTTACCAGTAGGTTTTTCCTAAATCACTGAAAGAATCATATATAACAGATTAATGAAATTCATGGATCAGAACACAATCCGTACTGATGTCCAACAGAGTTTCCAGCCAAATAAATCTACAAATATGCATAATTTTTTACAAAACACTCTAGAAGCAATGGACAAAAATCAAAATGCTGCTGGTAGTTTTTAGATCCGAGCAAAGCTTTTGACATATTGGAACAGAAAGCATGATTGGGAAAGCTCCTAAAGTACAGCATTAGAGACACTGCATTAAAATGGCTCTACTCATGATTAACAAATTGGAAATAAAACATTTGCAATAACACATGAACTGAATGACAGAACAAAATTAGAGGCCCTCAAGTATCCATTCTTGGGCCAATTCTTTTCCTTCTGTACATAAACGACCTAGATCTAAGCACTGAATCACAAACAAACACCTCGTTTGCAGATGACACTACCATCCTTCTTACAGGGCGATCCCAAAAGAACTATAAGCAAACATAAATAAAACTACAGAGGAACTAAATGACTGTTTTGATGCAATTTTTTTTAAGGGGGATGCCCCCAACACCCCTGTGACAATTTCAATGCAATTACACCCACAATGGAAACCAAATTTTGGGCATATGGCTTGAACATGATTATAAATGGCAGAAATATATAACCAAACAAATGCAACACTGACAGAAGCATGCTACAGCATATGTTTACTTGCACACAAAGTAAGCTCCCACACTGAATTGCATACTTTGCCCGATTCCACAGCATTCTGCAGAATGGGATTATATTCTGAGATAGTGTAACTACTAGTTCAATCACCTTCTTGACCCAAGAAAGAGCTATAACAGCAATGCGCCATGTACAGCAAACAGATTCCTACAAGCCTCACTTTCAAAAGTCTTTGATCCTACTATAGACTTGCATTTTTATTTAGAAACATGTAAATATGTGATAAAGAACTTAAATTAGATAAATAAAAACTTCAACATACACAAACACAATACAGACGAAAAGACAAATTCCAATAGCAGTCTGTAAGGACATCAGCCTTTCAAACCTCCACTACAAATAGTTCAATACAAACCTACAATGGTATGCTCCATAAAACAGCTGTTTCCTCATTTTTACTTATTTATAAACCCCCAAGAGCATTCTTGTTAGACCACTGCTTCTGTACAGTTTAGGGAGCAGTCACAAAGTAATGCAGGTATACTTAAGAATGGAATGTACATAATGTGTGAGAATAGACCGATGTAAAACAAAGGATATGAGAGAAATGTTGATATTGTTTAGAGTCAATTCCATAAATGTGAAAATGTGATAATATCTGAATTTAACTGTGAACTACAACTGGAATGAAAATATCTGAGGTACTGGTGAAGAAATAATTAAAATTCTAACTAACTGACTGTTTAATAGAAACGAGATAATGTAAAAGCTAGTCAAAAAAAGATGCCGTCTAAGTGAAGGAGACACAAACAGAATTTTGATATATTGCCAGATTTTGAGAAACATTATTATTAATTGCATAAAGAGCAATTGTCTAATTAACATAACTTTCTAATCTTGTTTAAGCAAGCATGTTGCTGTCAGCAGTTTGAGAATTTCATTTAATATTTTGAATGTAGTTGCACTTCATTGTTATATTAAGATTAATCCTGTAAGAAAATGTATTCTGGAATCATTATTGCAATTTGCTAATATATTTTGGACAGAAAAAGTAAAGATCCATGTCACTTTATTTATAGCATCTATACACATGATTTTCTATGTCTTATTCACATGTCTTACATAAACAGAGACGTACAAGTATTTTTTTTTCATATTTCCCATTCATACCATGGCTGAATGTGACTAAACACTCTGAATCTAGTGATACTATGATCACATTGTGTCAACCTGAGTTTATGATACTCTTATCACATTTGTTTCTATTCATTACAGAATACTTTCAGTATCACATTTCATTGTGTCACTATATTAACATTTATGTTTTTAACAACTGGTATTTAACTGATTCTGAAATGCTATAGGAATTTGTAATTAATGTATGTCCTTTATAATGTAATCAACTGTGTGATAGTATTATGAATTTGTAGCATAATTATCAAGCAGAAAACTCTGTAATAGAATATTGCCTTAACCATTTCTAAATCTGTTAAATTAAGAAAATTTGGATTGTAATTTTGTAAAAAGCATGTGATGAACAATGAGAGAATGTGTTACATATTACTGTTAATCTATTTAAGGCACATGGTTGAAGCTATATCATGAAAGTCTTGAGCAGAATTTTGTCCTCAGAAGCAATGTCGATCTGATGTGAGATTTTTATTTTTTCTGGTTATGTAATATTGTCCTATAAAATCAGTGTGTTGTGTACACAATTTTAAGGAAAGTGCTGACCCATCATTTTGATGATGCTTAACAATCTTCATGCAAAGTTAATCAAACAATATGCACCTGCCTGCAAATTGTTGCTCATGTCAGCACCAATGACTCCTGTGCTGTCTGGGTTCAGAGGTCATCCCCAGTTCATACAGGCAGTTTCCGGAGTTGGTGAAGGCAGAAAGCCTCACTTGTGGGGTTGAATCTGAGCTAACTATTTGTAGTATCGCTCCCAGAACTGATTGTGGTCCTCTGGTTTGGAGCCGAGTGGAAAGCTTAAACCAGAGGCTCAGACGATTCTGCAGAGATCTGGGTTGCAAATTTCTCGACCTTTGCTATCGGATGGAGAAATGTAAGGTCCCCCTGAATAAGGCAGGCATGCACTACACGCAGGAAGTGGCTACAAGGGTAGCGGAGTACATGTGGAGTGCACATGTGGGTTTTTTAGGTTAGAGGATTCTCTCCCTAGGCCCGACAAGACGCCTCATGAGCCGGGCGCTGATAACCTCGCTGTTGTGCGCCCTAAAACACTAATCATCATCATCAGCCTCCTGAGATGCGACAAGGTAACATTAGGCGAAACGCAACAGGGAATAACAGTATTAATGGGGTAATAGTAAACTGCAGTGGTGTCTAGAGAAAGATCCCAGAACTGCTCTCATTAATAAATGGTCACAATGCCCACATAGTACTAGGGACGGAAAGTTGGCTGAAACCAGATGTAAACAGTCAGATTGGAATGTATACCACAGAGACAGGCTGAACAGTGAAGGGGGAGGTGTGTTTATAGCGATAAAAAGTGCAATAATATCGAAGGAAACTGACGGAGATCCAAACTGTGAAATAATTTGGGTGAAGCTCATGGTTAAAGCAGGCTCAAACGTGGTAACTGGATGTCTCTATAGGCCCCCTGGCTTGGCAGCTGATGTGGCAGAGCACCTGAAGGAAAAGTTGGAAAATATTTTGAGTAGATTTCCCGACCATGTTATAGTTCTGGGTGGAGATTTTAATTTACCAGATATAGACTGGGAGACTCAAACGTTTATAATGGGTGGAAGGGACAAAGAACCTAGTGAAACTTTTTTAAGTGCATTATCTGAAAACTACCTTGAGCAGTTAAACAGAGAACTGACCCATGGCAACATCATATTAGACCTTCTGGTGACAAACAGACCCAAACTATTTGAAACAGTTAACACAGAACAAGGAATCAGTGATCATAAAGCTGTTACTGCATCAATGATTTCAGCCATAAATAGAAATATTAAAAAAGGTAGGAAGATTTTTCGGTTTAGCAAACATGACAAAAAGCAGATTTCAGAGTACTTGACGGCTCAACACAAAAGTTTTATCTCAAGTACAGATACTGTTGAGGATCAGTGGACAAAGTTCAAAACCATTGTACAATATGCATTAGATGAGCACGTGCCAAGCAAGATTGTAAGAGATGGAAAAGAGCCACTGTGGTACAAAAACCAAGTTAGAAAACTGCTATGAAAGCAAAGGGAACTTCACAGCAAACATAAACATAACCAAAGCCTTGCAGACAAACAAAAATTACACAAAGCGGAACATAGTGTGAGGAGGGCTATGCGAGAGGCGTTCAATGAATTGGAAAGTAAAGTTCTATGTAGTGACTTGGCAGAAAATCCTAAGAAATTTTGGTCTTATTTCAAAGCGACAGGTGGATCAAAACAAAATGTCCAGACACTCTGTGACCAAAATGGTACTGACACAGAGGATGACAGACTAAAGGCTGAAATAGTAAATGTCTTTTTCCAAAGCTGTTTCGCAGAGGAAGACTGCACTGTAATTCCTTCTCTAGATTGTTGCACAGATGACAAAACGGTAGATATCAAAATAGATGACAGAGGGATTGAAAAAAAATTAAAATCGCTCAAAAGTGGAAAGGCTGCTGGACCTGATGGGATACCAGTTCGATTTTACACAGAGTACACGAAGGAACTTGCCCCCCTTCTTGCAGAGGTGTACCCTAGTTCTCTAGAAGAGCATAGCATTCCAAAAGATTGGAAAAGGACACAGGTCATCCCCGTTTTCAAGAAGGGACATCGAACAGATGTGCAGAACTATAGAACTATATCTCTAACATCGATTAATTGTGGAATTTTGGAACACGTATTACGTTTGAGTATAATGCCTTTTCTGGAGACTAGAAATCTACTCTGTAGGAATCAGCATGGGTTTCAAAACATACAATCGTGTCACACCCAGCTCACGCTATTCGTCCATGAGACTCAGAGGGCCATAGACACAGGTTCCCAGGTAGATGCCATGTCTCTTGACTTCCGCAAGGCATTTGATACAGTTCCCCACAGTCTTTAATGAACAAAGTAAGAGTATAAGGACTATCAGACCAATTGTGTGATTGGATTGAAGAGTTCCTAGATAACAGAATGCAACATGTCATTCTCAAGGGAGAGAAGTCTTCCGAAGTAAGAGTGATTTCAGGTATGCCACAGGGGAGTGTCATAGGACCGTTGCTATTCACAGTATATATAAATGACCTTGTAGATAACATCGGAAGTTTACTGATGCTTTTTGCAGATGATGCTGTAGTATATCGAGAGGTTGTAAGAATGGAAAATTGTACTGAAATGCAGGAGGATTTGCAACGAATTGACACATGGTCCAGAGAAAGGCAACTGAATATCAATGTAGACAAGTGTAAATTGCTGCAAATACATAGAAAGAAAGATCCTTTATCATTTAGCTACAATATAGCAGGTCAGCAACTGGAAGCAGTTAATTCCATAAATTATATGGGAGTAGGCATTAGGAGTGATTTAAAATGGAATGGCCATATAAAATTAATCATCGGTAAAGCAGATGCCAGACTGAGATTCATTGGAAGAATCCTAAGGAAATGCAGTCCGAAAACAAAGGAAGTAGGTTACAGTACACATATTCACCCACTGCTTGAATACTGCACACCGGTGTGGGATCCGCACCAGATACGGTTGATAGAAGAGATAGAGAAGATCCAACGGAGAGCAGTGCACTTCATTACAGGATAATTTAGTAATCGTGAAAGTGTTACGGAGATGATAGATAAACTGCAGTGGAAGACTCTGCAAGAGAGATGCTCAGTAGCACGGTACGGGCTTTTGTTAAAGTTTCAAGAACATACTTTCACCAAGGAGTCAAGCAGTATATTGCTCCCTCCTATGTATATCTTGCGAAGAGACCATGACGATAAAATCAAAGAGATTAGAGCCCACACACAGGCATACTGACACTCTTTCTTTCCATAAACAATACAAGACTGGAATAGAGGGAGAACCAATAGAGTTACTGAAGGTACCTTCTGCCACACACCATCAGGTGGCTTGTGGAGTATGGATGTAGATGTAGATGTAGATGTAGACTTCATCAACTGCTTTGCACCCACCAATAAAGCAGCAATATATTTGCAGGTTAAGTAAATGTGTAAAACTGAGACATACATTCTTTTCATTATTAACACCAAGGATTTTTGTCCTGTATAACCCTATAAACAATATATGACCTCTAAGCTACACTACTGCAATAAAAAAATCCTTTTACATACTGGTACATTACTAGTTGTTTTTCACAATACATTGTATTGTATGGAACTGGGGACCTATAGTAATTTGCTGTAGTAATTTGTAATTAATGTATGTCATTTATTATGTTATCAACTGTGTGATAGTATTATGAATTTGTAGCATAATTATCAAGCAGAAAACTCTGTAATAGAATATTGCCTTAACCATTTCTAAATCTGTTAAATTAAGAAAATTTTGATTGTAATTTTGTAAAAAGCATGTGATGAACAATGAGAGAATGTTACATATTACTGTTAATCTATTTAAGGCACATGGTTGAAGCTATATCAGGGCAGTCTTGAGCAGAATTTTGTCCTCAGAAGCAATGTCGATCTGATGTGAGATTTTTATCTTTCCTGGATATTTAATATTGTCCTATATAACCCTATAAACAATATATGACCTCTAAGCTATACTACTGAAATAAAAAAAATCCTTTTACATACCGGTATATTACTAGTTGTTTTTCACGTATTGTATTTTATTGTATGGAACTAGGGACCTAGAAATGAGGCTTCGTCCATGCCATAGCCCACAGTGATTCACAACCCCACAACAGGCTACAGCAGTCCATCACCCCACTGTCGCCCCATGCCGAACCCAGGGTTATTGTGTGGTATGGCCTCCAGTGGACCCCTTGGGAACATCTCCCACCAGACAAGTGTAACCCCAATGTTTGCGTGGTACAGTAATGATGGTGTATACATATGTGGAGAAAGCGTTTGCACAGCAATCACCGGCATAGTGTCACTGAGACGGAATAAGGGGAACCAGCCTGCATTCACTGAGGTAGATGGAAAATCGCCTTTAAAACCATCCACAGGCTGGCTGGCATACCAGACCTTGGCACTAATCCGCTGGGGGGATTCGTGACGGGAACCGGCATGCCTTCCTGCCCAGAAAGCAGTGCATTAGACCACAAGGCTAACTGGGTGGGCTTTCACAATACATAGTTTATGCTACAGCAGTGTGCTGTCAGTGAAATAAAGTTTAAACCATGAGTAAAAAATTTGTACTAACCTGGCAATGATTTGTTGATGGAAGTAATAGAATAATTCCCCAGAACGATCTTTCCTTAAAACCTCAGGAGGACCTCTTTGTGGGTATGTCATATGCCAGTACCAATAAACCAGTCCAACTCCAACGTCTTCACGGAAATAAGCCACATGATGCTCAGGCTCGAGGTTAGAAGCAGTGTAATCCATAGGAATTTCAATAGGAACCTATAACAGGTGAAGTGGGTGTTAGTAATAAATAAAACATGCCTTTGTTCTGACAATATTATGAAAATTATGTCATTACTTCATCAAGGATTTTCCATTGTTTGATTACACCTTTGTTCTGTTATCTGAGAAACAAATTAGTACAACATGGACCGTTCTGTATCTAATCCCCTAAAACATAATTATTTTTTCATTATATCTTCATTTCACTTAACTTCAACATATGATCTAATATCAGACATTTATATTATCAGTTCAAAGAATCCAGTGTTGAAATTCATATATGAAAACACACGTTTATTCTACCTTGAAGAAAATTAAGCACCATCTATACTTTGTTTTCAGAAAAATTATTCATTAATTTGTCTTATTGTCAATTACTCATTAGATGCAATAGTTGCATCACGGTGACTCTGGAAATAGCTCATGTAGTACAAGCTCATTACCTTATTTAGTCAAATCATGCATAATGGTTTCCATCATAAAATAAAACCTTCATGAAACTAAAAGAAGTCGAGAGAGGCACTTATTTAAACTATGTCTGTTTGTGATATTAACAAATACGCATAATTAATACCAGTCTGTCTATACCATAAATAGGAATGATTATTCACACTCCATGTCTAAATAGTTATGAATAAACATCTGGAATATGTACTTTTAATGATTACACAAATAATGTTACACACACATGACAGAGGAACAATTTGTTTTGTTGTGGCTGCACATCAGCAGATTGCTACGAGAGTTGTTGGAATCCTGCAGCAAGTTGAAGTATTAAAATGTATACAAAATTAATGTCAAATAACTGTATGACTTTTAGGGATGTTACTAAGATGGAGTGTCAAACTTAGCAAGGTGAAATTGATCCACTTATCCTGATATCACTTTAACTACATTTAACTTTTTTCATTATAGTACATGTCTAGTCTATATGGAACTGCTACCTAAAACATCAAACTTCCTTTATGGGCTATATTTTTCTGATATTTATTTAGTTAATTATCAACACACAAAAATTCTTTCAAGAAACATTTTATTCAAAGAAATATTTAATATTTATAAGACAGGGTACACTCAAAATTTTCACTCCTAACAAATATAGGCCTATATCATTACTGCAGACATATGTTAGTCAGTAAAATATTTGAAGTATAAAATATTGTTTTTGGAACAATCTTCACAGACTCTGATACAAAAGTCACCATATATTTTCATGCCTGAAACTCCACCCATGAAAATGGAAACTAACATAAAAGCTATTTAAACAATATCTATTGATTAGTGAAATAAAGTGACTTCATTTCATAATACATATAATTACTAAATATTTATAACTGTATAATTACTACAGTGATTCATGGTGTGGGTTCCTGTAGTCATGTCCTAGTTCATGAACCACGGGCAATGTATGAGTGGCTAAGTAAGTGGTCCCGACAGTCGGGATACCAGATACTTTGGAATAAGGGTGGGCATCTCGGACATATTCTGAGTCGTGGTCACCTTGTGCTCATACGGCAAAGACTACCAAATTCACCGGTTAATCCCTCAGCCGTTAGGGGTAAAACCCAATGGGACTCAGGGCAAGTAAGGCTAGCAACCTACTTCCCTGGTACTTTAAATATGATGCTGGCAACAATCAGAGCAAAATGCCTCGGACCTTTGGAGGTGACGGAGTCACACCTCTAACTGACAAACCAGGGACTCCTAAGATACGACTTGGCAAACAAATGGTAATGAGATGGGGAGCTATTAATATCAATGGGGGCTACTCTGGGAAGAAGGTAGAGCTGTCAGAGGCTGTAAGTAAGATGGGGCTGGACATTTTAGCTGTTAGTGACATTCAGGTAAGGGGTGAGAAAGAAGAGGAAGGGGAGAATACAAGGTCTACCTGTCAGGAGTCAAAGCAGGAATAGCACAATGGGGTGTAGGGCTTTACATCAGGAAAGAAATGGAACCCAGCGTAGTTGCAATAAGGTATGTAAACGAACGACTGATGTGGATAGATTTGACAGTGTCTAGCAAGAAAATTAGGATTGTGTCAGTATATTCGCATTGTGAAGGGACAGATTAAGATAAGATGGATAGTTTTTATGAGGCACTCAGTGATGTAGTTGTTAGAGTAAAGACAAGGACAGTGTTCTGCTCATGGGTGATTTTAATGCCAGGATTGGAAATCGAACAGAAGGGTATGAAAAGGTTATGGGTAAATTTGGAGAGGATATGGAGGCCAACAAGAACGGGAAACAACTCTTGGGTTTCTGTGCCAGTATGGGCTTAGTAATCACAAACTCTTTTTTTAAACATAAGAACATTCACCGGTATACTTGGGAAGGCAGGGGAACCAGATCTGTCGTTGACTATATAATAACAGATCAGGAATTCAGGAAGGCTGTGAGGGACACACGTGTATTCAGGGGATTCTTTGATGACACTGATCATTATTTAATCTGCAGTGAAATTGGGATTGTGAGGCCGAAAGTGCAGGAGGATAAGAGTGGGGAAACTTCAGGATAAGGAAATCAGGCACAAGTACATAACAGCGATCTCAGAAAGGTACCAGTTAGTTGAATGTAGTCAATTACAGTCATTGGAAAAGGAATGGACAGGGTACAGGGACACAGTACTAGAAGTGGCTAAAGAATGTCTTTGAACAGTAGTGTGTAAAAGTAGGATGAAGCAAACAGCTTGGTGGAATGACACAGTCAAGGCAGCCTGTAAAAGGAAAAACAAGGCGTATCAAAAATGGCTACATACCAGAACCCAGGTAGACAGAGAAAGTTATGTTGAGGAAAGAAACAAAGCCAAACAGATAATTGCAGCATCCAAGAAGAAATCGTGGGAAGACTTTGGAAACAGGTTGGAGACTATGGGTCAAGCTGCTGGAAAACCATTCTGGAGTGTAATCAGCAGTCTTCGAAAGGGAGGTAAGAAGGAAATGACAAGTATTTTGGACAGGTCAGGAAAACTGCTGGTGAATCCTGTGGATGCCTTGGGCAGATGGAGGGAATATTTTGAAGAGTTGCTCAATGTAGGTGAAAATGCGATCAGTAATGTTTCAGATTTCGAGGTAGAATGGGATAGGAATGATGATGGAAATAGGATCACATTTGAGGAAGTGGAGAAAATGGTCAATAGATTGCAGTGCAATAAAGCAGCTGGGGTGGATGAAATTAAGTCGGAACTCATCAAATACAGTGAAATGTCAGGTCTTAAATGGCTACACAGGATAATTGAAATGGCCTGGGAGTTGGGACAGGTTCCATCAGACTGGACAAAAGCAGTAATCACACCAATCTTTAAACATGGAAACAGAAAAGATTGTAGCAACTACAGAGGTATCTCTTTAATCAGCGTTGTGGGTAAAATCTTCTCAGGTATTGTTGAAAGGAAAGTGCGAGTATTAGTTGAGGACCAATTGGATGAAAATCAGTGTGGGTTTAGGCCTCTTAGAGGTTGTCAGGACCAGATCTTCAGCTTACGGCAATAATGTAGAAGTGTTATGAGTGGAACAGGGAATAGTATCTATGCTTTATAGATCTAGAAAAGGCATATGACCGGGTTCCTAGGAGGAAGTTATTGTCTGTTCTACAAGATTATGGAATACGAGGCAAACTTTTGCAAGCAATTAAAGGTCTTTACATGGATAGTCAGGCAGCAGTTAGAGTTGACGGTAAATTGAGTTCATGGTTCAGAGTAGTTTCAGGGGTAAGACAAGGCTGCAACCTGTCTCCACTGTTGTTCATATTATTTATGGATCATATGTAGAAAACAGTAGACTGGCTGGGTGAGATTAAAATATGTGAACACAAAATAAGCAGTCTTGCATATGCGGATGACTTAGTTGTGATGGCAGATTTGATTGAAAGTTTGCAAAGTAATATTTCAGAGCTAGATCAGAAATGTAAGGACTATGGTATGAAGATTAGCATCTCCAAAACGAAAGTAATGTCAGTGGGAAAGAAATATAAACGGATTGAGTGCCAAATAGGAGGAACAAAGTTAGAACAGGTGGACGGTTTCAAGTACTTAGGATGCACATTCTCACAGGATGGCAACATAGTGAAAGAACTGGAAGCGAGGTGTAGCAAAGCTAATGCAGTGAGCGCTCAGCTACGATCTACTCTCTTCTGCAAGAAGGAAGTCAGTACCAAGACTAAGTTATCTGTGCACCGTTCAATCTTTCAACCAACTTTGTTGTATGGGAGCGAAAGCTGGGTGGATTCAGGTTACCTTATCAACAAGGTTGAGGTTACGGATATGAAAGTAGCTAGGATGATTGCAGGTACTAGTAGATGGGAACAATAGCAGGAGGGTGTCCACAATGAGGAAATCAAAGAAAAACTGGGAATGAACTCCACAGATGTAGCAGCCAGGGCAAACAGGCTTAGATGGTGGGGTCACGTTACACGCATGGGAGAAGCAAGGTTACCCAAGAGACTCCTAGGGTTCCAAGATGGCCGCCGAGTAAGTGACGCCAGAAACCATTTCCAGAAAGTTAAGTGATTTAGACAGGAATATAATTTAGTTTAACGCCGACAACAAATTAAATACATGCATTAGTGTATCATTTAGTCTTGCCGTTAAAAGTTTGACTTTTCTTTACGTATTGTTTCAGAAAACACGAAAAGATCGTAACTTCGCGAAGTCGCGCTTAGGCTTAAATTTTGTAAACGTGTTTGTTCCTTGTTTCACGGTAATTTAACTAATCTCTCGGTAACAAATAAGTAAACTACCGTAAATAGCGTATAACTTCATTGTTTTAATACAGATTTCAGAAAAACAGCGTAACTTTATATCAGAAACTTGCTTATATACATTTGTTTATAGGCCTAATTCTCGTAACGTTTTTGGAGAATCAGAGTTAAAGTATCTCGTTTAATTGTCCTTTTTTTCATTCCATCGAGTGAAATATAAAATAAATAGCGTATACCTTCATTGTTTTAATACAGATCTCAAAAAAACAGCGGAATTTTAAATCAGAAACTTGCTTACATACATTTGCGAATAGGCTTAATTCTTGTACCGTCTTTTTTGATTTTCAGTAATTTAATTGATTTATTCTAGCTAAAGTATTATTTTTGCCATGAGTGAGAAGTGCCTGACTTGCCTTAGAATTGTTAGTTCCGGGATTTGGTGTGATGGATGCAGTAGTTTTTTTCACTGGGGGGACTGCAGTGGCGTGGGTGTTGGGAAAGTGGATCAGGCTCATCAGTGGTTATGTAGGATTTGCAGCAGAGATAGGAAGATAGTGGAACAGGAGGGGAAAATTGCTGCCCTTCAGGCTGAGCTAGATCAGGCTAGGGAAGATCTGGACAGGTTAAGGAGGGGGAAGGGCAAAGAGAGGTGGGAAGTGGCAACAGGTAGCAGAATGAACAGGCCTAGAGCTAAGTTTGACAGTTTTGTGGTGAATGTCAAAAATAAGTTTGACCTGTTGCTTCAGTTAGAAACTGATGAGCCTCAAGCAGAGGTAGGTGTAGACAGGACACAACAAACTTTCAATAGGAAATTGAAAAAGAATGTAGGAAAGCCATCGAAAAGGAAGAAAGTTTTGTTGTTAGGCAGTTCTCATGCCAGAGGTGTAGGCCAACTTCTGCAGGAGGAATTAGGACCAGAATACCAGGTCACAAATTTTTTCAAACCAAGTGCTAGTCTGGATCAGGTGACAGAGGATTTAGGTTCACTCTGTAAAGGATTTACCAGGGAAGACACCGTGGTTATTGTGGGAGGGCCAGGGAACAGCATCGACAGAGGTCCTGGGTACAGTATAGAGTGTGACCTGGTAAAGATTGCGTCAGCATCGAGACACACCAATGTTGAATTTGTATCTGTCCTGAGACGCCATGACCGGCCTCATTTGAACTCTTCTGTTGGGAGAGTTAATTTGGAGCTGGAACGGCTGCTTGGGTCAGGTGCGGGGGCTCATATTGGTGTGGTTCCTGTTCATTCTCTCAATAGGTGGGACTATACCAGGCACGGCCTACATCTCAACAGGAAAGGGAAGGGGAAACTGGCTGGGGTAATAGCAGGAAATTTAAGGGGGGGAGGCACTGCCATGAATGGTAAAATACCAGTGGTTACAGGTGTTGGAGCAGCACCTTTTTTAGGATAGGTAAGACAGAAAGATGTCAAGTTATACGAGAGGTCAGGATTGAAACAAATCTTCAGTTTAGGAAAGAAATTAAACAGCACAATTCTAGCACATTGGATCACCAATCACAGCTGTCAATTATAAATTTTCACCAATCACCAGAAATTTTATCTCCACCAAGTTGTATCTCAGTCCTAGGTAATTGCATTGATGAATTAAAGCCACCCAACCCAGTTGACATATCTGCCTCTCTGAACACCATGTGACCACTGGTATAGCAACTAGGCCTAAGCACAATGAGAAAATCAGACAGGAGAGTACTGCAAATGTTAGAATAAGGAAAGGTTCTCATAAAAGTATAATTAAAAATAATGTAAGTATATTTCATCAAAATATTGGGAGTTGAAAGAATAAAATAGATGAGCTTCTGGTTTGTTTAGAAGATTTAGAAGCTGAGGATGAGATAGATATACTATGCATGTCTGAGCATCACATTGTTACTGATATGGATAAGGTAAAGGTAAGTGGATATAAGCTCTCTGCACATGTAACGAGAGAAAATATGGAGAAAGGAGGAGTTGCCATATATGTCAAAAGTTATCATTGTACAAAAAGTATAGAAACAAAAAAGTTTTGTGTAGAGAAACATATAGAAGCATGTGCCTGTGAGCTTAAATTAAATAAAGGCACATTTATAATTGTAACTGTATATAGGTCCCCATCAGGAAATTTTCATCTATTTCTGAAAAATTTGGACTCCTTGTTGTGCTATCTGTCAGACAGGGGGAAGCAAATTATTATTTGTGGGGACTTCAATGTAGATTCTCTGAAAGAGGGTAATAGGAAAAATGACCTTGAAGTATTACTCGGTTCTTTCAATTTGACACCCGTTATTGATTTTCCTACTCGGGTGGTAAAGGATAGCAGCTCACTGATAGATAACTTCTTTATAGACCAAGATAAGTTTAACCAGATAAATGCTCAGCCTGTTGAGAATGGTCTTTCTGATCATGGTGCACAGCTAGTTACAATATATGACATAGCTCCATTCAGCAATACTAAACAGTCCTCCAAAGTAGTACGTTCAGTCAACGATTTAACAATTGCAAATTTCAGGGAAAGCCTACAGCAGTTAGACTGGGATGAGGTGTACCGTGAACATGATGCCAATTTAAAATATAATTTATTTCATGACATTTTTGTAAATGCATTTGAAAACTGCTTCCCCAAGAAAATAGTTAAATATACTCGTAAGAAACGTTGTAACAAACCATGGCTTACTAAGGGTATAAAAATATCTTGTAACCGGAAAAGGGAAATGTATCTGACGGCAAGAAAGACTAGTGACCCAGAAACTATCAAACATTATAAAAACTACTGTGTTATATTAAGAAAAGTTATTAAAAAATCCAGAAGTATGTGTATCATGTCTGAAATCAGCAACTCTGATAATAAAATTAAAACAATTTGGAATATTATTAAAAGAGAAACAGGTCAACCAAGAGCACAGGAAGACAGTATTACCATCAAATTGAATGAAAACTTGACGAACAAAAAGTCAGAAGTTGAAAATATTTTTAATAATCATTTTCTAAATGTTGTGGATATAGTAGGATCCAGGTGTTCATTAGAAGATGCTAGGCTGTTAATGGAAGAGGCCATACCTATGCAATTTGATACAATTGAAATCTCACCCACTTCTCCCTCTGAAATTAGGAAAATAATAAACTTGCTTAAAAGCAAAAACTCACATGGAATTGATGGCATTTCCAGCAAAATACTAAAAGCTTGTTCTCAACAGATAAGTAAGATTCTCAGCCACCTGTGTAATAGCTCTCTGGAACAGGGCATTTTCCCTGATAGACTGAAATATGCTATTGTTATACCTTTGCATAAAAAGGGGGATAGATCTGATGTCAACAATTACCGTCCAATCTCCCTTCTAACAGCTTTATCCAAAATTTTTCAGAAAGTAATGTATTCAAGAGTAGCTTCACATATCTGTAACAATGAAGTAGCTACTAACAAAATGTCAGTTTGGTTTCCAGAAAGGTTTTTCAACAGAAAATGCCATATATGCTTTCACCAATCAAATTTTGAATGATCTGAATAACCGAACACCACCCATTGGGATTTTTTGTGATCTCTCAAAGGCTTTTGATTGTGTAAATCATGAAATTCTGCTAGACAAGCTCAAGTATAGTGGCATGAGTGGGACAGTGCACAAATGGTTTAATTCGTACCTAACTGGAAGAGTGCAGAAAGTTGAAATAAGTAGTTCTCATAATATGCAAAGATCAGCACATTCCTCAAACTGGGGAACTATCAAGAATGGGGTTCCACAAGGGTCAGTCTTGGGTCCTTTGTTGTTCTTAATATATATTAATAACTTGCCATTCTATATTCATGAAGAGGCAAAGTTAGTTCTCTTTGTTGATGATACAAGTATAGTAATCACACCTGAGAAACAAGAATTAACTGATGAAATTGTCAATACTGTCTTTCAGAAAATTACTAAGTGGTTCCTTGTAAACGGACTCTCACTGAATTTTGATAAGACACAGTACATACAGTTCCGTACAGTGAATGGTATGATGCCATTAATAAATATAGACCTTAATCAGAAGCATATAGCTAAGGTAGAATACTCCAAATTTTTAGGTGTGTCCATTGATGAGAGATTAAATTGGAAGAAAAACATTGATGATCTGCTGAAACTTTTGAGTTCAGCTACTTATGCAATAAGGGTCATTGCAAATTTTGGTGATAAACATCTTAGTAAATTAGCTTACTATGCCTATTTTCACTCGTTTCTGTCATATGGCATCATATTTTGGGGTAATTCATCACTGAGGAATAAAGTATTTATTGCACAAAAGCGTGTAATCAGAATAATAGCTGGAGTCCACCCAAGATCATCCTGCAGACATTTATTTAAGGAACTAGGGATATTCACAGTAGCTTCTCAGTATATATACTCTCTTATGAAATTTGTTATTAACAACCAAACCCAATTCAAAAGTAATAGCAGTGTGCATAACTACAATACTAGGAGAAAGGATGATCTTCACTATTCAAGATTAAATCTAACTTTGGCACAGAAAGGGGTGAATTATACTGGCACTAAAATCTTTGGTCACTTACCAAATAGTATCAAAAGTCTGACAGATAACCAACAAGTATTTAAGAAGAAATTAAAAGAATTTCTGAATGACAATTCCTTCTACTCCATAGATGAATTTTTAGATATAAATTAACAAAAAAAAACACACACACACACACAAAAATGAAAAAGTTGTTATATTAACTTAAGTATGTTGTTAAATTAACTTAATTATGTCATGTATTGGAAAATTTGACTCGTTCCACATCATTACGAAATATCGTATTCATGATCCATGGAACTAGTATTAATCTAATCTAATCTACTCATGGATTCAGCAGTAGAGGGTAGGAGGAGTCGGGACAGACCAAGGAGAAGGTACCTGGATTCGGTTAAGAATGATTTTGAAGTAATAGGTTTAACATCAGAAGAGGCACCAATGTTAGCACTGAATAGGGGATCATGGAGGAACTGTATAAGGGGGGCTATGCTCCAGACTGAACGCTGAAAGGCATAATCAGTCTTAAATGATGATGATGATGATGATATAATTACTACATATAACTATTCTTCTCTTCATTATTGTAAATTAACTGAGCTATATTTTATGATTTTATAAATTATTCATAGACAATTTCCTACACATTTACAGGATGAATTTATAAATAGCCATTATGGTGAGCGTCACAGACATGATCAAGAAAAATGAGTATGAAGAACTTGTGTTAACACGTGAAAATTTGCCACTTTTCGATCAGAGTTCACATATTGTCAATGAGAGTCTATGTATGTTAATGATGTATTGTTTTAAGCAAATACTGGAAAATATGAAACAACTAGCAGATCATCATTTCAGAATTCTAAATTACAATAATCTGTATACATGCAGTTCTGAGCATGTCATTTATAATCACTACCATAATTTACTATGCCACAGATCAAGACTGGAATAAGACTTCAAATGAGACATATGTATCACCTGGTTTTCAAGAGGACTAGGATTGAGTCAGCTTTGTACATGGAATCAGTATAATTGGAGCAGGTGACAGGTTACATGGAATCTGTGATTGTTGTAAAATCAGTCTTTCAGCTGAAGATGTAATGAGCAGGTTCCATTTATCCATTGGATATATAGTAACAATGAAAATATAAGACAATTCTGATTATCTGCCAAGGCATCATGCAGTATTCTTGTAGTCATAATAATCCCAAATATCTGATGATTTTGGCACACATTCAACCTTCCATTTGGGTTTTTACATTGTCAACTAGGTACAACAAAATTTATAATCTGATTTACATACTCAGGTCATTGTTTGTCACTTATCTATTTCTCCTTCCATTTCTCATGTACAGTAGATCCTATAAAAAATAGAGCCAACACTGATTCATAATGAGTTATGGCACAGTAACAGAGAAAACACTGCCAGATATTAATTCTGTTTCTTGTGGAACAATTGATTGTCATTAATCTACTGATTCTACTTATTTTTGCCCAAAATATAAATGGACTTAATATTATTTGCACAGAAGGTACTACATTAAAAAAAAAAAAAAAAAAAAAAAAAAAAAAACAATTGAGCAAATGTAGCAAGACTTCTCACTAGGTGCCCCCATTGCCTACCCCCACCTGACCATACCACAACAATTGTTACCAATGACAGCCAGTCTGCCATAGATGCAGTCCTACAGCAATGCATCATGGGGACTTCACAGCCTCTGGTGTTTTTCTTAGCAAATCTCGCAGAGTCACAACAGTGTTGAGCCATGTGTGATTGCAAGCTCCTAGTGTGTATGAGGCAGTTGGGTATTTCTGCCCCTCAGTGGATGGGTTTCATTTCTGGGTTCTAGTGACCACTGCCCCATGGCAACAGGTATCTGTCTCAAGGAGGGAAAGTAGATCTGACACTGCCAGTTCTGACAACAGGAATATATTATACAGGGTATTAAATAATGTGTGGCACACGTCTTTCATTGAAAACATAGTCACTGATTGCTTTAGATGATCCTGCACCCTTACCACTCCCTTGGACTACTATGTCTTGCACCAGTATTTGATACCTGTGGCCCACTTCAGAGTGTGTCCACCCCTAGTATCCCTCACACTTCTGCAAGGTGGCTCCATGGCAACTGTGTGTCTACTGCACTCATTCAGGAGCATTTTGTTTACTCCAGTAGCCAGTGCAGCTGCACCAACTGGTCCCGTGACTGCATCCCATGCCAGCAATTAAAAGTATGCAGGCATGTGCATGGCCCCATTGCCTCTTTCTCCCTTGTGAACCATCACTTCTCATACATACTTATGAAAGTCATATGACTCCTACCATTATCCAATGGCCATGTACAGATTTATCCAGTGGCCCAAAGCCATGCTGCTGTCCATTATAATTGTGGACACAATGGCCAAGGCCTTTATAGACAAGTAGGTCTCATGCCCCTGCCATGTCATGATGGATGCAGACAACAGCCTACCTCTCATTCATTTAGACTCTCACGGAAACTTGGATGCACTTTATCACAATAAAAAATGCTGCCCTTACAAGCCACTCTGCAACTTGGTCTACCAATATGCCTCTATTCCTCTTAGGTTTGTGGGTGACCTACAAAGCTTATTTGTGCATGTCCATCACTAAGCTTGGGTACAGGCAGCTGCTCACCATCCCAGGTGGCCTCTTTGAGCAGCACCGTCTACTGCCTACAACCTGCACGCCAGTCTTTGTGCAGCAGCTCCATAACTCAATGGCACACCTGTGCTCAGTGCACCCCCCAAGTAACACAGACAGCACCTCAGCAAGTGCACACACATGATGCTCTGGTTGGATGCCAGCTAGGGGCTGCTCCACTGCTGCACTCAGGTCTGCATCTTGTGCTTTCATGTAGTACTAAGAATCCTTCGTGCAGCTGCATAGCACCACCATTGTGATCTCCCTGATTGCCTGAAGCCAGGATTCATATTCAACTCCCCAAGCCCTGCATGCCGGCAGCCATCGAGACTGAGATGGCACCAAGCGACGATGACTGTACAATGGCCAAAACTACAGACCCTCGCATCTCAACCCTGGCACCGAGGGATCAGTCAGCACAACCACAACACTGGTGCACACAACCATAGTGATACATGATTCAGCCTACCAACACAGGGTGCTAACAACAGAGACCTAAGAACCAACGTAAGACACTACATAGTATACCACCCATAGAGGGCACACTATGTGCCTTGACCATATACTACCTGCCCATTCCCTGGTACATTACTGCTTCCCCTGCCAAATCCCACTTCCACATCACACTATGCTGCACTGCACCAAGAGACAGCAGTGCA